>NC_088692.1:75997500-78397500 GCF_028017835.1 Emys orbicularis | reverse complement strand
CAGATCCAGATCCTCAGCTGGTGTAAATCAGCACTGTTCCATTAAATTAAAATCTGAATAGAAAGATGATCTTGGGGTTAAGGCATTGGATTAGGGCTGGCTTCATACCCTTCTCGACACCAAACTTCCTGTGGGACTCTAAGCAACTCTCTTCTCTGTATCTCAGTTCTGCGTCTGTAAAATGAGGATAAAAGATAATCAACCTTCTTTTGTCTATCTTGTCTCTTTAGACTTCAAACTCTTCAGGGCAGGGACTTTGTGTGTGTGCACGACACTTAGCACAATGGAGCCCCGGTTTCAGTAACCGCTGCTGCAGTACAAATAATAATGCAGAACCTGAGGAATACAGAGGAGGGAGATGTTGTTCACCCTGCTGGAACTTTGATTAGCCAGGGGAAGATAAAGAAGATTCACTTGCTCTTGAACTTACTCACAAACATATAAACAGGGAAGGGCAAACAAAGGGTCAATCAAAGGATAAGAACAGGTTGTTTAACAGCAACTTAATTCCTCACCAAGCCAGGAAATGGTTTTCTCAGTGACCCCCAAAACAAGCTGTGCCTTTGGGAAAACAAATGCAACAATTCATTACTTTCTTATTATCTTCCAAGCCACAGAGCTAATAAAGCCAGTATTTTCAGCTACAATAACTGCAAAACTTTCATGTGAAAACCACAGCAGAAAATGACAGGCCTTAAAGGCATGGCATGGGAGGGTAGGGAGTTATTAAGGGAGATTTGCAAGCTTGTTATCTGGGTCCTGGAGCTTCCCAAATGTAACCTCATCTGGCTCCAACTCTAGAACACACAATTAATGTAAAGAAAAGGGAGCAAAAATGAACAGAAGCGACAAAGAGAGGAAAAACTGGCAAATACTTACTAAAATTACATTCCTGCTCCAGTTTTCATGGCTGTTTTAAAAAAAGAAAAAAGTGGGTTCATTAAAATGTCCAAGAGTCTGTGACATGGATGTTGGAAGTTACAGTTAATTTCATCTATGGGCAAGCCCTTGGAATTTCATAGGTTGAATTTGTTCCTCAACAACAGTTACAGACAGGTGTGGGGGATTTCAACCGGGTGACTCAGTGGGAAATTCAATTCTATGGCTACCTCCTTCCCCCTGAGGATATACATGTGAAGGCTTTTGATTGTGATTTTTATTAATGATTTATTTGTATTATAGTATTGCCAAGAGGCCCCAATCGAAATCAGAGATTCACTGTGTTAGACAGTATATATAGACTTAGGCCTGGTCTACACTAACCCCCCCAATTCGAACTAAGGTACGCAACTTCAGCTACGTGAATAACGTAGCTGAAGTCGACGTACCTTAGTTCGAACTTACCGCAGTCCAGACGCGGCAGGCAGGCTCCCCCGTCGACTCCACGTACTCCTCGCACCGAGCAGGATTACCGGAGTCGACGGCGAGCACTTCTGGGTTCGATTTATCGCGTCCAGACAAGACGCGATAAATCAAACCCAGAAGTTCGATTGCCTGCCGCCGAACCAGCGCGTAAGTATAGACAAGCCCTTAGTAAGAGACAGTCCAGGCCAAACGAGTTTGCAGTCTAAACAGAGAAAGAGCAGAAGCATCATCCCCATTTTACATATGGGGAACTGAGGCACAGAGAGATTAGCCCAATATTACACAAGGAGTCTGTGACAGAGCCAGGAACTAAACCCAGATCTCCTGTATTGTAGCCCACAATGCCATCCTTTCTCCCTTTAGCGTAGAGTATCCTCTTTCCTAACTAATTAACCACAGTGAAATTTTAGTCACACCCAACATCCTTATTTGTGCAAATCATCTCACTGGTAGTATGAGGTCCCAAGCTATTTTCATCAGAGAAATTTCCTTGAGCTCAGCAATGTGGTTCAGTGTCCATGTAGCCATGGTGACTGGTACCTTCTCCTTAAGAATGGCAACTGAAGAACAGTAGTAAATCTACAGCATGGCTAGCAGAAATAAAGACTTCACACACGCTGGGCCTAGGGTGACCAGACAGCAAGTGTGAAAAATCGGGACGGGGTGGGGGGTAATAGGAGCCTATTTAAGAAAAAGACCCAAAAATCGGGACTGTCCCTATAAAATCGGGACATCTGGTCACCCTAGCTGGGCCTGACTCTCCACTATCTTGCACACTGAGAATCCATTTAAACCCATGCGAAGTGGCTGTAAACCCATGCAAAGTGGCTGTAATATGGAGTGCTTCTCCAGTCAGCCTCATTATCCCACCAACACATGTCCTCTTGACTTAGGGGAACAATCTCTCTTCATTCATTTAATGTCAAGGTTTGTCAGCAAAAGAGCTAAGTAGCAAAGCGGGTCAAAATATTTCTACAAACTGTTTTTGTCAAAAATTGGCCTTTTTAAAAATGAAACATTTTGTGAAAATTGTTGAGATTACTGGGGGGGGGGCGGGGGGGGGGGGAGGTGTTCCCCATTTTTGCTTGTGAAATTTGCCACAATATTTTTTATCACTAATTGGATCTAAATCGGTTTTGAAATCACTATTGAAATGATTCATTTCCTTGGTTTTCAGTAAGAAGATGCAGCTTTCAGTAAACAAACAAAAAAAAAGGAGTCCATTTCTAACCTTGCGAAAGGGAAACACCTTCAAAATTTCAAACATTTCCATGAAATTGTGTTCCCCTTCCCCCACCCCACTAATTAGCCAGTTGTACATTGTACACCCTTGGCTATTAGGAACTGGAGTAATAGCACTATGGAGCTTACATAGGTCTCTCAGCAGCCATCAGATGATAATGACTTTCACTGCCAACTTGGTTTTGTGTGACTTCCCTTCCTCCTCTGCCCTCCCCCCAAACATACAGTCTCTAGTGGGATACACTGGCAGGCTTCCCCTGATTTATGAGTACTTTTTATTTGCAGAGAGATTAGGTTGTGGTGAGTCGGATCCGTTTAGATTTCCTTGATGGTTCGTGGTTAGTTTTAATGTAGCGTCACAGTAAATCAGGTGTCTGTGCTTATCTACGGCAAAGTGAAACTGATTCATTAGCTAGCAGAAGAGACTTTCCTAGAACAACAAGTCATTAAGCTTGAAAGCTTATTTACAATAGGCTCCAGTGGAAGGTGGCATTTATAGCATGCAGTCACCCCCTAAGGAACCCGCAGGACTTTGCTGCTTCCTAGGAGGGGCATTCCGATGGGGACACGTGTTTGCTTATCTAGTAATTTATTTTCCCAGCTCCGATGAAGGATGTAGCTTTCATTGAGCTCCTGTGTTTTAATCAGTTTTCCAGCTGGCTATACCTGGAGGCACAAGAGTGTCAGGTGACTTTGCCCAAGGTCACAGACTGAATCAGTGTATTTGGAACCCCAGAATCCTTAGGCCTCTCATCCCTTTGCTTTAATGGCTGCACCACAGAGCTTCAGAAAGAATGTTCTTGTCTCTTTTAAGTGCTAGGGTGCATGCAGTAGAAGGGACTTGAGCTTTCTCGGTCCCAGAGATGCATGCCACTTAAATTCATTTGTGAGCGACATTATAGTACAAAAAATCCTTATTGAGCTTAGACCTGGCTGCCCTGGAGTCCCCACTCCACATGGCAACATATGAGAAAGCCAGTCCTGTCCCTGGGCCCTGGTTGGTTAGGGAGTGGGCACATAAGAGGAACTGGCCTCTGTGCCCTGCAGAGTCACAGCTGGCTAGGAAAATGTCATGGCAGGGAATCCCAGCCCTAACTGCCTGCTACCAGCGCTTCTCTTGTTTGGAAATCAGGGATGCCACTCTACTGTGCAGTGTGGGCTGCAGGCGGGGGGGAGGGGGGGGGGGCATGCTACTGTTGCTGGGACACAGCAGGCCCTGAGACGGAGATAGGAAAAAACATGGGTGAATGGCCACTACAAGTTTGCACTATGCGCAAGAATTGGACAGCGCCAAAAGGGTAGGAAGTGCCCTAATCTTCAACAACGGAGCAATGTGGTCTGTCTGTTTGATGGAGTTAGAATCCATTTTGTTAAGCATTTTGGATTTATAGCATATGGCTCTCATTAATCGCTCATTTCAATGATGCTTTGGATCTGTCAGTGCTGATCAAGGTGTTGGAATAGATCTGTACACTGGAGTGATGCCTGGCTGAGTTCCTGCCGCCAAAAAAGCTGTAGGAGCCTTCTCCTTCCCAAGGCAAGAGGGTGGGAATTTGGAACAGCCTAGCACACTAAGGAGCCCCCACCACAGTTATTTCAAAATGTCTCGACCTGTCTGAGGTGTTTCCTCCAGAATGAGAAAGTGGATTTTGGAAATACCCCAGCATTAATGAGATTAGTAAGGAAAGATAAGTTTTCCGGGGCATCATTTTTATTGTCTCTCATCCCTCTCTGTGCTTTGTTCCACACTGCCCCTTATGCTTGAAATGTCCTTCCAAAAATCCTTTCATTCAGGCCCTATCATTGCCTCATTCCTAAAATCTCACATATACTGTTACCTACAAAAAATGAGTGTATTTTCGAACCGGTCAGGAACTTTGATTTAATTAATTATTTAATTGAAAAAACATTTAGCTGGAGAGAATGACAAGTCATTGAAACCGAAACCGGTCCTGGGAAAGGGTTAATTTCTACAAATCTTTTGGGGAAAAAAAAGTTTCAAAATTGCTGAAATGTCCCATTTTGACATTTTTAAAATGAAAAGTTTTTGGTTCAAAATGACTTTTCATTTAGAAATTTCAGTTAATTTATGCTAACCCCCCCCCCTAAAAATAGGTCAAAATTGAAACAAAACATTTTGAAATGATCAGAACAAAACATTGCAAGTGATCCAGTCAGGATTTATTGGTGGGAGGCATTGTTGGTGTGTGAACATTTTTGAGATTTCAACTTTTCTTCCCGATTGAGGATGGGGAAAAAATTCAAAACGTCAAAAACTCACATTTCCTGCCCAGCTCTATTGGATTTACACTCAAACAACAACAAAATGCACCATTGGTCTGCCTAAACTGAGTAACCTTACAATCATACAAATGTAACCTTGTCCTTTCTCTTCCTGATGTATGTTGTATGTTCGTTTGTCTGTCATGTCCATCATTTAGATGTTAAGTTCTTTGAGGCAAGGATCCGTGTTTATGTGTTTTCTGTTAAGTGCCTAGCACACCTGGGAGATAAGGGAGGGCTATTAAATAATAATGATAATAATAGACCTTTGTATAGCTGAAGTCCCTTTTAGCATTAAATAGAAGGATGAAAGCCTCCCAGTGTCTCTTTCATCTCAAGCTTCTATGGTTATAATAGATGCATCTGTTCTAAATGAATGCCATGCATGACAAATAATACTGAACATGAGTACACGTGCTTAGGAATTCTGTGAATAATTGGCACATTTTGATTAACTCCATGTGCTGACACTACCATGTAACCCATGAAATGCCCAGATGTGGGCCAGATTCTTACCTGAGGTAAAACAGCAGAGTTCTATTAAATATGGCTACCAGTGCTCTGGTTCCTCATCAGCACTGCCTTAGGCTGTTGACTGGGTTGTATCTCATTCCAGGTCAGGTCTCTCAGGTGCAGTCAGAAGGGGACAGAGTCTTTGCCCTCCAGCTGAGTCCCTCTGGATATCTACCCCTTATGGTGTCACAGGGGAACAAACGCGCAACTGAGGAGCCAGAAAATAAACAGATGGGTGAGGTAACATCTTTTAGTGGGCTAACTTCTAGTGGGGAAAGAGACAAACTTTCGCGCTTACACAGAGCTCTTCTGCAGTCAGTCTCAGCCAGGCAGATGGCCTATATTCCAGGCTGCCTTCTGGCTCAAAGTCTGCTGATTCACCAGCAGAGGGGCATAGTACAGCCCTCTCCACCTCAGGGGGCTTGGACCTTCTTTTAGGCAAGGGAGTAGGCTCTGCCGTCTACCAGGCCTCTAGCTTCGTAGTGCAGCCCTCTGCTCTCTTTCCACACATGCCCATGACTGAGCTGAGCTTCTTCCCTTCGAACTCCTCCTCCATTCTTGACATGATGTAGAGTTGAGCTGGGTCAGGGCTACTCCAGCCCAGAGCAGCTCCTTAATACCTGTCTGCCTGGTGCAGGGTTTAGACACCCCATCACAATGGCACATGGCCTTCCCGCTTCCTTGGTTACAGAACTTCCATTACTGGAAGAAGACCCAATGCATTTCTCTGCAGCTGAAGTAGTTCAGTCTTTGGCCTGGTCTACACTGGGGGGGGAGGATCGATCTAAGATATGCAACTTCAGCTACGAGAATAGCGTAGCTGAAGTCGACGTATCTTAGATCGAATTAAAATTACTTACTTCGCGTCCTCGCGGCGCGGGATCGACAGCCGCGGCTCCCCCGTCGACTTTGCTTCCACCTCTCGCACTACTGGAGTTCAGCAGTCGACGGGAGAGCGATCGGGGATCTATTTATTGCGTCTACACTACACATGATAAATCGATCCCCGATAGATCGATCGCTACCCTCCGATCCGGCGGGTAGTGTAGACATACCCTTTGTAATATTACCTAGGACATACAACAGCTCCATAGGAACACACTGCCTCCCATGCCTCGTTGCTGAAATGTTCTACTTAAGATTGTGAGCTCTTTGGGGCAAAGGCTGTCTTTTTGTTCTGTGTTTGTACAACACCTAGCACAATGGGGTCCTGGTCCTTGACTGGGGCTCCTAGGTGCTGTGATAATAAAATAATAATTATTATCATACAGACGGTTCAGTGAATGTCTCGTTCCCATTCATGGGCATTTTGGTCGCAATTAATTTTACCTAATACTCTACAGAGGGGAGAATTGTACAGCTGTTAGGGTCCAAAGCTATGGGGTGTTGTGTGCTCTTCACAGGAGAGGACCCTTTGTGTCTCTGTGTTATACCTCTTTCCCCAACCCTCTAGCTGTCTTGTCTATAGATGATAAGCTCTCAGGGGTAGGGACTGTCTACTTTGTGTCTGAATGGTGCCTGGAACAATGGGACCCTATTCTTAATTAATTCCCAGGCAATATCATAATAAACATTATTATTAATAATAATAGTCATCATCATCATCAGGTTAATGAACAGACTATGAAGAGCCTTCTGTGCGCCATAAAGTTCTGTCTATGATATAACACAGCATATTTATTAAAAATATAAGGAATTAAGGAAGTGCTTTTTAACAAAATAAACCCATACAATAATGACAACAGCTGTGAGCAAATGCTCTTTTATGGTTGCAAGAGCAACCACAAACTATAAACACAGGGTTCCTAAAAACAAAATGAGAGGACTGGAAGGAACATTGTGTTTTAGATGAGAACAACTGATCTCTCTGAATAAAGATGGAATGGGATTGGCAATACACTGAAGGAGAATGTTAAATGGACACAAGCTATTAATTTTCACTGAGGGTGAAATTCATCCCCCTGCAAAGGACCAGCGCAAGGTATTAAGTGGTGTATGAGCCTATGCTGACCCCTTGCACTAGGGTGAATTTCACCAGGAATACACAAGTTCTTACTGAAGTAGCAGAAATATTTTAATTTCACCTTTAAGTGGGTTAGTTCCTGAAGTGTTTACCCAATGGGCAAAAGTCTTATTGACATCAATGGGAGATTTGCCTGCTAAAGGACTGAGTAAAATCTCAGTCAAGATTTTGCCCCTCTTTTTATAATTAAAATATTGACTTATGGGAGAAAAATCAATCTATTCAGTTTCACAAACAGCTATTGTTCCTAAGCTCTAGGCCTTTCTCACACTGTTTAAAGGACAGACTTTAAAAAAGAAATGGGCAGCACACCTTCACCAATTTGGACTGTTTGGAATCTTGCCATGTCACTGCACCAACATGCAGCGAGCTTTTAATTTCAAAGGGTGGGGAGGACTCTGGGAAGTGGAGAACGTAATGCTGGAGAAGGTTTTGGACAGATGCTGTGAAACTGGAGACGAGGTACAATTGGGAAGATGGAGAGAGGCCAAAAAGGGGTAGGGAATTGAGGGCAAGCAACTGACAAAAGTAAAAAGAACAGATGCCAAATATTTTGTTTGTCTGTTATTGATAGGTGGATTTGTCTATTGATCCCAATCTTGAAAACATTTACATACATGAGGAATGTGATTTTCCTTAATGGTTAATGGGTCCTCATGGAAGCAGACTTCTTCATAAGAACAGAAGAACATCCATACTGAGTCAGATCAATGGTCCATCTAGCCCAATATCCTGTCTTCCAACTGTGGCCAGTGCCAGATGCTTCAAAGGGACTGAACAGGACAGGGCAAATTCAAGTGATCCATCCTCTGTTGTCCAGTTGCATCATCTGGCAGTTAAAGGTTTAGGCACACCTGGATCATGAGGTTGTGTTCCTGACCATCTGGGCTAATAGCCTTTGACAGACCTATCCTCCACGAACATATCTAATTTTTTAAAATCCAGTTATACTTTTGGCCTTCACCACATCCTATGGCAATGAGTTCCACAGATTGACTGTCCATTGTGTGAAGAGGTACTTCCTTTTGTTTGATTTAAGCCCGCTGCTTATTAATTTAATCATGTGAGCCCCAGTTCTTGTGTTATGTGAAGGGGTAAATAACATTTCTCAATTTACTTTCTCCACACCAGTCATGATTTTATAGACCTTTATCATATACCCCCTTAGTCACCCCTTTTGTAAGCTGAACAGTCCCTGTCTCTTTAATCTCTCCTCACATGGAAGCTGTTCCATCCCCATAATGATTCTTGTTGCCCTTCTCTGTCCCTTTTCCAATTCTAATATATCATTTTTGAGATAGGGCGACCAGAACTGCATGCAGTATTCAAGGTGTGGGTGTACCATGCATTTATATGGTGGCATTATAATCTTTTCTGTTTTATTATCTATCCCTTTCCTAATGGTTCCTAAATTGTTAGCTTTTTTGGCTGTTACTGCACATTGAGCAGATACTTTCAGAGAACTATCCACAATGACTCCAAGATCTTTTTCTTGAGTGGTAACAGGTAATTTAAACCCCATCATTTTGTATGTATAGCTGGTGTTATTTTGTCCAATGTACATTACTTTGCACTTATCTGCATTGAATTTCATCTGCCATTTTGTTGCCCTGTCACCCAGTTTAGTGAGATCCCTTTGTAACTTTTAGCAGTCAGCTTTAGATTTGCACATTTTGAGTAATTTTGTATAGTCTGCAAATTTTTGCAAATTTTGCCTCCTCACTGTGCATCCCTTTCTCCAGATCATTTATGAATATGTTGCACAGCATAGGTCCCAGGACAGATCTTGGAGGACCCCACAATATGCTCTCAAGGGCATAATTATTTGTAGGTTCAGCACCTTAGATGGCAAGTTTTTCAAGGACTGGGGGCTCTTTCCCCTTTATATTTGGAAACCACCTGTCACATAGCACACTGTGGATCTATCTCAGGGTGTTTTACTGCACTCACCCTTGTAGCGTTTGAATGCCTTCCACATTAGCTTGGCAATTGTGAAGCCTCTAGTGGATTTCAAGGTGTCTCTGGCTCTTCTTCCATTTTGAGTTATCCAAAACTCTGCTTTGGGAAATTTCTTATAGTGGGGGGAACTGGGAAAGGCAGCATGGGCAGCTGATGTTGTGAATGCCATTCTGATTGTTATGGAAAGGTGGTCAGGCTGGATACAGCTAGTGGGAAATCCAACCCAATTGAAGTAAATGGCAAAATTCCCTTTGGCTACAGTGGGGGTAGGATTTCCCCCCTAATCTTTTTTGGAAGTTTGTTCCATAGCTGGATCCCTTTGACTCAGAATGCTTTATCTGGGGGCAGGTCTACACTACGGGGCTAAGTCAACCTAAGTTACGCAACCCCAGCTACTTGAATAATGTAGCTGGAGTCAACGTACCTTAAGTCGACTTATGGCGGTGTTTATACCGGGCTGGGTCAACAGAAGAAACTCTCCCGTCGATTTACCTTACGTTTCTCATTCCGGTGGAGTACCAGAGTTGACGGGAGAGCAATCGGCGGTCGATTTAGCTCATAGACTCTGATCAAGTCATCACTTAACCTTCTCATTGTTAAGCTAAACAGGTTGAGCTCCTTCAGTCTTTCGCTATAAGGCCTGGTTTCCAGTGCTTTAATCACTCTCATGGTTCTCTTCTGCTCTTTCCAGCTAAGAAGGCTTGGATTGGTCACACCGCTTGGTTGGAAGACCTCCAAAGAAAACCCAGGAACTGGGGTGTGTGAGCCAGTAGGTGGTATTCTTCCCTTAAAACTCCTGGATCCTGCAACTCCCCCCTCACATGAGTAATCCATACCTATGCAACTACAGTAGTCTCATTGAGCGCAACAGGACTACTTGTGTTGGTAAAGATTCGGGTCATTTTTGATTGTAAAGGAACCTTTTGATTTTTCCAAAAGCATTGTATTTCCACTCCCCACAAGAGAAGTATCTCTGGACATAGCTGTGTATATTTGGAATTTACATGAATTTACATGGTGTGGTACAAAAGTCTTTTTCCCCCTTTTATTTCCAGCCTGCTGAATTATAAACCTGCCAGAAGAGAAGGTTTACTAGAAATATGTTGTTGACACAACCTTAACAGTAGCCGTGCCTCAAGATGAAGCTGTAATAGCTCTTTTCTTTATATGTGCATGGTAATGAAATATGTGACAAATGTATTACTGGGGACTTAACAATCCTTGATAATGAGACCATGTCATAGCTCTTTGAATCTGATTTAAACGTTGATATTTATAGGGGTAAGGTTGACATCTGTCTCTGTATGTGTTTTTCAGCTGCATTTTTTTCTATCTCCCCTGAGAATGCAGCTGGCTTTTTAAATTCTGATGTGTCCTAAACAGAACAAACAAGTGGTGCCTCATGGTGATTTTATTATCTGCATTTACAACAGGTTGATCCTGAGTTCAGAAATGTCCCCATTTCCGAAGTTTTAGTCATGAATTTTTAAGCACATTTTATTTATGGCCTTGGAAGTGAAGTGAAATATTGAAGCATTTAGCCAACGTTAACCTTGTGTAGACATTTTCCCATTTATTTTTAAAGAGAAAGAGCATGCCTCCTCTTTGCAATGAATATTCCAGCTCTGAAGCTCCTGGGCAGTTATACCCTTAAAATGGGCCCTGCCTGGGAAATGATTAATAATGCTAACTAGAGTCATAGGTGTACAACCTCTTTATAGATGAAACCACAAGTGGCTCAGACTCCGGTGAAAAGAGGAACACCCTGAAGAAATGGTGGTTCTAATTCACATAGGGAGGAGCAATTGTTTATGTCTAGAATTGCTTTAAAAATAAGAATCAGAAAAACTCACCTATAAAATAAATTGTAGTCAATGGCAACATTCCCACTGGCTTCAGTGAAAACAAGCTGGGCCTTCTCTTTGCCAACAACAATTGGTGTATCCACAAACGTACAGCTACCCCTTTTATTCCAAAATTGTTTCCACCTGGATTAGGTTCTAAGGAGATGGTTTGCTGAAAGGGAAGAGAGGCAGGGAAACAACTGCCAGAATCCACAAGTCTTATTACTGGCTATTGTAATGAAAATACATTCATCACAAACACCTTAAAACGGGCATAAGGGAAAATTAAATCTGGATATTCTTCATGTCTCCCAGCAATTTTTCTAGCTAGGTTACAAGATTCAATTATTTTCAGTTGTTTAATAAAAAAAAAAAAGGCAGAGAGAGGGTAATTGTTAGAATGAGCAGTGGGAAATGCAACAGCTTGACAAGAAATTACATGTCTTATTTGTCTCTGCGTAAGCAGCTCCTTCAGGAGATGTGTGGAGAGTAGAATGCATTGCGCTTCAGAGCAAAGGCTTCTGTTATTTCTCAGAAATGCTGCCCCTCGGTTCTGTACTGGCATCCTCTCCGTTGCAAATCCCAGAGATGCAAATGCAAACCCAGGCCCTGACTGTGAACTGAGAACAGTGTTGGAGTACCCCTGCTTGGTTCTCAGTGCAGGACCAAGGGATCCAGGCAGAGCTGGCTTAGCTGGTGTCAAATCTTCTGGGCATGCTTTCCATTTGCATAGCATTAAAAAGACCACATATTTCACAGTTCCATTATCAATTAACATGGGGCATGCTGGAGGCCAGTTTTCTACCGCTCTACTCAATTTTTCTCTCCTCCTTGATATTTACACCTTTCAGACATATGCACATGGTTCTCATATTTCCCTGTCATTCTCTTTTAGCCAGGCTAGACACATTTAGTCATTTATTCTTGCCTCATTTTCCGCATGTTTGTGGCTTGCCTCAGATTGGTTTCCAGTTCTCTGGCATCTCCTGATGTTGGGGTGCTCAAACCAGTACTTAGATGGACTGTTACCAGAGCCATAGAATGAGGGGCCACCACCCCACCATCCATTATGTGAGATGCTTGTGTATACAACTCTAAGTATTATTGATTTCATTTGCTGCCTTATTGCCCTGAAGGCTCACAACCCTTCAGATTTACTGCACGATACTGGTAATTCCTTCTTCCATGTCATTAAAGGTATTGGGCAAATTGACATAGCTCCATGGATTTCAGAGGAGCTGCACCCATTTACATCAGCTGAAGGTCTGCCCCATTAAAGTGGATCCTGTCACACCCCCAAGGACACTTCCTTTCAGCTTGATTTATTGCCAGGAGACCTGATCTTTTGTTTACAGGCCTTGACAAAGATTTCAATCCTGGTGCCAATGCTCCCATCCAAGCTGGTTTAGCTCAGTGGCTCTCAACCAAGGGTTCACGAACCCCGGAGGGTACACAGAGGTCTTCCGGGGGTACATCAACTCATCTAGATATTTGCCTAGTTTTACAACAGGCAAATATAAAAAGCACTAGTGAAGTCAGTGCAAACTAAAATTTCACACCGTCGATGTTTATACTGCTCTATAGACTATACGCTGAAATGCAAGTACAATATTTATATTCCTATTGATTCATTTTATAACTGTATGGTAAAAATGAGAAAGGCAGCAATTTTTCAGTAATAGCATGCTGTGACACTTTTGTATTTTTATGTCTGATTTTGTAAGCAAGTAGTTTTTAAGTGAGGTGAAACTTGGTACGCAAGGCAAATCAGACTCCTGAACAGGATACAGTAATCGGGAAAGGTTGAGAGCCACTGGGTTAGCTTACAGGAATGCAACAGAATGCCAGGTATTAGCAGTTATAAAACTAAGAATATTCCTACCCTGATTGTATGTATGTACCGTGTGATGTAAAATCTCATAAAAGTATCAACAGATTATTTGTTGGTACTTTTGTTTTACAGAAAACATAGCCTGCCCTAGGTTAGCACACAAGGGTTGAATGTGGATTTAAAAAGTCATATGTCAGAGGGGTTGAGCTCCCACAATTCCAGCTGAAGTCAATGGGAGGATTAAGTGCTTGGTGTCTCCGGGGAAATAAAATCAGACCCTACGGGAATATTTAACACTATATAGGAGAAGGAAGTCCTGTCTAGTCCTTCCAGAATCTTCCTCTGAAGCTGATTGAAAAATTGGCTGTGGGCATGGGTACAGCATGCAATCATTCTTGGGGAAAAATCTGACTGGAAGGAAGAATGCCCTGGGTCTTTTTGCTCACACAGGAACTATAGGGAGACTCAGAAATAGCAGCCAACTTCAGGTTAGAGGTGGTGTGACGGATGAAGGATTTAGTTATTCAGGGCTCTGAGACACAAGATGCAGTGAGTGGGGACAGGAGGATGGGTGGGAAGTGTCATATCAGAGGCAAACAACAGAGTTTTGAAAAGTTTAACCTTATGGGGCTGGAAAATGTTGAAATGTCTTGTGAAAGGGGCTTTTATCCATGTATTTCCAATTCATTCAGAACCAGGCTGCCTGGACATTTCAGGAAACTGCCTGATCTTGTAAGATGTTCATCCCACGCCTTAAGTTAAACATCCTATCATAGAGGTGGGCAAACTACAGCCCGCGGGCCACATCCGGCCCGCGGGACCGTCCTGCCTGGCTCTTGAGCTCCCGGCTGGGGAGGCTAGCCCCCGGCCCCTCCCCTGTTGTCCCCCCACAAACCCACGCAGCCTCAGCTCCTTGTGCCGCCAGCGCTCTGGGCGGCAGGGTTACGAGCTCCTGCCAGGCAGCGTGGCGGCGTGGCTGGCTCTGGCTGGGCGGCACAGCTGCCAGTCCTGGTGCTCTGAGCAGCATGGTAAGGGGGCGGGGAGTGGGGGGTTGGATAAGGGGCAGGAGGTCCCGGGGGGCAGTCAGGGGACAGGGAGCAGGGGGTGGATAGGGGGCGGGGGCCAGGCTTCTTTGGGGAGGCAGAACCTTCCCTAACCGGCCCTCCATACAGTTTCGGAACACCGATGTGGCCCTCAGGGCAAAAAGTTTGCCCACCCCTATCCTATCAGAACCTCTGAATCTCTTTGAGATTAACTCATCTCCATTTGAGAACTGCTGCTGTCCTCCTCATTGCCACTTCCATTTGTGCCATCATACACACAAACACACACACAAACTTGAATGCAAACATGACATATTACACACCAAAGACCAAATTCTGCCCTAGGAAGCCTACATGCTGCCATCCTTGAAATCAAAGGGAGCTCTGCTCAGCATGCCAAGATGAGAAGAATGAATTCCTGTATTTAAAAGATAAAAAGAATGGAGGCAGAAGGACATTAAACATTCCAAGTACATCTGATGTGTTGAAGTCCTAAGAACACAGAAGGATGGATATGATACAACCCCTGGTACTCCAGCACTATCCTGGGATATTGTAAAAGGGCCTCAGGGGAATCCAAACAAAGGGAGGAAGCATTTTTTTGTTTTGTTCCACTGACCCCAGTAAATGTACTTGCTAAGTGAAGAGGAAAAGGGATATACAGACCTCACTGCCTGAGGTTCAGGGAAAGCCTCTTTGTGCTTCAAACTTTGGAGAAATTGTTCAAGAACAGTTCATTTCCACACAGAGATTACACCTCCAAAGTGAGGGAGACCTTGGGGCTATTTGCTTTACAAGTGCCAGTAGCACCACACTTAACCTGTTGGGAACCATTTGAACAGGATTTTAATTTTTCTCAGGCTTCTAGTTATTGCATTTGTGAAGTGAGGGAGAAAGGAAAATCTTGTGGGTAAGAAAGTGAACGTTTTTTTCTTGGCTCTGCCAACGCATTTCTGGGTGAGGTCAAGTACAGTGCCCAGTGTCTCCGTGTCATTTGTCCTCTGTCTAGTGGTGATAATATTTTCCTCCAGAGCTGATTCAAACCGGAATTTCCATCGTGTGGAAAATTTAAACCTTTCAACTCTTTCATCCAGAAGCTGAAATATCCAAAAATTTTCACAGTATGAAAAGTTCTGAAAATTTTTGATTCAGAAATGTCAAAATATTTTAGACATTTTCTATCAAAACATAAAGTTTTAACATTCCCAAATCAAAATGCTTTGTTCTGGGTCTGTTCAGCATTGAACTGCCACAGTGACTCATGGGGGGTGTAGTTCAGCTGCCCTATGTTCCCATTCGCCCCAATGCACTGGGCTCTTCAGCTGAACTACATCTCCCCTGATGCGCTGTGGTGGTGGGGAGAGAACAGAGTACATCATGGGAGATGTAGTCCAGCTTGGAGCCTGGTCCACTGAGGAGAATGGGAGCATGAGGCACCTGAAATACAGCTCCCATGAGGCATTACGGTATCTCAGGTGGACACAGATTAATGTTGACCTGACCCAATATGAAAGGTTTTGATTTGGTTTGACAAACCAAAAATATTTCAGTTTAGGATGACCTGACCAGAAGCAAAATATTTTGTTTAGATTTTCCTGATAGAAAATGAAAAAAAAAAAAGACAAAAATCAACATTTTCCCATTGAAAATTTCAGTTTTGCAAAACACCACATTTTCTGTAGAAAAACATTTTGATGAAAATTTCCCAACCAATTCTACTTACTTCCTTTGTAAGGGTGTGGCTACACTAAACTAATTTATGGTTGCAAAGTATGTTGAAACGTTGAGAGAAAAGGTGCTGGAAAAATGTACACTGCTATCATTATTACGGTATCTTTTTCCAATATTTTCAGTCAACAGAACCCAGGCAGTGACTGTAAAAGAGAAAAATAATTATATTTCTTCTGCCAGTAGCTTCTCCTGGTGCAGAAGGACAGTGTTATCTTGCTAAAATTCAGTTCCCTTTGACAACAGAGCCTAGTTTTGGTATCTGAAGAACAGTTTTCCCATTACCTTTTCCTACAGAAAATAGATTGACTACAGAGAACACATTAAAGAGTGTGTGCAGAAGACAGCAGCTGTATAATGGAGGATATAAGCAGGGACTGGCTACTGCATGGTAAAATTAGGCTTTATGGTACTAAATTTCACTGCAGATGGCTGGTTTTTTTCTCCAATTTTCATTGCAAGGAAAGCCTTAGTGGATTAATTTGCATGTTAGTGAGACATGGATAGACGGTGCAAGTGAATGGTGAGTGGGTCTTGGAGAGGTCTCCTACTAATCTGGAGATAGCTAACCAATGTTATTCCCACTGTGACAGAGTGTTTAGAGATGGCGCTTGAGCCAGCACCCTGATCACTATTAGCACCAATTAGATGCCCCTCTCCTCCCGAAGGCCTGATAACTAGGCCAGACTGGGGTTAAACAGTTAATGGGTTAGTTAGCCCATTAGCAGGCAAGTGATTTAAAAAGAGCACAGGAAGGAAGCGGTCGAGGAGGAAGGGTGGCGGAATAGTGACAGAGATAGGTGGGGGTGGGGAATTCTCTGAGTAGAGCCACCTCCACTCCCTTCCCTGGAGAAGGGGCCAGAAAGATGGAAAACAGTGCAAAGGTGTGCACACACTGCTATGGATTGGTGGAGAAACTGAGACACTTTAAATAAAGTACACACTGGTGTTTACAAGCAATAAGGTCTCAGAAAGAGGAGTGGGTATGATAGCCGTGTCCCATCACACCCACTGAGACAGATTCTGCCCTTAGCTATACCATTGTAAAGAAAGAATAAGTCAAGTGAAGCCAATAGAGTTACACCCGTGCAAATATGAAATCAGACCCACTAGGTGCATTCTTCTTCTCGCCAATTAATAGGCTCTTCCTCTGGAAGTGAACAACATGAATTTCTCTAGTCTGGCGATTGAACTGTCAATACTTGTCTGTGTCTTTTACAAACTTTAGCTAACCTTAGACACCACACTGCTGCCTCTCTGCCGATTTCACAGTTCCAGATATTCAAAAGACAGAAGGCTTTCCCAGGAGGACAATTATGTTTCAAATTCCCTCAAATCGATCTTTTTCTACTTCTTCAAATGAAAGAAATCAACTGTGAATTCCTTTCATATTACGATAGTTTATAAAGACCTTTAACATCTTTTGAACAGCAGTTGCTAAAGCTGACAGGTCCCATAGATCCAAAACTTTAAGGCAACTTTGCTAGCCTCAACGCCACACAAAAAATTTGCCAGAAGTCCAAAGGCCACATTTAAGACCTGATTTTCAGAAGAACTGAGTGCTCACACATCCCATTGAACTCAAGGGGAGCTACAGTGGCTCCGCACCTTTGAAAATGAGCCCGCTAGCTTGCAAGGCATAGAGCAGATTGTCACTACCATCACCTTGAATACTGGTGAGCTTTGACTACACTGAACCGTGACCAGAGTGGCCTCAATCTGTCCACCTTTAGTTCATGGAAATGGACATCGTTTTTCATCCCATCAAGGATTCAGGCACCCAGGTCCCTTAGCTTTCCAAGATGAAGCGGATTGTATGCAGTCTCCGGCCCCTGAGGGAAAAAAAATAAAGTTAATCAGTCAGAATATTCAGTCACCTTTTAACTTTTCCAGCCCCTTTGGAGTCCCCCCCCCCCCCCCCCGCTCTCCACAAAAGTTAATTAGATATCAGGGGAAGAAAATATCATGAGCTGGGACTTGGGCATTTTTCATGAAAGCACCTGTATAAAATCAAAGCTGGATTCTCTGCCTTGACATTCTTCTCTGTGACATTGTTTTAACAGTGTGCTAGGGCAATGTTTCCCAAACTTGGGATGCCGCTTGTTTAGGGAAAGCCCCTGGTGGGCTGCGCCGGTTTGTTTACCTGCCGCGTCCGCAGGTCCGGCCGATCGCGGCTCCCACTGGCCATGGTTCGCTGCTCCAGGCCAATGGGCGCTGCAGGAAATGGCGGCCAGTCTGGGCACAAGAAACTGAAATGGGGTGTGTGGGTCAAGTTGAATGTGGATCAGGAAAAACATTTAACGTTATTATGGAAATTCACTGGAGCCTGGTGCAGAGAGGCTGCAAAAGCGGGCTGTATCAGCAGAGAGATAGAAACGAAGCAGAAGAGGTGAGACTGACAGTGTATAAGACATGTTTTGGCTCCCTGTGACGGTACTAGCATCCAGGCCGGAGATTGTTACCATGGGGGAGGTGCGAGGAGGAATCTACATTCTTGAGTGGGAAAAGCTTGGAATTGGGCTGATTCTCACTGGAAAACAAAGAGGCATGTGGTGATTGTAGAGAAGTGTTCACAGCTCCATCAAGAGATTAGATTTCTTACCCTGGTACATGTCTAAAACAAGGGGACAATATTGAAATGTCAGTGGGACTTGGTGAGAAACTTCAGCTAAACTGCTTCGTCTGAAGGATCATAAAAATACAGAATAAGTTTAATGAGAAAGTAACAGATGTTTAGTTGAACTAGGTTATCTTCCGGAGGAGCTGGTGACTGGAATACAGGATTAAATAAAAATAAAATAAAAAGAGCATATCAAGCATGGACAGTCTTTGCTTGTTCATGAAGTTTATTATGTTTGATGTTATTTTGCTGTCTTCAGTGATGTGGACTCATTAGGATCTTAGGGCTTAAAGCCCAGATTCAGGGCCATGATTCACCTTTCCACTGCTCTAGTTTTAAGCCAGTGTAACTCTATTGCCTACATGGATTTACACCAGCATAAAACTGGAGTAACATAGAAGTGAATCAGACCCATTGGATGCAAACACTATAAAGACAAAATGAAAGAGGGGGGAAAAATCAGGCAGAGATCATACAGCACCAGAGCTTGAGCATATTTGGTATGAAAACACTGATTTTCATTATGTTCAATATAACAACCAAACCTGACAGGCCTGACAACCAAACCTGATCAAATATCAAGAGTCCTACTGAACCATGGAGTCCTGCTGTTATTTCTAACTCATCAAATGCAAGCGACACAATATCCGAATGTCTCCTAGATCCCAGAGGAAACATGGTCTAGTTAGAGTAGGGAGCTAGGATGTGTCAAGAAACCTGAGCAGTAATTCTGGCTCTGCCATTAATTCCCTACGTCACCTTGGGAAAGTCATTTGATCGCTCTGTAACTCAGTTTACCCCTTTGTATTAAGAAAAGGATAATATTAACCTACTTCAGAGTGCTATTGTGAGGCTCAGTTCATTCACTTTTGTAAAACACTTGGCAGAAAAGTGGAAGGCATAACAATATGAACAGATTTTAAGCACCAAAAAGGGACGTCTCAACTTGTCACATGCCTAACTGCTGCATCTTGTGTAATAAAATGCACATAAACACAGTGTGTCACACCCAAACAACCTGGAGTTCTGGGACTGTTCTTCATTCTCCCTTCCCATTGTACAAGTCAATATTCTAATTACTTTGCTCTTTTGATCTTAACTTTGATTCTTGAAACCTTTACCTCCGCTTTCTTTTGTATATATGATCCTGGCAATAGTCCCCCCCTCCCCTCCCCAAAAACCCACACACAGCATAGCTATACAAATATTACACACCTGTGCTGATAATCATTAATAACAGCACTTAGCATTTATAAAGTGTTTCACATCTTCACAGTGTTTTACAAATATTAACCAATGGAAGCTATCCTATGAGAATCAATCCTGTTTGACATAAAAGTATTTCCTTTGGTTTTAGTGCAAAAACTTGAAAGGAAAAGATGTTGGCACAACCCTTAACCAACAGGAAGCCAAGTTAAGTATGGAAGAGCCAAGCTGGTTATAATTAGAAATATATATCACCCTCTCTTTCTTTCTGTAAGAAAAGTGATCAGTATTTAAAGAGACAGTGCACACTTCCGAACAATGTTGTTTATTCTTAGCTACAGCTAATACCTTGTCAATTGCTGTCCATTTAAAAACGATGTAATTAAAGTATCTTTTCCCCGGTTATCAGTAACGCATTGTAATCTGAGTTTAAATTAATGTTATACTATCTGAGTTGCTATTTTTGCCAGCATCAGACTGTTAAGTACCAAGGGTAAAATGTATTTGTTGATGTACGGCGACACTCAACACAATAAGCTGCAAATACCCACACACCATGAACATAGAGGTAATATACAACTGGTACCTGTATTAGCTTGGCAAATAATTTTGGATGAAGTTGTCTGCAGCAAACAGGAGAAGGCCTCAAGGAGGTTTTCCTGAAGCATGCATAGCTTCTTCCATACTGTGAGCAGAGCGGAGGGCTGAAACTGAGTGTTAATTGATTTGTATTTACCAGGGTTTGTTTGAAAGTTTTCTGCAGAATTGCTGCAAGACATTTCACAGTGGTGGGCCAGATGAACTGGTATGTTCTGGCCGCTATGCACCATTCTGATTATGTAAAGTAACCGTTAACCCAGCTTCCCTGGCTGGTTAAGGGGAATAACTGTTCATATTTTGTAAAAAAAAAAAACATGCAAATGAGATTACAGCAAACATTTGCCAAATGCTACATTCAGTGAAATCAGAGCAAACACTTCTTATGGAAGTTTTTTTAGGGTAAAATTCTTGAAATTTGAGCCAAAAATCAATGTTTTTGTTTTAAAATTTCCCCAAAACAAAATCCAGCCTTTGTTGTTTCTCAGTCACAGCCCTCAGTGAGCTCCCTTTCCCAGACGCTGAATTTTGTCCTGCACCATGTCTGCAGTTGCCTCCACCCTAGCAGTCACAGAGGATTTTTTGGCATTGCCACGTCTGCTCATGTTGCAGGAGGAAGGATCATTATCCAGTTTGTGCCTATGATGAACATCACTGAATCAATGAAAGCTGTGTCAAATTCAAACGTCTTTCCAATACCCTATGTTCTATATTGCTGGAGAAACATGAACTATTTATTTGGTGATAAATATTGATGCACTGTCTATATCACACTGATGCATGAATTGTATACTGTGTGTTAGATTTATCTACACCCATGTCTGAAATAGATGCAACAGATACTTCTACTTGTTGACAGGTATATTATGTACCAGTAAAACTCTTAGAACGAAGTAGCTTTCACAGAGGTTGAAAAATTATCCCCAAAAGTATTTTGGAATATTGTTATTAGATGATTAAAGAGGGAAAATTGGATATAGTTTCCCCATTATTGCTTTGTCTAAACACACACATATACTATCAGTATCCTGGCAAATAGTCTGATTGGCAATTCTGCCTTTGGTTTGATCACTGTGGGGAAAACTGAGCATATGTTCCCTAATTTGAGGAAAATATTGTATTTCCTCCCCTGAACAGCTTGCAGTCTAGAAGGTTTCTCTATCAGTAGAAAGGTTACAATGTAGATTACCTATTTCACATTGTCTTCTGTAATCCAAGCTCTCCCACTGTCCTCTTGGCAGTATTTTTAAACAGGGTCGGTGCAGCCTGGGTCTATAAATACTCATCTGTTCTAGACCAATATTTGAGATGCCAGCTGATCAAATAAATCCTTTTATATCAGCCCTTTGTGTACCATGCATTAAAGCAGCGCAGTACCCTGCTCTCATGCTCACTCCTCTCCCGCATTGCCAGGTTACCGTTCCCATGTAACACCCCGTGCAGGCTGCTTCAAAGAAGAAATGTGTATATTTCCCAGGCTAGGAGCCCGTAAATCAGAGCCCCCTGTCTTACTAGGATGGGAGATAACTCACAGAGCAGGACATGTCAGTCACCAGCACAGTCCAGAAATAGCACATGTAAGGCCAAGCTTGAAGGGCTAGAATGTTGCACTTAGAGCAGATGTTTATAAACCAGTGAGCGGGCAACCAGTTCGTTAGCCAGGCTCGATCTGATATACAAGGCCTTTTGGGAGGAATTAAAACCATTGGATCAGGCGGTTTCATCTCCACTAAAGCCGCTAGAGAGCTGCCATGATTTCATGCTTAATAATCAGAAGAGTTAATGGGTCTAATCCTGAAGGGCTAACTCTGACCCTAATCCTGCCCAGCCAGGGTCTCATTCCTTCCTCAGGCAAAACACTCATTGACTTCAGTGGGAGTCTGGCCCGAGATAAAACCGAGTAAGGACTTTTATGGCTCAAGAAAATGTTGCCTGAGGAAGGATGGAGTAAAAACAGTTCCTTTAGGATCAGGGCTAATTCCTTATTCATGAAGGACTGTTAAGGATCAGGCTCCAAAAATGGAATAGCGGACAGAAAAAACCCAGTCTATTTTAAAATAAAATATCTGAGGGAGGAAGTTCCCGACTGAGATGGTCTCAGTGCGAATGAAGGCTCTGTCTGTCCTCTTCCGCATCCTCAGCATCAGCCTAATTCCACAGCCAATGACATCAGGGGGGAGCAGAGTTGGGCCAGTGCTGAGCTCTTCTGAAAATCTCAGCCTCCGTATCAATAGGCTTCTTAGTCCTGATCTTGCTGGTGTCATGCCCGTATTAGGAGGTGCCAGGACCCTCAACTGCCATTGACCTCAATGAGAGAGGAGGACACATGTTACATTGCCAGCAACACTCCTCATTTTTCAGGATGGGCCTTTCCCATGGAGAACAAACTCCACTATAGACAATGAAGTATGAGCCCGAGCTCTGACAACATGACCTGCAATAAACCAAATATCGTTCCCACCCCCCATTTTCATTTTATATTTTGTTTCCCACATTTCAGATTGGGAAGCAGTAGCTGTGTTCTCTGCTCCCACATGGTAGGCGCTGGGAGCATGACCTCAGTAGGAGTTTCATAAGGTGTGAGCGTGGGCACAGTGTTTATCAATTCACTGTTGAAGCAGAAAAGCATCAGTGCTTGGGGGGGGGGGGAGCTCCCCATAAACAGCTGCCAAGCTACCTCATTGTCACCCTTAAAACTCTCCTCTGCTGCGATGCCTTCAAAACATTTGCAACGATTAAGGCACTAGTGCACTGAGACTACTGCCCATCCGGCTGGCCAGTAGTCTCTTACCGTCTCCTTGTGTTCCCCCATCTGTCTGTCTGTCTCCACCTGTTGTCTCTGGTCTTATACTTAGATTGTCAGCTCCTTGGGACACATGGTTCTGTGTTTGTACAGTACCATAACCTAGCACAAGGAGGCCCTGGTACATGACTGGGGCTCCTAGGTCCTACTCCAACAGAGAGAAATAATAAGTCATCATAATGATAAAATGCCTCTCTACAACCTGCCTTCTTGTCCCCGCTGGATACCGAGAAAGCAGTTGGAAATGGCTTTAGACTATGAGGTAAATGTGACCTCATCATTTTAAATGGTTTTTATTGCACAAGGACAAGACTGTGACCTTTTGCATTTTCTAACTCTGTTCGACCTTTGCTTTTATTTCCACAGGTAGAAGGTGCCCTTTCACACAATTCACCGTGAGAAACCACCAGCCCTAACAAAACCGCTCAGCGCTTATAGCATGGTGTGGAAACATTCGCTAACATATTAAGTTAGAAGCCAGGGGTCAACTTCCACCCTCAGATGTGTCTATACGAGTCCCATTTGCCCATTCATGTAGAGGTTGGCAGGGAACCCTCTCCCAATGGCTAGCAGAAGGATCACTGCCATATGCTCTGAGTGCCGGGTTTTGCAGTGTAGAAGGGCTGGGCTAGTTAGAAAAAAATAATTAATCTCCTCGCCCTTCTTCCCACATCTACCAATGGCAACACATTATAAGGGTGAGTTGGGTCCTGAGTCAGGAAGAAAGGATTTGTAGGAAGAGGGTTGGATCTGAAAGGAGAAATGAGGTGGTGTGCTTGGTGGAAACAGTGGGAAGATAGCAGTAATTCTCCTCTGATTCTTGGCTGAAGGGAGCCATGTGTTAGCCATTTGCTTTGACCATGGCTGAAGCCAGCTATATGCCATATGTTTATGTTGGACACTGGCTGAGGAAAGCCCTGTTGTGGTTGCATTTGGTCCTTTAAGAGCTAAGGTTTCCTTTCTAATAAAACCAACCACAAAATTCTTTCCTGCTTCAACCAGCCTGTCACAGAGCTAATCTAGGTGCAGAAAGTAGCTTCTAGAGGGGAAGCCAGTGTGCAAAGTGTATTATCTGGGAGGTTGGGGGGGGGGAATGGGATTTGTTCATAGAGCAGTAAAATAACTGGGGGAAAAAATCATTGGACCAGCTGATAAGATCAAGTTAAGCTTCCTAACAAAAGTCCATTGAGGAATTCATTGGTATCCCTCCAGAAAACTAGGAAATTAAATTCAGCTAAGCAAATTGTTTATATTTTTTCTTACAGAAACCTGTGAATTTTGCTACAACAATGCATAGATCTACCCTCAATGCATTGACTGTGATTCATTCATACAGAAGTGGGACTGTGAGTAACGTGGAGCCTGATCCAAGGCCTATAGAAGTCAATGGAAAGGTGTTTTAATTTGCATTCATCCCCTCTGGGTTCTACTAACTGGAGAAAACGTAGCCTGCTTCAGGTGGTAGGGGCTTCCTAGAAAGTCAGCGTGCTGAGCGAGTGGGCTGGGAAAACTGTCTCATGGGGACACAGATTTAACAGCGTTCCACTCCCTCTATTCAGCTCAGCACTAGGTTACATTAGCTCTTGATTCAGTACATTACAAACTTATATAGTTCCCTATCACAGTCTGTCCTGTTTTCCTCCAGATAGGGCCTAGTGGCAAGGCACTCTGCTCCTGAACAGGGATCTCTGTACTGTAACTGGAGGAGGCTTCACACTCTCCCAGGTCAGGAGCTCTGCTCTCAGGGCTCTCTTTGACAATTCCTAGGCAGCACGTTCCAGGGATGAAGAGATAACCCTCTGTTTATGACATCACTCATAGCAATGCGAGATCACAAGCAGAGTTTGGAAGAAGGCATCGTAACTAATGTACATTGCATGCATTGCCATTTTATTGAGCGGAAACTTGTGCACCATTTGTTGCACAGGTGTTAACGTGACAGTCCATTTTGTCACCTGTATCATGCATAGATAACTGTTAAATGCACCATACTTGTTGGCTCCTTAAATGGTGCCAGAGGAAGTGCTGGAAGCCGTTGTTTGACCCAACTGGAAAAAGCACTACAAGTGTACTAAAGGGACCAGTCTCATATTGGCTGGGTGGGGAGGAGATTGGGATGGACCCTATGATATAGTAGGTCCTTTCCATCTTAACTTTATATAGTTCTATGAGAGGGTATTGTTCTGTCCTGTCTGTCATGGGTGAAGGCTAGCTGCATCTCTGGCCTCTTTCTTCTCTCTGAGTGCTCCTCCACTGGAGTTGGGCCTTGTGCCTTTACCTTTCCTGGGGTGGAACCCCACAATTCCCGCACTCTCAGACCGGGCCCCGGGCTTCAGTAGACTGTGTATTGTCTGTGCTTATCCAGTAGGTCTGACCAGGTTCAGCACCTGCAGTTCTTCCCATCAGGAATCTGTGACCTGTGGTGCGTACAGTGACCAGATAGCCTTGTCAAACAAAAGTATTGTTTAATCTTACCAGTAGGAACCAAGCTAACAGAAGAGAAGAGGGTTTTTAAAACAATCAAAGTTCTGCACATGTCAGTCTTACCTAAGCCATTCCGCTCTGTGAAGGGAACCTACGAAGGCCTCGCTTCTTTAGATACCCCAGCGGGTGTTTGTGTTCATTGTGTGCCGCCACAAACAGCTCACTGACACAACCTGACTTTTGGCCACAGAGAGTCTGCTTAACCTGCCAGAAGTCCTTTGCCTTTCAGTATCCCAGGTTTGGCCTCTGCTGACAAAACCAGTTTGGTGACCTCCATGGGAAGTTGAGCTAATCTCTTCTGAGCCAACTGCCATTCCATTGCAACAGCTCCCCAAGTGTTTGTTGAGGGATGTCTTATCTCCAGTCATTGTTTGCCTTCCTGCTGGTTTTTCCAACAGCCTGCTATTAAACTAAACCAATATATTCATACAGTAAACGTCCCTTGCAACAATCAGACAAGCACATAGCATTCCAGAATTATTACAGAGTAGCCCCACGTCCTTCACACTGTCACTGGTCTCCATGTCGTGTAGCAGAGCAATTTCCTCCAGCCAATCTCATCGCAGGCAGGTGATCTGCAGCATTGGACATGGGACCAGGAGTTAAAAATCATGACTTCAGACCCCTTTCTTTACACACAAAATTACAGATGACCTGCTTGTAATTGAACTCCCTGGGATGAAATGTCATATTATAAGATGAGATGAAATAGATCAAGATGTCACAACAACCAGTCATCTGAGGCCAAAGGTCCCAACCCATGTCACAGATCCTCTCCCCATTATTTCAATCCATTTATCGGAAAGATTTTTGTCTTATCAAGAATATAAAGAAAGCTACTGCAAATTTAAATGCAACTGCAGTACATGCTTTATAAGGAGCTGCCTCGCGCTACCTTGGAAACCTTGAGAAGAGCTTCCAATTCTAGTTTATTGCTCACACTCTCAAGTTATATAAGTCTTACTCATTTAGATTTGGATTCTGTTTGTTTTTTTTCCTATTTCCCGTCACATTGTGAGGCTGCTTCAATATCAAAATGAGCTGGTGTGAGAGCAATAGTGTTATGAACTGATTGAGGACCCAGGATGTTTTCCCTGTATTAGGGCTGCTGTAAATGTGATACAATAGAAGGCACCCTGTGTATTCATTGGAGTGCCACTGTTAAAGTGCCACCAGCCACACAATCCTGTCAGTCATCTATCTCATCAATGACAGGTTTCAGAGTAGCAGCCGTGTTAGTCTGTATCCGCAAAAAGAACAGGAGTACTTGTGGCACCTTAGAGATTAACAAATTTATTAGAGCATAAGCTTTCGTGGGCTACAGCCCACTTCTTCGGATGCATATAGAATGGAACATATATTGAGGAGATATATATACACACATACAGAGAGCATGAACAGGTGGGAGTTGTCTTACCAACTCTGAGAGGCCAATTAAGTAAGAGAAAAAAAACTTTTGAAGTGATAATCAAGCTAGCCCAGTACAGACAGTTTGATAAGAAGTGTGAGAATACTTACAAGGGGAGATAGATTCAATGTTTGTAATGGCTCAGCCATTCCCAGTCCTTATTCAATCCTAAATTGATTGTATCTAGTTTGCATATCAATTCCAGCTCATCAGTCTCTCGTTGGAGTCTGTTTTTGAAGTTTTTCTGTTGTAAAATAGCCACCCGCAGGTCTGTCATTGAATGACCAGACAGGTTAAAGTGCTCTCCCACTGGTTTTTGAGTATTATGATTCCTGATGTCAGATTTGTGTCCATTAATTCTTTTGCATAGAGTCTGTCCGGTTTGGCCAATGTACATGGCAGAGGGGCATTGCTGGCACATGATGGCATATATCACATTGGTAGATGTGCAGGTGAACGAGCCCCTGATGGTATGGCTGATGTGATTAGGTCCTATGATGATGTCACTTGAATAGATATGTAGACAGAATAGCTAACATATCTAGCTTGATTTAATTGGCTATAGGAGATTCCACTTAATGGGGGCCCTTGATAAACAGCATGCCTGCCTAATTGGTACAACAGTCATAGAAGAGACTCAGACCACTGCATTGCAATCATTTGTTGAAACTCCAGATCAGCTGCATATCTAGCTATTTGCAAACAGCTCACAGGAGTAACAGTGGAGGGCCCTCAGCTCCCAGTTGACTTCCCTTGCTGGTCTGCCAGAATTTGAGTCCTTCAACCTTGAGAACGCAATGCAGAGATTCTCCCTTAATCCTGACCCTATGCTTCAGGAGGGGCATTAGTGAGGGTTGAGTTCTGCATTGCAGTGAAGTGGTCATCACGGGGTTCGCTGGGTTGCTCAGAGTACTATGGGTTGGATCCACACTCCACCCAGCCCTTACTTGCTGTTCAGTCAGCAGTGGTTTCCTCCACTCTGTTGCTATGCAGTTGAATAAAGCAGCATGTTCCCAGCCTGCGGTACTGTAAGTAGGATGTGTTTCTTGTGCACTGAGCAGCCCCTTTACAAAATGTATGGCTGGTGGACTGAAGAGTTCTTTTAGAGTCAACTTAATTTGGGCCCAACTGTGATGTCCTTACAGACCAAACACTCACTGAAGTCAGTGGGTCCAAAGTGAGTAAGGGCCTGGGGCTTGGGAGCTTTTGTATTGTGCTGTTTTTTACACTCTCTGTACACTAAACCTAGCAGTATCCTTCAGCACTCTTTTTTTTTTCCAAAGAGAAAAGGAAACCAGTTAGTGTGAACTGACGTTTGCTGGTGTAAACCTCCTTTGTTTACACCTGGCAGCTCCCTGGTCTATAACAAAACTTATCTCACCCTAATACAGTTTTTCAAAATGTTGAAAGGCGTTGTGCATTGATCAATTTCTATTATAATACATGGAATTAAAGTGCCCCCCATTACAATGCATTCCTGGGAGCCTCCGAGCCTCAAATCAGGACTGGCATGTCCGTTTCCACAGGAGTCTGTGCTAACAGAGAGGAATGTTTATTGTATGTAATGGTGCATTATGATGAATGGCGTATTAAAGAAAGGCCGATTTAGGTGGCCATTGCTGTAACAGTTACCAAAGTAGTTGGTAGTTTGATCACAGGGCAGTTTGGTTTGATCTTCTACATGTCCTGTTCATTTCCTCATGTGAGCCGTCCCACTGACTTCAGAGGAGCTACCCAAGTGAATGAGGCGAGCAGGATTTGGTGACTGGCTATCTCTGCTGTGCTCCTGCAGGCAGGCACATAGTGCGGATGGTAGTAAATCTTCAACACTTCCATTCGGAGACGGTTTAGTGTTGCTAATGACACGAATGCTATGACATTAAAGATGTCAAGCACTGGCATCAGTACTTGATGACATTATGCAAATTCCACAATGATTTGCTTGTTGGTTCAGCGTCTTGCTTATTTATTCATTCCTGTTCAGGGTGATCGTTTTTTCCCTTAGTGCATGGCATGTTTCTCTCTTCAATTCTGTGTTGCAACAGTGTCAAAGAACTGAGCATATGAGTGAATTACCCGAAAAAAGAAAATTGCTCATCAGTCGTTCACCATGGCACCTAAGCCACATTAGGGCCAATCCTGCAAAGGGCTGACGGCCAGATTTCAAAGGTATTTAGGCACCTAGTGGGAGTGTCTACGGTTCCTGGACACCTCACTCCCACTGAAACCAATGAAAGTTAGGAACCTAAGCACCTTATCCCTGGTCTACACTGGGGGGGATCGATCTAACTTACGCAACTTAAACTACGTGAATAATGTAGCTGAAGTCGACGTACTTAGATCGACTTACTGTGGTGTCTTCACCGTGGTGAGTCGACTGCTGCTGCTCCCCCATCAATTCTGCTTGCGCCTCTCACGGCGCTGGAGTACAGGAGTCGATGGGAGAGGGCTCAGGGGTCGATTTATCACCTCTAGACTAGACGCGATAAATCGATCCCCGCTGGATCGATCGCTGCCCACCGATCCGGCGGGTAGTGTAGATATACCCTTAGAAAATCTCATTAGGTCCCTATCTGCTCTTTTAGGGGCCCAAATACCATTAACAATCTGTCCCTGAGTGCCTGCTGCAGGATGAGGAATGCCCTTAGCTTCTACTGAAGGAGCTCAGCTGTTTGTGGTAGGCACTCAGCACCCATCAGGACTGAGAGGTGACCATGTAAAACAAGTGTCACATTTATGTCAGTGCTGTGCCTGTGCCACAAAGGCAGACGCCTCTCCCCGTACATGCTCCATTTCCTTGGAGGCAACAGGCATTTTCTGCAGGGTCATCTAAGTCTCTGAACTATCATCTAAACTTTGAGGCCATGAGCTAATCTAGATGCATCTGAAGAAGTGGTTTTTTACCCAGGAAAACTTATGCCCAAATAAATCTGTTAGTCTTTAAGGTGCCACCAGACTCCTTGTTGTTTTTGTGGATACAGACTAACACAGCTACCCCTGATACTGGAGCTAATCTAGGTCACATTGTTCCAGTATTTGAGGAGAACAAAGGGGTATCAATCACTGCTTTGCCTATTAACAGGGTGATACAGCCACACAGGTCCTTCAAATCCCCTCCACTTGTATTCACAGCAGGCCCCCATGCTTCACCCTCTTCTAAATTGATGCCTGGGAACAGCATTGAGTGTGAATGTGTAATGGTGTTTTCCTTACAATGACCTTGCCTGGCACTTGGGCCACAGACTGTGAGAGACCCACGATGGCTGCATCCTTGTAAAAATGTATCTAATAAATATGTAAATCAGTCTATCTTTATTCATAACCTGGCAGGATTCAGAGACCCAGATACCAGCCAAAACCACTATATTATCTCTTATTTCAAGTGGCTTAACACTTCAGAATCTCAAACACCGGGAGAAGAAGATGTACAAAACAGGGCGTTTTTCAGTGAAAAACAATTAATTTGCTTGTCAGTTCCTTCTGCGCTCCAGCTCAAAACCCAGAATGATCCTTTCTTTTCTTTTCTTTTCTTTTCTTTTCTTGCATGGCTGAGAGGCATTGAATGACACACCTTCATTTACATAGACAGAGTTTATGTCATTAGAGGAGAGTACCTCACAACGCCTCTGATTCCCCTTTTCAGTAATTACCGTCACTGACAGGTGCTTTATTCAGAAAGCTGGTACCTAACATCGCACCCAGATAATAAACAATTTAGATGCCTAGGCCATAAAGACCCCTTGTGCTTTCATTTGTGACTTTGTGTATTAGGTGCCAGGATCACAGGAGCATGCTGAGATTTGAAATCAATTTAGTTTAAAAAAAGAAAAGAAAATGGAAGTCAGTGGAAGCAAAATAAATAAAGTTTGCTAGTTATAGTAATGTTGTTTACAGCTTATTCTGGGGAGAGATGTGTCCTTCATTCACAGTCAATCTCATTAAGGACATTTTCTCTGTTAGATACTAGCAGCACTAACTGTTAAACCAACAGACACCAGCTAGATAGATAGATGGTGTGTGTGGGGATAGATAGATAGATAGATAGATAGATAGATAGATAGATAGATAGATAGAGGGGGTGTGTGGGGATAGATAGATCACATCACCACTGCGTCTATTGTCATGGGTCTGTCTATGGAGGAAGCAAGAGAAAAAGAAACTCACTGGAAAAATCTGAATTCCAAACCCTCTCCTAGTTAGGAAGAGGGCACTATGTGCATTAGAAAGTCAGATTCATAGCAACCTGTAAGCAGTGTGGTACACATTTCTGCCCCACAGGGCTGAGATGTAATTCCCAAGAGATACAGCACACAGTCTCTGTTAGGATCCTCTTAATTATTTACACAGTGCTGCATGTGCACCTGGCAATTTAAAAGACAAAGAATTGGACATGGTCCCTGTCCTGAAGGGCTTATCTCATAAACATGGGTACATGGGGCAGTAGGTTAAGGCAGGGGAAGGTATGGAGGCATCCCTGCGGGAGACTCCAGTGTAGGAAGTATTCATGAAGGAAACAAGTGTTAAGGAGAGGTAAGGAAGGGGAGCTAGAAAGTCCACTGGAAGCTCTTCTGGCCGGAGGATGCGGCACAAAGGAAGGTGTGAAGGTATAGGCTCATGTTCAGCAAGGAACTGTTGCCCCTTTGACCCAAGCTGTTAGCCAAAATTCAGGGGCTTGCAGAATTGTTTCCATCAGAAGGAGAAATTGGTGACCCAAGTCAGGGGTAATTTGTGGTGTAATCTTGTTAATTTACAAAAATGTACACAAAGTCCTGTTTCTTTGATCACAGCAGAAACAAACAGCAGCAGACAGTTTCCTTGTTTAGAAAAATCCCTAAGTCCGCCACTCCACCAAGCTCTGTGCCCAAGAAGCTCTGGCCCCGTCTTTCTGCTTCCTCTCAGGGTCACACTCATAACTTTTTATCCTGATTTTCTCTGCCTCCAACACACATAGGATGATATCCTAGCATCTGCATTTGCAGACCTTAGTTCTGACAGCTTAGTTTTGACCAGGGGTCGGCAACCTCTGGCACGCGGCTCGCCAGGGTAAGCACCCTGGCGGGCTGGGCCAGTTTATTTATCTGCTGACTTGGCAGGTTCGGCCGATCATGGCCCCCACTGTCTGCGGTTCACCATCCCAGGCCAATAGGGGCAGTGAGAAGCGGCGCGGGCGAGGGATGTGCTGGCCGCGGCTTCCCGCCGCCCCTATTGACCCGGGACGGCGAACCGCGGCCAGTGGGGGCCGCGATCGGCCGAACCTGCCGCGTCAGCAGGTAAATAAACTGGCCCGGCCCGCCAGGGTGCTTACCCTGGTGAGCCGCGTGCCAGAGGTTGCCGACCCCTGGTTTTGATCTACAAGGCCTATTGCTTGGATGATCCCACCATTATCTACAGCTGATTTTACTATATGAAGGGGCTTGATTGATCCTTCTTTTGAGCCTGAAAGAGAGTGCTTAGCACACTGATTGGTCTGTGATTGTTTTGGGTCTGAGAGTCAACTGCTAGCAACCTTTAGCACCTGTCAGCTTAACAGTATTTCAGCATGTGTTTAAATTGGGGCCTTAGCTCCCAGGACCTCTATTTACAAATCAGCATTTCCCTGTGTGTGTTATTTCCAAGCATGGCATTAAATGCAATAATAATGAACATATAATACACAGATACATTTTAATAATATAGTCTACTTAGGGGCCTGCTTTTCAGAGGCACTAAACACCTACTTGTAATCAATGGGAGCCTGGGTGTTGTTCCTTTGCAAAGTTTACTAATCACTAATTAAATACAAGAAAAACATCCTGCCATGGGTACTCATTGGGCATTGTAGACGTGTCTAGATTAGTATTCATATTTAATACTTATGTTAAGGTCGCACCTAGAGGCCTTCATAAGGATCAGGCTCTGCTGTGCTAGGCTCTATACAATTATGTTTGTGGTCTTTGCCACAAACAATCCACAGTTTAAGGGTTTAGACTGCAGTTTTACTGGTTTAACTTAAGGTGTGGTCTGAAACCGATTTAGTTAAACTGATGCAAAAAAGGCTGTGTGGACACTAATTTTGGTTCAAACCAGGTTTTTTTCATTTCAGGTGAAATTGCTTGGGAATGGGTTTTAGCCATTGGTGGAGCTAAGGGGGGCACAAGGGGTGATTACCTCACACATACTCCCTTTAGTGTGATGCCTTTTCCAGCTTATTATGCAATTGACAATTGAGATGTACTAACTACACAAATTCTCACACGTGGCTGGAGAGCAAGACTGACCCTCATTCACCCAGCAGTGGCGATTCCTGCTGGCTCCCCACTCCGAGCATTGCAACCTGGTGCACAGGGCTGCATGGGGCTGTGATCCGGTGCATTATGTTGCAATGCCACTCACTCAAATTTGGCCCAGCAGCCCCTCTGTTATGACAGATGGGTGGCCAGGCCAAACCTGAATGGCGCAGCAACTCCCTGCACCAGGTTGCAATGCCCTGAGTGAGGAGACAGGCCCAGTCCCACAGATCAGGAGCTGCCACTCCTGGGTGAGTGCAGGGTGGGCTCGCTCTCCAACCCACCACCAGTGGCCCATTGCCACCCCACCCCGCCCCCTCCAGGTTGCAAAACCTGGCTCTGCCACTAGTTGATGCTAAAATGAAATAAACCACTTTTCAGTTTAAATAAAAGTGCCCACAAGAGGTTTTTCCTCAGTGTAACTAAACCGGTTTAATTAAACCAGTGCAAGATTATGTATAGAAATGGCCTAAGAAGTTCTGACGCCACTTCCTACTACACTCCATGCAGCAGCTCTGTAGATAAATTTTCTACTGCAGTGTTTCCCAAACTTGGGACGCCCCTTGTGTAGGGAAAGCCCCTGGCGGGCCGGGCTGGTTTGTTTACCTGCCGCGTCCGCAGGTCCGGCCGATCGCGGCTCCCACTGGCTGCGGTTCGCTGCTCCAGGCCAATGGGAGCTGCGGGAAGCGGCGGCCAGTATGTCCCTCGGCCCGCGCTGCTTCCAGCAGTAAACAAACCGGCACGGCCCGCCAGGGGCTTTCCCTACACAAGCGGCGTCCCAAGTTTGGAAAACACTGTTCTACCATGTTAATTTACCAAACGTGCTCCTGTGTTCATGTTCTGAATGTTTTTATGAGGCATGAATGAAGCTTTTTTTTACTCCTATGTGACCTGTGGGATTGTGGTTGACTATATTTTATTTTATTTTATTTATTAATTTTTCAAGGATCAATACAATTCCTAGAAAAGATACAATATTTGAAACAAAGCAGGCAAGACATTCCAGTAACGCAACACAGGACTACAGTTTACGTGGAAGATTAATAGGACTGTACCAAAAGCCACCCCATAATGTAAACCAACTCAGAATCAACCAAAGTTGTTTTTCCCCATGCAGGAAACTGAAAGAAAAAAAATCAATAAGTTATACAAATAATGGAGTTGTAATAGCAGTTCTGGGACCTATGTGCATACGTTCTGGACTTGTCCAGTCCTTGTGTGTGTGATGTGGTGTCCACCCCACACAGGAGTGGAAAGGGTAAATGGAAGCCAGAGGGGCCAATTAATAGTAGATTAAACACTGAAAGGGAAGCCCTAACCAGAGGATCAGGCTCACCTGTGCAGGAACAGGCGCGGTCTGTACAAAGCCAGATAGCTGGCTGCAGAAGGGGGCCATTGCTGGGAATGACTGCAGGGAAAATAGCTGCAGTCATTCCCCGAGAGGAGGGAGTTGGAGGCTGGCAAACCCAAAGGCGGGGGGAGCTAGATATGTAAGAAGCCCAGGGAAACAGCAGCTAGAGGTAGGACTGTACTGGGACTGCGGCTGCTTGTTATAGGGTCCCTGGACTGCAGTGCTTCTATATCCTGGGAAATTTCCCCAAACCTGGGAATTTGTGAGGAAAATGTTTTGAATGAAAATTCCCAATTTCCCAAGTTGAAACATTTTACTCACAAATTCCCAGGTTTGGGGAAATTTCCCAGGATATAGAAACACTGTAAAAAACTTTATCTGGGAATTTTTCAGCAGATTTGGGAAATGTTTAGCGCTAGGTTGGGAAGCACTGCTGGACTGGAACACAAAAAGTGGGCCTGGGTTGCCCTACCAGCCCCTGGGGAGTGGCAAGGGCATTAGAGGTGGCAGCCAGACAGCAGGTCTGGAAAGATACTGAATTCCATGGAAAGGGAAGGCTTTAGTGCAGTGTTTCCCAAACTTGGGACACCACTTGTGTAGGGAAAGCCTCTGGCAGGCCGGGCCGGTTTGTGTACCTGACGCCAGGGCCGGCTCCAGGGTTTTGGCCGCCCCAAGTAGCCCCCCCCCCCCAAAAAAAAAAGCCGCGATCGCGATCTGCGGTGGCAATTCGGCGGAAGGTCCTTCGCTCCAAGCGGGAGTGAGGGACCGTCCGCCGAATTGCCGCCGAATAGCTGGACCTGCCACCCCTCTCCGGAGTGGCCGCCCCAAGCACCTGCTTGCCAAGCTGGTGCCTGGAGCCGGTCCTGCCTGCCGCGACCGCAGGTCCGGCCGATCGCGGCTACCACTGGCCGCGGTTTGCTGCTCCAGGCCAATGGGAGCTGCTGGAAGCGGCGCAGGCTGAGGGACTTTCCCTACACAAGCGGCATCCCAAGTTTGGGAAACACTGCTTTAGTGACTTGGCCAGAGGGCCAAGCAATGAAGAGTAGACTGCAGATCCGGGAGTGAGCTGAGGCCACAGAGCAAGACAAGATGGGAGAAGACAACACTGAAGGGAGAGCGCAAGCTGGCAGACCTAATCCCCAGGACAGCCAGAGGCACCGCTCGTGGTGAGTCGATCCCGTGACAGAAAGGTACTGGGTCAGGGTTGCTTTGGGAAGTGAGAGTTGAGGCTAGCAGGGTATGTTCAATCTGAGAAGCTTCTAGTCTCATGTTGTCAAGGTTTCTTGCAACCCATAAAAATTCTGCACAACCTTCTGCCTTCATGTTTAATGCATGCAGTAAGAGCCCCCAATAGAGGTCCAAATACTGTTAGAATCACACACCTAGAGTAAGGGGGCTACTAGAGATGGACCAGAACCAAAATCCCAGCTCCGATCAACTCTTAAACTTGAAGACTAGAAACAAATCTGGTCCAAAAATTCTGTCGCCCCTATGGTGGTAATAGCAATTCATAGCACTTTTACCTGTGTGAAGTGCTCTACAAACATTAACTCCTGTGAGGTGGAATATTACTCTACCTATGTCACAAATGGGGAATTTGAGCCAAAGAGCTGTATTGACCTGCCCAGAGTCCATGGTAGAGGCAGGGTTAAAATGCACAACTCCTGGCTCTCAGGACCAGCCTCATGCAGCTCGTAGTGCTAAGCTAGCTATACAACAGAGTGAGGTAAAATTCCAAGCTCAGGACCTGATCTAGCTCCACTGGCTTGTTGTTTCATGACCAAGGTCAAAGGCCAAGTACCTTCCAGAGTGCAGTTCTGAGAGAAGTGATCAGTCAGTGGAGCTACTCACGGAGCAAGGCACTATGCATTGTGAGGAAGGGTGGCAGAATCAATCCCATGGGACCACCTTACTCCACCCCTCCCCAAAATGCAGTCATCTCTGAGGTGGAGCTTAGCAGCTATTACAGGTGTCAACAACAACGCAAAAAATGTTAGAGAGAGACTATGAAGGGCTGATGCACTTACTGCCTTGACCCCATGCTCCCTACACCACCAGTCCTGCCAGTGTTGGCAATCGGTTTGTCGTCTTCTCCCATAACCTTCTTGTGCCTCCCTTTAACACCAGGCCTGGACTAATCCTCAAGGCCACTACCATTTCCTCTTTCCAATCCCTCCACTAGGCCCACCTCTACCATGCTACCTACACAAAATTAGCCACCTAATAGTGGCAAGATAGACAATTGGGGGTAGTTGATGATGATTCCCACACTTTTCTCCTGCTTTTCTCTTAGATGTTAAGCTCCTTAGGGTGAGCATTGTGTCTCCTTGTAGCTACAGACAGCACCTTGCACATGGTAGGCACCTCTGTAATATGAATGACAGTAACTGCCCATTCCCAAGCCTTTGACACATACCATCCAGGCCGTAATTCCAGCTGGTAGGGTCAGTCCAGACTGCGAGTAGCCCAGGTACACAGCCTTTCAATGATATTCAATCCGTGATAAAGAAGGAAGGTTCCTGTCTTATCACCTGGATGCTTTAACACTGCATGAAACCAGTTACTTTCCATTCTGATCAATATCCCTAAGAACTGCGTTAGGATTCCTTACACTGGAAGTGTGTTAGCTTCCTGCCCATATCACAAGTACAAGACACTTGGACAGATCAAATGGAAGCATGAGAATAACCATTTCTAAAGCAAAGCAAGGCTTTCTTGAAAGCAAATGAATCTCTAGCACCAGGTTATTTTTCTCCAGGTGGATTATCATCACCCCAGTTCAAGAATTCTTTGTATATATTCTCTGTAAGCGTATGGGAAAGATTTGCTAGCCCAGCCGTAGCTACAGACTTGGCTTAATAACCCTTTTGGCAGCAGCATCTTTAGAGTGGGAGTATATAAATTTCACTGCAGAGCAAAAGAATAGATTAATTTATGACATGATTACTGTGCGTTAAGCCTGGATTGTTTACAGTCCTTAAAGCCAGGATGATAAAATATTTAAACTGTCAGCTCTCTGGGGCAGGGACAGTCTTTTTGTTCTGTTTGTACAGCGCCTGGCACAATGGGGTTGTGGGCCATGACTGGGGCTGCTTGGCACTACAGATAATATATAATAACAGGTTTATATTAGGATGACAGCTATAGAAAGTAGTGCTAGTGACTCAGAAGGGAGTGTTCTTCTCTTTGAGCCAGTCTTTCAGCATAGGAAGCTCTGTGCTGCTGACAGGTTTGCAATTGGCAAGGTCCTGACAGTTTGTGGTAATTGAAGAACCACACATATATTGAAGTAGCATCCCTATCAAACTCCAGGTGGGTAATTACATTCTAGCTCCCTAAAGCTCTCTCACCAATTTCATATGGTGAATATGTTTCTCAAGTCCTACCCATACTACTGCATAGTGTTGCTCTGAGCCACTAAATAACTGCAGCATTGCACCCCAGAGGTGGCTGCATTTCTGCATTGCATGAGGTGATCCCTTGTATGTATAGTTAGTAAATTAGTTTATAATTTTTTCCCAAAGTCATTGTGAGGTCATTGAATAAAAGACACGTTTGACAGGATTTATTCTTATTATGATATTTGATGAATGCTGACAATATGCTCACATCTGTACCATACACGGGGTGGGGGAAGAGAAGAGCTTTGCAAGCTGAAAGACAGAAACATACTCTATGGACCACACTTGGAAATGCAGCAGGGTGGATGACTTATGCCCTGCTCCTGCCACCTGTGTATTGCAGGCTGTTACAGCCCCTGTCCCCTGATATAAGTTAAAGCACCTCCACGGACTTTAATTTTGCAGCCGTACCTGAATTGCTTATTTGCCACTCTGCAGCCTAGAAACCCCATAGCATTCAACACTATAGGCACCTCCCCTCGCACCCCCAATCTGTCCCATTCCACTTCCATCCCTGTCCCTGGCATCCCCCCTATACCAGGAGCTGTGAGGGTGCAGTGTAAGTCACCCCCTAGGCCAATGCTCCATGCATTACATCCCCCTGTATAGTACTCCACAAGCAGAGGTCTCCAGCAGTCTTGCAGCCCACTCCTCCGTGGCATATAGGGCTGTTGCAATAGCCAGAACTGGCCCCTGCTTGTTGCATGTGAAAGTCAGATGTTTTGTGCCCTGCTGGAATGGAGATAGGGAAGTGGCCAGACTGCTCCTGTAGCCGCAAAAGCCTAAGCGGAGAGTTGACAACTTCTGCCTGACATTTCTGAAAAGCCCACTGTATTTTCTCCATGAAGTGTGCATTCAGTTATGGACAGGAGCACTGAGATCATTAAGAACGTAAGAACAGCCATACTGGGTCAGACCAAAGGTCCATGTAGCCCAGTCTCCTGTCTTCCCACAGTGGCCAGTGCCAGGTGCCCTAGAGGGAATGAACAGAACAGGTAATCACCAAGTGATCCATTCCTTGTCGCCCATTCCCAGCTTCTGGCAAATCATTCTTCCTGTCCGCTTCAGAGGTGGGCGTTTGGGAGAGATGCAATTCAGCTCTGGTGACCAGTTTTTTCCCCAGCTGTTAAAGTTTAAAACCAGATGACTGGAAATGTTACACTGTTGCTTCGTAACCTGTGAGTTTCTGTTACCAGACACTTTATTTTGATACACAGTAATTATACTTTCACCTCCATTTTTGTCACTTCCATTTGTTGTCTCCATTGATTTACAGGCATTTTGTGTCATGCTAGGGAAAGGCCTGAGAAATCCATTAAAAGGTTCCACACATAGAGCAATTTTTCAGGCAAATGTACAAGCAGCAACTGGTTCCCTGTAATGATTTATACTGGTAACTGTTCATCAAGTCAGGTGCTGGGCTTTGGGGTAGGATGGGAGCATTAAGAACAGTGATTATTAAGTCTTCTAAACCTAATCCTAGAAACTAAGTACATCAGCAAAAGCACAGAGAGCAGAAATTTAACATTAGTTTTAGTCACTGGACTATTAAAATGTGTATATTTACTAATAGATGCAATCCCCAAACCATCATAAACCTTTCTACAGAGCTGGTATAAATTACACAGTCATCACTGGCTTATCTATGCCTCTTTGATTTTTATATTCTCGCTCTCACCCACACATACACACCCTGAAGCTCTTACTTGGGCAGATTTTCCCATTAATTTCAATGGAAATTCTGACTGACTACAGAACTGAGCCACATATGTAGGTAGGCAGTGATTATTGTGATCTATAAATTATGGAGTGGTAGTGGAGGTGTAACCCATTAGTTAGTGTGTATTATAGCCTCCTCATCTCTGGAGTGATACCAGTCAGCTCAGTGTTTTGGGGGAACCAGGGCGCAGTGTCTGGCCCGTCTGACTCATGAGGGACACCCCCCGCCCCACTCGCAGGTCTCTGCTTGAACCAAGACCGATCAGAGAAAAGGCTTCCAGAGAGCAGTGAAGGGCGTTTGGAGACGCACCTAGACCACTCCTGACAAGGGTACCAAAATTAAGACATCTCTATTTGCATACGGGTTGAAGAGCAGAGACAACTCCCCTAGCCTCATCTGCATGAAAGATGGGATAGGGATTAGCATACAGAATGAAGAACAGAAAACCGCACTGAACTCTGGGACCACAAAAAGCAGGGAAGCACTGCATCATGGGAATCTTTGCTCCAGATGTTAATGAACGTACGCCTGCCCACACCCAGCTCAGCAGTTATCAGACCAATTCTAGTAATGAATCCATGACTGATATCCAAAATACTGAAACAGTCTAGTTGCATTGTGAGCTCCCTGGCCAAGAGTGATCAGCTCCTATTGTCTAGCCCAGTGTTTCCCAAACTTGGGACGCCGCTTGTTTAGGGAAAGCCCCTGTCAGGCCGGGCCAGTTTGTTTACCTGCTGCATCCGCAGGTCCGGCCGATCGCGGCTCCCACTGGCCGCGGTTCGCTGCTCCAGGCCAATGGGAACTGCTGGAAGCGGCGCGGACCGAGGGACTTACTGGCCACCGCTTCCAGCAGCTCCCATTGGCAGCGAACCGCGGCCAGTGGGAGCCGGGATCGGCTGGACCTGCAGACGGGGCAGGTAAACAAACCAGCACAGCCTGCCAGGGGCTTTCCCTAAACAAGTGGCGTCCCAAGTTTGGGAAACACTGCTCTACAGCAATGCTTCTTTTACCTAAGCTAAAGATCCCTGCAGCGCCCAAAATACTCTCGGGTTTGCTCATCAAGTAGGTTACTACCAATACAGATGTGATGTGAGAGTGGGGATAGGGACATGCTGAATTTGGGACACATAAGGGTGGCAGTTTGAAAGTGCTGCTTGACCCAGTCCATTGAGTCCAGGGACATATAAGGGGGTCAGCTTGAAAGTGCTGCTTGACCCGGTCCGCTCAGACTTGGTGTGTGTGTTCGTTCGTTCGTGGCTGGAGGAACCCAGCCCTCAGGAACCTAGGTCCTGCAGAATAGCTCCATTGGGAGGGGACTTGCATAAGGGAGAAGTAGAGCTCCATATGAAAACACAAGTGACACAAGGAGTACATTGATAGAATTACAAACCCCCCCCCCCCCGAAGAGTAACCTAAATAAATGAGCATACCCCAAAGTAACGAGCAGATCTGGTAACAGGAGGTCACTGGTTCAATCCTTGATGCCCCAGCCAAGCTACGATATTCCCTAAGTCCCTAGTTAATGTTGAAGCAAGCTTTCCATTATAAGACTGATTTTCAAGCCACCTTCCTCAAAAAGACATCAATCCCCCTTTGAAATTCCACATGCCACATCTCGTCTCTGCCTACCCAATCTTAATTTTCCACCTTTGTTTTATTCAGTAATGGAAACATGCTGTTGATGTTGCACATTATTTATTAAAGGTGTAATACAGATTTTAAAAGCAGCATAGCCCCAGAGCACTGTGGTAGGTCAGAGCTCTGTAGGTTTTCTCTTAGGATGATGTGTTTGTGGAGCAGAAGAATATTTTTTAGGAATAAAACTGGGGCGATTGATCTGTTTGCCATAATGAAATGCATTGACTATATAGTGCTGCGGGTATACCCAACTCCTGCACAGAAGGGAAAACAAGGGGGCAAAAATCACACTACTACATCACATGACTTTAAAGTAACTTCACTGGTTTGCAGAGCTTTTTCCAGCTCTGGTCCAGTGTAGACAGTCAGGGGCAAATTTTCTTCTAAGTTACATTCATGCAACTCCCCTGAAATCAATGGGCTTTCTCTAGTGTAATGGAGAAGATAATTTGAACACGTGCCACCTACATATACAGCGCTTGCTCTAGATTTAACCATCATATCCATTTTCTCCTTTGCCACTTGCAGACCCCTTTCCAGCATTCATCTTCTGCTCTGCTCTACTGTGGCTGTAAGGTTAGGATGAAACCTTCTATTGGAAATCTCAGTGGATTGAATAGGAAAGGAGGGTGAACTTTGTCTAGACACCTTCACATCCAAAAAAGGACAGAGACCCAATAGTGGGTATGAGAAACTTGCTTTGTTGCTGCTAGTTTTTATTTATTTCTTCAACTTTCTATAATACAGCTGTGCAGAACGTGGGAGATTTCTGTGCTATTTTTATGAAACATAGATATGACTCATTGTCCCCACTCTCTTTTGTATTGTTTCCATTGGGTGTGAAGGCTTTAATTTCTTTCCTGGAACAGAGGATAAATTCTGCAAGGACTGGGCGTGGGTCGTGTAAGCATGCAGGCCTTGGGAGGAGTAGGCTATCGCAAGCCATTCACATGCTGATTGAATTTCCTTGGAGAGACAAGGGAAGGCCAAGGACAGGACCATTAGCCAATGGGGCAGAACATGTGCAAAGAGTGGGACTGGAACTTGAAACAAAGAACTGAGGTGTTAACAGACTGGAACAGGAATGTTTCTGGCCAGTGCATGTGTGTTTTGGTTGGGGGGAAAGGGAGTGTGTGTTTGTTGAACTCTGGATTTTGGGCAAGACAGGCAGGCCGTGCTGCCAGTAGGCATGTGTGTATAAGCTTTGCTTTTTCATTCTGGAGACCCTAAATACCATATTCCAGTTGACTAATAATTGCTATGAAAAGCCTGTCCAGTGCCTCTGCAAACATCTGCTGGTTACATAGCTCCCAAGAGGGAAAGATTCCACAGGGGTCCAAGCTCATGTGGGCCTGCTGAAGGATCCATGGTGAGAAACTGAGCTGAAGCCAGGGACCCCATCTTGGAGAAGTGGAGCTGCAGGGCTCTCCCCACAAAGTGGAGGCCCAGGGCTTACTGTGAAGAAAGGGTACACTCCCAGGGGAACAGGGTAAAACTCAAAGGAAAGCACACCCTGAGGATCTATTACAACAGCTAAGGGCACCCTTCCAGTGCTCAGAGTGCCAACGCCACAAATTAAACATCCAAGGAGTACCCAAAAATATACCCACTTCAACCCATTCTCTCCTCACAAGCCTTGGAAAACAGAAAAATGATGGGCTTTGCCACACACTTGGAAGGTTAACAAACTGGGCTCTGACAGACTAAGGGGAGGGAGGGCGTTCTAAAACCGAAGACCCCTCAGTGAGAATACCCTCTGAGCAGCTCCCTCTCATTTATATTGAGAGAACTCCAGCCCTCGGCAATCTCAAATGTGGGACTATCTCACAGAGACAGACACTCTCAGGTAACCGGGTCCCAAACTATTCATAACTTTAATCTCTCTGTGCCTTGGTTGGGTCCCATTTGGAAAGTGGCGCTACTACCCCCTACCTAAGTGTTTCCCAAACTTGAGACATCGCTTGTGTAGGGAAAGCCCCTGGTGGGCTGGTCTGGTTTGTTTACCTGCCGCGTCCGCAGGTCCGGCCGATTGCGGCTCCCACTGGCCGCGGTTCGCTGCTCCAGGCCAATGGGAGCTGCTGGAAGCGGCGGCCAGTACGTCCCTCGGCCTGCGCCGCTTCCAGCAGCTCCCATTGGCCTGGAGCAGTGAACCGTGGCCAGTGAGAGCCGCGATTGGCCGGACCTGCGGACGCGGCAGGTAAACAAACCGGCCTGGCCCGCCAGGGGATTTCCCTACACAAGCGGTGTCCCAACTTTGGGAAACACGGCTGTGGAGGGATTTACGATCTGGCGGGTAGTGAAGACGAACCCCAACAGAAGGAATTTTTCTGTCAAGGTAACTAATCCACCTCTCCAAGAGGTGGTAGCTAGCTCAGCAGAAGAAACCTTCGGTCAACAAGCTGCCTCTATGCAGGGGGTTAAGTCAACGTAACTAAGGCGCACAGGGCACAAACATTCACAGCCCTGAGTGATGTAGCTAGGTTCTAATTTTTAGTGTAGACCAGGCCTAAGCGACTGGTCCAATGTCACACAGAAAGAATGGCAGAGTAGGGAATTGAAGCTAGATCTGCTAAGTTAGTACCCTAACCACTGGCTCATCCTTCCTCTTAGACAAGCCTTTCTCTCAACTCACTCTTTATAGGTTAAAACCAATGCAATGAATTCCACTGAGAAACTTATTGGAAGCTAGCGGGCATCTTTTTTTTTAAGCAGTGAGCTCACATGCTCCCAGCGTTGTATCTGTTCCAGGGGTAAACAGAGGATTTCAGTCAGCGTAGTTTGTTGATCCAGAACCTTTCACCAGCATTAAAATTCACTTTCACAAAGGGAGGGGGGAAGAAAAAAAAGAGTGAAGTAATTTATGAAATACAGCAGCAAGGTAAGGGAGCGCTGCATGGCCATTACAATTCTAGTCTGTAACCCATATTCATTAGATTATTTCATTTTTTATTAATTTTATTTGGGAGTTTTACAGTCCTCTTAGTGCACAATATTGAACATGAAATGGACCATTTCATTTAGATTGTCTATAATTCACGACTATGTAACCAAGCCTCAGAACAACAATCCGGGAGCAAAGTCAATCTTGCCCTGTTTGGCGTGTCTATTAGAGCTATGAACAGAGGTAAAAGTAAGCCAGTCCGGTCCGGTACGGCGTACCGGCAAGAGCCAGTACGCCGTGCCGGATTGCACCGGCTTACGCGGCCGGGATTAAAAGGGCTCTGGGCTCCCCGCAGCCGCAGGAGCCCCGAACCCTTTAAATCCCAGCTGGAGCTGCGGTGGGGATTTAAAGGGCCCGGAGCTCCGCGATGGCCGGAGCACCGGGCCCTTTAATTTGCCCGTGAGCCCCGGGGGCTCCCAGCTACCTCTGCAGCTGGGAGCCCCGGGTTGATTTAAAGGCCCTGGGGCTCCCAGCCACAGCCGGTGCCCCAGGGCCTTTAAATCTTGAGAGGCCTCACCTCTTCCGGTTGAGGCCATGCCTTTTCCGGATGAGGCCACGCCCCCCTCAGGACTCGGGCAGTACCGGTAACTCCTGTAAGCTGCTTTCACCCTATGAACCACACTTTAATCATCTACTTTCTTGATTATTATCCATGATAGGCAAAGGAGGGACTTCTGAATAAAGAGTATCTATGGACCAAGGGAACCCCAATTCCCCCTGGCTTCTTTCCTTAAAATTGCACATCAATGTGAAATTGACGGGCCTCTTTTTTTCTCAAAATAAGTAGTATCCAAAATGCAAGATTTTGAAATAATAATAATAATTAATAATAATGAAGCTATGGGTACTGGTGCATCATGTCCGGTAGGCCAAGTGAAATATACATAGGCTTGGCAGACTTTCATTTTTATATATAATTTCAATGGATCATATCAATGTTTATTTTTAAGCATTTTTTTTTAGATTTTCCTCTATTTAAATTTTCAGTTGTGGGAAATTATGGGAGGAGTGGGAATGTCAGACAATTATTTAATGACAGTAGATATTGAGATCTAAAAAGTTAAAGCTTTCTAACCATTAAAACACCAATTGTCAACATCACATGTCAAAATATACAAAATAAAGATCCTTAAATCAAACTAATAAATCCTCAAACAGCATTTTTCTTACTTTGCCTACCTGTAAATTTTGATGATTAACAATGGAAATATTTTTTCCTTTGTTTGTGTGTGAAGGGTAAAATCGATGTTTACCGACATTTACTGACACAAATCTAATCCTCCCAAGCCTAAATATATACCAGAAAATGGATTGTTTTTTTTAAATAAAAATGCGATGTTCTCTTTAGCCAGATTTAAAAGCAGTGGAACACATCTGGCAGCTGTATATCTCAGGCTCTGAGTTTGTCAAACTAAACAGGTTTGGAACTGGTCAGTAGGAGGTTCTATATTGTTCTCCTTCGTGAACTCGGGCAAGTCACTTCTCTGTGCTTCTATTTCTCCATCTGTAAAACGGTATCCACAAAAATTGCATTAAAAGAATGTTAAGGTTGCAGAGTCAAGAATTCAAAAATTAGAATATGCCAGAATTCCGATGGAATTAAGGTTGCACAGGCACTCTCCTTGGCCGTACACCTTATAATACAGACTTTAGACACCTGATCACATCCTATTTTTTCCACAGGACCCCTGCCAGGGTCAGTGTCTTATAATGGAAAGTGTTGGGCAAACTTTACTATAAGCGTCACTATCAGCTCAGCCTATAATGAGGACAATAATCCTTACCTCCCACATAAAGTATTGAGATCTACAGAGGAAAAGTGCTACATAAAAGGTATTATTATTAATGTGTATATACATAAGATGATATTACTAGCCCAGTAACTGAATCCTCATTCCATCACCTAAAGCCCTCTGTCCAATATTTTATTTGATCTCCAAGGAAGCCTGCACCCCTTTGAAATTGAAAGAGAGGCTACATGCCAAAAGAGCATATCTAATTGTGCGATGACAGATGTTTGCTGTTGGAACTCTGAAGATTTTTTTTGATGCTAGATCCCAGTTGTCTTCTGGGGTCACCAATTTACTTCAGTTCACACACACAATTAAATGCACGAATCAAATTACTCTTGTCTTCACCCAGCCTTTTATCCTTGCCTCATGTGATTTGTAGGTCTCTGAACTCATCATGGGCCATGTTGCTCAGTCATTATGTATTGTTTTCCTCTATGTAGGGTGAATGTTAGTGCCGGTGAACACTGACAGCTGGTTTGATCCCTGTAGAGATGGCAGGAGCCCTCAAAGGGGCGCCATCCAAAGGAAGCATAAATAGCCACCCCTTAACAACAACAACAAGATTAACTAAACAGGGGACAAAGAATGTAAACTGAGGAGTAGAGGTACAGGTCATAGGATCAAACAAAGTAACCAGAAGAAGACACCAAGCAGAGAACAGCAGACAATGCCTACTGCTCTGAGAAAGAATCAAGAGGGTCAGTGGATATCTCCTGAAGGAACATTGCCTGAATACATGAATGTAATAATGCAAAGGAAAAAGGACCCATGGTCCCAGAGAGCCCCCCTCCCCACACACACGCAGACAGCCCCACCTCCTTGTTTGATGAATGGCTATGTAGCGGGGTGACGACTCACTGGTGCGGCACGTCCTGCTGGTCGTCCAGGGAATTAGCGTTTCCAGCCTCCGGAGCGCCCTCTGCAGGCCGGTGTCCTGCTTGCCACTGGGCCCGAGTCCTTCCCGGTGCCCCTTTCAGGCTGGGGTGCTGCCCCCTGGCAGTACCCCCACAAATCTGGGTCTTCCCTCCCCGGGGAACCCCCACCCTCTATCCCCACCTCGCCTCAGACTATGGCTACTGACAGTCTCGATCTTGCCCCCATTCACTGGGGTAGACTGCAGTGTAAGTGCCACTCATCACCGGCAAGTGGGGGTTTGGACCTGCTGCCTCTGCCTACCCTTGGGCTGCCCCTCTGCAACCCCAGTACCCTTTCCGGCCTTTAACAAGGCCTGCAGCCTGGGGGGTTTCCAGGCCAGAGCTCCCCAACTCCTCTGGCCTTTCCCCAGCTCTGCTCCACTTCAGGTACCCTGCTCAGCTCCCAGCAGCCAGGCCCATCCCTCTCAACATCTAGAAAGAGACTAAATATATGGAGATATACCTATCTCATAGAGCTGGAAGGGATCCTGAAAGGTCATCGAGTCCAGCCCCCTGCCTTCACTAGCAGGACCAAGTACTGATTTGGCCCTAGATCCCTAAGTGGCCCCCTCAAGGATTGAACTCACAACCCTGGGTTTAGCAGGCCAATGCTCAAACCACTGAGATATGCTATCATGGCCCATGCCAGGAGGAGGTTGATGAGGAGGTCTCTGGACTTCGGGGGGTCATGGATCAGATGTTAATTAATAAAGAGGTGCAGGGGAAAGTGTAGCCAGAACTTCAATGAGTTGTTGTGAATGTTGACAGAATGACCACCCTTGAGAATTAAGTCCTCTAGTTATCTTCCTAGCCAGAACAGGTACAATAGGGTAGTTCAACCTCCATGTCCATTCAGTGCTGGGCCTCTCTTCTGAGACCATCAATAAACATATCAAAATGTGAAGCTGTTTGTGTGTGTGTGTGTTGGTGGGTACATATTGGCTGCATACTGGTCCAAGATCAGAAAGTCATTTCCTATAGGACACTGTGCTGCAGGTTGTCAGTCTCCTGTGGCAACCAGCTGAAGCTTGTTTAGTTTAAAGCGTTCACCCTTCCAACTTGCTCACTTTCCAGCAACAAGAGAAACTTGATGAGAGCAGCATCTAGGCCTTTCAAATGCAACCTTCTTGCACTCTGTGTAAGTCATTGACTAGTTCTAATGTTCAGAGACTTGATCAGGTGGCCTTCACTGTGACGCTACATCCCGTTTAACAGAGAAAGAAGCTTAATGCATAAATCTTCTACAGCAGCATTTTGAGAATCTTCCCATCTCTTCCCAAACATATGAAAATTAAAAGAAGGAACTTTCCAAATAGGATACGTGGGTGTTATCAGCTATCAGTGCTGTAGCACTAAAGCAATCAGTCATACCTGGAAGCTAAACTGTCATGTAAAGCGATTGTATCTTCATGACGGTAATGCTTTGTGTCATGGCAGTATGTCTTAAAGGTACCTTTAGCCCAAGCAAAGCTAGTTTAATTTAATCTCTTCTGATTGCAAATAGGAATTTTAGCGGTGGTCAAACAGGCTTGACAGCATTGCTTTCATCTTTGTACCATGCATGCTAAGGATATAAGCAGAAAAATATCAAGAACATTATATCAACTGGACTGTATTGTCACAAGGGATTCAGCAAAGACCCTACAACTTTCTGATTACACCATCATTAAATCCAACTACCCTGAAGCGCTGTAACTGCAAACATAGATAAGAGGAGGTTAAGAATAACAAAGTCAGCAGCAATATCTACTCCTAGAGTAATTCAGAGTCATCACTGATTATCTGGTGCATGATCAAGGAATGAAGCAAGTGGAGCCAAGTTGATTTATGTTGCAAAAGCAACATGCTAGGCCAGATTCATCCTGGTGCATCTTCATTGCCCTTGACATTGACTTAAGTGGACTTACACCAGGGATGAAGTTGGAGTAGAGTGTGTTGAGAAATCACTGCTTGCCAAATGGGAATGAAATATGCTGAAATATGGGGAACGAAATATTAGGCATTGTTATGTTGGTATCTGACTCGTTTCGTGATGTGACATTTACCGTACTGTTTGATACTTCAGTGTTTGATGTGACTTGCACCTGTGCTGCATATAAGGATAAAAACCTATCATCACAACCTCTTTAAGGTCATACAATAAAACCCGTTCATCAAGCCAGATCATGATTGATTCTATTCTACTCCCACGTGGGACAAGGATTTGGCCCACAGTGCATTGAACTGACTGAAGAGTTCACAGTGCACAGTCTGCTGTTTTTATGTAGCCTCTTTCTCTATTCATAAGCACCTCCTTAAATGGCTGATCACATAAAGTAATTCACTAAATAATTCGGATGAGGAATTCTTGATCTGTAGATAATTTGTGAGAAAATTCACTACAAATATCTGGAAACGGAGCCAGGGGAGTTAAGTGACTGGATCACATGGTCTTGTGTCCGTCCCCTGGTTGGTTGAGTGGAACCCAAGATTCAAGTTCTTAGGGCAGATGCATTTGTATGTTCAAAATTGTCTTTCTGTAAAGATGTGTGTCTGCAGGATTGGGCCCCAAATTCTCCAGCGGGAGAGGTGACTTGCCCACATGCACTTTACATCATTCCACCCTCAGCAAGTCAAGTACCAAGCCATCTTCTGCGAGTCCGCCAGCAGTCACCTCTGCAGCTTAGCACCCTCTGATGTTCCATTTAATTGCCAGGGATGTCTTTGGGGTTCAGTAACAGCACTTGGCATTCCTAAGCTTTCGCCCGGGGATGGCTGAGTGATTGCTGCCGCAATAAACAGCCTTCAATTTCCTACAGAATTTCTTTTTTCCAGTTTACTGGACTTAATGCTCTACCACAGAAAGACCAAGCACTGGAAAATAGGCTCCGGCATCCAGTGATAATGCTGAATGCATTTGATTAAGTTTCTATTTAAGGAGGGATGCTCTCTGGGAAATTAAGTCTCACTCCTCGTTAGTGACTGTGATATTAGTGCATCACCTGGAGTAAAAGCTGGGGGGTAGATAACACTCCCAAGTAAACAGCCATTAACAGCACACTGACCCCTGATTTTGAAGGAATTATTGCAACATCCAATTTAGGCTTCAGTCCAGGGAAAGCCAAATTTACAGGGCAGCCGCAAGGAAATCTCACTTTTTTAAATTAGGAAACGGCAAAGGAGAAAGATACACTGTCCTGCAGCCATTAATAAGATCTCACACCTACATCTGAGAAAGGCTTTCTAATTTAATGGAAAGTTGTTCTAATTTAATGGAAAGTTTCCTTTCTTGTGGATTTCAATGGGCAGGAACCAAAGAAGGCAAGTAGCGGTTACCTCCATCTGTCTAGTTTACTGTGGTCTGATTCTAACCCCACCCCCTTGCCAGTCAGCGTGAAAGCAGTTCAATGAAAATGAAACTCAAACCTGGAGAAGTCTCTGTAACTTGCCTGTACTTCTTTGATTAGCAACTTTCCCCAGACCAGACTATACCCCTTCCATTGGGGAGTAGGGAAAATAGAGGTAAACTGAGGGACAATGGAATCAGAACCCAGGAGACCCACGTTCAGTTCAGTCCTAACCATTAGACAAGACTCCCTAGTTTTGTATCTAACTTTCCCAAGGTTTAAAAACTATCCAAAGCTTCCCGTGGTTTGACTGGGGGAGAGAGGAGGAGGCTTTGTTTCTTTGGCAAGCTGATGTTTTAATACCTCAGAGCTGACCTTTATGTGGGTGCATGGTGGGGTGTGTGTGTGTGTGGGGGGGGGGTGCGGGAGGAAAGGCCTGATCCCTAAGGAGCCTTTCCATTCACCTTACAGTGACCAGAGAAGGACCAGGTAGAATGGCCGTGCCTGTGAGCTCAAAGGTTCCAGGGTTGCTTCCTACCTATTCACCCAGGGGGACATCGCCCTCCAAATGGAAAGAGGAAGGGCCATAGCTGTGCTTCCCCTTACACTCTGGCCGTCTCCACCAGGGAGAAAGCTGTGCCTTGCCAAGGGGTGTAGTAAAGCATGTGCAGCCTCTGTGTACCGGTGAGCTGCCGGTGCCCCTCCCAGCGACTCCGCTGCAGCCCCTTAGCATGGGCTGTCCCTAGAAAGAACCATCATCAATTCCTCAGTGATAAATATAACATGAAAATAATCAGACCAGAGAGTTTACTGAAGGCAGATAATCCTCTTGGTCAGTCCTGTGCATCCCAGCTGCAGGGGCAGGTTCACTGGGGCCGGGGTGCAGAACGGTGGAGAATGCAACATGTTCCATCGCCTCGATTTGCTTACAGGTGCTGGTGCCACTTGGTTTCCTGTGGCTCTGCTCTCCTCACCTTGGTGGTAGGGGGAAGGTGCTACTTAAATGGCTTTGTAACCTCAAAAATCATGGAATTCCCACAATGTTTTTGACACAAGGCATCTTTGCTAGGAAACGGGGAGGGAGGGGGAATGGCTTTAAACTCACAAAATTGTTGTGCCTCGTGTTAATGGCACCATGTTCCAATTTAGAACAGAGAACGGGGGAGGGGAAAGGGAGAGGGGGGGAGATCTCCGTTTGTGAGCAGTCTTGCCTGTCCTTCCAAGAGCTTTGCATACAGCCAGGACCTGATCCAGATTTTGGCCCATTGAGGTCAATGTAAAGAATCACATTGACTGTAGCAGGCTTTGGATCAGGCCCATAGGCAGGGGCCCTTCTGTGACTGCATAGGGTTTTGGGGAGCATCCCCGGTTGGTAATAAATAAGAAGTGGAATTTGCATGAGTGGGGCACCAGGTTTTGTGGGGGGAGAAAACATGTCAGACCTAATTCAGACTAAAAAGCAACAGAGGGTCCTGTGGCACCTTTGAGACTAACAGAAGTATTGGGAGCATAAGCTTTCATGGGTAAGAACCTCACTTCTGTCCTCTTCAGACCTGGAAACAGGGTCTCCAGATACAACTCCCTCTATCTGTTCCAGCTAATACAGCATCAGGCAGATACCAATACATTTCTGAATATCGCTGCACCTTGGCAGTAGCTTCTTTCACTCCAAGCTTTGCCTGCCTAGCAAATCTTCAGCACTTAAGTCCTTAGCTGCTGGCACTGCCTGCCTGGAATATCCTAGGGGACTACTCCTCTGTGCTGCAGTGGAATGTGGCTTTGTGCCTCTGAGTACTGACCTTTTATTGGAAAGCTGCAACTCCACTAGTTAAGGATCACCCAGATCTAGGGGGCAGCAGGAGAGGTGTCCCATGGAGCAGGGATATTAGGCCTCAGATAAGGGAAGTGGTTAGAAGGGGACATTTTCAAAGCAGTGCAAGGGATTTAGTGGTGGGACTTGAGTTGACATTATATTTCCCAGGCATTGCTTTGACAAAATTACAACCTCAATGCTACCTTCAATCTACAATGCGCTAATGCTATTAAACAGACACAGACATTAAAGCACTGACTTAAATCTTGGAGTGCCATAATGCTATTAAACAGGACAATCGCAAATCTAACATTTGGTCTTGATTGATGATGTGCTAGGGATATGCTGGGCTGCCCAGCATTGTCATAGGCAAAACTGCTTATTTAAAAGGTCATGCTTTTCTTACTGCAACTGAAATGCTCTGTCAGCTTCATTTGTGTAGAGCAGGAGGACACCAACTAGGTTAATTGCAGGAGGGTATTCCCCTAGGATATCCTGCAGATGGGGCTCTATTCCTGACTCCAAAGGGGAAGTAGTGGTGACCCTCGGCACATCGTCAGCATACCCTGGGGTGTTACGGAACGTAGGGCTATTTCTCACCCACAAGCAAGGCTGTTTTCTTATTTTGCGTTTTTTAGAAGGTCAGATGCAGCGCCCTGTGTTCTGCAGGGAGTACGATGGGAGCGGGATGCTTTGCCGAGAAGTCTCCTACCAGATACTGTTGCATTGTGGTGGCCCTCTAGTGGCAATTTCTGCTGTTCTAAGGAGACTATGTAAAAATCTCCATTCACTACTGCAGAAGTAGAGATTGGGCTCTGGAAACAGAGGAGCAAGAATCCAAAACTGGGAGGAGGAGGAGGAAGAGGCTGCAAAAGAGAGAGAGAAGGACCCCTTTTGATTTCCAAAACTTTTGTTTAAACAGAATCTATTGGTGATTCTGCCCCTGGCTTAGGGCCATATGTTATTTTCTGCTCACACAAATTGATGGGAATCAGTGGACTTAGGGTTAGTGGGTGGGCAAGTGGGTAATGCAAATACTTCCCTTTCTCTCTGACCATGTGGAAGATTTTCCATGGGGCCGAGTTGGTGTCAGATTTTGCCTGGCAGGTGGGGAGCAGGGGGGAGCAAAGGCACTCTCTGCAGCACTGGTTCCCTTCAGTTGTCCCTGTCTGCACTAAGTGATGCCAGTTCCTCCTGTGTCTGGAGGATGCTTGTGGGGCAGCCTGATCCAAATCCCAGTGGATGCAGTGGAGAAACTCCCACTCATTTCAACAGGCTATGGATCAAGCCCCAGCAGCCCTATAGACATAGGCACAGCTACTGGACTATAGGGCTTCACTTTGGATGTTCCTGGCTTCTACAGCTCTATGTGGACTTCAGGGATCTGTGGATTTCTGGAAGCCAACCCCCTGCCCATCCTGGGATGATATGAAGGAGGAAGTTCTTTCTTTCTTTCTTTCTTTCTTTCTTTCTTTCTTTCTTTCTTTCTTTCTTTCTTTCTTTCACAGCCAAGTTCCCCTTTAAAAGACTTTTTCCAGCAGAGAGGATGCAAATATTTCTTAGATGTTGTTTTGATAAAATCTGAGCAGAACAGCTAACATATTTCAATCATTTGGAAAACCTTTCCCCCTGCGTTCTCCCCCGCCCCCAAGAAATGGAACATACTGTTAACTCCTTTTTTTTTTTTTAAGCTACTGAGAAGCTTAATGAGCCCTGGGCATGCATGTAGCTTTTTCACATTTGCAAACTTTTGTTGCTAATTAAATTCATTAATATTAGTTAGAGGCAGATTGGCCAATATTTACCAAGAGCAGGCATGCAGTAAACAAAATGCCAATGGACTCTGTGGCTCAATTGATGGATTCCCTACAGAAAACCCTACCAGGCTGAAGCAGTCTTAGTTGAATTGCCTCTGTGTTGCAAAAGGGATAAAATCTCAATGATTTTATTATTAGTTAAGGGCCCACAGTGTGCTCAGCCTTGTACGATACAGGCAGAAAGACCTTCCCTCAGTGCTTAATTTGTAATGAAAGAGGTGCTGGGGCTCAAACAACGTTTTACATTCATCACTGATGTGGCAAGCATGGAGGTGCCATGGCTATGAACTGCCAAGCATAATGGTGTTGGCTTAGCCCTGGCAAGCCCTGGCACAAATTAAGCACTGCCTTCCCTACCCTAGAGAAGTTACCATTGACGGCTACAGTCCTGCAAAAAGCTCCCTGCGGGCTGACCCTATTTCCATACAAAACTCATTGCCGGATCAGGGCTTAACCTTGGGAATGATTGGAAGGGAACTCCTCCAATGCAGGTAGACATTTCACTGTTCCTTGTGTAACCCACACACCTCCTGGGTGTGGTGTTCTGTCCCATGTAGTGGCACTGTGACCACTTAGAGAGAGAGATTAATGAGTCTGCTCTATAGCCTTAGCTAATGCCCATACAGCTTTTAGCTCATGCAGTAGAGACTCATACTTTAAGTTCAGAGGTCCCAGGTTCGATCCTCCCCACCACCGACCGGGGTCTGTTGGTGTTACAAGTGGGGGCTCAGCCGGGATTTCAACTGGGAAGTCTCTGAAGCTTGGGACACGCTTCTTCAACTAGGGGAAGCATGTAACCCACACACTTCTTGGGTGTGGTGTTCTGTCCCATGTAGTGGCACCAAGACCACTTAGAGAGAGATTAATGAGCTAAGGCTGTAGAGCAGACTAACAGCCATATGGCTTTTAGCTCATGCAGTAGAGGCTCATGCACTAAACTTCAGAGGTCCCAGGTTCGATCCCGCCCGATGACGACTGGGGTCTGTCGGTGCTCTAGGAGACAATTTCAGCAGAAGCGTCAGTGAGTGAATGAACATGGAGACCAACCTGCACTTTCACCCCAGGTGGTGGAGCTTCTCGGTGAGGTTGAGACATGTTGCTAGGGAGGCTACCAGTCCATTGCCATTATTTTACTAGTTCTGGCTGTATGCAGAGGGTTTTGGCCTTAAGCCCTGGCAATGTACTTGCCAGCACAAAACCCAGTGTAGATACTGAGTCAGAGAGCTCAGGCTCTCTCTCTGCAGTGGGCTGGTGGGGTTTAATCAGATCTTCCTAAAAAGGCAGCACTCCTTGATCAGCTGAAAATGGGGCTGCACCAGACTCATCTCCTATGGAACAGTCACTTCCCAGCAATGCTCCTTGAACAAGAGGAGTGGTGGTTTCCTGGGCACAACCGTCCAGAATGTGGCATGGCAGGTAATCAGACAGCTATGTGGAAACTCATAGATCCTCCTGTAAAACTCTCAGACATCACTGCAGGCATCTGTTTCTCCCCTGCATTTTCACTGAACTCTCTCATCCCCTTCCTCTTCAGAGTGCACCTTAAAGGGCCGCTGTCAAACCATAAGTTACACCAGGGATCAGCAACCTTTGGCACATGGCACGTCAGGGAAATCTGCTGGTGGGTTGGGCCGGTTTGTTTACCTGCAGTGTCCGCAGGTTCGGCCGATCGCAGCTCCCACTGGCCGCGGTTCGCCACTCCAGGCCAATGGAGGCGGCGGGAAGCGGCGTGGGCTCAGGGACGTTGACAGCGTCCCATTGCCTTCTGGCAGCAAATGGAGAAAAATGTCTCTAGGCCCCTGGAGAGGGACCAGAATAATTTTTCCAAGATACCAGAATCTCTGTTTCACTGGAGTTCTCCTTTGTTTCCTCTAGTAATCAGAATCCATGTTGTAGGATCAAAGAGGAGACTGCTGCTAGAAATTAGATCAGGCATTGGGTGGGGAATACGCAGGAGGAGCAGATGGAGTATAAGAAATATAGGTTCTGTTTCCATGCAAGTGCCCTCAGAGCCAGGTTCTGCTAACTCTTGAACAGGTGTGCAAGTGGGGAGGGTACAAGGAACTCCGCTCCTTTTGCCATGTGCAAGGCTGGTTAGAATCCTTTTGGGGATCCTGGTCTGTGGTCCCTTAGTGCCTCTGAAGGTGCTATGGAGTGGGAAGCGGGAGAGATTGGGCCGGTCATGACTCCCCCCACCCCTTTCCTTCTCCACCGGCCTGCAGAACTGGCCAGGTATGGAGAGTTCCACACCTTCTCCAAGGTTGATATAGAATGTGCCCCAGTGTGCACCGACAGAGCCCAGAGAAGAATTTTGGCTTAGTCCTTCCTCCCAGTGACAACATGCCCTTCCACACCCCCATTGCTGTGCCCGCCAGTGCCCAAGGCACAGTCTAGGCCTGGAATAGTGCCAGCATGTGGACACTGCAGCTCTCTAACTGGAAACAGGTGAGAGAGAGACATGGAGACAAACAGATTTTAGGGGGTTCTCTGAGTCAGGTGCTGAATCTGGTTCCTTCTATTACATTGTTGATGCAATTGTTAAATCAAAGCATTTCACGGACTGCTGAGTCTGCCTCCTTCCTCAGGAATACTACAGTAGTTAAGAAAGGGGACTGAGAAAGACCAATAGGGTTAAATTCCAGATCTGCATTGGTATAAACAAGAGCAGAATCTGGCCGATAATACCAAAGAAGACTTGTTCCTAAATGCACTGCTCTGATCAGTGAGGTAGCCACAGCCCTTTACATTTTTCTTCTCTATGCAGGTTCATTATTCCTCCTGAAATTCAGCATGTTATTTTAAGCAGCATCTTATAGCATAATGTCCAGTATTTAATTAACCACATAAAATAATATACGCACATCAGTATGCACTCCAGCCAACAAGGAGAGAATCAATAGTACACCTGCTCTTAAATGACGGAGATGTGTCTGAATGAAGAGGAGGAAGGAAGCAGGGAACCTACAAAGTGGTAATTACTTCAGAGATAAAAAATTAATAGAGACTTATGAGGAGAAAGCCAAAAGCAGTGAATGATTGAACTGCGAACTAAGGGCCCGATTCTCCTCCCATCGAAGTCAATGGCAAAACTTCCAGGATCTGTTTCTGCAAATACTACATGCAGAGCAACTCAACTTCCTTTGAAATCTATGGCTTCATAGTCCTATGGTAAGCCCCTGGGGAAGGGGCAGCCTTTTTGTTTTGTGTTTGTGGCTTCAGAGCACTTAGCACAAAGGGGTCCTGGGCCATGATTGGGGCTGCTACGTGCTACCGTAGTACAAATAATGAATAAATTAATCTGCTCTTGACATCAGTGGGAGCAGGACTGGGCCCTTGCTGTCAGAGTGAAATGCAATAGGGTGTGCTACTGCCCTGAGTGGTATTGTAAGAGGTACTAAGGGCAAACAACTGCAAGGAGGTCCTGTTCCTAGGGAGTTTTCATTGGTTTCAGAGGGTGTAGGATGGATCAAGCCCTGAGAGGTTTAAACAAGGGTTATTAGGAGTAGGGAGGGAGCCTAAAGGTAATGAGGAAAAGGGGTGATCAGCAAAAAAAGCGACATCATGGAGGTTAGAAAATATAGGAATAAAGTGAGACTTGCTAGAAGTTGAGCTGAATGAGCTCTTTCCAAGAAAATGAAAATAAGAGATTTTTAGTCACATAAATAAAAAGAGAAAAGGGATGGAGGAGGTCGAGTCACTATGCAGAGTGGATGGGAAAGAGATTAAAGTTAATCTAGGTATGGCCCATAAGATAAATGAATACTTTGCCTGGGTTTTCAGTAAGGATGATAATATGGAACATGTGCATGAAGGCAGGATGGCTGAAGGAAATGAGTGTCTAGAAATGGAAATTACCACAGCTGAGACGGAAGAAAAAAACTTAAAGAGGTTGATGTGCTCAAATCAGGGACCAGATAATTTTCATCGCAGAATACTGGCACATGAGATTGCTAGTCCGGTAGCAAGGATTTTTAATAAATCCATCTATATGGAAATAGTACCATCTGATTGGAGAATAGCTAATGGCATACCTATATTAAGAGACAGAAAAAAAGTGATCCAGGCAATTATAGATCCATTAGTCTGACCTTAGTATTATACAAGGTTTTAGAAGAAATTGTGAAGGAAAGAATAATTAAATTCATGGAGGTAAAAGGTAAATGGGGTATAATGCAATGTGAGTTCACCAAAGGAAGATGATGTCAGACTAACCTGATTTCCTTCATTGAGCAAATAACTGATTTTTTAGATAAGGGAAGTACAGTAGATTTATCATACTTGGATTTCAGTAGAGCATTTGACATGGTACCACATGGGAAATTATTAGTTATATTAGGGAAAATGGGGATTCAGCTCAAGAACACTAAGGTGGATAAGGAACTGGCTAAACGAGAGAAGGCAACGGGTTGTGCTGAAAGGTGAATTATCAGGGGAGGCATCGTCAATACAGAGGAGGATCGGACTATTTACAGGAAGATCTGGATGGCCTTAAAGACTGGAGTGACAGAAATGGGATGAAATTCAGTAGTGCAAAGTGCAAGGTCATCCATATAGGATCTAATAATAAGAATTTCTGCTACAAGCTGAAGGCTCATTGGTTGGAAGCAACAGAGGAGGAGAGAGACCCGGGTATGTCCGTTGATCACAAGATGACTATGAGCCACCAATGCAATGGCAAATGTGATCCTTGGATGTATCAGGTGAGGCATTTCCAGTAGAGATACAGAAGCATTAATGCCATTGTAGAAGACACTAGTAAGACCTCATTTGAAATACTGTGTCCAATTCTGGTCACCCATGTTCAAGAAATATGAATTCAAACTGGTCCAGGTGCAGAGAAGTGCTACTAGGATGGTCAGGGAAATGGAGGGCCTGTCTTATGAGAGGACACTGGAAGAGTTTGGCTGGTTTAGTCTAGCAAAAAGAAGGCTGGCGGGGGCGGAGGTGAATATGATTGTGCTCTACAAGTACATCTGGTGGCAGGAATAAATACTAGGGAGGGTGAGGAGGTATTTAAGCGAAAGGACAATGCTGGCACATGAACAAATGGATATAAGCTGGCCATGAACAAATTCAGGCCAAAAATTAGAAGATTTCTAACTATCAGAGGGGGGAGTTTTGGAATAGCCTCCCTCCCAATCAGAGTTGTGGGGGCAAACAACTGAATTAGTTTTAAGAGGGAGCTGGAAAAATGTATGAGTGCAGTTGTATGGACAGGATTGCCTGTGATGGTAGGGGGCGGGGTTCAACAGTCCTGAGGATCACTTCTGGTTTATGGTGTATGTTCCTAAAGGCTCGTGCTTCAGGGTTTCAGCCAGCTGCCTGCAGGAAAATGTTTTCTCCTCCTGCTCTAATGGATTCTGAAGTGGGGTTTTTTGTTTGTTTGTTGCTTTAGTTATTTTTAAAATCTCCTTCCTCTGAAGTATCAGGGGTGGCCCTGGCTGGAGATGGGACATTGGGTGGGGTGGGCCAGGGCTCTGAGGTGGTACCACAGATTCCCTCTCATTGGTGCTTGGGCTGGCTGGCTCTTGCTCACATGCGCAGGGTCTAAGTAATCACCATGGGTGAGGTTGGGAAAGAATTTTCTCCCGGTTCAGATTGGCAATGACCCTGGAGTCTTTTTTCATCTTCCTCTGAGTGTGGAGCACAGGTTACTTGCCAGGATCACCTGGGTATATCTCACTTAATCAATTCAGTTCAGAGTGTGTGAAAACAGGGTTAAAATGAGGGCATCAGAGAAGCTAAGGCCTGAAAATGGAAAGAGACTGCAGGTACTTTCATGTCAGGATAACACTTTGCTAGGGGAGGGAATCTTGCACTGCTGTTACCCATGCTGTACCCATTCTGTGGTTTATACAGATATGCACATGCTTTGGTCTGCAGGGACCTGCCAATTTGTTGCCTTTCACTAGTACCACATTCTTTTAAAAGAGAAAAAATGGGAGACTTTTAAACTAATTCCCCAGGTGGGAGAGGGAGGGGACAGGGGGCTGACTCCCCACCCCATCCTCTAACCACCAGCCCACATTCCTGCAGGGATCAAGGGAATATGCCCACAAGGCTTCTTTCATTTGATGGGCTAGGAAGAACAGAGTTATCAGTTTGTTCTGTGTTTGTACTGCACCTAGCCCAATGGGCTCTTGGTCCATGACAAGGGCTCCTAGGCACTACGGTAAGACAAATAATAAATACACCTCTACCCCGATATAACGCGACCCGATATAACACGAATTCGGATATAACGCGGCAATGCAGTGCTCCGGGGGAGGCGGGGCTGCGCACTCCGGTAGATCAAAGCAAGTTCAATATAATGTGGTTTCACCTATAACGCAGTAAGATTTTTTGGCTCCCGAGGACAGCGTTATATCGAGGTAGAGGTGTAAGAATCCCCTGATTCAATGGGACCCCTGATATTTGATCAGGCGCGATCAGGCTTGGTCATGAATATTTATCAGACTGAAAAATCAATACTTCTGAACTAAAGATGACTTGATGCCTAGTGTGCACTCGGAGCACCAAACGTCCTGTGGGTTGGTTGAAGACAAGAAGTACCTGTCAGTCTTTGGGCAGCAGCACCGCAGCGGGTCAGTGCTAACATGCTTTTCACCTTTTGGGTGAACGATTCACCTCCCTCTCTTTGGGACAAGGATTTTATGGGGAACGAATGGTTCTTTTTAGTCCCACTGAAATACAAAGAGAGAGACTGACACGGGCAACCAGCTAGAGATGAAGCCATAAACCTTCCTGAAAGCCACAGATAAACTTTTACATTGACATTATGAAAAGGTGAAGATCAGGAATTTATTCTTTCGTCCAGAGCGCTGGGAAGAAAAGTGTCTGGCTCCTTCCCACATCAGCGAATGCAGATATCTATCTGCAGCCCTGTGGGTGCCACCCTTTTACACGCACTAGTAGGTCATGGTGTTTAAGCTGGTATGCTGTGAACAGATAAGCCTCTTTAAAGGAAAGGGATGGGGGCAAAGCCAGAGAAAAACTCCATGGCTTCACCATCCTTTAACTTGCACAAGAGCACCTGTCTTGTGCTTGTCTTTTCATCTGTTTTTGCACATCTGCAAATCAAGGCAATTATGCTATCGGCCGGACGATGGGATATTTTAGGGAGCTATTAAGTCTTGCTGACATCACAGCTGTCTTAGTAAAATGGCAGAGAGTGAGATTCTGTCTGTGGGCTTAATAGGATGCTTTAACGAAACCATCTATCTAGACTCTAGAGTCCTTTTGCTGTGGGCAGATCGATGTGACTGTGATCACAGGAAAGACTTTGATGGTGCTCCTCACCCCTGGTGGTGAAATTTGGGTGTGCGTCTGGGTGTGCATATGCATATAGTATTGCCCACTATTGGATGGAATCATATGTTAGCCACAAGGGGTTTATCAGCTGATAATTGTGGTTTTGTCCTATCTAGGGTATGTAAGCACCAGTCCTACAGGTCATCTCTCTTCCTCGTACTATCCCAAGCTCCTTTCCCCTATCAGCTTCCCAGTCACCCCTTCCTTTCCCTCAGATTCTCCCTCAGATCTTACAGTTCCTGCTGCTGCCTCCTCTTCCTCCTCCTTTCCCTTTCCTTCCTGCACATCCCGTGCTGGGTTTGCCTCTCTTTCCTTTGCTCTCTGCAGCCAACTGACTTCAGCCCAGATCCTCAACAGGAGCCTCTGCCCAAAACACAGGCAACATGCAATGCCAGTCAGGAATCTGAGCTATGTGGGCAGAGAGATTTTGCTGTGGCCTGAATCAGTGTTTAATTTGTGCCAGGGCCTCTACGGTTGGCAGTTCATAGCCCCAGCACCTCTGGGCTTGCTGCATCCAATATGAAAGTAAAAAAAATGGCTTGAGACCCAGCACCTAATTGCTTGAGCCCTGGCACCTTTTTCATTACAAATTAAGCACTGGGCTGAATGCAAATGCAGAGGAGCTGGGGGTTATTGTTTTTGTGGAGCTGAATGTGTGTGTGAAGAGAAACGTAGAAACACCAGAGAAGCAGCAGAAAGCCAAGGAGACAGCCAGAGTAAACTCTGGTAACAAGATCTTGTGTAAAATCCTAGAGAGAAAGTGAGCTGTTTAGGCAGAGTGCTGGTTGAAAGAGGGTTGGAGCTGTGAGCAAGGAAACTCTCTCCTGTTGTTTGATTCCTACAGTGTTCAGGGAAACAGGGCTTTGTACAGTATTTGTAATTCTGTTTGTTTACATCAAAGAAATTCCTGACTCCATCAACAATTTCTCCTCCTAATGGAAACAACCCACAAGACCCCAAATATGGGCTAACTGCTTGAGTCCAAAGGGGTAACAATATTACCCCAGATCCCCAAATTTTGAGCTTCCAGAACTCTGAGTTCACTCGGGCCATTTTTTTTCTTATTTTCTGGGAGGTAACTCACAAGGAACCAGTTTCCTACTGCATGCCTACTTAATCTTTTCAAAGACATTGGCAGCAATTTTTGTTATTTAAACAAAAAAGAAAGCCTCCATATTTCCATAGATTTATATGGGCCAAGATTAAGCATCCTCTGTGGACCCATCTGCCTAAAGGCCTACTTCTTATCTGATCATTTCCATGGCAACAGCTGTGGGATTAGAAAGGGATGAAGGTTTAGGAATAGTTGCTTACCTGCCAATGTTACCATGGCAATGTAAATTTACAAATTACACAGATTTAAGCTCCATCATTATTAATATCTAAGGCAGCTTTCCCCCCAGAATCCCATGAAGATGAGGTACTTCTCAAAGCTAGTGCTGAGATACCACAGCAAGTAAATGCATGATCGATAATTATAGCAGTATTAGCTATGGCTAGGGATGTGTTAGCAAGACAGATAATATTTTAGGCCTTATTCTCATTTACACCATGGCTCCTTCACACAGATCAGGCAATGTAAAGGGCCTTGACATCACTTTAAGGTCCCTTTATGTTGTCTCAATGAGGTAAAGGGGCTTTTGTGTGAATGGGAATCAGGTCCTATAATAGCAGTTTGGTTCACTCGAGGAGGTGCTAGCAATTCCTTTATAAACTATCCACCAAATATTCCAAAGAGAGGTAACCTTCTTGATGACTATTTATGGATGGTTTTGATCTAGTTAAAAATGCACCCTAACAATCAAAATGGGTGGGGCTTTCAGGCTCAGGGGATGGGCCGCAAAGCTATTCACATTGGTATCAGCAGAGCACTTAAGACCAAGCCAATGATGATGTTTCTATTGCTGCTGTTCTGTGGCCTTGGTGAAATGAGTTGCTGTCTTGGTCCAGTTTCTCCCATGATTTCAGAAAACCCACCATCATGACTTTCACTAACTGGTCCCCACAGTGGAAAGCCAAAGAAGCCCCGAGGACCTCTCTCTCTCACCGCTAGAGAAAGTCCTTCCGGGTCAGCACTGAGGCACTCTGGGTAACATTCACATAAGGTGGTAAAATGCCAATTGACTTCCAGGGGGTGAATTTGTCCAACAGTAGGGTGCGGTACAGGGGATTTGGCACTGCTGCTGCTCCTATCCTGTACTTGGTCTGGGGAGAGAGAGTTTTGGTTCCAGTGTTGTCAGTGCAGCATCTTTGCTGAGCACTAAACACACCAGTGTCTGGTGATCAGGCCCCTCATTTTGGGTGTTCGTCACACTTTTGGGCCACGGCAGGATGACAGCTGTGAGCCTAGAGTGCACTAATAGCGGGTTCGTTGAACAGTGAAGAAACCAGCTGGTGCTGTGTGGGTGGGAAATCAACTTGGAAAAGTCACACTCTGTTATGTTGCCTGCTCTGCCAACAGTGGAGCTGATTTTCTAGACTCAAAAACCCTGAAGCAAAACCCCCCCCCAAAACCAGTGGGGGGGGGGGAACTAAAGTGAAAGGCAGGATTTTGTGCTGACCGTGGAATCATTCACTCAGGGTGACTAGTCACCCACATATATGTATTTCTGAGTCACCCATCAGGATGCCTTTTAGCACCATGCACCAATAAAGAAGTACACTGAGCATGCTCACAAAGGCCCTGATCCTGCAAGGAGCCGTGTTCAGGAGACCCTTGGACCCACAGAGCCAGTTGATTACAATGGCACTCCACACAGGGGCAGAGGTCTGCTTGAACTGGGTTTATTGCAAGAGCAGGGCCAATGGCTACAATCCCATCCTCTTCTCCCCTTTCCCAGAGAATAGGTTTTTAATTAATTGATTGATTAATTAACCCAATTGCATTACACTCAATGACACGCCTTTCAATTGTATAGTTCATTTCCTCCTCTTCCTGCTGATCTTCTCATGCTTTCCTAAGCCCCCTCCATTGGCCTGTTACCTTACCCTTTTTATAGGAGGGAGATAGCTACTGGGCTGAATCTGGCTGGGAGAAACTGGAGGCAAAGCAGCATCGTGCATATAAACACAACTCCGCGCTCTCCCTGCTCTGCTGCCTTCAGAAGCTCTCACAACCAATTAAGAAATGCCTGAGTGTTTATGTAAATATCAGAGCTGCTTTTCATGGCTGCCGTTGAGAAGTGGAATTGTACCAAAGGCAATAATATCAGAGGTGAATCTATTGTTTGGAAAATCTCCTCCCTTCCTGTGCAAGAAGTGCTACAGTTGAACACACAAAGGCAAGTTATTCTCATGGCAAACTGTGAGATGATGAAAGAAACTAGCATGGAAAGGGTGGGATCTCCTGTGTGCCTGCCAGTGACCTTGGGGGCTAGATTTTCCAAAGGAAGCATGCCTGTGAACAGGGCCGACTCTGGCTTTTTTTTGCCGCCCCAGGGGAGGGCGCTGAGCCCGGCCGCGGCCCAGCTCTCCCCGACCGGCCGGAGCGCCGGGAGGAGGGCGGCGAGCCCGGCTGCGGGCCCGCTCTCCCCGGCTGGCCGGAGCGCCGGGAGGAGGGCAGAGAGCCCGCCGTGGCTCCGTTCTCCCCGGCGGCAGGAGCGCCGGGGGGAGGGTGGCGAGCCTGCACGGGCCCCGCTCTCTCCGACCGGCCGGAGCACCGCAAGGAGGGCGGAGAGCCCAGCCGGGGCCCCGCTCTCCCCGACTGGCTGGAGCGCCGGGGGAGGGCGGCCCCGCTCTCCCCGGCCGGCCAGAGCGCCGCGGGGAGGGCGGCGAGCCCAGTCGCGGCCCCACTCTCGGGCCTGAGCGCCGCCCCCCTCCAGGTGCCGTCCCAAGCACATGCTTGGTAGGCTGGTGCCTGGAGCCGGCCCTGCCTGTGAATCGCTTAAATTCCACTAGTGTCTGCTAGGTGGAACATAAGCCACGACTAAGTGAACGCAGGGCTGCCCGGGGGGGGGGGGGGGGAGGCAAGTGGAGCAATTTGCCCCAGGCCCCACAGGGGCCCCCACGAGAATATAGTATTCTATAGTATTGCAACTTTTTTTATGGAAGGGGCCCCCAAAATTGCTTTGCCCCAGGCCCCCTGAATCCTCTGGGCGGCCCTGAGTGAACGTGCCTTCCCTTGAGCGTAGAGTGGGCACTCTGGCTGGCCTCAAAGTAGGTAAGCATCCAAGTACTACATTCAGTGCAGTGCAACTGTACACAGTTGCTCCAAAGCTGGTAAGTTTCGCATGCATCTGGAGAGCACTTAGCTGTCCTGTAGGATTTCCAAGGGCTGGGTGGGGAGTGAGGTCCCCACAGTGCATGCAAAAGACTAACATTGTCTTTTTTTCAGTTGCATTTTGCACATGCAAACTGGGTCACAGTTTGCCCTGTTGTCCAGTCTGCCCACACAACACAGGAACTCACCCTCGATTGCAAGTGGAGCTGGCTGCATATTTGGAAATGGAGACCAGCAATCAGTGTTTGAATCCTTGGAACGATGACTTATTTGCACAGCTCTGAGAGCTGTCACTGGCATGTAGTTCTGCTGCAAGTAACTAGGGATTGCGATTGTTTAGAGACCAAACGACAAGATTCTGATGGTTTTATTAGCAGTGTTTATTATGGTCTTATGTTCAGTGCATTAACATGCTTATCAGCTGAAGTTTAAATAGTGCTGGGCAATAGAAAAGCAACTTCAGGGACTCTTACCCTACTGGGCCATGTCCTGGGATGCTTCCCCTCTGATATGATAAGCTAAGAGACAGCCGACTCATTGTAAAGCCCCATGGTCTAATCCTGCAAAGATGGAAGCATTTGTAGCTTTATACACATGAGGAATCTCATAGATTTCAGTTAGTGAACACCTGAGAAAATTTTGGCTTTGAAATCAATGGAAACAAAATCATACAAGACTAGAGGAAAGATGATCTTGTCGATTAGGACTTGGGCAACCTAAATTGAGTTCCCAACTCTGCCACAAACTTTCTCCCCTGGGCCTCACTTCCTCACCTGTAAAAAGAGGATAATTACTATCTTCCTCCCACTTTGTGCCTGTCTTGTCTATTTAGGTGGTAAGTTCTTTATAAGATTGTCTCTTACTATGTGCTTATTACAAATGGAGCTGATCTCATAGGCATATAAGTCAAGAAATACTCAGTAACCTGTTATTAACATGCTTGAAAATGAGAGAGCTGTAAAAAACCTCTTTTAAAATTCCTCCTTTGCAGGATTCAGCCTATCAAATCCATCCCCCGAGATGTTCATTTTGGGGGATGGGAAAAAAATCCATATTTGTTGTCACCCTACCTAAATTATGATCAGAGCAATTATATGGGATTTAGTAGTTTCCTTTGTTGCAACACAATTTTCAGTAGCATCTGACATGACACATCGTATTGCAGAGTTGGCCTCTGTACACTGCATGGAACAAGTGGAGAAATATTACAGCCAAAAAAAGCATCGGATAATTCACTGGTCTGATTTGGCTCTTGCAGTTTTCTCTACCTGGCCTTAACAGTCAGCAAAATGCTGGTGTGCACACCAGTCACCCAGCATTGATTAAACAAGGGAAACTGGATCCTCCGCACTTAAATTGATTGGAATTGCAGCTTTGCTTGAGGGCAGCTGCAGTGATATCTGCCTTCTTGCGTTTATGGACAGTTTTGGAAACAGTAAAAACTCCCTGCTGGGCATTTCCGATTAGCTGACAAGTTCTGGAAGATTTATGCTAATCAGACTAGGTGACTCGGAAATCTGCTCTCACTCCTGGAACTGACACATCAGCAGGCTTTTTGGAGTTTGGGCGAAACTCTTCTTGCACAGAGGGCTGTGGTTTATTGTGTTTACAGATAAGGTGGTCATGTGTCCCTGGAAACCAGGAATTCCCCTGCTTTCCCCAATCTCCCCATTGTTTCCTCCTGGTTTTTGCACACCTCTAGGGTTACCATATTTAACAAATAAAAAAAGAGGACCCTCCACGGGGCCCTGGACCCGCCCATTTCCCACACCCAGCCCCGCCCCAACTCCGCCCCTTCCCCGCCCCAACTCCGCCCTAACTCCGCCCCCTCCTCCCTCCCACTCCCAGCCACGTGAAAAGGGCTGCCCGAGCGCTACCGGCTTCACGGTTTGCCGGGCAGCCTCCAGACCCTGCACCCCCGGCTGGGTGCTTCCCCTCCCGGGCTCCAGCTGCGTGGCCGGAGGCTCTGCTCCTCCCCTGACTCTTCGGCTCTGTTTAAGAGCCGAGCGCTACCGGCTTCGGGCAGCCCCCATGCCTCCGGACCCTGCGCCGCCGGAGCCCGGGAGGGGAAGTGCCCGGCTGGCGGCTGGGGTCCAGAGGCAAGGGGGCTGCCTGAAGCCCATAGCGCTCGGGCAGCTCGGCTCTTAAACAGAGCCGAAGAGTCAGGGGAGGAGCAGAGCAGCCGCGGGAGGGGAAGTGCCCGGCCGGCATTTTCCCGGACATGTTCAGCTTTTTGGCAATTCCCCCCGGACGGGGGTTTGATTGCCGAAAAGCTGGACATGTCCGGGAAAAACCGGACGTATGGTAACCCTACACACCTCTGCGCACTGGCCACCAGAAGGAGCTGAGCCAGTGAATCTGAGGCCGGGCTTCCTCAGCACTTATATGTTTCAAATGCCTCTCCCCAGCAAGCCAGTCGTCCAGTCTTCTCCATAGACCTTGCAGTTAGACTCTTCACGTCCTCCACTCACCTCCTTGAAGCATCCCCTCAAATCCACAGGGTGGTAGGGCAGGAGAAAGAAGAATTGTTTGCCTGAGGAACCCTCCCATGCACACTTCCAGGATGGTCACTGGAACTGTTGCCTGTGCACTCGGCACTGCCAACCCCACATGTTAAAAAACATAATCAGCTACCCAACATCACCAGTTTTGAAAAAAAAAATTGGGGTTCCTTTCCTTGGGCCTTTATGGTTTGTGCCTCTTTAGGTCTCACTAGGGTCACATATTCAAGTTTTCACTGCAACTATGAGGGCTAGCTAATTAATTTTTTACATGAAAGCTGTGATTCGCAACTAATCCCATGAATCCAGGAACTGGGGCATTAAGAAAAACACCCCCAACTATCACAAGAGTTGTGATAAACTGGTGAGAACGGGCAACTCTGGCACCCTCATTGCCCAGTCCCATGACATGTGTCCTGGTTATTGACTGCAGAAATCTGGTCACGTAGCACACATCTATTTTGGGTGGGTGGATGGGGGCGAGGGAGGATGGAGGTAGTAAGAAAAGACAGAGGCCTTGAGGTTTGCTGACAACAGTTCACCATGCTTTATTTTCCCGTCTACAATTACAGGCACAAACTATTTCCTGTTAAGGGTTCTGGGCGGTATAGTCCAAACAGCATTTGCTGTACCAGTCACTACCATAAGTACTTAAAATTACCACTACAGAGTACTCACAACACCATGGGACCTGATTTTCCAGTGGTTCGTACCTTGTCATCATTGACACCTGTGCAAAGAGTCATTAACTCTTGTGCAAAACAGTGACAGGCTACCCTCCTTTTGCACAGAGCACAGGCTTCTGGACAACAATCAGGGCCTATGCGCATACTACAATGCACAAGTAATTAAGGCAAGGACTGCCAAGGCAGCAATGGAAGCTGTAAATGCAAACGTGTTTAAAAAGAAAATAGACAGGAACTTAGACCCTTATAAAAATATACTACAGTATGCTATAGTAATGGTACAAAGCATTGCAGTTGATGATAGCAGTGCTGCAATGTTCTGGGATAGCAGTAGCACTGAAATCGGGACTGCCAATGAAATGAATGGCAAAGCTCCCATTGAAGTCCATGAAGTGGGAAGGAGATACGAAAGGCTGGGGTTTGGGGTATTTCCAACATAGCCATAGGGAATAGAGGAAACCTTGCTCAGAAAGATTATTTCCTCATGACATAACCAGCCTGGTTCCCCTGCCCAGGGCCGGCTCTGTCTTTTTTGCCGCCCTGGGCAAAAAAGTCACCCGCCGCCCCCCCCAGCGTGGCAGGGGAGGGCGCCGAGCCCGGCCGCGGCTCTCCGCTCTCCCCGACCGGCCGGAGCGCCGGGGGGAGGGCGGCGAGCCCGGCCGAGGCTCTCTGCTCTCCCCGGCGGCCAGAGCGCCGGGAGGAGGGCGCAGAGCCTGGCCGGGGCTCTCCGCTCTCCCCGGCGGCCAGAGCGCCGGGGGGAGGGTGGAGAGCCCCCGGTGGCCAGAGCGCCGGGAGGAGGGTTTGGTGCCTTGACTGGTTTGGTGACAAGCATCTATTTGAGCCTGGGGCTTCCTGGAGATTTGCCCATTGATAATACAGACCATGAATACGTATGTGACCCAAACTAGATGGGATACATGGCTTCCTTCCAATCTGAAATGCTACCATGTTCCTGAAGCACATTCAGCCCACAGCTGATGGCTGAAACTTTGGTAGGCACAGAGAGAAAGAGACTATAAATGGGAATGCACTTGAGTATATCTCTATTTGCATCTTTCAGCTGAATAATGACAGCTGCTGCCAGGAAGTTGGCACCACAATTTATCTTCCCCACGCCACAACAATTCCCTCTCCTCTCCCCAGATGATTTTGGCACTCACTGTCTGGAAGAACAGTGCTGGAATCGCGCTGTGTACCAATTAATTGAGGGGAGAAGACTAATAATTATCCTGCAAGCTAGAACATCCCTGCTGCGTCCCGGAGAAGTCGTGTGAGCACTGTGGAGGATTTGTAGAGACCTCCTGGACGACTCAAGCGCTGGAGCAGGATGGTTTAATTAAAGCATGTCAGACAAGGAGGTGTTTGGATAGTTCGGCCCTTCCCTTATGCTGTACTGAATGCTGCTGTCAGGCTGGGGGATAGAAACACGATTTGGGGGTCTGAGCTTCAGAATGAAATTCCAGAGGGTGATTTTCATGCTTATTCTGGCAGCTTGAGTTGGAGGCCTTCGGTGTGGTTTAATGAGCCATTAGCAAATAGAACAGGTGGGCAAAAATCAGAAACAGAATCATCTCTCATTCAGTATCAAGAGGCCAACTCCTGCCTCCAGATGGCCCATGCGACCAGCCTCCATCACCCACTTGTGAAATTTTCAAACAAGCACCTTTGTGCTTTCTCCCTTGTTGCCCCATATGCTTGGGAGAAGCTCCCTCTAAACACCCACAAAATTACCTCATTATCCTCCTCCAAATCCCACCTTACAGCTCTCCTTTGTCATGATGCCTACAAAACAATCGACAATGTTTGGGCCACTGGTGTACTGAGTCCATAGGCGCCGTCTCCATGGGTGCTCCAGGGCTGGAGCACCCACGGAAAAAAATTAGCAGGTGCTCTACACCCACCGGCAGCCAGCTCCCCCTTCCCCGCCAGCACCTCCCGCCTGCCTGCAGTCCCACGGATCAGCACCTTCCCCTCTGTCCCAGCGCCTACCGCCCGCTGCGATCAGCTGTTTTGTGGTGTGCAGGAGGCTGTCAGAGGAAGGGGGGAACGTGGACAGGGCACACTCAGGGGAGGGGGCAGAAATGGGCGGGAAGAGGCAGGGTGGGGGCTGGGGAGAAGGGGTTGCGTGGGGGCAGGGCTGGACAGAGCGGGGGGTTAAGCACCCCCCGGGCCAGGAGGAAGCCAGCACCTATGACTGAGTCTGCTGTCCATCATGCTGACCGATACTGTATTGTCTCTTTGTTTCCTTGTGCTGCCCCATTGGTCTGTATTAATCTGTTGTCTCTTGTCTTATACTTCGATTTTAAGCTCTTTGGGGCAGCGATTGTCATTTTGTTCTGTGTTTGTACACTGCCTAGCCTGACTGGGCTCCTAGGTGCTAAATTAATACAAATAAACAAAATAATAAAAATAATGCAAAAAGGTATTGAAATGTCAAAGCTGAAATGTCATTTTCCCAGGGTTTTTTGGATTTTATTTATTTATTTATTTATTTATTGGTGAAAATCTCAACATTTTTATCAAGATCATTGTTTAAATTGTTGATTTTTTTTTCAATTTCTGAAAATGGTGTTTTCTTACTGACAAGCCAGTTTTCGATGAGTGAAACACTTTCACAGTGATTTTGAAAATGATTTAGAACCAAGTCTTGATACAATTTGAATAAAGAGGTTGATAAAGAAGTCACTGAAAACTTCAAAAATGTCAACAATTGTCGCAGAAATTTGTGGGTTTTTTTTTTTAAAAAGGGCCAATTTTTGATGAAAAGAGGTTCTTGCAAAACATTTTACCCAGCTCCATCAATTAGTTTAGGCCCAATATCAGTACATTCTTCAACAATGGTTAGAGAGGAAGGATGGGTCCAGTGGTTAGCACACTAGCATGGGACTTAACAGATGTGGGTTTAAGTCTCTGCTCCACCAGAAACTTTGTGTGTGATCTGGGCAAATCAATTACAGCCAGATATTTAATGGTTTTTAGGCAGAGAGGTGCCTCATTGGATTTTCAAAAGCACCTAGGCACCTAACTCTCATTGATTTCAATTGAGTTGAACTCGTGGGCATGGATGTGTGTGTGAGAGAGAGATTTTATTTTCAGATGTTGAGACTGTTTTTTCATCCCAGTTTGGGATGGGAAATTTTTTTTATATGTTGAAATTTTTCATAGGGTGGGAAAACAATTTATTTCTCAGCTCTAATAATGACCTACTTGGAGCTCAGTGTTGGGAATCTCCAGGCGTTACATGCTTTGATCTACCTTACCTTACCTGCATGAATATTACATTTCTTGACTGAGATAAATGAATTGAAACATTGGGGGGGGGGGGGGGGAGAGGAAGATGCTATTTAAAGGGCTGTAACCTGCCTGGTTGAGGAATATTAAGCTTTTATGGCTAAACGTGTTGTTTTTGTACTGCAGGGTAACTTCCCCCCTTTTCTGGTTTATTTCAGATCCTCCTGGAGCTCCCCTGGTCTCCATCAGAGGAGCAGGATGTGTTCCATAAATGAGTAACACTTTCAAATTCACGTGTCCTATGGATTGAATTTATCCTTGTAAAATAATCAAATAGAAGAAATCTACCCAAAATGGTTTGCCCTGGTCTGGCTGTACAGTCTATATCAGGGGTCGGCAACGTTCGGCACGCGGCTCGCCAGGGTAAGCACCCTGGCGGGCCGGGCCAGTTTTATTTACCTGCTGACGCGGCAGGTTCGGACGATCGTGGCCCCCACTGTCCGCGGTTCGCCGTCCCGGGCCAATGGGGGTGGCAAGAAGCCACGGCCAGCACATCGCTCGCCCGCGCCGCTTCTCGCCGCCCCCATTGGCCCGGGACGGCGAACCGCGGACAGTGGGGGCCACGATCGGCCGAACCTGCCGCGTCAGCAGGTAAATAAAACTGGCCCGGCCCGCCAGGGTGCTTACCCTGGCGAGCCGCGTGCCGAACATTGCCGACCCCTGGTCTATATGATCTATATGGAGACCATTCATACCTCATGTTGCCAAAGCCGTAGGTCATTTCCTAGACCTCTATGCCACACTCACGCCTACCTGCAGCCTCCCGTGTTGGTTCATGTTGGGGGGTGGTGGAGGTTGTGATGAGGCTGTCAGCAAAACACCGCTGTACTCCAGCACTCCCCCACTGCTAGAAAAGCCTCTTGAGGGTCATGACCACTGTTACTTCTGTTCCCCTAAAAACCAACCCAGGGTCACACTTGTATTAGTTTTATTACGATGCCGCTGTTGGGTCAGATAGAAAAGAGATGGAGCTTATTCATACATGCACACATTCACCGCGTTCATACCCTCATGCACCCACACACTTACACAGGCGGAGAGTTACCGGAGACAGCATGGAGACCGAGAAGCCGAAGCGTGGTAGATCTGGTGTGTCCGCCTGCGGTCACAAATCCAGGCTGCTGAGCAGGTCAAGGAGCAGCAGCTGCTTGTGTGCATGGCTGCTTCCTTTTTCTGGAACTGGGCAGCTCCTGTCACGTACACTGAGTTTTCCTTCTGTGTCCATCACTGAGAAGCATTCCCAGACCAGTTCCTTTCATGCATACCAGGTTCTTCTTCTCTTTACAGCACTTCGTGATTGCCTTCTCAGGGCAGATTATATCAGACACACCTGTCTCCTGTCTCTGGGCTCCTTTCTCCTTGCAGCTCCTCTCCGCCCAGTCCCACATACACTCCCTTGTTCACACTCCCTTGTTCCCTTGTACAAAGCTTGGAAGTTCATACAAGTGGTAAGGTTACAGAGCTTGCAAAGGTTACAAAACTTAAAAGGCTATGCTAACAATACCTGAAGTTACAAAGTCTGCAAAAAGGTTGCAGAACTTAATGATACAAGTTACAGATCTTACAATTGCATTTGAGCGGAGGCTTTACATAACAACCACCAGCCAGGGCAAAGTTTTCCTCAGAGGAAAGTTCAGTGTGCATTCCTCACAAAGCACACCAAAAAGGCATAGGCACAAAGTTTGCCCACAGTGTGAGGCCTGAGGGGGGGAATCCTGCGGTGTCTTTCCCAAAGCTTGGAAGTCACTCTCCATGTGTAACTGGTGTCTTTGCCATATGCAGTGTATCCAGAAGAACCCCATCATCCCTCGACATTCCAGGCCTAAGTCTGGTAACATTTGTGTCTTGTGATTGATAGGGTAAGTCCATAGGCCCTGACATTGCTAGGTCACTTTGGATTGTTAATGCGATTCTAATTGCAGCAATTTGTCAGCTGATGGGGTGGAGAAACACGGGTGATTTCAAGACTGTGGCGTGTCACAGAGTTCTGGTGATCACACCTCTCAGAGGTAATATTTGTCCAGCAGGAGCTGGATGCTGAGTAGATGTCAGCCAAGTCAATGATCAACCCAGTGGATCATCTCTGGGATCAGCTTCTCCCACTGGCATTAAGATGTGGGCACCTGATGGACATGCACTGGTAATGGTATTGCCCTGTATTCCATGGGACACTGAAGTTCCTAGAGCAGGGGTCGGCAATGTTTGGCATGCGGCTCGCCAGGGTAAGCACCCTAGCGGGCCGGGCCAGTTTATTTACCTGCTGACGCGGCAGGTTTGGCCGATCGCGGCCCCCACTGGCCGCGGTTCGCCGTCCTGGGCCAATGGGGGCGGCGAGAAGCGATGCGGGTGAGGGATGTGCTGGCCGCGGCTTCCTGCCGCCCCCATTGGCCCGGGACGGCGAACTGCGGCCAGTGGGGGCCGCGATCGGCCGAACCTGCCGCGTCAGCAGGTAAATAAACTGGCCCGGACAGCCAGGGTGCTTACGCTGGCGAGCCGCGTGCCAAACGTTGCCGACCCCTGTCCTAGAGGTATATACACCCAGGACAGTTTCTGAGATTAATTGGAATGGATGCTATGCAACTCCTAATTCCCTGAGACTCCATGATACAACTCTCACCCTCCTGTGAAATAACTTCCTGTTCTCTCTTCTTGTACTTCTGTTGCTGAAGTGTTAGAGATAATGGGAGCTGGCTTTAACACTACTAATAAACCCCTTCCTTACTGCTCAGACCACTTACCTATGGTGACTTCCCTTCATATATCACCTTATCTCCTTCCCAGCATATCCCCATCACTCACACTATCTAATCCAATCCAGTCTACCTGCCTGAGGTCTAGGTGCCAAATACAAGAATGTAAGCTTCATCATGGTCCTAGAGTAGCTAAGCAATTTCTCTGCTCCATCTTTGAAGAGCTGGTATGCTGCTCGTTGTCTTTTCCTGCAGGTGAGGGATACGATAGAGGTCTATAAAATCATGACGGATGTGGAGACAGTAAATAAGGAAGTGTTATTTACTTCTTCTCATAACACACCAAATGAAATTAATAGGCAGCAGGTTTAAAACAAAGAAAAGGAAGTATTTCTATAGACAACGCTCAGTCCACCTGTGGAACTCTTTGCCAGAGGGTGTTGTGAAGGCTAAGGCTATGAGAGGGTTCAGAAAGGAACTAGAAAAGTTTGTGGAGGACAGGTCCATTAACAGCTATTGGCCAGGATGGGCAGGGATGGTGTCCCTAGCCTCTGTTTGCCAAAAGCTGGGAATGGGCAACATGGGATGGATAACTTGATGATTACCTATTCTGTTCATTCCCTCTGAAGCACCTGGCATTGGCTGCCGTCAGAAGACAGAATACTGGGCTAGATGGACCTTTGGTCTGACCCACTAGGGCAGGGATGGGCAACCTTTGGTACGCGGCCCGTCAGGGTAAGCCCCTGGTGGGCCGGGACGGTTTATTTACCTGCAGCGAAGAGGTGGCCTGCCCCCATTGGCCTGGAACGATGAACTGCAGCCAGTGGGAGCCGCGATCGGCTGAACCTGCAGATGCTGCAGATAAACAAACCGGCCCGGCCTGCCAGGGGCTTATCCCGACAGGCCACGTGCCAAAGGTTGCCAATCCCTGCACTAGGCCCATTCTTATGTTCTTATGAGGTGGTTCTTACAGAATAGGACTAAGGGCTGCAGTTCATTCCCAAATCTGTTTGTGATTTCAAGTATGTATTTTACAGTGAAATCTGTGACCCCCACAGGAGACTATAATAAGGCACAGAAGGGTTAAGAAGATTTAGAGTTTTTGTGGACTGAGGCTGGTAAGGACCTTCAGGGAACCACCCCGGGACAGGTTCATACAATGGTGATTAATTTTTCTTAAAAAGAAACATACCGTAAATGAGATTAGCAAATGATCTATTCTCTCTCAGTTGCAGCTGTAGCCCTTAACCCTATTAATTAGAACTGATTTGGATTTTTACAGATCTGATGTGCTTACATATGCAATTTGGGAAAATAAGTATTTGGAAAAAAAACATTTGTTTCTAGTTTTCCAATTCATGTTGGCTGTTTGTAACCACAGGTAGCATTTGTGCACTTTCTGTTTTGTTGCAGCATCAATTTCATACTTACTGAAAACTGACAGTTGTAGGATAAAAAGGTATTTAATCTTTGATTATATAGACAGCTCTAATGCTGCTTAGCATTTATTCTATTTTGGGCCAGACTTTTAAGATGCAGATAGTCACTTAGTGGGGAAAATGCCTAGCCCCCTAACTCCCAACTCCCAGTGAAATCAATGGGAGTTTGGTATCAGAGTGCTTTTGAAAACCCCATGAGGCACCTATCTGCATCTTTAGGTACCAAAATACTTTTGAAAAGCTGGCCCTTTATACCTGCACAACTCTTCACAAATACTAGACAATTTATCCTAAACAGCCATGTATTATTCCCATTGTAGAGATGGGGAAACTGAGGCATAAAGCCCCAGATTTCAAATATTGGTGCCAATTGTTAGGTTCCTAAATCCTTACGTAGGTTCCAGTTCAGCGAAGCATTTAAGCGCATGCTTAAGTCCATCCCTATTCAGCCAAGCGCTAAAGCATGTGCTTTTAAGAACATGCCTAAGTGCTCTGCAAAATCAAGGCCCAAGGCACCTAAATAAGATTCTGATTTTCAAAAGTGCTGAATTATCAGTAGCCCCAAATGAAGCCAAATTTGACTCAGAAGGCCAGAATCTGATTTCAGCCTGGGTTTCCATGTTAATCAATGGGGAAAAGCATTGCATGTTCAGTTATATTTCTTCTGTGTATTCTGAAAGTTCAGAAAAAAATCTTAGAAAGAAACTCAAGTTGAGGTCTAGAAATCAAACAAAGTCTCCTCCTCTTTGCATTTGGGGCAAATGACCATCAACAAGGCGGCCTCAGCTCCCCTAAAAGCTCTCCCTCTCCTGCAGCAAATCACTCAGCTCCACCGAAGAGTTCCCGTGAAAGCCAAAAGTACTGTTCCATGTTCATTTATGCTGCTCCTGTGAGAATCGCAGGGTTTCTTTCACAAGTGACCTGGCGCCAGCAGATAAGCAGAATAGAATAGCAGAGAGACAGACATTCCTTTTACCCTCAGTTAGAACTGGAGGCACTATGGAAAGCTCACATAACCAGCTGAGAGGGGCGGGGCTATCAACTCTAGAGTGGGCAATTGTGAGAAGTTGCCTCTTTCACTAAATTACGATCTCACTTTCCCTTAACGACCATGCTGCAGGGTGATGACACTTCATGGCACATTAATATTTCCCCCAAGATAACATTGCTCTTACTAAGTAGTTTAAATTTTCTCTGTGAAATAACAAGCGGGTAAAAATGTCATCTGAGTTATATCTGTCACGCTGAGTATTCACACACGCAGGGATGAAATGGGAGCCCATTAACTTTTCAGAGGGTTGAAGGGAAACGTATGTTCTGTGACAATCTGATTGTTTTATCTTCATGAGTTTTGTTTTCTCTACATGAGAACTGCGCAAGTACCAATTTAAAGGACCAGGAGGATCCCTGGGAAACTCATGTTAAGGATTTGTAATGCTTTCATTGGCCTGTAAACTGGGCCCTGCAGAGAACCTAGCACAGCTACTGTGTATGCTTCAAGGCCATACAGAATCATCCATCTTTGTAGCTACTGCATATGCAAGAGCATTGCAGCATTTCTCAACAGTGCAGCTAGTGCATTAACATACATTGTTGAGTAATGGGAACGGCTTTGATTTTTATACAGGGGAATGTATAGCAATGCACACAGCAGTGACTAAACGTTATTCACAAAAAACAGATCACAACTGCAGTGTATCTACCATAAATAGCACTTGAGACTAGTACTGAGTACAGTGCCATCAGCAATGAAGATAGAACAGTTTTTGCTCAATGATTTCATAAGAGCCCGTAGAGAAAAGCTGCCCATTTTCCATGTTGATAAAGCATAAGAAACAGACATGAAAAATACCTGTGAGCGTTTGGAAGTCGATCCAAAACTTATGAGATTTACCCGTCGCTGCTCTGAACATCTGACCCATCCTCAGTGCACTTTGAAGTATGCCTGGATGGAACATATTCTCTCAAAGAGACTGCAGTGCTGCTAATAGGTGCTGGCTCAACAACCGTGGACACTAACATCCTCAGGTTACCCACAGAACAGGTAGGGCTCAGAACTCAGACTGCCCCCAAACACCACCACTGTCATCACTTTTGACCTGTGAAAGGACTCCCCCTAGGGCTGAGTGTGGGGTGGAGGGTTCAGTCCATGTGCCCGTTCACTCTGCTTTTATCTCGCTGAGAGGATAAAAGGAAAAACACAGCTAAAGGGCAGCAGGTGTCTGAAGGGAAAGAGCAACAGAATCTGTGATTATTTCTGCAGCAAGACTAACCGGCTTGACGAATGATACATAATGGAAAGCGCAGAGTAGGCTCCACTCTCCATCCACTCTCTGCTTGGCCATTTCATTTGCCCTGCTTCCCCTCAACAAAATATAATGGAATGCATATTTTACTGTAAGCTTCTTTACAGTGAAGGCTCTAAGAGGCAGGTAATTTTCCCTGGAGGGAATGAGCCGACTAACTCCTGCTTAGTTCTTTAATTCCAAATGGCAGCGAACTTCATTTTCAATTTGCTTTCTCTTATCCAAGTTTCCTTCCATCTGCTCAAGCCGCTCTTCCCCTTCTGGTATTAAGCAATACGTTTGGCTGAACGTCTTGTGAGGGGTCAGATGGACAACACGTGCACAGTAAGAGAGTAACATATCAAGGGAGATGCTGCTGTCAGCCTCTATGCAGGTTAAGAAAAGGGACATCAGAGACTGGAGGAACCTGTGCTGGATGGTCTGACTGGGCGGGTCTCAGGTGTTACCCCATGGAGCAGGACCCCTTGCCACCAGAAATAACTAAAAACTGTTGATCAAAGACAGCCAGGCCCTCCAAGAAGTGGGATGTGCAACCACCAAAGACAGCTTTCATTATAAGCAAAACAGATCTGGTAATAAAATTGTATTTTAGAGCCCAGTCCTACATACCTTCCTCACATGAATCAATGGCACTACTTGCATGGCTAAGGGCTACTTGTTGTGAGTAAAGTTTGCAGGATCAGGTTGTTAACTCGGAAAGTGTCAGGGAACTGTTGTCTTCATTTCTGAGCCTTCCACCCTGCTAACTCCCAAAAATTCATTTGAGTTCTGGGTTTGAGCAAATTCAGTCTCAGACTGAAACACAGTGAAATCACCCACTGAAGTTTACCTGGGTTTTTTTTTTTTTTTGGCAAAAACTGAAGAGTTCACCACATGATTATGGCGCAATAAACCCATACAACTGCACCTGGGATCAGTACGAAAGTTTTTAAATTGCAATCTGGTCATGGAGGACAATCTGTGAAACAAAACCAAAATAACCAAAAAAGGAGAAATTTAGTGCAAGTTCTTCAGCCACCTCTAATAATGAAACACAAAACAACTTTTATAGGCTTATGGGGCTCTGTAACAGGGTGCTGGCCAGGAGGTCCTGAGCCAGGCCCCTGTTAGCCCAGCTCCAATTAAGAAGTATTAATTGGGTCTGGCTGAGTATGCCATGCCTCATTGCTAGAAGAGAAGCACCTGCAGGCCTCATTAGCCAGGGGGCTATATAAGGCTGGCAGGCAGGAAGGAAGTAGGGAGCCAAAGACTGGAGACGCTAGCTGTCCCCCAGGTGGCTGGTTTGGAGCACACCGTAAATAGAAGGTGGTGGGAGCTGACACTGAAAATAAAAAGGCACTGGTGATTGCACTCAGAAGAGGTCCCTGGCTGATTTGTTGCAAGGGCAAGCGAAGGCCTTGTTACAGGGTCCCCTACTTCATAGGAACACAGTAACTTCCATAGAGGCTTGGACCACCTGGTCTATCTAGCCCAGTATCCTCTCTCCAACATTAGCCAGGAGTAGTTACCTCAGAGGAAGATACAGGAAACTCCATAATGAACAATTATGGAATAGCTGCCGGTCCATAGAGGAAGTTTCTTCCTGACCTTGGTCAGTTTAGTGGTTGATGATACCATGAAGCATGAGGGTTCATATCTCTCAAAAAATCAAATCAAAACAAAATCCTTGGTTTAATACTATCCAATGTAACTGTGTCTGTTCTCATTATCCATACTAGCCAGAAGGGGCCATTATGATAATCTTGTATGACCTCCTGCCTAAAACAGGCACAGAATTTCACCTAGTAATTCCTACATCAAGCCCATAACTTCTGGTTGAACTAGAGCATATCTCTTAGGAAGATGAATGTGACATTTTAAAATACACAACACCCTCCACCCCCTAGCACTGCAGAATGGCAATACTTTGCCTTATCATTGTTAACTATCATTTAACCCCATCTTGTTTACAGAAACCTTCATCTAAATACTAGACAACTAGAGGACCTGTCTATCTTATTCCAGTAAGAGAAGAATTTACAAGGGTATTTGGCAGTTTCTAAATGGGGAACTTCCACAAGAGGATTTGAGGTTTCAAGATTCGAGGTGTGTATCAGAAACGCTCATTCAGAGGACATTTGTCTGAACTGGAAGAAATGCAGCCAATGAATGTGAACATTAGGGATGAAAGAATCAGTTTGATGAAATGATAATCAACCCAACCTTCCTCCAGGACACTCACCAAACTGAAACTGAACCATTTCAGGTTGACTACCTTTCTTCTCGCCCACCCTCTAACCACCATTTCCCACTTCATTTTCCTCGGGATTAAAGAGACAGAAATTCACAGAACCATGAGGAAGATGGAAAGTTATTCTTCTAGCACTTCCACTGCAAATGGAGATGGCAAGGACTGGAAACTTTGCAGGAGAGTTTGTTCTTCTGGGAATTCCAGCTAGGGCTGTGTGAATGGCATAGAGGAGGTGAATTGGCTGCTCCTATTTACCTCTACTCAAGACACAAAGGCAAGAAAATGTTCAACAAAATGGAAAGGCGCAACTTTAAAACAAAGACAAAAACATGCTTTTTGTGCCTGATGCATAATTGGCCATGGAATTCATTCCCACTAGATGTCATTGAGCCCAAGACCTAGAGAGGATGCAATAAAGATTAGGCATTTCTATGGACAATGGGAACTTTAACAAGCTTGGGGTTCATTAAATAACAAGAGGATTTGAGGTTATTATGAATGAGAAAGGAATAAAACTTTAATAAAACAAACTGGAGAGCTTCTGGAGTGAGCTGCTGCACATAGCCATGTGGTAGTTCTCATTCCCCGCCATCAGGGCACATCTCCAAATTCCCATGTTCATAATACTGGTCCTTATGAGGTAGCGTCTCTAAATTATAATGTTCTACAAACATATCTCTAAAGAAAAACAAATTAACTCATATATAAACAGCTAATAACTATCTAATAACACATGCATTAAATTCTCAGCCCATGTAGTACATTTCCATAAATCCAATGTGTCAACTACCTAGAGAGGAGAGGTTACCAGCACATCACTCTCGAGTGAGTCTTTACCACTCACTTTCCTCAAATACCCCTTCTCCAGTCTCTGAGAGTCTTTCAGGATGTTTAATCTCCTGCTCTGATCTTCTCCGTATCAGCCTTTCATTAGATTCTGAGTTGTTCTCTTGTTCCTTGACAGTTTCTCCTTTGTGCGTTGAGGATAAAGGATCAGTCAGACGGGAAATGCCAGAGTCTACATCTACTGTCAACGTGTTGGAACTTTCTGGGATTACTCACAAATCCCTTCGATTACATCAAAATGTGTCCCCCTGGTCTGTCTGGACTACATAAAACCTTGCATGCACCTGTTCTTTAATGGTACCCCTTTGGTACCCAACTATTAGAGATGTGATTCCTCAAGCACACTCTATCGCCTGAGATAGAGATGGGAGATCACGGGCTCTTATGTCAAAATAATATTTCTGCTTCCACTTCTGATTTTCTTTCATCATGTAATGATCTTGGGGTTCATTAAATAACAAATCAGTGAATGAGAAAGGAATAAAACAAACTGGAGAACTTCTGTAGTGAGTTGCGGCACACAGCCATATTGTGTTCCCAACCCTCATCTTCAGGGCACATCTCCAAATTCCTATGTTCACAATACTGGCCCTTATGAGGGAGCATCTCTAAATTATAATCGTCTGCAAACATATCTCTATAGCAGTGTTTCCCAAATTTGGGATGTTGCTTGTGTAGGGAAAGCCCCTGGCGGGCCGGGCCGGTTTGTTTACCTGCTGCGTCTGCAGGTCCGGCCGATCGCGGCTCCCACTGGCCGCGGTTTGCCGCTGCAGGCCAATGGGAGCTGCTGGAAGTGGCAGCCAGTACGTCCTTCGGCCCGCACCGCTTCCAGCAGCTCCCATTGGCCTGCAGCGGCGAACTGCGGCCAGTGGGAGCCGCGATCGTCCGGACCTGCAGACGCGGCAGGTAAACAAACCGGCCCGGCCCGCCAGGGGCTTTCCCTACACAAGCAACATCCCAAGTTTGGGAAACACTGCTCTACAGGAACATCCACTATTACGTGAGACAGGATACATATTTTTGAGAAGCCAACCAATAAATGCCAAGGGCTAGGAAGAAATGTCCCTAGGCAAGTTATTCTGCAACAGTCTATTCTTGCATCTTTTTCTGAAGCATCTGGTACTCACCATTGTTGGAGACAGAATACTGAATTGGATGGACCAGATGGTCTAATTTTGCATGGCAATTATTATGCTTTATATAAAAATTTCTTTGCATAATAGGAGTAGGTCATACTCAGCTCTGCATTTCAGGGTGATTATTGCATTTTTCACTTGGTTAAAGTCAGCCAGAGTTCAACCTCATACACTATTTCTACCACCTCCAAGGGTGAAATAATGTCTCAGAAAGAAATTGTTTATCCCCTCATCTTGCTTAATTCAATTCCAAAAATGTATATTGCATGGGCGATATGTAAATATATATATATATATATGCTAAGGGAATTTATAATCACATTACATTTTCCATGAACACAAGATACATTATACCTATTAATTTACATTTAAACAATAATTAAATTTGTAAGGCGCTAATGTGCATAATATATTGGAAGCATCTGCCACCCAAAACTTACACCACTCTTTTCATTCATCTTAATTCAGGCAAATTTAGATTTTCCTTCCATACACGGTTGTTTTCATTAATTACTTTGTTTTCACTTTGAACATACTCTTGTTCGTCATGAATTTGACTATGTGAAGTAATTTATTGATGAGAAGTAGGAACCTTGGTTTAGGGTTTGTATTTTCACTCATTTTTAGGGTTTATTTTTGGTTGCTCCAGTGTCTTGTAGCTTCCTGAGAAAATATTTATTGGTTCATTTGAACAGTGACTCAGTAAAAAGAAACAGAGATCAATTGTTTCATTAGGGACCTGAATTACACCATGGAAGCTTTACCACTGATTTTCATGGGTGCAGGGATCGGGTTCCAGAACAGCAGGTGGAACTAATACATTTAGTCAGAAATTTAGACCCATTTTAGGGTAACACATCATTTGTGAACAGATCCTGATTTTCTTTGAAGGTGCTTTGGTTTTTGTAAACATTTGCAGATTAGATTAATTACTTTCGGGATACAGGTAGCACATGGTTTGTTCTGATTCGTTGCTCTTCATTATTCATATGCAGTTAGTTATTCATGTCACATAGAAGTGTTTCTGCTTCCTGACTGGATGACTGACACAAGGAACAAACAACAAGTAATGCACTTTTCAGTAGGAACCTTTGGATGAATGACCACTGGAGCTAAAACTAATGACATTTTTGAGAGTTATGAACATTTTCATGAATACTTGCCTGTTGCCCAAATACTCACACCTAATCAATAATATGACCCCACAGATTTGGAAGTCTGTGCTTCACTTGCGCCAGTATCTGTGTATCTTGGATAGTGTCCCATCAGCCAGCTCTATTTTGTTACCCATGAGAAAACACTAACTTTTTAAAAGACTCATAAAAGCTTTTATAAACAGTTTCATTTATTATTTACCCCTTCCATTGGTGCTCTCTGGATATGGTGTGTTGGTGTCAATGAAGATTTTAGGGTTTTAAGATGTGGTTCCTTGACTTGAACTGGTTTTTAAAAAAATCAAATTCAAATTTTTGACCAAAAAACAAGCAAGCAAACAAACAAAAATCCAAAGAAAGAGAGATTTTTTCACAAAAATATTTAGGAAAATTTTGACCTTTTTTTTCTCCAATCTCCTCTACCTGTGACTTCAGTCCAGCTCCCAGCAGCCTGCCATAGAGATGTTGATTGCACTGAGCAGAACAGGGGTCGGCAACCTTTGGCACGCAGCCCGTCAGGGAAATCCGCTGGTGGGCCAGGCCAGTTTGTTTACCTGCAGCCTCCGCAGGTTCGGCCAATCGTGGCGCCCACTGGCCGTGGTTCACTGTTCCAGGCCAATGGGGGCTGCGGGAAGCGGTGCAGGCCGAGGAATGTGCTGGCTGCCCTTCCCGCAGCCCCCATTGGCCTGAGACGGCGAACCGCGGCCAGTGGGAACTGTGATCGGCCGAACCTGCGGACGCTGAAGGTAAACAAACTGGCCTGGCCCACCAGGGGCTTATCCTGACGGGCCGCGTGCCAAAGGTTGCCGATCCCTGGACTAGAAGATACAGGACATGATCAACCAAATGTATGGGAATGGGTCCTGCTTGACAGTTCTATTCTTCCTGAAGCTCATGGCCCTGTGGTAATGTAACGCCGACAGACCCTGGTCGTTGGCGGGCGGGATAGAACCTAGGGCCTCTGGAGCTTAGTGCATGAGCCCCTACTGCATAAACGAAAAGCCACATGGCCTTTAGCTAAGGCTGTTGCAGACTCATTAATCTCTAAGTGGTCTCGGTGCCACTAGAGGGGGCAGAACACCACTCCCAGGAGGTGTGTAGATTATAGTAATATTTGCAAAGAACATCTTGCTGAAACCAGCTTAGGCCTGGTCTACACTACGACTTTAATTCGGATTTAGCTGCTTTAATTCGAATTAACGCTTGACCCGTCCACACAACGAAGCCATTTAATTCGAATTAAAGAGCCCTTTAATTTGATTTCTGTACTCCTCCTCGACGAGAGGAGTAGCGTCAAAATCGGTATTGTTAATCCGAATTAAGGTTAGTGTGGCCGCAATTCGATGTTATTGGCAATTAGATGTTATTGGCTACCCACAATGCAACGCTCTGGAAATCGATGCTACTACGGTAGCTTGGACGCACACCACCGAATTAATGGTGCCTAGTGTGGCCGAATACATTCGAATTTATAAAATCGGTTTCCTAAATTCGAATTATATAAATTCGGATTAATCCTGTAGTGTAGACATACCCTTAGTATGAACCCAACTAGCTCAGCCAGTGAGAGTTCCCGTCTAGTGCCTTACAAAGATCCCAGTTTGAGCCATGACTTTGCAAATAAACGGCTGCTGCAAGTAAAGCTGTCATCTGTCCAAACTCTGCTAACTGGCTTTTCACCTCTATTGTCTGGCCACTATTTAACAAGTATCATACCTGGGAGTTGGGGCAGGCAGAGAGGGAAACAAAATATATTAAATCAAATTCTGCTCTCAGTTTTACCAGAATAAATCATTACACAAATGCAAATTAGAAATGATTCAAACTCATCTCAGTGGAGCTATTACTCCAGATTTATATCTGTGTAAAAAAAGCAGAAACTGGCCCATCTCGTGCCATCGTTCGGCGATGGAGGGTATGGGGCAAAGGCCTTGTTAAAACCATGATAGTCACCATCTTAGTCACTTGCAAATCACAGGTGTTTACAGCTGCTTGAAACCTTTGCCACAATGTACATTTTCTTCTTCATCAATGAATTTTAAACATCACTGAACAAACAGCTTCAAAAGCCTGTGTATATGGCACTAGCAAATCCGGCATATGAATGGCACTTTGCCATGCTGTGGACGTAACTTGGCTGACTGCATATCAAAGAGTTGCTAGGTTTTATTTATTTGGTTTATCCCTCTCAAGAGTCCTTTCATTGCACAGCTGAGAACAAAGATCTTTGTTACTCTTCTCAAGCTCTACTGAAAGGAATTCTCCCCTTCCCTGCTGCCTTTTGATTTATGTTTGCCGACAGTGTTGCGCTGTATCTGATATGCTTCAGCTAATACCTCCAAGGAGATAGTGCAAGTCCAAGGGCTTTATTGTTTAAACAGAGACGGCTGGAATATCCTAGAGAACATGGCATAGGGGCATGACAGGTTGGAAATGGTATCTTCATTCCTTCACTAATGTGCCACTGAAATCATTCTGAACCTGCTGCGTCTCTAGGGTACTTTTAAAATTATTCCTTACTGAGAAATATATCAGTAGAACTCGGGGTTGGTTTGTTTTTTTAATTCTCAGCTAGAATAACTCTTCCTGTTTATCGTAATAAGACTGCATTTTGATGGCACTTTCTTTTGCGGGATCACAAAACACTTTGCAAACATTAACGAATTAAGTCTCACGATACCTCCCCACCATCCCCCTGCCTATTAAGGTAAGGAACTATTATCCCCATTTTATAGAAGGGGAAACTGAGGCACAGAAAGGTTAAATGATCTGCTGAGTCACTTTAAAGTTCTGTTGCCACAGCAACCAAAAGCCTATAGAGTCACCTAGGACCCTGTGCTCCTAGAGATGCCATATCACACACACCATCTATCACCGTACCCAATTCCCTCTCCATGGACTTGTTTGACTTTGGCACCAGGGGCTATGGTGGAGACTGAATTCTCCAACTTCTCTCAGCTGCTCCTCACTTGGCTTCACCTCCTGGCCTCCTGAGCCACATACTAGGATGGAAAAAGAACGAGGAGTACTTGTGGCACCTTAGAGACTAACACATTTATTTGAGCATAAGCTTTCGTGGGCTAAAACCCACTTCATCGGATGCATGAAAATTCCACTGCATGTATCCGATGAAGTGGGTTTTAGCCCACGAAAGCTTATGCTCAAATAAATTGTTAGTCTCTAAGGTGCCACAAGTACTCCTCGTTCTTTTTGCTGATACAGACTAACATGGCTACCACTCTGATACTGGGATGGGATAAGCTAAGTGGAAAGAAAATGGAAGGGAGCTTTGAAGGGACGGGTTTGAGGGACACAGAGCAGGGGAGAAGAGGATAAGGGGGGAGGTGTGGAGTGAAGCTGAGATGAAGAGACTGGGAGGGAGGGGAAGGGTTGGAGCAAAGAGCCAATCGGGACAGGGCAGAGAAAGTCCCGTCAACATTGTAGAGCGTTCTCTGCATGTCAACAAATCTGTATTTGGCTGCTTCCGCTCCTACCAGCCCAGAGTCTCTGGCCAGCTCCTCGCTGCAGTTTTTCCACAGGGCCACATGGCGGGAGGAGGCGCCACTTGGATGCTCGTGCCCCCACAAGGGGTGGGTCTGGACTCCATTTTACTCCCACCAGTGCAGCAGTCCCTGCCTTTGGCTGTTTCCACAGCTGCATGTATGTGAGGGGCCTTGGAACTTTACCAAGGGGGCTGGATGGCCATCCCAACTCCAGGCGGTACCATTGCAGGCAAGAGGGTTAGCTTGAGTGAAGACACATAGCTGGGAAGGAGGAGGATCATAGCTGGCAAAGAGCTTAATTCCGACCCTTTCAACATGGCGAGGGAGCCAGCTTCTCTCACCTCAACAGCAGCCCCACAGTCTGAATGATTTGCGTCAAATTCTGTTCACCAGGCCCATAGCTCTGCAAGGGTTCTCGTCAGCTGCTAGTGGGGCAGTGGAATTATTCTGGCAGTGTTGAAATGAGCAAGCAGGAGGAGGGCCAAAATTTCCGTGTGGCCCCACTCTACCCGCTTCTGCAGTGCAAAACCCATTTCATTATTTAACAATCTGGGCCAACAGCGAGAAACACAAGCTAACACCAAATGGGCAGGTGCTGCCTGCAGGAAGAAGAGGCTGTTCAAATTAAATTCAATGGGGGCCTTGATTGCGAAGAGACCTTATTTGTCACAGAGCAAACAAGTGAAACTGCTAAGCCCAGCAGATTTGTGGTTGCACATATGTCCTGGCTTCTTGTAACAGTGAGTAGTATTGCAAGGAAGGCCTGAATGAGAAGTGACTAGAACACAGGACTTCCCATATCAGATCATCTCATTGATCATTCTAGTCCAGTGGTCACCAACCGGTAGATCGCAATCGACTGGTCGATCGTGGAGCCTCTGCCTGTCGATCGCAGTCTCTGGCTGCTAAAAGTCTGGCGGCGCAGCGGGGCTAAGGCAGGTTCTCTGCCTTCTCTGGCCCGGCACCGCTCCCAGAATTGGCCAGCAGCACGTCCCTGCAGCCCCAGGTGGGCAAGGGGTCTCTGCGCACTGCTCCTGCCTGCAGGTACTGCCCCCAGAGCTCCCATTGGCCGGGAACAGGGAAATACGGTCAATGGGAGCTGCAGGGCAGTACTTGCAGGGAGGGGCAGTGCGCGGACCCACATCCCTCCCCCCAGGGGCTGCAGGGACATGCTGCTGGCCGCTGCAGGGACTGGCACAGGGCCGGGGCCGGGGCCGGGGTAGGGGTAGGGGCAGGCAGGCAGGCAAGCAGGCAGGGAGCCCCGCTTTACCGCTGACTGAGGTAAGGACCACCCAGCAGGAGCCCACACCCCTCACCCCCTTCCACACCCCAAGCCCCTCCTACACCCCAAACCCCCTGCCCCAGCCCTGAACCTCCTCCAGGAACCAGCACCCTGTAACCCCCCACACACCCTGAACCCCCTCCTGCAACTCAACCTCCTGCCCCAGCCCTGAACCCCCTCCCAGAGCCCGCACCCTGAACTCCCTCCTGCACCCCAAATCCCCTCCTGCCCCTCGAACCCCTTCGCATCTGGCCTGATTCCTCACTGTGTTGCTCCAGGTTACATTGGTTTAACCCCAACAGAGGCTCAGACAAACCTGTGCATTATCTAATCTCACCAGTTTGGCTCATCCTCTTATTAGCTGAACATGTGGATTTTCATGTGGGTGAAAGCGCCTGGAGAAAGCCATGAAGTTCTCTGTTTATGAACAGAGCAGGTACAGCCTGGCAGCACCCACACTATCTCCTCCACACTGCCTCCTCATGCATAGCTGGAAGGGGCCACCTCTAGAAATGTGCAGGTACGACAGCCCCACATTGTCCTTTCAGTCACTGGGATGGCCCAACGGGGGGCTTATTAGTGCCAGTTGTGAAGGTGGTTTCTGTGAGGGGGACACTTGTACACCAGGTACTGGACAGAGTCCACCAAACTCATTTCACATATGAGCCACCGTGCAGAGAGGGGTTGACCCATATCTAAAAGGAAATTATCCAAATATCGTATTTATCGTATCTAATATATGCATGTGGTTCAAGTTACTCTGCACAGGATTCGCTCTGGAGGAAATTAGCAGCCCTAGAGAAGAAGAACTAGACTGTGCTACTTTACAGAAAATCTTCACTCTTAGGTTCTACTTCATAAATTTATTTTAATCCCTGATTGGGTGGTGAGGGAGAGCCAAACTTTTTTACTCATGTATTTTTAATGCTTTCCCTCTTGCTTTTTAAATTCTGCCTTTAACCAGGATATTGGGTTCTGAGTTTACCTAGAAATAGAGTCTGTGGAATGAATTCGAACACATCATTCACATATAGCAGTGTTTCCCAAACTTGGGACACTGTTTGTGTAGGGAAAGCCCCTGGCGAGCCGGGCCGGTTTGTTTACCTGCCGTGTCTGCAGGTCCGGACGATCGCGGCTCCCACTGACCGCGGTTCGTTGCTCCAGGCCAATGGGAGCTGCTGGAAGCGGCGGCCAGTACGTCCCTCGGCCCGTGCCACTTCCAGCAGCTCCCATTGGCCTGGAGCAGCGAACCGCGGCCAGTGGTAGCCGCGATCGTCCGGACCTGCAGACGCGGCAGGTAAACAAACCGGCCCGGCTCGCCAGGGGCTTTCCCTACACAAGTGGCATCCCAAGTTTGGGAAACACTGACATATAGTATAAAGACACAGAGGGGTTTTAGCTCTTGGCTCTGTGTGAGTCAGTTATGCAAGAACCAGAGCTGGGCACATGAAGGTAGAAGACAGAGCTCCTTGCCTTTATCTGTCTTCTCACAGGTGTCTTCTGACAGCAAGAAAGTCAAGGCTGGCCACTCAGAGTCAAATTGCACTCTGAAATGGTGTTAGAATTACGACCTGGCAGTTCAAAAAGGAGCCATGGACTCTCTTGTGAAGTTAAAGAGGTTCCAACTCTTTTTGACACCTGAACTCCAGTTCAGCACTGTCCAGAGAACTGTGCAGCGAAGATAAGTAACTCTGAAAGACATCCAGATGGTACAAACAAATATAATATATTTGCTGCATTGGAATTACACCAGGAATGAATTTGGCCCACCATTTTTTCCAACAGTAAAGCACTGTGAAGAGGCCATTTCCTCTCCGAAACTGTGGTTGTCAGTCTCCCCTAGATCTTGGCTTTTTCCTCTTCTCTGCAGAAGATAGAAAGTTCAGTGTGTCAAGGAGGAGGCAGAGATAGTGGGACACGTCTTCTTCTGGCATGCACGTTATATCAACGCAGACATTCTCAGACTCAAGCAGAGTCTTAGGGTACGTTTACGGGTAAAGAAAAACCCGAGGCAATGAGTTTCAGAGTCCGGGTCGTTTGATTCCATCTCATGGGGCTTGGGCTATAGGGCAAAAAATAGCAGCGTGGATGTTCCTGCTTGAGCTGGAGCCCGGGCTCTGAGACAAACCCCCCTTGCCGGGTTTCAGAGCTTAGCGGGAACATCTACATTGCTATTTTTAGCTCCTTGAGAACAAGTCAATTGACTCAGGCTCTGAAACTAGCGGCCATGGGTTTTTCTTTGCGGTGTAGACATACTCTTAGAATCAGCCTCAGTGGCTCAGATTCAGTGGAGCTTTGTAAGAGGATGTAAGTTATACTTCAGTAAGAGGGTGTGAGTCTAATCAAGTCAGAGTGTAAAGTGATGTAATTTACATACTGATGGGCCTGAAGAAAGTGTAAGTTAAATTAATTTAGATTTCCATATCGACCCATCTCTGAGTATAGCCTACAGGCTCAGGCTGGGTGCATGGAGGTTAAGGTGCCCAGCTCCCATTCACTTTCATCGTACGCTCCTTTAGGCCCCTTTGAATATCCAGCCTCAAAGCATATGTTCATTACAATAACAGCATACATACAAAGCCCATCCTTTGGAGTCACACACTGAGACAATTAAAGCAACATCATCCTTCGTAATCAGAGTTAATTTAGATGGGTAAAGTGTGTCTCGGTTGGAATATTGTCAGATGTTTTTAGATCTCTAACTTTAAATAAATTTAGCCTCTGAATTCCCAGGGAGAGAGTTGCTAAGGTAACCAATGTCAGCCATCTTGCCACTGTATATTCTCCCTTTCATTATGGCCAATCAGTCATTTCCAGGGTTATGGAATGTGTTGCTTTCAAAGATAAGAATATAGCTTTTAGCAGTGATGGAATATTTTAATAAATGTATTATTAACCCATTGACCTCTTAAGATCACACATTGACCCTCTCCCTATAATTATTATCCTCAAGAAATGAGAAGTAGAAAGATTTATCACTTACAATTTGCACACCTGGGACACACAAAATGATGTATTCACTTAGGTGTTCATAGATTTGAAATTTTGGGTCTAGTCAACTCCGGGAGTTGTTATGGGTTACAGTCTTTTATCTCTATGACATCGGTCCAAATCCAGCTCACTTCAGTGGTCAGTGGCCACAAAGTCTGGATCTGCCTGCAATTTGGATCCAGGATTTATTGGGCCATTTTTTCTGTTCCATAACAGAGAAGCAGGCTAGCTGCAGAGTTTGAACACAGATCTGAAGTTTGGGGTTTTTCAGATGGAGGGTTTGGTTCAGACCTGTTTGTAATAGTGACCGAGAGTTATTGTGAGGCAAACCTACAGCTGAACCAGGGTTGCTCTCTCAGCTACAACAAATCACCAGGGTTCCCTGCTTTTGACCCTGTGACCTTCACTCCCAACCCTGTTTTTCATTAGTTGTCCCCCAACCTCATTAGTGCTCTAGATCCAGTAGCAGTGACTCATCTCTCAAGCATGCAGGGCCGAGGTCAGATGACCCCGAGGCACAGGAATTTCACTCTCACCACCAGAGCTGCCAGTTAGTCTGTGCACAGCCCCACTCAGCTAGGCACCCTCCTGCTGCCTTGCAGTGTTACAGACTCCCTAGCTTCCAGCATGCCCTCGGTCCTTTCCCTGTTCCTGCCCAAGTCTTGCCCGAACCTTGTCCCAGCCCGCTTCAGCCTTGTCTGTGCTCTATTCTGACCCTGGTCCAGCCGTGTTCCTGACCCGCTCAAGCCCTGCACCCACCTTCTGGCCCCCAGACCCTTGTCGTGAACCCATCTTCAATCTTCGGCCTGCTTCCGGACTCTGACTAGGATCCTTATTCGGCTTGCCTGTGGACTCTGACCCCGCTTCTGATGCATGGCCTGTCTCCGGACTCCAGTTTCAGCACTGCCCTTGGCCTGGTCCCAGCTCTGTGTCTGGCTATGACCCTTGGTCCCTGTTTTCGACCACTGTCCCAACTACCAGGCCTAACCACTTCAAGCCCAGATCCTGACAGTTATTATCGTACAACCACTGTTTGGAGGGCTATGTGAAATGCGGTGGTGGTCTCAGCTCAGTCCCTAATGTCCAGGATGGGCTCTCTCCCCCTGGGGAATCAAGAGAGACTAGATATTCTTAATGTTAGAGATCTGAAAATATCTGACAGTATTTCAGTTGAGAAACACATCACCTACCTCAGACTTGATTAAGATAGATCCTGCTGCCTTAGCTGAATCACTGGGTGGTCAGTGTCCCATACACCAGCATTACAAAACCACACAACATTTCATTTCCATTTGTAGTTCTTTGTGGTCCAAATTTTATTTTCATGGAAATGTTCCAACCAGTTTTAAAAGCACTCTCACAATTGTTACTAACTGGCACCTTGGCTAGTTTGGAATACCTGTTTGGAAAATGAATGGCTGTGAAATGGCAGATGTGGTGCGGAAACCCTTCACTGCCTCCTTAATTATCAGGACTGTTCCTGTGAGTGTTTCAATAAGGGGACCAAACTCAAACCTGGTGCAGCTCAATGCACTTTGGTGCAGATCCCACCCACTTACTCTGGGTCTGAATTGGGCCCCCCAAAACATAAGTAAGGCATCAACATAAGTCTGAATAAGTATCCACTGCAAGAAAAGAAGAGCAATGATCCGCGCCACCCAGACAAAGAAGGGAATGAGCAAGGTGCTCATTTCAGGAACTTTTAGAACCTAAATATTATCTATGTTTGTTAGTTAGTTTGTCACGAAACTGTGTCATTTTCCTCATTTAAGTGGTACCTGATGAAACAGGAATCTATTGAGAGATCTTACTGGGATCTTCTGAAGCAACCTACCATTCTTCTGGAGAACAGCAAACACCCACTATAGCACTGATTAGTTTGTTCAGAGGCGGGAAGTCAGTGCAGACAAGCTGAGCTCCGCCTGCTCTGTTATCTGCTGGGAAGGGAGTGAGGCTGGAAATGGCAGGCGGCTAGCTAGCAGTCAGGTAAAGGTGAATTAATTAACTAGCCAAGGACCCTACACCTGACAGTACATGGCAACTTCTTCCCTCGTGAGCATATTCAATACTTGTATCAGTCATTCCCAGGCCGCGCCAGAGCAAAGGTCTTTTCAGCACTGTTCCTGCCTGTTGGAACTACAGGGCTTGCCTGGAATCTTGCTATGGTGTCAGGGGTGCTAATTCCAACCCCAGGCTTGAAGGAGATATCCTAGAGCAGTGGTGGGCAAACTACGGCCTGCAGGCCGCCTTCGACCTGTCAGAGCTTTTAATCTGGCCTCGAACTCCATTGCCACGCTCCAGACGGGGAGTGGAGTCAGGAGCTTGCAAGCCCCCGCACCCAGATCCTGCTCCCCGGCAGGAGTGCTGGGCAGGCAGGGGGAACAGGACATGCCCCCGACCCCACTCCCCAGCTGGAGCCCCAGGTGGCGGAGTGGGGCAAGTGATGGGGTGGGCCTGGATGATAAGTGGGTGGGCCACAACCCACACAGGCTACGCCCGAGGTGCAGCGTGTCTTTTCTGATTTCAAGAAACACGTTGCTGTCGCAGCTCTTTTGAAAATGAGGCCCTGCGTGAAGTGTGTGCAATCTTGTAAAACAGCAGTTTGAAATAAGGGTAGCAGTTAGGATTTTCTTTTCCCTTTGTATATATTTGGGTTATTGCCATGGTCAAATGGAGAAACACTGATGAGTCAACAATGCTAATTACAGATCATAAAGAAGTCAGCAATAAACGTGAAAACTACCAAACTTTTATGTAGTGCTGTACACTGAAAAGTTTTAGCTAACATACAATTTGTGTTCAGACAGGAGCAAAATTGTGTGGTAAAATCAACAAACAGCTCAGGAATGTAATTTTCGAACAGCGCATTGTTCAACAGAATTACTTTAACAGTGTTGATTTTGAGACAAACTTGTGTTGTCCCTGTTTGAACATGAATTGTTAATTTCGTGAGCATTCGTGGCCCGCCATAAAATTTCCATACCCAGATGTGGCCCTCAGGCCAAAAACTTTGCCCATCCCTGTCCTAGAGGGAAGTTAGGAAGCTGTTCCTCTTCTGTTCTCACCTCCCATTTTTCTTTGGCCCCAAAGAACTGACCTATCTCCTCTTGTTCCTCAATTCCCCTGAGCCTGCCAATGGTGGGAAGGTATTGCATATCTGCAAAGAGTCGATCTGCTCCCCATCCTCAGTCAGTGCAAACATCACCGCTCCCAGCTCTGCCTGACACTTCTGGCCGGAGTGGGAGCTGGGATTTGATCCTTTAAATAGAGCTAGAAAGAGTCTCTGATTGGCACTCCTTTGTGCTTCAGAGGCAGGGAGAGGAACGGAGGGATGGTGAACTGACCTCATCAAGTGGCAGGGAGAAGCCAGCAGGAGACTGGATAAGTTGACAGGGAAACAGGAGAAAAGTCCCAAAAGCAGGAAACTTCCTCTTCAGCTCCTCTTGGCCTGAGTGGATGGACAAGGGTATGACATGTTTTGCCGTGCTGTCCAGACACCGAGGCAGGCTCAGCCTGTTTTGGACAGCCAGAGATTCTCTCTTGGACTTGCTGACAGATTCGAAGGCAGAAATTCCAGCTTCTGCCTCCCTGGGTAGCTTATGGAAAGGTAAAGTGAAGCTGTGAAAGGGGGTGGAGCGATCTATCTCTCTCTTCTACCCAGAGGAGAAGGCCATCAGCACAGAATGCTGGAGGCACCTTCCTCATCATCATTATCAGCACTAATGAGAATATTTTGCATTCAAAGCTCAGCTCGTGCTACAGCTGAACGAATGTATAGCACATCTAAAATAAGAGAGGCACAACATGCCTCAGGAAAGATGCTCAGAGCCTGGGCTCTGGGGCAATGCCGCTCCATTAGTAATCCTCATTAAGCATTGAAGGAGGAAATTATAAACAAGATGTACTCTGCTTTATCCTTCATCCAATGGGGTAATGCCATATGGATTGTCTTCCCCTCACTTTCATCAGTGCTTCACTGATCCCCAGACCAGGATGCCACCCTACAGAGTAGAGAGCGAGGGAGGCAGAGAGAGATCCTGATCAGGGGGGAGCTGTTCGCAGAGGCAAAGGAGCCATACCAGGGAGGGAGCTTGGTCATTGAAGCTGAACCCTGGATCCTGGCTAGCCCAGCGGTGGGTGTTGATCTCTCATATCAAAACTGCCTTTTATTTAAAGGAATAAAGAAGACCCCTGCAGAATATTCAAATGTTCCTGAGTGCAAACTGCCTTGGCTACTTGGAGAAATATGGACAGGAATGGATTATAGAGAGGCATGGGGTTGACCGATGTGGGGGAAATATGGAAGATCTGGCTTTTGCTCCTTATTGCCTGGACAGCAGATGAGCGTCTGGGGAGGCAGCTCCCACTCCACTTTTTTCATCTCAACCTACCCTCCCGCTCACTCTCCTCCTGCAGTTTTGGGGCCCAATTCTTGGGTGCCCTCTGGCTGTTGGATCTCTCCTCAGCCAGCAAAAAGAAGCTGTGAAGATACTGCAAGGCCTCCTGGGGAATGCCTTCAGCGAGGGGCCTTAATAGGCCTAGGACGGGGATAGCCGGTTCTGTCTCCCTGCACAGGAGACCCTCGCACAAGAGGCCTGGTGGGAAAGAGGAGGCATGGCCACCGTGTTCCAGCACCTCAGCAATTCCCAGCTCTGCAATGGCCCCCACAGGCATCCTGTCAGGCTGTGCGGATCTGCGGTGGGGGTCATCTTGCCCTGCCCTCTTTTCCTCAGGGCCGAGTGCAGCAGGGATGAATTTTGCTCCAGGTGCATTCTCTGCTCCCTTCTGTCTCCTCAGCTCCACCGCACCTCTCCTCCCCTTGTCTGCCTCTGAGGCACCCTGCATAACTGGACCTCCCTCTGCACCTTCCTTTTTCTCTTTAATTGATGGTCACTTCTCTCCAGGAAGCATTTTCTTGTACCAGTTACAGATGGGTCTGAGCCAGGAAGTGTGGATCCAGATCCAACCACCCTCACCCCACAGCTAAGGGGTGTTCAGAGCCAAACAGCCATATTCTGACATTAGTCCCTTTGCCCCTTCCCCTTTAGAGGCAACAAACAGGGATTTGCAGATACCTATCCTACAACACACTCCATTTCCATTCCATGGCCATTACCGAGTGCCACACACTTTGATGCAGGACGGATTTCTGACAGGCTGCAGGGCTGGACACCTCATCTTGCTATTACAATTATTTAGTTTACTTGGGGGAAAAAATCCGCAGTGTAGAAATTCAGTAAAAGGTACTGATTAGATGTAAAACGCGACCTCCACTGCCCACCCCCGACCAACTCTCACCCACTCAGTAACAAAAAATACTGAGACGAGAGTATGTTTCTTGCAGTTTGATGTGGAAATAATGTATAATCGTTTGATCAGACTGATATCAATGATCTTTAAAAGAACCCCTAGCAGAGGACTCTTTTTAACTGTTGATGCAAAAAAAAAAAAAGAAGAAGAAGAGAGGAATCCATAATTGCAGCTATTTCATGTGCCGTGTACATCAAAAGCACGAAAATCCTCTTCTTGGGGCTTTGCAACTTCCGGGTGAGCCTATTGGATAGGGCCTGACACCTGAAGGAACGGAGCTAATAGCTGAATAAAGGCAAGAGAAGAAAACAACGTGTTTCCTCCCCCCTTCGCCCCTCTTCAGTGGAATGAATCTATTATGCTTCCATGTTCATTTTAGTTTCCAGCTTTCAAAGGAAAGCTGCATGCCCCTTTGCGCAGCTCTTCAGATCAGGAATGGGAGTTGTGAGGCACGGTTGCTCAGCTGGAGATTATGAGCAATTCACTGACTGGAATTTTGAGCATCCTCCACGCTTACCCGAGTTTAGCAGCCTGCAGATAAGCACCCAGGAAGTTTGGAGGCTTATGCAAACCTTGTCCAAATAAACTATCCAAAACCCTTTGCTCTGCAAATCAGAGCAGGAAAAGGCAGCTAGATCAGCCTCTCTTATATTATTTCAGCGCTTGTGCTTCTGCTTCTGACTAGAATTAGGCAGTACAGGTCTGAACAAATAAACAAAAATGTTAAACACTCATTTCCTGTCTGAAAATGAAAAGCTTAGTTCAAGTTCAACTTGATTTGTTCAGGGGTGTGTGGGACAGGAGGGATGTCTTACTTTATCCAACCAGGTGCACCCTCCACTAACTGTAACATCCTTAATTCTTCTCTTATTAACCATATTTGGTTTTATTGAGGGTAGGGGGGGATCCATCCAGATGTTGCTGTCATGCATGATGTTACGTGACAACACCATGTATAGCTGCATCAGTGCCATGGAAATATTGGAGAAAACAATAACAGAGGAACTAAAAAAAGACTTTTGTGTTGAATTTTTAGGGCTGGGGAAGGCAAGTGGGATGGAAGTGTGCAAATAGCTTTCCTAGGGCCTGATCTAACTCCCATTTTCCTGATATTCCCATTGACGTTTTCCTATTAACACCCAGGGGAGTTGGATTGAGCCTTAGTTCCCCTTCCAGCTATGATCATCCTTGATTGTCACTGGCTTTTTCAATGCACCCTCCAGCCTAAAGTACTTTGCAATATACTGGAGAGGATGTGGGAGATTTTAGTGCTGTCCAGACCTTCCAAAAGTGCTGCCAATGCTCCTCAGTGCTGAGAATCCAGTGTTCCCCTCACAGTTCTGTCACTGTCCCTCAATCCTGCCATGTCCTAACTACTGCAGTCTTAAACTCACACTGCTGTACCAATGCACCTTTCTCCTGACCTGAAGCACCTGTAGTTATGTTAGATTGGAATTTAAAATATATTCTTTCTTTCTAAATGTGTTTATTGTTTTTTGCAGCATAAGAAAAATCCTCTCCTTGGGTCATTTACATATTTACATACTAAAGAAAGGGAATAGATAAAGCGGCAAATAGTAACAACCTACGCCTCTCACTATTTGTGTCTCCAAGCCTAATCCTCCTTTTGTATCATTCAGACTTATCCAGAGCAAAGGCTGATTTTCTTTGTATGCCATGAGTATTTGATATATATACAGGGGAAAAAAACACAGTACAACCCCACAACATGATCGCACGCAGCCTGGCTTCTCTGTTCCTCACCAGAGTGCTTTTGTTTGATCTCTTAGTGTGCGTTTCAAGTTAGCCACCAGAATCAGATTTAGGGGCTAGATCCTTGTCCAAGCTAAGTCATCTAAAGCTGACCTAAAAGGGCAGCTGAGGAGCTCCTGGCATACAGGAATCCCTCACCACATAAAGCTAGGGCAGCCAGCTCCACACCATCCAGTTCCCACCACCATGTAGGCGGACTCTGGGGGGAATAGGCTGAGTTCTGGAAGGTAGGTCCAGAGTGTCCTGAGATCTAGTAGTCCCCAGCAGCTGGATGGACTCTAGGGGACCTTTCCAGGCAGGTAAGTTAGAGCCCCACTGTGGCTGCTCTAACCCATATCAGGGACCAGTTCACTGCCAGGCCAACATCAGGATCAGAAAGCTAATTTAGAGCCACCATGGCACCTACCACCACACCAATGTCAAGCAGGCGTTCAGCACAAATGAAGCTCAAGTCTTGGTACCCAAATATGGATTGAATGCCTAACCTTGGGGCTGAAAATGTTGGCCTGGGTCCCCAGACTTTGTTATGTTAAGAGCAGCATATGGGACAGTAGGTCATACCATTGCTCCATGCAGCCTGGTAGCCTCTGGTAGTGGCCTTTTCCTGATGCTTCGGAGGAAGACATTCAGAAGCCCACTGCCAGCTGCAGCCTGCTAGTTTTGCAGTAATATGCCAAGGGAACACGTTCTCCCCTAATGCCTTGAGGCAATCGTCTTATTTTCAGAAAGTAGCATCTTCAGTTGTTGAGTTTGGTTGCATCATTCCAAGTGTGTTTAAAACAATCCCATTTTATAATGCACACACCACTATTCCAGTTCCCCTTTATCGCCTCACACTGGACAGCTGAACATCTGTGCCTGACAGATAACAAGTCGACATTCTCTAAAGCAGTGTTTCCCAAACTTGGGACGCCGCTTGTTTGGGGAAAGCCCCTGTTGGGCCGGGCCAGTTTGTTTACCTGCTGTGTCCGCAGGTCCGGCCGATCGTGGCTCCCACTGGCCACGGTTTGCTGCTCCAAGCCAATGGGAGCTGCTGGAAACGGCGCAGGCCGAGGGACGTACTGGCCGCCGACCTGGCCCGCCAGGGGCTTTCCCCAAACAAGCGGCGTCCCAAGTTTGGGAAACACTGCTCTAAAGGGATCAGCATGCTAAAAGGATACCACATTGCCATAAGCTGGGTTATCCTATGAAAATGTTGTTCCCTACCACCCCATCCTATAGTTCCAGCTGAGGAGCCTTTGTCAGGATTGAAGACACAGGACAGAATTAAATGAACCAAGGCAACTGTCTCTGACCATCTTTTTATATGTTTGTGTGCTTGTGTTATAGTTTGAATGTTCCCAGACAACATGCTGGGTCATCCTGCCCCGCTGCACCTGTGAGAGATGTCAGGGTTAGAGGGAGGAGCTTAAAAGATGGAAACCTAGCTCTGTTGGTGGAAGACCAGTGAGGAGAGCAGGTCTCTAGTTCTCAGCTCCTGCACCAAGGGCTGGTTAGAGGCAAGTACTCCTCAGGGGATTGCTGCTCAGCAACTCCTCCCTGAAGGGAGGTCCTCTTGCAGACCTACTTGTGATGGGATTGCCCCCTTTACACTAGCCAGTGAGCCTGGTTGGGCCCACAGGCTTACAGAAGCCCTCTGAGGGAAGAGAGCTTTACCACATCTCTGGGACAATGTGTTTGTATTTATTGATGAACCGCAGAAGGGGTAGACTATCGGGGGTTCGGTCGGTGAGCTGAGCCTCTTAAGACTGGACTGGCATGCGAAAACACCCAGACGCTGCAAAGCAAAGGCCCAAGTGAGTGCTGAGGCCTGGTCCAGCGCATAAGGGGGGCCCTGGCAGGGGAACCCTGGTGACAAATAGATCAATTAGCACAAAGCACAGATGCTCAGTTAAAACTCTTGTCAGTACTCCTAAGTGGACAGATCCATCTTCTACACATGGAAAAATTCCTTCTTGCTGTGCTGTCTTTTCCCTTCCCATCATCCCAGGCAGGGCTGTTACCAAGAATAATAATAATAATCACACCTTCCACTTATAAAACACCTCCCAGCTAAAAATATTGGAAAAAGTAAAGGCCAAATCCTGATGCCTTTACTTTTGTTCTAGGGCTGTCCTAGGGCATTCACCACGGGAGTATCTGTGCACCTCACCAACATAACTAAACTTACCTTCACTTCTTCCCTGTGAGGTAGACATGACATTATTTTCATTTTGCAGACAAGGGACTGAAGCATAGAGAGATTCACCTGCCTTGACTGAGGACACAGTGTGCGGCAGCAGCAGTGCCCGACATAGAGCACAGATCTCTGCAGTGTCAGTACAATGCCTTAACTACGCAATCTTCCCTTCTCTTTACACCTACAGCCCATTCTCCCTTTTGCAGCCACAACCTATTCATGGCATGTCTTAACTTATGCAGTTCCCTAGGAATTTTTCGGTTGCGGGGGCATGGCTTCCTCAGAGCCTGTTGAAGAAGCGCCACAGATCTCCCAATCTATATGGATCCTGGGGACCCATTTTGCCTGAGTAAGTGGTAAGTCAGGGCTAAATATCTGGTAAATCTTTATTTATCTATATAAACCACTCTGGTGTTTTTATGCCTTCAATAACTAGATCCAGCTCTTGAGGCCTATCTACCTCCTGGGAGAGAAGGGCAGAGGGTTATAGTTTTTCTTTTGTTTTAAATGGAAAATTTGAACTTTGTTAGTTCTACCATGTGATAATGTCTGCTAGAGTGTATACAATATGTCGATCAGCAACTGCCAGAGAGTTAATGGCAGTGTATCACAAAACATGTTACAGACCAAATACAGCAATATTGGTAGACACCTTCCAAATGTATCCCACTGGCTAAGTGAAACCTGTCTCCCTCCACTGGCTTGTCCATATAGCAGATAAGAGCCTACTGCTGCTACCTTCTCATAAAGTTACTCCTACAGGAATTAAGGATCATCACAAACTTCATTGCCTCTGCTCCAAGTGCCAGTCAATTTCCCTCAACCTGCCTTCTCTAACCTAAACACAGACCAATGTGTACATTTAAAACAATATAATTTTTTTTAAAAAAAACTAACAACCCTACCAAAATGAAAGATTACACTACACACACACTTCTCCCCTCGGGGAGAGGATGAGAGACCGAACAAACCACCTGCTACTAGTCACATTGTTTAATGCACTGCTTGGAAGGTGCTCAAATAGTATAGTGATGAGGGTGGTAAAAGAACCTGTACAGATAGAATAGAACAGAAGGATTCCCTCAAGTGGTAGTGACCCAGGGTCAGCAGCTACCCCAGTTTACACCAGCTGAGGGTCTGGCCCCCATTCTTTGGAGCTGAAGATCAAAGTTCTATCCCTGCAGCCAGTGAGTGGTGGGGAGTGGAACCGTCACACAAAGAGCTAACGTTAGACTCTGCAGCACTGAACACAGTTAATGCATTTACTAGAAGAGTCCACTATTTCGTTGGAAACAGTTTACTGAGCATAGCTGTGCAGATTATAATGAAACGTGCAGCCCACAGACTCAAGTGAGGGCATTGAGAATGGCTGCTGATGTGGAGGGAGTATGCGAGCAGGGTGGCTAATGGGATAACACAGCCTTCTACGGCTAGGTCATCAGTTTGAAAGGAGCCAAGGGTGATAGTCATTGAAAGTTGCTTCCATCTGGAGCTGTCCAGTGGGCAAATGTCCACATCATAAAGTATAAGGTCTGAATGTGTCCTGGAAATAGAATTGTCCTCTCCACCCTAAAGATCATCCTTCCATTTCAGTGTTGTCTCATTGGCAGGGTCAGGGCCAGCTCCAGGCACCAGCGGAGCAAGCTGGTGCTTGGGGCGGCAGATTCCAAGGGGCGGCATTCCAGCCGCCCTTTTTTTTTCTTTTTCTTTTTGGTGTGCTGCTCCGGCCGCCCTGTAGGGGGCGGCGGCCCAGAGGAGGGGAGCGCCCTGCAGCAAACTCGGCAGGGCAGCCCGCGTCCTTCCCTCCCAGCCGATCGGAGCGGCGCGGAGCCCTCCTCCCAGCCCAGCTCCCTGCATCCTGCCAGAGGGGAGGCGTTGAAGTGCCCAGACGGAGCCACCAGCCGGCTCCAGGAGACGCGGGAGCCCAGCACCGTGGCGGGAGGATGCGCTGAGCCGCCCCCAGAGGAGGGGGCGCTGCTCCCGCTTGGCCAGGTCAGTTCACGCAGGTCCGCCCCTAGCACGGCCCCGGGGAGGGGTCACCAGCGGGCAGCCCCCTGGCGGGCGCGGAGCTGGCCCCAGCATCCCAGCGTGCCAGCCGCTGGGGGGCGCGGGTTGCTCTGCCACGCCCTGACTTCGGGAAAGTCCCGCTTGCGGGCGGCGCAGGGAAACTTTCCTGGGACTTCGGGGCAGCACGGATGGGGTGGCTCCGGCTGCGCCCGGCGGAGTCCGCAGGGGACAGGACACCCACAGATGTGGCCCCGGCACCTGGCGCTGGCCTGGGCCTCGAGGGACTCGCTGCAGGCGGGGCGGGGGCAATTGGGAAATCAACAAACTTGGGACCCGCTCCCGGCAGCAGTTTTAAGCGCCCCCCCCCTTGGTGGGGAGAGCGGCTTTGAAAAGCAGGGGACGGGCTGGCACCTGCTCCTCAAACTACCAGCCTGGGGCGGGGGTGTGTAGGTGCTCAGGACCCCAGCCTGAAGTTACTGAGAGTTTTGATTGAGAAACTACTAGACTTTGGCCCCAAATTTCCCCCTTCCCTGACCCCCCCACTCCAGTAGAAATGGTTCATTGATTAGTCCATCGGGTGACCCAGTGGTTTGGCGCTGTTTGATTTCTGTTCTCACTGTGGTTGCATTTTAGCAATGCAGCTTCTTGCATATGTGCAGCTTTTTTTTTCCCCCCCAGGGAGAACAGTGTAAGGATTTTTAGCAGGCAAATGTAGTTCACATTGCTCTGCAGCTGGGAGATTTGTGGGCTTGAGAATCCCTAAATCCTCATTGACATGAATGACCATAACAACTCTGAATGAGCTGCTACAGTCTAGCTGGTCAAAACAAAACAAAAAAACATTGCAAAGTGAAAACGTGTAAAAGCCCCCCCCCCCAAAAGGGGGGGGGCGGCCAAAATTTTTTTTGCTTGGGGCGGCAAAAAACCTAGAGCCGGCCCTGGGCAGGGTGGTGCTGAAGGAAGCTGCTCTGGGCTTTATTTTCTAGGGTGATCAGCCTGGCCTCTTTCCTAGCCCTTAACACAGCCAATTAATTTTGCAAGTGAGTTACACACTACTGGGTGCTATCGATAACTGTGAAGGGGTCCTGAAACTCGAGAACTAATCTGTAATTACTAAGCACAGTGAAGTTCCTAAATCCATGTCTTGGAGAGTAGACAAATCCTAGGCTAAGGTGCTGTGCTGTACAAAGGCTGGTGAAGTCCTGGAGTTGATGTAAGACGGGGATTTTCATTTCCTTTCATTACGAGGAAACCTCATTAATAATGGGGAAGCAGACAGCCAGGCACATTATTTACCAAAGAGTCTTGTTGAGATTTTCCCTTCTTGTCCTTTTCCTCAGGAAATTGTGACCTCTTAAAAGGAAATAAATATTTATGTTAAAGGGCTACCGCAGATACGGTGCATCATTGGCAAAGTGGGTTTTTTTTTTAATTAGGGCTTTTCCATTACACTGATTTATTCCTTCCGCTGGGACATATATTATCATTTTTCTTAATTATTCCTGACAGATTAGACAAGCCGTGAGCCTCTCAGAAGCCAAAAGAAAAGAGCCCACTTCCTCTTCAAAAACCAGCCTCCGCAGGATTGAAAGTGCTGCTGCTAATGCTAGCAAGGCAAGGCCTCAGAATGATGCAAAGAAAAATTGCATTTCCATAGCATCTCGCAGCCCAATACACATTCCAGGCCCTGACCCCAATTCTCTGGAACACTGTGACTACCAAGTGCTGCTTAGGCAGCACAAAGCAGCCGTACAGCTGGCAGGTCTGGTCACTTGATGATTTCCCCTGCCTAGGCAGATCTTTGAGTGGTGCAGAGCCGCTGGTGGCGGAGACGTGGCTGTGGAAAACGGAGAGTGACCAGGGCACGCCTGCTTCCTGCTCATCCCTATCTGTTGGAATGGCTGGCAGCTAGTGAAAGATAGAATAGCCTTCAGGCTGTTCAAATATGCAGGGAACAAGCCAATGCCTGATGGCCCTAAGATCAGGGGAATGCAAAACCATATTGGCCCCCTCCCCCAAGCACTCCTCGGCCAGTCCAGAAAATTCTGCCTTCTATATATGTGTGTGTCTGCCTAGCACAAGCTTCAAACATCACACGTGGATTTTGATCCAAAGCTGAATTCCCCCGAAGTTCAGAGGTGTGTTAATCAGTGTTCTGGCTTGACTTCTGAATGGAGATACAGATCCGAACTTCCTCAAAGTTTGTGCGAGATGTTCAAATATAGTGCTGTGGTTCAGACTCCCCTTTGATACAGGCATCTGCCATAGAAGTGCTGCCACCTCAAGTGTGGAACACAGCAGCTGTTTAACAATACACCACAGGAAGGTCCTGATTCTGGTCATAATTCAGGAAAGCACTTAAAGATGTGCCTACGTTCTGTGGAAGTCAGTGCTTAATGTGAAGCATGTGCTTACGTGCTTTCCTGAATCAGGACCTCTGAGCATGCACAACGCCCCCTGAAGTGAATAGAAGGTGAGGGCACTTGACACTTTGCACAAGGTACTCTGTACTTTGCAGGAGTATAACTGCTCATTGAAAAACCAGTACCACTGGCCTCTTGGCATGGTTAATAAAGATCTATTTCCTACCACTGTGCCTTTTTGCTGCATGACCTGTTGCTAATGAAATAGTCAGGATCTCGGGTTTAGATCTCATCTGAATGGTGGTGTCTTCAGTGTCATACTGCCCCTTAACTCCATACTGGGACATTGATTCTTTACAGATTCAGTGGAATGCATCTGGGTTTTCCTTGAAGGTCTCTCTGACCAGGCCTGCTGCCGATTAGCTTGTGAGATTTAATAAGACCACAGCCCGATGTCATAAAGGGAGCAAAACATACACACCACCATAGAAGAAAGAGAACATCAGCTGATTTTGCTCTTGAAGATGGCCACTGTTTAACAGCGATATAATAGAATCTACAGCACCTTCTGTTTAAGGGCAGTGTTCTTGTTTTTAACAGCATCTCACTATTTACTTCATTTATATGACTTTTATGGTTTATTACAGGCAACAACAAAAGGGGGGGACGACATGTAATTTGCCCTCACTGTGACCAATTGATTATGATAACAGGGCTATCCAGAGTAAACAATTAGACCACACACTAGACATCAATCTCATCCCCATGTTTTCTCAACGCAAATGTCAGAATATTGCAAATTCTGAATTAAAGAACTAAAATGTCATCAGAATTGCAGCTACAGTTACCAAACCAGCTTCATCCCTGTGGTCAGTCCTCTGTCTAGCCCGCTTCCATTCCGACTCAGGTGTTCAAGGTATGAACAGTTAAATGCCTCAGTGAATATCACATGAAGAATCCTTTTACCGATAAGAAACACAACCTCCTGTGATTCAGTGGGATAATTCCCTTTTGTCCTCTAGCTCCGCTCTCTGTTTGAGCTAGCCCAGTAAACTACCCTTCTTATTTTAAAATCATCCTGCAGTAACATCCTCTAAAACACTACAGCTTGCTATAGTTTCCTGCAGTATTTGGGGCTAGTACCCTAGAATGTTAGTGACTACCATCACTTTCCTGGCATAGTTTGTGTTCTAAAGGGAGCATTTGTGTTAGAACAGAAGAGCTGCCATACTGGGTCAGACCAGGGCCCATCTGACTGTGGCCTATACTAGAGCTTTAGAGGGAGTGTACAGAACAGGGCAATTATGGATCGATCCATCCCTGTCTTTCACTCCCAGTTTTTGGTAGTCAGAAATTTAGCGTTGCCCCAAGCCTGGGATTGCATCCCTGACCATCTTGGCTAATAGCCATTGAGGGACCTATCCTCCATGAATGTATCCAGTTCTTTTTTTAACCTAATTATACTTTTGGCCATCACAACATCCTGCAACCATGAGTTCTACAGATTAGCTGCACGTTGTGTGAAAAAGTTTTTCCTCTTATTTGTATTAAACCTGATATTTATTAATTTCATCAGGTGACCTCTGGATTTTGTATTGTGTGAAAGGATAAATAACATTTCTCTATTCAATTTCTCCACATCATTAATGATTGTCTAGACCTCTATCATATCCTCTCAGAGTCATCTCTTTTCTAAACTGATTAGCCCTAATCTTTTTAGTCTCTCCTTCTATGGAAACTGCTAGAACCATGTTTGTTCATTCCCTTATTATCTGCAGAAAAGTATGTCACAGCAGAGTGTCTGACAGCAAGATGTACAGAAATGTAATGCTTTTAACATTGGATTGATTCTGACAACAGTTACAACATTGTGATCCATTTTCAAGATCACCGGAAGAAAGGACAAATGTAACAAACAAAAAATGTAATGTTAAACCTGAAAGAGAGTGCTTGGCCCATCTATTGGTTTTAATGAGGTCTGTGATGGCTTTGTATCTGAGACCCAGCTGATGGTAGCCGTTAGCACCTTTCAGGTTAACAATACCATACATGCAGACACCATGGTCATTGATGCAGATTAAACATAGCTCCTTCAGCACCAAAAGCAAAAACCTTACTGCTTGAGCTAAAGAAGAAACATTTATTAAGCCACTGTATTGTAAAAGCTATCTGAGAATCAATAGGAGAAACTCATGTGGGGGTTACACACACCCTTTCTCTTGGTTTCTGTCTCAAGGCAGTTATGCCTCCTTGAAAACTAGGTCAGGATATTTAAAGACCACAGGTAGTTGCCCAGGAAATTAGCACTTGGTTACAGAGAGCTGGCAGAATTCTTATTGAATCCTGATTCTGAAATGGATCTTAGCTGGATCTTGTGAGTCCCTCAAAGCACACCCCTGAAGAGTGTAATATGGTGATAGCTTTTCTCCTCTTCCAGCTGTTGGAGATCAGGGAAAGCACCTAAGCCCAGTAAGTGACTCATCTAATCAGCACAAATGATCTCATTAATCTTAAAAAGGCCAATCAGGCTACTGCATATTTTATAAAGTTTCTGGCACCTCAGCAGAGGAGCTGCTCTAGGGTGGAAACTGGGAGGTTGTTGTTGTCCACAACACTGATTCACAAAAGAATTAGGTAGTATGGTAGCTTAGTCCATTAAGAATTGAGTTAGAAGTACTTGGTTCTGAGAAACTGAAATAATAGCTGGGGTGATGGAAGAGAGCTGGGATCTGGGCTTGTGGTTTGGTTAATGAGGATTTTTTGTTAACAGCATGCATAAGGGAAAATTCACTTTGCCCTGAGCTATGTGAGAAAGGGGGTCTTTATTTTTGTGAACCTTATTCTTTCCTGAGTGTGTCTTTCCTATCCTGCAGGTCCTTTAATCCCTATGGACAACTCCTTTTGCATCCTAAGTAATTTATCATTCCACTTGAAAAGTGGAAAATAGTTTGTAGTCCCAAAAGCTTGAATGACTCACAAATCTTTTTGTATATTTTACTCAGTGGCTGTGTGTAATGGGTAAAGCAACAACACAACCCAGCTACCTTCATCCAAAATGAAACAGGCCCTGAAACTTTTTTGAAGTTTAAAAAAAAAAAAAAAGTTCAGTCAACTTCTTGTGGTGGCTGGTTTTCATCTGCTTTTGCACTTAAAGGGAAGCTGTCAGTTTAACTTATAATTAAAGCCTTTACATGTGTTGCAAACACCTGAGTTGGATTGAACATTTTATTTATTTTTAAACTCTTTATGTGAGTTGAAGTGATAAAAATGTGAAACACAAAAATAGCAGGAGAACAGGCTTCTCCTGATGTAGGTCCTGAGTGCAGTGGGACTGCTCACGTGGGTGAAGTTATGGATGCAATACAGTGTTAGTGAAATGTATCTATCATAGTAAATAAGTCACAAGAGCTTGTGACAGCAGCTCACCTGGCCTGCTTTGAGTCCAATGCTCCCTCCATGTCATCATCAAATAAAACAATTAGTGATCAAATCATTCAATAAAAGGGGCTAAGACAGTATGGTTTTGTAGTGAACGCTCTGGTCTGGGGCTCAGAAGAACTGGATTCCTTTTTCATGCTTTTTTGTCCTGGATTTCCTATGTGATCTTGGGTAAATCACCTAATCACTTTGTACCTCAGTCCCCCATCTATAAAATGGGGTTACCAATACTACCTTTCTGCCATGCTTTACCTGTCCTGTTTAGACTGTAAGCTTTTTAGTGCAGTAACTGTCTATCATTCTATGTATGTACCACACTGAGAACAAGGGGGCCCTGATCTTGGTAGGAACTATGTGTACTACCATAAGGCCGCTCACAGAATCCAACAAAGCATTCAGCAATGATAATACAAATATAACCCCTTTGGGGCAGGGACAATCTTTTTGTTCTGTGTTTTTACAGGGCTGAGCACAGTGGGTCATGGTCCACAATTAGGGCTCCCAGGAGCTATGATTAAAAAAAAGTCTAAATAATAATATCCAGAATCACCTATAGTACAAGCTTTGAGCTATGACCTGCAATCGACTTCACGTGAGCACAGGGGTTGGCATGCACACACCAAGGTTGCAAGACTAGGGCCTATATTTTTAATGAAAATGGTGATCAAAGGGTTCAACCATCCCACCAAAGATTTGTGATACTGTTGCTGCAAATCAGTATAATCTAGTGCTCAGATGAAAAAGCCAATGTTCTGATATTCCCCATAACAGGTGGGAAGTATTTGCATAGAATTCAAAAGAGCTAGTGGTAAATAATAATGAATGAATTCTAGTTTAAATCTCCAATGGAGTCTTTCATGTAAAGAATTCAATGCTGCACAAAACTACATGCTAAACTAGTCAAAGAATATCTGTTGAATAATGCATTTTGTGCATTTTATAATATTTGAAAAAAAATTAACTACTTGCCTAGATCTTTATACAACACCACTCTGGGGTGGAAGGTGGCAGGCAGTATACTGCACAACAGTGTTTGGATGGGAAGGAAAATTTTGGTCAAAGACAATAGAGGAAGCCCTTAACCTTGGGGGAAAAGAGACAGAGGTTTTATACTGTGTACACAGAGCAGTCAACATATCAGTATTTAAGGTCTCGACTGAATTGTTAAAGAACATTACAAGCCTTGCACTATCTGTGCAAAGAGACTGAGGATCTGTCTAGAGGGATGTAATATAAGGGTTAATAAAAAGCCAAAGTGTAAAAGCAATTTCAGTTCTTTGCTAATCCTGTACTGTCCTGTAAATCCATTTGCAAGCTCACTCAGCATGGTACATTGCTCTGTGTGCCTTTACATTATAGAAGAGTATTTTATCGTTTGACTAACTTTATAGGAATTTTGAAAGCAGCCAGTTCCAAGCTTCTGTCTCTAGATAAAGTCCCGGGGGCTGCACTTCTTGGAAGTGTGGGATTTGTGCCTTTAGTAAGAGGCTGTTTTTCTATTGACACACAACAACATGCCTGGAATACTGTACACCATGGGAGGAGGAGATCAAATGAAGGGTTTTCAGAGCAGGATGCCCTAGATTTTCTTGTCACAGATGATCCTTCTGGTGACCTTTTCTGCTGCTGGCAGGCTTGCGCTCTCATCGCTTAATTCTCTGCTCTTCAATGTTTAGAGACAGACGCTCCGCCCCTGGACTCCCTACCCTGTTTATCTGGGACCTATTTCTTCCTTTGATATTGCACCCCCACCCCCTTTTCACTAACATCCGCGCTGCTGCTGCTACGGTTAATGGATGCATGGTCCAGGCAGCTGCTAAGAGATTACAGATCAGAGGAAATTCATTGGACCCAGTTCATCCCTGTGATGGAGCTGGCTTGAGTGTCTCCTATGCTGGGGCTGCCAGAAGCTGGTTTGGCACTTGGTGCAAGCTAGACAACCCTATCAGCTGTTCTAACTTGTGCCTCCATAAGCCCAGGAAATAGCCAAGGCAAAGTAAAACCCCAGCCATGTCCCTGGCATATCTTCTGTGGCCTGAGCTCCTGTGTGGGCGGGAACCAGCTCTGTACCTGCTGGCCCATGAAGCTAGAGGCACTCCTTAAAGGGGTCCTATAGCTGCTTTGTGGCCACGTTGCACCAGCGTAGCCAGCACAAAGAAGCAACAGGACAGCACTGAGTCAGGCCCATTGACTTGAACAGGAAGATTCGGAGGGGGTCAGGACTAAGTGGGTGCGTGGACAAGTTCTGATAAATGAAGAATAGGACTGTCTGGCCCTGATGTAGCTGGTGACTGCCTCTGCTTCCTGAGACCCCTGTAACTACTCCCTTGTGGAATCACATCTTTCTCTTGTGGTAGCTGGCCCTCCAACGTGCTTATTCTCCTGTTGCATGTTGTCTAAATGCTAGACTGTGAGCTCTCTGGGGAAGGCATTGTCTTTGTGTTATTTGTACAGTAACCAATGCAATGGGGCGCTGATATTTTTTCACTACTGCAACAGAAATAATAATTAATGAATAACAACAATGACCAAAGATTTAACTAAAACTTTGTAACCAAATCAAATTGAAACTTTTCAGGAGTTGGGTTAATTGCGCTTGTTCCATATTTCTGTGCAATTCTAGGGTAAAGCCAGGACTGGACATTTTTAGGAAAAGGGAAGGCAACAATGGAATATCTCATGAGCAAGCTTGCTCATCTGCGATTTCATCTACTTTGCAGATCCAAGAGATCTGAATAATTAGGAAGGGAACCAATTCAGACTGTCCTTTAATTTCCATGTGCCTTTGCATTTCCTAGATTTATCCTGGGTGAGAAGTGGGAATGCTGACAACCCAGGGGACATGTTTTTCTCCCTGAATCTCCCACCTGTTCGAACAAGGCTTGGACAGTGTTTAGTTGCTTAACTGAACTGAACTGGAACGCAAGCACTTTGATGATTCACCCATGAATATTCTCGAGGGATGCTGTTTTGGTGAGTTACCCACACTGAAAAATAAGAGACTCTCACGCTATTTTAATAAATTAATTATTGCTTACAAAACTCTTTGGAGATATAAATTATTACCTTTCTATTTCAGGGAGTTGATTTTCATTCGCTATCACTGGGATTCACATGTAATAGGGATGCACTCTGTCATAGAGCATCTGTGATCAGTCATCCCCATTCTAAATGAACTGCCATTTACTATGGATTCATTAGAAGAGGATGCAGCTGTCCTTTTAAAAAAAATAAGGCAAGGTTCCTGCCCACCGCAGTGATATACATACATGCATTTATGAAATATTGTGCCAGCCTGAGACTCTACAGCCTCAGAATAACCTTTTTTTTCAAGCCCCGTAGTTTCCACACTAAAGTCACTGCTTGCTAAGGCATGGTGTTGGGAAGTTGGACAAAAAATGGCTAGCTCAGCAGAGCTGCTCATTGCAATTGACCTTGCATCTTGTCCTTTATCCTCTGGCATGCTTGGTGTTAGGATCTTCTCTACCCTGAACAAGGGCCGATTCATTCTGAACAAGAGAAAGTTGTCAGGCTGTAGAGTAATTACTGGGGACATGGGAACTGAATTAGCAAAAGCCCATTGAAGTAGGTGTGAATTTTGCCAGTTGTTTCAACGAGGCCAGGATTTAGCCATAAGAAATGAACTGAAAGTTTTTGAGGTTTCATTCCATTTGGATAAGTACCAACAGTTTGTTTGCTTATCCGAGAGCCTTTTATCAGCAGTAAATACCCCGAGAAAAGCCTTTTGTGTGGCATGGGATGAACAGATTGAGCCCGCATGGAATAAGTTGTTACAGTTTCTCTTCTTTGGAGCACAAACACCCATTTTGCATTTATTTACACTAGACTGGGCCACCAACGAAAGAGTAAGAAGAAAGGAACTTTTAATTGAGAATTTCATGATGAAGGAATTAACATGCTACTTATGGCTTATCCCAGACGAGCTAACTGATGAAGGGATGAAGGTCATCCATTACCATTTAGTCCCTCTGAAGCACCTGACACTGGCCACTGTTGGAAGACAGGATACTGTGCTAGATGGACCTTTGGTCTGACCCAGTATGGCCGTTCTTATGTTATGTTCTTAGGAGTGTTAGCAATAGTGTGGCTGACCCTTTACAGAGCTTACAGAGGGTCATGCCGGAAGCATACCTACAATAATTGATACAGTTAAGATCTATCCTTCCTCAGTCAAGAATCTGAATCTGATTTACTAATAATCTGATTCTGAGGGGGCATGAGGGATCCATGCATGAAGAGGAAATACTACTCTGCAGGCTGACTTAGGCCTGGTCTACACTAGGAAATGAGGCTGGTATAACTACATCACTCAGGGGTGTGAAAAATCCACACTGCTGAGCAATGCAGTTAAACCAACCTAAACCCCGGTGCAGACAGTGCTAAGATGATGGGAGAATTCTCCTGTCGACCTAGCTACTGCCTCGCAGGGAGGTAGAGTACCTACACTGACAAGAGCTGCTGTAATGTTTGAAATATACGCAAGGCCTTAATAAACCTATCCCCCAAAAACCTCTTAGGTCCCAATAAAATGGAAACCTGTGCTATGCAAACAATAAATATTTTTGTTTTAAAATAATGATTCCCCCGCTTCTAGGCCCAGAATGGGAACGACCATTAGAAATAACATTTTTGTGACAGCTAAATGAGACATCAACCTCAAACTTTTTGAGTTGTTTCTGGAATCTAGAACCCATCATGTTCCCATGGGTTCTAAATTTGGCAAACTTACTTTTCCCAGCCCTACTCGCCATTTTCAGAGGCAGAGCCGATCCAAAGGTCATAGCATGTGAAAGCGTGACCCTCCCTTTAAAAGCCATACACAAGAATTATATTGCAACCTGGCTGCCTTCCACAAGGCTCATAATGTCTGTGCAAAAAAGGGAAACCCCCAGCTCAGAGAGATTGGAGGCAGGGGCGGCTCCAGGCACCAGAGCAACAAGCACATGCCTGGGGCGTCAAGCCGCGGGGGTCGGCGTGCCGGTGGCTGTGAGGGCGGCAGTCAGGCAGCCTTCGGCGGCAATTCGGCGGCGGATCACCCGCAGAAACGCGGCCGCATTTGCGTGACCAGCGGACCGCCCGCAGGCGTGCCACCCAAGGCCGCCTGACTGCCGTGCTTGGGGCGGCAAAAAACTTAGAGCCGCCCCTGATTGGAAGAAGCATAAAATTAAAACGAAGACACCGAAAAGTAATTTGTCATTACAACAACATTAAGCAGTTTATTTATCACTGGACTAGAGTCTTCATATAGGCCAAATGGATCCCTGCAGAGCAGAATGTGCACAAAAACTCTGGGATTGGAAATGGAGCTGAGAAATTGCTAATTATCCTAAAACAGAATTTTTGGCAGTTACAAAACCAGAGAGGGGCCCAAGTGACAAAATCAGTGGTTCTCAAACTGGGGCCGCCACTTGTGTAGAGAAAGCCTCTGGCGGGCCGGGCTGATTTGTTTACCTGCTGGGTCTGCAGGTTTGACCGATCATGGCTCCCACTGGCGGCGGTTCGCCGCTCCAGGCCAATGGGGGCTGCTGGAAGTGGTGCGGGACAAGGGATTTGCTGTCCGCCGCTTCCCGTAGTCCCCATTGGCCAGTGGGAGCTGCGATTGGCCGGACCTGCGGACGGGGCAGGTAAACAAACCGGCCCGGCCCACCAGGGGCTTTCCCTACCCAAGCGGCGGCCCCAGTTTGAGAAACACTGGACAAAATAGAGATCTGGAATCTAATCCCTGTAAAGTGGCAGATATTTTGTATCCAGGGTTTTGGTTCAGGCCCATCTCTATAGAGAACATTTCTGGATTTTAATTTTTGTTTTTTCAGGACAGCTCTGTTGTCCAAAAAACAGCCTTGGAGTCTTGTCTTGCACCAACTATCGGTAAGAAAAGAAGATACTGATGTACATTGGAAGCTCAATGCAATGTGACTCTTGGACACTCATCTCAGCAAAACTATTTGAAATATGGGTGTTAAAGAAGTTAAAGAAAAATGTGGGTGGAAAACATCTGGGGTATGTGCAGGTAATGAGTGAGAAAGGAAAAAGAGAACCCAAAGCTCTGGGTGAATGTGAGTGTGGTGACAGTGTGGCACCAGTGAGGTGAGGATATCACTAGTGATAAGAGTGGCACTATTGATGTGAATGTCGCTAGATGCTGCAGCACACGTGCAGGGCCGGCTCCAGCATTTCTGCTGCCCCAAGCAAAAAACAAAACAAAACAAAAAGTCGCGATCAGCGGCGGCAATTGGGGGGGGGGGGAAATAGCCGCGATCGGCGGCGGCAGTTCAGCGGCAGGTCCTTCGCTCCTAGAGGGAGTGAGGGACCTGCCGCCCCCGAATTGCCGCAGGTGCCGCCCCTCTCCCTTGGCCGCCCCAAGCACCTGCTTGTTAAACTGATGCCTGGAGCCGGCCCTGCACACGTGAACAATGAATGGAAAATAGATTATTTCTTTTAACCACAGCCCAATTAATCAGCTGCAACTGGAGTTTTCCCAGACAAATATTTCTGATATCGGCTAAGCATGATGGTAGATTATTAAACTGGATCTTTTCTTTTTATGTCAGGGCAGTTCTAGGACTCTCAGGGATTTCCATCAGATTGAAGGGAAGCAGACACTAGTACATCATGTCAGCATGTATGTATCCAACAAACATGTCAGGGATCAAAATGCACACTTTGTCTTTGTCTTTACCTGATGGGATGGAACTGATTAGCAGACATTCCCTGTCCTGGAGGAATAGTAAATCCCATTTCAGACACCGTGTGTGACCAGTGAAAGTTTTGCTTTTGGCATGGGAGACATCTGTATCCCGGTTCTACTGCCAGGGCTTGAATGCAACATCAGAGCGCTGAGAGGCTGAGCCAGTCATCCCTGAAATTACTCTGGACACCAACCACCCATGAGCAGCAAAGATTTATTTTCAGGTCAGTCGTCTTATTTAAAAAAGAATTATGAGGGTTTCTTTTCAGGAGTGGATATTTGTGTTCATGAAAGTGTAAGGGCTTGTCTACAGAGGAGATTTTTTCAGTTATGAGGGTATAATTATACTAGTATAGTTAAACTTCTAAACTGCTTCCAAGTGATATAATATAAGCTACATCAGAGAAAGGCACTCATATCAGTAAAAGTGTTCAGACAGGGAGTTATACACTGGTATAGCTACAGCAGTTTAAATTCACACACTACCTTACACCAATATAACTTCCCCATGTTGACAAACTCTTAGATATACACACTTCTGGAAACCAAAGTCTTGCCTTATTTAACCTATTAGCTAGTTACAGTAGGGCAACTGTGGTGTGGACTCAGCCCTGGACATCATCTGAGCAGAAATTACCAAATGGGTCATAATGGTGGCTATAAATATCTGTCCCCTGAGAACTGAGTGAGGAGGGGACTCATCCCCCGTAAATCCCATTTCACCAAATATGACTTGAACTCTATTTCTCCAGGGTAGAAAGCGAGGACGCTGTCCACTAATTCATGACAACCATCCAAACTTTCTTCTCTTGGGATGAAGGGCTTTGAACATATTGTGGAACTGCAGATTGTATTTTTGAAGTTGGGAGGCAAGAAAAAATAATGTAGAGCAAACAGTAAACCAACATTCATTTTTAAGTCTCACTCACACTAATCACTGTTTGCTTATTCCACCTATAAATCTCCTTCTGATCCAGACTTGTTTAAAACAAGCTGACAGCTCTCAGCTTGTTTCTCTCTCTCTCTCTCTCTCCTTCATATTCTCCTAGGTAATTGCCACACAAAATGTACAAGGCAGCTTGAAAAATCCATTTGTATTAAATAATATGATTAGAAGGCAGAGACAATTGGCTGAAGGTCTTTTATCTTTCATATGACAGGTGCCCACTTTAGACTCCCGAACACTTACTAGTGTAATCACTGGCTTTGACATTCAAGGGCCTCTATTAAAAACAAAAGGAGAAGAATGCAGTGAGGGGAATTTTGTGTGTGAAGTGGGTGGCCGAAGGATCAGCAGATGTTCTTTCATTAGTTTTCCATTAACTATTAAGAGTGTGTGGTGCATTCGTGTAGCAGTGTAGCTGTCAAAGTTATTAAACTGCCCAATGCCATCTGACTGGGTATGTGGAAGGCAATATCAGTAGTACAGTTAACATTAGGCAGCTAGGAAGACCATGGGCCAGCTAGTGTCTTGGGGGTGTAATTTATATGTCAAGAAGTGGATCTTAGTGAGTGCAAGACAGACTGAAGCCCCAACCCAGCAAAACAAATAAGCATGTGCTTAACTTTAAGCAAGGGAAAAGTCTCACTGATTCAGCCCTGGATCCGGGCCTGTGTTAATGAAATGTAATGAATTATGCCAGGGGTGGCCAACCTGTGGCTCCGGAGCCACATGCGGCTATTCAGAAGTTAATATGCGGCTCCTTGTATAAGCCCCGACTCCGGGGCTGGAGCTACAGGCGCCAACTTTCCAAGGTGCCAGGGGGTGCTCACTGCTCAACCCCAGGCTCTGCCCCAGGCCCTGCCCCCATTCCACCCCTTCCCACCCCCTCCCCTGAGCCTGCCGTGCCCTCACTCCTCCCCATCCTCCCCAGAGCCTCCTGCACACCACAAAACAGGTGATCGGGAGGTGCGGGGAGGAAGGAGGAGCTGATCGGCAGGGCTGCCGTGGGTGGGAGGCCCTGGGGGCGGGGGAGCTGCTGACATATTACCATGGCTCTTTGGCAATGTACATTGGTAAATTCTGACTCCTTCTCAGGCTCAAGTGGCCACCCCTGAATTATGCTATTACTTCACCAGTCGTAATTAAGAAAAATAGCTTACTTCAGGGGTCGGCAACGTTCGGCACGCGGCTCACCAGGGTAAGCACCCTAGCGGGCCGGGCCAGTTTTATTTACCTGCTGACGCGGCAGGTTCGGCCGATCGCGGCCCCCACTGGCCGCAGTTCGCCGTCCCGGGCCAATGGGGGCGGCGAGAAGCCGCGGCCAGCACATCGCTTGCCCGCGCCGCTTCTCGCCGCCCCCATTGGCCCAGGACCAATAGGGAGGAACTCGTTGAGAATTTGAAAGTAGAAGGCAGCTTGGGTGAAAGTGATCATGAAATCATAGAGTTTGCAATTCTAAGGAAGGGTAGAAGGGAGAACAGCAAAATAGAGACAATGGATTTCAGGAAGGCGGATTTTGGTAAGCTCAGAGAGCTGATAGGTAAGGTCCCATGGGAATCAAGACTGAGGGGAAAAACAACTGAGGAGAGTTGGCAGTTTTTCAAAGGGACACTATTAAGGGCCCAAAAGCAAGCTATTCCGCTGGTTAGGAAAGATAGAAAATGTGGCAAAAGACCACCTTGGCTTAACCACGAGATCTTGCATGATCTAAAAAATAAAAAGGAGTCATATAAAAAATGGAAACTAGGACAGATTACAAAGGATGAATATAGGCAAACAACACAGGACTGCAGGGGCAAGATTAGAAAGGCAAAGGCACAAAATGAGCTCAAACTAGCTACGGGAATAAAGGGAAACAAGAAGACTTTTTATCAATACATTGAAACAAGAAGCAAGAGGAAGACCAAAGACAGGGTAGGCCCACTGCTTAGTGAAGAGGGAGAAACAGTAACAGGAAACTTGGAAATGGCAGAGATGCTTAATGACTTCTTTGTTTCGGTCTTCACCGAGAAGTCTGAAGGAATGCCTAACATAGTGAATGCTAATCGGAAGGGGGTAGGTTTAGCAGATAAAATAAAAAAGAACAAGTTAAAAATCACTTAGAAAAGTTAGATGCCTGCAAGTCACCAGGGCCTGATGAAATGCATCCTAGAATACTCAAGGAGCTAATAGAGGAGGTATCTGAGCCTCTAGCTATTACCTTTGGAAAATCATGGGAGACGGGAGAGATTCCAGAAGACTGGAAAAGGGCAAATATAGTGCCCATCTATAAAAAGGGAAATAAAAACAACCCAGGAAACTACAGACCAGTTAGTTTAACTTCTGTGCCAGGGAAGATAATGGAGCAAGTAATTAAGGAAATCATCTGCAAACACTTGGAAGGTGGTAAGGTAATAGGGAACAGCCAGCATGGATTTGTAAAGAACAAATCATGTCAAACCAATCTGAATAGCTTTCTTTGATAGGATAACGAGTCTTGTGGATAAGGGAGAAGCTGTGGATGTGGTATACCTAAACTTTAGTAAGGCATTTGATACGGTCTCGCATGATATTCTTATCAATAAACTAGGCAAATACAATTTAGATGGGGCTACTATAAGGTGGGTGCATAACTGGCTGGATAACCGTACTCAGAGAGTTGTTATTAATGGTTCCCAATCCTGCTGGAAAGGCATAACGAGTGGGGTTCCGCAGGGGTCTGTTTTGGGACCGGCTCTGTTCAATATCTTCATTAACGACTTAGATATTGGCATAGAAAGAACGCTTATTAAGTTTGCGGATGATACCAAACTGGGAGGGATTGCAACTGCTTTGGAGGACAGGGTCATAATTCAAAATGATCTGGACAAATTGGAGAAATGGTCTGAGTTAAACAGGATGAAGTTTAACAAAGACAAATGCAAAGTGCTCCACTTAGGAAGAAAAAATCAGTTTCACACATACAGAATGGGAAGAGACTGTCTAGGAAGAAGTACGGCAGAAAGGGATCTAGGGGTTATAGTGGACCACAAGCTAAATATGAGTCAACAGTGTGATGCTGTTGCAAAAAAAGCAAACATGATTCTGGGATGTATTAACAGGTGTGTTGTGAGCAAGACACGAGAAGTCATTCTTCCGCTCTACTCTGCTCTGGTTAGGCCTCAGCTGGAGTACTGTGTCCAGTTCTGGGCACCGCATTTCAAGAAAGATGTGGAGAAATTGGAAAGGGTCCAGAGAAGAGCAACAAGAATGATTAAAGGTCTTGAGAACATAACCTATGAAGGAAGGCTGAAAGAATTGGGTTTGTTTAGTTTGGAAAAGAGAAGACTGAGAGGGGACATGATAGCAGTTTTCAGGAATCTAAAAGGGTGTCATAAGGAGGAAGGAGAAAACTTGTTCATCTTAGCCTCTAAGGATAGAACAAGAAGCAATGGGCTTAAACTGCAGCAAGGGAGGTCTAGGTTGGACATTAGGAAAAAGTTCCTAACTGTCAGGGTGGTTAAACACTGGAATAAATTGCCTAGGGAGGTTGTGGAATCTCCATCTCTGGAGATATTTAAGAGTAGGTTAGATAAATGTCTATCAGGGATGGTCTACAGTATTTGGTCCTGCCATGCGGGCAGGGGACTGGACTCGATGATCTCTCGAGGTCCCTTCCAGTCCTAGAATCTATGAATCTATGAAAATAAAACTGGCCCGGCCCGCTAGGGTGCTTACCCTGGCGAGCCACGTGCCGAACGTTGCCGACCCCTGGCTTACTTGTTGAAGGGCCAGAAGAAAGTGTGAATTACGTCAATGTTGACTCTCTTAGGTGGTTCACCTCTGAACATGGCCCCTGAATATCTCTCTGCTAGCAGCTCTGAGAGCTAGCTGTGAAGAATATTTGGTAACACATAAATGTCAGGACCACATGAATGAATTCTGAATGAGTGCAAAGTGTTTAGCGTAGATAACACGTATTATAAGAGACAATTCAAAGTGAAGTGACCTGTTAGCACCTCTGCAGTCAAAGGACAAAAAAGGGGGGTTAGTGAGTTAAGGGCTTGTCTACACTGGCACTTTACAGCGCTGCAACTTTCTCACTCAGGGGTGCGCCCCTCGTGGAGGTGTGTGGTATTTTTTTGTTTGTTTGTTTTTTTAGAGCAGTGGGAGAGCTTTCTCCCAGCGCTGCGCCGCGACCACACAAGATACCTTAAACCCCTGCTGCGGCAGCACTTTAACATTGCCAGTGTAGACTAGCCCTTATAGATGGTTGTAAAAAGCCATAAAACCAGTATCTTTATTAAGACCATGATTTTTGGAGTCTAGTAAAGTTATGAAATGCTGCAAACAACATGTTGAATAAGTCACCTAACAAGAACTATTTGAAAAAGAGGCAACAGTTTTAATTCATAGAATCATAGAATATCAGGGTTGGAAGGGACCTCAGGAGGTCATCTAGTCCAACTCCCTGCTCAAAGCAGGACCAATTCCCAACTAAATCATTCCAGCCAGGGCTTTGTCAAGCCTGACCTTAAAAACCTCTAAGGAAGGAGATTCCACCACCTCCCTAGGTAACCCATTCCAGTGCTTCACCATGCTCCTAGTGAAAAAGTTTTTCCTAATATCCAACCTAAACCTCCCCAACTGCAACTTGAGACCATTATTCCTTGTTCTGTCATCAGGTACCACTGAGAACAGTCTAGATCCATCCTCTTTGGAACCCCCTTTCAGGTAGTTGAAAGCAGCTATCAAATCCCCCCTCATTCTTCTCTTCTGAAGACTAAACAATCCCAGTTCCCTCAGCCTCTCCTCATATGTCATGTGTTCCAGCCCCCTAATCATTTTTGTTGCCCTCCGTTGGACTCTTTCCAATTTGTCCACATCCTTCTTGTAGTGTGGGGCCCATAATTGGACACAGTTCTCCAGATGAGGCCTCACCAATGTCGAATAGAGGGGAATGATCACGTCCCTCGATCTGCTGGCAATGCCCCTACTTATACAGCCCAAAATGCCGTTAGCCTTCTTGGCAACAAGGGCACACTGTTGACTCATATCCAGCTTCTCGTCCACTGTAACCCCTAGGTCCTTTTCTGCAGAACTGCTTCCTAGCCATTTGGTCCCTAGTCTGTAACAGTCCATGGGATTCTTCCGTCCTAAGTGCAGGACTCAACATTAACATGTTGTGGCAGTTTTTTTTTATCAAGATTTCCATGAAAAAAAATATTAAAATTGCAAATGTCAAACATTTTTGACAAGTTCTACACTCAACTTTTCTGTATCTAATTCTTCAAAATGGGTCTGACAATAGCAACAGGAGTTAAGGAAATGTGAGGGTTAAGGAAATGTTTGCAAGGTACTTTTTGATGCTCAGATGAAACATTATAGAAATTAAAACTGTGTGTGTGTGTGCATGTTTGAATGTCCATTTGGGACTCTTGAATGCCGGAACAGTCAGGGCAATACATCAAGGGCATTGGGGAGTGCAGGTGTGTGTCCACTCAATCTTTTTAGACATGTAACATTGCCATTAAATAAAGATGCCTCATTGAGATTGTTATTAAAAGACTATAATGCTAATTTGATGGGGGAAGAAAAATTCCCATAGAAATAAATCACATTTTTTTTTCTTTTCAATCGTTATTGCAGATCCTGAAAAATTGTATTCACTAAGCACTTTAGGTGCTGAGAACATTTCATGAGTCACAATCGTGATCTGCCTGTCACTCTCATTTGAAGACTGGAAAATAAGCTATTACTAGATACCATCCATCAACTACAATTTCAAACTGCTACGTGATGGGGGACGGGGTAGTACAGAAGGTTGGTAATGGGATACAAAAGCATATCTTAGGTCAGTGGTTTTCAAACTGCGGGTCGTGACACAGTACTGGGTTGCGGAATGGAAGGCACTGGGTCGCAGCGGTGTTGGTCAGCACCACCGACCAGGCCATTAAAAGGCCCATCGGCGGTGCTGCCAGGCTAAGGCAGGCTAGTCCCTACCTGTTCTGACACCGTGCTGCGCTCCAGAAGTGGCCAGCAGTAGGTCCAGCTCCTAAGCCCCCACCCCGAGCACTCCCTTACCCGGGAACCGGCCAATGGGAGCTGGGGGGGGCAGTACTTGTGGGCGAGAGCCACGCACGCGCCTCCGCCTAGGATCCGGACCTGCTGCTGGCCACTTCCGGGGCGCAGCGCTGTCCATGGTGCCAGGACAGGCAGGAAGCCTGCTTTAGCACCCTCGCTGTGCCATTGACGGGCAGCCTCCTGAGGTAAGCCCATGCCCCAGTCCCCTGCCCCAGCCCTGAGCTCCTCCCCAAACCCGGAGCCCCTTCCTTCACCCAAAACCCTCATCCCCAGCCCCGCTCCAGAGCCTGCACCCCCAGCTCAGAGCCCTGACCCCCTCCTGCACCTCAATCCCCTGCCCCAGCCCCCCCACAAACCCGGAGCCCCTTCCTGCTCCCCAAACCCCTCATCCCCGGCCTCACCCCACAGCCCTCACCCCTATACCCCAACCCTCTTCCCCAGCCCTGAGCCCCTCCCACACCCCAAACCCCTCTGTTGGGTCACGGGCATCAACAATTTTCTTCAGCTGGGTCGCCAGAAAAAAAAGTTTGAAAACCACTGCCTTAGGTTGCCAGCTCTAAAACAACCGAGACTTTGTAGGGACTCAAAGCCATTACTGTTTGGCAGGCTTTGTGAAATGAATTGGTTGTCTCTCAGCACTTCCTACTGGACAGCTGTGCAATGTCACCAAAAACACTCTAAAAATGATGTACACTGGTTCCGAAACTCCCATTAGTAAGAGCAAGTGTGCATCTCCCACTGAAAACCAAGCTCTTTCTTCCCCTTTGGAACACACAGTCGGAGGAAATTCAATCTGAATGATCAGTCTGCAAAAAACAAATACCCCCAAAATATAATATGACTCTACTGCCTGGTGCATTGGTTCACTGAGGTAGAACTGAGAGCGGTACCGGCAAGCTGACCTAATCACAGCTGTTGGTAGAATTAAGTTCCTGCAGCCATTTCTTCTCCTACAGAAGATTGGATCAGTGTAGGGGAGTGGAATGCTCTTAAGCCTGACCTGGCATTGCTTGAGGTATTCACTGCACAGCTGCTGTATTACAACAAGCCCCCGCAACTTTTGTCTCCACCTGACAAGCACCAAGCTGACAGCAGCGGGGTGTGTGTGTGTGTGTGTGTGTGCGTGTGTGTGCGTGTGTGTGAGAGACAGCTTTTTTTCCAAAACAGCTGTGCTGGCACTGGCTATTAATGTTTCAGGATAACTAACCGCCTTCTCGTCCGAGCTGCCTCTGTACATTTTAGCCTGTTCATGTGGAAATGGGTTATTGCAGGCCTTATATTGTGCTTTGACACAGACTAATTTTGCCTTTGATTTGTTCACATAAGTATGTGTCCATGTGAAAGCAAAGGGCGTGCCCCAGGTAATGGAGCAGACGGACATAGTCACCCTTCGTTTAGGATTCCAAAGAAATGACTTGCATGACATGTGGCTACTGTTGAAACGTTTCTCATTTGATTTTATTTCTTAGAACAGAGTGGAATCTTGCAGAAGGTCAGGGCTCTATCCACACCTTCTGTTCCTTCGGCTTCCCTTCACCTGAACTTTAATGATGTTAAAGAGCCTCAAAGATTAGAGTCTGTAAAACATTTAACATGAGAAATGTGACAGAATAGATTGAAACTCACTGCTGTCCCTTACAGTAGAAAAATATCTTGTTCAAGATTTCTCAGTATCAGAGGGGTAGCCGTGTTAGTCTGGATCTGTAAAAAGCAACGGAGTCCTGTGGCACTGTTAGTCTTAAAGGTGCCACAGGACTCTCCGTTGCTTTTTAAAGATTTCTCAGGTAACCGATCACTCCCAGAAATGTGTTTGGAATTCCTGGCTGCCTCGTTGATTGTTGATTTCAGCAGGAAATGCAATGGACAGCTGAGGAAATGAGTCCATTGTGGAATGAGGAAGTTCCTCTGACCCTAGTGAACAAAAATACTTTGCCACCACCTAGGAGGGAGGTGACTATGTGGTCACCCTCCAACAGACTGAAACGGCAGCAGCAAGTTTATAGATAGGACAGTTGGCACAGAGAACATGGTCGCTGATGCAGTTATACAACCCTGCACATGAGCCTGTAGCCAGTGAAGAAGAGCTGGGAGGGAAGAGATAGAGATGAAAGAAACATTGGCATACTCAAGAATTCATTTTCTCTATCAAGCTTCAACATATGGATAGGGATTTGGAATGCTCCAAAGCGTGGTGGAGTTTGGATCTGAAGTTTTTGTCCAATCCATTACAAGGAGAGAGGGGACATGTGAAATTTGGATCAATATTTTGATTCAGATTTCAACCTTCCCCACCCTCCAAGGTTTTGGCCTCCTCACATCTGAGGAACTGATTCTGGTTCATCACTAAGGGTCCCAGAAAAAGCACAAGTCACTGTCTATTCCATCAGAGCACCTGTGGCTATAGGAAGCCTGGCCATCACAAGTTCTGGTTTAACTTTTTTGCTATTTGGGAGTTTTGGATTCAGGCTTCCTGTAACTGACCCAAAGAGGAGGCAGAGAAGTGGAATGGGAGAGTCACCCAGTTAATCAAGGTAAAGGTGAGCAAGTTGAGCAGATGGGATACTCCGTATAAGAGGACTCTCCTCATATATGGCTTGAGCCTGTGCCATTCAAGCCAATGGGAATCACAAACCACACTGAAACAATTTGTGTGTGAACACATTTAAATAAAAGCTCTTGTTGGCTGCTGAAAATCAAATCACCCTGCCACTGGGATGGAGAACTTATGAGTCTGTCTTGGAGGTCAGTGGACAATGAATGCAGGTTTAAAACAAACAAAAGGAAGTATTGCTTCACACAATGCGCAGTCAACCTATGTAACTCTTTGCCGGAGGATGTTGCGAAGGCCAAGACTATAAGAGGGTTCAAAAAAGAACTAGATAAATTCATGGAGGACAGGTCCATCAATGGCTATTAGCCACAATAGGCGGGGATGGTGTCCCTAGCCTCTGTTTGCCAGAAGCTGGGAATGTGCGACAGGGGATGGATCACTTGATGATTACCCATTCCGTTCATTCCCTCTGAAGCACCTGGCATTGTCCATTGTCGGAAGACAGGATACTGGGCTAGATGGACCTTTGGTCTGACCCAGTATGGCCATTCTTATCTTCTTAATGAAGATAATTTTGCTCCTCTGCTATAGAGAGTGAAAGTCTCCAAGTCTCAAAATATTTGGTGTTTTTCTTAAAGCCATTGCTCTTGGAGACATGTGCTTAGGTGAGAATCTTAGCTTTCATTTTTAAGAAGAGTAAGTTTCTAGCCCTCAAGGTAGTGGAGAAAAGCTTGTTTGAATTATTATTAGGTATTATGAGGTGAGAAGTGTACAAAGATCTGTATAAGTTTCTGATGAAGTCTGAAACTTTTGGAGCACCAAATTTAACCAAACCATGAGAGTTTCACGCATCTCAGATCAATTCAAAGCAAAAACTTGAAGCTCTATCTAGTGAGACAAAGAGAAAAAATTCCACTGCTACATTCAAGCATTAACCTTACTGCGAAGGAGTTCTATTGTTTATTTGTCTTGCTCTTGACAAATGCACACACGAAAAAGGATAATTTTAAGAGAGAAAATATCACTGTCATGAGATTCTCTGGGAAACCAGAAAAAATTGATTTAATCACAAATCAATATATAATACCCTGCATAAAGGTGACATTTGTTTGACTGGTGCTTGAACATCATAGTGTAGGTAAAGGGTTGTGCTGTGTGTATGTGTATATAGGATGTGTTGTGGGTATGTGTATGTGTGTATATATAGGAAAGCTTATGTTCTGAAATGACTTACTATTTTCTTCTGAGGACGTTTGTTTCAGTGCATGTCAGATGGCTCATGTCAGATGGCTCATTTCCTTTTCCATGATGAGTCTGGGTTCTGGAGAAAATCTGACAAAATACAATGGTTAGGGATTCTGAGTCTTTGGGCCTGATTCTTCCCTTGCAGGCCGGCGCATAAAGCAGGAGTAAGTGCACGGAAGTGAATGGAGTTTCACCCCTCTAAAACTGGTGTCAGATCAGAATCAAGGCCTGATGCTGTGAGTGTGCTCAGGCTGTCCTATTACTTCCTGCAAGCTATATTCCTGATGGGCAAACCTCAAAGATTTGAAGAGCCCCTCAAAATTTCAGGAGCTAAACCTTGTAATTCTTCTCAGCATTAAGCAGATTCCCCTCCTCCTTTTAACATGCCTCCCCTCACCTGTTCCACACTATCAGATCAAATTTCCTGATAGGCCTTTTTCATCTCTAATTCCAAGAGGGGGGAGGATTTACCTGTGAATTTGGGGGTTAATTTTCATTGCCCCACACCGAGGGTAATTAAACACACAGCCCCAAGTCAGAACAGGAGTTTGATGTCCAAGACTCCACATACCTTGTGGGAAAGGTACCCTCAACCAGTCTCTCTTGCTGACTGTATTGAAAGCGACACATTCTATCTGTCATCAGGTTCCCGTGGGGTATCAATAGATTTCTTGTTACGATGTTGTCTTGTCAGTTGTTAGGCCTATCAGTTTTGTGCCATGTGCTCCCAAGGATAGGGCTTGGGATGGGAGTCAGCGGGAAAGGCTTTGTAACCTCAGTAGGAACAGAAGGGGGGCAATGTTAAAAAGCGAAGTGACAGTCAAGAATCTTGCTCATTTCCAGTCTGATACTGAGCAGTTATTCTAGCCTCATGTTTTGAAAACTAGGCCCCTCCCTCTTCCTTTGTAGGTCAAGGACTGAAACTTGGGCATAAGGAAGGAAAATTTTGCATCCGTGTAAAAATTCTATTGGGAAAAAGTGAAGCCAGACAGCCCCCAAAATCTTCCTTACACAATATCAAGGAAGCTGAAGTGTCTTCCACTAAATAAACACACAAATTGAATTAAATACAAAACACTTTTTAAGACAAAGAACCCAAATGTAGACTTAAAATTACAAATATGGGAATGTTGCCCATTGGGATCTAGCCTTGGCAATCAGGACAAATCTGCCACACACAAAAAGAGCACATTCAGTGTAAACTCTACACAGTTGGGCTCACCACTTTGCTGTTTTCTCCTGCAGGATACGGAAATTATGTCAGGAAGTGGAGCTGTGGCTTCATGAAGCAAAAAAAAAAGGGGGGGGGGGACTCCCCCCCCCCTCCCCCTTTGCAGGAAGCAATACAAAACCTGCCAAAAAGTCCGGACTGTCCCAAGGAATTTCAGATGGATCACTACCTTTCATGAACCATTAGACACATCTGGAAGCTAGCTGTTGAAAATTAGAATTCCGGGACTAGATAGACCACAGGAAAACATCATTATCCACAACATATTGGCTCTCCTGTCTTGGTGGGGAAAGCAGCATTTCTGTTTGGGTAGGTGAATGGGGATTCTGATTGGAATACTGTTTCTGTCTAATAGCTTGTTGATTGAACAAGATGGAATTCATTGCAGTGCCTTGTATTATTGGATTAGGCATTGAAGCCTGGAGGAAAGTTTCTTCCTGAACAAGCAACAGGAAATATTTTGTAGCTTACACCAAGAGGTAAACACCAAATTGGCAACATAGACATGATTAATTTGTGTCTGCCTGCTCCCCCATTCAGGAGGGAAGGAGGAGACCGGGACACATTTTTCAGTGGAAGAAACTTATTTTCGGAAGACAAAATGCAGTCAAAACTGCTTTGAATTCTTCCTGGGCCTTTTGTGTAACAAAGTGCAGCACAAACAAGTACAGCATGAATATCTCTCACAGTAAAGCACAATCATATTATTATTTCTAGTAATGATGCTTCATGTTCACATTGCTTTGTCCTCTGTCACCACTTTCCACCCCTTATGCGCGCCTTATTTATGTACACCCGCCTCTCTATTACCAAATCATCACATTACATTAGAGAGAAAGGATGGACCCACGGTGAAGGCTGTGGGCTCAGCTCAGGAGATCTGGCTCCAATTCCTGGTTCTACCACAGACTTTTTAGGTGACTCAGCAAGTCATTTAATCTCTCTGTGCCTCTGTCCCCCACTTGTAAAATGATAATCCTTCCTTTTTTCCTCCCCTTTGTCTGTCTTATCTATTTAGATTGTAAGCTCATTGGGGCTGGGAATGTCTCTTGCTAAGTGTATGTACAATGCCTAGCATAATGGAGCTCTGTGTGATGAACGGGGAAACTATCTGTATTATTTTTTATGAATGTGGTGCAGGCCTCTGTGGGTACATCTACATTTGAGCGGAGAGGTGTGATTCCAGCTCATGTGGACATACCCGCACTAGCTTTGCTCAAGCCGGGGCCTAAAAATAGCAGTGTATGTGCCACAACACAGGTAGCAACTCAGTCTAGCCACCTAAGTACATACCGAGGGGGTCGGGCAGGATTGTACTCAGGACAGCTAGCACTCGATGGGAATCACACCTCCCAGCTCAAATGTAGACATAGCCGGTGTGTTCAGTTGTGCGGGGGTTACTCACTATAGAGTTAAATCAAAGGACACTGCACATGGGAAAGCCCACAGGAAATGAAAGAACGGCAAAGGTAAGTCAGTGTCAGGTACACACCTTCAAAGCAGGTATGATAAAAATGGCTGGGCTATCAGGAGGGAATAAACTACTGACCTGGCTCCATCCAAGCCAAAATGGTTTACTCTTCCCAAGGCCAAGCTTGGAATCAAAGGAGATCTAAAACCTCAACGACCCTAGAAAAGGGAGGGGGGTTGGGTGAACCAGAGAGGCTGCCCAGAGTGTGTCAGTGAGAAGCTGATGGGCTGAAGCACACACATCAAGAGACAGATGCTAGGAGCATGGGCAGTGTGTTTCCTCCCTGCCAGAGATTAGCAGGGCTGAGGGGAATTTGCAAAGCTGCACGTAATACCGAAGCATGCAGGCCTTTTATTCTTACCGGGTGTTCTGTGTGCTGTCCACCTTTGAGGAATGAATAAACAATGTCTTGTTTAGAAAAGGCTGCACTGCGTTGCTGCAAACTTCTGCTGGTTACGTTGTTCCCAAGAGGAGTCCATCCCCAGCAGAGATCCAGGCTCCTATGGACCGTTGAAGGAGCCACGGTGAGAATCAAAGGTGCTTAAGCCAGGGATCCCGTCTCAGAGTAGCAGCGTCTCAGGGTTGCCCATTGAGAAAGTATAGGCCCTGGGCCACCACCGAAGAGGGACATACTCCGAGAGAGATGATTTAAAGCTCAGAGGGAGAGCAGGCCCTGTGGTTCCATGATGCTCTGATCTTGGTTGAAGTCGGTGGGGCACTGCTGTAAGCTATAAGCAGCTGCACTGCAATCTTTAATCCTTTCCATTATGTTATGCATCATAATGCCTTTTGATGGCAGTTCTGTGATGGGGACACCGTTCCAGTAGGAACAAGAGTGAGACAAATCACTAATTTCACATAACTCTCCCGAGCTTCCTTCAGAGAGAGAGATCTTACAGACACAAATGGCTATGCAGGAGCTGTTACCATATGTGGTTAACTCAAGTTCCATACACCTAGAGAAAAGATCCTTTCGATATCTTCCCTGCACCGTTTGAATGGACAGAAAGGAAAACGAAGGCAAAGGGTTCTCCCTCCCCTCACCGCTCTCTAATAAGCACCAGGCAGCCTGCTCACTGATCCATAACGTAAACGTAAGAGTAGCATGCCAGAGCTGCCGCCGAGGCTAATCATGAAAAGCAGAGATGTCCTAAGGGTCATGCAGCCTTTTGGGGCATGCTCAGCAATCCCAGCCCATTGTGGGGGCGGGATCGCCCTTCCAGGAAAGGGAACAGAAGTATTTCGTTGATTTCATCGATGCCTACGTTGCTCTTTGGGATGCCTTCCACTCCTCTTCCTTTCCTAGTGGTCTCATTTTTCTGCTTTATCTTCCTTTCTAAGCCTTTCACACACACCCTCAGGCCATGTCTACACTGGGGACACCACAGTGGCATAGCTACCGCACCATTTTACGTGTAGACCAGGCTTTCGGCTTTATCTTTTTCATAACCTCTTCCTCTGTTCCCACCACTTTATTATCCCTCCTTCTCTCAGGGCCGGCTCCAGGCACCAGCACAGGAAGCAGGTGCTTGGGGTGGCCAATGGGAAGGGGCGGCACGTCCGGGTCTTCGGCGGCAATTCGGTGGCAGGTCCCTCAGTCCCTCTCGGAGGGAAGGACCGGCCGCCGAATTGCTGCCAAAGAATGAAGCAGCGTGGAAGAGCTGCCGCCGAAGTGCGGCCGATCACAGCTTCCCCCCCCCTTTTTTTCTTTTTTCTTTGCCCCTTGGGGTGGCAAAAAAGCTGGAGCCGGCCCTGCCTCCTCCGCTTACTCCTTTTTCCAGTCTGGCTTTTACTCTGTACCTCTTTTCTCATCTTTCCTCTTCCATTCAATTTCCCCTTTATATTATGGAGAGAGGTGCTAACGGCTGGCACACTGGGGTCATTGATGTACCAGCAACCAGTGTGCAACTCTCCACAGAAAGCGTTAAAAGTGCCATAAAGTACCTGGCCTCAGAATTCAGGTTACTGTGTGAGTTAAAACACATTTATTTGTCTGGCCTCTTAGACATTACTGAGCTGCACAAAAGGAGGGGTAATTTCCAGGCCATCTGGTCCTACGGGCCTTGAGGCATTCCCGGGTGTAAAGTGCAGGGGCTGAGGAGGAGAATGAGCCCAGAGTGTGGTTTAAGCAGTTGGAGCTGTTTGAGTTTGCTATGAATCCATGAGAGAGAGAGACCCAAGGAGGTTGCCACTTAGGACAGGCCAATGGGGCCTTACCTGAGGTTTCAGCAAAAGGAAGTTGCTTGCGTGTGGTTTGTTCCACACTGTTGTTCAAGGAAACAGGCCTTGGGCACATTGGGTAAATAAACAAATGATACCAAGACAATAACTGTCTCCATGTCACCAAATAGGTGTTCCAAATAGGAAGCTGAGCCCCAAATCTGCTTCTGTTCTGCACATGACAACGCTATTCTCCCCTCCCTTCTCATGACCCATGTCACAGGCTGTTACCCCACCCTCCATCATCCCCTTGAAGATCTCTCCCATCCTCCTAACTGAGCCTCTCCATCACCCCAATGGCTAGGCCTCTAACTCCAATCTCTGGGCATTGGCTAGAAGTCCGCACTCTGTCTCTCCATCTCCTCCAGACTCAGTACTTCATTATTTTCCATTAATCAGCTTCTCAATTTGATGCCAATTATACAGTGCAGTTGTGTTTATGATGAATCATTGATTAATCACTTCAGTCCTTCTGAAGCCCATTAGCCAGCCATGTTGCAGTAATCCAGCTCACCCCGTGGTTTATATCGACAGAAGGTTTTGAAGACTTAGAAGACGAGTCTTGCAGATTTCACATGCTATCCTGCTCACGTTGAGAGCCTTATTGTGTTTCCAGGTCCCAGAAGACTAGTCCTGCTGGAGTTTGTGTTATATACCCCGAGACTGAACCCCAGCCAGATGGAAACCTGTGCAAATGATAAGGATTTCAGGGTGGGAACTGGGAATTTTTCCGGGACTTTGTATGTTTCTGTACTGAGCGTGCAGCACTGAAGACTTGTTAAAACTTTATTTCAAGCAACATTTTGTCCCTAACAAGTGAGATGAAAAGAGAGCAAATGAGCCAGCCAGAGGATTTTTTTTTTAAATTGCAATTCAAACTATTGCTAATTAAATCTTCAGTGTAAATCAGTTTCTCTCTCTGTGGCCCATTAAAATGAATCCAGAATCCAAACTACTCTCAGGAAGATATTTATGTATATCAGCTTTAAAAAAACCAGCACCAGAGAAATTGCAGCAGAAGCCAAAGAAAATAGTTCAATTGGGAGAAAATACAAAGCATTTTTCTAGGCTAAATCCACAATTGCTACCCATTTCCTTTCAACTGCTGTGTTGTCTCTACTGTCCCTACAATCAAACTATGAGGACAATTAACACCAAACCAAGTGTTTCTTAGTAGAGGGAGACAATTTTAAACACCTTGAAGGGTTCCATTGAGAATCCTTGACCTGAATCTGTCTGTCTTCTTATTTCAGTGGTTCTCAAACTGGGGCCACTGCTTGTGTAGGAAAAGCCCTGGCGGGCCGGGCCGGTTTGTTTACCTCCCGGGCCCGCAGGTCCAGCCGACCGCGGCTCCCACTGGCCGCGGTTTGCTGCTCCAGGCCAATGGGGACTGCTGGAAGCGGCGCGGGCCGAGGGACATACTGGCCACCGCTTCCCGCAGTCCCCATTGGCCTGGAGCAGCAAACCGTGGCCAGTGGGAGCCGCAATGGGCCGAACCTGCGGACGTGGCAGGTAAACAAACCGGCCTGGCCTGCCCGGGGCTTTCCCTACACAAGCGGTGGCCCCAGTTTGAGAACCACTGTCTTATTTGGTTGGGCAGAAGGTGATTTAAAGTCAAACTATGACTTTGTGGGGTATTGTACATATACTACAGCAATCAACCATAATGATTCAAACCACATGCAGAGAATGTGGTAAAATTCTGTATTATTTTTATGAAAAGTGTGTGTAACTCAGTTTCCCTATTTACTGCTATATTGCTACCCACTTGGTCTGAAGGGGTTAATCTCTTTCCAGAGATAAGGGCTAGGCCAGGAAGTGATTAACACGTGGGTCAGGTAGGCGTGTTGGTGTAGATGGGCTATCAAGAGCTGTCAACGTGTGATTGGAGGTACCTTGGGGGATACAATGGAAGACCAACCTCTGGATCCTTAATTGTCCACGGGATTGTCTCACCACAACCCCTCCCCTCCCCAAAACCAAGATGGAGGAGGGGGATCATACATGAAATAGCGTGACTGGAACTTGAGGCCTTGGCTCCACTTGCAAGTTACAGCGCTGAAAAACCTCCCCCAGCGCTGTAACTCACTCCCCGTACACACTGGCAGGGCACTTACAGCGCTGTATCTCCCTGGGTACACCGCTGCAGGTACTCCACATCTCCGAGAGGAATAACAGCTGCAGCGGAGTGGCTACGACTCACGGGTGTGAGTGTAAACGCTTGCAGCGCTGTACTAATCACCTTGTCAAGTGGCCAATCTCTCCATTATTGTGACCGGCTGCAGGAATGCAGAAGTGCCGGTTTCAAAGCTCTTACCACAGAGAAAAGCAAACAGTTTGCAGCTTGCTTTGAGTGAGTAAATGAATGAGCAGGGGGCCGGGAGTTCGGAACTTGCAAAATAGAGAGCTGACATGCTACAAAAAGCACTCTCTCTCCCCCCCACACTCCCTGTCACAATCCTCCCCCCCTCCCCCCGTTTTGAAAAGCACGTTGCAGCCACATGAATGCTGGGATAGCTGCCCATAATGCACTGCTCCCAACACAACTGCAAATGTTGCAAGTGTGGCCACACCACTGCGCTGGCAGCTGTCAGTGTGGACAGACTGCAGCGCTTTTCCCTACTCAGCTGTACGAAGACAGGTTTAACTTACAGCGCTGTACAGCTGCAAGTGTAGCCAAGGCCTGAGACAAAGTGCTGAGGTGTTAGGAGATATGGAGAAGAATCCTGCTTCACAGGATTCCTGCAGCATGGAATTCAATCCAGGGATGGCTGGGGAAGGTAAGGAAGGTTTTGCTGGCAACATGCAGTTGGCCTTCCAGGCCAGGGCAAAGCAGGGCCTACCTGCCCAATGAAACAAGGAGAAGTTGACAAATTAGGCGACAGATGGGTGTAGGCCAGTGGTTCTCAAACTGGGGCCGCCGCTTGTGTAGGGAAAGCCCCTGGCGGGCCGGGCCGGTTTGTTTACCTGCCGGGTCCGCAGGTTTGGCCGATCGCGGCTCCCACTGGCCGCGGTTTGCTGCTCCAGGCCAATGGGGGCTGCTGGAAGTGACACGGGCCGAGGGACGTACTGGCCGTCGCTTCCAGCAGCCCCCATTGGCCTGGAGCAGCGAACCGCGGCCAGTGGGAGTTGCGATCGGCCGAACCTGCGGACCCGGCAGGTAAACAAACCGGCCCGGCCCGCCAGGGGCTTTCCCTACACAAGCGGTGGCCCCAGTTTGAGAACCACTGGTGTAGACTTTGCTTAGAGAGACAAGGTGGGTGAGGGAATATCTTTTCTTGAACCAGCTTCTGTTAGTGAGAGAGACGAGCTTTCGAGCCACACACAGCTCTTCAGGCCTGGGGAAGGTACTCCCAGTGTTGCAGCAAAATGCATAAGTAGCTAGCACATATTATAAGGGACCATTCCAGGTGGACTTTGCTTTATCCTTTTAACCCTATGACCCTAAACACTGTATTCCAGTTGACTAATAAATGTCTTATTTGGAAAAGGCTGTGCTGTATTGTTGCAAACATCTGCTAGTTGCATAGCTCCCCAGAGGGTAAATCTCCAACAGGGGACCAAGTTCCTTTGGAACCTCACAGAGAGAAACAGGTGCGGAAGCAAGGACCCACTCTCAGAGTAGCAGTGCCCGGAAGGACTCCCCCTTTAGCAAAGTGGAGGCCCCAGGCCCACAAAGAAGGGATACACTCCCTAAAAGACTATAGTGGTCAGAGACAGAGCATGCCCTGTGGATCCTTGATAATAATACACCTTGCAGTAGTGATCTGCAGTATCTATTATAGAATACTGCAGCATTTCTTTTAATGATCAACTGCTGTACTACATAGAGTAAATACATTTAATTCAAGAGCAGCAGAACCCAGCCATATCCATAGTTTTCTAAGCAAATGTCTTGTCCCTTCCACTTGGACACCAATCCTGGTAAGCTGCCTCCAGCAGAGACTTTGCAACGCTAACACTGCAATCACATTTCGTTGCATTGGTACACAGCATTACCACTTCTCCGAGGAAATAGAATTATGTGCATTGCTAAACTAGCATGGGATCAACATGTAATGTCTGAGCGTATGTTTCTTGATCAAAGGTTCTTAGCGAGATAGGACCTCCAACAGCGCTGATGTGCCACATGTTCCAACACTACATGCCAGTTTCGGCCTGGATCACACCCTTACTTTAGGCCAGAAGGTACGGATTCCAGTCCCACGCTCAGATCAGGCTCCGATGTTGAAGTTTAGTGAGGGAGTGCTGAACTGGGAGAGGTGGTATTAAGCAGGGAACCCTTCTCTCCCACCTCCGATGGCTGCTGAGGTGAAATTTAAAGAACTCACTGCATTAGTTGAAAAGCTTTAGCCCACAACCCAATATTCCCTTTCTAAATTAAACAGATTCAAGTGCTGTGAGAGCTAATCGCTGCTTTTTTCTCCTGCACGATCACTGTATTACTGGTATCTAAGGGCTTGTCTACATGGGGCCACACCGTGAACTGGAGTTGTATGACTCGAAGAGCACTCTGATGTGTTGCACCCTAACATGTAGACGCTGCTGGCGCACCCTAAAAGATACCTAGTTCATACTGATGTAGTCCCATTTCAAACAGGACAATGTTAACATATACTAGGGTAAATTTTTAATGATTTTTTAAAAGTAAACGGAAGCAGATCTCTATTTTATTTCAGCCTTCCCCAGCAGTGTTGGTAATCCAAATGCACAAACACTGGGACCAAGTGTGAGAACCAGAAACTGAAAGGGACTATAAGCAGAAAGGGAAATGGACCAAGCAGGCCAGTCTGTGTTCTCCACAGAGGTTGAATATGTTTCAGATAGAAAACAAACAACGGCAGTGAAAAGTTATACCTTTAAAAGAACAAAACCTCCTTCAGTGAGAGAACCCCTTCTCTTCTAAACTGTTATTAACGACAGAGGGAAAGAATATGGACCACATCCTCAGTGGATGTCAATTAGTGTCAATCCAATGGGATATAAACCCCATGCTTCTGGGCACAAACGAGCCTTTAACTGTTGGTGGTGAGAAGGAAATATTTCCTGTGAGGAGGTTATTCCAGAACTATCTGTTGCAGGGTTTCTGGCATCTTTTTCTGAATAATCTGCTACTGGCCACTGTCAGTTATAGGATACTAAACAAAATGGATCACTGGTCTGATCCGCTCTGGCAATTCCTACACGGATTTACACCAGCTGAGGATCTGGTCCTTAGACATTAAGTATAAGATGTACATTGACAGTGCCCATTTTATCCTCATATTGCATATGGGCTTGGAATATTGACTGTAGGAACTTGTTAACCTACAGGGTATTTAGCCAAGCCTAGCCCTCCAGCTGGGTGATCGAAGCTTTGTTTTAAGGTGTTTACTCTTCCAATTGCATATGAACATTTCATGAAGGGTTAGTCTGCAGTTTTAGCTTGTGCAAGTTGATTTTCCTCCTAGTAATGCCTGTGCTAGGGTGGTGAAAGAGGTGATGGGGCTGTTGTTTTTATGCTGTCAGGATAAACTAGCGGTAAAGACTTTGGTCTTTAACCACAATGGTTTTTTACAAGTGTAATTTTCAGCTGACAAAAGGTATTTCGCAGAACAGAATGTTTCCCGCTCTGGTTTCACCATGCATATTTTTCTCTGCCTGCCCTGCCCTTTGACTCATTTACCAACCATGAGAGCACAGAAGGGAATCAACCTCCATAAAAGGCAGAGTCTGCCTTCTGCCCAACATCTCATAGCAATTTACAGCTGTTGGTGGTGATGGTAGACAAAAGGATGATTTACACTTCGCTTTCTGTTAGGGGAGGATAACAATGGACCCAGAAAGAGGAAATCTCCCCCTCTGCTCAACCAGGAGGCTGTTGCCTTGCTGCACCTGATGCATGGAGGAGAGACCTGCCCGAGGACAGCTGTGTGGCGCTTGTTTTCACACAAGTTAGCAGGTCGATCTAAAGCCTATTGGGAACGCTTGTCTTTAATTCCACTTGCTAACTCGTGTGAAAACTGCAAACTGCCTGGTCTTCACTGGGATTTTACTTTGAGTTAGCTCATTTGAGTTAAGGACACACCTCTTTTTTTCCATTGAAGACAAGGCCTTTCTGTGAGGCTGGCAGACCAGGTGCCGGCTCATGCCAAGGTCCCCCTGTCTCACCTGAACATTGACAGATGCACAGCTGGAATCTGGCTGGTGTGGGTTAATATCCATAGAATTGGTATTCGAATGATAAGAATGGCTGTAGTGTTGGACTTTTATGGAATGCTTGAGATTGCTGCCTGCATGAATCTTTCTTGTAATAGCTGCGTTCCATATTGTAATGCAATATTTGAATGGTTGTATTGTGAGCCTCTGTGACTGTATGACTCACTATACAGGAGAGGGACGTTAATTAGTGTGGAGCACTGCTCTTCGACAGAAATTGTTATACTCCACCCAGAAGAGGAGACCCAGGAATACCAGATGGGCTCTGGTTGGATCTTACAACTGGAAACTCCCTACATCTGGATCGAGAAACCATCAGCAAAAAGGACTAAAATCTATTATTGTTCTGCTGTCCTCCCCTGAAGATGAGTCATGCAAGTGGACTCTTCACATCAGCTAAGTTTGCAGCTCACAGCACATGGCAGGAAGGGGATAAAAACCTCAAACCAAAGAAACTAAGCATCTCTATGGTGCTTGGACTCTGCAGGGGACAGAGTGGGGTGGTGCATGGTGTTTCTAAGCATAATCAAGAGATCCCCAGCTGCTTAGCCTGGGTTAGCCCTAAAGGTCAAGTATAGCTTGCTGATTATAGAATAAGGTTGCCAACCTTCTAATTGCTGACAATCGGACTCCCCCCCCCCACCGCATCCTCTGCTCTGCCTCTTCCCTCGAGGCCCCACCCCCACTTGCTTGTCTGCCTCCTAGCTGGATCCTCTCCACCTCCCTCCCCCCACCCCAGCTAGGCTCCATTTGCTCAAGAGCTGCAGCCTGAAGCGGAGCCTGCCTGCCCATGAGATGCAGATAGGAGGTTGCCCCAGCTGAGCTGGGGCTGGCCTCGGTTGATGACCCAGTGCCTCTCCCCCATGGCCACAGTAACTGGACATTGGGTGTCTGGTCAGTACATCTGACCAGACACCAGCAGGTCCCCTTTTTGACCAGACTTTCTGGGTGAAAACCAGGCACCTGGCAACCCTATTATAGCAGCCCATATTACCTTTTGAAACCTAAGACCGAAACTTATTCGTGTGTCTATGTTTACTTGCTTTAACCTTGTAAATAACTTTCTAATTTCCTTTACCCATTTAATAAATCTTCATACAGTTTGTTATAGGATTGGCTACCGGCATTGTCTTTGGTGTGAGTCCTAAAGCGCAATTGACATGGGGTATGTGACTGGTCCTTTAGGATCAGGGGTAAACTGAATATTGCTGTGATTCTTGGTATGCCAGGCCATCTGCTACAGAGATATGCTCACCTGGGTGGCAAGACAGACCGGAGTACCCAAGGGGACTGTCTGTGACTCTGTAAAAGTGCCTGAGGAGTTTGCACTTGGTGCAATTGGTTGGTGAAATCTAAGTTTAGAACTCACAACCAATTGGGGGTTTGTACCCTGGTTTTTAACAGTCTGCCTGAAGCTGATATTCATGCTCTTGCATCACCCTTGTCTTTAACTCCACCTGCTAACTCAAGTGAAAAATACAAACTGCCTTCTCTTCACTGCGATTTTACCTTGAGTTAGCTAATTTGAGTTAAGGACACACCTTTCTTTTTATACTGAAGACCAGGCCTTAGTTAGGGAGGGTTCTACTTCCCTCAGGTAGGATTTCATAGATTAAAAACAAAACCGTAAGCTCCACTTGGAGACCAGTAGGCCATGCAGATCCCAAAGCATGGCAATGCGTGCTGCCAGCAAGTAGCACTGCTCACTCTGCGGTTAGTTGCGTTCCACTCCTGCTTCAGTTTACAAATGGATTTATGACGTACAGCACATTGCAATAGTCTAACAGTGAAGTCACAAGAGCATGGATCGCAGTGGAAGATCTACATCTGAGAGCAAAGATCTCAACCTCCTGGCTGGAGATGGAAGAAAGCCATGCTGGTCTCTGCTGTGAGATGGTAATCTAAAAGGAACCAGGGATCTAGCACCACCCTTATGTTGCAAGCTGAAGTGACCAACGGCAGACTGACACCCTCATTCAAAGAAGATGAATTAAGGTTAGTAGCTGTGAGTAATAAGTAAAGGAGACTAAGTCTAGCTCAGGGGATTTTTCATGGCAAGAACCTGCTGTGTGGCTTTTCCTGAAGTCTGTATGCTCCTCATTATCTTACCTCCTGTCTTTTCATTTAATTCCCCGGTTTGGTAAGGCAGAAGCCCAGATGGAGGACTCAGAATCACTGGAGCCTATCTTTCCACATTATATTTCTTCTCTCAACTCAAACTGAGATTTATCATCAGTTAACTTCTCCAGTACCTGAGGGGCAGGTGGGTACTAAATATAACAAATTAATATCCCCCAGGGCCTTGGGGGTTGTTAATCTCTGGCATGAGGAGATTCAGAGGCCCAGAGAGGAATGGGCAATTCATGCTGGAGCCAGATTACCTTTGGTTAAATCTATTTCTCATTGACTTGCAAGAATGAATGTGTCAGGGGCATATAATAGATTATTTGGTAATAATAAAGCTTCCACTCAGCTCATTTGGTACGGTGAGTGACACTAAGCCTTCATTGCGGAGTATAGCCATTTGCAAAAGAGGGGATTGAAATCCACCTCCACAGGTCCAGACTCTCTTCAGACAGTCCTTCCTTTCACTCCTCATAGTCCATCTCATCTTCTCTCCAGGGTTCTCTTCCCTGTCACATAATCTTTATGTTCCAAGCACCTGCTGTTTTCTCCCAATATCACCAATCATCCTGATGTGCTCGCCAGTCTTGGGTTCTCATGAGCCTCCACTCACTCATTACGCTCACCCCTTTGTCTGCAAATTCTTCTGTCACTTTATTCTGAAATGTAAAGAAGTTCTTTTCTGAGCATTTTTAAGTCAAAAATTACATTAGTAGACCCCTGAAATAGAGAACACTGTTGACCCCTCAACACAAGTCAGTACAAAGCAGATTGAAATGTATGGGGCATGCCATTCTTCATTGTGGATGGCCAGCTGGGTCACAATACCGATGACCAAAAATGGAGCAGACCTTCACCAGTTATGCTTTCTGATATTCTGCCCTGCAACAGCAGGAGACATCTTCTTTGAGCGAAGGGGTTTGGAAGTAATAGGCCTCAGAGCCTTCACTGGTGGGCAACAGCAGTCTGCCACCTAATCTGTGGGACAATGCATCTTGTAGGGATGTTGTCTAAAAGCTGAACAGAGAATGGATACAGATATCACCTCCCTGCCCTGACGTAGGAAAATGGGATTTGTTCAATCTGTCTGCTCCTCTTGGTTGTATTTGAAGTGACGCTGACATTTTATTAATACTGCGTTAACCAGGTTTACTTCTTTTGCCTCACCCTTCATCGCCCCCGCTCTGGATGGGCCTACCCATGCTTCTCACAGCCATGACCATTCCCTTTCTGTTTCCCTGTTACGTTATACCCTTTAATAGACTGGGTGGAACTCGCGTCAGAACCCATCACCATTTCTTCTAACTCAGGGGATCTCAACCTCTCTTCCTGAGGGCCCCCCAAAATGCTGTAAAAATTCCATGACCCACCTATGCCAGAACTTTTTTTCTGCATATCCAGTAGATTAAAAGCCAGGGCTAGAGTTAGGAGGAGGCATTAGGAGGTAGCAAGCAGGGTAATTACCCAGGGCCCCACCCCACGGGGGACCCCACGAAGCTAAATTGCTCAGGCTTCGGCTTTCTGCCCTGGACTCAGTGAGTCTAACACCAGCCCTACTCTGTGGTTTATTTTGGCAGACCCCCTGAAACCTGCTCATGGGCCCCTGATTGAGGACCTCTGTTCTAACTCACACAGAAGGATGGATCTCTTCCTTCATCTATGAGCCTCTATAAGGAATAGAGTGCATTCTGCCTCTACTGTCCCTTTAGGCTATGCTGTCCCAAAGAACAAAAGTCTGTTGCTTGGAAATCAATCCTGGGTCTTGCACATAGCAACAAAGAGCACTATTCACTGGATCTCGTGGCCTTCCTTGAGCCTCTCTTTTTCTGTTCCTTTTTTTATTATTTGTATTGTAGTAGTTTCCAGAGGTCCACATTAGAATCAAGCCCCGGTTACAGTTATCTTCCTTATTTCTAAGTTCTTCCTCCAAGCACTAGGGAAATAGAGACTGCATTTCAAGGAGATGGGTAGCTCCTCCTGGAGAATCTCATGCCATTCAACATTAAGAACTCCCTCAGCCTCATCCTTGATACACCAGTAGAACATGGCATTGGGTTGGGAGAAGGAAATTCTCAAAGTACTGCATGGCTGTGACAAGGTTGGGACTCACCACCACAGCGCCTCCTGCTGGTCATCTCTGGGAATTAGCTCAGTCCAGTGGAGCGCCCTCTCCTGGCGGTGTCCCGCCCATTGTCTCGCCCTCGGTTGGCGTCTGAGCCCGCGTCGCTCTCTGGCTCGCAGCGCCCTCTTCTGGACCACTGCCCTCCGGCAGTGCCCCTCAGTCCATCCACACCTACTTCCGGGGGGTTGGTGATCAGCAGTCTTCCTGCACCCCAGCCAATGTGGGCAACTGCACCCCCAAAGTCACACCCCTCTTGGCAGGGTGTTGGTGCAGCCCAAGACAGCCACTCCCGTCGGCCGGGTGTAAGGCAAGGGGGAAGAGGGGTGATCCATGCCCGCCCACTAACTCTGGGTCCCAACCCAGGGACCTTCTAGTGGCAGCCGTCCTGCCCTCCTTCTCTCACTCCGTCTGTCCATGTCCCTGGGCTGCTTCCCCTTCGGCCCCTCACACCGGCCAGGCCAGGCCCTTCCCCTCCAGGCCTGCAGCCTGGCAGACACTGGGCTGGAGTTCCGTTCCGCTCCCCCAAGGCCTGCCCAGCACTGCGCTGTCCCAGGTGCTAGTCTGCCCCCCTGGAGACAGACCTTCCCCTGTCAAAGGCCTGGGACAGACTGACTGCTCCCTTCCTGAGCAGCCTTTCTATAGGGCTGAGCCTGGCCCTGATTGGCTGCCTCCAATCTGGGCTCTGATTGGCTCCCAATAAGCCCTTCTCTTATTGGCTGCCCATCTGTGCAGGCCCACTGGCCTGCTGCAGCCTAAATTCTGCAGCCGCCCCACTACATTATCCTCCATGTGCTTCTCTTAATGTTGTTCAATCTTGGTCTGATCCGTTACTCTTTAATAATCGAAAGTGTTAGTTCCACCCTGTAGCAGATACTTCATGGCGTGTCTCTTGGCTTTTTTTTTTTAAGGAAAATCAAGCTGCATTGATCACTTTTAAAAATCTCTTTCCATAAAGGTGGTTTTACGTGTCTCAGGAGATCTCTCCGCTGTTCCTCTTGAATTCTGCTTTTAAAAGGAGATGTAAATTAATCTGCATGCACCACACTCAGGGCATGAGTTGTTAATAAAAAAGAAGAAGAAGAGAGAGAGCTTTCTTAGCATATCAGAGGGAAACAGATTAGCATGCCAGGGAATCAAAAACCACTCTGAAAATCCAGGGCTGCAAACCAGGAGGCAGTGGCCACATCCAGTTTTCTGCCCCCTAGGCTAAATAAACCCTTTGTTTTTAGAAGTCCTGCAATGCCTACAACTCTTCAGTCAATAATTGTATGTGTGGGGGGGGAGGGGTTCTTTTGTTAACAGAGCAGTCATTTTTTGGCTTGAATTTAAAGGAGAAGCTCCAGTCACTTATGAGCTATGGAAGAATGCACCATGCTGCCCAGTGGCAAACATTCAGCCAAAACCATAATTAAATCATCAGTAATATAATAATATCTTACATTTCCCTGGCTGCTTTCATCCCAAAGGAGAACATGCTTCAGAAATTGCAGACCGCATCCTTCATCCCTTACTCGAACAACCTCATTGACTTTGATGGGACTACTCACATGACTGTAAGATTGGGCCTTCTGTGTATATATATATAGAGCACCCCCCTCCCCCCACTGAAATGCATCCACCTCTTGTAAGGAACAGAACGGCCATTTAACGGTGCACAACATTGCACAATCGTGCTAGGGCAGGATGTGACATTTATCAATTTATCATTTATCAATTTATCAAAGCAAGGTGCTTTGAGATCCGTGGCTGACAGGTGCTATGGAAGTATGAGTGTTTGTTATTGCAAAATGTGTTTTGAACTTAATTTGAATGTATGAAACCTCGTAAAATGAGAGGAAGTCAACACAACTGAATCCAACGAAGAGAACAGGAATAGACAGCTACTGATGTGTTAAACACAGATGTCACTGAAATATTTTGTAATAAATCTGATGCAAACATTTCTATTCTTACTAGGATTTCTTTGTAAACCCTTTTTTACACAATATCTAAATGTTGGGGCTAAAAATAGCTGACAACGGTGGCTTTTTAAACTATTTATATTTCTGACATTTTTCTCCTCCTGCATAATTCTGCTGCGCTCCCTGGAAACATGACAGCCAGAACTCTTGGGGTAGAGTTCTGATCTCACACCAGTTTTAGATTGGTGAAGCGGCACTGAATTGTATGACTTACTCCTGAATGGCACTGGTGCAAATGAAATCTGAATCAGTCCTTTGCTTTATGCTGAAGTTCAGTGAGCAAGAAAACAAAATCCCATCAACACATGGGCATTAATAATGCATTGTGACGTGTATTTATGGACCCCTGTGGAGCTGTGTTTGCTCACCACTGCCCTCTACTGGAATAACTAATTTACTCCATCAACGGAATTTCTAATGCATTCATCACAGTGGAACCTGGGAGTTATACACAAAATAAAGGGTAATATATGTCCCAAGGGTGGACCTAGCCCTCTTCTTAAGTGGTATTCAGCTTAGCGGTTGCTTCACATGAGTAGCTTTCTTGGGCCACCAGTATATCCAGTTTACCGCAGAAAGTCCAGGTCAGCATTAGAAATGCATGTGTCTACTAGACAGACCTGTCTTATGCCTATAGGACTTACTTCTTTATTCAGCAGGGAAGCCTGTGGCATTTAGATCTGAATGTTTGAACTCCATTTGAATTCCGTTGCTGCTGCTTGATGTTTTATGTATATAGGCTTCGAGGGTTAAGTGGGCTTTTGATGGGGTTTCAGTAATCACCAAGAGAGCATGAATTTATCCCAGTTCAACAGACTAGGGTAGGTTGTAGATGGGAGAGATCGTTTATATGTATTTTTAAACTTCAACAACAACATCCAATTATTTAAGGGAGTCTAGCCAGCTGCTCTCCTGTCTAAAACTGGGTATGGAAAGCGGGAAGTCTTTGTTTAGCTGGCTATGGTGGTGTGCAGAAGCCTTCCATATAAATTTACACATTTATCAAGCCTTTGTGGAATAATAAGCTACGATCGAGCCAGCCTGGGGCAGCCTAGTGTAATTGTTATGATTTGTTTTGCAGATACAGTACAAATTCCATGGTAATCTTTCCTGAATTTTAATAAGGGGGAAAGGAAGACTTAATTAAAGAGTTCTTTGTGCTGTTTTATAGCAACTGCCATCTGCAAGTGTTTCAACTCTGCTTCTTATCTCTATCATGCAGCCCACAGCTTTGCCTTTGTAGACCATGGCTAGGACGGAGGCTCAGGGGGAGAGAGAAATAACAGAACAATCTATTTTTAAGAAAGCATGCGCCACCCACTCATGTTCAGTGGCCTGGGCAGAGTCCTTTGATAAACGGTGTGACATTTACAGGCCATTTGCTGGCATTATTCCACAGTAAATTAAATGTTTACATTGTACAGGGCTTGCACCTATTTTTGTTCTTTTAGGGTGGATGTAGAACTATATGATTTCTGTCTAGTGGGAACTTTTCCAAATGGAACTAGAAGGCGTTTTATTTTTACCCAAAGAAGTAGGGAAATATATCAGCCAACTGCTTCAGAGGAGCTGCTCGGGGCACAGCCGGTGAAAAGGAGATGGCCTTCTCAGCAATAACAAATTCATTTGTATGAAGATGATGAATATAGTTTGTTTGGAAAGTGGTCAGGTCAATATTGCCATCTGTTAAGGTTTTCTGTAATAGTTGTTATAGAGGCTTATAATTAAGGCTGGATACCCTACGTCAGAAGGGATCTGAAGATCCAAGTAAGGTGATGGATTTGTTCACAAATATGATCTGAAATTTGGCCTGCATTTCAGAATAGGTCCTGTCTGACAATTGTTTATAACTCTTGAGATTAACTCTCCTTGGCTTGATACACTGAGAACAAACTCAATTCACTGAATTACAGGAGCTCCTTTTTGTGCCAATTCCCCCCCGTTTTCAGTAAAATGACATTGAGTTGTTTGATGGGTTTTTTGGTGATCTCAGAGCATCGATACGCAGGTGTCTCACTTTTGCCTAGGCAAGTAGCAGACAGCTCGATCCAAGAGCTAGTATATTTCAACATACAGTATGAAAGATGCTTAGATCAAGCCTAGGCACAAATGCAAAGAAAGCAATACTAACAATAGCCAAAACACCCTGACCAAATATAGAGACCTGGAATGGGGAGTTCAGATCTAGACTGGGTTCTCTTTCTGCGGTGAGCACGGTGTGGGCAGAGCCCCATTGACTTCAGGGGCCTGCCTACAAGAAATTCATTGCAATATCAGGATTTAATGCTGATCACAAACTTTCTCAAAGTTTAATGCCCATCTTCTTTGGTTTCTGGTTTAATCCCATTAAAGAGTTTTGCCCCAGGCGTAAAGTTTGGAGAAGTTCAGATCTGGCACTTCACCATATCAACTATGTTTTATAATCTATGGAGATATACCTATCTCATAGAACTGGAAGGGACCTTGAAAGGTTATCAAGGTCCCTTCCAGTTCTATGAGATAGGTATATCTCCATAGATTATATGGAGATATACCTGCTAGTGAAGGACCTATATATGGTCCTTCACTAGCAGGACCAATTTTTTTTGCCCCAGATCCCTAAATGGCCCCCTCAAGGATTGAGCTCACAACGCTGGGTTTAGCGGGCCAATGCTCAAACCACTGAGCTATCCCTCCCCCCTATTGTTGACAATATATCACCTTGTAGTGGTGAAACTTTAGTGTTAATGTCTGAATTTATGGTAAGCATATTTGAGACTTTCAGTACATTCAAATCAGTCTTATGAGTACATATTAAAGAGAGCCAATTGATCTAAATAACTGTGGGGCGGGTTGCAAATATGTGTTCATATTTTTTAATGGGGTGCAGGACAGAATTTGGTGCAGGAACTTTGTGGCATGTCCTGAAAGTCAAGAGATTCTGGCTATTTTGGGACCAAACAGGAATTGTTTTGGGGCAGTTCTCACTAGCTGATGACAATGGTTCCTTCTGGCCTTGGAATCTCTGAGCATGTGCCACAGAAAAAGAACTCGCTGCCAGCAGCTCCCTCTCTTTTATACTGATAAAACTCCAGGACTGCAGCCATTTAGGACTTAATAAGTCAAAACTAGCCCCTTAAACTCCATCCATAGCCTGGCAGGAGTTGTGTGAAACAGTTTGAACTTATCCACAAAATCTGACAGGTTTCAGAGTCGCAGCCGTGTTAGTCTGTATCCGCAAAAAGAACAGGAGTACTTGTGGCACCTTAGAGACTAACAAATTTATTTGAGCATATTTCTTCATCCGAAGAAGTGGGCTGTAGCCCACAAAAGCTTATGCTCAAATAAATTTGTTAGTCTCTAAGGTGCCACAAGTACTCCTGTTCTTTTCACAAAATCTGAGTTACTTCACCAAACACACCAGATTTTTTTCCTTAAAAAAGAGTAGGTTTATTCAGAGAATATAAAATCAAAAAATAGATTGATTTCTTGTCCCCTGAGCTAAAGAAAATGAAACCTAAAAGAAATCTTCAATCTATACCTCCTTCTGCTTGGAGATGTTCATTCCCAGGTTTGAATCCCTTGCGAATCATTTTTCTCGCTGATCCATTTGCTCCATATTGCTCTGTCTTTATTTCCCTTTCCTTACACTGTGTGTGTGTGTGTGTGTGTGTGTGTGTGTGTGTGTGTGTGTGTGTGTGTGTGTGTGTGTGTGTGTTGCCCAAGGCCACCCGCTCCTTTTACCTATCTGCATGAGGAGCTGCCTATTCTACTAAAACGCTGCAATCAAGTGATTATAGCTGGAAGCATCCTCAAGGAGAAGCTTCCAGGATTACACTTGAGCTCTGACTGCTTTGCCCTCATGGTGTTTCCTCTCAGTAGTAGCCATGCTGCTAACTAGTTAGCAGTTGATGTGATGAAAAAAGAGGCCAGAGGGGGAACATAGATAGATAGATATAGATGAGATGTGAACAAAAATCTTTGGAGAATATCCTGCCCCTTTTGGGTGTCTGCCAGTTAAGATCCACGTGTAGAAACACCGCTGGGTATACCACCTTCTATTGCAGCTTAGATAAAGTCACACAATACACACAGAAAATGTTATGATTACTAAAACTGAGTAGTCCTTCTGCTCTGTGTCTCTCTCAGCTGTGAACTGTGTTCAAGGTTGTTGTCCAAGTGTTCCCCTGAGGATCTACTTGGTTCAGGATAATGCTAAACTAGGTTCCTGATAGCTGCTTGCACAGCAGAGTTCAGGTGAGCTTGGAGTTTCTCACATCTCAGACCAGGGCCCAGGGCCGGCTCTAACTTTTTTGCCGCCCCTGGCAAAAAAGAAGAGCGCCACCCCGCCATACTCCCCCCACGAGCAACGCGCAGCCAAACCCGCCCCCACCAGTGCTGCTGAAATCCCCGCCCCCCCCCAGCGCCGCGCCGCCCGAAGCCCTGCTCCCCGAGCGCCGCGCAATCCCCCGCCCCCCCAGCACCGTACCGCCCGAAGCCCCGCCCCCTCCAAGCGCCACCCGAAGCCCCTGCCCCACTTCGAGCGACACGCCGCGCCAAGCCCCCGCCCCTCCGAGCGCCGTGCCGCCCGAAGCCCCACCCCCCGAGCGCCGCACAATCCCCCGCCCCCCCAGCGCCGTACCGCCCGAAGTCCCGCCCCCTCCAAGCGCCGCGCCACCCGAAGCCCCTGCCCCACTTCGAGCGACGTGACGCGCCAAGCCCCCGCCCCTCCGCGCCGCGGCGCCCAAAGCCCCGCCCCTCCAAGCGCCGCACCGCCTGAAGCCCCCGCCCCCTCCGAGCACTGCGCCCCCGCCCCCCCTCCGAGCGACGCGCCGTGCCAAGCCCCCTCCCCTCCGAGCGCCCCGCCGACGAACCAAAATAAATAAATAAATAAAAATCCTAGCGCCGCCCCGCTCCAAGGTGCCGCCCCAAGCACGTGCTTGGTCGGCTGGTGCCTAGAGCCGGCCCTGTCTCAGACACTCAAAAGAAGCAGCTGCACAAAAAGCAGGATGGAATAGGCACTGGTTCACATGGGCAAAATCTCTCATCTCAGACCCCAGCTCTGAGCATTATAATCGGCTCTCGCCAAAAGAACGAGAAATGCTAAATCGGGCCTTGGAAGTTCTTGCAAGGTACTGAAAACTAAGCTCATATGTATTTCAGAAAGTACATAACCATTTCTCATTAACTAAGTCTGCTAGAAGAACAACTTGCACTCGTTATTTTTAAACTAGTGTAGAACACAGATTTTCCAGTTCTGTTTCATTTGAAATGAAAGAGGAAGAAATGAATGGCAGAAACGACAGCAGGTGTCTCATTTCCATATGCTACCTTTGGATAACATTTTCTTTCCGTGCAGACTTTACATGTGTGGGTGTGCCTTGCTAGATGGCCAATGTGTCTGCTTCTTTAGCTCACTGGATAGAAGCCAGATGGGTGAACCAATTCAGGAGAAATAAGAACTTCTTTAATTTCCTATCCCAAGAAAACTTGCCACATTTCTAAAAATGTTCACTTAGCTTCTATTTTATTATCCTGCACTGTTGTGAACCCCGTGATCTTTCCGGTTCTAGCTGGAAATACCAACATACTACAAAGAAATCATTTTCTTGTGAGGTTTCCAACCGCACTTTGCAGAGCCCAAAAGGAAGTATGGATAAGCTTCAGAGAAGCAGCCAAACTTAAAATTTTTGAAGCTTACCAATCATTCATTTTCAAGCCAAAGGTTGTACATTCTGTTCTCAGTGCAGCATCTACCAAATCATCAGAAAACTTGGTGGAACCTGTATCTATATAAGATCAGTAAAAATGACAGCCCTGATTCTCCTCTCACTCCAGTTTAAATCAAGAGTAACTCCATGGAAGTCAATGGAGCTAGAGACCAGACATGTTTAGTAAGAACCTGCTGTAAATCAATCCTGGAACTAAAAATCACTCTCCAAAGATGAAGGGGACACCACATCTGCCCTTAGATGATGATGTCTTCCCAGAGAAATGGGAGAGGGATGAAGAACAATTGACTAATTCTGATACCATTGTGTTACTCAGGTGGGGAGGGGTTTAATCTTTTGTTCTGGTTGGGCTACATTATCCTGTACCAAGTAGATCCTCAGGGGAACACTTGGACAACAACCTTCAACACAGTTCACAGCTGAGAGAGACACAGCTGTGGAGAGACACAGAGCAGAAGGACTACTCAGTTTTAGTAATCATAACATTTTCTGTGTGTATTGTGTGACTTTATCTACGTTGGATTTCGTGACTTCCAAAGACCTCCGTGACTTCTGCCAACCCCAGGTGGGAGCTGCAGGGTCCCCTGCCACCAGTGGTGGCAGGCGGACCTCCCCCAACTCCTGGCCACCGCAGGGGGTGGTGGGGTGATCACCACAGCTCCCATCTCCATGGGCAGCAGAGGGGACCCCCAATGCTCCCCGCCACTGCAGGCGGCAGGGGGGGGACCCTTGCAGCTCTCTGCCTCCATAGGCATCAGGAGGGACCCCCGGAGCTCCTGGCCTCCGTGGCAGCAGGGAGAACCCCTGGGGTTTGAAGACCCGAGCGGCAGGGGACCCTGGATCTCCCAGACCACCCACAGTTGCCCAGGCACCTCATTTTATCATGGATATTTTTAGTAAAAGTCAGGGACAAGTCACTGCTTTCCTCCCACCCCCCAAACACACAGAGAAATCAAATAAGTAACAAGAGGTTTGTTGAATTGGCTTTGGAGGGAGGGTGTATAACCCAGCACTTAGGGCAGCAATGAGAGGGAGGTTTAAATTATTCTGAAAGAATGAAGCTCATACATTAATGAATGGAATGAAATGCAAATGGCCTGGAAGGAATCAATAGTCATGAATGAAATTGGTCCTCAAATCCTAATTGAAATGAAAATGAGATGCATGTTCAATATATGCATAATATACAATACATAACACAAGAGTCCTGGGCTAATGAAAAAGACTCCTCCATCATACAGATATATATATATATATACAGACATGCAACTGGGGAAGAAAGATAATCCCATTATGAAAAAGTCCTAGAAAGGGGAAGTGGAATGAATATGCGCAGAGGGGAAGAGGGGCATTGCCTTTGGAAACAGTGAAGTTTCACCCTGCTCCAGATCAAACCTGAAAATTTTGTGACAATAACTGCTGAGATCTATGAATACCTGTGAAGCTGAGAGAGGTTATTTTGCACACAGCTCTCAATATTAATGGAAAGCTCTTGTTTGTTTCAGAACTAGCATGCGCTGTGGATTTGTTCTACTCTATATTTTGACCTGTTTTGCTTTAATTGATTGGGTGCTTGCTTGCTACTTGGTTTAGCTGGTTATTTAGTAGATATTTATTGGACTTCCCTCACATGATCGGGAACTATCACCCTTTGATTCCAGCTACACAGAACCAAACTGTTCCTTGGATACAAGCAGGCTTGGAAGGATTCAATTTTTATTCGTAAAAGTCAATAAACATCGATTTCACTGTACACATACAAACCAATGAAAAAATATTTCCATTGATGATCAATGCCCATTAGCCAGGATGGGCAGGGATGGTGTCCCTAGCCTCTATTTGCCAGAGGCTGGGAATGGGTGACAGGGGATGGATCACTTGATGATTGCCTGTTCTATTCATTCCCTCTGGGGCACCTGGCATTGGCCACTGTCGGAAGACAGTGATTTAGTTGGGGATTGGTCCTACTTTGAGCAGGGGGTTGGACTACATGACCTCCTGAGGTCCCTTCCATCCCTGATATTCTATGATTCTATGAAGACAGGACTGGGCTAGATCATGGTTTCTCAAACAGGGGTTGCCGCTTGTGCAGGGAAAGCCCCTGGCAGGCCGGGCAGGTTTGTTTACCTGCCCCGTCCACAGGTCCGGCCGATCGCGGCTCCCACTGGCTGCGGATCGCTGCTCCAGACCAATGGGGGCGGCGAGAAGCGGCGCGGGCGAGCGATGTGCTGGCCGCGGCTTCTCGCCGCCCCCATTGGCCCGGGACGGCGAACTGTGGCCAGTGGGGGCCACGATCGGCCGAACCTGCCGCGTCAGCAGGTAAATAAAACTGGCCCGGCCCGCCAGGGTGCTTACCAGTTTTATTGAAGGATGCAGAAGAAGTCACACTTGTCTCTTCCTAAACTGGTCAGCACTGCATTATCACTCAGACACAGAAAAAATCTGCAGGAAATAATTTGTCTTAAAGTAATTACAATTTTAGGACCCCAAACTCTCAAATTCCCTTTAAACACCATTGACCTATTAGATACGAAATGGCAGAGCTTTAGCAACTAGGCTGTAAAATAAATATCAATCCTGTTGCTGTTAAACTTCAGATGATGGTAATCAATCGTTATTTATTTAAGATGCAATTATCACTCAAGTAAATCTAAAGTAACTGCATCAGTAACTGGATGTGCTTAAGATGCTTCATCTTCTTCCTTGCACTCCTGCTCTATCATTCCCTGCTGCGGAAAGAGCTTAGAGCAGGAGCAGCCAAACTGTTTTGCTCTGTGAACCATGCCGTGATAATAGAATGAGTCTCAGGGCAGTGGTTGTCTCTGGGCTCCAACTCTCTTATCCCTGGGCTGTCCCGTAGTTAAATTGCTCAGATGAAAGGTATGTTCCCAAACTTTGCCACACTTCAGATCTGACCTGGTCTTCGACCAAAAAAAGATCGCTCAAAAAAATACATAAATAGAGTTAGCCGGAGTTATTTGAACCTGCAAAGCAGCTCTAAACACAGTTTATGTGGCTACTAAAAAGTTCCCTCTGCTGGCAGAGTGTCCCATACCACTACTTCACCTGGCCACTCACAAGAACCCATCTTGTGGGATGTGGCCAGGAAAAAGCAAGCACGGCTGAGGCATCCCTGTATCCAGCTTCTAGTGGTCACTGGCATTCAGCATAAATTAGGGCAGTTTTCTGTTTTAAAACCACACACTCCTGCCCTTCCAGATTTATTCCAAGTGCTCCTTGTATGGACCAGGGAACTGGAGCTCTGGTTTCTCAATTAATCTAGTTTCTTTTGCACATCCTGAGTGCTCTGTATAGATGTGTTTGTGCTGCCTCCTCCTGCTACCGCTGCATTTGGCTACTCCTGGTTTGAGATTACACGATAAAGGAGAGAGTATGAGCCCAATCTTGCATGATGTGAGACATGCTGATCCATTGAAGTCAATGGGGCTTAGCATCTCACAGGCCCCAAATCCATGTTCTTTTTCATTGCCTTGAGTCGCTTCTCTTGACAGAATCCTTCCCCTCTCCCAACTTACCTTCCCTGAATCCTGGTCCCCTTCCCAGATTGTGTGTGTGTGTGTGTGTGTGTGTGTACATGCATGTGAGTGTGCACATGTGTGCGTGCACTTGAGGCCCAGCCTATCTTCCCTTCCCTTCCCTTCATCAGTAAATTGTCAGGGTACACAGAAACCTCCTTCAATCTTTTCTAGGGTTATGGCTGCACAGTGTTCTTAGCAGCATAACACAGTTCTAGCTGCTCTCTCTCCTTAGCAGCAGGGAGTATTCCTTTTCCTCAGGAGACCAGATGCTCACACAGTCCGATCAGGTTTGCTTTGCAGTAATTTAACAGTTTATTTTTAAGAGCCACATTTAAAACCTCCACATTTCTGCAGGGCAGAAGAAAAAAATCCCTCAGGTGAGTACCTATCCTGTGGTTCAGTAAAGACTCAATCCAGCCCCTATCCCAGATAGTGATCAATCCTCTTCCCATGAATCCGAATCAGGCTAAAGAGTAGTAACAGGTACAGCTGGGTGAATAACCAATTTTTCAATTGGGCGGCAATTCCAAATTTTTAAAAAAAGAAAAATTGATTCGGGTTGAATCGAATTTGAATTTCTTTTAATTTTCAGTGAATCGGAAAAGTCCATTGGAGTCTGTTTCAGAGCAGGGATTCAAACCTGCTTCTCCGCATCCTAGGTGAGTGCCCTAACCACTGGGCTAAAGGTTATGAGGTTGCGGGGGTGTCAGCAGCAGCACCTCCACTTGCTCCTTCTCGTCCGGCTGTTTGGTGACTGTCCAGCACTATTTGTGTCAGATTCGCGAATAGTTTCAAGTTGATTGAAAGTGCATTTTTTCCCTTCAAATAAATGAGGAGTGTGAAAAATTTCACCCAGCTCTATAACAAGTCACTTCCTTCCTCCAAAACCTTTTCATCCTCCCCCCTGGATGAAGTCTCATCGCTCGGCTCCTTACGGTCAGAATCTCCCACCAACCTTGGATGGACTCTCCCAGTACTACACACCTCATCAGAGGGCCTCCTTACAACATGGCCGCCCACCTGACAGCCTGTCCCAGCCCAGCCGGCCTCCATCCCTCTGCAGTCTTCTACATTCTGTGCTGCTGACTGCTGCTCTGGTTTGAGTCATTGCTGTACTCAAGACTCACTGTACAGCCCCATTCCCAAATATCCAGCCTTACTCCGCTCCATGCAAGGAGGGGATCAGTGCGGCGAGTGGGCAGGGTTGCGTTATGTTAGGGGAGTGAGATGGCATCAGGTAGAGGATGAGGAAGGAGGCGCATCTCATGGGCCAGTGTTAAAAAGCCAGAAACAGGGATATCTGGGGAGAAAAACAAGGGTGGGACTTTTAGCTCTGTGGAAACACGATTGACACACACAGCCATTTGCAGGGACCAAGTGAAAAAATGGCAAATACATGGACACACACACACACACACACACACATAGAGCAACTACACCCCCTAAATAAAGGGGATTGGCATGAAGGGAAAATGTTCATCTATTAATCAGTGGCAGCCTTCGGCTTTTGCGGCTAGGGCCAGCAATGCAAATGCCCAAGCTGCCAACCCCAGACCCACTAATAGCACTGTCACTAGACTGCAGCGGAGGGCGGGCTCTGTAACAGATGTGGGGGGAATTGGAAGAGGGCCCCCTGTATCTTACTTTGCATTGGGCCCTCCAAAGGTATTTCTTGCTTTGGAACCATTGAGGGGCTTAGAAAAAAATTAAATGATTCTCTTCCTCATCTGTAATAGTCCAGTAAGATACCTGCCTGATAGCACTTGAGCTCTGACCAGCAGATGGCTCAGGCCATCACCCCCCTACTCCTTCTAGCCCTACGCAGTAATATACATTCTGCAATTTCCAGCCAGATCAAATGAGCCAGAAGGAGGCTTTCTTTAGGCCCCAATAGCAAAGTGACTCCCTACAGACCACAAAAGAACAGGTCTGAGTCATGGGCCTGTGCAGGTGCTGTGCACAGGATGGGCCCAATCCAGCCTGCATGTGTGGGCTTTCAAACAAACAATGGCCTCACCTTCACTGCCTGTGAAAATACTGCCGCTCCGCGCCTCCGATTGTTCACTAACCTAATGTTCATTGACAGTAGCTGTTCTGAATCCAGGCTCCTTTGTACTCTCCTGGAGGTGAGCATGCAGGCAGCAAGATGTTCCAAAGCAGGCGGCATCACCTGTTCTGCATTAACCCAGGCCTGGGGTTTCTGGTGAGCCTTTAATTCAGTTATTCAATTAGTAATCAAGAAAGATGGCAATCTTCTTCCAACCAGACAAAAGAAGGGACGCCCCCTCGCATTGCAATTAGGCTTCCCTGTGTCTTGTCAGCTCCTTTTACACTGTTAAAGGAAGGGGATAATCAAAAATTCAGATGCAGGGGGAAGGGAGGTGCTACTTCTTTTAAAAATTTTAGGTAAAGGGGCCTGATTCTTCTCTCACACCGGTGTAATTCCATTGATTTAAATGGCATTACTCCTGATTTACGCCAGTTCAAGATCAGAGACCCCAAAGAGAACAGTGTAATATTCAGTGCAGGGTGAGGGGACGAGGCACCCCTAGCCACTGGTGAAAGGAGTGTTAACCAGTGATCAGAGGAGGGAACATCCCACTAGGATCCAGTGTCATCTCCCCTTCTTCCATTTTTCTGGTGAGGACTTTGGAAAAACCAAGGCAGAGTCTAGCCACCAGATAATCTATCCCAAATTTTACACTAAGCCCAGTGCATGCTGGGACTGGACTTGGGAATGTCAGCCAGTGCTGCATGGTTACTCATGCTGGGCTGATGAGAACGCTCAGAGCTAGCAGAATTGATTGGCAACATTTGGTGAAAACATTTTTTTTTTTTGGACAGAAAATGGCTTTTTGACACAATAGACATTTTAATGGAATAAATATGTTCAGGTTTTGATTAGAAAATGGGGGAGTGGAGGTCTGGTTTTAGGCTGCTGAAGAAAAATTTTAATGGCAACAGAAAAAGGCGGTATTCATCAAAAAATTTTTCAAAAGGGAAAAAATAATATTGTCTTGCCCACCTCTAGTAGATCTGTATCTCGCTGCGGAGTCTTAGTGCATCCATTGAAAAGCTCTGGATACTACCCCCTGGTCTGTTACAGCCCTGCTGAATGGTGGGAGTGGATCAGCAGAACTGGGGGAGAGGGGATGGGAGAAATAGGGGGCGCTACACAGCAGGAGCAAGCTGCATTAGTAGAGCTGTATGACAGACGGGACCGGCTCTGGCTTTTTTGCCACCCCAGGCAAAAAAAGCCTCCCGCTGCCCCCCCCACCCCCCGGAGCGCGGCAGGGGAGGGCGCCGAGCCCGGCCGCGGGCCGCTCTCCCCGGCGGCCAGAGCGCCGGGGGAGGGCAGCGAGCCCGCCGCGGCTCTGCTCTCCCCGGCAGCCAGAGCGCCGGGGGAGGGCGGCGAGCCCGCTGCGGCTCCGCTCTCCCCGGCGGCCGGAGCGCCGCGGGGACGGCGGTGAGCCCAGTCGCGGCCCCGCTCTCCCCGACGGCCAGAGCGCCGGGGGGAGGGCGGCGAGCCCAGTCGCGGCCCCGCTCTCCCCGACGGCCAGAGCGCCGGGGGAGGGCGGCGAGCCCACTGCGGCTCCGCTCTCCCCGGCGGCAGGAGCCGGAGCACCACGCCACCCCCCTCCATGTGCCGCCCCAAGCACAAGCTTGGTGGGCTGGTGCCTGGAGCCAGCCCTGGTGACAGATGCTTTCCTAGCATCTGCTCACACAGTAATGCCAACTCCGGCTTGTATTATTGTCCCTTCCCTTCCCTTCCGTAAGCCCTAAAAGGCAATAAACAAACTCACAGACTCTAACAACATTTAGTAGAGTTTAGGGCTTCTTTCTGTGCCAGATAAAATCACTCAAGCATTTACTACATATTGGTTTATAGCATCTTACATCAGGGCTTTGTGTGAAATAATTCCCCCGCGTATTCCCCTCGCTGTTGAACCAATCATTGGAATTTGGTCACCGAACTCCCTAGGGCTGCTTTGAAAATACCAGCTCCTATTTTTAATAGTCCCTAAGAAGCCTAATGAAAAGCCTTTAAAACAAGTAAAAATGGACTTGCCATCACCTGGACTCTCTTTAATGCACAGGATGTGCAGCACAGGGGGAAAAAAACCCTTGTTGAAAGCACTTGAGAATTAATTTGGGAGCTAAACAACACTGCGGTTAATGGTCATGTTTCTTTACTACCCTCCATTGAAAAGGTTTGTCGGGAATTATTCACTTTCCCCTGAGCTGGCAAGGAAATGACAGACAAATTATGACACTGTATGTGTACGTGCTTGGTCTACCCCACCACATTAATTTGATATCCACACAGCTATTGAGGAATTCTTTCCTATCTGCTTTTCTGTCTCCAGCTGCATATGATGAGAGAGTGTTTTATTTCTTTACGGGGTAGAACGTTAGAAAAATTTAATAGAAAATGTTAACTTTCCTATAGAGTGTTTTTTAACCATCCTATAGAATTCTATAGCAGAGATATAATTTTTTATTAAATCAAAAAAAGTAATCCAGAAGTAATTAGGCCAAACTATGGGCAAATCGGTTGAAAAGAGGAAATAAGACATTTCTGTAAAAATTTCAAGCTGCTCATATAATGTTTCCATTTTTTTTAATGATTAGATTTATTAAATTTATAGCCTTGCTAGAGAGGGATTGGATTACTAAACCCTTCAAAATAGGCCATTGGTTCAAACCCAGCCTTATTCATTACCACTTAAGCTCCCAGAAGAAGAGGCTGTTTTTATGTTGGTATCATATACAGTGCTGAGCAAATGGTTAGCCTTTCACAAATAATGGTCCAGCAAACAGGTTTGTACTGTGTGAAGGATGTTCAGTGACCCATGTGAAGTGAATCTGTGGTTTTCAATCTAGTTCCTAGTAGACAAGCACCCATGTAAAACACCATCACCCGAACAATCAGTACTACTGAGACAGGCACCATTAATCAAACTTCTTGAAATTTACAAAAATATACTGAGCTTTGAGTGAATATTCAGGATGTGTATGGGCAAGGAGGAGGGAGGAGATGTTGTTGCTTCATCTGAACTAGTTCCTCTCTCCCTAGGAAAACTCCCCTCTGTTCTGATTGTAAGTGAGTGTATAGTTAGGAAAACAATGAGGGGGGTGCTGCCATCAAAATCCCATTGATTATTTCCCATCAAACACAGTCTGATGCAGCTATATTTGTACCTTGGCAATCCCTTGTGTGGCATTCCCACCCTCTTTGTTGTTTACCAGGTCCTCTTATTTCACACATTCATTTCATTATCCCTAAATGTAGTTTTGTACTGACTGAGTTGGAGCAGCAGTTGGTGCTGGATTTATATTTTCAGTTTAATAAAACGAGTGAGAATGAATTTGCTAAATCAATGCAAAGAAATATGGGAGTGGAATTTCAAGAAGCTGTGGGATCATGAGGCTGCTTATGCTGGGTGAGAATATTAACTTTGATTTGTTTTAATATGAAGAGTTTCTAGTGGTCTTTACACAGTGATCACTGGTGGCATCTTACAATGTTTCCTCTTCATTACACAGAGCCAACCATTAACCTGTATAACTGGATACGCTATATCAGTAGCCCAGCATCATTCCATCACTGGCCATCTTGCATCACCTCCGAGTGTTCTCTTTATCCAAGACATTTAACTTCCCCTTCGCCAATGGTGACCTGAGTTCTTCTATAACCTTTGGGTTTATTGAAGAGGAGTTCTGTGGGCACTAATTTTAGTGCACAGCATGAAATAGCACCATTGATTTTAGAATTATTGGGTACAATCAGCAGATTCAGGATTGCTATGGCTAGAGGACAACCTGTTAGTCCATCCTCCGGCTCCTGGCTTTACTTTGCAAGATTCTAAGACCTTCAGCAGATGCTTATGGAGTGGGGACTGGCTGATAAAAGTGGTCCCAATCGCTCATGTTGAAATGGATGATGTTTACTATCAGAAGTTAGGGGTCTACACTGGAAGCCTGGAGAACTGCATAACCCTGAATCCATAGAAACCTCTACTATTTACTTATCTTAATGTCATTAATTAATTGTTTAACTAGTTAATATCAATAAGACTGTGAGATAAACAGGTATTTATTTGAGTAAGACCTGGTCTGTAAACATAATTTTATTTAGGTTCTGTGTAGACATCAGTTTTTCTTTAGCTTAAGTATGGTTTACATTAATAGAGTCTGACTGTACTTTGCTAAGAAAGAACCTGATCAGGCTAAGCACAATTGTAGTTTTCCAATTCTTTACCACAAAAAAGCACAGAATATTTTAAGAAATGCTGAGAGAGAATGATATGAATGAGTGGAAGTATGAGTGATCTAAGAAATAACAATAGTTATTAGGTCATTGATCACCCCTAGAATGTGGGGAACATGACCACCCATACCCCAAGTGTTGTATTTTAAAAATTCAATATAGTATGGAAGTCCAAGGTGATTAGTTAAAAACACCAAACGCAAGATCTTTAGAAGCAATGTCCTAAGTGACCTTCTATGTGCAGCAGAGTCCATCCAATACAAATTAAACAGCTTTCAATGTTGGTGTCTGCACTGAATATTCAAAGTATAATGGATGAGTGGAATAAGTAATGAAGAAGACGTAGAATGGGCACAACTACTTGCAATACAAGTGGTACGTGAGAAGAGACAGATGTATTTTGGACATCTTTTAAGAATGCCTGATAATAGGTTACCTAACTAAGCATTTCTTTGGTGACCTCAGGGCAAGGGTCAGAGAGGCCAACCTAGAGGCACACTCTGTAGCACATTAACACCCGACATGGCATTAGTACATCTGAATATCAATGACCTGGAAAAATGAGCCCAGGATCAGGCCCGGATGAACCAATGTGCACTTGCACAGTGTCCCCATCTCGCGGGGGCCCCTCGACCACCAGGAAAAAGCAAAACCAAAACTGAGTGTTGCTGCAACCCCATGTGCCCAGTCACAATGCCACTCACTCCAATTTATCCCAGCCACCCCTCCATCATGATGGATGGGCCTCAGGGCAAAACCTGAGCATTGCAGAGCCACATGAATGCAGGACAGGCAACAGGAATGAGCGGAGTTAGGTGGCTGGATGGGTAGAAGCTATCCTAGCCTGGGAGCCCTGGGGAGTGGCCAGAAAGGTCCCAGAGGTGGTGGGCTAGGGGTGAGTTGTTGGTGGGCTATGCAGTGAGGGGTTGGGGGTGAGTGGGAACATTGGGAGGTGGTGGGGTGAGTTGTGGGGGAAATGGGAGAAGTCAGCAGGTGGTGGGGTTGGGGACCTGGATGTTGAGGCTATGGCACATGAGGCTGAGGTGGTGAAGGCTGCAGAGAGCAGGATATGAGTCAGGGCTGCTGGGATGTGTGGGGGGCTGTCAGGAGTAATTGGGAGCTGCTGGTGGAAGGTTGTTGGAGTATACGTGAGGTCGGAGGGGCATTCAGGTGTCTGGGTGTGGGGTGGGGAGAGAGGGGCATTCTGGGGTCTTCAGTATGAAAGACAGGATATAAAGTAGTATTAGTTTTATTGCCTACAGATACTAATACGAGCCTTGATCACTAAACACAAAGCTCCATCTATAATTGAATCATTTTGCTATTTGCTTCCTTCTTGCTCACCTACAGGGACAAATTCTTCTTGGGCTTTCAGATGCACAGAGAAATGCTTTTCATAGCAAAAAGTGTCACCGCCTTTCAAGCCAGTTCCTGTCTTCTCCCAAAGGTCTCTGATAATACCGGAGTCAGATGCATGGCTGTTCTCATAGATGTTGCTGTCCCAGTGGCATGAGTCACAGCCTTTCTGTATTGAGAATATATATGTGTGTGTGTGTGTGTGTGTGTGTAAACACACAGAGAGACTCCAATCAGTTTGTAATGAGAACCAAGAGGCACAGAGATTGTGCCTGCAGGTGTCACAAATCCTGTACATGGATCATTTCTTCTCTTTTCTTTTAATTTTGCCCATGTCCTGTGTTCTATAAAAGTCCACATCTCACTGCCAGTCTCTCAGTTCCATTATGGATTTTATTTATTGATATTGAGAAAGCAAAGCTGCATAAACCCATCAATAGTGAACATGGAGAATGCTCATTGGTTGCTATGATATAAATCAGGGCCTTCCTGTCTCTTACATCAGACGAATTGTGGGTTCCCCAGCTCTGAAGTGCCAGGCAGATCTGTCCAGCTCCCCAGAGACCTGGTGATAGGAAATATTAAAAACAAACCCTAGTTTGCACAGAGGGATTGAATGAGTTATGGAAATATAAATTAAGCCACACTGCTATTGATTTACAGCTGCTGGGTCACATTAGACAGTGAACACGGCTGTTCAGAGAACTTGTCTTGTTCCTTTTACATTTATGTAAACTTATTTCACTTTTTAAAAAAAGAGAGCAAGAGGGGGGAAATCGATTGAAACAGAGAACAGAGATTTAATTTAGCTTGGGGGAAATCTGATCAAGGAAGGGAAATGATGGAGATAAAAGTAACCCCCGTCCCTGCGCAGCGTGAGAGAAGCTCTGGCTGTCTGATGTTCATTAGAATTAATTAACAATGTTCTGCCAGTTTGAGGCACTGGGAGCTGGGGAGGGAGGGATTTGCTGCTGTTTTAAGAATGAATTTCACACACACACACACACACACACACACAGAGCCAGTGATTCTTGTTTTTTTTTTTTTTTTTTTCTTCTTGACGGACCCAGTGGCTGAAAGAGCCAATGTTTGGACTGACTAAAGGAGATGGTTAGATAAACACTTTGCACGGCAGCAGCAGTACGAATAGGATTGGAATGGGATGAGGGCAGACAGCTGTTAGGTTGTTGGTAAGAGAGCAAAGTGTGTGACTGACTGTATTGAAAAGAGAAAGGTCTTTAGTGAAGAGGCCTTTGCAGGCTTAGTGGCACCTGCAGACTGGCAGGGAGAATGATCTAGTTTGTCTGGGCCAGCAAAACAGTTCTCATCTGCACCAATAACCCCACTCTGCTACTGGGGTTACATATTCTGGATGTTGCATATGTGGAACAATCTCTTGTTTGACACGTCTTCCAAGGAAATAGGCCAAAATGGTACTCTGGATACCTGTTAGCACAGCTTCAGAACCCTAGCATTCTATCTGTGATAGAGTCTATCCGTGATAAACCATCATTTGCTGCTGTGTATCACTATTATGTTACTTAGCTATAATGTAACACTGACGTCATGGTTAACATACACCACTGATGTTTCATTACACTCAGTCAATTAATGAAGACATAAAGTCCAATCACGTGCTCCTGCACCTGTTCCTGATTTGAAAGGCAATGCTCCCAAGTAATTAAGTCCTTCCCCTAATTTAATAATTATTATAATCTGGTAGGGAATATACTCTGGATTCTAAATACAATTCCATCTTTTTTATTTTTTTTTTTAATTTTCCTCATTCTGTCACCAAGAAATAGGGAGGTGGGGGGAACCTATTCAGGTAACCGAAAGCAAGTTAACTAACAACCCCTTTCCCCAAAAGCAGGGTAGCCAAGTGCTCATACAAGGAAGAAACTAAAAAAATGGAGAATAAAGGAATGTAGGGGGAAAGTTAATTTTCAATATTCAGAGAGGATAAGAGTTTAAAAAAAAATCAGCCATTGAAATTAAACCATGCAAATGTACTTGACAGTTTCCCTGCTCAGGAAATGATGCCCAGTAACAAATAGTTCTTTGGCTGTGAAAACGTAACAACATATTGGCAGCTCACATCAATAAAAATAACCCCCGAAGAAAGGCGTTGGAGGTATCTGTTTTGCCAAGCTGCTCCCGTGTGGTGAGGCTGAATAAGCCTACGTCTGCACGTGGAGCGAGGGCTGTGATTCCCAGCTCGCCTAGAGGTATTTGCATTCTCTCTCATTGAGCCAGCGCACTAAAAAGAGTAGCGTAGCCGCAGTAGCACGGGCTGCGGCAAGTGTGGCATGGACTAGCTGCCCCAAGTACAAACCTGCCTGGTCCCCGTGGGTACGTACTCAGGGTGGCTGGCCCATGCCATCACTTGCTGCTGCCCATGCCACAGTAGCGACACTACTATTTTTAACATGCCAGCTCAATGAGAGTTAGCAGAGTACGTCTATGTGGCTGGGAATCGCATGCCGAGATTCAAGTGTAGACGTAGCCTAAGTGGCAGTGGAATAGAGATGGCTGAGTGACTGATACAGGTCACATTTTCAAAGGAGGATACACATGCATAAGTGTAAAACTGACCCCATCCCGCACAGGGCATCAGTCACTGAAAGTTGTGTCCAGCGGATGTCTGTTCAAAAGCCTACGTGAAATGAATGGGATGGGCCTCAGTCCAGTTTCCACTGAAATAGTGTCCATCACAGAAAAGCCACCAGCACCACTGGCGGTCTTACCATACAGGGCAAGAAATGAATGAGCCATGCAGGGCTTCTCGATCCAGCTTTCAACAAAGGTCAGAGGTGTCTGGATTGAGGGTCTCTCTCTGGTCCATCGCTACACATCCCCACCCCCCACTGACCTTTCTGAAACAGGAGCAATTTGCAGACTGTTTTAAGCAGCCTATGAGGACACAGCATCCTCATTTGCAAAGAAACATCTGTTTCTTAGCAGCTGATGTTTAATGGAGTCGAATGCAAAGGAAAATCCAAGCAAGACTATGTATTGGGATGGGGAATGTGAGCAATCTGACAATTCGAAAATTTGCCAAGCATTTCAGTAAGCTGCCTTGAAGCATGCCAGCATGATGCAGAAGTGCATGCCTAGGTCTGAACCAGATGGCTCAATCTCTCTTCAGTGATTGTATCACACTAAATTCAATCTTTAGAACAGAAAGGTAGCACAGAGCTGAAAACTGACAATGAGAAATTTGAATCCCATGGAGGTAGGAAGGTAACCAGGCATGGAGGGAAAGAAAGTCACTTCTTAAATATCCTTTCCTTTGCATTATCTACTTAAAACCAATGTTTGCCAAGTGACAATCCACATGTGGCTTTTCCTCCTGTGCCTAGGGAAGTAATACACTGGGGGGGCAGATTTTGAAACCCAGCACCCCTTTTTGCCCACACACAGCTCAATTGTGAACTGCATTGGTGAGCAGTTACTTTCATGAGCTTTCCCATTTCTTTCAACAGGACTATCCTTGTGTGTAACTGCTTACCTGTGGGAGTGAGGAATTCACAATCTGGCCTACAATTTACTCACAAAAGTCATTTTAGGTACAATTGTCCACCACAGTTATTTGGGACAAGATTAATGTAACTGAAACGTCTACGTACCTGACTCTTGACCAGGTTAGACGTCCAAATGCCATCTGGTGTGACTGCAATCTGTGTTGAGGAGACCCCATTTAAAATTGTACCCTATTACATCAGGTCTTGCAGCATCACACCCTTCAGTTCCTTATTCCTCTCGGTTGCTCATTTTCTCATTCCAGTTGCCAAGGAACAGATGGCATGAAGAGGGCAGTTCACAGGGAGCCTTTCCCTTGGGTGTCTCATGCAAGGCACTGTCATAACTGCTCTCTTGATGCTGAGAGAGTACTGCCCTGAGCAGTAAGCAAGGTAGCTGTAGCTAGGACCCCAGCATGGGGGTGACAGCTGCAATGGCATCACTGCTTCCTGCCTCTTGCTGCTCTTCTCAAACTACTGCTCTGAGCTATGGCTGACTTCTTATTTTATATGCAACATGATTTCTCCATAAAGAAGGAACTGATTGTAAATCCAGACGGAAATGGAACAGTTTGCATGAAATTTGCTTTAATTAATTAGCTAAATGCTCACAACGTGCTTTGAAGATGAAAAACTCTGTATAAGTGCTAAGTAGTAGTAACAATAATAAAAAATAATAATAATTAATATCACCAGGAAGCATGTGTACAGCACATGCCCAGAGTATTCCCATCCGACAGCTTAAAAATTGCCCCTTTCCCTCGGACACTTTATCAAGGACTGTGAGTAGTGCAATAAAATAAAGGCATTGGGGTTTTTTCAGTCATAGAGACTTGAGTTTGAATCTAGTTTAAAATGAAATGAATGGTCCCACTGCCCGTTAGTCAGCATGACGGAACAGAGGTACAATTTAGAGCAGTTAAGCGAGACATGTGGGACTGCTTTAAATGGGGTGGAGTCTGATAAGGAAGGCCGCATAACTCACTCCTTTTCTGTCTCCCTTTCCCCCAAAACCAGCTGCCCAGACATGCGATGGGTTGTAATGATTTGGAGCTTATGTGCTGCACTGGGGTTTAATAATGGAACAAAAGTCGCTTCTGAAATGCATGCTGAAAACACGGAGCTTGAACTTTTCATTTACAAAATGCTTCTGACTGGAGCGTGGTGAATATTGCAGAAACATTTCTTTTCAGTGTTGAGTTTCCTTATATTTGCCTCCTACAAACATGCTATAGGTTTCTGACTGCAAGAATGTTTGTAAGAACAGAAAGCGTTGCACAGTGACTAATGCAAATACACCTCTACCCCGATATAACGCGACCCGATAGAACACGAATTCTATCGCGTTACCTAGGGAGGTGGTGGAGTCTCCTTCCTTGGAGGTTTTTAAGGCCCGGCTTGACAAAGCCCTGGCTGGGATGATTTAGTTGGGAATTGGTCCTGCTTTGAGCAGGGAGTTGGACTAGATGACCTCCTGAGGTCCCTTCCAACCCTGATATTCTATGATTCTATGATTCTATGAATTCGAATATAACGCGGTAAAGCAGCGCTCCAGGGGGGGCGGGGCTGCGCGCTCCGGTAGATCAAAGTAAGTTCGATATAACGCGGTTTCACCTATAACCCGGTAAGATTTTTTGGCTCTCGAGGACAGCGTTGTATCGGGGTAGAGGTGTATGTACTTGCCCACTTGTTTGCTCTAGAAGTGTTTGACAGATATCTGGAAAGCTCTTGTCAGCCTGGGAGTTACAGCTTTAGCTCAGGTGTCAAGTCTTCTCATGCCACACTGCCACGGTTGCAATTGGCAGTAGCCTTAGAGCTGGGCCCCTCTCGACTTAAAACAGAAGGGGCTTGCAGGACAGCGTTCTCCTTGAGGCTCCCTTGACTCTGGAACAGGCTTCCCCCACTAGTCCAAAATATCCCAGGTCTATTGACCTTCGGGGTACATCTAATTACACGAATTAGGCTCCTCGGCCACTTAAAAACCCACCAACGAACCCCCTTGGCAGACGACATCCTCGCATCCAGGGATAGCCAAAGAAGAAGAGAAGACATCTAATTATGCAGATTTCTGCCGAGGTGGGCTTCAGAGCAAAATCAGATGGAAGAGGAGGAGAGTTTGGTGTTCTGTGGGTGGTTTAATTTTATTTGCCTCATAGAAATATAGAGCTGGAAGGGACCTTGAGAAGTCATCAAATCCAGCCCCCTTAGCTGAGGCGGCACCGAGTAAACTGTAGCCCTTTCAGACTTTGTATAATCCTACATAAATAAGTGGTGGCAGGAGCCTGTGCCTTGGTGCTGCAGGTCTGTAATTCAAACCCTGCCCATGACCCATGGTGGGGTCATTACACTTGGATAATTAGCCCTGCAGGCTCTAAAGCTAAGAAGATGATGAAGGGAGGGAAAGAATGATGAAAATGAAGAGAAAATAAACTTTTCCGCGGCCATTCAATCATTCCCCTGCAATTTTATTCAGTGGCAAGGAGGCACTTTCAGAGTAAAATCAAACTCATTAAGTGCTTTTGTTGGAGAAGGAAGGGAAAAGAAAGCACCATTTGGCAGCTTGGAGAGGCTTTGTACATTTAACAAGAATAGTCCATTGTGATAAAGCGCCTGCAGAAAGCTTTTCCACTCCACTGGTGGAGCAGCCCTATTGTTTGAGGCTGGAAGCTGGGGTGCTGGCTCCCTCTCCTGTGAGTAGGAGTTCTATAAGTACCTATTTAAGAGCCTTTATCTGGGCATTTGTATATAGCAGGTTTAGCAGGAAACACATCTCCAAGTCTGGGTTCAGGAACTGACTTTTAACAGAGCTTAGAATTACAAATTTGAGGAGGACAATGGGATGCCTGGACATGGAGCAGGGCAGCATTCTACGGACATGCTGTCTCCCCAGAAGGCCACAATGAAATCTCCTGAGAACGGGTGGGTCTCCAAGAGAAGGTATGAGGGGTGGTCAAAGGACCTGGCTCACACAGCCACTAGGCAACAGGTGTGTACTGCAGGAAAGCTATCATTCATCATGATCTTCCTCAAGACCACCTCACCCGTGTGCCTCAACTCTGACCTGTCGGAGAAGGAGGGGGACTCACACACCATAGCTCATTCAGTCCTGGGCATCCCGGCTGAAACTGCGAATGCAGTAACTTTGCCACTCTGTAACTTTTGAAAAGTTACAGACGTTTTGAAAACTTCCCAGAGTGGCAGAGTTCCAGGGTTTGGTTTTTCCTTTAGCTGCTCTGTAATTTTTCCACAGTTGGAGAAGTTTTCAAAGCTTACAGCATGGGAGAAGGAAAAAGTGGAAAAAATGAGAGCGAGGGGCTAGCTGGACTAGACTAATGTATTGCTGGAGTAGAGAGGTCATCGAGGCTCCAAAGGGCTTTCACATCCAGGTGAGCAAGAAACACTCACAATAATCGTGACAGCTTTCACATCTGGGCAGCTGGATTCAAAGCCCGGTGTTGCTTAAAAGAGAGAATACGACTTGGTGTTTGTGCAGTGCCTATAGCACAATGGGGTCCTACTCTTGGTTAGTCCTCAGGCATAATAAACCTAATTATACATTAATTTAATTTGGTGTCCCATTAAGTCTCCATCTGGCCACATCACAAAGACACCAAAAAAATGTATTGCATTTCGCAATCTCTCTACAAGAGATACTCAAGCTGTGCTGCAAGCCAGAGCTCAGCGGGTTTGGCATATTTATACAGAGAGTTCAGAGCTAGAATAGCAGAGGATGTTAGAAAGCAGGATTGAGGTGCACTGGTACAGCTGTGTGAAAGAAACTTGCATCACATGTGACAAGACTTTTTGCCCATCCTCCTGTACTCCAAAGCACAACATTCAAACACACATACAAACAGAAGCCTAGCATAAAAGGCCATTTTATTTATTTTGTGATAACATACGAACAGCCATACTGGGTCAGACCAAAGGTCCATCTAGCCCAGTATCCTGTCTTCTGACAATGCCAGGTGCCCCAGAGGGAATGAACGGAACAGGTAATCATCAAGTGATCCATCCCCTGTCGCCCATTCCCAGCTTCTGGAAAACAGATAACTGACGATCTATTTTGTTCCCAGGACTGTGGTATTTATTTTATCATCTCAAAGTGAGAGTCTGACTTCACTTTATTTTCATTCAACATACCTGCCACACAGAAGGAATAAATTGGGAGAAATTTAACAAGAACAAATGATGGAGTCCAGTGAAATGCTTGTAAAAGATTGGAACCAGAACAAATGGACTGAGAGATCTTTATAGAACGCTCACCAGTGGCTGGGAGAGAGCCATTCTCCAGCAGAAAGAACAATAGGCAAAGCATTTAAAAACCTTTTAAAATCATTTCAAAGGTCAACCACTGTCCTCAAGCAAAATTGCAGATTTCCTCCCAAATCTAAAGGGTCTGTGAAAACTAGTTACTGTAACGTGCTTGGCCTGGATGCTCCAAATAAAAAGGAAAGACTGAAGAGTTAGGACATGTAAAAATAAAATAACCTTCCTCCAAGTTAAAATTCATCCTGCTTTTACAGAAGAGAGCTGGGAAAACTGAATTTCCAAATGACCCAGATAGAACGGAGTGACTGAGAACTGAAAATGGGGTCAACCTACTTAGTTTGGCAATTGTATTTGCTTACAAGTATCCTTAATAAGGACAGCAGGACGTGGCCCTTGGAAAACAGACACTTATTTGCAGAGCTGCACACTGAACTTTTCTATAAGCCAGTTTAGTTGAGAGCCATAAGATCAAAGACCCATTGATAAATGGCTGATGTGAAGGGAAAAGAAAAGGCTTTTGGCTCCTTCCTCTGGAGACTTCTGAACACTCATTTCCAGCTAATTTAGTAGGATATGTGCTGGGAAAAGTGACTCCTCTCCTCTATGCAGTACGTTGCACACAGTCTCATGCATATTCTCTACCTAAGGGCTTAGTCCTGTTCTGCTAAGGCTCTCTGCTAACAGGCACCAGATGTTGTTTGTCAGGTGCATATACCTCTTTAAGGGCCCAATCCTGCAAGATGCTGAATGCCCTGTACAAGTTCAGGCACAATACATCAGCAGACAGATGTGCATAATTACCTGGTGAGCACAAGACAGATATAGGGTCAAACTTATGGTTGATCTTTTAGATTTAACCCTGCATTTCCTGATGTTGAAAGGGTTTGATTGGTCAGCCATGGCCATAGGTGCTGGAACTAGGGGTGCTGGGGGTGCTGCCACACCCCCTGGCTTGAAGTGGATTCCATTATATGCAGGGTTTACAGTTTGGTTCAATGGCTCTCAGCACCCCCGCTATACAAATTGTTCATGCACCCCTGGCCAGAGCCTTGTATTAACACAGATTTTTTGCATCATGCAGGAACAAAGCCACTCACCTTGGGAAAGCACCAATTGGCACAGAATGCAATGACCCACCAGCTGGCAATACAGATCATTATGAACACATCCTGGTGCTCCTCTCTCTGCACTGACTCCCTATGGAGTACAGACTGCAGTTCAAAGTGGCTGTCCTGATATCATCAAAGTCTTCCATGAGATTGGCCTAGCTGCTTGACAAACTGCCTTTCCCTCCATGATCATGACCTTCCAAGACTAGGGTTGCCAGGCATCTGCTTCTCAACCAGAACCCCCGGTCGAAAAGGGATCATGGTGGTGCTGACCGGGCCACTAAAAGTCCAGTTGGCAGCGCAATGGGGCTAAGGCAGGCTCCCTGCCTGCTCTGGCTCCGTGTGGCTCCCGGAAGCAGCCACTATGTCCAGCTCCTAGGCACAGGGGCAGCCACGGGGGCTCCATGTGGTGCACCCTATGCGCCAGCTGCGCAGCTCCCATTGACTGGGAACCTCGGCCAACGGGAGCTGCAGGGGCGGCCCCTGTGGGCGCAGGCAACATGCAGAGTCGCCTGGCAGCTCCGCCTAGGAGCCGGACATGCTGGTTGCTTCCGAAAGCCGCCTGAGGTAAGCGCCACCCGGCCGGAGCCCACACCCTGGTCCCCCTCCCACACCCCAACCCCGTGCTCCAGCCCTGAGCCCCCGCCTACACCCCAACCCCCTGCCCCAGGTCAGAACCCCCTCCCACAGCCTAACTCCCTCACAGAGCCTGCACCCCAACCCCCTGCCCCAGCCCTGAGCCGCACCCCACAACTCCTCCCGCACCCCAACCCCCTGCCCCAGCCCAGTGAAAGTGAGTGATGGTGTGGGAGAGCGAGTGATGGAGGGATAGAGTGAGTGGGAGGGGGTCAGAGAAGGGGCGGGGCAGGGGCGGGCCTCGGGGAAGGGTGGGGCAAGGGTGTTCAGTTTTGTGCAATAAAAAGTTGGCAACCCTACCCAAGACAGCTAGCACCATCTGAATAATGCAACTGGTGATAAGGGAAAGTTCAGATTGCAGGAGATGCAACTTTCCAAGCAGCTGAACCTAAACTAGAGTTGAGAAGAACTAATAATAACTTCAGTGTGTGCAAAACTAAATGCAAAATTTATTTCTTTAATTTTGCTTTCAATAAGTTCTTCAGACACATGCACGCACTCACCCCAAATCGAAATATGTGATTTGCACCTAGCTACTGGGAAAGAAAAGAGAGCGGGACAGTATAACTTATTTTTGTTTTTAAATAGATGTGTTTGTGTGGGTGCTCAGATCTACGTTGATGGGGGCAGATAGATGCACATTTCATACAGACAGAGGGGGTAATGAACACAAAGGAAATTTGTCTGTGCCAAAGGAAATTTCCTATCAGAAAAATCTCTTCTCGTGAGTAAATTCTTACAGCAAACAAATGCAAAAAGAAAAAAAAATCAACTTTAAAATGCCCTTCATAGGGATCCCACTTGCAAAATAACAATCCATCTATCCGTACACCAACTTTTAAAGGGGCATAATGACAGGAAGAGAAGAGGAGGAAAGTTGATAACCATTTAGCCAAATCCATTTAGAATAATGAAGCATCTGGTCTGGTGCTCCACTTCATTGATGTTAAATAGCTATGGGAAAATTGTATATCGAAGAGACAACCGCCCATGCTTGATCCCAGTTAGCCATCTGAATGCAACTAACTGCATTAGGATTTTATCCACTGGGAAAATCTTATTATGATGATGACTCTCTGTTGAGGAAGGCAGTGCTTAGAGATGAACTAAGCACTTGGCTGTATTTCACTATAATGAGTAATTATGAGGGTGGGTTTTTCAGTTATTGTCTGTTTGGGATGGAAACCATCTCTTTAAGGGTATTCTGTAACTGTATCGTTGCTCATACTGTGTATAAAGAACCAGACGGACAGCAAAGGAAATATGTGTAATCCACAGCACAGGTAGGTAGGTACAGGCCATATGTGCCTCCACCATATGTGCCTTCCACGTGTTCTGCAGGAATAATGTCTAAAGATGGGAGTTGGGTTAATCTGGTCCCCGGGCCCATAGAGTTCCTGGCCTGTCAATAAGGGTGTCAGTTGTGATTGTGGCTTTTGAACTAGACCAGGGTTTCTCAAACAGGGGTCGCCGCTTGTGTAGGGAAAGCCCCTGGCGGGCCGGGCCGGTTTGTTTACCTGCCGGGTCCGCAGGTCCAGCCGATCGCGGCTCCCACTGGCCGCAGATGGCTGCGCCGGGCCAATGGGAACTGCTGGAAGCGGCGTGGGCCGAGGGACTTACTGGCCGCCGCTTCCAGCAGCTCCCATTGGCCCGGAGCAGTGATCCGCGGCCAATGGGAGCCGCGATCGGCTGGACCTGCGGACGGGGCAGGTAAACAAACCGGCCCGGCCCGCCAGGGGCTTTCCCTACACAAGCGGCGATCCCTGTTTGAGAAACCCTGAACTAGACTGAGACTCAGACGCTCTTCCCATAGTGAACCAAACCGCTCCTAGATGCTACCAATCTGGTATCTCAACCATGGAACTGCTCTAAAATATAGATATATCTAACACATATAGTATGACTGTTGGGCCAGATACTGATCCCACGTAAGTCAACTGGAACTTTGCCATTGCCTTTGATAATGGCAGAGTTATGGCCAAACGTGTGCTGAGAAGTGAGATCACTGCCAATTGTGCTGATCAAAATTGTCTCATTGTTTCCTTGTCACCCACCATCTGTCTGTCTGAATCCTTGGCTTTCTGGGGCAGAGACCCGCCTTTTGTTCTATCTTTGTACAACCCCTAGCTGCACCGTGAGGGTCCAGATCCTCGACGAGGGTTTCTATGCCCCAGAGTAATACAAATAATAAATATTAATAACCTAATTCCAAATATTCTATACGTGGCACTTGCTTTTGATGTTCTGTGTCCATAACAATGTAACACATGTAATTTGAACTAAACTGATTATATGACGGAGGCCTAAGGTGGATACTTTTAGAGCATGTTTCCACATATGATTCCAGTCTGCAGGACTTAACACAAAGAAACAAGCCAGCAAAAAATCAGTCATTTTTTATGTTATATCCTTTTCCCCTGACCCTTTGTTTTTCTTGTCTATGTAGATCATACATTCTCTGAAGAATGGACTGTCTTTACTCTATGTTGGTATCGTGTCTAGCGCAACAAAGCCCCAAAATCAGTTGGTCTCCAGGCACTACTGTAATAGTAATGCTAATATTACAAATAATAATTAATAGTATCTGTTCAAACAGTCTCTTTCTCATGGTTGTCTGCTCACAGAAGATCGTAGAGTCATAAATTACAAGGCCAGAATGGACCACTGTGGTCATCTGGTCTGACATCCTGAATAACTCACAGGACATCCCTGATTTAATTTCTGGTTGAATTAGGGTGTGTCTTTTTTTTTTTTTTAATCCAATTTTTATTGAAAATGGCCAGTGATGGCAAATCCACCCCAACGTTTAGTAGGTTGCTCCAATGGATAATTGCCCTCAATGTTAAAAATGTGTCCCTTATTCCAGTCTGAATTTGCCTAACTTCAACTTCCAGCCATTGGATCTTGTTAGATCTTTTGCTGCAGTTCATTTGTTTACTTGTGACATCAGCTTTTAATGTGATTCTATTTAGTTAGTGTACTTCAGTTTTGAACACAATCCTGTGCACAGACCTTCCCTGACAGGACTCATCTACTGTCTGCCAAGAACTGATTTGATTTCGCTACCTTCCAAACAAATGTATACAAAAATAATCAGGAAAACGAAAAGATCAGACCATTGCTATAACTAATATTAACATTGGTATTAACTCTGGTCCCAGGCGCCAATTTTCTAAGTAGCAGTTGAACAGCCCATCTGCTCTGGCTGATACACACTGTCCATTTGAACTGATTTATATATAACCCGGGCCTTCAACCAGCAGAATGGAAGTGTCAGCATGAAAATGCACCGACTCTGGAGCTTTCGACCAAATAACGTTTTCCTGCATCTGAATCCCATTGCCAGTCTCAGGGGTAATAAATTAGTGTTTAAAACATATTAGCCTTTTCAGCATCCATTAGGGTAAACATTCATTGCTCATTTATTTTCCTTTTGCTGGATCTTTGCCTTCACAAGCCTGACTCTTACTGATTTCCTTTAATTGGCTTTTGTATCATGTGAAGGCTAAAGTATTCCTGCCAGAGCAAAGCATGAACTATGTGTTGTGTGTGATAGAAACATGTTCCTATCCAGGAAAAGGAGGAGCGATCAGTACAGTACTACAGAGAGTCCTTTAAACATCTAAAGACACTATTGCATTTGCTATTTAGTCAACAGAATATGCGCAGAGGTTTGTGTAAGATTGGTCCATCCTCTGTGTTTCTACAGGTACGTCTGCACTGCAATCACGGGTGGGTTTGCAGCTCGTGTAGACATAGGCGAGCTAGTGCAAATTTAGATAGCCAATACAGCAGAAGCTTCAATGTGGGCTAGCCACCTACATACTTCTCGAGGGTTGCAGGCAGGCTAATACAGCTGAAGGCCTGTGCTGCCACGGCTTCCCTGCTCCAGTATCCGAGCTAGGCAGAACCAAGGTAGCTCAGGTATGTCTGCACAAGCTGCAGTCTCACCTCAGGATTGCCGTGTAGACATAATTCTGTGGTGCATTCCTGTCACTTGGTGGTTTGCTTATAATGTGCGTTATTTGTTTGTGTTTTTCTGTGGCCAATGCCAGGGAATATTTTCATCTCCTCCAATTTTCTGCTCAGGAACTTAGCCATGCACCTCTACCTTCTTCATTGCTGAGCCTCATAAGACAAAGCCCAAAGGACAGAGACCAGAGGCATCACTGCACGCTCACTGCCTATAGTTTAAAAAATCCTGGCTCATTGATGGGGAAGTTCAGGTCGATTTCAGGTCAAACAGAGTCACCTTTTAGTTTCTACCGTATGATAATTCTGGCAGCCAGGAAAAGGAAGAACAGGCATTGAATCAACCAGACCTCTCTCACACTCCCCAGTACTTGTGCCCACTTAAAAATGATTCCTTTTCCCACCAAATTTAGCATACACTTTCTATCTTCAACCAGGCCAAGGCTCAGCTTCCCTTTTAGTGGGTGCAGTTTGCACTCTCATTTTTACACCTGTAGTCAGAGGCACAAGCACTGAGATAAAATGCCATGGGAAATTTTTCAGGACAGGCTGACATGCACAAATGGGAGTCCGACCTTCTGAACACTTACTCTCATATTCATTGCAAGAGGGTGATGGGGTCTACAGGCCTCACACTGAACCAGGGTTAGGAGTAGAGCAATACCAGGCTAGGGAGGCCTTGCCCCTCAGCAGGGCATGTTCCCAGTGGAGGAACAGTTAAAAAGGACATTGGTAGTCTAGGGAAAGTGGGGAAGAGTTGTATGTTGTACCAGGAAGCAAGGTTGATGCTGAGAATGGTGGCAGGAGAGGCTACAGCTTTGTGAAGGCTGCTTTAGCAGCAGGGATTTGGATTTCCTCCTTTTCTGGGAGCTGAAACTCCTAAAAGAGATCACTTGAACAGGACATTAAGAGACTGAAGAAGGTCTTCTAAGCCAGTTACCAGGCCCCAAGCTGAAGAGCTCCAGATTGGTAGACAGTGACTCAGGGGAAAGCCTAATTTGGGGCAATTTAGTAACTGGGTTGGATGTTTGATGAACCCCTAGGGCCCTGGGTTGGGACCAGAGGAGTGGGTGGGCCTGGGTCCCCCTACTTTGCCTCTTCCCCCCTGCTTTTCAGTCGGGACAGAACCTCTCAGAGCACACAGGAGTAATTGAGGCCACAGCTGAGACCCCCCCCCCCCCGCCCTCTGGGATGATTAGGCTAGCAGAAATTGCAGGATCATGGCTTGACCACTAGGCCAGCTGTGGTTTGCATTTCCTGGTTGGGGGGGAAAGAAATAAATATAAATATTTAAAGCAAAACAAAAGGTGAATCAGCAAGATGGCAAAACTCCGCAACCTTCCCTTGATCTTAGCACGAAGGCAACAGAGCACCCATGAGTGTTAGTCTTCATGATCTTAGCCTGCAAACTGTGTGGCACATTTGGGTGCTATGTAAATGAAAGTGACTAGTAACAATCCCATTTGTGTGATGACTCGGTTTGGATTTTTCAGCTGTGACACCACATCCTTTCTGGCAATTCCAATGCCTGGCATAAGCCAATGTGAACCACAAAGAGTATGTGAAAAAGGAGACAATAGCAAGAGCCATTGTTAGGTGTAGACTATATGAATAGCAACTGCCACTTGAATCAAGAGTAGCAGAGCTCAGCCAGACAGAGCTTCCTGTTTGGCTCACCTATGTAAAGCTGCTGGGTAAGGGGATGTGGGTTCCTATGTCTCTTAGGTGCTTTTGAAAATTTTACCTACTGCGAATAGCCCATTCCGAAGGGTCCTGGTCTGATTGTTAAAGGCGGTTAATCCAGTCACTGGATTGGAGAATGATTATGATTGGCTGACTCCACTTTAGTGTCCTAGCCAGTTGTTATATCTATTTCCAGGTTTGTTCCATTATTTCAGGACTAGCTTGTTATGTCTCTGATCAAACTGATCCAAAGCCTCTTGCATTCCACATAGCAGTTAACACTTTCACATTTAACAAACAATTAGAACCCCCAGCCCAACCACACAGAACCATACATGAGCCTTCCCTGTGCTCTCTTGAAAGCATTTTAGAACAGTGAGTAACATCACTATCCCCATTATACTGATAGAAAATTGACTTTCAGACAGAGGTTCAATGACTTGACAAAGATCACATAGCAAATCAGTCCCAGAGCCGGCCATAGAACCCAAGATTTCTGACTCCCAGAAATCTCCGTACCCTAACCTCTAAACCATGCTGACTTCTAGATCTATATGGAGTGAAAGAAAGAAAGAAAGAAAAAGCATCCCACAATCTATAACAAAGCAGGTACAAATCATAAGTCATTTTAATTGACACTGGCTGCAGATACCTTAGCTTCACCTCTGAGATGAAGAGCAAATGGAAAACAAGGCAAGCTTATTATCTGTTCAATAAACTTCCATTGTTATGTCTGGCAATGACAGGTTTTGTCTGTGTCCATGCATGCTCTCTTTCTCTCTGTCTTTCTATAATAAGGGATTTTCTGGGCTGGTTTTGAAACTGACATAAATCAGAAGACCAGGAGCCTCTGCTCTCCTTGCTTATGGAGTATGAACGGAAAGATGTTTATTCTGATGGGCTTTCTATTAAGCCATCATTCATAACCAAAGATAGAATGAAACTCATGAAGGAAGAAAACATCCATATAGAACAGATGCCTCTCCATCAAAGGGAGCGAATGTGTCACTTTGCAAATGTCCACTACTCAATGAACAGCTATTTGTCTCCTTTCCTCCCCTTAATTTAATCCAATTTTTCCCTCTTCTAATTCCTCTCCTTCACCTGCTCACTGGATAGAAACCTCACTGATACGCAGGCAGCACTGCCAGCTGCTCTGTAACTCTCTCTCTATTTCTCTTAGATACATAGGCCCTGATTCAGCAAACTCCTTACACACATGCTTAACTTTTAAGCACATGCTTAAATCCATCCCTCTTCAGCAAAGCACTTAAGCATGCACTTAAGTCCCATTGACTTCAATTAGAATTAAGCTCATTTAAAGAAAAGCACAGAAGCACGTACTAGTAGTGCTTTTGGGACCTGGGGTAGCACCAGATCCCATGGTGTGTAGACACAAATTTACATCAAATAAAATTGTTCATAACAGTCAGGGGCGACCTAAAGCAGGTGACTCCAAGGTTTTGACACTCACAAACATTGCTCCACCAAAGTAAGGGGGGATTGATTTACCTTCAAAATCAGAGGAACACTGTGGAATACATTTATGAAGACTTCAAACCACTTTTAGAAGCATTAAAATAGCAGTTAGTTGTGGCTGTCTTAAAACCCATGATGTGTCTGTATATTTCAGTGGGGTGTCCTCTCCAGGGCTGGCCTTACCATTAGGTGAACTGAGGCGGCCGCCTCAGGTGCCAGACTCTGGGGGGCGCCACTAGGACCCAGAGTGTAGAAAATTGTGTCTGCTGCTGGTGCATATATATTCTCTCTGCTCTGGATGCACAGAGATGGTGGAGTGCTGTGCTGGAGGAAGGAGGGCACAACAGACATAACAGGCAGGCAGGAGAAAAGGTGAGAGGGAATAACAGAAAGCAGCAGGAGCTGCGGGGAGAGAGAGGAGGAGGAGCCTCTTATGTACCTCTCTAGCACCCCCAGGAGCCTGGACTGATTCACACCAGCTTCTCAGGGACCTTCCTGTTTCCTGCTGCTTCCTTGAACCCACTTGAGGAGAACAGGCAGTCAACTGAAGTAGTAGGAGCCAGTTAGGCCCTTAAGACACTGATATCTTCCCTCACTCAGGTCCTGCTACCAGCCTGCTTATTTGTCCCCTTCAATTGAGTGTTGAGAGCCACTATAGCTGGCACAGAACAGCAGTCATGAGTGAAAGAAGAAAACGCCCCTCTGGGGCAGCATTCAGAAAAAGAAAGAAAGCAAAGGAAGCTTTTCTATCTAAGCAGGAAGGAGCTCTCCTGAGATACATAGACACAAATATTCACGGTGAGCCTTCCAGCCCCAGTGAGGATGTGAGTAGTGAGGAGATGCCTGATCTTCCAGTTAGTCAGAGTGCAGGTGACCTGGAAGCTACTGCAGCATCCATATATCCATCTCAAATGGATGAAACCATGCACATTCCTGAAGGAAAGTGTAGATCAGAGAAGAGTGTGGTGGAGGTGCAAGAAACAGCTGCTGCTGAGTTTAGTTCCTTAAGTCTAGATGATCCAGGACTGTGGACTCACTTGAGCAGTAGCCTGAGGGACTTCCTTGTACTGCATGGGCCACAGCAAGTGAAAAACTTCATGTTCCCCAAAGACAATGAAAATAGAAGTTTCCATCCAACACATTACTGGCGTGAAATCCCCAATGGTGACAAAGTGGAGAGGCCATGGCTTATGTACTCAAAAACCCAGAATGCTGCATACTGTTTTTGTTGCAAACTCTTCCAGTCTAATGTTCCAGCCACACTGGGTTCTACAGGAACAAAGGACTGGAAAAATCTGGCTAGAAATCTGGCATGCCATGAGAAGGCAGCAAATCACCAGAGAGCATTCCATAGGTGGAAAGAGCTTGAGATGAGACTAAGGTTAAAGGCCACCATAGATGATCAGCATCAAGAGATTGCATCAGAGTCTCTTTACTGGCAAAATGTTCTGAAAAGGCTCATTGCCATTGTGAGAATGCTTGCTACCCAAAACCTAGCACTGCGTGGCACTTCAGATCAGCTGTATGTGCCAAACAACGGAAACTTCCTTAAAATTTTGGAGCTGATTACTGAGTTTGATGCTGTACTCCAGGAGCATCTAAGAAGAGTCACCACCCAAGAAATGTACACACACCACTACCTTGGAAAAACAATTCAAAAAGAGATCATACAGGTCCTGGCAACAAAAGTCAAACAGAAGATTGTGGCAGATCTGAAGTCAGCAAGATATTACTCTGTTATTCTGTACTGCACACCTGACATCAGCCATACGGAACAAATGACTTTAATGGTGCATTTTGTAACAACAACAGAACCTAGTGAAAATGTCCCTGCAATGGTGACTGTCAGAGAGCATTTTCTAGAATTTATTGACATTGATGATACTACAGGAGCTGGTATGACAAATGTGCTTCTTAAAAAGCTGGAAGATACGGGATTTGCGATAGCTGACATGAGAGATCAGGGCTACGATAATGGTGCCAACATGAGAGGAAAGAACACAGGCAAAGGGAAATGGAATCACCAGAAACATACATAACTTTAAATTTCTGTGTGGTTTAGTGTTGTGGCATGACATACTGTTTGCTTTGTCCAGTTGTTCCATTGCTCCAGATATATCAAGGTCAACACCTTGGAGTCTCTTGCTTACAACATTTATTTCAAACTCATACCTACAGTCTTACCGGTCAAATGAAGGATTTCAAAATGTTCTGAAGAGTGCACAGAAGTGGGCAGAGGAACTTCACACTGAAGCTATTTTCCCACACATTCAAGAATACAAAAGTCACCGAAGAAGAAGACATTTTGATTACAAGGCACGGGATAATCCCATAAGAGACCCCAAACAACAATTCAAAGTTGAATTCTTTAACCGGGTGGTAGATTGTGCAATACAGTCAGTTGAAGAACGTTTCATGCAGCTCAAGGAACACAGCAGTATATTTGGGATGTTGTATGATATTCCAAAACTCCTCACTATACCTGAAGAAGACCTACACCAGCAATGCAGGGCTGACACATGATGACATGCGCGATATTGATGCGAGTGATTTAGGTGATGAACTGAAAGCCCTTTCAAGATACATTTCAGCAGGATCAACTCCAAAGGCTGTTCTGGAATATATGTGCACAAATAAGATGACCACCCTCGTTCCAAATGCTTTTGTTGCTCTGCGCATACTTCTAACACTTCCTGTAACAGTTGCCAGTGGAGAACGCAGCATCTCCAAGCTGAAGTTAATAAAAACACATCTGCGCTCCACAATGACACAGGAGAGGCTGGTCGGCCATGCAATCATCTCAATAGAGCATGAGCTGGCCCAGACTGTGGGCCTTCAGGAACCAGTTCAAATCTTTGCAACCAAGAAGGCACAGAAAGCACCACTTTGATTATTCAAACAGATAAAAATGCCAGCATTTAGTATGCAGACAAGAAAAGTTACATTTGCTGTTCAGGCATTTGAAAGTTAATTGTTTCTTAAAATTTTTGAACAAGGCATTTTAAGTTGTTAGTTCTCCTTTATTGGGGTAGGTAGCAGAGCAGTACCATGAGAGGAGTAGAACAGGAAGAAGACAGAATTGAGAACTTTCAAAGTTTTGGCCAAAGCGAGGGGGGATGGGGGCATCATTTGAGCTCCCCGCCTCAGGTGCCAAAATGTTGTGGGCCGGCCCTGGTCCTCGCAGACAAATTTACAGATGATGTCTGAAACTTGGGGCCAAGTCGTGATTTGATGCCAAAGGAGAGCAGTGTAGAAAGTTCCATGATTTCTCCCTATGGATCTTATGATTGTAACAAAAACTGTCCCATTTGTACCCTGCTCTTCATTGCACAGGAAACAACCTCTTGAGGGCTACATAGAGACCAGACCACGAAGGACTGGTACAAAGGTAAAATGCCATTAAAATTTGAGTAAGAACCCCTTGAATAGGACCCTAGCTTTGTGGATCTCAAAAATGGTAAAACTGTTTGTTTTCTAGTATGAAGAAAATTTGGCTGAGAGATTTGTAAAAAGCCATGTCCTAAAGGTTCATCTACCATCTCACAAAATGGCACAGCAGATTTTGGGTGCCTAATGGGGGGTGTCTAATATGTAAATGAAGGGAATGAGTTGAACAGTACAGACTTCTAACAATTACAACTTGGCTTAACCTAGCCCGATGTAACTGAATTGCCAATGGCTCAGCACTTAAAGGGGTCAAGACATTTCTCTGCAGATATGATTAGGTGTTTTAACTCGAACAATTTTCAGCACACTGAAGTGGCTCTTTTAGCACACTAGAAATTCAGCCTGATCTTTGGATGTGCGTGGAGCCTTGTCTAAGATCAGGCTAAGGCATCCAGACTGGAACATTTGTGAATCTTATAGAAAGCCAGATTTTGTAAGGCACTCAGTTCTGTATTTCCTATTCTATCAGCCATACTCACGAGTTGAAATATCATTGAAAGACACTAAAAGAATCACTTGACAACGTGAGGGTGCCTTCCCCAAACTTGAACTTGGTGGAATAACAAGGTGCTAATTTTCAGACTATCAGATGGACTAGGTTTGCATGGAAACATGTATGAGCAATTGCATGACTACTTTTCATAAGCAGTCACTGAAACTGTGCAAACTATATATTGTGACAAAGTTCCTCCTCTATCTTGGTGGGTCCTGCGCTTATTGGCGGATTTTCTTGCCTCAGAGATTCACCATGTGGGTTGGGGAACAGCCCAGAGACCTTCCCCTCTGGAAGAACCCACAGTCCAGGTCAATTGGGAGGTTTGGGGGGAACCCGGGCCCGCCCTCTACTCCGGGTTCCAGCCCAGGGCCCTGTGGACTGCAGCTGTCTATACTGCCTCCTGTAACAGCTGCATGACAGCTACAACTCCCTGGGCTACTTCCCCATGGCCTCCTCCAAACACCTTCCTTATTCTCACCACAGGACCTTCCTCCTGGTGTCTGATAACGCTTGTGCTCCTCAGTCCTCCAGCAGCACACCCTCTCACTCTCAGCTCCTTGCGCCTCTTGCTCCCAGCTCCTCACACTCGCACCACCAACTGAAGTGAGCTCCTTTTAAAACCCAGGTGCCCTGATTAGCCTGCCTTAATTGATTCTAGCAGCTTCTTCTTAATTGGCTCCAGGTGTCCTAATTAGCCTGCCTGCCTTAACTGGTTCTAGCAGGTTCCTGATTACTCTAGTGCAGCCCCTGCTCTGGTCACTCAGGGAACAGAAAACTACTCATCCAGTGACCAGTAGGGACTGTAAGGTGGATAGAAAGCTGGCTAGATCATCGGGCTCAACGGGTAGTGATCAATGGCTCCATGTCTAGTTGGCAGCCAGTTTCAAGCGGAGTGCCCCAAGGGTCGGTCCTGGGGCCGGTTTTGTTTAATATCTTTATTAATGATCTGGAGGATGGTGTGGACTGCACTCTCAGCAAGTTTGCCGATGACACTAAACTAGGAGGCGTGGTAGATACACTAGAGGGTAGGGATCGGATACAGAGGGACCTAGACAAAGTAGAGGATTGGGCCAAAAGAAACCTGATGAGGTTCAACAAGGACAAGTGCAGAGTCCTGCACTTAGGACGGAAGAATCCCATGCACAGCTACAGACTAGGGACCGAATGGCTAGGTAGCAGTTCTGCAGAAAAGGACCTAGGGGTCACAGTGGATGAGAAGTTGGATATGAGTCAACAGTATGCTCTTGTTGCCAAGAAGGCTAACGGCATTTTGGGGTGTATAAGTAGGGGCATTGCCAGCAGATCGAGGGACGTGATCATTCCCCTTTATTCGACATTGGTGAGGCCTCATCTGGAGTACTGTGTCCAGTTTTGGGCCCCACACTACAAGAAGGATGTGGAAAAATTGGAAAGAGTCCAGCGGAGGGCAACAAAAATGATTAGGGGTCTGGAGCGCATGACTTATGAGGAGAGGCTGAGGGAACTGGGATTGTTTAGTCTCCAGAAGAGAAGAATGAGGGGGGATTTGATAGCAGCCTTCAACTACCTGAAGGGGGGTTCCAAAGAGGATGGAACTCGGCTGTTCTCAATGGTGGCAGATGACAGAACAAGGAGCAATTGTCTCAAGTTGCAGTGGGGGAGGTCTAGGTTGGATATTAGGAAACAATATTTCACTAGGAGGGTGGTGAAGCACTGGAATGCGTTACCTAGGGAGGTGGTGGAGTCTCCTTCCTTGGAGGTTTTTAAGGCCCGGCTTGACAAAGCCCTGGCTGGGATGATTTAGTTGGGAATTGGTCCTGCTTTGAGCAGGGGGTTGGACTAGATGACCTCCTGAGGTCCCTTCCAACCCTGATATTCTATGATTCTATTATTCTATATTTGCCCTCTACCAGACTCCTGTACCCCACTGGTCTGGGTCTGTCACAATATCTATGTACATGTATTTAGCCTCCAATTTACCACTGGAGCCCACACAATGCCCACCGGTCGCAGTTACTACTGCTCATAATATATAGGTATAAAGCCACACACCCCAGAAAAGCTCCAACAGGTCTGAAATACAGCAGCCCATCTGCTTAGCAACACACGTCACCACCAACCTGTCTCAAAGGTGTTCTGTTCTCGGCGTTGGTTCCCCAGTTCTAGATCTCTGTTCTGATGTGTAAAGCACTCCATAGGGGTGACCCTTGCTATTTGAGTTGTCATCTCTCCCCCCCCCCCCACACACACACACACAACCGCACCTCCCACAATAACTAAGATACAGTCCAACAAGGAACCATTGAACAGTGAGGGAAGCTTGTGAGTGCCTGAGACAGAATCTTCGGAGGAGCTGGACCTAGACTATGGAAGTCATGCTGGTCAGAAATGAGAATGACCATGGGCCTCACCACAGTCAGAACTAAATGCAAAACTCACTTCTTTGATTAAGCTTTCCCTCACTAATTTATTCACCCACAACACATCCACTCTCACACACAAACATAAACAAACTACGAAAACCCATACATTAATCTAGCTGTGTTTTTCCTACCAGCTGGAAAGCGAGACTGGGGAAAATTATTTTTTTCCTATTTTAAATACATGGGAAACACAGAGATGCTATGGAGTTGGGGTGCTATATAAGTACTGAAATAGACCTTATGTTGTTGGGGTGCTGTATAAGTACCTAAATCAGTGGTTCTCAAACTGGGGCCGCCGCTTGTTTAGGGAAAGCCCCTGGCAGGCCGGGCTGGTTTGTTTACCTGCCAGGTCCGCAGGTTCGGCCGATCGCAGCTCCCACTGGCCGCGGTTCGCCGCTCCAGGCCAATGGGGGCTGCAGGAAGCGGCGCGGGACAAGGGATTTGCTGGCCGCCGCTTCCTACAGCCCCCATTGGCTTGGAGCGGTGATCCACGGCCAGTGGGAGCCATGATTGGCCGAACCTGCGGACCCGGCAGGTAAACAAACCGGCCCGGCCCGGCCCGCCAGGGCCTTTCCCTGAACAAGCGGTGGCCCCAGTTTGAGAACCACTGACCTAAATGGATATTTGGAGGAAGGAGTTTACTGAAGACAGGGATATATGAACAAGAAACTCAGCTGCTTTACATGGGAGGAGCTGCTGGTTCAGTTCAATGGCTGCTGAAGTTGCAGATGACTCTCCCAGAGTCAGCAGTGATTTTCTTTCCTTAATTAATCAATTGCACAAGTAACTGAGGTCCATTAGGAAGGCAGATGACTGTCTACAGACAATGATTATTGGCCTTTGGATTGTCCAAAAAAATTTCAGCAGGATAAATAAATGTGAGGTTTAATGAGATCATTTAGCTTAACAAAAAACAAACAAAAAAGGGACCAGAAAAGGCATATAATAAACCACTACATCTGCATCATGAACTTGGAACAAACAACAGGCCCCAGTTTTAGATGTTGTCTGCACTTGGACAAATACATAGTGGAGCACTGATATCATCTACAAGTTAATACATTTAGCACCACAAGACTCATGCCTTAATAATAAAATAGCAGGACTGATGGCCTGAGACTGTGTTCAGGTTCAGTAACGCAGGCTGTCATCATTGTTGTTATTATTAATAATAAGTTACATTTCTATAGCACCCTTGACTCTAAGGAGTATCAAAATCTATTTAGAAATAATGTATGGTGTGTGTGAAGACATAACTAGCTCAAGGTCTTTATACGTATTTTACAAAAGACCTCAAGACCAGATTTTCAAGTGCTCAGCACACCCAATTGGGACTAGGTTTTCAAAAGATCTCAGCTTCCATTTAGGCACCTAACTAAGAGCCAGATTTTCAAAGCATTCTGCACAGAAGCTCTCATTACCATATTTATGGGCTGATTTTGTGAAGAGTTTTGTATATTAGTTGCTTAACTATTGAAAATCTGGCCATTGTTGTGAGTACTGAATATTTTCGACAACTGCCCATAGTGTGCTCTGTGCTGTACGTTTATGTATGTATGTCATTCATTCACTTTAGTGACAAGAAGAGGTGAAAACATTGATCTCATCTGAAAGATAGAATAATCCGTAGCAAATGACCTGCCCTCAGGTCCTTGTTACTATTGTACACTGATTTACATTTACAGATTTTCTTTTGTGTTTTCCCCCTGAATTTCTTTCCATTTTCAATGCTTGAAATGAAGGGTGCTTGATGTCCCCAACAAGGGGTGCAAGCAGTGACCCTTGGGTGTCTCCAATCTCCACCCTTTCCCTCCCCACCGCTCCCGACACACAAAGGTCTTTGCTGATTACTCTGATGACTTTTTAGATAGATGACGCTTGAAGACATGAAACGCATGCAAAACTGATTCTGAACACAAGTGACTCTATATAAGTAGTTCATAGCTGAAGCATGGGATTATATGAAGAAGACAAAGAGATCCCTCGTCTCCTGGGCCATAGCTTCTTTGAAGGCCTAACTACCAGAACAGAGCCATTTCATCAATATGGATTGCCCAGATTTAGGCCTAACTGCTTCCTGTTGTGAAGAACCCACGTCAGACATTCCAGAGGAAAATCTGCACAATCTGATGAAATTGGAGTGGAGAGTGGTGGAGTGTGACCCCATTCAACAAGCACAGGATCTGGGATAAAGTCAGTCCATGTCACAACCTGCAAAGTGTATTCATGCCACTCGTAATTACTGAAAGGTCTAGGATGAAATTCTTCCCCATGAAGTGGGTCAGCACAAGGCACAGGGACCACTTAAGTGCTACTTAAATCTTGCAAATTCTCACCAACATTGGCAATTCCTTCTTTAGTGAGATCATTCTACAGCCTGCCCTGAAATGTTCAACAGTCCAGACCATGCTCAAAAACCATCATTTGATGTTAACAATCTCACCAAGGAAAGCCCAGTCTCCAAATGCTCCTTCAGGAATATTTGACCTTTGTCAATATTTTAGAATTCCCTTCCAATCAGAGTTCATGCTCAAAACATTGCATGGAGGTGGTGCTGGTTGCAGTGACGGACAAAGCTTAGGTGTTCATGCTAATACTGCTTTGATGATTTGGGGAGAGGGGTTGCCTTTGATATAAAGACTATGTAGCTGACCCATCTATGAGACCTTGCAGATGTGGACAGAATTGTACTAACCTGGCCTTACTCATTCTTCTCTGATAGTCCCAAGAAAGTTCTTTCAAGGTGTTGCTCCTCTTTCCCAAGGACTCTTGCATCTAGAGTTTTTCTGGGCTCAATCCATCCTTCTCTCTTAATTCAACTTGTTTATGTAAAGCTGCAAGGTGGAGCTGATGTGGTGCTATAGTCTAGAATTCCATCAATAAGCCGATGGCACCCAAATCAACAACCTTTTTGTATCTAGTACAGAAGGTCATAGTATCTAAGGAAATTGTAACCTGGGTGGCTCAAGTCAACCCAGGATATGATGGAGGTAATATTAGTAGAAGGAGAAAAGCATTGGTAGGAGTTATGACCTCATCCTCTACGATGAGGATATCTACGAAGGATATCTGCCCGCTGGTTTTCATGGCATAATTCAGCCTCCAGGTCATGTTGAATGAGGAACCTACCCATGATGTTCCATGCTTTTGTCACCTCCTGGCTAGACTAATGCACTGTGTTCTACCCAGGGTAGGCCATGAAGGCCATGCAGCTGGTACATCATGAAGATACCTACCTCCTTCTAAGCATGACATGAAGAAAATACTTCTTCCCCATAGACCATCAGAGACTGCCTCTCCCACTATGGAGTGAGAATAGAGCTGTCGTAGATAGTGGAGGTGAAGTGTTCTCGGTGGAGGGCTCACATCTATGGAATTCCTTACCGCAGGAGGTCAGGATGAGCCTGATTCTTGTCACTTATAGTGCATTTTGCAAGATCTGTCTGCTTGCTTTGGACTTCCCCCCATTATGGAGGGCTAGCAACAGGGCCGGCTCCAGGCACCAGCTTCTCAAGCAGGTGCTTGGGGCGGCGGCTCCGGAGAGGGGCGGCACGTCCAGGTATTCTGCGGCAATTCGGCGGACGGTCCCTCACTCCGCCTGGGAGCGAAGGACCTCCTGTCGAATTGCCGCCGCAGATCGCGATCGCGGCTTTTTTTTTGTTTTGTTTTGTTTTGTTTTGGCTGCTTGGGGCGGCCAAAACCCTGGAGCCGGCCCTGGCTAGCAACATTCTCCTGATTGACAACCCAACAGGCAACCCTTCTGGTCTTTTTGGAGAGTCCAAGTCTTACTTGGATAGAACTGAACTGAATCTTCTTTCCATTCCCAGCATTTAAATAGAGAGAGGACAGATCAATGGCTAAACAAGTGGCCAGATGGACGATAGATGGACAAAGGGATGTATGTCGGTGACATGAGCATCAGTGACTTCTCCTGTAGCAAGGATGGAAAGAAAAATAGTGCCCAATATATTAGCCATTCTGTGGGACTCATCCTGTTCACTGCATTAATAATAACTCTACATTATCCTGTGGATACTTGTTTGTTTGCATTCTTACTAGAATAGTGTGTGCTCTGCAACTCTGCTCCAGTATGTCGAGTAATTTTTTTTTTTTTTGGCTATCTCAGTCTTTGAGCTCTGCAGAGGACCAGTTGAGGTGTTTCTCCCCCGCCCCTTCCTCTAAGGAAATTCATGCCATGCAGGGGTGAGATATGGAATATGCAGATAAAGTAGCCCAAAAGCTGGTATGAAGGCGGCTCAGTGAGAAGTGCAATTTGCATTGTAAAGGAGCCTCATAAATATGCAGCCTATTAATAACTGCCTTCATTGTGACAAATGTCACCAGGCTGATTTGAGTCACTTTGGAGGTGGAACGGATAACAATTATGTGGCACCTGAGAGGAAGACTCTCTCAACAAATGGATTCTCATTTTTGTTTCTGTAGTGCAATTTAAATATCCAAGTCCAGGTTGTCAAGTCTTTAGAACTAAAATTATTTCTGTGGGACATTTGCATCTCACCAGCCAACCAGCCCCATTACCGTTCGTGAAAGCAAAACTTGAAAGAACAGGGGCGTAAACAGCAATGGAGAAGATTAAAGCCCTTGGCATTTCAGGCACCTCTGAAGCTAGGCTCTGAGCTATGGCTGAGGGGCAGTTTGCCTAGATTGTCTGCCTGTGAATGAGTGACACTCGAATGAAAGTTACTGCATGTTACTTGATGTTAGTTGTGGAACAGGGAAATCACTCTTATTGTCAATGACCGCCTAATTTAGGAGATTTGCAAAGCCCTCCACTAAGCTCCATCCTTGCATGGGCTCAGAAGGCACAAGTCAAGGACCAGCAATGATTACAGTCATCAGTACTTCAACAAGGATTCTGGCAATTGTTCCACCCTGCAGACTCTGTGTACTCTATACGGCTAGTTGGCTACAGAAGTGTTCCTTTGGAAACAGCAGAAAGAGAAGAGTGATCCAAGAGAACCAGTCTCAGCTCCATAATTGTGGGGGGTGAAACTTTTACATACTTTGGGTGAAATCCTGACCTCACTGAAATCAATGGTCCAGCTCCCAACTACAGCCTGCAGGTCCAGGGACCAAGAGCACTGGTATACTGCACATAGGCCACCAGACAGTCAGTCCCTACAGGTGGCATAGAGGTGAATTGCTACACATCCCACTATGAGAGTATCAGGTCTTCACTGCTATCCAGTCCCTACAACCTCTTGAAAGGTTTAAGACAGTGTTTCCCAAACTTGGGACGCCGCTTGTGTAGGGAAAGCCCCTGGTGGGCCGGGCCGGTTTGTTTACCTGCCGCGTCCGCAGGTCCGGCCGATCGCGGCTCCCACTGGCTGCGGTTCGCTGCTCCAGGCCAATGGGAGCTGCTGGAAGCGGCGCGGGCCGAGGGACATACTGGCCGCTGCTTCCAGCAGCTCCCATTGGCCTGGAGCAGCGAACCGCAGCCAGTGGGAGCCACGATCGGCCGGACCTGCGGACGCGGCAGGTAAACAAACCGGCCCGGCCCACCAGGGGCTTTCCCTACACAAGCGGCGTCCCAAGTTTGGGAAACACTGGTTTAAGAGATGGCAACTGCAAAGTTATCAACACCTTCATATTTTTTGTTTTGGTACCGCCGATGCAAATAACAATTACACAATCTGACAAGGAGAAAATGGAATTGTGGCGTGTTAGCCTCAATCACTAAACTAAATACTTGCAGCCTGTCTTTTACTATAGTGTAATGATACCACCTGGCCAGATAGCAGTGAGGTAGGCCATTATGGGCTTTTCTGCACTTTCAATTTAAATTACAGTTGCTGTGATTTAAGATGCTATCTCCCTGAAAGGTCCATGCTTTCCTTGTGAGTAATAATTATTCTTGGCTAATAGCGTAAATTGCGAGGCTGGTAATTAGTAGTTTTATGACATTGTAATTTTGCTTCATATTATCTGAGACTTGGATATTTTGTTCACTGCTTAATAACCTTGATCAGGGATGAATCGTTGGTTTTAAAGGACAGCTAGTCTGTAAATCTCATCATCACGCCTCTCTCTGCTGTGTGCTTGAGCTTTCGTTCAAAGAGCGTGTTCTAGTCCAGGGATCAGCAACCTTTGGCACTCGGCTCGCCAGGGAAAGCCCCTGGTGGGCTGGGCTGATTTGTTTACTGCTGCATCCGCAGGTTCGGCCGAGCGCGGCTCCCACTGGCCAATGGTGGCTGCTGGAAGCGGCACGGGCCGAGGGATGTGCTGGCCGCCACTTTCCGCAGCCCCCATTGGCCTGGAACGGCGAACCGCGGCCAGTGGGAGCCACAATCAGCCGAACCTCCGGACCCTGCAGGTAAACAAACCGGCCCGGCCCACCAGCGGATTTCCCTGACGGGCTGCATGCCAAAGGTTGCCAATCCCTGAGGTAGACCAAGCATTATGATTATGTTTATACTCTCTATTGGTTTCTGCAGAGCTGACTGTGATGTCAAAAATTCCACACAATGATTTTACTCTGGGATCAAAGTAGAAGGACAATGAGAAGTTGTAGCTTCAAAAACGCTGTTTTGAACACCAGATATCATGGATTTACTGCAGTGAAGATTTCAAAAAGTACTTAGTCTGTACCCCTTTTGTCCTTGAATTCTTTCTCTGTGGAAACCCCAGCTACAAAGTTCATCCCAGGTAAATTTTCCCTCCACAGTAGATAACCGAAGGTTGCAATGACCTTGGCAATGATTCAGAGGTAAACTCCACTTCAGCATGAACTCTTCTTGATCAATTTCTCCGCTGTGTTAGACACAAAGGGGCTTTGATTTGCCATCAGGCAGGAATCTATTTTCTCACTTCATTTCTATTTATCTTGAACAAACGTTAAATTGACAGTAAAGGACCAAACCTGTATGAGCAGGTGGGCTAGACTAGATGACCTAATTAGATCTTTTCTATCTCTTTTTTCTATGATTTTTGAAACATTATTCTGCACAGGATAGTGGGCTTATGTCTAGGGGACTGAGTGGCTCAGAGAACTAGTAACAGAATATAGAAACTTTCCCTTAGTAATCATTGGATTGAATGTGGCTGAGATCAGTAGTGCTTGAAATCTGTTCCTATCTGAAGGCTGGTTGGTGACTTCAGCATGGTTCCTAGAGGACAGGTAGGCATTAAGTGGTCCAAGCTCAACAACTGGGCTCAACAGGGTCCCAGCACAACAATGCCACTCACTGACCGTCTCAGTAGAGATGGCACTGAAGAACCATAGAGCACCAGATGGTCGTCTTGAGTGGAGGTGACTGACACACATTGGTAGGGCAGTGCGGGGGAAGCTTGTGCTGCTTCTGCCAGGGCTACCTTTTGCTTTCGGGATGCGTAGATGGTGTTACACGTCGATATGTCAGAATGATGTTTCACACCAGAGGCCTTATCTCCTGGGAGTGTCTGGAGTTCTTGAGCAACTGTGAACATTCAGGGATGGAACCTGGGGACCCTCTCCACACCTGAATGGATCAAGATGGAGTATGTTGGGACCTGTAATGTCTGCAAGTCACATCACCATATTATTGAGCAGAGCGGGCGCTGAGACAGAGTGAGCAGGGGTAGTATGGGCTGATTAGAATGAGGCACTGAAGGGGAGCAGGCTTCTAAATTAGTCATTGAGGAGCCCAGGTAAAGAAAACCCAATAAATAAATAGCTGGAAAACTTTGAGCAGGCCCCTTGGCTATGGCTGAGGAGCAAGGAGACAGCTCAGGATGGCAGGGAGGTGTGCTGGGCTCACCTGTGCATCCCCAATCCTGGGTTGGCTGTATGCAAGGGATTACGTTTATTAGGCACTAGGAAACCTTTCAGGGGAAGGGATAAGCTGTCACCAAAGTGGAAGCAAACTGCTAGCACAGAGACTAGACAAGGTTTTGGTCAATTATTTACATGGTAGCCAGGAAGAAACCAACATGTGCCAAGGACACCTGCTGAGGATTTCGATTATACAGAGATGGCAAAAGATAGGACAGAAATTACAGCTGAACCGGAGGAAGGACAGGCTGAGATCAGAGGTAAATTCTAGAAAGGTAACAGGGTCAGACTAAAAGGCTAAATACAAACATGTAAAAAAAAAAACCCTATAAATGTCTGTCTATCTATTGTCAGTGTTTGCAGAGTGCCCAATATTGTAGTATCTATGCACTTTTATTATTATTATTATTTTATTATTTATTTGTATTCTAGCAATATGTGGAGGTGTCAACTGAAATGTATGCTAAACACTATACATGCACATAGCAAGAGAAAATCCATGCCCTAAGAGACAAGACAGGCAAAGAGAGCCTTATTATTTCCTTTTCATAGAAGGGAAACTGAGGCACGGATAAATTAAGTGACTCGTCTAAGGTTACACAGGGAGTCTGTGCCAGACAGGGAACTGCATTCAGATCTGTTTGTATATGGCCAAAATAAGCTTGCCAAAAGGTTGCCCTGTTTCTTGGTGATATATCGATATTTGTATAGACATAACCATGTCCTGTCCGTACATTGTTGGTTGTTGTGGAGCAGTTTATTGATAATGGGGTTGTGAGAGGGAAAGGTGCTGCTAGGAAGTTTTCAAAGGTTTTCTATTCCGTTTGTTGTGAACTTGGAATAAAAAGCATGAAAGTGCTAAATTCAGCACTTGAAGATTTTGAAAAGCCAAGTGCAAGATTCATTTCTCAGCGTGAAGCAGAAGATTTCAAAGTTAAGAAAGAGCTCCCTCTGGAGAAATATTATCAGCTCTTTCTGAATTCACACAGGCCCCTTTGAACCTGCTCCAGTAGCTGTCCTGCCTGAGGCGGTTTGTCATAGAGAACAGTTGACGCCTCATGAAAAATATTGGGCAATTTCATCCCTGGCATAACTCCCTTCACTTTACTGGAGTTATACTATGGAGGAATGTGGCCAATTCTGTTTGGATATTGTGTATTGACTGGATGTCTGCTTCACTCCTTTGTTGTGAAACAAAAATATTTCCAGGAAAACCCAGTCTTTTGAATCTCAAAAAGAGACAGTCAGTATAAAATTCATCTGTTGGCATCAGCACTTAAATACCCAGATGACAGGTACCTTATAGATAGACCGAGAGACAGAGTGGTTTAAAAATCTCCCTCCTTCTACTAGATTATTCAAACAAAGAATTTTTAAAACCAAATTTACTTTGCACCATGCATGCTGGTTATTTCCTCTTTGCATTTAACAGGGCTTTATCAGTAAAATTAGACTGGTTGGTTTCACTTTTGTTTCTAGTCCATTTCCCTTTATAGTCATTGCAGGAAGTAGCCTAATACCTTTGTTTGGGGTTGCAACAGTAGGGGAGGAGCTGTGGAAGGTGGGCCTGATCCAGAGCCAATTAAAGCTAATAGAAATATTTTTTTTATTTCAGTAGATGTAGGATTGGGCCCTGTTCGAATAAAAATCCTGCTTACATTGAAATTTGTTTTAAAGATAATGTCAAAGATTTCCATGTCAGTTGAGTTTCATTTTTTTAAAAAGACCATTTTTGTGACAAGATTTAAATATGGGGCCAAAAGTTAGTGAATGTTAAACCTGTAGCCATCACACTCATATAAGACAGGGGCTCTCAAACTTCATTGCACCGCCACTCGCTTCGGACAACAAAAATTACTACATGACCCCAGGAGGGGGAACCAAAGCCTAAGCCCTGCCACCCTGGGCTGGGGCAGGGGCAAAGCCCAGGGCTTCAGCCCCAGGCCTGGGGCCTGTAACCTGAGCCCCGCCACCCAGGGCTGATGCCTTCAGTCTTCAGCTTTGGTCCCGGGTGGTGGGGCTCGGGCTTTGGCCCCGGGCCCCAGCAAGTCTAACGCCAGTCCTGGCAACCCCATTAAAACAGGGTCACGACCCACTTTGGGGTCCCGACCCACAATTTGAGACCCGCTGTTCTAACGCATTGGTATGTGTGTTACAGCTCCTACTCTGGGCCCAGTCTGCAGGGTATATGTATCTGTTACAGCCTTTAGCTAGCAACGAGTGGCTCTTTAGCTCAAATTGGAGCAGCTTCTGTTTCTTGTTGGTTTGTGTTTTTAAAGCTCTGGAGGTCCCCACTTTAATCCCCGGTATGTTGGCCAAGACAGGGAAAGTCACAATAACAAGACTGTGTTGTCGCAGGCAGAAGATTAGGAGCAGCTCAGGTTACACGGGGTTGTGTGGTTGTGAAACTCCTGTTTTGTTGTTTTTTCATGTAACTCTCCTTTCTAAGGGGAGAGGAGAAATGCAGGTGGTAGATGAAAGGGTCATAGAAAAGCATTGTGTTTAGAAACAGCTCTATCTCTTTAAACCTCAGTCATAGTCAAGAACAATGATTGCGTGGCAGCTTCCTACTCAACATTGCTACTGACTTGACCCAAGGGAACTTAGAGCCATACTTGCTGAGCTGACAGAGCTGTGAAAGCACATTCAATTCTTGTGCCTCGCCCAAACAACCCATGGGGTTGTCTTTGCAAATGGAATTTGTTATTGTGTTTGGATTGTTGCTCAGAGTTGCAGATCAGCTTGCTGCATTTACAAGCTCAACTTTGATAGGGATCTCCAGTGGTTACTGAACCAATGGAGACACCTTGGCTGAAGAGGGAAAATTATGTGGGCACTGAAAGAAAAATCACCCCTCGAAAGCCAAAAATTCCTTAGGCAGATCCTGTGCCTCCCACAGGAAAACCTAGGAGAAGGCAAGATGGAGAAAGCTCTGTGAGATTCTCCTGTGGACTTCCCAGGAAATTCTTCCATCAGGGTAGAGGTGGGCCCAGCACGGAAGAAGCAGGATATTCACCTAATCAAATATCACTGATCCCTTGAGCTGTGGGTGGTTCTCAGGGTTCCTGACCAGGGTTATCTACTAGGAGTCCCTGAGCTTCTGAGCTGCTCCTGCCCAATGAGGTCTCTTCCCAGGTCCCAGTCACCATAGCTCCTGCAGCTGGGGGCAACATGGCTTACACAGTGGGGATTACCTCATGGAGCTCTCCCTTAAGGGGACGTTCAAAAGCATGGAGGAAATCTGCTCAGGAGTTAATACTGTCATTGGCAATTTCACCATGAGACCAAGGGCATGCCGGGGGTTCAGAGACAGGGCAAGCGGTATAGGGAGGATGAGATCCATAGGGCATGATCTGGCCTCCTGGGCTGCTGAGTCCTTCTGCTTCGGTTATGCCACTTAGTATGGCTGCAAGTCCCATTATTTCCCTCCCACAACCCACTTCTCTGTGCGCATGCACCCACCCACACATCCTTTGTGGCGGGTGGGAGAGTGTCACTCCTCCTGCCAAAATGAGTGTTTGAGGGTGAGTTACAAAGGAAAAATGGAACCAGAAGAGGAAAAGAGATGAACCAGTTAAAGAGAATAATCATAGAGAAATGGACAAAAATCCTCCTACTAGTTTCCTCTGCAAGTCCAGGAGGCAGCATAGGAACAGCAGCATTAACACCACCGGTAGGTTACCCTTCTCAGCCTGTTCCCTCCGAATTCCATCCTTCCACATTAAATGATATTGGCATATTTCTGACTTTTTCTTCTGTTTGTACAGTGCCTAGCACAATGAGTTCCTGTCCCATGACTAGAGGTCCTGGGAGCTACCACAATACATAGAAGAAGAAGACGACTTTTCTCTGGTTTCAGAGTAGCAGCCGTGTTAGTCTGTATCCGCAAAAATAACAGGAGTACTTGTGGCACCTTAGAGACTAACAAATTTATTATAGCATAAGATTTCGTGGGCTACAACCCACTTCTTCGGACTTTTCTCTGATCTTTGTTCGTAGGCCAGCAGAAGTCTATTTTGTGTGTATGTGCTGCCATCTAGTGGTAACAAAAAGACAAATTATTTCAGAGGCAAGATGGGGAAGAATTTGAGAGAAAATCAGCAGAGACAAAATGGAATTAAAGTCTGTTATAGTTTAGCCCAGGGGTCGGCAACGTTTGGCACGCGGCTCGCACCCTGGCGGGCCGGGCCAGTTTATTTACCTGCTGACGTGGTAGGTTCGGCCGATCGCGGCCCCCACTGGCCGCAGTTCGCCGTCCCGGGCCAATGGGGGCGGCGGGAAGCCGCGGCCAGCACATCCCTCGCCTGCGCCGCTTCCCGCCGCCCCCATCGGCCCCCATTGGCGAACCGCGGCGAGTGGGGACCGCGATCGGCCGAACCTGCCACGTCAGCAGGTAAATAAACTGGCCCGGCCCGCCAGGGTGCTTACCCTGGCGAGCCGCGTGCCAAACATTGCTGACCCCTGGTTTAGCCCATGTGTATATGTGTGTACAAATATATATGGCCTTTATTTACTATAACAGGCCAAGCAGGTGCTACAGAATAAACTGTTCTCCAGTTGAATTATAACTTTTGAGATGTAAGTAGTAGTTGGTTAATTTTTACACTGTGCTTTAAAAATGTAAACTGCTATATAAATATTATTATCATAATGTGCTGTAAATCCACTCAGTGGATTGAAGGTGGCAGAAAAAATGCTTCTGTTGCAAATCACTTGATCAGTTCTTCTGTGATAGACACCTGCTCACTAGGAACTGCACTGAGAAATACAAACTAATTCCCTATAGACCTCTGAACAGCCCTCACATGACAAGGATTTTTACTGCTACCAAATTGGGCTCAGTTTCAGCCAACAACTTCAAAATCAAGGACTCTGTCTCCTATTGCCAATTCTCTGAGCCAATCATTCTCCCTTTCCAGCTTTTTAAACAGAAAGAAACTCAAAATTGCAAAATTTGGAAGCTGGTCTCAACTTTGAAATTTCCATAGTAGAGGGGTGTTAAAATCCGAGGCCACTAATAAAAAAGGGACTGCTTCCCAATAATCTTGATCCAGATTTAGTTTCCAGTTTCAAACCACCTCACAGTTAAGGTATATGGTTTAGACCAGGGGTCGGCAACGTTTGGCACGCGGCTTGCCAGGGTAAGCACCCTAGGGGAAAATGCTCGCTTTGGTTCACCTCATAGAACTGCAGTCCACCGGGAGGCTGAGGCACCTGGGTAAGTCTCAGATTAGGAAAGTTGTCTTACCAATGGAGCCGGAGTGACCTCTTTGTTTCATTAATTCCAGTTTCAAGGTGTTATGTTTCTTTGTCCTTGAATGTTTCTCTGATTCGCTTTAGGTTGTTGCACCTGTTCTGTAGCTAAAGAACTTGAGCACTCAGTGTAGCATCTTTCAGCAACACTAAATTCATTAGCACCACATCAGAGATGGTTCAAAGTCAAACCCTGGATCCAAGCCCCTCTGAACTTCACTGAAGTCTATGTCCAGAACTGAACTTTGTGTGGCAGGCCTGGCACTCCATCCTATATAGTAGATATAGCTCAAATCTATGCTTGAGCCCCACTTATTTTTCAGACTTCCTGCTCTGATCTCCATGTGGATGATATCTCCATGCTGCCTTGTGCATAATCGTTGTCCCATGTAGCACATGTTCTTTTAATTCGATTGTAAGCTCCTTAGGGCAAGTACCTCTACAGTTATGGGGCTCTGTGATGAATAATAAATTTACATGGCTTCAGTGTTTGTGTACACATATATACTATGTGTTAGTCTGTCTACAACTCTGTGTCCTCCTGTATGTCAATCTGGCCTCCTTTTTTGCACAGAAAGCCATTAATTGAGTCTGAAAATGTCACTTAGATGTCTACATACCTGATTTGCAAGCACAGTTGAATATTTAGATATCTGCATGTCCTAAACCATGTCTACATATAATTACAGGTGGAAAATATGGATGACTCCATGGCAATATTGAGGTGTGTGTGTTAGCTTTGTTTTAGATCGGTGGTTGTGACGTTAGCTGATTAAAATATGACCATGTAGATCATTGTTGCTACCACTGTTATATAATTGCAATAAATCTTGTACAAAGTGGGTCAAGTAAGGTGTCAATTGAAAAGTTATGATTTGTTGAATATGATTATGCTATTTATATGCATGTATTGTTTTTATATTTGAAGTTATGAGTATTGGCTCTGTACCTGTATTTCAAATGTTTGCTCCTGGGTAGCACCCACAAGGTATTTAGCCTACACATCTTGAAGGTACTATTCAAGTTAAATGGCTCATCAAGGAACACTTAACTCGCAATGGACCATGGGATAGCTACACTTAATAAACTTTCCTGTGAACATTCCATCTGGAATATAGGTAATGTCTTCTGCTGTGACTAAGCGAAATCAGGCATGGACATGTGACTTGCCCATGTGACCCCAAACACCATCTTGCTACCTGTACTTTTCCACAGTGAGAACAATGGGTTTCCCTTCACCTGAGAGAAGCTATAAAAGGCCCTGAAAATATCTCCATTTTGCCTCTTTCCTGCTCAAACCTCTGGACTATGGACTTACACTAATAGGAGCATTCTAACCAAGGCACTGAGGACATTCCAGTGATTTGGAAGCAACCAGAGACTTGACTTAAGCCAGCAGTTTATTCCATCACTGCTACAAGCCTGATCCAAGAACTTTGCAACTGTGGTACATATCTGATTCCTTTAACCAATTTTAACTCTCATCATTCTTACTTTCTTTCTTTCTTTCTTTCTTTCTTGCTTTCTTTCTTTCTTTAAATAAACCTTTAGATTTTAGATACTAAAGGATTGGCAACAGTGTGATTATTGGGTAAGATCTGAGTTGTATATTGACCTGGGTATGTGGCTGGCTTATAAAGAGAAATGTTCATTTATGAGGTATTTTCTTACAAGAAAACACAATTTAGCTGTGTCTGGAGGTCATTGTTTTTGTTGGGTGCCCTCTCCATCGGTTGCTTTCAAAACGAGAGGTTTTCTGTACAGTACATTAGAAAGTATGAGGCCTGACAAAAGAGTGGTAGGAATGAGACTTAATCAAGTTGGGATTGGCAGGGAGGATACAGGTATCCTACATCAAATGAAGACCCTTATTTTTGAGGTGAAAGGTCAGCAGCTACAGCCCCAGTAGAAGAAGGCGAGCTATACATTGATGCATGGACACAGCAAGAATTGTTTTATTTCTTCCAGATTTTAATGTGACAGAACAAAAACAAAGTCCATTGCAATGACTCCATTTTCCAGTGACAGTCAGACACGGATCAAACCAAAAAAATTTAAAAAAGAAAGAAAAGAAACCAAGGAAATGGAATTGGCCATTTCACACATACAGAGTCAGCTGAGAGAACATCTACATGAAACATTCCATTAAATGTACCACACTGGATATTATTTACAGAGAAACACAAGTTTAGACAGCTCTAAACGGCCTGGGACGGCGAACTGCGGCCAGTGGGAGCTGCGATCAGCTGAACCTGCGGACACTGCAGGTTAACAAACTGGCCAGGGGCTTTCCCTGATGGGCCACGTGCCAAAGGTTGCCGATCCCTGCAGTAGGGTGAGGATAAAATCACTGGATGATTGGGTGCAGCTTTACAGGGAGCTAATTGGGCTGCAGGTGAACAAAAAACAGGATGTGTTGAGGGTGTATTTAGGGATTTGACAGATCTCTGTAATAAGAACAAGCTGGGCTTTATTCCCCCATGCTACAGTCTTTGTTATATCCCTAGCACTGTATCATCCCTTCTCAGACTATTGTGATATTAGCTATCAGATGCAGGGTGTGTCTAAGCTCTCACGTTAGAACTGGGCTGGTGAACTCCTCGTCCAAAGTTCACAGACAAGGACTGTACTATCCATCAAGATGCATCCTGTGCACCTCTGAGTGATTGATTCATAGACATTAGAGATGCAACCGGCATATTATATCAGCTAGCTCAGGGGTCGGCAACGTTCGGCACACGGCTTGCCAAGATAAGCACCCTGGCGGGCCGGGCCAGTTTTATTTACCTGCTGACGCGGCAGGTTCGGCCATCCCGGGCCAATGGGGGCGGCGAGAAGCGGCGCGGGCGACCGATGTGCTGGGCGCGGCTTCTCGCCGCCCCCATTGGCCCGGGACGGCGAACCGCGGCCAGTGGGGGCCACGATCGGCCGAACCTGCCGCGTCAGCAGGTAAATAAAACTGGCCCGGCCCGCCAGGGTGCTTACCCTGGCGAGCCGTGTGCCAAACGTTGCCGACCCCTGATCTAGCTGATGCCCCTGGCTATTGTAAGCCTGATACCCACTGTCTACTGCTTAGTACTTTGTCCCCACAAACCTCTGGAATCCAAACTTCCACCATGCAGACTCTGGGGAAGATTAATCCCCGGAAGAAGAAAGGCTTCTAAAGTTTCAGTGACCATCTCCTACTTCCCCTTTTCTAATAACTGAAGATCTCAGTTTCTGCCTCCTGAGAAGCGAATTGATGGGTTTTTCAACATAAACACCATGGCTACAGTCGTACAAAGTCAGTGCAGAACACAATCGGGTCAGGTTAGTACTTTTGAATGTCCCACCACTACACACTTATCTGACTAACAATGCTTAGTAAAATTAATAAAGATGACCTCTACATCACAGAGTCATGAAACACAATTGCCCAGAACATGAAACATTTTCCCCAAGTACACCGGGACAAATGGAGTGAGTCACCCTGATAGTGGTTTAATCACAAGAAAGTCTGTGATCTCTTCAGTGCTGAAGTACATATTTAAGGTCAGGCTTGACAAAGCCCTGTCTGGGATGATTTAGTTGGTGTTGGTCCTGCTTTGACCAGGGGGTTGGACTAGATGACCTCCTGAGGTCCCTTCCAATCCTGATATTCTATGATTCTATGATACCTCCAGCAGTGGGAAAGGATAGGATGTTTTTTAGGGAACACTGCTTTCTGGGACACAATCCTCAGCAGCAGCGAAGGGGTTAAGGAGGTGCCCGTGTACTATTGCCATATTTAAAAGGACATAGCAGCATTAGCTTCAGCCTTTCCGAGGGACCGTGTGATGTGCATAAAGAAAGCTGGACCTAGCCCTTTTGAAGACTAGTAGAGAAGGGTTCAAACTCAAAGCTATCCATAAATTGAAGACAGGAGGCATAAGAAGCCTAGAATTATTACAGCAGCTCATGATTTTGTCACTTTCATAAGCCTCAACCTAAATCTGAAAAATCCATAGCCAGTTGGAACCTGGGAGCTTCACAATTACTTATTGCAATTTCCTTGCTTGAGACGACCACAGAACAGTGAAACCCAATGGAGATTTAGTGTCGGGGCAAGGAGTCACAGAAACATTTGCTTCCAATCATTTACATATACTCTGTATACTTCTACTGTAGAAAATATACTCCTTACAGTGGTGCCATGAATGAATCCCGCAGCTATTAGGGAACAATATTAATGTGAGTTACTGCTTATATATAACTGCCTCTGTGCAGCGGAGGAGTTAGACTTTAAAGTCTTTAACCCCAGGTATAGGGGATTCAGAGTGGCATCTTTCCTATCCTTAAAGGCAGGGAACCCAGCGGGGGAGATCAATATGGCTTTTGAAGGTCATGAAAGAGGAGAGGGAGCACATGGACAGAGCAGTTCAACTCAGTGGGTGGATGAGGAAAAAAGGAAAAAGAAAGAGCAAGTGATCCACATAACTCCAGAATCCAACCAGCATGTGAGTTTCTAGTGATCTGTTAGCCAAATTAGTGATCATCCCTAGTAGTAAGATGCATTATTGCATGGTAACTGTGCCATTATAACTCATTTCACTGCTGCCTTGTTGTGTAAATGGGAAATCCCTGTGGATTTTGTCAAATTTCAGCTTGGATTCAAATGTGAACCAGTGATTTTTAAAAGCACATATGGGAACCATGGTTTTCCTTTGCACTGTACCACTTCTCCATCAAACCCAACAGTGGCAATAGTACCAAACAGCTTTTTATGTCACCAACTGTCATAGTGACACAAATTTCCCATCACTCATCAGTTCCCATTAGATGTCAGCCAGCCTCTGTGCCTGCTAATGGTCTGATTAGCATTATCTATATTGTCAAGAGCAGTGGAAGATTGTTTATTTTTTTGCCTTTCATTCTTGCTTCCAAAAAATATATCCAAAAATGCAACTGAACATGCATAGTAGAACCTCAGAGTTACGAACACCTCGGGAACGGACATTGTTCATAACTCTGAACACAACATTATGTTGTCCTTTCAAACGTTTACAACTGAATGTTGACTTAATACAGCTTTGAAACTTTACTATGCAGAATAAAAAATGCTGCTTTTAACCATCTTAATTTAAATGAAACACACCCTTACCTTGTCAAATCTCTTTTTTTAAACTTTCCCTTTTTTTTTAATAGTTTACGTTTAACAACAGTACTGTACTGTACAGTAGTTGCATTTTTTTTTTTGTCTCTGCTGTCTCATTGCTTACTTCCGGTTCCAAATGAGGTATGTGATTGACCAGTCAGTTTGTAACTCTGAGATTCTACTGTATCACTTTGTGTCTAGTTGTGTGGCAAAGCCAAAGTCATATCATGAGGAATATAGGAATTCCAAGAACGATCTTTACAGGATTTAAAACTTAATTATTCCACTTATCAGACAATTAAATGTACTGTACAATGAAAGTTTGCTAAGTGCATTCTCTAGACACCAGGTTACAAGGCTATAAATACAGTAATTGTGCTTACAGTGCTTCAATAAGACCCAAATCTATAGGAAACTCAAACATCATTTTCCTTAACTAATATGGCTAAAATGCTGGTAAATTCTAGTAGTTACCATACTCTAGACTTTAAACAAAAATTGTCCCCTATTTACACTGCATAATATATACACATTTGGTTTGCAGAATCCCCAACATCATGCCAATTTCTCTTAAACAGAACTAGGCAGAAAAAAATCCCTATTATAGACATATCCTAAAATCAACACCATTAAAGAACTGTTGACTGGACAAGAATGACATGTCTCTTCCTAGGGATTGCTCTGGATGTCTTGGATTAGTGGGACTTGGTTTTAGTTTTGTTTTAGTTTTAGATTCTTCTTGATGAGAACAATATAGAGATTTAAAATTAGAAATTGAAATAGGATATATATTTTTATTTAAAAAATATCCCAGATCAAGAACATAACTAGTGATTCTTGGTGCCCAACTAGAGATAATATAAAGGGGTCTGATTTTCAGACAGCACTGAGCACTTACCTTCTAAAAAATCAGGCCCCTGAAAGGTGTCTCAACTTGGGCCCCCCCAAATCAAGATATTCCATATCACTAGTCATTTTTGGAAATCTTGACCCCAAAGCTAGACCTAACCTCAGCAGAGTTGGTTTGTTAACTATCTTCCAGTTCTTTTGCAAGCCAGGACAGCTTGTGCTAATTGCCTGAAACAGCTCGGAAATGCAGATGTTTTCTTGCAACTCACCCAGGGCATATAAGGGTTTGAATCTGTTCTCCCCTTTGATGCCTGCACACACAATGCTGCTGTTAATATTTTGTGTCAGTTATGCCCATGCATACCCGGGAAGGACAGATCCTCAGTCTCTCCCCAGTGTGGGTTGGATCTAAAGCAAATGAGCAAAGTTCTGCAGTGTGTATGTACCCTGGTTGCAAAGAGCCAATCATGGATGGGAAGTGGTCTTAAATTAGGGGTTGTTTCCCCCCCCTCCCGATAGCTGAGGTATCAGCAGCAAAGGATAAATGGACATTTTGATTTTTCTAGACATGGCTCTTTTTTGTAGCTCTTCTTCATTTCCCTGCTGCCCAATTGCTCACATCAGGACCTGTTCTCGAGTCTCTGGTAGCCTCAGGGCTAGCAGGCCTCCCGCAACCAGCACAGAGGAGGCCAGAAGGATGGGAACCACTTTGGTTATCCCGACAAAGGAAGCAAAGATAGAGTTCCCCAGGATGGCACCAAACTTGCAGAGACCGTTGAGGATGCCAAAGGCTGTTGATCTGCAGGAGAGGAAGAGCAGAAAGTGATGATTAGGAGTCAGACAGGACTGCGGGTTATTTGGTTGGTTCCTCCATCGCTAAAGGAGAGTTGGGTCATTGCATGAGTCCTCTAATACTAGCAGCTCCTATTCTAATTATAGGATGACTGCCGGCATCCAGTGTGGTAATGGTTACGCTCTTAATGAAGCCTGATTTGAGCTATGGAAGTTCATGAAACCTCATGCATCAGAGCACATGCTGTTCGCCTGCAGTTGTCAAAGAATTTCCCCATCCCCACAAGTGCAGACTTGAACATTTGCTCAGGTGCATGTTGTGGAGTGTCCAATTTCCTTTGGAAAATCACATACTGGCCACTGCTGGCATCAGGATGGCAGGCTGAGTAGACCAACAGTCTGATCTGATATGCGGAGTCTATGCTCCCAGCAAGTACCTGGAGCCAGACTGAATGAATGCCCCTGAGCTTTCTGGGAGGGCAAAAGCAGGGTGTATTTGGCAGGCCTTATTTCTTTCCACACCACCATCGCTTGGACTTCATGGAGTGCTTAATTTGCACCCCACAATTTGTGCCGACACCTCTGGGCTTGGCAGTTCAGAGCCCCGACACCTCTGGGCCTGGCAGTTCAGAGCCCCGACACCTCTGGGCTTGCTGCATCACTTATGAAAGTAAAAAAGTTGCTTGAGTCCCGGCACCTAATTGCTTGAGTGCTGGCACCTCGTTCATTACAAATAAAGCACTGAGTTCACGTCATGGATAATGTTTTGTTGTGGACATAAAGCCATGAACACGGCTTCCTCTAGAGCTTGTCAAAGCCACTCCAAGTGGTGGTTAGAGTGGGTGGCGGCTGGAGAGTCACAGAGTGCTCCCCCACACCCTGATTCACCCAGCAGCTGAGCCCATTGCTGTCCCAGCGCAGTCCCATTACCTCCCTCACAGCTGTCATCAATAGATTGAAAAGGGCAGAAGAGACTTGTCACTATCCTCTTCTCTCAAAAACTCACTCCTGAAACCTGAATACGGTGCCTCATTTCCCACATCCACATCTTTATGGGTTGTCTGCAAGAACTGGAAGCTAAAATAATCAGGAGTGGTACACTGTGACAAGAGACTGGAGGACACATTTCCAAAGGGGCTTCAACCTGTCCTCTAATCACATGCATGCAATTGACAGAGTCTTCCTATACAAGTTCTGTCTGTGCGTAATTTACGCTTGCCTGGGCAAATTCATGTACACAAGTTATATTACATGTAGAATAGAGCTTGTGAATAGAGCTGGGCGAAGTTTTTCAGAAAACAGTTTATTGGATAGAAAATGCAGTTTGGGTCAACTGGAAAATATTTGTGAATTTGACACAAATCGTTTTGGCCATTCACAAAACGGCCAGAGGAAGAGGAGGTGGTGTTGCTACTACCACCCCCCTGATCTGCATCTGCACATCACCTTTAGCCCAGTGAATAGGGCACTTACCAGAGATGTAGGAGACCCACTTTCAACTCCTCCCTGCCTCCCCCAGAACAGACCCAAAATGGGCTTTTCTTTGATTCACTCCCAGTTCTGAATATCTTTAGATTCATTTAGACCCAAACTGTTTGGGGGTTTTCTGATTCTTTTTTCCCCCCAGAACTGCCACTGAACCAAAAAATCAGTTGTTTGCCCGCTTCTACTTCTGAATACCTGTGCAGATCAAAAGTCTCCACAGGAACAGTAGGACCCCTGAGATTTATTTAAAAAAAAAACCTTCCATCACATATGTTTTAACTCAGTCATGGGTTCTTAAGATGAGAGTGGCTGTGCCTGAAGTCAGAGAATAAAAATCAAAGAGAAGAATATTCTCAGCATAGTTACCTTTTACTGGTGGGATAGAGCTCCACGGTGATCACATCCAGGGCATTCCAGGCAGCAATGCTGGCCCCGCAGAACAGACACTGCAAGCCAATCATTGCAGACTCACTATTGCCAAAGAACAGAAAGAAGCAGCACACTGCAGAAATCAGCATTGAGCCACCTGCCGGGAAAGTAAGGAGAAAAAGCTTGGCATCATTCTCTTGGCATCTCCGGGCAGCCAAATCCACCATTAATAAGAAGAGTCTTCAGATGATGGATTTTCTCCCTAGAGATGAGTGATCTCCACAAGCTTCAACTCAGCATCCAAATGATTCTGTCTAGCTCGTTGGGGCCAGGAAACAGGCTGGAAATCTCCTGGTACTAGGCTGATGTCACCAATAGTCTCACCCTGCAGATACCATAAACGTGGGCTCTCTCGTGTGGTATTGCAGCTGGACCCAGGACGAGCAGAAGCAAGTAAACATGAACATCGATGAATGGGAAGAGTTGTCTGAAGGTTGCTGAAGCTGAAAAATGGTTTGAGTTTTGGGTGAGGCGTTAGGGCTGGTTATATTGCATTCAAATCACCTGGCTCATCCGTAGTCTCAGGATTAATTTGCAGTCTATAATTAAGGGATACCCCAAGTGCTTTATACAGTTAAGATGTTATTCGAGTGCCTGACACATTTTATGCACAAGCCCAAGGGAGAAAGTGAGAACATTCATGATTTATTAGCCTCAATTCAGGCTCACTGATATAGGGTCTACACTGTTAATATTTGGAAGAGCTAGCTGGGAATTTACCCTTGGGATGATTTTCCAATGTTTCTATTTCCTGTCAGGAAAACCAAAAGCAAGTATTTTGTTTTGGGTCAGTTTGACTGAATCAAAATATTTTGAACTGTTGAACTGACACTAAATGTTTCATTTTAGGTCAGTTCAACATAAAACTGAATTTCCTTATTGTGGCACGTTGCCTCATGGGAATCGTAGTTTGGGTCCCCTTTCTTTCCTATGGGCTGAGCCTGGCCAGACTACATCTCCCACAATGCAACACATTCCTCTGACTAAGTGACGTGGTGCATCATGAGAGTCGCATAACTTGGGGTATATCATAGGAGATGTTGGTCAGGGAGCATAGCCCATGGGGGATAATAGGGGCTTCAGGCAACCTGAACTAAAGCTCCCATGAAGCAATGTACCATTACAGGGAAATGCAGTTTAATGTTGAACTGATTGGAAATGAAGTATTTTGGATCAGTTCAACAAACCACAATGAAATATTTCAGCTTGGGCATATCAGAATGTTTTGTTTTGATCAAAAATGCCAAAACAAAATGTGGGTTTTTTTTTCCAAATTGAAATTTTTTCAGAACTTTTCATTCTGTGAAAAGTTTCAATAGTTTAACCTTTTGTCCCACTTTGGGATGAAAAGAAATGTTGAACAATCAGAATTTCCTGCAGTAAGGAAATTCTGATTTTTATTTAGCTCTAACATTTGCCAGCTATCCCAATTTTTCCATAGGACACTTTTGGTTTGGTTGGGCATGTCCCATGTCCATTACAAGAACTCTGAATTCACTTTGATGTTGATACAGTTTGGTGTCACCATCCCACCGTGCGGTGAAGCTATATTGGGACTAGATGAGTTACCTGGCCACTTTGTGAAACAACCTCAGAAAATCCTTGTATATGTGTCACAGTCACATAAAATGAGGATTTAGTCCCGCAAGACAAGAAGGTGACACCTTTATCAGCATGTAGCATAATCAGTAATCCAGCCCATGGATGCTTGATCCAGGCCAGGATTTAGGCACAATCTGAGTTTATTCAGTTTGGGAGCTTGAGGCCCTGAGCGAGAATTATAGGGTCCTCTCTGTGTCCAACAGCCATAGTAAAGAATCTCTTTTTATATCAATTACTAATTAGCTATGTCTCTTCTCTACCACAAAGGATGATACAGGCATCAGCATCACCATCAACACAACCGTGCCTAGAGGTCCCAACTAAGACCAGAGCCCTATTGTGCTAGGTATTGGACAAACCCAGAGTGAGAGACAACCCTTGCCATGAAGAGCTGACAGTCTAAATAAACAAAATACATAAAAGGTGGGAGTAGAGATGCATAGAGAGGGGGAGTGACTTGTGCATGTTATTACAGTGGATCAGTTGCAGAGCCATACATTTCTATGGCCTGTGTAACACAGGAGGTCCAACTAGATGATCACAATGGTCCCTTCTGGCCTTAGAATCTAGGAATCTATGAAATAGGACCCAGATGCCCTGAGTCCTCATCTAGTGGCCTACCCACTGAACCATCAACTCCTCTGCTTTATTTGGTATTGGAGTGACTCATCGCATGCTTAGCCGGACCATTTTTCATTTGTGCGCACAGAAACAGAGAGACCTTTGTATTCACAATATCCCTTTATTATGCCCTGGGTCATCCACGCACCCAGCTGTTGATGTGTCAGTTTACCATCACCTTCACTCACCAATCATCTTTATCCTTCCTATTTTGTCCATGAGCAGTGCTGAGATGATGTTGCCAGGCAACACGGACAAACTACCCAGGAAACTGACGAGATAAATTAGGAAGTCGTTTTCCTGCTCGAAGTCCAGGTGACATCCCTCCTTCTGGTCCAGGAAGGTGACGTTTATAAACCTGCACTCGATGAATTTGTCTTCATAAAGATCTGAGAAGGCAAGAGGCAAAGATTGGACCCTCCGTGTAGCAGCAACAGCAGCTGGGAATAAGGGTACATTCTCGGAGCTCAGTTTCGATGGAGGCACACCGGATTAGAAAGGTGTTCCCTGCCTGAGTGGAGGTAGCTGGAGGCATTATGCCTGAGTAGCCAGAAGCAGGCATACTATGTGAAAGGCCACTGTATGCAACACACATAGAACAGATATAAGCCTGTGCACCTTCTTGCATTAACTGATATGCAGGGAACGGGGTCGTGTACATACACCCAAACTGCCTCATCTGGCTTCTTCAGTGTCTATCATCTCCCTACCCTCCAGTGCCTGGGGAGTGCTGGCTACAGCATTATGCCTGCCTTCTGCACTAAAGGGAAGAGGAGCACCATTTTAATGCACCCATGCTGGAGTAGCCATAATTTGGCCCTAATTGCTTGGCATTTCAACCAATGATGAGCAATAGCCCAGGAGCTGGTGCTACAGGCTGCAATCTTCATCGTCCAGTGGTTTATTTTCAGTTAAAGGGGAAGTGAAAAGCTCTTTCAAAATTAATAAATGAATGAATTAAATTAGTTAAGCTGCTTGAGATCCCAAACCAGAAGCTGGATATGGGCTGAAAAAACGACTATTTTAAGCCAAAATTGTTGAATCAGTTCTTCTATTACTTTAACTTGCCAAGGTCTGAATTCATTTTTTCTGGGTTTCTGCTGCAACAGTCAATGACACCATAAGCAGTGCAATTACGGAAGGCTGGGAACACAGCTGTCTGGTCTGCCCTAAGTCCTCACCAAGTGTTACCTGAAACTAAAGATGAGACGGAAACTGCAGATGGGAGCAGTCTTAATCGCTGGCAAAATCCTGATCTCAGTGTAAATTTTGTGACTCAGACACATATGTGCATGGACTGGTAAGCTCAGGTCTGGAAAGATGGGAAAATTCTAGCTCACCTTACATTTTAAGGCAAGTGTAGTATGTAGACCTGGTTCTACAGAAGTTCACCATAGTCATAGAGCTAACACCACAATTGGTCTCTTGTTTGACTTCCCCCTTCTTATTCCCTGATCACTGTCACAGCACAACACACACATTTCTATAGCCCCACTACAAACCATTCACCACAAATCAGACATGCACATTGTTCCACAGCCTAGACCAGGGGCGGGCAAACTTTTTGGCCTGGGTGTGCATCGGGTTTTGGAAATTGTATGGAGGGCTGGTTAGGGGAGGAGGTCGTGGCCCGGCCCCCACCCCTTATCTGCCCCCCCTCGGGACTCCTGCCCCATCCAACCCCCCTGTTCCCTGACGGCCCCCCCAGGACCCCTGCCCCATCCAACCACCCCTTCTCCCTGTCCCCTGACTGCCTCCAGAACCCCTGCCCCTGACTGCCCCCCGCCACTCCATCCAACCCCTCCGCTCATTCCTGACGGCCCCCCCGGGACCCCTGCCCAATCCAACCACCCCTTCTCTCTGTCCCCTGACTGCCTCCAGAACCCCTGCCCCTGACTGCCCCCCGCCGCTCCATCCAACCCCTCCGCTCATTCCTGACTGCTCCCCCGGAACCCCTGCCCCCATTCAACACCCCTGTTCCCCGCCCTCTGACTGCCCTGACCCCTATCCACACCCCCGCCCCCTGGCCACCCCCCTGAACTCTCCTGCCCTCTATCCAACCCCCCAGCTCCCTGCTCCCTTACCACGCTGCCTGGAGCACTGGTGGCTGGCGGTGCTAAAGCCGCACCGCCCGGCTGGAGCCAGCCACACTGGCGCCACCGCGCAGCACAGAGCACCAGGTCAGGCTGGACTCTGCAGCTGCGCTACCCCAGGAGCTCGCAGCCCCGCCGCCCAGAGCATTGCGCTGGCAGCGCGGCAAGGTGAGGCTGCGGGGGAGGGGGAACAGCAGGGGAGGGGCCGGGAGTAGCCTCCCAGGCCAGGAGCTCGGAGGGCCGGGCAGGAGGGTCCTGCGGGCCAGATGTGGCCCGCGGGCTGTAGTTTGCCCACTTCTGGGCTAGACCAAGCCAGGAATCCCCTTACCAGTGTTATAGAAGACAGTGGCTAAAATGGTGCAGTTTTTGAAGACAGTCTCGGTAGATGTCACATCTTCAAAATAGCATTCCTCAAACAGCATGTCCTCAAAAGTCACATCTTTGAATTTCATCTTAGCAAACCTGCAGGGCAGGAAAAGAAGCCCCACCCAAGCAGCAGTGAGTAAGCACAAAGCGCTCAGTGACCATTCCAATAACCTCCTAACGTGTAAATGATGTGGTCGCACAGAGTGGCAATGGTGGATTCTGGGGTTCCTGAGGAAAGGTGTTGTGTGAATGCAAGAAAGGGGTTGTTTTAGTAGACACAGGTCATCTAGGATTCCCTGCACCTGCTTCGCTCCTCAGAGTCCTCACATCAAACCAATCCACCCTTTCAGCCAAGGAGGACTGGATACAGCTCCTGTCAGTATTGCTCCTGGATCAGCTGGAGAACGTATCACTCAACAGTAATGCATAGCACTCTCTCTGTCCCTGGGTAGAGCCTCTTGTCCCTATTCTTCCTCCCATCCCCTTGCCAAGGGTAAATAAAAAATATCCATTATCAGAAGCCATTGGATCTATTGGGCTAAGCATGAGGCCTCAGGGGCACAAACACCTAATTTCCAGTCCCATCTCTGCCACTGTTTCTCTCTGTGGCCTTGGATAACATCTCTGTGCCTTATTTTCACCATCTGTACAATATGATGGAGGGAATCACCAGATGGCGCTGTTACACATTGTTTCCAGAGTTCTTTTCCTTAGTGTTCGAGCACTGTACATTTCTGGAAGAAAAGTAGCATTGTTGTTAGTGTTGTGATGTAATTTCTTTCTGTGGCGCTGTTGCAAACAGCAATCAAGTTTTCTCCTTGCCTTGATTTCTCCAATTAGAGTCAATTCTTCAAGCAGAATTGCTTCCTGGGAATGAGGCGTTGGAGCTGGGCTTAGATTTTTGGAAGAAGAGATTCACCTGCATGTTGTTTGTGACTGCCTCTGTTCAAGGACTACTGTGTGTAGTGTAAATAAAACAATTTAAACTAAGAATATACTCAGGCTCCACATTGCTGATTTTCTCCTCGCATGGGAAGCCAACCTGCAAGGCCCTGACATCTGCTACCCACTTCTTAGATGGGTGACACTACCCTTACTTACCTACAGTATCTCACGGGGGCATTGTGGAAATGTATTCCTTAATACGTAGGAAGCGCTTTGAAGTTGTAAAAAAGTGTGTGTATGTAAGTGCAAGTGTTATTGTCCAGGCTAATGAGACCAGGGCAGGCACTAGATAAAAGGCTTTGAACAAAGATCCAGCACCTTAATTTAATTGAACTTTTGCAAGAGATCCTAGTTTGATGTTTTTACTCCACTAAATTAATGCTACACGCTTCTCAACAGAGGCCTCAAACAGACATTATTAATGCTCAAAAATTACATGAAGACTAATCAAGCCCTATGTTCCATAAAGAAGGTCTCGGAGGTTACAGCAAAACTGAGGCTGATTTGCATTTGCACAGTGTTAGCCTGAGAGGCATTTACTCTCCAAGGCCTTTAAAGAGCCCTCTCCCTGCAGTTTGATTTCTGAACATTCCTCTTTAAAGGAGTTATAAAGCAGTTGCATGGCCTCCAGGGAAGTTTTAACTCACTGCCAAGGGCTGATGGGAAAATGGAGCCATAAGTCATACCAGGATGCGATGCAGGCCGTGCTGAAACACAGTCAGAGCAGCTTCTGAGTGAGTTACTGCACTAGGAAAGAACCAAACAGGGACTGGGCTAACCGTTAATAACATGGCTGATGGCTCCTTTCACCCCAAAGAGATGAATGTCTGGTCACATCCCCACTCAGAGCTCAATCCTGCAAGGTGCCAAGTGCCCCTGATGCCCGCTGAAGTCAAGAGGCGCTGAGGACATTCAGCACCTCAGCTGAATAGTCAGCCCTTTGCACGATCAAGCTCCCAGTCCCTTCACCAAGACACTGTCCCAATCCTGCCATCCAGTGTCTGGCTGCTCCCCAGTGAGGAGATAATCGTTCGGAAGTGCTATCAAGGAATCGGATATTCCCAAGTGCTATCAAGGAATACCTGACTCTATTAACTGTGGCTGAAACTTGCCAGGTTACAGCAGATGGGAAATGAAGCTTATTTCCTTTCACAAACGCTGAAGAGCATCGCCCTGTACAGATGAAAAGCAGGACCAGGAATGCAAAACAACATGCAGGGAGGGCTGAAAGGGAAGAACATTTAATACCTGTACTCACACGCACGTACACGCACACACACACATTCATCCTTGGGCCATATCCTATATTAGAATTTTGCATTGAGAGTTCACATACAACAACGATGCCCACATAGTAGTTTACAAACAAAAAAGATTGTGGGATGGGGGGTATTTGGGGTGTAGTCTATTTACTTTCTTTGGCCAGATCCAAAAGACACTCTATTGTATTATAGTCTAAAGGAATTCTTTCTGCTACCGAACAGCCTTGGATCTGCCCAGGGTTTTGTCGTAAGTTCCCATGGACCAGACCGATAACCATTTTGATTCCTTCCAGGAGTGAAGTTCTGGAACAGCCTTCCAAAAAGAGTAGTGGGGGCAAAAAACCTAACTGGCTTCAAGACTGAGCTTGATAAGTTTGTGGAGGGGCTGGTATGGTGGGACTGCCTACAATGGCATGTAGCCAATCTGCGACTGCTAGTGGCAAATCTCTCCAATGGCTGGTGATGGGACACCAGATGGGGAGGGCTCTGAGTTATTACAGATAATTCTTTCCCAAGTTTCTGGCTGTTGGGTCTTGCCCACCTGCTCAGGTCTAACTGGTTGTCATATCTGAGGTCAGGAAGGAATTTCCCCCCAGATCAGATAGGAAGAGATCCGGGGGGGGGGGGGTTCATCTTCTTCTGCAGCATGGAGCACAGATCACTTGCAGGTTTAAACTAGTGTAAATGGTGGATTCTCTGTAACTTGAAGTCTTTAAATCATGATTTTTGGACTTCAGTAATTCAGCCAGAGGTTACGGGTCTTTTACAGGAGTGGGGTGGGTGAGGTTCTGTGGCCTGCAATGTGCAAGAGGTCAGACTAGATGATCATGATGGTCCCTTCTGGCCTTAAAGTCTATGAATCTATCACCTGGTCTTTCTGTAGCATTTTTCATCCGAAACACGTTACAGACATCCATTAACAAAGCTTCACAACAGCATCACTGCAGTGTCAGTCAACATTATCTCCAATTTAAATAGAGGGAAGCTGGAGGAGTTGGAAGGCAAAAGGGAATGAAGTGATTTATCCAAGGTCATGTAGTTACTCAGTGGCAGAGACCGGAGTCCTAGCACTTTAACCACTGAACACACTTCCGGTTAGGTTGGATTTTGGGGAGGGAAGAGGAGGGCTTGCATCCTATTGCAGTAGTGGTCTCACCCAGGATGATTGGGCATAAACAAAGAAGCAGCCATAAAAAGGCCACACTGATGTCAAGTTCCATTAGAAACACATGGACGTAACCCAAAACAATGTTTGACAAATGGAAACGGACAATAGCGATAGGGAATGCCATGTAGTTTTCAACTACTAAGAGTAAAATAAAATGTGATTGTAGGATGGTGACTCTGAGTCCATAATGTATTCCTCCCAGGAGGCGCATGTGCAGCTGAAATTTTAGAGAGTCTAAGTCTATTTGGAACTATGTGAGTAACACCTAGAAGGCGATGGGTGAATTTCCATTTAGACAGGGGACATGGTTCCTGTAACAGAGTGCTGAGGGCTAGCACTTGAGCCAGCACCCTGGTCATTGTTTGTGCTAATTAGGTTCCTCTAGAAAAGGCCTAATTGGACAGAGGTGTACCTGATTACCAGGCCAGATTGGAGCTAGTGAGTCAATGAGCCAATTAGCCATTAACAGGGAAGCTGTACAAAAGGGCACGGGAAGGAGTGCTTGTGGGAGGAAGAGAAAATGGGAGAGAGAAACCAACCAACCAGAAAGCTACAAGAGCCCGACAAAGGGGGTCCTCGAAGTAGAGTCACCTTATCTTCCCAGCCTTTGGAGAAGGAGTTAGAACGTTGAGATACAGCGTGGAAACATGTATGATGGAGGGATTAAAACACTGAAAATAAACTATACAGTGGCATTTACAAGCAAGAAGGTCTCAGAGCAGTCTGTGTTTGTGACAAAGGCAGGGGTGTGGCACACTGCCCCGTCACAGCCCCCCCATCATTTTCATTGTTTATATTGTGGTAGTGCCCAATACATTCTCCATGCTGTACAGATGCAGAAGAAGACACAGTCCCTAGCCCCAAAGAGCTTTCAAACCAGAAAGACCAAAAAGAAAAACTTGTCCCAGGGTAGGGAAAAGAGATACCACATACAAACTAATCACCATGATGATGGATACATGTCTTGACAGTTACATAGGGACAGATCCTCAGCTGGTGTAAGTCAGCATAGCTCCGTTGACTTCAAAGCATTAACTAAGGATCTGGCCAATATATTTTGTTTTGAGTTGGCAAGGATGGGTGTGGGAGAAGTTTGTGAGACAGATAGAAAGTCAATGGCAAAGCTCACATTGACTGTGATGGTGCAGAATGGTGGCCATGGTAAATAATAGCTTTAAGCGAGCACAGAAGTGTTTGCTTTCAGGAAGCAAAAGTGGAAAGTAGATTTAAAAAGAAAACAAATCTTTCTTGCCCAGGACCACTAGATGGCAGTGTGTCCTAAGGAAAGAGAAGAAAGCCACCTCTGGCTCCAAAGAGGCCCAGGAGAGCAATTCCACATGCTCTGATTCCACATGCACTGGTCCCAGATAAGAAGGTCCCATCATAAGGACATGTGAGCCTGTTAGAAGAAGAATTCTGGGAAAGGAATTCTTCAAACACACTTCTTTAGGACTGTAGGTGTGGATAAATGGGGTGGGGTGTAGAGAGAGCAGAGTAGAAAGAGCACATGATCTCTTGATGCTCCATGGGTTTGCACGTGGTGTTTCCCACAGAACGAGGGTTATGCCTAGCTGGGTGAATAATGCAAAAATGCAAAAAGATGGTTCCTACAAATATCCTTTCCACTCTTAATTTACATAATGTTGCATTGGCTGTGTGCATGGCTTTACTGGGGGCTTGGGGTTTATCTTTCTCAAATGACTAAGTTCAACTGGCAAAACATATATGCTGAAAACAGATGTCACAGGCATGAGGATTCATAGAAAGTGAGTTTCAAATCCACACACGTGTGTTTTCAGACCAGAAGTGCTTATGCACGTCCTTGTTGCTGCCAGCCTGATGGTAGAGAATTGAGATAGGATCATGGGCCCACCTCTTCCTCATCCCTCGCCATACCCTTTTTGGCACCGTGTCTCCCCAGGAGTGTATCCAAGGAATCAGACCATATGCACCACTGGCAGAAATACTATAAGCATGGCAATTACAGGCGGCATAAGTAGGACCTGACACAATCTATCTGAGGTACTTCTATGGCCCTCAAGGGCACCTCACAACCTTTTAATGGATTTATCTTCACATCATCCCAAGAGGTAGGGCAGTGCTATTGCTCCCATTGTACAGATAGGGAACTGAGACAGAGAGAGATTAAGTGACTCACCCCAGGTTATATGGGAAGTCTGTGGCAGAACAGGGAATTTAACTTGGGTCTCACAGGTCCCAGGATAGAACGTTAACTACTGGACTATCATTCCTCTCTCCCTGGCCCTAAATCTTCATTTAGACTGGCCCCAGCCTCAAGAGCAATTAGATTTCCTAGGAAGCTGGCAACATGACATGAAAGGGACCATATGACACACCTGATACTGAGGGCCCTATTTATACACTACCACTAAATGCTAGACTGCCTTGCTATGGAATGGCAACTTAATGGCCAAGATTTCAAACAAGTTAGGTATGTGTTTTGAGTAGAAATGCATGTCTAATTTCTGCATGCAGTTATTGTAACTGCATGCTTAAATCAGGTAACTGTGTGTACAAACAGTAAACATGCTTAACTGGCAACTTGCCCAGGTAAGTACCCAATTTGCACATGCAGTTGCAGCATTTGCTTGTCTACTTAGTTTGAAAAACTGGCTGTATTCTAAAACTTCAGAGAGTCATGAATGGTGATCACCGGCATTCCCAGACTGGTAATGATTTAGAACAGGGATCAGCAACCTTTGGCATGCAGCCCATCAGGGAAAGCCCCTGGTGGGCTGGGCCGGTTTGTTTACCTGCAGCGTCCACAGGTTCGGCTGATCGTGGCTCCCACTGGCTGCAGTTCGCCGCTCCAGGCCAATGGGGGCTGAGGGAAGGGCGGCCAGTACATCCCTTGGCCCGCGCCGCTTCCCGCAGCCCCCATTGGCCCGGAGCAGCGAACCACGGCCAGTGGGAGCAGCGATCGGCTGAACTTGCAGACACTGCAGGTAAACAAACCGGCCTAGCCCGCCACGGGTTTTCCCTGGTGGGCCACGGGCCAAAAGTTGCCGATCCCTGATCTAGAATGTCCAATCCACTGCTACCCCTTACTAGTATGAGGTAAAGCCTGGGGAGCATTCAAATGCTTGAAAATTTCAGCTCTTTCTCTAGAAATGATATGTGCCATGTTTTATTGAACCATATGCCCTCATCCCCCAGATATAAAGGAAATCAGGTCACGTTCACTTACTTAATATTGACAAATAGCCCATTCCTATGGATCTGGTTTTCCAGTGTGAAGTTTATGGTGAAGTGTGTTACATGTTCCCGATTGAAGATTTTGAGTCGGGAGTCATACTCCTCATTCTGGAGATATCGGATCATGTCAGGGAACCAGACAGTAAGGCCATAGTAACTGCAGCAAGGAAAGGAAAGGGGCATGTTCAGATAAAGTTTACACATATTTTGGTGTTGGCCCTGCACAATATCTGACTTGTAAGCAGCTCTAATTTTTGGTTCTCTGTCAATGCTTTTAGGTAAATTTAGTGCTGGGGAAAAGTATCAGATTGACAGACTGGAGAGCGAAGTCTTCCATTTATCCACAGCACAGGAATGTCATGGGCAATGGCAAAACCTGCCTTGGAGGGACCAACTGCCTTAAGTGACAAGCAGGTAGTTCAGTCTCTAGGGAATTCTCAGCCCTTGAATGATCAGTTGAGGTTGCCAATGAAGAAGGCACCATTGGTGCCAACCAGAGATGGGTAAATACAGTAAAAATATTCTATATACATTGAATTCCAATTTTGTTACCAAATTCACTTTTTCGTGTCTGTGGTTCTTTTGCGTTCACTTTCTGGAGCAAGTGCAATCAAGTTGCATTAGCATGGCTCCTTGTGGAAAGCAAAGGTTAACCACACATTCCCTAATTCGCTGTAAAAGAGATTGTAAATTCACTTCCCACGAGCATTCACACCAGAAGCCCGACCGTAAGTTACATTCATCTGCACAAGGATCAGAAACTAGACCATGTGCTGTATGTGACTAATTAAACAGCATAGTACATGCCACAGAGCTTAGGAAAATCATCTAACATTTTTTCTAATACTTTTGAATCATGGTTGTATTCAAGAAAGCCATGATCCATTCATAGATGTTCTATGAACAGAAAAGGACAAAGCATTTTTTGTTATAAACTATTTCAGGGGTCGGCAACCTTTGGCATGCGGCTCGCCAGGGTAAGTACCCTGGTGGGCCGGGCCGGTTTGTTTACCTGCTGTGTCCGCAGGTTCGGCCGATCGCGGCTCCCACTGGCTGCAGTTCGCCGCTCCAGACCAATGGGGGCTGCGAGAAGCCATGGCCAGCACATCCCTCAGCCCACGCTGCTTCCCGCAGCTCCCATTGGCCTGGAGCGGCGAACCGCGGCCAGTGGGAGCCGCGATCGGCCAAACCTGCAGACGCGGCAGGTAAACAAACCGGCCCGGCCTGCCAGGGTGCTTACCCTGGCGAGCCACGTGCCAAAGGTTGCCGACTCCTGAACTATTTGCTCATCTTTATCACCAGATCAGGGGGTGGTGTCCCTAGCGTGGACACTTATTTGTTCTTAAGTGGACTGAAATCCACCCACTTAGTTGACACAGACCAATGAATAGCCAGCCAGCTGGTAGCAATTACTTTTCGACACTACTAATATAGACAGGATTCAGACAAGGGACCTAGAAGTGAAAGGCTCCATATAAGACTACTGAGCCATGCAGTACCAACCCGCCTTCCCCAAGGCCTGGTTTGTTCAAGGTATACTAAACTCTCTGTTATGGGCAGTTGGATGACTGAGTAAAACATAGATACTTAGCAGACCATGGCCTAGTTTTTCACGGGCTCTGTCTCTTTAAAATAGGATCAAGGGGGCAAAATTTGATTTTCATAACAATTTATTTATATGCACAGTTAATCCCACAAAAACTCAGAGCACATTTCATTGTAGATGGACCCTGACTGCAACAACTAAGCCCTCAGATGGCTACTGTTTCTTGAGAAAGTTAGAGAAGTGACTTACCTAAAGGCCATTGAAAACCAAACCATAGCCAGAATCAGTGTATTCATCTTGTACTGGGCTGTCAAGCAATACAACAGGTTGTCCCAGATCTACAAATCCACAGGAAGGGGTCAGTCACAGAGAAATCCTAGCAGAGATCTTGAAAGATTCATTTCTGGGCAGGTCAGGAATTTAATATTAACAGTGAAGAGAGCTCATTTAGGGAAGATGGATGATCTGCTTAGATCCCAGTGTTTGTTCCAAACTATGTTTCATGAGATACATATGAGGACCTGAGGGGACAATGTTCATGAAGCTTTGCTCCAGTATCCTTCAGTATAAGCATATCTGTAATGAGCTGGCTAGTGTGTACGTGTGACACTGCCCTCCACTAAATGGATCTGGAGCTGCTTAATTGTGTCTCATAGAATCTAGACTGCTAACAACCAAGGGAGATTCTTCTTTACTTCAAGTGGCAGGAGCTTGTGCTTCTGGAGCCTAAGAATCTAGGTTTAACCCCACAGCTGCTGTGAATTTCTGGGCAGTTGTGGTGGGCAGTAGAACGGCAGGTGTGACATCCGTAGCTGGCCAAAATGTTTATATTATAATCCTGGAGACTCAGCCTTAGCAAGCAGCAACATTAAGCAGATAGAATTTTAATTCATTCACTGGGGATGGTATTCTCTGTTAGGTTTGGCCAGCAGAGCATCTCTGTTCGTGCAAGTGGAAGGGAAATCAGATACAGGGTGTGACGTTGTGCAGTCTACATGGTTTTATAAAAACATGATAATAAGTGAATATAATGTAACTGGGATAGTTTTATAAAAAATTTGATAATAAGTGACTATAATGCAAATGGGATATGCTTCGTGCAAAAGGTCTCTTGTAAGGTATCATTACAAAGCTCATAATCTACTGAGTGTGATCATCCTATTTGTAGAAATGTACCACTCTTGTATCTAAAACTAGAAATATAAAATGCAACTCTGAGGGCCTATTGTAATTATGTAAAGTGTGGGCCATTAATGATGGTTTGGAATCTTGATGACTCCCATTGTCTGCAGAGGGCTGTTTACCTGTGAGTCTCCCTGTATATGTGTGTGCTGGCAAGTGAGTAATGAAGTCTTGCAGTGACATGTGATCATGTCACCTGAACTGGAATCCATCTTTAACCTGGTGCTTTTCCAGTGGGGGGGGGGGGTGTGGAAACCCAGAGGGACAAAGGGTTCCCGCCTTATGCAAAAGATATATAAAGGGGTGGAAGAGAACAGAGAGAGAGAGGAGCCATCATGGAGAATCCCCTAGCTAACACCTAAGCTGGAACAAGAGCTGTACCAGGGGAAAGAATTGTGCCCAGGCCTGGAAGGTGTCCAGTCTGAGAAAAACTTACTGAAGCATCTCTGAGGGTGAGATTATCTGTATTTAGTTTGATTAGGCATAGATTTGCGCATTTTATTTTATTTTGCTTGTGACTTACTTTGTTCTGTCTGTTACTACTTGGAACCACTTAAATCCTACTGTCTGTATTTAATAAAATCACTTTTTATTTAGTAATTTACTCAGAGTGTGTATTAATACCTGAGGGAGCAAACAACTGCATAAGCTTTATGTAGGGTAAAACGGATTTATCTGGGTTTAGACCCCATTGGGAGTTGGGCATCTGAGTGCTAAAGACAAGCACACTCCTGTGAGCTGGTTTCAGGTAAACTTGCAGCTTTAGGACAATTGATTCAGACCCTTGGTCTGTGTTGGAGCCAGACAGGAGTGTCTGACTCAGCAAGACAGGGTGCTGGAGTCTTGAGCTGGCAGGGAAAACAGAAGCAGGGGTAGTCTTTGCACATTGGGTGGCAGCTCCCAAGGGGGTTTCTGTGATCCAACCCGTCACACAGGGCCGTAGCAACAAAGAAAGTGACCCCCTCCGAACATATGTCCGGGCGGGGCCCCTTACAATGCAGAAACTGGAATGCGGTATTTATTTTGCCACTTTTAGGGGTCCCCTTCCTTGCGGGGCCCCCTCCGGTCGGAGGGTACGGAGGGCGCTCACTACGCCTCTGATCAGATACTTGTATGCTGTGGTCTGACCCTGAGGTCTTCCTTTAGCTGTATACAGCATATCAGTTCAGGAACTCATTGGTGGCTTGGGTTAAGAAGAGACAGGGTGAGGATAGGGGGGTGGGGGAAGTATAGCAAATGCTACCAGAGCCCAGGCCCATTTATCCTACATAGTAACCCGAGGGATGTTGTGAATATGAATCAGAATCTCAATACATCGAAAGCTCTTGTGGGATGGTCCTCATGCTCCATACCTGTTTTAATGTGGTCGTGAATCTGACCAACCAGCGCTGGTACCATGCCCCTGTTGAGCTCTGGATTTCAATAAACTCATCTATTTGCTTTGGAGTTTTGATGTGGGCGACCTGAAAAACACAAACCAAAGTTGACCCTGGATGGATTCAACCATTTCTCTGTTTTCAGCACAATCCCTTCTCTGCCTCCTGCACAGCAATCTTCTCTGATGTTTGCCACAGAATTTTCACCTGCTATCTTTTCTTGACGTGTTGCCATTGGATACTGAGTTTTTCTCATGGGCTAAAAATCTCTCTCTCCGTGACACATTTCCAATTTTTCACATCAACCTCAAACCTTCACTTATTAGATTGATAATAAAATGTAATTCTAACACCCAACACGTTAAGCTAACACACATACACTATGTGATCTTGATGTCTTTAAGAATCTGCCCGGTAATTAGAGCTGATAATTACTGCTACAAAATGTCAGTGAATAGTTAATACAGTTTTAAACAAACTTGCTTCAACTGCTTTCATGTTCTCTTTTCTCAAATGCAACTGGCGAAAGCATTCTCTAACACAGTAAATTTTAAGTGCCAATGGAAGAACATTTGTGGAAAGTCAATTCTGAGTGCATAAATGTGTATGTTTGCATCAGAAAACTCATCCAATCAGGGAATAGAAACATACCATATGACTAATTTGTCCAGTCAAAATAGCCTGAATTTTGAATATTGAATACTTGTAAGTAAGTGCTCGTGAATGGGTTATAACCTAGGAATCAGTCACAGAAAGTATTTGGTGAATAATTTTGAGTAAAGAACATATTCAAGACAATCACAATCTGTTCACATGCAGAAAAAGAGGTGAAATTCACTGAATAATTCATTCAGTATGAATGATTCACCCAGCTCGATAAGATAGTGTCTATGTTCTCCTGACTGGAACTGTTTAAATGTCAGATCTGGGAATTGTCCCAGTAACAGCTGGTGCATGACTGACTGGCTCCTGCTGGCCAATTAGCAAAATACAACTTCACGTGGAAAGTACAAGGCGAGGAGAGCTCATTGTCTGTCTGTGCCAGGAGGTTTCAGTAAGTCTTGATTCAACAGCCAAACTCCAGATCTGAAGTACAATATTTCAAACCATTATGACACATGGCAAATAGGACATCATTAGCTGGAATAATAAGTGTTCATGAGTGCAGTATAGTTTGACAGACTGAGTCCTAACAGGAGCAGATGCCTTTAGGATCATCAGATGCAGGAGCAGGTACACGTGGATTTGACACAGGAGTGACAGACAATACATGGTTTTAATCCAGGAGCAGCATTGGCACAGAGGGCCCTAAATCCTCGAGGATGGTCAGTCTCACATTACAATATGAATGTGCCCGGCTTATCCCAGTGCAAGTAGGAGAGAAGCTGGTGTGGATTGAGGCTGCTGCTGTATATTAAAGGTGAGAGGTGGGGACAGCTCCTTAATAAGGGGCATGCAGCAGAGGGGAGAGCATCTGAAACATGCAGTTTGCCACAGCTTATAGATCTGCAGCATAACTGACCATCCCAGTTTTACAGGAGCAGACAACTTTCTTTCTTTCTTTCTTTTCACAGCAGTCAAATAGCTTGTGCCCTGGAAATAGCTCAGGCTCATTAAGCCCATTTTCTGACCTTGGAGTCTTAGCACACTTGGAGGTACAGTAAATTAATCTCTTGTATTATTGATGGGCTCATTCATTATGGACAGTGTTCTTCCATAACGCCTCTTTCCAGTTAATCGGGCTTTTTGCACCATAAAGCTGAATTCTGCAGCCACATTTTTCTTCCCTCCCTCCTTCCTTTAAGGGTATGTGCCTTCTCTGACATAACAACCTAATTCAAGGAGCATTCCGTAGCTGATGCACTCACTGTTTACAACACACTCACTGCGATTTACAATTAACCCCACCACACGCCTTCTCTAAACTCACTGAATTAGACTCTGCCCAGTTCAAATTTTTCACTCTGAGCATTGGCCCAGTGAGTAATAATCATTCACCTCACTTTCCTTCAGAGAGATTAAAGGCTGGCTACCAGGCAGATGGGGTTTGGGAAGCTCATTAGGAAGTACATGGAGCTTAATCAGAGTTTGATTAGAAGCTGGAATGGAGAAAGGAGTCGTCCAGATTTCCCAAACGAGTAATGTCCCTCTCGTTTACTTTGCTCCTAGAACAGAGCAATTAGATGTCTGAGTATAATTGGAAACCTGCTGGGCTATCCACTGTGCTTTATCCCCATGCATATACAACTCCCATCGTCTTTCCTGGGATTGAGCACCGCAGAACAAGGCTTGTGTATGACCTGAAGTGTGCAGTCCTTATCTTCTCCCATTCTCCCTCCTGGCTGCTGGAGGTCACATAGTGTGTGAGAAGCTGGACACCACAGGGGGAAGAATAAGGCAGCTCTGGTGCTTACTAAAGCAGATTCCAAACCAACACCTAGCATATGAAGACTCCCATGTGCCAGTGACCCCTTTACCACAGTATAACTAACTGCTTTCCAGAAGGAAACCACACTCACTGTAAACACCCTCTCCGGCTCCCCCTTGGCCCGCATGTTGGTATCATGAACTTGCTTGAGAATCATCCAGGCTTCATCATGTTTACCTATCTGGAAACACCAAGGGAAGAACATCTCAAGTCAGCCATTAAATACTATGGTCTCCAGTCATGTGGTTTTAAAATTGACACAGGGAACCAGCTCTGGAGGCCCAGGTGTAATGGAGCAGTGCTGTGCCGCATCGTGTGTTGAGGAGGGAGAAGCAGAGGGCAGAAGGCTGAACCATCAAGGTTTATATTTGCTGACTGTGCAGTAGTTTTGTGGTAGAAGAAGGAAACCACTCTGTAATTATTATTTGGGAGGTGGGAGTTAGGCAAAGTGTTGTCTCCAAGCTAAGCAGAGGGTACGTCAGGAGACATGGTTCTCTGCCCAGCTCTGCTAATGACTTGCTGTGTAACCTTGGGCAAGTTGATGTGCCTCAGTTGTTCCATCTATAAAATGGGAATAAATAATACTTACATACATCGCGGTGGGGTCTGAGGTTTAATCCGTGTATGTCAGCTGCTTTGAGAGCCTCAGGTGAACGGTACTATGTACAATAAGTGCAAGGTGATAACAATAAATGATTATATGCTGTCCCTTCAGCTGTGTGAGTAGTGCACTTCCCCTGCTGGGTCTGAGATCCAACTCCCCACGTATTTTATCCTGCTCCTGTTTCTTGCCCTTCACTCCTCTTCCTGCCCAGCTCTACTATTTACATTCCCAAAGGGTACGTGCTTGTGTTTTAATCAGGTACGCAAACCCTTTGATGGGTTTATGAATCCCAGGGGTCTGCATTTTGCTTGTTGTTCAATGCAGATGTCAACATTAAAAAGTGATACGATGAAAGTATGTGATTAGCACCTTAATACAGGGAGTCTCTAAGTTTTAAATGAAACTGGCAAGCCAACATGTGGGTGTGTGGCCAGGGAGCTGGGGAGAGGGCAGTGAAGAGACAGCCAGAAACACGCGAGGACCAGGCCTCCTTTGTTAATTGATATTGGAGTACAGTTTTCAGATGAGTCATCTTACCTCTAGCAAAAAACGTGGACTTTCCGGCATGAATTTAAGTGCCACCAATGAAGAGATACAGGGCAGAACACAGACGATTACAAATACCCTCCAGCTGTGGAAGTGGTACTTGGTTCCCATGCTGAAACCCCAGCCTATGAACAACAAAAGCCAGGGTGAAAATTCTGTCCACCTAGTCAGATTTCTCTCTCAGATACCCACAGGACCGTATGGGCTCTGTGCAAGATGGTGATAGGCTGACAGAGTCCCATCTGATGAAAGATTTATTATGCCTGGTAATGAATTCCTTTGTGGACTCCATCAGACAGTCAGATGGATAACAGCCTATGGGTTTGTGCTCAGCACAGACAATGGAATCGGTTATTAGTAAGTTCCTGCCTTTTTAAAATCTTCCTTTATCTTTAAATTTAGAAATCAGGCTGGAAGTGAGCTATGCAATAAAACTAAGGATACTGTGGCACGGGTCACATGGGATCCACTGATATATTTTATTACACTTCTGTGGCCTCCTTACATAACATTACAGAGAATTTCTAATACGTAGCCCTTTTCTGATTTCCAGAGCAATTACGAGACAGCCTGACAACATATCTGTAAGGGAAGTGTTAGTCCCCATTTTACAGAGAAGGAAGCAGGGGCAGGCAAGCTACATAGTCACCAAACAAGGGGCATGAGGGAGTCTGAGAGCAGCACAGACACTTTAAAACTCAAATGGCAGCTTGACCAAAGCAGGTTTTTGGGAGGGTGCAATCAATCAAACTTTAATCAAAGACACACCAAAAAGATCATGAATCAAAATTCTTTCTTTCTCAGTTTGTCTTCCCACAGTCAGATCTCAGGGAGGATGTTTATTTCAAATGTTTCTTTATAATATACTCTTGCTCATAATATTGAAAAAAAAAACAAGTTACAGCTTTTGCAGTGATGAGAACTGTATCAACTACAATGCTACACATGTTCAATTGAGTTCCAAGACAATATTGAACAAAGGGATACTGGAAAGGAAAAACTGTACAGCATGGGGCTCAGATGCTCCAACATGCGACCTAGACAATGTTGACCATCTGCAAAATTTAAATATTACCCTTTAAAGGATTGGGTTTTAAAACCATGTTTGCAAATAATGTATGTGCGTTAGCCTGACACCATTTCACTCTAGTTTACATATCTGTTCCAACAGCCTGTTTCTGGCCAAAACTTGAAGGTTTCTAAATACGGAGGGTAGTTTTAGCTTGTAAGATGGGTGGATGGATAGATATTATAGTCCCTCTTCATGATCTTTTTGGACTGTCCTACTTTTCTCAAACAAGATTTTGCAAACAGCTGGCAATACTGGATACTAGGGGAATTAATCTTTCTCAATAGATACTGAAGTCTGATGTTTTCCTAGATGATGCAAATGAATTACCAGGAAAACCATGTGACATGCAGGTTTTTGTTCCTCATAGTAGTATTGTACATTTCCGAGTCCTTTCTCTCTACCATATTCAACACCATGGGAAAATCAGTAGAAATCAGATGTGATCCCAGCAAATTTAGGTTTTAGGGAGACATATTCACACACAAAAATTACCCCAAATACACTGGTATCGGCTAAGACATGGTGGGATGTGCTGACCTTGATAATGTGCTGCTTAGCCCCCCGTCCCAATGTTATTGTTCAGCAGAGTTACAATTTATTGATAATTGCTTAGCTCAGCTCTGCAGTCAACATGGACATGAGCCATGAAGTTACCTGAGTCAAACTATCCCCAAATTCAGGGATGTGTGGATTTGTGGTCCTGGGTTTGACTGTTCATAAAGAGAGGCCAGCATTTATAATCTGCAATACCAAACGTGTGATGTATTAGAGGCTTTTATCACAAAGGAGCCATCACCCATCATCCTGCCTAAGTATCAATCAATCAATTTCTCTCTATCATTGGTATGTATAGGGCCCCAATCACAATAGCGTCTTCAATGCTAGAGCTAGACCAGTGGTTCTCAAACTGGGGCCACCGCTTGTTCAGGGAAAGCCCCTGTCGGGCTGGGCTGGTTTGTTTACCTGCCCCGTCCGCAGGTCCGGCCGATCGCGGCTCCCACTGGCCGTGGTTCGCAGCTGCAGGCCAATGGGAGCTGCTGGAAGCGTCAGCCAGTGCGTCCCTCAGCCCGCGCCGCTTCCAGCAGCTCCCATTGTCCTGCAGCGACGAACCGCGGCCAGTGGGAGCCGCGATCAGCCGGACCTGCGGACGGGGCAGGTAAACAAACCAGCCCAGCCCGCCAGGGGTTTTCTCTACACAAGCAACGGCCCCAGTTTGAGAACCACTGGGCTAGACAATCCTTCCTGTCCTTCTGGGGATGTCCTGACTTGCTGGATGAATTCCACTGATTGTCTTTGAGTTCCTGTAAAAAGGCAGGTGGGATTTGAAAGTTCCAGGATGGCGGGGGTGAGTTTGGTTGCAGTTGGTACAAGCATGTCGGACTCTGGTTTTACACACCACAGAAGCTGCAGGGCTAACTTGCAACAGATCATGTTAAGAATAGATAGCCCACCAGATGGGGGAGGGGGATGTTGTTAATGAGTGAGGGCTAGTCTATACGAACAGTTAGTGTGCAGCAAGCTGGGGTGTAATTTGACAACGTACTAGCCTGCCAAGCACTAACTGGCCATGTGGACCCTGCTACCATGCACTAAGATTTCCATAGTGCACTTTAATCTATGCCAATTTGAAACGGGAGTAGGTCGAAGTGCATTATGGAATTTTTAGTGCATAATGGCAGAGTCCAAGCAGCCAGTTAGTTTGCAACAGGCTAGTGCACTGTAGATGTACAGTCCAGCTTGCCATGCACTAACTGTAAGTCCTTATATCTGTGTGCGCAGGGGTGGTGTGAATGTGGTGTTATCTGTAACCAAAAGCACAAAGCAGTTACCATAGTGTGGAATGATGCTCCAAGCCATTGCAGAGGCATAAATGCCACCGATCATCCAGAACATGCAGAGCCAGCTCAGGTGTTCCCCCCTCTTCTCACGAGATAGGAATTCAGAGAAATAAGCAAAGACGATGGGGAGGGATCCCCCGATGCTGAGAAGAGAAAACACCACATGGGAAGAATAAAGGACTTTGCCAAACAGGTGTCACCAGCACATCGGGAGCCTCATAGGATTGGATTCATTTACAGTAAAGGTCTCTAGAGTTACAGCCCCGCAGGGGGAGGGCAGCTTTTCTTTCTGGAACTCACTGGAATTCTAGGCGATTCTCACAGACTCTCTACTCAGGGAGTCATGAGAGAAGAATATCAAGCTCCCCATACCGGGTTGTTCTTAAACATGAAGGATGCACAGGAAGCTTGTCACAAGCAGAAAGTTGATTTTACTTTCCCGTTTTAACAAAGTGAATTAACCTGGCCTCGAGGGGACATGGATATGCTCGGCAGAGCATTTGTGATTTGGATGCTTGTGCCCTAGGAAACTGGAGAACTGCACAGGAGAGCGCAAACTCATTTCACTGGGGCAGCAAACAGCCAGGCAATAACAGCCTTTGGTTGCTAGTGACTCCAGCCAAATTTGACCCAGTCCACCCAAGGAAGGACCCATTCTGCAATACCCCTTCCACATCCCCTCCACCATCTTGTCAGAGTAGCTCAGTTGCCTCATGACTCAGAGATGGGAGGAGCCAAGGAGTGCTGGGATTGCACGAACTTTTGGAAATATTTCTGAAGTTCTACGAAACATTTTGGAATTAACCATTTTAAAATGGGCCAATGTTTTCAAACGAGTTGGGGTGGCTCCATTTTGGGGTGTCCAAACGGAGACACCATAAACGGCCTGAGTTTCACAAATTCAGTGTTCAGTTCTTTCTGAAAATCAGTCCCCCTCAATGTGTTTTGACCCAGGCATTGAAAATCACTGGGCACTTTTGAAAATCTTGGCCATGGGCCCAAATTCACTTATCACATGCACCAGTGTAACCTTACTGACATCAGTGGGGTCATTCCTGGCTTAATTAGCATAAGGGGGGAATGAAATCTGCAGCCTCTTGTTAAAGGTTTAAAACAAGTTCTCTCTCCTGAACAAAAGCTTACCTTTTACAAGGCAAAGTTCCAAATGACTATAAATGAGAGGGTATGGGCCCTCCCCTCTCTCCTTATTAATAACATGGAATTTATAAAGAGTGAGCTCTGGAATTCTGCCTTTGCCCAAAGTGACTTCCTGATGCTTTGTATAAGCCAAGCCATATCATTGTATCAGCAATTTGGGAGACTGTATGGCTTGGGAGAGCTACAGATCCTTTCACCTCTAAATCACCTATTCAGATTCAGAGCAGGTCAGTCGTGACTGAAAGTTACCAACTTAATGTTGTTCCATGCCTATGAAATGGGTAGAGATCTCAGTACAGGGCCTAGTATAGACAAGCATCTACATTGCAGTCGACATCAATCAGCACCCGTGTTCACAGTTTCATCAGGGAGATTGACAGTCAGATAGTCTGAGGTCTTAGCCAGAAAACAGGTGCATAAAAGGAAGCAACAGCATCTGTTCACCACTTCAGGATAAGACACCTCAAAGTTGACCTAAGAGAACTCTGTCACTGAAATCTCAATTTTCCAAGCATTAAATTGTTTTGTTTAAGGAAAAACAAACTATATAATTCCCCTTGTCTAGTGCCTTCTCCCTGGCTGGTTCTAGATCGGTGTGGCCAACCTGTGGCTCCGGAGCCACATGCGGCTCTTCAGAAGTTAATATGCGGCTCCTTGTATAGGCACCGACTCCAGGGCTGGAGCTACAGGCGCCAACTTTCCAATGTGCCAGGGGGTGCTCACTGCTCAACCCCTGGCTCTGCCACAGGCCGTGTCCCCACTCCACCCCCTCCTCTGAGCCTGCCATGCCCTCACTCCTCGCTCCTCTCTCCTCCCCCCAAAGCCTCCTGCATGCCACAGCTGATCGGGAGGTGCGGGGAGGGAGGGGAGGCGCTGATTGGCGTGGCTGCTGGTGGGCAGGAGGCGCTGGGAGCCGAGAGGGGGGAGCTGATGCGGAGGGCTGCTGAGGTGTTACTGTGGCTCTTTGGCAATGTACATTGGTAAATTCTGGCTCCTTCTCAGGCTCAGGTTGGCCACCCCTGCTCTAGGTCCTTCCAGGGTGATGTGAACATTTTATTTAGAACACACACATGCTGTGTAGAACCTGTCCAGTCAGTCCTTCCATTTCCTCAGCTGGCAATCCCAAATCATTGTGCAGTCTCATCTAGCACAAAGGGTTCTCCCACCTTAAACCTCAGCCTGGAGCTGAGGGACTAAAGCGAGTGTTACCCACCCGAGGCCGGAGATAAGGCGGCAGAAGAGGAAGAATCCATATCCCTGGACGAAGGAGGAGAGGAATGCAAAGGCAGCGTTGATTGCGAGTGATATGATGAGGCATTTCTTCCTTCCCAGTTTATCTGCCAGGCCACCCCAAATGACAGCTCCCACCATCATTCCCAGGTAGACTATCAGCCCTAGAGAAAAGAAAGACAGGGAGCTGAGTGACATCCTCTCACATGTGCAATACAGGGCAATTAGGTCGATGTTGCACAGATATCCAATGTTTGGAGCACTTCCTCACAAATCCCAGCCAGCCACCAACCAAGGCCCTGTTAGCAAATATTGAAATATTTCACCAGCCTGAATGCCTGTCAGTGTCTGACACATTCACTTTCTACTTGAGCGAAACAGCACCCTTTGCCAGATACCAGTCAGGCCAAAGTTGCTTCACCAAGTGCTAGTGATGAGCTCATACATACTCATCTAAGAATCAAATTTCTAGGCACTGTAAAGTCAGTCATCAGCTTTCAGGTGGAGTACGCCCTCTGGTGACATCCAAAATGGTACCTCAGGCTACTTCAGAGGGAGTCATCTTATGTCGCTTTTTCAACCCTTGGACTTTCAAAGCCCCATGAGTCTGGAGGAACCTGCAATCATATTTGTCTAGAAAGTTCCTGGCACATAGTGGGTGCTGTCAGGATACAAAATGATCATTATGAATAATAATATTTTACAAACAGGGTAGGCCCAGCTCTCAAACATAAACCCCTCAGGCAACTGGCTGTTTATTATTTCCAGGAGCTACTTCTAGGGAATCAGTGTGGCTGAGTGGTCTGAGCATGAAGCTAGAGGCCAGGAATGCCTGAATTCTACTCCTGTTTCTGCCACCAATTCATCGTGTGTCCTTGAGTTTGTTGCTCCCAGCCTCAGTGTGCCCATCTGTACAACGGTGATAATGATGCCTGCCTACCAGGGCTGTTATTAGGACTGAGTAATATTATTTTTCTCAGACCCTCCTCTGACTCAATTCCAGGTAACAACAAACACCCGATTTGCTCAGTGAGATCTCATTCCCCCCCCCCCCCCCCCCGACAAAACGCCTCAGGAGCTGTCTCATTTGACCAGGCCCGCAGCCTCTCTTCCCTAGCACGTCCCAGGCACATCAGCCAGAGCCAGGTTTAAGCAGCTTAGAATGCACGTGTCCCTGCTGTATGCCACTAACTGCACAACGGGAGTCTGACGTCTTATATCTGCTAACCCCTCTCAGTGCAACTGGTGCTGAGGGAGCACAGGGACGGGTGCTGTGTGGTGGTTGATGATAACTCAGGCAACCGGGAGAGGGCAGAAGGAGAGCTAAAGGAATGGAAAATTTCTTTGCAGGTTACATATTTCATTCGAGTGCCCCTTTAAGTATATCACCTCCTTTCCTCTCTGTATTTCGTAGACACATAGACTTCTGAGACTAGAAGGGACCATTAGATCATTTAGTCTGACCTCCTGAATAACAGACCATAGAATTTCAGCTAGTTACTACTGTATTGATCCCAATGGCGTGTTTGACTAAGGCATATCTGCCTTGATCTGAAGACTTCGAGAGATGGAGAATCCACCACTTCCCTTGGCAGCTTGCTCCAAGGGTTAATTATCCTGGCTGTTAAAAAAGTGTGCCTTATTTCTAACTTGAATTTGTCTGACTTCAGCTTCCAAACATTGGTTCTTTGAAAAGAAAGTTTTAGTGCTGGCTGAAAGTGCTGGATTGAGAAGAAAGAATTGATTCACCCCTGAAACAGGTATTCTGTGCAGTAGCATCCTCACATCCTAGGCACCATGTTCCTCTCAACTCTGACCTGGAAAGAAGGGCAATTCAGCCTCCAAGACCCATTCAGTCCTTGGCCACTCTGCTGATACTACCAACAAAGGGGCCAAATGAGGAGCTAAGTTTTTTATGAGGACACCAGACCAAGTCCCACCAACTCATCCATGTTCCAACCCCACCTCATTTTTTTAAGATCCACTGATTTCAGCGAGGAAATAGAATATTCAGATTAAGGGCCCCATCCCGAAGTCTTTTGCTGGCAAAATGCCCACTCAGGCCAGCAGGCATTTTGCTCATGTAAGGACAGCAGGATCAGATGATAAGCATTTAAATCTGATTACATACAGTGCCTATCAGTGCCTGAGAGGTTGGAAAAATTTATCAGGTAGAGTTAGATGATTTGTTTAGCTATAAGGAGAGAACATTTGGTGATAAGTCAGTCCAGCAGCAGGCAAGCAATGGAAAGAGTCTGGGAATGCAACAAGTCATGGCTTGGTCTGGTTTCCAGCTTTCGGATCTTTGATTTAACTTTCTCTGTTAGCAAATTCCCTATATTAATTCTCTTAATCAATGGAAGATGCAATACAGGAGATGATCGGCCAGGAACAGTTGCCCGAGTGTCTCTTTCAGTCATCCCAGAGGTGGTGTGGACATGCCTAGACGCTTGGGTCAGGTAGTCATCTGATATCAATCAGTGTTATTCCACTGAAATCAATGTCATTCCACTGACTTACACCAGCTGAGGATGTGGCCCTTCAAGTAGTCCATTTGCTGCTGTGTAACGGTGCTGCTGCTACCCCAACATCCAGGAGAGAAATGTCTGGCGACCAAGTAGATCTTCATCATATGTTCTGCTGGACCTGTAAGCATGCTGAGTCTATGGTGTCCAGGCAGCACCTCCATGAAGAACATTACAGCATCAGCAGCTACATGGCTAATAAATTGGGCATGAGGCCCAAAGCTTCCCCCCAGTGGGTTGTCATCTTCAAGTTATTGAGTCACAGAATAGTTTAGGAGTATCAGGAATGGTATGTTTTATTGGCAGTTTCATGTGAGAACCCATGGGCCATGGGAGAAAATGGATTTGCAAAGTTACCAAACTGTTTATCTTCCTCTTTTTAATTTTCTCCAAGGAGTGCGAGGCAGAAAACCCAGGGCCAAGTGAAGGGAGGTGAACTGGCACAACAGCCTTTCATCCTGCTGACAGATTGGTGATAGAAAACCCAACCAATCAACCAGGACTAAAAAATCAGCCCCAAAACAGAGGTTACTGATTGGACACTGTAAATAACTCAGCAAGCAATGAGCATCCTCAATTCCAGCAGGCATTCTTTTTGGTTCCCAGAGCACTCTACCTACCTCTGGTGTGCTTTGATCAGCCACTGCAGTAACAGTCCCACCTGTCAATCTTGGAATGGCCCTGATTTTGCAGTTTGCCGTCTCTCTATCTATAAAATTGTCCAGATTACATCAGCCAGTAACATTTTAAAACAGAAAAGGCAAACTAAGCTCCCTTAATTGTGATGCAACACTGCTATCACTGAGTCACTGGTGAAACAGCTAGAGGGAAACCCAGCCCAACCCGTCTTGCACCAAGAGTGATGTGCAAACAGATTGGCACTGAGATGCTCATAAGATAAACATGTGGATGGTATCCCAGATGAAGCTCCATGAGACAAGCCTCTTGATTCCCTGGGACCTCTGTGAGCTGGCACCCAAAATCAGACACTCCACTGGGCAAGGGGCAAGCACCCACAACTCCTGCTGGAGACAAAGAGATGAAGGTGCTCAGAACCCCCCAACAACCAGCCCGCTCCCATTTAGGTGCCTATATATGGTTCAGGAGTCTGATACTAAGAGATTCTGTTATTCTGGGATGTGTTAGGAGTGGCATGTGTAAGATAGGAGGTAATTGTCCCAGCTACTTAGACTGGTGGGGCATCAGCTGGAGTACTGTGTCTAGTTTTGAGCACCACACTTTAAGAAGGATGTCAACAAATTGGAGAGAGTCCAGAGGAGAGCAACAAAAAATGAGAAGTTGTTTGGGAAACATGTGCTATGTTAGTCTAGAGAAGAGAAGGCTGAGGGGGGACATAATAGTCTGCAAATGTCTAAAAGGTTCTCATAAAGAGGACAATGATTAATTGTTCTCCATGTCCACCAAGGGTAGGATTAGAAGCAATCGGCTTTGTTTGCAGCAAGAGAGATTTAGATTGGCTATTAGGAAAAAGTTTGTAACTGGAAGAATAGCTAAGCACTTGAACAGGTTACCAAGGGAGGATGTGGAATCCCTATCATTGCTGTTTTTTTAAGAACAGGTTAGACAAACACCTGTCAGAGATGGTCTAGATCTACCTAATCCTGCCTCAGCACAGGGGGCTGGACTGCATGACCTCTTGAGGTCCCTTCCAGCCCAACATTTCTATGGTTTACAGCCCTGTTTCTAGACCAACGAGGTTCTGGTAAAAGTGTCCTTTCATAGGCCGAGCTAAAGAAAAATTCTGACCCTATAGGGGTTCAGCCCTCACCGTGAGTCAAAGCTTGTCTTCACTGAGAATTACCAGTGCTTCTCAGGAACTGGTCCTATGATGTGTAAAACCTCCTGTCAAAAAAACCTTGTCAGTGGGAGACCAGGGAACAGTAATGAACATTCTTGCAATACATAAATGACTTGACTTAAGCTGATGACTGCAGGCACCATTCAACCATTGAGCAGAGGATTGATGGAGGGCAGCATCTGGCACAGTCAACTCCAATATTCTTCTGGATTGTAAATCAGCCTATTTTTGTGTGTGGCATATGTTAATCAGATCTTGGGAAAGTACATACGACTAAAAACACTGTCATCCCCTAACTAGAGCTGCGGGATTAACTCATAGTGAATTATTTAGTTTTCTTTCTCTGTTCACAGACTTTCCATGACCTAATCATAATTTCCTTTTGTGTATTCATTGTATGAATTTGTTCAACATTTTTTTTCCCAATTATTCTTTTTCATTCTGTGGCTTGATCACAAACAGTTCTCTGAGCATATTTGCTATTCAAAATTCCATCCATGTTGATTGGTTAGACAAGTAATAGCGTAAGTAGTTAACACTTATTCTAACAGGCCACTTCACTTTGACTGGTCCCTTAGTATGTGCTAACTACTTATGCTAAACTATCTGTTGGACCTTGTATGTAGCTGTGACACTCTTAGTACCAGACCCGAAGCAAAGCTCTGTGTAGCTCGAAAGCATGTCTCTCTCACCAACAGAAGTTGGTCCAATAAAATATATTGATATGACCTCACCCATCTTGGCTACAGATATACAGACAGCATGGCAGCCAGAAAAAGTGCACGCACATGGCATGGGAACTCTGGGCCTCTCTCTCCACAAACACAGGCCTCTGCCATGTTCACTAAAAGTAGAGATTTGGAAGACATGGCAGCAATACATACAATACCCAAAATCATAATGAAGGCGAATCTCCAGGGGCTGCCATGTGGGTTAGGACTTTTACACTAGCTCCTGGGAGACACTCTAATCCCACAAACTGGAGCAGCTCTGATTCCATCCAGGAGAGGGAAGTGGCAACGCATGCTGGGCACGTTGGTTGGTGTGTCACAGTCACCTATCCGGCTGATAAGCCTGGCCAACAGAATAAGCGATGTTCATGCAGCACCACTAAGCCCACGTTCCTGCACCCAGATTAAAAATGAATGATCAGGCAGGGTTAATTGTTTTCTGCAGAGAAAATCCAGGTTGGCAGCTGTTCATCCAAAGCTTCTTAAAAACAACAACAACAAAAATGAATCTGCTCAGGAAGCGGTTACTGCATTCTAACCTCCAAGACTCCTTTCTTGTAGCCAGTGATCTATTATTATTATAACTGGATATCCCGACTGAGGGCGTGAGAGCCAGGTGCCCAGCCCTGGGGGGGGGTATTTGTTATTCAGCAGCAGCCGCCGCCCAGCTCAGAGTGAATAAGCAACTGCTCCAATACTCTGGATATTTTATGGACGTCCCCATTGGTTATAAAATGTCTGACTCAGCCATTTGGACTGAAGCAAATGCTGCTTCCTCTCTTTCTGCAAACAAGAGACCCGGTGGACTTCAGGGCTTTGTTAGAGGAGTGATAATATTGAGGGAGATCCACAGTTCTGCAAAAGCACCAGGACTCTAGTATCTTGCCCCAATGCTCTCATTTCCTTCTTTTATTTAACAAAGGAGCTGATCCCGTATTAGCCTGTGTGACGCAGAAGCAGATATTGAGGTGGTTTGTGCACCACAGCTGGTGCAGGTGCAAACTTGTCAGTCTGCGACAATGTCTGCATCTTGCATGCGCTCTTTATTGGCATCCTTTGCTCCCCAAGGGCTGAACTGAGGCTCATCTCCCTAGTGCCTCAGGATGTCATCTAAGGGAGTAGAGAGGCTACTGTGCAGGCAAGAGTGGAGGAGACTTGTCGTCAGGCCTCCTTGGGGCCAAATCCTGGTTTCCGAACTCAAGTGCACAGATGTCAATTTAGGCAACAGCAGTTGCTCCGACCAAGTTGAAGGTACTCAGCTCCAGGAAGGAGAGAAGGGCAAACATTTGTTCACAGGTGTATCTTTGCTTGGTTTGGGGCCAGAGCAGGATTTGGCCGATAGTGTTATTTCTAATCAATGATAGGATTTGAATTAATTGCACTGCTGGTGTCAGGGAGACAGTTGATGCAGAGAGTGTAGTGCTCTGAGTTTAAAGTCACTGCAGACTGGCAGCTTTATGGGGGGGGTGTTAAAGGGGCAACAACTGCACATGAAGAAGCAGCCCAAGAAAGAGCCTGAAGCTGCTATTGTAGATGAAGAACAGTTCAGATTCTGAGCTCAGGAACCCAAGCTAAAGGTGAGCCTCAAGATTATGTCTCTGTGATACAGCATTTGTTAAGATGAGTTCTATGTAAGGTGCATTAAAGCTATTGATTAGTGTTGCAAAACATAACTCAGTGGAAGTGGCTTCTATTTAGTTTCAGACATTTTTTTACTGAGTCTTGTAAAGCAGTGGCAATGGGCAAGCCAGCCCCTAAAACCTTCAAACAATCAAGATCTGCAGCCATCACTTCAGTGACTATCAGAGGCGAACCACTTCACCGGTTTCTGAGGCACTGGTGATCAGTTACAGTAGAACCCACTCCACAGCTGAAATGAAATCAAGGGAATGACTTATTATGATGGACAGTTGGTGGGGGGGTCCTTTTGTGAAGACCACACGTCCCAGCCAACATCATAAAACCTTCATTTGGGCAACTGCACTAAAACACGCCACCAGTAAGTGCCAGAACAAGTACAGGAAAGAAAATTTGCTAATAGCAATTTTCCTGGATGGATATCCTACAATAATGAATGATATTCATCATTTACTATTCTTTTCCAAAATGTGCTCCATGTTTTTTCTTCTGGGGGAGTTGTGCAGGAGGCCAGTTACAGAAAGGGATACATGATTTGGATGAGGCTACGGAAAGAAGATCACCAGTTTTGTAAAAGATACAAAACGGAAGGAAAAGCAAGTAAGGATCAGAGCAGCCAGAATCCAAAGGAATCACAGCTACTTAGGTGACTGAGCAAATGAGGATCAGCCTCAACAAAGGTACAGTCATTAATTAGTCTGTGCAGAAGAAACCAACCTGCGGAATGATAGCCTAGTGGGACTGTCATCCAGAGTGCTGTGCACAAAAGGGATTCGGGGATTACTGATCATTGAAATCATGGACCCAGTGCATATACACTGCAGCCAAAAAGGCAAATTAGATACTGATGCAGGGGATATGAAAGAGGTAATACTGTTACTTTCTAAAACCATTGTGTGTTAAATCCCTTCTGGAATATTGTGAGCACGGTCCCACAGCAACAATTCTATTACCACCAAAAGGAAACAAGCATGATATTAGGTCAGAGGTCGGCAACCTTTGGCACGTGGCTCGCCAGGGTCAGTACCCTGGCGAGCCGGCCAGTTTGTTTACCTGCCGCGTCCGCAGGTTTGCTGCTCCAGGCCAATGGGGGCCGTGGGAAACGGCGCGGGCCGAGGAATGTGCTGGGCGCGGCTTCCCGCGGCCCCCATTGGCCTGGAGCGGCAAACCGCGGCCAGTGGGAGCCGCGATCGGCCGAACCTGCGGACGCGGCAGGTACACAAACCGACCTGGCCCGCCAGGGTGCTTACCCTGGCGAACCGCGTGCCAAAGGTTGCCGACCCCTGTATTAGGTATTGGAAATCTAAATAATAAGCAGTACTGGACAAAATAATTTGATCAGATTTTGAATCTAAATTCCTTCTGCTGTGTTCTTCCTGGTTTTTGTCTTCATAGAATATTCTAGGGAACAAATTTACTGTCAGGAATGTCCAATGAAATAGCAAATGTTATGAAAATATAAAAGGATATTCATTGGAAACAAATTTTGAATTTGGAAACATGAGAGTTCACACCAGAAACCTAATTCCAAAAGTTATGGTCATCCAGCCAGGGACAGAAGTATACAGTGTGACCTAAGCAAAACTAACCAAAGAAGCACAGATGTTGGGTATTAAATATAACAGCTGTCAAGCAATTTAGAGAACAATCATTATTTGCAGCCATTATTCTGTGACTAATATAAAATAATGAATACATGCGAGAAAAATGCAATCTGCTCAGAAAATATTTGTCCAAAAAAAAAGAGGTGAAATTCAAAGAATAAACTCTTGGTTATGAATAATTCAACCAGCTGTAGCTATGCAGAAAATGTAAAGGCATTGGGTTTGTTCCCATTGAAAAAGAAGAAAACTTTGAGGTGCCATCATCAAAGTTTCCAAATTAAGAAATTCTTTTGGCTTCTGTTGAAATTCCATCACCTGTGTTATGCAGGAGGTCAGACTAGATGATCACAATGGTCCCTTCTGGCCTTAAACTCTATGAATAAGAAAGGATGGATACAATACTATGCTATGCTAAGTGCTTATTAATGTATTATTACTATTATTATAATATTCCAACAAAGTTGTTAAAGACAAACTGTCCTAGTTTCAGAAACCAAAAGACATAAGGTAAAATTTTCAAAATTGCCAAAGTGCCTTAGGTTCCTAAGGGCCAAAATCACTTTTGAAAATGGGACTTTGGCTTCTAAGTCTCGTTGGAAGTCAATGGGATGTAGGCTCTTCAGTCAAGTAGGGGCTTTTGAAAATTTTACCTATGGTCCTAAGGACCTGGGAATAAATGGGGAACTCAGGCAGAATGATTGCACGCAACGGAGTAACATTCCCTGGAGTAGATTTGGTCTTACAGAAGATTGGGGGTGGGGGGCGGCAGGGTACATTGAACATCTGGAAGATGTGAATAAAATAGCCGAACAAAAGGCAGGTATGTTGGGTCGGATGGCCTTTTCGCTTCCTGATATTTCCTATGTGCTTTTGCTTGTAGGACAGTTGCTGCTTTATCTATAGATCTCACTGCCCTGGCAAATGGCAATCAAATGATACAGAAAGAAAATTCCCATTGGTTCATATAGCATTTGCTTTGTTGAATAAACAGAAGTGGAGATAGCTCACCTACCATTTAAAATGACTTACCCTACAAGTTAAAAAATGAGTCACCACACCTAAAATAATAACAATGGGATTTTCCTATTCAAAGGGGGGGCGGGACACATATATAAACTAGCTGTGAGTGATCTATGGCTGCTGGAAATTCTGCAAAGTCAAAGCAAAAGTGGATTTAGGAACCCACAGAATCTTCGAACGTGGCATTGAAAATGCGCGCTGAATATTTCACCGGGTGCTGCCAGCACAGAAAGTGGGTGGGTGTTTGCGCTCAGTGTCTTTCAAAGTACCCCCACGGGTCTTGTCCATCAATTTAAACTTCATAGCACCATCTGGTTCCCCCCCTTCTCCCTCACACCTAGTCCCTCTGCTAAACTGAAGTCTTCAATAGAGGAAGCCAAATTAATCCTTTGCCATTAAATGAAAAGCTGTTCATTTTGGCTCACGTCAGATAAAATTACTGCTGTGTTTACAAATGAGGAGACAATCACACTGCACCAAGCTCTACCTTTGCAGCTAGATAGAGCACCAGAGGTGCAAATACTGCAAAGAAGATATTGGCCAACACTGACTGGAATATTGGCTGTGTTTGTGCCTCTTTCGTGCCTGCCGATTCTAATGAACTTGCAGGCAGAAATGTTGCAGAAAATCTTAAGAAAAATGTTACAGAATATTCATGAGCAGCAGATTTGGGTCAAAAGCATGAACAGCGGCACCAAAAAACTGGTTCTAAGTGTCCAGCTACACAACAAGCTTAACCACAGCAGTACAAAGTTTTCTGGCTTGGTTAAGAGCATCTGTGATCTAATGTGGTTGTTTGCAGCATTGTCGGGACTTACGGAGATACGTTCATAAATCATGTGACGGCCTAAGTCATATGCTGCCATGGTTAGTTTTGTAGGCCCAAGGCACAGAAGAGGGTGGGCCATCAGTAGGGCCCTACCAAATTCACAGCCATGAAAAATGTGTCACGGACCGTGAAATCTGGTCTTTCGTGTGCTTTTACCCTATACTATACAGATTTCATGGGGAGAGACCAGCGTTTCTCAAATTGGGGGTCCTGACCCAAAAGGGAATTGCAGGGGGTCACAAGGTTATTTTAGAGGGTCACAGTATTGCCACCCTTACTTCTGTGCTGACATCAGAGCTGGGCGGCATACTATACCATACTACCCTTACTTCTGCTCTGCTCCTGCTGCCTTCAGAGCTGGGTTTCCGGCCAGCAGCGGCCACTCTCCAGCTGCTCAGCTCTGAAGGCAGCACCACCACCAGCTGCAGCGCAGAAGTAAGAGTAGCAGTACCACAACCCCCCCTGCAATAACCTTGCAATCTCCCCAGAACTCCTTCTTGGGACAGGACCCCTACAATTACAACTCCATGAAATTTCAGATTTATATAGCTGAAATCGTGAAATTTACCATTTTTAAAATCCTATGACCGTGAAATTGACCAAAATGGACCGTGAATTTGGTAGGGCCCTAGCCCTCAGGGAACCATTCATGGGTTTACATATGTTTATCCAGAAAAAATGTGAGTGGTAAGAAGATACTGAATTCTCTCGAGATGATAATTAGGATTCATTGAAACAACAGGTAAATAATGACAGAGACAAAGCTGCTGGGCCAGTATATGTTTCAAAGGGATAATAAACCCTGATATTCACCAAAGCAAAGGCCAGTGTATTGTTACATAATCCATTTTAAACCAACTCACACAGCTAGGCTTGAATTCCTATCTACCTGCATAAACTACCAGCAGACTTTTTAATTTTGGCTCTAAAATTAGAGGAGATCGGAGTAAAAGTCCAGAGGATAGTATTATATTTAAATTATTACTATTAATTTGTAGAAAGAAAGGGCAGCTTTGTACCTAAAAGCTCTGAAGTCTGTTCTCAGCACTGATGTGGACTCTTTTGCAGCCTTGTACAAATCACTCAGTTTCTCCTTGTCTCAGTTTCCTCTTCTGTAAAGTGATGACAATAAGCCTACTTCACTGGTGATATGCAAAGCTTAAACTATTTGAGCTCCTCATAGGAAAGGTGCTAACTGTGTAAGTGAAAGATATTATTATGCATCTTTTATAGTATTTATACACTTACTGCCCTGTGTGAATAACTGATAATATTAACCCCCTGAGATGCTAGTAATAGCAATAATGAATGCAGGGCTGGCTCTAGGCACCAGCGCCCCAAGCCTTTTCAAGGTGTGGCATTCGAGCGCGTGGGGTGGTACTCCGTCGGGTTTTTTTTGCTTCGGCAGCGGCACTCCGGCTTTTTTTTTTTTTTGCTTGGGGCAGCAAATAACCCAGAGCCGGCCCTGAACGAATGCACATAGTACCGCCAATCATTATGTATGCATTGAAGGTACAATCTGATTGGTTGATATTCCTCCAGATGCCAGTATTGCTCACTTCTCAAGTGAATAGAAACTTACTGACTCACCACAGACCTGTTTTCAGCCAATCACAAGGCAGGAATTTTCTCGTCTGTTGCAGTGGATTTAATACATTTAATTTATTTATTATTATTATTATTATTTTATATATTACAGCATCAGACTCAGCTAAAGCAGAAATGTCTGGTGAATAAGTGGAAATAACCTGGTGAGAAATTAGCAAACTTCTCAGCCCACAAAATTTTAAAAATAAATACCATCAATGTGCTAAAATATTCACTGCTGTGGGGGTGGGGTTTTAATTTCCCCAGCACTTATCTTTGAAATAACATTTCACATCAAGGGAAAACCCAAATACTTGTTCTTTACCATTAGGAATAACGGGTTAAAACAGCTGTTAATTTGCATCTGAAGTAGAACTGTTTATTTTCAGCACAAAATTGAAATGTTTTATGAAATCTCAGAGGTGTCACATGGATTTCTCACATTTCAAGAAACTCTATGGGCATTTGTTTGTTTGCAGTTTTTACTCAAGCTGACTGTAATTTTGGTAAATTTTCCACTTTTTCTGAAGGGGGAAAAACATGCAAAACACCAGGGGTGCTGGAACAATTTTTATAGTGCAGGTTCTGACAGCCATTGAACCAAACTGTAAACCCTGTATATAATGGAAACCACTTCAAGCCAGGAGGTGCAGCAGCATCCCCAGCACCCCCAGTTCCAGCACCTATGGGCAGGTCTTCACTACGGGGGGGGTCGATTTAAGATACGCAAATTCAGCTACGCGAATAGCGTAGCTGAATTCGACGTATCGGAGCCGACTTACCCCGCTGTAAGGACGGTGGCAAAATCGACCTCCGCGGCTCCCCGTCGACGGCGCTTACTCCCACCTCCGCTGGTGGAGTAAGAGCGTCGATTTGGGGATCGATTGTCGCATCCCGACGAGACGCGATAATTCGATCCCCGAGAGATCGATTTCTACCCGCCGATTCAGGCGGGTAGTGTAGACCTAGCCTATGCAAAACACTGGGACTTAAAGGCAAAACATCCTTTCGGCAAAAGCCAAAGTTCACCAATTTAGGCAGCGCCACTTTTAGCTCTTGCTTTGTCTTTCTTCTTTTCTTAAATGGTTTGATTATTTCTCCTATTCATTTTCCATTCGCCCACTCCCCTCCACCCATGACCAAGAGAGCGAGAGTCACTTTCATATGTGCAAACATTAGCAGCTGCCTGGAAGCAACCTTAGCTCTGTCTGGAATGACCTAATCATGTTTCCTTATCCAAAATACGACTAGAACAGTCACCAGAGAATAAATATGAACGCTTGTGCTGATTCTATTTGTATGTAGAAAAGGTAAGGGATAGTAACTCATGCGTATATAATGACCCAGGGGCCATGGTAATTTGAGTGAAAGCCCTGCCCACACTAATAAAACCTCTGCTCATTTCACAGAGACACACTCTGGCAGATTATCACTGCACATTAGGCACAAATTGAGCCAAAAGAGCTCTTTGATTGCTACCGTTATTCTGACAAGTCAGTCTATAAGTATCATTGAACCCTGAGCGTTAACAAGACTAATTTGCCAGAGTACAACCCCTAGAACATCAAAGAATTAGAATACCCAGAAGGAAATGAGCATGTGGCAGAAGCTCTGGGCATCATGAATAGGTTTGACTACTGCTTCCTTTTTTGAGTAGTTGGTGTGTGGCCAGAGAAATTGAGCCAGGAAAGGTTCTGAGGAAGCTTATTTTTTTGTATCCATCATAGCACCTTTAGGCCTGGTCCACACTAACCCCCCACTTCGAACTAAGGTTCGCAAATTCAGCTACGTTAATAACGTAGCTGAATTCGAAGTACCTTAGTTCGAACTTACCGCGGGTCTAGACGCGGCAGGCAGGCTCCCCCGTCGATGCCGCGTACCCCTCTCGCCGAGCTGGAGTACCGGCGTCGACGGCGGGCACTTCCGGGATCGATCCGGGATCGATTTATCGCGTCTAGACAAGACGCGATAAATCGATCCCAGAAGATCGATTGCTTACCGCCGGACCCGGAAGTAAGTGTAGACCTACCCTTATAGTTCTCCTCTTCAGGTGCTAAGCTCCAGTTGTACCTGCTCTAACACCCCATACCCTCCTGGGTGCTGAGAAGAGGAGAAATCCTACACCAAGGACACAGAACCCTCCAGAGCCAGAGAGTATTTGTGTCATTGAGTATTCATTATTCATACTCCTGCACATCTCTGCAGGCTAAGTGTTTGCTAAGCCATTCTTAGCACAATTCCTTTTCACACCGATTTATCTCAGAGCCCTAGAATCCAAGCCGACTCCTCCTACATGCATTAAGCCTGCTGCAGGAGGGAAACCGCCGACAGTTGAGACGATATAAGCCAAACCTTTTTTATTTAAAAAAAAAATGTACTGGATCTGATTACCTCTTCCTGTCCCACATCAACCAGTAGCAGTAGGGAAATACCCCATTGGTGTAGTCCACTTTCCTCTGCACCTCCCCTATCTGGCTCTTCATTGAGCTGCACCAGCCTCAAGTTCTGAAAACAAGCTCCAAAATCTGACTCCCCAAACAACTAGGAAAGGGGTGTGGGAAAACTGCAAAACCAAGTTCTAAAAAGGCCCCTTTTAACCTTAAAGAGAACTCCCAGTGAGAAGGAACTAGGAGGAAAATGCCATCCCCCTTCATTAAAAATTGCAGGCAGATGAACCTGACCTGGTCTATAAGCGGTAATTGGATAAACGTGCAAAAAGTTTGCTTGCCTATCCAAAGCTCACTCTGTGAACATTGAGTGAGGTAAGTATTGGGTTGGGAAAAACAGAAGAACAAGCTTCCTCGTGAGACTTCTGGTACTCTCTAGCTCTGGATGGGCCAGTAATGCTTCAAAGATATTTGTGGGGGCGGGGAAACATATTAGTGCTTCTGACTCTGGTGCATGTTAGACTGAGCTCCACCAAGATAGACATTTCTAGGGTCAGATTTTTAAAATAAAGGGCCCGTTGTTCAAAGGTTCTCACCACCCAACATGCTGAAAATCTGGCCAGAAGCCTCCCAATGGGAGCTGCTGAAAATCTGACCCTGAACTCTTTTGACATTTTGGCCCTAGAAAATTGAATAAGCTTTCGGAGCGTGGGGGGAGACTAATTAGCTAAATAAATAAATGCCCAGCCCCCAAGTCCAGCTGATGTACAATTAGTGCAGGACTTGGGAGTGGGACTGGAGAGAGAAAGGTGGCTCTGAGCTAAGTTACACCAGCCAGAGAGGTCCTTATAAGGGCAGCTGTCTGTTCCCTTTGTACTGCTAAAGTGGCATATGGGGGATGGATCTGACTCAAGCTTTGAAGTTAATTTCAGTTGGGGTAAACTGGCTGGGATCACAGGCCAGGATATAAGCTACAAGCCCGGGAGATTTCTCCACCACCACTATGGATGCACACACTACCCAACCATCCCAATTCAGATCAAGCCTGGATTCCTAGGGGCCTGGGAAAGTCTATATCTTATTTGAGTTTTCAGGAAAAAGTTATTTTATCCAAACTATTCCACTCAACTTCAACCTCAGTTAAAATAAATAAACCTTTGTTTAATGCCCAAGGGGACAGGTCAGGAGTGAAACCAAGTGCATATTGTTACAGGTTGACTCTTTGATCTCATGTGGGACATTAAATTCATTCCCCAGATTTAGGAGGAATCCTCCATAGGCTACTTTTGACCCAGTACACATTAGCAAACAGCTTCAGCTGAGAATCCGGTGTCCAAAGGGAAATGACTGCACAGTTTCTCTGCTAATTAGGACTTTGGGCAAAGAGACATGGAGTCTGGACACAGAGAAGAACATTAGTGAGAAGGGCAGCATCAGGGGAGACAATGTGGCAGCTTGCAAATTGCTGTGGAGGCCTAAGATCAGCAGCTGGGGAACACTGAGGCGTGGGGGGAAGGTACATGATAAGAAAAGAGACCTACACAGGCACCAAGAATAGAACTGAGCTGCAGCCACCTCTGCCTCTGGATGGAGAAAATAAAAAGCCAGTCGATGCATAAAGTTTCCTGGTTTTATGAGTGTTAAACCAGATAGAGCTAAATCCTGTACTTCTTACGCAGATGAAATTCCCATTGATTTTGGTGGGCATTTTACCTGAGTAAGGAGTGCAGAACCGAGCCCTTATAGATCAGCATGTTGTTATTTCAGATAGGCCTTTCAGTCCACTTGCACCATACCAACCACTGAGGAAGCAGAATCCTATTAGTCAAGGAGCTTTCAATTCAAAGAGACGCACAATACAATGCAGGTTCATACTGAGCCGACTGGACAAAAGTTGGACTTCCTACCAAACCATGCAGTTTGAGGGTTGATTAATATTGACTAGACTTCATGGGAAAATGAGGTTTTTAGGAGAGACTTAAAAGAGGAGAAAAGATAGGGATGGAGTTGCAGGCAAAAGGGGTAGCACAGAGGAAGGGATACCTGTGAAAACCTGAAGCTGTATCACCAGATGGAAAGGAAATGCACCAACTAGATGCTCCATTGTTCAGTAGCACCAAGGTGACAGAGAGAGAGAGACGACTCAAAACTGTTACAAATGCCTCCAATTTATACTAATGCTGATTCCAGCTGGTAACTCTATAAAGCTCACTGAGACTTTGCAGAATTTCGGCTATCATCACACTGGGAATGTATTCGCAGTGGAGAGGAAAGAAAGATGCAAGGAATCAGAGACATTCCATTGTGATTAGACTGTCCTTTAGGGTGTTTAAATCAAACTCTTTCCATTTCCCTACCCTAATCTAGCACTGGTCCCCTCATTACCCTTCGGAACGCTCTGCGACTGTCAGTGTGATAGCCGTCGTTTCTGCAGATCCTGCTATCTGAAGGAACCTTTCTGTGTCTCTCCACAAAAAATAACATTTAGTCAAAAACTGAATTTTCCATCCAAAAAATGTTGCAGCAAGCCCTGCCCAAGAGTGCTCTTCTCTGCAGAGAAGCCCTGTGTCTCTTGTCTTCCTTCCTAGGTCTCTCCTCATTCTCATCTATCCATTCCTCTTCAAGCCTGATCAGAAAGTTTCTCTTTCCCCCTCATTTCTACACCACTCAGATACCACAGTGAAGGGCATTAGATTAGATTTGATTAGATAGGAGACACCCGTACATAAGAAAATATGTCTAAGGGAAGCTCACCCTCCTGTGAATGGAAATGAACTGGGATGGAGGCAGATACACAGAAATGATCCTCTGGGACATAGGTTCTGCTCACCCACTTAACAGTTTAATATACAGTTAAACTGACTCATCTACATTAGGCTCCATCAGACCTGTTTTGTGAACTTCTCATTACAGTTGAGCTACTAAAAGGGTTGAAATCTAGTTCCCTGGGTGCTCGGTTTGGGAATGTCTCCATGCATGTTTGTCCTTTACATAAGTCTAATATTTTTGTATAAATAAACCTGCTCTCTGGAAACTGCAGACTAGGCTGCCTGGCAGAGGAGGTAATTCAAGTTGAGGTGCCAGGTTTGTCCTGGGCTGTGAGTACAGGAGCTGTGAGCACATTTGGCAGCTGATGGGCATGATTCCATTATATTGCTCTTGAGAAGCCCCGTTCTCATCAGCACATGGAAGGGCATGGACAGGGTCTGGAATCAGCTCCATCTAGCCATCCTCAGCCCCACGAGAGTGAATCAGCATGGGGAAAATGGGGAGGATCCTGAATGAACCCACCCTATGGAATAAGCTATGTTTGAATCCATCCCGGCTGCATAATGTCTGAAGGAAGGCTGTTCAGTGGTACTTACCTAGCATCCCTTTGTTTGAGCTGGACAAGCACATATCCTTCTCAGCACTGGGCAGAACAAAGCCAACCACAAACACCTCCACCCCATCCGCCATCAGTGCCAAGCCTAAAACAAAGAAGAGCATCCACTGGAAGCGCCCGTGGCCACACTCCTCGATGATGTTCTCATACTGGTGGGCAAGCTGTTCCTCATCCTCCATCCGCTCGGCTATGAGCTCAGCCTTGTCTCTAAACTCATCGGCCATGGCAGGGGCTTTCTTCTTCTGTTTGCCCTTAATGTCATCTGGGTGAGGGATGCCCTGGTACTCTCCTTCGTAGACCTCATCTTCCTCATCATGGCCTTCCGTGGCATCGCTCTGGGCATCCTCTTCTTGGGTCCCATCATGGTAATAGCCATCTGAAGGTGCATAGTTGCCGTCCTGATACCGGTAGTCATCTGACACCTGGTTCACCTCTCTAGCTATGTCCTTAGCCCCTTGATACAGATTTGCGTTGTTTCTATACCGATCATCCATTCTGAGTATATACTTCTACACACAGTATAGCGCGGTGTGTATAATCTTGAATATAGTTGCGTGTTTATTTATTTGTGCAATCTCTGCGACTAGCTACACAAACATAACTTCCCTCGGATCTGGAATCTGATGCACAGTGCACTGAGCTGGCTGTCAAATTTCAGGGGGGAGTTTCTTACAGGGTTTTTGGTAACGTTTCAGGTTTGAGCTAGAGACTTTGTTGACTTGCTTCTTTCAGTAGGAGGGAAGGTGTAGTTGGGACTGTTGACTGGAGATATGTGAGGGATCAGGAACTTTGTACAACCAGGAGCTAGGAAGACTTGGCAGGTTGCTCTTTTTTCTGATCCATTGTGCTGATGAAGGTCATGCCCTGAGAAAGAAAGAGAAACAGCGATGAGACAATATTGAATTGAGAGGAGAAAGGCAGTGAGTGAAATAGACAACATTGCTAACACACTCTTTTCTATCTGAAGGGTGAAAAAAGGAGATGGAACATTCAGAGACTGTTATTGCACCTTCTAACGGGAGGCATGTAAAGGCTATCAAATGGGTTGGAGACCATGATTACTCTACTGATGTCCCAACTTGTGGCTGACACTGTCTTGAATCAGAGTATGTCATTCCTAGAAGGCCGCAGCATTTGTTTCCATAGAGGACACCATGGTAATGAGTGGTGCTGATTGATCAATGCCTTTAAGTCACTAGAGCAGTGTTTCCCAAACTTGGGATGCCGCTTGTGTAGGGAAAGCCCCTGGTGGGCCGGGCCGGTTTGTTTACCTGCCCCGTCCGCAGGTCCGGCAGATCGCGGCTCCCACTGGCTGCAGTTCACTGCTCCAGGCCAATGGGAGCTGCTGGAAGCGGCGCAGGCTGAGGGACGCACTGGCTGCCGCTTCCAGCAGCTCCCATTGGCCTGCAGCGGCGAATTGCGGCCAGTGGGAGCCACGATCGGCCGGACCTGCGGACGCGGCAGGTAAACAAACCGGCCCGGCCCGCCAGGGGCTTTCCCTACACAAGCGGCGTCCCAAGTTTGGGAAACACTGCACTAGAGGAATGTCTGTCTGCCAACTTGGAGCCCAGCCTTCATGATATTTAGGCACTCGTCGTCATCTTAATGAAAGAAAAACGGAGCTTTGCTTTTTCTTTTTAAGCCAGATCGCAGATGTCATTTTATTATATGGATTTTTTTTTAAATGTATCCCCATCTGGACAAAAAGACCTGACAGATGCAGTGCATGCAGAGAGAAATTCTCCCACCCACCCAGGCCCCATTTATTCCATTTTGAGCAACCACTGTAGGAGACATTTTCTCAGTTAGCAACAAATGAAGTTAAGCTGGAATCATGACCCTCTTCGGAGAAAACGGAGTGAAGCCAAATCCTTTATAAACAACCTCAGATTTTGGACACCTGTACTCAATTATTTTTCAAGTGGATTTCAGCCAGTTGGCTCTCTTGTGCCTTTTCCTATTATTACACAGAGCTGAAAACAAGCTTTCTGAAAGAAGGCGTCAGTAAATAAATATACAGTACAATCATGCAATAAGAGCTACTATAGGTCAGATGTGGTATAAGATTGGTTTTCATTTGAAGCTTTCAGGTAGTAACCTAAATATGTAAAATATAAATGAACCATTAATTGACATATCTATATAATATGTAACCTGTGAGCACTATTATTTTGTGTGTGTATATGTATATATACACTTATGCACACTTTGTATTTGTGTGTGTACACATGCACACACATACATGTGTATGGCATGCAAAGGTGATAATCAACATAACAATGCAAACTCTGCACTTCAGAATATTACTCTCATCATGTGGGCACTGTGCAAATGCCATACAGCTGAAATTATGTACACACAATTCTGATAGGAAATGCAGTAAAACCAACATTGTCAAATGCTCTGAAGGGAGCCACTCATGTCACACGCTAGGAAAAGGCATTACGGTCAAAGTAGCATCAAAAATATCATTTGGATTAAAACAGAGTCTGCCTGTAGAGAAAGGTCTTTCTATACTATATTGAAAAGAATTCCCTTGAGCATGAATGGGGATCCTCCAAGCAGTTCCATGTGTTTATGCAAAGCCCTGTTTTGTTATGTTTACAACCGAATCAGGAGTTTCATGCAGAGTAAAACAGCTTTTGCTCCTTTTGCTCTGGTGTCCTGTAACAGATCTGCTTTCTAGCTCATCTAGAGGGCCACTCTTCAAACCTGCTTATGGAACCTACTAACTGTGGGAGGCACCAGCTTGCTGGTCATGCACACATAATCGGAAAGAGGCAGGTCCCAATATACAGTACTACAGTTACTACTGTTTCCAACAGAATTGCCATATTTGTGGTATGCCAAGCAAGATCTCCATTCAAACTACATTAACTTTGATCTATGATTCCCCTATAAGTGGCATCACAAGCCTTCCCGGCAGCAGGTAATAACCTCGTGGCACAGTAGATGTGCCAATAAGCCCCCTGTAACCGAGTCTCCACAAGTGCATAGGTATGTTTATACCCACTGGTCCCTGCTGACGCAAGAATCATCTCACCTCAGCCAGTCACTGTTGAACTAGTGGTTTGACTGTTGTGTCTTGCAACAAACCAGCTGCTCTGTATTAAGTGCTGTCATAACTATAAAGGGAAGGGTAACAGCTCTCCTGTGTACAGTACTATAAAATCCCTCCTGGCCAGAGACTCCAAAATCCTTTTACCTGTAAAGGGTTAAGAAGCTCGGGTAACCTGGCTGACACCTGACCCAAAGGACCAATAAGGGGACAAGATACTTTCAAATCTTGGGGGGGGGAAGGCTTTGGTGTGCTCTTTGTTTAAGGGGTTGTTCACTCTTGGGACTGAGAGGGACCAGACATCAATCCAGGTTCTCCCCATCTTTCTAAACAAGTCTCTCATATTTCAAACTTGTAAGTAAAAAGCCAGGCAAGGCGTCTTAGTTTTACTTTGTTTTCTCAACTTGTAAATGTACCTTTTACTAGAGTGTTTATCTTTGTTTGCTGTACTTTGAACCTAAGACAGAGGGGGGTCCTCTGAGCTCTTTAAGTTTGATTACCCTGTAAAGTTATTTTCCATACTGATTTTACAGAGATGATTTTTACCTTTTTCTTTAATTAAAAGCCTTCTTTTTAAGAACCTGATTGATTTTTCCTTGTTTTTAGATCCAAGGAGTTTGGATCTGTATTCACCAGGAGTTGGTGAAAGGAAGGAGGGGGGAAGGGTCAATTTCTCCTTGTTTTAAGATCCAAGGAGTTTGGATCTGTATTCACCAGGGAATTGGTGAAAAGTTTCTCAAAGCTTCCCAGGGAAGGGAATGGTGGCAGCGGACCAGAACTAAGCTGGTAATTAAGCTTAGAAGTCCTCATGCAGGCCCCCACACTTGTACCCTAAAGTTCAAAGTGGGGATACAGCCTTGACAAGTGCTGATAAAAGCTTGTCCCCACATTTAGTGCTGGAGAGTACGCTGTGGTGGATCATCCAGCAGGGTTATAAATTACCTGACCTACTAGTTTGCAAGCAGCCTTCATTTCTAGGATCCAGTGCTGTTTAAGGGATTGCGCTAGCATGGGGATAGAAGGGAAGGAGGGAGGGATGGGGGGCTGCCTACCCCAATCCACTCCGGGGGGAGGCAGAGCACACAGAATGCTCCCTGCTAGTACCTTCAAGGGTGTACACTGCTCCAAAGGGAGGAGGGAAGGAGGTGTGAGCATGGGCTTGCACACCTTCTTCATCAGCCAAGCTGGGGATGAACATGCTTCATTATCCTCAGGTACAAAACTCCCCATGGCACAGTTCTTCTGGGAGCTGCCTTAGGTGCAACCAGCTCTGCACTACTCCTGGTCAGGCACAATCCAGCCATTTATAGGGGCCACTGGCAGTGCAAGGAATAGAGAAAATAAGGATCTTTCGGCATGAAAGAGGCCAGGATGCTGAGCTCGGTCTTTCTGCTCCTTCTAACCAATGTGTGCAGTCTGCAGCATGTGTTTCGTTAAATGTATGGCATACACATAGGCCGCTTTCTCATTATGGGGCGGCGGGGTCAGTCTCTCTCCGTGGGCACTTTCAGAGCATCTATCTTTCCTTTAGCTCCCATGACATTTGTCGCTGCAGTAAGCACATTTCCTTTCTTTTGCTGAGTCACCCCATACATTTTCCATTAGGTTAAAAAGGCAGCCGGGGCATTTTCCAGGACTGTGAAAAAACAATCAATAAAAAAAAAAAAAAAAAAAGAGGCAAGCCAATCAAGTCAGAAAGATGAAGCAACTCTAGAGAACGGTGCAGTAAAGAGAAGCCTTTGCATTCACTCTGGATGTGTTTATATGCAAAGAAGTTAATACACTGACAGCCAGCGGAGGCATTTCACAGGTTTTACATCTTGCGTTTCATTGCTAAAGGGCCTCCAGCGTGGGTTAAAAAAAAACCCAGACTCCTTTGGAGTCTTAAAAAACCATCTCGCTTTTGAAATAACCTTTTCCATTATACAAAGGTTCACTCCAAGGGTGGATATTATTCTCTTCGAGGCAGTGAGAATTTAGCTCCATTGAGAATATTTTCTTCCAGAAAGAAGGGGGAAGGGTTTTTAAACGGGAACACTCTGTTCTGGTACAAAGAATCAGGAAGAACATTAGACCCTGCTGTTGAATTGTTCAAGTGGCATTTGTTGGCAGGTTATGTTTCAAAGTGACCTCAAGTCTCAGCCTGTCAAATCAAAGAAAGTGACCTGGGCAGTGTTTCCGTTGCCACTTTCTTTTCTGGAAACAAGATGTTGCTTCCTGCTGATTGTTGTAAAGGCGAACTGTAAAGCTTTCCTTGTAAATGAAATTATAATAATTAACAAACTTTTCAAGAGTCCAGATCAGCAACAGCCTTTAACATACCAAATCAGCAACAGGCCCAAGATGCCTGAATACCATTAAAAAGCTGGCCCTTTATACCAGCACCCATTGAACCCAGCAGTGAATTTTGCTACTGATGTAAATGGGAGTAGGATTGGGTCCTCAATGTGCACTGGCAATTTGGGAGTAGATTAAATATATGATGCCCCAATATCTTCTCTATCCTGACATTCATGGAAACCAGTAACTGGTCATTTATAATTTGTTAAAATTACAAAGATATACATTTGACAACAAAAAAGCTGGAAATCATTTCCTCCTTTCCTAAGATGCCACAACATGAGCTGAGGATTGTGTGTGTCACCCAGAATCACAGGTGACAGAGGAGCATCCAGGCCATCACCCTCCTGCCAGGTCAGGATTGTTCCCTACCGTATGGCACCACTTACCTCAAGGGCATTGTAAGGAATGCAGGAAAGTAATGCCGCTCTAGTGATATCATCGGCTGTTGAAGTGGGAACCATATAGTTCAGGTCTTGGCAGGTAAAAAGCTTTTCCGTTCATATTTATTCTGCAGAATGCAGGGCTATTGGCTGCACAGAGTCCGATCTGGATGGTAATGGCAGTGGCACATGGGTCATTATCTTACTCAACAGCTATACAACAGCCCCTGCCTTTGCCTTCACTTTGCTACTGTTCCACAGATTGCAGTCACACCCAGCAATTCCTAAGGCTACGTCCTCACTCCGGGGGGGTGGTGTCGATTTAAGATATGCAAATTCAGCTACTTTGCGTAGCTGAATTCGACGTATCGGAGCCAACTTACCCCGCTGTGAGGACGGCGGCAAATCGAACTCCGCGGCTCCCCCATCGACGGCGCTTACTCCTACCTCTGCTGGTGGGAGTACAAGCGTCGATTCGGGGATCGATTGTCGCGTCCCGACGAGACGCGATAATTCGACCCCCAAGAGATCGATTTCTACCCGCCAATTCAGGCGGGTAGTGTAGACGTAGCCTGAGACAGACCCACTAACTCTAGCAGCACACACGCTCCTCTCCTGGGGCATGGAGTAATGCAGCACCCACTCTTCCGGAGCAGGGAACTTCCGCTCTCTCCCTGCAGTTTGCACACCCTCCTGGGAGCAGGGAAATCTCTCTCCCTGCAGCCTGCAGGTTGTCCTCTCTCCCACACTCTTGCTGCCTCTCTCACACTGCAGCCTGCACAGTACTTTGTTAACAACTTCACTCTGCTGGAATGTGTAGTGAGCCAGCAGTTGGCTGTATTCCCCCTATGAATCCTCCTTTGTCACATGGTACTGGCCAGGCACTTTCATGACCAGTTACTGGTTTCCACGAATGTCAGGACAGAGAAGATACTGGGGCATCGTATATTTAATCTACTCCCAAATTGTCAGTGCGCACTGAGGACCCAATCCTACTCCCATTTACATCAGTAGCAAAATTCACCGCTGGGTTCAATGGGTGCTGGCTCTAGCCCCCGGTATTCTAAGCAGCTGCCTGTCTGGAGTCCTGTTAGCAGCTTCTTGTTTCACTCTGCCCCGGAGGAGATGCTGAGCAGTGAGACTGTTCCATGGGGGAAGGAGTAGTTGTCATTTCAGTGATTTATTGACTGCTCTCAGCTTAACCAGGGCAGCCCTTCAGTTATGCTGCACTGAGAGTCTTTCATGTCCAGCAGCAAACACATCATCCAAGCAAAGTTACAGGTAATTCTATCTTTTCCTTGGGACATGTCTACCAGTAACTTACCCTGCAATTGCCCAGTACTTACATGATACTTACCCTGGAATTACCCTCTGCCTCTGTACACTCTGTATTACTTACCTTTCAATTACCCCCTTGCTACTAGCTAACATATCTAGCCCTCTACATTAGGTTTTTCTATAGTACTCATCACCCAAGTATCTAAGCACTACCACAAGTTTAAATGCTACTTACCCTACAATTACTCCTCTTAGCAACCCCACTTACCATGTGTAGCGCCCCCTCTCCACCCAGTTACCTTCTTTAATGCCAAGCTGCTTACAGGTTTTTTGATGGATAGGTCTGGGTTCTTTTGGATCCCGCCACCCACTCAGCAGGGTGTATCTTCTTTATTTTTTCCTATGAATTTATTTGTTGGTGCCTCCACCCCCCTCGCTCCTTCCTGGCAGGGTCGCCAGGGCAGCTTGGGAGGAAAATTCTAACAACAGGGTAATCCCCGCTTACTTGCCAGATCGTTGGAAACTTCCAAGAAATAAGACAAACACATACAATATATAGAGCAGCTCCAGCGTGGGGAAGGAGTGTCTCTCCATAGTAGCTAGGAAGGGTTGTGAAAGGGGAAGAGGTGTCCTCTCCCCTCCCAGCTGGTGGGAGTTGAGAAAGCCGTAGGAGGCTGGGAGTTAGTACTAGTATCTTCAGTTTATTTGCTCCTGTTTTGGAACCTGGTTTTTACAATAAATTGAACCTTAGGGACCTTTACCTGGGATGTTATTTTCCCTCCAGTGCTGGAGCTGGGGGTGCTGCAACACCCCCTGGCTTGAAGTGGTTTCCAATATATACAGGGTTTACAGTTTGGTTCAATGGCTCTCAGCACCCCACTGTAAAAATTGTTCCAGCACCCCTGCTGGCCTGTGAATCTGCATTCCAGTGTACACCCCTCTGCTACACACTACTTACCATCTAAACATACTGCACAATAACCCTCTCTATATAGTCTATTTAGTATTTACACTCCAGTTACCTCCCCACCAAATACTATGTACCATCCAATTATCCTGACTCTACACAAAACGTATCCTTCATTAAATCCTGCCTCTGCATGCTATAATTTACTCTGAAATTACCCCTCCTCTACATACTACTTACTCTGCACTACATTACTGCACATCCAGGAGCTACTTTGTCTGTGGCCAAATATTGCCTGTTTATCCTGTGAGCAAGGTACCTTCTAATTTGTACTCTGCAACTCAAAATGTCAGCACAAATTCTTATCTATGTCACATTGATATAAGAGTAAATGGTAGTGGGACCTTTTCTGGGGGCTGTCCTGTTTGCTCTAGCCTCTTATTCACCAAAGCTCAGATGCTTCCCTCCCCACTTCATCATGTAGCCATAGGTTAAAGGAATAAGGTAGGTCTTGGGGTAATCCCTCTTGGCAGATTGCCAGGGAAGAAAGATTCAGGAGAGTATGGATGAGAATAGAATGGACAAGAAATCTGTAATTTCCCTGTCCCGGGAGCAGAGGAGCTGTAAAGCGTGTGTGTGTGTGTGTGTGTGTGTGTACATGCAAGCGCATGCACACTCTGGAGTGGGGGACAAGACCTGAGAGCAGGGCCGGCGCTTCCATTTAGGCTACCTAGGCGGTCGCCTAGGGCACCAGGATTTGGGGGGGCGGCATTTTGCCGCCATCGGCGGCAATTCGGCGGCGGGGGGTCCTTCCGCACTCTGGGTCTTCGGCGGCAATTCTGCGGCGGGTCCTTCACTCACTCCGGGACCCTCCGCCGAAGTGCCCCGAAGACCGGGAGCGCGGAAGGACCCCCCTGCCGCAGAATTGACGACGACGACCGGGAGCGCGGAAGGACCCCCGCCTAGGGCACCAAAAACCCTGGCGCCACTCCTGCCTGAGAGGAGAAATTCAGATCATTTCCCTTCTTTTCCCAGATAGGACGCAGGGAGTGAGATGCTAAGGGGCAGAGAGAGGGACTCAGAAATATTGTCATAGGATCTTTAGCAGGCACCAGCATAATCCCCAGAAACAGATGGTAGCTCAGTTTAGCATTCTGCCTGAAGGACAGCTCCTTCAGCAAAGCATCCGCCCCTTCCCCGCCCCCAGAGCTGTTTTCTGCTGACAGCATTGGGAAGGAGCCCAAATCCTACAGCAGCCATAAGGACACTGCATTCGCAGAGCAGGTTGTAAAACAAGCCTGGGAGGAAATTCTTCTCCTTGACTAGGAGAAGGGGAGCTGTGCCGTTATGTTTTTCTGATGTTCCAACCTGAATGTGAATATTAATGTGGATGCAATTAATGAATCCCTTTATATTAACCCGGGACCAGATTCTAAGAGATGCTGAAGACCCACATCTCCCATTGGACAATATCCTGGACTTCGGGGATCCTGGATTTAGAGGAGCATTATTGTGGTGGTAGCAGGGGACCTAAGTGGGACTGAGTGCTGTAGGTCTACGTACGTGTGACAGGAAGGATGGTCCAGCACTTGGGGGCATTAGCTTGAGGGCTGGATGGACCAAGTTCAATTCTCTACTCCGGCACAAACACCCTGGGGTGACTGTGAGCAATTCACTTAGACCCAGCTCCTCAAAGGCATTGAAATCAAGGGGCGTTAGGCTCCAAAATACCTTTGATCTGGGGCTTAGTGTCCCTGTGCCTCAGCTCCCCATTTGTAAAATGGAGATATTCGTACTTTGCTACCTCACAGCAGTGTTGTGAGGAGAAATGCATTATGAAGCTTGTGAGCATAGACCGTGAGGTATATGGGCCCATGGTGCCCGTGCTCCAACAATATTCAAGAACATGGGCCCAGCTCCACCAATGTTTGGGGCTCTGCTGCCGGCCTGGCATCTGGGGTCCCTGCTGCCACCCGGGGCTCCGTTGCCAGCCCCAGCCTCAGCCCCCTTGCCCCCGTCCAGGTCCCCCCTCCTGGAGACATGGCTCTGCTCCCATGTGGGGGTGGGGGGGTGGGACTTGGACCCGTTCTGGGCACCACCAAAAATTATACCAACCTGGCACCCATGCTTGTGAAGTGCTCAAATGCCATGGTAACGGTGGGCGAGGGAACATAGACACTAAGTCCATAGATAGCGAGAGATAGTCCCTACCCAAAAGAGTTTACAGCCTAACCAGACAAGATAAACAACCAAGGGAAGAAAGGAAGCACTATTGTCCCCATTTCACAGCAGGGGAACAAGTTCCCAGAGAGATTAAACAGTTTGCCCAGGGTTACACAAAAAGTCTGTGCCAGAGCTGCGAACTGAAGCCAGACCTCCCAAGTCTCAATCCAATGGCTTAACCACAAGACCACCCTTCCTCTCTCTTTGGAGGGACACACTCAGTAGACCCATTAAAATGTCAGCTCTCTCTGAAGTCATTTTCTCTGTACTATGTGGCACATGCAGCATGCATGACAGTGTGGTAAAAAGGTTTAATTGGAACAACTCACAGAACTGTTTTACTCCGTCCCTTGGGAATCATGCAGCCATCACAGGCCCATGATGGTAAAGTCTTCAGCCCCCCCCCCCCCCACCCCCCCTCCACCATTCTCTCTTACGCTCACGTACGTCTCGCCTCTGTTTCAGGGGTTCTCTTCCATATGCTGTATAGAAAAGTGCCAGCCCACCCTGGGAGACCACAGCACCGGCATGTGTATCTGAAGCACGCTTTCCTCTTCTCTGTTTTCTCTCTACTGAATTTGATGACTTCATACGGATTTTTATTCACTCACGTAAAAACTTTTCTGCCCAAACCAGATTAATGACCTGCACCATCTTAATTTCAGGAGGGGGCTTGGGAAATGGCAAGGCTGGGGGGAAACACCGCTGCTGCATAATTCTCATGAACTCCTTTGCCCGGGGAACAGGAAAGCACAGCAGAATTAAAGTATATTAGTTAATATTCTGAGTGATTATTTTTTTTATCTCACTTGAAACCCAGTAATCTTCGGAGGACTTCCTTAATGCCTCAGGCCATTTATTTGATTTTGCTGGAATAAAAAGAAACAGACTATTTACCCTCTTGTTTGCACTGCAATATTTTCTTTTCTGTTCACTAAGGCCATTGTTTTGTAAGTAGCCATGACTCTGCCCTCAGCTCCACCCATGTAACCTCCTTAACTGTGGGGTGCACAACTGGATTTAAGGGCAGAATATGGTCCTGTGTAAGGATTGAGTCTAAAAGGGGCTTTACTGAAGGGAGTAGGGTACAGAGGAGCCTTTTTTTCTGCCCTTTAAGGAGATATGTGTAGCCTTTCTACTTTTCTGTTTGGGAAATCTGAGGGTGACTTTTGAACAGGCAGGTTTATTTTAAAAGAAAGCCCTAGAATTTGTGCAAACACAGCACTTGGGGAGAAAAACCTGGCGGTTTGTAGTAAAGGTTGGTTCTGCCTTTGGGAAGATAACCCCCACCACCATCAAAGCCCACAAACCAGATTGACTCATCTTTCTGGCTAAAGATGGGCCATAACTGGAACCTAGACTCTCAACCCCTTCAAATGTGAGCACGTTTGATAGAAAAGAAGTTGAATTCAAATCCTATTTTGGAACAATTTCTTGAAAGCACATCCTGGGAGGTATCAGCATCACCAAATCTGAAGCTGATCTGGCCTCAAAAATCATGAATCTTCACCGAATCCTAATCCATATCTAGGTCCGAACACGGCTTCCTCATTCATTCCTTAGTACCAGACATGGAAAGCTATGTGTATTTCCTCTACTGCCCGTAGTGAATAAACAACTATCCCTGTGTCGGCAAAGGGGAAGGCATTGCTTAAGAGAAATATGCGGCACATCCTCCCTCCCAGGGACTGCATCACCTCTGCAGTCCTCCTACTCCCTGCTACCCCGAGAGCAATGAGAGTTTGGTTGAATAATGTCCTCAGGGTTTAATCCAATAATAATTGCTAGTGCTATTCTGTGAGCAGTAGTTACGCCTGCTGGCAATAGAAAAGTATTCTAGAAAAGCATAAGAAAAGTAAAAGGGAGTCCTACACTCTACTGATTTAGTTGCAAATGAATGGCACCCCCTCCTGATGGGTAAATAAGACAACACCCTCTATGTAAATGAGGCTATGCCTTAGAATATCAGGGTTGGAAGGGACTTCAGGAGGTCATCTAGTCCAACCCCCTGCTCAGAGCAGGACCAATCCCCAGACAGATTTTTGTCCCAGATCCCTAAATGGCCCCCTCAAGGATTAAACTCACAACCCTGGGTTTAGCAGGCCAATGCTCAAACTACTGAGATATCCCTCCCCCCCAATGCTGTCTAATGCCCTGACCACCTTTTGCAGACCCATGCACAAAACTCAACAGCTGCAAAATCTGCCGAAGAGCTGAGCAATATCCAGGAGGAAAATTGCTCATCTCAAACCAAGGTGACCACTGAAAATTCACAGATGTTTTATGGCCTGTGTTATGCAGGAGGTCAGACTACATGATCACAGTGGTCCCTTCTGGATTTACAATCTATGACTCTACGAAAACACTGAATTCTTCACAGCTGCATCAGCTATTGTTATCTGTGGTCTCCCTATCATGGATCCAGATCTCAAGGTTAGCTTGGATTATCTCCCCCTATAGTGTTGCTATACGATTGTTTTCATTTAATGCAAGTTGAATAATAATCATATCATACAAGCCAAGGTATTTTATGCATCAATTTGCTGTGTTAGTCAACCATTGAATGTTCCCCATAATAACCATGCATAAGGCTCCAGGTCTTGGAGTTTTACCCTTATCAAACTCAGGTGGGTTTATCACACATCAGTACTATGGTGGGAGGTGGGGAGGGAGTTGATTGTTAATTAAACGACTTTTCTTCCTTGATTGGCTTCATAGAAGAAGCGTGATTCCTGGGGGGATACGAATGAAAAGACGGTTGGTGCAGCAGGAAAGGACTGGCTTCCAAGGCATATAGAGCGACATGAGAAAAGGATACAAAGTGAGCAGGGCAGCAAGATATAGGAACAGAGATATAAAGTTAGGTTTCAGAGTAGCAGCCGTGTTAGTCTGTATCCGCAAAAAGAACAGAAGTACTTGTGGCACCTTAGAGACTAACACATTTATTAGAGCATAAGCTTTCGTGGGCTACAACCCACGAAGAAGTGGGTTGTAGCCCACGAAAGCTTATGCTCTAATAAATGTGTTAGTCTCTAAGGTGCCACAAGTACTCCTGTTCTTTTTTTAGAGATATAAAGGGGGATACATTTGTGTGGCGCCTTGAAGGTGAGAATAAGAAGAATGAATTTGATGCAGAAGGCAGGAGGAAACCAGTGAAAAGGCTTTGAAGATGGAAGTGACGTGGTTCAGAGCAGCAGGCAAGGAAGAGGATTTTAACAGTGGTAGTCTAGATAGATTGGAAGGGAATAGGTTAGGAAGAGGAGAGATTAGGCAGGGCATGGACAAGGATTTCAGCCATATGGGCTGATGGCAAGGATGGATTCCTGGCCAAAATATAGAGGGAAAAGTGGCAAGATCTGGAGACAGCCTGGATGTAATAACAGATGGGAAAGAGGAATTAGTAGCCTGCTGATGGGCTGAGAGTGGAGGGAACTGGAATTAGGAGACAGGGAAGGAGGGTAGGGCTAAGGATACATCTCAAATAGTTAGAGGGCAAGAATCAGAGACTGGAGTGAAGGAGGACAGGATGTTTGGTGTACGGAGGGAAGTCACTGGACATGTGAGGAAGTGTAAAGGGGAAAATGAAAGCTCTTGGGAAATTATTGATACATAAACAGTGGAAAGAGCAATCCCTGTAGTTTAGCAATAACATGAGCTCTACACTTCAGTATTATATTCCCATCCCATCCTCATTAGAACTGAGCCCTTAATCCTCACAACATCTTCAAAATCAAACTCCTGCTTGTCTTTTGTAATTGTATTTCACCTCCAGAACAAGCTGGAATAATACCCATACCGAGGACACAGAACATTTTACTAGCGCATATGTCAATGACATATGTTCATAAGGAGCTAGTGGGGGGGAAATCAGCCCATCTAAATCGCTTAAAATATGAGGGGATTACACCTGGCTTTTTCTAAATAGATCCCATTTCTGCTGTTGTGAGTTTGCAGCCATTCGTTCCATATTTCATCCACATCATCACATGAACTGATCGCATGACACCAATGAAACAGCGGTCCTGGGATTTTCTTATATGGTGATATTGGGCCAGATCCTCAGTTGGTGTAAATCAACATAGCTATGTTGAAGACAATGGAGTCATGCTGATTTCAATCAGCTAAGGATCTGGCCCATGGTTTGGAAGCACCGATGCTCCCTGATCAGGCATCATGACAGAAGTTTATAGTTAGATAGAGACCGATATTGCATAGCATATCATTTAAAAAGAGAATTCCCTTAGATTTCTCTTGACCCCCTCTCAAACCCCACTAGGGTCCAGAGGGGATTATGTGCTGCAGTTTCTTGCATTGGATCTAGCCAGAATCTAAGTCTAAAGGAAATCATGACCTTCTAGAGATGGGCCCACATCAAAATGCCAGGTCTGAACTCCCCTGAACTTTGCATCCAGTTCAGAACTTCCCCAAATTTGACTTCTTGGGCCCATCTTCTAGCATCTTCCATGCTCCTCCTCCAGGGAATCTAGCTCAGCTACATGAGCTTTCTCAGCACTGTTCATGCAACTGGGTTTGATCTGTAGGAGGCGGGAAGCTACTTTGTCACCGGTTAAAGGCATTTTTAAAAATCACAAAATAACCATGTTGAGATGGTCTGGCATTTATTTTGCATTTCATATGGCTTGATGTCATGTCACAACTTCATCACATATTCACACAATACAGATCTTGTCATACAAAGTCAAGACCTTTGGCCATGATTATTTTACTCATCCAGTGCTCATTTTTCCTGGCTTCAGGGAGGTAAAGGAGTGTTTCTCTCCAGTCTCTCCCAGACTCATGGGAGGAATGCTGCCAGCAGCTCATTCTCCCAATTCCACATGAAGCAATGAACAAGCATGAAGCAAAGGCACCCACTCCATCCATCCATTGGCTCAATGTTCCCCAAGCCACCTCATTAAGCAGAGCTCCACTCACTCGGCTTGCAGTCAGGACTAGTAATCATCACATGCACAGATCCTTCAAAGGCCACATGCAGAAGTGCAAGCTGGGTATCACTGCAGTAAACCTGTACTCATTTACCGTAATTGTAATCTAGTGGTTTGAAGCAACACATTATTCACCCACAAATCAGATACATACTTTTCTTGCAGTTGTCTCTAAGAGTGTTACCAGCTGGGACCTATATTAAGAGTCTGCTTTCAGTTTTGTCATCATAAAATTACACCCCCAAATAATTATGGCTATAATAATTGTGCCTGGGGCTTACACATTTACTGAATTTGTGGGCGCAATAAGACATGGTTTGCAGATACTTAGAAATGCTATACATTGTACCCACAATTAACAGCAGGGGCAATTATTTGCAGGAGCAAAACTGCAAAATAGGAGGCTAGATTAAAAAATCAAGGCCATAATATGGAGGTCTTTCAGAGATTTCATATTTACAAGTAAGTCCTTTGAAAACTGGGTAAGGGAAGTATCTTTTGCTGTTGTTTAAATCAAAAACATAGCATTATATTAAAAATAATAAACATAAACCTGTTACCCAAGAGACTTTTTTGTATCAACTTTTTTGTTATTTGATGGATGCTGTACTACAAGCCAGAAAAGACCTTAGTGGAACTTATTAAGTAAGCTATCTGCAACACAGATTCTGTATTAGTAGCTGTGAGTCACAACTCATAAGAAAAGAAAGACATCTGAAGGTCATTGACTTCATATCCTCTAGCCAAGGAATAGTTTTCAGCACCATAGACAGCACCTAATGACTACTACTCTGTGATATAGATAGGCCAGGTAGGGTAACACTCCGTTGTCCAATTTAAGATTGGAGATTTGCTTTGAGATGCTGCTGTGTTTATCACTTCAGAATGGTGCTCGTTTAATCATTCCATATATGTTACAGATTGGTGGGAGATCGTCAATGATGTATCCATGGCATATTGAGAAATGTAGGGAAAACAAGAGCTCAGGTAATTTAGTGTACTATCAACATAAAATTTGTTATTTAGAGAAAACATTTTAGTTCAAAATATATTGCTGCAGAGTTTATTGAGCTTGGACTGTCATGTTGTTGGATAATCTGTATTTATTATTTGGTACATTTTTATACTTTTTCTTGTATGTGCCCATCTTGGAATTAATTCATTACTTCATTACAGTAATCTAGTTTCTATGAGTATAAATCATGGGGCCTGAGGATAAGTAAACTATTCTAAGAAAGGCTTGGTCAGATCTCCAGCTGCTATAAATAGGGGTAACTCCATTGACTTCAGTGAAACTATGCCAATTTATACCCGCTGAGGTTCTGGCCCTACTGGTCTATTTTGCTGCCCTTACTCATATTGCATAATGGCAATATGTGGCAGAAGTGGTTCAATAAGGAGCAAATACAAAGCAATTTAATTTGATATGAATAAACAACAATATGTGGAAAAAACAGAAAAGAAACATCAGAGTTTCAATTTTATCCAAGTTGTTTGATATTGTTTAGGAAACAATAGAAAGTCATCACTTTTTTTCTTAATGGGGTGTATCGTCATATGGGAGAGCTCTGACTTTAATTTGAGCAAATGTAATGTAATGCATGTTGAGTCTAAACTTCATTGTGGTGGGGTGTGTCAGGCCTTCTCTGTCCCCTGCTGGAGGCACCAGCACCCTGATATTCCCCACCCAAGGAAAAGAGACTCAGACCAGGTACCAATAAGACAGTCTTCCTGAAGGGCCAGGAGGAAATACTGACCATCCAAGAGCCAGCAGGCCAGTTAAGAAGGCTTGCCTGCTTCTTCTCAGGGCAGGGTGAGACTGGGACAGAGAAGGAGCTCCTTGGGGATAGCTCAAAACCCCAGGGCCTAGTCAGGGCCTTGCCCTCAGGCACTGCAGATAGGCATTGGCCTTGGAGTTTTGTTTTGTTTGTGTATTTAAAGGAGCAGACTGCCAAAGTTTGACTATTGGTCTGGGTGTAGACTGACGGCAAGCTTACAGTCGCAGCCAGTCGATTGAGGCTGGGGACACCTGCTCTACCATGCCTGGCCCCACAGGGGGTGTTATGGAGTAGCCCCACCTGCCACAATCATAAAAGGTGAATTTTTCAAAAGCACCTAACTGACTTCGGGGTAAAAGTCCATTAGACTTTTAATGCTCCTAAGTTACTTAGGTGCTTTTGAAAAAGTAACCAATATATTGCTGGTAAAGAATTGCAATATATGGTCAATGAAAGGGACTTAGTGATTCATGGTAGGATGTATGCTCGGAATAAATGCTTCTACAAACAGTTAAGGGTTTTGTAATATACCTCATAACTGGAATCCCTAATGATCATGTAAATCACCTTTAAAGGGATTTATCTTTCAGTCTATATAGAACTTAATACTGGTGTTATTGTTTTATTTCTTAGATTGTCATGATGAGGCAGTATGAAAACAAGAACGTGATTGCCTGGAGAGGGCGCTGTCTGTGTGTGGAGTCAGAATTTATTCCACAATTGTTTCACAAATGTAACATGAAATGTTTTCAAAAAGCCATAACACTTAAGAAGCATCTGAGTGCACACGGACAGACGCACACACATACTTCATTTATCTCCAATTCACCATGGCCTCGAATGACTGATGGCATGTGAGCTTCAGTATCATGTCTCTCAGCATATCCTATGAGTATGGGCATCTGCTATGAAGCTAACACTTTGGGCTGGATTCTCAACCCTCCCCACGCCGAGCGCAGGTGCAAGGAATGGGTGGTGAAGGCTTCACGGAGCCAGTTATGGTTCCAAGATCCACCACCACCCAGCCCTCATATACATTAGAGCAGCTGGGGTCCTGCTGTAAATTACACCAATGGAGAACTGAAGTGGAAGATCTCTGCTCCTCCATACCTGCGCTTCAACCCCTCATCCCCAACCTAACACCCCCTGCTAGCTCTACACCAGCTGAGAGTTTCTCCACTAGCCATTTCCACCCAGAATCACCCACATTGGACTACCTGAGTGGCACAAAGAGGGTGGACAGAGTAGGCCACGGAATCCAGCCCCTTGTGTACTACACATACTGTTGTCATCAAACTCTGCTTGATGCTTTGATGCATGGTCCCACTCAGAAGCAAAACCTAGCAACATGGTTCCTTTAGGAGGAAAGCATCCAAAAGACACAAAATGGACCAATACCATTTTGTCTTGAAGCCTGATATACCCTGCTGTGTAAACTGCATTCAAAAGACAATTAAGAAATCAGGTATTTCATTTAATGTTACGGTTAATCTACTTGATGTCCTTCCATCCATGCAAGTACAGTACATCAGGAACCCAATAGTCTGGTGTGTTTTCTTTGCCTCCTACACCCACGGAGCATTGGGTAAGTTTTCCATTAAAACATGTGCCAGATTGATGACTAAAATGCCATCCGCTGCATGTGACAGTGACTTTCCTGATGAAGTAACTGCAGCCTGAGTTTAAGTTTTGCTTCTCCATGTTTGTTTGAAACAGGATGACAGAAAGCTTCACGGATTGCTAAGGAGATGTTATATTTTTAATCTGATATTCTAAGAGTCTGGATACTTTTAAAAGTCAAGTTGAAGACGGCATGTGCCCATGATAAGCTGGTGCAGTGCTCATCGAACAGATGAAACAAGTAACAATCATCAGTCTTCTTTGAAGAATAAACAGCTTTTCTGAATGTAAGGACATAGAACAAGAAGGGGCGTGTTTGTGAGATAGAACTAGGATAATACTGAACAGTAGTAACGGTAAGACAGAGGCTTAGAGTCATGCAAAGCTATATAAGACTACACATTAGGATGCAGGAGAAAGGCCATAAAAGGTCAAGTTGAAAAGCTGAATATGTGTAGTGAATTGAAACAGACGGCATAAAAGCAGCTGATAAATCTGAGCAGAGGCACTTCAAGAACCAAAAGACCTCAGTGGAAAAGAAGGAGGCGAAAGGGAAAAGAACAGAATTAGGGAGGACAGAGAGATAATCACAGCATGAGGCCTGGTGAGGCCTTCCAGTGTTTTTCGGGGGGTAAGAGAAGAGTAGTTTATGCAGGGGCAACTAGAAATAACCAGAATGTAATTGTCTGAACTGATATTTGTCCAGGCCACTGAGACTAACGCCCTTAATCCTGAGAAAAGTGCCATGGTGTCTTTAAATGTATCTTGGCTACTTATCTGCCTCCCCCTTACCATCGTATCTGAGCACCTCACAATCTTTTAATGGCTTTATCCAACACCCCCATGAGTTAGGGCAGTGCTATTACTCCTATTGTACAGAGGGGCAACTGAGGCACACAGAAACTAAGTGACTTACCCAAGGTGACTCAGGAAGTCTGTAGCAGAGCAGGACCTTGAGCCCATGTCTCCCAAGTCCTAGGCTAGCACCGTAACATCCTTCATCTCTTGAAGGGCAAGGAGTTAGGGCTGCTGAGGTTCTACAGCTCATAAAAAGACAGCACCTCTAGCAGGACAGTGCACCCAGCCAGTGTCATGCTGATGCACGGACTTAGCACAGATTCAGAATGAATCCTGCCACTTACTGGATCACCAGTCCCTCTTCTGGCCAGTCTCTGGGCATTCCTTGGAGGTTTCCTTTTGGGAAACTTAGCCGAGCCCAACCCTCGTTGGCTCATGAGCTCTGACCTCTTTACCGCCTAAGGCGATATGACCGTAAGATTAAACCAACTGACTGCAATTCAGCAAATTCCGCCCGTGTCAAACATTCCTTCTTAACAATGAACGTCTTACCTTATTGGCAGACTTATTTCATCACCCTTTCAATCTGGGTTATTAAAATAATGAGCCACTTAATTAACAAATCCATTCAGACATGACAATATTGAATAGATCCATTCCAGTGATAGTCCACCATGGAGGTTCTTGCAACCCTGGGTAGGCTTCCAAATTACCCTCTATCAGAAGGGACTTACATTTGATCAGGTATCTTTATTAAATACCTAATTAAAATACCTCCATTTATGCTGTCTCCTGCTAGTCAGATATCAGTGTTAGCCTTTGCCTCTCTTTAGAGTGCACTGCTCCCCCATCCACTGCCTGCTCTCCTTCCATGCCACACTTCTGAACTCCCCGTTCCATATCCTTCTCCCACTCCCATCTTTATGCCTCCTGCTAGGTCAGCACTGATACCTGAAACTGCCTCCCCGTCCTTTTGTCCCTAGCAACCTCCATTGCTTTATTCAAATCCCTCCCTCAAACACACTTCTTCCCCCAGGCCTTTCGGCAGTAACCCACCATGAATGGTGTGGGGGTGGTTGTGTACGGTGGGCAGCATTAAAGTCATCATTTGCCAAGAGTTACCATAGTGTGGTATCTGAGATACTTCCTTATACTTAAAATTGGGGGCCCTCAGCTACTATATAGGATTGTTGTCACCTTTCCCTTTCCCCCTTCACCCACCCACACATATGCACATGACTTCCGCTGATAGACACTACAGAAGGGCAAAGATCTATGTGGTTGTCCTGTGCCTCTTCAGAGGCCAGTGCAGGATTGTTCCCTCTCGTGCATTCTCTAGCATGTACTCCTGTGAATTGCACAGGTAAGCTGTAAATAACTCCATCACTGAGGGAGGTTTCTACAGGCTAAGAGATCTCACTGTTAGCAACTATTCCCTGCTACTGAGAACATACATTTCATAACCAAAAGTCATTTTTCAGGCCTCACTTTCAGGCATTGTCTCAGGAAAAGGCTGCCAATTTCAGTGACATGTACAGAGCCAGCCAGCTGCCCCAGAATTCAAATTCACTCCAAGAAGTGCCTGGGCCCATAACAATCATAACCAACCTTATGTTTCTATGATGCTATCTCACAGGATTCTTGTTCTAAGTTTCCCTTCAGTGCTGTTATACAATAAAATCTCAGGAAGCAAAGTTATTGCAATGCTAAGAATGAGATCAGATAAGAAGCTAGGTTCTAGACCTAAAATGTAATAGCTTTCTTTTTTTATGTAACCCCACCACTATTGCAGCATTTCGACTGACTACAGCTGCCTTGTGCCCATGTTAGCAATCAAAGTCCATTAGGCATTCTATCTATACAGGCTGTAGTGGGGCGGCTGCCCCACTCCTGGTGAATTTAGGCTGCAGCAGACGGGCAGCCAATCAGAAAAGGGCTTATTGGGAGCCAATCAGGGCCCAGATTGGAGGCAGCCAATCAGGGCCAGGCTCAGCCCCATAAAAAGGCTGCTCAGGGAGAGAGCAGTCAGTCTGTCCCAGGTCTTCAACAGGGGAAGGTCAGTCTCCAGAGGTGGGAGACTAGCCCTGCGGACAGCGCAGTGCTGGCCAGGCTCAGGGAGCAAAAGGGAGCTCTAGCCCATAGCCTGCCAGGCTACAGGCCCTGAAGGGAAGGGCCTAGCGGGTGCAAGGGGCCATAGCGGAAGCGGCCCAGGGAAGCGGACATACGAGGGGAGAGAAGGAGGACAGCAAGGCTGCTGCCAGAGGGTCCCTGGGCTGGGATCCAGAGTAGAGGGCGGGCCTGGGTCCCCCCCCCCCTCCCTTGCAGTACACCCAGCCATCGGCCATAGGGAGCGGCCATCGTAGACTATGCCAGATCCCTGACAAGAGGGATTAGACTTTGGGGTGTGTGGTTGGACATGGTGGCTAGGGCGTAGAGAGACTGCTGATCAACCCCCCCCCCCCGGAAGGGGGTGTAGATGGACTAAGGGGCACTGCTGGAGGGCAGTGGTCCTGAAGAGCACGCCGCGAGCTGGAGAGTGACGCGGGATCAGACGCCAACCAAGGGCGAGACGACGGACGGGACACCACCAGGAGGGGGGCGCTCCACTGGACAGAGCTAATTCCCAGAGACAACCAGCAGGAGGCGCCGGGTGGTGAGTCCCAACACCGTTACAAGGCGTATAAACCTATGAAGTGGTAGATTTTAACAGGCATTCACTTGTAAGGCTCTCTCCAAGGTTACTTAGCAGGCAAAGTGCTGGACCGTGGCTTCCATTTCATCAGTAATCAGACCATGCTTTCTGTTAGGATGCTGTTGCGGGACAGTGTGCTGGCTGGTAGGACCTACCCTCTGCAGCAGACATGGCCACTAAGCAGAGTCCATTATCTGGTTGTCAGACTCACCATGTGCATCAGACACATTACTGCAGCTGGGGTTCAAGTTCCAAAAGAAACAAACCTACACGGCGAGTTTCCTTCTAACGGAGCCTGTGGAAGCGGCTCTGGGAATTGCACCTTGCCTGGCTTACATGCATAAGTCCCTAAAGGCCTGGCTGACACAACCTCTTTGTTGAAATTCACAAAGGTAGGATGTTTATTCGCATGACTGGGTAGGTAAGTTAAAGGTACCTCAGGGTACTGAACAAGCTCCTGCATTGACTTGGCAGATAACCCAATGCCTCACACGAGGCAACATTACATGGCTATTATTTTCACAATCATGTATTCTTTATAGTCACATTTTACATTCAGACGTCAACTTTCAACTCAAAGGAGCCCACAGTGCTTTGCAAACTACATACATACAGCACCACGGAAATGCGGCCACTTCTGGGGCAGCTGGATGGGCAGGTGGCCCCCAGCACACTGCACAGCAATAGGAGGAGGTGACAGGGCATGCCTACAACATGTTTGACAAAGGCTCTTCAACAGCTCCATGCATTCTTTCCCTGCTCCCATAGTGGCTCTCAGGGCTGCTGGTTATAAAAGCAGCTCATTTGGCTGGCAGAGGCAGCATCCTGCCAGCCCAAATTCCTTCTCTCTGGTCCTGTGGCTCTCAGCTCAACCATAAGCACAGACATCTTAACTCACCATCCCTTCCACCCTACAGCCTCCCTCCAGAGCAGCATCTAGTCCGCTCTTGAATGGGCAACGTGGGAAGAGGAGAGGATGGCTGGAAAAGGGGAGAAGAAAGAGAGAAGGGAGCCACCTAGGAAGAAGTTGGCACAAAGGAACAGGGAACAAAGAACAAGACAAACCAAGCACAGAGTACCCCAGGGTGGGAAAGGGGTAGGACCACAACAAGAAGGGTGAAGAAAAGAGGAGAGAAAAGAAAGGTAGCAGTTAGTGTGCAGGTGTAACACTGACAGACCCTGGTCGTTGGTAGGTGGGATTGAACCTGGGACCTCTGGAGTTTAGTGCATGAGCCTCTACTCCATGAGCTAAAAGCCAGCTGTCTTTTAGCTAAGGCTGTAGAGCAGACTCATTTTATTTCTCTTTAAGTGGTCTCAGTGCCATGAGATGGGAGAGAACACCACACCCAGAAGGTGTGTGGGTTACACAAGGACATTGTCGGTGGGAGAGGAAGTAAGTAGTGGAAGGTGGGGTATGTCCAGCTGTCATCCATCCCAAGAGAGTCTCTAAGAAGAAAGGTTTAGAACCACCGACCTGGTCGATATACTGACGGGGTTCATCTCCATTTAGCTCATGTGATCTGATGGGATCACAGCATGAGGTGCTGTCTGCCATGCAATCCTCTCAGAAGTTTGAAAATAACATTGTCTTGAGCCATTAGAAGGCAGAATAAATACTCAACAGACATTTTAAATTTCCAGTGAGAAGGCTATGCATTTGCCTCCCATACAATCTAGTAAATTCCTGCCTAGCTTGGACATTAAGATAAATGATGAGAAAGCTTCAGCTCTGGAAATGAATAGCTGCAATATATTCACCAGTCCATGCTACAATGACTTGATGTGTATGCAAAAAGAACATCCTCAGAATTCCCTACCAAAGCACTAGCAGATTTATTGATACTTTGCATCTGACCTGAAGCCATTATTTATTGCCTACCAAGGTGCTTGTGGGGAGGGGCCTTGTGTGGATAGAAGTTATAGCTAAATTGCCATCGGTGTATCGTGTACAGGGAGAGTCACAGTCAGGTTATTTTTGCTTATACTTTACTTGTGAATCTTCTGTTCAGTATAAGAAGGCTAACAAGGTGAGCTGTGTTCTACAGGACAAACTACTGCATGTGCATCAACTACTTAGGAGTCAGACAGAGAGGAAGGACAGATGTCAGTCTGGGACTACGGAGACCTGGCTTCAGTTCCTTCTTATGTCACAGACTGCCTGTGGGACCTTAGGCAAGTCACTTAATCTCTCTGTGCCTCAGTTTCCCATGTGTAAAATGGCGACAATAGCACTTCCCTACCTCCTAGGGGTGTTGTAATTAAACAGTATCAGATGCTCAGATGGGGACCAGATAGATACTGTCGATAGCTGAAACATAAAAGCCTTAACAATCGATGGACAAGGTCAGAGATTCAGCTTTCAAGACTTTAGATGCTGCTCATCAGGACCACTGTGACCCTGAAATCACTCTCAGAGGAGCAGAGTCTCTGCAAGCCACTCAGTAGCCCAGGGTGACTGGCCCTCTAAAGGGAGAGAGGTCTCAGCCTCACCTGTAGTACAGCCAACTCACTCCCCTGGTGGGGAAAATAAAGAATGTCATGTCAATCAATCAGGCTTTCAGGTTAGATAAGGGAGAGGCCTGGGTAGTGAGATAGAGGCCTTCAGAGAGCAGGAAGGCTCCTGTAGGAGACCTTGAGACACCAGGGGAGAAAAGACTCCCTCTAGATAGGGCTGGGAGTGGCTTGCCAAAGCAGGGAAAGACTCTAGGCAGGAGGGGCTGGGAGAGGCTTGAAAGAGAATAGGTAGAAAGACTGAGGGGCTTGATGAAAAGTGGGGAAGGAAGAATGTATGAACTTCCATTTGGACTTTGAGGACTTTATTTGGAACGATCTATGTTAATAAACCGGGGTATTATTGGCCTGGGTGGAATTTATTGAGGAGCCTAAAAAAAAGGAAATTGAGGCAGGGATGCTGCAGGGTCCATGAATGGGCGCTCTGGAGGCAGCAGCCCTGTTACCGTCAGAAATACCAAGAATGTTTGTCCTGGTATTCCAGCATTTCCTCTTCTCACCTCAGCTGTACCCACCGGATGGACACCAATGAAACTAAATACAAAAAGCAGCTAAATCCTGTCCAGCTCCCAGAAGGTTTGGTCTGAGTTGAGGTTTAGATGAAGGTCTGCTCTTATCTTACTTGAACTGGCTCATGTCTCCCTCGTCTGAACTTGGAGTGAACTTTGGAATTTTTGCTGCATGCTCACGGCTGCCTGTAGGGGCTCACTCTGAGCTCTTCACAGACCACAACACTGCTATCTCCGGCGCTGGTCCTATCAGCTCTCCCCAGATACACAAAGCCAAGTTATGTTAGCACCTGCATGGGTGACCTCCAAGGGAATAGCAGGAAGAGGGGTTGTGGAATCAAAAGGTGGAGCTCTTCCCAAAGAATCACTATTGAGCCAACTTTCTGCACAACGTTAGGAGGAGCAGTGCGGACAGTGGTGTTGTCTTTGCAATGGGAAGTAAAACAATGCCTCCAGTGGTTATCGAAGATCCTGTGATACTTTTTCAGAGTAAGAGCATTAGCCCCAAACTTCTGACCAAAATCTACTTTGGGTCTTTACATTCTGATCTTTAAATAGCTCCAGCTGTTTCAATTGAACACAGCATTCTTCTTCACTTCCCGTCCTAAACTGCTGTGTAGGCTTGCCATGTGCTGGGAGGCTATCGCTGCTACTAAACTTCAGTGGTGAATGAAGTGATTTTTTTTTTTTAACGTCTGTCTGATCAAATGCTTTGTAAAATGCTGGGATAAAAGGTGTCCTATAAATGTAAGATGTAGTTAATATAATATTAAAATCTGAGAGCAAAAAAATGAAGATTTTAAAAACATTCAGCAAAAATATATGGCAGGGTCCCTTTAAGAACTGTCCCATTGCTTCATAATAATCTACCCTGGATGGAGGAATATTTTCACAGATCTGCACCATCTTAAACGCTTTGCAGATACTGGTTGATAAATACTAAAATAAAGGCCAGACCCTGTCCCAGTGGGAGTTTGATCATTGACTTTGATGGAATCAAGATTTGGCTCAAAATGTCGGCAGTAAAATTCCAGTCCCTTATCACTGCACGCATCTGGGCAGAGTTCCCCTGGGCGGTGTCCACGGGCTCCTTGGACTCCTTTGAAAAGTGGGTGCTGTCTGGGGTTCTTTGCTGAGAGTGCCCCTCTGGATCCCTCATTTTGGCCTTAGGTAACTTCACTCCCATCCCTGTTTTCTTATTTGTTGTCCCCCAAACTCAGTTATGACCTGGGCTCAGCAGTTCCTCCCCTCGGGTTGAGGGGCAGGCCTGGGCCCACCTGAGCCGTGCTAATACCTGCAATAGGTAAACTGTGGGGGTGGGGGAAACACCCCTAACAAATCTCAATGGGCTGGGAGAGTGGGCATGATGATCCTACAGGACCAAGCGATTGACTTTGAAAAGGAACTGAGTGAGAGTTAGTAGTAAACTAACCAGGTACAGTGTTCTGGGGCAGGAGAGAGCCAGTCTATGGTAGATCCATCCATCTTCTACCCATCCATCAGTTTGGTTACATGATGTTCTTCTCTTCAATAGCCAGTTATAAGGATATGGAGATGGTGAGTGGAAGGTGTTTCCTGTTTCAATGGTAATAAGGAGAGTGGGGAGTTTATTAGCATGGGATACAATTACTACTGAGTCAAAGGAAGTACCCTCAAGTCTTGATGATGACTCTTAGGATAAATTGTCTAATGATGAAATATACTGGGAGGGGACATGATGGGAGTGAAACTAATGTTTGCATTTTGTAATTGGGAGTAAAGCAAAGCAGCTGAATCAGCCATGTCTGTGGCCATAAAGAGATGGGAGAGGTCTGAAATAGCCGGTCAGAGCGCAAGGAAGCTGTGACAGAGCTGGGCACAGCCCCGGATTAATTTCTGATTGCTCGTTTCAGTACAAACACACTGAAATTAAAGATTTTTCCCTCATCTGGGCCCAATCTCCTGTCCTGCTCCGTCCTGCAGTGGAGTCATGAGACCGAAATTCCTTTACAGGATAATGGCCTTACTAGAGGGGGATGGAAGAGGGATAAAGCCCGTACTGGGACCTAGAGAGCTGCAGACAGTTGTAATCAGAGGGTCTGATCCTGCAAGGGGCCAAGCACCCTCGTCTCCCACATTTCAAATGGGTTGAAAGCGGTGAAGCGGCACCTGCTTAGCCCAGCTGGGTTCTTGGCTCCCTCCCTGTACCACAGCTGCCACTGTCACTTCAGAGCTTGCTGGTGCGTGACAAGCGGCAGGGCTCTTTAGGCTGAGGGCCCTGCATGCCAGGCTGACGGCTCGGTTTACTCACACACAGGCAGCTGGGCTCCGATCTTAATTAGCCTGATTGAGAGAACCGCTCAGTGAAAGTGACTGCTGGGGAGGTAACTGGCAGCCGGCAACTCTCTCTCCCTGCACACTTCCTACAACTGAAGCAGGCGTCTCTCCTTCCTTTGCATTTTGGGCATCGTGGGCTTGCCTTGGTTATTTGCACTCAGCCCCATTCAGACAACTGGATCCTCCCTCTACCCCCTGTGAGTTAATATTCTGCTTGAAAACAAAATGAACAAAATGATCTGGACAAACTGGAGAAGTGGTCTGAAGTAAATAGGATGAAATTCAATAAGGACAAATGCAAAGTACTCCACTTAGGAAGGAACAGTCAGTTGCACAGGTACAAAATGGGAAATGACGACCTAGGAAGGAGTACTGCGGAAAGGGATCTGGGGATCATAGTGGATCACAAGCTAAGTATGAGTCAACAGTGTAACACTGTTGCAAAAAAAGCGAACATCATTCTGGGATGTATTAGCAGGAGTGTTGTAAGCAAGACATGAGAAGTAATTCTTCTGCTCTACTCCGTGCTGATTAGGCCTCAACTGGAGTACTGTTTCCACTTCTGGGCGCCACATTTCAGGAAAGATGTGGACAAATTGGAGAAAGTCCAGAGAAGAGCAACAAAAATGATTAAAGGTCTAGAACAGTGTTTCCCAAACTTGGGACACCGCTTGTGTAGGGAAAGCCCCTGGCGGGCCGGGCCGGTTTGTTTACCTGCCGCGTCCGCAGGTCCAGCCAATCGCGGCTCCCAGTGGCCGCGGTTCGCTGCTCCAAGCCAATGGGAACTGCTGGAAGTGACGCGGGCCGAGGGACGTACTGGTTCCCAGTGTCTCCCACCTTCCTCAGTGTACCCACATAAGAACAGGCAGAATCTGGCACTTGAGGACTGATCCCAAAGAAGCGAGTGCCTGCTGGGACATGCTGATTGCTCCCAACTCCCACTGCTGTCATTCAGCACATTGCAGGAGCAAGCTATTCTACTGTGAGCTTTGTGGAGGCCAGAGATCATGGGACCTTCCGTTTTGTACAGCCCTAATCTTCATTTGTCACTCGGACCCTGAATTGATTCGCAACCTGTCGGCAGGGAAAAAAAGTACATCTGCATCTTTGCACAATGCCCGAAAAGTACGTGTCTGCAGATTGCACCCGAGGCCAGGCAGCTGTAATAGCAGAGCACCCAAAGACCCCATAACAGGTGGTAGTGGAAGACAAGTCAGAGCAACAAATGTATGTCAGTAAAATGTCAGCAGCATTCCCTTTGGCCCTGGCAGAATCTCTGTGTTCTAGCTGGCATTATGACATGAAACTTGATGGTCACATCGAAAAAAATAGGAATGGGCTAGAGAAGATAAATCAGGCACTCTTATTTACTGCCTCACAATACAAGGGGATGGTCAAGAACATTCAAAGGCAACAATTTCAAAACTGATACAAGGAGATACCCGTTTACACGATATAATGAACCTGTGGAACGCCTTGCCACCCAATATCTTGGAGGCAGAGAGGATTCAAAATAGGGATTGCACATTTATACGGCTAATGCGAACTTCCACATTTACATTGAATGGGGTAATTTATTTTTTTAGAAGGAAAATAAACCCTCATGTTTCAATACATAAGCCAGCCACTAACCGACGGGGGTCAGGAAGAAACTTTCCTTTGGGGAAGGTTATTCCATAATTATCTGTGGTGGGGTTTCTTGCATCTGCCTCTTAAGCAGCTGGTACTGGCCACTGTTAGAGACAGGATCCTGGACTACTCAATTCACTAGTCTGATTCTGTATGATAATCCCTGTGTGGCTCTGACAGGAAGGTTGGAGAGTAGCATCAGAATGGCTGTCATGGGGTTTTCTAGCGTGCCCTGTAACTGAACTTAGGCTATTGAGGCAGAAAGGACACCACAAGACAGCGATATCAGAATAAGTGGCATTTACTCCTGCAAAGGAAGCGAAAAACATGACTTGTCACATTCCCAATAGCTCTGAGATAAAATAAATACAGGACACTGCTGGCAGGAGGCATGCTGGGTGAGAAATCAGCCAAGCAGCAGAGTATGTTAATAAGTGACACAGACGTGACAAGGCAGGGGGATTCACTGGAGAATTTCAGGGGGACAATGAATACTTCAAGCCAGACTACACGCGTAACATTTCAGAAGGAAGGATGGCATACTATCACAGATAGCCAGCAGGGGAGAGATGATTTTCAGTAGTCATTAGTCAAGGTGTAATGTAAGGAACTGGAGAATGGCTCTCAGGCTTGATAACAAGTATAGCGCCTTTAATCTAATCCAGATCAATAGCGCGCAAAAGCCATTACTCTGGGATGGCCGTTCGATGACCTATGTGAAAGGAGCTGGTGAGTCTCACTCCAGTTTCTGGAGGAGAAGCAGCCAGAAGTACTAAACCCCCTTGCCACAATTGGCAGTAACAGGTCCCTTTCGGCAGTCTTAGCAACATCCCTTCCCCCCCTGCCACAGGTCCTACCAGGCATGAGGGAGCACAGAGGAAGGCAGGATAGTCCAGTGGTTAAGGCTTGAGGGTAGGACTTTGGAGACTTGAGTTTAACTCCCTGCATTGCTATAGACTTCCTGTGTGACACTGGGCAAGTCACTTAGTCTCCCTGTGCCTTCTTTCCCCTCTCTACAATGGAGATAATGGTACTTCCCTACCTCTTAGGGGTGTTCCGAGGGTAAATACATTAAAAGTTGTGAGGCTCTCAGATACCACAGCAGGCCAGATAAGCACCTAATATAGATAGGTAAGGAGCATCGGCAGAGCTGGCACATGGGGGAAGCTGGCACCACCATTGCCCGTGCTACACCATAGAAAACATCATACTCCATGGCTGTAAATCTGGTGCTTTGCACCAGCACTAAATTCACTCTTGGGCCTGGCGTTAGGAGACGTGGAGGTGGGGACCCTGGTAGTCACTATGGAACGCTCAGTGTCTACCTTTCTTGTGCAGATGAGACCCGCAGATGGATTTGCATTATGCACAAATAGTTGTGTCCTAAAGGCATTTACATGGCACTTGTGTTTTCTGCCCTTGCCAGCCCAGCACGGAAAGAGGTCTAAGTACAGCCTGAATCTATTCAGACACGAGTGGATCTGCTGCTGGAAATGGAACAAGACGTATTTGGTGGGTGGTTGTTTGCTTTTAAATAGGATCTTTAGAAGGACCTTTTGTTTCCTAAGGGAAACAGTCAAATTTTTCATTCCCTGCCTCCTCTGAAGGATTTAATGGGCAGATGAACTCTGGAGCATGGAAGCTTCCCATGACTAAGAATGGAATGTGCATGTTGCTTTATACCCCACAGTACCGGGATGTCGGGGTGGGGAGGTGGACAGCTTTCTGAAGATAACTGCAGCCTTTCATGCTTAATGGTCTGCTTCATCTTCCAGTATCTACTGTTGTCTGTACACTGGGTCTAACTCAGTTTGCGCTGGGACACCACTGCAGGATTTACTGTACACACAGCACTCTCACTAGCACCAGGCTTACACTGTCCTGGAGGCTGCAACGTACAATGTGACTCTTGACCTGCTCCTGAAGCGTTAGGAATGAGACTTGAAATCCCACCAGCTAATTTTTTGTATTGGAACACATGCTCTGACTGCTGCTCTGTGCATCATTTTCCCTTAGAGAGAGTCAAATCCTGGTTCTTTCCAAGCACCTCCTTGAGCGAGAGGAGCAGAAGCTACTGTCACCTTCCTTGTCAGTGCAGCAATCTGCGTGGAACTTGGAGGGCGGAGCACAGTTTGCAAGAGGGACAAGTTTGGCAGAGGCAGCAGGAATTCAGTCTGTGACCACATGGCTGGAATGCTGGCAGCTGTTGCAGCATTCAGAAATACATATTTCTCTTAATAAAGGACCAATTTAGTTTTATTACCATGGAGTGGAGTCCTTTCAAGCTATCACCAAGTGCAGTACAACACAGTCTCTGTTATTATTAATGATGATATAATTTATGTTGTCTTGGCCTCTGATGTTACGTGCTTTACCATAAACCTGTAAGCATGGGAGGCACTAAAGGGCAAACGAGACCATAGGAGTAGGACTGGATCTGAATCGGAGCCAGTCTGAAGGAGATGCGTTTGAGCTTGCCAGACCCCAACAGCCCAGGTTTGGCTCACTCAGGGTTGCCACTTTTCTTTCACAACCTAGTATTGTGATGTTGTGTCACCGAGCTGGACTCAGAGGAGAGGACTGGTTGTTTCCCTGTAGTTAGATTTTTATTCCCCAGAGTGCCCCAGGCCAGGATGCTATGGGGCCGGCCCAGGCCATAGCAAATGTACTTTGTCCCTCTTCAAACTCCCACCCAGATACCCTCAATTGCAATCCTACCTGCAGACTCCAAAACACCCTCCCATTCTGACCCTTACCCATTTGCCTCTTCATTACAGGCGGGCACCCAGCCTCACTGACCACCAACTCCGGCGCTGCTCCTAGAGCTTGGTGGTGAGGGTGTGACAGGCTGCTGGTACTAGTTGTGGTGGTAAAGACTTTCAACTTTCTTTGAAGTGTCTAGAACTGGCCAGTGCTGGTGCCAGGATTCAGGACTAGATGGACCAATGGGGTGATCCACTATGGCCAATATTATGTTCTTGCAAGCAATATTTAATGTGTTAAAATCTTCACAAGGAAAGACTGAGCAAGCAACATAAGAGAAAAGACAGAGAGGGAGAGAAAGCTTTGTCATATTCCAGCAGAGGAAGTTAACAGTCACCAGCCCGTCTGAGACAGCACATTAGAGTTCAGACGAGTCTGTGAAGCGTTATTGTAACTGAAGGGCAGGTTCTGGGGATGCTGTGTACCAAGGAGCCAGCAGCTCTTTCTTAGCTAGGCAGGTAGGGTTACTCTACTAGAAAAGGCCAGCTCTATTCACAAGTCCAACGAGCGATCTCATGCTGACAACATGATGTCATGCTGCAGAGAACCCCATACCGCAGACTGTTAGAGCAAGGATTTCCCTACTGTAAAGCAAGGGAGGCAGAAGAATATATGTAAGGAAAGGTGGGGCTGACAGGCCGTATTTAAGAGAGCTACCTCCCAACAGGAGAGGATCCTGAGAGAGGAGACAGACAGACTGGGACCACAAAGGCAGCATTCACAGTGTCCAGGAAATCATATTGTTGGATCAACTTTTCTAGCCTCTGGACCAAATTCTCCCCTCAGTTACGTTGGTGTAAATCTGGAGTAACTTCACTGGGCCATATTCAGACTTTGGGTAGGCAGGTATAATTGCATCAGGTCTGAATTTGGCCCACTTGGGTTTGATAATCCTCTCACATGCACCACTTCTCACCTGGGCACCAGTTTTCCACTGATGACCCTCCCCTGACTTCAGCAGGGTTATTCCAGCCTGACATTATCTACCCCTGGATTCTCAGCACTTTACAGCGATTTACACTGACATTTAAGAGCAGAACTTGGACCCTCGGAGACAAATGCTTTCCTAGTCACAGCAAGTTCGGAGGTTAATTTACAAAAGACCGGTGGTGGAAGTTATTTTCTAGTGACATGAAACAGCTGTAGCACAGTAACATTTGATAGTGTCGCTGCTTAATGACCCAAGAAATGCCTGCAGCCAAATCACCCTGTGCTCTGATCCTCTCAGATCTCAAAGACTTTTCAATAGTTCAGCAGATCCCACCCGGAGAGACATAAGTGAGTGATACATGGGTGGCCACAACTCAGTCAGGTAATTCCCAGGGCTCTGTCTCAGGGATCCAGGGTGTGGGACAGGTAGAAGGATACATTACATTCATTTGTAAGTGCACACTGGATGTGGTCTGGCCCGCCACCACTGAAACAGCTGAATGTTCACGTGAGTGTATGAAAACAGACAGAACTGGAATCTGGAGTATCGCTAACTTCCTACTGCAAATGACAAGGACACAAGGCCAATGGACGCTGTAGTGAAAAACTGGGAGCGATCCTGTTCGGCCTCAGCAATAGAGCAAATTCTGGCTGCACTGAAAGAGCCATCCTGCAGGGCTTTCTGAACAGGAATCATGTGGAGAGGCAGGGATTGAATTTCCTCATCCCCAGAAAAAGCCATTTTCTGTCCAAAAGAACAATTTTGATGAAAAAATCCATGACCCGCTCTAGCAGAAGAAGCGGGTTCAGGAAGAGACAGGGAGCTTCTCTTTTAATGAAATATGATTGCTTGGCATTTTGGTGTGGAGGGAGGAAAGCTAGTTAGACCATGTCTACAGAGATGGAAGGGGTTTGCTGTAGGAACTCTACCACCCCAGGCATCGGTAGCTAGGTCCCCGGAAGCATTCTTCCAGCGACCAAGCTGCATCTAAACTGGGGGCTAGTCGGCAGAGCTACGACTCTCGGGGGTTGGTAGCTACGTCAACCAACATCAGTGTTTCTCAAACTGGGGCCGCCGCTTGTGTAGGGAAAGCCTCTGGCGGGCCGGGCCGGTTTGTTTACCTGCTGGAAGCGGCGGCCAGTACGTCCCTCGGCCCGCGCCGCTTCCAGCAGCTCCCATTGGCCTGGAGCAGGGAACCGCGGCCACTGGGAGCCACGATCGGCCGGACCTGCGGACGGGGCAGGTAAACAAACCGGCCCGGCCCGCCAGGGGCTTTCCCTACACAAGCGGCATCCCAAGTTTGAGAAACCCTGACCTACATTGTAAGTGTAGACCAGGCCTTAGTGTGCTCTTGGGGTCAGAAATATGGGCCTGAACTGGTGGTGCAGCTCCATTGAAATCGGTGTACCTACATCCATTTACACTAGTCGGGAATCCACCAAAGATGTGGGTGGGGGCATCACAGGTAGGAATGAAGGCAAGAAATTCAAATGCAGGCTATCAGCAAAAACCTCTTTAGAGTGAGATCTACTGAGCTGAAGAACAGCATCCCATGGGAAATGACAGAAACCCCATCATTTGGGAGATTTAAAATCAGACTGGACAAAATGCTATTCAATGTCCTTTTGGGATAATCCTCCCACTGGCTAGACAGCTGGGCTAGGTGAGCTAATAATAGGCCTGTTACATATTTAACCTCTAGATGAATAAAAGATGGGAAAGACATTGAATAGCTGGATTTTTTATTTGCTATTCAGTGACGCAGAGCTGCTTGTTTTCTGACTCTTCCTAATGACCCGTGGGTGGGCGAACCAGCCAGTCACCCAGGCATGTCTGAATACAGACAGATTTTAAGAGACAAGTCCAGAGCCAAACAACATCCAGCCCTGAGCGCTGGGGGCAAAATCCAATGCAAGAAGGGGAGAGATCCCCACATATTTCACCTGTCCTACAGAAATCTTAAGCCATCATTCCTCTTCCAGTTCAGAAGCCATTCAAAGACACTGCAGGCAGAGCACAGCTCACCAAGCCTCAGGGAGCCCAGGGACTCATGAAATATAGATAGGGAGTAAGGCAGGCTCGCTAGCACTGGATAAATACAAACACTATAATTGGCTCCATCTGCACTTCAAGCAAGAAATGTTTTGCATAAGGATGCAGGGCTGACTTGCCTCGATTCAGTGATTGCTCATTCTGTTATCAGCACAACCCTGACAAATTTGCTTATTTAGCAGAGACCCATCAGCACAGCATGAGACAGCTAAAATACCTGTCCGTGCAGTACCTGGGCACCATATAAATGTCTTCTTGAGAACAGTCATGTGCCTCCTGTACACTGGGCTAATGGTGTCATTCACAAGCAGTCCTGTTAAATTCCTGTCTGTGTTGCATTGTACCTGGAGTTAATGGTAATAATCATTGGTGATATAGCTTTTCACTTATATATATAACTGTTCATCAAGGGATCTCAAAGCACTCTATAAAGGTGGTGACATTTTATTAGCCCCATTTTATAGGGGGAAACCAAGGCAGACACAGATTAGTGCAGGGATCGGCAACCTTTGGCACGCGGCCCGTCAGGGAAAGCCCCTGGCGGGCCGGGCCGGTTTGTTTACCTGCCGCGTCTGCAGGTTTGGCCAATCGCAGCTCCCACTGGCCGCGGTTCGCCATCCCAGGCCAATGGGGGCTGCGGGAAGCGGCACGGGCTGAGGGATGTGCTGGCCGTCGCTTCCCGCAGCCTCAATTGGCTGGGACGGCAAACCGCGGGAGCTGCGATCGGCCAAACCTGCAGACGCGGCAGGTAAACAAACCAGCCCGGCCCGCCAGGGGCTTTCCCTGACGGGCCACGTGCCAAAGGTTGCTGATCTCTGGGTGGAATGGTTTGCTCAGGGTCACAGAATAAGTCAGCGGGCAAGACAGGAAGAGAATATTCCCTGTAAACTGCGGGCTTGGGTAGCTGCCCAGGAGAGATTCAAATGCCGCCCAACTGATTAGCAGAGTGCGCACAGCCAGCCGCATGTGTTCAGGTGCCCCTCCCCAGGGCCGACGAGAGGGGGGGGAAGCTGGTACAAATTACCGGGGCCCGGCGGTCCGGAAGGGGGCCTGGGGCCCGGCTTCCCCCCACCCCTCGTCGGCCCAGTTTAGCCAGTCCACCCTTGCTGGGGGGCCCGGAAAAAAATTTTCACTGGGGCCCGAACCTGCTCTCGGCGGCCCTGGCCCTCCCCGCACGTGGCTCCATCCCGGGACCCTCCTGCTGGCTGTGCAGAGCTGGGGGAGGGCAGGCAGGAGAGGAGGCTGCTGATGTCAGGGTGTCTCCCTCCCCCCGCCCCGTGCCCCATCTCCACAGAGCAGGGCAAAGGGGACACAGCCTGGCTCAGGACTTCCACAGCTGCTGCCCTGAAGAGTGAGTGAGTGAGTGCCTTTCTTTAAGACGGTGTTTCCCAAACTTGGGACGCCGCTTGTGTAGAGGAAGCCCCTGGCGGGCCGGGCCGGTTTGTTTACCTGTCCCATCCGCAGGTCCGGCCGATCGCGGCTCCCACTGGCCGCGGTTCCCTGCTCCAGGCCAATGGGAGCTGCTGGAAGCGGCGCGGGCCAGGGGAGCACTGCCTTATGGTAACTTTTTTAAAATATATATTATGTCTAGGTTTTTTGTTTCTATCGGTGGCGCACATTCCCACATACCTTGGTGCACATAACAAAATTTATTCCACACAGGGATGGAAAAAATTAGAGGAAACACATGACTCCCATTATCTAATGGCAGCATACAGGTAAGGATAGAGGTTGTGAAATGTTAGTGGATTAGAAGTGAAATCACAGTCAATTATGATGTTTGCATCTTAGAAGCAGGATTGTTTGTCACAAATCCCACATTTTGCAGGACTGTCTCAAGTTTCAGAAGTCAGTCCTGCAAGGTGGGCTTGTGGGACAGAGAAACTCCACGGATTATCATGGCGACCTTGCACCGTGATGTGACATCACAATATTAAGGTGCTGTGACGGGGAGGAGTTTGTTCTGCAGGGCAAATCTGAGAGATGGCAATGCTCTCGGTGATCCAGGAGCAGCCAGCCCTTGCCCTCCCATATGCATTCTTGGGACAGGATCAGGGCCAGTCAGGTGCTTGCATACTCGTTGATTAGAATGAAACACAAGACAACATATAGCACAAGTCCATAGGGCCCCACTGGGGTCACTTTCTTCTCTGTATATTTCATGCCCCTAGGGTGCAGAAAGGGTTACATATTGCATCCACCCTAGCCCTCTTTTTACCCCACTTTCTTTCCTTTAAACACTGGAGGATAGGAGACCTTCTGAAAGAGCAACTGTGCTTAAATTGAATGCCGCAGTGATGTTTAATGCAGCAGATCAGCTGTTTGATGTATACTCAAAAGCCCAAAGCCAAATCACAGGGGGACAAATGCTGAGCGAGGATCTGAGCCCCCACAAGAATTACTGCTAGTACTCAGCCCTTCTTAGGAAGCTTACTGCAGGCAGAAGAAACTCAGTCACGTATGTTGCTAATTATTAGAGCTATTGCTTATTAATCTATCATGTGATCACCAGGCTGACACAATGACATAATGGGGATCTAATCCACTCCACCCTTGACAGTTGGAAATATTGCGTCAGAAGATACCTGCGTCTCTCCCAAGCATGAGTTCTTAAGAAGGATGCAGGCAACTAGGTGTCCTCAAAAGGGATGCTTATTTTAGGCCCTGCCTCGTGCTACGAGGAAAGCTTTTATTGCTCATTTGCCCTGAACAAATCTCACTGCTCGTGTGTGGAATTGGTTAATGCATGTGGAATCCCACCACAGAAGGCATTTTAATTTGGTGACCTGGAGAGCTTCAGCCCTAGTCCCACCTGTAATTTTTGCTAATGTCAGTGACTCAGGAGGGGAACAGCTTCCTTCAAAAAGTTTCTAATCCTGCAGACCTTTGAACAGATTATTTTTATTTTGGCTGGAAAAGCCTCCACTTCAGACAGCAAAATCCTTGTTTTACACTTACTCATAGGGCGTGCAAACCTGGATGATGAGGGGTTAAATTTGTTCACAGTGAAGGGTTAAAATCCATGTGCATTTTATATAACAACCTGGTATATGGATTGGGCCAGCTCTTTCTCAGACCCAAAGTCCAGAGTTTGGTCTGGAGACCAGAAGCCGTGCAAATAGTGATTAGCTAAGAGAAAAGCAGAATAAACAAGATGACATTGCCTTTGCTAAGATCTGCTTGGTCAGTAGAAATGCCAGATGTTGAAGCAATAACTGAATAATTATGTTTCATCCAATGTTTCAAATTGAACAAAGGATCCCTGTTCCTATTGTGTTTCTCCTGAAGGGAAAACAGTCTTCCCACAGATCCAACCTTGAGTTTATGAAAATTGGCACATGTCAGTATAATGATATGGCATCCTTCCACCTCCCTTCCCAGGGACCAATGCCCTGCCTTAAAGCATAAAGGAAACAATCCGTATTACCATATCCTTTCACTGTTTCTTTGCTTTAACCCCTAGGAATGTACCTGTTGGACAATCAAAGGAGTTGCTCCATTCCTGTGGACCCCAAATCAGAATTCAACATATATATTTTATACTAATAACATTTTATCAAAGTATTAATTAAATGTTAACTTGCTAATTTGAGACCATGGGCGGAGACATTATGTAACCTTTTTAACCATTGGCTACCGTGCTATCTTGTCTTGCTGCAAAACCTATCCCGGGGTGTGGAACTGCCTACCCCGTCACTTTCCCCCGCCCATGGTAAATCTATATATTCCATTATAATCAATTGATTGACAGTGTCTCTGAGCCTAATAAGCCAGGTGACACTCCACCAGCGCTGTGTGTAATAAACCCCTATGCTTTGACCTCTACACAGTGTGGATTTATGTCCTTCAACAGTGTGGCATAGCAATTGTTACTGGCCTGACCCAGAGCCCATCGCAGTCTGTGGGAAACTTGCATTGACTTTAACAGCCCGGTGGAACAGGCCCTAGGAAAGCAAAGGTATTGGAGCCAGGTGTCTTCTCTCTCCAACAGGGCTGAGTGAAATTCAAATGGAATCCTCATCATATCCATGAGCAAGCAGCAGCATTTTGGGAAGGGCATTATAAAGAACAGATTCTTGCCATGCGATCTGGAGTGTTTTCCTCTAACCCTGTAGCAGGAAGGGAGCTGGGGAAGCTACTAAGCAGAAGTTCTCTACTGAAGCAGAAAGAGAGTGTGGCATTATCCTTAGTGATATCCTTTTTCTTATTCTAATCATGTTCTTTGACTAATGTCAAAAGAAAGCAACTTTTTCTGGGAGTCTCTGCCACTGTCACATGACCACAGGGGTACTACTATTGGATTTTTGTAAAGTAGTTGATGAAGTGTCTCACCAAAGCTTACTCAGCTTCAGTAGGAACACTACGTTGTGACTGAAAACTGACTAAGTGGGTATAAACGGTAATGGAATAAAGCCATGTTCTGAGTGGGGTGGGCTGCCAACGGGGGTAACTCAGAGCCCACTGTTTGATCTCTTCTCCTTTAACACCTTGTGAATTATCTGGAAGAAGGCGCACAGGACAATGATGAAATTCATAGATGGTATTAAATGGGGAGGAGTTGCACATGCTAGTAAGGACAAAGAAATAACACTAAAGGACCTAGTGAGATAAGGAAGCTGGGCAGAAAACTGTTGCATTAGGTTCACTTTTTCCCTGACTTAATCTTTGCTTTCAGATTGACAATTGTAAATCTCTTGACATTGAACCACGTTGGCCCAGCCACGGAAGTTGCCTGCTGCCTTTGGAGTCTGGCTCATTTTGTTCCTTATTTACTTTTCTTCACTTTTCTAGCTCGGGGTGGGAGGGATAGCTCAGTGGTTTGCGCATTGGCCTGCTAAACCCAGGGTTGTGAGTTCAATCCTTGAGGGGGCCACTTAGGGATCTGGGGCAAAATCAGTACTTGGTCCTGCTAGTGAAGGCAGCGGGCTGGACTCAATGACCTTTCAAGGTCCCTTCCAGTTCTAGGAGATAGGATATCTCCATTTATTTATTTTATCTTCTGCAAAACTGGTGATCTTGCTGTCAGCACCTGGGTCCAAATCATTTGCACTTTCTATAAACCCCACCCCCAAGGGAAACATCTGGCTACCTGGAACGTTTAGAAAATGAACAGTGAAACATGTATGAATCTCATTATCATGGAGACATAGCAGTGGCTTTACTATCAAGGTATGCTAGAAGCAGTCTTTTAGCTGAATGGAAAGTAACGTGAAAAAACAAACTCAGCACTCTCTTGTGCTTGGTCTTCTAGAGTTATAGGACATGGTGGAATCAGAATGACCAGATAGGACAGGTTCACGAGACAGCAAACAGTGCCAGATGGACACAAAGCAAAGCTATGCAGGGAAACCCAGTGTTGTGAAAGTCATGCAGACAAGTAGAGAAAACCTTCCCGGTATTTCCTATTCAAATATCTCATGCTTGGACTGATCTATTAGCTAATTTTTGCTAATGAAATTCACCCACAACCTCTCTAGCTCTGGGCTGCATCTGTGGCCAAATTAGTAACACCTTTTTGCCAACATCCTCGATTCCACCACTAATTAACACAGTAACAACCACAGGAGTTAATTATGGAAACTGCTCCTTTATCCCCTATAGCTCTTCTGGATGGAAGAGAGAAATCCTCCAGCTGGCAGTTACAGGCTCTGCACTAGGCAATGTGATGGCAAGGGTGGGAAAGTACTCATTCTGCTCCAGTTCAAAGGTATCAAATGCATTTATTACTCCAATCTGAAAAGTCACCCTGTTGCCAATAAATGGCAGACTGAACTGTCATTCTCCTTCCTGCTTAGCACAGAGTCCCCGTTCTCCACACACAGTCATGCGCTGACCTATCGCTTCAAAAGCTTCTCGTGCATTCACAGCCCTGTAATTTTGTCAACCTGATAGCAATCCTCTGACAACGCATTCCCCCTTGTCCACCTACCTGCTTTGAAGCCAAGAATTAAACTAAACCACAGATATTATATATATGGAGAGAGAGAGCCGGTCAGAACTAGGGCCACATGCAAAGCTAAGTGTGAATTCATATAAAAACAAGTGGCCACATATATTACAGACACTGTGGTACTTAAGGTCCTAGAACTCAGATCTCCACTATTTGCATTAAAGAACTCCTTTAAGTGGGGTCATCTGTTGGAGGGAGACAGGATCACTGCATTACGCACTCCTGGCCTGACTTCCATATGAGTGGAGCATCCAGTAGTTCCCACCGATTTCACTATTTACTGCCTGGCGATCAGCACTTTGGAAAATCAGGCCATCCAGCTGTTAAGCTAGTCCCAAGTATGTGAGGTCCACAGGAGGTCTAGTCCCATGTTGTAACAAGCTATGGCTATTCACCTACAGGCACCATGCTTCACAGCAGAGATGGAACCTGGGAACTTCAGCACCCAAATCATAAGACCTACTTGAGCTAAAAGAGGTTCCTTTTATCTGTAAGCAGCAGGCTTTTATAGTCTCTGGGTCCAGACACTAGACAGAGATGTGACTGCACATGCTGTGTTGGTGTGTTATATGAGCATCTACAAAGACTGGCAAGCACCTCCATTTATTGACTCTGTGACCAGCCCAACAGAGATCAGCCCTCTGACTCATCTGCCAAGGGCCATGCAACCAATGGCATCATGGCCAAAATTTTCAGAAGGGCTCAGCAGCATCCGTGATCAGGGCCGGTGAGCATGCTGCCTGCATGACGGGGCTGAACTCTTTTGAGAATCTGGGCTCTGAGCACTCGGATTACTGGCTCTGAGCTCTTTTGAAAACCATAATCCACCCTGACACTGAGGGGATGGTGGGGCTTTGAATCCGATTGTGGGAGAGCCCTGGTGGAGTGAAGGTGAGGAGATAACACAAAGCCCAAATCCCTCGCCCAGGCCTTCACTGACTGCTGCAGCACAATAAGCATTTGATCTGAACACCTCTCTTTGTTCAGGCAGCAGCTGTGGGTCTTTCATGATCTGTGTGGTCAAATTAGAAAGTCGATAAACTGTGTTTCTTGTCAGACTCTGCTAATGTTCCTGGGCAGCCCTGCAAATAGAACTCATCCTGACCTCCATTAGCACTGAAATGACCTCTCAGGAGGCTTTCCTTTACCTCAGTTTCAGATATGGCTTAAAATTCTATTGCTGTTTTTATTGGGGAAAAAACCTTCCCTGTCCATTCTCACCAGGTAAGAGATTCTGCTGCTGCAGTTCCTCTGGGGAAAGCACATAACTAGAATTGGTCAGAAAATGGGATTTTTCATCCCCCTTGTCATTTCAGAAGTAGTTTCCATTTTGAATCAGAATGGTGAAAGTCAAACTACCAAAAAAATTCACACAATGAAAAATTCCAAAAAGTTTTGAATCCAAAATGTGGCTAAGGAAAAATGTCAATGTTTTCGATCAAAATGAAACCGTCCAACATTTCCAAATGAGGGGGAAATTCGTTCTCTACATGATTACCCCCACAAAAACGGCAAAATCTGTCAAAGCATGTATTTCACACATCATATTCAACCAGCTCTAGTTCAGGGGGAGGTTTTGGGGTTGTCGGTTTTGTTTTGGTTTGTTTTCTAAAAAAACAAAGGATTAAATAAAATATAATAGAAAAAGAAATCTATTTCAATAATTTGACTTTTAAATATGACAGGAAGTATTTTGTATTGGAAATAAACTTTCTGCTGCACCACTGGAAAGCCAAAGACTTTTTGATAATTAGTGCAAGAGAACAGGAAATGGAAACTGACTAGAAACAGAAAGTGAAACTGGCCAGGTACACTAAAATGAGAAAGTATAAAGCAGAAATGGTGAAAAGCGATTGATATTCTGAATGCTCTTCCTGTTTTAACAATAAAAGGGATAGCGTGGTCTGGATTTGTAATTTGATTTTAAGTAGATCATGGGCCAGAACCTCAACTGGTGTAAATTGGTTTGATTTAGACCAGCTGAAAAAGTTTCATCATTTCTATCATGGCATTGTCCCTTTAATCATGGATAACTAGCAATTATCATCTTACACATACTTAGAGGCTGGTACAGTGTTAATTGATTAATATAATCTCTGAAATCAAGCCCAGAGTTCTTTCAGGGGGTTGTAACTGGTTCTCTAGAATAAAGAAAACGTGTAGTGAGTAGTGAATTCCCCACAGGAGATGCCTTCTTTCATCTAAACAAGCAAGATAAAAATGATACCTTCTTCCGCTGTATTGTAAACATCTAACATCAGAAACGCTTCTAAGCACCAAGCTGGGCATTATGTGCTTTATAGTCAATACTGTAAAAGTACTGTACCTTAGAAATCTAGCCTGGCCCCCATCTAGATGACTTTTGCAGGTGTGTAAACATAACATAGCTCATTTATTTATTTTATTTATGGGTAGGCATTTCTATAGCACTCATCACCATCCTATTTTACCATCAACCTCAAGGGATAATAGCTTGGTTTAACAGACTTGACTGAAATTACATGGACAAATGATAGATTACTTTCAATGCCATTTATATTCTAAAACAATACACATATGAAGCAATCCGGGGAAATTATTGCTGCCCAAGCTAATTGTCCATTGTAAGAAATACATAAACACTATCCCTTAAAGAATTTCTTCCTTCCAGAGGAACCAGTCTCCCAGCTCTATTCCTCTCTGTGATCTGTTGGCATCCAATGGCTTTTCCTATATCCACTCAGGTTTGGATACACTACATGAATTTTGGGTTATTTATCCAATCCCCAGACATTATTTGTGTTGTTTCCCATCTCTAGTGGCCAGGCTATCTTTCCATTCACTGTTGTTTGTTTGGTAACATCCAGTTGTTACCAGATGTCTGGATGCCAATCTATCCAGAGTAACTACTCCCAGGATAAACATACACTGCCCGTGCTACAAGGTGCACACACTCACACCATACTCTTCCAGCTGCCCAGGAAAAGGAACCTTCTACCTTGAGGGTGCACACGCGCACAGATACACCCACACACTCTGTCTCTCAAATAGACAAACACGCTTGCATGCAACCAATCCTCTCCTTTAGATTTTGGAGGGAATCTGATTTGCGCCTGGAACTCATCTAGCTGTCCTATTTACACTGAATCATGTTCAGAGGGATTTTTCAACAGGCCCCCTCTGAACACCCTGCAGCGGATTTAGGCCCCCACTTTTGTCACGCAAACTACACAGGGAATTTTCCACGCAAAATGTGGGCCATGCTAGTGCTCTGAAAAAATGTGCTGTCAATACTGAGTGCCCAAACTGACTGGCTGCTCCCTGGCTTAGCTGGGCCCAGCTCTTGGGACCGCACTGCTATAGGACACTATGTTCCCTGGGCAATAAGGTCCTTTTTGTTTCTAAAAGTCATGGCATCCCCCTATCCAGCGTGACACACATGACACTTCAGGGACCTCCCATGGGTCAACCTATGGCAGAAAAGACTCCGAAAGAGATGGAGGCCAGGGGGGAATGGGTCACTAGCTTTTAAAAGTGCTATTGACGCAGCTTTTCCTATTCTGTGCTAAAAGTGAACTGGGAAGCAGAGAAGGGACAATTCTACACACCGCGGGCAGCACATCAAAAGCATGAGCTGGTGCAAATAGCTATTTGGGGCCCCATCTAGGGTTCCATGTGGAAGCCGGACACCCAAGGGATTTTCAGCACTGGAGTTTGCTGCCCCAAGTTGGCTGAATGCTCGTTGTTTGCTGAGATTTTCAAAAGCAACCCATGCAAACATGGTGAGTTCTCAGAAATGCTCATTAGGAGGATATTAGCCTACGTAAATTAGTACCTTGCATATGGGCGCCCAGTGGTGAGCAGCATAAAAGCAGGCTATTTTTCAGATCCCACAGGATAAGGGCCAACCCCAAAAGATTTGGGGTAGTGGGAGAGATGGCAAAGAAAATGAGGGGATAAGAGGAAGTCCAGCTACAGAGACCCAGAAATGGGCACCACAGTTACAGAAATGACCTCTTGGGGTGAGCTGTTGGGCAAATACTCCCAAAGCCTCACTTCAACACAGAGCAGGTGTCGAGGGCTCAGGTTAAAAATTGGGTCAATACTTTGGTGGAGGGGCAGTGTCAAGGTAAAAGTCATGTAATGACCCTTGGTATTTTTTGCCACCACAGCCATGAACACCTTGGTGCCATGTGCAGCCATCATATCCATAAAATAGGTATGTTTTCTGTCTCCAGAGGCTGAACTATGTCCCCCTAGTGCACTCAGAGGGAAAGCTGTGCCTTCTCCAATGCCCAATACACACGGCAAAGGATTCCTGCCTCTCTTGTGATCCATAGGGCAGCCCCTGGGGAGCCCTGAGGATCATAGGGTTTAGTGGATCCTCTAGGCACACACAGGTGTGTGGCTGATCACAGAAGCATCCCCACCCCACCCTTTGAAAAGTCATTGAGTGCAGTGGTGACCCTGATGGGGACAGAGAAAGACCAGGGCTCGTCTGGGTCAGCCTCTCTATTTCCCCCTGAAGCTCAACCCAGAAGGTTTCAGGAATGCATTTTTCCCTCTCTAGGTCCTGTGCCTCAGTGAGGTCAAAGGAGATTTTCTGAGGCTCAGAGACTTTGTTAGGTGCTTAAGGGCCCTTCCTCCCCCAAGTCCTGGCCTACATTGCCTGCCACCTTCTTTCCTTGCGTTGTCTGATGACGTACAGCCCCAGCCTGGTGCCATACTGCAGCCTTTCCACAGTGCTGTCCCTGTGTTCCCAAGTGACCTTCTCCCCAAAACCCCAACTGGTGTGCTTCAGTCCTTTCCGCCTCCTTCTCACTTCCTCTAGCCCCACCCTATTCCTGACTCTCCTCCTCTCCCATTCTAACCCGCTAAACTCCCAGCAAATCCTCTCTCTCTCTCTGCTTCTGTCTCCATCCCCCACCCTGTGCCTCTCTCTTGGAGGTGTATACTGGAGCTGTGTGGACACAGACAGCAGATCAGCCAATGAGGGGCTGCTGCTTGAACCTGGGCCTGGCTTAGCCTCAGTCATGACTAACCTCTGGGCAGCCTTTGAGTGCCACTGGGTCCCTCTGAAATACTGTTTGCCCCCTCAGTCCACCCATCTGCCTCGCCACCCTACAACACTCATCATCACCCTAGGCCGTCAGTCAGCTCAGGTGTGACCAAACAAAAATCTTCTGGGCTCCCAAGTCCCATTTGAGCCTTCACACGAGCACCCAAATGGCTATTCGCACCTGCCCCAATGGGAGCCACACTGTAATATCAATCCAGAGAGAGGAGAGGCCCCTTCTGCCAGGGCCGATTTGTCCTCAGACAGCCTCATTTTCATCTGGACTTGGGCTTCTGCACAAAAGCAACCAAAGCCTTTCAATATTTAATCAGCAGCACAGCCGTAAACAGAGTGCACCAGCTGCCTGGTGCTGTGCAGGTGGGGGAGGAGAGACAGAGAGACGCCTTTTCCTTATACCTCCCTCATGAATCCTTTCCCTGTACAACGAACACGCCTTTCATTTGCGCACTCACCCTGGCGGAAAGCAGAACAGCAGCCCGTCTGCTGCCTCAGCCAGGCAGGTTTCAAACAGCATCTCTTTGAAACATCCTCATTTCTGATTCCCGGACGGTTCCAGCCGCACGGCCGCCCTCAGGTGTGAATCTAACTTTCTGCCCTTCAGACTGCGGGGAAATTGCTGTGCTCAGCACGCTGTGCTGACAGATCACGTTGTACAAAGGCCCAGCGCTAGATCCCAAACCCTCCCCGAAACGCAAGGCACCTCCAGAGCTAAAAGCATGAGCTGCTACAGCCTGAACTGAAGAGGCAGGAACGGGGGTTATAACCGACTCACATTCTCTGTGGAGCGTTGCAGAGGGGAACTCACCAGTGGCTTCTGCTCTCAGCCCTAGCCCTCCAAAGAAGCTTGTTTTGCAATAAAATAATATATAAGATATCACTTACCACAGCTGCTTTAGCTAAAGTGCCCATAGGACCGACTTTCAGTTGAGACAAAAAACCAAAGTCCTAATGACTTCTGGTTAGTAATGTTCCCCTGGCCTTTTCTGCAAATTCCAGCCTGGGTCATTATATCCTGCTTCCCTACATCCCCTCTGCAGTTTCAACTGGCTGTGGGGGTCTCCTTCACTTCCTGCCTTAATCTCTTAGTGTGACTATGTGCTGTTAAAACTGCTGCTGCCTTCCACACCAGAGATGTCTGCAGTTATAGCTGCATCTATAATGTTTGGGATCCGTAGGGGTGAAAGCCTCCGGCTCCATGGCCTTATTAAATAACTAGTAATAATTGGCGCTAACTAAGAAACATTCTTACATGCAATCACAGGGCACCCAGATGGCACAGTGGCCTACGTGCACATACTGATAATTCATAATAAATAATAAATGCAAGATCTCATTACTTGCATTAGAAACACTCTGCTCCAATTTGCCATTCTCCCACCTGGAGAAGGCAAAAGGCAACAACCTATGCTCCAGAGTGAGATTTGACTTTGAAGTACCCTCCTTAGCCTCTCCGCTGTCATCAAAAGGAGCACCAAGGGGGGAGGGTTCAGCAGGTAGACACCTGCCCAGTAGAAATAGACACCACACTCATTTTCACACCGTGCCTTCAGACAGCAATGCTGGGCTGCAGCCAGGTCAGTAACTCAGAGGCAAAGGGCCCTGCAACCCCCTTTGCGTCCCTGGAAACTTTGACTAATTGGCAGGGGCAGCTTTATATCAGGCAGAGAAGTCCCTGGAATGCCTCAATCTGTGCCTGCGTATCAATAATTTAACATTCCATCTAAAAAGGATCTTAATTAAAAGACGTCAGATTCCTGCGTTGAACCAGCCCAATTAAAAATACATGTAGAACTGTCGCCTTTGGGCTGCAAATGTACCTGGTTCTGGTACAGTTAGAGACAAATACTTCATCCCCAGTGAGGCCTGGTCTCCACCGGTGTCCACCTAAGTTTCAGCAGGAGGCGGCACAGGACCAGATTTCCAAGTGCGCAGCGCCCACACATGATGTGCGGAGGTTTTTGGAAAATCTGTCCCCAGTTGTGAAAAAAACCCGGACTCCCAAGTCCGAGGCACAAAGCCGACCTAAAGCCGGCAATGAGGGCAGAGAGACTCCGCTACAATTAAAGGTGCATCACCCAAAGGACAGCCTCTCTTTTCAGTTACATTGCTACATACTTCACAGGCCAGACGCTGGTCTCAGTTACCCTCGTGTACATCCAGAGGAATTCTGCTTACTTCACTGGATTTACGCTCACGTGACTGCGCTCAGAATCGATCTACCTGTCTGTCTACCTAGGCATTTAAATTGTGCTACTGTGCACATCACCCTAGTAACTCAGCAACTAACAGACAATGGTGCCCTAGAAAAATAACACCGTTCCTTTTTTAAAACCCATATTCCTTTGCCGGAATTCAGTCCGAATGCTGTACATTAAAGAACTCCGCAAAGATCCCAGGGCCACTGGCCTCCCTGTTCTGTTCAGTGATTTTGTGAAGGTGCTGCTGGGGTGGGCAAGTGGGTGAAGTGTACGCTGGGAAAGGTTACATGTGATTTCAGGAGGCCAGAGGCTTGTAAGTCTTCATCATTAAAGCAGTGAAAACTGGGAAATCTGCCGCAGTCTGACCACCTGTCAGAAAGGGCAGGAGAAATCCCCCTCCTCTGAGGCATGCTGTCTCTGGTTAGATGCGTGACGGGTGTTTGCATGTGAGAGGGTAACAGAGAGCATGTGTGGCCGTGGGGCTGGAGGACAGGAAGGGTGATCCATCAGCTCCCATTTGGCTGTAAAAGCCCAAACCTCCAAGCAGGAACTATGTTCAGTTGTTCACTGAGTCTGGCTGCAGCAGATGGGCTCAATTCCCACTGGCAGTAGGAATATACTGCCAAACAAAAACTACATTCAGCCCACACAAAGAATCAGAAAGAAAATCCGTTGTCAAGGGGCTGGTTCCTGTGTCTCTTCCATACTCTCCGCATTCAACATCAGCTGAAGAGGTTTTGCTCAAACTCCCACATCTTGCAAAAAATCAATGATCACCTTCAGGCAGAGCCCAGGGCTGGAAAATGGCATGTTGCCATGGAAATTATTTGGTGTCCTTAGCTATGAAGGGTTCTGCTAGGTCCAAACATCCTATCCACCTTTCCCCCTAGCTCAGTGTTTCCCAAACTGGGGTCGCCGATTGTGTAGGGAAAGCCCCTGGCGGGCTGGGCCGGTTTGTTTACCTGCTGCGTCTGCAGGTCCGGCCGATCGCGGCTCCCAGTGGCCGCGGTTTGCTGCTCCAGGCCAATGGGAGCTGCAGGAAGGGGCGTGGGCCGAGGGACGTACTGGCCGCCGCTTCCAGCAGCCCCCATTGGCCTGGAGCAGCGAACCGCAGCCAGTGGGAGCCTCGATCGGCCGAACTTGCAGACGCGGCAGGTAAACAAACCAGCCCGGCCCGGCCCACCAGGGGCTTTCCCTTCACAAGCAGCCCCCTCTCAGGCGAGCCTTATGTTTCGTTGGCTATGGGTGGGTGAGGTGATGAGCGGCACTGGCTGGGTCTGCAGCATAGCAGGAGCCAAAGTCTAAAATCTCCAGCACCCAATCAAAAACCGATGAATTCCTGCTCCTTCCCAACCCACCTCTGACAAGAGCCACTGTGGGCCAGAACAGAACATCCGTCTCAGGAGCTGAACTGAATTATGGATTTGCAGTGTTGTTGTAGTTGTGTTGGTCCCAGGATATGGGACAGACAAGGTGGGCAAGGTAATATATCCATCTATACTGAGAACTCTTCTTCAGATCAGAATCATGGATTAGCTGCTGCCCAGTCCTACAACACCTTCTATGGGGAAAATATCCAGACCCAGGCAAGACACTAGCCCACTCTGCTGCAGTCCTCACACTAAACTTTGTTTCTTCCTCATCAGCAGGGGTTAGTGACTATGAAATAAGAGCAGTGAGAGTAGGCAGTGCTCATGTGGCCTTCCAAGTTCCACTTGACCACGTGATGGGTCAGCCTGAGCGATTTCTTATGTTCATGACGTTGTTCTAGGGTCCACACCTCCTACATTCATTTGCTTTCCTACCTAAAATCTCCCCTGTGGTTTCAATTATATATAGCATTCTCTACTTCCCCTGCTAGGGCCTGTTGTTATAGTGTTTCTGGCGTTGAATGGCTGCAGTGTTCTACCCCAGAGGTAGCTGTCTTTGAGTGGTGGCTGAATGATTTTGCAGCTAGAGACAGAGAGAGCAGAGTGAGGCCCTGGCCAGGTAAAGGCTCGTTGGGATCCTTACAAACGAACTCTGCTCAGTGTCAGAGTTTGCAATAACAGTATAACGGCTTGAGACTGAGGTTTTGATTGACGCTTGAGCCCCTCCCCACCACCACCCCCCCAAATTGAGCCCAGAGTACGTGCCTCTTCTAGCAATTTTCAACAAGGAAAAATCAGCCTCAGCAACAAAAATCTCTTGATCACTTTCCCTGGGGAAGGCCAGGGCTGGTCCTAAAGGAAAATGGCCATCAAGGCGATTCACAGGCTGATATCGGAGATGGTAAAAGCCAGTCCGGGTTATGAAGTTGCACATTTTGGATGGGCCTAGAATGCTTCCCCTCAAAAGAGGAGGTTTCCAAAGATTCTCACTAAGCCTCAGTCCTGTTCTTAGGTGCACACAGTTGCTAGTGAAATCAACAACAGCTGCACTTGCCCCTCTCCTGGCTGTTGGGCGGGCTTGTCATCTTGCTCTCCCTCCTCACTTTATTTCCTCTCTACCCCACCCTCAATGCTGCTATGTCTCTCATCTTCCTATCCGGAATACAGTGTTCATGAGGGCGACCACAGAGGCAGTCGACTGTAACCTCCCTCCCCCCTCCACGAGAATGGGGGGAAGAAATAAAAATGATCGTGTGCATCTCCGCATGCATGGGCTGTGTATAAAGAGTGAGAGGGTTTAAAAGGAGCTAGGGACACAGAAGGGAACGGTTGGGGTAGTGAGAATTCTGGTGCCGATGCAAAGTAAAGAGCATCACACAATGAGACTTGAACTCCAGCAACGTCACAGCAAAGGGGTAGTTGATACGGTTGCAGACCAGCAGCCTGCTCGACCTTTAATGAGGCAGCTATCAAAACTATTCAAATACTTATCACCTCTGCCACCCCCATCCATACAAAAACCACCTGATTTGCTTTTCTCCTGTAGAGATGAGACTAGCACGAGGATGTGTGCATGTACAGCTACAGGGAACACTTATCTGAATGCCAGTTTTCACCGTGCTGCACAACAGCACTACTAGGAACTTGGATTTATTAGTGGGTTTTGCAATAAACACACTAAGATCTTATGGTGTCGGTACCTATGAAACCTCAACGCCTTCATTTTCTGTGTACTGTACCTTTAAACATCAAAGAATTCAGTCTATGTGCTGAGGCTTCAGCCATTTTGTTCCCCTAATTGCTGCAGCATGTTTCACAGGTGACGGGCACTTGCTGCTCTCTCATGGCGACTACTTTTGTTCTTTTTTGTAGTTAATCCTCAATCTAAAAAGTGAAGTCAGTTTAAAGTGAGCGCAAATGGTTGCCCTTTGGGTATGGAAAAACATAGCAAGGCCCAATTCTGCTCTCAGTTGCACTGATTTCAGTGAGATTGAAAGGATACCTCATTGTTTCATTCTCATACTGTCTCCTTATTTCCTTGTACTACTACCCCTCTCCCCCAACTGTCTGCCTGTCCATATCCATCTGTTACTCACCTTATATTTACATTATAAGGTCTTTGGGATAGGGACTGTCATTTTGTTCTGTGCTTGTATAGTGCCTGGCACAATGGGGTCCTGGTCCAGGACTGGGCTCCTAGGTGCTACCATAATACAAATAAATAATAATAACAGCAATAATGTCAATGAGAGTAGAATCAGGCCTATCCAATCCACAAAACGGCCTTGAGCCTGTATTCCCTAGGGAGGCAAAACCCACATTGAAGTCAACTCTAATGACTGCAGGATCAGACCCAGTGGGGGCTTTCTGGTACCTTGAGTTTAAAGGTGACTTTCATGCTAGGACAAGATCAACAAAAAGAAACATTTATACAAAAAACCCAATGAGGGATCTTTCTGTGGCCAGCACTTCCTGACTCGTCTGCTCTGGTATATTTCTCTCCCCCTTTTCACTAGTGGCTCATCCCCTTTCTGCCCACCCCTCCCCATTTTATCCCATCCCCAAGTGAAGCTGCAGTCCCATCCCTGCAGCATTGCCCTCCACAGTCATTGAATATGATAATAGAATCGTGACTTTGCTGGAGGAACAAACAGGCTGAGCAGATGGGCTGTGAGGGAGGAAGCCCTAGTTTAAAACACAAATAGCTTGTGATAATTTAGCAGATGTGGTAAAAAAAAAAAAAAAGAGAGAGAGAGACAGGCATGAGGTGATTGGATTTATATTTATGTTGAATAAATGTGGAAGTTTTCCCCTCTATGAAAGTTTCTCTTTACAGTTTCTCAGTTACATCCTCTTGATGGGCTAAATTTCATAAGTAAACAAACCCCACACAATAGATCAGGGGTCGGCAACGTTTGGCACGCGGCTCGCCAGGGTAAGCACCCATGGCGGGCGAGAAGCCGCGGCCAGCACATCGCTCGCCCGCGCCGCTTCCCGACGCCCCCATTGGCCCGGGACGGCGAACCGCTGCCAGTGGGGGCCGCGATCAGCCGAACCTGCTGCTTACCCTGGCGAGCCGCGTGCCAAACGTTGCCGACCCCTGCAATAGATAATTAAAAATGAGTTGGATGTATACATTCCTTCCATTTTTATAATCTAACTAGGCACGGGAATTAATTGATAGAAATTTCTAATTTTTAACTTGACAGTGTCTTTCCAAACACACATAGCAATGAAAGATTTATGCTCCTTTCGAAACCAAGCCTTGTGGTTTTATTAAAGGCAACAAAGGCTGTTCTCTGTGGGGCATACACAAAGCACTTAGAAACTTTGCTCTGCAGGCTCTCCATTTGTTCAGTGGCATCATAGAGGCACACAAATACCCCAATCTAGAGTTACTGTGCTAGCCCCTCATTGTACAGCATCTGGATGGCAAGAGGCATGCAGACCCTTCCACTTTTACTGCTTGTTCTTCAGCTGTTGTTCCAGTGCTATTTTTATTGGTGGCTTTGATACAAAGACTGTTACTTTGAAATACATCTGAAGCAACCACCCACGGGCTCAGCAAAAGTCAGCTGCCTAGCAGAGCTGGGTCTTTAACTAAAAGTTTAATGTAACTGTGCTGGAAACCATAGGGAGGCTCTAAAGTTAGCACTTAAAACAGGGGTCCTCCTTAGTGCAAGTTTCACGGTATGTAGAAACAATCAGAAGAATGTCTGTGATGGAGGGAGGTTATTGTGCACATTGTGGTTTAATTTTTGTGAGCAAACCAGTTTGGTTGTTTTCTCTAGGCCAGTGATTCCCAAACTTGTTCCGCCACTTGTTTAGGGAAAGTCCCTGGCAGGCCGGGCCGGTTTGTTTACGTGCCGTGTCCGCAGGTTCGGCCAATCGTGGCTCCCAGTGGCCGTGGTTCGCTGCTCCAGGCCAATGGGAGCTGCTGGAAGTGGCGCGGGCCGAGGGACATTCTGGCCGCCGCTTCCAGCAGCTCCCATTGGCCTGGAGCAGCGAACCACGGCCACTGGGAGCCGCGATTGGCCTGAACCTGAACAAACTGGCCCGGTCCACCTGGGGCTTTCCCTGCACAAGCGGCGGAACAAGTTTGGGAACCACTGCTCTAGGCAGATCTCTGTTAACCCTAATCTCAGAAACACAGAAGGAACCCATCTTGGAATCACCAAACCAAAAACTTTTACAAGCCCCTCTCACAAAAGGGTCTCGGGAACTCCTGGACCAAGGCACCAGTTTTAGGAAGGGATCCAGAGATGCTATGAGGGTCAGTGTTTTCCATCTATTAGCAGAATAATTGAAGATGCATCATCATACTTTTCATTTCCCTCCTACCACTAGAGGTATATTATGGACAGACCTTTGCTGACCCAACACAGCCAGACTGCTATTAAGGTTACTATTCACTGTTCCTCTTTAAGCAAATGAGGCCAAATTCACCCCTGGCATAACTGCGCTGGCTTCACTGTAATCTGGCCCAGGCTGTCTATCAGCTCAAGAGCCCCATAAATTAAACCAGCTCAATGCCTTCAAATTCAACATAAGCAGATGTCTGGGACACAGAATATCTCACAGTTCGGCTCATAGTTTGACTAGACTCTCATTTTTGTCTGCAACTACCTCACTGCTTCTCTCCCTATTTTAAATGCATGCAATACTGGGGAGACCAGTTCCGGGGAATAATGCAGCCTTTGCTGACCAGGAGAAAGTTTAGCACACAGGAAAGCTGAAGGGCTTTATTTCTCAGCTGAGAGACACATATTCATGAATGACTTTCCAGTCAGTGCTATGAAAGGCATCGGATAGAAACAAGAAGCATTCCACAAGCTACACCCACAGAACTGCGTGACAGAGAGTGCCTTTTAGGTCTGGCTGTGGGATCTATCTAATAACCAGACCTAATTGGAAAAGGCATATAGAAATACCCATAGAGGGAAAACATAACGTCAGCTACTGCCCTTGTACCTGGCTAGGTACTTCAACTGCCTTTGTCACCGTATGATCTGACTAGCCTGGAGCCATGCACTAGTGGTAAATAAATTGCTCTAATAAACATTTGCTCCCAGAAAGGCTTCCGTCTAAATTATATTGACTCTGCTATTTGTCCGTCTCTTTCACAACTTCCTCCCCTCTCCGCCGTTTCTCTCTTTAAGCCTCGTCGCTATCTCACTGTAACCAAATGCCCAGAAAGGGGACCAAATGGAAAAGCATCTCTTACCAGAACTAGGAAATGTTTCATCCCAGAATCACCAGCCATTTGCCAATCATTTCCCCCACTGCTCTCACCCACAGCAGCCCCTGGACGAGGTGCCTTTGCCACTAGGCTGTCACAAGCTGGGGATTAGGAGTAAATGCTCTGCGAGCCAAGCCGATCATCCCACTGCAAACAGAACAGAGGCACCAGCAGTGGACGAGTCCATCAGCCACCAAAAAAAACACACACACCAGCAACAAAGCAGGTGGAGGATAGGGAGGCTGCAGACAGAGTGGGAGAGCAGGTGCGGGAGGGAGGGCGCCAGGCGATGCTGAAATGACAGATGTGTTGACTTTAATTTAAACAGGAAATTGATAATGCTCAACACAGAGAGAAAAAGACAATAGCTGATATTAAAAGCAGTGGCTGTTTGCACTCGGTGGCCTTTTCTTCTCTCTGCTCCATCGGAGCTTTTTGGTTTAATTCTAGCTCTAGCACAAAAAAGCAATAACTGGCAGCACTGACTCTACCTGTCAGTCAAAGCAAAGCAAGTACTGATGTTGCCAGCCGGGTCTCAGACGAGAGTTAAACAGGTATTTCCCTTCCAACAGCTACTTACGAGGCCAATCCTGGATTCCTTGCTCTACTCAAACTCCCACAGAAGTTATTTATATGACATCATCCAGATGACTTCGGTAAGAGTTGGGCCAAAATACTGAGAGCCAAGATAGGGCGCAAAATTTGCCCTAATTTTGGGAAGAGAAAATACAATAGGACCAGAAATGCCAGATTTAGGTTTCTGAGGAAGTACAACAAAGAGCTGAGAGTATGTTAAACACAATTTAAAGGCATGAACAATGGTGTCCCTTGATAGAATTCACTTCCCCCTGAAAAGATCAGTGTCATTCCCCACAGTTTAACGCTGATGCAGCTGAAGCCCTCTCAGGCCCTGGATTTCTAAGGATGGTTTGTGGGATAGCAGCTGCACCCAGAGCCTGTCACTCCAGGATCCGACAAGAGTTAGCTTTTATTGTCATCAGAATTCACTCCTGGCTGAAACGACGTAGTAGCAACGTTGGAGGCCAGTGTTGAACGTGCAGAGGGAAACGAGGGGAATAAAAAACATCTAGCCATTTCTGAGTGAAAGGAGAGGTGGAATAAATACATAAATAAAGGGTAGTGGGGGTGGGGGTGTAAAGTGAACCCTAAGAACTGGGGGGCAGAGGCAGAACCTCAGCTCATATAAATCCCAGGGGAACTAACAATAGCCTCTGACTCTTCCAAAGAGTGGCCCTGTTGCTGCTTCAGAAATGGATCTCCAGTTTCAAGTGAATTTAGTGCTGGCAAAAGGAGCTGGCCTGATAGCCCTGGAGAACCGAGTCATGTATCCCTAGGACACGTACAACACGTGCAATGGCAGTGCACCCATGCCTGTCACCCCACCAAAACGCTGACCCGGAGAGCCCATCCTTAGAGGGGAGGGGAGTTTATTCTCTATGGCACAGTCAGTCTTTGTGGTGAGAAAGTCAACAAGGGACACTTTTTTGTTAGGCTGACATTTGTTCACTAGGCACCAGACTGAGACCCACCAGCTCATTGCACAGGAAGTCATCACACAACTTGTGGTGAGAAGAATTTTCTTTCCCTAATGCCATCCAGTCCTCCTGACACCACATCCCAGCCCTTCTGACCCCATCTTTTCCCTGGCTGTGTCGCCTTCCTGCCCCCGTGCTGCCAGACCCATCATTTACTATTGATAGTGATTCATTCCCACTCAAGACAGATGGGATGGACCTGCAGCCCCAGGGCTTAGTTTCTATAGCCAGCCAAAGCAGGTCAGATGCTGGCAGAGCAAGGCAGGTCAGGAACAGCTTCCAGACGGAGAGCGATGCTCCTGATAAGCAACCCAGGGAGCTTCCCTTCCCCTTGCCAGAAGAAACGGCATGTGACAGGGAAGCAGGGAAGCGCATTGGGAAAGGGCTGCTTTGTGCCTGTCATCCCTCCCTTTATCTGCTGCTGCACTCAGCTCCACAATCCTTTAGAAAGCGCCACGTTCTTTCTTAATGGTCACCCCTTGACGTTCCGTGGAGCATTGCACGTCACTCCTGTGTCACTGCGCATCTGGGCCGGGAGCAAGCTCTTGGAGGGATGCACAAGCCTGCCAGCAGCAGCCTTCCCTCTGCCGTCCTCCTCCCATCTGTTGCCCCCGATGTGTCCGTAAAGCCAGTCTATTCCACGGTGGCCTCCTGGAGTGGGGGAGGCCTGGTGAGGAGTTTAAAGCGGTCTAATCCCCAGGCTGGATAATTCACGGAAAGAGGATTACCCGCTCTGAACAGAGCCCTCACCTAAATATAGACTGGCCCTTCCTTTTCATCTCGTCTCATCTCGCACAGCGACATTTCCCCCACTCCACTCCCCCAGCTAGTCCCAGAGGGCTGATTCTGTTCTCGCTTGCCCCAGAGTAAATCCTGAGAACCCCGTTGTCGCCAGGCCAGTCACGTTGGAATCAAACCAGTGCCAGCGAGAACAGAACCAGGTCCCTAGTCAGAATGTCAAAGCCAGCCCGACGGATGCAGTGAAATCCCCAGATGCGCACATTCCTACTGAGAAAGCAACTGACTAAGCCCCGTGCTGGTTGTTCGTTGGGGCCTCAGGATGTGTATTTGGAGTCCGTAGTTATGGTCTACTCGAGAAGATGAAAGCTAGCTCCTGGGGCACACTGGCAATGTGAAATTACAGCATAGCGTGCTGTGCACATTATGGAGAGGGGGGACCACACTTGCCCCCTTCGTGCCAGTGTGGCGGGACAAAGGAGCTAAGCCAACTCTACACCAGCCCTCCTCCCCCCCTCACATGCTTCATCATAAGAAGGGTCTTGGGGATGTGGCCACAGAGGAGGGTATGCCAACGTGCTGCTGATCTCCAGCAATCTCCAGCTGCCACAATGCCCCATTGGGGGCTGTTGGAGCCAATGTAGGCTAGAGCAGCCCTGAGGCTGTTCTAAATTGCACCAACAGATAAAGTAGACCCCCTTCTGACTCCAAGACCAGGAGAGCACAAAAATGATGTAAAGCCACCTCTGCCTCCCTGCTGTCCACCCAGCTCGGGGCCTGCACTGAGTAGACCTCGGGGTCAGGACCTGGGATTGGAAGATCAGTTAAGGAGCTGCTTTTCCCTGCAGTCCCAGACCAAAAAGGGGAGGAGCTGTCAGATAGTTGCCTCCCCTTCTGGTCCCTTACATATTTATGGGAATAAGAAGAATACCATTCACAGTTGCACGACTTAGGATAGAAACATCTCAGAGAGATCAACCTCCGGGCAGCAGCCAGCCACTAACTGCCTGAGGTAGGAAGGAACTCTCCCAATATCCATTAGGGAGCTTTACAGCCTTCTTCTAAGCATCCAGTGCCAACCACTGTCAAAGACAGGATTCTGGACTAACTGGACCATGGGTCTGATCCGAGATGGCAATTCCTACGCCCTACAGCTCTGCTCCCATAGCAGGTGACCAGGCATTGAGCTGTCTCTTGCTGCTGGCTGAAGTACACGTGTTTTGGAGGAGGAGAAGAATCAATCTGTGGGTTGCCTTCCCCTTTGGTCCCCGCAGCAGAAAGGGGGATAAGATTAGGGGCTGCTGAAGATATTACTGTAGGGCTCTTCAGCTTAGTTTTCCACCAAGTTTCTTCTCCTTACAGTGTGGGGCTTAAGCCAAGCCTGGCCCTGCAAACTGTGTGGTTCAGTGACTCAGTGCATGCCCCTCCATCCCCCTGCCCAGACACCCCAGGCTCCCCGTTCTCATGGTACCTTCAGTTCACTGCTAAGGCTCCTTTTTTCTTGCAGGACTTTAAGCTGCCGTAACATTAAACTGCTCATTAGCATGGGAGTAATTCCATAATCATTTCAGACGAGACCTTTTTCAAAGGCTCAGCTCCTGATCCGGAAAATTAATTTGGGGAATTGACAATATGGGACGGGGGATCCTCCAGGCAGAGTTCTGGGCTTCCCCTGTCAGGGCTGTTCGCAGTCCCGGGGTTTTGTACTGCAGCCAGAAAACTATTCAGTGCCAGCACTGAGCAGCGGAGGGAGAGTCTGTGTCTCTCAGCACTTAGTATGGAGAATGAGGGTAGCTTAAATAGTGGCACTAGATATTGTACATCAAATAAGAGACAGCCCCTTCAGCCCGGGCTTTCTGCCTTTAACTCCAGATACCCATTGCTCAGAGGTGCCATTTTACCCCATGATTGGCTGCATGGAGTGGGCAGGATTACCACAGGTCACATGGGAGATGGGGGGGTTAAAACTTCTTTACCTCTCCCTCGCTTCTGCCTGCCAACCTCCACCCTTCCTCCCAGCTCTGGCTCTATGTTCCAGTCTTGTGTCAGAATGTACAGAGGTAAACACGTACCTCCATACCTGTGTACATCCCTTCTCCAGCTTCCTGGCTCTTCCTGGCAGTCTCCCACTCAAATATACAGACACGCTCACAACCCCGGGATAATAAAGGCCCTGACACAGATGCTCACTCCTACCATAGCGTATTGCACACTTACTTTTGTCCAAGTTGTTTACGGCACCCCATGAAGTGTGTGCGCTCACATTTTATGCAGACTAACTGCCAGTTGCACACACAAACTCCGTGTACATTTGCACACCCGGGATGGGTGCATGGCTGCTTTTGGGGCCGCACCCTGCTGTGCACTTACAAGTAGGAGTGCAAAATCAGAGCCTGACGGAAGAATTGATGAACACGTGCCCCATCTCTCCAGATCACTTCCCTGAATAAAGATCTGTCTGATGTTGGCCTCTGCATTGCAGCACGTCACAGACCCCAGATGGGTGCAAATAACACATCACCTTCATGACAGGTGCAAATAGCACGGCCCATGCCAACCGAGGGAGCTGAATGGCAAACCAGATAAGCGCCTCACTGCCTGGTGGCTTTCTGTTTGTACAGCAGTGACGCGCCGGTAACATTCCCAGGCTACCCACAATAAGTGTTTCAGCCCTTTCAGAAAAACAAGAGACGTCTTATATGGTCAGAGTTCTGGAAAAATGCAAGCCAGGCTTCGGCATCTGCTCCCAGCCTGCTGGCTGAAAGACCCCCTCAAACTCTCTGTAGAAAAGAAGCAGGACACAGATTCATCAGTGCTGGGTGGATAAATCCCAAACAAGTGCAATCTTTCCTTTTGGCAATGGACCGTTCTCCAGCCAGCCCGGGGAAATGCAACTGGGGGACCAGACGCTTGGTACAAAACTTTGTGAGGTGCTGAGCAATTCCTGCAAGTTTCTGGACCCTCTGCACCCCTGTTAACTTCAGTGGGAGCTGAGGATGCTCAGCATAACACAGGATCCAGGCAAGAGACGCTGGCAAATCTGATGCATAAACCCCCCCATCACAGGGCAACCTATATTTCCAAATACCCCTGCACAAGGAAGGCATCGTCCGCCCTCCCATGCAGGGAAGGCTGTAAGAAACTTTCATTCTTGTGGGTCCAGGTGACCCACAGAGTGACACGTCCCAATGGCCCTTTGCTCAGCAGATCCCAAAGCCCTTCGGTGTTCCCCCCCACCACCAGGAGCCCAGGACATTCAGAGCCTGGGGAGGGAGGTGATGTTTGGGTTACTTCATTGAACAGATGGGAATTAAAGAACCAAGTTGTCAAGAGCAAGAAAAGGTGAGGAGCCAGTGGAAGCATAGGGTCCTCCTGCAGATGGCCCAGGACTGTAGAAGATCCTGAAATCTGCAGGGCTTGGAGGCAAACACTTTCCTTCTTCCAGTGAAGGGTGGAGGGCGACCCTGCTCCTCACAATGTAAGACTCTGGAGGAAACTCTAGAGGTCTCCTCTCCTCAAAGCCCCCGCCCATGTACCCTGTGGGAGGGGGTGACCTGGCTGTGATTACAGGTGACCGACAGGATAAGCTGGCAGCCTGATGTGCAATCCTTGCAGAAGTGATAGAGTTAATTGCTAGCTGAGGAGCAGGCCTGTGGCTGGGTCTTTTTACCAGGAGGTGAACACTGCAGCACTGTTGTATATTTAAATCTGACCAGCCAAGCAATGGGATTAACTCTTTCTCTCTCTCCTCTTGCAGATGACAAGAAATAGGAGCCTGGATAGTTATGGCTTGCAGCAATTTTAAAGTCCTGCCAGGAACATCACTCACTCCCTACCCGCCTTTCATTTCTGCCTAGGCTTTCCATGGGAAGAAAGCCCTCTGAGCCCACATATTCAGGTGTTGTGTGTAAAGCACCGGATCAAAACCCACCTGGGGTTCCCCTCTGCACACAGGAGAAAGCGCTACAGTCCGGGTCCCCTCCTCCCTGCTCTGCTACAATCACTCTGTTTGGGCACACATGTCAAGGAGCCTTTTGATGGATCCAGTTCATGCCTATGGTTTTTATGGGATCTCAGTATAATGGATTGTATTATTGCAGTCTACATATGTAATGAAAATCTCTGCTGAACAGCACCTGTCCCCAGACACACATGCATGCACACACAGACACAGACACACACGCACGTGTGCAAACACACACAGAGGTTTATTTAACCAGATCAGGTGCGGCAGAGAAACCAAGATATATTACAGCCACAGTTCAAACTGAAAATCCTTACCTTGCCCTCGGTGGCTGCCTTTATTCTCTGCTGAGTGAAGTGACCAGCTCCTGATTTTAGTTTGAGCTACGTTTATGATACCCCGAGGTAGACAGGATTATTTAAAAAGGACAGTTAACATGTGTGTTTGCTGTGTTGTGCCTGGGGCGGGGGAGGGTGGGGACCCTACACACCCACACACGACTCATCCAGATGCAAACAAACACATCTATACACCCCCGCACCCAAGCATATGCAACATACCCCATTTATACACACCTCACCCATGCACACCCCCACAGCCCACTGCTACACCCTTTCCCCAGACACACACCATTGGCATGTATTTTAATTGTCCTCCTAAAATAACCGTGTCTCACTTCAGCCTGGGCACCTTCAACATAGCTAAAACTACAAACTGCAGCTCATTACCAATCTGAGACGAGGATAAACAGAGCCAGAGAGGGAAACGGTGTTAGTCTGAATTGCTGTTTTGGTCTTGACTGCTCTGACACTGCTGATCTAGTTCAAAGAACAAAGTCCCCTACAATTCCGGTTACTTCGTCCCAGCCAGGCTGCTGAGCCCGTGCCCTTCAGCCTCCTTATTTTCAGTGACATTTGTCTTTTGCTTTATTTTATTTGGTTTCCCTATTTCTTCACAGCACTCAGAGGTTAGCTGGGCACTCAGCTAACTAATGTTGGGGATTGAGATCCCATCAGCCATTCGCTTTCCCTGTAAAATGTCTGTTGTCTGTTTCTGCAATAGTAGGAGAAATGACTTGCTCTTACCTGTAATGTGAAGTTATTTGCTTCTGCTGCTGCTCTGGGCTCAGTTCAGCTCCGGAGTTCCAAGAAAGAGGGCTACACTGCACTGGAATCTCCTGTAACAATGATGCAGTCCAGCCAGCCACTGCATGTTAATGATGCACCAGAGGGGATCCCAGCGGAGGGAGAACAGGGCTGTGTCATACCTGCATCACTGCCCCCACAGCAAGAAAGAGAGAGGGAGGGAGGGAGGGAGTGTGCAAAGGCAGAGAGAGAGAGATTTCAAGGCAGGCAGCGAGAGAAAGGAAAAGCTTGTGTAATTTAATCAGGGTAATAAAGTAACCAGACCACTGCCTGAACATTAAAGATTTTCTAGGCGAGCTCTTGGTTACACAGGGGAATATGTTTACTGTTATAATGCAGACACATATTTTGGCTCTAGATTTAAATGGGATCCAGGATGTTTCCTTGCTGCTTTATTTGGGCGACCACATTATTATTTCCTCCACCTCCACGTAGAATATTAGGGGTAGAAGAGACCTCAGGAGGTCTCACATCTGGTACTGCTGGCCACCACCACATCTGGAGCCATCTTTGCAGGGGTGGCTCTAGGCCCAAATCGGAGAGGCTGTTGCTTTTGTGTGCCATGTTGCTCCACTGCCAGAGAAAGCTGTCCAGCTGAAAGCCCCTTCTGCCTCCAACAAGCCAGGAGCCTGTCCCCGGAGCAAAGAGAATCTGGGTGGCTGGATGATGCTGTGCCGTAGGAACCCATGCCCACTGTCGGGGGTACCAGGCAACCAGAAGACAAGTTCCTTCCCCTGGTGAAGGGGAAGACAAGAGAAATGGGGATGATGGGAGCGAGAAAGTGATAAGGAGACTGGGGAAGGGACAAACATGGGGCATCAACCTGCTCTATTGATTGGGAGACAGGGCACAGAACAGTCCTCACTCAGGGCATCCGTGCAAGGAGAGCTTCACTGTATTGCTCTGGGGTTGGGGGGAGCAATTCTGCAATTACTCTCCAAATGGCCTCCAACATCACTGAAGAAGGGACTGACCCTGTGGCACTGCCAGGCCGGATGGCGCCTGGAAGGGCTGCGATCCATCATCGGCGGGGGGGGAAATCTGCCTTCAACAGCTAGCTCTCCACACCCAAAAGATCCATGTAAGCTGAGGAGAAAGCCTCCACATTTTGGATGCTTGTCTACATTGAAACTCCAGACCTTAAAATTTCACAGGCCTCTGTGCGGCACCTGAACCCATTATGAACGCTGGCCTCCCCTTGGAACCTCATCAGCAGAGGTATCTTTGGTCAGTCACCACCTGCCTCCTAGAATCCCACTATTGTATCTCAGCTCAGCAAGAGATCAGGCATGTGCCATGGAGGTGCTAGTGCAGGGGTCGGCAACGTTCGGCACGCGGCTTGCCAGGGTAAGCACCCTGGCGGGCCGGGCCAGTTTTATTTACCTGCTGACGCGGCAGGTTCGGCCGATCGCGGCCCGCACTGGCCGCGGTTCGCCGTCCCGGGCCAATGGGGGCGGCGAGAAGCCAAGGCCAGCACATCGCTCGCCCGCGCCGCTTCTCGCCGCCCCCATTGGCCCGGGACGGCGAACCGCGGCCAGTGGGGGCCGCGATCGGCCGAACCTGCCGCGTCAGCAGGTAAATAAAACTGGCCCGGCCCGCCAGGGTGCTTACCCTGGCGAGCCGCGTGCCGAACGTTGCCGACCCCTGTGCTAGTGTGTGGAACTCACTCCCTCCCCGCCCCCATCTCTGTCCCAGCCCATCCTCTTGTGGAAAGAGATATGCAGCAGATCCAGTGTCAGGTAACAGAAGGAAAGGTTTTGGCAGAGGAATAACACACCCACAGACTCCCTGATAGCTCCTGGCTACGCAGAAGGAACTGCCTGTGCCCTCACAGAGCCAGAGGGAGGCCACGGGCTGCTCACAGAACACGGGCGTGGGAGGAGACAGACTTCTCAAGTCTTTCTATGCTCCTATACGTCTGTTAGTCTATAAGGTGCCACAGGACTCTTTGCTGCTTTCTCAAGCAGTCCACACAGACTGGGTTTCACCACAAAGCCCTAGTTTTAAAAAAAATGCCTTAAAGCCACCCCTCTCTATTGCATCAGGCAGCGTGGCCTAGTGGATAGAGCCCTGGGCTGGAACCCAGGAGAGCTGGGTTGGCCACTGGCCAGCTGCATAACCTTGAGCCAGTCACTTCACCTCAGTTGACCTTTCTCCTACCAGCTTACAAGCACCATGTAATGTTTAATTGCAGTATGCCGGAGTGTAAGTGATGGCTCCGGTGGATTCATTAAATACGCATTGCTTTTGTGTTTTCTGCTTCATACTTTTGCTCTAATTATCTCTCTTTTGGTTGACATACTACGAGCAGGAGGTCACTCAGCTGCCACTTAACTTCTTTTGCTGCCTTTGTTTCTCCAGTATGTTTTCATAGAGCGTTTGAGCTAACATGGTCGAGGGCAGGCATCAAACTTGCTTTGTTGTGCAGCGAAGGCATGGGAATAATACATCTCCCAGGAGTGTGCTCACAAGAGAAATTGCCAGAGTAGGAACATGGGTCTCAAAGGCGCGAGAGGTTAGCTAGGGTGGGGAGGAATGACACAGACCTTTGTCATTAACATTTCCTCCACTTTTACTTAAAAGAGCCTGAGCAGCATTAATGCTCATGCTGTGGCACTGTGCTTTGTTTGGATGGTTTAGCCAGACCTCCAGCCGTGTCCCTGGATCCCCAGCTGTGCCACCAGCTGTGCTCCTGAGTCCCTAGCGCCGTGCAGTGATATTTTGAGGATACCTTTGTCTCCCCTCAGTTCAGGAGTAAATGGGCAGATCATCTGACAAGAGCAGTTGTGTTGATAACTGATTTTGAGTGGCTTCATAATAGTTTCTCTGGCCTACACTGCTAAATAGAAAGACCTTGGGCCCCCAACCTGCCCTCTTTGTGGGCCTCAAATTCCCTTTGATGTCACTGAGCATAGAGAGTCCATGTGGAATGCAGAATCAGGTTCCCTGCAAGTACCATATGGTGTTAGAGAAAATGGGGCTGTCCTTGTCCTTGTCCTTTGCTCTTTGAAGTACCTGCATCCCGCTGGCAGTCATTAACACAGGCAGTAGCTTCACATTCCCACCTAGAGTGCATGTGTAAGTAGGAAACAATGGTGCTCACAGTGCAATGGAAGAGAATAACTCCTGGATTTTTATTTTCCAGGCAGCCTCCTTCTGAGTGGCATTAAAATGGAGTTATGCGGGCATCGCTGGGACTACCCAAGAGCTGGCTTCGGGAAAATATCAATTACAGAAGGTGCTGCACTTTCTGCGTGTGACTCATGCTGGATGTGGTGGAGCTGACACACAAACAGAATTAATGTGCTTCGAAGAATGACTGCGTTGGGGAAGTCGGAGGCACAGTGACATGTGAACAAAATGGCCCCCAGTGGGGCTGCGATAGATTGGCTTGCATAACATTGCTCTCTAGTCTAAAGGCCTCATGACCTAGCCTTTTACTTATAATAGTAATAATCATCAGTTGACTTCTAAAGCGCCCCCACTCCAAAGCGATCAGTGCACTGTACAATGTAAGAAATGCAATTAAGCTAATGCATTGCACACGGGAGAATAAAATGGAGCTTCACATTCAGATGTAATGCTTGGTTTCTAAATGAGTGGGTGCAAACAACCGCATGGCCCTGATGTGCCTGGGGGCTCAGCACACCTGGTGTGTCCAGTCACAGAAACTGCACCTGCAAATGATCAGAGCTGGATATAGTTTGCAGGCCCAGTCGTACTATTGGAGGCATTTAAAAAAAAAAACGGTGCCTGAGATTCAAATCAGATGAAACAAATAGAATGAGTCAGCTGCAAAATAAAGGACAAAAGAGAGAGAAAAACAATAAAAGGGAGTGGAGGGACAGGGTTTGAAGGGAAGGAACTGGGAGTGGTCAAATTAATAATACCTGCTTTTATCATCAGTAGATCTCAAAGCACTTCACAAAGGAGGGTAGTATCATTAACCCGATGTTACAGTTCACCTCTCCAGGCCAATGGGAGCTGCTGGAAGTGGCGCGGGCCGAGGGGCTTCCCGCAGCCCCCATTGGCCTGGAGCAGCGAACTGCAGCCAGTGGGAGCTGCGATCGGCCGAACCCGCAGATGCAGCAGGTAAACAAATCGGCCTGGCCCACCAGGGGCTTTCCCTAAACAAGTGGCGGAACAAGTTTGGGAACCACTGCTATAGGGAATAGTACAGGGCAATGTTGGATTCACTGTTAGACTTGAGGAGGAGTAGCAGTAGTAGTAAAGATAATGATGAATACAATGTAAAATGCTAGGTAAGTATTACATCTAATGATGTTATTGCTGCCCGTTTGCAGTCAGATGCTGGTAAAATGCATGGGATAAAAACTCTCAGCAACGTAGCTGTTGTTCATGTGCTACCAAGAGATCATCATTCCCCAGAGCAGCAACCAAATTACAAAGAAAATCCAACGGCAATCAATTACATGCAAGGGAGCTAAACAAACTAGTGTCCTGCGCAGCATCGCCATCCAGAGGGTAGAATATTGATGCAAGAGGTTTCAGGGGGAAATTATCGGAGGCTCTTGGTTCAAATGCTTTACAAGATTACTTGGGGGTTTCACATGTGCTTCAGAACTCACAGCTGAAGAAATGAGCACCTGAAACCCAGCCCTGTGATGGCATTACTGCCAAGCAATGTGCCCGAATGTCACTAGCATGTAATGAGACCCTGTAGTAGAGTGCAAAGAAGGTATATTGGAACATGGGTTTTGTCAGAGTGAATCTGACCACTGCTCCGTTAACTGCTCCACCCCCCTCTCAATGGCCAATGCTTCAGATTAAAATAATTATAATGCACATGGCCAGTTGCTCAGTGGTGAACATAGGAGAAAGGATTCCTTCCTGACCCCAGTGGGGCTCTCAAAAACAAAACTGTAAAACTTTAGCGCCTTCCACTCCTACTTCTTGTTCAGCCAATTGCTAAGACAAACAAGTTTGTTTACATTTACAGGAGATGCTGATGCCGGCTTCTTCTTTATAATGTCACCTGAAAGTGAGAACAGGCGTTCACATGGCTCTTTTGTAGCCGGTGTTGCAAGGTATTTACGTGCCAGACATGGGCAGCGGGTGGTACCATAGGCTAGGGGAGGCTGTGCCTCCCCAAACAGCCAGACGTGGCTCCGCCCCCAGACTCCCCCTGCTTCCAGCTGCTCTGCGTGCACTGCTCCAGTCCCCCAGCCAGTGCTGGCATGGCTGGGACTGCACCGCGCACGCTCCGGGGTGCTCTGGGGCTGGGGCCGGTGGCTGGGGGGGATGGGGGAGAGAGAGAATAGAAGGGGTGGGGCCTCAGGTGCAAGAGGTGGGGCTGGGGGCTAGCCTCCCCCAGCTGTCGGTTCACATGCCACCCATGGTGCCAGATATGCTAAACATTCGTATACCCCTTCATGCTTCGGCCACCATTCCAGAGGACATGCTTCCATGCTGATGATGCTCATTAAAAAAATAATGTGTTAATTAAATTTGTGACTGAACTCCTTGGGGAAGAATAGTACGTCTCCTGTTCTGGTTTACCTGCATTCTGCCATATATTTAATGTTTTAGCCACCTCGGATGATGACCCAGCACATGTTCATTTTCAGAACACTTTCACAGCAGATTTGACAAAACGCAAAGAAGATACCAATGTGAGATTTTTAAAAATAGCTACAGCACTCAGACCAAGGTTTAAGAGAAGCGGCGCGGGCGAGCGATGTGCTGGCCACGGCTTCTCGCCGCCCCCATTGGCCCGGGACGGCGAACCGCGGCCAGTGGGGGCCGCGATCGGCCGAACCTGCCGCGTCAGCAGGTAAATAAAACTGGCCCGGCCCGCCAGGGTACTTACCCTGGCGAGCCGCGTGCCGAACGTTGCTGACCCCTGCTTTAGCGCATCTGGCACGTAAATATCTTGCGACACCGGCTACAACAGTGCCATGAGAACGCCTGTTCTCACTTTCAGGTGACATTGTAAACAAGAAGCGGGCAACATTATCTCCTGCAAATTGTAACCAAACTTGTTTGTCTGAGCGATTGGCTGAAGTAGGACTGAGTGGACTTGTAGGCTCTAAACTTTTACATTGTTTTATTTTTGAATGCAGTTATTTTTTGTACATCATTCTACATTTGTAAGTTCAACTTTCATGATAAAGAGATTTCACTACAGGACTTGTATGAGGTGAATTGAAAAATACTATTTCTTTTGTTTTTTACTGTACAAATATTTGTAATCAAAAACAAATATAAAGTGAGCACTTTACACTTTGTATTCTGTGTTGTAATTGAAATAAATATATTTGAAAATGTAGAAAACGTCCAAAATATTTAAATAAATGGTATTCTATTATTGTTTAACAGCGCAATTGATCGCACGATTAATCACGATTAAGTATTTTTTAATCTCGCGATTAATCTTGATTAATTTTTTTAATCGCTTGACAGCCCTATCTGCATGTTGTCTGCCACACAACAGAAATCTCACCCATAGAACCCTTATGCATGCGAGTAGTCCTCATTCACAAGAGTCACCCTGTTGACTTCAAGGAGACGACTCATCTGAGTAAGGCCTGCAGGATCCAGCCCTCCTATGGGTGGGGTGAAGCGTGTGTGTAGAGCATGGAGCAACAGTAATTAAGGATGAGATGTACAGCTAATTTGGCATAGCTCCATTATGCACTCTTTGGAGGTTACACACACAAACAGCAACTGTCGCCCCCTCAAATCTTCTGCCCCCTTGCTTTTTTTCTCTTGCTGATGGTTCTTTTAGTTCCAGTTTATAATCATGAAGCAAAGGGCAGCAAGAGGTTAGAGAATGATTTAGCTGTCTTTCCTCTCCCAACACTGGAACTCAGAGGGAACCATTATAAAAATAAATATGGTTTTGCAGGGCCCTAATGCATTATTCGGTTTATTGATTTGAAAAGGATGACTGCTTCTCTAAATGTTAATAGCACAGGTTGTGACAAAAGCCCAAGCATTATTATATCACACTTTTTGTTATGCTCATACCTAATTATTATTCATTAGGGCCGAGCCAGGAGAACAGAGGCTGCTGGAAACTCAGTAAGCGTGTATTTGGGGGATTTTTCTGAAAGGAAAGTACAAAGCACAATTTTTTTTGTAATTTGTATATGGAAGATGTATAATATTACCAGGGAATTATTGAACTAGCAGTTCTGCAATCATGAAGCTTTTTTTCACCAATTGTTTCCCATACCATCAAGGCATTCGTACTCTGGTTTTGCGTGTGTGTGCTAATTACAACCTAAATAAATTAATAAATCTAACAGACTCACCCTTTAATACATGCCCTGTAAATGATGCCCTGTAAATTATTATTTGTTTTTGCTGTAGGACCTAGAGGCCCCAATCAAGGACTGTGCTAGGCACTGTACATGCACATAGTGAGAGACTGTTACTGCACCAAACAGCTTACACCCACACACATACATACATACTCCATATAAAATTATTCATTAAGGGAATGTTAAGGCTGCAACCTTAAATCTGCCCTTTCTGTGTATACATTATGATACAGCTTATAATTAAATAAGCATCAATTTTGGCAGCCGGCACAGAATAGTACCTTGCTTTGTGAGTAGCCCTGTAGATATCCGAATTAATGTTGTTATTTAATTCCAATTCTCTCATGTATGCTTTCATATTTTCACTGTTTCTCCATGTTATTATGTGTTATCTATAACAAATGGTGTAGCTAAATTGTATTTCATATAAATAACTTTCAAGGACCTGCCTACACCTGAGCCGCTAACGGAGCTGGAAAAAAGGCAAGTCTATTATATTATTTGAGGAATAATATGTGATCATATAATTAAAGACTGCTACAGAAGCTGCAAGGGACAGAGTTAAGGTTTTATTTCCTTGTTATTTGTACTGAAGTAGTGCCAACAGGACACAACTAAGATTAGGGCCCCATTGCACTGTACAAAACAGTCCCTGCCCCCAAAGATCTACAATCAACAATCTAAATAGGCAAGACAGACGATAGGTGGAAGGGGAAACAAAGGCACAGAGAGATTAAGTGATTTACCCGAGATCACACAGCAGGTCAGTGGCACAGCCAGGAATAGAAATCACATGCCCTGACTCCCAGTCCAATGCCGTGGATGCTAGACCATGCTGCACTTCAGACATGGACGCTTATCTTTGGCATTTCTCAGTGTCACCTTAACATCTTCTTAAAACCATTTTTGTATTTCTTAGGAGTTTCCCTCCACCTTCAATAAAAGCTGGAAAAAACAAAAAAAGCTTCAGTCTCCAGGACTTTGAAGCTCTGCGGGCTTCTCAAATATAGCAAACAGCATGTATAAATTCCATAGTCCAACTTGTAAGCTCACTCCCTGTGCACCTGATAAGGTCCACAGGAGCGCTGGCCTCATGCTTTGAGCACCTTGCAAATTCTTTTAAAGCTGTAATAGAATATAAAGCATTTAATGTGGACTTGGCTTCCCCGTGGAACCCCAGTTGGCCCAAGGGGTTAGAACTCCATCTAATCCTAGTGCAGAAAAGATGGTGGCACATGATAGGGGACTGAAGCAGGGTAATGTGTGTGTTGGGGGGAGGACATTAACATCTTGGGACATATTAAGGGATCCAGCAGTGGTGCATCAGGAAATTTGGCTGATGGAGGGATTTCAGAGGATCTGAGAAATGGGTTTTAGGGACCAGCAGATTTTTTTTTACCACTCAGACACTCAGGTTCCATATTCAGGGATTAAATTATATATATTATATATTTTCTAGAAAAGTCTAAAATAAGTAAGGAGAAGAGAGAGAGAATCCAGTGATCACAACAAGTTAAAAAAAGCAGGGGGAAGGAAGGGAGAAATATCAACCTGAAAAAATAAATACCAGATCTAGGGTACCCAACGAAACCCAGCCTAGCTTTGGGAATATTCTCCTCTCCCTAAAGCAGAGCAAAGGCTGCCCCTTTAGCTGGAAAATCATGTTTGTTTATTTGAACGGACTCTACCTTAAAACAATATGGGCTTAAACGATGAGAGAAAAGATTCCCACCCTTGGAGTCAAAAACAATCCTCTGAGAAATTTGCAACCCCCCCAAACTCTGCCAGTTCTGCTATTCCTGGCAGAAAGGTGAAAGGAAAGGAAAGAGCCCATTGATTTGTAGGTCCATTGAAATCGTTGCAGGCTTTGGGCTGGACATGGAGTGCTATAGCAGCAAATGAACTGGGTTTGGAAGAGATACAGCCACTTTCTACTGCCGATTGCTCTGTCTTCCAGAGCCAAGGCTGTCGCTGCTTAATGTTAGACATGAAACAGGACACAATAAATTCATCAAGTTCATCATAACTTCAGTTCACTTCCAAAAAAGAAGTGGAGCCGTCTAGGCCAGTAATGCGTCCACTCCATAATAACCTACTAGGACACAACATGATCAAGAGGTTAACAGCTACAGTAGTGTGAGAAGCACCATATTACCACATCACCAGATAACACAAGCCATTATTTCTGTACATTCGAGTTGTCTGGATGGGCCTGTCCTAATACACAGCTGTCATTGGCGCTCACTAGCCCTGTCTCTGAGGCTCGGTCCTTGCTCGTGTTGGCATCTAGCCAACATACAAGAAGATCACTGTGAAAATCAGAGATGGGCCTGAGCTGAGAACTTCAGCTCCAGATTCACACTTACCAAGGTTCAAGAGCAAGGTGTGGATACAACATTTCTCTTTGGAGAAGCAGGACAGAGCTTCCCTAGTTCCCAGATTTTCTTCCCTAGTTTGAGTCCATCTCCTGTAATTAAATTTATAATAATACCATAATGCATTTTATTCTCCCTTCCAGCTCCCCACTCCCAGTTCATGGGCCCCCAACTTCCTCACTCATTCTTTGTGGTTCCAGGAATCTAGAAAAATCAGATCTCCTGTTTCTTAGGCAGATCTGGGGCTCTACCACCTGTCCTGCTATAATGATTTCAACCTCCGAGACACGGTGTCCTCACCAGAACGCTTAGGCTGATATGATGTAGGTTTGATGCTGCAAACTGCTCTCCTCCCACTGTAGTGTTCACAAGTGCTCTCGGCCTGCCCGCAGCTGTGGGTGGGCCCAACGCTTGCTTTTCTCTGTCCACAGCTCTCCAGATAACTGGACTCTGATCCTCTTCTAATGAGCTGCTGTGGTGTTATATGGGCAGAGCTCAGCAGTGGTTCCAGTTATCTAGCCAGTGGCAAGCAGAGGTCAAAGACCCAAAGCACACATTACAGTCCATCCCATCCAGCAAGGTACCCTCAACAGCACACCAGGAACACATATTGTTCCTCTCTTTAAACTTTGGATTTCCCTCTTACCCAACCTCAGCAAACATCAGTTTCATCAGGGTGATCCTGTTACCCACACTTCATCTCGGTGTTGCCGAGATGGTTCCAAACAGAGTAATCTCCAAAATATCGGCCCCAATTACAAAACTTAGTCAATTTATACCCCAATGTCCCCAAACTATTAACAATTAAGATGTAAATGAGGTACTGCCTCACTCAGTCGACTCCCCTGCTCTCCAGGAGATGACGGCAAAGAACACAGTAGAAATGTAAATGAGGTACGGCAGAGAACACAGATGATATTCAAATGAGGTACTGCCTCACTTCCCTTCTCTCCTAGACTTCAGGCCACAAGGCTTAGGGACTGAATCTTGTGGTCCAGACATTTGTAAAGCCCCTTCCTCATAGTATCTAAGTGGTAAACCCAACAATTAAAGAAGACTCCCCTGCTGCCCAGTAATGGACTATTTCTCGTTACATCTCAACCGTTTTAATTAAATCCAAAGGGACAGAATCTCTGCCCCCATCTAGTTCCCTTATGCACCTCAATGCAGTGCAGTAGGAATGAAAACCTCCTGCACGTCCCCGGCTGGGTATACTCTAGTCATCCAGGGATTCCCCAGTGAGCCAGTAAATCCAGTTCTGGGGGGTGGGAGGGGGCAAGGAAGTTGCCAAAGCATGTTGAATTCTAGTTATCCCCCACTCATGTCCCTAAGAGACTATAGCCAGTCTGTACAAGTTAGAGCAGTCACTAGGCTGCTGTAAGCTGTGCCTGGGCTGGGGGAGAGAATCAAGGAGCCATAACTGGTTCCCTCACAGCTCCTGCCCTCCTTCACCACTCTGCTGCTCCCAGCAGAGCCCTACACTGTTAGTAGCCTGCAGATCACAGAGCAAAGCTATCAGAAAACAGTCCTGCAATTCACAATCCAGAAGATTGGTTTCTATGAGACAAAGCATGGGACACAAAACCAGCGAGAAACATTCTATATTCCCCCAAGTGCCCAACCCCCGCTGAAAGGGCATTATCAAGGACTGTGGTGAGGTCCCCAGGTCCCACCCTGTGAGACAAACTAGCTGGTAAATGTCTTGCCTGATTCAGGTCACTCCTAAGAACCTATTTTTGCAACACCACTACAAGAAATGAATGCGTTTACACCTACATGAAAAACGCAATGTTTGAATCATCATGGTACATGTGCCTGACCTGAATAACAGCTCCAATCTGGGTCCTCCGCTTTGTGGAGCCATGTGATAGTCTCCCTTGTCTACCAAGTCCACCATCTGGATGGTAAGCGTTTCAGGACAGGGGCCTGTCTCCTACTGGGGTACCATTAAAAGCAACTAAACATCAAGGTCCTAAAATTGAGACACCGTTCAAAAAGCCTTCACAGGAAAATTTCTAATGACATTTCTTTGCAATGATCCACAAACAAAACTGGACTTTGAATGAAAAGCCCATGTTAATAGAAGATAAGAAATGCTGACATTAAAGAATCATCACGTTTTCCATAGTCACAAACTCACACTTATACTTCTAATAGATAAAAGTGTAGCCGGGGATAATACACATATACTGACATACACTATTGAAATATAAAATGAAGGAATGTTAAATGGTAAGAGTAACAGCTTCGTTAACTATATTTGAATGATTTGTAATTATGGGTAGTGAACGAGTAGAGAGGAGGTAACAACACTTAGGTCAAGGCCTCACTGGCATGCATGTGTTTTTCTCAATTCTTCTGTGATACAAATTACTGATTTGTTTCAAATGATATTGTTGGCAAGATAAGCAACATGTTGTGTTGGAAGACGTACGTGAGAGATACACAAACATGTAATGATAAATAAAAATACCCTTTTCTGGGAAAAGGCTCAGACATAGGGTCACCCAGGACAACTCAATCCAGAAAACTGTAAACCCAGCAGGAAAAATGCAGAAGTTGGGCAACTGAAGTTTGTGTGTGTGTGTAACCCACACACCTTCTGGATGTGGTGTTCTGTCCCATCTAGTGGCACCGAGACCACTTAGAGAGAAAGAGAAAATGCGTCTTCTCTACAGCCTTAGCTAACAGTTAGCTGGCTTTTAGCTCATGCGGTAGAGGCTCATGCACTAAACTCCAGAGGCACTAGGTTCAATCCCACCTGAAGTCTGTCGGCATTACACGTGTGTAATGTACAGGTCACCTGAAACCGAAAGGGTTGCTGTGCTGAAAGCCGATTGGATAAAGATTAAGTAATGTGTAATGCAGAAATGTAAAAAAGGCCTCAAGTGAATATGGGCTCAAAGTGGAGAAGCCCAAGGACTGAAGGACCAGATCAGAGAAGGCAATGACTATCACAAAAGGTGGGAGGATTTCCCGGTGCCTCAGAATGTGCTTACCAGTTCCGTCTTGTGTGTTATTATTTATGTGGCATAAATGTGAGTCCAGACGCTATAAGTGACAATAATTCTGTACAGAACTGTATAAATAAAAGGAAAAATTGAGTAATTGTGGACTTGTGCCTGAGTTTCCCAACTTTTACCCGCAACATTCCCATGTGTTTTACTGTGCAGTGTGTAGCACACCTGTGAGTTCTATGAACTCATGCTGAGTAATAATAATGAATAAGAAGGACTGTGTGGTATCAGCCCAGTCTCTCTATTCAACATGTAAGATACAATAGCTTGGAGCTCTTAAGTTCTCCTAAGTAATCTTGGAGCTTTAGTTTTTCACTCCTGGCTCTTATCTGATCCTCCACTGCACCCATGTGGTGCCAACAGTCTACTGACAGTCCATTGGATTCAAGGATACTGTGCCTGCATCACACAGCAGCACAGCAAGCATGTTCTTCCTGGATGTGACACAGTGCGTGCACTGCACACAGATGACGCAAGAATATTCAATAGCAAGGCAGGTTCATTTTGCCTGGCTGTGCTTGGATCAAGACTGTCTCCACCTGTTCCCAGCACAACAGGTGTTCCAGCTCTCCCTGGAACATTTGGCAGTGCAGAGGTATATTTTACCTGGATGTAACTGGATACCTAGCAGATAACAGGTGTATTTTATTTGAATGTCCTGGAATATTAAGCCACGGGCTGATAAAATAGGACTTCCCAATTCCTCCTTGAGGATAAAATTCTCTAATCTCACATTAAATGTCATGAAGCTTCCTCATTTGGGAACATGAGTAACATCTACATTCAAATCAACATAGGTAGCACGTGTCAGAGAGAGGGAGAGGGATGGACTCATGGTCATCAAATGACACAATCAAGGAAGAAGGCCTTATTCCCCCTGGTATAGAGGGGAAGTGAAGATAACCATAAAAAATTATATATAACAAATGGAAGAAAAGGAAAGTTGATAGTAATAAATTTAAATAAGAAGTTAGGAATTGTAGAAAATTGATAAGGGAAGTCAAGGGACACACGGAGAAATCTATGGTCAGTAGAGTTAAGTACAATAAGAAAGAGGTTTTAAATATATTGGGAACAAAAAGAATCCTGACAATGGTACTGGTCCATTACTAGATGGAAATGGTAGATTGATCAATTATAATGCAGAAAAGGTAGACGTGTTCAATAAATATTTCTGTTCTGCATTTGGGGGAAAAACAGATGATATTGTCTCATCATATGGTGATGATCGCTCTCTTTCCATTCCACTCTTATCTCTGGAGGATATTAAACAGAAGCTACTAAAGTCAGACATTTTTAAATCAGCAGGTCCAGCTAATGAGCATCCAAAAGTTTTAAAAGAGCGGGCTGAGTTGATTGCTGGACCGTGAATGCTGATTTTCAATAAATCTTGGCGCATTGGGGAAGGTCCAGAAGACTGGAAGAAAACTAACGTGCCAGTTTTTAAAAAGATTAAGTGGGATGACCCAGGTAATTATAGGCCTGTAAATCTGACATAGATGCCAGCCAAGATTATAGAGAGGATGATACATGACTTGATTAATAAAGAATTATAGGTAATTAAGACCAATCAACATGGGTTTATGGAAAATAGATGCTGTCAAATTAATTTGATATCTTTTTTGATGAGATAACAAGTTTGGTTGATAAAGGTAATAGTGGATGTTTTTCTAGAAGATCTGCTGTAGGAATTATTTGGGGGACATTCTATGGCCTGTATTATACAGGAGGTCAGATTAGATCAGAGGTGGGCAAACTATGGCCCGCAGGCCACATCCATCCCGCAGGACTGTCCTGCCCTGCCTTTGAACTGCCGGCCGGGGAGGCTAGCCCCCGGCCCCTCCCCTGCTGTCCCCCCTGCCCCGCAGCCTCAGTTAGCCGTGCCGCCAGCGCTCTGGGTGGCAGGGCTGCGAGCTCCTGCCGGGCAGCATGGCTGCAAGAGCCGCCGGCCTGCCCTGGTGCTCTAGACTGCGCAGCGGCGTAGCTGGCTCCGGCCGGGTGGCGCGGCTGCCAGTCCTGGTGCTCTGAGCTGCATGGTAAGGGGGCGGGGAGGTTGGATAAGGGGCAGGTGGTCCCAGGGGGCAGACAGGGGACAGGGATCAGGGGGCAGTTGGATACACATGGGAGTCCCAGGAGGCCTGTCAGGGGGCGGGGGTGTGGATGGGGTCGGGAGCAGTGGGGGTTGGATAGGGGGTGAAGTCCCAGGGGGGCGGTTAGGGGCGGGGAGTCCCCAGAGGGGGCGGTCAGGGGACAAGAAGCAGGGGGGGTTGGATGGGTTGGTGGTTCTGAGGGGGGCAGTTAGGGGGCGGGAACTGAGAGGGGGCAGATAGGGGACGAGGGCCAGGCTGTTTGGGGAGGCACAGCCTTCCCTACCTGGCCCTCCATACAGTTTCGGAACCCCGATGTGGCCCTCAGGCCAAAAAGTTTGCCCACCCCTGAACTAGATGATCACAATAGCCCTGTTTCAGCCTTGGGATATATGATTGGCTCCTGTTCAAAAAAATACGTTCAATTTCTGCACCTGCCTGGTCAGAAAATTTCAGAAGTCAGCAACAGGCTCAGCCAGACGGCCCTGATCCTTCAAGTTTTTTTCATAAGGGCACTCACCTGAGAACCAGGCAAATGATTTGCAGTGCCATGAATTTGCTCCAACAGCTTGTGGGAGGATTCACAGCTCAACTCCTTGCCTTCTTTCCAGCACATTTGTGAGTAGCCTCTTATTATTATTCCAGGGAAACTTTGCACAATTTATCCACCATTGCGGGAACCTAAGCACATACCACAGTCCCCCCATCTCCCTCCACCATGTGTGCATCTGCCCAGATGTATACAGGTTCCGGCAGATGCTCAGGCTTTCCCAGAACTGAAAACAATCAGCTTCTGTGCTTCTCTCTAGGCACTGAGCTTCATTATGTCGAATAGAAAGAGAGAGGGAGGGAGGGGCTCCTCTTACAGTGCTTAAAATCGCTGATGTTTTGGTCTTGGCTGGCCTTACAGTATATTGCAGACCTAATACAGAATGTCCTCTTGGACTCTTTTCTACACTCTTCTTTTTAATCCCTGCAGGTCCACTGCCTGCAGATGCTTAGAAATGGCTGGAAACGTTTTTCCTGAGCAAATCTAGAACATGTTTTCATCCTGGTTTTCTGTTGTTTTTCTTTTTAAGGTACTGACCCCAAAAATGCTCTTGTGAAAACATGAGCTCGGCCTAGACAAACACAGCAGACCGTTAACAGTTCCCTGCCGCCTTTTATCACCCATCTCCCAGTTAATGAGGGAAAGCACAAGAGGGCAGCCAGGTGGGTCAGAATTCCTCTGCTGCCTCAGCCACTCACAGGCCATGTTTGCCTTCCCTACAGCCTCTGGTGCTGATTGACCCATGAGAGCTGTATAGTGCATGAGTGGCCAGAAAGGTGTAACTTGCACAGCACACCCAGGAAAACAGGGTAGGTTATATGGGAAGAGAAGTAGGCTAATGCTGCCCCTTTGGGCATCACCCAGAGGGCAGTGGTGTGTTTTGGCTGTGCACAACACATTCAAAGTTGGCATGGAGGGGGTGTGGCCACACTAAAAGGAGGTGGAGCCAAGGGAAAGAGGCCTGCACTTTGCTTCTCCATATGCATGTTTGCAATCCATGTACAGGGTGTACATTTAAGCTGCCCCAGGGGCCTTTAACTTACCTCTCACCAAAAATGGGACTAAAGGACCAACTCCTGCCCTCAGGAAACTAGCTGACTAGCTCTGTTCCAAAACGTAGTGGGCCTGGACTCAGCTGATAATTTTTCAACTAGAATTTCTGCTAATGATGTTTAACATTGCTTCCTATGGGACAAATTCATTCCCAGTGTAATTCCATCAAAGAAAACAGGGTTTACACTAGGGATTAATTTAGTCCCACTTCCCTGTGTGAAACAAATGGAAGCTCAGTTCCTTTCATCCCTCCTTCCTTTTACAAGTAAGGAACATAAACTCTGGCAAATCAAGTGAAAAATATAATTAGGCAGGCCAAAAAAGAATTTGAAGAGTGTCAGGGTTCCTTCCCCACTATGAACTTTAGGGTACAAATGTGGGGACCCTCATGAAAGACCCCCTAAGCTTATTTACCAGCTTAGGTTAACAGTAAGCTGCCACCACCAAACATGTTTCAAATCTTAGGGGAGAGCCACTTGGAACTCTGCCTTCCCCCAACTATTTCCCAAGTCCCTAACCCCCCATTTCCTGGGCAGATTTGAGGCGAATTCCTCCCCCCCCAAGTCCTTACACCCCTTTTTCTGGGTAGGCTTGAGAGTATACCCTCACCAATTAGTCCTGGTGAACACAGATCTAAAACCCTTGGATCTTAAAACAATGAAAAATCAATCAGGTTCTTAAAAGGAGAATTTTATTAAAAGAAAAGGTAAAGTTCATCTCTGTAAAATCAGGATGGAAATAACTTTACAGGGTAATCAGATTCAAAGAGCCCAGAGGAACCCCCTCTAGCCTTAGGTTCAAAGTTACAACAAACAGAGGTAAACCCTCTAGCAAAAGGAATAGTTACAAGTTAAGAAAACAAAGATAAAACTAACACGCCTTGTCTGGCTGTTACTTACAAGTTTGAAATATGAGAGACTTGTGCAGAAAGATTTGGAGAACATGGATTGATGTCCGATCCCTCTTAGTCCCAAGAGCGAACACCAATAAAACAAAGAGCACAAACAAAAGCCTCCCCCCCCCCAAGATTTGAAAGTATCTTGTCCCCTTATTGGTCCTTTGGGTCAGGTGTCAGCCAGGTTACCTGAGCTTCTTAACCCTTTACAAGTAAAAGGATTTTGGTGTCTCTGGCCAGGAGGGATTTTATAGAATTGTATACAGGAGGGTTGTTACCCTTTCCTTTATAGTTATGACAAAGAGCAACTAGCAAGACACAAAAACTAACAGCAAAATATGTTTTAAGTACATCAGAAGCAGGAAGCCTGCCAAACAATCAGTGGGGTCACTGAACAATCAAGTTGCTAAAGAAGAGCTCAAGGAGTACAAGGCCGTTACGGAGAAGCTAAATGCATTCTTTGCATCAGTCTTCACTGCAAAGAATGTGAGGAAGATTCCCACACCCAGAGCCATCCCTTGGATACAGTGAATTGGGGTGACCCTCCCAGGCCCCACGCTTTGTGAGGCCCCGTGATTTGATAAAATCATGAAGAGGTGAGTAGGGACGTGAGATGGGAGGTGGGCGGGCGAGCGGGGTGAGAAGGCGAATGGGGAGGCGAGAGGCAGGTGAGTAGGTGTGTCAAGGGATGTGCTGGCCGCCACTTCCCACAGGCCCCATTGGCCTGAGATGGCGAACCGCGGCCAGTGGGAGCTGTGATCGGCCAAACCTGCGGATGCTGCAGGTAAACAAACCAGCCCGGCCTGCCGGGGGCTTTACCTGATGGGCCGTGTGCCAAAGGTTGCCGACCCTTGTTTAGACTGTAAGCTCTGTGAGGCAGGTACCATCTCTCATGATGTGTATGTACAGACGAGCCATCATCTCAGTTGGAACCTCTAGGTCAGTGGTTCTCAACCTTTTATCATTGCGGGCCGCATATGCAGCTCTCTGTCTGTTATGTGGGCCACATCCACACAATATATATATATACTACTTGTATGGCCCTGAGGATGTCACATGGGCCGCACAGCTGTGCTGACTGGGCTGCAAGTGGCCCACAGGCTGCAGGTTGAGAACCACTGCTCTAGGTGCTAAAGAAATAACAATTAGAGCAGCTTCAGGCCTTCTAATCACCATGTGATCTAATCCTGCCCACACCAGGTCTCAGGACATGGTGGGAAAAATGACAGCAATCAGGGGAGCCCTGTATATGCCGGACTCACATTTATTTACAAACTTCTCCCCACTTTGCTACCACTAATGAAGCTGCACCCGTACTAGCCACATGGAGACATTTTTGGCAAAGCCTAAGGAACTAACACGGAGACACCTGTTACACAGACACTCAGGCCTCATCTGCTCTAGTGCTTCAGGATGGTTGAACAGTGATTGGTTGTGGCCCAATGGCCTTCAAACAACATTTGGACAAGCCAGAGTGCAGGGACCCAGATCTCGTTAGAACAGTCATGGTCTGATAGAGACAAGTCTCATCCATACTATGGAAAGTTACTTTGAACTGTGGTTTACTCATGTTGTAATCAGATCCTGCAACAAAGTCCAAGGCTGCAGCAAGCTGCAAGAACGCAGCTAAGCCAAGTTTACCTCCCAGTCACACAATGTTGCGGAAGCACGTTTTAATTGTTGGGTGGGTGACTGTGCTGTAACCAGATCCCACTACATTGTTGATACTGCAGTGTGGGTGGAGCGATCGGAGCTACAGCCCCGTTTTTAAACGCTGTTCTAACATGGGTTGGCCCTTACCCCAGTGGGTGCGGGACCAAAGACAGACAGACATTCCCGCACACGTACATACGCAGACACCCTTCTCGCAGCCTCATGTTTCTAGCTGGTTTACGAGGAGAGTGATAGAGCTGAGGGAATGTAATTTAGCACTAGGGCCAGTCTGACCACAAAATCCCACCCAACACAAAGTGCTTGAAATTTACACTCTTGTTACTACAACAATAAATAGAGGCAAACAAGAGCTTGTGCCTGATTTTCCATTCCCTGCTGAGAAATGAATGGTAATACCCAATGGCAGCCAGTGTGCGCAGCAATGCACAAGGTCCCAACTCTCGCAGTTTTATCCTGAGGCTTGTGAAGTTAGGTACTTTCCTTAAAACCCCAACCCCTGGAGTCATGTGATTATGTTATGGGGAAAAAAGTGTTAATAACAGGCTCTTCCGTCTATCAGAGAAAGGTATGAAACAATAGAGTGGCTAGAAGCTAGATAAAATCAGACTGGAACTAAGATGTACATTTTAAACAGTGAGAGTAATTAACCATTGGAACAACTTACCAAGGGGTGGTGAATTCTCCATCACTGACAATTTTTAAATCAAGATGGATTTAAATCTCGGAGTTTCTTTGGGGAAGTTTTATGGCCTGTGATATATGGGAGGTCAGACTAGATGATCGCAATGAATCTATGAGAATCTCAGTTTTCATTTGTAGGATGAGGAGAAAAGCTTGTAAATGTGACTCAGTGATTAGAAGGTAAATAAAAAAGAATCTAACATCTATTGTTTTTAAAAATATCATGACTTTTAAGACAATTTCATGAATTTTTGGTAGGTGCTGACTCATGATTTTAGCACTTGGGGATGACAGTACTGTAGCAGCCAGAAAGGGATATGAACCCAGCTCCCAGTCCTGGTTATTGATACAAGTAATCCAGAGTCTATGCCTACAAGTCATGAGACCTCTGCAGAAATGGATAGAATTTTAACCCAGGTATCTGAAGGATTCCCTTGTGCCCTAGGGAATTTTTGCCAGTCTTTTATAGAGAGGGTTGCAACAAATATAAATATAATGGTAGCGGACATCAAGATGGGAGACTTAGACACCGCCAAATAAGTTTAGCTCTGTTTGTCCTTTAATGAAGTCTTTACAACAACTTTGGTTAAAAAGTAGGGATGAGCCTGAGGCACAAACATTTGATCTTGATCCAGCTCTGAATTTTTGGTAAAATTTAGGAATATTTGGATCCAGGGTGTTTCACTCCAGCCTTCCCAGCCCTCCCATTCATGCCCCAGGAGCCCCCAACATCGGTTCACTAGCTCTCATATGTGCTCTATATGACCGGCATTTGAGGAGGCATAGGTTGGAGACCTATGGAGGAAAATACTGCTTCTGCTGCCTAGGTTTCTGCAGTGCTTCCCATGGGCAGCATCTCAGACAGCTCATGTTGGAGACTCATAGAACAACCTCATCAACAGACTCAACCCAATGTAAGCCACTTTGTCTGTGTCTCTTGTAACTTCTTTGGGACAGGGACTGTCTTTACTTTTCTCCCATGCAACACTGAGCACATTGTTGGTGCTAAGCAAGTAAACAACAAGAACTGCACAAATGCCCCCAAATGGGCACTTCCCCTGTGATAGCCAAGAGTTTTAATAATTTTAGGTCCAATTTGAAACTGAAAATCAGGATGGTCCCCATGCCATGTCAACCTTTAAAATACAAAACAAATACTTTAGGACAGGGGTCGGCAACCTTTGGCACGCGGCTCACCAGGGTAAGCACCCTGGCAGGGCAGGCCGGTTTGCTTACCTGCCGTGTCCACAGGTTCGCCGATCACAGCTCCCACTGGCCGCAGTTCGCCGCTCCAGGCCAGTGGGGGTGGCAGGAAGCCGCAGCCAGCACATCCCTCGGCTCGCGCTGCTTCCCGCCGCCCCCATTGGCCTGGAACGGCGAACCGCAGCCAGTGGGAGCTGCGATCGGCCGAACCTGCGGACGCGGCAAGTAAACAAACCGTCCCGGCCCGCCAGGGGGCTTACCCTGGCGAGCCATGTGCCAAAGGTTGCCAACCCCTGCTTTACGATGATGTGGCAATAAATTGTTCCCCTAAATGATGAGAAATGTTTAAGTCAGTGAAGCTTTGGGTAGATATCCATATGGAGAAAAAAATAGCCTGTTGCTCTTCATAGTAGAGTCCGCTCACTGTGTTCAATTCCAGCTGGCTGCCGACATTCACTGTTTACTGAACAGCTTGACAAGCGTGTAAATTATTCACAACACTGTGCACAAACTTTAGATGTTCTGATCTTTGTGCTGTCCTTGTCACTTCCTCCCTGCCAGGACCAAATTAATGACTGTTGAGTATGGAGAGAGTCTAGCCACAACTGTCCCACAATCCTCTATCCACATTACCCATTCTCCTCTTGGGTTGCCTGAACGTACAAGGCGACTCTGCAGTGTTAACAGCTGTGAAGCAGATGCAGGCAGTCTCAGTCACGTGAGCTGATGCTTGCGTTTAGTACTGGCATCTCTCAGTATTTCTCAGCTGCTCTGGACAGTTGAGCATAAATAAAGGCAGCAGTAACAAGGGCAGAACCTTAAAGGAATATCTGCTGTTTCAAGACGCAGTTTAAATTCTTGAAAAGCTAATAATAATAATTAATAACACATGGTATTAATGATGGAAGTATGTTCTTATGGTTACAACATGGGATTGTGAATCCAGCCATCCTGGCTCTATTCCTAGTTCTGCCACTTATTTGCCGTGTGACCTTTGCCAAGTCATTCAGCTGTCTGCGCTTCTCTTTCGCTGTCTATAATGTTGGATGATGAAACTTACCTATTTCATAGACATACTGTGAAGCTCAGCTAGTTAAGGTTTGTAAAGCGCTTTGAGATCCTCAGGCATCAGGTTCCAGAGAACAATAATGACAACAACAATAATATAATTCCTTATAATTTTGGATCTTAAAAGTAGAAAATTGCACTTGAAAGCCGCTAGTTGTACACACAGCTAGTCGATGTAAGCGGATGATCCTGTCACTCTTCCCTCGTAGGTCTTCCTCCTTCCCTCTATTTTCTGTTTGTTTTATATCTACCTTTCATCTTGCTTTTAACTACACTGCCTTACACTATGCTAATCCACCTTTAGCTAACACACGCCTTGCCAGGCAAGCCGCGATTTCCCACAGGTTTAAAATGCCAGCTCTAACGGATCACTATCCTTGCTTCTTCCTTAAACCTTCTCTTCCTTTTTAGAGAGGAAAAGCTGAACTGGACCTGCCTCATGTGAGGCATTGTTCTCCCTTCACTAGCTGAGCTTAAAGGGCCATGTGCTGGTGACATCTTTTCTTTCTATCTGTGGGGTCTGCGTTGCACCAGCACTTTTTATCAGATGCTGTCTGTTCCCGGCAAATACATTTTTAAAAATTTTCTACATAACTCTATGCCTCCAGCAGTGACAGAGTACACGTACCCAGTGCTATGGCTATGAATCATTTACAACACACCCAGCTGCAATATAAATGCCAAGGGATTTGAACTTGGGGCCTTACCTCCCCACTGTCTGCTCTCAGTGCAAGGGGCGTGTCTTTAACATAAACATAGATAATGTGTGTGTGCATGTGAGAGAGAGAACAAATACTACATGACAGAAGTGCAGTCACGTTGCTCTGCTAGGTGTTCAGATGCTATAGCGATTAGCATGGTACAAGAATCTATATAGAATAGAATCTCTAATTTCTGTGATTATCATAGAGTGGAAATATTGCCCAACCCAGACCCATAGATTCAGCTCTGGGTATATATCACAAACCACTTTTGAGAGCCCTGATAAGCAAAGCACTTATGTACATGCTCAAGTGCCGTCCTGAATAGGGAGGATAAGGGGGGGAAAGATACACAGTAGCAACCGTGAAGGTAAGTGTTTCCATACAGGAGCTTTATCCTGCATGGATCTACTAGTATATCTATTACATATTTTAATGGGAATTTTGCAATAGTGTCCTGGACTGCGGTCCAACTGCGGTAGGGTGACCAGATGTCCCAATTTTATAGGGACAGTCCTGATTTTGGGGTCTTTTTCTTATATAGGCTCCTATTACCCCCCACCCTCGTCCCGATTTTTCACACTTGCTGTCTGGTCACCCTAATGCGGTAGGTGCTGTATAGACTAAGCCTCTACTGGAGCAGCAGTAAAGCTCAGTGGATGTGAGTTTGCACTGAAAGGCAAAATGCCCAAGGTTCAGTTTAGCATCCAGGAGTTTATCCAAACGTCTCCTAACTCCATGCTCTGGGCATACAGAAATAACATTTGCCACTTTAGAGATCAGTCCCTGCTAACCTCTCAGGTAGCCAGGTATCGCTGCAAATGGGAAACTGGGCACAGATGCTGAGCTTGTCTGAGGCTGCTGGAGAAGTTCTTAGAGCAGCATCCAGGACTCAGGAATTACTGACTGCCTGTCCCATGCTCAGACAATTAGACCATGCCTCTCTCCCTACTATCACTTCCTCGGGCTTTCTCATGGGATGACCGGTGCTTCTGCGTTCCATACAAGTCACAAATAGTGGGTTCAGGAAGAAAGCTCATTTTGTAGCTAAATCATCAGACTAGGATTTGGAGACTTGGTTTCTGTTCCCAGCTCTGTCACTGACTGGTTGTATGATGTCAGGAAACTCACGTTAGCCCAAATGACCCAGCCTTTTATTTTTGGGAACAGAAGGCTTTGGTTCTACCAGACCTTACTGTTAGTGCAAGTGGTAGCGTGACCAGACATCCCAATATTATTGGGTCTGTCCCAATAGTAGGAGCTTTGTCTTATCTAGGCAAATATACCACCACCACCCCTGAAAAAAAGGTGTCCCAATTTTTCACACTTGGTATCTGGCCACCCTAACAAATGGCACCAGATCAGGGAGAGAAACACAATCAACATAGAAAAAAATATTCTAGCAAGATCCACTAGAGGCCACCATTGTACTCTTTAACGACTCCAGTGTCTCCATCACTGGTTTGGTTTGACTCCCAGGCACTGTCATCACTGTGGTTTGTGTTTGCTTTCTTTTTGGTGTTGTCATATCTTGGCATATGGACTATTACAAATGGACGTGCAGCAGAGCAGTGCTTGATGCACATGGGGATGAGGGAGGGGGAAATAGGTGGCTTTATCTCACCTGTTCTCTCCTCTAATCCAAAGGCTGGACCATCTCTAACTTGTGCTGATGTATAATAGCTGCCAAGAGATTGCTGGGACACATTGTACTCCAGCCTTGCCCTATAAGGCAGCTTTAAGTCCCTGCTGAAGCAGTGCAAAGAGAACTAAAGGGATGTGCTAAGATCCAGGGCTATCACTCTCCTTCACTAGCACATGATGCTATTTCTCCTACCTTTTGACACTGGCCCATTGCTCCCCAGGCCCTCCATAGCTCTTACCTGGCATTCCATTTGGGTGTCAAACACACCATTATTTTTGGTTTGTGCTGGGCCCTATCAAGGCTGTGAACTGTCTGGACATGTACCAAAAGGCTATGGAAAAAGGATGGAACACGGATTGTACATTAAAGTTCATAAAAAAAATATTTTTTCTGCTGCAACTTCAGAGCACAGGTCCTTTTGTCCATGGCTCACAATGTAGCGATATGTGCAGTGCCTTTAGAGTTTTTAATGAGTTGGCTCTGTGAAAATTAAGTGGTGCTTTTATTTATTTGTATGTAATGAAGGACGAGTCACTAGGGGAATTAAAAAATATTTCAGTTGCTACTTTTTCCCCTTTAAAATGATTAAATAAATGACTAACAATGGGGAAGGAAATAGGTGACACTATGTGACCCTCGAAATAAACCAGTGATGATTTTCTAAAAAACGGTTTTAACATGTTGTAAGGACCAGATGCCTGTGATTTTTGTTGATTAAATGGTGATAGATAAAAATGTGGCTGCTTATTTTAAAAATAATGAAATCTGGCATTTTGGGAGCCTATATCTTTTGGCTTTATGGTGGTGAACTTGACTTTGCTATTCGGTAACCCTTAGCAATGGAAAGAGTGAAGGTCAGATTGCTCTGTCACTGAGCTTTGACTGAGGTGTTGTGCTTACGGCTGCCAGAATCGTAATGAAATGTGTGTGAGCATGCATGCTCATGTATGTGCAACAATGCCCTCTACTGGTTGGAAAATGTTACATGGATCTATCCGCTGTCTCTATTGGCCTAACGAGCGTTGCACCCCCGCTAGCTCATCAGGTAGAAGATCCACAGTCAGGAAGAAACTTTATGAGATACATCAGTGTGTGTGAAAGAGAGAGAAATGGGGAGGCTGCTTAAATCTAAAACACCCAACAATGGCCATTGTGGGAGTCATGATACTAGACTACATGGATCACTGTTCTATGCCTCTCTCTACCTTGCATTATCATGTTCTATATCAGGAATCGGCAACCTTTGGCACGCGGCTCACCAGGAAAAGCCACTGACGGGCCAGGACAGTTTGTTTACCTGCAGCGTCTGCAGGTTCGGCCGATCGCAGCTCCCACTGGCCGTGGTTTGCCGTCCCAGGCCAATGAGGGCTATGGGAAGGGCAGACAGCACTTCCCGTGGCCTGCGCTGCTTCCCACAGCCCCCATTGGCCTGGGAGGGTGAACTGCGGCCAGTGGGAGCTGCGATCGGCTGAACCTGAGCACGCGGCAGGTAAACAAACCATCCTGGCCCGCCTGCAGCTTTCCCTGGCAGGCCGCGTGCCAAAGGTTGACGATCCCCATTCTATATACAAAGATTGGCAGATTTTTAAATGACTGTGCAACATTCTGGTAAGATAATGCCTAGCAGATTCTTTTCTGGCTCAATTACTGCTTCATATGAGTCCGTAAATAAAGGGGCTACTTGTGCAGTAGAACCTCAAAGTTACGGACACCAGAGTTACGAACTGACCAGTCAACCACACACCTCATTTGAAACCAGAAGTACACAATCAGGCAGCAGCAGGGACCCAAAAAAAGCAAATACAGTATAGTACTGTGTTAAACCTAAACTAGAGGGTCCACCCAGTCCAATCCTGGTGGTACCAGCCAGGACTAACCTCTGGCGCACCAAGGGGGACTACGCCACCTGCATACTGAGATGGGGGGAATGTAGCAGGGGCTCCATGAAGAGATCCTCCCCCTCGGCGGCTGCCACAGACCTGGTCGCCAAGGGTAAGTTCTGACAGCTGAGTGAGCAGCCCTGATCTGGCTGTGAGTTTGCCTCACAATCTGGTACTGGCTGCTGTCAAAGACAGGATATTAGATTAGATTTAGTCTGATCCACTATAGCAATTCCTGCGTTTGTACTATGTAGCGCTGGAGGATACTGGTAGTTCTGTCTTGGTACATTCAGCCACGGTGTGTACCCATCTGTCAAAAGATGTGTTAGAAGAAGTCAGTTTGCCTGGGGATTAATAATCCTTCCCGCCTTGCAGCATTTTATTGATCATGCTTTTTTTCAATCAGCCAGTTAAGCAACTGATGCTGAGTTACAATGAAAACAGTTAGGGGAGGACATGTGGCTTGCACATGAATGGAAGCTAATGACTTCACTGTGACCAGGCTTATGGGGTTAGTGCCAAAAGAATTCATAATAAAGGATGCAGAGAAAATAAAATGCCTCTCTTTATCTAGTAAGTGTTGATCACATGCAAATGACTATGCATGTTTCAAAGAAAAAGGAAAGGAAACTTAGATTGGATAGCAGGAAGCTTAAACTCAGAGCTCTATTAGACCACAAAATGATCTCCCAGAGAAAGTGATAGAAGTCACATTGATGAGTCCCTAAAAACTGAAAAATAAAGTACAGGGAATTACACTTGCAGAGGTGAGGCTGGGCAGGGAGGGAGATTACAGGTACATTAACTAATAAATCTTAAGTTCTATTATTCTATTATTTCTTTATTTGGAAACCGTGTGGTTTTTAGTTTGAACCAAGTGTCCATAAAACTCTTTGTAGCTCCAGTCTGCCGGCCTGAAGGATTGTCCTGCGTGACTGTTGAAACCACAGGCATTCCCAGGCACACTGTATCTGATTCTGAAAGTTAGACCATGCAGAACATCTCTTTGTTAGCCATAATGTCACCTTGCAAGACTCCTCCTGGCCTCACATTAAGCTTCTTACACAAATGTATCTTCACTGCCAATTACATCTACCTTTCTAGTAGTTTATTCTTTCAATATACACCTGTGTCTGCCATGCCACACCATATTGTATGTATGCAAACCATACATACAATAATAATTGCTGGAGTAATTGCTTGCTCTCCTGCTTAAAACAAGCAAACAAAGAAACACACACACACACTTTTTGAAAACTAAAAAGGGCCATTAGGCAGTGCCATAACACTCATCCATCTGATAACGATCACCCAATGGCCCCGATGTTACATTTCTTTATAGTGGTCACCAGCACAGTAAGACACAAACATTTAAGCAGTGCCCTTCTGGGCTTCTGTAGCTGTGTCTTAACCTCCCCTTGACACTCCCAGCAAACTATATCCCTCCAGAGACTTCAGAGAACATCATTAGATGACTCCTGCTCATTCTACAGCATTTTGGGGGTGTTGGCCTGGCTGGCAGGGTATTAGAGTTCAAGTTTCCCCCTCCCTGTGCTGTCAGGGACTAGCACAATGGAAGCAACATGCTTAGCTGCTAGAAGAAGGAAGCACATCACCTCACTTTCAAGACATCCCTTGTGGTTGCTGCTCAGAACTATGCCAATGGGCGCCAAGGGTGTCATATCCAGTCTCCTTGGCTGGAAGCAGGGTCACTGTTACCCAGATCTGTTAAAAGGCTGTGACAAAACCCAAAGATTGCTCCCATGCAGAGATTTCAGTTACAAACCAAGGGCCAGATTTTTAGACTCAGTTGGGTACAACAATGCACTGGCATGATCTGCACAATCACGTGCCACATTGCACAAGCAACCCAATGAATCCTGTGTGGGAACAATCAGTTAAATGTCTGTCGTGCAGTTATCAGAATGTGAATGCTGTTGTGGTAAATGAGCATGCAAATTCTGCAGATGCATTTTTGGAAATAAATTTTATTTTAAAAAATTAAGTTCTTTTTTTTTTTAAACATGCACACAACCATCTGACTGGTCTTTCACATGTTCGTTTCAATATGTACATTTGAAAACATCTGGTCCCAAATGTTATCCTGTTTCCAATTCTTCCAATGAAAACTGCAGGTAGCCTCACCCTGAAGTAGTCTGGCCCCAACCACAGTTGAAAGAATGTCTGGGAACTCACTTTCCTTGTGTTTAAAAGACATTTGTGTAAGAAGCTTAATGTGAGCCCAGGAGGAGTCTTTCAAGGTGACATTATGGCTAACAAAGAGATGTTCTGCATGGTCTAACTTTCAGAATCAGATACAGTGTGCCTGGGAATGCCTGTGGTTTCAACAGTCACGCAGGACAATCCTTCAGGCACGCAGACTGGAGCTACAAAGAGTTTTATTGACACTTGGTCACGTGTTCAAACTACCCAACCCATGGAGGAGGAGATCTGTTCCTTCATTCTCATAAAGGTCTTCAACTGCTCTCCATAAATCAATAGATTAATCAAAAGCATAGCAAGCCAAATTCATGTCTGGTGTAAATTCATTGGCTTCAGTAGGAGTTGGGGGCATTCAACACCATACCAAGTTGTTCAGTGCTTGGCAGGATTGAGTCTTTTGTTGGCACTGTCAGCAGAGGCCAAGGTCTGAATGGACCATAAAGAGTGAACTTCCCTCTGTGCTCTAGGGGAGCTCCCTTCAGCTCAGGGCTGAGTCACATTGGCTGCATGGGGACAGCAGGAAACTTGACTTTGCTGTACTTGTCCTGTAGATAGGTAGAGCACTTTAATCACTCCTTGGCCGACAAGCCTGTGCTTGCATTTTTTTGCTTTCTGGGTATTTATTTTTTCCAAGAGGGTGAAACTAAACTCAGGTATAGCGAGAATGCCTAACCATCGTTTTTGCATGTGGTGGGTCTGACCAGTATCTTCTGGGATAGGATCACATTCATGTGGACACAGATCACAAGCTAAAGGGCTGGAGACACAACATTTCGATCCAAGTTTAAACCCTCAGTTAAAGCTTTTGCTTTGGCCTGTTATAGACAATAGGACCCAATTGTATAATTCTGACCCAGAATTGGGTTCAGGTTCCAAACCCCATCTTCCAATGTGGGAGGGTTGGTGGGGGTGGGTGTTAAGAGGAGGGTTCAGATCCAGAGTTTGGGTTTGGACCCATCTCAACCACAAATATGTGAGAGCTATTTCCAAAAATGTGTTTAGCCCCAATCACCTCTAAACAATGCTAAGGAAAACTAAAATGTGTAACTTGCATCGACAGTACCAAGAAGACTCCCTGATATTCATTGCTGAATTTCTGTCCAGAGAATCAGTACCATAAGAAAGTGACTACTGGGGCCCTCAGGCTGCCTTCGTGTGATTGAAAAGTGGTATGTCCAGAGCAGAGATGTACCCATATGGAGGGTGCACTTCATACTCTCCAAATCATTGATCTGTCAGGATAGCAAAGCACAGAGGGATTAATTTAAGAAGAGCACTGAACATACTGCATGGTGGAACTCCCATACCTTTGTCTACAATGAAACTGAGCCCACTTTTACCATGTAAGTTCTTTGGGGCAGGGACCGTCTCTTACTGGTATTTGTACAACATTTCACATAACAAGTCTCTGATCTCAGCCAGGGCTTCTAGGTGCCTCTGTAATACAAACAATTAATAGTAATAATAATAAGCAATAATACACACTCTACTTATACAGAGCCTCAAGCATGTCTAGCCAGGGCTTAAGATGTCCTGTGTAGCCCCCAAAAGAACAGAGAAGTCAAATGCCTCATAAGTCATTGGATTTGGTGCAGTATCTGCAGTGAGTTCCTAGCCAGCTAACAACAGGGAATCATAGAAACTAGAGATGGAAGACCCCTATTTGATCATCTAGACTATTCCTTCCCAGTGCAGCTATTTTTTCATTACTTTGTCCATTCTAGATTTAAATGGCCCACCCAATGCATCTTCCACTGCCTCCTTTGAGAAACTATTCCACAGTTTACCAGACTGGGGACCACTCAAGACATATTAAATAACCAAATGACCTTGAAGTAAGCTACCCTTGGATTGATTTACTGTGCGGGGTCAAGAATGCGTTATGATGACAGATTTTGCTACTCTGATTACTGAGAAACAGATCACTTGCACACAACAGCAGCTGCCATCAGTGAATGCTGCAAAGCACAGCTTGCCCAGCATGGGATTCCAGCAATCGTAACTACAGAAAATCGACCTCAATTTACCTGTCAGGAATTTTCAGAGTTTGCTATATCATAGGAATTTGAACATGCCATATCCCTACCTCAGTACAGCCTGTGTAATGGCAAAAAAGAAGCTGCAACCCAGGCTGCCAAGAAACGACTAACAAAGGGTCTAGCACAGTGTTTCTCAATGACTGTTCCGTGGACCGGCACCAGTCCCTGAGATCTCCCTGACACAGTTTAGGAAAGCAGCAGGCTCGTCCCTGGTATCAAAAAGGTTGAGAAACACTGGTCTAGCAGAGACCCCTGAAAAGTATTACTGGACTGGAGATAAGCACTGACAGGAGACAAGGACACCAATCCTCTCTAACAGTGGTGGGCCATCAGGGTTATCCGCTGACGGGCCGCAAGACAGTTTGTTTATATTGACCGTCCACAGGCATGGCCACCCGCAGCTCCCAGTGGCCGCTTATTTTAAAGTGATAGGAATGGAATTGATCAAAGTAGCTGAAGGCACAGTATTAGCCCCATGGTGGAATCCCTCTAGCCCCCAGGGATCAGCAACCTTTGGCACACGGCTCGTCAGGGGAAGCACCCTGGCGTGCCAGGCTGGTTTGTTTGCCTGCTGCATCCGCAGGTTCGGCCGATCGCGGCTCCCACTGGCCTCAGTTCACCACTCCAGGCCAATGGGGGCGGTGGGAAGCGGCGTGGGCCGAGGGATGTGCTGGCCACCGCTTCCTGATGCCCCGATTGGCCTGGGACGGTGAACCGCGACCAGTGGGAGCTGCGATTGGCCGAACCTGCAGATGCGGCAGGTAAACAAACCGGCCTGGCCCGCCAGGGTGCTTACCCTGGCGAGCTGTGTGCCAAAGGTTGCCAACCCCTGCTCTAGCCTATATCTCTGCCTGTCTTCACTCTGACTTTCACCCTGAAGCTTCTCTTATACAGTAGGTGCACAATGTTGCCACCACTCAAGATTATATTGCAAGTCTTGTGATATTTGTTTTTGTTTAAAGCCCCAGCTCCTGGAATCAAAAAACTGCATGAGAATCTTAGCTTTTTCTTTTTTTAATGAAAGTTTTAGCCCTTGTGGATGCCAGGAAAAGCTTGAAAATGTGACCCAAGTGCACTCTAAAGGCTCAGAAACCAGAGAGTCAATAAAAAGACCCCAGAGTGTATTATTGAAGTCCCACAGATTGTGCCATTTTCAGTGATGTCCCCTATTTTCTAATGGGGAATTCTGCTCAAGAATACAGAATATCTCAAAATAGTAGGCACTCTTAAGTAATGCACAAAAGGAAACTGACTAGAATTCATTCATTTCCTTTTATATTAATCTTTCCCCAGAGCTGACTGCAAAATCTGACTAGGATTGTTCTCTTTGTAGCTAGCTTCCTCCAGAGCTTGAGACAAAAGAAAACTGAGAACTTCCCTCTGCAGCAAGCTCTTTACACAAGACTTAACCAGATTTCTAATCAATTTCATTTTGCATTTCTGCTCTCTTTGGTATGACAACCTAAGGGACCTAAATCCAACCGTGCCTGAGTTTGGGTCACAAGTGAAAACTAGATTGGTGATCTCATCTTATTCCTTACTGGACATCTGGCCACATTATAAAATCTTGGCTCAGTAGGAGCACAGAACTCAGATACCAACGAGGCTTATAGGACAGTACAGGGGTGTGTTGTTAGAGCTTCTGAGGGAGGTTATGATTAGAATAACAGCTGATGTGGCATTAGCACATCTCCTAGGGCAGGGTTTCTCAAACAGGGGCCGCCGCTTGTGTAGGGAAAGCCCCTGGCGGGCCGGGCCGGTTTGTTTACCTGCTGCGTCCGCAGGTCCGGCTGATCGCAGCTCCCACTCGCCGCAGATCGCTGCTCCGGGCCAATGGGGGCTGCTGGAAGTGGCGGCCAGTAAACCCTCGGCCTGCACAGCTTCCAGCAGTTCCCATTGGCCCGGAGCAGCGATCCGCGGCCAGTGGGAGCCGCGATCGGCTGGACCTGCAGACGCGGCAGGTAAACAAACCAGCCCAGCCCACCAGGGGCTTTCCCTACACGAGTGGCGACCCCTGTTTGAGAAACTGTGTCCTAGGGCAATAACTAGAGCTAGCACTAGTTCCTCACTTTCACAGGCACTAAACACATACAATTAAAAAACTAAGATAATGTGCAGCCTGTATCATCTGTACCATTAATGTCCAGGGTCTTGTTTTCGTAGCTGCATAAGCTTAATTAACATTTGTTTCGAATCATGGCTGCTTCCTTTGATGGATTCTACTGTGTTGGCTGCTTTCAACCAATCAGTGCCAATGGAGTCATACTGCTAATTCCTGCTAATATAGCCAGTTATTCAGAATCTGTGCACAGGCCCAAATTCTACTGTCACACTGGTGCAACTCACACATAAATCTGTGACATGGGCAATGACTAAGCTCCTTGCAGCTGGTTCCAGGACAAAAAAAATCTGAAAAACAGAGATCAAATAAAGCATGATTGCCTATTACTTGTTGTTCACTCTAAAAAATTCAAACGTGGATCTGGGTTGGCTCGGCTTATGGCAATTCGTGAAACATGATGTAAACATTTTTGAAGATGAGTCAAAAAGAAAATGATGTGGGCACACACCCATACTCAGGAAAACTACTGTATGTGCTTCTGTCAATACATTGTTAATTTGCATCTATGGGTGGTCACTAAGCAGTGCACCTAATGCACCCAATGCAAGAATTATTTGGGGCGAGGAACTTGGATGCATAGGTTGCACTTTAAAAATAATTTAAAAAACCCATTTCAATGCACAAGTCTTTCATCCCAAGCACCTTGAAGATGGTTGCAATTAAAAAGTATTATTTGGTAATTGGAGCAGAAGGCTGGGAGTCAGGAATTGCAGGGATAGGCACTGGTGCAGCAACAGATGGCAGGGAGTTTATATCTACTTCATTCAGGGGCTGCAGGGGCCTTGTGACCTTCCAGTGCAGGTTATAGTAGCCCTAAAGTCTGCTCTAAACTGAGCCCTGAATTCAACTTAGATTGCAAGCTCTCTGGGACAGAACCAGCACAAAGGGGTCCTGCTCCCAAGGCCGGTGCTTCCATTTAGGTGACCTAGGCGGTTGCCTAGGGCGCCAGGATTTGGGGGGGGGCCGGCATTTTGCTGCCCTCAGCAGCAATTCGGCGGCAGGGGGTCCTTCCGCGCTCCGGGTCTTCGGCGGCAATTCTGTGGCGGGTCCTTCACTCGCTCCGGGACCCGCCGCCGAAGTGCCCCGAAGACCAGGAGCGCAGAAGGACCCCCCCGCCACAGAATTGCCGAGGACGACCGGGAGCGCGGAAGGACCCCTGCCTAGGGCGCCAAAAACCCTGGTGCCGCTCCTGCCTGCTCCATGACTGAGGCTCCTATATGCCACTGCAATATTAGTAATAAAAGAGCCCTATGGGACTTTGCAGAGGGATGGAATTTCAAGGGTGCCCAGGCTATGTTCTTTCACTTAACTCACCCCTCCCTCTCGTCTCCAGACCTGCCCACACCTCATCTGTGTGATACTTCCCCTGCCATCCCATCTGGACCTCTATTGCCCAGACCTAATGTGCAGGTGGTATAGAGCTGATGGAGTTGACTCTTCCCCTGAAATCAAGATCCTCATGTGCCAGTGGTATTCCTGGTGGGCTGGGTTATGCCTACTCTAGAGCCGCTTTGAGCTAGCCTGCCTGATGAAAAGGGCTGGAGTCCAACAATGAATTGGGCCTTTCAGTTTGATTCCCCATTCTGTTGTGATCTTAGGCATCTCACTTAAGCTCTCTGTCCATCAGTAAAATGGGCAGAACACTTACTTACCTCACAGGTAGGAAATGAAGGTTAACCTGTTTAGAAAGCACTCAGAGGTCCTCAGAGCCAATGTACTATAACCCGGTCCCTACATCACAAAATCACTGCAGTTTTATCCAATTGGCAATATCTACTTGATAGAGAACAGCAGTGCTGAGGCTGCTGTGGGTCAGACTGGAGGTGAACTGACACACCTTCTCCATTACAGGGGACTCCATTGTAGAGAATGTTGCAATTAGGGTACAATCTCTCAGGAGACTGCTTAGCTTTGCCTTCTCTCATTCAAAAAGCTTCCTGAAAGCGTTTACAGCTGTTAAGTGTGTGTGTAAATGCATAGTGGGTATGTGAGAGAGAAAAAGAGAGAAAGACTTGTGATGTATGGGGTTGTCTGCTGTATACCTAGCTGCTAAAGCAGAAACATTCCCTTGATTGAAGTCTAAGTGGGGGAAAATATATTTTTCCATATGCTATATGGAAAGATTTATTCAGCTGTTACCATGCCATCTTGTTATTGTGTTTGTCCTTATGGGCTAGGTTGGGTCAGTGCTTCCATGGGACACAGAGGTGCTGCAGGAAGTGGGGTTTCACTAGGTGGCACTCTTTCCTATAAGTCAACAATGTGTTGCTGGACTTCCTGTCTGTTAGGTGAGAGATAAAAATAAGGGTCTGACTAGTCATAGCCATTAAAGAACTCATGGCACCTTTTTACAAGGGAAGAGGGATTAACCTAGGTTTCATCAAATTAAAAGTTGGGTCCGTATAGTGTCCATTCCAATCCGCCTCCCCACCCCCCCATCCCTTGCAGCTTCAGTTGGGAAAGTTATTCTTCTCATCTTGTTCTTCTAAACCGTCATGTAATCTTGTGTGGTAAAACAGCAGAAGTGTTCCAAACCGAGAAGTGACTGTGTCACTCCAGTGGTGAAATGATTCATGTGCACTATGTCAGGGCCTGATCAGTCTTCCATGTCAGTTAAAAGGACTCTTGCCGTTGACTTAAAGGGGCACAGCCCATATTTAGCACAGTGCTCTAGGTTCTTTAGGACAAAAGCTGCTCTAGTGAGGTAATGATTTCTAGTGGTTAGTGGGACTAGAAGACAGGAAATAGGTGCTGCTAGCCTTGGCTTTGCTGCTAACTTGTGGGTTTGACAAGTCACAAACTTTCTGAGCCACATTTTCCTTGCAGTGTAAGTCAGGGCTGCATTTGGCCCTCTGTGCCATAGTCTCCCAATGTGTCTGATAGGGGATAATCATATGTACTCAACTCATAGGGTTGTTGTGAGGGTTACAGAGGTATGAGAATCACTGCAGAAAAAATGATATAATATGTGCATCTAATCTGTGAGCAGCTCAAACACGACAAAATGAGTCCTTCCCTCTGCAGGGATCACTTATACAGTGCATGCAACAGAATGTTGTGGTGGTGGGTACATGTGCGCCACATTTATTTGCACAGGATCACATTTCACTGCTAAAGAGTGTATGATGCCAGAAACACTAGAAGGAGATACTTTATAATAGCCAGAGGAGGGAATGTTAGAAATGTAACACAAACTGAAACACACAACTGAAGCTAAAGTTTAGTGGGTGAAAGTTATTTCCTTCAAATAAAAATAAATCCAGGTCTTTAAAAAGTTGACCACGTTTCTTTAACTTCAATAAAGCAGCACAGTATTATAATTAATTAGAATTCAGAGAGCAGCTGAATAAACTGGAAAAGGTCGCACATGAGGGAGAAACATCAAGGTGAAATGTAGGTGATAAAACTCACTAGAAGTACCTTCCTGGAATCAAAACAAGGCTTCTCAGGCCTTGGGAGACCAGCAATCTCTCTTCCCAGTCTGGAAAAAAGCTGTAATTTCTCCGTCAAAAAACAACAAATCACAATTTGTTATTCAATGCATAAATTGTACAGGAAAACAGGTGGAATCCTGGTCCCACTGCAGTCAATTTCAAGATTCTGACCAGGATTTCACTTCAGGCACTTTGAAGGTCTCCCGTACTGTTTACTCCCACCCCTGAAAGCCCACGTGGACCACAAATCCCTGCCTGAGAACCTCTAAATTAGAATGTCCAGTTTAGAGATAAAAATGTATTGGGACAAAATACTGAGATCTGTGCTCATTTCCCTCCCTCCCACCCCCCAGGTTTTTCCTGGGGCAAAAGTGCCATTGACTTCAATGAAGTGAAACTGAGTAAAAACTAAGTGAAAACTTCAGGATTTAGCCCATTGTAAGGGTAGGATGGTCTTCTGTGTGCAGCTAACCTGTGCTTTCCCCTGCTTTTGACCAGACACTATATACCTTTTGAGAAACATTTTATTTTTTGTGACATATGAGTGTGTGAAACATCAGATATGTCATCTGCCTGATGCAGATGCCTTTTGTGTGGCTCCTGTGGTGCAAAGGGGCTTAAAGCTGCTGGGGAATCCCTGACACAGGGAAAATCTCCAAGTGGTATAACATAAATATAGCCAGCTATACATCATTCTCTGCCTGCCCAGCTAGTAGGAGGCATACTGCGGGTGAGTCAGAATGCGCTTTGCTCTTGTTGAGTTTGGACCCAGAGGTACATGGGATTGTTTTAGAAAGCATAACTGGAGTAGCCCTGCAGCTGCTCTAATCTGTGCTCCCCACAATTTGGAATGATGGAAAGGTCTGACAGTGTCACCCCCACTTCTCAGGTGTGCCAGCAAATTGGTAGTACACTTGCATATCCAAAGAGGACCTACATTTAGAAGAGAATTCTTAGATTTGGGTTCCACTGGTTTACAGCAAACTGCTGCTGCATGTTTTTTTACAGAGAGCAGGCTTCCGTTTCGTTAGAAATACATTCGCTTTTAAAACTACACCGTCCCTTGAGGATCTAAATTATTTGTTTAAGGGGGAGGAGACTGTTTTATGAAACTCACTGAAGCCTTGGGAAATCTAAAACATAAAATGGGGGAGAGCTTCTGAAATGTTACAAAATCCCAAAGTCCGGAGAGGAGTTCCCCAACTCTAACCGATGGTAATTTAGTAATCTTCTACGTAGATAAATAGTAACTTTAAAATCTGCAGGCCACCTATTTTTCTACCCAATCTCTCCAAGAATTACAATATATATATTCTCTGAGATGTAACTGTGTTGTCCTGTGGGGAAGAATGACCTACCCGCTAAAGCTCATCTCAGGACTGAGGGGCAGGAGATCTTGGGCAAGCCACTTAAGTGATCCGTGCCTCAGTTTCCCCTTCTGTAAAGCGAGGAGGGTAACAGGCATGTCACGTGGGGGAGGATTAATCTATGCAAGCTGGTAAAGCGCTCAGGGATCCCCCGACAGCAGGCAAGAGGCAGGAGCTGCCTTTTGATGAACTCCCTGCTCAGCTGCTGAATTCTCCACGCCTGCAAAATGCACCAACTGGAGCCAGCTCCGCGCCCCGTCCACGCTCCCGCTCCCCATCCTCCACGCGTGAATTCCAGCCGCCCGGGCGAGCGAGCTCCCTCCTCCCCACGCCGGGGCCACGCCCCCCAGTGGGAGCCGCGAGCTCACGGGCCCCCAGGCCGTGCAATCAGAGCGGCCTCCCGCTTCACCCCCGCGCTAGGAGGAGGAACCTAGGGGGATGGAGAAAGGGGGGTCCTCCCCTTCCACCCCCCTCCCTTCTAGGTGGCGCATGCGTCCTGGCTCGGGGCTGCTCGTCGGGCCAGCGGAGGGAGGGAGCCGCCGGGAGCGCTCGGGTGCCGCCGCCTGTTGCACCAGCGCCCCGTGCCGCCAGCCATTGTCCCCCGCTCCCCGCCGCTGCAGGAGGCCAAGCAGCCCCGCCCGCGGGGTGAGTGCGCGAGCGAGTTTGCGGGAGTTGGGGGAAGTGCCGGGGGCCCCGCCTGGGGCTGGGGCTGCGTCTGCGGGGGGCCGGGGAGGGGGCGTCCCGGCAGAGAGTCGGGGGGGGGAGCTCTCCCACCACTGCAGAGCTGGGGGGCCGGGATGCCCCTCTTGCTGCAGAGCTGGGGGAGCCCCTCCTCCGCCGCCCCTCTTGCTGCAAAGCTGGGGGGGCCGGCGCCCCCCGAGTCCCTGCGGAGAAGGGGTAGCGGGAGGAGGTGGCACTGCAGGGGCGAGCCGCTCCCCGCCGGCCGGGGTACGGGGAGCGCCCGCCTGCGCTCGCGGCGCTGCGATTCTGCTGCTGGGAGGGGGGTCGTACATGCAGTTCTGCTCCTGCTTCCCATCTCCCGGGTGGAGAGAGGCCCCTTCCTCCCCCCCGCGTCCTGCTCCCCTCTCCCCTCATTGTCCCGCTATCCTGCCCCCTCCCAGTCCCTGCCGTATCTGGGGAGGGGGCCTGAAGGGCTCTGTTGAAAATGCACATGGAAGCTCCCCCCCGCAGGCGCTTGCCCAAGTCCTGAACCCCCCAGGGCGGTTCTCTTGACAACTTTGTGTCTTCCACGAGCTGTCCTGCGCTGCGTCAGTGCGATTTGTGACGGGCTCAGGGCCAGGGTCACTCTCTAACAGGTCACTGCTGGATCGGGCAGACCTGGTCTGGGCTGCTCGTTTTCTTCTCTTCTCTCGCTCGCTTTTCTTTCCTTTGTTTCTGCTTTTGCTAATTGCAAACATACTTTATTGTGTCCGAGCCCGAAACCACTTTTCCCTCCGCTCTTGTCTGTGCTGCGGTAACTACTGTACCAAGTTCTCTGGAGTAGTTTGAGCTGTTGCCACCAATTGTTAAATCCCTCCTATCCTGAGGAACTATTAGGGGTGGCAGAGAGAAATGTGAGCCTTGAAAGCCATTTTATTGATAAATTAACAGAATGTGGCTTTCTAAACTTTTTACCCACGGATTTGTGCGTAGGTGGGAGGAGTGTTTTTTAGAAAAATGTCAATATATGTTTGTAAAATAAACTTCCTCTGTATCAAAATCATGGATGTTGTGATGCAAAATACTTAATTTCAATTTCAGTAGTACAACCAGATCACACTTAATATCGCCACTTTATTGCAAGGAAAGTAATCCAGGAGCTAAAACACAATCTGTTTTAATGTTTGTTTATATGAACCTTTGAAATTATTCTGAGGGGGGTCATCCTATAGACATGCTTCATGTTTTTATTCTGCGGTTTTTAGGAGGCACTGCACGTATATTTTGTTTCTATAGTTAAATCAAACAGACTTTTATTTGAAAAAAGTCTGTGGAATTCCTGAACAAGGGTCACAGAAGTGCTGCTGTTTCTTAACCTTTTAACTGTCAGGGTTTATTAATCCACCTTCTGTGTCCATGTTATCCCTGCAGGTCATACAAAGGAGTTGGGATTAGCAGAGAGCAGTTTTACTGACCTCTCTAATTGCTTCTACTGCAGTGTCTTTTACACTGCTTCATTGTGTATCTTTTCATTCTTGCATTCAGGCTGTTTTCATAGTGCTGTTTGTATGAGCATACTGTACTAATTCCGTCTGATATGCTATTAAGTATCAGAGGGGTAGCCGTGTTAGTCTGAATCTGTAAAAAGCAACAGAGGGTCCTGTGGCACCTTTAAGACTAACAGAAGTATTGGGAGCATAAGCTTTCGTGGGTAAGAACCTCACTTCTTCAGATGCAAGCCTTGCATCTGTTGATATGCTATTGTGTCACTTTAGAGATGCCCAGATGTTGTCTTGATGAACACATTACAAATATGATAGTAAAACACTCAGTAGCATCTGTGGACTACGTAGTTCTTCAGTCAACCATGAAACTTAAAATAAGTAGGAGATATGTGATGCAGTAGAAGTATGTTAAGCACGTAGACTATAAAGCAAGTTTAGACAGTTGTCCTGAGTTGCATGAATGTCTTATGTGCTGAGAGTTTTGAGTAATGTAATTTAATCAGTTTTAAAGGGAGAAAAAATGGTGTGGTTTCTGTTTATAGTAACCCCGTGGAGCTTGAAATCACTCCTTCTCTGGATTTCCCCCCCCCCCTCTGTTTTGTACACACTGGCTATTTGTAGAGTTACTAAGGTGAGTTAGGCTCCAGATATCCTTTTTGAGGTAAGATATTAATGAATCATTTAATGGAGGGATTGTTTTTGTATTTCTCCCATCACCATAACATCTGAGAGCCTCACAAACTTTACTGAAGTTGACTTTGCAACATTTCTGAGGTTGGGGAAACTGTTGCTTCCCCAGGTATAGATCTGAGATACTGACTCATAGGGATGTAAATAGTGTTTAAAAAAGTAACCATTTAAACTATTAAAATTGTATCGGTTAAACCTTTAATTGTTAACGAGTTCACAACATAGGGAACTAGGAGAGCGGGGGGATCTGGGCAAAGGTAAGGGGGCCGAGCCCGGCAGCCGGGACCCCAGGCGCGATGCCGGTGGCCGGGACCCTGGACGCACATTAGGCATTTAAATGTTAACTGAATACATTACTGGTAAGACTGATGCTTACTGGTTAACCGGTTAACATTTTACATCCCTACTGACTCATAGAGAATGAGTTGGTCACAGTCACACAGGAAGTCTGTGACAGAGAGGAGAATTGAATCCAGTCCTCCAGTACATTGCTCCGACTCCAAGACTATCATTCCCCCTCAGACATTTTCTTTCTCCTTCCCCCTCATATATCCTGTTACCTGCCAGTTGAGCAGATTGTGGGCTGGCCAATCAACCAGCCTTGCAGTGTTCCCTTAAATAACCTTAACAAGAATATCTGTGTATCAAATATAGCTTTTAGGTAGCTTATCGGATTATACTTCATGATGTGGTTATTTTGCATGTGCATACACAGCTTGCCAGCACTAAAATAATCTGCATGTTTTTATGCGGATGGTATTGGCCAATATTGTAAAACAAGGCTAGTGGTTTTAGGTGCCCATTTGGGATACCATAGATAGGTAGAGGAAGGAGGGTCCAGTGGTTAAGATCCTAGCTTGGGACATGAGACCTCAATTCAATTCCTGTTCCACCACAGACTTCCTGTGTGACCTTGGGCAAGTCATCTAGACTCTCTGTGCTTCAGTTCTCCACCCATAAAGTGGGGATAATAGCACTTCCCAACTGCACACCACACAGGGTTTGGGAGGGTAAACACAGATTGCGAGGTGTTCAGATAGACCTGAAAGGGGCCTGCTTTTTCTGGCTGCTTAGCACTTTCTGAGAGTTGGGCCTCTCTTAAGGGGACTTCAGTTGGACACTCCAAATCATTAGCAGCTTCAAAAAATCTTGGTCACTTATTGCCTTGTCTACCCTTCATGTTTATGATTGAGAGCATGTTAGCATTTGATCCTGAGAGATGTCAAGCACCCACAAACTCTGGAGTTCTGGGTGCTAGCCACCTTAATTTGCATGTCCATTAAATTCTTGGCATCTCTGCTAAAGGTGATACTTGTGATATGGGCACCTGCTGGCTAGGAACTGGACTTAGACCACCAACTCTATCACCGCTATGCATGGTGAACTTGGAGTTGTGACATGTAGAGGGATGGCTCCATACACCATTTTTTGGTCCCCTGAGCTTTCCAGTCTCAGTCCACTTCTGTGACACTGGCATTCCCCACCCATACAGAATGGGGAAAAGTAGTCTCCTTGTTACTCAGGTTTTACTATGTTTACTTCAGGTTAATGGTGGTGGTTGGGGAGAACCCTATAAAAATAGCACTTCAGTAGATGATTGAGAAGTACAAACTACAGTAAAACTGGAACAACTTGTCCTTCAGAATGCCTGTTTGCAGGCAGGTGAAACAGAACCAAATGTGGAGCAAAGACAATTTATCTGTTTTCAGAACACATTATTAAAATGGAAAAGGCCTTATGCCTCCTGCCTGTTATCATTTTTCATTAAGTGACCGTCTATTAAGAACCCTTTATTCTGGAAAAGAAAAGATGCAACTGTCCAAAGAAAATGGAAGCCTTCCTAATATGCATGTGTGTGTGTCTCACCAATAAATTCACCAAAACTTGTGCTTCTGTACTATTCATTGACTTCTTCACCCTTTTCAAATTAAATGGGCTTTTGGAAAAAACATTAACTCTTCCTCCTTTTCTTCCCCCAGTGTATTTAATTTTCTTCTTTTTAGTGGAAATTGTACTACTGACCAGAATGCAGCTCGCTAAGAGGTACATTGATCAAAAACATCTTGTTCTCTATCTTTGGCTAGGTACTTGCTGATCAGAATTTTTTTTTTAACTCCATGGAACACTTCAACTTTTTAGTAAAAAAAAAAAAAAAAAAAAAAAAAGACCATTTTGATTTGGAAAAGCTGTCATGGCGTCTCATGGGAGTTGTAATCTGGGAGTCCCATGCTCCTAGTCTCCTCTATATGGGGGAAAGGGGATGGATGTACTGGCTGAACTACATGTCCCAGGATGCACCATGGTCTCCATTCTTGGTAGGATGCTGTGGTACCTCATGGGAGTCTCTGGCCATGGTTCATCATAGGACATGTCTTCCAGCTGGGGAACCCAGCCTGTAGGATAATGTTAGTAGGAGGAACCTAAACCACTACTCCCAGGAGGCACCATGGCAGCCTTTTTTAATCAAAATTTATGGTTACCATCTAGAAATATTTTGGACATTGGTCTTTTATGAAAAGTCTGTTTTCCACAGAGAGCTGACACTATACAAGTTTCTTTGTGAAGAATCAAACTCTTAACTTTCTGTTGGAAAAATGGCATGGACAGAAAAATTCTAGCTATCCCTAGTACTCCCTGAATAGCCAACCACTTAATGTTTCTGATGTCATCATTCAGAACCAGACTTCTTGATCACTGCAGCTAACAGCAAAAACATGGAGACAGCTTATAAAGAGTCCTTTTCTTACCTGTCTTTCTCCCTTGGAATTGACCTTTATGTGGCTTTGGAAGGCTATAACCCTCACGTAAAGTGTTCCTTTGGCTAGTGATAAGGAAGTATGCTGACAGCATTCCAGAACAAACATTTACATAATGAACCCGTTGCTACATTCAGTTTATAGAACACATCATCTCCCCCGCCCCAGCATATCATATCCAATGTTTCTTTTTAAGAGGGTAACTTCTCCTTTGACGACGCGATAAAAATGCAACTAAATTTTCTAATTCATAGTGTTGCAGCTATGAATCCAGTGAAATTACACCCTCTTAGTGTTTACATATAGTTGTTTGGAAGTGTATAATAGGTAAACTGTTCTCAGCAAATAAATCTCAGACTCAAAGGTGGTGTTTTAACTGGAAAAAAGACATCTTTTACCATGTTAACATTTATACAAGAAAAAATTGTAGCGTGGACAGGCTAATATATATTAATAGGTTGAATTTAACATTAGCTTGTTCCCTTGACCTACTGTCACATGTTAAAACTATAATTTTGTCCACATTAGTTCTACCACTTGTTTAAAAAAAAAAAAAAAAAAACCCACACCTTTTTTCCCTAGAAAGGATACACCCAAAAAGCTTAGTCTAATAGCACAAGTTGATGATACAGGACAAAGGGTAGAAAGTGTGTAGCAGATATTCTATGCTAGTCAGCATATCCACCTCTCAAAAGGTCTGGCTTTTTTCCTAACTCCTCCAACAAAATAACTGTTGACATCTATTGAAATGCTTAAAAGAATATAACACTATCATGTGTCCCAAAGTAGTATTGCTGTGGTCTTCAGAGATCAATCTTCTTTTTATCTCTCTCTTTTTCTAAAGAGACCTGATGCTGGAGAGTGTTGGGTAACTTCTATCAAAATATTGATAAGATTAAAGAGGGTAAAACTGGAGTAATGTAGATTTCTCATGGGCAGCTTTACAGCTCCAATTCTAAACTGCAGTGAAGCTGACCTGGGAGCAGCTCCGGAGGTCTTTGAGGTGGGGGCTCTGTGATCTTTGCATCTCCTTGATTCTGGAGGCAGCCAGGTTAATTGGAGTGGTGCCCACCATAAACTAGAGTAGCCCCAGAGATGGCTCTAATTTACTGTGTGCTGCAACATTTCCCTGTCCAGTAGCACAGAATACCTGGAGCCACATCCTCTATGCCTGGGGTATTAGAGATCTGTGCTACTGTGGAATCCCTCCTGTGGTTGGAGAGGTCTGCCAGAACTATGGGCCCTGTACAACTTCAGCTGGTATACAGATGCCTTGGCAAAGGTCCGAATCAGAGCGTATGTTGGTACTTTTTCCTGTATATATTTTAATTCATAGGATAATCCCCTCCCATAGAACCAGTGTATGTTAATCTTTCTCCTCCAAGACAACCTGAGATCCCTATTTCTGCATTTATATTTTCTTTGGCTTTCTGTCTTCTATAAACATCAGTAATTGCCTCTTCTCCACACCATCTAACTTTTTCAAAATTAGCCAGCTTGCCCTTCATTCCAAAAATAACTTTTCTGTGATGCTGTCGTTACTGCATTAGTAACAAATTCTTTCCCAAATAAATGTTCCTGCCCTTCCAATGTCAGGGTACGTCTACACTTACCGGAGGGTCCGGCGGCAGGCAATCGATGTTCTGGGATCGATTTATCGCGTCTGGTTTAGACGCGATAAATCGATCCCGGATCGATCCCGGAAGTGCTCGCCGTCGACGCCCAGCTCGGCGAGAGGAGTACGCGGCATCGATGGGGGAGCCTGCCTGCAGCGTCTGGACCCGCGGTAAGTTCGGACTAAGGTACTTCGACTTCAGCTACGTTAATAACGTAGCTGAATTTGCGTACCTTAGTCTGAAGTGGGGCCTTAGTGGGGACCAGGCCTTAGAGAATAACTCTTGGCAATAGCAGACCTAGTGAGTTATCTTGCAACGCTTTCTCACCTGGTTAATCCTTGCATGACTTTTCCCATTGATTTGCATGGAACTTATTGAATGATGAGGGATTACTCACATCAGTAGGAATTTCAGGACTGAGCCAACCAGAGAGATCCATTTCAGTTGTTCTTTGTGAGTCCATTAGGGTGACCAGACAGCAAGTTTAAAAAATCAGGACGGGGGTGGGGGATAATAGGTGTCTATATAAGAAAAAGCCCCCCAAATCGGGACTGCCCCTATAAAATCGGGACATCTGGTCACCCTAGAGTCCATTTAATTTAAACAGATCTGCTTAGGAACATGTAGCTGGCATCAATCTGCATTTTAATTTTCAAGCATTTGTGAATTCATTTCTACAACATAAATGTAATAATAGAATAAGAAAAATTCTTTGGTGCTTGCCAAAACATACGCCTGTAGCTACTGACTGCTTCTGATCTTCATTAGCCTGTCTCCTGGACCTTGATTTGGTGGCCAGTCAAGTTTGTGGAAGATGTTAAATTGCATCAGCCTTAGAGCAGTAATTTTTGGCTTGTAATTTTCCCAAATGTATGTTTGATTTCTCAACCCATCTTATAGAGAATATGTAAAATTTGCAACGTGAGTACTTTATATAGAGAGTAGCTTGTTGCAAGGCCAAATTCCACTCAACCTTTCTCCAGTATTGGTGGGAATTCGAGATTTTCTCTTAAAGTACTTAGTCATGTTATTAATTCCTCTTTGAGGGGGAGAGAACATAGACGACCGTTTAGATGTAGAGAAGGAGGGGAATTTTGATATGACCCATTCTTTATAGGGTTGATACGTTGTGGTCCTTTTAGAGTACAGCACGAGGGATTGTGATATTTAAAGTCTTATACCAGTGAATTCTCAGTGTGCCTACATTGGAGTGCTGCATGTAGCTACATGCTTTTATCAGCCAGGCCTATTGCAGTTCAAAACACTAAGCATTTTTAAAAGCTATTGCACACTTCATAACCTCATCCAAAGCTTTTGGCAAAACTAGTCAGGAGGTAAATGTCTCTTCTCTCATTCAGTGTAGCACAGCATCCAATGGTGTAACTGCTGTATAAAACTCAGTGTTCTCATTAGTCAATCTCTGACTAACAAGAAAGTATTGTGCTATACCAGAGCTCTTTGAAACAATCCCTTGTCTTCAAAATACAAAAAATGGATTCAACCTTTCCTCCTTCTAGGGCTACCATGCCTGATGGCACAGGTGCTGACTGGCTTGATCTTATTCTTGCCATTATTCTTGTGAATTTGGGGATGTATAGTAGAATTGGGAGCATGGGGAGTCTTTAGAGAGTGGTAAAATGTTGCTATGATCCTTATGAGAAGGATCATTTTGTCTGGTAATGGTTTAACTCAGTGTTTCCCAAACTTGGGACGTTGCTTGTGTAGGGAAAGCCCCTGGCAGGCCGGGCCCATTTATTTACCTGCCGCGTCCGCAGGTTCGGCCGATCGCGGCTCCCACTGGTCGCGGATTGCTGCTCCAGGCCAATGGGAGCCGCAGGAAGCGGCGAGGGCCGAGGGACGTACTGGCCGCCGCTTCCAGCAGCTCCCATTGGCCTGGAGCAGCGAACCGCGGCCAGTGGGAGCCGCGATCGGCCGAACCTGTGGACGTGGCAGGTAAACAAACCGGCCCGGCCCGATAGGGGCTTTCCCTACACAAGCAGAGTCCCAAGTTTGGGAAACACTGGTTTAACTGATTGCACACTCATTCTAAACTGTGACTAAGGTAAAGGGACCATGTTTGGGATGCATCTTAGTACTTGAAGCACTAGTCTGAAAGTGAGTCTGGTTCTGTTGATGAAAGCATCACACGTACCATAGTATTCAGCTTCCCCCTGTATTCCGAGCATTTGTCTGCCGTCTCAACATTAGGGTAAATTTTGGGGCTGTAGTTACTATTAAGGAAAACAGAATTGTGGGGGGGGATGCAGGAAATGTAGGCTTAATGAAGGGGAAGGACTGCTCACTATGACCTTACTTTCCTTTCAAATTGCCTCTGGGATGCTGAAACCTCAGGAAATACATACTTGTGGTTGGGATAACCAATGTTTAGATGGTGATGGGCAAGGGGAGAAGTGCTTTTGTGGGAGAGCGGGGAATTAAAAGGGAATTCAGAGCCTTTGCAGGGGGCAGAGAATTATTCTTACCCTAAAACTATTAATTGATGATTCTGCTGTAATTCTGCACTGTGAAAGTCTTGTTTTATTGCCCAGTCTGCCCCATTGCCTGTATCACTGGATAGTGTTTTTTACAACCTAAGTGGCTTTCAACGATGCCTCATTAGAGACATACCTGAGAGGTTCTAATGTTCTGTGAAAGGCTGGACTGAGGGACTTCTAGTACTTTGAACAAAAGGGATTAGAAATTACCATCAGCAGTCATTGTGTAGCCTACGTGTAGATTTTTTAACTTGTACCATGTACACCTCTACCCCGATATAATGCGACCCACTATAACACGAATTCGAATATAACGCGGTAAAGCAGTGCTCTGGGGGGTGGGGCTGCGCACTCCAGTGGATCAAAGCAAGTTCGATATAACGCGGCTTCACCTATAACATGGTAAGATTTTTTGGCTCCCAAGGACAGCGTTTTATCGAGGTAGAGGTGTAGTTCAAACATTCTGGGTTAGGAAAAAAATGTCTGAATGTCCAGAGCATTTCCCCCACCACAGAGCAGACATAAACAATGGAAAACCCATTGAAGTAGCCTAGACTTCCTCAAAGGGAGACTAGTTGTCAACCCAACTCCCCTCCTTTCTTCTGAGTTTATAGACATGCCTACATGCAATCTGTGTGTGTGGCTCTGCAGTATTGAGGGGATAGGGAAAAAAATCTGCTTTAGGTCCCTTTAGACACTGGGTGAACTTTCTATATTAGATAATGCAGGCCACATCAGCATAATTTTATGTAAATGTTTCCTCTGTGTTGTCAAACTCTTGATGGGATTGGGTCATCCATAGGTGGGAACCAAAGGCAGCCCAGTTCCTGAAAGGTTTTTGGTGATAAGTTGGAGTGAAGTAGTATAGATGTCCAACTATCTCTGGGAATTCTGCATGGGGCACTCTTGAATAAAGAGGGGGTAGATGTCAAAATAACAAATAAAGGATGACTTTTAATGGGACATGTTCACCAGGACTCCTAACAGCCTTGGGGTAGCAGTATTGAGGTGCAACCTGACGAGGACAAATGAAATGTCCTGGGAAGGGAGATTCTGTTCCAGGGTGGATTAATTTGCACCAATATTAAAACAAGACACTCTGCCTCTGAATGGTAGCCTGACAAAGCAGGTGAAATGCATCTCTCAGAATATCTCAGTGGGTAGCAAGGAAGGAGGTTTTAATACAGGGCTGGACAAACAGATTGTGTATCAATCTGAGCCTGGCCACCACAGTACCAGAGAGAGAACATAATCAGTGAATGGGTTGCTAACCACTAGAAAGCATAGTCAAATTTTGAGGTTGTATCCTTTCAAAAATGATTTGGAAATGAAATAGAGGATTTTCAATTGAATGGGTTCGCCTGGAGGGTAACAAGCAGCTCATACACAGAGATAACATGGGACTCTTCATCTCCAAGGGGATCCCCAAGTGGTTTACAAACTATTTTTCTCTTGCTTGCAGGGCAGGAAACAACCATTGTGCTGGTCCATGACTGGGGCTCCTAGTTGCTATGGCAATACAAACAATATAAAATAATAACTAGCCCACTGCATGCTGCACAACAATGGGAACAGAAATCTTGGCCATATCCCCTGACAGAATCTCCTATGCTTATGAAGAATACTTGTAGATCTTTAATGTTCTTGGTTCTTTTGATGTCCCTGAAAAACACTCGCTCAGTGTGATGGACTTAAATTGTAGCAATGGTGGTTTAGGTTGGGCATTAGGACAAACTTCTTGTCGGGGTGGTTAAGCACTGTAATAAATTGCCTAGGGAGGTTGTGGAAACTCCATCACTGGAGATTTTTAAGAGCAGGTTAGACAAACACCTGTCGGGGATGGTCTAGATCAGTGGTTCTCAAAGCCAGTCTGCCGCTTGTTCAGGAAAAGCCCCTGGCGGGCCGGGCCGGTTTTTTTACCTGCCACGTCCGTAGGTTCGGCTGATTGTGGCTCCCACTGGCCGCGGTTCACTGCTCCAGGTCAATGGGGGCTGCAGGAAGCGGCATGGGCAGAGGGACGTACTGGCCGCTGCTTCCCGCAGCCCCCATTGGCCTGGAGCGGTGAACCTGCGGACGTGGCAGGTAAATAAACTGGCCCGGCCTGCCAGGGGCGTTCCCTGAACAAGTGGCAGACCAGCTTTGAGAACCACTGGTCCAGATAATACTTAGTCCTGCCGTGAGTGGAGGAGACTGAACTAGATGTTCTCTTGAAGTCCTTTCCAGTCCTACAGTTCTATGATTTTATGATACTCCACTTACCTACCTTGAAAGAACTTGAGTGGGCCCTGTTGTGATTTGATCCTGTGACCCTGAGGAGTCTAGGTATTCTGTGACTGAGAGTTAAGGTATGGAGCTGTCCCCTGACCCAGGATGCTCTCAAAGCTGTGTAGAATGCCCTGCTCCTCCGAACCATCTCTTTGACCATGTACTTGGATCTGATAGAGATGCTATCAAAGCAGCTCTCAACACTGTTCTTCTTGCTACTGTTCTTATACTGTGCTCATCTCTGTAGTAATGCAGTGCCTTCCAGTAGTTCATTTAGCGATGTGACTAACATGTGTCGAGTGGAGTTTGTTCTGTCTTCGTGGGCAGAAGTGTGTACAGCGGAGTGTCATCTTTTGGCGGTGGTGGTGGGGACTCTGTGTTTATGTGTATTTTAGGGAAGACAGGCTGAAGAAGACCACCTGGGAGTAGAAGGTGATGAGGTTTGTGATGGGCTTCCTGGGGCAGTTCATTCTACAGTCTTGGACCGGCCCCTGAGACAGCTGTGTCTCCCTCACAAGATGAGCTTTCACTTTATTGTGAAAAGTTCTTTTGTGCCCCACGAGCATAGCTGTTGATCACAATATTCATCCTAGAGCTTTAGTCAATGTGTTGGATATTTTGGGCATAGGGGATTGAGTGTCTTTGAAGATAAGGACCAAGACCTTGAACTTGATTCAATATTCTGTGGGAAGCTGGTGTAGGGAGTGGAGGACTGGCTTGATGTGCTTCCGGAAGCCCGTGTTTCTGAAGAGATGTGCTGCAGCCTTCTTTACCTGTTGTACTTAAGGGCTGAAGGCTTCATGCCCAGGTTTATTGCATTGCTCTAGTTTATCTGAGAAATGACAAAGGCATGAGTATCTGAGGCCTGGTCATCATGTGTCAAGGATGGAGTCTCTAGGCAGCTGGAGATGGTAGAAAGCATTATCCTCAGCTGTTGCTGCTATGTGACAGCTTAGCATTTGCAACAACTCCATAGAGTGCTCCTAATCTGCAGACTGAATTGACTAATTGTGGGTGCATTTCTTCAGCCAAAACAGACTTCACCAGGGGTTCAAGCTTTTCAGAATGTTCCTCTCTGCCTATTAGCATAACTTATGGCTTGCTCTAGTTCAGTTTAAACCAGCTGTTCTTCCTCCATGAGCTGATTTTTGTCCACTGGGTCATCTTGGTAGGAGTGGTATGGTCATATATGGTGAAAGGATACAGAGAGCTGTGTGTCACTCTGTGCTTGATTCAAGGCTCTAATTTAGTACTTCACGCGGGAAACGTACCCTCTGTTATCATGATGGGCGAGAGCCTGAATGCAGTTGTTTGACTCAATGGTTTGTGCCCATGCCTGCTGAGGAATGTGTGTAATATCGGAGCAGACCTTGCTGTTGAAGTGTTGGCTCTTTTTCACCTATCTACATAAACTCTGCGATAGGACGGTGTGTAGGAAAATAAGTTGTTTTACCTCCCCCGCCCACATATAAAGTACTGTATCTAATGCTTCAAAAGCCAGGAAATCAATCAAAGTAAAAGCTTGCTCATGTGATTTTAACTTGTAATGTTTCCTGTGAGGTTTTTGTTTATGTTACAGCCCTAATGTTTAACTAGTTTTGTGTGTGACTTTCTTTTTGGTGAGATTTTATTTTTTCATCCATCTGTTTAGAAGAACAGGTTCTCCCCATTTCTGATAGCCATGAAATTATTTTCCCAAGGGAATAGGAGAGAAGGAAGATTATGGGAAACACCAAAGGGGGAAATCTAAGAATAGACTTGTTTTTGCTGATGATACACTAAGGTTCATTATAAACCTATTACTACCCTTCCAAATGTCCTTGAGCTCTGTGAGAGCTTTGCAAAACTTCTTGCATTTCAAATTCACTTTGTCGGAGGTGCTTCCTCTGAGTAAAACATGCATTTATAGAAAAGGGCTTGTGAGACAGTTGGCATTTAAATATGAAGATGCCTCTATAAAAAAATACTTGGAAACACATACATCTCATGTTAGCTGGAGTACCTGTGGGAAGTACATTATACTCATCAGTCACCTGAGTTAATTAGCAACATGAGTTAATGTGCTTTGTATCAAGTTTCTTTTAAAAACAATGGAGCTGGTGAATGCTGCCTAGAAACTGGAAACTGAAATCTTCTCTGAATCAGGTGAAGCGTAGAAAAGTGTAGTGCAAGGTTTCTCGCTTTCTTTAGGGGACTCCTGACCTCTGGGGGTAAGGATTGGGGGAGAGGGAACACTTCTAGGGGTGCTCTCCATGCCCATCCATTGCTTGGTTTCTGTTGAATCTGCTAGTAATAGTAGCTGTGATTGGTTTCCTTGTGTTTGAACACCTGTTTACTAGACTGAAATCAGCAACCCATTTTACCTGGTTCTCTTGAACAGCTATCAGGAGGTGGTAATAATGTTCAGATACTACTAACCTGTGCTCGTTCTCGAACTTCACTTACTAATTTTTTTTAAAAACCCTCCACTTTGGAAATAGATTGATTTTCTTCATTGGCTACTCCTTTCAGGGCAGGTGGAACAATAACAAAAACTATTTGAATGTTGATGAAGAATCGTTTGAAACTTTGCCTACTTTCGTAGCAGTATGTCCATAAATAGCATCACTGTCTAGCGAGTTTCCTTTAGCAAAGGAAGTGTGCCACTGTTACAAAATGAGCTAAGGAGGGACACCTGCAGTCATATACATTTAAGGCCATAGCTTCTGTACGTGAAGCATAGGACTTTTAAGAATATGAGCATAATAGATAATGGACCGGATCCTTGACCCAGGTCCCCTTCCTCCCCGCCCCTCCCCTCCCATTGGCAACTTTGTGCCACTGAGGCAGAATTGGAAGGAGGCATAAAGCTAGTGTGTCAAGCCCTACATCACCCTCTTATTATTTTCTCCCCATCTGCTTGGCACAGCATATCATGGCAGGCTGAGGATAGAATGGGGTATGGACCGAGTGCACGGTGCTCCCTGGTGGATGAAACTGCCCTGGGCTACTTTTACAACTGCTGTAACTTAAACTGGTGGCCAACCTGGAGCCTGGCATGACCCAGAATTGGGGGAGTACACAGCTCCCCACTCCTGTCCCTTTGGGTCATGGGCCAAGCACACCATGGCCAGATCCAAGACTGTGGTGTGTTTGGGTCTTGGGTTTTTGACTCACAGCAGAGTTGGTAAGGTGAAGCATGATATCCTTGTATGTCAGGTAAGGAGTTTTGTGGTCTGTTTGACTGGGAGCAGGGACAGCTAAATTCTAACCTTGATTCTCCCATCAACTCAGTGTGTCCCTGGCTCCAGTCCAACAGACCAGAAAGAGGCAAAATTAAACAAATTCAAGATTAGGAGTCAGAATGAGGAAGGCTATTTTCCCCTCCTTAACAGCAAAATACTGCATATAAGTACTCTCTCTCTCTCTCTCTCTCTCCTTATTTTCCTTTTTTAAACTGGTTGTGGCATGATTATTACTAGATGTCGAGAAATGTAAATAACACAAAAATAGCGAACTGTAGCATTCCAGAGTCCTTGGCAGTGTTCTTGAATTGAAACGTCTGTCTGTGATTCCTCTCCAGCTTCCTCCCCTCTCATAGCCATTGGGTTTAAGTACCTACCGATCTACACAAACAGGGCTTCAGAAAGGATCTCCTCATATGCTGTAGGTGCTAGTGACCCATTCTTCTTTTAACTACTGTCCATTTAAACAAACCAAAATTGAGAAGTCTTAGGACAGTATTAAAAAGAATGTGATTCTTGTTATGAGGAAAGTTCATCTAAGTCAGGGATCGGCAACGTTTGGCACGCGGCTCGCCAGGGTAAGCACCCTGGCGGGCCGGGCCAGTTTATTTACCTGCTGACGCGGCAGGTTTGGCCGATCGCGGCCCCCATTGGCCGCGGTTCGCCGTCCCGGGCCAATGGGGGCGGCGGGAAGCCGCGGCCAGCACATCCCTCGCCTGCGCCGCTTCCCGCCACCCCCATTGGCCCGGGACGGAGAACCGCGGCCAGTGGGGGCCGCGATCGGCCGAACCTGCCGCGTCAGCAGGTAAATAAACTGGCCCGGCCCGCTAGGGTGCTTACCCTGGCGAGCCGCGTGCCAAACGTTGCCGACCCCTGATCTAAGTCATTGAAGCACACGGTGTTCTGGTACCATTCTCTGATAAGTCTAAGATCTGTGCCTTTATGGGAATAAAGGGTGTAAAATGCAGTACCTGACTTAAAGAGCTAATAAATCAGAGTGTTAATCTATTGCTCTTGACACAATCTGGCTCTTCTCCCAGACTGGCTCTCACTTTCACTGCATTCTCAGACCAGAATCCCCCAGTTGGCCTTGGTGTGACAAAGGTGTAATTACAACTTGTCTCTCATATTTGTACTATGTAAATAGGCTTTGACAGGGTAAACTTAACAATTGCAGGGGGATCTACCCATTTAAAGGACTGTAGAGCAGTGGTAATAACTGAATTTCTATGGCACTAATTCACTTTTTGAATGGGGCGGGGGTTGAGATAAAAGTCTAGGAATTAGTGCAACGAAAGGTAGGAAATCACCATGATTATTTTGCTTTCTGCTTTTTCTTTAGTGAGGGTGGGTGGGAGACATAGGTTAATAGCTTTTTTTTTTAAATGGCAACTTTAACCAAAATAAAAGATAAAAGAAAACTATATATACATCATGGGAAGATGAGCTATTTTACAACTTAAAGTACAGCGGTGATGGAGAGAGATGATTTGCAGCCTGACCTTCAGAGGTTTTTAGCCATCACAGTATCTAATATTATTCACTCTGAAGTCAGTAGGCTATTCAGAACAACAGAAGCAGGATGGAATCTACATCTGGTTACAGCTGGTTGAAATTTTGCAAATGGCATTTTATTTTAAATGGCTTTTATTTAAATTGGAAATTTCCACAATTTGTCTTTTTCTATGTTTTTCATGTTTTTGATGAAATGGGGACAATAATTTTTTTTTTTTTAGTTTTTACAATTTTTCTTTTCTTCTCCTTTGTCCCTTTCTCTCCTTTCCCCCCTCTCTGCCTTCCTTTTCAATGGCAAGTCGCAAGGGGACCAGGAACAAGGAAAACTGGGGAAAAAATGGAAAAATTTCAAAAGCAAAAATTCTGATTACAACTCTTTTGTGGAAAAAATTGAAGCCCGGGAAACAAAAATTACTGCAATTATTTGTGCATGCTTCCTTAATTTTCAGCCAACTCTCTGGCAAGTTTCTGAGGGATCAAATAGAAGCTGTAAAGGTTTTCAAGCTGGGGAAACTTCATATATTGTAATGTTTATTCTGAGTTAAATTGTCTGCAATGATTCAGCTGCATTTGTGAGATTGGGTATCTGTATTTTTTTCTATTTTCAGTTTATTTCCTTCACAATAATATGATTTTGCTTATTCGCAAGGAGGAAAATATTTAATGTTATAGAAACACACATTGCATCAGACAAAGAAACAAGCTTTAGAGAGTTTTGTTTTTCCCCTTCTCTTGTGTCATTCTGAAGGAAATACAAATGATTTTGCGTAGCACAAAAGGGTGCCCACTGTCATTTGTTTTTCTAGCATTTGCTCTGAGCTTTTTAGCAGGTGAGTACTAGCTTGCTCAGGCAGAAATGTAATAATATTATACTTTGCAGACTTCCTGTTCACTCCAAACAGCCACAATGTCCTGCCATGGGTGCGTGTATAGTAGGGCAGGTTTTCTAATGGCAGAACAGTCAGGAAAATAAGAGCAAAACATATAGAAAATAAACTTGTCACAGAAAAGTAAATGGAGGAGGGTTGAATAAGGTATTTGGAGGAAACCACAGCAGTAGGTTAAATGCAAAATAAAAACCTGTTTTCAGCAGCTGTGCTAGCGATGAAGCTACTCTCCGCAACCTTGACTTCCATAGCAGTGATGAACGATTTGAATTTTCTATCTCTTTAATAGTTTGGAAATTGTTTTCCTTAGCTAGCTTTTTCTGCCAGCTGTCTTGGTATTCGCTTTAAGGCCAAATCTTGCTATCTTTATGTGAGTAAATCTCCCACTGTTGTAAATAGGCTAGATTTTCAGTATTAGTAATGCTGTATTTGTGACTGCTTCCTCTTACTCCCCACCCCTCCAAAAACACATTGTAACTCTTGTGGTGCCAAAAATCATTCTTGTAGAGTATTGGCTGTGTACTGTTAAAGCAGCTGGTGTGTTCCTGCAGTTCATATGCTGAGAGTGTTAATTCATTAATGTTTGTAAAGTGCTTTGAGCTCCTTGGATGAAATGAGCAAATGAAATACAAAATATTGTTCAAGTTAAATGAACATTGCCAAAGCTGGCTACACTTGATCTACTGGGAAACTGACATCCCCTACCTTTTATTTATATAGCTCCACAAGTGTGGAACTGTATAGAGGGAAGTGCTGCCAAACAAATAAATAAGGCTTTGCCTCAAATGTCTAACAGCCTACGTCAGGGGACAAACTGGTACAGCATGGACTGTACTAAACAAAAATGGAGGGGTGCAGGTAATCATTATAACTGGAAAGCATCCTGGAATGGCCGTGTTTTGAAAGTGGGGTCTTGGCATATATTAACTGTGAAGATGTACCAGGCCTAAGAAGCAGAAAATAATGCGGCAGAAAGGAAGTGGTTAGGAGGGCAGCTGAGTGAGAGGCAGGAGATAGGCAGAGCAGCACTTTGATCACGATTCCATTTTAAAGCTTTTATCTTTAAGGAATCCTTCACTTCCCCTCTTTCTCTCCCTCCCCCTCCCCTCCCCCCCCCCCCCCCCGAAGAAGTCATTCCTTAGTCTGAGTTTGGGAGATGTTAGTATGTACATGGGAACATGCATACAGTTCTAGAAAATCTTCAGAGGCATGATGTAAGTTTGAGATGCACAGTATAAAAGTATCCAAAGTAAAGGGTGAAAATGCACTGGGAAATTGGCTTGCCACCCCCTCATGCGTATGAGCATGTCTAGTGTCTTTTCTAACCTTGCTAACTTCTTCCCTTATGTATTTTTTTTTCTTTTAACCCTTGATGTTTTTTTAAAGTAGTTCTTGTGTAAATATTGAATAAAGAAAGGAGTTCTCAAATAATTTTGAAAAATGTGATTCTCTCTCTGTGTAGCAACGATATTAGGGAGGTGATATCCTGTCAACACTAGTAGTATCTTGGCAATCTAACATTTAGCTGTGTGTGTGTGTGTGTGTGTGTGTGTGTGTGTGTGTGTGTGTGTACACACAATTTTCAGGGGTAATTATAAGTTACTTTGAGACACTGTCATACATTTTTTGCAACTAAAAACATATCTTCTCTGCTGCCATCCAAAGATGTTTTTAGAAGTATGCAGTAATATTAGAGCTGGATGAATAATGCAAACAATTTCTCGATAGTATTTGTTTGAATTCTTAAATGAACTCTAGTAGCCTTTGTGGCCCCTTTTTTATTCACATCACATGAACGCTAGAATAATTGAGTTTTACTAGCACAATTGTTTATGGAAAGCAAATTTCAGAGTCTTCTGTATGCTTTTATATGGAAACAATAAATTTAAAATTTCACATGCACTTGCTTATGCTAGAATACTCATGTTCATTTAATTAGGGAAGAAGAAGAAAAAATACGATATGGCTTTTATCTGAGCAATCTGTGCTAAGCAACACAACTCACATTTCAAATTCACGATCAGTATACATCAGGGGTGGGCAAACTTTTTGGCCTGAGGGCCACATCTGGGTATGGAAATTGTATGGTGGGCCATGAATGCTCACAAAATTGGGGTTGGGGTTCAGGAGGGGGTGAGGTCTCTGGGGGTGCGGGCTCTGGGGTGGGGCCAGAAAAGAGGAGTTCAGGGTGCGGGAGGGGGTCGGGGGGGAGGGGATGAGGGCTTTGGATGGGGTGTGGGTTCTGGGCTGGGGATAAGGGGTTTGGGATGCAGGAGGGTGCTCCAGGCTGGGACTGAGGGGTTCGGAATGGGGATCAGTGCTGGAGCAGGGGTGTAGGCTCTGGGCAGTGCCTACCTCAAGCAGCTCCCAGAAACAGCGACATGTCCCTCCTTCAGCTCCTACGTGGCAGTGTGGCCAGGCGGCTCTGCACGCTGTCCCATCCGCAGTCGCTGCCCCTGTAGCTCCCATTGGTCACAGTTCCCGGCCAATGGGAGCTGCGGGGGCAGCGCCTACAGATGGTGCAGCGCCCCCTATCTGCCCCTAAACGTAGGAGCTGGAGGGGGGGCATGCCACTGCTTCTGGGAGCTGGGGCACCGTGCGCTGAGCGGCCCTCGACCCCGCTCCCCGGTGGGAGCTTGAGGGCCGGATTAAATGGGCTGGCGGGCCAGATGTGGCCTGCGGGCAGTAGTTTGCCCACCCCTGGCATACATTTAAAGAAAACCATACTTGTCAAACAAGATTCAAATACACATCTGAAGAAACTGATCTTCTCCAGGACATCCTGCAAACAGAAAAAGAAGCTGAATTTGTTGAATGAATTATGTGGTCACTTCTCATAAGAGCTGTTTTTGTGATTTCCCTTCCTCTCCTCTCCTCTCCTCTCCTCTCCTCTTTTTATATTGGGAGAGAAGAAGTAACATGTCAGTGATGTTGCTAGTTGGCAGGTTTTCTCCTGTCTTTCAAGATGTAACTTCAGTAACTTTAACTTCTTACCTTCTGCATTCTGTGTCCCTGAAGTCTGTTTGGAGTTGCAGCTGATGTCAAGATTCTTCTTGACTTCCTGATCTAAACCTTTATATAGTGTTTCTGTGCACTGTTAAAGAAGAGCTGCATTCCACCCCAGAGGTAATTGCAATTCAGTACTCAGGCCTAAGTCCTGGAAGGAGATGCTTACAGGTGGACCCCTACTCAGCTCCCTTTATTTCACTAGGACCCTACATGACCACAGCACAGAGTTTAGCCTGCATGTATCTCCTTGCAGGAGCAGAGCTGAAGGTCTAATCTATTGTTAGAGAAGGTTTGCTGGTATAGCCATACCTTCCTAGCATAGACGCAGCTTATGCTGGCAAAGTGGTGCTTTTGTTGGTATTGCTTAAACCAGCTACCCAAGCAAAGTAAGTTTTATCGGCAAAAACAAGCTTTGGAAGCTGCTTTGCTAGTATAAAAATGTTTGTTCTTTAAAACAAACTAAAGGGGGGGGGGAACCCTCGTACCCAACATTATTGTACCAGCAAAATTTTTAAATGCAGACATAGCCTTAGTTTGCAAGTTCTTTTGTAACCTTGATGAAGATCATATCATTGTATAATTACATACTAACATGTATTAGTATTAGACAGGCTTCCAAACTTTCCAAAATTTAGGATGGCTTTCATATCCAGTATAAAACTCCAACAAAACCCTGGTAGTATTGCTGATGTTTGCTATGAATTTGCCTTCAAAAGCTGAACAGTATTTAGTAACTGTAGGAGATCTGGAGATCTTTGCAATATTATTTTTTTTATATTGAATGTGGATTTATATAGGCAGCAGGAGATTGCATGAACCCTGATAGTACTGAGAAAGTCGAGGATGGAAAATGTGTGACTCAGTAGCAGAAAATTATGCTGAAGTACTAGATAAGCAGTTTCAAGATGGAGTAGAGCTGAAAAGCATTGCATATGTTGAACAGACATTATTACTCTGGGTCTTACAGAACTTTTCTCTCTTGTGCACGCTGTTTCGCTTGCTCTTCACCTTATTTTGTGCTAGTAACTCTACCTTACCTTCTTCCGGCATGGCATAAAATCATTGTTTGGTATTGCTATGACTAGTTCAGAGAACAGTGTGTTTAAATAATCACCTTTTAATTTGATCTTTGGTTTCCAATTTTTTTTTTAAATTACATCTCCCAATGAGTCCAGGTTTGTGGGAAACTTTCTGCACAAATGGAACTTTGTTACCATTATACGCTGTAGGATGAATACATTATCATTGAGAAAGACACTGACATTAGTCAATAATGTACTGGTGGTCCTTGCAAAGCATGCAGAAAATTTGGTTGCATCTGTAAATACAAACCAGTGTGCTGCAGCAAATTCATCTAGTGACCAAGAAACTACTGTTGAAATATCTTCCACTTCTTTCAGTACCAGTTATTCCAAATATTAGATTTTTAAGATTATGGAAGCTAAGAAAAGGATGTGTGTAGGCGTTCTAAAACTTTCCACAATTCAGGCTTGTAAAACAAACTGAACAAGAACTAAGTGCTCCCCTAAAGCATCAACATTTCTAGTCTCAGAATAACAGCATCTCTGAAATAACTGTGAACCAGCAGAACGTGCTGGTAGTGATATGCAAAAGAGCACTTGAAGCTCTCTCTGATTGATTGAGACTTCTTGTATCCATCACTGGGACCGAAGGTAGCTTTTGAAATGGAGCAGGATTTGTGCTATCCAGGTATGGAACAATGGGCATAAATCTTGTTGTGTTAAAACTCAAACTCATCGCTTTTAAGGCCAGAAGGACAATTATGATAAATTGATAAACTTGTCTGACCCCCTGCATAACACAGGGCATAGAATTTTACTCTGCATCAAGCTCAAAGCTACTTGTTGAGCTAGAGAACTCATAGGGCTGTTCCTTTTAACGGGGTAAAATGCATGTCTCTGGTTGCACAGCTGTCATGGATAACCTTACGGGGTTGCTCTCTGAGCTCTGAGAACAAGCTGGAAGGTTTGGGTGTTCTTGCCTAATTGTTTTTAATTAAACATTGGTGCAACAAGGGTTGTACTTTGACAAGGCAGAACCAACTAGCTTACAAAATGTACAGAACAAACAAGCTCCATCGTGTCATCCCATTACAACATTTCTATTCTAGGAAACACCCGTTGACTTGTTTTGATAAATTCAGCTCTAATAGTGCCAAGATGCAAATTAAGGAATATGCTTAATCACTTCTGCATACATGTATAACAGTATTTTGGGCTTTTCATATGTGGGCTTGCAAAGACATCATGCAGCTAGGTAAGCATTATTATCCTCATATAATAGGTGGGGCAACTCAGGCGCAAAGAAATGAAAGCCACCATTTCCAAAAATGTCCACTAAAACCAGATACCTGCAACTCCTGCTGGAGTCAGTGGGTGCTGCAGGTGCATGTGGTGAAAATCCGCATAGGTGTCTCAAGCTGGGCAACCAAAGTTAGTGGACCTGTTAAAATAAACTGGGCCTAGGTGATTTGCCCAAGGACACATGCATTGGTAGCAGAGTTCCTGACTCCCATTTATAAATGCTTATATCATTACAGAAATTATATTAATTTGAAAGTTGCTGTAGGTTTGCGTTGCAGTTAATACAGAAATCCTAAAGTCTTTTGTTAATAGCAACTTTAAAGTGTGGGTGTATTTTATCTCCTTTTGGTATGAAAATTGATAGTTTGGTAGTTTTGTAGCTACATGCTTTAATAGGTGTCACCATTCTGAAATAGTATTCATCACGACAGTTTGAAGGAGCAGATGTGTTAATGGCAAGCTCTGCTATTACACTTGTGCCACTTCTGTTGTTAATCTGTCACCTCTCTGCCACAGATCACATGGGAGGGAAGGATGCTGTTCATGCTGGAGAAAGGCAGAGGGTCAGTATGAACTGATGGGGGCTGTCTACTCTGGGGCCTATTGATATCTTGAGGAAGAGGGGCCTCCCTTGAAGACCTCTAAGAGTATATGTACACTACACACTAAGCCTGGGCTCTGACTCATGTTTGAGCCTAAATCCCCTTTCCGTCCTCACTCGGTCTGATTCAGGTCAGTAAGTACTCTGGACCTGAATCCTAGGACCCTGCTAGGGGTGTGGGTCAGAGCCTGAGTCTTGCTGTGCCTTGAGTTCAAGCAGAGTCATTTTGTCCTGTGGACGCAGGTCAAGCCTCAGACCTGAATCAGAAGGTCTGTCTAGTACAGTACGGACATGTTAGCACAGGTGTGAGGCTTGTGTCCAGCAATTGTAAATCCAGGGTTAAATACAGTGTGGCTGCTCAAGCATAAGCTTGGACATACTGAGTCCACAAGCCTGAGTCCCATAGACCTGGGTTCAGTGTGGACATACCCTAAGACTCATTTTGAACTAAATAACCCTGTGTAATAAATTGGGCATATTCCACATGGTGAGTTCAGCTGCCATACCTAGGCAATTGCATCCCCAACCCCGTAAACAGAGAGAGATACTCTCCCTCTCTGGCACTTATCCTCACTTTCCAGGTGAGGACCTGGGGCTCATCCCTATTAGGGCCTGTTGTAACCTGAGCATTGATTTATCCCCTCCCATCATTTTCACAGGTGGACATTGTTTGCCTGTCTTCTCTGACAGCAAAGTTGTCTGAGGAATAACATCACCTTATGGTTTACAGGAAAAATGCTCCTGTCTGTATAATCCAAAACATTAGGCTACATCCCGCTGCCCTTGCTCACCGAGGTTGTTCCGTTCACTGTGGTTTGAGGGAATACCTCAAACAGGATTTGCCAAGATGTTCTGAATGGATGGAGCAGTGATTGAGGGTGGCAGATCTGGTTTGAGTGTGGTGCCTGCGTGCCTTTTTAAATTTTTTTTTATTAGCTGATTTCTTGGGGGTGGACATTACCTTCATATCTTTTGTCATTAGTCTTAACTTTTGGTGAACAATGTACTTTTCCCCAAATCACCATTTTGGAAGCCTGCAAAGTGCTTGCATTTGTATCTAGTTAATTTTTTTAGCTATATTATGATGGCAAACCTCAGTGTTTGTTTGTTTATTACTTTTTTAAAACAGCCTGTTGAAAAGCTGTTTGGCCAGGGGAGGGAGGTAGTTTTTCAGAGTCCTTCTAGTATTTCCAGATGCTGTTAAGCTTTTCATGGCCTTCTGAACAGTCAAGTACTATCCCAGGCTTGTGGTGGTGGTTTTTGAATAGAGAAGAGTCATTTAATAATATATGGAAATCTGCAAAATAATTGCTTGGAATTGCTGATACCTGACACAGGTTAAGTAACACTGAGAGCAGCGTCCTGCTCCCAGTGAAGTCAAATAGCAAAAAGGCTCTGACCTTGAAAGTTATTCATGAACTGACTTCATCTGGAGAAGCTTTAGCAGAAAGGGTCTTCCTGTATGGGTTGGTGAGTTGCCCCCCAGCCCCCAGTTTAATTTTTGTATTTGATTCTTAATAATGTTCCCAGCACACCTGCTCTCTGAGCATGTGTACATAAATTACCAGTCAAACACATTCAGTTGGCTAATGCAAACTAAATCTAAATCCCAGATGTAGATATCAACTAAAATAGCATAATTTTTTCCACTGCTGCTCTAGTTTTGATTGCAATATTGTTGGTTCTCTTATCTGCTAAGAAGAAAATAAATAGATTCTTATCTCTGAGTTTTGGCGCAGCTGTAACCAGCCAGTGTAACTTCCCTTTGCCCTCTGCTGAATAATTCTAAGTACTTTATCTGCTATATCCTAAAGTCTTCCCCTGGTTTAACAACCTCTTTAAGAGCAGCTATAAAAGGGGCTTTCACTAACGAACAGGAAGCAGAATGAATAGCAGGAACTTCTGATAATGCACTGTCTGTCTGAGAGGAAGATCAGCCTAACTAAGCTGCACCAGAGTAGTGAATGATGGTCCTTCAGCTAGGGCCAGCCGTTCAAATTTTAATACTGGGAACAAAGAATTCTCCCTCTTCAACTAACTATTAAACACCCTTGTCAATTTAGTGGCCCAATACAGTCAATCTCATCTAGCTTATTTGCTTTCTTTTTGCTGTTCATAGTGAATCCTAACAAGCCTCAGATGTTTTTTCTATCTATCGCTATATCTATATCTACACACACATACACCATATCCATTTTGGAAGGGCTAATACAGCCACCAATGCTGCCTTCCTAATGCCTGCTACAGCTCCACTGCATTTTTGGATGCTAAAAACTTACATGGTTACATGCATGTGATATGTTCCACAGACTGCAAGGTTTCACATACTGAACAGAATGTTGGGCCTTCCTATGTTTCTGTTGGAATTTCAGTCTGGGAGTGTCTGGATATTTGTAATGACCGACCGTTTCAATTCCCTCCCCTCCCCCTCCAAGCTGGGTGGCTGTCTGTTTACTCCTTTCTCCACTCTTGAGCACTGCTGGCTTGTAAAAGAAAGACGCCAATGATTAAATAAATTCTGAACATGGCAGTGACACAGTTTAGCTACCTGCTTTGGGCCTGGTTCTCTACCGTGCCATGCTAGCTTTACACCAGCGAAATTCCATTGACTTCTGTGGGCTTGCACTGGTACAAAACTTGTGTAATGCAATGGAAGATCAGATCCTTTATTTCTGACATGCCGGCTTTCTGAATAGTGTCCTTTCCACTACTTCAGGGGTCAGCAACCTCTGGCACGTGGCTTGCCAGGGTAAGCACCCTGGTGGGCTGGGCCAGTTTATTTACCTGCTGACGCAGCAGGTTCGGACGATCGCGGCCCCCACTGGCCGCGGTTCGCCGTTCCAGGCCAATAGGGGCGGCGGGAAGCGGCGCGGGCGAGGGATGTGCTGGCCGTGGCTTCCTGCCGCCCCATTGGCCCGGGACGGCGAACCGCGGCCAGTGGGGGCCGCGATCGGCCGAACCTGCCGCGTCAGCAGGTAAATAAACTGGCCCGGCCCGCCAGGGTTCTTACCCTGGCGAGCCACGTGCCAGAGGTTGCCGACCCCTGCACTACTTAGTCTGCTTCAAACGTATCATAATGGAGTGATTTGGGTTTTTTTAAGATGTTGACCTTTTTGTTTTGTCACTTTTGGGTATGTGAAATTAAAATGGTTCATTCATTTGTGGCACTTTTTTGGTCTCTTTCAGGTCTCTCTCAGATTTTAATATCAGAAAATTGTGTGTCTCTGATGAGAACTTTGTTTAGGTAAGTGAAGCAAGATTATTTTTTGTATTTACAGGTTCAAGTTCCATGTTTTACTTTTATGGTATGTTTTATTGTAACTGTAAGCTGCCAGCTGGCTGCTCTAGTAAGCTGTGGCTAAATAAGTCTAGAGATGTGTATTAAACATAAGTAGGATAATGCCTGTAGTACGATTTAGGGGAGTGATCTTTTAATTTCTCACTTTTCTGGAAAATGTTCTTTATATAATCAACTAAAAAGGATCCAATTGCAGAATAGCGAGTTTTATATCTTTCAGCTAGCCACGATAGCTGTTTACAAAGGGATCACTGATTGGAGATCTGCCAGACTTCTGAGGTGGGAGGGGGTAATGATGGGGATAGGATGGGATAGTGACCTGATTTTCATTGTGAAAGCTCAGCCCTAATTTACCAAGATTTGTGTATTTGGGCCACTTTTTCAGGTGAACCACTTTTCTTCTCCAGGAAGGAATGTTTGGTGTTGAGGACAAATCATCTGAAACTTGACAAGTTTGAATTGTTTTGATCCAAAATTCAGCAAAGCTCAGCAATTTAGGTTTGAATCTTTGGAGTCATTCAAACAGAAAAAAATAAAATTCCAGTGTACCCTCTGACAACGCAAACTGCTGTATTTCACGTCATATCCCTGTTGAACAATGAAGACGCTGTCCCTGTTCTTGTTTTTTATGGGTGCTTGTGGTTGATTTCAATCAGAATTCAGGGTTACAGCTGTCTAGTTTTTCTAATTTTCTGGGCAAATTCTGTTTTCCTGCTATTAAGTGACAAAGGCTTATTAACATGAGCCAAACATGGTGGTCCATTACTGCAATGCCCACTGTATAGGCAGGAGGGCTTCCAGTACACAGCTCTGCCAATGTACCTCAGGACTGACCTGCAACACACTGTACGTTTCTGGTCTTTATGATGAAGAGAGTGTCAGGCTGCCAAACATGCAGGGTGCCTTGTTGCCCCAGGGTCTCACTTAGGATGCAAGAGGGGCTGGTTTTAAATCTTACACAAGTGCTTGCAGAGATTGGAAAAAATTGCATATGTTTTGAAAAAATTGCATAAGTTCTGCATATTCATGTCTTTAGGTGCTCAGATATTGCAGTGGTGAGTGCTACATAAATACCTAGATAGACCCTTGACTTTTCTTTTTTTCCCTTTAAAGTGGCTGAGAGGTTTTTCTCTCACCATCCTTGCTTCTGCAGCCACCATCTTTGGTCCTCTCTAAGGACTTCTTTGTGTTCCCCATTGGTTTGCTGAGTCTATTCCTCCAAGGCCCCTCTGACACTTGAGGCCATGGACTTGGGGAGAGTCAGGTGGACCCAAGTGTAGAACAAACCACTACTGTGCTCCAGTCTGCTGCCTCCCCAGCTCTATTTTCCTCTGCAGAGAATAATGCCTGGGGAGTGGGTCTAGTGACTCCTCACATATGTGGTCTTAAAAATCAAACCAGACAAGACTCTAGGGCAGGGGTGAAAGTAACTTAAAGGACTTACCGGTACGCCGGAGTCCTGAGTGGGGGAGTGGCCTCAACTGGAAGAGGCGGAGCCTTTCAAGATGTAAAGGCCCCAGGGCTCTGGCTGTGGCTGGGAGCCCCAAGGCCTTTAAATCACCCCGGAGCTACCTGGCTGCCGGAGCTCCTGCGATGATTTAAAGAGCTCTGGGCTCCCCACAGCGGCTGGAGCCCTGGGCCCTTTAAATCACCGATGGAGAAGACGGTCCAGTCCGGCACGGCGCACCGGCTCTTGCTGGTACGCCGTACCCGACTGTGCTGGCTTAATTTCATCTCTGCCTCAAAGAGTTGTGGTTCTCTCATCCCAAAGTGAACTCAGTAGCAGCCTCCTTCTATACTCTGATTTCTCTCTAGAGGACCTGATAGACCACAGGGCAGAGGAGTTCTCTAAGAACCACCCTTAGGCTTGGATACATTAGCATCCTCTGCATCTTACTCATCTAGAACAGCTGTCTTGACAGAGACCTGTAAATGGAAGTTTCCAAAACCGGTCCACAGGAGTCTCTCCAGATACCTCCTGGCTATGAACAGCCTGAATGATAGGACACAGGGCTCATTTAGGCTATGTGCTGGTATTCTGGATCCTTTGTTCTAGCTTGTTGAGTCCTCTGAGTTCATTGTGGGCGTGGGAGGTGCCAGGTGCAGGGAATGTCATTAAAACACTGACCCCTAGTACTTTAGAGCACCCAGGCAGCTTTGGAAATATCCTTAACTCTATTTTCCAGAAGATCTGGGAGAAAAGTCATCCCTCCACCTTCCATAGGCTCGCTTGTGAAAAAGCCAGTCTGCTTGTTTGCTGTAATCTTCCTCCCCTAGGAGCAAGCCCAGCTTCTCCATCCAGTCAAGTACAGCCCTAAATAGCAGGAATATAGAAGGAACCAAGTTCCGACCTCAGCTCTTATGGCTGACAAACTCCAAGCCCAAGCTTTACCCTTAGACAGAGTAAGAGAGGATGTAACCAGTTCTGACTATTTCCTTCCTAGGAGGGAAGATTCCTATTTCATACAGTGTGTGCTAGTGCTGTGCTATCACCCCGTGGTAGTTCCAAATTGGGATGTCAGATAACAAAATGCTAGTGTAGACACAGCTAGAGAGAAGAGCGACACCTACGGAGCCATTGCAACACATCTGCAGTGTACTACTGGGTTTTCCTTTGTGCTCTCATCTGAGTTATTGACCTGTCCTGGCTCTGCTTAGTTCCTGAGCTCTGACTAAATCACAGCCCTCAGGCTGTATTGATGTTTTAGTGGGTCCAGAGGGAAAAAACACCACGCGAATTAATAAAGGAAGATCGCATAAGGTGCCCAGGCAGCCATTCTAAATGTAGTAGGGAAGCAGAGCCTTGTAGCTACGTATATTAGACAGCAAGTCAAATCTATGAATATACGCAGGCCTGGTTAATAAATCACCCAGACACTGGTAGTTAAGAGGGAAAGACATGACGGATTTAATTATCTGCTCTGCCTTTAAGTTGGATCCAGAGCGGTAATGCTTTACACTAGAAAGGTAAACACTGTCATTATTCAACAATGAAACACACACAAGGCTGACATTGTTTTTTCCTCCTTTGATTTAATAATTATTTGTAACAGGTTTAATGGGCTATTAGATGGTCTCTGTTTTGTACAGTGGAACCCTGATAAAGCCCTACCCTTTATGAAGGGCCATTACTCCTTTCTTTTAATTCACATTTGTCATGGTGCTTTGCTGAAGGTCCTTGTTTTAAATTTGCTATGGTTGTAGTATGCTTAGTTCCTCTCCCAGGGTGTGGTTTAGCCCAAGACTATTTAAGAATGTTTCTGCTCATCAGATTACCCATGTTAAACCCTCCTTTACTGAGTCCTCCCATGTCAAACAGACAAGCCTATAGAATGGAAGAGGATTTTCCCTCTGTGGACCTTCTATTCTCTTGTATGTTTTCTCTCTCCTAAACTAAAATTTTTCAGGCTGCCTAATACAGACGCCCTGGGCTAACTCCCAGCTTTAAGGTGCAGACTGAAGGATGAGGATGGACATTCTTGTCTTGTTGCATTGTACTTTAAGAGTCTGCAGCTTTTAAGAGTTTCTGGGTACCTCTAGGGCAGGCCTCCTCTCTCCCAAACCCACTGTGCTGGTTGCCCACATATTTTGAGCTTCCTTGGACTCTGGAGGTTGTTTTTCAGGTGTCTCAAGACTGCTATTTAGGGTTGTTTAGCTTGCAAGTTTCTCTGGAGAAGCAGACCGTTCTCTTTCATGCTATACCGTACCCTGTTAAATAAAATATGGAGTTCCTAGGTTAACACTCATTGGCCTTGTGTACGATGGCATAATAGGATCCATCCGTACAATCCGGGTGCTGCAGCATTGTGACTGGTTGTGTATTAGGAGTCCTGGTTTTTTTTGCCATTATAGTTGTAGCCTCAGGTTGGTGCCAGGATGGTCCCTAGTTGAGACTTCTTCTCTGTTCCCTTTGGAAAGGCCCGAGTCTGGCGAGCTTAAATGCTCATTGTAAAATCTTTGGGTTATACACGTTTGCTGGGGTGATTTTTGGGTTATCACTTAATGTAATAAAACATTCAGAAATGGGAGTGATGACTCTTGTTAATGGGCCTCGCTGTCCTGGCGATAGGCATTACATAAACGAATACGTACATTTTAGAGTATATGTTGGGGGAACCTTGAGTGCTCCTTCCGGTTGAGTTCCCTTCTGACTCTTACAGCTCTAGCTCTTCCACTGGGAGTTCTCGTCAAAAACATTTAAGGGGCCACCAATGAAATGTCTGCTCTGGCTCAGCAGCTGCTTCCCAAAGGAGGCAGTGGAAGAATTCCCTCATTCCTCTTCATATGTATTTTCTTTGGAAGACCAATAGCTCTGTGCTTTGTCTTTAGCTGTCGGTGCACCTCCTCAGCTAAGTCCTAAGCAGTTAACTACTCTAATACTCTATCTACACTATTTTAAAGGCATTCACTTGAAATCTTCCTGGCCATGCACCTGTGGCGTGGACAGGAATAGATAATTTCTAGACCTCCTCCTTACTATCCTCTCCTCCTAACTGCAAAGGTTTTAGAAAAGCTCTACTGGTTACTCAAAGAAAAACTAAAATTGAATGGAGTCTCTCCTTACCACGGATCCAACAGAGACTGGATGTGTCTTGGAAAAGACATAGTAGAAAATTATGTTTGCCCTTATTGCAGGGTAGGATGCATGTTGGCCAAAGGTTCTATTGTTTTATGGTTAACATGTTGTTGTGTTATTGCAGCCGGTGATCTTTTTATTTTGCTGAGGCAGATGGAGGGTTTCCAAGTCCCATAAGCATAACCGTGGGAAAGCTTAGTTGGTTTTAGGTTTGACCACTTGGGCAAGTGAGGTTACCCTGTGACAGAGATGCATCCCTGAATATGGAGACAGTCTTGGCCCAAAGCATGGCAAGTGATGTGAAGCCTGAGAAAGGACAATTGTAAACTCCTGGAGGAAAGTTCTATACGTGCATTCGGAGAAGGAGACTCTTGTGACATGTGTGGACTGCTTATGTTCTTTCGTTGTTGTTGTGGCTTGTTTTGTTGTTTTATGTGGTAGAGGAGACTTTGCTGTAAGTGTTCCAGAGATAGTTATAATGGATTAAAATATCTATATAAATGTAACATCGCTCCTATGATGACTGTAAAGAGTCTTGCAAGAATTGCTTTATTCTAACATCGAACATGAATTTTATTAAATAAGAAATCAATATTATCCCTAAAGCTACCTGCTCTGTTGGGTTGACTGTAGTGCTTCTGGGTAGCACTTTCTCAGGCCCCCTTCCCTGTCTTCCTGCTACCGATTTAAAGAAACAATGCATACATAATCCATGGAGGTTAGTATTCTATTTTTTTATTTTTATTTATTTATTTATTTTGGCGATAATAGCAATCCGAAGTAGTTGCTGTGCAGTTCTCCAAATACGTGCTCTTGATGCAAGCCTTTGTGTTCATGTCGCAGCCAGAGACGACCCTTGCCCACTTGTGATGGGTCATAATAAGCTGAAGTGGACAGAAATGTGTTTCCTTTTAGTTGCTCATGTAGTACTTTATTCTTTTCCCACTCTGCTTTGGCTTGGAAGATTGCTGAGATGCTTCCTCTGTCTGACCCACTTGGCATCAGAGTGAAGAAGATCATCTTTCTTCAGTATCGAAGTTTATAGGTCTTCAGCTCATCAGTAAATTCTTAGTTTTGCAGCTGATCACTCATAGAGCTGCTGTTTTTAATACCCTTTTTCTCTCCTTCTCAATAGCTGATGCATTGTATTGCCCACAAAAACCCAAGGCAAGTACTGTTGTACTGCCTGTGTATTGGAAGGGCAGGCAGCAGCACAAGTGTTGATAAGGGTACTAAAAATGGCAGGCCCATAATACTTCACTTAGTGTCCAAATTTTTATCTCTTTATCATTGTGCTTACACAGTCTAGCGCAATTATTGTTACTATTATTGTAGTGTGGCAGCTCCTGGGAGCTCCAGTCATGGATCAGGACCCCATTGTACTAGGCTTTGTACAAACACAGAACAAAGCATAAGACAAGCGACAACAGGTGGAAACAGATGATTACAGACACAGATGGAGGACCACAAGGAAAATTGCTTTGCAGTGTAACTTCCCTGTCTAGATTTCATATCCACATGTGTTCAGAAGAGAAGGAGGTGGGGGTGTGTACAGCAGTGGGACTGAAATGAAATGTTACTCATTTCAAAGTATGATATTGACTTTATTTCCCTCCTGAATCTCATGTCAATGACTGGTAATGTGAACAATGGTTCTGTTTTTTCTTTTACGTGGTTTAAAAACACAAAATTATTATTTTTTAAATAAATCAGACCTTGGTCAACTAGAGCAGTGGTTTGAAAACTGCGGGTTGCGACCCAGTACTAGGTCACGGAATGGAAGGCACCTGGCTCGTGGCGGCTCTGGTCAGTACCACCAACTGGCCCGTTAAAAGTCCCATCGGCGGTGCTGCCCGGCTAAGGCAGGCTAGTTCCTACCTGTTCTGACACTGCGCTGCGCCCCAGAAGCAGTCAGCAGCTGGCCTGGCTCCTAGGCGGGGGGGCCATTGGGCTCCATGCGCTGCCTTCACCCGAGCACCGGCTCCACACGTGGCCAATGGGAGCTGGGGAGGGGGGGAGCGGTGCCTGCGCATGAGAGAAGCGCGGAGCTGCTTGCACGCCTCCGCCTAGGAGCCGGACCTGCTGCTGGCTGCTTCCGGGGTGCAGCGTGGGTCCGTGGTGCCAGGACAGGCAGGAAGTCTGCCTTAGCACCCCTGTTGCGTCACTGACCAGGAGCTGCTGGAGGTAAGCCCGTGCCCCAGCCCTGCACCCCAATCCCTGGCCTCATCCCAGAGCCTGCACCCACTGAGCTAGAGTGTGTTCATGTACTGTGATGGCAAATGGTTGGCTTGCACCTGTCTTTGGCGGTGCCTTATTGCAAAAGGGAAATCCACTTTTTGACTCTTCAACAATGTTAATGTTTGTGTGTGTATCACACGCTATAATAAAGCTTCACTGAGCAACTGCCTATAGTGGAATAGCTCCGTTTTTAATGAAATCTGTTTATATAAATGCTCAATAAATACCGTATGTGGCCTTCTTAACTTTTAGCTTCTTCTCCATCTCTAAAAACAAACAGAACCTGAGCTTTTTCTTCCCTTTGTCCTCCCTTGCAAATCCCACACAGTTTTGATTTCTGTCACACAGGGGTTTTTTTTTGTTTCAAAAGTTGTGCCTTTTGCAGTTGCTAAGCCATTCACCTGCTCAATGTTTGTGAGTATAAATGAGTTATAAGAGAACACCGAGCCATAGGCACTGTAACTGAATGTTTGCTTTATTCAAATAGAACCCTGTTAATCAGGAAAGCCTTGACTAGTGAAATGACCTGCATAAATAACATGAGAGAGAGGATTCAGGCTCCAGCCCGTTTTCCCCTCCCCCAAACACCTCTCTTTTATTTCAGCATCTCACACTGCACAATGTAATAGCTGTTCAGTCATCTTAGGGCTTGTCTACATTACCCGCTGGATCGACGGGCAGCGATGGATCCAGCAGGGGTTGATTTATCGCATCTAGTCTAGACGCGATAAATCGACCGCCGAGCGCTCTCCCGTCGACTCCGGTACTCCACCAGGGCAAGAGGCGCAGGCAGAGTCGACGGGAGAGCGTCAGCCGTCAACTTACCACAGTGAAGATACTGCGGTAAATAGATTTAAGTACGTCGACTTCAGCTACGTTATTCACATAGCTGAAGTTGCGTAACTCAGATCGATTTCTTCCCCCCCCCCCCCCCCCCCAGACCAGGCCTTCCTCTTTCCCTGAACAAAACAAAATGCCTTCACATCTGAGGTTGCTTTTAGTGTAGTTACATTAAAAAGGACCATATATATTTATAAGCTATGACTAGATTTCCCCTCTGCCTCTGCAATTCATTCTCACTGTTTGTCCTTAGCTGTTTCCCATTGCCAACATTTTGAGTGTGAGAGAATCTTGAATGCTGAGCCCAGTCCACACATGACTTATTTCAAAGGTTCTGCATGCTAAGTTCTGTGTACTTCATCTGCAGGCCTGTGACCAGCCCCTCTGGCCCCCAAGAAACAAGGGGTAACATCTTATTGCAAAACGAAGGCTTTGTAGAATTCTGTGCATATTCCTATGTATACATGGAGTTCTAGGTATGTCCCATTAGCTGTATTAATACTAAATTAAGCTAGTCAGGGAAGGTGTTATTTCAGCTGCCCCTGCAGCAGTCAGGTGCAACTGTTCCTTTTGACATAAATCCATGTCAAAGCCCTTGAAGCTAATTTTGCACTCATCCCCTTTTTAGGAAGCTCTAGAAATAAAATATAACTCTATACATTACCCAATTTACCCAGCTGCGTGTGTATGTTTAATATGATATGATAACATAAAATATGCCTTTCATAAAACAGGAGGGGGTTCCCTGTCTAGGGGGCTAAGGTAGACCTGCTGTGCATGCGTTGCACTTCCATTTCTTACAAAAGCTCTGAATTTGGTTGAGTGCCATCTCATTTTTTGCCTTTCTCTGTTTCTTACTCCATTTAGAGCAGTGTATGTGCCACAAGTTTGTGGTGTTGGTGAGCAGGAGTGTGTATTATGGTGGGCGCAGGTTACAGTTAAAAATGATAGGGTCAACAAATAGACTGAGAGAGAACCTTTAAATCAGTGCAAGTTGAGGTTGCTCAGCACTGTACAGGTTCCATCCCTGAATCATTTTTGCCATCATATCTGCTCTCTTGAAAGAAAGTGCTCCCATGTTGAAAGCTTAAAACTAGATTGCATAAAGCCCTGGAAAACATACTGTAGGGAGCCCTGTATTGGCAAAGAGAGCTGGATTAGATTAATTAATAATAAGTCTCTTCTTTAGCTGACTTTGATACTCTCACATTATCAAGAAATCGCTCTGCCATGTAGGAAAAACAAGATGTTCTCTCGCATGTATATAATTTTCCTTCGGATTTGTGGGTTAGCCAGTATTGCCACACTGGGTAGGCATCTTAAAAAATAAACGGAGTGTTTGCACGCGCATCAGCATGTTGTTTGCACATGGATTATCTTCATTACTTATCAATGTGAGATTGTTCAAGAGCAACTACTGAGAATGGGATGAGGAGTGTGCTGATGAGACTGTTAAAATGGTAAGTGGAAGTGAAGGAGACAAAGCAGTATCTGCTTTAAATGAGTTCTCCTTGGGCAAATGACTTAACTGCTCTATGCCTCAGTTAACCAACTGACAAAAAGATATTTTATGTAGATCGTAGAGTGATGCAACCTTTAGTTAAAGTTGCACAAGGAATTTCATTCTAATTTGTTTTCAGTTGCTTGCAAGTATGTCAAGGATGAATTTCGGCACTTACAACTTTTGGGCGCTGAATTTAGCATGTTTGTTCATAGCCTAGAGGTGACTGTTTTTGGAAAGTTTGAAGAATTAACAGTTGGGGTGTTTGAGAATGATGAGTAGTGGAAGGGTAAGCGCCGGGGGTGGGGACCGTTCTGCTAGTGCCTAGCAAAGATTTGTGCATGATACGGAATTTTTGTTTTATTTTAAAAATACTAGGAAATTCCTTTATAAAACCTACTTTAAAAGGATATTAAGGTTATGATGTGTAGCCTTCAAGTCTGGAACTGTCTGTAATAAAGTCACTCATGCAAACTTATTGTTGATACCTGTGTGTGTATAAAAAGTGATGCATTCTTTAATTACATAACTGTATACTACTTTTTATGTAGGATCTCTGCCTCCATCAGCATACCGTTTGGAGGGCGAATAAGGCAGGACTCATGGAAACTGCTTCATTCATACTGAGATTGGTTTGTGTGCTTTTTGTAAGACCTAGGGCCACACATCAAACAATTAGTTTACAACTAAATATTGAACAGCAGTCTGATTCACTGAGCGTGATGCAGCCTGGCTACTGGATGAGGCTGGGGCTCTTCTGGGATTAGGAAAGGGGAAATATGTGATCATGTAATCAGACTGTACCAAAAGATACACACCCTTAATTTATGTTTTTATTGAGCAACTTAAATGAAAAGTGACATAGAAGTGTAAAGTATGTTACTTGCACATACATCTTTTCTCTCTCGCTTGCAAACTCGCACCACCTGAAATTCACTGTTCAACCCCTTGGCTCCGTCATGCACATTCCACCTTATCCCAGTCCTCTTCCCACCTACTCAGTCACCACTCCATTTGTTCACCATTCTCCTTCTATAACAGTTTCCCGTTGTTTTTCTTTCTCATTCCAAGTTAATCAATCCTCTTTTCTCTTCCCTTGCAAATTCAGTAGTTGTCTTCCCTGCCCTACCAATGCTTGTTCTCTTCAGCAGCTCTTTAAGGCACGCAATGGCCTCCTCAATCCCTCTGACCCAGTTGGGCCTCCCCGCAGAATCAATGACCACCTCAGCCCTGCTCCCACCCATGTAGAATTGCAATGGTCTCTATATCCCAGTCAGGCCTCCAGTCGTCTCCTGGTGGCAGGCACCTCCCCTCTCCACTTGCAGGGTCGCTTCCTCAGGCCCTGCAGAAAGGCTGGGAGTTCTGCTTTACCTTTTTCCTCATTTAGAGATGAGGCTGCTGGAAATTTTGAGCCCTCCCTGGAGCGGGGTAGGCACTGGGTCTGTCCTGTTCCACTACCTAGCCCTGAGGAAGGGGGCTCACTGGAGCTGGATAGGAGGAGGCAGCAGCGTTTGGGGCTGGCTGTGCGAGGATGCTTCAAGGCAGGAGTGTTCTGGGCCTAACCTTGTCTGGGGGTAAGGTGAGAGTGTGCGTTGCACAGGTAAAGGGATACAGGGAGGGGAGGAGCTGGTCTATGGCTTGAGGCAGATTGTGTGGTGCTCCCTCTACAGGCCCACTAGTGTAACAATTGCTTTTCAGGACCTGGCTGGTTCAGCTTAGTCCACACGCAGTATGTTATAAGGGTTCTCCCCTCCCCCAATCATCAGTGCTAGACAATTTAACTCAAACATCAGTAATCTGCAGAAGTTGATCACAGTGGTTGCACTTACCTGTGAACATTTTCTAATTGCCCTGGACAAGCTGATGAGTAGGATTTTAAAAGGCTGTAGTCTATTATTACCTACACTTAAAAAATAATAGTGGGCATTCTCACGAGAGAGGTGGTGCTATCAAATCTTTTACTCTGGTGAAAGCTAGCTAGCTCAAAACCCTCTGCTATAACCAAACTGAAACCTCCTGGTGCCGCTGTCTAGTGCCAGTGATACCGTCTCTGGTTTGTGACAAAGATGTTCATCTAAATCATCCTTTGAAAAAGAAAAGGATCATATAACTTGGTCTCACTTTCCCCTGCTTGGCTGAGTCCTTCATTCTGGCCTGAGTAAAGTGAGGAATTTGATCGGATCTGCTAGTGTCACACTCTTTGAACTAAATGAAATAGAATAGAGCTGGGTTACAGAGCACAGGGTTTTTCTTCTCAAGCTGCCAGAGATTGGTGTATCAATACTCCAGTTCAGCTTGCCTGTATCGCAGAGTGACGAAAAGGAATCTAGCTACATAGTAATTCTTTCAGCCCAGCTAGCAGTTAGTGGGCGGTGGTGAGGTACTTATTAGTTGTGATGTAGTGCCAGCTATTTATTCTAGTATGTCTCATTCCTGGATATTTATGCTGTAAAGTACATTCAGAGCTGCACTTTATCTTGGGCTAGATGCTTGTTCCATTCACTAAGAAAAAAATGTTGATAATGCTGGAACACTTTAATGAATTTCAGTGTGTAAAAATAAAATAATGAGGAATGTTCAAGTGTCAGTTGGCTTGGCTCTCTAACATGCGTGGTGATGGTGGTGATTGGTTTTGTTCCCCTCACAAGGGGAAGAGGGAGCAGAGTTGGTAGCACAATTACTGTAGCACTAGTTCAGATATTGTTAAATGCCCTTCTACTGTGATTATACAGGGGTTCATGTTAATTCCAGCTCAGTGTCCCCAAGATGTTTAGGGACTACTCATAAAATGAACATTTTTTTACAAGAGGGTCCAGGGTTGAGTTTCTGACCCTAATGAGAATTGTTGGAGAATTGATGGGTCAAATTCTGAGCTGAGTGCCCAGAAAGGGCCCAGTGAGCTTATATCCTTCCCAGAGTTCTTGAAGGGCAATAGGTTTCATTAACTCCTTCCTCAGCAGCTAGGATTCTGGTTTTAGATATTTTCTGTGCTTACTCTTGGCGCTCGCTTGCAGGTATTGTCTTTTGCCAGTTTTCTTTACAGTGGAATGCCAGTTGTCTTTTCTTTAGTTCTTTTTTTTTTCCCCCTTTGGTATGTGAAGAATATCACTCAAACTAAACAAAACAAAACATGGGTAGCCCATTAAATTCGGTGCTTTCCTGCTTTGAGAGGGATCTTACAGACAGCTATATCAGCTTCAGGAGGAGGTTATGTGATATCTCCCTGTGCTACTGCCACCTCCCCCCTTCCATGATGTTGCCTGCTTCAGTTCACCGTCACTGGCTGTAGCTGAATCTTTGCCGTTTGTGCCTATTTAAGAAGTTAATCTTTCTAAAAGCCATTGAGCTCCTTGGCACAGCACGGTAGCCTTGGCTACGGGTGTGTAAAACAGCATTCCAAAAACCAAATGTGGAGTGATAAAGAAAAATGTGTGCTGCTGTTTGTTTACATGCTAGTTTGCAGGATCCTGGGATACATTTTGTGAGTTGGTAACAATTTTTATTTAATCACTAGCTCAGAGACCTACAGAAGAGCTCTGGGAAGCTCAAAAGTGCTTGTTCCTTCCCCCAACAGAAGTTGGTCCAGTAAAAGATATTACCTCACCTACCTTGTCTCTCTAGCTCCGTGATGACATTCAAGTATTTTTGTACTAAAACAAATTGCTTGAGTCATTTCAATGGGTGACTCAGTAAAATCACAGCCCCCTTCTTTACACACAGACTGTCCTTGCCCTAATTAATAAACCAATTAGTTAAAAGTCCTGTTAAACAAAACACATAATGTTTAAAAGGAAGAAGAGAATTAGTGTAAGGTTAGCTCTACTAGTGCATACTTCAAAAGCATCTACGAATTAGATCCCTCTTCTTAGGTCTGAGTCCTTGGCAGGTTGAAGTGGGTGCTAGGTATGATGACCTTATAATTAAGTGCACAAAGGTAAAGGGCATATTGTAATCATTGGCATATTGTAATTATAGGACCCACTCTGACATGATCTTTGGCATTGAATCCCTCTCTGTTATGTAAAGGCTTTAACTCTTTGTGCACTTTTCCAGGGCTAATTTAACCTCTTGGGGCTGAGTTCATCCATGGTGTAATCCCATTGAAGTTATTTCAGGGATGAATTTGGCCCTTGATCCCATTGCCATAGTAATAGTACTGAATTAAACCCTTTGCAGGCTGGTGGTTCCAGAGTACAGAACTCTACAGAAGTGCTGCTGTGTTTTCCATAAACAATCATCATTTCATCTCGCTCATATTCTCCCCTCCCCCCCCAAAAACCCATCCTAAATGCCAGTGAAAGGGTTAATAGGAACAGCTGCATTCCTAAGATGGACCTTGTCTTGGGAGACTGCCAGTGTCTGACTGCTCCTCTCCCATATGCAATACAATACTTGGACTACTTGAGGAATTTTGATATGTGCAGCGTGACACTGTAGTTTTGCATCTGTGCCTTGCACTTTAAGTGGGGCTTGTTGCCAGGTGAAGAGTCCTCTTCTTTTCACACAAGCATGGAAATGAGTCCTGTCACTATCAGGGATTACTTGAGCATACAGATGCATATTCTTTAGTATTACCTGTGCTTCAGCAGGTTTGCAGTAACCGCTCCTAAGGATAGCAGTACAGAAATGAGTTTTCTTGCATGGAAGCCTTTAGCCTTTATGATTAATGTTTTGAGCTACTGTGGCAATTATGGCTTGCAGGAGCTATGGCCTATGTGTTCTTGAATAAAAACATACAGTGAAGGAACTTGCCCAGGCAAGAAGTTGGTCTTATTGCACAAGGCCCATCTGCCTATAGCCCAGGGCTTGGAAGAAATACATTCAGGCTAGAGTTGGTGCTAAGAAATAATGGAATCTGGGGTTTTTTGTGCGTGTGTGTGCTAGAGTTAGGCCAATAAGAGTTTTCAGTGTGGGTGACAGTGTGATTTTAATAGCAAGGGGAATAGCTTTTGTATAGCTATAGAACAGGAGAGGCACCACTGGGTGTTACTGTAAAACAAATAGTAAATGATAATGGTGAGGAGGTGGAATATACTTGTAATGCCTGCACTGGGGCTATAGGTGATGTAATTCATCTTGCCTTTCACCAAAAAATCCAAACCAAACAAACACAAAAAAAACAAACGTCTCAGTTCACCAGCCCAGCAAGCTGCCATTTGTAAGATCCAACATCAGCCGTAACGCCGCCTGCCTGAGTTGCAATTATGGATGGTGTGGGATGGGGAAAAGAGTTCAACCAAATGACGATCTAGGGTAAGTCTCACTGCAAGTCAGTGGGACGTAGGTTCCCAAGTCACATAGGTGCTTTTGAAAATGTTACTCCTAATTTGAAACTTGGCCTTTTGTTCATACTGAACCAAAGCTCAGTGTGCAGGACCAGATGAGTTGTTAATGCTCTTTCCTGCCACCCCTGTTAGCTGCCAGGGTCCCAGTTTGCTGCTGTGGCATATCCTTTCCTAGGCTTCCTGCTAGCACGCGTGAGGGCATCCCTGAATAGCTGGGCGCTTCCTGGGATATGACTCAGTTTCTCTGATGCATTTATTTACTGCACAAAACCTTTGTGTGTTTTTTTTTTTCTGTCATACTTTAGTATGTAACGTTCTTGCAATTTTAAAAAAATTGAACGATCAAATCTAGATGTTTATTCCATCCAGTGAAATATGGTATGCAGTACCACACATGTCCTTAAAGGCCCCTCCCAAAGCAAATGGTTCACATTTTCCACCCATTTCCCTCGAAATTATTCCTATATACTTGGGTATGGAAAGTGCTAGGGAATTCGCATCAAAGTTGCATGAGATTTTCTCTTTTCTTTAGGAGGGTGTCTCTCCCCCATCCCCCGACTGCCTTTTAGCTGTAAGACTTCTACCGGAACATGGTGTACCTGAGAACAAAGGCACTGGCTTGCTACTGCAGTTAATAATCCCCATGGTGAAGTGGAACTATTTATCTTCCCTTAGCCAACAAGGTGATCAAAGCATTATGCTAGTTTTATAGACAAGGAGATGGCTGAGAGAGTTACCTGTTGCTGGGATCTTTGAGAAACATTAAAACAAAGCAGTCAGTTTCTCAGCTTCCTTACTTCGGGGGAAACGGCATAAAGGGTCTTTCTCAAGGTGGGTTAGAAATTAACACAGCAGCTGGATTCAGTCCAGAGAGTGCTCTTTGCAGGTGCCCTAAGCATTAGGTTATTCTGGCTCTACAGACCTCTATTTTTTTCTCACTCACGCTCCATGTACTCCCTTCAAAGGGTCTCCTGAGCCGGGAATTGTAGCTGCTGCTGCCCACTGCTCTTGCTAGAAGGGTAATGCCTGATGCCTCCATTACTTCTCTCTCAGCTTGCTTGGCACGGGGCTTTTTTGCCTGCAGGCTGCCTTTGTAGGCCGACGACATGATGTAGTGTGGGAACAGCTTCTCATTGACAATATCCCCCAGCTTGCGATAAAGATGAGCCCTGAGACATTCTTATTTAGACCACAGTCCAAATCGCTCTCACGCTCCCTCCTATCTTATGTTTACCAGATTGGCTCTAAGCAGTGTAACAAGGCTTGTGTTTGGATTGGTTTAGTTTACAGGGAATGTAGAGGTCCTTTATCAGTCATCAAGGGTTAAGACTGAGGAATATTTTCAGACTTTCTCTCCATAGCACAGGTTATGTTTTTGTCAGGATAATTTCCTTGGGACATGTGAGGCCATGGAATCATTTCAATGTAAACTGCATTTACACACAAATGTACTCAAACATCCACTGTATTCCCCACAAAACCACATCATTGGGAAGGCTCAGCACCATGGACTTGGGATCCCTGGTCCTATACACAGTAGAACTAGCACAGTTTGCATAGATCTCTCTTCTCCTTCTCTCCTCTCACCCAAGTTGAGGTTGTCCAGAGTGTACCCTGTAGAATTCTGCTGCGTGACAAATGGCCACCACCACATCTTCCTAACAAGTGTGGCCTGCAGAATATATAGGTCCCAGCATGCAACATTGCCTCTAGATCTGAGTGGAGATTAATTACAGGCTGCTGTGGTCTGCTCCATTATATGAGTATTAGGTGTAGCTCTCATGCCCCTTACCTCTGGGCTTCTTGGATGGACACAGTCTGGACACCGCTGCTGTTAGCTGAACAAGTGTTTTTTGTCTAACCGTTTCAGAAAGGGTTCTGTTTGGGTATGCGTCCTCCCTCCTCAGTCAGTAACTTTGTGTGGAGGCACATCAGGACTATGCAATAAAAAAACACATGCTTATAATCAAAAGAAGAATGAATTTGCATTCTTCTCCAGTGCTTTTATGTGGGCCCATTGGCTCATGACTCTGAGGCCGCAACGTAGGCACCCAAGCCAAAAATTTATCTGCATTTTTCCATGTCACATGCTGCCTGCCAGGTCCGTTAATAGCAACTGTTGGAAAAAGAGAGGAGAATAATACAACTTACCTTACCACCAGGGTGGATTTGATTTAAATCAAATTGATTTAAATCACTAGTCAGGAAGACTCGATTTAATCATGGATTTCTACATAAAAGTGCATTCTTGTTGGTTGTTATAACCTTAATACATATTCTTCACAACTCAGAGATAGATGTAGGTTTCATTTTTAGAAGGTACACACTATACATTTTTAAAGTGATTTATTTTGAAAACTTTTCAGATTAGTTTTACAGCTATATCAGAAAATGAATGATTGGTTATTTCATTTACCAAAGGTAATTGAAGCAGATATTTATGAAGTCATTGGGAGGTGAACTATCTCCAATTCAACAGGTTAATCATTAATATTTGGAGGATTTGCTTGCCATGCTGTATTAGGAGGAGAACATCACCAGACAGGCATTTAAATTGTTTTATTTAATTAAAACAACAACCTTGTGTATTCTGGTTTTTTTTTTTTCTTCAACAGCAAACATATAATTTTTTAACAAAATAAGCATATGAATTTTTGAAATTAAACATTCAAGTTTTTTAAAATCAGGTTTGTTTTTGTTAAAATTGTTTTTTAACTAAAATAGTTAAATGAAATATAAAAAAAAAAAAATTAAATCGACTATGTCAGCCAGGTCAACATGAGAAACTTAAAATATTGGCTTCTGCAGCTAACTCAGTCATCTTCACCTTCATTTTCCTGTTTCTTCATAATCTGGAAAAGAAAAACAAGCTTTCCTGCTTTTTCAGGTCCCAAACGATTTCTCAATTTGGAATAAATTAGTCGAAAGGAAGAAAATATTCTTTCTAGACCGGCAGAAGAAGCTACTGCTGTTAAAAGTGAGATTATCACTTCAACAGTCTCTGAATCCAAGGGCTTAAGTGACTTCCACCAGTTCACTGGTGTGACTTTCTTTAAAACATCATCAGCAAACATATATTTCTTGAATGGTTCACCCTTAGCTCTGAAGTCTATTATAGTTGGCATTATGGAGGGATGATTGCCGGATGTCCATGTCATAGCCAACTCCTCTTCTTCAGCAGTTAAGGTTTGACCCTGGTACTCAGTATTGAGAATATTTACAAGAAAATGAGCTGGAGATAGTGCTTGTCCCATTTGTTTTTTTAATGCTTGTAATTTAACTCTGTCATTGCATATTTCTCATTTTAAGATCTCACTCAGTTCCTTCCAAATTTCAACAGCCTCAGCAATAAAACAGCTATTTCCCTGCATTTTGTTCAAGGCTACAGAAAAAGGCTTCAGGGTACTCAGCATGTGTTCAACATTTCTCTTAAACCCAATGTTGAGAACTTTGGCTGTGACAGTGCCATCTATTTTTTTCATGATTTTGTTCACAAACTGTCATCAGATTAGGCCAGTTCTTGATATAGTGCTCAAAACAGTCCACTACTGAGTTCCATTGCATGTCTTGTGGGAGAGTTAGCTTGGTTCCTCCCACGTTTTTCAGAGCAGCCGCTGCAAAGTGGTTGTTACGGAAGTATTTTGCAATTTCAACCACATTAGTCTTTATTTCTGGAACACTGAAGTCTTTGGCTAGGTGGTGCATCAAATGAGCACTGCAACTGTATGTTACTAGCGTGGGACTCTTCTAAATAATTTCTTCTCATCTTGGATACTTTTGCAGCATTGTCTGTGACCAAGCTGCGTACTAGACATTTGAATTTTTTTCACAGTTTGTTATAGCTTTTACTGCTACTTCTTGTAAGTAGTCTACTGGGTGTGCATTTCCTGATGTATCAGTTGTTTCTGTAAGGAAGACATTCCCTTCTTCTCTTGTCACACAAGCACATACAGCAGGATCATTGTGGACATTTCTCCACGCATCAAGACTCAGGTTAACAATTTCACCCTCTAGACCTTTTGGACACTGCTCAGTTTCTCTTTCATATACTTGATCCAGCAATTTGCCTGCGACATCTGCTCTGTTGGGTGGACTGTATCCTGGTCTTCCTGACTGAACCACGATAATGAAGTGTGGGTTCTCAATCATACGGAAAGGAGAGTTCGTTGCATAAACAAACCAGGCAATTTTTTCATCGATTATCTCTTTTTGTAATCTACTGGTTCTTATCACAAACTTATCTATGGTTGTTTCTGGATGATGGAGATTTTTTTTTTCTTTTTTTGCTACAGGTGACATACTGTGGCTATGTGACATACATGATGTGACTGAAACACTATCATTGGCAGATAACTCTGAAACTATAGAAAATGATGGTGATCTTGAAGGTGGATAGTCTTCAGAATCCTGTATGTTGAGGATGGATTCTCCTAAACAAAATAAGTCAATGCAGTTATTTAATTATTATTACCATACTGCTCATTTAGTATTACTCATTGCATTCACTGACACTCAGCACTACTCTAAAGGTGAAATTGTAAAAGGAAAATCTGCCTATTTCATCTATTTATTTTTTTTATCATAACTGCATCTAAAATGATAGTACCATAGAGTAACAACTACATGTTTTGCTCCAACATGAGAATTCAAGAATAGTCCAGAAGGAAGACAGGCAGTCCTTAAGAAAGAAGTATGAAATAAAAGTTTACCAACCTGAAGATCCTGCATGTTCAGACCTGTTCCTTTCATCACCTTCAATGCAACTTGCTCCTGAGAAGGAACACTTCTCATGATGTTGTTTCATTGGGGCAACCAGGCCTTGCATTTCTTTATTGCACTGTTTGCATTTTGCATGCATGCCTGTCTTACACACAGGTAGAGGAACTTCATTAAAATATTCCCAAACTGGGGCTCTTTTACGGCCTGCTGCCATTATAGGTTTTCCCTTCTAGTGAGAGAATGGTATGGTAGATCTCAAATCAATGAAGGCTACACTCAGGCCTGGTCTACACTAGCCCCCAAATTCGAACTAAGGTACGCAACTTCAGCTACGTGAATAACGTAGCTGAAGTCGACATACCTTAGTTCGAACTTACCGCGGTTCAGACGCGGTCCACACGCGGCAGGCAGGCTCCCCGTCGACTCCGCGGTACTCCTCTCGCCGAGCTGGAGTACCGCAGTCGACGGCGAGCGCTTCCGGGATCGATATATCGCGTCCAGACCAGACGCGATAAATCGAACCCGGAAGTTCGATTGCCAGCTGTCGAACTACCGCGGTAGTGTAGACCTGGCCTCAGAAAGACCTCAAGACTTCTGGAATATGCTGCTCATCCAGTTTCACTTTTGTTTCTACTTCCTGTCCCTCCCTTCTCACATTTATCTCCAGACTTCTTCTCCTTGTCCAGATCTATTCCGCCCCCAACAATCTTCTTTTCATTTAACTTTTTGAAACTTTGCACTTTTAGCGAGAGATAAGGGATTGACTCTGTGTATACAAATTTGCAGAGGGACAATAGGGTTGATGTCTGATATTCCTCACCTCTACTTATTTATTTATTTAAAAGCAGTTTTGCTTTTAACAAGCATGTTATCTCTGGAGACACAAATCCACAGTTTGAGACCTGCAAAACTAAGCATCTCTGATGGTATTGTCTAGACCAGTGTTTCCCAAATTTGGGACGCCGCTTGTGTAGGGAAAGCCCCTGTCGGGTCGGGCCGGTTTGTTTACCTGCCGCGTCCGCAGGTCCGGCCGATCGCGGCTCCCACTGACCACGGTTCGCTGTTCCTGGCCAATGGGGGCGGCAGGAAGCGGCGCGGGCCGAGGGACGTACTGGCTGCCGCTTCCAGCAGCTCCCATTGGCCTGGAGCAGCGAACCGCGACCAGTGGGAGCCGCGATCGGCCGGACCTGCGGACGCGGCAGGTAAACAAACCGGCCTGGCCCGACGGGCTTTCCCTAAACAAGCGGCGTCCCAAGTTTGGGAAACACTGGTCTAGACTGAGCACTGAGTCCCATTGGGTAGATAGAAAGATTAACCTAAATAATCCATACAGAAGCCCCTGGAACCCCATAAGATTGGGTCCCTAATCCATGAACTATTGGAACTCATTTACAAAACTTTTCTTAAACATTACATGAATATATTCTCATACTATAGAATTAGAATTTATAATCCCTATTTCATGATGAGATATCTTTGAGCTATAATGTATCGTAATTAAAGCTATCTTTAGATAGGTTTTTTCCTCAAAAAGCATTTTATCAAAAAAATCCAATTTAAATTAAAAAATTCGATTTTTTTTTTTTTAATCATTGATTTTTATCCACCCTGCTTACCACAAGTCTGTATGGAAAGCTGAAGATAACTTGCACAGCAAGTTAAAACTTGACCATTCTCTCTCACCCCTCGACCCTCCTATCCATTACTTTCCTTCTGCACATACCCTGCTATGAATAAAATGTCCATGCCTCAGCTCCTGGGTGACTAGTAGCAATAATAAAGGATGTCTCCAGCAGTTCGTGATGGAAAACTTGTTTCAAATAACTCAAGTGGGAGATGTGCCTAGGAAAACAAGATACAATTACAAGAGGGAAGATTTCAAGTGCAACTTTAGAAGTATTTGGAAATAGGTAGTCCGAGAGGAGAGCAAGTATATAGGGAAAAGAAACTCACACAAAAGGCCCCACCAAATTCTTTCAGAAGGAGGAGAGTGCAACCCCTAAACCCAAAGGTGTTACTAAGTAATAATTGACCACTTTTTCTTCCCCATGCTTGAGGCATGAAATTGAAAGGTGAAAGATGATCCTCTTACATTTTTCTACTTCCTTCATGTTCTCTTTTCTCAACCCTAGGGTTACCATACGTCTGGATTTTCCCGGACATGTCTGGCTTTTTGGTCCTCAAATCCCCATCCGGGAGGAATTTCCAAAAAGCCGAACATGTCCAGGAAAATAGGGAGGCATGGTAAGGGGACCCCGAGTGCGAGTGGCTGCAGCAAAACTTACAACTCCCGTGATCTGCCGGGGCACAGAGGCGGCGGGCGGCATCCGAGCACGCAGCCGCCTCCTCCCCGTCTCCAACTTTCCCGGCTCCCGCCACTCTCCACCGCGCGCCGGGGCCGAAGCAACTTCCCCAGTGCAGCAGCAGCCGGAGCCCGGGGAGGAGGTGACTGCGCGCTCGGATGCCGCCCACTGCCTCTGTGCCTCCGCAGATTGGGGGAGTTGTTAGTTTTGCTGCAGCCACTCACACTCGGTGTCTCCCGAGCGTCTTTTGCCCGAGCGCTACCGGCTTCACTTCCCCAGCGCAGCAGCAGCTGGAGCCCAGGGGGCAGGAGGGAGGAGGGGGAATGCAGGGTGCTCAGGTGAGGGGGTGGAGTTGGGGTGGGGACTTTGGGGAAGGGGTTGGAATGGGGGTGGGGAAGGGGCGGAGTTGGGGCGGGGCCGGGGCCCGTGGAGTGTCCTCTTTTTTTCAGTGTTGAAATATGGTAACCCTAGTCAACCCCCCATTCATTATGATGATGCAAAAATAAACCATTTAAAATACACTTTATAAGAAAAGATAAAATAATATTTTTGAACTGAACCTTTGGATCATTTGATGGCCTTTTCACTCCATCATACCCTAAAACTTGGAGAAGTCCCTATATAGTAACCCACTTACACATAACCAGAATGAGAGTCTATTGGTTTTAATTGATAATATTCCATAATCAAACAAAGCAAGATCAAAACCTACTTCTAAAGTTCTATACCTAGTCCATATTTCTTTTATTTTTGTTTGCAATGTACAGAACACGTCTGATGCACTATTTAAGCGTTTCTTTTACAGCTAACCATTGTACAGATATATGGAAAACTATATTATATACATGAGAACAATCTGGAATGTCACCCTTTGCACATTGCGTTTAATACATGCAGTGTGAACAAAACAAAACAAAAAAACACAACTCCAAAGCCAGAGGCGAGTGATTGTAGGATTTCTCTTGGGTTTTTTTAATGTCACTTCTGTGCTTCTTCAATTTACATTCCAGCCCTTCTTGTCAGTGGAAGATAGATGTACACCATTTAGTATTTCTATTTACTTAAGATGTTGGAATGTGAAGTTCATCTTTATTTCTATCTCTGCCCCCTTCCCTCCCTTTTGAAATGTTAAGTCAAAGAAAGTCGTTTTTAAGGTCAGGGCTCGGAATGGAGACATTTGAGCTACCAGACAAATAGCATGGCTTGTTCTAATCAGTTGCTTGTACTGTTGCCATTGAAGCCTTGTTGGAAACAAGAAGCCAGTAGATGTGTTTGTATTGAGATTTAAGTGACCAACAAAATAAAACAAAACAACCCTTAAACCTTCTCTCTTATTGGCATTTTTGCTGCAGAGATTTCCACTTCCAGGAAAGCTCTTCTTACTGCTTCATTGTTGAGGATTGGAGGAATGGTGTTTTGAATTTGGAAGAGGGACAGTGACATTTGGACTTTGGAAGTTTATAAAGCCAATTCCTGTATATTAACTTTTCTTCTGTTAATTGCTAAGCCTGTGGTATTAATGCCCTGTGGTTTTTAATGTGGGCAGGCTAGTGCCTCTTACAATGTTTGATAGAGATGCATCGTTGTTTCATGAGAAGATTTCAAATGCTGGTGCTGTAAAAGATGCAGCATCAAGACATTTTGCTGCATCATATTCCTGATGTTCTTAAATGTAAATATTACTAAGGAGTTTTTTTTTTTTTTTTTTTTTTTGCATTTCAATTTACTGCGTAAGTTATTGTTGCATTAAAATAATAAATAAAGAAAAAACAAAAAATTTGCACCCCTGTGAAAGTTTTCCAGATCCTTGCTTTACTTCAAACGCTGAGCTTGCCTGCGTTGTTACAACTTTCATAGACGTTTGAGTGACTTGTTCTCAGCTTCTAGCAAACTGTGGCTGATTTCACATCAAAACGACGTACAACTCAGTGCACCCAGTTTGAGTCTTTTCTAAGGCACAGCCTGCATGGGTGCAGTGAACCCTGTGCAGGACAAAACTGAAGATAAGTTTCCCATAAACTCCTCGAAACCAAAAGATGCTATAGAAAGAGCTGTGCTTCTACCAAGCATTTCCCACTTCCCTCTCCCTTTATTTGAGGCTCAATCCTTCAAAGTGCTGAGCACCCTGGGCCCGATCTAGCAAAGCACTATAGCACATACTGTAGGCATATGAGTCCTCCCCTTAACTCCAAGCATGTGCTTAAATGCTTTGGCCCTAATTCAAGAAAGTGGTCAGCACTTCACAGTATTAAGTGCAACTCCTCACTTGGACACTGAGCATTTACTTCCATGGCCCTTTGTTAAGGGACCGATCCAGAGGCATCTTGCTCCTGTTGCTTTCAGTGTGAGCAGGATTGGGCCTTAGGTGTGTTGCATTCCAATTAGGATCTGTAATTAGGGTGGTGGGGGAGAACAGGGTGAAAAGGAGCCTTATGTTGCTAGTGAAAGCAAGTATTATTATTACCAATTCAGGCAGCTAAGAAAATTGACACTTCCGTTAGGGTTCTGTTGGGCTAGTGTTTCCATCGTCTCAAGGACAGAGAGGAATACAACAGAATGATTGAACAGTTGTATGAATAAAGCTACATTCTAGCATGAGCAATGAAATTAGCTGCCAAGGGGGAACACAATGGATGCCCTTTACAATGTAAGTGAAATACTTCCTAAAATAACTGCAAATCTCACAAGAGGAGGAGGAGAATAAAATATATGGGCTGCATTTTTGAAGCTCCAATCAGGAAAATGTGCCTACATTAAAACACACACTTTAATGAATAAAAACAAGCATAATCCAGGTTAGACATTGCCATTCTCAGTGCTTTGCCTTATTGCTCTTGTGTATGTGAGGATGGAAGGGTCTTGGAGCAGAGCAGGAGCTAAATGCAGCAAGGTGAATCACGGGCAGAGCGAGCGGCTTAACGTGCAATTTCCTGGTTTTTGTTGGTTTAAGTCTGGCCCTTCGCATTGTGTTAACATTGTGTAGTTCATTTCCTCAGTTGTTTAAGGAATGGCAGAGGTGGGAGCTGGGGACAGGGGTCAAAGGTGAGGCATGCAAAGCTTAAAGCAAATTTGCTCTTCGCTCCCCGTAGATATGTACATACTTTCTCAGTAGGTCAAGAGAGAGTTGAAGTGCTGGTGGTGGTCTGGCTGTGCTGCCTAGTTTAAAACTTTCCCGTGCATCCCTGGAGCGTGGACGCTCGCACATGCAGTCTCTCTCTCCCGCAAGATGCACTGACCCCGACTGATCAGTGTAGCTCAGAAAGAATTGGACTCAGTGAGACAGAGAGAGTGCTGGCAACCAAATGGGAGTTGATCTTTCTTGGTCCCAAGCTATCTTTTCCAGCCATAGCACCTTTAGGGTTACCATATTTTGAGTGTCCAAAAAGAGGACACTCCACGGGGCCCCGCCCCCGCCCCAACTCCACCCCTTCCCCAAAGTCTCCGCCCCCTCCCCTGCTTCCCGCGACCATTTGATTCGCGGGAAGCCTGAAGCAGGCAGCAGGTAAGCTGCGGGGGGTGGGGGGAGGAGGCGCGGCCCAGTCTGGCCCCCTCCGGCGGCCGGCCCCGGCCCCAGCGTCTCCAGCCTGGCTCGGCTCGGGCCCTGGGGTGCCGGCCCCGGGCCAGCCCCCGGCCGAGCACCCCCGGGCCATTCCCCGGCCGAGCACCCCCGGCCCAGCACTGCTGGCCCCCGTCCCAGCGCAGTCCCGGCCCAGCACCGGCCCAGCGCACCCCCGGCCCAGCACCGGCCCAGCGCACCCCCGGCCCCGTCCCCCGGCCCAGCACCGCCGGCGCCTGGCCCGGCCCCCGGCCCAGCACCGCCGGCGCCTGGCCCGGCCCCCGGCCCAGCACCGCCGGCGCCCGGCCCGGCCCCCGGCCCAGCACCGCCGGCGCCCGGCCCAGCACCCAGCGGCGCCGGATTTTCCCGGACATGTTTGGCTTTTTGGGATTTCCCCCCGGATGGGGATTTGAGTCCCCAAAAGCCGGACATGTCCGGGAAAATCCGGACGTATGGTAACCCTAAGCACCTTCACTCTTTTTTCCTTTTGCTTGAGATGGAGATTGCAAAGGAAGAAATACGCACTTCAAGCTGTTGAAAAATTACCGAAGGCAAGATACACATCAGGGCTACTGGAGGCAAAGCCCAATCTTCCATTGCAGGTGTGAGCATTCATAGACAGACCTCAGCTGGTAGTTATCTTGAGTCTGGAATTGCGGGGTGGAATTATTATTAAATTCTCTGGCTTGTGCTGTACAGGAGGTCAAACTAGGTGATCATAATTTAGATGATCATAATTGTCCCTTCTGCCCCTAAAAGCTATTAATCAAAATCTCCTTTTTAGCCTCCTCTCCCCCCCCCCCCCATAAAACCCCCACAAACAAAACCAACATAAGGAGAGGTGGGCCCTTCCTAGAAACTGGAAAAACTTTCTGTGTAGAAACCATTTCTCGGGTTTATTTTTTGGTCTCTTCCTTCCTTCCCTCTCACTTTCTTTTAATCGCTTAGGACATTTACATGAAAATAGGATCCTTGTTGCTTAGGAGTTAATCTGCTTCTGTTGCTTATTCCCCACCTGAAATTCTCAAGGGATCCATTACTGGCAGCCTGCAGATGAAATGGCCTGTAGAAGGGGGAGTAGTTTCTTTTAATTTACAGGTGAAGCAGTGTTGCTTCTCTTGCTCCCCTGCCTTTTTTTTTTTTTTTTTTTTCCCCCTCTTCTCTCCCTGGCTGCCTGTTCCCAGGTTAGTGGAAGAGGAGCACAGCTAGTCCCTTAACCTTCCCTACTGTAAGTAGTTTAAATCTGAGAGCTTGGGCATTATGGTGGTGACTCTGAAGGCTCTGGGATTTATTGTTCTCTTAAAGCAGACTATTAATTCTAAAAATAATCCTTGTAAGAATGTAGCTTTTAATAAAAATTGCCCATAAACTTATATAATTAAAGAAGTGGTTTTTCTATTCTTCTAAAACTTGCTCACCAGGCATATTGTGGGTTATCTCTGCTCTTGCTAACTCCTGCTGTCTGCTTACTCCTTCTACCTGCACTTGTTCAACATGTCTCTTGATAGCAGATACGCATGTTGCATACACTAGGGAACAGGTGAGGTGAAACTGGAAAACGTTTTAACTCTTCAGAAACACTCCTTTAACCCACTCTGCCCGTGTTCGCAGATCTGTGGGCCGGTGTTGAATTATACCACCTTCTGTAAGCTTCAACTTACCATTCCTAGAAATACCACCCTTTTGTGCCTCTAAAAGTGGTAATTCCTGAGGCATGAGGCACATTGCTTCCTGGAACGCTGTGACATCCTACATGTGAGTATCCGTGATGAACGGATCTCTCTGTGTCAGGGTTTTATTTCAGGCAGCAGGATTGTGCCCTAGGTGTGTAATCCTGAATGTGCTGCCATGCAGTTTATAAACTGCTGTGGCAGCAGGACAAGCTGTAATATTAGGGATGTTTGGGAGTGCTGGTTAGTAAACAAGAGAAATGCTACACAGCATAAGATGTCCGCTGCTTAGGAAGACTTCCAGATTTAGAAGTGCTGCTAATGTCTAATGCCAGGGGCACTTGGAGAAGATGGGAGAAATGGGGGCATTAGAAAAAATGTATCTTACTGGCCAGCATTTCTTATCAGACTCATTATCTCCAGAAAAGGCAACTCAAGCATCAGCGGGTGACGGGAGAATGGAATCATCTGATATACATGAGACCAATATAAGGCAAAACCCTCATTTAAAATCGTATAGCCTGGCTTTCCGAAGGTCCTGGGCACCTGCAGCTCCTATTGACTTCAATGGATATTCTGTACCTCAGAAAACCAGGCCATTACCCCCAATTTTTGGTCCGTGACAAGGCACTTGCATCTGGATACGTTTCTGAAATGAAACCAGAGAGAACATCTGTCTCCCAGGTAACACGAAAGGCCTGCAGGTGAGCTGCAGCAGTGTGGTTTTCTGGGTGGAGCTGCTCTTTTGGGTCTCCGATAAGAAGTTCTGTGCTCTTGTGGGAGCCGGTCCTGTGTTTGAATCCTGTTGCCTACTGATGTGTGGAGAGATGTGTGCACGCACAGTAGGCTTAGAACATACTTGTTACTATGTTGGTATAAAATGATACATATAGGGCTGCAGATACCCAAAGGCCTTTACAAATATAGAGCAAACCCCATTCCCGGCCCTGGAGTGCATATTGTCGAAGGCCCTGATCCTGTAACAGACTGTATGTGCTTAACTAACCATGTGAGTCCTCCCCTTGATTTCAGGGAGGCCGTTCAAATACAAATATCCTGTAGGCTTTGTGTTTCAAAGAGCTGTTTTCTCCTTCCACCCCTCCGCTTTTGCCTTAGTGTTAGATTGTTTATGGCAATGCTGAGAGAGGCGGGGTATGGGGGTGGAAGATTATTGGCAGTTATAGGAACTGGTAGAGGGAAGATCCAAGAGATTTGAGGCCCCATTTACAAACCCTGTTGCAACACGTGACTGCCTGTGGGTATTAGTCTAGATGAGTAGTGGTGCCTTCACTTGCCCAATACCCACGTGGAAATGCAGGTAGTTCATACAATATTATTGTATTACAGTAGTGCCTAGAGGCCCCACTGAGAGAGGGCCATATTATACAGAAATACAGTTGACAGGTGCAATGAGTGAAGGTGCATCTGTTGTTCCATGTTACAACATTTGAGCCCTATGTATCTTGGGTAGTTCAACAAATTACTTGAGCACCCGCTTGAATCTGTGGTCATCCTTTAGAAATAAGACTTTCACTTTGCTTTAACCAAAGATTTCTGACTTCAAGGGATGGTTAGGAGGAGGGGCTACCACAAGGCCACGAAGGGAGGCACAAAGGTATACGTTACTGTGTTGTGTAGTTCAACAGTATTCTTGCTGTAGGCTTGATGGCCAGCAAAGTACTCAGATTGATTTACTTGCTTTTGGGATGTTTTTCTTCCCGCTACATCTTACAGTGCTGGTGAAGTCGTGTAGTTGGTTTTGTGTCACACAGTAAGTCTTGGCTTTGGTATAGTGGGGGACACACTTTTCAAAGTCCCGTTCATGTCACACCTTGTCTTCTTGTAAACTTTACAGGAGGAGTTTGCTGATGCAACTAGGATTTAATGATGCTGCCTGAATTGTTGTTACCCCAGAATGCAAAGCAGTGGCAGGTTCTGATACCTAGTATGAGGCTGATGTCTGCCTCCAGGCACAAGTGAATTACGTCCATACGCTGACTCTCTTAGGAATCATTTTAATTTCACTTGCAACCTGAGCCTGTTTTTCCTCCCCTTAGAGCCATTAAAGTACATGGCATTTGTGGCTCTGTGTTGTTGGGTGCACTCTGGCTCTCACTGTGACTTACTAATCCTATTTAACAAATCCTTTTAGTTGTTTACATGTGATACACTACATCAGTGGTTTTCAACCTTTTTTCATTTGCGGACCCATAACAAATTTCAAATGGAGGTGTAGACCCCTTTGGAAATCATAGACATAGTCTGTCGACCCCCAGGGGTGCATGAACCATAGGTTGAAAACCATTGCACTGCATCATTATGAGGCATCTCCTTAAAGATATTATTGTTGCATCCTTCCTGTCTCCCTTTGGAGGAGCAGGAAAGTAACTGGGTGAAAACAATGCTGCCCGCTGCATTGACCTAGTTCAGGGGTCAGCAACCTTTCAGAAGTGGTGTGCCAAGTCTTCATTTATTCACTCTAATTTAAGGTTTCGCATGCCAGTAATATATTTTAACGTTTTTAGAAGGTCTCTTTCTATAAGTCTATAATATATAACTAAACTATTGTTGTATGTAAAGTAAATAAGGTTTTTAAAATGTTTAAGAAGCTTCATTTAAAATTAAATGCAGAGCCCCCTGGACCTGTGGCCAAGACCCGGGCAATGTGAGTGCCACTGAAAATCGGCTCACGTGCCGCCTTTGGCATGCGTGCTATAGGTTGCCTACTGCTAACCTTGTTTCTCTCAAAAATATTAATCATAAGCAAATCGAAGTAGCGAGCCCATCAAGAAGTGCCAGTGCGGGGCTTGAGATCCTCAGGTAAAAGGTGCTCTACAATTGCAGTGTGTTAACTTCCAGCCTTCTACAACAATATTGTAAATTATTTGACCTACTGCGGTTAAGCCCACACCAGATTTGTAACAACAATAGCCAGAGATAAGTTCTACTTCTACTACAGAAATGATTCTGTAGATAAATGAAGCAAAGTACAAATGAACTCTCTGGCTTTTGCTGCTGTGCGCTCAGTGATATTTGCGCAGTGAACAACTCCGACTTTTATAATAAAAGTGCCTGCTTCTTGGGACAGAATGTTTTCCAAGGTCTTGGAAAGATAAGAATTGAGTGTTCCAACACGCATATTAAACTTGCATTGCATGTGTTAATGTAACCAGGAACAAACTGACTTTTCTGCTCAAAGCAGGGCTAGAGACTTTATTTAAAACAAGGAAACAAAACACAACCCAAACCCTTCTTTTGCCTCTGAAAGCCAAATGGAATTTTTCTCCCCTCCTAGTTGTCTTGCTCTGCCCCATTTTTCAACATTAACCTTGTCATAGTATCAAGTTCTCTTGTGATTCATGGAATGTGGAGTCTTATTGAATGCTACCTTGGAAAAGTAATCGCTGAATGAGTTCGGGGGAGGGAGGAGAGCAAGGGGATGCATTGCAGGAGTGAATTGTTCCCAGTTTGGAGTTTAGTATGAGAATTTTGAACAGTTTGTTTTCCAAGTGAATGAGTGATATTAATATGTTGTTTCCATAATGGATGAGCATTGTTATTGAGAAAAAAATAAAATGTATGGTATTGTTTTTCAAAGTATATTTCCAGATACTACAGAACATCAAATTGAGGCTTTTGCCATGCCCGATTAAACCAAACGTATGAACAATCACTAGCAAGTATTAGTAAATAAACAATTTGCAAATGGATACTGTTCCCCCTCGGCTAATCGCACTTGTTTTCTAATTGATTATGCACACCTTGATTTTCCATAGCATTGGCTGGCCCCTTTTCTAAATCTAAATAATACTTCTTAGCTCTTACACCAGTGTAGCACTTTTCATCTGTAGATCTCTGAGCCCTTTACAAAGGGAAGGTAAAATAATACTACTAATCTGATACTTTTAGTTATTGGCGTATAAAATGTAACTAAAAATGCTGAACAACCATAAAAAGAGGAATTTGGAATGAAATGCCTTTTCACTTTCAAAATAATGTCATAGTTTTAAAAAAGCATTACTGTTTGGCAGTGTTTTAATGAAGGAAGTGGAACAACAAAATAAAGAACTCTCCTTGTAGAAGTCTTCTGGGCATGACCACCTCCCCTCCCCACAATCCCAACCTAGCTGCACATATCCGACCAATGTCTAAAGAACCCCAGGCCTTGCGAATGTGGTTTATGGATGACTCCAGTATAAATTGACCCTATGCTGACATTGCCCCTGGATCAGGGTCCAGCTGGGAGTTAAAACATACAGTACAACTGCGGTGACTTTTGTAAACTTAACCCCAGTGAAACCAATTCAATGATCTGTTGGGAATGGGGTCTTTTTCTGTGTACACGACTCCTCTTGCTGTTCGCTGAAAAGGGCAGTTCTCCACACTTGGGAGAAGAGAGCAGTGCAGCTAGGACAAGCTTGCCGCATATATTATTGAATTTGGAGAAGATTTTGGCACAGATCAGCCTCACGGTGATGCTTTTTTTCCATTTTGATGCTTTTTCTGTTTTAGGTGATACTGCTGATGGCAGCGCTGCTAAAACACTTTAATTCTATGATGTTTACCCCTTAGCTCCTGATGGAATGGAAGTGGGGTATATTTAGCTAGGTTATAGCTTGTTTAACATCAGGTGGTTGTTGTGGGAAAGTATCAACGTGTGGGGAAAAATGATCTGTAATATGTAAGATTTCTACTAGCTGCCTCAGTGTTTAGTTGTTTGAGCTGTTGTGCAACCCAGTATGTAATCTGAGATTCAGTTGGAGTTTTTTGTTGCATCATTAGACCTCCTCTTTCATTATTGGTTTAGGAACATTATATAGATCTCCTAATTAATGTAATTATGTTAAAATACTACATCCCCTCGGTGACGTGTTGTTTTGAGCAGTGAAGCAATTTAATTCTAAGGTTGCCTACTTGGTGTTCAGTCTGGCAAATCTGATCAGATCAGCACCAGATTAAAAGCAGATATTTGTGAGGCATTAGAACACTAGAAAAAGGCAGTTGGTAGCCCACTTTTAGAGCCTCTCTGGCTGCCAACTCCTTTCTGTATGCTAAGCAGCATGGTCTAGGGGGTAGGGCACTGACCTGGGGGTCGGGATCAGGGTTCTGTTTCCACCCCTCTGCCCGTGATCTGGTGTGAGACCTTAGGCAAGTCACTTCACCTTTCTGTGTCTCCATTTCCCTTCTTAAAGTTTGTCTGTTTAATCTGTAAACTCTGTGACATAGGGACTCTTACTATATATAGGCAAAGTGTCTAGCACAATGCGGCCTCACTCTTGGTTGGAGCCTCTAGGCATAAAAATGATAATTTGAGGGGGGGAATTTGCTCTTTGAGGTTAAGAATCTCATATCCATATAAAATATAAACTCTATCACTGAGGCAGTGTTTATTTCCTTGTTTTATCCTGTACAATGGAATCCATTTTAATGAATAGCTGATATGGCTAAACTTTTGTTCCATACTCCTCGCTGTGGTATCTGATTTTTTAATTTTATATTTCTCTTCCTTCCCACATATTTTCTGTGTGTGTGTCTGTGTGTGTGTCTGTGTGTGTGTGACCGATTTGTTGTTGATTTGTGGAAAAGTAAAGTTAAATAAATGAGTTCTAATTTAATTACTTCTATGACCCCAATTACTGCCATATTTGAGCACCTCGCAATCTGTAATGTGTTTATTTTCACAATACCCCTGTGAAGTAGGGAAGTGCTACTATCCCCATTTTGCAAATGGGAACTGAGACACAGAGAGACTCTGTCCTGGTCTACACTGAAAAGCTACATCCGCGTAGCTACATCCCTCAGAGGCGAGAAAAACTTGCACCCCTGAGAGATGTAGGTAAGCCGACCTAACCCTTGGCATAGACCGTGCTAGCTGGCCACCCAGCTACTGCCTCTCGGGGAGGTGGGTTAACTACAGCTATGGGAGAACCTCTCTAGCCTCTGTAGTAAGTGTCTACACTGAAATGCTACAGTGGTGTAGCTGCTCTAACCACTGGACCATCTGTTCTCTGAATTTTGCATTTAGTTCTGAAGGAGGTGAGATTCTTGGTTATTCTGCCATCCCCAGGAGAAAGTTCTGCAGTCATAGGCCAGTTGCTGAGAAAGCGCAATTCCCTGTGCTTGCTACCCTCATCATTTTAGCTAGCTGTTCCACTTGAATATAGCTGCTGGCAGGTCATGGTTATATAGATGGAGGTGTAGAGCCTTGCGTACCTAGGGCAACCCATCTAGAAATACTGAGGACAAAACCTTGGGATTGAAATGTTCCCCTTAGGAAGCTAACACAGAGAAAAGGGCATGAAGGTGATGGGCTCTAAATGCCCTGGATTGCAGGGCAGGTGGACTGCTGTATTATCGTCCATTTTGGAGTTTTCTCCAGGGTCAGCTGCTTCTTTCCTAGGAATGAGTTGCAATAGGTTTAGGTTCTGTTTACGTTTACTTCTCTGCTCTGAAAAATACCACATCCAGTAGCAACAAAATCCTCTTGCCCAAGGACACCTGCTTATAGGAGTGAATCCATTCAAAGAATGCATGGTATTTGCTTTTCCCAAAGCGTTGTGCACTTGAAACTTTGCCTCTTGCAAGACCACTTGTGAATACGTGCTCACAAGCTAGGGAGAGAAACCCATCCTTTTAGGATGGAGCACAGGGTTTACATGTGTAAAATAAGCATTGAGATGCTCCATCAACAGCGCCTCAGCCTGTGGGTTAGCAACGACAGTGTTCTTGTAGTGCTCAGCTTGCTGTTCTTGCATTTCCTGCACATTTCCTGGTCTGCGGGTGAGGGTTTATTTTGGGCTCTGGCCCATGTTAACAGAGGGGATAACTTGTTTAGATTATAGTCCGAATGTCGTCATAGAAGAGACATCATCCTTTGTGTCTTGTACTAACAGACAGAGGCTGTGCCTCCTGGAAGGGAAACGCTAACACACAGAAGGAGGATCCATGGTGTCCTTCTTTTGAGGAGAGGGTTGTAGGCTCGAGTCGTCATAGCCACTTGATGTTGCTTGGAGTTATTTGCCTAAAAAAAAAATACAGTTCTTTGGCTGGAGATGGAAACGGAGTCTTAGTATGAAGCTTATAACATTAGTGCACATCATCAATCAGTATTTTTAAAATCCATAAAAAGTTCATAGAATACTCTTACTGTCCCCCAAATACACTAGAATATGGTGATACAGACCCTGAGATGGTTCTCCAAGAGCTTACTTTTTTTAACAAACAAAAATATTAATAATACTCATGTAGTATGAAGGTTGTGACACATTCCAGTAAAAGCAAGACTGAGTCTCTGGGCTCAATCCTGCTCTCATTAATATGTATTTCTGAATATTCTGGTTGTGCACAGAAATTGGGCCACATTTCTAATTCTGTCTAAACAGTGGGACAAACTTCCAAAAGCCTTCCACGAGCTGGTTTTATCTTCGGAAGGACCAGTACAAACTGAAGAGGATATTCTGTAACCAGAAAGGCTATGCATATATGTTATGGCAATGTATAAATATGTGCATGCAAATACAGCCATCAGAGAAGGGGGCAAAAAATCTGTTCAGAATCTTGTAGATGGGACAGCAGTTTGGGGATGTAGTGAGGGCAGGCAACATTTTCATTCGTTTAATTTGATACTAAATTGTAAAGCGGGGGTTGTTGTGGTTTTTGAAGGGAGTCATTACTGTGGGATTGGCCTCATTTGGGTGTCTTGGTTATTATGAGGTCCCAGCTGCAACAAACAGTTCAAAATAATCAATTGTTTATCGTGTAGCTCATTGGTGCCCAGTTTTTGTGCTCCATTTGGATTTGTTGAAAGCTTAATTATTACAATTACAAACAGATTCTGAGATACCTGTCAAAACCATTGAAGCTTGCAAAGCGGAAAATACATAACATTTTTCAAAGGGAAAAAAATCCTTATTTTAAAAAAGGAAATAACTTTAAAAATGTGGCTTCTGGCTTTGTTAATGTTTGTTTCATTTGGGTTTTTTTGTTTTGTTTTAACTGAAAGATAGGCAAGCCTATGGTTCAGCTTACTTGACTCTTTAGGGGAAATCAACAGGACACCTGTAAATCAGAATAGGTGCTTCCTTGTCACTGGTTGGTTCTTTCTCTTTGCCCTGAAATTGTTTTTAAGCTTTTTTTTTTAACGGAGTATAAGTCACTTTTCTTAAGACAGTACTAAACTAAACTACATTGTTGTTCACTTGTAAAGGCAATGTATGATGTTGTCTCATTCTAAGCAGTCAGGCTTCGGGGGACACACTCCCACATTTAAGCACATGGTGGCAATTACGTTTGTAACTCCCAACCCTGCCAAAGTGCAAATCTAATCCTGGCACTGGAATTGTATCTTTAAAATTGTGCAAATTCCCATGACCGCCCCCCAAACCTCAATCTCTTTAGTAATTCACCAGTGATATGGGCAGAGTGTTCTCCAATCTTTTCAACGTGAAAGGTTGCATTTAGACTTGACTACAGAATGATCTGCCATCCAATGATCATATTTTGCCAGATGGGACAAAGATATTTCTCAGATCAGAAGTAGACTGTTTAGGTGATTAGCTGGTGGCAAATTTGTGACTTCTGTTTAACTCTGTTTATTTCATTTTTACTAACACCACCATCACCTTGCTTGTCTGTTTGGTTCCACTGTGTGTTCTGTCTCACACATAGATTGTAAGCCAGGGATTGGGAATCTTTGGCACGCGGCCCGTCAGGGAAAGCCCCGGCGGGCCGGGCCGGTTTGTTTACCTGCAGCGTCTGCAGGTTCTGCCGATCGCAGCTCCCACTGGCCGCGGTTCACCGCTCCAGGCCAATGGGGGCTGCGGGAAGTGGTGGCTAGCACGTCCCTCGGCCCGCGCTGCTTCCCGCAGCCCCCATTGGCCTGGAGCGGCAAACCGCGGCCAGTGGGAGCCGTGATCAGCCGAACCTGCGGACGCTGCAAGTAAACAAACCGGCCTGGCCCGCCAGGGGCTTTCCCTGACGGGCCGCGTGCCAAAGGTTGCCGATCCCTGTTGCAAGCTCTCTGGGGCCATGACTGTCTTCTCTGATACTTATCCAGGGTCTAGCACAATAGGATCCTGATTGGGGTTCCTATGCAACCCTAATAAAAATTCACAGAGGGCTGTATGAGCCACTCTTGAAGACATCTCTAAATAGTGTGCCAATCCAAAAGCTTAAGGAAAAATCCTCTTTATGTTGGCTTAGGCTATTTGCCAAGATAGTAATCACAGTTAGCGTCATAGACGCTTTGACTATCTCAGACTTCCTCATTCTTCTGTGTTCTACATCACTGTAGGTGCTGTAAAATACCATAGTGCTGAGATATCAAGGTGAACAGCCTCCAAGAAATACTTTAGATAGTAACCAGTGGTCAGTTAATACCTAATTGTGTTCACATGCATTAAACTGGTGATTCTGAAGGTGAATACGATTTGTTCAGTTCAGCATTGCAGCTGTCTTATTGCTACATAATTTATCCTTCTTTGCTTGGCTTCTGTGTCTTTCACTGTGAAATCCTTTTGAGTATAATTCATGCTTTTTGAACATATGGGCAAAGTTCACCTGTTGTGTCACTGAATTGACCTCATTTGGACATCACACAAGGAATGAACACGACGCAATGGTTTTATATCTTAGCTTCTTGTTTTTGTAACTTCTGGATACCTGAGTTTGTCCTTTCTCTGACCACAAGTGAAAGTTAGTTTCAAATTCTTACTGCAGTGTCTTATAGATGTTCTTTCCACGTCACACAACTGCTCAACAATTTAACATGATTGACAGCGTCTCTTCTTAAGAGAATCACAGGACTGGTATAGTAGAAGGTGTTGCAGGTCAAAATCAAGGGGCATTGTCAGAGCTATGTGGGTGTTCCAGAGTTGCTTTATTATTTTTGGGCTTTGAGAAGATAACAGCTGAAAATCCACTGGATGGATTGTAGATTTTCTTTATTTTGACAAAGGAATGGCTTTTTACATCCAGTGCTGTGGCATTACAATTTGAGTGAATTTTTAGCATCATGTGAGAGAATTTCAGTGTGGCTAAACCCTCTGCAAGTCATATTGGAAAACTTCACCCTGAGTGATAGGCTGTATCAGATCAAACAACAAAACCACTATCTTCCAGACACCATCCTTTTTGAACCAAATGAGTATTAAGATGTGTGTTTCTTTATCTAGCAGGCTCTGCAAGCGAGCACCAGATAGAAATGCACAGTACTAGAAGTAACGCTGTTAGAGGATTAATTTCCACTTTAATGTCTATTGTATTGTCAACCAGGAGGGAAATTATTTCAAGGGTGGATTTCAGATTTTTGTAAGCTCTCTTTGTGAACCATCTGGGTTTGCCAACAAAGAAACATGGAAAGAGGCATACATTCTCTACAAGAGCTGGTTGAAAACTTTTGAATTTTGGAATTTCAATTACATTTTGAAAAAAGACACTTTTTAAAAAACAGCTCTATTCTCTACCATTGTTCCCCGAGTATCAGTTATTTCCCATGGGTAGTAAAATGATACCATTTTCTATACAATAGAACCTTGCTAAACTGCACAAAAAGTCTCCTGACCTCTCAGCAAAGACTCAATAAGAGACTGCATTGCAGCTTTTGCTATTAATAGGTCTTCATTCATTTAATGAAATGTTCTACTGTGCAACATTATAATTAAAGCCATACTATATTTGTGAGAATAGATGAACAAGGTATATTTTGTGATGTGTGTCTTTGCTTTTTGCATTCTGTGTTCACTTGCTAATTCACACAGGGTAAAGAGTTTCCCAGTCACTAATTCTACCACTGTCATTTTACTGATCATAAATGCACTTTTAATCCTGAGCCCACTAAAGAATATTGTTTCAGTGTGAGGGAGAGCAGCTACCTATCTCTGCTTATAAATGCCTTCCTGGCCAGGAGAGAACAAAGATCGATGCTCCCCTTCCTTGGATAGCAGGAGACAACCTGTTGAGCTTTCTAGTTTCAGCTGACTTGTGTGTACACAGGAACTTTTCCTGCTGTGGTGACCAAGTGATGGTCTGAGGTGCTGACTTTGTTTTAACTAATAAAATCTCCCACAGAGCATTAATAAATTGAACTACTAACTGTACTCTCTTCTCTCACCATTCTGAATTGTATGTTAAGAACCCAACTTCCCTATTTTGTTAAACTGTCCTCTTTCCATGTGCACTTAGTGGGACAGATTAATCCCTTTGGGTGCAGTATGGGAAGCAAGTTATACCCTGGAGCAGGGGATTTGCCTGTGGAAGGGTATGCAGGAGTATGCTTTACATTCTAGCTGGGGATCCACAGAACCCTGATAGTGGAGGCTTCTTCCAGCTAGGCTGGCTCTCCTCTGCCCCTTCTGCGCTGGTCGTTTTTTACTAAGTTCCCTGGAGAGTGGATCTTGCCAGCAGCATGTGCTTGTGCTCCTGCTCCAGATGGATTTCCACCTGAAACGAGTTTATTTAATCTTTGTAGGAGTTCCATTTAGAACAAGATGTATCTTTCACTTCAATATAATTGAACCATCTATGGAAAGGGGGGCTTTGCCATCCTCATCTGCATGTCACTTGGAGGAGTAAAGGGTAAGAGAGCTGTTTGTTCACTCCCACCTTCAGAATGTTACTACTTTTTGAAATGTGAAGCTCCACAGGTTAATGGAGACTTCCATCCTCCCTTCTGGACCAATCACTGGCTTGTATTCAAATTAACTGCTTGTCCCACTTCAACTGTTTTCTGTCTCTCGCTTTTGTATACGTAATTCTAAAGGTCCCTCTATGCCAGTGGTGCGTCAAATGATTCCAATTTTCTCTTTTCCAGGACCCGTATATCGCTTTCTGCTGCGATTCTTTGTGCTTGACTTGGAGGTCTTGAAAGAAGCTGCACGCTGCTGCATGCAGTTACAGTAAGGTTAAACACTTTTTATTGATCAGTGCTGAATAGAAATAGTTGAGATTACATGTTCTTGTAATGTTATCTCCCAGACTTTTCTGCTGATACCACAGGAAGATGCTGATATCAAAGCACATTTCTTAAATTGGTTTAACAGATTATTATTTTGCTACAATTAATTTTTTACAATTGACTTGAAGTAGAAGTCAAACAACATAACTATCACATTGAAGAACAACAAAACAGGTACAGAGATTTCATAAAGCTATTGGAACAGAATGCAATACTAGCATTATACGTGGAGTATGGTGTGTTAATTATCAGTCTCACTGTTAAGCTCACCGAGTTCCCCATTTGACACAGTGTGAAATGCATTTCTCTCCCTGTCTCTCTTTCTTGGAGGTGGGGAATTTAGCTCTGTCCCTGTAGATTTGCCATTTCCCCTGCTATTTTATTTACAAGACCCCACATTACAGGGGTCGTTTGAGATAATCAGCTGGACGTGAGTTCCCCGTGTGACACTGTGGCCAAAAGAGCTAATGCAGTACTAGGATGCATAAATAGGGGAATTTGAAGTAGAAGTAGAGAGGTTATTTTACCTCCTATTTGGCATTGGTGCAACTGCTGCTGGAATGCTGTGTCCATTTGTGCCCAAAGTTCAAGAAGGATGTTGATCAATTGGAGAGGGTGCAGAGAAGAGCCACAAGAATAATTAAAGGACTAGAAAACATGCCTTATATTGGTAGACTCAAGGAGCTCAATCTATTTATCTTAACAAAGAGGAGGTTAGGGAGTGACTTTTTTACAGTGTACAAGTATCTACCTTGGAACAAATATTTCATGATGGGCTTTTCAGTCTAGCAGAGAAGGTATAAAATGATCCAATGGATGGAAGTTGACGTTAGATAAATTCAGATTGGAAATAAGGTGTAAACTTTCAACAATGAGAGTAAGGAACCATTGTAACAATTTACGTAGGGGCTTGGTGAATTCTCTGTCACTAACAAATTTTAAATCAATATTGGATGTTTTTCTAAAAGATCTGCTCTAGGAATTATTTTAGGGAAGTCCTATGGCCTGTGTTATACAGGAGGTCAGATTAGATTGTCACAGTGGTCCATTCTGGCCTAAGAATTTATGAAGTAAAGACTGGATGAGCCATACGATGGCTTTTCTATTGTACCTTTGATCGTAGGAGAGGAAGCCTAGCAGCTTCTGAAATTCCCCTATTGTGCTTGGTGGTTTCTCTGCAACAGCACAAACAGCTATGGTGTCAACTGGATCCATCTTATAAACTTCAGCAGACACCCCCACTCCCACGTAACATACCTCTCTCTTAAAGAGGTCACATTAAGAAGCTTTCAGTTTAATTCCATGTTTCTATAATTGTTGCAGTACTCCCCTTACATTCTCCATGTATTCTTCAAAGGAACTGCTGTAAGCATGTAAAACATACCTTATCCCTAAGGTCCACAAGGCACTCTTCCATACGCCCTAGAAGTCAGCAAGTGCATTTGTTAAACCGAAGGGGATTCTAACCTGTTCATACAGGCCCCGTGGGGTAATCAAGGGCATGATGTGATGGCTTTGTTCAGCCATGAAACTTTGATGGTGGGCCTTCCCTTGATCCAAAATGAAGAACTGGATTTACCTCTTAATCCAGTCAGAACATCATGAATTTGAGGGATGAGTTCTGTCTGCTATGATTTTTCCATTCAATTCCCAATAGTCAATGCAGAATCTTAGACTACCATCCTTTTTCCGGACACGTACCACTGATGATGGATAGGATGACTGATTTTGTAACACAGCCCCTGTTTAGGAGCTCTTGTAGATATTCCTTTACCTCTTTATATAGTGGATGAGGCACTGAGATGTAAGTCTTCTGTATGGGTTGCTGGTAATGTCATCTGCGGACTAGAGATCTATTCCATGTCTCTGTCATCTTTGGAAAAAGCTTTGGGCTCCTCTTTCAATAGCTGCTGGGGCATTTTCCTTCGCATCTCTGACAAATGGCTCAGGTTCGCTATTGGTTTAAACAGATCGGTCATCTCTTCTGCTTAGAGACTGTTCTCTTTCCTGGTATGACCATCTCTTTTTAAGCACTGATACCACCTGGAAAGGTTTTATCTGTTGAGTATCCATCCACCTAAATTTCAGATTTAATTCACAGTAAACTTCCCAGCACAGTTCATCCTTTCAGCGTTACGTCATGTTTTGAAGGGTTACTCACAGGGATATTTATCCAGCAAGGTGATCCTTTAGGTATTTTGGCTAGTGTGTCTCATGTCCAAATCCTTAGGCCATTGAGCTGCAGCATCTGACTCAAATATTGCTATTCAACTTTCAGTATCCAGGCCTGTAAGAAGCCAACATGCTGCATTAGTGGCTGTTCCTTTGGGGATAACATATACCCCTTTCCCCCCACTTTAAGCATTCACAATGTGTCAGAATTGTTTATTTCTGATGGAGTTCACAAGAGTTGCTACTTTGGCCATGCCCAAATGAGGAAATAGATGTTTTGTATTGTTAATAAAGCTAAGTGCTGGTGCCTCGTCAGGTAAATTGCAGCAGTGGTGTTCGAGGAGATGGGCAATAACACTGTGGCCAGTGATAGAGTTCTCCAGCACAGGAACAGTTAAGATGTTGTCATCTTTGCTTAATTGGAACTGGACTTCAATCCATCCTTCATAAGGGATTTGAGTTCCATTGGCAGCTTTAAGATCAAGCCCATCTTCTATTTTCAGTAACTCTTCAAGCTTCCTATGGCGTGTCCTTGGGCGATTATCTTACATCCACTGGCTCAAGAAGACCATGCACACTAGTGTCTCATAGTTTTCGCTTTATTGAGGAAACACCACACCAAACATCTCTTTCCAATTGAGTTAGTCACTCTGGTTTGCAGTTCGGGCATTAGATGGCAGACATGGGTCACTCCTGGTAAATCAGACACAGGGCTGTCAGCTTTGTCTCTGCTCTCTTGTGATTGTCCTGCCTGATGCTGAAGCTGACTTTGGGACTTTGAAGTTCCACCAAGCACTCCTGGTTTTGTTGGGGTGACCCTCGGCCAGTCCCTCAAGTGATCCTCCCTGCACGGCATCCCGACTGGTAGTGTTCTCCACTCTCACATCTGAAACAATGGTTATAAGTACTGCCTCTGCCAGATTGCCTGCAGCTCTCACACACGTTCTCTTTTCTGGCATTACCTGTCTGCAGGTGTCCTCGTCCAGTATCAATCACTGCTTTTATCTTGTGTCTAGACAGCTTGTCTTACTATGTTAATTTTGGCTTTCATTTATTTAATTTAATCAATACAGGCCTTTAGTTCCCTAGCTTCATCAGTGGGTTATCTTTAGAGATCTCTTTTCCCATAGATGGAGGTGCTGCTTCCCCCTCCAGCCCCTGTTGTGTAGGCACTGGTTTCACAGAAGTACATGTTACTGCCTTAGTATGGGTTCCTCAGTTTCTGTTTTCTTTTACCTCCTCACTTTCAGCACTGGTGGTTTCTCTAATAAGGTCTCATCTGCATCCTGGTTATCTTTTAAAAATAGGGTGGTATTGCTATTCACATGTTATTTTGAGATCCTGTCAGGACTGAGTGGAGGAACATGCATGTGTGAGGAGAGGATCGTACCTTAGGTTAGAGTCAGCTTTCAGAGTTCTGTCTACGAAATCCTGCAGTCACTCCTTTAGCTCTTGTGAGCTGCTGGTAAAGTTCAGTTGTATTTTTTCCCTCATAATAGGACCGTAGAGTCTTAGTTTTGGCAAATTCAGATCAGTTTTCCCCTTCTGAGGTTCAGTTCTGGGAATTCTGCTCTGATTAGAGCCTCCATGATCTTCTCTTCAGTATACTACTTTTGAATCCCACTTTGTCTTCCAGAATTGAATGCAGAATGCCAGAATACTAAAACTTAAGCTATCCTTTTAGATGGGGGTTGCCAATCTTTCCTGCTATTTTAATTTTTTTATTTTAAACTGGTTGTGTTTTCTGGAGTGGGGATGACCACACTTTTGCAAGGTTTGGATTTAATTTCCTTCTTGCTTTCCCGAAACTGTATTTCAAGCAACTGTCATTTTTCAGCATACTATTTCTGAATTGCCTCTAGTTTAGGAGCTTCAGATTGCTGTAGCAATGAGTTGTAAAATCTTCTCTGAGCCCCAGTAATGTAGACAGTCCCTGCTCTCCCAACTCTTCACTATAAGGGTATGTCTACACTACAGGATTAATTCGAATTTATATAAAACCGATTTTATAAATTCGAATGTATTCGGCCACACTAGGCACCATTAATTCGGTGGTGTGCGTCCAAGCTACCATAGTAGCATCGATTTCCAGAGCGTTGCATTGTGGGTAGCTTTTACATAGCTATCCCATAGTTCCCGCAGTCTCCACCCCCCTTGGAATTCTGGGTTGAGACCCCAGTGCATGATGGGGCAAAAAACATTGTCGCAGGTAGTTCTGGGTACAGCCTCCCCCTCCCTCCCTGAAAGCAACGGCAGACAACCATTTCGCGCCTTTTTTCCTGAGTGAACTCTGCAGACTCCATTCTGCATCAAGCATGGATCCCGTTGTGCTCCAGAACGCAGTCTTGAACATTATAAACACCTCGCGCTTTCTCGTGGAGTTTATGCTTACACAGGACCAGAAAAAAGAGGCGAGGAGGAGGAGGAGGCGGCGATTGCAGCGCAGCGACCAGCGTGATGAGGACATGGACACGGACACAGAATTCTCTGAGACCGCGGGCCCCGGTGCTTTGGAGATTATGATGTTAATGGGCCAGGTTATAGGCTTTGAACGCCGATTCTGGGCCCGGGAAACAAGCACAGACTGGTGGGACCGCATAGTGTTGCAGGTGTGGGACGATTCCCAGTGGCTGAGAAACTTTCGCATGCGTAAGGGCACTTTCATGGAACTTTGTGACTTGCTTTCCCCTGCCCTGAAGCGCCAGAATACCAAGATGAGAGCAGCCCTCACAGTTGAGAAGCGAGTGGCGATAGCCCTGTGGAAGCTTGCAACGCCAGACAGCTACCGGTCAGTCGGGAATCAATTTGGAGTGGGCAAATCTACTGTGGGGGCTGCTGTGATGCAAGTAGCCAAAGCAATCACGGAGGTGCTGCTACGAAAGGTAGTGACTCTGGGAAATGTGCAGGTCATAGTGGATGGCTTTGCTGCAATGGGATTCCCTAACTGTGGTGGGGCAATAGATGGAACCCATATTCCTATCTTGGCACCGGAGCACCAGGGTACCCAGTACATAAACCGCAAGGGGTACTTCTCAATGGTGCTGCAAGCACTTGTGGATCACAAGGGACGTTTCACCAACATCCATGTGGGCTGGCCGGGAAGGGTTCATGACGCTCGCGTCTTCAGGAACACCAATCTGTTTAAACGGCTGCAGCAAGGGACTTACTTTCCGGACCAGAAAATAACCGTGGGGGATGTTGAAATGCCAATTGTTATTCTTGGGGACCCAGCCTACCCCTTAATGCCATGGCTCATGAAGCCATACACAGGCAGCCTGGACAGGAGTCAGGAGTTGTTCAACTACAGGCTGAGCAAGTGCAGAATGGTGGTAGAATGTGCATTTGGCCGTTTAAAAGGTCGCTGGCGATCCTTATTGACTCGCTCAGACCTCAGCCAAACCAATATCCCCATTGTTATTACTGCTTGCTGTGTGCTTCACAATCTCTGTGAGAGCAAGGGGGAGACCTTTATGGCAGGGTGGGAGGCTGAGGCAAATCGCCTGGCTGCTGATTACTCGCAGCCAGACACCAGGGCGATTAGAAGAGCACACGATGAAGCGCTGCGCATTAGGGAAGCTTTGAAAACCAGTTTCATGACTGGCCAGGCTACAGTGTGAAATTTATGTTTGTTTATCCTTCCTGAAAACCCGCCCCCTTTATTGACTCATTCTCTGTAAGGAACCCACCCTCCCCCTTCCCCCAGCTTGCTTTCAAAGGAAATAAAGTCACCATTGTTTAAAAATCATTTATTCTTTATGAATTGATTATAAAAAGAGGGAGAGAACCTGAGTGGGGTTTGGGAGGAGGATCAGCGGGAAGGAAAAGCCCAGTAAAAAAAGGTTAAGAAAATGGCAGCCTTTTGCTTGGGCTGTCCACTGGGGTGGAATGGGAGGGTGTACGGAGCCTCCCCCCCCGTGTTCTTACACATCTGGGTGGGGAGGCTATGGAAAATGGTGAGGAGGTAGGGGGGTTATACAGGGGCTGTAGCGGCACAGAACCTGAGTGGGGTTTGGGAGGAGGATCAGCGGGAAGGAAAAGCCCAGTAAAAAAAGGTTAAAAAAATGGCAGCCTTTTGCTTGGGCTGTCCACTGGGGTGGAATGGGAGGGTGTACGGAGCCTCCCCCCCCCGTGTTCTTACACGTCTGGGTGTGGAGGCTATGGAACATGGTGAGGAGGTAGGGGGGTTATACAGGGGCTGTAGCGGCACTCGGTTCTCCAGCAGCCGTTCCTGAAGCTCCACCAGACGCCGGAGCATGTCTGTTTGCTCACGCAGCAGCCCCAGCGTTGCTTCCCGACTCCTCTGATCTTCCTGCCGCCACCTCTCATCTCGAGCGTCTCTCCTCTCCTCACGTTGGTCCCTTCTGTCCTCACGTTGGTCCCTCATGTCCTCACGTTGGTCCCTCATGTCCTCACGTTGGTCCCTCCTGTCCTCACGGTCACTGGCTTCTTTCCTATACTTGCAAACCGTCTCCTTCCACTCATTCAGATGAGCTCTTTCATTCCTGGTGGATTGCATGATTTCGGAAAACATCTCTTCTCTCGTTTTTTTTTTACGACGCCTTATCTGGGATAGCCTTCGGGAAGGAGGAGGGAGGCTTGAAACATTTGCACCTGCTGGAGGGAGTGAAAAAAGGAGAGAATTTTTTTAAAAGATACATTTTTCAGAACAATGCTTATACTCTTTCACGGTGTATACTATTCACATTACATAGCACATGTGATTTCTGTGCAAGGTCGCATTTTGCCTCTTAATATTGAGTGCCTGTGGCTTTGCTGCTAGAGATCACAGACGCAGGTCGGGGCAACAGAATTCACCTTGCATGCTGCCATGGTAAGCCACTGTCTTTAGGCTTCTGCGCCCTGCTTTCCCACATACCAAGCAAAGCCCGTTGTGCTGCAGTTTTCCTGTTAGCTTGTTTTCTGCTGCTGAAGGTTAACACCCCCCCCCCCCCCCATCCAATTCTCTGGGATGAGTGCTTTATCCCTCCCCCCACCGCCTGGCTGGTATCAGGGAAGATCCCTGCAGGAACCAAACTAACACCCCCCCCCCCACCCGCCATGAATTCTCTGGGATGAGTGCTTTATCCCTCCCCCCACCGCCTGGCTGGTATCAGGGAAGATCCCAGCAGGAACCAAACTAACACCCCCCCCCCCACCCGCCATGAATTCTCTGGGATGAGTGCTTTATCCCTCCCCCCACCGCGTGGCTGGTATCAGGGAAGATCCCTGCAGGAACCAAACTAACACCCCCCCCCCACCCGCCATGAATTCTCTGGGATGAGTGCTTTATCCCTCCCCCCACCGCGTGGCTGGTATCAGGGAACATCCCTGCAGGAACCAAACTAACACCCCCCCCCCACCCGCCATGAATTCTCTGGGATGAGTGCTTTCTCCCTCCCCCCACCGCGTGGCTGGTATCAGGGAAGATCCCTGCAGGAACCAAACTAACACCCCCCCCCCACCCGCCATGAATTCTCTGGGATGAGTGCTTTATCCCTCCCCCCACCGCCTGGCTGGTATCAGGGAAGATCCCTGCTAGCAAAACGCGAAAAGCTCTGGGCCAATCCTCCCCCCCCCCCCTTGCACTTGGCTAAATGCAGGGAAGGATTTCTTTTCAGCCACAGGCAAACAGCCCAGTAGGAACGGCCACCTCAGTCCCCTTAATTAAATTCCCTTATTTCAACCAGGTTACCCTAAGCGATATCACTCTCCTGAGGATTACACAGCAAGATAAAGAACGGATGTTGCTTGAATGCCAGCAAACACCGGGACCATACGCTGCCAGGCTCTGTCAGGCAATGATACCAGATTACTTGCTACTAGCATGGCGTGGTCAAGTGTCCTACCATGGAGGACGGAATAAGGCTGCACTGCCCAGAAACCTTGTGGCAAGGCTTTTGGAGTACCTCCAGGAGAGCTTCATGGAGATGTCCCTGGAGGATTTCCGCTCCATCCCCAGACATGTTAACAGACTTTTCCAGTAGCTGTACTGGCTGCGAATGCATCCCAAGTGCTCAGGGCAAATTAATCATTAAAAATGCTTGCTTTTAAACCATGTTTTATATTTTAAAAGGTAAACTCACCTGAGGTCCCTTCCATGGGGTCATGGTCTTGGGTGCTGGCTTGGGAGGCTTGGGAGGGTACTTCAGTCAGGGTGAGAAACAGTTCCTGGCTGTTGGGGAGAATGGAGAGCTGGGTGCTCTCTGCCAGCTCGTCCTCCTCCTCCTCCTCTTCCCCTTCCGCGGAATCATCAGGTGTCCCTGATGAGATTATCCCCAGCTCGGAATCCACAGTCAGAGGTGGGGTAGTGGTGGCGGCCCCCCCTAGAAATGCATTTAGCTCAGCGTAGAAGCGGCATGTCCGCGGCTCTGACCCGGAGCGACCGTTTGCCTCCTTTGCTTTTTGATAGGCTTGTCTGAGCTCCTTGACTTTCACGCGGCACTGATCTGTGTCCCTATTGTGGCCTCTCTCCATCATGCCCTTGGAAATTTTTTCATAAGTTTTGGCATTTCGTCTTTTCGAACGCAGTTCAGCTAGCACTGAATCCTCTCCCCATATAGAGATCAAATCCAGTACCTCCTGTACGGTCCATGCTGGTGCTCTTTTTCGATTATCAGCCTGCATGGTTACCTGTGCTGATGAGCTCTCTGTGGTCACCTGTGCTCTCCACGCTGTGCAAACAGGAAATGAAATTCAAATGTTCCCGGGGCTTTTCCTGTCCACCTGGCCAGTGCATGCGAGTTCAGATTGCTGGCCAGAGCGGTCACAATGGTGCACTGTGGGATAGCTCCTGGAGGCCAATAACATCGAATTGCGGCCACACTAACGGGCCCTTTAATTCGAATTAAATGGCTTCGTTGTGTGGACGGTTCCAGAGTTAATTCGAATTAAAGCCACTAAATCTGAATTAAAGGTGTAGTGTAGACCAGGCCTAAGTGGCTTGTTATAAGTTTGACTAAAGCCAAATGGCTTTTTGATGCAGTTTTACTGCTATCTTTCCCAGGAATATCCAGTCACAGGCTTCTCTTAAATGCTCATCTTTTAGCTGGTATAAGAGTCCTCCTACCTCCATAACAATGTTCTCTAACTCTCTCCCAATGGTAGTGCTTGCAAACAGTTTTCCCCTCTGCTTCCTGGGAAAACTTTGTGGACAGTCACTTTTCTGCTTCCATTATCTTCTGGCAGATTTTCCTGGAACAGCCTGCAGCAGCTTCTAGGTAGATCCATCTCTCAGAGAGGTTAGATCACTGCAGTTCAGCCTCTCCTGCTTGTGCTTGCCAAATGTTGCAGTCCCAGGCCAGGGATGGGTTTAAGATTGAGGTTTTATTAAACAAAATATAAAAAAGCAAGCAAAGACAGCCTGCATAAGCCTCACACCAGCTTAGTTTCACCAGAACTAACAACCACCTCCTTGCTTCCCCACTATGTTTCCTTGTACCCCGTCAACAGTGCTTCAAACCCATAAAGGGACAGAACAGAGGTAAATTAACCCTGACATTCCCCTATGACTGCTACACAACCATAGCACCTTCCAATCAGGATGTCACACCTACCTGTCTTATATCTTGATGGAGGTAACCGGTCATAGTTGCTGCTGTACATCAGCAGAATTGGCTCAATAGCTTTATTCAGGCTAACTCTTGCTAACAGTTCTGGTCAACAAAGAGTCCTGCATCCATATGTCAGGGTCATATGTCCTGCCACCCAGTTATAGTACCCAAACTCAAGACCGTCATAAAAGCTGTAGTAATTGTTTTGCCTAAAGAAAGAGTAGAGAAATCATAAGATTTTTGCAGTCCTGGCAAGTATGACGAACCAATGTGTTCCAGAATACTGTGCTTTCAGTTGCACTGATTATTTTGGTCTGGACCTTTTCCCTCCTTTCTCCCTTAGGGGAGCCCTATACAGTTGAGGGAGGTGACGGAGTTCCTTCAGCCAGCTGTTAACATCTTGTAACGCAGAGTGTTAGTGCACTACCTCCAATGTTCTGTTGGGAGTGCTGACAGATGGAATACACCCATTTTCTCAGACCGAGCTTGAATTTGCAAAACCTGCTTAGCCCTGTGCAGAGGCCGAGAGAGCCTTGCTTGGAAAGGGGATCTCTCAAGCACTTCTTAAGCTCTGCCAGAAGAGAAAGAGCCCTCCCCCTCAAACTTATCATTTTCTACTACTCTGTCTAGCCTGTTTACTGTGTGCAGTGTCTCAGATTTTCCATGGACCTACCCAAGAAAACTAGCGCTTTAGACACAGCATATAACAATTTTTTGGCCCAAATCATTTGGCACAACTGAACGTTAGCAGCAGCTGAATGGATTAATCATAATCTGCTGTTAGTCTACAAAGACTAGCATTTACTATTGTAATTATTTTGATTTAACTTTTCTTTTGCACAGTTGAGGAACTGGGGAACTATACATCTTTTAACCCTTGATAGCATGTAGAGTAGGAAATGAATCCTTATTTGGCTGTACTAGAAATGACACCTAATTGAACAGGGGGGGAAAAAATGAAGATATGTATGGCTAAAAACCTTGCTTCATCCTGAACCCCAACCAACCTAATGAATCCTTGCACATATGAAGGAGAATGGCTAGGTCTTTATCACATAAACTAATCAGAGAAACAATATGGAAAGGATGAGACTAAATCACCTGTGAATACCCAATAGTTTTGTATTCATGAGGAAGAAATATCAGATCTGTTTCAGATGCTAATATAGTGAACTCCTTGAGGTGCTTTAGAAGATTATTTTTTCTGGGGCATAACAAGCCTGGATTTTGTGCACTGTTCATTGTTCTGAAGCATCTGTGACTCTCTTCCCGAGAGAGTGACTCAGCAAGGGAGTAATGTGGCGTCCTTATATGGGAAGGTGGAAGTAGACTGATCACCAGAGAACCAGTGGATAGGCAATGGAAAACTGCTCACCTAATTGCCTTTCTGGAAAACCTGACTTTTAGGCGTGTCTCCTATGCAGACTCTGTAGACAGTTAAACTTGTTACCCAGTAACCATATCTTTAGATCATGCCTCTTCCTTTTTGGCTCATGAACCAGGGCAAAACTGTACATACAATGAAAAGCTTTTAAAATAACTTCCTTGCAGGGTGGATAAAAATTTAATTTAAATTAAAAAAAAATTTTTTTAATTTTTTAATTGGCTTTTTAAATTAAAATTAGTTTTTTAAAAATAAACCTGTTTGAAATTGACAACCTATGTTAAGGTGCAAACTTAGAATCTATTAAAATAATTTAAATACAAAAATTAATATGAAACAGTACATGTTTGCTGCCAAATTTTACAGGTCAGAGCACCCAACTGGTGGAATTAGCTGGTTCAGCTTCTGGAACCAGAGTTTGTTCAAGTGCTAAACTAGCTTCTGACTGCAATAACCTCTTCTGCAGGTGCAGAGGGAATGTTTTTTTCATTTCAGTTGAATAAGCTGGTTCAGTTCCATTACTATTCATTCATAGGCAAAGCAACTGAAAAAGCAGGAAGGCTAGTTTTCCTCTTCCAATCTGTGAATAAAAATGAGGTTGGGAGAGGATGAGATCTACTAGTTCTAAAATCTTGAAGAACATGGAGACCAGAAACAATCCAGTTAATTATCTACTAATACTTTGTTAAATAAATCAGTTAGTTTTCAATCCAAAACATTCTGATAAACTTTTTTATGTATCCAATACATTTAAGATAGTTTTATATAATAAAAAATTAAAATGCTGTTTGTGTATTTTAATTTATTTGAATTTCCATCCAAATAGCACTTGAAATAAATCACAAGTAAAAAATGAATAGTCATTTACTAAATAAGAAATGCATCATTTACCATTTTCTAACATAATAAAAATGTAAAAATTAAGAATCTGAATATATGTAAACTAAGGTATTGTGACAAAGTTCCTCCTCTACCTTGGTGGGTCCTGAGCTTATTGACGGATTTGCTCGCTTCACAGATTCACCCTGTGGGTCAGGAAACAGTCCAGAGATCTTCCCCTCTGGTAGAAGCTATAGTCCAGGTCAATTCCTCCTGTGTTTGATCAGGAGTTGGGAGGTATGGGGGGAACCCGGGCCCGCCCTCTACCCCGGGTTCCAGCCCAGGGTCCTGTGGACTGCAGCTGTTTAGAGTGCCTTCTGGTACAGTTGCACGACACCTATAACTCCCTGGGCTACTTCCCCATGGCCTCCTCCCAAAACCTTCTTTGTCCTCACCACCGGACCTTCCTCCTGATGTCTGATAACGCTTGTACTTCTCAGTCCTCCAGCAGTACGCCTACTCCCTCTCAGCTTCTTGCACACCTCTTACTCCCCCTTCCTCTCCTCTGGCTCCCCCTGGCTTGACTGGAGTGAGCCCTTTTATAGCATCAGAGGGGCCTTAATTAGAGTCAGGTGCTTAATTGCCTCACCTGACTCTTAGCAGGTTAATTGGAGTCAAATGGTCTATTAGCCTGGAGCAGCCCCTGCTCTGGTCATTCAGGGAACAGAAAACTACTTATCCAGTGGCCAGTATATCTCCCTTCTGCTACTCTGCTGTTCCCAACTGGTCTGGGTCTATCACAGTATGTAATTGCTTAAATAAATGTCTATTGATATGGTGTACCCTCCCCATTAGCAAAAAGAAGTACCAAATTTCGTGTAAAAGCTATATTTAGTTGCAAATCAACATTTTTTAATGGTTATTAACCAATGAAAGTCACCCTGGTTTTGGGAAAATAACTAAAAAGGCAAAATGCAAAACAATTAAAGCTGAGAATTTAAATCTAGGTCTCTTGCTTGCTCATTTCAATCCTGATTAAAATTGGTGATTTAAATTAATCCAAGTTGCTTCATTCATAACTTGGTAATTTTGTTAAAGATGTTTACCTTTATGAACTTGGATGGAACATTTAAAATAACCGTATAACTGTAAGACTGACACCAACCCCGCTCCCCAGATTAATTTTACATTGTACTATAGGTGCACAAGTTCCCTGGGTTGCATGTTGCTACATGACAAGGGCTCCTCAACTTTTTACGCTTGTCTGTTGGGATCCCAGATTGCAAAGTGATTGGGGTGTGGAAGGAGGGGAACCTGTGGGTACCTTATGGTATTTCATTCCTAAGGGATCAGTTTATTGCTAAGATCACTATTGAGGAGAATGATTCCAGGCTCTGAGAATAAATGTTTGCCAAGCTCACCTTGTCAAGTTGTAATCCTGATGCAGAATAGCATTGATCCCATAAATTGGAGGCAAAACTAACTTCTCTGGGGTGGGGATGGGGTAGGATCTAAGCTTTATAGGATTTATGTGTTCTGATCCTTCTCCTGCCCTGCTTTGTGTCTATTTCCACTCCCAGGAGGGATATTCTGTTTTGGGTTTCATATACTTCAGATTTGTGACATAACTGTTTTCTTGGAGCAGCATTAGAGCTTGAGCTGTTGCTCCCTGGACACCTGGAGAGATTTCAATATATTGTCCAGGAATGAGTATAGATGGGTGACATGCTTTTAAGACCATGCCACGATAGGGATGTCCCTGCAAAAAAATGTTTTCTGTGGCTGTTTGGTTAAATGAGATGTAGGCCCTATAGTCTCTTCAGAATGTGCTTTCCATTTTCCCTATCTGTGTGGTCTTTCAGTAAGAAATGTGTCACTTTATCAGGAAATTCCAGTTCTAATGTAACCAGTCCTCCCCCCACCCCCCGAATCCCAAAGGGTCAGGACTATATCAGGTTTCCAGTTAGAAGGCAGGTCATTTACCTTCCCCATATTTCCTTTTTTATTTAGCTGGCTGTCCTACATTGTTCTCCTTCTGCCCATAGTATCATGTAAATCAGAGAATAGTGGGGCAAAATCCTTCCTGGATATCCTGATCCTAATTTTTGTGCTGTGATGTAGAGTGTGTTTCTATTTGTATGGATGATGAGTGGAATGTCTTGTACTTTTTCAGATTTCTTTGTTTCTTTGTTTCTTGATCTTTTGGCGAGGAAGCACTGGCTTTCCAACTTGCATTTGTGAGTGGAGCTCCTTATAGAGGATTTAAGGTTGGTGCAAACTAGCTTTACTTCCTGTTCTGCCTCTGGCCTGGTCCACACTAACCCCCCACTTCGAACTAAGGTACACAAATTCAGCTACGTTAATAACGTAGCTGAATTCGAAGTACCTTAGTTCGAACTTACCGCGGGTCCAGACGCAGCAGGCAGGCTCCCCCGTCGATGCCGCGTACTCCTCTCGCCGAGCTGGAGTACCGACGTCGACGGCGAGCACTTCCGGGATCGATCCGGGATCGATTTATCGCGTCTAGACAAGACGCGATAAATCGATCCCAGAAGATCGATTGCTTACGGCCGGACCAGGAAGTAAGTGTAGACCTGCCCAGATGTAAGATGCCTTACAGATAACATGGAGGCATGTCTTTAAATATCCTCACTTGTTTGCACACAAATCCCAGAAGATGCCTGTTAGGGGCTGCAAGAAATTTGGCAGAACTTGCTTTAAGGGGAGTTGGTCTTAGAGATATGGAGGGTTTGACACTTACCCTGGGGAAAGATCACAATTGCTACATTCCTGCTCAAGTTCCAACCTTCTAGGTACCTGTAACAAAAGCTTTTTGCCGAAGAATCTCTACCACTTATGTGTGTGAGCCTATTTCCTTGGTTTTCCAGGGGGCTGTGCACTGAGAACAATTGTGCAATAGAGGAGCATTACAGATGGAGCATTTCTCTCTTTTGAGGCAGGGGATGGTTTTGAGTTTTGAAGTAGTGTGGGAGTGGACGTAACAGGAGTATTCCAAAGAGGGAACCTTAGAAGGTTCCTGAGTAAGGTTTGCTCCTGTGGCAAAGGCCAAACCTTACCTGAATGCTCACTCTGTTCACAAATACTGAAGAAAAAAAAAAAAACACGTGAATTTAAATTTTGGAGAGTGGGAGGTTTTTCAGTTTCTGCAAGGAAAATGACTGGGAATGGGCATGGCCTCCGGGAAATGTTTTGGCTGTCTCCAGATTCTGCAGAGAGAAAGGAGATGCTCACAGAAGTTAGGGACTCAGAGCTAGTGGAGTTACCTGGATCTAGAAAAAAGTGGGGGATGGGGGGAGGGAAGGGAGAGGGAGAGGGAGGCTTCTCTGAGCTCCTAGAGAGAATCTAGAGTCAATATCACATTTTAAGACATCTGCCTTAGCTGCAAATGCAAAGTTGGTGTATTGATTTGTCGGAATACATATTTGCCTGCATGTGTTGCTTGGCTAATTACCTGATTTGCACATGTGCGTACCAGTCAACACATACAAATGATTATCCTTGTCAAATTATGATGCTGTTTCTGAGGCATTTGTGGTACTTCATGCGAGTCTGAGGTGCAAAGCAACCTTTTTGTGGTTCCACTCCAAATTTATTGTTCATTCTCAGCTTGAAGTGAATGAGGGAGGGAGGAAGTAGGGACGGGGGCTAGGGTTGCCAACTTTCTAATTGCAGAAAACCAAACACCCTTGCCCTGCCCCACCCCTTCTCCGAGGCTCCGCCCCTTCTCCAAGGCCCTGCTCACTCCATCCCCCTCCCTCCGTCGCTCGCTCTCCCCCACCCTCGTTCACTTGCTCATTTTCACCAGGCTGGGGCAGGAGATTAGGGTGCAGGAGGGGGTGAGGGCTCTGATGGGGGTGGGGTTGGGGATGCGGGGTTTGGGGTGTAGGAGGGGGCTCTGGGCTGGGGCCAAGGGATTCAGAGTGCGGGAGGGCAGGGGGGCTGGAGCAGGGGGTTCAGGTGAAGGCTCCATGTGGTGCGGACCTCAGGCGGCCCCAGCATTTCTCAGGGATGGAGGATGTCCGCACAGCTCCAGGGATGCGGTGGCATGTCCCTCCGGCTCCTTGGCGGAGGGGCAGCCAGGGGGCTCAGCGTGCTGCCCCTGCCCACAGGCACCAACCCCACAGCTCCCATTGGCAGTGGTTCCCGGACAATGGAAGCTGGGGACCCGGCACTCGGGATGGCACCTGTGGGTGGGGGAGGCGCGTGCAGCCCCCGGCTACTCCTCTGTGTAGGTTGCTTCCTGGGAGCCGCACTAAGCCTGCCTGCCCTGCTGCGGCCAACCAGACTTTTAGCAGCCGGAGCTGCCAGGGTCCCTTTTCGACTGGGCATTTCAGTTGAAAACTGGACGCCTGGCAACCCTAAGTGGGACCTGTTGATTATTTTGGAGCTTTGTTTTTTTTCATTCACTGTTGTAAGCCATCAAACGTAACAGCGAAACCCAAATGCTACTACTGCTGAATGTACATGCTTACAATACCACACGAGTCAGAATCTGCACAGTAGCAAGACCGAGCTGGAGTCAGACTGAGCCATCTGGTGTGGCCTGGGATCATGGAATCCGTAGGTCAAGAAATCCCACTGCTTGCAAGATTTTGCATGCACTCCTCCGTTAATGACAGCTTTCCAGCTGAAAGTGTTCTTTGTCCCTCTTCTTTTATCTGCACAAAATGTCTGTTGATTGCATTTGGCAAAATACTCCACAAGGCCTTTTTTCCATCAAAAAAGAGCAGCAGATGATAGAGACTACAAAATAAACCGAGGATTCATCTAAACTTTCAAAAATGTCTAATGATTCTGGTTGCCTCAATTTTTCTGATACCACACTTGAAACACCTTGTAAACAGCCTGGTTATTCAGAAAGTTCTGTTACTTATCCCTTAGAAATTGGGGCCCTTTAAGAAGTCTCAAGTTGAGCACCCAAAATTACTAGTAACTCTTGCAATTTTAGGACCGTTATCCTTGCACAGTTTTCAGGAATTCGATGCCAAAAAACAAATTTTGTATAAAAAAATTAAAGTTTAAATCTTTACCCAAACTCTTCAGCTGACTAGACTGGCTGCTGAAGCCTTCCAAAAATGGAATTTCAGCCTGTGGGTAGCTGCCTTGCACATATGGGGAAGAAACAACAGCTGCCTCAGAACCTGTTGGAAGATATAATTTGAACGCATGCACAAACATGCTTTCATAAGCACATAGTCTCGTTTTCTGCACTTGCTGGGGGACTCTTCCATTCGTTTAGCTAACTGCTAGATAGTAACGTCCTAGTTAAATCCCTAACCCAGGGGTCGGCAACGTTCGGCACGCGGCTCGCCAGGGTAAGCACCCTGGCGGGCCGGGCCAGTTTTATTTACCTGCTGACGCGGCAGGTTCGGCCGATCGCGGCCCCCACTGGCCGAGGGGTTCGCCGTCCCGGGCCAATGGGGGCGGGGAGAAGCGGCGCGGGCGAGCGATGTGCTGGCCGCGGCTTCTTGCCCTAACCTAAACCAAAAAACTCGGTCTGAAATTATTTCTATTTTGTCTTTAATGACATCATAGCTCCTCAGTTGTTGGTTGGTGCATTCTGCAAATAGATGTTTCATAGCTTCTACATAGGCCAACTCTTGGTGATTGACATTTGTGTTAGTATTCAATAAGATAATGTTAGTAAAAATATTTATTTTTAAAAGCATTTACCATCAGTGATGGTGGATATTTAGAAATAAAAATAGGCAGGTGAGGGACTAGATAATAGCTTGATGCAAGTGAGTCCATCCATAGTAAATGATGATGTAAAACATTAAGTATGCTAATACCAAGCCAGTGATTATGCACACCCCTCCTCGTTATGTACAGTGTACATTAAAAGAAGCTTGTCTTTGTGTTACACAAATAGATTCCGGACATGTGAAAGAGGCTTATGGCAAGAGGATGAGATCAGTTGGTATAATTAGAGCCAGCTGATAATCCTTTTACTCTCTCTCATTTCAACATTTACAGTACTTCTATTTATTTGAAATTGGGCACGTGGGCTGTAGAGTGGTGCATGTTTGTATTCTGGCTCTTTAATACTATGTTTCTTTACAGGGAATAGAGATGGATGGGTGGGGATGGCAGAGAAGAACCCAAACAACCATTTTAAAGAGAGAGGCTGCTGCTACTTTCCTTTCCCAAGTGTGGGGAGTATTGTTGGCTTTATTAACCTTGGTCACTGTTTTATCTCACTCCAGCATTTTAATTGGGAAGGGAGTAATCAGTTGACAATCTTTGCAATTTTGAACAGGAATGTTGCAGAAAGAAGAATTTAAAAATGGGGGCAGGGAAAGATACTTTTTAGGATGTTACTTGTAGTAGCAGTATTGCTATTGGGTTTTTCATGGTTTTGTTGTTGTTGCATGCACAGTTCTCTCCTGAACATCCTAAGAATGTACGTAAGCCTCATTAGCTTTTCTTCAGCCCTGTCTTAGGTACTGGGAAGTTCCTCACTGCCTGTGCACTTCCTGTATCTGCTGTGGCTATGCTGTGCCGCAGCATGGACTATGGGGGAAAGAATTGCAGAATTCATCAAAGGTGGTTGTCATTGGCAGCCTCCACACGGGGCAACTGGAGCACAACGCTCTGCAATTCACACTCCCATAGTCCACCCTGCCGCATGGTGTCCAGAAGCTCTCAGTCACCTGCTGACCTAGGACACTGGTGAAACAGGAACACTGATTGGTGCCCATCCCCAGGCAAACCTTACTCAGTCCAAGAGGACTGGCAGAGGTACTTGGAAGGAGAGCAAGGGGTCTGCACCTACCTCCTAGTTCAAAGTGATTAGCCTGATTGTCAGTAGCCAGGCAGACTCAGAAGTTGAGGGTTTTCCCACTTTAGTCATATAGCCGAGGTGGCCAAACTTACTGACCGTCCGAGGTGCATACGATAATCGTCAGAAGTTCAGGCGCCAGGAGTGTCTGCCGGGGCTTCACACCTGTGGGGTGCACCTGCCGGGGTTCCTGCCCTGTGGTGGGGCTAGGGAATTCTGCCCTGAGTCCCGGCAGGTGCCTCCCATGGGACAGAAGTGCCGAGACCCCCATCTCCGTTGGGCAGAAGCCTCTAGCCCCACCGCTCCACTGCAGGACAGAAGCCCTGAGCTGCCCCTCCCCAGTCTGGTAGGTGGGGTGGGGTGGGGCTCTGCGAATTGCACTTTAATTGTAAAAGAGCTGCATGTGGCTCGCAAGCTGCAGTTTGGCCACCCTGTCATATAGCTTGTTTCCTGCATCGGCATGGTGAACTAAATATTCACCTCGGTACCATGGCAATGGGGTTTTTGACCTCATGGCAATCACTCACACTCACCCAAATGTACTGCAGGTTAAAAGAAGGCACTGAGGAATATGCCAAAGGCCACAGGTGACTGTGTTACTTTGGCTTTGCCATTCCCGGGCCCTACACAAAGCCCAGAAAGGAAGGATAGTCCAGTGGTTAGGGTGCTAGCCTGGAATGCTGGAGACCTAAGTTCGATTCTCTGCTCCTCCTGGCTTTGGGCCAGTGATTTAGTCTGTCTATGCCTCAGTTCCCTATCTGTAAAGTGGGTATAATAGCTCTGGCCTACCTCACTGGGGTGTTGTGAGGACGGCATTAATAGGGAATGTACAGTGCATTCTAAAGAATTCCACCGCAGAGAGGTATCACCCAGAAGATACTGGTGCACCAGCCTTCTCAGTGACTGCCCTTCAAAGACACAGACTGAAACAGCTGTTCGCCCTTCCTGAAGAACCCCAAGAACCCCTTATAGATGGTGGTGTGATGGGGACTTCCCCCAAATCATAGCACCAGGTAAGGGAGACATAACACGGGATCTGTAGCAGCAGGAAGGAGTAGAGTGAATTTCCTATATACCTCTACCTCAATATAATGCTGTCCTCGGGAGCCAAAAAATCTTACCGTGTTATAGGTGAAACCTCATTATATCGAACTTGCTTTGATCCACTGGAGTGCGCAGCCCCGCTCCACCCCCCGCACTGCTTTACTGCGTTATATCCGAATTCGTGTTATATCGGGTCGCGTTATGTCGGGGTAGAGGTGTATCTCTCGCCCCCTCTTTCCCCAGTTTCCTGTAGAGTTGCATTGTCCTGGGGGTGAACTGGAAACTTGGGGATGCACATCCGATGGAACTAGAGCCAGCTGACAATGTTGGTTGAAACTTGGGTGGACTGAAACTGGTTGGTTCTGCACAGCTCTGCGCTTCAGTGGGGGCACTTTTGAACGATCCAGTGAAACGAAACCAGATTTCAATCTAACAAAGCAATTTCAGTTCCCAGTTCCAGGGGCATGAAATAATTAACTTGCTTTGCTTCATATTAATCTGTATCCAGAGCATTTTATTTAATCATCAGTCAATGAAATCAGTGACACTCGGTTGACTTTCATCACCCATTGTGTTTTTTCTTTTTCTTTGGTGTAGTGCAATGAGCAGGATAACCTGATCTTTTTAAGATTGTTGCTGTAGCAACCCCTTGGGTCCCACTGCGGGGCTGTTGAGCCTAATGGCCTAGGATCTGAGGATTCTGAAAAAAATTCAGGAAGCGGAGTTTTGTTTTTAAAGTCATTTTCACGTTAACTGTTTTGACATTTTCCCCCATAGAGTTGGAAAAAAGGTAAAACTCCATCAATTTTATCATCTCCATTCTTATTATGCTTATAATTTTAAATTTGTCTGTTTTACACTCAACTGTGGTTCAGTATTGCCCTAACTGTTCCTTTTGAAGTCAGTGGAAGTAGAAGTAGGCCTGGACTGAGTGCTTTTGAAAATCCCAACAAAATCTTCAAAATATGAATCTGCTCTCATTGCAGAAAGAGTCTCATGTCTGCTGCTGCTGAATGAACGTCCCAGTGTTTGCATTCTAGTGGCAGCATGTGGTTCTGTTATGCTTGAGACCGGATACAGCTGGGAAGCAAGCATCACCTGAGGAAATGCTGCACATGAAACTTTTTTTTAAAGTGATCATTTTAGCAGGAAACCGTAAACCACAGCAAGTTGTTTAAACATTGAAGTTCACAAACACATCTTCTTAAAATTCTGTACTTTGCAACTCAGCCTTGTTGTTATCTGCATGCTGCATTATCATAGCTTAAAGTGTTCTGCCATGTTGTTTTTAAAGTGTCAGTCTTAGTTCCCACTCCCTCAGCTCTTTACCACTGTGGTCAATGACTCTTAATGGTGGTGACATGTCCTTTATGTGTTTGCAAAAATCTTCTCTGGTCATACTTGTTTTTATCACAGCATCTGTCCTCCAACATCCTGTCCCCAACCAGGAAGGTTCAAACCCCCATAATGGACAATTATATATTAACATGGCTGGAGGAGGCGGGTGGGGGAGAGTCTTTCTAACCTCTTGCAGTTTGTGGTTGGCTTCTGTCTCGAAGCATGTGGGTTGATCTTCTAGATAGATATTTATCCTGAACTCATATAAATGCAGCTCTCTTCTTATTCATAGAAACATCTAAGCCTTTTTAGGAATGCTACTAAACTTTTTGCCTTATAATATATTTTGGCAGAGTGTCCTACAGGTTAACTATGTAAAGCATTTCTATTGTTTACTTTGTTCTCTTCTCATTTAATTAATTTTGTTCCCTTTATTACATGAGTCAATAAATAGTACCTGATTGAGTTTCTTCATGCACATATTGATCATTTCTGTAGTTATGTCTCTTTTCTAAAGTAAATGGTACCGGTCTTTTTAATCTCCTCTCACATGGTAATCCAGTAGAGGGCATTGAGGTACACCTAGTGCTCGTTCATTATATTATCATGTATTTGTGCTATTTATTGAATATGGGTGACATTCAAAGCACAGAGGGGTCAACCCAAAGCCTAAAAACCAGCTAAATCCCTCCTAAACCCAGTCCCATGCTGTGAAAATAAATTGACTTTCAGAATTAAGGCAGAGATGGACATTGCCTTTTGCGCTGTATCCTCTCTTCTTTGGGAACCTAGAGTTTCGATCTGCTGGAATCTCAAGTTAACTTCTATTTGATTAGTATTTTGCTTTTAAGTCTAGGGTGACTACAAAGATTTTTTTTTTTCTCTTTTCCATCACAGCATTAAGTGATAAGTTGAATTTTCTTACCTTAGTTTTTTTAACAGCATCATGCACAGCTCAAAAGGAAAGGAGACAGCTCCAACTTGTTATTTCTCATGACACTGAGGTTTATTTAGAAGAACTACAATAAATAATCATGAAATGAATATCGATGGTACAATTTCCTGAAAAGGGACTTAAGCACCAAATTGCCGATCTGTTGTCCTTCTCATGAACCCACACCCTCCCTGTCCTCTACTCTTGCCCTATGTCTTGTCTTTGTTTATCTTGGGTAGTTTAGAGCATAAATACTTTGGGGCAGGGAACCTGTCTTACCAATGTTTGTAATTATGCATAGATTGACAGAGTTTTATTATAATGTGTGAGTGTGGGAGTGCCCTCAGGGCCATCTTCTATATTTTGATGAATGAGGAGTTTGTGTTTTTTAGGAGCTTGATTTCTTTTTTGTAATGAGTAATGCAAAAATCAAATCATGCCAACTAGTCAAGGTAGGTAGATTTGCTCCCACCCAATACATTTTTTGGCTACATTTAAGAATGTAGAGAGGATCTAATCCAGTGCTCATTCAAGTCAAAAGAAGGACTCCCATTGGCTTCAGTGGATATTTGTCAGATCCCAGGAGCCCCATTTTTGTGTTCTGTTAATCCCTGAATTTGTTTAAACTTTTCTTGGAGAATTATAGGCCATTTGCCTAAGGCTGACGATCCGAGAATTGCTATGGGCATTTTGCTGTGGAATACTTTACTTGGGCGTTTTAAGCGTGTTATCCAAAATCTCTCTCACAACACGAAGAAAGTCAGTCTGTGACTTCACATGTGTCAGGTATTCTGCACAGGTAGAGCAATTCTAATTGAGAAGAGAGAATTCGTAGCTTGTACTACCCTTTGAAATGTTATTCCTATAATCTTGTGAAGTAACATAAGGCTAAACCCCGGTAAGGCATGCCAGCCAATTCCCATGATCACCCATATCTGTCTTCCATTTTTCAGACTAGCTTTATGTAAATCACCCCACGTTGCATCATATTCAAATAACCCTTCAATTCCTTCTTCCACTGCCAGCTTTGAGCCTTTGTGTGCCTTCATGTGTTGCCCTTTACAGCTTGAACTCTCTCTCCTGACCTCTCTTCATTCAGACCCATATTCTAAAACTCCTTCCAGGAGGCCTACAAAACCTCCCTCTGGATTCCCTTGTGTGCCTGAGCTTTGTCCCTTTAGACCGTGAGCTTCTTATGGCAACAACTGTCTTGTATAGCACTGCGCACACTGTTTAGAGCGTAACAAATATTCAATAGTGTTAACCAAAAAAAATGTAAATAGAAAATCTATGCCAGACTTCCAAGTGTTTAGATCCAACTCCGTCTTTTTTGAGCCAGCAAAGTTTGAAGCTGGATACACCTGAAGTATCCCCTCATGTAGCTTATAGTGTTCCCAAGGCCTTGGAGCGGGTGGGTCTGAGTAGATGTTCAAATACCCGCATTCCTCCCAATTCACATAGTTGTTATAAGCTGCTGGAGCCAAGCACTGCCATTTTCCTGTTTCTAAAAATCCTGTAGCCATTGTTTTCACCTATGAAGCACCCTAAGACATTTCTGTAAAGGGCTAGCATACAGTACAGGTGTCCAGAAGAAGGATGGTTCTTCATCCTTACATGCCACTTTGTCTCCAGAGCTTCTCAGTTGTGCATTCGTGGCCATCAAGAAGGATCCAGATGATGCTACTGAGGCAGGCATTTAATTTACACGTACTCTTTTGAAAGAGAAGGTTAGATATAGTCAGAATGGCACTTGCTATTGTGGGTCCCTAAGAGCCATTTATCCAACTCAGCAGGCCCCATCTGGAACAGGATAGACAGCTGTTTGTCCACACTGCCCCTTACACATGAACTGACCCCTTACGTCACTAGGCTCTTCTTCAGATCTCTCTGTTGGGCCCACTTTTTCTGGGACATGTACAAGAATCCAGCCAACTGATATCATGTTAGATCGAGGGGTACGTGGACATAGATGATGATGTGTATTTGTTACAAAAACACAATCTTATAAATATACATGCACATGATGGTTGTATCCCTGTCCCTCACCCTTCCTGGTCTGTAACTTCTTCAGGGTAGGGACCATATTTTCTTGTGTTTGTGCAGTTCTGTACATTACTGTACTCACAATCCGTAACTCCCCCTTGTGTCAGGGTACGATGCTGCAAGGGGACCTTATCACCAGCACCTCTTGCAGGCCATCTGCCTCTCCCTGGGTCTTCTCTGGCTCAGCCCTCCGGCCAAGTTACATAAAGCTCAGTCCCCGTCCACAGTAACAGAAAGGTCCAACTGAAAGTTCACAAAACATCCCAACACAAAAGAACTCTCCCCCCCCCCCCCGGTGATTCCTCAGCCTGTCTTTTGGGGTCAGTCTTCAGCCCCAACCTGGGCTCAGTATTTCTTCTGTAGGGCTTGCATGCCTCCTTATCCAGGGCTGGTAGGGGAACTCAGGCCCCCACCCTCTACTCTGGGCTCTTGCCCTGGGACCCTATATTAAGCAGATAGGTCTGCTTCTTCAAGCGTGCTTCTGTTTCCCTGGGCCTCTTCCTACCTCTGAGCCCCCTTGTGCTGCTCCCCCACAGCCTGTGTTTAATACACCTTCCCTTTGGTTCTCAGGCCGCTGGCTTCTCCGTGGACCTCCCAGCTCTTTGGTTCCCTACAGAACTAACCACTCGTGCACCTCTTAGGCTCCTCTGAAGTCCGTTTAACTGGCCCTACAACAGCGCCCTCCCCCACCAGGGGCCTACCCTGCTCCTTGAGAATCCTTCTGCCTGGCTTCTTGCTACCCCCACTGTGGGTTTCTCTCCCGAGGAGAATACTGTGTTCTCTGCAGTCTCCTCCCTAGTGAGTTTCCTCTGGTTCCTCTAAAGGGCAGGTACCTAATGATGCTTACTTTGCCTCCTCACCAGAGAGGGAGGAGCAGTCAGTCCATCAACTACAGGTGCACTAATTTGCTCTTACTCCCATCACCTGTCAGGCAAGGGGTTAAGCCCCATCATATGTGCTTAGCACAAAGTCTCATTGGGACCTTTGAGTGCTACAGCGAGACAAAGAAGTCCCTTGCCTAGCAGACATTAACTATGCATTTAATTGCCCTTCACCACTTCCCCAGTGAATCTAAATGTAAATAGCACATAAGAGAATCCTGGACAGATTTCAATAACAGATGCACCATATTAATTCAGTTTTTAATGTTTAAGGGGGCAGAAGGATATTTTTTCTATTATGAGAAAATGGTGGTTTCAGATCTTGTTTTTTCTGACTCCTGCTGATGTTTTCATTGTTTGAAACCACTGTTGCTTTTTTAAGTGCTTCAACCTGGAATTGTTACTTCATGCCCTATTTTCAAATTTGAAAAGGCAAGGAATTTTACTGTGTTATTTTAAGGGGAGAGACAAAATAGAACTCCAGAAAAATCGCAAGCTGAGTGTTCGGAATTGCTACAAAATGTGTGACAAACCAAACATGAATTTAAAAGAAACGGTTTGAACATTTGAGTGCTGCAACTGTGTTCATGAATATTTGTTCAAATAAAAAACCAATTGAATTTGCTTCAGCGGCATTCATGTCTTAGGTTCATTTTCCATGAATATTCTAGTGAATGAAGTTACAGGAAGGACTCTAGCTCCTTGTTTGCTGAGATGGGGACACATAGAAGTACCTAGACAGTGTTAATGGAAATGGCATATTTTAATCTCAGTATTTGAACATGTGCACGGAAATGGGCCAAAGCTGTGATCCCACATAGCCCATATCCTACTCCTCTCATGAATGTGCCCAGGACACAATGCCAGGAGGCTTGTAAGGCTCAATATTCTGCACACATGAGAGTGGAGAGGAGCAGAGGGTGTAAATGTGTCTATGTACCAAACATCATCTACAGGGGTTTTAATTTTAAGATCACTCGCTTCAAAATGGGTCTCCTTTTAATTAATGCATGATGTAGGCATCATCAACTTTGTGGTGTGTCTGTTCAATTTAGTAATTTAAAATGTAATTAGAGGGGTAGGATAATGAGCGTGTTTGGGGGGTGGCAGGGTGCATATTCAACAGACCGTTCATTAACGAGTCCCCTCACACAACACAAACATTTTAAAACACTATATTCCCTGTGCATACACCCCAAATCCCAAGAGACGAGTAATTGGCAGACTTCTACCAACAGGCAGCAATTCTTCTAGTCTGTATAAAATCTTTTTATCTTGTTTTACAATGCAGACAACAGATTTGCAAAGAGCAATCTGAGGAAATGTACAGAGACAGGTTGATGACAAGTAACTACAAAGGTTAACCCACAGCACTCGTTATAAACAACATAATGAAAATGTTCATCCACAAATGTTTGCCCTCCAGAATTCCTTCATCCGAAAAGGCTAAAATCCATTTTGCGTTTAAAAGGCAAATAGTGGAATTCAAATTCTGCTGTGATTTCCCCATATAAGATTTTAATAACACATGCACAGTAGGTAGCCTAGTAAGTGTGGAGTGCTGATGGAGTAATATACAGCCTGATGTTAACTGAATGTTTTGGCTGCAGATATTTGAACTATGCCCGTTGTCAGAGGGTTACGTAAGATGCAGTTATGTATTCTGTTACCAATGCTTGAACTATTCTTCAAGCATTTTGGGATCTCAACTTCTTTTTATTTAATCTGAGCATTTAGTTTATTCCTATTGGCATAAATGACTTGGCCAAGTTTGTAGCAAAACTTTACAAACACACATTCATTCATATATTTTCTCTCTCGTGTGTGTGTGTGTGTGTGTGTATGTATATGTGTATGTGTATATATTCAGAATATTACGTCTCATAGAGGCCCACAGAAGACGTTCTGAGTTTGAGTGGTCGTACTCTGAAAAGTGACTGCTTAAAAATGGCATTGTGGGGTACCATTTTTATTCAAAGCACCCAAGTCATATTTGAAATTGAGAGTTGGGCACTTTAAATATTTACCCTGTGTAGGGATTTAACCCAGGACTTTCCTTGTCAAGCCCAAACCCCCACCTCTGAGCTAAAGGACAGGTTTCAGAGTAGCAGCCGTGTTAGTCTGTATCCGCAAAAATAACAGGAGTACTTGTGGCACCTTAGAGACTAACAAATTTATTAGAGCATAAGCTTTCGTGGGCTACAACCCACTTCTTCGGATGCATAAAGAGTGAACCATATATTGAGGAGATATATATACACACACATACAGTCTCAATATATGGTTCACTCTATATGCATCCGAAGAAGTGGGTTGTAGCCCACGAAAGCTTATGCTCTAATAAATTTGTTAGTCTCTAAGGTGCCACAAGAACTCCTGTTCTTTTTGCGGATACAGACTAACACGGCTGCTACTCTGAAACACATACAGAGAGCATGAACAGGTGGGAGTTGTCTTACCAACTCTGAGAGGCCAATTAAGTAAGAGAAAAAAAAAAAAAAAAAAAAAAACTTTTGAAGTGATAATCAAGATGGTTCAGTACAGACAGTTTGATAAGAAGCAAGTGTGAAAATACTTACAAGGGGAGATAGATTCAATGTTTGTAATGGCTCAGCCATTCCCAATCCCTATTTAGCCCTGAGTTGATTGTGTCTAGTTTGCATATCAATTCCAGCTCAGCAGTCTCTCGTTGGAGTCTGTTTTTGAAGTTTTTCTGTTTTAAGATAGCCACCCGCAGGTCTGTCAAAGAATGGCCAGACAGGTTAAAGTGTTCTCCCACTGGTTTTTGAGTATTATGATTCCTGATGTCGGATTTGTGTCCATTAATGAGCCATTACAAACATTGAATCTATCTCCCCTTGTAAGTATTTTCACACTTGCTTCTTATCAAACTGTCTGTACTGAACCATCTTGATTATCACTTCAAAAGTTTTTTTTTTTTTTTTTTTCTCTTACTTAATTGGCCTCTCAGAGTTGGTAAGACAACTCCCACCTGTTCATGCTCTCTGTATGTGTGTGTATATATATCTCCTCAATATATGGTTCACTCTTTATGCATCCGAAGAAGTGGGTTGTAGCCCACGAAAGCTTATGCTCTAATAAATTTGTTAGTCTCTAAGGTGCCACAAGTACTCCTGTTACATTTGAGCTAAAGGAGTGCATTTGTGAGGTGTCAGTAAGTCTCCTGCTCTCAGTGAGCTAGCCCTTAGTGAGGCCTAATCACATGTACTAGAGCAGTCTATTACACCTGCATTGTGATGAGGGCATTGAAGACAATTTTGATTCCATTGCATCACGGGTGGGGCGTCAGGTGCCATGTTCTCAGTGATGGGCGCGTTTGCTCACAGTGCAACGGAGGGGAAGTGGCACTTGGTCACAGTATGCTGGGCTGTGCTCACACTACCCTAGGGTAATGTGGGGGTGGAGCAAGGAAATACTCTGGTGCAATAGGATGCATCACGTTGCTTTTGGGTGAGCATCAGGAGCCGTGCTTGCATTGAGTCTGGGGGAAGGAAGCTTGAATGTTGTTGACACCGATTCAGTTTCTGATACTTACTTGCACCGAAGTCAGTGAAACTACTTGTGGAGCAAGATGCTACTCATTGGGAGCAAGGGTATCGGATTGTGGCCCATTGGTGGAGATAGGATTGTCACAGCCTTGTTGTGACATGGGATGTGCTTGGATCACAGCTGGGTGATGGCACGGCCACCATTGGGATATGCCTGAAGGCAGATGCCACACGCTCGTTGCAACAGGGCTTGAGCTTTTCATTGTGGCCAGGACTAGAGTGAGGCAGGGCTCATGTTCCCATTGCAAAAGATAGCATGGACTGGCTTGGCTCGGTCTGTTTGCAACCACAGCTGTGGAGACATTTTAAAGAGACCATTGTGAATTCCAACTGTTTACATTATTTATTCCTTTTAGTCAACAAGCTGCCCTAGGGAAGGGAATCAGACACTTCCGAGCTTGCTGTAAGCTGTGGCTATTGCTAGAGCCTTATTTTTGGCTCTGTAAACATCCTTTTGAACTGAGTGCGTGTAACAATTGTTCTTTGAGTCAGTGTCGGTGTGGATCCTACTGGCAGAGCACATGTGCCGTATGAGATTGGATTTTTTTTTAATAGCAGTGTCTGGGGCTGCACATGTGCACTATGCCTTCTCGTGCAAAGGTGTGAAGGGTGGAGTGGCCATGACTCTCCCCCAGTTCCTTGTTCCCACCTGTGGCAGCAAGATGGTTCCCTGGCGAGTGACTGGCCTGCTCTTTTTTTCTGAGCGACTAGTTTTGTGAAGAAATCTAGCTTCACCTTCCTTAATTTTGTTAATTCTCTAATTCTAGCTAGATTGACGGAAGCATTCTTCCATCGACCTAGCTGTGTCTACACTGGGTGGTAGGTCAGCATAGCTAAGGTGTTTAGGGGCGTGGATTTTTTTAGGGGTAGACCAGGCCTGAGTGGTGCAGCCCTGTCTGTGTTTCTTTACCAGAGGTAGAGAGAGAGGATTCAGCTCCACCTTGTTACTTAGATCTCCGAGCCCCAAACACACTACTAATTGGGTACCATTCTGGTGTAGCATTTGGCCTAGATCTTTGTAATCTGCAACGCTGCTCTCTGTCTAATACCAGACAATACAGGAAATTTCTCTGTCTGCTCATGGTAGTCATGTCAAGAGGAAGTTTTTTTTTTATACATACGTATTCTGCTGCTTAAAATTGGTTTTCTGTAAATAGCAATGCCTATTTTAATATCTTCCTTGAGAGCATGCATGTTTGTTTGTGTGTGAGAGAGAGAGAATGATCACTTGGAGCTAAAATGGCTTGCATGTGTTCGCTGAAAGTGTAAAAGAACTCTCTTTTATTAGTTTGCTTTGGGGTGGCAGAACGGGCCTTAGGAAGAAGTTCAAAGCAGAGACAGTATCTTATTTTCTTTTAAAAAGCACAGTTAGCGCTAGTGAAAGATGTGGAATGCCAACTCTTGACAGTTGCATCTTTCCTCTCTCTGAAACAGCTATAGTAGGGGCAGTGGCAAGCCTCTTTCCTCACACTCCCATGTAACGTGCTTCAAACTGGTTCTGAAGGGATTTTGTTCTTTTTTGCCCACCCAGTTTCTGCTGGGATTGCCACTAGGGGAACCAGATAGATCAGTGCTGTCCTTTTAGTTGTGGGGTTGCTTCTCTTCCAGGAACTAGATTGAGGCTGCAGACCAAATTGCAATATCGTCTACACCTGCATTGCAATTAAGTTATATAGCTATTCACAGTAATCAGTTTCACAACCTCCTCTCCAGTAAAACGTCACTGATGATGAAGTGTCTACAACAGCTGTCTGCTTTGTCTCTATGGCCTTGCCTCCACTAGCCTTTTTCCCTTCCAAATTTCCCAGTGTGGCTAGGTAGGAGCCCTGATCTGACAGTGTGCAGCACTGTCATCACAGTGACCTGCTCTGAACAGCGCTAGATAACACGGTGGTAAAAATAACAGTAGTTATGGGAGCCCAGCATACACCAGAGTGTCCACCATTTCTATAAATGACGATAGCAGAAGTGGGATATTTTAAGGGAAAAAGCACAGCCTACTTAGTATCAGATCATGTCACTTTTGTTTAATCAAATGACATGAGGTGCTGAGTGCAGGGCAAGTGCAATACCAAAAGACATGCTGTCAAAGCAGACCCCCCTCCATTGCTTATGCTGCAGAAACTGTATTGTATAGTACATGCAGAGCTATCTACTAAGCCCCCAATTTGCCTCCTCACTAGTTGCCTCCTCCCCTGCTGCTCTGCCTACATATAACTTCTGGACTAAAGAATTCTCACGTGTATCAGAATCAGTGCTACAGAGCTTCCTGTGTATGGTTGCCGTTCCTTTTGCATTGCAATGTGGAAGTGCTCCATCCTGTTAAAAGTTCCCTGTGGTAAACTCAGTTAAGCTGCCATCAGGTAAGTTAAGCTTTCAGGACAGACTCCTGGATAAGCAGGACTGGTGGCAAAATATGCTAGCTTGGCAAGGCTGTCACTGATCCAACATGCCCATCCATGACAATAATTTTAGTTTTGAAGAGTAACCTATTTGTAACTGATCAGAGTTGGGCAGTCCACCCTGTGCTCACAGGGTTCTGTAAAGAATGCTTGTTTTCTAAAGTAGTCTGCATTCCTTGTCCGGGTTGACTGAGCTGCTGCAGAATGCTTGCAGGCAGTGCAAAATCCCAGGAATTCAAGAAATGTGTTGCTTTTAGCTTTTATTGGCGACACACAATATTGATAAGGCAGCCTTCAGGTTATAAAGGACTGTAGCACAAACACTAAACATATGTAGACTATTTTGTGAAAACCCGAGAGAGCAATATTTCATTGCTGGAGAGAGCTTCACATTTCTGCTTCGCTCTTTGCGGGGGCTCCCCCACCCCAAGTTTTCCTTGTATTGTAGCCAGGATCGTTCCTAGAAGCCAGTCAATGTCATTTAATTGTCTAGAGAGATTGTTATTGAGTATTGTCTGGCACTCATTGGCTTCGCCTCTTGCCTGCACAAGCTGAGTGGGCTCCCTTCTTAACACTCCAAGTCCCGCCTACCCAAGTGAGGACCCAGGAATTGATCTGTAGTGTATCACAAGGCGCTGCAGACCACAGGCCAGTGGTGGCTTAGAGAGAGGGATTCTGTGATAGAAGCATGGTTGCTTAGGGGCTGTGTGAAAAACACCATTGCTCCCATTTGAAAGAGCCTTCATCTTGAAATTCCTGTTTTTGGGGCGGTAAAGGCATCTATGAAACATGCATGAGCAGAGGGAGAGGTTTTTCTCAGATACCTGGTACTTCTGTCAGTACCTCTCTAGCGCCCCCCACCTCCCAAGCACAAACACACACACCTGCTGCAAATCAACTAAAAAATCTGCTAGAGCAGTACCTGTGTTGCAGTAGTGCCGAGAGGCCCAGGTAGGGATGGAGCCCCAATGTGCTAGGTGATGTACTAGCATATAATAATAAAAACAGTCCCTGCCCCAGAATGCTTACACCCTGAGAGCTGATTTAAAGCCCATTGCTTGTGGAAGTGGTCATTGACTTCTGTAGGCTTTGGATCAGACCTTTACCTGCCAAGAGACGACAGGTGGCTGCTGTGAGAGAGGAGACTCAAATGACCGTGAGTAGTGTAATAAGGAACACACATTCTCTGCAGGTTTGTGTGCACAAACAAGACAACTGGAACTCTGAAATCGAGGCATAACCTCATTCAGAGTAAAAACAACGAGGAGTCTGGTGGCACCTTAAAGACTAGCACATTTATTTGGGCATAAGCTTTCGTGGGTTAAAAAAACCCCACTTCTTCAGATGCATGGAGTGAACATTACAGATGCAGGCATTATTATACTGTGTATAATGTGTATATTAATGCCTGCATCTGTAATTTTTACTCCATGCATCTGAAGAAGTGGGGTTTTTTACCCACGAAAGCTTATGCCCAAATAAATGTGCTAGTCTTTAAGGTGCCACCAGACTCCTCGTTGTTTTTGTGGATACAGACTAACACGGCTACCCCTCTGATACTTGACCTCATTCAGAGTGTGCATGCTTATGTACCTTTTGGATTCTGAAAGCATGAGAATGTATCCACCTTCAAACCACAGAAGTCAAACAATGATATAAGCAGGGTGACTGCAAATACCTCGGAGCCTGACGCACTTTACTGGGAGTTTCCAGCATGAAAGAGAAATCCTATTTTAAAATGGGAGGAGGAGTGGGAAAGCACTGATTAGGATTCCTTCCTCTCAGCAGAGTTCTTTCTGAGAAACTAAAAACTAAATAGCTCTTGAAAAATTAATAAAGAATAAATTAGATCTTCAGAAAAAGCCCTAAGAGAGTAAGAGTAAGGGTGTTACTTGTGTTGTCTTGCTCAGATCCAAGATCTGGTCACTTTTTAAATTCCTCATGTGATATCCCTTGAATTGAGTAACTTTGTACTTTCATATGCAATAACCCTGTAATGTAATGTTGCTGGTGTAGAATGGCTGCTGTGTGGTGGAATTTCAGGGGCAGGTGAAGTATTTTCTGCTAGTATATAAAACATTTTCAGCTTCCTTGTTAAGATAGACGCTATACAATGAGATGATTATGCAGGTTTTATCTTTAGTCTGAGTGTAAAATGTGATTGTTTGTGAACTCAGCTGATTAAATACTATAAAAGTACAAATTAGCCATTCTAGTTTACAATAAAGAAAAAGATGTTTTCCTGTATGGTGCAGAATATTTCCATGGCAATGAAGGAACTGAATATTAAAGAAGAATCTAGTCTTAGACACAGATTTTGCTCCCTCAAACACCCTGATGTGAGACAGAAGTGTGGTGGTTTGATGTCATAATGTTTGCATCATCATGTCATTATGCAAATGTCATTAAATTCTCAAGCCAGAGATTACAGGATTTAATTCCAGGACACGGGAGAAGCCCATCAGAAATGGGCCTCTCTCTCATGAAAATCTGAATCATTAGTTGGCACTTCATGGGGAAGGTAGGTTGAAACAGTGGTCTATATCAAAATGAAAAACTGTTCGGACTCAACCTAGTTTTCATGACACACAAGAAAAGGCACCCAGTTGGACAACACTCTGGGTGTCTGTTCAAGAGTCCCAGCTCCAGAATATCTGGGGCTCTTGTAGTTCAGACTGAGGAGAATTGGCAGAGAGAGATGTGTGATTCGAGCGGGGAATAGGACTGGAAGAGCAGGGGCTATTGTAGATCAGGAGTGAGGTTTATTGACCGAGCTGTGTGCAGGAAGCTTGCTCTGCACCTCGCAAAAGCATGCCACGCTCAAGCCAATGTTATTGGTCCCTCATTTTCACAAGTAATACAATGTCTTACAAGCTGAAAGGCATGAAAAAGGCAAAACAAGTCTTTCGAACGCAGCTATTTTGTAAAACTTTTATTGTGACTCGTGGAAGAGAATGTTGTGACTGAAATTGGACGTGATGTTATGACCAGTTTTAGAAGCTGTTACAGAATAAGGGTGTATATAATAAGATGTCAGGTACTAGGACCCTGCACAGAAATACAAAGTGATTTTGGTGATTCCTCCTTGTCCAGGCATGTCTAAATAATTAGTCTTACCAAGGTGTACAAAAAGATTTGACTGTAAGGCAAAAGGAATTAGAGGGTATCCTTCAGGGGAAAGAGCGTAGGAATTGCTAAGCTCTGGAGAAAGTTTAGGCTGAGGTTTATTTTGGTTTGCTGTTTAACAATGAAGGCAAACACCAGGGAGGGGGTAGGTTTGGACCAGATATTCAAAGTATGTGAGTTAGGTGCAGGTGGGCATTTTCACCCTGTTTACCGGGGGCCTTAAGTACTTAGAGATTTGCTCCCATCACTACTGAAGGAAATAAGCACAATTGAAAAGTCCTATTAGAAGACTAAAGCTTTGCTCTCCTCTATCTGTGGATCTCAAAGCACGTTGCGGTTATTAATAAGTGAAATCCTGTCCCCACTGAAACGAATGTCAAAACTCCCACTGACTTCAGTGGGCCCAAAATTTAACCCAGAGATCTTTTCCCCAGGTCATACAGAATATCCATGGTGGAGCTGGGAACAGAAACCAGTTTTCCTGACTTCCGTTCCCAAAACTTGAGCTGCAATGTCATCCTTCCCTTCTAGGTTGGTCCTGGGAGATTAGATGTACTGACAGTCACAATAATACCTATGATCCTAGGATGATGAATAGGCGCCAAGGCTTCAGCTTCCTTGGAAAGATTTGATGATGCAACAAATCACAAAACCAAACTGCAAGGGATTTATGAACTCACCAGGAGGGTGAAGTAAAAATCTATTCTTATCTCTAAGGCCACATTTGATTTCTGTTTCTATGTTGTACGGTGCTTTATAAAAAAAGAGAACAAAATCTGCTTTAAATATCCTGTACCTTAATTCAGGCTCTCCCGGACTGAGATGTACATTCTCACCATGTGCAGTTAGAAATCTAGTGCCTAGCTCCTGGAAACCTTTGAATACAGGCATACCAGAATCAGCTACTAATTTCTCCTCATAGCTCTTTTCAAGCAAAGTGAACATTTGGGAAGTTGAAAGAAAAGCTTGCACGCTTTTTGCCATTGGCTTTACATAGAGATGCTTCCCCCCCCCCCATACCTATAGTACAGGGGTTCTCAAACTGGGGGTCGGGAACCCTCAGGGGGTCGTGAGGTTATTACATGGGTGGTGGGTCGTGAGCTGTCAGCCTCCACCTCTGACCCCGCTTTGCCTCCAGCATTTATAATGGTGTTAAAAATATAAAAATGTGTTTTTAATTTATTTTGGGGGTCACACTCAGAGGCTTGTTATGTGAAAGAGGTCACCTGTACAAAAGTTTGAGAACCACTGCTATAGTACAATTCTCCTAACACTAGATTGTTTTCTACAGAGGTGCCTTTTATTTTCACAACTCCAGAAGAAAAGGAAATGGAAGTTATGTTTAAAGAAATGCAGTTCTCTGTGGGGAAATCTACGGGACACAACCACGATAGGAAGGAGCGATATGGAAGGTAGAGGGGGTTGGGTACTGAAACGGACTATGGGTACTGTGGTCCATGTTAGTAGTGATGGAAAGTCATTACTATCTCTTGACTCTTTGTCGGCCTATGGGAAATGAGCTGGTGGGTCTCAGAACAAGTACTAGTGGATAGAACAGAGGTGGGCAAACTACGGCCCGCGGGGCAGTCCTGCCCGGCCAGTGAGCAGCCGGCCCCGGCCCCTCCTCTGCTGTCCCCCCTCCCCCGCAGCCTCAGCTCGCCGTGCTGGCAGTGCGACGGCATGGCTGGCTCTGGCCGGGCGGCGCGGCTCAGGGGCAGATTTACAAGTGAACACAGGGTGCCCTGGCACGGGCCCCCCAACAACAGGGCGACCCAGGGCTGGGCACTCGGGCATCTCAGCACCAGCGCACCCCCCGCAGGGGGGAGGGGCTGCACTGCGGGGGCAGGGGAGAAGGTGGGTGGCGGGAACGTGGGCGGAGGACTCAGGAGGAGCACCGGGTGGCCGCGCAGCCGGCCGGAGAGAAGCGGCGCTTTGAAGGTGAAACCGCCGCTTCTCTCCGGCTGCATGGCTGCCCCTGCTCCTCCTGAGTCCTCCGCCCATGTTCGCAGGGCCACATTCCAAAAGGGGCTGTGGGGGGGGGGGGGTCCCAGGGGAACGGTTAGGGGCAGGGGGTCCCGGGAGGGGGCGGTCAGAGGACAAGGAGCGGGGGGGGGGGGGTTGGATGGGTCGGGGGTTCTGAGGGGGGCAGTCGGGGCGGGAAGTGTGAGGGGGCGGGCAGGGGGCAGGAAGTTTTTGGGGGGGGGGGGCACAGCCTTTCCTACCCGGCCCTCCATACCATTTCGCAACCCCAATGTGGCCCTCAGGCCAAAAAGTTTGCCCACCCCGGGATAGAAGCTAAAGCTATCAACACAGTTTTCACTAACTGATACTTCGGTTGGCAGTGTAAGCATAGAAGCCAAGGATTGTGTGGGTGTAGAGCTTGAATTTCCTTCTCGCCTCTCAAGTAATTGATCCTTCTCAGTCAAGTTTGAGGCATGTCTTCAGAGGACCTATGAAAAGAGGGCTTGCATTGCCAATGCGCATGTTGCACCTGCCCTTTGGGTACACAAGAGACTTTAATCTCCTGGCAATATAAGGGCAATCCCTTATATTTCAGGAGTGCTAAATTGACCCAAAAGCATTTAAATATCCAAATTCTCTTTTGTTACATATCAGAATTAACAGAACGTTAGTTTAAAGGCTCTAGAAAGCAGCGTGATTGTCACAGCACAGAATTAAAACTGCACCTACCTCCAACAGCGGCTAAATATTTCAAAAAACTTTTTCATCTATGTGTGGTTTACCCTCTAAGGATTCCCAGACTGGAATAGGAAACGATTGGGACAAGGACTGATGTTTCCTGGCTAGGCTATCACTGAAAAAATGCTTGGACACTGTATATTGCTTTCTCTGAAGAACATTCCTGAATTTCATAAAGAATGATTTTTCAGTGTACTGCATTTTCTTGGAATCTTTCCTGAAAGACCCCACTCCAGCAAGCACAGGGACCAGATTCCTTTGGAAGATACATTTGCCAGACTAATGGATTTTACCACTTCATTCTGGAACAAGCCATCAGTACTGTAATTGTGACTTGAGGGAGAACAACTACAATAAATAAAACAGTTTTGTGCTAAAAGGGGTGGGGGAATTATTGGCAATGTATAATGGAATAATAATAATTATTAACATGCAGCATGCAGAGACTTTTAGGGAATTCTGCAACATTGCAGAGAACTCAGCAAATTCATGGAGATTAAAAGACAGTCCTATAAAGGACCCAACAAAAAAAATAGAAGGAGGCAAATATCAGTGGGTTGTCAGATGTGTGGAAGGGTTACAACACTAAAGAACACATTTGGAAACAGGTGGTTTTTAAGATGTGTTTGGGGAATGAAGAGAGGTGAACTGACATGAAGGTACAGGGGAGTGAGTTCCATCTCCACTAACTATTATCAATGCGGGAGATAGCTGCTGGCTCTTCTGTCCCTGACTGGGAGGAGTCCTGGCACTGCCTTCCCTGCACTCTGGCCAAAGCAGCTGGTTGGGGGAAGGAGTAAAATTCTGCCTGAAATGGGTGAAGTAACCTCCCCTTCGCTAAGAGCAAAATGGGACCACTGCTCTGCTTTTAGGTTGGTGCAGTTACATGCCACCCCTCATTCAGGACAGGTTGTAAGGTCTAGCCCGAAATGGGCAGTGCCATGTGTGACATAAAGGATATCAACTATCTATTCTCTTTGGGCCAGACTCTGCCACCCTTACTCAATGCTGCCCAGTATGAGCAAGGATGGAAGAATTTGGTTCTTGTATTATGTAGATCAGCTGGACCCATAAGGTAAAGTAGTGTGAAACTATAGTTAGAGAGAAATTTTTCTCAAGCTGTGGCCTTGTGTGGATTTGTATATTCTTTATTTAGGATTCTGCAGTTTACCAAAAAAAGAGTCAATTTTAGAGAGGATAAATGAATGTTTTTAACACCTCTTTTCTCTTCCATTCCAGTGTTCGGGTCATGAAACTTAATCCACAGCAAGCTCCGTTATATGTGAGTAGACCAACATTTAAACTACTTGTTTTATCTTTTTTTGTGTCACAAATTGTACCTATTTGATGCGGTTTTGTTCTGTCCCAGGGATCTTGGTTATCTTGTTTTATCCTTTGCTCCCCAAATAAATCAAATTAAAGATCTAGTACTGCAGTAAAAAGGAAGCTTTTTAGCTAATCCGGGTAATACCTTTTAAGTAGAAAGTTTAAGGGTCTCACTCGTGGAATGCTGTAATGCATAACACTGTTCTGCACCATCCATAAGCTTAAAAGCATGGAAATACCCCCTTCCTTTTTGGAGAACATTTCTGGGTGAACGTAAGTGCTGTTGGAACTCAGGGAGTATTGAGAGGTCTTGCAAGTCAGTTTGTGTGCGAAACAAGAAACCTTAATGTTCACCCAAGGGTATCATTTTTTGTCAGACCTTAGATAGGACAGAAATGGAGCTGGCATGAGAGCTCTCTAAGGTTTCTTTAGTACGTTATGTTTTAAATCAGTCTCTCTAGAAGCTGGTGACATGGATGACCAAGATAATAAAGAACAGGATAGCTTTTTCTTCTGTATAGAAGCCCTGTTGCAGCATGATAGGAACTGCCAAACAAGAGCTAGACACACATGTATATAAATTGTTCAAATATGTTTTGGAATCAGTGGCAGGCGGCTTAACTGTTTTACTGTATATAGCACCACAGATGTGCATCATGTTAGTGGTTTGCCTGTGGAATCCTTGTATTGTTTGGAAGGGAACGTAAATGTACTGTGCCAGTTTTAAAAATAAGGCTACGTCTTCACTACCCGCCTGAATCGGCGGGTAGAAATCCATCTCTCGGGGATCGAATTATCGCATCTCGTCGGGACGCGACAATCGATCCCCGAATCGACGCTTGCACTCCACCAGCGCAGGTAGGAGTAAGCGCCGTCGACGGGGGAGCCGCGGAGGTCGATTTGCCGCCGTCCTCATGGCGGGGTAAGTCGGCTCGGATATGTCGAATTCAGCTACGCTATTCGCGTAGCTGAATTTGCATATCTTAAATCGACCCCTCCCCCCGTAGTGAAGACGTAGCCTAAGTAACCACTGTCCTACTCTAGGTAAGCTACTTTTCTCTTCCTAGGGACCTTTGCCATGTGCACTGAACAATTAGCAATGCATATTTTATAAGGCTCCTCTCACCAGCTTTTCCAATCTGGAAACCCCTTAAATAGACTTCAATCTGTTGTTTCAAAACAGAGATTCCTTAAATGATATTTTGTAGATTGTCTGCTTTATTAATGACCTTATCCTTCTCTCCTGATAAAATCATAGAATATCAGGGTTGGAAGGGAAAGAGTCTTCTGATGACACAACGTCTGATCCTGTTCCTATTGAAGTCAATGGGACTTCAACCACAGCAGGATGGCCTTCAAATATCTTATCCATGCTAAGCTGTTTTGGAAAATCTGTCACTTGCTACTTCTGGGTACAGCTCCACCAACACCTTCTATTGGTAGCAATGTTGGGCGTTCGAGTGTCGGCAGGCCACTGGCAGTCAGTAATGTTTTAGCCTCCATGTTGTCTATGCTTACTCTGAGCAGAGTTAGCCAAGATGGTGGGTGAAACTCTAGTGGTCAGTCTGCATTTATAGTCCCACCATTGCTACCATTGATAGAGCTCCACTTGTTCTAGTGGAAGAAAAGTGCTTGTGCAGACAGCCGTAGAAGTCAGAGCTAAGTGGGCAGGTGTGGTGGGGAGTTTTTTGTGAAGCACTGGGTGTTTGACATAGTGGACTATACTGGTCTTTAATCTCTTGTCATTTTTAATTCTGCACCTTTGTTCTGTCAATGGCTTAATTTTTTACTCCCAGACTGCCACCTTCTCTTTCACATAGCAGCACTAGACTGTGATTCTCCTCTGAAAAGTGACTGTAAAAATAGTTTATTGAAATCCACAGCTGCATTGTGTATAATCTTGTAACAATTTTTAACATAAAAGTTGGTAAATCACAAGCAGATTATAGCCACGTCAATTTAGAAGAAACTTCGTTTTAAAGTTAGGAACCACCAGAGAGCGATTACAAGAAATTGCAGGTTATGTACATATATTTGATGTAAACACCAGACAGAATTAAATTTGAGTGTGTAACTTTATGAATTTCCTGTTCTTGAGTGCTTGATTTCTCAGTCCTAATGCTGCACTCAAGCTAAGTTTATTTCCCCCCTATCATTTTGATTGTTTTGCATTTTATAGATAATAAATTCATGTATTGGACATATTTACGAGGTCTCTTTTTCCATGTGTGGAGGCAGGAAGGATTAAATGGAAGTTTAGTTTAGCACAGTAATGAACAAAATGATGATAATACTGGCATACTCTATAGTTTTTCTTTGTGTATGTTGATATGAGCATGACATGACTGTTACTGCTCTGGTGATTTCCCCCACCCCCCTCAGTAGCTATAAAAGTTAATCTGCTTCTACTGAAATCAAGAGCCAGTTTCAGTAGATGCAAACAATCCAGGAAAATAAATATGTTTGCTTTCAATTTATGGACTGCATAGTTTTTTGGATCAGTTTCATGTTCCACCTACCACTAATGGACAACTGATCTCTCTCCATCGGTTGAGTGGATTGTTCCATGTGAGAGGAAGGGAAAAAAGATTAATACCAAAAACAGATCAACCACTTTCTGATTTTTTTTTATTTTTTTTTTGTTCAAAAGGGGGAGACAGAATAATTTCCAGGACCAGTCAGCAGTGGGCATTACTATCAAACAGCACTAAAAGTTCTTGGAATTTGTGTTCTTTTTCAGATTGACATTTATTAGACATCCCATACATAGGCTTGGTTGGGGGCTGCATTTCTGAAAGCTAAGAATTGCATTCAAAACAAGACATTCATTTGTTAATAAGGAATATGCCATCTACGAAGCAAATTATTGGAAATGAACGTAGTGATTATCTGGAGGGAGCCACATACACCAGTGATTGCTTCCAGGAAAAGTTTTTTGTTTTGGTGTGATTTTTAGGAGGTCTTTCTGGTGTGGCCTTTTTTTGACTAAGAAAATAAAGTTTTAAATATGAGTAGCAGTTGCTATTTCTCTAGCAACTTTTATCCTGAAAGCGGGGAAGGGGTGTGTGTGTGTAAGTAAAAATATATTTAGGGATCCATTCTCCATACACCAAACTGCTTCTTTTTTTGACAACCACTCTGCACCAACAGCACTGTCCTGCCACTTTTAGAGGGAGAAAGTGAAAAATAACATCTTCAGTTGAACTTCAAGGTCTAGTTAGAGAGGCAGAATGCAATTTACCCTAGCAGATACTTGACTGAGACAACTAGGTTAATGCTCTTATAATTGTGAAAAGTGTTGTGGGAACCTAAGAGGTTACATGTGCTTAGGACTTAGATTTTGTATATAATAGAAAAAAGGGTATTTCCAATAAAACAATATCCTTTAGCTCCATACTGGGTAATTGATTCATTACACTGAGTTGGAAGGAAAGAGAGCCACCTACTGAATCACCACTACTACTTCCTAAATCACCTGGATTTTCATTCTCCAGTTCCATAAGAGCTGACCCATCCTGTCTCTGCTTAGTTTGTGAGATCTGGTGAAGTCACAGCCTGAGATGATATGGCTACAGGCCTTTGAGAGAGCTTATTTGAAGACCAAAAGAGAGCCGCTCAAATCCATGTTTAAAATGAAATGTCAGCATTCCATTTCAGCATTCTCTGGTGAGTGAGAATTAAAGCCAAGAACTGTAAACTGCAGGTGTGATGCAACTGCTCTGGAAAAAAAAATAATCAGCAGGTAGCGATGAAGTCAGTCTATTCTTTTAGCATCTGTGTGAAAGTGGGCTCACACTTCGTGCTGAAAACAACTGGCCCTTGTTGTATTTGGCTCCCCTGTGACAATTGTATCTCTCCTTTAATCTCTGAGTAAGTTACCTACACTTTATAACAATACTTTTTAATGTGTTCGTTCTTAGCTCCTTGATTTGGCTCAGCTCCCAGTGTACACAGTGATTCAGTCACAAGGCCTTGCAACTGATGTCAGAAGAGGCAGGGCAGTCAAGTGTTCCTCAATATAGCACCGTGAAACATCAGCAGAGTGTGATATAATTAATGCCAATATTTAATCAGGCTCCAGGCCAAGCAACTATCACCTCAGTGTAGCTGTCAACACTTAGTTACTGTATAAAAGGTGGTATTCTATTTTAAAGTCTAGTGTGTTGTTATAGTGTAAATTTAAGGCAAATAAGTTTAAACCCACTTTTCCCCTCCCTAACGTGGGAGGTGCTGTTATATCAGCTGCAGTCTTATTGATAACAAGTAACTCTGAGTTGGGAAGTCATTGACAAGGATTATCTATATCCCCATAACAGATGAATTGCCACTACTAACCTGGGGCTTTCAAAAACTTATGATATGGACCACACTTTAACACAGAGATGATCTTGTGCACTATAATCAAGTTGTGGGGTGCAATAGTGCCGGTCAGAGAATGCACTTTATATCTTGGCCACAGTCCCGTGACATGGGTCAGGGTTACAAAAGGTTTATGTCACATGACTGGGATCAGTATCCAGAGCCTCCTGTGTATACTGCTATAATGGACCTCTTCCCCTCCAATTTGCAATTGTAAGGACCATCTCTCATCTTGTTCACAATTGCGTAATCTTTTTGGGACCTCTACAGCAATTACATGGAAAATGGCATTAGGAGAACATTCATTGTGCCCTATTGGCCTTCTAGTGCATTGTAGAAGCAGGATATAGGAAAGAGGAACCAAAGCTACGTGACTGGACAATTCTCCATGGACCACCATAGTTATCCAGTTATCTACCTCACCTCATCATAGGGGAACTCCTATGTTAAAGCAAAGGCACAGAATTAAATCTAGAAAAGGCCTTTAACTCCTCGCCATTATCATTTCAGATTGCAACACCATTCCATCATTTCAGGGATCTCCTAAGCAGTGAAGTGGATTAAGAATGGGAGTTTCAATCTTAGCTTTGACTCTGTGATGGATTTTGTATGTTCAAGTCAGACTTTAAAAGTTATTTTGTCCCTTCCGTTGGTGAGTGTAAAGGTGGGTGTGGAGTTGGGAGGTGACAAACATTTTATTAATGAAGGGAGGGATATGATCACAACCAGACATAGTTTTCTGAAGGTCTTACAGTGAAATCTCTCATCTTAACTATGTCATAGACTTTTTTTTTCACTCAGAGAACTTGCAACTAGACCTAGAATATCAGGAGATTATTGCCAGTATTGCATTTGGGGACTTTGAACTGGAATAGCCAGTTCTATTGCAGGTGAGGGTTGAGACACATTGGTAGCGCAAGGTTAGTCTCTCAGGGCTGGTCTCCACTACAGGGAGATACAGGCTGCTGCAATCGATGAAGCAGGGATTGATTTAGCGGGTCTAGTGAAGACCCGCTAAATCGATGGCAGAATGGTCTCCAGTTAACCCCAGTACTCCAGCACTGAAAAGAGTAAGAGAAGTTGACCGGACAGCATCTCCCATTGACGCAGCACCATGAAGACACTGGGGTAAGTCGACCTAAGCTATGTCGATTCCAGCTACATTATTCACATAGCTGGAGTAGTGTAACTTAGGTTGACTTGCCCCTGTAGTGAAGACAAGCCCTCAGTTTCCTTAGCACTTAGACTTTTTTAAAGTGATCTTTGATTTCTGACTGAGTTAAAGAAGCACCTTTGTCTATAAGTGAAATTCAGTTTTAGTCAGTTCTTTGGGCTGAATGGAATTGCTACCAATTTAAACAACTAGAAAGGAAATATGAACAAGTTTTATATAGGCAGTATTTTGCTTTTTTATGGTTCATAGAATCATAGAATATCAGGGTTGGGAGGGACCTCAGGAGGTCATCTAGTCCAACCCCCTTCTCAAAGCAGGACCAATTCTCAACTAAATCATCCCAGCCAGGGCTTTGTCAAGCCGGGCCTTAAAAACCTCCAAGGAAGGAGATTCCACCACCTCCCTAGGTAACGCATTCCAGTGCTTCACCACCCTGCTAGTGAAATAGTGTTTCCTAATATCCAACCTAGACCTCCCCCACTGCAACTTGAGACCATTGCTCCTTGTTCTGTCATCTGCCACCACTGAGAACAGCTGAGCTCCATCCTCTTTGGAACCCCCCTTCAGGTAGTTGAAAGCAGCTATCAAATCCCCCCTCATTCTTCTCTTCTGGAGACTAAACAATCCCAGTTCCCTCAGCCTCTCCTCATAAGTCATGTGCTCCAGACCCCTAATCATTTTTGTTGCCCTCCGCTGGACTCTTTCCAATTTTTCTACATCCTTCTTGTAGTGTGGGGCCCAAAACTGGACACAGTACTCCAGATGAGGCCTCACCAATGTCGAATAAAGGGGAACGATCACGTTTCTCGATCTGCTGGCAATGCCCCTACTTATACAGCCCAAAATGCCGTTAGCCTTCTTGGCAACAAGAGCACACTGTTGACTCATATCCAGCTTCTCGTCCACTGTGACCCCTAGGTCCTTTTCTGCAGAACTGCTACCTAGCCATTCGGTCCCTAGTCTGTAGCTGTGCATGGGATTCTTCCGTCCTAAGTGCAGGACTCTGCACTTGTCCTTGTTGAACCTCATCAGGTTTTTTTTTTTGGCCCAATCCTCTAATTTGTCCAGGTCCCTCTGTATCCGATCCCTACCCTCCAGTGTATCTACCACGCCTCCCAGTTTAGTGTCATCTGCAAACTTGCTGAGAGTGCAGTCCACGCCATCCTCCAGATCATTAATAAAGATATTAAACAAAACCAGCCCCAGGACCGACCCTTGGGGCACTCCGCTTGAAACCGGCTGCCAACTAGACATGGAGCCATTGATCACTACCCGTTGAGCCCGACGATCTAGCCAGCTTTCTATCCACCTTACAGTCCATTCATCCAGCCCATACTTCTTTAACTTGGCGGCAAGAATACCGTGGGAGACCGTATCAAAAGCTTTGCTAAAGTCAAGGAATAACACATCCACTGCTTTCCCCTCATCCACAGAGCCAGTTATCTCCTCATAGAAGGCAATTAGGTTAGTCAGGCACGACTTTCCCTTGGTGAATCCATGCTGACTATTCCTGATCACTTTCCTCTTCTCTAAGTGTTTCAGAATTGATTTCTTGAGGACCTGCTCCATGATTTTTCCAGGGACTGAGGTGAGGCTGACTGGCCTGTAGTTCCCCAGATCCTCCTTCCTTTTTTTAAAGATGGGCACTACATTAGCCTTTTTCCAGTCATCTGGGACCTCCCCCAATCGCCATGAGTTTTCAAAGATGATGGCCAATGGCTCCGCAATCAGGCCCAGTTTTTTTAACCTTTCCTTAGAAATCAGATCTAAACCTTCTGTAATTTTTGTTGCTCTCCTCAGGACTCTCTCCAATTTGTCCACATCTTTCCTAAAGAGTGGCACCCAGAACTGTACACAGTACTCCAGCTGAGGCCTTACCAGTGCTGAGTAGAGCAAGATAATTACCTCTCATGCCTTACATACAACACTCCTGTTAATACACCCCAGAATATTAGCCTTTTCTGCAACTGCTTCACATTGTTGATTCATATTCTATTTGTGATCCACTATAACCCCCAGATCCTTTTCTGCAGTACTAAAACTTAGCCAGGTATTCCCCATTTTCTAGTTGTGTATTTGATTTTTCCTTCCTAAGTGAAGTACTTGTTTTTATTGAATTTAATCTTGATGAATTCAGACCAGTTATTCAATTTGTCCAGGTCATTTTGAATTCTAATCCTGTCCTCTAAAGTGCATGCAACCCTCGCCTCTCCCCGCTTTCCCCCCGGTCATCTGCATATTTTATAAGCATACTCTCCACTCCATTATCCAAATTACTAATGAAAAGATTGTATAGTACAGGACCCAGGACTTACTCCTGTGGGATCCCACTAGATATACTCTCTGTTTGACTACCGTACTCTTTGAGTATGGTCTTTCAACCAGTTGTATACCCACCTTGTAGTGTATAATTTCATCTATACCACATTGTCTTAGTTTATTTATGAGAATGTCATGTGGGACAGTGTCAAAGCCTTACTAAAACCAAGATACGTTGCATCTATTGCTTCCCCCCATTCCCAGGCTAGTAACGCTGTCAAAGAAGGAAATTAGGTTGGTTGGACATGATTTGTTTTTGACTAATCCATGCTGGCTGTTCCTTGTAATCCTATTATCCTCTACGTGCTTACAAACTGATAGTTTAATAATTTGTTCCAGTATCTTTCCAGATATCAGACTTAAGCTGACTGGTCTGTAATTCCCGAGGACCTTGTTCCCCTTTTTTAAGATAGGTACTATGTTTAGCTTTCTCCAGTCCTCTGGGACCTCACCCGTTCCCCTGTGAGTGCTCAAAAATAATTGCTAATGATTCCGAGATTATTGCAGCTAGTTTTCTAAGAACCATAGGATGAATTTGATCAGGTTCTGCTGACTTGAAAACATCCAATTTATCTAAATATTCTTTAACCTGTTCTTTCCTTATTTTGGCTTGTGTTCCTTCCCCTTTGTTGTCAATATTAATTGTGTTGAGTATCTGGACACCATTGACCTTTTTAGTGAAGACTGAAGCAAAATAGGCATTAAACACCTCAGCCTTCTTGATGTTGTCAGGTACTAGCTCTCCTTCCCTGCTAAGTAGAGGACCTACATTCTCCTTGCCCCTAATGTATTTAAAGAACCTCTTATTGTCTTTTATGTCCCTTGCTAGGTGTAACTCATTTAGTGCCTTAGTCTTTCTGATTTTGTCCCTACATGCTTGTGGTATTCTTTTGCACTCCGCCTTAGTAATTTGGCCATGTTTCCCTTTTCTGGTAGGATTTCTTTTTGATATTCATGTCATTAAAGAGCTCCTCATGGAACCATACTCCTATCTTTCCTTCACATGTTGAGAGCGACGTTCACTTCCCTAGCAGACAGCCTAAGCTTAATTCATGCTGCTCGACCCACGTTTATACGTTCTACCCCACAGGAAAGAGATCCGCTTAGAACTTTTTCAATTGTTTGTTCTGAGACTGTTGTTTAAGGCCCACAAACCCACTAGTGCCTTCGCCACCACAACATTGCGTACAGAAGGAAGAGAGAGGCATTAATAAAACCAAGGAAATTCTTCTCGGTTCCTCAATGTGTCCTGCCTTCTTCATGTCTCCTGTTTAGATTGTAATCTGCCCAGAGCAGCAACTGTCTTCATCTGTGTGTCTAGTACAGTTCCAAGCACATTGTCTGCATTTAAACACTAACAGTCGTTATGAGCGACGGCGAGGTACCAAAGTTGCCAGTGTGGATGGAGGAACTGAGCTTTTTGAAATGGGTTAGAAAGTAATTACTTCCTGCTGGGTAGGTGGACAATGGCTGATTAAAATCAAATTTAAATAACGAGATTGTGGTGAGTGAAAACACAAAGAGGAGTCAAAGCAGTCAGTGTTTGACAGCAGAATAATTACCATGTCTGAAACGGAGTCTCAAAGTGTGCAACTTGTGCACCATTGTGTACTATAATTAGTGATCTTTTAAAATATTTATCCAGAGGGATGAGGCCCAAGTGAAATGTCTTTGCTGTGTGTGATGCTACCTGTTAATGAAGTTTGTCTCTGAAGCCATTGGATGGACAGATACGTTTTAATCACTTACCTAAAGGCAATAAAACTGCTTTCTTGGAAAGAGCCAGGGTGATACAGGCCACTTGGGATTTGAGGGTATCTGATAATGACAGGCAGGAAGCAGAATGTATCTTGGTCTTCTTTTAACATGGGAGTAGTCCATGAACATTATTCTGAGCAACATAGTAGCCTTGTGTGACTTTCTCTTGGGATCCTCAGGCAAGAAGAAAAGACGCTTTGATCTTGAGTTTTGTAGTTATAAAGGCAGGAGACTCTGATAATCTCTTCTGTCATGTATTAGTTGGGCACTTGAATTTTCTCTTAATGACAAGGTGATTTTCTGTTCCTTCACCCCCAAAGCCTTTGACTTCCACAATATGAGAAGGCCTTTTAAACGAGGAACAAAGAACACATTAGTCAGAGTTATTTAAAGGGGGACCTGACAATCTAAGGAGACTTTTTAGAAAGTCTTACAGAAAGCATCATGCTCGGGTAAATTCTGACCTTTCAGAGTAACACATATTTGGCAGCTCTAAAGAACAATGTGCAGCTTTCCCTTTGTATCTTTATTTTTTGCCTCCCAGATGGAAATGCAAGATATCCTTACATATACTTTCCTGCAACATTGTCCTTATTCAACTATGCACCAAATGATGATGTTTGATCCCTATCCTGGCCTTTGATCTGTGATCCTTCCATTCCCAGCTCCCCAAATTCTTGTCCACGTCATGCTAGGATAGTTTGTCTCCTATTCTGTTGAACTGTAGAGCCCACCACTGCTGATGAAGCACAATGCTGTGTTCCTGCAAACCAATATGCTGCTTCTTAGCTGTACAGCTGAATCCTGGACTTGCAATGTATTGTTGCCTCTTAGGTCTGACCTCACAGGTCCCCACAATTTAAGAGCCACTTTGAATAACTCTCACACTAGGAGCTGCATTAACCCATGAGCCCCGCTGAATACCAATGTAAACACCTTCGCACATCAATCATGTATTTAATATAATGTTCATTCACATATTTAAAGCAGTCTTATCTAGAGCAGCCTCATGAAATGAAATGACCATCAATTGAGAGCTTTCCTGCTTAAAGACCATACTCCTTCCAGACTGGTCACGGGGTGAGTTGCAGTTGGTAAATCCCTTCTCAGCCTTCCTCCCCTATTTCTCACACGTTCCAAACACTGACACACAGTTTACTTAATTTAGTTTGAAACAGCCCCTCCTACTTCCCCCACCCTGTATTCCATCTTTTCTGCTAGGTCGGTATAAATGGGGCTTGTCTGTGTATGTCAGTCTTATGGTGAAATAACATAAATGGATTGGCTTAAACAAACAAACCCAAGGCATTTATTGTCGGACATTCAGCCCTTAAGTCACCATTATCTTGAAGTATTATAGTCTACGTGATATTGAAATAATTTGTGCCTTCCCGGAGCCCCCTCTACCCCCTGCTGAAGGCACCATTATTGTTCTGAGCTGTAACATCTTGATCGTGAAGTTGGTTACTTTAAACCCCGAGTACTAAAAAGCGTCACAAACTTCTTCATTGGAAAAGTAGCTACTATGCAATGCACAGTAAACTAATCTGTTAAGATAGCATATAGCTGCCAGGCCCTGAGTTCAGGGTTCTCTATCTCCCACAGTGGCTGGTGAGCTCGCCAGCAGCAGGAACAGTGGAGAGGGTTGCATCCCTTACCGCACGTTGGGTGATAATGTCACCACCAGCTGTCACAGGAAAAACGCAGATCCCAGGACTTAGAGACTTCAGCTGTTCTTTTCGGTGAAGTACGTGGGGGAAGGACAATCGGGTGGTTAGGGCACTAGCGTAAGATATTGAGTTCTCTGCTCCACTACAGACTTTTTGTGTGACCTTGGGCAAAGATGCTTTAACCTCTCTGTACCTTAGTTCCCCATCTGTAAATGAGGAGATCATCACTTCCCTAACTCTCAGAACTGTTGAGGATAAATGTATTAAAAAGATGGTGAAGTGCTTTGGGGTGTACTGATGAAAAGCACCATATAAGAGTGAGCTATTACTATTTATGTAAAATTAAATCTATGTATTCTGCAGCTCATTTGGGTTCTTAAATAGCTTTTGAAAAAAAAATTTCAGTTCATCTTTAAAAATGACCTGATTAAGTCCCCGCTCAACTCCTCCAGAACTCTTATCCCCTTTGGTTTCTGTAACAAAATGTCAACGCTTGCTTTGCCTGGAGCTGATTTTTACAACCTGGTTAAATCCTCTATGGAATTTGGCCAGAGCAGGGCTATGTTGAGGATACTGACAGGCCTGAAACTGTGAGAGAGAGAATGGTAGTGTACGTTTTCAAATCACTATAAGCTTTCAAATCTCATCAGAAAAACATATCTGCTCTCCTTTGCTTGTCACATCTTTCTCTCCCCCTCATTCTGCTATTGTTTCTTACGTGGCTCTGTAAAGTGTGTTGGGAGACAGTTTGTAGGAAAGATGCTATGTGACATATAGCTGTCTAAATAAACCAATATGTTTTTATTTATAAATGGAAAATAAAATAGAGAAGCAATTATTAGTTTCTTGTTGAGATCAGTGCTGTGTACTGCCACCCAGTGGCAACTGCGTTACAGGACAAAGATTTTAATGCTGAGGTTCTGCTTTCAAGTCAGTGTTACTTGTTGCAAATGATTGTTTGTTAAGGAGTAAAAGAAGGTTGTCTAGGGCAAGAGGAAAAATACTCGTCCTTAGTAAAATATAGATACAATGTATTGCATTCCTAGTTGCAAAAATGTACAATGTCACTTTAAAACTTGGCTTGATTATTACTGTAGCTCTCAGTACTGTAGTTGTGAAATATTTTTAAGTGGGAGAGGCTGTTTTGCAGCTGGTAGGGAAATTGACACTTCAAGTCACGGTCTGAGCTGCATCTTTTGGAGTGTGTTGCTGGAGAGAGGAGGAGAGTAGAGTGAGGAGAGCCCTTCTGCTGCCATGTGCCTTTAAATCGGGGAAAGGCTTAAAACCTATGACTTTAGATACAGCTGCTCTGCTTTAGAAATTATACCATAACCATTGATAGGAAACAGTCTAATAAAAAATACGGTCATATGTACTTAGCCTCCAGGAATTCTGAATCTCTCCTTTTAACTCCATGGTGCCAGGGCTGACTTTCCATTTCTCAGGCAGCAGATGCATTAACACGGCCTGCTATTTTCCCTTTCCCATGTTTAAATAAAAGGCCCATTTTGTTGCTTGTAATTGGTTGAAAGTGGTGTTGATCACTCAGGCAGCTACTAATACAATTATATGGTTGAATACTTTATCAGTGTAGCCAAAAAGGCTCAGATCTTGAAAGGTATTAGACTCTTCACTTCCATTGATTTCAATGGAAGTTAGGAGCCCAAAATACCTTTGAGGATCTTGACCTAAGGCTTGGAGAGAGGGGCAGGGACAAGGAACCCTGAGCAAGTTAAAGTTGGCTTGCAAGATACTATAATTCCATCACAATAGCTTTCAGGATTCCTGTGGACCCCAGGGTGGTATGATTGGCACTAATGCCATGAACTATTGCAGCAGTTCTCAAACTGTGGGTCCTGACCCCATTTTAATGGGGTCACCAGGACTGGCTTAGACTTGCTGGGGCCTGGGGCTGAAGCCAAAGCTCGAGGGCTTCAGCCCTGCGCGGCGGGGCTCACATTACAGGCTCCCGCCTGGGGTTGAAGCCCTTAGGCTTCAACTCTTCCCACCCCCCTGCCCAGAGTGTTGGGGCTCAGGCTTTGGCCACCGCATGTGGGGCTTGGGCGGACTCAAACTTCAGTCCCCCCTTCCGGAGTCATATAGTAATTGTTGTGGTCAGATGGGGGTCATGGTGCAATGAAGTTTGAGAACCCCTGAACTATTGGATAGCGTAAGTGGTAAGGGTACAGGCTTTGGGGTCTTTCACTGACATTCTGGGGCCACATATTGGGGAGATTTGCCCCCCACGCGCACACCCCCCAACTAACAGCAGAACAATTTTGGAGCTGCTCCCTGGTGCTGCTTTGCTTAATGGCTGAAGTAGCTTACTTGGGGCCATTACATCAGGGCTTGCATACAGCCAGAGTAGTATGGAGAGACAATATATACTATTAGTTAATATTAGATGATTAGACTATTTGATTATTAGACTGTTAGATAATCTACTCTACTCTAATCTAATATTAGATTAGACTATTAGATGATAATAATGCGTAATATTAGAATAAACCATTCTAATATTAAAAAAACTAAAGTAATACAACAACATTGATTTTTTTCAAGCTGTATCATAAAATAACAGGGTTGGAAGGGACCTCAGGAGGTCATCTAGTCCAACCCCTGCTCAAAGCAGGACCAATTCCCAGATAGATTTTTGCCCCAGATCCCTAAATGGCCCCCTCAAGGATTGAACTCACAACCCTGGGTTTATTAGGCCAGTGCTCAAACCACTGAGCTATCCGTTTCCCCCCGTAGCTGTAGCTGTAGCTGTAGCTGTAGCTGTGTTACTTTTGGAATAGTTACCTTGATTGTGAAATAACGCCCAGGCAGTAAACTACTAGTCCCAGCTACTTTTCTGATGATAATCCCAGCAATTCTCTGGAGGTGTTGTGTATAACATATATACATTTGAAGGTTTTTTCCATTTTTTTTATTAGTTAGGTTTAATTTCGCCATTTCAGAGTTAATTCTAACATGTCCTCTTAGGTATTGGGAATTAGTTGGAACACTTCTTGAACATTTTCATATCAAGTCACAATATGTGTCTTCCTTTTATCACCACTGAGACACAGGTATTTTGCTGATTTCCCCTATGGGTATCTCCCTTTCAGATTGCCCATAGTAGCTTGTTGAAGTACACCTCATGCTATAGCTATTTTGGAGATAGACGTACATTGTCAAGTAGTGTAGGCTTCACTAGTCCTGCAAGATGCATATTATCTTACCATGTGTCTTCCTGAGTGTATCCATTGGTGTGGGGGTTTCAGTATTGATCACCTTAGTGATCTTTATATCTATATATATCTATCTATATATATATATATATATTTTACTTCACTGTATTTACTATAGATCCCTTAAGTTTCTCACATGTCCCTATTATCATAGAACTCCTGACTCTGTGTCCCATGCTTTCAGCACACAACTATCCTTCCTCCCTCAAAATGGTCAGTTAACAACATATTTCTGGACCAAATACTTCCTCACGGACTTGGCAGTGGGAGTCATTTAGCGCAGGGGTTCTCAACCTTTTTCTTTTTGCTGTCCCCCCCCCCCCCCCGCATGCTATAAAACCTCCACAGCCCACCTGTGTCACAACAACTGATTTTCTGCATCTAAAAGCCAGGGCCAGCGTTAGGGGGTAGCAGTTGTTTGGGGCCCCATACTACAAGGAGCCTCATGAAGCTAAGCTGCTCGGGCTTTGGCTTCAGCCCTGGGAGGTGGGGCTCAGGGCCTCGGGCTTCAGCCCCATGCAGTGGGGCTTCGGCTTTCTGCACTGGGCCCCAGTGAGTCTGATGCTGGCCCTGCTTGAAGGACCCCCTGAAACCTGCTTGTGGCCCCCCAGGGGGTCCTGGACCCCTGGTTGAGAACCACTGATTTAGTATATGAATCTGTTTCAGTTTTGGCTTTGTGGTCCTCTTTTAACACTGAAATGGGCTGGCTGGCTCAGTGCACTGTTAATGAGGTATAAGGGGTGTCATCTCTAAGTGCCTGGTTCAGTCATTATTGTAGTGTGGATTAAAAAACATACATAATCTTTCAGCTATTTGATGGCCTATTGTGAAATGAGTTGGGATCTCTGAATTCACTCTAGTGGATAGGAGTTCATGTTGCAAAATCAGGCTCTTTTAGGGTGACCAGTTGGCAAGAGTAAAATATCAGAACACATTGGGGGCGGGGGAGGCAGCCACAGGCACACAGCCCTGACCGGAGCCATGGGGCGGGGGGTGCACAGCCCTAGAAAGCTGCGAGGGGGGCGTACGGCCCCTGCTGCAGCCCCCGCCACAAGCCACAGGTCGGGGGCACAGGATCCTGGTTGCAGCCCCAGTTGCAGGGCAGGGGAGCGAAGGGTCCCAGTTCTAGCCCTGGCTCCGGCTCCAGCCGCAGTCACGGAAGGGAGGCCCACAGTCCTGCCTTCAGCCCCAGCTTCAGCTGCTGACAGCTGAAACTAACTAAATCAGGGAGGTCCAGAATCAGTGACTGCCGTGCCCTCCCTGACTAAATCGTAGAATTAGTTATAATCCATATTTAAACATACAGATTTATTTGTACACTAAACAAACGGGTAAAGAGTGGGGTTTTTTATTCAGTCAATAAATCAACTTCAAAATTTGCATACCTCTTAGATTTACCAGAAGTTTGTACTTCTTGGATGACTTTGCCATAATCATGACTTGCTTCTGGGCAATCACAAAGTTGTAGAAGTCCTTGCAACTGATCCAGAAAGTCATTTTGACAAGGGTTTCAGATGGCACCAAGTCTCTGTTGCTTCGATTCCGAACATCAGTCCATGTACCTTTCATGATTGAAAATACACGCTCTGTGTATGTGTTGCTTACTGGTATATTGAGCATGTATGAAACCAGCTTTGTCATGTTCAGGAATTCAGTGCCACCGTCCTTGTTTCTCAGCACTTGAGACCAGGGTTCCCCAACTGAGTATGTGCCAGGCTCCAAATTGGAGTTGATGTCTTTGATGATACAGTACTCATCATAGAGCTGATCAGGATCCACTGTTTTCTGTAGGTTTACAGCTGTCACAGCTGCAGACAGATCCCTGTATTCAAATTCCTTATTAACTTTGATGTTCAAGCACTGGGTATTGAACAAGTAGCCAGTTGTTGAAAAATCAAACAATTTCTCCAGATATAGGACCGACACATGGTAAAATTTCATGAAGTCTTTCCGGAGACATTCAGCAGTGACAGGCAGCATCTCAGTTAATGCATTTTCAACTTTGGAGCCGAAGAATTTGTCATTCTTCCATTGCTGAAGTTTAATTCTCAGATTATTCATTATGGCATACACTTCACATGCCGTCACACTGTCATTTTCCAAACAAAGTATAGTATCATTGAAGATTTTCAGGACATTCTGGAGAAAAACCAGATGAATCTCAACTTTGCTAGGCCCCTCACTTTGTTCACCATTTTCCATGTCAGAGAACAGCGTCCATAGAGATTTTGGGCACTCGTCACTGCCCAGAGAAACAAAGTAGCACTTAACAACCTGCCAGTATTTACAAGCTTGTTTACAGCTGGGAAAAGACTCAACCAGCGTGTCGGAACGTGGCGCAGTAAAGTGGCATACTCCATATCCACAAAGTCAAACATCCTTCAGTGCTGCTACTCTTTTAGCAGAACTGCTGAAATGATTGAATGTCTTAATCACCAGAGTCTCAATGTCAACTTGCAGGGTATTGCTAGCATGTTTCACAGTGTTGTGCACAACATGGGGAGGGCAGTTTGCAGGCAAGATATTTTCGTCTTATTTTTTTAAATTCTGGTACACTGATTGTCGCTTTCCATAATTCACGTTCGCATTATCAGCACAGTAGAAAGACACTTTGTTCAGGTCTAGTTTGTGTGTTGCAAGTTTTTCAAGTAATGTGTTGCTTATTGCCTCTGCAGTCTCTTTGCTTTGCTCATAGAAGTCTAACAGTTTATTTTGGACCCCACGTTCGGGTGTCCAGTATCTCAGCGATAAGGGGAAAGATTTCACATTGCCCTTGTTAGATGCATCTGTGGCAACTGAGAAATAGGGACCGTCTGGATCTTTTGAAAATCTTGTCGAGAGCGGTGACAGCACGTTTTTGATCAATGCCTCTGCTTTAGTTCGGCCACAGCTGGCATGCTTCACAATCGTTGAATCTGGATACAAGGTGGGCGCCAGTTTAAGTTCACAGTCACACGAGCGATAGGAGTGTTGATGGACTACTGTGTGGTAAACTTGTTAGCTAAGCAGCAATAACCTTGTTATTGAAGGATTCATTTGACCTGCTGAAAAAAAATGAGACCAGGGTATTTGCTCTTGTGAGTGTCGGTGTTTTGTTCATGATTTTTTGAATCAGCATGATGCTTAACATTGGACTCACCGTCATGGCAAATGCTAAATTCCTTCCTGCATGCTTTACAAAAGGCTTTTGAATCACACTCGTAGGATTTCCGAATCCAGGTGTAAGTGTTTTCCCATTCTGTCCTGTATCTGCACTGTCTTTTTTGTGTTTTGGTAGTTAGCTCCTTACTTGCTGTTGCCATTTCGGGCGGGGTTTTCGGCTGAAGACCATTAACTAGAGAGCTAGCAACTGAAAAGAACCACACAGTCTCTGTGCTTCTTACGTGTTACTAAGTGCCCACTGTAGTTTGTGCTACGGTATGCACTGTGGTTCAGAACTGTAAACTACATATCCCTACTGTAAATTGTGTTACACCTGAAAAACCAAAATTGCCAGCAGATAACATAGTGTGCAATCAAGTTTAACAAACAGGACATCCCCAATTGACTAATTTTCTATTTCACTACCAAGTTTTAAATTTTACCTGAATATCCGGACAAATGGCATCCCAATCGTACATCAATCAGGTGCACCCCCCCAGGTGCAGCCCCTGCATGCCAGTGTAGGTAAGTGACCTGGGCAGCAGCTTAGCAGTGCTCAGCCCTGGGGCGGAATCAGCATGTGCAGTGCTCCAGCAGCAGCCTCTGCAGCCCCGCCCCCGGCATGGCTAGGTGCTTCCTTTCCCTTGCTCTGCCATGAGCTAGGTGGGCTGGTCTGCACACACTGTGCTGGGGGGAGGATGCAGCTATTACACCTGCCCCCGCCTCCCCCATCGAACAAGGAGACGTGTCTCATTTCAGAGCTAGCAGTTCTAGCCCTTCCGCTGCATCCACGGAGCCAGCTGTGGGGGACTCCCTGCCTGGCTCTGCGAGCCAGGGCTCCCTGCAAGCTGCCTTGCCCAGCCCTCCTTAGGGGCACCCTGAGCGTAGAGGGGTTCTGCTCCAGGGCTGTCACTCAGCCCTGGGTGCTGAGAGCCATTGGAACACTCCAGCCCTGGGGGTCAGCAGCTGCCCGGGCTCAATTGGCTGAGGTGGGTTTTCCTCTCTGTTGTCGCTACCCCCCGTTAAAATAAATGGGCGACTTCAGTTCACTTTGGATCGGTCCAATCCCAAAGCTTGTTCGCCAAGAGCGGGTTTGGATCGGGCGCAGCGCTAATCCTGGTCACAGAGAGCCGGCAGGTGACAGCTGAATCGAAGCGTGACTTTTGTTCCCAGCCTCATGGAAAGGGCAGCTCTTTCCAGTACTGGGTTTACAGTGGGCACCGGGACACTCATTGCAGAGCCCACTTCTACCCTTGCAGTAGCCTGAGCATGGTGCCACACTGCCGGTGCGTGCACACTCCCAAGTGCTGGCGCAAGGCCCTTGGCGGCAGTGTGGGGGCGCGTGCCGAGGAGGGGGTGGGGTTCAAATGGGCACACAGCAGGCAGCCTCCCCCCTCTCGGAGCGAATGAGACTCCGCCGGCGAAAGGCGTGAGCCTGGGAGCTTCGAACCCAGCAGCAGTCCATGTTGGGGGAGGGCTGTCCCTCTCACCCAGCCAGCGCCCCGTGGACCCAGCTTCACATGGGCTCTGCCCCCTGCTTCATGGGCTCCAGCGGCCTCCACCCCAATGGCTCCTTCCACCCTGTGAAGTGCCCCCTGTGGGACCTCCATTTTTGTGGGCTCCAGCGCCCTACATTCATGGGCTCCAGCGCCCCTCCCCCTCCGAGGACTCCCCCTCCTGGGCTCCATTCTCCGCTTGCTGGGCCCCTGGGGATCCCCTGCCCCCATTCAGGGGGTCTGTGCTTTTCACACTGTCCCCTCTTGGAGCTCTTCTTCCCTCCCCCTAGGCTTTATTCCTCCCTGACCTATTTCTTCCCCTGGACATAGGCTGGTGTCATTGTGAGGACAGCGGAGTGGGCTGGGGCTCCTTCCCGGAACTGTCCATCTGTGTGGTGGTTTTGTTTGGCTCCTCTCCACCCCCTGCCCTGGCCAGACCCCAGTGCAGCTCCAGCTCCGGACAGTCTCTGATGCCCGCCACCTGTGGGGCCCCGCCTGCCTCCCCAGATCTGAGCCGCCTGGGATCGGTGCAGAAGTGGGTCCACTCTCGGCCAGTGGGGGGTGGGGGTCAGCGTGGAGGGGGCTTGGCTGGGCCCCTCCAGGCAAGTGGGTCCTGAGGGAGCCTGGCTGGGGCGGGGGCAGGCCCTGGCATGACTGATAGCGCTGCTCTCAAGGGGCTGGAGTGATTCCCAGGACTGGCCCCAGCCATGCTGCTGGCTCAGCCCAGCTGACACTCACCTCACCTCCCAGCAGGGCTGGTGAGTGCGGCCAGGGGAGGGGGCAGGGCATGAGGGAGGGAGTGTCTGGGAGGTCTGTGGTGGGTGCTGGGCTGTGAGGCGGTGGAGGGTGCTGGGCAGTGGGGGAGGTCTGTGTGTGTTGGGGTGCTGGGCAGTGGGGGTCTGTGTGGGGCACTGTGTAGTTGTGGTGGGGCTGTGGGGAAGGGCACTGGCTAGTCGTGTGCCAAAGGTTGCTAACCCCTTGATTAGAGGGTGAGTCACTAATGAATGTCATGGTGATTTGAAATCTTGAATGGGATTGTGGGGTACTCACCTTCCCCTTGGTTTTGAGCTGCCATTTATTCTCTCTACTAGACACTTTCCATGGAGAATTTTCATCCACCCCTAATGATTATTTCCATTTTACAGATAGGGTTGCCAATCCTCCAGGATTGGCCTGGAGTCTCCCAGAATCGGCACCGATCTCCCGGTGCCTATTGAAAGCAACCTGGGAGATTTTAATAGGATATTTTAAGAAAATGTCATGTGGGGGAGGGGGAATCTCCCAGAATAGCTTCAGTCAGAGTTGGCAACCCTATTTACAGATGAGAAAACTTGAGGCACAGAGAAGTGAAATGATTCGCTGAGAACTGTTCTTGGGGCAGCCCCTCTACAGGTCCCAGCTTTCTCTAAACTGGTCTCTCTGTATTTCTATTCATCTCAAATTAGCCCAGTCCCATCAACTTGACCTACAATGAGTCAATCAGCCCTTAAACTCCAGAATTTGCCATCTTCCTTTGTCTCCCTGTCAGTTTGTTATAGGCAGAGTGGCATGGGACTGTTAGCCCTCTGCTCCCCTAGGTCTTTCTGCCTCCTCATTGCGCTCTGTTTTCCTTTTTTATGGCTTGGCTTGTTTTCCTTATTGGTCCCAGCTGTGGGTGCATTCCTCCATGATTGGCAGTTCTGGCAGCTGTGCTGGGGTGTGGTCAGCCTAGTTGCCAGTAAGCAGGGAAGATTCCTTTCCTGCCTGTGCTCACGTGGTGTTTATAAACCCATTACTCTTACCCAAAGTCATACAGGATATGTCTACACTGCAGCTGCTGCACAGTGACTCACAGTGTAGACGTACTCACAGTGACTCTGGAGTGAAATCTGACTTCTCTTTGTGTGCCCATAGCAGTAGATAACGCTTCTGGCTTGGAGGTTAGATGACAACATGCCTACTTCATTTAAAAAAAAAAAAAAAAAGTTGAGCCTGAATCAGTTCAAGGAGGAAAACAATCAAAGGATTTCAATTTTCTGTGCCCATAAAAGAAGATCCACATTGAAACTGTGTGAACAGCTTTCCATTAATAAAGAAGTTACCAGTTTGAAAGTATAAATTGCTATGATACCAAAAGGCATAATGTAATAGGAAGTTGACCCAAGAACAAGTCAGTTCTGTTATGAATGGAAACAGAATTAAACCTGTTAAAAGGGCATATTATTCTCACTTGTCTAATCTAACACTCCAAGCCAAACTCTTCAATAAAACAGCAGAACTCTTCTTGGCAAAGGCTGTTTGGAAAGAAAAGTGCTGAAAGGTATCAGACCTATTTTTTGCATCCACTTAGTAAATTTTTCCTAGTCATCTAATACATGCTTTTGTGCCCAGCATCAGTGTACTGTAGTAGGTGCTACCATGATGAAAAATGTAACCAGAGATTGTACTGATTAACATCAGCAATCTCATGCTTGCATTAGAAATAAATGCAGGATTACCAAGTGCTGATATATTCTGTCCATTTACCATTCTGCTTTTAATAAAACTTCTAACACATCATACTGGAGTTTACATTTATTTAAATAGGCCTAGGCTTTGTCTGGGTTAGGCGAAAAAAGATGAGTTTTTGATATGTTTGCTTACATACTTTAAAACACCACAATAGGATAAGTGGTATAAGGATAAGTGGTATTTTAAAATGTGCTAACTGCTTGAGGTGAATATGGTTCACATTAAAATACAACTTAAACTGTTTATAGTGGAATTTTAAAATACGTTAGCTAGCACATTTAAAAAAAAATCCTTTTCCGGCCCTAATCTGGACAAACACAAGCGTATAGGAAACCTGTAAAATGATATAGTTTTGCTTTGGGGATGAATGGATTACTGTGGGTCTTGCTTCTGCCATTTCTTATTGAGTCCTCATGTGATCCCAAATGGTGCACGTTACAGGGGAATCCTTATGATTCGGTATCATTTGCAGTATAGAGTCCGATAAGATTGATGGTTCCCCAGCACTTACAGAAGCAGACAGACAAAGATGGTCAATAACTCAATTGGAAATTTGAGCTTTTGCTGTATAATTAAACTGTGCAAACATTTAAGAGATTAAGGTAGTCTCTTTTTAGAATGCAGATACATTTTTAAGAAACAACAAATAAATTAGTAATATTTGGCTCTTGTATAGTGGCTCTTGTCTAATAACATCATAGAAATTTACGAACGCTGATGAAGTAAGCTCATATAAAAGCCCTACAAGGGCAGGTCATTCCCCTTTTACAGATGGAGAAAGTGAAACACAGAAAAGAAATGGTTTAGCCATGATCACTCAGGGCTCATCTACACACAGTTTTTGTACTCCCATTACTGTAATGGTTTAGAAATTGATACAAAGTGGTATAGTGCTCTAGTGTTGACACAATTATATTGCTGTAAGGGTGCTTATATCGATATAGCCACCATTATACTGGTGTAACGGTGTCAACTCTAGACATTGTACCACTTCAGTTAAAATCAGTTTCTAAATTGATATAGTGGTACAAAAATTGTGTGTAGATCAGCCCTCAGTGAATCTGTGGCCAAGTCCCTTATCTTTAGTCATGTGCTGTGACCACTAAACAACATTCCCTCCCCAGCTGGAGATACTGAATGTATCAATAATAGGCTTAATTCATACAGGTCACATCTCTGAAATGTTTATTTCATACATCTTGAATCGAAATTTGGGAGTTGAAAGAAATGGTGACCTTTTGTGTGAATGGACATAAAATGGAATGTTTTCATTTCCAATGGGCTTTAAGCTAAGTAAATATTACTCAATCCAAACTAGGTTTGAAATTAAATTATTCTTATTTGTTGGCATGTGCCGGAGAATTGCTTTGATCTATCTGTACTTTCACCAAAGGGGTATTGGCAGCCTGGCTTTCCATTTGTAGCCATTCAGGATGAAAGGGGTTATAATAGCCACCTTGTGTGGCAGTGATATTGAACAGATGACATTATTTGGGTAATATTAAATGAATAAAGGTAAACATGATTCAATTAAAATGTTTTTGCAGGCAAAGTGCAATAGTGCTATTGGAAACTCTTCTATGTGGGTTTAAGGAATTTGGCCACATTTGTAACTGGTTTGCTTTAACTCTGAAGTTGTTGGAAAGAGAGAACCTTGTACTGTAAACTGTTAATTCATATTTTTAAAAAAAAAATTTTTTTTTTAAAGTAACTTTTGGATATGGATTTTTTTATGATGAAGATGACAGAGTTTTGCTGTCTGTTACCGATTTTAATGAGAGATATTAAAGGCCACCCACTTTCTTAATCATGATAATTAGAACTTGTATATCTCCTTCATCCAGGGGTCTCAAAGTAGATTACAAACAGTTAATTATGCCGTACACAATAGCAGATGGCAGTTCAGAAGGCGCGCACAAAGGTGAACTGCAACGCACAATAAATGAATGAATGAATGGCATCCTTTCCATCTTGCTAATGACCCACAAAGAGAATGTCAGTTTGTTTAAAAAAAAAAAAAAAAAAAAAAAAAAAGTCTATGCTTGTCTTTTATATTAGGAATATTGGGTATTGACTTCCCGCTTTTTATTAAAAGACTTTGGCAGGGTTTGGAGAGATCTGGATGGTGATGTCACATGAAACTGACACCTGAGCTGCAGCTCCCAGGTTGCTAACTGAGGTGGCAGGAGATGCTTATTCTTAGGCCTTGCTTAGGTACAAAGGTACCTTGTTTCAACAGAATTAGTTAACTTAATTTGATTCCGAACCCCACTGAACACCAGTGTAGACGCAGTTTACCAACCTTAGTTTGAAATAGAGTTCCAGGGTAGACCCATAAAGTGTGGTTTACAGTCAAGTAAGGCCCTGTCTATGTAGGCCCTGTCTATGTAGCAGAAAATGGAGCATTTTTCAATTGTGTTAGTTCAGTAAGTTAGCTTAGCATCACTGGAATACCCCTTTAGCACCTGTGTAGACACAGTTTTGTGGCACAATGTGGACTGCGGGGGTGTGACCAAAATGATGTGCTCTAATTGCCCAATGTAGACGCTGTTGGTGCGAACTAAAAGGTACTTAGTTTGCGTTAACGTAGTCCTCTTTCAAACAGGACTGTACTAACACAAACTAGGTAATGTTTAGTTTCTGTCAGCATCATCCACCGGGGAGTGCAACATTTTGGTGCGCTCTACAGTTCACAGCCCCCGTAGTCTACACTGCAGTCCAGTGTAGACCTTTACAATCATGCTAGCTGATTTTGTCGTAACCTAGGCTTCTCTCTAGACGTTAACTCAACCAGTTTAGCATATTCTGAAGTACAGTTGCTTTGCGTTGACTAGAGTTTTAGAAGATGTAAAGTAGAGTTAGCTAACTTGATCTAACATCACTCCTTTAAATCCTAGTCTAGACGAACCTATATAGAGGGCCTGAGGGGTTCTAGTATTTGTCCACATCTGCAACTTGTTCTGTGTTAGTCCTTTATCCTGCTTGTTTTAACAACTAGGTGCATGTATCTATAGTTTTTTGCTCTAATATTTGTGAGTTAACCTGTATCTCCTCAGCTTGTTAAAATAAATTATTACCCTGATGGCCTTTGTTTAGTCCATGTGTGTATAAACCCATCAATACATGGTTAAATAAATAAAATAAATTAATGGAGATATCCTATCTCCTAGAACTGGAAGGGACCTTGCAAAGTCATCGAGTCCAGCCCCCTGCCTTCACTAGCAAGACTAAGTACTGATTTTGCCCCAGATCCCTAAGTGGCCCCCTCAAAGATTGAACTCGCAGCCCTGGGGTTTAGCAGGCCAATGCTCAAACCACTGAGCTATCCTTCCCCTTCTCATGTACTCTGTGCTGATTACTTTTGTTCCAAAGGAAAGTGATGAGCCATATTTACAGGTTCTGGGTTTAAAAATATGAGCCTTAGCTGATATTTGTTTAAACAATCAGCTCTGTTGATGGGGTTGTCTTAAACTTTAGCAGGACTTTAGGTCCATTTAAGTATTTGCATGTGGATGCCATGGGGGCGGAACAGGTTGAGCAAGGATGAAGAAACAAAAATCAAAGCAAAGGGAGAGATTTGTAGGTTAAAAAGTGTGGGTTTTGAATAGTTGCTTCAAAACCAGACATATTTGTTGGAATGGAATCTTTTAGTTCTACATGTGAATTAGTAATGTTTGAATTTCAAATCTGAGACTTTTTTCCATCTTTTTTTTGGTATCATTGAAAACACACACATTATATTTCTACCTCTTCTGTGTATTATTACTTTTGTATCCTCTAGAACAGGGTACGCGGCACACCAGGGTAAGTCCCTGGACGGGCCGGACCTGTTTGTTTACCTACCGCCTCTGCAGGTTCGGCCGATTGCGGCTCCGTTGGCCCACGCTGCTTCCCACAGCCTCCATTGGCCTGGAGCGGCAAACCGCGGCCAGTGGGAGCTGCGATCGGCCGAACCGGCGGAGGCGGCAGGTAAACAAACTGACCTGGCCCGCCAAGGGGCTTACCCTGGCTGGCCACGTGCCAAGGTTTGCCGATCCCTGCTCTGGAACTCTGCTCTGGTATTATCTCCTGATAGACTGCAGAAGCACTTCTTCTAGTGCCTTTCTGCCACTGGTGAAATAATTTTTGTCAAGATGAATTGCAGCAAAAACAAAAAGTGGGTAATATGCTAATTGTTTAATTGTAAGCATTACTTTTATGAGCAGTGATGATGGACTAACCTGTGAGCCATGATACGAGGACTAGTGATAGGTTTAACTCTCCGCATGATCTGTACACACTTGTTTAACTAATGGTGTACTTTTATACTGATTTATTTAAATTGATGCATCTTTGTGTGTGGGCACTCTTAAATGGATTTAAATCTGGTTGATATCTGGTTAGCTTGTTCCTGAAAACAGGGGAAAGCTTAATCGATAAAACTAGTTTTAGGTTGATGATATCAGTGTTTTCCCTCAGGGTTTTCCACTAGTGTAATGACACTAGGGCAACTTTGTATGTTGACAAGCCCGCAGGAGCCTATCTGCTGAAACCACATTACCACACATAGTTATGTCACCCTTGTGGTTTTCTCATCCAAAACCTGCTTAGATTTACTACCATACGGTCCACATCTGGCATATGACTAGTTGGCAGTAGTGTCAACTCTCATGATATTTGATGTTTTTCTTAAAGCCCCAGCTCCTAGAGTCATGAAATTATGTGACATTCTATTTTATTTTTTCCTTCCCCCACCCCCTTTTCGTTTGTTTCTCTTTCCTTTTGTTTTGCTGGTTTCTCTTTCCTTTTGTTTTGCTGGTTTCCCTTTCATTTTCCCTCGTTCTTTCTTTCGTTTTCATTTTCTTTTTCTTTCGTTCGTTTTTTCTTTTGTTTTCTCTTTCTTTCAGTGGTGTACCTTTACTATAGAGTCCCATGGAAAGTGAATGGGGTTGGAGTGGAAGACTGGAGGGAGAGGTACTTGAGGCGGTTTCTGTTCAGTTAGTCTCCTCTAAGGCAGATTCTCTGTGGTTAGCATCCTCTAGGGAGGCCATGGGTGGTCTGTAACCATAGAAACTCCACACACAGCATCACCCAACCAGCTGCAGATACAGAGAGAAGGCAAGAGTAACACTATGTGGAGTGATGTAGGGTGCTGTGCTGTGTCGAAGGGTACGTTGGGGGACTACTTTCTTGGTGAGAGGAATGAGGCAAATCCAAAGATGGACATGAGGAACCAGAGATGAGTTTGGGGGAGCCAGGCCAGGGTGATGGAGGGGCAATTCAAGTGAGGGAGCCAGAATGTGAAGCGGAGTGTGGAGGAGCTGTGGGGATCCAGAGGTAGAAGAGGGGGTGGGGGTGGGGAACCCAGGGTGGGAGGGTGAGTGAGCAGAAAGGAGGATGGAGTGGAAACTGAATGGGAATCTGGTGGATTTGTTTGGGAGAAAGTTAATTTGAGAGGGAGGAGGAGAAGCAATGAATTGAAGGATTTTAGAGTCAAGGTTATATAATGAGACAGTGCTTGTTGTTTGAATATTCAAATTAGATTTTGCATAATCTGCATGGAGCCTTTTCCAAACTTAAAACATTAATGTATGCTAAGTGGAGTGGTGACACAGGGCTAGTTAATACGGCTTAAATTTTAAAACCTGAGGCATCAAACTGGTTTTGATTTTAGTAGATTAGTGGGCTAGAAAAGGACCAGACATTTCAGCCTACTGTTCCCAGTGATGTGTGTCTTAAGCAATTAATTGTAGGCAAATTATGAAGGAGAGCAAAGTCATACAAAACACCCTTCACCCTTGTTATTTCTGTATGTACTTTCCTTCCCTTGCAATGAATGTATCTCCGAGGCTGCAGGAGAGTGGATTTTTAATCTTTCATAGGTATTTATACACCTTGAAACCAGATTTTTAGAGTTGTATGTCCAAAAGAATGTGTATAATTTGCACATACAATTACTTCAGTTACATGCAGAGTTACTTATGATAACTGCATATCATTTATGCAGAGATAAGAAGGGCTCGAAAGCCTGTCTCACGGACAGAAGTTGGTCCAATAAAAGATTTCATTACATCCCCCACTTTGTCTCTCTAATATATTGGGACCAACACAGCTACAATTATACTGCATGTCTCATTTATGTATACTTTTTTGCAAACAGTAGTTCTAAAAATCTAGGTTGTGCAGACTGAGCATAGGAGTGTCACCTGAGACAGCAAGAGATAGAGGAGAAAATCTGCCACTTATTCAGGGTATATTCTGGTTTCATGGACTAGTGTATTTGATCTAAATAAGGTTTTGCAGCCTCATCAAAGCATGATCTGCTAGAGAATGTGGCAAACGAGGAGGTAATGCATACCTTGCAACAAGGCAGTGGATATTTTCAAATTGTTATAGTTTGGTAAAAGTGTAATTGCACATGACCATGAAGGCATGACAATAAATCTTACTTCTAGGCAATATTGATATGTGCCAGTACATAGCTATTGGGTTACAAAGGGAGTCAGATTTGAGTCCTGAAAATATAATGCCTATTCTCCTGTCTGGAGTTGTTGTTCCAGGAAGGGTAGGTCTATTGAGTATAATTTTGCAATAACACTGTCCTTGGTTCCTTACGATCATGTTTCTGTCCCCCTCTCTTTGTAGCAAGAGAAAACCCTATTGAATTTGATGCTTCCCTAGGTTTCTGTGTTTGTGTGTTGAGGAGAGGAGTGGTCAGTGCTTGAGTTAGTTACCTTGCAGGTATCAGTAGGTAGTTACCTTGGCACAGAGAGGGATCAAAGAGAATTTAGGCTGGGATACTTTGGATACTTGAGCAATTTTTGGTTGCTCTCCATGCTTCCTTGTGTGTGTCAAACACCAATGAGATGCTACAGTACCATCGTGATATCACGGTGCTGATTTTGATCTTGTGCCGACGTTTCCAGATGTTGTCGCCTACCATGGCCATTTGAGCAGGGTTTGGGAATTTTTTTACATAAAAATTAGTTAGTCTTTAAGGTGCCACCAGACTCCTTGTTGTTTTTACATAAACAGTTTTTCATCAGAAAATAACACATTGTCGAAACCGAAACTTTTCGTGAAACCATACCAGTTTTGGAAAAAACTTGAATCAGGCAGGATTCTCAGGTCCGGTATGGGATTTCTGGTGAGAGAGAGGAGCCAGTGGGTAGGGCATGCACCTGGGATGTGGGAGGTCCAGGTTCAAGAATCTGCTCTGCCTGACTGAGAGCAGAAACTTGAACCAGGTCCTCCCACGTTTCAGGTGAGTGCCCTACAGACCAGACTGTGTTGGCTGTTCTGGGGTGAGGGCTCTCTCTTGCTCTCTTTTTTGGAGGGGGGTGGGTGAGGGGTAAAATTTTGTAAAAGTCTTCGTTTCATCCCAGTGCAATGTGGGAGTTTATTTTTTTTCCTCAAACCTTGAAAATTTTCATGGGATGGGAAAACTGTTTCCTGTCAGGATCTAATAGCCGTGCCTCTGCATATCTTTTTGAAGCTGACTGCTGTGCTTGATGATCTGGTCAAAATGCATGCTGAAATCTACCTGTATATCTGAAGATGGGAGCAGGACTCTTAGAGTGATGTGAAAAAGGACAGAGAAGAAACCAGGAGCCTTGGAGACCGAGAGGGTCTTTTATATAATAAAATTATTGAGAATGTGAACTTGACCTCTGGCTTTTTTTGCCCTTTTCTTAGGGTGACTGTGTTATTACAGTACGGCTGACAGAAGAAGCTGAACTTGAAGATGATGTAGTTTTTTACTTGGTGTTTACTGGCTCCGCTGTCCAACACTGCACAAGCACTAGAAAAATTAATCGTGGGACCTTGGAGACCATTGCTCCTGGTAAGCTTTCTTTGCAAAACACAGCCTAAAACAATTTGTGAAAACGGATCCATCGAAGTTTATTTAAACCTCATGTAATGTTGAGAATATTATTTTCCCCTACTTGCACAAACTTTTAGAATAAAAAAATATGTATCTGGAATGATCATTTTAAACCAGGCTTTGACTGGATGGGTTTTTTAAAAATGATCCAGAGGCAAACAGAGGTTTATAGTGGAATCGCATCAGTATGGTAGCATAGTTATTGAATGCATAACTGTTACGCTGTACAAAAGAAAACACAAAGTTTTGCTTATGCATGTTAAGACTTTGAGTAAAGGCCAGACAGAAGAGGACACAGTTGCCTTTACAAATGTCTAGAAATGCCATTTGTTCAAGGGGATTTGCAGCGCAGTAAGGAACTGGCTGCATTTAGGTTGCTAGGGTTGAGTTGAACAGAGGCTCATTAATGTAGCCACAGGTACAGGCTTCCTCCTTTCCTGGGGGGTGTTCCACCCCAGGCCCAGCTCCCACTCCACCCCTTCCCCCAAGGCCCTGGCCCCACCCCCACCCCGCCTCTTCCTGCCCCTGCCCCGAGTTTGCCCCCCCCATTAGTCCCCCCCCCCCCCCCCCCCAGCGCCTCCTACATGCTGCGGAATAGCTGATCGTGGCAGGCGGGAGCCACTGAGAGGGAGGGGGAGGAACTGATCAGCATGGCTGCCAGTGGGCGGGAGGCACTGGGGGTGGGATGGGGAGGAACTGACTGCTGGTGGATGCTAAGCATCCACTATTTTTTTTTTCGTGGGTACTCTAGCCCCGGAGCACCCATAGCATCGGCTCCTATGAATGTAGCCGTATTGAAACAAGCCCCTGCCTTAAACCTAAAACACCTTCATGCACTTAAACACAGTGACATAGTTTCTGAAGTTGTTGCAGGGTGTGATCTCTCTCCAATAAATGTGCTTGGTCCTTGGTGACTTTCCCACTCCTATGGTATATAGTGCTCAGGAAGAGTCATTCCTGGAGTCTCTTTGGCCCAGGCTTCATGCAATTAAAGAAGGGCAGCAATTTCCTTCAGTGGCTTCAACACCATGGGAATGAAAATTTTCCAGATGGCATTCTTTACTATTAACCTTTTTTCCTGACTGTTGCTATACAGCGCATTGATATGAGTGTGAGGAAAAAACAGTCTATTATTTTCAACTATATACAACAGTATAGCTTATGTAATTTAGTGTATTTCCTGCTTTTTATCTATGTGGCAGGTAATGTTATAGGAGAGACGCATGTTCAATGGAATTTGCCAATGACAGCGTGCTTCTGTATGTTGCTGTGGTCTCTTTGTTTCCTCCTGGTAAATGTAGTGATTAAAGCAAAGTTGGCCATATTATTCACTCTGTACAGTCTCTGTTTGCACTGTCAGGGTAATTAAAGTTACTTGGAAAGAACAATCTAGTACGATTACTGATTACTGGAACCCAGTGCAGTCAGTGAGATTGATTCATTTTCTCATGGAAGCGATACAGAACTGGTAACTCTTAGACTGTTTTTGTGTTGTGTGTACAAGGCATACAGTAATTCTGTGACAGTATTGGGTGCCGGGACCTCATCTCTCTTGGGACCCAAATAGCAGAATTGCCCAGAAAGGAACTGAAACGATTGTGTTCCGTTTCAGCTTGAAAAGGAGCCAGAATACCTCACAGGATTTCATTACAAAAGCAATCCATTCCTATTGTTGTTATCCTAACATCCCTGTATGCAACAAAGGACACCACTTGAGCTTCTGTTTGACTTTAATGATTGTATCTGCAGTGGTGCTGGATGGCAGTTACCTCTAGTAACTTGGGTTTAATATGTGTATTTCATGTTGGAAGATATTGTCACAGAAGGGAGGACTTCAGTATTGGACCAGTTGTTGGTGAGGGGTGGTGGTGGGGGAAGGTGAAGAGAGAGTCTTTTTTATCATACTTGTATCCAGAAAAAAATCTATTTAGCCAGTATCGTTCCTTGGTTCAGTCTCTCTTATTGAAGATGGGTTTCAGAGGGTTAGTCTGTATTAGCAAAAACAATGAGGAGTCCTTGTGGCACCTTAGAGACTAACAAATTTATTTGGGCATAAGCTTTTGTGGGCTATAACCCACTTCATGAAAACTTATGCCCAAATAAATGTGTTAGTCTCTAAGGTGCCAAAAGGGCTCCTCGTTTTTATTGAAGATGCTGATTCTAGTAGGAGAATGATCTCTCTTAGCTCAGCTTCTCCTCCTGCTGGACTCCACAGTGAATCTGCAATCATGTGCTTACCTTTTGTATTCAGCCAGTTACCTTGGAAATGGTTATGATGACTCATAGCCAAGTATTATTTGACCTCACTGGAGGATTAACTATGAGCAAGAGGCAGTGTGTGGGAGACCAGCCCTTGTTGAAACATCATAGCCGGGGTAATTAACAAGTCCTTCATGATTACACAAATTAAGAAAACCCTAAGCAAAGTGGATGACTTTTGGCCAGTCATCACATGATAGAACTAGGAGTGCAGGTTCTCTGCGTAGCATACAAGGTAGGGTGACCAGACGTTCAGATATTATTGGGACTGCCCCGATATTATATAACATAAGCCCAAGACTGAGAAGTTGTTGGCTTGTTTGGGTTTTTTTGTGTAGGGGTGGAGCAGGGAAGAAGGAGGTTTAAAGAGAAAAGTTTTAAAACTCCTTTAAACCTAATATGCAAAAGAAACATTGCCATTTTGTTTCTGAACTTTTTCTGGCAGTTCTGGTTTGAAAACATACCAGCGCTCTGCTAGTACATGCGAACCAAAAAGGGGAACTGACCAGGTGAGGTTCTGCTGTCTAAGCTAAAGAAAATGTTTAAAACAAACTCCCATAAAGGGAGAGCATTTGATTAGACTGAACAACATAAGGTAGCATTAGGCAAATAATTTTTTGAACACATGACTGTAACCCTTTCAATTCTCATTATACATAAAAATATTCCATAGTCTGAATGTCTTACTTTAAACAAAAGTTGTTAAGGGCAGAGTCCAAAGCCTGCTACATTTCATCTTACTATGAGTAATCTGCTCTTTTACTGTGTGTTTTCATTGTTGGTCATATGATAACTAATCTTTAAAAGAAATCTTTTGACTATTCAAATACAAGCCTTTACTTCTGTACATGACAAAACTGAAGAAAGGATTTAAATTTATAACCAGAGGTTGAAGATAGGGCAAGATTGTTATTTACAGAGGGATCATTTTTAATTGAAATATTAGATTCTGAATAGACTATATTACTGGGCTGAATTGTACATCAAATTAGATCATCAGCTGTGATGTCTTGCAAATATTCAGGACTTGACAGTCCTCCTCCTCCAGTGACACAGTGGAAATAGCCAATAACCCAGTAAAATTATCATACAAATTTGTAAGCAGAAATGGATCAGGCTTCATTTTCCTGTGGGTCATTTCACGCGTCATGGGTTCATAGAAGGAATAGCTTAGTGTTTGGACCATGAAAACCCACAGTCTCCTTTAAACACATACACATGTTCATATGTGTAGTACAGTTTTGGAATGTATTACAGTGAGACTTCTGAGGGTTCTTTGTTTTAGGATTTGTTGGTGGGTTAGGTCTGAAAAGTTCCTACGAAGTGTTGAATACCGGAAGTGGCAGTTTGTTAAAAGCGCCTGATTATAAAATTGTTCCATCTTGCATTCCCATTGCTAGTTAGTGTTGGGGAAGGCAGGGTGGGCCAGAACTGGAGTGGGTTTCGTTCTGAAGTAATGATCACCTCAGCCAAGAAGAGGAACAGAAGTGGGAAAATCACTGTCTAGATTTGTACCAGGAGTGTTGCATAATTAACAGAATGTCACTTGTCTCTCTATTGGGTGGTGGTAATTAGTATTGTTTTTATACAAGCTCTGTTTCCTTTGCTTACTGCTGCGAAGGAGATTAGTAAGAATTTGCACTTCTGCAAACTTATTGATTTTGAGATGCTTAGGAGAGGTCACCCCATATTTTACCTTTTGATCTGTGTGCACGTATATAAAATGTTTATTACCCCCATTGGATTACAAACCACATCCAATTGGCAGAGATGGGGTGTGCCTATGCCTAAAGCACAAAAGCTGTAACAAAGAATAATTGAAGAGAAAGCACATTTTCAACACAAACACCTTTTATATGCTAGAACAGGGGTCGGCAACGTTCGGCACGCGGCTCGCCAGGGTAAGCACCCTGGCGGGCCGGGCCAGTTTTATTTACCTGCGGACGCGGCAGGTTCGGCCGATCACGGCCCCCACTGGCCGCGGTTCGCCGTCCTGGGCCAATGGGGGCGGCGAGAAGCCACGGCCAGCACATCGCTCGCCCGCGCTGCTTCTTGCCGCCCCCATTGGCCCGGGACGGCGAACCGCGGCCAGTGGGGGCCGTGATCGGCCGAACCTGCCGCGTCCGCAGGTAAATAAAACTGGCCCGGCCCGCCAGGGTGCTTACCCTGGCGAGCCGCGTGCCGAACGTTGCCGACCCCTGTGCTAGAATAAATTTAACAGGGTCCGTCCTCTTCCTCCTCCCATTGCCAAAGCAGGATAGTTCCCATGCTCCAAGATTAAACTCGGTCTCAGAGTCAATACCATACTTGGGCAATTATAATTATCACTTAGTTTACAATCTGAAGGCCTTTAGGTTGGAAAAAGGGGTAAACAGTGAGGTGGCAAAATTTGCAGATAATACAAAACTACTCAAGATAGTTAAGTCCCAGGCAGACTGCAAAGAGCTACAAAAGGCTCTTTCATAACTGGGTGACTGGGCAAAAAAATGGCAGATGAAATTCAATGTTGATAAATGCACATTGGAAAACATAATCCCAACTATACATATAAAGTGATGGGGTCTAAATTAGCTGTTACCACTCAAGAAAGAGGCCTTGGAGTCATTGTGGATAGTTCTCTGAAAATATCCACTCAATGTGTAGCGACAGTCATAAAAGCAAACAGAATGTTGGGAATCATTAAGAAAGGGATAGATAATAAGGCAGAAAATATCATATTGCCGCTATATAAATCCATGGTACGCCCACATCTTGAAAACTGTGTGCAGATGTGGTCACCCCATCTCAAAAAAGATATATTGGAATTGGAAAAGGTTCAGAAAAGGGCAACAAAAATGATTAGGGGCTTCTGTATGAGGAGGGATTAAGAAGACTGGGACTTCTCAGCTTGGAAAAGAGACGACTAAGGGGAGATATGATTGAGGTCTATAAAATCATGACTGGTGCGTAGAATGTAAATAAGGAAGTGTTATTTACTCCTTCTCATAACACAAGAACTAGGGGTCACCAAATGAAATTAATAGGCAGCAGGTTTAAAACAAATAAAAGGAAGTATTTCTTCTCACAATGCACAGTCAACCTGCGGAACTCTTTGCCAGAGGATGTTGTGAAGGGCAAGACTATAACAGGGTTCAAAAAAGAACTAGATAAATTCATGGAGGATATGTCCATCAATGGCTTTTAGCCAGGATGGGCAGGGATGGTGTCCCTAGCCTCTGTTTGCCAGAAGCTGGGAATGAGCGACAGGGAATGGATCACTTGATGATTACCTGTTCATTCCCTCTGGGGCACCTGACATTGGCCACCTTTGGAAGACCGGATACTGGGCTAGATGGACCTTTGGTCTGACCCCAGGATGGCCATTCTTATGTTCTTATGGCGATGCTCTTGCTGGTCCTTGCAGCTTCCACAACATGTTTCCTCAAATGTGCAACTCAGAAGCCTCCCAGTTATTTATAACTGTTAAAATAATAATGACTAATAATGTGTACACCACTATGAAATTACCTGATATATATAAGTTATTGCAGTGGGACCTTGTTTTGCCCTTTTGTTGACCATTTTCTATTTCACCTCTCCATTGACAGCCTTTTACGGACCTTCCTTTCTAAACTAGATACTAGGTGCCCTGACTGTTCTACAATTATTTGCTATTCGGAAGCTACAGGAGTAAAAGGAAGCATTATGATAATCCAATAGCAGATGGGGATCCAACAGGTATCATAAAAGGGACTTGACTTGTTATGTAGCCTGCATATCAGCAGGAACGTTTACCAGGTCCCAGTAATGGAGGGTTCAAAAGCGCATAATATAGATTAAGGGTATGTCTACACTGCTGACGGCGCTTTAACGTGGCTGTGTAGTCGCGGCTCCAGCGCTGGGAGAGAGCTCTCCCAGCACTGTAATAAACCAGGGGAATAGCTACAAGCTCTGGGAGCGCAGCAGCACTATCTACACTGCCACTTTACAGTGCTGAAACGTGCATCGCTCATGTTTGTTTGTTTGTTTCCCACACTCCTGAGCGAAGAAAGTTTCAGCACTGTAAGTGGCAGTGTAGACTAGGCCTTAGTCCCTTATTGGAAGATTAGATGATTATTGCTGAAGCTCCCCTATTAGTGGAACAGAATTGTGGGTGGATCTAATGCTCCTATGAACTAAAGCAGAAGCTGAACCTGCGGACCCGGCAGGTAAACAAACCAGCCCGGCCCGCCAGGGGCTTTCCCTACACAAGCGGTGGCCTCAGTTTGAGAACCACTGAACTAAAGAGTCATGAAAACTGTTCAGTTCATGATGTCTTACATGCTTTCAGCAGCATTTTTACCAACCTGCGGACGCATTAAGTGGTATAATGCAGTTAAACCATTTTGTTAAACTGAACATTTATTTTGTTTGTGTTACTGCTTTCCTTTTGCTTTCTAAAATGAAGCATTTCACCAAACTGCTGGCTTTTTGTTTTCCTAGTTGAGCTCATATTTATAACCCATCATTTGAAATGTTTTCCTTTGTGCCAGAAGTAAATGCTGATGCTGCAGAGTAGTTGGAGCTTTACATCTTGTCTGGTACTTTGTGGTGATGTTTATTTATCTTAGGTTCTTATATAGTCTTCATTTCCATTGTATCTGAGAGCCCCACAGGTTTCAATGCATTTGTCCTCACAACACTCCTGTGAAATAGGAAAGTGCTAGTCTCCCCGTTTTACAGATGGCGAACTGCATCACAGAGAGGCTAAGTGAGTTGCACAAAGTCATGCAGGAAGTTTGTGGTGGGACAGGAAATTGAACCTGAGTCTCCTAAGCCCCATTGTGTAAGTTTGTGAGGTGGGGATTTACCCACTGGGCCTTGAACTGCTACGTGCAAGCACATTTTAAGTGGGTTACATGATTTAACATTCCTATTAATCTGTCTAAGGCTTCATTTCTCTCTCTTTCCTTTTAACTGTAGTTTAGGAAGTTAGGACTTAAATGAGAGTAGGAACAGGCCCTTAATTGTTCTGTTGCAGTAACACTAGTTGGCTGCAGGCAAACAAAACTTCACTCTTAACATACTGGTAGGGTAAGAAATGTCATGTTGGTGAACGATGTCATTAAAACAATAAAGAAGGCGATTACATGCCATACCATTGACTCCATGTTCACTATAGTGTTTTATCATTTATCATTTTCAGAAGTTGTCCTGTGTGAAGTATCTAATTGATTAGGGTCTACTGCTGTAACGCTGAAGTCAATGGAAGTTTTGCACTGGTTTCAGTGGGAGCAGAATTAGGCTCTTAAGCATCGTGTGTGTCTCTTTGTGGTGGTTGCCATTTGCCAAAAGTTACCATGCATTTGGGGTACCCCAATTATTTCCTCTTATAATATTTCTACATATTTCCATTACTACTGCATGGTTCCATAACTTTCAGAAAATGTTGACTTTTTAATGTTGTTCACTATATTTGTCCTTAATTATGTTCATATGGGGAGGTTCTGACTAAATTTTTTGTAATTCCTTTAATTTTTAGGATTTTTTTCTACTTGACAGCTGCTGTTTAAAGTGAAATAAATTGCTATTAAATGAATATCTTCATTTAAAATATATACTTGATTTTGCATTTTTTAAATGTATGTTCATGCTTATTCTCCTCCACCAATGTATATGTTTCCAACCTAGGAAACTACTGTTAATAGAAAAGGCTGCCCTCTCGATTTTATTAAATAATCTTTGTTCTGGAAGACCAAAAGAGTAAACAAGTTATGTAACAAATGATCACTTGGCAATAATAGTCATGTGGACTTGTTTTAAAATATTCTTAACAATGAAATCTCTACAAAGCTAAAATAGAGACAGATGATATAACCAAAAACAGTTATATACTGCAGCTTCTCTGGTATACTTTGGTGCATTATGCAGACTTATTAAAAGGAGATGAAGCCAGCTAAATGACATACGTCATAGGAAAAAACTGGTGAATACTGTATAGAGAGTATCTATGACAGCGTGTTTGGAAGGTATATAGTGCCATAGATTTTATGACAACCCTACATTAACAAGCCACTGAGTGTGTATGGAAGAGGTGGAAAGATTTTGGCTAGGAAATAGATTTCAGTGTTGAAGGTTTAAAACTTTGAATGTGGCCTCTCTCCATTGTTGTTGCAATATCTATTTATTTCAGCCTGTAGTAAATCCATGTGTTGCAAACAGTGGGTATCTCATGTGCACACACTAAATCACACACAGGGCCCTTAAATTTCAAAAGCAGAGTGCTAAACTCCTTGAGCAAAAGAACTCCTTTATCTGTTAGCAGTACAGTAACTCCTCACTTAACGTTGTAGTTATGTTCCTGAAAAATGTGACTTTAAGTGAAACGATGTTAAGCGAATCCAATTTCCCCATAAGAATGAATGTAAATGGGGGGGATTAGGTTCCAGGGGAAAAAAATTTTGCCGTACAGTACAGTACAATACTATAGTTGGGAGGTGCCCCGCCTTATCCCACCCAGGCACAGCCCACTGGCATTGGAGACAAGGAGGCTGACAAGGAGGCCGAAGGTGCTATAGGCTAGGAAAAGCACATTGCGCAGCAGCAGTGGCAGCTTCCCCTACTCTGCAGTTCAAGTCACCATGACAGAGTCATGATAGAGGATACAATTAGCACAGGAATCCCGAGTCACCTACTAAAGCAAACCTAGCACGCTCTTCCAATGTAACTTTAAATAGCTGCCGAGGCCAAGAACCTATTGTTTGGTGTATTAAATATGAATCCTCAAAATAGGAGGCTTGGACAGGATTTCCACTTTCAGCTGGGTAGGAAGTGAAGTCATGTTTTAAGGCATTCATTGGCTTTGTTTAGCTACAACAGTGTTTTGTCTCCATGTATGCTTTGTTTAATGATAAGGAGCCTGCAGGAAATGATACCACCCTTTTAAACACACCCTCAGTTTTAGTCAAGCACAAGTAACTTCCAGGTTTCCATATTTTTTCTGTGTATTATCTCACAGGGTGTCTCCACAGAAAAAAATAAAAGGCAGTTTTGTCAGTTTTCTTCAGTTCTGCGTGCATAAGTGCAGGTGGACGAGAAGCCTGTGTTAATTTTAATTTTTTGTGTTTATATATCGTGCTGTTGCCTGAAGCAAATTCAGCTTCTAGCTAGGAGAGTGTAATGCAGCATTACAGCTAGTATAGAACAAGGAGTAATGGTCTCAAGATGCAGTGGGGGAGGTTTAGGTTTGATATTAGGAAAAACTATTTCTCTAGGAGGGTGGTGAAGCACTGGAATGGGTTACCTAGGGAGGTGGTGGAATCTCTTTCCTTAGAGGTTTTTAAGGCCCAGCTTGACAAAGCCCTGGCTGGGATGATTTAGTTGGGGTTGGTCCTGCTTTGAGCAGGGGGTTGGACTAGATGACCTCCTGAGGTCTCTTCCAACCCTAATCTTCTGTGATTCTATATAGATCAGACATGTCTTTTTAAAGTGTGGGGGATAAAGTTTTACCATTCTGACAATTTACCTGTATAAAGGAGTTGCAATAAAGACTCCATAGTTTACGTTGTAGGACCGTTTCCATTGTAAACTCACTTTGGCTTCACTTCCAATTTCTGTTTTAAACAAAAAAAACCTGCTTTCTGCATACATTTTTTCATGTTGAGTCCCTGCCCAGAGAGGCCGTTTTTTAAAAAAAAGCTGGAGGTTAATCAGAGAAGCCAATTTAGTTATGAGACTGAAAAATGGATGGCATTTCACTTTCTAAAAATGTTTTTAACGTTTGCCTGCTCCTGGGCAAACATTGGTTTCTTATCAGCGCTGACCGTCTCTTAACACAGATTTTGGTATGGAATCTTGGGAAGAAATGTACCAATCCACACTGAACTGACGGTGGGCAGAGTTCAAGTTGTTAGGGTAGTTCGTGGATAGGTAAAGTTGATGAAAAGTTGTTTCTAGTTTCACTTTATATGCTCTTAATATTGTGGATTTTGGAATTTGCTTACAAAGAGAGGGCAATGTGTAGAAGTTTGCCATAGCTCAAATTCAGTCATACCCCATGTGCACCGATAAATAAAACTGCTTTTCAATCTGTTAATGTATTTATAATGTGCCCAGTGTTGTGCTTGGTACCTCTCAAAAGAGAAGGCAGACCTTCTTGCTGCCCTGAGGAGTGCACAGACTAAATCAACCCTAATTGAGACAGGGGAGAGAGAAATGTGAGAGGGACAATACGGTAACTCAGCAAGAGCTATTGGATGGTCTGATGGAGTAATGCTTGGTGTATATGAGTTTTCACAGGGTTAATGAGTGTGTTCATTGGCTAACGTCATGTGGATATTGTGTCATAAATGTGTGTTGATGGTTCTAAGTGGGAAAGGCGTTCCAAGCAGAGGAATAGCAGGGAGGAAAGCACAAAACCGTTTGCGAAAGTAGTGGGCAAATGTGGTATGAAGGCTGGTGTCATTGGCAGCGCAGCTAAAATTCCTATTAGACTATTATTTGGTTTTATACAGTGGTCATGCTTAACGATTTATCGTTTGCCTTAGATCGTTGTTTCTCAACCCTTAGGTCATGACTCCCCAGGGTGACATGAAAGGCAATCAAGGGGTCACAAGACATTGAACATTTTACTACAATTAAATGCACTCTCTTCCACTCCCTGCCCACCCTTTCCCTTCAAGGACAAGTATTCTTGACCTCTTGAAACACACTCAAATTATATAGGCGTATTGTTGTTGTTACTGATACTTTAATAAAGCAGTAAGAGTAAAAAGTGAATGGGAGTCGTGAAGTTTTTTGATTTCCAATAAGGAGTTGTTGTGGCTGATATTGCAATTTCCTGGAGATCTTACAGTGTTAAGTTTATGTATCGTTGGGGTCAGGAATTGTATGTAATTCCATGGGGAAGGATGACCACAGGTCTTCCAGGAACTAAGATTAGGTTAATTGACTCAGGTTGTGATACCTCCAGAGAAGTTCCACCATCTAGAGAGGCATATAGTTGTTCAAACTGGATTCTCCAGAGACCAACAGACAAAGAAAGGACTTTTGGATAAATAGTCTTACTGTCGCAGGGCTATGTTTCACAGCCAGCAAATGGTCAGAACCTTGTGTCCAAGGGGGACCCCAATCCTTCCTGGGAAGGATTGGAAGGACTTTGACCTACTGAGGCCCTGTAAGAGTGATGGATGACATCTGGTAAACGTCTAGAATGCATGTAGGATCTTTTTTTGTTTTTATATGTTTTCTCTGTATTGCTTTCACCTTAAGAATAAATGTGCTTGCTTATAAGGGTCTGTGCATTAATTTATAACTGCTTTCAATTATGCTGTTCATAACCCATCAGAGAGAACCGAAGTGCAGATGCTAGCTTGTTTAGGAAGTCTCGTTTGCTGGGAATATCACAATGTAGTCTGAGAAAAACAGCAGTCAGGACGGGGAGAGATACAGGTTTCTGCCCAAGAAAGGTAATGGCTGGCCTAAAAGTAGGTGCCGGTGATGGGCCATGGAGGGGGAATACAGGTACAGTTTTCCTGATCTGTGACAGTTGTCAACCTGAAAGGAGAGCCAGATCTCTGCAAAATTACGACATCTCACAGAGATCTGGCCTTCCTTCAATTGCTCACTATATTCAAAAGCCATATTGCATGCTTTTTGGCCATGTCACCAGGATGGATAAAAACACCCCGGCACACTGTGCTCTCAAACTCTCCATTGATGAGCAAAGGGGTACATGCCCTGACCCTACCTGGCACTGCTCACTGGGCTACCCCATTGATTCTTGGATTTGCAGTATTGACTCAGATTTGGGAACTTCAGTCAGTATACAATGCCTGGTGCGATGCCATCAGCTGTGGTCATTCTGGCTGGCACAATGGTCCTCAGTAGTCTATGCATGCTGGATGTTGATGATGAACCTGAAAAGATTGAGCGAGACTGCTTTGAGATGGTGCCTCCAGGGCCGGCTCCAGCTTTTTTGCCGCCCCAAGCGGCGAAGTGGGGAAAAGAAAAAAAAAAAAAAAAGATAAAGCCGCGATCGGCGGCACTTTGGCAGCAGCTCTACCGCGCCGCTTCATTCTTCAGCAGCAATTTGGCAGCGAGTCCTTCGCTCTGAGAGGGACTGAGGGACCCGCCGCCAAAGACCCAGATGTGCCCCCCCTTTCCATTGGCTGCCCCAAGCACCTGCTTCCTTTGCTGGTGCGTGGAGCTGGCCCTGGGTGCCTCAGATAACCAAATGGCTGGCTGCAGTGTTGTAAGTATTCCCGGTAGTAAGCATAGGGGAACTGTTCCATACACCAAGCATGTTCGTGTTTTTCAGAGTAAATGAGTTGGTACTTATCATACGTAAAGGAAATCCCTGCAGCGTAGTCGTTAGAGCAGGGAACAGGTGACCAGGAGTAATTGAGTATGCCATCAGTGTCACTGATTGTTTGATCTTGGGCAAATCACTTAACCTTGCTCTGCAACCTGTAAAATGAGCATAATCGCATTAACTATCACTTATTTCATAGAAATGTTGGGAAACTCAGCTAACATTTCTAATGCTATTTGACATGCTCTGGGGAAGGAGTTGTTGCAGTCCAGATATTATTGTAAGGGGCTCTTTGAAGCTGAGAGAAATGTTACCCCACTGGAGACGGTCCCTTCAGAAGGCCGTATGTGTGCATTCATGTTTTGAAGCATACTCGCACGCACCATTCCTGAAGACATTTCAAAGCAGGGGGCAGGGTCCTCTTGAGCAATCTTAGCATTTGTCATGCTTGTTACTTAATTGCTCCTCTTTCTTTTGAACTGATTGCCAAAGTCAGAACCTGTCCCAGACACTCACCCCTGAATCTGATGTTTTGTCAGATGGAGGGAAGGAGAACATCAGAGCATTTGAGGGGATAGAATACGGTTACCCTTTAGGAGAACATGCCCCTTAGGTTAGCAGAACACATGTTTGATCCCATTAGATATAAATGAATTGTCACTTCCCTTGCTTCTCTGAAAGCTGTACTGGCTATTTTATGTGTGAGTTCTGAGAGGCCTTTACTGTCTGCAGATCAGTGCATAAAGTGTTTGCAGTACACTGCACTGAACACCCATCTGGTTTTGCTTTAAATTGGGTGCAGAAACTCTGATGTTTGGGCTTTCTCTCTCTCTCTCTCTCTCTCCCTGTTCTGTTCATGGGAACTCAGTTCAGCATGGCTAATGGATGTCTGCTATGAGAACATGAGTGCAGTGCCAGTTTATCTGACAACGGGAGTCCAAATATCACACCTGGGATTTCTCTTGCTACTCTCCTAACTGAAAAGCCTGTACTAGTGTCAGATAGGCAGAGGAATTGTAAGAAGTGAATGACCTGAACTATTTGTCCGTGCATTACCTCACTCCCTTAACTATTACTTGGCGTTGCTTGGGGGAGTTCAGACTGAATTCTGAGTGACGGCAGGCTGTTAGAGTAGGGGTTGTCACACTGTCTGGAGAGGCTCACAACTATCTAAGTGCCAATCTCAGATCAGACTGTCAGAAAATAGGGCAGACACCCCAAACTGGTGGTATATTTTATAATTAGATTTCACCAAGCCAATAACAAATATGCACTCCTGGATTACTATACCAGTATTACATGGAGTCACAGACGGTCCCCTTAGACTCTCCAGCCTGTCTTGCCATGCAGACAAACTGAACTTAGTGATAAAAGTTATTAAAATAAAAAATCACACCACCTCAGGTTACTCCCAATCCCAAAGGGTTGGTCGCTTACCCCACATCAGTGGATACTCTCGATCTCAAAAGCAAGCAGCCGATTTCTCTAGTAAACGAACTAAAGGTTTATTGGGTAAGAAAAATAAATGAGTTATTGAGAGGTTAAATCAGGTAAAATACATTAACAGGTGAGTCAAAATTTGTAAGTCCAAAATGATATCAGAGATGTAGTAATCTGCTAGTTTTCATAAGTCTCTCTTGGTTACACAAAGTAACTTGGGGGATCTGTCTTGCGTCTGGAATGCTTTCCTGTGAGTGTCCAAAAAGTTCAGAGATGCAGGATCATTCCCTTAGACAAGTATTTATAGATCCAGCTCTCAGAGGACAATCTGACCAGTGTCTTCACCCACGTGGGTTTTGATGAGTAGCAATTGTAAAACTTAGTTTGTGAATTTCCATTCTTGAACACAACAGCCCTTGCTTTGAAGTTAGCATTTTGCTTCTATTGTATTCACAAGTAATTTAGTTACAGTGATGTACAAAATTCAATTCTAATTGGGATAGATAAGTGAAAACAATACAAGTAACATTTCATTAGTTTTCATGCAGTTTACACTCAAACATCATCTCATCTTAGCACTCACACACACTTTGGTCTAGGTTATCCAATTACAAGGTATACATAATGATGTAATGCGATAGTAATCAGCAAGTAATAGATAAGTGAAGGCAATAGCATTCACATTTCCTTTGAACTAAATTAAAACTTGAGTGAATTAGTACACGTAACATTTCTTTGATATTCTCACACAAGTGAATTGACCTATTGCTCTGACCTGAGCTGGCCTGTCAGCATCACAGGGGTATTATAGGCACATTTTGCAGATGAGACGCTTCTGGAAATAAAGAGAAAATTAGAGTTTAAAAAATAGCAGCAGCGAAAGCCATACTTGTCCTGTATGTCATGGAGAGTCTTTCATTATGAATTATTTTTAACCTTACAGCCTAGTAAACAGCCACCGCAGGTTTCTAACAGTGTCTGTGTTGGTGAAAACAGAAAGCGTGCAGCACCTGAGCTGGTTTCCATGGGATGATGCCATGTCATTACTGTATTATGTACATTGTATCAATATTTTTGGGTAATAGGGATTGAAAAGCTTACCAGATGCCTGCTGTCCAGAGGACTAAGCCTGCAGCCCGAGGAATAAATGAAAGGCAGAGTGGGAGACTTGTCTATATTAGTAATGTACTTATTGCTGACAACAGGTGCCATAGACTGGTGGCAAGGATGGTTAAACTGCAAATCCAGAATTTGCACCATTTCAGAAACCAGGTTCCAGACCTGGCTCTGAGCAGAGCTCAGCCACAGGTTTCAGAAATGGTGTTGAAATTGGTTTTGTCTTCTCTTGCAGTTAAGCAATTTTAGCACTGGTTCTGCCACACCCACTGCTTCATCTTTCACATCAGTAGGTGTTGGATACATTTGAATCTCCACTCCATTCTAGCTGCTGGAAGGGAGAAGGAGTTTTGTGTTTCATCTGCTAATTCCAGAGCCTTCAGGTTGCAGGGAGAGGTCTCCGCTACTCTTTCTCCCCTAGCCTCTGTTTTTGTGTGTCCTCCTCTCCTGTGGAAGCCTCTGTTGCCTGCCCCTGTTGCACATGTTTTTCTCCAGAAGCAGCATGACATTAACCTGATACTTGACAATTTGCTGACTACAGAGTCCTGAATAGCACTGATGAAACTGACCTTTTTACTGAAACTGACTATTTGGCTGATGCTTGACAAATCAAGGAGCAACAGCAGAGGCATTGGAGCAGTCTGTCTTCAGACTGGGAAGACAAACCTGCATTTGGTTATATCTGGAAGGTTTTCTTCCTGACCATAAGGGCTAGAAACTTTTTTTCTTTATAAATAAAAGTGATTACTGAGACCCACTCCCAAACACAAGGGAAGGCTACCCACTCATCATCCATGTCTGTGGGAAAATGAAATGTTCAAGCCCAATTGTGAAAAATCCGTCATCTCTTTTATTTGATAAAATAAATAAATAAACAGGGTTTGATCAACGTAGTAAGATGCTGAGGTCATGGGTAGAGAGAGCAGCTTTTCCAGTAATTAGTGAAGGGTCTGTGCTTGTTCTGGCAAAAACAGCAATGACGTCAGTCTACCATTGGAGCGAGAGACTGAGACTGCAGAGAACATTGAACTTGAAACATAAACCTTATTATTAAAGGGGCTTGTCAGACAATTTTAAGTGTCGGTCATGCTAAAAAGATGAGATTTTTTTTCCCACCTTTTAAATTGCAGGGGAGTTTATCTTGCATTTTCTGGGTCTAGGGAACTGCTGCCCTGTTGCACTGGCCTTTCATTAAAATAAGTAAATGAAAAGTCAGCAGAGCTGTGAAAATAAGCTTCTCTCACTCTCTCTTTTTTGGAAACTATGAAAAGCAGCAATTTCCCTGTTCTCTGGAATGCAGCAAGCTTAGTTCTGTCATGTGAAATCAAATCCAAATGGCAGGTGCAGCATTGAACAAAAGAGGTGTAACCGCACACATAGAACATGTCTGAAGCATGTTATGTTCCAGTATTAATTGTTGCTTTTTGGTTGCTTAAGTGCAATTAGTTCATTGTCTTCACTGGCAAGGTGCTCCGAATGCTGACACCTGTGCTTTATTTCTGATGGGCTGCCATGGTCTCACAGTATTCTTTAAAATATGGCTCTATGAACTAAGGGGGAGATTTTCAAAGGCCAAATGGGAGTTAAGTGTCAAACTCCTCTTGACTTTCAATGAGAGTGAAGAGCCTTACTCCCCTTTTTGATTCTGAAAACCTTCCCCTGAGTCGATTAGCGGTCCTGAATTTGTCTCTTGGTGGCTGAAGTTAGCCCACGAACAAGAAGGCTGTAATGTGATCACTAGATAAGAGAGTGAGTGGGTTCTCATGCAGGAGGCATCACTGAGAACTTTTTGCCATACGGTGTTTTCCTTTATACGCAAAAAATAATGTGTAAAGGGATGCCACGTGTGGGTGTGTATATACTATGGGGTGATCAATGTCCAGACCCATGTTGCTTTAGCTTAGTCATTTCTCTTCTCCATTACAATTATGTTCATTTTCTTGGTTTTATTTTACAGGCCATGACTGCTGTGAGACAGTGAAGGTGGCACTTTGCGCTGCCAAGGAAGGGCTTCCTGTTCTAGTGGTGGCAGAGGAAAGTTTTCAGTTCATTCAGGATGAGGCCTATGATGCAGCTCAGTTCCTAGCAACCTGCGCTGGAAACCAGCAAGCACTGAACTTCACAAGATTCCTGGACCGGTCAAGGCCTCCCTCTGGGGATGTGGATTTTCTGGATGAGAAAGTGGTTTTGGCATTTCGGCATCTGAAACTGCCAGCAGAATGGAATGTGTTGGGAACAGACCAGACGCTTAATGGTGAGAACTAGTAGCAACTGAGTAATGTGTGTATGTCTGAGAGAGAGAGGATCACTGCATGTGTTGCAATGTTTCTGTTGTGGAGAGCTCCTCTGATGTGTGAGGAGATTCTCCAGCAGATAGATCAAGGACCTGTGCTTTGAGCTTTAGCCAGGCTGAAGATGCCCTGGTGCAACTTTCCCCAACACCCCATGCATATCCACAGAGTTTGGAGCAGGGTCGTGTCTTCTTTTCTTGGCACACAGTCTAGTGCTTTTCTCTACCTCCTTTGTAATACAAGAGCACAAATTGGCTTCAGTGATCCAGTGTTTTAATATCATGCGTGGAGAGTTCTTTTTTTATATGGGGAGCGTGTGTACCAGTATTACAGTGATGACTGGAAGGCTTATACATAAATATCAAGCCTGGTCCAAAGTCCTGTTAAAACATACTCCTGGGAGTACTCAGTGTAACTGGTACCCTGGTATGATCCTCTGGCTAGCTAGCAGCATGCAGGGTGCAAGGCATATTCCATGCTGTGCTCCGCTGTTCAGAGAGTGATAAGAAAGTGGAACATGGTACCTGGGAAATGAAGGGTTAAATGCTGAGGCAGCTTCCAGTGCATAGAGGGCAAGTGTAGAAGGCCCAGAAGATAAGGGCATGGGGAATTATAGCAATGACAGTAGAGGACTGGTAAGGCTTGAGCCCAGGTATTCGCACCTTTGCTACCTCTACACTGCAAAGCAGGCTTGTAGGTGGGCAGGTCATCGCTCAACCCACGCACCCATCCACACCCTAGACAAGCTCACCAGCTCGGAATGTAGTTGCTTACTAGGTGTGGGTTTAATGGCTTTGAGTGTGGACGATGGAGGGTATAGGCACTTCTGCACACCTTCATCTGCAGAGAGCATGCAGCATAGACAGAGCTATAGAGTCCTTGCCAAATATTGAAACAGAACTACGAAGACCTACATGTTTACGACAAGTACACCTGCTTGGAGCCCTGTGCTCATTGGGTGTCACATGGGAATTGGGAGAACACATACAGATTCACGGTGCATTATATTTTTTGTAGTGATTTATGGCATATGCCTGCACACAGAGAATGTGATTGTGAGATCTGTACTATATTACTACATGAATTCCCTTCTCTTTATAAAAAAAAAAAAGGGGGGGAGAGGTTGGGGGAGGCAATGAACACTTTGCGTGTGGTGGAACATGAATTGTTCTGTGCAGACTAGCATGGCAACTTTGTTCTCATACAGCATGGTTTTCTGTAGTGTTTTGCGGTTGCTGCTCTCGTGTCTTTCAGTGAATAGCTGACCGCTGTTTGGTTTTATTATAAACATGTATGCCTGGGCAGGCAATTGAACCAAGGTTAGTAAATGTTCACAGTTTTGTACATATTTGGTGGTTTCCGCATTAAAATTCAACCATTGAGTCATTCGCTTACAGGTAGCTAAACAAGCAATGCTGCCATTTCTTTCCTCTACTTGCATAGCTCCTACATTCTTGTTGTGGTTTTGTGAGATTTTTTTTTATCCCCCTCTCAGTTTAAAGATAATGCTAACACGTGCATTTACATGCTGCTGTGTAAATAACGAAGTACATTTAACAGACTAACAGTGGTCTTAGCCAGACAGTCGAAAATCATGTTTGAATCATTGGTGACTTAGGGCCTAATTTTCAGACATACTGGCAACCAGTCTCTCTCTTCGACTTCAGTTGCATTCGTGAGAGTTCAGCACTTGTGAAAATCAGGCCCATAGCATTTAAATTGTTCTGCTTAAGAAAAACGATTGTGTCAGAAAGCCATGAACTTTCATGGCTGAATGGCACCTGTGGAGTGCCTGTTACAACCTCCAGTAAAAAGAGAGGCGCTCCTGGTGGCCATCAGTGTAATGGGACCTTTCTGAGAGGTGTCTGCTGGGAAGTGGGTGGGAATGATGTTTGTTAACCTGAGATAATATAGATGAATAAATGAGTTTTATGTAATGGGATTAAATGTGTTTAGCAGCCACACAAGCATTCCCTTGTGATGAGTCCTCCTGCACTTAACTGTTTAAAGGCAGTTTATTGCTTGCTTTCCTGTCTTTGATCCTTGCGTAACTAGCCTTTCGTCTAAGAAGCTGTGCCTTTAACATAGATGCAGTACAAAAGAAAAAGGATTTTTTTTATGTGAATTTGGACTAGTGGTTGTTGGATGCTACCAGTGTTGTTGGTTTTTGTTTGTTTGTTTGCTTAAGCTCCTGAAAAGCAGGACTGATAAAAGCATCAACCAGCTCTTAACTGTAGCCGTTTAAGAGGACATGTCTCTAATTCAGAGATGATTCTATAATCTGACCCTTCCTGATGGTGTCTAAAGATAGACAAGAGAATGAAATGACTCATACTTCCTACTAAGAGCAATTAAGGAAGTGATGCAGTAACTCAGCATTTCTATAGAGGCAGAATTTGGATATTGGCCTCTCAATCCAGTAAAGTTCTTTGCTTGTTTTTAGATGGTAGGGTTGTCTGTGGAGAATTCCCTATTTCATCTCTTCTCTTCACTGTGCTCCTCCCTCTTTCATTGGCCTGAGGTGCAACTGTCTTTGGAACTGAGGAGAGTGTCATGGAGCTCATCACCACCACTCCCAGAGGAGACAGAAAAGTCACTGAAGAGTGATGTCCAATTATAGCTGGTCAAAATTTTCCAGCTAATCTGTTGCATCAGTATACGTTAGTGCAGGGGTCAGCAACCTTTCAGAAGCGGTGTGCCGAGTCTTCTTTTATTCAGTCTAATTTATGGTTTCGCGTGCCAGTCATGCATGTTAACGTTTTTAGAAGATCTCTTTCTATAAGTCTACAATATATAACTAAACGATTGTTGTATGTAAAGTAAATAAGGTTTTTAAAATGTTTAAGAAGTTTCATTTAAAATTAAATTAAAATGCAGAGCCCCCCGGACCGGTGGCCAGGACCTGGGCAGTGTGGGTGCCACTGAAAATCAGCTCGCGTACCGCCTTTGGCACGCGTGCCATAGGTTGCCTACCCCTGTGTTAGTGCTTAAACTTGGATCACCCTCCCCAGCAGTGATGAGACACCATAGCATTTACATTCTGTGTGATCTTAAAAAAGTATATGCACATTCAACAAACTGAGCAGTAATTATGTACACATTCTAAAGTGCTTCATAATCTTACATTATTTTTCTTTCCTGTATTTTGGTAGTTTCTTTTCTTCCTTTTCTTTTCCCTAGTATGTCAGCATGTTTGACTACTTAAATATGAGAAAGAGACAGAGCACGCCATGGGACTTTTTAAGGATTAGTGTTAATGGTTTTCCCACTGGTCTTACATTTTTGCCAAGTTAGATTCTTCATTCTCTGGGAGCTTCCCATTATTCAAGGCCAAAGGGGTGCTTTCCCAAATAACCAGATCTTTAAAAAAAAAAAAAAAAAAAAATCTTTCTCAGTTGCAGGTAACAAACACCTCTAATAGGATTATTTAAAGTATGAATTTTGCAGCGGCCATAGGAGATTTGAAACTGTTCCAGTGGAAGATTTTTTTTTTAAAGATGGAATATGTACCCATTTTATCTCAAATTGTTGCACTGGAGAAATTCATTTAGCCCAAAAAAGAAAGTAATTTTAATTTATTTCAACCTTGCCTCTCTCCTCTCCTCTCTTTTATCCCTCACTCACCTTTCTTTTGATCACTTTTTCTATCTTTCTCCACCATAGGTTAACTTAAAAGTTTCATTAAAAAAGATTACACATTAATTATACATAAATTATGCATGTCATCTGAAAATATTGCAAATTAACCCATTCTTATTTTTAAAAAAATGCTGTATTAGTTTTTTAAAATACAACCCCCCCCAAACTATATGATAAAATTAAAAAACCCTACAGCCCCAAAACAAATACACAATTTAATTTAATACATCAATCAGTATTCCAGACATTAGGTTAAAGAAACACTTAAATAAAATGTTGGGTTTTTTTAATTAATTGAGTTTTTTAGAATGTTATGTACATCTAGCACAGGGATCGGCAACCTTTGGCACGCAGCCTGCCAGGGAAATCCGCTGGCGGGCCGGGCCGGTTTGTTTACCTGCAGTGTCCGCAGGTTCAGCCGATCGCAGCACCCACTGGCCGTTGTTTGCTGTCCCAGGCCAATGGGGGCTGTGGGAAGCGGCGGACAGCACATCCCTCGGCCCGTGCCGCTTCCCGCAGCCCCCATTGGCCTGGGACGGCGAAGTGCGGCCAGTGGGAGCTGTGATCGGCCGAACCTGCGGACGCGGCAGGTAAACAAACTGTCCCAGCTTGCCAGGAGCTTTTCCTGACGGGCTGCGTGCCAAAGGTTGCTGATCCCTGATCTAGCACATCACTAATACGAAATCCCAAAAACCCAACCCGCAGTTACAAGCTCACTTAGGCCCTGATCCAATGCCCATTGAAGTGAATGAAAAGACTGGCTTTGACTTCAGTAGGCTATGGATTAGCCCCTGATCCTGCACATGTTTAGCTTTATGCACCATGAGTAGCCTCACTGCTTCAGTGGGGCACTATTCACAGTGCATAAAGCTGCTCCAGGGGGAGGGGGAGTCAAGTCTTTGCAGGATTAAGGCCTTTGATTGTAAAACCTTTGGGGGGGGGCAGGGATTATGTCTTCATATGTTTTGTTCAGCACCTCGCACAATGGACCATGGAACCTGATTGGGAACTGTAGATACTGTGGTATAACTAAGTATCATTAATTATATCAATAGCAGTTGTAGGAGAAACAGGGGAACCCAGCTCTGAAGTCTTCCTAATAACAAAGGTTTTCAGTGCAACTCTAAATTGTTTATCAATGGCCTTATCTTGTAACATATTCCTAATGTCCACTCTTATTTAAGGCAGTGTTCCTGTCCAAATTTCTGATTTGTTCCTAATTTTCTCCTCTTATTTCTGATCCTGCTTCACCAGGGCGAGATATTTAGCAATAATCCTTTCAGTAATTTTGAATGCTACGGTTTGATCACCTGAAAAATATTTTTCTCTCTAGCATTTATAAAAACTCAATCTCTTTAGCCTTTCCTCATGATAAATGCTCTTAAAAGGTGTAATCATGTTTCATGCTCTTCAAGTCAGTACTATATTCTTGAGAAAAGGTGGCACAATAACTTGCCACTAAGCTATAGCCTGCAGAACCAATTAGAAAGTAGGAGAGGGACTGTTAATGCACAGTCCTGTGTAAGTTTTGAGCATGAGTTGATCATGTTTTTGCAAAATGGTTTATTTTTGCAATCACTATTCTACTTCTGCCCCCCACCAAATGGGCTTCCATCTCAGAATGCAAACTCTTCTCCTGACATCAGCCTTGCCAGCTGCTAATTGGTAAGAGTTGTGTAAGCACTAGACAGCCTGCTTTCTGGTAGTGAAGGAAGTGCAAAGAAACAGACTCACAACCAGACCTTCTGACATTGAGTAGATCAATAAATGAATTGATTCCCTCCCCTTCTTCCTGCACTCGGCTTGATTCGGGAGGTTTACAAGCAATTTAGGTGCAGCCTTGTATGTTTGATTCTTGTTTCTATCAAATACATTTCTTGTAAGCTATATGTGCAAAGATTTTTCACAATATTAAAGGTTTTCTTTCCATTCTGATGGGTAGTAAACTAATGACAAAGATCCAACCCTATAGGTAAAGTCTGAGAAATGAGGGATATTTTGCATATTGACTTCTTTCAAGGTAGTACCTTCAGTAGTACCTTCAATAGATTCGTAATACTTCTGGAGATTCCTTGTGGTTACTGAACAGCATTGAGACAAGGTAACTCCTCACTGAGAGGATAAGGGGAAACCATTCTGAGAGCCAGACAACGTTCCTCTTTATAAACTACAGAACACTGGACCCTGGTTGTGGACTGCTGACTCAAAGCCTGTACTTATTTGACAAAACACTTGAACATGTTTTAACTGTAAGCACGTGCTTAAGTCCCATTGACTTCAAGAATGTGTATCACTTTCCAGGAACTCTGCATGATAAACGTTCATTTGCAATATTTTCTTAAGAAAAATGCACAGACTGATGCTGTGAGATAGCCAGGAAGGAGGGGAAAGTCTACAACAAGATACTTTAACTTTTATTCATTCTCTGCGTCATCTGAAATTATCCAAATAATTTGTTTGACTAGAATTGCATTAAGCTTTTAATAACCAAGCATACAAATTCACCAGTATATGACTGTCCTAAATCACGTAAGCGCATAATGCAACATTAGTGTCAGAGTGGCAAGGAGATACCCCTTTAAAAGCTTTTGTTTTTAAATACTAGAGGGAAAGAAAATCAGAAGAGATGAGTATGAAGATGATATGGGGAAAAGAGAGAGGGGAATGTTACAAGGCTAGAATAATGAGAATCATTTAGAAGCAACTGACCCTTGTCCAAGTGCATAAAAGAGGTGTGGTTAATATGACCAGCAAGATAAATTTTATAGGACTCGTTGAGTCAATCATCTGTGTGAATGTACTCAAAGTAAAGCTCTAATAAAAGGTTACCAGATTTAAATGTCCTTTGTTAGATTATGCAAAAGCAAACATTTTGAATATAGCTATTTCCAGAATAGATTATACCTATTGCTGTATGAATGGCATTGTCCTGATAAGAATAAATACAGCCATCAGTAAAAAATTAAAAGGAGATAATATGCAAACACAGTGTACCTCTCTACTGTTACATTTGCATCAGCAAAGTATTTGCTGGTGGCATTGCCTGATTCGAAGCAAGAAGCAATCGTGGATTAGGGGCAGAAATTGGGATGGGAATTGATGGGCTGAAATCATCCTAACCTTATTCCCACAAAAAAGGAAGGGGTCTTACTGAGATGCTTGTCTTGATTGTGCCTGTACAATCAATTCTCAAGCTGAGACAAGAGAAGTCTCTCTGGTGATACCACTACGCTACAGAAGACAGAATATTGTGGCAGCAGTAAAACAGACGTGGTTAGTGGTTGAAAGGGACGGTGGGCTTTCTGGATCAGTGGTCGTTGTTCATATTGTAATTGGGTTCTTTCAGGTTCAGAGGCTTAAATCTATCCATCTTCCACATGTTTTGATAGTTTCCCTTGACCCCTTTCTTTGGAGTGGCTACCAGTAATGCTTGAGCTTTAACTACAGACTTTCATATTAATTTGCAGTCCACTCCCTCACATTCACCTTTTGTTGTATGTTGCAGTAAAATAACTGTGTGGAATATATCATCTTTCCTGTATCAACAGCATAGCATTGTGCACATGGTCTTATCAGTTCAAACCAGTGAGAACCTGGACAGTGAAGGAAAACCTTTTTCAGAACAAAATGCAAGATACCTTCAGCAATGGGAGGAGAAAGCGGGGAACTGGAAAGTTGCAAGCAAAATAAAATTATTTTTTGTACAAGTGGTCTTTGCCCCCTAGTCCATCCATCCCAAATCTACTGCTCAATAAAAGATTCTGTGACTGAGATATCAAAGCCACTCCTAATTCCTTTTAAAATAAGTAGGAATTGAGGCATTTCAGTCCCCTACGCTGCTTTGAAAATCACAGTTTATAAGATTAAAAAAATTACCCACAAATCAATTATTTTCAGCTGAGTTGGTGTTTCATCTCTCAACACTTTAAGGCACAACGTCCCTCTGTCTTGACCCTCCTCTTCTAACGTTTCCGGTTCAGGTGGTCATCTGGGACTTATTGATCTGTGATGATAACATGTTTCCATTTCCCTGTCCCACTGACGTGAGGTTTGAGCTAGGTGAGAGGGCAGTTTCCCACAGAGGGAGGGGTGCAGGGGTGGAAGCCAGATTTGATGGGGAGTTCCACAATCACTCACTCTGTACCTCTTCATGGGAAGCGTGGGTGGTTTTTTTCCCCTTCTTTCAATCAAGTTAATTAAAAATGAAGCTCCTGGCTCAGGGAACACCGTGTATGTTCTCAGATCTGTCATATTCAAGCATTTTCTTCCTCAGTGGGTATTTGTTACTGGTTAAAAGTACCTTAAACCTTAATCCTGTCAGTTAGCAAAGTGAGTTTGACAGTTTTCCGTGGAAAGTTGATCCTTAGTTACCCAGCTTAACTGCCTGCTTATTTATCTGCCACAACTGCAAAAAACAAAAAAACCCTCAGCACTCTAAAATCTTGCATTCCTTGCCAGCTGGATTAAAGTGCTCTTTCATTATGGGGCACTAATCATATGTTTTGAACCTTGCCTATTACTAGGAAACATAGAAGGAACAAAATAGCCTTGACCTCCCAGTATTGCATGTACTTTATTTCTGTAATTCTCTAATTGCAAAGGGCTTTGTGTTACCACTTTATGGGCTGCTTGGTGATTCTGCAGACCCCTGCTAAATTTCTGCTTTCAGCCATTTATGATGGAAAACAGCTACAGCTAATCCATGCTAAAGGTTGTGTAACTCTTCCATGCTTGGGATGGTCATTCTGCACCATGCCAACCTGTTCAAACAAACCTCTGCCTGAATTTCTAAAGTCCAGTGCCCTAAGATTCCCTTGTTGGTAGGCAAAAAAAAAAAAAAAAAAAAAAAAAAGTTAGAAATAGCTTCATTTTTTTGCCTTTCCCCTTTTTCCCCATTCCTCCCAAGGTCTGATGCAAACAGGCTATAAACTTGCTTTAAGCAGCCGTCACAGTGACAGATGCGTTTTTATTTTGGAAAGTTAATCCAGTTCACAGATGGCACATCCCTTTTAACACAAGCCATGTAAGTTCTGTATCGTCTGTCGCTGAAAATGTGTTCAGCTCAGACTCCTGCCCTGAGCACTCACAGTTGTTGCGTGTACAGTACTTTGTCTCTTGGCTGCCATCATTCATACTTGTCTCTCTTAGGATGGCTTGATGCCAGTTCACACGGTAGTCAGATCCTCAGGCTCTGAGGCTGGATGGTGAGTTTTTTTGTTTAATGTGCTCGACACGGCAAGTGCCATCTCTTCTGGTAAAAGACTGCACTCCCTCATGTTGGTACTCAGAAGCATTAGTGTAGCATACAGTATATGGATCCTTGCATGTAAGGGTAGTATCCAAACACAGGAAACACACAAATCCAAGTTCTTCTATGTGACTTGCTGCTTGGAAGACGGTTTGTATTGTAATAAGTTGGGTACAATTTTCAAAAAAGACTTAAGTATGGAAGAAGACTGTCATTTTTAAAAATGGGACTTGGGCTCCTAAATCACTTAGGTGTTTGAAAATTGTACCCATTTAAAAAAAAACTGATAAAAACTGTCTTCAGAGAAGTAGCATAGATGCCCCAATTCAGTACAGGAATAAGCTATACTCGTATGATTTTATACCACTGTAACTGCATCCACAATAGGAGGGTTGTTTTGCTTTATTATACTAGTGCAGTTAAAGTGGTACAATATTTATGTGTAGACAAGCCCCTAGGAAGATCATTTTTGAATCTACTGTTCTCCTCTCTGGAAAAGTTCCTCCTACAGCAACTTTTCTGTTGTCTCCTCAGGCCCCATTTCCCTTCCCATACAGTCGGCCATCTTTAAGATACCTTGTCTTCTCATTCATCTATAAAGTGCCATGCTGTAGCATGTTCTACTAATGTCCCTCTCTTCGCTCTTTCACAGGCTACAAATATTTTGTCTGAGCAAGCTCGGTTATGTCCTTCCTCTAATCAGCTGGAACCACCATTCACACATGGTCATATATTCGGCAGGGTGTGATTTTCCTTTACTCTAATCAGGAGGAGGCTGGGATTGGGGTAGTGTGTAGTGGGTGGGGGGGGGGGGAAGGGGAGGAGGGAGAAAGCAGGTTGGCAAAGCCCTAATTCGGAGTTGTATGCTAGACTGTGCCAGGAAGCTTTTGGTACTTGAATACAGATTAGGCTCTGCAGGAGCTGAGCCAGCCAAGAAACTCAGCAAAAGCTACATGGCAAAAAGCAGAGAAATCACTGTTTTGTTTTTTGACTAAACGCCTTAATGATGTCCCTTAAAACCCAGCTGAACAAAGGAATTAGCAGTTTGTACTGTGGCATCCTTCAAAAATGTGCTTGAGAGAAATTACCTGATTAAATCTTAGAAGCATTATGCACTCACGTTATAACCTGATCTGTTGGTTTGGTTGTCGACCAAATAATAAGCGTATAAATTTTTACTACAATATTCAGGGTGTTTCGCTGAATCTATTCACGCGATTGTTTACTGCAGTGTAAAGGGTGCCTTTTAAAGCTACACCAGTCAATGCTGAAACCCTTTGTTAATTTTCAAGAACAAATCTTTAGGGTTTTTTTTTTTTACCTCTTCTTGCAGATTTTAAAATCCAAATGTCCATGTTCTGGGTACAGATATCACAAATGCTTTGATCTCCAAATACTGTATTTCAGTGTTTCCCAAACTTGGGACGCCGCTTGTGTAGGGAAAGCCCCTTGTGGGCCGGGCTGGTTTGTTTACCTCCCGCGTCTGCAGGTCCGGCCTATCGTGGCTCCCACTGGCCGCGGTTCGCCATCCCGGGCCATTGGGGGCGGCGAGAAGCGGCGCGGACGAGCAATGTGCTGGCCGCGGCTTCTCGCCGCCCCCATTGGCCCGGGACGGCGAACCGCGGCCAGTGGGGGCCGCGATCGGCCGAACCTGCCGCGTCAGCGGGTAAATAAAACTGGCCTGGCCCGCCAGGGTGCTTACCCTGGCGAGCCGTGTGCCGAACGTTGCCGACCCCTGTTCTAGGGCTTCAGTTCTTTGAATAAGGGTTTATCTTTCAGAGACGAAAGCTTTTAGACAGTGGTTTTTTAAATCAAATTATAAGACCATGATTGTTAAATGTAAAAGGCGGGGGGAGGGAGTACACCCATCTTACAAATGCTGCTACTCAGAATTATACAGCTTCTGTGTAATGCTGTGTCTGCTGAGATGGGCACTGTAAAAGCTGGTCTAAGCCCTAATCAAATTAGAAAAAGAAAGTCCTCACTTTTTACTTTCTTTGAGAAAGTGTAGACTGTCCTCTTTTTATAGCTGCTCCAGATTTATGTCTTCAGTTTAGAATTTTTGCTGTGCCCAGGGAGGAATCTGTGTTATTAAACACCAAATTTGGCAGTGCCAAAAAGTTAATTCAGTCTTATGTGGGAGAAAAGTACCAGTACGTACAGACAAACACAGCCTGCTTGAACTTACTGAGCTTCTATTTAGAGGTAGTTAAATAGTCTACATATCAAGTCCATCTAGGAACTGCACCCTTTCTCATTTGCTTCTGCAGTAGGTCTGATCCTGAGAGGTCCTGAGCACTCACAACTTCCATTAAAATTACTGTGGTAGGGCCCTACCAAATTCATGGCCCATTTTGGTCAATTTCAGTCATAGGAATTTAAAAATCGTAAATTTCATGATTTCAGCTATTTAAATCTGAAATTTCATGGTGTTGTAATTGTAGGGTTCCTGACCTATAAAGGAGTTGTGAGTGGATCGCAAAGTTATTGTAGAGGGGTTGCGATACTGCTGCCCATACTCTTGCGCTGCTGCTGGTGGCGGCGCTGCCTTCAGAGCGGGGCAGCTGGAGAGCGGCAGCTGCGGTCCAGGAACCCAGCTCTGAAGGCAGAGTCGCTGCCAGCAGCAGTGCAGAAATAAGGATGGCATAGAATGGTATTGCCACCCTTGCTTCTGCATTGCTGCCTGCAGAGCTGAGCCCTTGGTCAGCAGCCGCCACTCTCCAGCCACCCAGTTCTGAAGGCAGCAGTGCAGAAGTAAGGGTGGCACGGTATGGTATTGCCACCCTTACTTCTGCACTGCTCCTGGCGGGGCATTGCCTTCAGAGCTGGGTGCCCAACCCACAGCCGCCCCTCTCCAGCTGCCCAGCTCTGAAGGCAGTGCAGAAGTAAGGGTGGCAATACTGTGACTCCCCCCCTAAAATAACCTTGCAACACCCCTGCAATTCCCTTTTCGGTCAGGACCCCCAATTTGAGAAATGCTGGTCTCTCCCGTAAAATCTGTATAGTATAGGGTAAAAGCACACAAAAGACCAGATTTCACAGGGGGAGACCAGATTTCACAGTCCGTAATGCCTTTTTTATGGCCGTGAATTTGGTAGGGCCCTACACTGTGGTGATCCCCTCGCTCTGAAGTGCCAGCCTCCCCTGAATGTGAACAGCCAGCCTTTGCATATGTTTTTCCAGGTGCTTCAGTGTTTGGGTTGCCTGGCTTTTTGGCTCTGAGAGACTGCTAGTTTTGTGCCAACCATTGTACTGTATTTTGCATCAGTGTGGCTCAACTCCAGTAGCTAGGATGTGGGGAAGTGGCATTCATCTAATCCATAATCTGCACGTTTCAGTTTCTTTTTTCTTTCTTCCCAGAGAGTAGCCCCCGGGAGACGTTGTTGCATTTTGCAGTGAGGCTGGGCCTTCTGAGGTTGACATGGTTTCTGCTACAGCAGCCAGGCGGAAGAGGAGCTCTTTGCATCCACAACAACGAAGGGGCTACACCTGTGAGCTTGGCCTTGGAGCGGGGCTATCAGAAGCTGCATCAGCTTTTGACAGAGTAAGAATAATTTTTCTGAGTTCCTGTGTTGGCTTTCCATCCCCTGCAGCATCCTTGCCTGTATTGTGCATAGTTATTTGAATAACACGAATCCAAGTACTGTTCTTTGCAATTAGGTGCAGTTTTTGTCGTTAACTCTTTATTTTTGCCTTTGTTGCTGGAAAGGGTTGGGCAGGACCTCAAGATTTATGGGAAATGCAATAGTCATGTTATATTCTCATTTCTGTTTTTGTTGCACAGTCTTCTGTTTACAGCTGTCACGTCATTTTTTGTAACAGTGTTAGAGTTAAACCTTATGCAAACACAAGTGAAGAAGTTTTTCCTTGCACAAGTGCCAGATCCCCCAGTGGAAAGCTGATATTGGGAGTTTGGGTGAGGTTTTTTGTTTTTCTTTCTATTAAATAATATTCTCTACCAGTTTTTGCTTAAAACAAGCCATGCTGATTCTATAGAATAAAATATCATCATTTATGGAAAAGATATTTAACCCTGAAGGTCTGGGTTGAAATTAACTTGTGTGTTTAAAAACAAAATGAGAGGTTTGTGAAGACATACTGACTAGTCCCAAGTGACCAATCATGTATGTGTTTTCACATTATTTTCTTTATTGAAGTGCTTTACAAGAATGTTTTGGAGAACTAGAAGTTATCAAAAATAACAGTATATTGAGAGATCTAGTTTTGAAAGCCAAGGCTGATAACACTTATTTAATCTGTTTGCTTTGAGTGGAATGTTTGTCAAAGCAGGAGAAAAAGTTTTAACCGGTTGCACACTTAATCTATATTGTTATCCATTTTTATTATCTTGATATCTTGTCATCTTAAACTCTTCTGTCATTAACTTTCCTTTTCTGCTCTGAATTTTTAGACTCCTTTTAAATCTGCATTCAGTTGCCCAATGCCATGTATTGTGCTAATGTTATTAAACACCAGTGCATGTTATTGGGCGTAATGTCTTTGTTCTCCATTATTATTACTGCTACTACTACTGTTGTTGTTGTTGTTGTTTTAGGAGATGGGGGAGAATAATTCTCAAAGCTGAAAGTCAGTCTTGTGATATATGTTGCTGAAGTCGTTGAAATTAATCTTCCATCTCACAAGTTTCAAAATTTTCTATCAACACCATGTTAAAGTAGAGAGAGAGGGGGAAAAGAAACTCTGCATTAAGCTTTCATTTAATACCCATCATCTGGGAATAATATGGAGTCATGGTGGTAGGCGTTACACCCGCTTTCCCAAGTGATCTTTTGATATATGAATCATTCTGTGACAATGTTCAATCCCCATAATTCTCTGATACCCACACACCCGTGCCTGTATACTGAATTAAAGTTGGAATAAATGGATCAATCCTATAATGTGGTTAGTTAACCATGAAATAAGGTGAAACTTTCCTAAATGTTTAGATGGTTAGCAACATAACAGGATAGTCAAGAAAGAAAGGATGCAGTCAAGAAAATTACATCACTCAAAACTCGGTTGTATAGCTTGCAGCAAGTACCGTAAGTACTGTTATACCCAAATAGGAGTAGAGCTGGTAATTTAGTAAAAATGGGGAAATAAAGCTATTACAACAGCTGCGCAGTGTACTTGACGAATATTTCACAATCGGTTCAAGTATTGGAGTGTCAGATCTCTGTTGGAGTGAAAACTAAAAGTTCTGAGTCCTTGGATTTCTGGAAGTATCCCCCTAGTGTTACTGTTTTTCCCTGGAAAGTGATTCTGACCTAAGACAAGAGGCTTTGTGATGGCCTTGTAGTTCACCTGTGAAAATAAAAGACCAAATTTCAATTATGCTACCAATATGATCTGAATTCCTGTTATCCATATTATTTCCTCAAAGCATTACTTAGCTTCCGCAACAAGATACTGAATCCCCCTCTTAGCCTGACTAGTGAGGACATAACACCTGTGGATATATTATTATGTGTACTACCGTAGTGCCTACGAACCTTAGTTGTGGACCAGGACCCCTTTGTGTTAAAACAAATAATACAAAAAAGACAGTCCCTGCCCCAAAGAGAATTCAGGCCTTGTGTACATGGAGGGGTTAGTTTGCACTGAATTGACACTACTTGGCATGCAATATGTAAGCCATACGAATAACGTGCACACAGGTCAACAGACTTGGGCTCATGTTACTGTGATTAAAAATAGCTGTGTAGATGTTGCGACTTGGGCTTTGGAGCCTAGAGAGGGGGATAGGCTTCAGAGTCCAAGCTCCAGCCCCAGCATCCGCACAGCTATTTTTAGTGAGGTAGCACAAGTCCTATCAGCCTGAGTCTGTTGACCTGGGCTTGGAGACTCACTGCCGCTTGCTGTGTAGACATATCCATTGGGTTCATGGCGTGGGCTTGACGTGTACTAAGTGTGTTGTATTCTCTGTTGTTATCCCTTGGTCCTTTTTGCTTTGCTGCTGAGCTGTGTGTGTTCTCAGATTTTTCTCACTGCGTGTTGAGATGCATAGCGGAAGCCAGTGGAATTCTGGGACGTAGTCAAATTTTAAAAAAATCCCATGATTCCTCTCTCTCCGTCCCTTGATTCCTCCCTGTTTATGAAAAAAGCTTTTCCTTTTTAAGCTGTTGCAGTTCTTCATGAAAACAGCCTTAACATTTTCTTTCTTATAACCCCTGGATTCCTGGAGAGTTGTTGCTTTCTTATGTTAACTGGTCCCTGCATCATCTCTCTTGATATGAGAGGTGTAAGCACAGATTCTTCAAGAGTGAAAGACAGAACTGGATTAGAACCAGACAGCACACTAAAATGAAGTGGGATCTTACTGGGAGTGTGATGAATAAGTCATAAATCACCCCTGTGCACCTTTGTTTTATCTATAAATAAGGTTTGCAAAATAAACCTTGCCTCTCTCCTAGTGAAAATGGAATAATCTATTGCCTGAGGCAGTGATATTTTCCAAAACATCCCATCAGGATCCTCCGTTACTGGAGCTCATCCACATTTGCTAAGTATCTATCTATTTACTAGACATTTTAAATGCATCTCTCTAATTTGCAGGGTACAAATCAGTGACCAAATAATCATCCATCCTCTTCTGAAAACAGCTAGGAAAATAGGTCGGCCTTGAAAGCCAGCTGTCTCTTAGAGCAGTGGTGGGAGTGAATTCCAGATTCAAGGTCCCTTCATTGAGAATGGTTTGCCAGTAGCCCTTTCATGTTTAATTCTGGCCATTGTTAGCTTAGAGCCTCAGCTAACCTAAGTGACCATGTTATCATGCAAAGGGAGAGATGACCTCTAAAGGAATGTGCTTCCCACTATGGGTAAACAAACATGCTAGCTTTGCTCAACCTAGTGCGCTAAAAATAGCAGTGTGGCTGGGGTGGCACAGGCAGCTCCTTGGGCTAGCTGCGGGAGTATGAATCTGCCCAACCCCCTGAGTAGGTAGGCGGGTGGCTAGCTCAAGCAGCGGTCTGTGCCACCTTGGCCGTACTGCTGTTTTTAGCAAGCTGCCTCGAGCACAGCTAGCGTGTGTTTGTCTACCCATGCTGGGAGGCAGGCTCCCAGTTGCTGTGTAGATTATACACTAAGAGCCAGTTCACTCTGGAACATAGGGGTCGCCTGCTTCCTGGCAGTAACTTGGCAGTGTAAGAGGACAGCTGCATTTTGCACTAGCTGATGTTTCCAAATAGAATGTAGTGTAGTAATCCAGGTCCATGTTCTTCATTGCTTTGTGAAGCAGGTATAGGAGGAGATTCCAAGGACTGTCTGATATTCAGTTTGCCAGTTGATTGAAAGCCCCTCCTCCCTTTTGGGGGGTGGGGGAGGAATTGGGGAAGAAAACATATAAACATGTTTAAAATTTAGCAGCTGAGATTGTGACTGGCAAAGACTAGAGCAAGGGGAAGATCACCCAGGCCACTTTGCAGGACTTCTCATTGTATCATCTCCACTTCTTTTATTCTCCTTGAATATGTTCGGTAATGCAACACAATTGTTGTTGATTATTTTTAAAATCTGCAATACTGTTGTGTGTATGTGTCTATAAACAACCTAACAATGCCACCTTCATAATCTGATTTGCTTCGTAGTAGCCTAAATCTCTTAGTCTAATGACTGAAAAGTGCAAAAATCTTCAGTGAGCTACACATGTGGAATCTCTCAGCAGTCAATCATGAGTGTGGCACCATAAAGAAAGAAGTAGGTGAGAAGGATGAAAAGACCCACAAGGAAAACACTTCTTTTTCTGTCTGGCTCTTATTTTTGGACGCCTACGAGAGAAAGGAGAGATTCAAAGCTTAAGCAGTCACTAATTTCTCCTAGAAAACTTTGCAGGATTTTCATTTGAGTCAGTTCTGCGTCTGTGGCATTATAACTGTCTGGTGGGTTTCTTTCCTTCTCTATTATTAATAAAGTCATCAGTGCAGCTAAGGGATCATAGGGAGAGTATTACCCTTCCTTAAAATGTTCTGATAATAGCCAGGTGGCTCAGCATGTGAAGATGTAAATCAGTGCACAGAGAGGCAGGACAAAGTGTGGTTCTTATCAGAAAATGGATGTAATTTCCAAGTTCATACTGACCCAGACCCAACTAACATAAACAGTTGTTTTGTGAGCATTTTGCAATCCTTGATCTAAAATACGTAAGTGATGAGGTCTGTGCTGTTTCCCAATGAGATGCTTTCAGTAGTGCCTCTGAGATGGGTACTCTTCTAAGTATCTGTACTTGAGTACATGCTTAATTTTAAATCCCATTCCTATTTAGCAAAGGATTTAAGTGTGGGTTTAAAGGTAGGCATATGTTTAAATACTTTGCTGATTAAGGGCTTTAACTGTGGTCAGGGTAGAAGCTGAAGACATTCTCTTCCCCTCTCTCATCTCCAAATATAATAACAACAATAACAAAAAGGAGGATAAGTCACTTGACATTTTCATTTATTTTCATGGCTAGGTAGTTTTATTAAACTTAACCTATTCCTAGCAGGAAAATTGCCTACTATGTAAATGCACTCCCAGAATCACCATTTATACGCATGTACTGATGTAAGTACCTGGCTTCATATCAGCTCCAGGTTTGTGGCTGTTATATGTAAGCAGGTACTTCTTCTCTGACAGGCTGAAATATCTTTGCCTACATGCTTGTCCTCAGCCAGATGTGAACTGATAACTTCGAGATGAAAGGTGCCATGTTCTCCTAAGGTTGTCTCTTATTGATCCTTCAACTAGGAGGAAGGATGGTGGCAGAGTGAAATGCATAAATATTAAGCACGTGGACAGGAGAATGCAAAGCATCTCAATTACCAATGGCTAAGAGCGACCATAATTGGAAAAGAGTGGGGGTTGCTTTGAGACTCATGCCCTTCTCCAAAGCTCATGAAATGCTTCCTCCTTCTGATAAGAATATCAAATTTCTTTCCCTCCCAGTGTTGTCTTCTTTCACTAGACGACTACTGATTTTCTTTCCCTCTCCTAAAGTTTTCTCAGTAGATTTGATATTACAGGGACACTGTCCAGTTTTAAAAAAATACTAAAAAGTAATTGTCTCTTTGTATTAATATCACCTTATATTATTAAATTCAAAAGAATTTTTAAAATCTAAAATCTTATTCTGGATGAAACCATGCAGAGGCATTTGGTAGAGTTTACCATAATGTCAGACTGGCTGATGAGTTGAATATTAAACTGAGCTGACGTACATGTCCATATATTAAGTGGATATGCACCACAGTTAGGAGAGGATCAAAAGGTAAAAGTGGAGTTTTTGGATCAGTTGTTGTGCCTTACTGAAAACATATTACCCAATGAGAAGATAATTATCAAGCAGATCTAAGTACACATGTTATAACCGCAAAGACTGGGTATGAAACAGTCCATGAAAGGCCCGGCATTGGAACCAGAAACTCCAAGGGGGAAATGGCCCTACAGACTTGTCTGGTGATTGCTAACACACGCTTTCAGAAGAGGGAAAGTAACATTATAAGGTATGCCAGTGACAGACACAAGTCCCAAATTGATTTCTTGTTGACAAGAAGCAGCAATAGCTCATGAATAATCAATTGTAAGGTAATACCTGGCAAGTGCATTGTGAACCAGCACAGACTTATTATGGACTTCAGAATGCAGAGACCTCAGAAACATCTGAACTGTTGGGCACTGGAAAGGCCGAAGTGGTGGAAACTTAAAGATGGGAATGAAAAAAAATCTTTGAACAAGCAGTAATGTATAGGCTTCCGGACTACACACAGGGATGTGTGGAAGATAACTGGTACAAACTAAAGTTAATATTGCTGGACATGGCACAAGGAGTCCTAGGAGTGATGGAATCAGTGCTGAAAAGGATAAGAAGGAACACTTTTTGTGATGGAATCATCAAAATAAAGAATCCGTTGAAAAGAAAAAGGTAACCTTTAAAAAACAGCAGGCCAGTGGCTTGAACAGTGATGAGATGGTGTATATGAAGGCAAAAAAGGAAGCTAAAAGAAGTGTTACGACAGATAACATTTAGGCTTGTGATAACTGACTATGAGGATACGAGGGAGAAAAGACAATCTGCAAACTCATTAAAGCAAGAGAGAAAATGATGAGGGATGTGAACCAGTTTGTGTATATTAGAAATGAACATGGTATATTGCAGACAAATGGTGAATCAATCAATAAAGTCTGGGGTGATTATTTTGAAAGAGTGATGAAGGGAGGAACTAAGAACACATAAGCCAAACTTGGGCATGAAAGATTACATGCAGGAGGAAGAGGCTTGAGAGGCACATAGGAGAATGAAAAAGGAGGAAGCTGGGCCAGAAGAAGTATTGGTGGATGGACTGAAGTCATTGGGAAGGGAAGGTGTCATGTATTTTACAAGTCTGTTGAATTATATTCTTAAGAAAGAGGAAAATGCCTAATGAAAGGCATAAAAGCTTCATGGTGCCCATTTTTAAAGATGAAGGAGATATTACACTGTATGCTAATTATTACTCAGTTCAGCTGACATCACATGCTTTGAAAGTATGGGAGAAGATTATTGAAAAGTATTTGCATGGAACAGTTAAAATTTGGAAGGGTCAATATGGACTTAGGCCAGGAAGAAATAAAATTGATGCCATATTTGCTCTTCAAATCCTCATGGAGAAGTTCAGCAAAAAGAGATGGCAACTGGGCATAGTCTTTGTGGTCTTAGAGAAGGCATATGATCATGTACCAAGATAATTAGAGTTTGTGATGTGCTAGAAGGGTATATTCATTTTATCTGGGTTACGTGTGATGGCGTGACTACCGTAGTCAAAACCAAATGGGGCTACGCAGAGAATTTCCAGTAAATGTTGTCCTGCACCAGGAGTCAGCGTTTTTTGTTTACAGTTGTCTTAGATGTGCTAAGTGAGAGTGTACAAACGGAGCCACGTTGGAAATCCTGTTTGTTGATGGCTTAGTGGCATGCACAAAACATTGTTTTGAACATTGGCAGCACAGTTTTGAGTAGGCAGCACTTAGAGTGAATGTTGATAAGATTGAGGCTGTGCTGACTGCGGGAGGAGGACCCACCCCCTAACGATATTACAGGCAGAGAGCTTAGAAGAGAGTAAAAATTTAAATACCTAGGATTAGTGGTTGTTGACAGTGGTGTCCTCCTGAGTGATGCTCGGCATTGTACCAAAGCTACGTGGAGCAAATTGTAGGAGCTGACCCTCTCCTTTATAAAAATATGGCAATAAAGTTAAAGGCTAGAGTGCATAAAACTGTAATTTGGCTCCTCCTAACGTATGGGACAAAGACTTGGCCAGCCACAAAAAAAGAAATCAGTCCATCCACCAATACTTCTGTTGGGATGGTCAAATGGTTGGACAAAAAGAAATGAGATTGTGAGGGGCCTGATGCAGGTTGCCCCAATTGAAGACAAGGCTACGTTGGTAAGGGCACGTCTAGTGGAGACCTGAGAGTTATATTGGTAGGATGGCCATTGCAATGATTGTGGATAGAAGACATTCAAGGGGGAAACCAAAGACTCGGTATGTGAGCTGGATATTACTGGGCCTTAGAGAGACCAATTTGCATGACAGCCAGGTGTACTATCATGAGTTTTGGAAGAGGGCTATAAAAGACCCCAAATAGAGACATGGCAAGAAAGAATAAGAATATACTTTTAACCCTTTTTGCTGTTTGTTTCCTATTTTGCACTTCACTTAGCTTGGGCAGGCTGATCAGTCTAACTTTTAGTCATAGTTTTTCTTCCTAGCCAGTGAAACTTTCCTGGTCTTGTGCCCTAATACAATGCTGGAGTATTTGTGTTTGCAACACTACACAGTAATTTTTTTTTTAAGTTGCAATTTAAAAAAGTGGAGTCATGGAAACATTTATATATGATCAGAGGTTTAAAAAAACAAACCAAAAAATCATCATAATTATCATGATTTGGGCTTGAGTCTCCTCTGTCTCATATCTTTTATCTGAAGCAGAGCTCTGCGTGGCTCAAAAGCTTCTCTCTCACCAACAGAAATTGGCCCAATAAAAGATATGACCTCGCCCGCCTTGTCTCTCTTGTATCTTTAGCTGTCATTTACAACTGTGTATAGTGAGTGCAGAGTGGTTATATAACACTGCTGAATCAGGGTAGTAGCATTTTATGGCATTTTGCACTCAGTTTGCACAGGTATATATGATGACACAAGGTGCAAAACAGTGGAGAATATGTCGAAAGGCTTTTACAAACTGAATTTTCGGCTTAATTTGACCTGGAAATGCTCCTTTAATAGATTTGTGAGTGTTTAGGTGCTTATTTCTATAGTAGCAGTATTGATGGTGCCCTCAAAGCTCCGTAATTGTAGGTGATGGCTGGCTTTTTGCCATTGTGACACCTAGAATGTAGAGGTTACACAGACAGTGGTTAATTGGGGTATTAATTTCATTGTTATCTAGAAGAGAGAGAATGATTAATTAATTAGGCAGATAGCTTGAATCCACAGAATGTTCAGCATCAGAAAGTAACACTTTTTAAAATATTTTTAAAATCTATTTTTATTAAATATACTGTTTGCAAGAGGCGCCAGATTGACAAATCTGGAACACGACATCTCCTTTGTCACAGCCCTAACCTAGTGGGGGTGTGGTCTCTATGGCCCATTCATTCTTTAGTATTTCTGCTGAGCATGCTAACGAGGGATAATTATAGGAAGTTATTTTTGTGAGGTGTGTAGCTGTCTGCTAGAAACTTGATGCAGAGTACTATCTTATTCCATATGGGTCACTGAAGGTCTTTCATTTGGGAACATCTTTTTGTCCCTACTAGACTGGGCTGATTCAGAGTAACCATTTTAAAGCATTCACATTGAGGGAGGCACCAGGATCGTAAGAAAAATGGGAAGAGTGGGGGAAATGATGTCCCCCCCTGTTTGCACTCAAACCTTCCCTCTCCCCAAACTTCCAGTCTACTCCTTGCCCTGAACCCCTATGTTTGCAACTAACATAGCACCTCAGCTTCTCAGCATTTCTTCCAGTTAATGGATAAACATTACGTCAAACCCAATTATGGCTCGGAAACTATCCTGTTAAAATGTAATGCACAACAGACGAAACTTGGTGTCCTATCGGGTAGCTCATATTCCCTTGTGTCCTATTGGATAGATATATCCCCTTGAATGCCCACTCTCACTCAGCTGTTTAATAGCTTTGATTGCCACCCTCTCTTTTGGTTTTCATATTGTACTAGAATTTATACAGGCTATGATAGTGCTTTCCGTGTCGTTTGATTTATTGTGCAAAACTTCCTTATTTTAAGCTGGTAACACTGTTACCTATTACCCTCTGAATATTTATCTGTTATAGAGTTAATAAGATTTTTTGGGTTGTGGGTATGGAATAACTTAGGAATAGGCATTCCAGTGTACCATCAAAGTTTTGTCTGCACAGGATTCCATTTAGTCCAGCAAAAGGCTACCTTGTAGATAGAAAACAAGTTCGTTACAGGTTCTTAACCAATATACAAGAAGAGCAGTTCTCTTTCGAGTGCTTGCTCATGTCCATTCCATATTAGGTGTGTGAGCTTGCCACATGCACCGGTGCTGGAAGTTTTTCCCTCAGCAGTATCCATAGGGGACTGGCTCTGGTGCCCCCTGGAGCGGTGCACACGTGCCATGGTATAAGGGGTGCCGCCAGCTCCCCCCACCCTCAGTTCCTTCTTGCCGCCAGTGGCGGTGCTGGAACGTCGTCTGCTTCGGCTAGCATTGTCTCGTTCTCTGTTCGTAGAACTTGTAGTATAGTTGTAGATAATCGTTGTTACAGTTAGTTACCCTTAGTAGTAGTTCTTGAAGTTCTCGTAGTCCCAAATGGGACTCAGCCGGGGGACAGGGCATGCCCCAGTCCCCAGACTTTAAGCTCTGCGATCGCTGCAAATGGCCTATGCCCATCAGCGATCCAAATAACTGCTGCCTAAGGTGCTTCGGCGAGGGACACATAAGCGACAAGTGTTGTATCTGCAAGTCCTTCAAACCTAAGATGAAGAAGTAGCGCAATATCCCTCTAAAAGCACTCCTAATGGAGTTGACACTCACTCCAGCACCAGAGCAGCGGTCTGACTCCGCACCGAACACTGTGGCCTCCGTGCGCAGTGCTCCGCCAGTGCCGTCCACAAGCCAGCACTGGTCTCCCTCCATGGCTCCAGTCAAGAAGCCGAAAAAGACTGTGAGAGGAAGATCTCCTACTTTCCGCAAGGAAAAGGAGAGGGCTGGGGGCGCGCAAGAGTAAGAATAAGATATAGTCGAAGGGGTGGCTTACAGGCAAAATGCAGCCTTCCATAGAGTTCTAACATAGCCTGTAATCATGCGCATGTTCATTATGTAGCTGTGTCCTGCAGAGACAACATGTCCCATTATGCAACGCTCATCTTGACCAGAGAAACCTTTGTTTGGATACAGGTAGAACATTGCATGCTGAGGCAGTTTCCATTGGCCACACCTGTGTATTAAAGATGAGGGTGGGTGAATCTGCTCCATTTTATCCTAAATACTTGCAGCTCCCAGACTTACCCTAAGTTTTCAATGAGACCATCAGCGATGCAAAATTCGGCCATCCCTTTTCTTCACTAATTACCTTTAATAGGCTATTTTGGTTCCTTAAGTAATGTTGAGTGCTACAGTATTGGATCTCTAGAGGTGAATGCCAAGAGGTACCAATCTTTTTGAATTCAAGATAGTTGGTGTGAATATAAACCAAAAGGAAGAATTAATTTAATAACAGGCAATTATGTCTTATGGAATTTATAGTATGTGAACTGCTTTGCCTGCAAGTATATATAATATCAGTGTTGCTGTTTTGATTTCTTATTTTACAGCCCGCATTGAAGCCTGAAAAATGCTTGGTTTAAAAGAGTGTAGTCCCTTTGTGGGAAGAAGTATAGTTTGAATTGCACTGAGAATAATTTTTCATACTATCTGAGGATATGAAAATCTGTAAACATTTATTAAAGAAGGGATGCAAATTAAACCACCTTTCTGACAGGAATTTTATATTGTCTGGTATTTGATCAGTGGTCTGAACATTTCCCAAATTACAGTGGAAGGCATTTTGAAACCATTTGTTGAACATTTCACCTTTTACTGGGGAGCGCTGGTTACACAATCCAGAATTATTAGTGTCCTAATCTTCTACCCTGCTTCTGTTCACTTCCATATGCAGTATGGTAAGGAATTAGTCACTATTACACAAGTAAATTTTTAACTCTTTGTTGCCACCTCAGAAAACATTCAAATTAGCGAGTGGCCCATAACATATTCTTACGGCGCTAACAAATGTATTCGTTGCTGCTTTCCTGCATATTTCTGGAGGCACCTAAAATGTGAAAATCTCTCCCTCATACACAAACTCTCGCATACCCACACCCACACAGAGTCAGGTGTGGTAGTTGGTGAAAAGTTAATCACCTGAGCGTGTTGCGGTAGATCCCTTAACCCAGTGTTTCCCAAACTTGGGCCGCCGCTTGTGTAGGGAAAGCCCCTGGCCGGCCGGGCCAGTTTGTTTACCTGCCGGGTCCGCAGGTTCGGCCGATCGCGGCTCCCACTGGCTGCAGTTCGCTGCTCCAGGCCAATGGGAGCTGCTGGAAGCGGGCCAAGGGACGTACTGGCCGCCACTTCCCGCTGCCCCCATTGGCCTGGAGCAGCGAACCACGGCCAGTGGGAGCCGCGATCGGCCGAACCTGTGGACGCGGCAGGTAAACAAACCGGCCAGTGGCTTTCCCTACACAAGCGGCGGCCCAAGTTTGGGAAACACTGCCTTAACCCATACAACTTATTTGAAAATGTCACTGGTGAGTATTAAAGTTCTGTTTTATTGTAGTTCTGAGAGGCTATATTTCCAGATTACTTTGCATTGCCTCTGCACGATGGTAGTGAATACCATTTCAGCTGTGAGGTCATTGTGTCCTCTCAGCAGTGATAGTATTTGCAAGAATAAGGTAACACAGTAACTATGGTTCTTACCATTAAAGCAACCACATAATAGAATTCCCTTCTAGGACTAGGGAAATACTCTGGGATCTGATATACCACTGTGGTAACTTTGGGGAAATGTTGACTTTTTAATGGCGACCCTGTCATCAGTGTCATTAAATTTCAATAGTGAAGGATCTAACTGTGACCTTTATTGAAGTTGTTTGCACTGTTCTGTCACAGAGCACTCACTAAAATCTGAATAGATTGTCTAGTACGGGGGTGGGCAAACTTTTTGGCCCGAGGGCCACATCGGGATTCCGAAACTGTATGGAGGGCCAGGTAGGGAAGGCTGTGCCTCCCCAAACAGTCTGGTCCCCGCCCCCATCCGCCCCCTCCCACTTCCTGCCCCCTGCCTACTCCCCTCAGAACCGCCAACTCATCCAACCCCCCCAGCTTCTTGTCCCCCTGACCGCCCTCTCCTGGGACTCCCCGCCCCTAACTACCCCCCCCTTCCGGGACCCCCACCTGCATCCAACCCCCCCTGCTCCCTGTCCCCTCACTGCCCCGACCCCTATCCACACCCCTGCACCCTGACAGGACTCCATATGATTTTCAAACCTGTGCAAATCAGTATCCGAAACTTTGCACTTAGGACCTCAGAGTCCAATTGCAAATGCATCTCTCTGTTTTTGAAACAGATTTTGTTTTCCTCTTTTCATTCTTCTTCCCTCTTTTTAAAAATATCTCATCAGTAGTTGCAGGAAGTTCTAAGACTTGCTGTATAGCTGCAGATTTCTATCTCTTTCCGTTGCAAGATAGTGACGCAGAGCCATCCTATTTGCTCTGCTGCGTTAAATCTGTTATTTTGTTTAAGTGCTCTTCACCAGGGAAGAGCAAATGATCTACTTGGGCAGCCTTTGGACATGAAAATATATTGTGCTGTTTTACATTTCAAATGTACTAACTGCACTAGGGTGTGACCAGTCTAATTAGTTTCTTGGATTCAGTACGTCATGGTCATGGCCTGAATTACTTTGGTGGTAGCAATGATTTGGGTTATTTGCTTTGGCTATCACTCCTTTTTGGGCTTGCATCCTAATCTGAGATGTTTCTGTAGCTGCAGGATGGCCTGGTAAATATTTTTCCTGCTTAGGTGCAAACACTGTTCATCCCTAAAGAAACAAATTTCTTCCCTCCAGGAATATTTTTTTTCTGACTAGGATTTTGGACAAACCAAAACAGGGACTGAGAGCAGAGAATTCATCCCAGTTTTTATCCTGGAACTTTATTCAGTGCTGTGTGGATACTCTCACAGCGTAGATCTGATCAACAGGGATCCTAGTTTTCCATGATTAAAAAAAAACACAAAATTCTCTGATTAAAAAAACATAAAAATCCATAGCCACCATATTCAGTTGAACACAATGTTTTATTGATCTACTTACAATTTTTTAACAAGTTCAAAGCCTACCAGTGCCATCAATCATTCTAATAAAATAAAATAAATTGCCATTTGTATCTACAGCCTTGCTCCTACAGTACTGAACAGCACATTACCGTCAAATTTGTCCTTGCCAAACTCAGTGACACCATCTTTAGGAGTGATTTATAAGGTTTTCGGCATCCTTCATAACTTTAATTACTCATATCTGGAGGCTGAAGTAAAATTTGAGATGCATTAAAACACTAACCCCTGTACACCGTTGAATAATTTTTATACCCCAGAAATGGTTTATTAGAGTATGTTTAGCTATGTAAATTTAAAGCACATTCAGATATCCACCACAGGTGGAGAGGTTATGCACATTGAATGAGTGACACTGGTACTTTCAGTAAAATTTAGTTAATAGTTAATATACGTTTTTATTTTTTCACAAAATGTAAAAACTAAAGATTCTGTATAAAAATGAAAATTCCAAGATGAGGAATTCCAAGATGAGGAAGAGACTAGCACAGTAAATTTAAACTTTTCCCCCCATTGCTAGTGTTGTCTACTTTATAGTTACACACTGAGTGGAAAGAGGGGATTATGTTTTTATATGAAGCAATGTGCCAGACAAAAAATGAGCTTTCAAAGTTAAGTTGGTTTCCCAGGAAGTCTCTAGGGAGGAAAGGTGTGCAAATGTACCCTATCTGGTTGCAAGAAACCAGCCTTTTGAAGCTTTGCCCTGGGGGGGGGGGAACCTTTGTAATTTGATCACTTGTTACATGAGGGCAAGATCAGAGGCCCAAACTATATAAAAAGTGACTCTCAGATTCATAGGCATTCTGGTTCTGAGCAAAAGGTTTTATGAACTTGTGACCACAGAAAAAACCCTTTAGTGGGGTTGAAGGACTAACTCCTCCCAGAGCCCTTGTCAGAGTTGGGGTGATCTCCGGTAAGCTTCTTAGCATGTGCATAGGTTTTGGGTTTTGTTTTTTTTTTCTTTCTTTCTCTGTAATGCTCTCACCTTGAGAATAAATTTGCTTGCTTAGGAAAAGCTATGGGTACCTTATGCCTATGGGCAGTTACTCTGTTTATAGCCTCTGAGGAGAAAGCAAAGCAGGCCTGCTTAGGGAGTCTGACTTGCTGGGGAACTCGCAGCCTGGAAAAACCCCCGTCAGCAGGGAGTGAGATGCAGGTCTCTGCTCAAGAGAGGGACAGCTGGGGAGCTGGAAGCCTAAGAATGGTTGCCTTTGCTGGACTATAAAGGGGAACTACAAGTGCAGTTGCCCTGAACCAGGGGCGGCTCTATGTATTTTGCCACCCCAAGCACGGCAGTCAGGCAGCCTTTGGCGACATGCCTGCCGAATTGCCGCGGGACTGGCGGACCTCCCGCAGGCATGCCGCCCAAGGCAACCTGACTGCCACCCTCACGGCGACCGGCAGGTCGCCCCCCGCGGCTTGCCGCCCCAGGCACACGCTTGGTGCGCTGGTGCCTGGAGCCGCCCCTGCCCTGAACTGTGGCAATACCTTCCTCTGGGAGGAGTCCCATTCGCTGAAGACTCATCACGGTCCTCAATGGGACAACTCGTGGAGTAAGGGTGGTAGATGCAGGCCATCAGTTATATCTTTGTTTCATTTGGGCATGGTACAGATGACTGTTATTGCATACTGAGCCAATAGTCCCCTGCGACTGCCTGGATGTGAGATGTAATTTGCTACTTAACAAGGTTTACGCACCATTATAGAAATGTTCAGTTTAACACTCGGCATGAAATTTGTATATGAAAGACATTTTTTTCTTTGTATGTGGAAGTAATTATTCGACTAAATCTGGCATACTTCTGTGAAGGTGGTGAATTTCATTAGAGGCAAACAGGTAGGCGTAGTTACTCTGTAATTCATTTCTGAATTTTGATGTTTGTGAAGTCATTCATAATCCTGAATTCTGCAGATTGCTTTGTGGATGCCTGTTTGAAGATGCTTGCAAATATACTTGAAGCTGATGGGAAATTGACAAAGGCTGCTGCGCTTAGTTCTCTTTAATCTCGCTGATGTTGCTCTCATGAATTGGTGAATGGGCTTTTCACCATGACTGCTTCATTGTGTTCCGAAAGCTGCTCTAAGTACAGTGATTTCTCATATATGACAGCTGCAAAGAAAAATAGCTCCGACAGAAATGTCTGTGTTTCCTTGATAAAGAAGGGCCATTTATTCAGTTAACTGAGCTATTAAAAGCATAAAATAACTTAGATTGCAGGGGTTTGATGGTTGGTTTTACAGAAGTTGAAACAGCCATTTATAATAGAAAACCGTACATTACCTTCTCTTTCTTTATTGAAATATTGATTCTGATTCTGAATAAATCAGGAGCAATTCCATTGAAGTCAATTGAGTTACACTGTGGAAATAGGGAGGAGAATCAGGTCCATTTAGACTGGGTTTGATTTGGATGAATCATAGATTAATTTGAAGTGAGTCATAGAAATTAGAAAAAATCTGTTAGGGCAGCTAGTCCATCAGCCACTGTCAGTACAGGATTGTTCTTTGCAATATATATAGTGTATAAAACTGTCTCAGGGTAGCCCCACCCGACCATGCCCACTATCTACTACCAATGTTGATAGAGATCCATTTCTTCAATACTGCTCCACTTCAAAGACGTAGGTGTTTCTTTTAAATTGCATGGTAACTTATATAACAGTATCCAGTGGACTTGCTTTCCTCGAGTAGTTTCCTTGGGTACTCATTAACCTGGTAAAAGAGTTACTGTTTTTATCATAAGGACTCAAAGTGGCATGTGTTCGTAAACGTACCTGTAATTTTATGAGGCCTAATGGACATACTTCTCAATAGAATGCGTTAGTTCTAGTATTTGAAATCCTTCATCATTTAGGGCTCAACCATAGCTTTGCCATGCATCTGACGTATGAAGTAGTTTGTAATTTCACTGCCCCCGAAGAAACTTGGGAATCAGAGTGTGGCTCAGGCCTTGTCTTCGCTAGGGAAGAAGGGTGTGGTGTTAACTTCAGTTAACTAAGGGTACGTCTACATTAAAAACTTAAGTCAATTTACAGCCACCACAGTAATTTCTGTGATGGTGCATGTCCACACTACCCTCCATGAGTCAGTGATGTGTGTCCTCACCAGGAGCGCTTCCACTGACCTAAGAGGGGCAGTGTGGGGAGCGGAGAGCCCGGTCTCTCAGCTGCTCTGGCAGCTCCCTGCCGGGAGCCCAGCTGCCCCCACCCCATTCCCCATTGGGAGTGGGGTTTTGCTGCCCACGGCTCCCAGCTAGGAGTGGGATCCATTCTTACCCTCCCAGATGGGAGTGGGGTCCAGGCATTCCAGCTCTCCAGGGGTATGGGGGGGGGCAGTTGGGCTCTAGCTGCCTGCTTTCTTGTCAATTTTCACAGCGCAGCTGGAGCCATGAAATTGATAAGAGAGTGAACAGCCCATGTAAATAACAGTGTCTATATGGACACTGCATAGCCCTAACTACACTGGCATAAGCCTTGTGCCCCTTGTGGAGGTGGAGTTATGTCGTTGCAGTAGGGCACTTACATCGGTGGGACAAGACTGTTGTGTAGACACTGACATAATGAGGTCGACGTAAGTTACCTTATGTCGACCTAACTGTGTAGTGTAGGCCAGGCCTAATACAAGATAAAATCCTTATGAAGTTAAAGCAGTTTGTTTTTACATGAGTTAGCAGGTTGAGGCACACCCTAAGCTCCACCACAGCCTTGAACTTCACCTGATAACTTGTGTGAGAACTACAAATGGCCTTGTCTCTTCTAGGATTTTAACTTGTGCTTCTGACTCAACTTAACTACACATCTTTTTTCCGAGTGAAGAAAACTGCCTCAGCTGCCCGCCTCCCAGTCCCCCTGACACACTTGCTCAGGCAGGGATGTACCCTGCAGAGCCGTATACCTGGCACATCATATGTCCCCAGCACATCAGTGCAGCTGGCCTAGATGGCACACAATGTGACAAAGTCAAGGCTCCACTCCTGCCTGTCCACTCCCACCCACATGCACCGAAGGGGAAAGTATCAGCCCCACAGTGGCTGTTTTCTCTATTGTGAAAGTGATACGATTACCCAGAGGGTGATTAGCCAGCATGGCCACCATATGCCACTGTGACAAGATGAGCCAAAATCTGGCCATTAATGGAAAGTGCTTCTCGCTGACAGGCCAATGTCTCATCAGTTCCCGGAACTCGTTTCTGGTTCAAAATGAAACTTGACAGAGGGCAAAAAACCCCAAAGTGAACTGCAGACTAAGGCCTCGATCCTACAAATGTACCCATGCTTAACTTTAATGCAAATGTACCCATGCTTAACTCTAATGCTTAACTTTAAGCATGTGGGTAGTCCCATTGAGGTTACTGAGACTAATCACATGACTAAAACGAAGCACTTGTATAAGTGTTTGTGGGATCAGGGCTAGCTGTTTAACCAAGGTTCTTACTTTCCAGAACAGCAGCCTGTAGGCTGCTGGCCTGTCTCTCCAGCCCAGGAAAGAGTGACATCATGTGCAGATTCTGATTCAGTCCTGTTTCCTCAAGGCTTCTGCTTTGGTTCTTCCACATAAAACTAGTACAGTACATCCATTGTCCCTTCCCCTGAACCTTGAGTCTCCTGCGGGGAGCTAGTCCCTACAGGTTTCTGCTCTACTGGCTGTTTGCCTGAGAGAGTCACCCTGCTCCAGGGCCTGCCAGTGGAGCCAGCCTGCTTCCTGTAGTTCTTCCCCTTTGACCTAGGGGCTTTTTGCCAGAGCCTCCCTGCTCCTGACATCTCTCTGCCTGACTGGGCTACTTGCTGGGCTTTTATAATCACCGGGGCCCAGAATTTTGGAAGTATTGGCATTGCTGCGGTCAGCATTGCACACCTAACTGATTTACGGCAATATATATAAACATTCTCCTACATCACAATGAACAGTAACCACAGTATATGGGAGTCGTTGGCGTGCAATCTTCCTCCATCTTTCAGAGTTATTACGCAGCCTCGAGAAGCGCGCTGTACCGCATTCCATCCAATCAACATCATCATCAGCCCACGCTCGCCATGGGCGCCCCTTGGCACCTTGCATCAGTCCCTGCAAAACTTTCTTTGGCCATCTTCCTCCGTTCATTTGATCCACATGTCCTGCAAACTCAAGTGTTCTTTATCTGATTGTCTTATTAGACAGTATCACTCCAGTTATGCTGTAAATGTGCGTGATTAAATCCTCGTTAGTCCTGAGGGAGGTATAGGTAATACCCAGCAATTGCCTGTAGAATTTCAATTCAAAAGCAGAAAGCTGCTTACTCTCCTGTTTCCTTAGTGTCCGTGTCTTGTTTGCATATAGCAAGATGCTGAAGGCAAGAAACTGCAGCAGTTTCATTTTACACTTCATGGTAATACGTTTGTTTCTCCAAATGTGTCTGAGTGTGGCTAGAGCAGCAGTCATGAGTCCAGTACTATGTCGAATCTCTAAGTCAGGGGTAGGCAACCTATGGCACGCGTGCCGAAGGCGGCATGTGAGCTGATTCTCAGTGGCACTCACACTGCCCGGGTCCTGGCCACCAGTCCGGGGGGCTCTGCATTTTAATTTAATTTTAAATGAAGCTTCTTCAACATTTTAAAAACCTTATTTACTTTACATACAACAATAGTTGAGTTATCTATTATAGACTTATAGAAAGAGACCTTCTAAAAACGTTAAAATGTATTACTGGGACGCGAAACCTTAAATGAGAGTGAATAAATGAAGATTCGTGTGCCATAGGTTGCCTACCCCTGAGTTATAATGACAAAAGTGCAGTGTAGACATAGCCCAAATCTCATTTTAAAAAAAGAGATTTCAGCACCTTGGAGCCAAAATCTCATTGACTGTTCACGGGATTTAGGCTCCTTAAATGCCATTTGAAAATTGGATTTAGGCTCCTAAATCTGTTCGACATTGGAATGCTGAGCACAGTAATGCCTAAATACCTTTAAAAATCTGGGTTCTGATTCCTAACTGATCAGCCTCAGCTGGAAGGTTGCTGATCTATCACACCTGTGGCTGGGCCCAACTCCCCTTAAAGGGCCAATCACACTGCTACGGCATAGCACCTCAGTATGATTTATCCTTTTAGATTCAAATTCAGTCTTTATCACAGGCATCACTCAAATGCAAACTTCTGCTAGGCCTGAATTTGGCTTGTAACCTTAATGGAAATTCGACTTGACTCTTCTTTCAGTTCCAGTTCTTAAACTGTGCCATTTACTGTGGTATCTGAGCTCATGTTAACAGTTAGAAACATAACAATTTTCCTAACAATTAGGGACAGGAAAAGTTCCATATGGGTGTGCCTCTGTTCTTCTGTCAGTGTAGTCATGCTCTGAAGTTTGTAGTGAAGGTGGCAGTATTTTGACCATTACTGTGTTCATTTTATGTAAATAAGAATGTAATTTAGTTATCACTTTAAAGCTCTGTGCTAGTGGAGACAACGGCATGGTTTTCTTTTTCTTTTTCCCCACAGGATTGACCCTTTTAAAAGATTTTGTTATCTGACAAAATGGGAAACTCTATAATTAAATCAATAATCCTATTGTAGAGGGACTTGATATCTCAGGATAACTGTTATGTAAGAATGGCCATATAAGATCTTCCCCTTTAGGCCAGCCATTCAAATCAAGTCCAGTTCAGTAATGAATGAAAGTTGCTACCACATGATGGCTGCTTGCACTCTGTGAAGTGAGTTTATTGTCTCAGTCCGATCCCTGGAGGAATGTTTCTGTCCTAAAAGTTGTTATGCTGTTTGCCTATTGCCCTACAGTCCTTATTCCATAGATTAGGAGACAGTTCCCACTCTAGGGCTGTCAACCTGGCCACCTTGGTCTGCATTAAATTCACTTTAGAAAGCAGTCACTTTGCCCGTCATCACTATTTGCTATAACCTTCTGACAGCTTGGAAACTCCAGGTCGATAAGACTTGGCAGGACTTTTTGGGATGTAGCTTGTCATTGACTCTAACTCTCAACTCCAGTTCATTTCTCTCTGCCAAGATTGGAGAGCATATGTGTTTCTTGGCCTGACCTTCTAGCCTGCAGAGTAAACTGCCCTGTAGTCTCTTTTGCTTGGGCCATTGACTAGATGAGTATCCAGACCAAGGCATGTGTGTCACTGCATCACAGCGTTTCAGTCTCATTTATGTGTTAACCTGGGTTTGTTTTATTTCAGAGAGGAAGCTGGTGAACCAGACTCTTGGAGCACTTTGTCTCATATAGTGCACTCGGGGGACTACTGTGTGAAATACCACCGTGGGCTGAATGTTTATACGCTAACGGCTGAAGCCAAGGAAGGAGCAAAGGCCAGCATGGAACATGACATAGAGCAGCTCCAGAAATTCATAGCGAGCCACCAGCACACGGTGAGAAAGGGACAGGGCAATACAGTGAGTGTAAATGTACCTGGGATGCCTGCTGCTGTTATCTTGAGCTTCCAGGTATCTTGTAAGAAACTTTGCACCTAGGCAATGCTCACATAGGGATTTACAAATGACACTAGACCATCACATCTCGAAGAACCACAGTTACAGTAAGAAACTGTTTCTTAACTTAGATATACCTTGTATACTCGTTCATTAGCCTGTTCGTTTATAAGCCAACCCCCCAAGATGGTTAGGTAAAAATAGCAAAAAGTGTATGACCCTTTCATAAGCCGACCCTATATTTCAGGGGTTGGCAAACTTTGGCTCCTGGCCCGTTAGGGTAAGCCGCTAGCGGGCCTGGACGTTTTGTTTACCCGGAGCGTCTGCAGGCACGGAGCCCCTCAGTTCCGAGTGTCCGCGGTTTGCCGTTCCCAGCCAATGGCGCACCACTTCCTGCAGCTCCCATTGGCTGGGAATGGCAAACCGCGGACACTGGGATCTGCGGGGCTCCGTGCCTGCAAACGCTCCAGGTAAACAAAATGACAACATATTAGATATTTAATTCAATGATTCCATAAAGTTTAAAATCATCAAATTTTGGTGTAGACCCGTTTATAAGCCGACCCCCGCTCTTCGATGCGTCATTTTTACCAAAAATATTCAGCTTATGAACGAGTATATACGGTAATTAACTAATGCCCAGGGGTATCTTACCTGGGAACTGTCTGCTTTCCTCTGATTTGGGAGTGGAGCTCTACTAAAGGCATTGTTAGGATGAAGGGAAGTTTTCTGCCATCTGGGAGGTGGAGCTTGGTCAGGACTCTCTAGGAAGAAGCAAATCCTGCCCTGCACCTCCTTCCTCATATACTCTGCCTCTCTCTGCTTCCGGATCCTGACTCGTCCCTGCAAGGAGAAGGCGAGTTACATCCTGAGGGCAGAAGAAAATTGCTTGGAGCACAGGGTAGCTCCCTGCAGGGTGGTTGGGTCAGTGGGTGAGGAGTATGAGGTGGGTTCTGGTACTGGCTGGGGTTAACAGAGGGCTAGGGAGATGGGAATGTTTTTGTTTGGGAGAAGACCGTAATAGATCTGCCAGGAAGCAGAACTCTGGTTGAGGGGAAGGGCCAGAGGAGACGTAGTAAGAGCATTGTATGCTCTTCTTTAGTACCTCAGTGCAGGATTCTGAGGGTGAGTCCTCTCCTGTTAAATGTTGTAGGAGTTCATGGTGGGGTTTTCAGAAGCACTTGGCATTGGCCTGATAGTGCGCCGATTGAAGCCACTGGGAGCTTGATCATAGGCTCTGCAATTAGGTCAAGGCTGAGGTCTTTGGAAAATTCCACCCTCAGAGCTGCCAGGGAGACCCTCTTCTGAGGGTGAAATGCAAAATGGTGGTCAGGATTTTACAGCTGCTGCAGAACCGTACAGTTTTCCTTGTGTGTCCACCATTCCTTTCAGATGTCTGTATGTTTTTGTTTAATTCTACCATCCTAGGCCTGTTCTACACTAGGAATTTACTTCAGGATAGCTACGTCTCACAGGGATATGAAATATCAAACTCCTGAGAGAGGTACTGTAGCTATACCAACCTAACCCCTGGTGTGGACCAGCACTAGGTCAATGAAAGAATTCTTCTGTTGACCTATCTACCATCTCTCAGGGCAGTAGATTACCTATGCCAATGAGAAAAGCCCTCCTGTTGGCATAGGTAGTGTCTACATGAAGAGTTACAGCCCGCAGTGTTGTGTTATTTAAATATTGCTACTCCTTTTTCATGAAGAGATAAAAAGGAGGTCGTCGGAGGAGTATTTTTCATTTTTACTAGTTGAAGTTTTAGCCCACTGATCATTCTGAACAACAGTCCTCACTGTCGTCTGAATACAGAATGGTATTAACTCTGGGTTTCAACTGGTGATACAAGTGGTACTGGTGATACAAGTAGCAAACCAAAGCGAGTGTTGGAATCACCTCACTTTGCCTCCCCTTACCACCAGATGACAGTAAAATATGTCTAACGTACCAAGCACGTTTCTTTTTGATAGTACAGATGCCTGACGGCTTCATTTTGTCTGACAATGAAATCAGAAAAGCTATGTTTAGATTTTTTTCCAGCCCTGTTTCACTTCAAATCTAATCTGATTTGAATTTGGAAAGCAGCCCTGCAATTACTTCATTTAGGCTCAGCTGAAAGCCAGTTGGCTTCCTTTGGAGAAGGCTCTATTTTTCAGTCTATCAGCAGAGTGACTTCACTGCGAGGATGTGAAGGCTCCCACTCCCCATGTCTTTCAAAACCTTGCTTGTTCCACAACAAGTGTCAGTTTTGTTTGTGTTTTTCTGTATTGGCCGGAAACCAGTAGAGCATTCCCTGTGCTCTGCCGCAGGGTGGAAGCCACCAGACAGCTGACACTCCATTTGAACTTGTTCAGTTGCACACCCACACAAATGGATCTATCGTGTGTTCTTTCTTCCTGTAGAGCAGTAGTTCTAGCCAATGCCCACTCCCTCCCAATCAGTTATGTGCATTCTAACCCACCATGGAGATTGGACAGCATCACAAGTTTAGAACTGCATGGTCTGTCATTGTAGTGGCACAGGAGCACCCCTATAGTTAAGGTTGCATCATGACATCTGTTTAAAGGTTAACGCTTCTAAGTCCTCTAAAACTGACATGCTTAGTCAATTTTTTAAAAATTTGGTGTGCCTCAGGAGGGTGCTTGGTGGGATTAGAGACCCAAATTTGGAGTCGTATGAGCATGGGGTTCTGGAGATACAAGCCCCCATCTCCCCTCCCCCCCAAAAAATAGCCATGTAAAAAAAGTTTCTAGGTGGGTTTCTTTGCCCAAAGCTAGGGATTAAACTATTGATGTGATGCAGGTCAAAATGGTCTCAATCTGTTGAGTTTTATCTAGAGTAGTGTATGGCATCCACTAAATCTTTGGGAGACCCACATTGAGAATGGTATTTAAGGAAATGTACATATTTACTGTGCATGCACCGATATAGAAAAAATGGCTTCAATTCCCATCATTTTATAGGTTTCAAAGCTTGACTCTTGTAAGTGTTCTAAAATCCAAATAGTTAATTGGATAGCTTTGAAATCTGGGGTCCCTCATAGGGGCGCAGGGTAGCATTAGTGATCCAAATTGGGGTCCTTTGACCCCAGGGGTTCCTGAGTTACAGCCCCAACTCCAAAAAAATCAGTTTCTTTCTGCTGCCTTGTACTGTTAAACTGAGGTACTAAGGTTACAATTATGTCACGGAGGTCACGAAATCCGTCATTTCCAGAGTCGTCCCTGACATTTTCTGCTTCAGCCCTGGGGCCGCGGGGCTAGATTTGTCTGCCAGTGGGGGCACCAGAGCTCTCAGCTGCCAGCCATAGATCTCTGAGCTGTATGTGGGGGGCCCCCCCACAACTCCCAGGCGCCTGTCTGGAGCTCCAAGCCTCCGGAGCTCTGAGCCACAGCAGAGACCCCCGCAGGTCCCAGCTGTTGCGGGCAGCAGGTCGCCTCGGAGCTCCCAGGTGCAAGGGCCCCTGGAGTTCCACGGGTGGCAGATGGCCCCCGGAGCTCCCACCCATGAGGGTGGTGGGGGGCCCCCCGAGTTCAGAGCTGGGGGAGGGGTTCCCATCAACTCCCACCTGCCAGTCCTGGAGCTCTGAGCCTCCACGGGCAGTGGGGGCCTGCCGCTCGCAGCCACTGTGAGCGTCAGCAGCGGTGGGTGTTGGGGGGCCCTCCCACTCCCTATTTTGTCAGGGTTATTTTTAGTAAAAGTCACGGACAGGTCATGAGGCTTCTGTGAATTTTTGGTTATTTGCTGTGACCTGTCTGACTTTTACTAAAAATTGCCATGACAAAATCTTAGTCTTACTAATGGCTGATGAATCAGAGACCTCTTGATGGCTGTGAACTCTTCCTGTCATTAACATAACTAAACGACATGTTAAACACAAACTACCACCTAAGACAAAAGGAGTTTTGAACTGAGTGGCTGGAGGTTGCTACAATTTGTGAGTCATAAGTAGCTATTTGAGTTTGGGAGGTCATGGAATCAAAGTATTTTGGCGGGGGGAATTAGGCATGTGAGTGCTTCTTGGGAAGGGAGGGGCATTGGGGTCAAAAAGTGGGGAAATATGGGGAGAGGGGTGGGGGGTTGCAGTGAGGGGAGGTGTGATTATGGGGAGGGGGATAAATGGTGATGGTGGGGAGGGGAGAAAGGTTGGGGGCTCAGGTGAGAGGGGGGTGGCACCCCGAGCTCTGCCAATGCATCCCAACTGTGCACCCAACCCCGCTACATCTTCCAAAGTCTTTGGGGGAAAATTAGCTATGCAAATATTTCCCGGGAGTGGTGGGCTGAGTGAGGGGAGAGGCATTTGGGGCTGTTGTAGCGAGGAGAGGGCGGTTATGAGACGGGGGATAACTGCAAGGGGGGAAAGAGGTTGAGGGACCAGGTGAAGGAGGTTTGGGGGTTAGGGACAGTGGAAGGGTAGTGCAGTGGGAAGGGGGCTGTGGGTGTGTGTGGCGGAGGGGAGAATAGGGGTAGGGGCACTTGTCAGTCTCACATTACCTCCTCCCTTGTGTATGTCCAGGTCTGGTGGGCTCTCATGCCGCTAGTGGTTCTAAGTCCCCTTTAAGCTGGGCTATGGGGGACCTTGTGCCTCTGGGTATGTCTGAGTCTCTCATACTGCCACCCATGTGTGGGTCAGGATCTAGGGGGCCCATGCTTGTCTACAGCTCCCCTCCCCATCTTCCTCAGTTGAGCCAAGATCTGAAGTCCTGCCCATTTGAATGGGGAGCTGAGAACAGGCATACTTCATGTATATCATAGGCTCTAAAGAGGGGTGGGAACATTCACTAAGATGAGTGGAGTGTCCACCATGTGTCTCAGAGCAGTTGTTTCAAGTTGTCTTAATCTCCATGGGGTGTTCTCATTCAGCTGAGATGTGATCATGGTACACCTCTTAGAGCCTCCTATGCTGAAGATGGGTATGTAGAGGAGCCCTTTCCCACCGTTGTCCCTCTGTCCTTCCTGTTTAAAGGACGACGCTTCTACGTGCTCTAAAATCTGCGTGCTTGCACGGATATTTTTCTCGACATTTGCTATACTTCGTGGGAGTGCAGAGTGGGGCGAGTGACCCCCATTTAGGGTCCTTGGAACCAATTCTGGAGAGAAAAGCCCCCCCCCCCAAATAATTAGCCATTTTCAAAAAGTTTGTGTGGGTTGTTTTTTGTTCTGAACTAGAGATTAAACTATTGCTCTGAAGTGGGACAAAATGGTCTCTGTCAATCAGATTCTACCTTAGGTAGTGCATGGCACCTGCTCAGTCTTGCGGGGACCGAAATTGTGAACGGTATTTAAGAACAGGTAAGCTTCTTAGCCAGCTGTGCAGTCTGGAAGGATTACATCAAAAAAAAAAAAAAAAAAAAGGGTTTCTATGCAACTACTTTATGCTTGCCTGGGTAGTTGAAGGGAATTGGCCAACCCCATTGCCCCGGTGAATATCCCACCACTGACATTTCTAGTCTGAGCCGTTGTACACCTGAACTATAAAGATTTAATAATGCGTATTGCTTGCTACAAGCGGTCTCTGTTATTATGTGGTTTTATTTTCTGACTCGGGTTACTGTAAACACAGCAGGATAGTCAGCAGCTGTTGTCACCAAAATGCATGTTACGTTGGGTGGGGAGGAGCTGGAGACAGAGGACTTGGTGTATGGGAGTGGGGTGGGAGAAGGAGCAAGCACGGAGAGATGGGCTGTGCAGGGAATGGGCAATGAGGAAAGGTGGTAGGCAAGCCTTGGATTGGTTGCTTGAGAAAAGTCTGTATTTTACTAGCCCCCAGGGGATGGTGGCAAGTGGCTGCTTCCTGCTTTGGGGGCAGATTAATACGGTGTTTCCAAAGACACAGGGGATCTGTAATCCTCCTACAGGGTGGCAGTTCAGCCCAGAGCCAGTCTCGAAAAGAACTGCATGTGCCATTTTGGAGCTGGATTGTACATTCAAATGCATGTTTACTTAATACTGCAAATTAAATTTAAATTCTGTTCTTTCCTGAGTTTAAATTTAAATCCATTCAAGCAATAGTCTTCAATATATCCAGTGGCTGGCAAGACTTAAAAGATCAATTTACTGTTCCAGTACATTTTGTAAATGTGGTTCAAGTGGATATACACGCAGAGATGGAGGGAGGGGCTGGTCTCATTTTGTATGAACTCGAGTTAATGTTACAGATTTAAGAATTGTACAGGTGACTGATAAATCAACGTGTGCACTTTGAGAGTGTGGCATACAGCACAACAAACAGTCATAGTCTTTATTTCCCTCTTTTCAGACTGCAGCCAAACTGCCAGAGCCTGAGCTGAGAACTTCAGAGGATAACTGCAATATAGGAACAGAGGTGGAGGGTTTTCTGGCTGCTGCAGCCCCCCTCTCGGAAGAAATGCCAACAGAAGGAAGCAAAGAATGCTCTTCTGCACTAGTTAACTTTGATGTGAGGCAGCTCTCAGCCCCAACGGGCCACAAGGAGAACCAATGTGACAGTGGGAGTTTGGAAGTGCTTAACGACACATCAAGTGATTTGTTGAGCCTGGCGCATATAGAGAACCCAGGGTTTTCCTGTGAAAGTAAAAACACAGCTACGTTGAGTAAAAAGGAAGAGGAGGGGCCAGCCGCTATTGTAGACTCCGGGACTGTATCAGATAAAAATGACTGCACACTGAGCTCGGCTGCTGGAGTAAACGGTGCTGCAAGCCTTCCATCCTGTGGAAATACAAATGAGGAAACCGGAATGACATCCACTGGAGTTGTTTTGAGTCAAGCCAGCCTGTGTAGTAGAGATAATACCCAACAGGAAGTGCAAATCGTTGAAGAGTGCACAACTGAAAGCTCTCTTCCTGTGGCTGAAACTGCATGCAAAGCCCTAACGCCCTGGGAGGGTGTGGATGTGGCTATGGGCCAGGCAGAATGCAAGAACTGTACAGGGTCGGTGGATGCTGCTTCAATCCAGCAGCATGTGGAGAATGGAGAGGATGAGACCCGGGGTTCAGGAACTTCAAGTCTGAAAGAGCTGCCCCCAGCAGGTGGGGAGTCGATCCATGCTACTGAGCCCTTTCTTGCAGCGTCACCAAAATCTCCAAGAGAAGGTGGGGAATGTGAAGATGGACAAGGGATGCAGGCACAGGATAGTGCAAATGCACGTGTCAACAGTGATATTATCCCTGTTGGCCATTGGGAGACAAGTGGCAGCGAAGAGAGTGGAACAGACCCGAACACCAAAAATGCAAAGATTGGTTTGCCAGAGGGCTTAGTCCAAGGTGACCCCCTTGTAAAGCAGAGGCAGAGTATGATTGCCAACACTGGAGAGGAGCTGCTGGTTGTGACTGAAATAAAGGTTTCAGAGAATGCATTGAAACGTGATCCTGTTGTTTTGGAAGTGAATAACAATAGTAAGAGTGGTGAGCAGGGCGTGCAGGTGGAAGATGGAAACGCAGACCTTGGGCTGAATGAACTGGTTTTGAGTGACAATGTGGAGAATAATTCTGAAATGAAAAACAATCCCCTTGACAGGCCTGGTCCAAGTGATGCAGAGACTGTGTGTTCCCTTGAAAGCAGTAAAACCATTGCAATTGTAGCTGAAGGCGAAGGTGACAGTGAAGCCCTTAAAAAGATGTCACCAGGAACTGAAACTACCGGCAGAGGAAGCACAGATTCGACAGAGGAACGCCAGGGGTCTGCTGGCAATTGCCACGCTGAGAATCAAGCTGTTTTAAAAGGTGAAATGTGTGACAGCTTAAAACCAGACACTGCTTCAGCTAGCAAATGTGAACCTGGGTCACAACCTCCATTTGACGCAGGTTTGTCCTCAGCAGAAAAAGAGCCTCTGCAAAACCAATTGGTGGCATCAGAAAGCATTTCTGAACAGGAGGGGGTTGGCAAGCAAATCAAATCAGTCTCGTCTCCCTTATTTAAAGGAGATGTACAACAGGGACAGGCAATCTGTCAGGAGAGAGATGCTGCAGTGGCACCTCCAGGACAGGAGGCGTCTGTGCATGGTAATGCTCCTGTCTTCTCTTCATGTGGAATGGGCACAGAGCGTATCCAGGATAATTTAATGGACACACCCTCTGCAATTCATAATAAAGAATCTAAACAAAACCAGGAAGTAGCAGCAGTAGCAGAGACAGCAGTGCCTGCTGAACAGGACAGTTCGATGCATGGTAAGATAACCGCAGAAACTAGTTTGCCTAAAGACAGTGGGGGAAAAGAGGGCTCTGATGAGCAAAGTCTGTCACAGCCGGCTGAAGAGAGCAAAGCTGAACCCAGTCAGGAGCTGTGTGAAAACGGGACACTTGGCAAAGAGAAGGGTTTGTCCGAGGAGCCTGCTGCTATTGTGAAATCCTCTGTTTGCAGTCAGGTCGAGGAGTCTGCAGCGAATGACAGTAACGCAGATATTGGGCTGAAAGGGGACATCTCCTGTCAGGAAGCAGATGACAATGCAACAGTGGATGCAGAAGAAAGTATTGTACAAGGGTCTGAATCAGAGTACAAATGGCTGGATGCGAAGAATGACCCTCCTCCCGACACAATGTTGAACCAAGAATGTGATCTCAGTCAGGGGGCACAGGGAGGCTCTCTGCAAAACAAAGCACCAGAATTAAAGGAGGTCTCTGTTATGGAAGCATCTTCTGTTGCCTTTGAGAATAAGTCACCTCTAGGTGTAGCTGAGACATCCACTGTACCAGGTGATCCAGAAGAGGAGGAGGATATGAACAATGTACTCTCCAGAGCATCGCTTCAGCCTATTGCAGAAGAACCCCCCTGCGACAGCGACTCCAGCACTGACACCATCTGTTTGGCTAGTGAGAGCGAAGCTGGGTCTGAAGTGAAAGAAGCCCAGCGACAGGTCTTGGATTGGCCCAACAAAGATCAAGAGGAGCAGAGCAATGGCGTGCTGGAAGCGTCTCTCTCACAGTCACATCCATACAATATAAATGCTGCTGCTGAGCTGACAGATGACGTGGGGGCAAAGAGCTTGGTTCCAGAGGCTGATGGCTCCTGGCTGGATAAAGTTGCCGATACGGTGAAAAGTCCCGATGGATTTGTTTCTATATTGGAAACTTCTTCTGTCCCTGAGTCTGCAGTTGGGAAGCTAGAGTGTGTACCTGTTGGGGTTCTCCCCCCATCCCCTCCTGAAACCCGAGTGATTACGGGAGACATCCTTAATGGAGAAATGGATTTAAGTTTGCAGTTTGATGAACCAACGAAGAGGGGGGATGCAAGCTCAGAAGTGCTAGGATCTGAGTCTGTTACAGGTAAGCAAAATAGTGTCTTGTTTATTTTATATAGCACCATATGTGCACATGGCATTTCACATGCAAATAAAGGAAGAAGCTCTCTGCCAGAAAGAGCTTCCAACTTAAAGGAGATATTTCTTGCTTTTAAAGAATGAAAATCAGGCTATGGTGGGTAGAGAAATGGATGTCAGAGGCCAGCCCCGGAAGGGGAATCCTGCCCTTGGCAATTCTTTTCCTGCAGAGACCAGAAATCTGAAATAGATATTAAAGGGTTACACTACAAGTACATGTCTCTAGGATTGCATCATAGTTAGGAAACGGTCTTATATTTATGCCAAAGTATTTTAGAGGAATCTTTAACATGTAAATTATGTTCCCTAGGAGGAAAGAAAACAGTTAAATGGGAGTGTGATGCTGAAATTTGCTGTGTGTTTGTTACGTGTTTCCTTCTGGGCCAGGTGCCTTAAGGTTTTGTGCTAACTTGACTCTTTCCTTCAATTCTGCCCTGTATTCTCTGCGAATCTGGAGTTAAAGAATATAACAGTGCTGTATTAAAGCTTCCTTACCGGTCAACTGGAACAGCTGTGAGTGTCATTCTGAACTGGGCAAAGAAGCTTCCTAATTGGTGGCATTGAGTCATTTAAAAAAGAGGGGGAGAGAACACATCCCTCCACCCACTTTTCCTGACTCTGAAGCCATCCTGGAGCGAAGCCGCAGTCTTTTCCACTGTATTTAAGCAGTGCTGGAATTCAAACGCTCATTACTCGTTCAGTGCAACAAGCAAGGATGAAAGATCAGTGGGGACCTCTGATGAGTGATGTCATAGGAGATAAGTGACTGCATCAGGAGAGCTTTGGCAGAGTCAGTCTATGTTCAACAAGAGCGAATAGGAACCGTCAAAAAATAAAAACAAAACAAAACAGCAACTCTTCCTCTGATAAATACAACAAAAAATAACTGACTTTCGGAGTCTTCCAGTCTGGACTGAAATCACAGGTGACATTTCTACTGAAGCGCACAGCTGGTTTGATCCAGGCTTTATATTACACCTGTTCAGGCAGCTGTTAAATGTAAACAGCTGACCTATCTCTGTGTTGCTCTTATTTAGTTATAAGAAATCTGTAGGTAAGACATATCTTTCCTTTAACAAGCTCAGAACAAAAGACTAATTCAGAATTCTAAAGAAAATAATCAAAATAGATGTAATGTATCCATCAACCCTAGCCGTTTAGAGGCAGGAGCTGTAAAATCATAGAAATATGAGACTGCTTTTTACTGCATAAAGGGAAGAGATTTTGTCAAGTAGAGTTGTGGAAGGCGATTTATGTTAGCATTGACTGGCAGCACAATTGTGGGTACCTGTTCTTTGGGGGTAGGGGTGGTGAATATTTTGTAAGTTTTGGTAAATTTGGGATTTTAAAGAGTTTTATCAGTCATAATAAGTTATCAGCTGCTATGTAACAGGCTGTTTACATGAATCAGAAAGCTCCTTTAAAAAAGAAACTTCTATTTTTGTATTGTGGCAGGTTGACATTTCAATAGAATGGGAGTGGCTGAAAGTCAATACCTGGGAATGCTAATTTCTTCTGGGAGCTCCTTGTTTTTTTGTCTCCTGGCGTCTAAGTCTCTGTAGCCAAGGTTTAATTCTATACCTGCTGTTGGATATACAGGTTTTTCATGCAAGCTATCGTATAGAAATCGAAGAGACAAGGAATTACAGTGTAGTAAATTAGCGCCCATATTGAAAAATACAACTTGTGTTTTTATAAAAATGTTAAAACATCATTCTAAGCTAGGGTAGGGGAAAGGAAACTGGGCGGTGATTATGTTACAGATTTCAAAAATGTAAAAGGGAAATAACATACAAGGATCCAGCATATGTTTATCTCTTCTACCCATAAGAAAAATATGGTCACAATCTGAAGCAGCACAAAGGACAAATTAGGGTAGAATGGCTTCTCCCGGGGATTATTGGAACAATCTACAGAATAATGCTATGTGGGCACAGACAAGACATGGGTTTAAAGCAAAGACCAGAAGATGTGTTTTCTATTATTAGTGTGTGTGTGTGTGTGTGTGTGTGTGTGTGTGTGTGTATATATATATATATAGAGAGAGAGAGAGAGAGAGAGAGATGGCATTTAAACTTTGTGTGGTGACTGCCCTACCTGGATAACTTATTGTCTTGTCAAAGGAGCAAATTACTAAGTACTGTGAGGTTTTTCAAGTTCACTTTGTTCTGAGTCAGAACTTATCTTGGCAAGTAGGGACGTGTATATATTTATTTTGCGGTTAGGGACGTAACTGCTGCTCAGCAGAAAGAACCAAAATCCTTTTCTGACAGACTTTGGGCTGGAGCCCTTCTGAGAGTAGAGGCTCGGGTCAGGTGGATGCTTCCCAGAAACACACGTCACTGGGGATTTTTTTTTTTTCATTGTCATCGCTAAATTGTCACCGTTTGTGATATGCAATCAAAAGATTTTTCTCAGTGAGAGAGGCATGGAAAGATGCAAGACCATCTAGCTGTGTAAGTTTATGTTCACTGCTTCTGATGACATCACTCTCTTTCATCTCATCCTCATGTCATGTGATCAGTTTAATAAGATTTAGAGTCTCCAAAAGCAAAATCAAGTCTGCATCCAAACAGCTATTCAGGGCCTGGTCCTAAAGTGCAGTGAAATCAAGGGGAGACTCCCATGCCTCTTGTAGAAAGTCTTACGAACCTCATGCAGTACCTAGGGGTTGGGCCTTTTATTCAGCACTGAATTATGCCTGTGAAATGGGATTTTCCATGCAAACTATTTGAATAGTGCATATTTGGCCTGACTCGCATTTGGGCAAGCAAGCAGTTGGGGTATGAAGCTGAAGTTTGGACACCCAACAGATAAGACACACACACTGGCCTGGTTTCTACCGTAACTAAATCACGAATAGTGTGCTTTGTTCTCTAGAGATTCCCCTTGAACAAATTGCCCTAATGGATCTCCTGGCAGGCCTTTAGAGAGAATTTATTGGCTGGCATATGCTTAGTTTCCAATAGTAGAATTTTACCATTTCTACTTTCCAGCGCCTAACCTCATCTTCACCACGGGGACAGAAAGGTTTGACTGTCCAGAAAGGTTTTCACTAGCATTTATTTTAGCAGCTAGAGTGGCAGTTTCCAGTGGAGACCAGCTTTATTAATATTAACAATATTACTTAAAGTGCTCCATGCCTGAATGCCTCCATGCTGTATTTCAACACTAGTTTATGGGTTTGGGATATTCATTCTTAGTAGAAGTGCTTGTGTTCTGGAAGTAAAGTGCACAAAACTTGGTTCTTCCAAATCACATGCTGGACCAGTCCAAGTGATTATATGGAAGCCCACAAAGGTCCAAACCCGGAAGTCAGAATTGGCTGGGTTAATCCATATATGTAAATAATGCTCAGACAATGATTTGCAAAGATAAAGTCCTTAAATTATACATCTAGCCAATCACAGTTGAATAGGTTAACAACAAAAATAAGGCCTGATCTTGCTCCCATTGAAGTCAATGGATGTTTAACTGTTGGCTTTAATGGGAGTGGGATTAGACATGTCCCTTGCCCCTTCTTCAGGATCTCAAAACACTTTACAAACATGAATGAATTGATCCTCACAACCCCCCTGGGAAGGAGACAACTATCATTATGATCCCCATTTCTCAGATGGGGAAGCTGAGGCACAGTCAGTTTAAGTGACTTGTCCTAGGCCACAGAGGAAATCTGTGGCAGAGCCAGGAAGAGAACCCTGATGCCCAGTACTGTGTTTTAGCAACAAGATTGTTCCTTCCACCCCTATACTTAAGGGGCACCTTCTTGCATTCATGATAGCAGCCTGTCTGTTCCCCCTAAACACAGTTCCTTGTTTATATGTGCAGCCTGGGGCCCCAGGGTGGCTCCCTTCCCCCTCTATACCCTGGGGGAGTTAGGGTGCACATGCTGGGCATTAACAGGCTGGCATTTCTTGGGGGCCCATTCCTGCGGCATTATTATCCTTTCCGACAGCTCATTTCAAGAGTTTGTGAGGGAGGGTCACCCTTTCTGGCTGAACTCTCCTTCTTATCATAAATACATGATCACTGGCTGTTTTGCCAACAAACTGGTGTCCCCTGGGTGATTCTCACATGTGCTCAGAACTACTGCTGAATTGTCTCTGGGTTTTTAGGCGGTTCTGCTGTTAACAACCCATAAACTCATCAGGTCTTTCTATCAGATACCACAACATTGTGTTAATTGCTAATTTCTTTGAATTAGCACAGCAAGCGGTGTGTAGCAAAGTATCCTTAATGCCCTTAAGACAGACTAGCTTGCACTATCAGTGCCAACTACTTTTTTCAATGGTTTTAATTTAAGATGGAACTGTGGTTTCCCACAGCCTCCTTTTGTACAAATGATCCACTACAAATTGTCAGTTAAAAATCCTTTTGATTCCTATAGTGCTCAGTTACAGATGGCTAGGAGAAGAATGATGTGCCTAGTGGTTAGAGCAGGGAGACAGGGGTGTTGCGTTCTGTCCCTGGCTCAACCCCTGACTCACTGTGACACTTTGGTCAAATCACTTCACCTCTCTGCACTGCTGTAGAATGGGAATATTTATATAACTCGCAAGGGGGGGTAGTGAAGCTTCATTCACTGTCTCTGAAGTATTTTGTAATCCATGGGTCTTTAGAAGTGGAAATTGGTTTTAGATTTAAGTCCTGGTCTGTGTAGGTGTCACAAGACAAAAATGGTTATTTGAAGTGGGAAAGGTGCAGAGAGAGAAAACGTTGGTGTAAATGGCGATGGTTTAAGTTTTACATGTTAATTTGCTGGGAAGAGAGGACAATGGGGACACAAAGTTTCTCTTGTGTTCCATCAACACCATTACCAGGGGGAAAAAATTGTCCAGACAGTTGCCAAATTTGGATGGAGGCTGACTTGCCTTACTACCCTCTGGGACCTAATCCACCACTTCAGGTTAAGGAGAAGAGGCATGTGTTGAGAAGCTGGCACTGCATTAAACACTTGAAAGTTGAGAAAACATTCTTGCCTCCCACCTGTCTCCATGTTAGGGTAAAGAATCTTAGAATCGTAGAAGATTAGGGTTGGAAGAGACCTCAGGAGGTCATCTAGTCCAACCCCCTTCTCAAAGCAGGACCAACCCCAACTAAATCAGAGAAAAACAAATATATACTTTTTGATCATACAGCAGGAATAATGGAAGTAAAGTCTTCGTTGGTGTAAACATATATGCAGATATAACCTAGATTTCAAGCTTCACATAGAGCCATCCGTAGAAGTCTAGTCCTGTGGTTTCTGTGTGCTTACTGCTGTTTCATAGTTTCCTTCATTCACAGACACTGTAGTTGTAAAATTACTAACAAACAAGCAGCAAAGTCAGGAATGAAACCAGCTGTTGGAAGGAAAGTAACGCCTGTCAAGTTTTTTAGAACGTTTTGAATAAACAGAAAAACAGCAGCCTTGGGGGAAGTTTGTTTAAATCTTCTTTGCAAACCTTCTGTCCTTGCAGAAAAGCTGGAGATGAAAACTGAAGATGAGGTGGATTTTTTGAAAGAGCTCCGAGAGCATGCCGTTTCTGAAGGAACAGTAAGTGTCATTTTTGCATCTTTATCTTGTACTTTGCAGTGCTTTAAAAGGAAATGTCTGTGCAGCTGTTGATGATCAGCTGAGTTGCTGATTTCCTTTCCACAGCTGCTGTGAAGCTAAACATAAGTTATACATTGTGGCTTTTCTTTTTAACCTTCTAAAAATAGCATTGATTTTTAGTCCTCCTTATTTTTGAAATGGTATTTAGTTTGAAATAAAAAGATGATAAAAGACAAATTAAAAAATCAAACCCACAAAAAAGTTTTGACGGTCTCATAATGTATGATAGATAGCTCAGGTCTGTTGGTGCCCCACAATATGAGGTTGTCCAAAGTTGGGGAGGTGAAAGATTCCCTCCTCCCCCTACAGTATTACTGTAGCTCATGGTGTAGATAACATAAAATGATTGTTCATAAGTGTGTACAGAGAGAGAGCATGGTCTAGTGGATAGAGCACTGCACTGGATGTCAGGAGATCTAGTATTGTATGTGACTCTGCTCTGTCCTGTTTCCTTGTGCAAGTCACTTCATCTCTGTGCTTCTGTGTCTCCTCCCACCAGTCATCTGTTTAATTGTTAATTCGTCAGGGCAGGGGACTATTAACTATGGCCTGCTCTATGCTAGAAAGTTAGGTTGACCTAGCTACATCCCTCAAGGGTATGAATTTTTCACATTCCTAAAAGACATAGTTAAGCCGACCTAAGCCCCAGTGTGGACAGTGCAAGGTCGAACGAAGAATTCTTCTGTCGATGTAGCTACCACCTCTTGGAGAGGTGGATTTACTAAAGAACCCCTTCCGTCTCTGTAGTAAGTGTCTATGCTATAGTGGCGCAACTGCAGCTGTGATGCTGTAGTGTTTCTAGTGTGGACATAGCCTGTGTGTTTGCACAGTGCCTAGCACAGTGGCACCCCAATTTTGATTGGAGTCTATATGCACTACAGTATTGCAAATAAATAATAATCATAAGCCCAAATACAGGGCAAACCAAATCTGAAGGGGAGGGGGGAACCATAAAATGGGAGACGGCAGGAAGTTTGAAATGAAGTGGGGTTATTTTGTGTTAAACATTTTCTGTCACCGTCAGCTATCACCGTTTTTGAGGATTCATTACAATAATAAAAGCTAGGGTATCACATTTGTTTGAGATGGAGTTAAGTTGTGGTTTAAATCAGCCTTCATGCATTTTGCTCTGTTATAAGCTTTCTTTCTTGATGTTATCTGTCCCAATTGTCTTTGAGGCATTTTCAGTAGTGTGCGTGTGCGCTATTTTAGAGCAGCTGTGTTTTTGTGTTGGTTTATAATTAAGAAGCTAATGTTATAATAGTAAACAGTATAGAGATGAAGTAACATTACAGGGTGGAGCCCAGAGAATTCTTCTCTGCACATTAATGAAAGCTCTTTGGGCGGTAAAATAATCTTGCCAAAGCAGACAATAAAATCAGGCTTATTTTTGTATGTTTTTAACAAGTTAAGGCTGAGTTTGTAATTGTTAACTCAGCGACTTAACCAGGGAATAGTGTTAATAACCTTCCAATCTAAAATGTGTGTGCTTCGATAAATGTCTTTCATTATCATAATGCTGTAGTGTAAAGATGCTGACAGTTCTTAACCCGCCCCTTATAGATAATTTTCATGACTAATCCCTGGGTGTCTGCTTGTATAGCAGGATCTATTTAGACAAATGCAAAAAAGAACACACCCCATATTTCATTTATTTCAAGCAACGTGCGTCTCAAAAGAGGAACAAAAATAAAGGTACTGAATTTAGGTTTGTTTTATGTGTTTCATAATGTAGGTGGTATGATACTTCAATATAAATCTGGCTGCAGCTTTGTCCTGTCCCTTTGCTTCCCTGCAGAGGGAAGGAGCATGCTCAGATTAGCCAACCTCCCCGGCCCCTTTTTAAATCTGGCTTTTCTGGTGTGGGATTGGGAGCGCCAAGAGAATGGAAAGTTTGCTGCAGAAGGAGTGACACAGTTTCCTGTTGCTAAGTTCAACAAAAACAACATAACAACTGTACTATATTAAGGCCATTTAAAAAAAAAAACAGCTGAACATTTATAAATAGAGCTTAATTCACACATGTAGGTTTAGCTAGTGGCTAGGTTTAGGCTGGGAATGGAAGGGGGAGGAGAATCACAAAATATAGATGTGCTGCTCTCTCTGTTCTCTGCTACTGCTTCATGTAGTGTTAATTTCACATAGGCTGGAATTTTTCAGGTGTCCGCTGCCTTCTCATTAGTGGGCCATTTGGTGGTTAGCAAAAGTGGTTTCTTAGCTTGCTCCAAATAGGGACTATTTTATTGTTTGCACCTACTCATGGGTTTTGTTTATCAAAGATTCTTTATTGATGTTGTTGGGAAGCAAAGTGAAAGTAACCACATTTTTCACATCTGAAATTTGTGTGGTAGTACAGTATTTGCATATTTATAATTCAGAAATAAACTTATGTGCAGAGAACAGTAAGCATTGAACTTTGTCCCTAAAAGAGAGACGCTTCATTGTCCTGAGCCTGTTGCATGACATATGCGAACATGGGGGTGGGTGGAATTCTGTATACCTCTTCTTATGGTTTAGTCTCCTAGCCAGAGGAGTAATTTGATAGCTGGTGCACAGTGATTGTACTCGTTTGAGCATTATCTGTACAGTTACCTATCCTGTCCCAGAACACTTTGCTTGAATATGGATCTTGTGCATGTGATGGAAAAGCTGCAGCTGAAAAGGATTTAGGAAAAGGGTGGCTTTGAGGGTAGCAAACATTAAGAATATAACAGGAAAAGGGTACATGAGAAGGTAGTTCTGAGTGGAAGCTTCTGAATTTAACAATCAACATTGGATTTGGCTTCTCTGTACACAGAACCACACACTGTCTTTGAGTTCATTGATATAAATAGCTATAGTTGTCATAAATACTGTTAAACACGACCTAGGAAGATCTTCTTTACTGTCACAATGGTGGGGCTGGTTGTTCCAAAGTACCTGTCCATTGCTGCTCTTTGCCATCCAATAATTATTTGGAGATGAAATTGTTTGCTCTTCCATCCCCCCTCCTGTAAGGTTTCTCCAATTAAAGTGGGCTTTTAAAGTGATCATTTCTCAAATGTCCTAAAACTGCTTCCTTAGAAATTATATTTGTTCAGTTTTAGGTCCAATTTTGTAGCAAGAATTTCCCAACTTGTTCAAAGAACTAGGGGTCACCAAATGAAATGAATAGGCAGCAGGTTTAAAACAAATCAAAGGAAGTATTTCTTCACATAACGCACAGTCAACCTGTGGAACTCCTTGTCAGAGGATGTTGTGAAGGCCAAGACCATAACAGGGTTCAAAAAAGAACTAGATAAATTCATGGAGGATAGGTCCATCAATGGCTATTAGCCAGGATGGGCAGGAATGGTGTCCCTAGACTCTGTTTGCCATAAGCTGGGAATGAGTGACAGGGGATGGATCACTTGATGATTACCTGTTCTGTTCATTCCCTCTGGGGCACCTGGCACTGGCCACTGTCAGAAGACAGGATACTGGGCTAGATGGACCTTGGGTCTGACCCAGTATGGCCGTTCTTATGTTCTTCATGCGTTTATCAGTATGTACTATAAACTGTGGTTATGTCTGAGATTTAATTAGCTACTCTTTTGTGTCTCCTTTTGTATTTTGTTTGGGGAACATAAGTGGAATTGGGGACGATAGCAGGATATGATCAATTCATGTTAAACGTTCACTTCTAAAACTGAATGACTCTAGACTCTTCATCCAGGGGTCAAGACATACTGATGGGAAATCAGTCCTAGCTTCGATACATGGTTATATTCAAGCTTAGCAGACTTGATTTAGTTTCAGTAAACTGACGGGATGTCAGATCATTTGTGCACTGACAGCCTTAAATCTTTATTAAGTCTCTATTTTTTGAAGAGTTAAATGAGCCTGACTTTGTGTTTGTATTTAGAAATGGAACCTGGTAGCTGTGGGCGGTCAAATAACACTTACTGCTTTCTGACGTACATTTCCCCTTGTGTTGGCCCCAGAAATAAATTGCAGCTGTTTTATTCGTTGAATCGCTTTGTGTAGCGGTGACACAGTGGAAGAAACTGCCTTTCTTGGTTCTTGCTATTTTTTTGAGTGTCCAAGGCTGAGGGTAACAGTTGGTAACTGGCCGATGAGAACACAGAGATGATTCACTCGGAGTTCTCCTTTTTGCTTATTATTTTATTTATTTACCATATATTGTTGAGTGTTATGCACCCTCCCTTTAAAGGATGGAAGGTTTTAAAGGACTGTATGTATTTTCAGCAAAAGGTATGTTGCTGGTAAAAGTGGAATTTGTAATGATCTTTGCGTGGAGGGAAGCTAAACTAAGTAAGCCATTTGCACTTTTCCACATGTCCACTGGTCCAGCTTCTGCAATAAGGAAACACAAATGACAGGTGCTAGCCACATCATTTACTTCATTGGTAGGTGCTCAGGTACCATGGTGATGGATGCAGTAGATGCTTGACTAGAATATACTAGATAATGCTGCTTATATACCCTTCCATAAGCCTTTTTGTTCTGTGTTTGCACAATGCCTGGCATAACAGAGTTCTGGTCCATGACGTGTCTCCTGGGCACTGCTGCAGTACAAATTATTAATAATAATAAATTGTTGTTTAACTTTCCTTCCAGCTTAATCTCCCACATTTGAGGTTATTAGCACTTAAATTCAACTACAGCACTTAGAAGAAATGGAATTGAATTACTAAAGCTAATATTTGTATATGTGCTTAGGGTTACTTATGTGAGAGACATATGCACCCAAAAGACACAAAAGGAAAAAAATTTTAAAATCCAAAACAATTAGCAACATAAGTGTATCAGTTTTAAATTTTAAAACTGCATTTTAAAGCATTATATTTGAAACCACCTTCTGTTTTATTTATCCACAAGCCCTGAGCTCAAAGCTATATACTTCTCATCTTAATTAATAAATAAATAAATAAACAAACCTTTAAAAAAAAGCTGTTGACTTTTTCTGTAGCATTATTTTTATTATTTCATGTAGCTTTTAGGACAGGGGCACCTTTTAGACCCTTAGGACATTGGTAGCTCTGCCACTGGGATGCCTGAACCACTGCCCCACAGGGAAATGAGAAAATAAAATAAAGATTTTCCAAAAGTGACTAATGATTTTGGGCACCTTAATTTGGGGGGGGGTCCAACTTGACACATTTTAAAGGGACCTGATTTTCAGAGGGTGGGCTCTTAGCACTTTCTAAAAGTCAAGCCCCTTTTGAGGCATCTCACATTAGCTATCCAATAATTGATGTGCTCAAAATCATTAGTCGCTTTTGGAGATTTTGGTCATCATTTTATTATCCTTGCAATATTATGTGTCATTCTTTATTTTTAATACCCCATTGTGACTCCTCACAATGAAGGATCCATTCGGGGCAGCTGCACCAGTGACTCATACTGTGTAGTGAATATCCCAACAGGTGATCTGAAGCAACAGTAGCAGCCGTAGCAGTATTTTATTGGACAGCCTGACAACCACAGCCAGTGCCTTTTCAAAACTGGGCACCATGCTAATAGAACAGCAGAAGAGTGTTATAGTCCCCACTTAAAATATTGACCAAGACATTTGGAATGATGTAAATGAGCAAAACCCAGAATATATCATGGGCAGCGAAGACAAAGATTATGTTGAAGTTGTAGCTAATTACAGGCATTCCTGGTAGCGATGTCTACAGTTAAGGTTGCCCACTACTTCCCATCATAAGACCTCATAGAATATCAGGGTGGGAAGGGACCTCAGGAGGTCATCTAGTCCAACCCCCTGCTCAAAGCAGGACCAATCCCCAACTAAATCATAAGCATGAGTGGGCACGCTTCTATTGATTTTTGCTGATGTTGATGCACATCTCAGGGACAGGGCATGACCAGTATTTGAACCCAGAACCACTGACAGCCAAAGTTGAGGCACTAACCCTAAGCCACGGAGCCTTGTTCAGAATTGTTTATAAGTTTGACAGACAGTAACCATTCAGGCTGGAATTTTCCATGCCCAGTGTCGGTCTCAATCTGAATTTTTTGGGGGAGGTTTTAGTTAAAATGATTCATCTGTTTCTGAAATTAAGGAAAAGTACTTTTTGACCAAGTTAAAAAAAAATGCTTACAACCATTTAATTGAGGAACTCTAGTGCCCCCATGCTTTGGAGCAGGGAATTGAAATTTGGCAGGGGGGTCGCCCTGGTGTCAGGGTTGTGCCTTTTGATATTTCTGTGAAAATCTGTCTAAATTTGGCCAAGATATGACTCCAAAAAATGTCAGTTTGAACATGTTCAGTAGAAAGTTAGTTTTGCAGCTAAATTCTCCAAAGATTCTGACTGTACTGAGCATGCTTCAACCCGGATGGCAAGGGCTAAGTAAACTTTCCCTACACCTGCGCCTTCTGGCAGCCAGGGACTAGCATGGCACCCAGCACTGGAACTGAGCATTAGAGCACTGTCTTTTGCTTTCAGAATATAGAGGGGTGAGGAATTGGGAGGTAGAAGGGTCCTTACCTCCTTGAAGGAGTCATGGAGGATGGGAGACAAGAGTTGGAGGATGAGGGGAGCAAAGAGAGTCAGGAGCCGGGGAAGGGTGGAGGGAGGACATGAAAGGGGGAGGGGAGCATGTGATAGAATTTCTGTTTTATATTTTTGGAAATTACTTTTAATAAACAAACAAAAAGAGACATTAAAAGAATTGTGAAGGTTGCAAAGTCAAGGACATAAAAGTTAGGAAATGCCAAAATTAAGGGTCGTCTGTACAATCCTAATTCAGCCTTCTTGTTAATCTTTAATTGCATGACTGCATAGTATATTTTCTGTTCGACCCCGCCTCATTCAGTGATTGTATAGTGTGGAAAATGTCAATTGAACGTCCGAAGTTTGGCAGTTATAAGCAACTGAGAACCTTAACTGTAGGTGGCCCTATGTTCTCTGGCTATTAAATTCTTTGTGCCATTTGCCTTTTTAAAATGTTTTACTGCATTTGTAACGATTATAAATGTGGAAGGAAGCCATGCAGGACAGACGATCCCGCTGAAATAACTTGCAGTTCTTGAAGACGACGTTGCTTTTCTGTGAGTGATGCAATGAGGATCAATCTCCTCCACCCTTCCAGAGCTGACAAGGAGAGGAACGGGGTGGAAGAAATGAGCCAAAAATGGGATGTTTTATCAGTGTTTCCATTACCATGTGTTCTACTTACTCTAGTAAGGGTGACACACTGGGCCAGAACTTTAGTCCAGTCATCGGCACAGACCTTTCTCACACCCACTAGTATCCTGTCTCTAGCTGGGTCATTCACAGAGCACAGGCTCCTGTGGTCTGAGGGGAAATTATGTCAGATGGTCAAACTTTTTTGTTTTCCTTCTCATTTTTAATCTCAGTGTCTTACTGAATAACATTCCCTTTTATGTTTGTTAGCTTTAAATGGTAAATATGTTCTGATTTCAGTTTTCCCTTCTCCGCTGAACTACACAAAGGCGATTTTCGCTGTTAACGTTGCCTGAGGATATGTAGTTCCCTCCCTCCCCTCTCCCCTCCCCCGCCAGTGAAAAGCCTTGTCACCTCCAAATAGACTTTAAGGTCAGAAGGGACCATTGTGATCATCTAGTCTGACCTCCTGCACATAGCAGGCCACAGAACCTCACCCTCTCCTGAAATAGACCCCTAACCTCTGGCTGAGTTACTGAAGTCCTCGAATCATGGTTTAAAGATTTCAAGTTACAGAGAATCCACCATTTACTAGTTTAAACCTGCAAGTGACCAGTGCCCTGTGCTGCAGAGGAAGGCAAAAAAAACCCAGTGTCTCTGCCAAACGGACCCAGTGGAAAATTCCTTCGTGACCCCAAATCTGGCGATCAGTTAGACCCTGAGCGTGTGGGCAGGACCCCCAAGGCAGATACCTGGGAAAGAATTCTCTGTAGTAACTCAGAGCCCTCCCCATGTCCCATCTCCATCAGTTGGGGAGTTTTGCTACTGGCGGTCACCAGTGGGCCACATCCCATTGTAGGAAATCTCACCATACTATCCCCTTAGCTCAGATGTTTGCCTTTGAATTACCAAAGCAGCATATTCCACAGTGTGTGCTTTCTAGAGTTAGAATAACTATAAAATGTAAGGAAAGTAAAATAGTGACTAGCCTGAGACTATCCTGAACAAGTATTACCAGAACTCTTTCTGTTTTATAACTCGGCGGCAGGAAGGCTTTCACAGTACTCATTTTTTTTCTTCCCACGTTTTGTCTATGATGTCATAGTTGAGATTTCCTTCATGCCTGCATCCCAGTAATCCTCAGTTGAATATAATAATGTCCAAATTCAGATCACAGGATTCCTGGAAATCAGTAAGAGGAGCAGTACCATAAAGTAAGGGGCAAAATCCCAGATCCAGTGCCAACACCATATCCACAAGCTCAATACTGGACAATTCTGCAGGACTATGAAATGGATGAATGCTCATCCCCAGAGCCCAGGTCACGGAGTAGAAGCCAGTAAGACTGTTGTTGTACCTGCTGGTGGCTTGAGATGGCAGATCCATGTAGTAACTAGGGTGACCAGATGTCCTGATTTTATAAGGACAGTCCTGATTTTTCACATTTGCTGTCTGGTCACCCTAGTAGTAATGGATGGACTTACTTGCACCTGTCTCTGCAGAGTAGCATTCTTTGGTGACATGGAAGAAGCCACCACAGAGCTGGGCTCTGCAGATTGCAAAGGCTGTTGCATGGGGTTCTGATTTTCTGGCTTCTTCATGCCCCCAGACCACCAACTCCTTCAGATTGACCTCTAAGGTCCCCTTACAAAGCTGAGATCTTCATCATGCTGGGTAGATGCACGCCTTCCCCAGGATCCTCTTGCTGCACTGGGTGAAAGGGGCCAGAATAGCTTTGGTTCCACTGCCAGAAGATTCTCAGCAGTCCCACAGACAAGACCGCGTTAGCTTGTGTGTGGGAGCCATGCTCCACATTATTACCCCTTTGGTCCAGATTTCCTGCCAGTACCAGTCACAAAGGGTATTTATCTGTTAGCTTTTTCATCTTGAGTGTTGAAGCTTCGTGAGGTAGGTGGAGTTCCCATTGCATTCCGCAGATGCCATTCTGCTGACCAAAACCTCTAAGGCTGTGGTGTAAAAGTTGAGATGGAATATGGATGTAGTATTTGAATCTTTCTGTAATACTTTTGTTGAACATTAAGTAGAAGAGATTAGCTCTTGTTAAAATGTATATAATACAGTAGCACCCTGACACTCCAATCAGTATCAGAGCTCCATTTTGCTACAAGCTTTTACAAACATATATGTTGACTGATTCTCAACCACAAAAGGCTTCCAATCTGGGAATCTCACTCAAATAGCTCACTACTGGTAAATAATGTATTACTTTCTCTTTATGTGGTTAAGTTATTGCTGGGTATTGATTTTTTTTTAATTGTTTCCTATATTAACATAGCTGTGTAATCAAAGGTATCCTCACAATGGCATGTAAGAGCTGGCATTAACAATGTTTCTTGAAGAAATACTGAATTGTACTTAAATGATTAGGAGAACCCAGGCATTTGGACTCTTTCACTTCTACTTTAACACTTTCAATCTTGTCTTGTTATAGGTGAAGTACAACAAACATAATTACCACATAGTTAACTCCTACTCTAAATATAGAGAAAAGCTGATACCAACCTCAGAGACCAAATGCTGATTTTCAGTGGAAACTTATATATTATGAGAAGTGGGTATTTTTGGAGGTCACCTTATAGAATGTTTACTTTTTACATTTGTTTCCATTCTAGTACTTTGGAATTTGAAATCGGCACTCTGTAATCTGGATAAGCAAGGACTTACTGCTACATATAGGCTAAAGCTAATTGGTTATTAGAATGGTTTAGCAAGAAAATTTATAGCCAAGAATTCCATGCTGTGAACAAAATGTGACAAAATTGAAATGTCCTTTAGCTCTCTCTCCATCCTGGGAAGATGTTTACAGACTTGTTGACGCTCATCCAGTATGCTAGTTCTCTCTCACAAGTATTTATCACAAGTGGTTCCCAGGACCCCATCAGAAGAAGAATGTTGTTATTTTGTTGTGTAGGAGCACATATTTTATAGCAGCAACACATTCCATAGCCTGTGCTATGATTGGTGTTGCTGCTTTTGGAAATGAAGTATTCAATTTCAGGTGATACGGAGAAAGTCACTGCTAAACTCTTGAAGTGTTACACAGACCAGTCTTAGATAGTTGCCTATTAGTTCCTCTGATGTATGGTTGGGCACACTTTCTGTGGATAGTGTGAAGAATTTTTCTTGCTGGAAGCAAAGATTAAAAAAATATTTAGTAGACCTGTTTAACATCTTTCAAAAATATTGTGAAAAATGTTTCAGCACATTTTGACCAACCCTATATTTTATAGATTTTCACTGAAGATCCAGTATCTTAAATCTCTAACCTTGTGGTGGTATATTATTCACATATGTTGCTGGAGAGTAATTTGCATGGAGAAGTTCCTGCTGTTTCATCTGTAGACTGATATTGTGTGGGTGTACTTTATGGACTATCCTTTTGCTTCCTATCCCTTGTTTTGAAGACCCCCATGAGTCTGGTGGAGGGAGATAGTGAGAAGAAGGGGAAGAGGGGGGGAAATGGTAGTGGTACATACAGAGTTTAAAACCCTTTTGCAGTACAGTGAATTTTCTTGTTTGTGGAACGATGCAGAAGAGCAAGAGTGTGCTACAGAGTTTAACTGACTACCGGATTTGGCATTGGGGAAGGAATTCATCCCTCCTTCTGAAAGCTTGTGACAACAGTAGGACAAATGCTAGCTGGATGTTGGTTGTTACAGCATCTCCAGTATGTTTGTTTTCCTATCTATTATTTTTGCTTGGCACAAGGTTTACTTTGCACTGAGTGTGTACTGAAGCTAGCAACCTAATAACGCCTGTGAAGATTTTGTTTGTGAATCCAGAGTTCATAATATGCATGAGCTTCATTTAAAAAAAGTGTACTCAGGCTGGCTGTTGGAATGTTGTTGAAAATTGGAAAGAGCTCAGAAAAGAGCTACAGGAGTGATTTGTGATCTGGAAAACATGCTTGATATTGAGAGACTTAAGAAGCTCACTGTATTCAATTTATCCAAAAGAGGATTAACAGGTGCCTTGATCATGATAGAAAAGTACACGTATGGGGAAGAGATTTCTGGTAGTAGACGTCTTTTTAATCTAGCAGAAAAAAGGCATAATGAGATCCAGTGGCTGAAAGCTGAAGTTAAACATATTCAGACTAGAAAAAAGGTACACATTTTTAACAGTGAGTGTTGTTAACCGTTTGAACAACTTACCCTAGAGATATGGTAGATTCTCTATCACTTGAAGTCTTTAAATGAAGGCTGGATGTCTTTCTAAAAGATATGCTGTAGTGCAAATAAAAGTTATGGATTTGATGTAGAAATTTCCAGGTGAGATTCTCTGGCATGTGTTATGCAGGAGGTGATGATAATTGTCACTTGTGTATTAGGAGATCAGACACAGGGATGGAATTCTGGAGAACCCAGATATGGCTGTGAATGATTATTCAAGAGATGAGCTGGAACCAGTGTCCTGGCAGTGGATAGAGAGTTAGAGGCTGGTGGTAATATGCAGGAATGACCCTTCCAGACAGAGAGGCTGAAAAGGGTTGTGCATCAGAAGAAAATATAAAAGAAATGAGAGTGAGAAAGAAAGAGGGAGGGGAAGAGAGAGAGCGAGCATTTTATTTAAAGCTAGAGTGCAGATTAGAAAGAGAAGTTCTTCTATTAAGTATTTCCATTCATGCAGTGTGAATTGCTATGAAAATCTATTTGACATTTTACCCAGTGCCATTAAAACACTTTCTCTGGAATTATGGAATTGAAACCTGAACTTAGCCTCAGTTTCTTCACAGAATGTGTTTAGTTTTTGTTCTCTCGCTCCAACCTCTTCCCCTCCCCCCCACACCTTCCCTTTCTTTTGTAGACTTTAATGCTTATTTTTGCAATATATTTTTATGCAAAGGTGAAAATACTAAGTCCTATTCTTCTAAGGCAGGGGTCGGCAACGTTGGCACGCGGCTCGCCAGGGTAAGCACCCTGGCGGGCCGGGCCAGTTTTATTTACCTGCTGACGCGGCAGGTTCGGCCGATCGTGGCCCCCACTGGCCGCGGTTCGCTGTCCCGGGCCAATGGGGGCGGCGAGAAGCGGCGCGGGCGAGCGATGTGCTGGTCGCGGCTTCTCGCCGCCCCCATTGGCCCGGGACGGCGAACCGCGGCCAGTGGGGGCCGCGATCGGCCGAACCTGCCGCGTCAGCAGGTAAATAAAACTGGCCCGGCCCGCCAGGGTGCTTACCCTGGTGAGCCGCGTGCCGAACGTTGCCGACCCCTGTTCTAAGGCCTATGCCCTATTGCTGCCTGATGCCTTGTATCCATTTGTGTGACCTGGACTGACAATCAGTTGTAAGTATAGGCCAGAAACCTCACAGAGCGTTTTTTGTTTTTTTTTTTCAAAATGTTTCTAGGATGACAGGAATTTCAAAATACCCAGTCAAGTGGCAGCCCAGATGTTCCTCTCCCTCTCTGCCCACAGAGGACTAATGCAGTGCACTGTTCTGTCCTCACTTTTGTATACCTGGATTCAGAGAGAGCTTAAATCACCAGTGACTTGATTCTTGGTGGCTTCTGCCTTGTCTCTACAACCACAACATTTGGTATAGTTGGCTATGACTGTTTAAGAATGGCCCCCAGAATGGAATTGCACAGATTGGGGTGAGGGGTTGGAGTTGCAGTACAGGATTAAAAATCTATTTATTTTAGGTCTATTTTAGGTGCTGTTGTCAGAGTGAAAGGGTTAACTGTACCTTTGACACTCACCCCCTCACCCTTGAGAGCACCCACTTAAGGTTTCAGGCTGTCAGCTGTCACCTCTCTTGGGCAGAGACATGCATCTGTCCCTCCGTCCAGACTGGGGGGTTAGGCTTGCAGCCCCTCTGCACCTCACTGTGATTTCCACAGCAGATCCAACCAGGGTCCAGCAGGTGTGGTTAACCTTCCTCTGGTGGCTACAACAGTGTACACCAGTTACCAACCAGCCCTCACAAAGCAAATATAAGGTCCTATTCATTTGCTGGATCCAGAAATAAGGCCTTTGTCAGTTCAAACTCAAAAACTTTTTTCTGTGTTTGAGTCTCTGGGAAACAAAAACAAAAACAAAACATTTGAACCAGTATATGCAAACCTCTCCAGGTGCTGGTACCTCTCTAGAGTTGTTGAGTCTCAGTGTCTCATCTTAATTATCCCACACTGTTTTTACTTCCTGTAGGAGCTGTGGGAACCTTCCCCCATGGAGTAGAACATAAGCATACACAAACCATTCATAAATGTAATAGAGTGGTCCCCAAAATATTGCATGGGGTTGCAATATCGGTCACACCTGTTACCTTGGTGTCTAAGTGCTTCGTATTTAAAGAGCTTCAGCTAAGTTATGGGAGGGCCCCGGTCTGGGATAGCAGAAGGTGCTGCAGATCAGGATTTGAAGTGCATTTACATTACTGTGATGAGAAACCTTCAGCAGCGTCTGCCCTTGTTAAGCCTGACTACAGCCAGCACCAGCAGCCCCTCACTTTCGTGGGCACTGAATTCACTTCCAAATTAAGGAAGTGTCTGCTTGGCGAATTACTGGATGGCAAGCCAGGGTGTGAATCTACAGCCCTCCAATTTGCCATGGATTAATGTCCCATGTGGACACGGCTACAGGACAGTGAAAGCTTAGTGTACTGGAAAGTGTAGTACGCCACGCTGCAGTCTGGGACTCTCACTGCATTGTAGCAGAGTTCACATGAGACATTACTACATGACAGGCTGGTGCATACCCTGGCTTGCCATGAAGTAACTCACCGTGGGGACTTCTGAGCTTTATGTAGAATTTCTGTATTCACCCTCATTTATACCAAAAGCCAGATCACATCTTCAGATGCAGATGCTTCTAAAATGCATGGGATGATACTGACTTTTCTGTTGAAGGAGAACCCAGAAGTATGAGTGGGACACCAGAACAATGTTTCTTTTTACCACCACTTAGGACATTTCCTTCACCAGTTTGTTGTTGTTCCTGTGGTCTGTGTTTGGCCACCAGGGAGCCTGTAACCAGATATATGACTCAGTTTTTGCAGTGGTTTAGTGAAGTACATCGTAGCAGCAGTGGGATAGCGAGAGATGTTGCATTGGAACTAGCCTGCTTGCGGTTCTTGTCTTCTTGTTTCCCTCTCCTCTCAGCTTGCTTGGGTTTTTTTAATCTGTTTTGTATGTACATGTATTTAATGAAAAACAAAATGGGCACTATAATGGGATTTCTAGTTCTAAATGGCCCCAGAAACATCTCCTTTGAATCACCAGTGAATTTAGCTGTTCCCTCCTCTTCCTGTTTATCATTTAAGTGCCCACAGTGTGCTCAGTGCTGTATAAAACAAAAGTGACGGCAGTTCTTGTCCCAAACAATTTACTGTATATAGAATAGATGGAGAACCAGTGTTGCTTTTTTGGGGGGAGAAGAACGTTTTTGGGAGGGCTTTTTGTTTTGTTTTGCTTGCTCTATGGGTTTTTTTTTTTTTTTTTTTTTTTTATAGGAACAACTCTCTGGGCAAGTTCTTACAGTAATTGCAAAATTAAGCCTGAAGCAAATGGTCATGGTTTAGCTAGAATCACCTTAAGAAAAGGCTTTCTCTTGGAAGTCTTCTCCATCCCTTTAATACAGGGATGCAGGAAGGTGCCTCTGTGCATTTTGTACGGGCTTGTTACTTTCTTCAAGTGTCACGTGCTTCCCTTTCCTACAGGGAGTGCCCTTCTGTGTGTCTTTCTGGTAATTGAGTTTCTTTTACCAGTGTTATGACAATGATCTGTTTGTGTCCCCACCAGCATTTCGCTACATACACAATATTGTGTATTCCCCTTTCCATTACTGCTTATCCTTGTTGGTGAGATAAGAGGCAAGAAAGCGAAGCCCTGCCCTTTCTAACTCATTAGCTCTAAGACCTGGTATTGAGCCTGCTCAACATCAAGCACGGTGACTTGTTTTTCTTCTGTCTGAGATTGTACTTGCCTCCGTAAATTAGAGCGAGAGCCCAAATTCACATTCACCTTTTAGCTCAGCCTCCACACACAGCTGGACACATTAAAGAGAATACCTAAAAGCAGTTAGGAGGGATATTGCTATTGCAGATTGGCATATAATACAATTGTAGAAAGGTGGACGATAAAACTCCTGCTTCAATTTTCAGTCTGAGATCTGGCACCCAGGAGCTTAGAAATCTCTACGATCTCTTCTAAATGCTGCAGCACAGTTCTCAGTGTTGCTTATCAAGCAGAGAAACATTGATGGATGTGGACAGCTGGGGTCTGTTGTCATCACTGACAAGTATTTCTCAAGTATCAGAGGGGTAGCTGTGTTAGTCTGGATCTGTAAAAAGCGACAAAGAGTCCTATGGCACCTTATAGACTAACAGACATAAGCTTTTGTGGGTGAATACTCACTTCGTCAGATTTGTCAGTATTTCTCAGTCATTTTCCCCCTTCCCTCCTTTTCTTTTTTCTTTTTGACCTTGCATTTCTTTCCCTGTGATTGCAAGATGAACACCTGCATGCCCAGAAGGAGGAGGACAAAGCTGTTTGCCTCACAGTTGTGCTTGAGCATTTTCTGATATTTGGCAAAGGGGAATTTTCCACCACTTCACTCACAGAGGTGCAGCCAAAGGGACAGGTCATGGTTGCCACAGGGGAACTGGAATAACTTCTTGCCAAGCAGGAGCTTGTTTTAATGGAAAGATGCCTTTTAATGGGAAGGGTTGTTAATATTAGGTCCCCTGGGATCAAGGTGGAACAAATATTGTACTTCTCTTTATTTGGCAGGACTCTTAGTTGGGGATCAGACCAACTTTTCATCCTCAGTAACAGGGGATTGGCTTGAGTTGGGTTGGTGCCTCTCCCTGTGTGAGAGGTTGAGAGACCTGTTAATTGTGAGATAAGAGTGCTGTCTCTTTGGGGATGCCCAGAAAGGAGTGAGTCCCTTGTGGAGTGGGAGACCCCAGAGGTTGAGCGGAGTTGGGTTTTATGGGGCAGATTATATTTTGCGGGACTGGGAGCAGTGGGAGGCAGTAGATTTTTTTGGTAAGAGAGACCTCGTGCTTACAGCTTGCCCTAGAGTATCTATTTGGATTGTCATCTGGAGCACTCCACTGCTACCTTAGGGTGGCTGAGATGGTTGAATAATGATGCAACACACTGGAAATGTGGATGCTGAGGTGGAGAGAGAGTCTCTAGGAACCAAAAGAAGGCTGAGGGGGGATATATAATAATAATAATTAATAATAATAAATAATATTTGATATGATTGCTCTCTTTAAATATATCAAAGGGATTAATACCAAGGAGGGAGAGGAATTATTTCAGCTCAGTACTAATGTGGACACGAGAACGAATGGATATAAACTGGCCGTGGGGAAGTTTAGGCTTGAAATTAGACGAAGGTTTCTAACCGTCAGAGGGGTGAAATTTTGGAACAGCCTTCCGAGGGAAACGGTGGGGGCGAAAGACCTCTCTGGCTTCAAGATTAGGCTTGATAAATTTATGGAGGGAATGGTTTGATGGGATAACGTGATTTTAGTCAATTAGGCATTAACGTGCCATCGCGGGTAAAATGAGGGTCCGGCTGTAGAATCTTGCCTGTATGCTCGGGGTTCTACTGATCGCCATATTTGGGGTCGGGAAGGAATTTTCCTCCAGGGTAGATTGGCAGAGGCCCTGGAGGTTTTTCGCCTTCCTCCGCAGCATAGGGCAGGGGTCGCAGGCTGGAGGATTCTGTTGTGGGTGGGTCAGCTTTTGTGGCCTGCATCATGCGGGAGGTCAGACTAGATGACCATATTGGTCCCTTCTGACCTTAAAGTCTATGAGTCTATGAGATATTGGTTGCAAGGTTTGGGTCCCTCAATCCCTGCAGTAGTAGACAGAGGGAGACAGAACAGGGGAAGAATAATGTAGTGCCGAAACTGGAGCCCTGAAAGGAAAACAGGTGCAGAATGCTGCAGCCTGCTTATTAAGTGGTATATCTTGGCAGTAACACACCAGCACCTGTGCTCTGTATCTGCACTGACTACCTGTTGGTTTATTGGAGTGGTTTAAGGGGGTGTAGATGACCTGGAATCTGCTTTCCTTTCTTCCTATGCCAGACTGCTGCTGCAGGCAGCAGAGATGCTCAACCTGGAGCTCTCTTGGTAGGAATGGCACCTTAACTCTGTATTTAACTTCTTTACTCCCTATTGTTCCCTCGGTCTGAAACAGGCTCCAGGGCCCTCCGCATGTCCCGTTTCTCTGCCCAAGGTTTTGGGGAGGAAGGGAGGGAAGGGAATAGTGAGGACAGGGCTTTGCAGTTGGTTGGCTTGCTTGTCAGTTTTGGTAAATGCTTATCCTTTGGGGGAGCTGCCGGGTTTTGTGTTGTATTTTTAAAATTGTCAGGGGCATCTGGATCCCAGAGTATGCGCTTTTTCTCTTGCTCTCTTTTTGCTATAAATCTAAATAAATAGATTGATTAAATAACTGTCCCATTAGTGGGGAACCCAACACTTAGAGAATGCTCTGACCAGCTCCCCACCCCAGCCCTTCTCAGTACATCCCACTTGATTCTAATTTGGACTTTGCCTTTGGGATTTTCTAGGCTGACCTCTCCTTCATGGTATTAGTTTTTATTGTGCTCCAGGTACCAGTGTTGCCTCTTTGCTGTATGGCTCCTCGGATTCCTAAACCTATCCTCCATTCAAGAGCAGGGCAGGCTCTGCCTATTTCAATAAGTGAGCTCTGTTTGCATTAGGTTTTCTTGTTGTTACCATTCTTTTGGGAAAGTGTTGCTGCAAATAAACAGATATCCAGCCAGATTCTAGTAACACATGATAGCATAAAAACAAAGGAGTTTTAAAGGAAAAAGCAGTCAGCTGCATTCAGGCCAGAGGAGTGCGAGGAAAATTCTCTGAGCATTGTCTTTTCTCTCTGTCTACGTAAGAATATAATGAAAAGGTCTTCATCAAGTACCTACTGATACTACAGTGCAAGAGCTTTCCCAAGTCGTTCTGGTTCCTTCTCTGTTAGGAGAATAAAGCTAACAGACAAACTTTATTCCACCCAGTAGCTGAGCTAAGTTTCTCGTTGATTTCTAACTGAACTTTAGGTTTCTGAGAAAAGCACAAAAATGAAATGTATATATGTACTGTGATGAGTAACAACTATTCCCCAACTGGTAAGTAATGCTGTCTGGCGGGTTAGCTACCTTTGGCAGGTCTGCTTTTTAAATATATGGTGTGTCACCTTTTATGGCAGATGTCTGGGGTCGCAGTACTGAAACAGCAGAGGGGTGGTAGGCTGAGAGTGAGGTTATTGGCAGAGCTGTGAGGGGGACAGGGGGTAAGGAGGCCAGATGTGGAATATCCGAGGATGCTGTAGGTCAGAATTTTGGTACATTAGCAATGCGCTATGTGGGACCCAGGACTAGAATAACAGGGAGTGCTACAAGTCAGGATTAAAGTGCATGAACAGTGCAGTGAAGGCATCCCTCTGGGCATTGCATTTTCTTGGTTTTATATCTAATGCCAATGATTAAGAATTGAAAAAGGAAAAGGAGCTTATCAGTTTAAGCATAGTCTGGCCGTCACCCTTTTAGCTTTAATGCAAGGAGCATGGCCTCTGTCGGCCTCTTTACCAGGCCCCCCGAGGGGACTGTCTTTAGTGCTGGAGTTAGGGGTGAGCGTCGGGAGAAGGACACGACTATTTCTTTCCATATTTCTCTGAAACTGACCTAGTCGAGAGAGCACGAAATGGCAACAGCTGTTGAAAAAGCCATAATTGTTTGACTATCCCAGCAGATGTTCCCATAAGGCATTTAAGTTGTCCCAGCCCCAGTGCGGTGAGGGAAGGGGATGGAGGAGGACCCTAATATATATTTTTAATCCTCTAAAAAAGGTTTTGCTGTTGGCCAAAACGTCACAGGCTGTCAGAAAAGCTGCAAACAGAAGTACACCAAAGTATATTGTATTTCTTTAAACATTTCTAACTTTAGCTTAAATCCTGGCTTCTCCCCTGTTACTGAATGCTTTGGTTAAGAAAGAAAATGTTTTTCTTTCAATAGCTTTTGGATCTTTTGCTGAGTCTCCCCCTCACCCCACCCCCCTTTACCGTCTGTATTAAATAAACCCATTTAACAAAACCCGATCCTCTTATAAACATGGAATAATGACAGCATCCCACATATGGGATTCATTAGTTTTTGCATGTTTTGAAGTACTTTTTTTTTTTTTCCTAACTGCAAACTTCAAAAACTTGAGACACTAATGCTGCGTAATAGCCAAAAGGGCTCGCTGAGTCAGCTGCAGTTCCAGCGTTGGGTGGAAGGGCTTTGTAGATAAATTAATTAACCATTCCATAATGGGAAGGAATTTCTTGCTTGCTTTACAAAATAATCTCTTGTAATTCTTGCATCCTCCAAATCCTTTTGTTTTGCTTTTAATTGATTTCACTGGGACCTACTTTGCTGAAAACTCTGAAGGTTTTCATGCTTCTGAGTCTAATAAACATTTCTGCTGTTAGGCCCCTGAGAACACCAAGAAATATTCCCTTCATCCCTCATTTAATGTAATATAATCTATATTTATTTATTTTTAAAATCTCCTTCCTTGGAGCTGTTAGCAAGAGACCTGAGATCGTCCTTTTTATTCAAGAACAAAGTGCTGAGTTACCTGTGACATCAGGAGTTTTAACTGAGGAAGGAAGATCCCAGTTTAGTCTCTCCAGTACCCCAGGGAACTTCCAAAACTCCCAAGCATCTTGAATGCTTCTGTGTGGCATTTCCCCCCTGTGCGTCCTGTGCCCAGTAGGTGGGGTTTACTGCAGTACCAGCAAGTACGCACTTCTAATGCCTTGAGGGGCTGTGATTTCAGCAAGGATAAGGTAACTGTGTTCAGCAAGGATAAGGTTCATGTGGTCATGAAAAGGGAATAGACAAAGCCTCTCCAAAACACACTCAGTGGCCTGAGATTCCAAGCTTGTTCCAAGGTAGAACTGACATTATTTGAAGCAAAGAGAGACCTGTTCCCCTAAATCTATAGGGCACTGTGACAAAGTTCCTCCTCTATCTTGGTGGGTCCTGCGCTTATTGGCGGATTTTTCTTGCCTCAGAGATTCACCATGTGGGTTGGGGAACAGCCCAGAGACCTTCCCCTCTGGAAGAACCCACAGTCCAGGTCAATTGGGAGGTTTGGGGGGAACCCAGGCCCGCTCTCTACTCCGGGTTCCAGCCCAGGGCCCTGTGGACTGCAGCTGTCTATAGTGCCTCCTGTAACAGCTGCATGACAGCTACAACTCCCTAGGCTACTTCCCCATGGCCTCCTCCAAACACCTTCCTTATTCTCACCACAGGACCTTCCTCCTGGTGCCTGATAACGCTTGTGCTCCTCAGTCCTCCAGCAGCTCTCACTCTCAGCGCCTCTTGCTCCCAGCTCCTCACACTCGCACCACAAACTGAAGTGAGCTCCTTTTAAAACCCAGGTGCCCTGATTAGCCTGCCTTAATTGATTCTAGCAGCTTCTTCTTAATTGGCTCCAGGTGTCCTAATTAGCCTGCCTGCCTTAACTGGTTCTAGCAGGTTCCTGATTACTCTAGTGCAGCCCCTGCTCTGGTCACTCAGGGAACAGAAAACTACTCATCCAGTGACCAGTATATTTGCCCTCTACCAGACTCCTGTACCCCACTGGTCCGGGTCTGTCACAGCACAAATGTACATGAAGTGTATGGATTTCTAAAGTGCCCTTCATTGCAGGATCCAGATGTCTATCAATTCCTTACTGCAGTGTTTCCCAAACTTGGGACACCGCTTGTGTAGGGAAAGACCCTGGCGGGCCAGGCCGGTTTGTTCACCTGCCCCGTCCGTGGCTCCCACTGGCCACGGTTCGCCGCTCCAGGCCAATGGGGACTGCGGGAAGCGGCGGCCAGGACGTCCCTCGGCCCGCACTGCTTCCAGCAGCCCCCATTGGCCTGGAGCAGCAAACCGCGGCCAGTGGGAGCCGCGATCGGCCAGACCTGCAGACGCGGCAGGTAAACAAACCGGTCCGGCCCTCCAGGGGCTTTCCCTACACAAGCGGCATCCCAAGTTTGGGAAACACTGCCTTACTGGGCTCATCCATTGTAAATAATAGTGAGCAAAAATACTCTGATAGGGGAGTTTCCGGGTGACATAAACATATAGATGAATAAACGAGTTGATATTTGAAATTTGGTTATAAAACAGAACTTGCAGACAGAAGGAGTTGTGGCCAATGCACTCCTCATAAAGTTGGGCTTTAATTGTCTTTGTTTCCTGCTGTGTTTTATTGTAAGTCATTTTATCCTAAAGAAGGCATGAAAATATCAGTTGTATATGAGTATAGGTATGCGGTCTAATTGGAATCGTTGATATTGTTCACTCTCTGCTAAGGAGGGAGTGCGTGCCTTAGATCAGTGGTTCTCAAACTAGGGCCGCTGCTTGTTCAGGGAAAGCCCGTGGCGGGCCGGGCCGATTTGTTTACCTGCCACGTCCGCAGGTTCAGCCGATCGTGGCTCCCACTGGCCGCGGTTCGCCGTCCCAGGCCAATGGGGGCTGCGGGAAGCGGCAGCCAGTACGTCCATCGGCCCGCGCCATTTCCTGCAGCTCCCGTTGGCCTGGAGCGGCGAACCACGGCCAGTGGGAGCTGCGATCGGCTGAACCTGCGGACGCGGCAGGTAAACAGCCTGGCCCAGCCCGCCAGGGGCTTTCCCTGAACAAGTGGCGGCCCTAGTTTGAGAACCACTGCCTTAGATTGCTGCAATCACTGACTATTCCAGTTACCACTGGAGTTTGTGATGCTCTACCCATCTCCATCCCCCCCCCCCCCCAAAATGTTTTTTGGAGGGACAAAACAAGTAATGCAGTGTCTTCTCTTCCCTGCCTTTTTCAGTAGGAGCCAAGCAAAAAATTGACCTGGAAATGCAGTCCGATGGTGGATGCTTTTGTACACCAGTCTTCTACTTTCCCACCACTTCTCCTTCCAGTCTTCCAAGCTGCTTGATGAAAGAGCAGATTTTCCCCCCCTTTTGACAGAATGCCCAGCAGGGACCATAGGCTGGATTGTGTGTACTCCCCAGTCTAGTCCAAAATGTGTGAATACTAAAGACTTAAAGAAAAGTGCCATAAGAAGCTGAATCATTTTCTGGCCTGAGCTCTGCATTTGAATGATCTTTCTGTGTTGTTCAGTTTGATGAAAGCAGTTTAAACTAAAAGCTTAGAAGAAAAGTAGAATATGAATACTTTTCCAATCTAAACTGTGCCATTTTATGTTGTCTAGTAGTTTTCCTCATTGATTTTGTATGTGGGTTTTGTTGGACCTTGTCAGCCAGTTGGTCTATCTAATCTGCTATCCTGTCTCCCTTATTAGCTAAATACGTAATATTTGCTGGGGGAAGAATGCACCTGCCCTAAGTCATCTAAGACAATTGTGTACAACTGTAGGAACATAGGAATTGTGATAATAGATCAGACTCATGGTCCATCTGACTCCGAGAGTGGCAAGCAGCAGATGCTTCAGAGTAGGCAGATGTGAGATAATCTGTCCCTTACATCAGACCCAAATTCTAAATTTAAATCCTAAAGCATTGTGTGGAATATCTCTTTCAGAATTTATTAGCATTAACTGTTACAACTCTGGGTATTCTAGTTATTCAGATGAATGTCCAATCTCTTTTTGTATCTCACTAAGTTTATGGCCTTAATGTCATCCTGTGGCAATGAGTTCCACAGTCTAGTTGCACGTTGTGTGAAAACTGTTTCCTTTTATCAGTATTGTATTTGCCACCTTTTAATTTCACTGAATGTCCCCTTGTTCTTGTGTTATGAGACAAGGAGAGCAGAAGCTTGCACTCTACCTCCTCTGTACTATTCATTATTTTATGTACTTTTATGTCACCTTTTATTCATCTCCTTTCTGAGGCAAACAATCTGATCTTTTCAGTATCTTTTCATACGACATGGAAGCATTCCTTCCTAACCCCACACATCACTATCTTCTGTTCTGGACTATGAGGCTTGATTTCTCTTAGTTTGCATAGCTGTCAATATGGTTAACGCTTCTAATAGTATATAGTCCTCTTTAAAATTCTGTACAATGCTCTGTTCTGTATCCATGTGACTTCTTGTAGGAGCCGATCCCATAGGTCAGTTTTGTGTTTTCCATTTGCTGCCTTCAGGTTTTATAGTCTCCCCTAGTCTTCGTATTACAGTATGACAGGGCAGAAAGAAGCATCTGATCACTTGTGAGTGAAATACACATTGCTGTCTATGCCTCAGTCCAAGTCCTGACTTGCAAGGAGAAGAGTAAGTTAAATAATTCCAATGTTTCTCCTTTGTATATAAACTCAGCTAATGTCTGTGTCTCTAAACATTTTTAAAGGCAAGCCTACACTGCTCCACAGTTTGGACTAAGGGGAAAGCACTCAGGACCTGTACCTTTGCGCTCACAGCATCCACATAGGGGACTTAAAGCGCAGCACTTTTGGTGTGCACTGCTCTTCACGCCCCCTTAGTCCAAACTCTGGGGCAATGTAGACGTGCCCTCAGTGACCAGTGTGTAAACACCTCTGCAGGAGGATGTCAATGGAGATGCTGAAGTTGATGAGGATAAAGAGGAGAGGTATTAACGTCAGTAGGAGTTGAGGGGCACTGAGCCCCTTGCAGGACTGAATCCATAAGTAGCCAGTTTTCATTATTTTCAGATTATTTCACAGTGTCTAGTGTAAATGTTCATTTGACTGCAGCAGGTGTTAGGCAAGATTACCTCTCACTCTGTTAATTAGAACTCCTCAAGAGCAGTACATCATATATAGCAGGGGCTCTGTTATACAGAATATTTCTAATGGAGGAGTTAGCCATTGCACCTCCTACAGCTGTTAATAAGGAGTAGACCAGAGAGGGAACTTTGAGTTTGGGGCCATGTCTACACTACTGGCGCTACAGCAGTCCGCTGCAGCTGTGCCATTGTAGCGCTGTAGTATAGATTCTTCCTAAAGTGATGGAAGGGGTTTCCCCTCGTTGAAGGAATTCTGCCTCCCCAAGCAGTGGTAGCTAGGTCATTGGAAGAAGTCTTCCATTGACCTAGCCGCATCTACACTGGGGGTTAGGTCAGCATAGCTGTGGCTCTCGGGGGTGAATTGTTCACACCTGTGAGTGCAGTAGCTATGTCAACCTAACTTTTAAGTGTAGACCAGGCCTAAGTTAACAGCTCTCCCTGGCTTCCCTCTTGCTCCAAGGGGGAAATCAATGCGCCTGCTGGTCTATATCAGTAGCCAACTACTTCTCCCTCTACACCAGCTCATCTGTGCATGTTTCTGGGGTTGAGCCAAAGCCCTTCCCATTCCCCACCCCTGCTCATCCACCTGCACCGGAGGAAGAGTTGCAAACTCCTACAGGGAGTAAAGGGATGCTTTATACCCCATACTCTCTTCCATGGGCTTGTAGGGCAAGAGATGATCTTGCCGATAGCGAGGGTAGCTGTCAAGATTTCTGTAAGAAATGTCTCTTTTGAGGAATTTCCCACTTGGCTGTGAAACATGTGTGTTCGCATTAAACTTAGTGCACAAATTCCCAGCATCTTAAAATCATAAACGAATAAAACTTCCTTCAAGCTCATGTGGGCAGCTTTTTTGTTAAAACAAATCTAAAAAGGAAACACTTGCTTCTGGTTGCAGACTTCGTTTCCATATTCCAGCAAAAAATGAATTTTCAGTAGAAGAATTATTAATAATAATCAAGTAAGACATATAGTTATTACAGTGATAGATGGAAGACTGGGGAGCCGATGCTTTATAAAGGATTAATTCATCAATATTTCATATCAAGAGATGTTGTTTCAAAATGGGCTTAAGGTTCTGTTGACAACAGTGTCCATATCACAAAACTTCCTGCCCTGCCTGGAGTGTTTAAGGCAGTGGTCCCCAACCTTTTCCGTGGGGCGGGCGCCAGACGACTAGCCGCCGAGGACCGTGGCCGCCGGACAAGCAGCCGCCGAAATGCCATCGAAATTCGTGAAGCAGCAACGTCAAGAGGCATCATCGACAGGTGTCGCCACTGAAATTCGGCAGCATTTCGGCGGTAGCGCTTCTTAACGTTGCCACTTCTCGGCGACATTTCGGCGGCTGCTTGTCCGGCGACCAGTAGGCGGGCGCACATGGATGCCCCGGCGGGCGCCATGGCGCCCGCGGGCACCGCGTTGGGGAACCCTGGTTTGAGGACTCAAATAGCAGGGGTACTTGAGGAGGCAGAGCTGTGTTCTGAAGCCCAATTCTGGAATATTAGTGTAATGCTACAGGTGACAATTGAGGTGCCTGTTGGCAGTGTTCCCGTTTTTAGCGATTTCTCTTACTTCCTCACTTTTGTGAGCTCTAAATTTACACAGGTCAAACAACAAACAAACAGAACACAGTGCTATGAAGAGTTACTTTTAATACCCTTTGTTTTAAAGTTGTGGCACTTGCAATAAATTTAGAAGATCACCAACTGAGATCTAAAATATGAGGTTTTCGGTTGTTGTTTTCAAAGAGCTGGCCCCACTGCATGGTTCGAAATGGTCAGAATTCATGGCAGTGGGGAGACACTTTCTCCTAACACTCCCACAATGTTTGGAAGAATCATCCATGTTGTTGACAAAGTTCCCACTGCACTTGAGGCAGCCAGACATCTTCATTTGCAGCTTCTTTTTGGTATGGGCAGAGCTGTACGTTGCAAACTGATGTAAAATGAGACAAGAGTTTGCTAATCTCTTTGGGAGTTGTAGAATGTGCAGTTTACTTCCTCTGAAAAAGATGTTCAGACATGCACTGAAGTCTAATAAAAGTATCAGCATTTATTCTTTTTGAAAAAAAGCCAATTATTTACAAATTTGGCTGGAGACGTTTATACTGAAGACCGGGCCGGCTCCAGGGTTTTGGCCGCCCCAAGCAGCCAAACAAAACAAAAAAAAACAAAAAAAAAAAAGCCGCGATCGTGATCTGCGGTGGCAATTCGGCGGGAGGTCCTTCGCTCCAAGCAGGAGTGAGGGACCGTCCACCGAATTGCCGCCGAACAGCTGGACGTGCCGCCCCTCTCCGAAGTGGCCGCCCCAAGCACCTGCTTGGTAAGCTGGTGCCTGGAGCCAGCCCTGACGGAAGAGGTATTAAGAAAGAGAAAGTTGGGAAGTAGTTAAAAGGCCTGTAGGGTTGACGTTTATCTTTATTTTTATTTTTTAAATATGCACTCCATGTTTCTGTAGTTAGAGGAACTTCCTCATTCTCTCTCATTTATTTTTCACTGTTTCAGAATTGTTTATTTTACAGTTTGTGCAAGCTGTATGATGTGTAAGTCTTGTGTCTGGATTTACAAGTTCAGTTCTGGAATGTTATCCCACTGTGTTGTGTTATAGTTTAATTGTGAGGGGATGGGCCTGATTCTAAAGCCATTGAATGACTATCTCAGTGATTTAAGTGGGGGTTACATGAGTAACGGTTGCAGGTTCAGGCTTTTTATTTGAATTTGCCTAGCAGGGAGTTCAATATAATTAATTTAGGCAAATGTGGGGGGCCAGAAAGGAATTTGTCTCCAGGGTATATAAGCAGAATCTTGGTGCTCTTGTGTCTTCTGTATTGTTGAGCAGAGCTTATTCCTTAGATTAGAATCAGCTAAACATGTGCCCTACCATTTTCTTTTAGGCCTCCGTCCGTTCAGTTGTCCAATTTATTTGCTATGCAATGTCTACTAGGGGAATCCAAGGTAATAACTGCCTAAGTTGCTAACTTTCTATTTGTTGCAAACTTGCTTCAATATTTGCACAACTGCAAGAGCTTTCACTTGCTTTAGGAGGGACATCTGTTAACTTTAAATAATTAAATAAATTGTAGCCACCAGGTGGCGCACAGGCCGGTTCTGTTTTCATGTTCAGCTGCAACATTCATCAGATCGGAAAAAGAACACGCATAACTGCAAACAAAATGTTTTCCAGACTTCATTTGCCCTCTCAGAGGGTTCAGTTTCCAAATTCTGCTTTGTTTTTAGAAGCATGTTGTGAGAATGCAAAATATATTATGTCAGATGTTATATATATACTTTGAAAAATGCCTGTCTTTTCAGTACTGAGTTGTATGTGACTCTTTGCTGTAGAGAAACTGCCTCGTCCTCTTGAAAATACACTCTAGGGTCTCTGTCTTCTAACGTTTTTTCTCTTACCATTGCTGACCTGCCATTCTCCAAATAAGCTAAATGTGCACTTCTTCCAAACTTGGATGTAAATTCTTTCTTAGATTTGTAATGTTCTGTTGCAGATTTCCTTCCTCTTCTTTGGTTTTAGGAAATAGTGTTTTTGTATCTCATTTAGGCAGAAACCTTAACAACACTTTTTGCAAAAAGTCATATCTTTTTAAAAGCACAGTTTAAAACCTAGCCCTTTCCCTGTTCTCCTTCTGATGCATTTAACAACTCCTGCATGTAGTGATCAGAAGTGGGTTTTGATTTGATTAAAAGGAAGAGGATTTTTTTGTTGCGCTCTACTCTATTAATTGATATCAGAGCCACAGTTTAAAATATTAATATTCTGCAGTATTTCTGTAGATTGCATCATTTTCAGCGTTTCATAACTATATGGATCTTGTAATTTGAAACAGATAACAATAATGCTGTCTGTTTTAGGCTAACCATGATTTCCTTGTCATTAAGCGGTCTGTTAGCTCGTGGGGTGGGGCAGGGGGGAGGGGTTTTATCTGGAGGAGTTAGAGATCATATGATGCAGTTGAACAAGACTTTTTCTTCACTTGAAATCTGCAGCACTGGTTTTGGTTTGGATATGAAATGATTGGTTAGTTTCAAACTCTTCATCATTTCCAGATGTTTTTAATAAAGTGCCCAGAACTATTGAATCTGTAGCCAGTGGATGTAGTTGCTGATTGTTTCTGTTCTCCATTTTGAGTAACTCTCATGAAAGGAGAGCAGATAAAGAGAAAATTACTAGCTCATTTGTTTTCTCTCTGTCTTTTCCACTGATAGTGCCATGCATTTGTGGTTGTATTCCTCAGCATGTATACAGTGTCTATTGCCTGGGTGTACGCATGTGACTACGTGTGTCCAGGGACTGCCTGCAGGTGTTAAAAATAAACAAACAAAAGATACCAGGATACCACTGCTTTTCTTTGACTCAGCAGGAGCCTGTATCCTGCATCTTCCTTCTGCGTGTGTATGTAAGGAGATTGGGATGTCTGGGAAATGAGATTTCCAGCCTGTGGCTACGTAGCAAAAGCCCCACCTAAAATGGAAGGAGACTGACCGTCTCTCACGTGAGTGCGCGCCTGGCAGATAATTTTGTGTGTGTTTTACAACGTGAAGTTTGTTGACCACAGAACCTGGGAGGAAAAACCCTGGAGAAGGGGCAGGAGCGTTTGTAGCCACCGCCAGGAGCAACGTAGGGAGCTTCAATTTAAAATATATATATATATATATATATATATCTGTAAAAGAGTTGGTCACTTCACTGTGCATGTGAGAGGGGAGCTCTAAGGGATTCGTTGGTGACCCTGCCACTGAGTTCCAGAGCCTATGAGATCAAAGCATGTTAATCCTGAATGGAGTTCCGGTAGTCACCTCACTTCACAGAGCTAACTAGATGAATAGATAGATATTGATCCTTTCCTTGCTCTTCTTCCTCCTGGTGTAGAAAGTACCTGCCTGGGTCTCCTCTAGTTTTTGTCCCCAGCTAGAGGTCATTGTCACTTTCTAGCCTTTAGAAAAGGTGAAGTGGCTGCTTCTAGCCTATGCTACAAATGGAGTTGCCCCCTTTAGAGGTTTGTCTTATCACATATTTCTGCCCAGAACCCACCACCATGGGGGGAGGGGGATAGCTCAGTGGTTTGAGCATTGGCCTGCTAAACCCAGGGTTGTGAGTTCAATCCTTGAGGGGGCCACTTAGGGGATCTGGGGCAAAATCAGTACTTGGTCCTGCTAGTGAAGGCAGGAGGCTGGACTCGATGACCCTTCAGGGTCCCTTCCAGTTCTATGAGATAGGTATATCTCCATATTATAATTAACACGGATTGGCCTGTTCATCTGTCTCATTTGGAGGCCAAGGATCGAGTGAGCCATAATCACTGAACTTCTCTCTCATCATTAAAAGACTATAACAGGGTTCAAAAAAGAACTAGATAAATTCATGGAGGATAGGTCCATCAATGACTATTAGCCAGGATGCACAGGGATGGTGTCCCCCTGTTTGCCAGAGGCTGGTAGTGGGTAGCAGGGGTTGGATCACTTGGTGATTGCCTGTTCTGTTCATTCCTTCTGGGGCGCACCTGGCATCGGAAGACAGGATACTGGGCCGGATGGACCTTTGATCTGACCCAGTATGCCCATTCTTATGCCCAGCAGCTCAAAGGTGAGATACATTATCTGAGGCAGTCTGAAGGAGCTTGTACAGCCGCTGCATGGGTCAGCCATGCTCTGTAAAGGAAGAGAAGACTTATGTGTCTCAGTGTCTCAAGAACCTGTCACCAGGAAATTCAGTTTAAAAAAAAATTACTACGTTCACTTGAAAACAATTGAAGAAAACGCCAAATGTATGAGTTATAGGTGCTGTTTGCAACACTCCATTGGATTAGAGCATCATCCCGTCACACTGCTCATCACAGCTTTCCTTATCTGAATTAACTTGAGTTTGAGGAAATCCCTGCCTTATATGGCAGAGCCTGAAGAGCTGTCACAGACATTTGTGATTTCTTATCTCTATGACTGCATGACTGCTGGGAATTCATCACTGGATGAAACTGGTGACTCCTGAAAGTCCCTGTTTACTGTACTGTCATATTTGGGGTATGTCCTAATACCGAAAGCAGAAGCTGCGTTCACTAACAGAGAGAAAAGATTCCGGGACTGATCTTATGAGCCAGTGGATGGTGCTATCTGAAAGATTCAGGTATGGGAACCTCCTTAGTCTAGTTGGGTGAGTTGTGGAGGTGATGTTATAGGTTGTGAGGGAGAGTTTGGAACTGCTCCAGGCTGTGGAAAGCTGAAACAAGAGGTGGGGGCTGAAGATTTCAAAGGAGATCCAGACACTTTCATCTTCCTAGTGGTAGCTGGTACCGAGCCACTCTGACATGTTGAATGAGACTGCTAGTCTTCTGAGCTTGCATGGTGAGTGTACTGGTTGTGGTGGTTGATCCGATGGCTTCGGAATAGCCAGATTGGGGTGGCATTTGCAAGGCAGCTCAAAATAATAATTTACATTTTTGGACCATATTTCATCTCAGTGTTTTACAAACTCTTTGCCTATGAGAATCAGTTTGCCCACCAGCGAGAGGCAGATCCTCTGGGGCAGAAGCCAGCGACATGCCCCAGCAGACTTGACAACATTCGGAAGAGAGGAACTTGAGCTGCAGCAGACTCCTGCACTTGCAGAAGGGTGAGAAGAGCTCTCGCATGTGGGCTCAGAGCAGATGGGTCCTCTGATTTTAAAGATGCTTCTGAAAGATCCTCATGCATTGACATGGGTGAAGCTCACTTTTCATCTATTTTGGAAGGATGCAGGATTGAGTAGTCCCTGCCAGAATTTGAGCTTGCGGTTACAAGTAGCCTTAAACAACTAATGGGACTTAGACCACTGAGTCATTGCCTCTGGGACTGTATCAACAGCCTCAGAAATCCTCAACTATGTGCATTAATAAAGTGAATCCCTGTCCTGGTAGATTGACCAATTTCATGGGCCTCATGAAGAACGTCTTTCCATATCTGTAATGGAAGGTTGATTTGATATTGCCAATGCCATTACATAAAGTTCTTATTTTTCCCTTTGTGATGCAGTCTTAAAAGCTCCCTTAATTCCCATCTTCCTCTCTAGCAACAGCAGTGAGTTCTTCTGCTCTGTAAAAATCTCTGCATTTTGCAACTTAAAGTAAAGAAAGCCTTTTTCCTTTTCTCTTCTGTCTCTGTTCCTCTTCCCTTTTAAGCAACGAGTGAGAGAATGTCTAAAGCCAGGGAAGTATGGAAACATTTCGTCCCATGAGAGGTCAGGGTGGGGTGGAAGCTGAAGGGGGCTCTGAGAGGGCTGAATCAGTTTGAAAACAGGAAACCATGTGGCAGTGTGAAATGAGGGCCCAGCTGATGTGAATGAGCCATTGAGAGGAAGGGAGACTCGCTGGCTAGACCAGCATTAGAGAGACTTAAAAACTTTGTTTAAACACACTGCTTTTCAGATTAAAACAAATGAGAGAGAATTGTATTTTTTTATCTTGTAAATATTATAACAAGCTGCTGAAGCCTTTTGCTTCTCCTGCTGTGCGCTGCAGACAGAGCAAGCACCGAAAATGGCTGGTTTCCTTTTTTTCACACATTAAATCACAAGTTTCCATTCCTGTTTTTGAGAAGCTGTACACGTGAAACTGTCTCTTTTCATTCACCTGAGGCAAGGATCGGGAGAAGGGCTGTCTTTTCTCCTGATCCTTTTCTTTAAGATGCACACTTTTACTCTTCATCTCTTTCGATTAACCAAGTCCCCCAAGAGGCTGCATCTTGAGGTGAAAGAAATAGGGTGAAAAAGAAAACCCTGTTGTCCCCCTGCTTTTTCTCTCTACAAAAAAGATGAATCATGTTCCCACAACTGCAATTACATTTTCAAGACTCAAAGAACGCTGGTACTGCACTAAAAAGGCAAGCAGTGACGTTCCAGCTGAAATCAGGAGGGAGTGGCTTTATTTTATTTATTTTTTTTCCCCTTTTACCCTGTGCTGTCATTAGAAATTTAAACTTATTCAAGACCATTCCCTCTTGCCTGGTTAACAGTGGACTTACTTGAAAGGAGGAAAGTGTTTTTTGTTGTTGTTTTGCTTTTCCATCTTTAAACAGTGGAAGAAAAAGTCTATCAGCAACAGTATTTTCTTTGGATTTGAGGGCCAGACTCTTTTCTTCTTTGAATTAGACACCTTGTGTTTGAGTCTAGCCTAGGTATTTTTTTTTCTTTCTCTTGGTATGTTACACAGTTCCAGTTGCATGCATCTGGCTTTTGTTCTCGCTCTCTTTCCAGAATTTAATTTTGGTGCTTGTCTGCCATTAACATTGGCTAGAAAACTTTTTTTATCAAATGTAGCAGGAATACTGGTGCCATCCTTACCACTTAATATTATTTTTAATTTTCATATTTAGAATAATCTCTCTAAACATATCTGTCTTGTTTGCTATAAATTCCTACGTCATCTGCATAAGTGACCCTGTGTTCTAAGAAGACTTTTATCAAACAGTCACAGCTCTGGGATTTTCTTTTTCCTGTTAAGAGAATTGGAGAGGCTGATGTGATTCAAAGAACGCTGAGATGCAGGGGCTTCTCTGAGCACATATGTGAGAGATTTGGACTGTACGCCTTACCGAGTTTATCCTGGAGTTAATGGTGGGCTCTGCTCCTTGCCTTTTACCTCTGTTTTCCCTTTTCTGGACAAAATGTATGAACGACACAAGAGGCGGTACAGCCTGTGTGACATTTCCAAGGTGGACAGGACTGTAGATGTTGTGTTGTTAAAGGTACAGTATTGTTTGTTTACACTTCCTATTCATTAGTACGGCTTACTCATCTTGGATTCATTAATCTATTCCCTGCTGTAAATGCACCCCAGACAGCCAGATTTCTTGTGCCTCCTTTGAAAGGGGGAGCAGGTGGGAGGCAGCTATCAGGAGGTGACTGTGCAGCTTTTAGATCTTGAGTATTTATTAAAATTATATAACATCAAGTGATTTTGTTCTTGCTATGACCGATACTTTGAGTGGTGATAGAGACATACTGTTAAATATGTGTTTTTCAAGTGCTCTGGCTGGCTGTCTTTTCTCCTCTATCGAAATCATCAGTGGGGTACTGCAAAGATTTTGCAAACTTCCCAAGGAGATGTGTTGAGCCTTCCTGTATTAAGTTGCTTTTGAACTAAAGATGTTTTTACCCACTGGTCCTCTGTACTTCACCTGGAAGACACTGGGTTCAGCCCAAAAAGGCATGGTAGGTTTTTTGTCAGTGCTGCATGGCTCTGGCTGTTGGTTCTGTATAAAGCTTTTCTATTTTGGCGGAGAGGGAGAGGGGTTGTTTTTGTTTGTTTAAATGTTTGTCTTAAAATGGGTGGAGGAAAGCCTCAAATGCCTCTTGGCTAATTGTCCAGGGCTCTCTCCTCCAATCTAAAATTAGTAAGTACTCCACCAAACGGTATGGTGACAGTCTGGGAATGTTCTGTCACCGTAATAGCTCTGCTTGGAGCTTGAACGGTTTCCTGGCACAGCGGATGGAAATGGGAAGGCAGCCCAAGTAACTTCATAACACTGCCTGACTTTGATATCTTAACTCATGGAGGAGAGTCACCTTTTTGAAACTGGAGGTGGTGGGGTGCTGGATGGGTAGGTGTCTCCTGCTGCATGGTTGCGTGGCTAATTTTTTTAGTCACACTTTATGGCTCCTAGAGTCTTTTTTTCCTTTTTGTATGTCAGAGGTGAAGATGGAAAAACTACAATTTTTTTTTTCAATCCAGAATTATAAGCAGTGTAGTTATTTTTTCCGGGATATGTCTTCCCAAACGATTCCCTGACCCATCCCACCTGCACTAAGATCAGCCTGGTACTTGCCAACTCGCATTCACCTATAGAGGATTATTATTTTTGGCTCCCACTTAATATGTTCTTCCCCCACCCCCAAAAAACCTTTGCTGGATTTCTTGCCATATTGGATTTGGTGAATTGTTTTCTAATACTATCTTTAATTATGCTGATTACAAGAAACTGGAAGCCCCTGCAATGCAATCTCTAGACACCCCTCTGAGTCATAGACAAAATAAATGTGCAGACACGTTATACAAACAGTGCTTTAGCTGTGGTGTTGAATGGTCCCCTACAATAGACAGGAAGCATTGTTACCCCCTGACAGATTCAACTGTTTACATAAAAAGCACAGTCTTTTTGGAAGCTGTGTTTGTCTGCCTAGATTGAACTGTTATTTGCTATGATTATAGTGAATTAGTATTTCTGAAGTCATCAGTTCCCTAACTTAATTTTTGTTAAGTAAAATTTAGAATTTATAACAAAATATGGTTCTTGTGAAATCACCCTAATATTTTTCCAATCGGCTTCCAACACTGGATGATACTGATTGGTCCTGAAAATAATTCAGTGTGTGTGTGTGGATGCTGTGCTAATTCAGGGAACATAGAGACACAAACAACTGGGAATTACAGTAACATTTACCTTGTTTTTTAGTGCCTCATGTTTTAATCTGTAATCTATAACACAACCTGAGCTAGTTTTCGATCTGTAGGAGCCCCGTGCAGTATCAGGCAAAGTCAATGGCAAATCTTCTGTTGACTTTGATGAGAGCTGGATCAGACCTTTAGGCAAGGGGGGCTTTTTTTAATTAAACTATTTATAGAAGGAAGGAGGACTCTCCCAAGTAATTATTTTGGTTTGGGTGGGACACTGTTTCCTTAGCCTCAAGTGTCCAAAGGTCAGATATCAAAAGATAAATTAAAGCAAGCAAACAAACAAAAATACCCTTCAGTAATAAGTCTGCCTTTGAAATCATGGTGAAGTAGATAATAAGAGAGTGAGTAGCTTTTATGTCGGTGCATTGATTTGATTCTCAAAGGACTCGTGAATCAAGGGCTGTCAGTAATGCATTGGTGTGCCCTTACCCCTGTATTTTTTTTAGGTAAGTGATCTCGGTGACATCAGAAGTAAAAACAGCTGGTAGGGGAATATCACTGGGATAAGCTCTGAACATAGGAGAACTAATGCTGTTTTAGCTGCAGAATATAAATGATGTTGCATTTGCATTGGTTACACCACTTGTAGGTAAAGTTGCAAAATAATTTCAGTTCTAACTGATTATTTTTACATGCTCATAACTTTCCTAAGGATTCAACTTTGGAGCTGAATGTTTTCATGTTTAGACTGTCTGAAGCTGTTTTTTTGGAAAGTTTGAATCAATACTCATCAGCCATTTTGGGGTTGAGAGGATAAAAATAATTTCCCCCCTCTGTTTTAAAAAATAATCATCTGACCTCCTTTTTCTAGGAGCAACTCAAAAATTCCTAGCATTTGAAATTTGGGAGCAAAACCTCTTCCCTACTATATGGTCCTCTTCTGTCACTGCAGCAGCACAGAGGTTATAAAGCTGGTTTAACTGGCTACAAGGGGATTCTAACAGTATATAGGAAGTCCTGGATGGCATAGAGCTGACATTGTGATTCTATGCCACCCTCCCTTCCCTTCCACCCACCCGCTATGCCACACCTGTCTAGGAGATGTAGGAGAAGGGGAGCGGTCAGAGTGCCTCTACAATACTTATATCTCCACCTGCCAGAATGGCTGCTTATGGTTCTAGGCAGCAAGGTGTAATTTAGGAACGCTCTGATCCATCTCTAAGTTACTCCAGGAAGCAGCCCTGCCAGCCATAGAATCAGGGAGCTTCAAAGTATTGGTAACTATCCTCTCTGGGTTCTTATGCTGTACCCATCATCATTGTGTATAGGTGTCTTACAAATATATTGATGTAAATACAACCTAGGCATAGCACCCAGATACCACAGTGATTGGCACCTTACATGTCTGTCTGTCTAGGTATTTGTATGTAAATAGGCCTCAATTACCAGTATTTGCTTTGCTAAGTTTTAAAACAACCAATTCAGGACTGAGCAGTGACAGTAAAAAATTGCTTTAAAGAGCTCACTGTACATTTCACAGCATCTTCGTAGCTTCATGCTTATGAAACCGTTCGCTCCAGGTCAGAGAACTTAATTCCGCCTGCAGAGTTTATAAGATGTATGAGTCAAATAGTTTAGGATTTTTCCTCCTGCTTATTTCTTCTCAATCAGGGATACTGAGGGCCTATTGAGTCACCCATTGATTTTAGTAGAGATTGAATCAGACCATACATGCAGAAATTAGCAGCAGCGCAGTGTGAAGGTGTGAAAACAAGCACTCGATATTTTGAAACTGAATGGACCAGATTTTCAACCTCTGGTTCAGACAGATTGCTCTGCTCCATGTATTAGACTGCCAGGGGTCGGGGCGGACGACATTCCGTGCAATAGATGGTCAATGCAGTTGTCCTTATAGGACCATTGCAGCCAGCGTAACTTAGAGCAGTATTTTCTCTATTCTAAATTATGCCGTGGACTGTTTCAGTTCCAGTGCGGCAATAATTAGAGCTATCTTTCCCACCTTGATACAGCTCATACTTAAGCCCAAGGTTTCTCTGTGTTAACTTGTGTATATATAGCATTTTATCTCCCTCTGTGCATTTATAGACCTGTTTTTCTTCACTAAATAAAAACATTCATGAATTTGTTTTTTGTGCATTACAATCAAATATATGAGATATGCAATTCCCCTTGTGGAAGGAAGCCTTAGCTTTTGGAATTAGGGTTTTTGACTGTTTGATTTCAAAGCCATAATGTTGAACTAATGTCAGCTTTTGGGGGTTTGCTGTTTGTGTTTTTCGGGGGAAGGGGATACATTTAATATGCTGTAGGTCTCATTTGTTTTGAACATAGTTTGTTTTTCCAGAGAGAAGCAGAAGGATCACTCAGGTTCATTCAGGATAATAGGGCATTTTCAGATTGCCAGTAGGTTTCAGATACCGGGAATTTGGAAAGAGAGGAAAATATAAGGCTAGAAGGTGGCTTCCTTGCAGCTCACAGACATCTACTTTAGAATGCTTTTCAGCACCAATCTAGTCCCAGCTAATGGGGAAGGGACCTCACTGTGTCAAAAGTTAAAACATATTCTTGGGACATTTAGCCACTTTCCCATTTGGAAGATTGCCAAAGGGAATGCTGCAGCCTGAGAATCCCCTGGTGTTCTTAAACTACACAGCAACAATTTACCTAGCAATTGGAAAGGTCTTATGGTTATAGGAGCCTCTTCCCCGCTCCCCGTTCAAACTACAGCCATTGGTAGCCCTGTCCCTTTTGTTCCACTTACTTATTAATATATCCCACAGGCCCTTTTTTGAATACCCATACCCCTGGAAACTGGGAGAAATGACCGTGTTGTTCAGTGTACTATAAGAGTCCAGGCCCTAATCTGGCAAGAATTTATGCATATGCTTAACTTCACGCACTGTGAGTATTTCTACTGAAGTCAAGGGGACGACTCGGTGCATAAAGTTAAGCACGTGTGCAAATCATTGCAGGATTTGGTCCTTTCTGGATAACTTGTGGAATGGCTTTTACGTTCCTCTACTGCCTTGATTTGAGAACACCCCCCGATGCAACACCTATTGCGTGTCTATGGAACCATGCTGAAAATTCCATTATTGAATTCCCCTTCATGCATGTCCTATTAGATGGTAGCTTTGTTACTGGCTCTGGAGGGTCTTGAAAACATAAGGTATTATCTTAATTTTTTTTTCCAGGGAAGGAGTATCCATAATTGGGCCTTTCCCTCAGTTTCTGGTCCAGGAATATACAAGTGGTGTCTGTGACTTTCCATAATAATTTTAATTCACTTAAAATTTAATTCCAGTGATTTGTGTAAATTCCTCAGATGAAATAATAAGGACCTGCAGGATATTTCCATGAATGTGAGGGCAGGGCTAAGGTTTGCATTTGTTTAATTTAAAACACATTGCACAATTCTGAATATTAATCAAATGGGAAAAACATTTGAAGTAAAATAGTATCTTATTTAAAATCAGAAAAATTCTCAAGTAACTTTTGTTCAAATATATTTGTTCTCCATTAGACATTTCAAATCTTTTCCCTAGTACTGATTAATACTCAGGTATCCTAAGTACTTAATAATATATCAGCTGAATGTAAATGAATAGATTAACAGTATATATTTTTTCTTTAGAGCCATAGTCTCTTTGCGTAGTGGTATCCTGCTCTGAGTTGTAAGGTAGAACTCAAAGGATGGGAGATTTAAAAAAATAAAAGAGAGAGAGAAACCTGGAAACTTTAATTGCAAATTTAAGACTATGTTAAAATAATAAAGAAGGAAACCAAACCACTAGAGATTTTCAAGGAAATTAAAGCTAAAATTATCTGGTTCCTCCTTCTTCCGAGATACTTCAATTTAATTTATCACACTGCCAACAAAAGTTGAAAATTGCAAACCTTTTAAATAGCAGAAGGCTTCCTGATGTCAAGATAATGTGTGCAGTGGAGGGGAACACTTTGAGAATAGAATGGAAACGAGACCTTTCTCCATTAAAACATCTTGTAGTGTCCCCAACTATTGCATCTTAGTCATTATTACTCATAAGTCGCTCCTTTGGGGAATTTAAGGTATGGTTAAAGCAGGAGCACTCACTGCTGTCTCACTATATGGCCAGTGAGGTGTAACTTGCAGAGCTCTGTTGCAATTCAACCTAGCACTGTTAACGTGCATGAGTCTTGCCAACAATCCAGTGTTTGATGGCATTTGTTATGACAGCTGCTGATCTTAACGATGCTTAACATAACTCTTCTCTTGGAAAGGAAACACTAGGGCCCACGTTCAGGTCTCACACTGATGCACTCCCCGGCGAGACGGGTAGATGTGAATGAGAGATGAAGATGGGACCTAATCATCTACTGCTTAAGTGCGAGCCCTCTGGGAAGGTCTTGTGACTGTTTGTTTGAAAAGACACAAGCTGCAGCAGAAGAGGAAAGTGACAGTGTTTAAAAAGTTATCTGAGAAGAAGTAACAGAGCCAGTGAAGTGGAACATTACTGAGTACAGTAAAGGATGTTGGAGAACTCCACTGAGACACATTGATGAGCACAGGAAAAGGGAGGGGGCGCCATTGTGGGTCTTTAAAATGAAACATCTCTGTGTTTAGCTGAAGGAAATAAGAGCTGGTGGTCACTAATTGTTCCCACATGATGCAGAATGTAACTTAACAGCCCCTTTTGTCTAGCAGACTCTCTTATGTCTCCTCTTTCTTTTTCTCTGCACAGAGGTTTCTGTATTAAGTTGCTTTGGATTTTAAATTAAATGTCTGCAGTATGTTGGCTCTGAGATTCTGGAAACCACTGCGCACATGTTCCCTGGAAGAAAAATCTAACAGTCCAATGTTTGCACATCCACACTGGTGTCGGCTTAATTGAGTCCTCTTTGGTACTGAGCTGGCTGCTACTCTGCCATATCCACACGCCGGCCCTGTACGTACAGCAAAAAGCTAAAAACAAGCAAACCAAACCCTCAGGGATACCCTTTTTAATTGTAGTGGAGGTGCTTCCTTGATCCGTTCATTGTCTTAAGCAAGTTCAATCCAGTGCATGTAAAAATACCTGGCTTCCTGCTGACCTTTTCCCGAAAGTCTGCATACTGAAGCTCTGTCCATCGAGAATGCTGCAGATTTCCTGCTGCTAAATGGTGCCATATTATCTCTGCTCCCACACTAGCAAATCAAGATGCAAACCTTTGGCAGCTCAGAATCAACAAGCTATGATCAGTGTGGGTGCCGAGGGAAAGAAGGGCTTTGAATTTTTTGTAGCAATCAGTCTGTCTTCCTGTTGCTAGCATCCCTCTTAAAGAAGCAGAAAGACTGGGGGGAATTCGTTTTAGTGATTGACAATGGTTCTATGTCCATGATAAAATCTCTAGGTTGCGACAGAGGCTAATAGAAGGTAGAGCTGAGACTGATTTTGTGTGACCAGCCTCACTTGTCTGCCCAGTGCTTCAATATTCCGTCACCGCAAAGTGTAAACTTTGGGCAGGGTTTTGATGAGGATGAAGAGAGGCTCTGGTAAGAAAGTTTATGTGGACGGCCCTTTGTTTTGAGTATGTCTGGATCACCTAGTTTCTGTGATCATCGAGCAATCTTCTCTCAAATGCTGCTTCTTTGGCTTTCTATAGTGTAGAGAGCATTCATTTACGCAAGTAGTTTTATTTGTTGGTGCATAATAAATATTCTTCCTGTGTTAGTGCAGTTAAATGAATACTTGGGTGTATTATAAAAACAGAATCTATTAAATTATCTCTAAAAGCAGGTGCAACACCGACAGACCCTTGTCGTCGGCAGGCAGGATCGAACTGAAGACCTCTGGAGCTTAGCGCATGAACCTGTACTGCGGGAGTGGGCAAACTACAGCCCGCAGGCCGGATCCATCCCCTCAGGGCTTTGGATCTGGCCCGCGGTGCCACCGGCACCATGTCCCTGTGGCCCCTGGGCGGGGGGGCAGAGGGCTCCATGCGTTGCCCTTGCCTTCAGGCACCGCCCCTCGTAGCTCCGGTTGGCCGGGAATGGGGAACCACGGCCAATGGGAGCTTCGGGAGAGGTACCTGGAGGCGTGGCAAGGGCAGTGCACGCAGAGCCCTCCGTCCATCCTCCCCCAGGGGCCGCAGCGCTTCTGGGAGCAGCACGGGGCAGGGGACAGGGTAGGCGTGCAGGGAGCCTGCCCTGGCCCTGGTGCGTGCCACTGCCACCCTGGAGCCGCTTGAGGTAAGCGACGCCGGGCCGGAGCCCGAACCCCTCCTACACCCTGCCCCCCAACTCCCTGCCCTAAGCCCCCTGCCTGCCCCTCGCATCCCTCCTGCACCCCAACCCCCTGCCCTGAGCCCCCTCCTGCACCCTGAACCCCTCCTGCATCCCAACCCCCTGCCCTGAGCCCCCCCTGCACTCCGCACCCCTCCTGCACCCCAATCCCTTGCTGTGAGCCCCCTGCCACACCCAGCACCCCTCCTGCACTCCTGCCCTGAGCCCCTTCCTGAACTCCGCACCCCTCCTGCACCCCACCCCCCTTCCTTGAGCCCCCTCATGCACCCCACACCCTTCCTCTGCCCCAATCCCTTGCCCTGAGCCACTTCCTGCACACCGCACCCTCTCCCACATCCCACACTCCCTCACGCACACCAACCCCCTGCCCCCCGTCCCTGCATACAATTTCCCCACCCAGGTGTGGCCCTCGCCCCAAAAAGTTTGCCCACCCCTGCTCTACCACATGAAAGCCAATTGGCTCTTAGCTAAGGCTGTAGAGCAGACTCATTTAACTCTCTCTAAGTGGTCTCAGTGCCACTAGATGGGACACAACACCACACCCACAAGGTGTGTGGGTTACATACCTCCCCTAGCTGAGGAAATGTGTCCTGAGCTTCAGAATCTTCCCAGTTGAAACCCCGGAGGAGCCCCCACTTGTAATGCCGACAGACCCCAGTCGCTGGCGGGCAGGATCGAACTGGGGACCTCTGGAGCTTAGTGCATGAGCCTCTACCTCATGAAAGTCAACTACCTCTTAGCTAAGGCTTTAGCCCAGACTCATTTCACACACCCAACCCCACCCCACCAGATGGGACACAACACCACACCCAAAAGGTGTGTGTGTTACATAGGCTTGTTAAGGTCTCCCTTCAGTAGCACCCTTTCATTACTTACTTTTATTAATTAGTTTTAGAATGCAACAGTTTAAATCCTTGGAAAAGCCACAGGCTAGCGAGGTGGAGCTTGCTGGCTAATGGGGAAAAATCACAAATAATTATCTGTTGAAAAAATTGCCAAAATCTGTAATGAATTTGAAGTGATTTTATTCAACTAACTCTGATAGAAAAAGAGAAAATGATAGATGATGATGTTAATCCAACTCAGTGCAAGTTATGCTGTCACGACAAGTCTCTTGATCAGCTGCAAACACCCTATCTGTTTTCCAAGCACTGTTTGTCGGACAGGACATCGTTAGGTATTATTTTCCTCTCCCTGACGTTGATGTAAATTGGGTGTAATTCCCTTGGTTTTGTGGAGATACACTGGTGTGAAATTGTTGAGAGGAGAATCAGGCCCAATATTTGCAAGGGAAGGTTAGGTGCAAGCTCGTATTGAAGGGAGAGAAGGTTGGCCCCACACCACAAATAAATGACCACAGTGGATTTTCTTCAGAGACATAAGCTTGGGCAAACCTGAATTTATGTTGCCATGTGTTTGCAGATAATTCCTCTAGATTTGTCAGTGAAAGCCTACGTATCAGTTCCAAAGAGATTCTGGTTTGACTTGGAAGAGTGGAAGAATATTGCCATGGTATTTAGCGATCTCTATTGTGGTGCTCTCAATTGTGAAATATATGCATGTAAATCCAGGAATGGATAGATGCAACTTCTCTGTATTGGACACATCCTATCAACCTTGCTGCCACATTTCTTCCTGCAGAGTTGAATCAGAAACTCAGAAAACCCCAGTTTCTAACCAGTGCATATTTACAAGGTCTATATAATGTTTGCAGGCTTTACTAAACCATTTAATTATATACTGCGCATCAGTGTTTCCCAGGTATTCGATACATATGAATGGGACAGTGCCAATCCCTTCCCCTCACCTACATCGCCTCACGGCTAGTGTGTGTGTATGTTTAATATTAAATGTCTTGTGTTTTTCCTCGTAACTGCCACTTAGACTGGTTACATGCATGTGAAATCTGAAATATTTAAAGGGCTTCTGGTTCCCACTCTATCTTGGATTCTTCTGTGTCCCTCATTACCATAGTATCTGAGCATCTTTATTGTGTCTCCTCATAATGCGCCCCTGACGTACTATGGTGATATGCTCATTCTGTAGATGGGGAACTGAGGCACAGAGTGACAAGTGACTTGCCCAAGGTCTCACAGGAAGTGGAGCTGGGAATTGAGCTTGGGTCTCCCGAGTCCAAGGCTAGCACTGTAAACATTGTGTCATCCTTCCTGTCCACTCAAGCAGGATCTCACCCTGATCTTGGAAAATAACGATGTAGTATGTTTGGTCAATTTCTTTAGCCACTTGAAACAAACACATATCCTATCGCTTTGTGAGACAGTTTTGAGATTCTTTTGGCCCAGGAGGCAATTTGAAAGCCGTATAACATTAGGGCTGTTTGTTGTATGTATCTGTATTATAGTAAGATTTAGCCAGGACATCAGAGCAGGATGCCTAATGCTTTTCCAGGGTGCCTAATGCTGATTTTTTTTACTTCTGTGACTTTACCAGCTGGCTCTCCTGTGGCACTGGCCAGTTAAGAGGTGGCAGATGTCATAATCTAATTCCAAACCCACCTTTCTGATGTTCTCTACATGTAGTGGAGGGAGCGCTGAAGAGTGATAAAATATTGCATCTTCTCTTTCTTCTCTCTGCTAAGGTCCACAGATCCATTACAATGGATATTTCAGTCTGCTTGCAGCTGGGGGACAGAACCAGACCTCTGGTGTCAGTCACTGGCAGCACCGTAATGCCCTGCCCCCAGAAGTTCCCTGCGGTTGTCTCTGCCTCCCTGGCGGCTGCCCCAGCCCTCCCTGCTGCAGAACTTTACAAAGAGAAAGGCCAACCTTTTATTTCAAATGACCAACAGTTTGTCTGTCGTGTCTGATTCCCAGCCAAATCCCAGGTTGTTCCCCTCGGCTCCACTTCCCCGATTGAAGTATTTGCAGCAGCTGAGGCCCTGTCAGCTTCTGAGAGAGTTCCTCAGAGCTAGACCAAGAAAATCCAAAGGAAACAGGTGGACATTGGCACCCAGAGATGTGGTGGTGTCTCACTAAAGGGAATGTCTCTTCCCCTACAGCAGGATAAATCGTTGTGCTTTTTCCTCACAGTCTAGTTAACACAATCTGTAATTCAGGGAAGTAGAACTAAATTAATCAGGTGGTGGGGGCTGTCTCAAATGGTGGGCACTACTGGGGTGTGGGGAATTCCCTTTCTGCCAGAGACTGACAGGTCTTGTTCTGCCCCCAAGCCTCAAGTAGGCCAAAGTACCCATGGCAGTGGAGCTGTGGACCTTAATACATTGCTTTCTCAGTGCTGGAAAGTGAAAATGGTCCTATAATCTTCAAGTCAGCACAGTGCCACTAGTGGGAATGTCCAGACAGGTCTCCGTGCACCAAGAGCACTATGCACTTAAAGCAGGAGCAGTGCACTCCCTAAAATGGCCTCACTGTTGACATTTACTTACTTGGCCTACTTTCTGCCCTTTCAGATAAATCGCGAAAGCTGGTGTTCAATAGAGCCATGTTCAGATCCTTCACTGCTGGAGCCGACGCAAACTCATGAATCTAGAGGTAAGTAGAATGCTGTGCATCCAATCCCTTCATTCAAGAAGGTGACGCACCAGTCTTTTTCCTTACAATTACCCTTCTACCATGGAATTATCCTTCTTTCCTTCCCTTTCTCTCTCTCCTCTTTCCCTTCCCCATAAAATAAAAACATGCACAAATGGGAGAAAATGGCACATGTAATTATTAGTCCATTGTTCCAGTGCTTATATGACTGGTACTGAGACATCCAGCTACATAGCCCATCTTCTCATGATGCAATTCTGTGTTAAAATATTTTATTTGCTCATTTGATTCATAAATAAAATTTAGAAGCGCATGGGTGTATAGATTATAGCCAAGACTTTGAAAATGGGTGCCCCAAATTAGAGTCCTAAATCCATATTGAGACACCTAAATCAGTAGCCTGATCTTTCAAAAGTACGGAGCACCCAGCAGCCTCCATTGATTCCCAGAATTCAGGGAGAAGAAAGGTGGTTCAGAGCCATCTTTCCCACCCCCGCCCCTGAGCTGTGCTGAGCTTATGGTCATTTATGCTGTTTAATATTTGCCCTTCCTTCCACGTGGATGGAAAAACTAGCCTGGCCTGTTTCAGAGTGCCTTGATATCCCAGATAAGAGGGAATATTTCCTGTCTTCTAATAGGTGTGTTTAAAACAGCATAAGTTGGAGTAGTTTATCTGCTCCCTTAATGGTGGCTTTGAACTGGGCTTTTCTTACAGTGGCCATTTCTTGCTTTGTTTTCATTAAAGAAATTACACTTGAGGGGTTGAGATGTGGAGAAGGAGGGGTATTACCTTGTTTTCAGTGATGAGTTGGAAGATAAGGGTTAACTCTCCTGAGTGTACATTATTTGCTAACAGCAACACTCTGGTTAGTGTCAGGGCTGCCCAAAGGGGGGGGCAAGTGGGGCAATTTGCCCCGGGCCCCGCAGGGGCCCCCACGAGAATATAGTATTCTATAGTATTGCACCTTTTTTTATAGAAGGGTCCCCCAAAATTGCTTTGCCCCGGGCCCCCTGAATCCTCTGGGCAGCCCTGGTTAGTGCATTAACATTCTGCCTCTGCTTCCTGCTGAATAATGCACCTAGACGTGCACTGTTGTGTCATGATCAGATCCTGGAGTGAAGTAGCGAGCTGTCTGGTTGATTCTGGGCATGCTGACCAAGCAACATGTTGAGTGAAGTATCCATTGCAAATGAGTATTATACGTAGGTCGGAAGATTTGTCACGGCATTTCTTTTTATCAAAAATCACAGAGCAACCATGATAAATCTAGTAAAAGTCATGGATTTAGTGACTGCTCCGTGATTTTTTTTTATTTATTTTTTTATTTTTTTATTTTTTAAACAAAGCCCTGACAAATGAACCACCCCAGCACTGCAACCCTGTTTCGGTCCAGGTGAGGAGGGGAGGTGGAGAGGGAGCTAGAGAGCAAGCCCACCCCAAACTCACCGCGGGCAGTGGTGGCTCCTGTGTCCCAGGGCTGGGCTTTGGGGTTGAGAGCAAGTCCATCCTACACTTACTCTGGGCAGCGGTGGCTCCTGTGGGATTGGGCCCAGCTCCTCGCTGTGGGTGTTGCAATTTGGCTCATGGAGTCACAGAGCCGCTGAGGTTTGGCCCAGCCACCCTTCTGTCATGACCCACTTAGAGCCTTCATGCATGGAAGTCACAGCCAAACAGAGAAGTCAAAGTATCCGTGACTTGTTCAGCAAAGTGACAAACCTGCAGCCCTAACTATATGTCTGCAGTTTCGTGAGGTGGCAGTGTAACTGTCCTGATGAATTCTCACAACAGTCCAGTGTCTGCCCAAGCTCATGCATTCCTTCATATGGGACTTCATCATCTGCTTCAAAAATCTGAGCTGTTTCTTAAGTGAAATTAGTTAAACTAGTTTTTTCATTGAGGATACAGCCTTGAGTCTTGCTCTCTATGCAAGACACACACAAAAAAAGACTTGTACAGTGGCCCCAAATGTGAAGTTCAGATCTGACTTTGGCCAAAGTGCTGTTAAGAGGGGGTGATGTGAGTAGTTAAGTGACCAGGGGTCTACCCAGGTTCTGCTTCTGGCCCCTTGTAATCAGGCGCGGATTCACCCCTGCGGCGCCTCCTGCTGGTCGTCTCGGAAATTAGCTCACCAGTCGTCAGAGCACCTTCTGCAGGCCAGGTGTCTAGCCTGTCATTGGCCCCCGTGTCCCTCCCTGACCCCGGTGCCCTTGGCTTGGGTGCTGCCCCCCTGGCAGTACCGCACTCGCTCTCTAGGTCTCCCCACCCAGGGGAACCCCACCCCCTATCCCCATGTCGCCTCAGTCGTGGCTACTGCCAGTCACCATCTAGCCCAGGGGTCTCAAACACGCGGCCCGTGGGGTTCTTTTGTGCGGCCTGCCAAGCTCCCCACGGCCCCCACCGCCTACCCCGTGCCGCCGCGAGCCCCGCACCGCTCCCTGAAGCGTCTGAACTACTGTATGTCCCTGCAGCCCCGGGCACGGGGGTGGGAGGCGAGTAGAGGGCTCCGTGCAGCTCCCATTGGCCGGGAACTGGGAACCGCGGCCAATGGGAGCTTTGGGGGAGGTACCTGGAGGAGCAGCAAGAGCAGCACATGGTGCCGTTTCCCCTCCCCTGCCCCCCCCCCCCCCGGGGACTCCGGCTGCTTCCTGGAGCGGAGCGGGGCCGGGGACAGGGCAGGCAGGCAGGAAGCCTGCCCTGGCCGCGGTGCGCGGCGCTGCCACCCCGGAGCCGCTCTAGGTAAGCGGCGCCGGGCCGGAGCCCATACCCCGCACCCCTTCTGCACCCCAACCCCCTGCCCTGAGCCCCCATCACATCCCGCACCCCTCCTGCACCCCAACTCCCTGCCCTGAGCCCCCTGCCACACCCTGCACCCCTCACCCCTCCTACACCCCAACCCCCTGCCTGGAGCCCCTTGCCACACAGTGCACCCCAACCCTCTGCCACACCCCTCCCACACCCCAACTCTCTGCCCTGAGCCCCCTGCCGCACCCTGCACACCTCCTGCACCCCACACCCCAATTCCCTGCTGTACCCTGCACACCTGCACCTCAACTCCCTGCCCTGAGCCCCCGCCACATCCCACACCCCTCCTGCACCCCCTGGGGGCAGGGAGGGGGCAGAGTTGGGGTGAGGACTTCAGGGAAGTGGTTGGAATGGGGGCAGGGAAGGGGCAAGAAGAGGCGGGGCAGGGGCGGGGCCTCATGGAAGGGGTGGAGTGGGGGCGGGGCCAGGGCAGCAAGTGGTGGGTGTCAGTGATGCGGCCCTTGGGCCAATGCACTAGTCCTCCGGCCCTCGGGGTCATCTGAGTTTGAGACCCCTGATCTAGCCCCCGCGCCCTGGGGCGGACTGCAGTCTATCAGCCAATCATCACAAGCAACAAGGGGTTTGGACTGGCTGCCTTTACCCACCCTCAGGCTGCCCCTCTGCAACCCCAATACCTATGTGGGCCTAGGACCAGGCCCTGCAGCCTGGGGAGTTGCTGGCCTAGGGCTTTCCAGCCCCCAAGGCCTTTCCCCAGCCCTGCCCCACTCTAGGTCCCCGGTGAGTTCCCCAGCAGCTAGGCCTGTCTCTCTCTCCTGTCAGAGCGAGACTCCCCAGCTTCTGGCTGCCCTGACATTCTTATAAGGCCGATTTCAGAGTAGCAGCCGTGTTAGTCTGTATCCGCAAAAAGAACAGGAGTACTTGTGGCACCTTAGAGACTAACAAATTTATTAGAGCATAAGCTTTCGTGGTTGTAGCCCACGAAAGCTTATGCTCTAATAAATTTGTTAGTCTCTAAGGCTTGGTCTACACTAACCCCCAACTTCGAACTAAGGTACGCAACTTTAGCTGAAGTCGACATACCTTAGTTCGAACTTACTGCGGTTCAGACGCGGTCCACACGCGGCCTGCAGGCTCCCCGTCGACTCTGCGGTACTCCTCTCGCCGAGCTGGAGTACCGCAGTCGACGGCGAGCGCTTCCGGGATCGATTTATCGCGTCCAGACCAGACGCGATAAATCGAACCCGGAACTTCGATTCCCAGCCGCCGAACTAGCGGCTGGGTGTAGACAAGGCCTAAGGTGCCACAAGTACTCCTGTTCTTTATAAGGCCGAGTTGCTCTGTTTGGGGCGTGGCCCCAGCTGCAGCCACTTCGCCAATCAGCCGGGGTTTTGCTCCTTTCCCCAGCCCCAGCCCTCTGCAGGGCTTTTCCAACCCCTTCAGGGCTGGAGCGGGTGTTCACCCCGCTACACCCCTATTAGATAAAATAAAACTCTTTTAAAACCTGGACTTTCCCTGGGGAAACACTTGACAGTAATCCACCATATCAGTGAGATAATAAGTATCACATCTTCTAAACAGTCAATAATTCCACTTCTGAGTCCCCCCAGATTGATGGGCAGTAGCAAGCACCAATCCTTTCACTGCCTTCCTGTCTCTTATTACGTCAGTTTAAGCTCCTTGCATGCATTTTCAAAGTCCATCTGAATTTCACCCCCACTTACATGTCTCTTAGCTGCTTCTTTTGTCTCCTTTTAACCACCCTCAGCTGTATTTTCTTTCATATATCACACTATGCTTAGAACGGCCTAGCACTCCCAAGATGCACTCAGCCTCCTCTTTCAATTGCACTTCTTTCATGAGACCTTTCAACATGGCTTGCCATCTTCTGCATATGTGGTTTCCCTGTGGGTTGTATTTCCCTCTGTGAAATTGATTTTCAGTTCCTCAAGGCAGAGCCTGTGTGCTCCATGTGTTTGCAAAATGCCTTTACACATATCACTCCATTACTCCATAAATAATGAAAACAGGACACACCAAATCTACTGTTGATCTGACTGTGGGAGTGTTGGTGTTACCGCTTCTGAAGCCAGTGTCTGTACTCCAGCTCCTCCGCTTCTGTCCCTTTCTGAAGTGGTGTGGTTACTGCACAAAGACTTCAAGGATCACAATAGCAACACAGCTCCTGACTGAGCTGCAGTGCTGCGGGATGGGAGGAGGGACAGGGAAGAATGCAGGTGTCTCTCTCCCCTTTAGGCAAAGGTCTGACAGAATGTGACAGAGATGAAATCAGTAGAGTTCTGCAGACATTAACTCAACAATCAGTAGAATTCAATATTACTCCAGAGGGCATTCTGCGCCAAAATTTAAAAATTCTGCGTACAATATTTTTATTTGTCAAATAAATGTGAAAGCTCCAGCATGGCGTTGGGGAGCACAGCACAGAGATGGGAGATCACTGTGCAGCTCCCCTTTCTCCCCCCTCCCACCTCCCCCAGGACACAGACTCAGCGGTGAGGCTGCACTCAACACTGACACAGCGCAAGGAACGGGCCTGCCCCAGAAACGCCCCCCGGCCCTGCCCCTCCATATCAGGTGTGGGCAGGCAGGCTCAGCAAGGCAGGATCCAAGTGTGGAGGGGCTTAGTGGGGGGGACAGGTGTGGGTTGAGAGGGTTCTGTGTGGGGCAATCTGGGTGTGGGCAGCTCAGTGTGGAATCCAGGTGTGGGGGGGATCTGGATGTACAGGGACTTGTTGGGGGGGTTCTAGGTGCAACAGTAATGGGACACTGCAGGGGGGTCCAGGTGAAGATGGCTGGGGCTCAGGTGGGGGGGCTGGGTGTAGGGGGGATAGAGCTCGGCAGGGGGGTCCAGGTGGGGGGAGATCTTGGGGGGATCCAGATGCTGGGGGGAGTGGGACTCAGTGGGGTGGGGCTCCAGGTGCAGCTGGTTGGGGCTTGGTAGGGTGCGGATTCAGGTGTGGGTGGCTCGTTAGGGTTGTCCAGGTGCAGGGGGAGTGGAGCTCATTGGGGGGGGTTCTGGGTATGAGGGCGTCTGGATGCACAGGAGTTGGGCAGATGCAGGAGCAGCTCCCTGTATAGTGATCCTTCCCCCTGCAGCTGAGGAGCGATGGGTGCAGGAAGCGTGGGGCAGGGGCAGAGTTTGCAGAGTTTCCTACAGCTGGGGGAGAAATCTGGGGGTGGGTCTGATGTGGCCCCGGATTCTGTGCAAGGGAAGAGAAAGTCCTGTCCTCCCCAGCACAGACGGGACTAGCAGCTGAGCTCGGCACAGGGTAGGAGCCACCAGCCATGTCTTCCCCAGTCCGCCCCCAGCACCACAGTGATTTACCTCTCTGCCGGCTGCCCTGGGCACCCGAAACATGCTGCTGGGGTGGGTTGCATGACCGCTTTTGTGGCTTCCCTTTGCTTCCCCATCCAAAAGTCATTTTTCTGCGGGGAAGCAAAGAAATCTGCGGGGCACATAAATTCTGCACATTTGCAGTGTCGTAGAATTCCCCCAAGAGTACAGTATGGAATTGAATCCTATCAAATTTGATAGTAGAGCTGGAGCTCACTTAAATTTTATAGGATCATTAAAAACAACCACTTATAGAAAGGTTCTCATTTAATATTAATTCTTATAAAAAACATATAGGTTGCTTGAATACATTGAGAGCTATGGTTTTCCCATGGATCTCAATGCAAGCATTCCGTTAGAAAGCTATGCCTTCTCCCTCCTTTACCTCTCCCCCACTTTGAGGGGATGATGCTGTGGTAATTCCGTGCAGTGAACTGCTTGGAGTTTTCCTTCCCATGGGTTTTTAGTTTGATTTGTATTTGTCTCCATATGATGCACATAAAAATGCACCCAGTGTCATTTTATTTTCATATGCATCGCCATGGAGAGAGACACACACACATGAATGAGCAGAGTTAAACTATAAATCATGTGTGCACAGTAAATACATGACGTATATGTGATGAGAGTCATCTGTCTAGTTCTGTTAAGGCATTGTCACAGTGTCGTCACCAGGGCTTATCAGATCATGGTGTAAGAATGTGGAGTCCCAAATTGTGCAACATGTGTACAGTTTAAAAAAAATCAATAAATAAAGTGCCCCTGAAAAGGGGAGAGAATTATTCCAAACAGCCTTTGGATTTGGAAAGTTCTCAGCACAGCTGGGATGAGGTATGTGTCAGGTTTCTCCTCCCCACATTGTTTCTTGAAAGAAAGAAACTCCTTCCTCTTCCACCCTCTCATGCCCCTCTGTTGGCCCTGCAATCCTGTTTAATGCCTGTTCTGATTTATTTTCTGGGCGAGGTATCCGTCCATTGGCGAATCTGGAGCTTCCCTGTGAATTTTCCATCAGAACGTCGCTGAGCCTGTTTGTTTTTCCGTCTGGAATGTGGACATGCTCTGTTAAACTGCCAGCTGGATTGTCCGGGATGTTGGCTCACAGTCTGTTACAGCTTCTCTTTTTTCCTTTTCTCTCTTTCCCCCCCTCCCCTCCCCAAAGTTGTGGAAAAGAGGTTCAAATTTTCCGGGTTACTGAAAGGGGAGAAGGAATGGGGAACAGCCACACCTAGTACAAGAAGTACTTTTCCTATTCTCTGTGGTTTGGAAACTCATCTCTGGAATATTGGTGTTTCCAGTCTTATTTTCTTTCTTGAGCGTAATTACAGTACCACAGGGAACATCTTTATCTCCACTAGTGGAAAGCAGTTTTCTAGGGAAGCATTCGTTGTATCTGAGTGCTTTCAAAAGAGCATTTTTTTCATTCTCTTTGAACTTTCCACTATTCTTCTTTTGCACAACTATCAAGCTGTCTCCATTTCCCACTAGCCAAGGGACACAGATGGAAATAGGTGGAACCATGCTGTTCCTGGATGTAATGGCTCAGTGCTGGTGCCAGGGGTGGATGGTTGGCTGTTTAGCGCTCTCTCCCCACCACCACCAAAGGCCAAGCATGTCACTACCACAACATAGTCATCTCTCAGTGACTCAGTAGACTATACAGTGTAGCCAGCCTTCATTTTGGCGTCTCTTCTCCTGTCACATACTCACCGAGTGAACTTCTCAGCTGAGAAGTACTGAGTTTACATGTACTATTTAGCTAGAGTTGAATTTTTAATTAGGACCATCTGACCATGGGTTCGTGGGAGACCTTTGCGGTGCAACCTGACAGTCCTTATCCCTTGGGCTGAGTTTTGTGCAGAGGCTGGCTACAGCTGGCGTAATATTATTTGTATTACCGTAGTAGCTAGGACACCTACTTATGGTACAGGACCCTGTTGTGCTAGGGGCTGTACAAACACAGGAGCAATAGATGGTCCGCCCCCCAAGAGGCTTACAGTTGAAGTAGAGCTGCCATGGGGGAGAGGGGGCCTGTTTCAGATAGAGACAAAGGTGGCTTATGGCTACTCTCCTCACCCCAAACCCACTTCAGCTATGCAGAGTGTACGTATGACACAGCTGAGGGTTGAGCACAATAGATGTAATTTAAAAGTGAATAAACGTTTCATTCAAGCAGATACCATCAAAATGTGTTTGTCTGCCTAGGTTAGGCCAGGATGAAGATATTTAGTTAAAAATATTTTGATGGAAAATTGGTTTTTTGCTGAAACGAAAATGTTCATAGAAAGTGCTTGCTTTTCTCAACTATTTTCAGTTTTTTTCATTAAAAAAATAGAAACTAAATCGTTTTACAGTTTTTGGCTAAACATTTTTTGATTGCCAAAGGCTGAAGAGATTTTGATTTTCAGGTTTGGGGTTTTTCTATGAAATGTTGACATTTTGAACTGAAATATCAACAAAAACTAAAGTTTGTTAGTTTTTAAAAAAATGATGTAGAGGAGATAATCCCTTTCAGACCAGCTGTACTCTAAGTGTTCATTCTGTGCTCAGCACCAGGATAATGAAAGGTAGAGGCAATTTATGAAAACATGCATTAGGTTGAAATGGATTTATTTTTAATTTATAAAATGTCTCTAACGATCAAAGTTCCAGGTGCAAGTACAAAATTTAAAAAACGTATGAATTCTGAATAACTTAATTTGTTAAGAGAGCATACCTTTCTCCAAAACAAAGTGAAATCTTTCCCCCCTGGTAGGAGATGTGGGAAATTCTCCTGCTAAGCACTAAAGAAATCCTAACCTTGGCTTTAAAGAATTAAATGGAATTGACTTTCTCTGATATTGAGAAAGAGGAGCACACGTTTCACTTACATATGCTTTACGCCAGTGTTTCTCAAACTGGGGCCACCGCTTGTGTAGGGAAAGCCCCTGGCGGGCCGGGCCGGTTTGTTTACCTGCTCCGTCCGCAGGTCCGGCCGATCGCGGCTCCCACTGGCAGCGGTTCGCTGCTCCAGGCCAATGGGAACTGCTGGAAGCGGCGCGGGCCGAGGGTCGTACTGGCCATCGCTTCCAGCAGCTCCCATTGGCCTGGAACGGCGAACTGCGGCCATTGGGAGCCGCGATCGGCCGGACCTGCAGACGGAGCAGATAAACAAACCGGCCCGGCCCGCCAGGGGCTTTCCCTACACAAGCGGTAGCCCCAGTTTGAGAAACACTGCTTTACGCCTACTGATTATGGGCTTAATTCTGCTCTCATTTAAGTCAATGGCAAGCCCCTTATTGAGTTCAATTGGTCCCCAAATGTATATTGTATATGTACTGGCAGCGTATACTACAGGTAAGAATATATATGTTTTACATGGCATGTCTATTTTACATAGGGTGACCAGATGTCCTGTTTTTAAAGGGACAGTCCCGTTTCTTGGGACTTTTCTTACATAGGCACCTATTACCCCTCACTTCCTGTCCTGTTTTTTCACAGTTGCTATCTGGTCACTCTAATTTTACACAGCCACACTTATGCCACGTAAGTTATATCTACACAGCAGCTGGGAGGGTGATTCCCAGCTTGGATAAACATACATGCAGTAGCTCTGCTTGCTAAGAATAGCAGTGTGACCACAGCGTCACAAGCGGCGGCTTGGGCTAGCCACCCGAGTATGTACCCAGGGGTTCGGACAGGATTGTACTTGTGCAGCTAGCCCAAGCTGCTGCCTGTGACGCTGTGGCCACACAGCTAATTTTAGTGCACTAGCTCAAGCAGAGCTAGCACATGTATGTCTACCTGTGCCGGAAATCACCCTCCCACATACTGTGTAGACATGCTCTGAGAAGTGCTAAAGAAGGAGTTCTGAACCGTTGAATAAAATGTTAAAAACCTGCTCTGACTTTCTGGGAGGTTCATGCAGAGTGTGACACAAACACTTGTTTGTAAAGTGGGTTGCACACTTGTGGCCTGTGTAAATAAGTCAATAGCAATTAGCTGACATGACCAGTGCTGCTGTCCACAACCAATTGCAGGTGTGATGCCCTCTCTAGTGATTTTATTGAATTTGTTTTTGTACCTCATGCAGCAAAAATGAGAGGTGGATGCATGTGACTGCAAAAGAAAAGGCCAGGTTGTAACTCATTCTGGTGTTTTGTTGTTTGTTTCCCCAGAATGTGAAAATTTTCTGGAAGATGGGCTGAGTGGAGACTGTGCCTCATCGCAGGGTGTCCTGAAAAGAGAAACTGGAAGCGAGTCTGAACTCTTCCCCTTGCCTGGCGATGGGATGGATGACATCGTCTTTGGAAAGGTAGGGCTGTCTCAGAAGGCCAGCTTACTGATCCTAACGACCCTCCCCAGGCAAAACTCCCATTGATTTTGTGGGAGTTCTGCCTATATAACGACTAGTGATTAGGTAACTGGAAATAGATGAAGAGATAGGAAGGACCAGGCCCCTTGTGTACAGCTACAATGATGATCAAGAGGGACATGTTTGCTGTGGTTTTGCACAAAGTTTTATTGATTTCCAGCAGGGTTCATTAAAGGGGATAATTTGATTTTAACTTTCTGCAGATAGATCAAACGCAATCGGAAGAGTTGAAAAAGTACACTTTCTTTCAAGGTCTCTAATAAGGGTTGCACAGAGGCTATGAAATCCAGTGTTACAAACGTTAAATTTTTCTCCTACAAACAGAGACCTCCTGCAAAGCACTGAACTTTCCATTGGCCTCCTCTGCACTGTATACTACGGTTTGTTGGAGAACCAGTGTGATTCCATCACTTCAGTGAGAGTATGTTAAAAGGAAGAAAACACTCACTCCAGATACTTAGGGCCAATTGAACAGTGCAGAGTGGCATGGTTCCATTGCCAGGCAATAGCAATATAAGTGATAGTAATAGCTCTAGTTGTTGGGTGTTTTTAGTGACAGTGCTTCCAGTTTCCTAAGGGGCCTAAAAGTCCTGAGAGTCATCATTGGCCTGAGGAGGAGGAGGAGGGTGAAAACCAAGATACAAGATCAGACTCTTAAATGAGAGTTGCTTTGTTTCAGAAGTTGCCTTGGGTCTACTGCTTCCTGGACCAGGACAGCCTGGTATAACTTGAGAAGCAGAAACCACCCACCCTCAAATACTTCCAGCTGACCAATTTATAATGTTAAGCTGCTTGCCTTCACCCACTCTACCTGGTGAAAGGATAAGCATAGCAGGTGGCTGAAAGGGCACCTCTGGAAAAAATGCTCCAGAATGAGAAGGCTCACTAGACTCCTGTGAACAACCGTCACAGAAACCTTGGCACAAGCTCTGTGTGTATATGGTGAAGCTTAGAATTCTGCACAGATTATTATTTATCATCTGTAGCCATCCCATGCTTACCTTCTGCTCAGACATGTGTTTCCTATCTTGAGCAACTGGAAGTCGGGGCGATTTTCATGCAAACTTCCAGAGAAATGCATTTAACAAATTGACAGGTTTCAGAGTAGCAGCCGTGTTAGTCTGTATCCGCAAAAAGAACAGGAATACTTGTGGCACCTTAGAGACTAACAAATTTATTAGAGCATAAGCTTTCGTGGGCTACAACCCACTTCTTCGGATGCATATAGAGTGAAACATATATTGAGGAGATATATATACACACACATACAGAGAGCATGAACAGGTGGGAGTTGTCATACCAACTCTGAGAGGCCAATTAAGTAAGAGAAAAAAAACTTTTGAAGTGATAATCAAGATGGCTCAGTACAGACAGTTTGATAAGAAGCAAGTGTGAAAATACTTACAAGGGGAGATAGATTCAATGTTTGTAATGGCTCAGCCATTCCCAGTCTTTATTTAATCCTGTGTTGATTGTGTCTAGTTTGCATATCAATTCCAGCTCAGCAGTCTCTCATTGGAGTCTGTTTTTGAAGTTTTTCTGTTTTAAGATAGCCACCCGCAGGTCTGTCATAGAATGGCCAGACAGGTTAAAGTGTTCTCCCACTGGTTTTTGAGTATTATGATTCCTGATGTCAGATTTGTGTCCATTAATTCTTTTGCGTAGAGACTGTCCGGTTTGGCCAATGTACATAGCAGAGGGGCATTGCTGGCACATGATGGCATATATCACATTGGTAGATGTGCAGGTGAACGAGCCCCTGATGGTATGGCTGATGTGATTAGGCCCTATGATGATGTCACTTGAATAGATATGTGGACAGAGTTGGCATCGGGCTTTGTTACAAGGATAGGTTCCTGGGTCAGTGTTTTTGTTCAGTGATGTGTGGTTGCTGGTGAGTATTTGCTTTAGGTTGGGGGGTTGTCTGTAAGCGAGGACAGGTCTGTCTCCCAAGATCTGTGAGAGTAAAGGATCATCTTTCAGGATAGGTTGTAGATCTCTGATGATGCGCTGGAGAGGTTTTAGTTGGGGGCTGAAGGTGACAGCTAGTGGTGTTCTGTTATTTTCTTTGTTGGCCCTGTCTTGTAGGAGGTGACTTCTGGGTACTCGTCTGGCTCTGTCAATCTGTTTTTTCACTTCAGCAGGTGGGTATTGTAGTTTTAAGAATGCTTGATAGAGATCTTGTAGGTGCTTGTCTCTATCTGAGGGATTGGAGCAAATGCGGTTATATCTTAGAGCTTGGCTGTAGACAATGGATCGTGTGGTGTGTCCTGGATGGAAGCTTAGAGGCATGTAGGTAAGTGTAGCGGTCAGTAGGTTTCCGGTATAGGGTGGTATTTATGTGACCATCGCTTATTAGCACAGTAGTGTCCAGGAAATGGACCGCTTGTGTGGATTGATCTAGGCTGAGGTTTCTCTTTGGTTAAATCAAGTCAGATGATGGCGAACGTTTTCCAGCACGATGGGAAAGACCACAGCCTGGACTAAGTGATCTCATGTGCTGTAAATGCACTGGAAAGTCACCCTTAGTGAATGTGGCAGGGCGTGGAGCTCACCAGCCTCGCCCTTTCCCATCTCACTCACGAAATGGGGGAGGGGGACTTGCCTCTATACAGGGCTTTCCTTCAGGCAGAGCAGAGCATTGTCTCCAGTTATCTCATTCAGGGAGTTGCATGAGTTACAGAGTTCAGCATTGCTCATTCTCTGAGTCTGATCTTAATAATGGTGTTTGTGGAAGTGGCGATGGGGAGTTAAAGTAAATAATGGCAAAATGTTTTACATTTCCCCCCACGTTATAAGGTGTGTTTCCCAAAATATAACCACAAAAATGGAGGTTCAAAATGACATAGTAATCCAAAATGGCAGGAGTGTCACAGGGGAAAGAAACGTCAAGGTGTGGGGCCGAGGGAAGTGTGCAAGTAGGGTATATGATTCTTTAATGGCTCCATTACAGTGACAGGGCAAGTACTGAGGAAATTTTCATTTGCAGAATGGAAAGCTCTTATCAAATCAGTGTTCTGAGTCTTTCCCACTATGCGGTGGATTACATCTAGAGATGGGTAAAACTGAAAAGATTTAGCAATGTAGTTTGAAAGCTTATTCAAAGCTGAAATGACTTAGTTGACCTCTGCCTTACAAGCACTTTTGTCTCCCCTTTGCTAACCCTCCAAATCTAAACAGAAGGGTTCCCTTTTCCCTGTCTCTCTCCTTCCTATATGTTTGGCACCTCTTTACTACATTTGTGCCTCCATCCATTGTATATTTATAAATACCAGAAGCTTTCATCAATACTATCAAGCTTTCAGTAGCTCTTTCTGGTTTTCATTTATCTTTTTTTCCCAGGGTCCCAATAAGAGATGGGAAAAATCAGTTTTAAAAAGAAAGTGTTTTTGAACATTCATTCAAATGAGTACTGACGTCAATCAGATGGCATTTGTGGCCCTTTTTGCTCACTTTTCACAAACGTTAGTACCAGCACGTTTTGTCCATAAAAAAGTTTTCAAAATGGAAAGTGCTGTGAATATTGACATATTTCAGAGAAATGATGGTGAAAATATGCATTTACACAAGTATTGATGTTTGAATGGCCATCTTAAAGGGTTCGTGGGTTTGGGAGTCGTCCAGCTCTGGAGCACTGCCAAGATCATGTAACTTAGGTGACCAAAGACACAGCATAAATAGAGAGCTATTCATAGCAAATCATGAGTGGTAGTCACAGCAAATAGTTTATGAACGACCCGTAATGTTCATGTAACCCATTCAGCAAATGATTCTGAATTACAAATGTTATAAAAATCAGAATCTGCTCACTGCCCTGCTTCTTGTCAGGTTTGTACATGAACAGCAAGGAGTTAAATTCATTAAGTATATCTAGACCACTCTCCCAATTTGAGTCCCAAATGTTGATGAGTTCTGGTTTAGGAATCGAAGACTAATTTGTGCAGGGGAGAGAGACTATCAAAATACAGGCAGGTCGGGCTAGACATTCTGTGATGTGCACACCAGTTCTTACGTATCAGGGTCTGTGTTGTTAAATGTATAGGAAATACTGTGGAAAAGGAGCAGGGATTAAAAAAAAAATAGAGTGAAAAATCGAGTGGAAAGTGGAGAGACTGAAAAACAAATAGAGTTAATTTCAAAAAGGAGTAAAGAGAGAGAAATCCTAGTGATCAAGCACAGCATATACTGTAGGACATCTTATAGCCTGTCTTTCTTAGAGGTAGTGAGGCAGTTCTGTCCCTAGTAACTAGCACAGGCTTCCCTTTTTCCAGGTCAATATTGTTTTAATTGAATTGCGGTGGAGTGGGGGGAAGAGAAATAGATTTCACCTGTGGAAGAAAAAAGTTTGTAAACTACTTGTGTGAACAACAACAAAAAACCCAAACAAACCAAAAAGCATGTGAGGGTCTCAAAACCTCGAGCACTTTGATTTTGACCATTCCTTATTATTATTATTATTGTAAAGTTCCTGTTTCTCCTTTGGATGGAGTTACACTTGAACCTCTTGCTGCAGCAGCTGTTTGCTGTATGAAACATCCATTCTTCATAGCAAGAGTTACTATACAAATACTCAGTGAAGTGAAAGATAGCACTGGCTGGAAATCCAATATTAGTTGTTTAATATAGTCAGGAAACTGTAGGCAGAGCAGTCCCATGGCTATACGGAGCCGCTTGTGAATATCAGAAATTCTTGTAGCCTACACAAGATTGTTAACATTTCATCCATTTTAAGCCCTGCTTCTGTTCAGGGGCTCCAGAGGCTTGAGGTCCTCTGAGCAGTCAATCTCTGCGAGATGCCTGGGACTGCATCTTACTATAGGTGTGTGTGTGTGTGTATATATATATATATGTTCTCATTACTATGTGTTTTACCCATCTCCCATATTGTTCTGATTGGCACATGCAGGGTTGAGCATCACGTGCCAAAGAAACAAGAGCTCCTCAGTTAGAGGCCCTATCATCAAAGCACGACTTGTTTCTTCAGATTCTTTGCAGTTGCTGGCATCTGAGAGTCATTTACACAATGAGCCCTAAGACTCCAGCAAAATGTCAGGCTCTATTCCAGTGTTTATTCCCATAGCCTAGTCATCCTCCTCCTCCTTCTCTAGAGAGCTATCTGTGCAGTAGGCAGATATTGCAACATTCTCTTCTGTGAATGATTAATGCTGTCTAAGGTTATTTCCTGTCGTCTGTGTAACTCTATCTTCCTGGGGCATAACTTATATTGCTTGCTCATCTTAGCTTTTAAGCTCCCATTGACACTTAAAGTCACCATGCAGCTTGTGAACCTGCCCTTGCAGATATTATTAAAGAGATTACCTCTGTGAGCCAGAGGTCACACCGGAGACTGTATTCCTTATCTTTTTGAGCCACCGAGCAGTCTTACAATTTAAGCTGTGGTACACTGCCTACAGCTGGAAAAGGAAGAGAAATCCTATGGAGTATTTCCTAAAGCTTTCAATCTTGCACATAGTCGGGCAGTAGATAGAGAGTCGGTGATATATAGAGAGATACAATGATCATTTTCATGAGTGGACAGCTTGGCCTTCACTTCCCAAAATGCTAATATGTTTTAGGATTCTCCCAAAGACTTCCTCATGGGTGATGGCCCCATCTCACTAATTTTTTTACCTTCATCTATGATCTTTCTTTTCCCCAGAAGTTTCCACACTCCCCTGAACAACAGCATAAAAGAAGCAAAGGAAACTGTTTGTTTCTAATTTTAATGTTAAGACCCTCCCACTTTTTGGCACATATTAAGACCATGTGACATTCTGTGGTTTTAAAATTCCCATCACATTAATTAATCTGCCTTCCTTAAAGTTCCCAGGAGCTAGCGTATGATGATGTGGGGTTTCGGTTGTTTTTTTAATTAGCTAACACCTGGGAGCCATGGTCATACCTAGTTTAGTAATCACCCCCAACACTGGGTCATCAGAAGGGTTAGAATTGAGTACCTAAATTCATTAGCTGGAAGGAATAGTAAGCAGTTGTGATCTGTGGACCTGCCAGCACAGTTTACAAGTTCCATTAACACAGATTTTTTTTTTTTAATCTACTGTGATGGCAAATTGCTAAATTAAAAAAAAAAAATCTCTGTGTAGTGGTGGTGATGAATAGCTTATGACTATCAGACCTTGTGATATTGAGAGGTTCCAGTCTTGTGTTGTGGGTTTTGCTTTCTGTAATTTGCATCATTATCTAGGGAATTTACATGCAACTGATAAGTGGGGCTAAAAGAGGATGTTTTGTTAATGGAGTGGAGGGACATTTTCTGCATTCCAGGTTTTGAAATCTTGTACAGGTTTTTCCAACATGATGATTCCCATCTACAGATACAATCTCCTGTGCTGCACCATTTTTGTTTTTAAGTTATCATTGTTATTCCTAATGCAGCTTTTAATGGTTTTCTAATTAGCTATGCAAATTAGGGAGAGCAGACATGATGGGTCTAGCTAGCCATAGCCTGAAATATGCAATATTTCCTGGGAGATTTAACATCTTATTTACTTAAGTTAATAAATCTCCATTATAATATTTGATTGAAAAGTACAGGTGCCAAGCTACACTTTCATTGTGAATCAGAGATGCCCTTTTACATTGATTGGGAATCCTGAAATAAAAACTAGTGTGTATAATTCAGTGCTCAAGAGCAATTCTGCAATTGCAGATCAGTATGTGCAGCCCAGAGTCCTTGAGCATTATGATAATAATAATTCCGATACAGCATTTTTCATTTATAAATTTCAAAACATTTTACAGAGGAGGGTCAGTATCATTTACAGATGGAGAAACTGAGACTCAGGGAGGTGAAGTGTCTTGTTCAAGATCACCCATTGGCAGAGCTGGGAATAGAATCCAAGTTTCCTGTGTCCCACTCTGGTGCTGTATCCACTAGGCCACACTGTGTCCCTGTTAGTCTTGACTCTTTAAAATGCTTTGTCTTACAGGAAGGGAGTGTCTTTTTTAAAATAAGAAATCATTGTTATTTAGGAGAACTTTTTCTGAAGAACAGGAGGGATATTAGAGTCATGACTGTACACTGGAGGCTCGAGCAACTCGAACCTTGTTTTTTTTTTTTTTTTTTACTAAACCAGTCCAAAAGATGAAGGCAAAACCATAAATGAACCAAATGTATAAGTATAATTATAATTATAATTTTTAAATTATATTTTGATTCTATCCAGCTGTAATTTAAGAAACAAGCAAGCGCATCTATGAGGGAAAGTAATTCTGATTTTTTTTTTTTAAATAGGGATTTTTTTTTTTTAGTAAATTATTTCCATTTGGAAAATAAAAATCCCTTTGCCTGTTTTGGAGTTAGGCAGCAAAACACAGTAATTTGGCAATTTTGCACTACATCCATTCCATTTGCATCCAGGATTAATGTCCTTTAACTAACTGCACCCTTCTGGTGGTCAGCCAGGATGCAATCTTCCTGCCCTTCAGGGACTCTGTCTTAATTATGACAACAGCTTCCTGTGACCTGGAAAAGAGAAACAAACTATTTCCTTCTCTAATAAAGTATTGTTCTCATCATGACTACTAAGTAATTTGTCTGGATTTAGGCAGTTCAATAAACTGTCATCATGACATGCAAATGCCAAGCTATCATCAATGATGTAAAAAAAAAAAAAAAAATCTGTAACTTTATAAGGCTGCTTCTCCAGTTTTCTTATGTTTTTGTTTTGTTTTACCCCAAACCTCATTTAAAAAATATACTGTAATATACTTTTTTCTAACACTAATTTTGTCACTGGAATATATTTACAGAAAAATTATCTTTCATGGCCGATATTCCTTATCATGACACACAGATCATTGAATTATTTCAACCAAAAATATATACTTACAATGAGGGGGGAAAGTATTACTCATGCAGTCTACTCTGTGGATATTGATTTTTGATGGATGTGATTGTGGGAAAAAATGTATCTTGTACTTATTAAACTGATATGAGAAGCAGGGCTAATGCCCACCAAATTTGGCAGTAAGGTTTCTCTTTAAATTATGAAGTATTTTACCAACGACTGTTTTCAAACACCTCATACTCCCTTTTTAATTGCCATAGGAGCTTTTAGGTGATATTTTTGTTCTAGTACAAACGCAGAACAGAAACGTGCAGACTCTGGAGTGGTCTAATTGACTGATTTTTAAAGAGCCCACGATGTTGGACTTTGAGGTGCCCCATAGTGGGAATGTGGTAACAGCATTTGTGTTCACGTTCATTACTGTTGTCTGTTGCATTTGTAAAGGCACATCTCTCGTCTGACAATTGAATTTGGTATTCTGTTATCTTTTTGCAAATGAGATTTGACGGACTGCAGCTCCCCGAATGCTCAGTTCCTGTTGAGTATCAGTGAGCCTGCTAGTTGAAGACAGCGACAAAGCGTCCTGTGGCACCTTATAGACTAACAGACGTATTGGAGTATAAGTTTTTGTGGGTGAATACCCACTTCGTCAGTCTATAAGGTGCCACAGGACTCTTTGTCGCTTTTTACAGATCCAGACTAACACGGCTACCCCTCTGATAGTTGAAGACAGTTAGCCACTGTGGCTTTGGTGAATAGTCCATTATATACAACTGGATGGATCATTCGGAATATTATTATTTTAAATGATACAGTGCAGGACTCTGCAGGAATATACATTGAAACTTCCCACATTGGCCTTGAGTCTGAAAGTGATGTCATCAACATGCTTGTGTTTTTTATACTAGCCATCAGGAACACAGGATAATCATAGACTCGCGTTAGGATGTATTGTCAGAATGTGGCCGATAGCCGAATAGAGCTAGCTGGGGTTCCACTTACTGCTTTTGGAGCAAACTAAACCCAAGATTACAGTCTGAATAAAGACCCGTCCCACAAGGTGGCCAATCCTGTGGAATAGTATTTTTCAATTATAGTTGGATTTGACAAATGCTGAAACTCCTGACATTAACTTTTTGATAAATGGAAGGTGGTGGGGGAGGGGACTAATCATTTTGTGTGTGTTTGTTTTATGCTACTGACTAATGTTCAGTTTGTGCTGTATGGTGCAGTGGAACAGTGTGTTAGCCTTTTTGCTGTAATGACTGGAAGCTACAAATCTGGTTCAGCTCACACAAAGAGGACTGAGTTTGCGGACTGAAGTCATATGACCTAGCAATCATCTGTGCCCATCATTTAAACGACATAAGTATTTGGCAGGCTTACAAATTTTTGCCTGGCAAAAGGCTTTAGGACTGGAAATGCAGGAGAAGCTACATTATAGGGTTACGGTGCATTGACAGAACTGTGAGAAGGATGTTAATAGAATAGCAGGAAGTGCTGTAGTGTCAGGATTGGATTGCGTTGGCAGAACTGAGTAGGGAGCCCAACTTTACAGTAGCAGGATGAGTTATTGGGTAGGATAAGACAAGGGAGCAAAGTTGTAGAGGGTGACTTGCGCAAATAAGAAGGAACGGGCCTAGCTTTTGTGATGACTGGCTCTGGCCAGGGCTGTCAGTTGAGATCTCTCTTAGCTAAGGTTCATGTTTTTACTTTTGCTGTAACAGCCTGAAGAGGAACAGTCTGCTTGCGATGTCACCAGTTCCAGCTCATCGGCAGACGACACAGTCTCTTTGGAGAGGAATTCCTCTCTTGGGAGTGACATATCCCTTCCACATGCTCTAAACCTCAACAGGCCTAAGGAGAGGCACACTCTGGATGGAAACGGCATTGACATGGGAGCCGCAGGGGGACGGGAGAGTGAACTTGGTGGCTCGGGCGAGATGGAAGAAGAGATGGACAGTATTACAGAAGTGCCTACCCACTCCTCTGTCTTAAGAAATTCCATGCGACCACTGTCACCATTCCGACGGCACAGCTGGGGGCCGGGGAAGAATGCTGCCAATGAGGCAGAAATCAATCACAGGAGGTGAGTGAAAAAGGCTGTTTAAAGCTGTTTACACGCACATAAGCACAGGCATGTGGGCTTTGCGATTGGCATTTGAAGGATGTGCAAAAACACGGAAAAGTGAGGTCATTCCATGAACTCTGAGGAGAGAAAGAGAGAGAACCACTTACTACAAAAACAAACAAACTAATCTTCCTGGTTTTAATTACATGTTGAACTAAAAGTACTTTATAGTACAATATATTTTAGCTTTTCAGAGGACTTAGGTCCTTATCTAAAGCCCATTGAAGTGAATGGAAACACCTTGGACCAGTCCTTAATGTAAATTATCACCACCTGTTCCTATGCAGAGGGTTTTGCTAAAGGAAAGGTTATCTGAGTTAAATCTAGGTGACCACAGAATAAACACAGCCACTATAAATCAGTAGCATTCTCACATTAAGGTGTTGTGTGGGCTGTAAGGCTGTAATGGAAAAATATAAGCCTTTAGTCTTGGGACTGGGGTGGATGGGTTCCAATTTGACTCCTGATAGAATTGCAGTATTGAATGAAGTGGACAGACCCTATACACCCTATGCCTAGGATGTTCTTCCAGTTTCCCCCTCTGCTCTCTCTCCTTTCAGAAAAGACTAGGGAACACCACAAAGGCAAGGCTTGCCATGTACCTCTTTACATCAACTACTGTGAAAAGAAATAATGTTGTTTTCCAGAACCACTCTTCCCTTGATCTCCAGTTGCAGAAAAATTCCACCCATAAAGTAACTGATTAGGAGTAAGCCCTCTGCATTCTGAGTAACTATCAAGTTCTCTGACTCCCTTTGTACCCAGCATGTTCTTACGCACATCAGCCTTTCTTCATTTGCACCGCACAAAAGTTACTCTAGTTTTACATAGTCATTTAAGATCCTGGTCCTGTTGAAACCAAGTGAGTTTGGCCATTGATTTAAATAGGACCAACATCCCTTTAGAGCCAGGGTGGTCAAAGTTTGTTCCCTAAGTCACATATATTGTATACCACTCTCATCTGCAATATGGATGTGTGGCTTGTTGAAGACTGCAGGTCCATCAGGAGTCAAATTGGAACCCATCCAGTTGACTGCTGGGAGGAGTTGTTCTCATGGGTCACAGCTCTGTATTAACAAATAACATGGCCAGAGTTGTCTGCATTACATTAAAACCAATAGTTGTCCTTTGGTTCCTGTTCAATTGCCAGAGGGCAGAGTTTGGTGACCCTGATTTAGAGATACTAGTCACCCTTTAATGCATGTGCATAAATCCCCTTGACATTTCTAGATGTTATTTTCATGCACTGAAGAGAAATTATAGATCCTTAAATTATAAGTTTTATTTCCTCTAAAGCTAAACTTGAGAAACCATTCGGTACTCGGAAAGTAATATGCATTGTTTGTTTTGTTACATGACTTTGTCACCCCTTTCTGGACTTCTTTCCAGGTCCCGGGATGACACACAAATAAATAAAATCACACCAATATTTTAAAACCGCAAGAGAGGCAACTTCAGAGATCAAAGCCAGTTTATGACAGACTGAGTCTATAAGCTCATAAATTAATTTAGAAAGATTTATTTTTTATGTACTGAACTTATTATGTAAGGATTTCTAAGGGTAATAAACTCTGCATATTTGGCAATTACAGCTAATGCTAAGCAGATGGAGTTAAAAACTTCTGAATCAGAGGTTGGATGGCACAGGTTGGATGTTTGTGACATGGGAAAATATTCCTACTGTAAATGATATATTCTTTTTTAAGTAAAGAAACAGAGAAATTATTTTCATATTTTCACATACACAGCCACCAATAGACAAGGGTGTACATCTGGCTGAAAGGTGATTTGCAAAGGCAAAACCAGTTGGGGTTTTGCACCTTTTTGCTTATTTATGATGCATAAAGGCCTGGAAATTAAGTTTTATTCAAACCCAAATCTCTATTTGGTTGATTGTTTTTTGCTAATAACTATTTAACTAGAATATTTTTGTTGGGATTTAACTCCTCCATCCCTTCAGTTAAGGGCTGAGGGCCTGATCCAATTCCATTCAAGTCAAAGGTAGTCTTTCCATTGACTACAATGAAAGCTGGACCAGGCCCTGAGAGAGCTGCCCATGTGAGACTCTACCCTCCCCCATAGGTCCTCTAGCAAAAGCAGGGAATAACAGATTTGATATTCTCTATATTTCTATGGTAAAAACATTAGTGGAGCATAATCTTTTTATTAAAAAGAAGAAAAAGACAAAACCTGTTGAGCGTCTTAAATATCTTTTAAATATGGTTTTTAAACCATTTTTTTCCTTTATAAATCTCATGAAGAATACTTATAAGGCTCCAATGGAGCATGCTTATCCTTGGTAATTCTTAGAGTTCATACTGAGTTTTATACATCTCACATGGGGTGGATTGCAGCTCATATAGACATACTCAGCTAACGTACCTAGTTATTCGGCTCAGGTACAGGTACTGGAGCAGTACAGGGTTCATGGTGGACTGTACAAGGCCACTTGGAACCCAGGGCTAGCCCACACTGGAATCATGCTACCATGCGTCACTGCTCCTGTGTCCAAGTTAGCTGGATTATAGCTGGCTCGAGGATGTCTCTGTGAACTGCAGTCACGCACCATGTTTTCAGCATTGCCATGCCTTCAGATTGCCACTAATTGCCATGTTTTTAATGCCCTTTTGAAGGAAAGAAAAAAATAGATTTTTCACTGATGGTCCTTTAGACTTTGTCTACACTACCACATAGAGCTGTTGCCAGTGAGGGTTGCTAACAATGCCTGCTGTTGAACTGGCACTGAGTAGTTTGTCCTTGTCTACACATACAGCCGACCCGTGACTGGCACCTGCTTATATGCAACCATTGTCAGTGGCCATTATACTTTGTTCGGTAACAAGGCCTTACTATGAAATAGAGGGAGAAAGATAACTTCATAGAAGACACATTTCTCCCTTAAGTGCTATAGTTTTCATACTCCCCTTTTCATTCCTTCCTTCTGCTGTTTGTTTTTTTGGGGGGAAGGGTGGGTGGGAGGAATGGGTGTTTTCCCTTCAGCTGTCATTTGTTCATTTTGTTCCATTCTCATCTCTGACCGCTTTCCATGATTCATTTTCAGTTCAATGCGAGTTCTGGGGGATGGTATAAGGAAGCCTCCCATTCATAGGAGAAGGTACAGAGCCAACTAACTTGACTAACCATTTTGCATTTGAATGTCTACTAACTTCATACTCTCATATTAGTTAATCCAGTTTAGATTCAGTACTTCTTGGAACATTTGTCTTATACAGAGACACGCATCCAATTTCATCGCTCTCACCCTTAGCCTGACACAGCCCGGTTTTTACAACCTTCAGTGCAAGCTGCAAAGTCATTCTTTCTAGGGCTTTTAGTTGATGGGGTGGGTTGAAGGATATTGGAAATTGCGGATTGGAAGCATCCAACAAAATAATATATTTAGGACTGGAGGTTGAATTTAAATGGGCAAGTAATTGTTTATTTGTCTGTTTGCCTTAATTATTGTTTAAAATGTATCAGAATCCCTAGATCTCCAGGATAGGCATGTAGGAACATATTTGAAAATAGTACAGAGGATACATAATACACTTGGTACACCTGCAGCAGCTGATTTGCTTTAATTTTAACTTTATGGGTTTTTTTTAACCCTGCCTCTTAAAAGCTGGAAAATAAGCATGATTTTCAAACCAGTTTTTGTCCCTTTCTATCTGGCAAACATTTATGATTTCTTATCCTCCCCATACATATTTATTTATATATAAATAAAATAAGGATAAGGCAAACTTACCCCTATTTTATTGTTGAAGCATCAGCATGATTAATTTATGTGAGCAGCAATGTTTACAGCTCAGGAAAGAGCTTTTTTAAAAAAAAACTGAATGCTGGTTCTACAGAAACACTATGTAGACCCTACGAAAATAGTTGCTGCTATTACTGTTAGAATTCTTAGAGGTGCAGTAGAGGATCCTTCCTTCGCTCTCCATGGCCCCGGTTTTATGGGGAGTTTTGTTGTTGTTTTTGACCTTGTCCTCCCTGCCCCACCCCAGACCCATTAATTCCTTTGATGTACCCACTTCTCTGAAATTTTACTTATGATTGTGTCATTGTTTTGACTGGAGAGACTAAGTACCTGCTACGTTGGTTCACTTCATGTGCCATGACACTCATTCTGCTACTGCCACAGAACATGGATCTCTTGTGGATAGTTGTTTCCTAAGGCCTTGTCTATAGTAAAGGGGTTTAGCAAAATATTCCCACTAGTGGTATAACTGATTCAGTTGCACCAGTGAGAATTTTTTTTCTACATGATCTTTGGCTGTAAACACAGCTCCTGGTTTTCTTCCTAGTTGTGTAGAGTGAAGCGTTAGCCCATGACAAGCCTTTGACATGGCCGTTGACCTTGACTCTCAACTCCACAGAAGCATGCGCTCTCACACCTGGCTGTAACATGCAAAAACCTAAATTCTCAAGCACGGCCTCAAGGAATTAGTGCTCTATGTGCCTTCTACGGTGTCTTCCTTTACAGTGCAACACAGACTGCACAGGCCTCAGTGAAGTACTTAGCATCTCTAATTATGATATTATAGCCTCTGAGAAGAGCAAGTGAAAGGGGAAATGGTGATATTTCCTCTGTGCTTCCCCTTGAGGCTCTCAATCCAGTATCTTCATGCGTGCTCACACCTACTGATATCCTTATTACCTTCATTAATATACTAGACTTCAGGTTATTGTTACGCCCATCCTTAATGAAATGCTATGGACTCCATTCGGCTCAGACTCCACACTGCTCTGTACTTTGTAAGGTGGCATGCAAGGATTGCCTTGTGAGCATATACATGCTAACTGCTTTTTACCAGCTGCACAGTGATAGCCACCTGACTTCTACAGAGGAGCTTGGGGTCCTTATGCTAATCGTAAAGAGAATGTGTCTCAAGTTGGCCACTTAATATCACTACTTACCTTTGCAATTTAGGTCAGATTCTTTAGTCAATGTACTCTCATTCTATCTCTTTACCACTGCCCCAGCCTCCCAGCCTTTTTGATACCCTACAAGCAAGTGCTGGAGAGGGGACAATGGCACAGCCTCAAACTAATTCCAGTCTGTAGCTGGTCACACAAATGGCTCTTCCCTCTTCTCCCTCCACCCTCCTCCCCAGTCTTCTGCCAAGGGTTTGTATATATATTGTATGACGGGCCACTGTCTTCACTTTTGCATGGTGTTGCCAATAGACTGTGGGTGGCTCACCAGCAGGATTAGAATTCTATATGTCTGTGTTTTCCACAGCTCTTGCCAAGAATTTTTATTCCTCTCTGGGACCTTCTGCCATTTCCTCCAAGCCTCCTACTCCTTCATCTCTCAATTATAGAGTTTCTGCCCTGCAGTTTTGTAGTCACACTATAAAATTAATATAGTTAAGAAATATATGTATGTAGAGAGAGATTTTATATATATATATACCCAGATCTACAGAACTGTCAGCTGTAGGTCAGTTTTCATTGTGAAGGAAATTGAATACACTCTCCTTCCCCACCTCACCCCCACAATACACACACAACTGCGTGAGTGTGTTGAACCATTGTCTTAAGGGACACACAGGTCACCTAAGGGTGTCAGCAGACTCTGAAGGTGAGAGCAGTCGTGGAGCTGTAAATGATGCGAGTTATTCATAGTATAGCAGGACACTGACTCCCTTGTGACCTTGAGCAAGTGTCTTATCCCCTTTGTTTCAGATTCTCCATCTGTCAAATGGAGATACTCCTTACCCTGTGGTGGTTTACTTAGCTGCTGATTACAAATGCACTTTAAAGGTTGTGCATGTTACAGCAAGGTGATTGTATTGATTGTATTGATGTTAATATTCTGGAAGCAATCAGAAAAGATCTTCTATATATCTGATGGCCTGCCGAGCACAGGAGCTTCACTAACAGATGCATCATGGCTAGGACCCTAACAAATTCACGGTCCATTTTGGTCAATTTCATGGTCATAGGATTTTTAAAATTGTAAATTTTATGATTTCAACTATTTAAATCTGAAATTTCACGATATTTTAATTGTAGGGGTCCTGACCCAAAAAGACATTGTGGGGTGGGTGGGTCGCAAGGCGGCGCTGTCTTCTGAGCTGGGCAGCTGGATCACGGCAGCGCCACGCTGGCTGGGAGCCCAGCTCTGAAGGCAGAGCCGCCGCCAGCAGCAGTGCAGAAGTAAGGATGGCACGGTATGGTATTGCCACCCTTACTTCTGTGCTGCTGCTGGCAGGGCGCTGCCTTCAGAGCTGGGTGACCGCCCAACAGCCGCCCCTCTCCAGCCACCCAGCTCTGAAGGCAGCAATGCAGAAGTAAGGGTGGCAATACTGCGACCCCCCCTAAAAGAACCTTGTGACCATCCTCCACCCCCCCCCCCCCAGCAACTCCCTTTTGGGACAGGACCCCCAATTTGAGAAATGCTGGTCTCCCCCCATGAAATCGGTATAGTATGGGGTAAAAGCACACAAAAGACCAGATTTCACAGGGGGAGACCAGATTTCACAGTCCGTGATGCGTTTTTCATGGCTGTGAATTTAGTAGGGCCCTAATCATGGCCCAATCAGCAGCCTCAATATGAGGCTTTAATTCCTAGACAAACTGCTGGTGGATACCCTCAGACTAAACACCATGGGTTCTTCAGTTAACTGTTCTTACTACTTTATTCATTGAGGGTCCTTGGCCCCGTTTCTGAGTACTTCCAGTTTTGCTTGGAGTGCTGGAACAAAGAGGGGCAAGGGAAAGATGACTTTATGCCTCCTTGCACTGCCTGTATTCTGGGGCCACTTGTCCCCTGCCCAACCCCTGATGTCAGAGCAGCTCTAGGGCTGCTCAAACGTGCGTTCTGTTTCCCATAGCCCCCTAGGCCAGAGCACAGTGCTCTCTGGCCATGCTTCCTACCTGGGAGCTGGGAACAGGACCAGTGTAAGGTTACACTGGTGGCTCTGTGTTGGGGCAGGACCTTTCTTATGCAATGGGTGTTTCCTGGGGCAGTTTTCTGCCCCCTTTAAGCACCACAGCTGAATAGAAAATCAGTTTCTCTGAGCTCGAAGAGTCTGCAATTGGGCTCCGTTGGGCATTTTTGTAGGGCCAAATTTAACTATGTAAATGCTAACTCGCAAAGAAATAATAATTGAAACCATTGTTTAAAATGAGAACCAAAGAAATTGTCACTGTGTTTTGAAATTCTAATGGTTTTACATGCAAGATGGAGACTGTTTGGTTCTTGGCACTGGTATTTTGACAAGAGAAACTTTCATTTCACGGTCCCTGATTCGGATTAATCCTAGATTCATTGTGAACTAAAAAGCAAGACGCATTGCCTAGTGGTTAAAGCACAGAACTTGGAGTCAGGAGAGCCGTAGTTTCTGTTCAGGCTCTGACATTGACTTGCTGTGCAACCTTGATCGGATCACTTATTCTCCTCTTCATTCTTCCCCATCTGTAAAATGAGGTTAATATGCTTACCTGATGTGGGGGGAGCTTAATCCATTCAATGGTTGTGATGCATTTTTCAGATCCTTGGATGGAAGGTGCCATAGTAGTGCTGATTACTGTTGTTGTTAATAGACCTGTTACCTCATGGCCATTTGCTTTATGTGAAATTGGCCTTTGTGGGTCTCAATCCCATTCTCTCTCTATAAAATGCTATGGCTTGGCTTGACTGGGTTGCATATGCCAATTAAATGAATAAAAAGTTCCCTCACAGCTGGTACAGATTTTCACCCATGGCTGTGAGCTCCCCTGTCAGCTCCAGTTCAGTATCACCACCCATTGGTGGAAGCAGTTCGAGGGAAGCTTGCACTGTTCCACTACCTGCACCATCCCTGTTCTGTGGTAACTAACAGGGCTTTAGTGTCCTGGGACTGCCAATCTGGTACCTTTCACCCACCATTAATTAACATACAATGCAAAAATCTTTCTAAAATTAAATAAGTTTAACCGAGTCCTGAAGCATTCCCTTTCTGTGACAATCCAATAACTGCAGCCCTTTTCCTTTCTCTACCTTTGATATCCTCAGTTTGAGCTGGTGTCCCTCTGGCGTACAGTACATTACCATGGGTGCTGACTTTAATTGTAGAAGGTATGGTATAAATAAATGTGCAGCAGCAGAGGGGCATTGCATACACAGTGTTGTCAGCTCTTTGTGTGGTAGTCTGTTTCTCTGTTGCTCTGGCTGGAATGTGCTTGTGTCTGCTTTGTCTGTTCCTCAAGTCACATTTGGTGTTGTGTCCTCCAAAGACTGAAGTACAGGTGAAGGTGTTGGTTAGTCTCTGCTAGTCTTGAGTGTCAGAGAAGCTGCATTAGTCACCTGGAGCTGCTTTTTTTCTGTGATGATTTTTAGGCACATCTTTCCATACAATCAGAGCAATGAAAGTGACAGCAAAAGAATCTAAGCCAGAGTTAATGAGAGACAGCAGGGATCGGCAACGTTCAGCACGCGGCTCGCCAGGGTAAGCACTGGCCGCGGTTCGCCGTCCTGGGCCAATGGGGGCGGCGAGAAGCCGCGGCCAGCACATCGCTCGCCCGCGCCGCTTCTCGCCACCCCCATTGGCCCGGGACGGCGAACCGCAGCCAGTGGGGGCCGCGATCGGCCGAACCTGCCGCATCAGCAGGTAAATAAAACTGGCCCGGCCCCCCAGGGTGCTTACCCTGGCGAGCCGCGTGCCGAACGTTGCCGACCCCTGAGATACAGTTGTTTTCCTCCATACTGACTGATATTTTGTAGGCATTTACATTCATACAGACTGCTTCTAGTACAATGAGAGTTTTTTGCTCTCTCTTGAGCAGGGAAGCTAGTCATTTAAACCTCTCTAGAACAAAATCTGATAACCACAGACTTGGTTTTCCCAGGCACTTAAAACTTGCGTGTCTTGTAGAAAGTCCAGAGTCAGAATTAATTATCACCGGTGAGATCCTCAACGGAGGTACATTGGCAAAGCTGAAGATCTGGACCCAGATTTATTTTTGCCTCAACAGTTAAAGGATAGAATTTCCAACTGTGTTTTCTGGAGGCTAGATAACTCTGAAGTTTGGAATACAGATCATTTACTTTAGAACACTGATTTAAATGTGATCCAAATACAGTAGGTAAAAACCACAGCGCATTATCAACTGATGACTATTTGATGGCATGTCTGAAGAGAGTTGCTGTTCTGAGCCCAGTTATTAGAGGATAGATGTCAAGATCACAGCAAACTACCAGCGTGATTTTGGGCTGCAAGAATAAAAGCCTGTCCTCCCTAGATAATAGGAGTGGGACAGATTTCCCCAAATTTTACAATGCATGCTATAGCTAAATACAATGCAATTAAAGGCTTTTGTGAATTGATAAAATTGCAAATTCTGTGATTTGTCTGCCTCTCGTTTACTAACTTGAAAAAATCTTTGGAAGACGGATGTCTGTCTCTTCTGATTTAAGATTTACTTCAGCTTTTGCTTTCGAGACGATACATGTTTGTCAACCATCAGCTCCTCCAGCGATATGTAGAATACTAGTATCCATTTGGTGTCTACGTGGATTTAAAGCTCCACTGTACATTACAAAGTATTTTATTTTTCCTTTTAACACGTTTTGAATATTAACTCAATAGTGAGTTAGATTTCATGATTAACCTTGAGTCCAAGTGTGTTGTACATATTAAATGTTTTCTGTAAAACACTTGCCCCTTATCCAACCACAGCAATTTGTCAGATAATATACGATGCATAGAGAGGACAATCAAAAGAACATAAAAGTGTCACTGTAATTGACATTTTGTCTTCAGTACTCACAGGCCATTCAATAGCAATTGATTCAGCTCCAAAATTTGAAAAAAAGAAGTATTTGAAATGCTAAGGTTATATAGCAGGATCCTATCTGAAAGATGTCAGGAGGTGCACTGGGACTAATTTGTTCATCTTTCACCTTTAGAAAGAGGGGTTGAAATCCTCATTCATGTCAAAAATGAAAATGTGTGTATTGGTGTCATCTTTAGTTCCTACTGTATATTGGACCATAACAAAAGCCACCTTTCTCAAGGAAGGCCCTGGATCAGAATAGCAGCGTTTGCCGCACATGAGAATTGAGCTTCAGTGATAGAGCTCTGTTGGGGATCTAAGACTGGCATAGTTGGGGGCACTGCAGGTCAGGAATGAGGTGACTCTACAGATCTGTAGGGTGACCCAGGCCTGGAATTGCAAGGGACGCTGCAGGTCAGCATTGAGGTGCTGAATACAGTGCTTTTGATAGGACGGTGAGGCTGGGACGATAATGTAATGTGTGGCAGCAGGGAAGGGAGGTTGGTGTTGCCAGTGAGAATTGAGCTACGCTAGCGTGGCTCTTCGTAGGGAAAACTTGCATATCAGCAGCCATCACTGTGGCTGAGTCTGGCCAACTCTTTCATAAGCACCAATGTTGCAGACAAATGCTTTTTGCTTTGTTTTAAGTGATCATGTCTGGCTCAGTTGGATAACCTAGCTGCAGAGGCAAACGCTGAAATGTGATTCATTGGCCGATGGAGACAGCACTTATTTAATACTTAGATTTTGGCACTAATGCCCTGCTTTCTGCCAAAGCCTTGTACAGTGGCAAATGCTAAGCAGCATCAAGGAACATCTCTGCGAAGAAGAGTTGTACACATTCAATATATTGCTGTCTATAAACCAATGGCTTCATAGCTGTGGGAGGGTATAGAACATTTCAGCATAGAACTTCTGTTCAGGGGCAAATAGCATCAGGATATACCAGCTATGTCTAACTTAAATTGAGCTGCATCCAGTATATAAAGAATAGAGAGAATAGAATGAGTTGGAAATAAGCTCACCTAAGAAAGCTCCCGGTTTTTCTTTTGCACTGTTCAAGAGAGTGAGAAGGAGTCCAATAACACAGAAATGTATTGGTCCATTATTCTCACACAACCATTTGCCTGAGTGTACCAAGATACTGCTGTCTGCAGTGAACACGACAAGCTGCTACCTGCAGTAGGTCACGTATATTACTCAAGGAAGTAACACAAACTGAAGGAATAATATACGTTTCACTCCACGGTGAATGTCGAGGTTGCATCCTTTTTGAATTAGAATGTGTCTCATGCACACAGTTCAGGCGCCACATTGTATGTTAAAGCATTAAGAATTTTCAGGGTCTAACCTCTCTGATTTTTCTTCAGTTACAGCCTAGAAGGCCTTGCAGGAGACTCCGATGATAACAAGAAGCCCTCCTCAAATTTAGAGACTTCCTCTTTGAGTTCCAAAGACCTCAGGCGAAGTCCACTTGCTAGTGACGAACGTGGCTCCTTGGTCTCACTCACTGAAGAGGAAGTAGAATCTGAGCAGGGGGAAATCGGAGGCTTTGACCGTCAGGTAAAGCTGTACTTTTCTTATTGTTGGGTTTTCACAAAACTCTAAATCAAAGGCTCCAAAACTTTTCCCAAGTGAGGGTCCTGTTTGCATGCATAATACAGAGATATTCTCATCTTTAATATAGATATGTGCCTGGCAAAGGCTAAAAGATGCGTCACTCCCACTTGATCAAAGCGACCTTGCTACTCAGCCATAAAGGCAGCATGGTTAGACCGTAGGACAGGGAACAAGTAACTCCTGAGTTTTCTGCTACGGACTGGATGGTCTTGGAAAAGTCACTTTGCTTCGTATAATGGAGTTAATAACACTTCTCTTATAGAGATATTATGAGGCTTAAAAAAATGAATGTTTGTGTGGCACTCTGAAGATGTGAAGCATATATAAGTACTAAGTATTATTTTATCTGTTAAGTTTTTTAGGTTTATACCCATAAGAAAATGAGGACCTTTCTCTTTCATCATAACCTGTATTCTGATTTTTTTATTGGTCTCATCCTACTGTTACAAGCAGCAACTAAATGCAATATAACAAATGGAGAATTATGCAAATTTAGGTTCACCTTCTTGGAGATTTAATCAGGAGAGATGGGCGTGTGTTTTGTGGACATGTATCTTCAATCTGTTTTATTAAAAAGGCAAATATATTAAATGCATTGAATATCTGAAAGCCACACTTCCACCATAATACAGTAACTCCTCACTTAACGTTGTAGTTATGTTCCTGAAAAATGCAACTTTAAGTGAAACGATGTTAAACAAATCCAATTTTCCCATAAGATTTAATGTAAATACAGGGGGTTAGGTTCCAAGGAAATTTTTTTAGGGCAGACAAAAGGCATTATATACTGTACAGTACTGTACTGTGGTTGGGAAGTGCCCCTGGCTTATCCCACACAGGCACAGCCTGCTGAAGGCAAGGATGCTAGGAAGCACCTTCGCAGCAGCAGCTTCCCTGGAGAAGAACAGGCACCAACTTTGCCCGGGGGATGCTCCAGGCCCATCTCTTCCCATCCCCGCTCCACTCCAGGCCCACCTCTTCCCACCCCCGCCGCATCCCCGCTCCTTCCCCCGCCCGGAAAGTCCTAAGCTGTTTGGCGGTGCTTAAGGCTTTCTGGGAGGGAGGGGGAAGAGTGGAGACGCCATGCTTCCCCACTCCTGCCCCTCCCTCCCAAAAAGTGCCGGGAGGGAGGGGGAGAAGAGGAACTTGTGCAATGCTCCCTTGTAAAGTCGCTGCTCTTCCAGCCAAACAACATTATAAGGGAGCATTGCACAACTTCAAACGAGCATGTTCCCTAATTGAGCAGCGACATAACTTTGAAACAATGTTAAGCCAGAGGACGTTAAGTGAGGAGTTACTGTACTTCTCTGGGCAGACACAAAAGAACTGGGGGTTATTCAGCTGCCCCTGTTTAACTGCTGGAGATTGTCTTTGTTGACTGATCCTGGCACATTGATTTTCTTTGACATCTTCATGAGTCTCACATAGAGGAAATTGGTGTTGCTTAGTGCATCTGTCACTTGAGCATCAAACTGTTGTTGAAAGTGGCATCTGAGGGTATGTCTACACTACAGGATTAATCCGAATTTATATAATTCGAATTTAGGAAACCGATTTTATAAATTCGAATGTATTCGGCCACACTAGGCACCATTAATTCGGTGGTGTGCGTCCAAGCTACCGTAGTAGCATCGATTTCCAGAGCGTTGCATTGTGGGTAGCCAATAACATCTAATTGCCAATAACATCGAATTGCGGCCACACTAACCTTAATTCGGATTAACAATACCGATTTTGACGCTACTCCTCTCGTCGAGGAGGAGTACAGAAATCGAATTAAAGAGCTCTTTAATTCGAATTAAATGGCTTCGTTGTGTGGACGGGTCAAGCGTTAATTCGAATTAAAGCAGCTAAATCCGAATTAAAGTCGTAGTGTAGACCAGGCCATAGTCACAGCCTAAGTAAAGGTGAAGGGAGTAACCAGGGCTCATGAGAACTGATCTGTGAGAGCTGGCTTTACGATGTGGGATTGTATCTCTTAGCCATTGCTTTGATGAATGGTGTTCATTGAAAGTCCATTGTTACAGCTACATACCCTCAGTGTCAGACTCTTGCCATTTTGTACTGACAGCTGATGTGTAACCTTGATTTATGCATTCCCAATTAATAGGCTAAGGATAAGCAATAGAACCAAACTGAACTCTTTAAGGTTCGAGCTTCTTGGGCAGTAACAGATAATTTAATGTAATGGAGGACTGTGAATGACACAGTGAGGGACAGCATTAAAGACTTTATTTAAAATAAAATAATTAGTTAAAGCAGACAGGCATTACAGTATAGTCATACACTGCATTTATACCCACATTCCAGGATAAAATGGTGCATCCAGGCTGATCAGTCCCAGGATGAGAAGAATGAGTATATAATCCTTTCTCTCTCTGGTACTCCAAATTAGCATACTACTCTTTATATAATCAATTATAACAACACCCCTTAATTAATTAGCATTAGGCCTACCTTTTACCGTATTTACCATAATTAAATATTTTCTACTTTCTCATTGGTTGTTTAATATTACACATAATCTTACTTAATGTCTACGTAAATATCATTCCAATAACTATCAATACAGATAGCATTCTTCTAAAATATTCACATTTTGTCTAAGACACATGTTAAAACTAGTTAAAACCAAAATCTGTTTACAACATGGCCTAAGATTGTGTCCGAATTTATCTCTAACTTGCCTCTAAATTATCTCACTTTACTCATATTTTACTAGGCCTTATTATTATCATGCCCAAATTTAAGGCCCAAAAGCATATTTTCTACTTACATTTCAGCACATTTCTATTTAACATAAGCAAATGTCATCTCTATAGGCTACAGCTGGCGGGGTTGAAATCACAGCAGTATTATTCATTGGTCATCAGACAACAAACATACATTTTATTGGCTTGCCAGAGAAGAAAGCAGCCTGTGCTTGCCTCTATTTTTATTACATACTTACATTTGTTTCCCATTTTTAAAGACGTTGCATTTCACTTTTACAATTCCTCTGTGGTTTTGTCATGCTGCAATTCACCGTTTTTGTACCCTACCACTCTAGTTGGGCCCATCCCTTTGGGGAAGGTATTCTTGAGTGTTTTAATGTTCCAGTATTTAAAGGGATGGGCAACTAATGCATTTAAACACTAGACTGTAGTCTGCAGTTGGGGTGAGGGCATTGCTTGGCATATCTTCTTAATAGAGTTGTTTTCTATTCCACAGACACGCCAAAGATCACAGCCGCATGGATTTAGTTTCTGTACTTCTGCCACTTCTCCGCTGACCAAATCCATTTCGCTAATGACAATCACTCAACCAGGACTAGACAGTGAGTAAACATGACTTTCCATTTGCCTTATCATCCCATATGCAGTATTCACGTACCCCTTGCTAACTCCCCAAGATAGAATCCCCCAAGCTTTCTTTCTGTCTTATTACTTGAAGTAGAGGTACGCTTCTCTACTGCATCTAATTACAAAAAAGAGGCATCACTCATTTTTAGACCCAAATTTCGCACCTTGCATACCTAGAATTATTTTACTCTGTTAATGTAAATTATTGGTATTAGAACTGATGTTTCTTGACTATATTATAAAAAAAACTGATTATGTTCATGATAAATCCTGTATCCTTTTGAATTTATTCCTCTGCTGTTACTGTAATGGTTCCTCATTTGAGGTATTACTTTTCCATATCTTGGAAAGTTGAGAGATGTAGAGATATGGAATCCGAAACTTCTGTATCCTCAGAAGAAAAGCCATAAGACTAGTGTTTAGGCTGGAGAGGGAATGGCCTTCCTGATATTTGTTCTCTAAAGGAATTTACTCATTAATATTCCTTTTACCCGGATCAACCTTTCTGTGGGTTGACGGGCATAATTTCAAGTTGCATGTTTTGAGGAGAAGCAACAGATGCAGGGGTGAAATGTCAAAAGTCTGGGGTGCTTTTCTTAAGTTAAATTCTGTGAAAAGAATAAGTAGTTTGCAAAGTCTTCTTTATTCCAGATGTGCTTGAGAAGACCACACACTTCTTCTCCTCACTAAGTGTTGGCCAGGCAGTATGTTTGGTCTGCTTTTATACAATTTCTCATTGGCTTGATGAGACCAGCTCAGAGCTTTTTCTCATTACTGAAATGCATATGATCTGTATGATCATCAGTCTTTACATATTGTGGATTACATTTTACTAAAAATAACCTGTCTGTTTTTGGCCCATTGGTCAAAATCATCCAAACAAAGTTAATAGTTACACCAGAGATTTGTTTGGCCTTACATTTATAAAAAACAATTCTGTTTCACCTAGCTTCATCATGGGGCTCCTCCCCTCAACTCAGTGACAAAACAGCCATTCAGTGGGAGCGTCACACCCAAAAGGACCTGTTCCTAGCAAAAAGACATGCTTTAAAGTAGAGAGTTTTATTTTGTTTGGAAGCTAACAGGGAGAACCGCACAGAGAGGGTGCCTTGTGACATTTTTAAGTTCATTGCCCTCATTCTTCCATGATTAATAAGCATGTGGCCTAAAAGATGTGTCCCATAGCAACAGTAAACAAAACACCACCAAATCCATCCAATAAAAAAAACTACATCTTACTCTATATTATGTCACACCCTCTTTCCTCTTTTTGCTCAAGCCCTTCCTTTTTTTTTTAAGTAAACAGTTTTTTGGCATCATTGCCAGTTGCTAACCAAACACTCTAAATAACACAGTCCCAGAAAAACAGATGTTTTTTAGAGGTCCAGAAAGCTTGGCAACCTAATGCTTTTCTCCCCATTACTTGGAAACTTTCTGTTGGGCTCACTGAGGAGATTGCCTCAGTAGAAGACTTATGCCACCTCACTTTCAAGTAAACTGTGACCCATTTCATAAAGAGGTTTCCCTCATAATGCACATTACAGGTACCAGCAAGACCTGAGCAGATAAACTTGGTCAAAAATCCCTCCCTTTTTTTATATTTGTTTTTGTCTAATTAATGTCAGCCCAACCAGAGCACTCTATATATCAGGGGTCAGCAACCTTTCAGAAGTGGTGTGCTGAGTCTTCATTTATTTACTCTCATTTAAGGTTTCACATGCCAGTAATACATTTTAACATTTTTAGAAGGTCTCTTTCTATAAGTCTATAATATATAACTAAACTATTGTTGTATGTAAAGTAATTAAGGTTTTTAAAATGTTTAAGAAGCTTCATTTAAAATTAAATTAAAATGCAGAGCCCCCTGGACCGATGGCCAGGACCCGGGCAGTGTGAGTGCCACTGAAAATCAGCTCGCGTGCCGCCTTTGGCACACGTGCCATAGGTTGCCTACCCCAGCTATATATGCAGGGAATGAAAGTGGTAACTCAAATGAGACTATGGAAATGGAATATTGTTAATCAAACCAGTTTAGGGTAGAATAGTAGGGTCAGTCTGGTGGCTAGAGCTGGGCCAAATTATGGGCCTACATTTTCAAGACTGTCTAACTTTCTGTGTGGTTAATTTGAGATACCTTAGAGAAGCCTGATTTTCTGAAAATCAGGTCCCTTTAAGATGTTTGAAGTTAGACAGCTAAAAAGTAAGGCATTCAAACTCATTAGTCATTTTTAAAATTTTTGTCATAAGGTCTGTTCCCAGCTCTGCCACTTACTGAATGTGGAAACTTGGGCAAAACACTTCACCTTTCAGTGTCTCCATTTCGTCATAATCATCATGGCAAATCCCAAAGGGATGTAGCCTCCTTGTAGAACAAGTGCCACTCAGATCGATTTTTAGCAAGGTCATCTTTAAAACAGGCATGATGATACTTCTTACCAGCCCAAGGGTGCGTTGAGTCTTAATGTTGGTGAAGTGTTTTTGTGCCTTTTGTTGGAGGATCTCACGGTATAATACATAACTTTTATTGGATTTCCAAAACTGAACATTGATCTGTTCATTACAGCATACTTAGTGTATACCAGTGTTTCCCAAACTTGGGACACCGCTTGTGTAAGTTTGTTTACCTGCCGCGTCCGCAGGTTCGGCCGATCGCGGCTCCCACTGGCCGCGGTTCGCTGCTCCAGACCAATGGGAGCTGCTGGAAGCGGCACGGGCCGAGGGACGTACTGGCCGCAGCTTCCAGCAGCTCCCATTGGCCTGGAGCAGCGAGCCGCGGCCAGTGGGAGCCGCGATCGGCCGAACCTGCGGACGCGGCAGGTAAACAAACCAGCCCAGCCCACTGGGGGCTTTCCCTACACAAGCAGCATCCCAAGTTTGGGAAACACTGGTCTATACTATGTGTCTGACGAAGTGGGTATTCACCCACAAAAGCTTATGCTCCAATACATTTGTTAGTCTGTAAGATGCCACAGGACTCTTTGTTGCTTTTTACAGATCCAGACTAACACGGCTACCCCTCTGATACTTAGTCTATACTTAGTTATACAAGAATAAATCTCAGTGATTTCATAGAAGTAAATAAAGTAAATACAATCTAGAACAAGTTTAATTGTCCATGATTATTCTGTCCACTTGAATAATTTTATAAGAACATAAGAACAGCCATACTGGGTGATACAAAAAGTCCATCTAGCTCAGTATCCTGTCTTCTTTCAGTGACCAATGCCAAGTGCCCCAGATGGAATGAACAGAATATGTCATCGTCAAGTGATCCATCCCCTGTTGCCCATTCCCAGCTTCTGGCAAACAGAGGCTAGGGACACCATCCCTGCCCATCATGGCTAATAGCCATTGATGGACCTAACCTCCATGAATTTATCTAGTTCTTTTTTTGAACCCTGTTATAGTCTTGGCCTTCACAACATCCTTTGGCAAAGAGTTTCACAGGTTGACTGTTCATTGTCTGAAGAAATAATTCCTTTTGTTTGTTTTAAACCTGCTGCCTATTCATTTCATTTGGTGGCCCCTGGTTCTTGTGTTATGCTATATGATATAAAATAAAGTTTATCCCAAACACTCAAAGGTGCCTGGATGGGAAGAAAACAGCTTGTTTTGCACAAAAACTTTAAAAATAAAACCCAACTGGGTAAACGTTTGGGGGATTTTGGCCTTATCTTGGTCTCTGCATGTGCATGTCATGTGTTGGTTTGGGAGCTGGTTGTAGGGTTGCACTTCCTCTAATCTCTCCAGATCTGTTGTTCCTGCTGCATCCACACTATCCTGAAGGAATTGGCTGATGTGCACTTAGCATTCACAAATGCTAATGCTGCAGCGTTTATATAATCAGAGAGTTCGCAAGAGCTGTTGGCTGGAATATGCTGAAGGCTGCTCCCAATTTTGGAATAACACATTTCCAGTGAGGAGAATTGTTACAGTTGCATACAGGAACTTCTAAAAATAAAAATAACTAAACTGAAGTGGGAACTAAGCCATGTCTGGGGAGCCTCTTCTCTCTACATTTAAAATATTGTGGCTCATCTTTCCTCTTTGAGAATAGTCTGACAAGATAGTAACCTAAAAAGGAGAAAAAATAATTCTTCACCATCGTGGTTTTCAGAGCGAAGATGCAGGGAACATGAGTGATTTGTTTGTCCATCAGCAAGTTTAGTAGGGTATATCAATAAAACTATAACTTAATTTTGTCTGCAAATGTCCCAGTTAAATGCCTTCCACTGGGAAATGTATCTCTGAGTGTTTTGCATTAAGCAGTGCCATTGATTCTTGAGTGTGTCACATGACCTTGACCAGTCCCTCCCATGCGTGGGCATATTGTCCAGTGACAGAGAAAACACTGTGGGAGATTTTTCATCATGTTGCTTTTTTTTGTCTGGATAATCCTGTGCATTCTGAATTTCCATTTTATCTTAAGGTACAGAACCAAAAATATACAAGAGACTCTTTATAAATGGTCAAAAAGACATTTGTTTTTCTTTTCAGTTGTTTCTTGAAAACTGAAATTTGGTTCCTTAGCATTTGTTTCCTCTATTGTGCATGCATGCATGCAAGTTTGTGTGACAAAGGATTGCTCACAAGCTCTAGGATATATGCGCTGATTTGTTATTGTGGCATTGCTCAGAAAGGTTGAGTTTTGTTGTAGGCATTGCTAGTATGCTTAAGAAAATAAAGCATTAAAGCATTTATTGTTTTGTGTGGTAAAAGACTTGAAGACTCAAAAAATTACACTGATCTTGAAGAAAGGTTTTTTAAAAATAGGTCAATTTTTCCCCCCACCAATTGTTCCTGTAGGTAACTATCTATGTTATCTCCCTATTTTCTTTAGTGACTTCTTGCAGCTAACTGCAGTATTTCAAATTGATGTGCTATCTTATGTCTGCTTGGTTTCTCTTTAAAGAAAAGGCTACTTTTGCGTGACTCTAAATTGCACTGAAAAGCAATTCCTCTCCATAAATCCTTAAAACATTTCAAGTTGAGTATCAGTCTTCCCTCTTTCTCCTTTTTGCCTCTATTTTCCCATATGGAAAATCCCTGTAGTGTTTAATAGAAAATAATAGCCACCCTATAGAATTTAATAGGGAATCATATCTGTGCTGTAGAATTCTGTAGTATGGCTAAAAACTTACAGGATTTAATAGAGAATCACACTCATCCTACAGGTTTGTTAAGAGTAACTTTATAGAATCCTACTAAATTGATATTGTTTTATCCCTATTAAATTCCATAGTACTTTTCCATAAGAGCTATTATGGCTGATAGGACACTGTGCCTCTGTTTCAAGAAAACTACTCTCTTTAGCCAAAGATTAGATGGTCTCCTGCTATTAAGGCACTTCTCTTAAAATAAAATAATTTAAAAAGCCAGTGCCGTAGAATGCTCTTCATCTGTGTAGATTTAAGAGAGTACTGAAACATGCCGGGAGGCATTGGCCCTGGTTCCTAGAAAAAAAAAACAGACCAGGAGAGAAACATCGTCATTTCACAAACTGCATTAAATTAAGAAAAAAAGCAAAACATTTAAGTATGTGATAGAATTATACTTATGAGTTTTGCGAGCTTCAGTCCCGTTACAGGGGTCCACGTCACAAAATAATGTGGCGCCCTAGTTGGCAGACTCATTAAAGTTGGACTGAATAGGTCATGGAGTTTCGTCCTCCCTATAAGTAGTTCCTGTAGAACAAGAGGTTTGCCCTTTGAAAAGAATAGTAGGAGGAAGGCTGCTTCTGTGAATGCTATATTTGTTTGAAAGATAAACTAGGGAGTTTAGCTCTCCAGTGCTATCAATTCAACACCTTTCACAAGCATAAAATTAACTGGATCTTTTAAGAGCGGCAATGGTGGCAACAACACAAAATAAATAAATAAAGCCAACAGTTCAGCAACACTGTATGGCTGTAATAGCACCTGATATGCCATTTACATGGACAAGGTGTGCCACTTAACCATTATTTTGAGACATTGAAATGGATTCCCTGGCAGTTATCCCAATAAATTCAGTAGGTGCTGTTTATTCTGGGATTTTACTGTATTTGGAAACATAATTGTTCAAATATATAATCCTATTGAGCACTGCAACAAAAACTGCCAGTGAAAATAAGAGAAGCCTTGACCCCAAAGTTATGCATGGAATTAAACTTGCACCTTTTAAAATAAAAATGAAAACATGCTGAATTCTTTGCTGACTATGCCTTTTCTGAAACCAGCTGCTCTGCAGATGTTTATTTTGCTTTATTTTTAGTTTGGCTGCTTTCCTCTCCTTTTTATTATTAAATGCATTTTCATGCATGCTCTAATGTCTGCTGTTAACCCACTTCTCAGCCCAGAGACGGACTCGACCATGCGGACGAATCTCCTTCTCCTTCAACATCTCTCCGCTCATCCCTAAGTCTAAAACTCTCTTTTCTGTTGGCTCTTCTTCCAGTGATGAGGAGGAGGAGTTGGATAGTAAGTAATCATTTTACATGAACTGCAGCCATTATGGGTGGAGGTAAAGGGAAGGTATTTCTGCTTTTTAGACCTGGCTGTTTTAGCTTGTGAGCATTAAGCTAATCTTTCCACTGCATGATGCCTAACAGCTTCACCTTCGCCGTTGTGTCTAAATGCTTCAGTAACAGCATAATGAAAGGATTGTAATCCAAAGTTTTTAATATTCCAACATCTTGACTTCTCAGCTAATTAGTTTTTGGTGTGTTCACAATATTCTTCCTTTCTGACACATCAAGGAGGCTGGAAAAGGTTGATTGTTATCAGGTCAGTAAGTGTGTTGTATCTACTGCCATGGGAATGCGAAATATTGTTGTTGGTCTTTTAAAAAAAAGATTATATTGTGGATATTCCAGCACGCTGGGAATATCAGTAGAGATGGGACCCCAAACCATGTGTGTGGATCTGAATGCTCATAAACTGCACTGGCGAGAGTTTGTCCACTATGGGCATTTGCAGTCTGAGCATTGATTCGGATTAGAATTTCACAGCTGCCCCGTTCTCTAGTGAGTTAAAAGCACACATCTGAGCCAAACGCTTAAATTTCGGGAGCTCAAAATCTGGGTCCAGATTTTTTGAGGCCACGCCTGTAGTGTTTTTCCCTCCAGGACAAAGATGTTCATGCAATGATTTGGGGTTTTGGTTGGTTGATTGGGTTTTTTGTTATGGCTTACCCCTTTCATTGTAGTAAAAGAGACTTCTTCCCAGCCAGACTTAAAAAAAAAAAAAAAAAGTCATCCTGCCAGAAGGCAGAGTGACCATTTAAAATCAGAATAGCCCAGACTGTCTTGTGTTCTTTCCCTCAACCATCCCGTTATGACCAGTGAGCTTTAAAACTTGAGTTTATTACTTCCCCAGAACATAAAAATGTTCCATAAGCTGGGGGCTCATCACTTGGAAATGAGAGAGGAGGAGAAAGACCTGGTTGTATTAATCATCTGTAGGATGACTATGAGCTACCAATGTAATGCAATCACAGAAAAAACAAATGCGATCCCGGGATGTACCAAGTGAGATATTTCCTGTAGAGATAGGGAAGCATTAATGCCATTGTAAAAGGCACTGATATGTCCTCATCTACAATACTATGTACAGTTCTGGTCACTCTCTTGAAGAAATATGAGGTCAATCTGGAAGAAATATGAGTTCAAACTAGCAGAAAAGGGCTACTAGGATGATCAGGGGAATGGAGAGTCGATCTTACAAGACAAGACTAAAAAGAGCTTGGCTGGCTTAGCCTATCAAAACAAAGGCTGAGAGGGGATACAGTTGCTCTCTCTAAATACATTGGGGGTAAGCATCAAAGTGGGATAGGAGCTATTGCAATGTTGGTACAAGAACAAATGGGTATAAATTGACCATGAATAAATTTAGCTGGAAATAAGGTGGTTTCTAACCATCATAGAAGTGAGGTTTTGGAACAATAGGAGTACAGGGGGCAAACTACCACACTGCTTGGAAGATGGAACTTGACACCTTTATAATCTGATTATATGATGGAGTTGCCCGCGATAACAGGAGACTGGACTCAGTGACCCAAGAGGACCTATGTCCTGTGCTCCTACTTCGCTGGGTGTTTGTTGTAATCCCTCTCATTCAAACAGTTCTGTGATGGCTTTATATAAAGGTTGCTTTAGCCACAGGTATTTTTAGATACAATAACCCTAGACTTGTATTTTTTCCACCTCTCCAGGGCTCATATCTGAAAGAGGAGATGGATGCGTTTACTTTCAGATCAAGTGTGCATTTTAATTACCTTCCGCCAATATCTCTACACATCCTTTGGAATGACACGATCATATATTTAGATTGCCTTTTTTGGGGGGGGGGGACGAGTTGCAGATTTCAGATGGGTAAATTATTACTTGACGAGCTGGTCTGTACATTTTACGGAAAGTTTAGTTGGTTGTGAGCAGGCTTTTGGAATTCTTTGGCCCCCTTACGTTTAATTACTAGCTGTCCTAGGGCGCTGCAAGCTGTTTTCTGTCATTCAGGCATTCTCATTGGAATATGCCAATCCTGCAGCTTCTCCCTGTATCACGAAACTTATGAATTATTTTAAGTCCCTCTACCATGTGAAATTATTGTTGATGGTGAAGCTCAGAAGGTTCAGATAAGCACCCAAAAGTTTGGCTGCTTATCCAGACTCATTGGAGTTGCACAGTGGGGCTGCAAATCTCAGAAGAACAGGCTTTTTTAGGTGCTATCCAGTCAGGGCAGTGATGAGATTTTCTTGCTGTTGCCCAGCACTTCCTGTTTTGGTTCCAGGCAGAGCCAGGAAGCACCGGGGTAGAAGGAATATAGAAAGTATTGAGGGAGGAAAATCTCTCTGTCCATCCCTCTGTCTGTTTTTATGGCGAATATAACAGGTATCTGAATGCTGTCATACAGTCCTTTTTGAAAACGTTTAGTTTTAGGTTTAGTAAAAAGCAGTTTAGTTCAGAATTTGGGTTGGTTCTTATTTTGTCTGGGTTGGTTTGCACACCACTATCAATGATTCTCTCTGTTCAAGGTAAAGTATTGTCTCACAATACGGGATGAACAGCAACTGCATAGTTGAAATGCCATGCAGCTCAGGAATTCTCAGAGATGCTGAAAACTGGATCATGAACAACAAATTATTGCAGCTCTTGATTAAATGTTGCTTCATCCCACTTATTCTGGTGACGGTATAGGATGGTAAAATACTTCATAGGTTTTATATGGAGTGTTTAAATTCAGTCAAGCAAGATGATGGTTAAATATATAGAGAGGCGAGTGAGCGAGCAAAGAGGTTTAACCTGCGTTGATGAGTAGATTGAAGCTGATGTGAAGAGCAGAATCCACTATGAAGTTCACCATGGACAACAGTTTGAGCCTTTAAATTACTTGTTCAGTGCTTAGATACTCAGGTAATAGGTACTATTCAAAAACCGGAGATAGTAAATGGTATGGAGTTGATTGAATTAATATCATTGCACTATGTGATGGATTTGAGACAGATCACTTGCTAGACTAAAGGCTCCACAGAGGACATACAAAAAGGGTCTCCTAAACCAAGACTAGGTGACCAGGTTAGGCCACTATTTAATTCATGAATATCCAAGAATGAAAGGTTAAAAAAATAGCCTTTTCTCATGCTATTCTAGGAACTGTAGTCAGTAATCGAGACTGTATTTATTTATTTTAGAAGTGGGGATGGGACGATCCTGAAGAAATGTGGTATTTTAATAAACTTTATAGCCTCTGGGTACTGATCTGCCCTTTGCTTCGGATGCCAAGTGCTAAGTTCGTTTGCATTAGCTCTTAGCTCTAACTTCTGTTAACAGTGTTTGAAACCAAAGTACCATTGTTCTTGTGGCAATTACAAAATCCTAATAATAAGACCAGCTATGTTGCTTGCTGTCATTATAGCATGTTTGAAAATACTTTAAAGGTGTCCTTTAGAGTCCTGCCATGCCTAGTTCCTGGAGGAAGGATCAGGCATCTTTCTCCATCTGAAATGATTTATTTGGTTTTTTTAGCACTCCCAGATACTAAGCAGCTACTCAATAACATCTAACATTAGCTAGATAATCTGCTCCAAGCAGACTGTGTAAGCAGGTTTCTTGGTGAACAAGAGGAATTTGTGTCACTGGAGGACTTCAGTAGCATGTTGTACATCGTTTTTTCCTAGAGCACAATTCTGGGTGATTAAGCTCTGCCTCTGTAGACATTTCAGTGGAAAAATTAATAAGGCTTCTCTTGTTTCCCTTATCCTTTTATTACATGCTTAAGGGTTGTGAGGGGGAAATGAGCTATAATTTTATCAACTAGAATTCTGTTTTATACATGAAATAAGGACGTATTTTACAATAGATTCATTCTGATGGAGTATAAATAAAAGCGCTGAGGCAAAGTCTCTCATTTTCACCTATTATAATTAAATTAGCAGTTTGGAATTATGCACCCTTAATGTACCAGTGAAGATCATAGATTCACATCCTTTGCCTTACAGCTGGTGAATGATAAAACTACTAAGCAACCCACCTCTTTTTCCACCTCTGTCACTAACTTGGAATCCCATGGGCTGTGGTGAACATTCTTTCCCCTGGGCACATGAAGAAACATATCTGAGCCCTTAACTTCTAAACAGTCCCCTCTTTTTCATAAACTACCTGAATCCAGGAACTATGTTTTTAGCACTACTGTGGGCAAGACTTCGCAGTCTAACATTTTTGTTTAATCTTTTCCAGGCATACGATCGTTCAACAGCACCAGTAGTTCATTGTCTCAGAGGTACAGTACTGTGATGGTCTGATCTTTTCTCTGTTGAAATGGCCAAAATATAGATCTGATTGTTTTTTTAGAGGTATTGAGCACTCCTAGCCTCTCTTGACTTCAATGGGATCTGCAAGTGCTCAGACCCTCTGAGAACCAGGCCAATATTTCTGTACATTGAAGAACAGTTTAGAATCATAAAAGATTTCTTAAAATTGCCACACTGGGAATGAAGACGGGTCCATCCATCAGCTGTCTTTTCCTGAACAGTAGTTAATTCTGGATGTTTAATGTTTATTCACAAATAATAAAAGTTTAGAATATTATTATTTTATTATTAATCAACATAAATTTACACAAGACCCAAATATTATTCCCACGTTTTCCCTTTCCCTTTGTCTATTTTTTTTATGATTGCAGAGATTCTCATGTTTTTTAGATATACTTTGTTCATCCTTGCATGGCTGTAAGCAGAGATCCTCTGTTCTGACTGGATGCTTGCTTTAATAGTTCCTTTCTGCATGGGGGCACGATAGCATTTGTGGCATCATGGGAGCTGGGTCTTTGATCACTGCTTGATACTTTGTGCTACTTCTCCTGACAGTTCTGGCTTGTCTGACTTGCCCAGAAGACTCTTGAGCACCTTTTATTGTTGTTTTCCTCTCCCTTTGGTTTCTTCAGCTGACTGTTTCACTTTTGTATTCTGGCATGTCTTGGAAAGATTGTGTATTTTATGTGGAATATGACTCTTTTATGTACATCCCTACAGTGTTTCCTTTCCTTTTGGGGTGGGGGAGTGGAGGAGTGTTGGGGGGAGGAGGTATTTTAGTTTTCCCCTTTGGTGCATGTTTTTATAGGATCCGGTGTCTCCTACTTCCCTAACGTAATAAAAATGCTCCTATTTATTTGTACTGTGGTAGCATCTAGGAGCCACAGTGGTGGACCCAAGACCCCATTGAGCTAGGCATTGTACGGATAGAACAAAAAGATGGTCCCTGCCCGACAGAGCTTACAATGTAACAGCCTTATAAAAGGCTCTTTAGTGCACAGCAGTGTGTTATCTTCTGATATCTCTGACCTATCTTCTTATTTGCTGAGCACCAGGACAATCATTTTATCCACTGCCACCGCCACAATATGGCTTCTCTTTTGGCTTTGCACCCCATTTCACCAGCCCCTTCTGAAATTATTGATAGCTCAAAGTTTGACATGAAATGAACCTCTAGACCAGAGGTCGGCACATCGCTCGCCCGCGCCGCTTCTCGCTGCCCCCATTGGCCCGGGACGACGAACCGCGGCCAGTGGGGGCCGCGATCGGCCGAACCTGCCGCGTCAGCAGGTAAATAAAACTGGCCTGGCCCGCCAGGGTGCTTACCCTGGCGAGCCGTGTGCCGAACGTTGCCGACCCCTGCTCTAGATTAACAAATAAACACAAATTGAGTCCTATTTGCTCTGTTTTAAGGGACCAGTAAAAGTTAGTAGTCTAGCAAAGAACATTTTTAACAAAAGCTCCAATTAAATTGTACTGGAAATATTGGGGGTACTTTATAGACAGGGTGCTTCCCAGTGGACACTGTCCTTTGTGCAGTTTTCACTACATATCTTTCTTTATAGCCATCTGCTCTGTGTGTGTTATGGAAGACACCCGTAGTTTATGCCAATAAGTTAAGACTGAGACTGGGTATATGTAGCCATACAGAATGGGAAATTGCTGACTACTGTGTTAATGAAAAGCTGTTTCTCCCTTAAAGCAGCAGAGGGCACAATGTCATAGTTTGAGACTATGAAGTACAGAAATATTACCAAAGAAACAGTCTCTCGCAACATGTGACTGAGTGGCTGATTAGTGTTTAATCTTTAGCTTGTCATTATTCATATAAAAATGTAAACTGACAAATGAATCTGTTGGTTAGCTACAATAGCTGGATGAAAAATGTATTTGCTCTTTTAAAAAAAACAAGGTTTCCTCTAAAATAACAAGGAGTCCGGTGGCACCTTAAAGACTAACAGATTTATTTGGGCATAAGCTTTCGTGGGTAAAAAAACCTCACTTCTTCACTTTACCCACGAAAGCTTATGCCCAAATAAATCTGTTAGTCTTTAAGGTGCCACCGGACTCCTTGTTGTTTTTGTGTATACAGACTAACATGGCTACCCCCTGATACTTGACACCATGCAAATTTTCCTCTAGTTTTTTTCCCTGTTCTGCATGATCTGGAAAAAAAAAAATTAAAAAACCCACAGTCTCTGTCTTTTGGCTTTAGTGTGTCTGAAGAGAGCGGCAACTTCCTGCCTCCCAGCCCCTCCAGGAAAGATTTAGAAGGGAAAGGTGGAACAAAAGTCAGTCGCACCTTCAGCTATCTCAGGAATAAAATGTCCAGCAGCAAGAAGAACAAAGTAAGTGGCATCTGGGGCCCATGTGTTGTTATTAATCATGTTTATTATGTTAGTGCCACGTGGTTAATGTTCACCTCCCTGTGAATAAGACTTCTTAGTGTGTTGTTGAGAGCTCCTAAATGAATCCTTTTAGGCCTCAAAGAAATATGTTCAGTCTAACATAGTGCCTAGTGGTGAACAACAGGAATTACCACCGATTTCAACAGGACATGTACATTCTTAGGATGTGGCCCACAGAATGAATAACAAAGTAGGGTGACCAGATGTCCCGATTTTAGAGGGACAGTCCTGATTTTTGGGGCTTTTTCTTATATAGGCATCTGTTACCCCCCACCTCCTGTCCCGATTTTTCTCACTTGCTATCTGGTCATCCTATAACAAAGAGACATAAATGTAATGAAAACAAATTTAAATCTGATGTTTGGAAACGCTGCTTATTCTGATAAAACAAGGTGCTTTTGGTAAAAGGCAATAGGCTCATTTCTGAAAGATGCTCTTTCAAGGTATTTTAAATACTTCTAAAATCTCTGTCACGTCTGTAACAACCTCTGGGAAACTTGATGCTGTAATTGATTTCTTTACAGAGTTTGGTGTATTCTTGTGTTGGAAATATAACAAAAAATAGAATCACAGACATTAACATTTAATCACAGACATTTAACAGAATCACACACATTAGAGGTGGAAAAGACCTATTCTATCCTGTTTACTCTGTGCCCCTGCCAATGCAGGCCTGTTCTCTAATTGCATTTCCTAGTACTTTGCTCTCCAAAGGTTTCAGGGATTCAAGCTATGCAAATACCCACCACTTTCTTGGAGAGGTTATTCCACGATCTGATACATCCCACCGTTAGGTAGAGTTTTACCTGATATTCAGCCTAAATTTTCCTTTATGTAATGACATCCCATTGATCCTGGGAGACATTGGTTTGTTCACCTGGGGGCTGAGCTGCTGACATTGATTTTTAGATTTATTTAGAACAAAGCATGTATGTATTTATTTATTTTGGAGAACAAAGCAGACTATGTAAACAGTTATCTGGAGAGGGAGGAAAACTGGGTCAAAATGTAAGTGTATCAATATGGAATGTGTCCTTTTAAGGAACATGTTACTGAAAAAGCAAAAACAAATATCTAGTATTCTATAGTTAGGTTTGCTGCTGGTCCCTATATGTAAAGGGAAAAAGCTACTTTGTCTGCAAGGATTTACCCAGTTGTGCACATCTTATTGTGTCATAAGCTGTGACTGCCCAAGACAATAGTGCACTGCAAACCTTTCTAAAAAACTGCAATTTGTGTGTGCAAAGGAAAACTAGCAACACAGCAGAATTTGCAATACTAAACGGGAGTGATATAGTAATTTCCACCTCCCAGTTAAAAAGTGTCTGTGCTTTTAGCACCTGCTCAGTGATTATTTAAAACATTAGCACCTCTCCAAATTTCCAAAGCCCACAGATAAATGTATCATTCCATGCAGCTCTGAGAATCCTCATTGGCTGGAGAGATCAAGTTTCCCCTTGGTGAAACATTGCTGTGTAGGGGGGAAAATCATTGTAAAGGCAAGTCGAGGCAATAATCCAAACTAGCAACAGGAAAAGGGTGATGTATAAAGAATATAGTGCACGTGCCTTTGTGTTCAGTGTGGGTGCGAGTGCCACTCAGATTTTGCCTTCTTTCTTCTCTTCCTCATACACTGTATTCAGCCAATGTAACAGCTCAACTGGCTGAATGTTCCCCAAAGCCTTTTTGTTTTTAAAGAGATACTGCCTCATAAGTAATGATGGATTTTTCCTTTACTACTGAGTGACGGGAGTTTTTACAATTACACCGCTACCTTGATATAACGTGACCCGATATAACACGAATTCGGATAGAACGCGGCAATGCAGTGCTCCCGGGGGGCGGGGCTCCGGTAGATCAAAGCCAGTTCAGTATAACGCGGTTTCACCTATAACGCGGTAAGATTTTTTTGGCTCCCGAGGACAGTGTTATATCGAGGTAGAGATGTATATTTTTCCATTTGCTGACAGATTTGGATGGAGGTTTAGTTGAAGATATGAAACATTCATGGGCTCCATTAAATTTGAATCTCTGGAGCCAGTGATGACTCTTGCTAGATAAGTGTGTTGCTATATTTTCAGTTCAGGCAAAACAGAACTGCTTGTCTGTCCCACATGTTCTTTATGGTCTCCTCTGATCTTGTGGAGGACATGGCTCTTTAATAATAATAATAATTATTTAATAATTAAAAATAGAGACCTTGTCATAGCTTGCATGTTATTAATAAACAATGACAAAGAATGTGTTGTGGTTGGCAAAAAAAACTATTTGAGGCGGTGCTGGTAGCACCACATATACTTGAGTTTGCCCAGCTCTTCCCGTTATAAGAGCCAGTTGCCAGTTGCTCATAACTTTGCTAGACTAGAACAGATTGCACTGAAATTCTATGTTGGGTGCCTCCCCTGAGTGTTTGGGGTTTTTTGTTTGTTTGGGGTTTTTTTCATTTCAGCAGAAATACTTCAGTCTTTTACAAGAACAAGATTAGGGGAAAATACTTTGTTTTGCCGGTGTTGAAAACGTTCGTACATTTGGTTCATTGAGAAGTTCCAGCATCTCCATGCATTGGAGCAAGAATTTGTGATTTGGCAGAAGGGTTGCCTTTGTGTCAGGAATATACCTCTTGCTTTTCTTGTGGGGAAAATGCCCACATTTGCCAAATGATAAGCTTTTGAAGAATATCAGTTTGCACATGTTCAGTAGAGACATGATAGTGTTTGACAACTAATTTCAGCAAAATTTCCATCTCCACTGAGAATGCTGCAGCACAAAGGCTGCAGAGGGGGAGCCAGACTTTTCCTGCAGTTGGTTTTAGATTAAGGACAGACACTGGAAATAAGAGCAGGGAGACTGTGTTGCTTGCGTTTTCACTGCTGTGGAAGCTTGCAAGAGGAAGCACGGTGATTCAAATGCTGAGGGAACAAGAGTCCATACCTGGAGGGCAAAGGGAGTAAGATTAGGACAAGGAGCCTTGGGGAAAAGGTACATGGGAGGGCAGGGGGCTGACATCAGACTAGGAGCTAGGGAGAGGCTGGGACTAACTGGTCAAGGAGACTGGCAGTCCCTAGGGTGGGAGAGACAGATCAGATGAAGAGTGGAACTGGGACTAGCTGGGCAAAGGGACTTGGAACCCGAGGGGGAGGGGAACTGAGATCAGATGGGGAGCCTGTTGATTGGGAAGACTGACGCTGGCTGGGCAAGGAGGCAGGAGACACAGACTAGGATTGGGAGCCATGGTGGAGGAAGGAATGGAACTCAGACATGAACCCCAGAGTGGGACACTAGGACTCTCTGTGCAAGGATGAGCTCAGGAGACTGAGATCAGATGCGGAGCATGAGTATGGGAGGGCGGAGGAGAAAACACAGGATTGGGAAAGGGATGGGGCAAAAAGTGCCAAACTTGTTGGGGTGGAAGGGAACAAAGGCAGAAAGGTCTATGACAACTAGAGCACGCTCCCTGTCAGAACCTGAAATGGAACCCAACGATTCATGAGTGTCTCCATTCCTCTGCTGTCAGCAAATAGCTGTGAAACCCACTGGCAAAATATGTGTTTCAGCCCCCCTCTCCTGTCTGGTTCTCATAGAGCAGTGTTTCCCAAACTTGGGACGCTGCTTGTGTGGGGAAAGCCCCTGGCAGGCCCGGCCAGTTTGTTTACCTGCCGCGTCCGCAGGTTCGGCCGATCGCGGCTCCCACTGGCCGCGGTTCGCTGCTCCAAGCCAATGGGAGCTGCGGGAAGTGGCGCAGGCCAAGGGATGTACTGGCCGCTGCTTCCAGCAGCCCCCATTGGCCTGGAGCGGCGAACCGCTCCCAGTGGGAGCCGCGATCGGCCGGACGTGCAGACGCGGCAGGTAAACAAACCGGCCCGGCCCACCAGGGGCTTTCCCTACACAACCGGCATCCCAAGTTTGGGAAACACTGTCATAGAGGATGACAGCATTCTACTTTTATCAGTTACTCCATTCATTCAAGTGGTAGAGGTCTGTGCTATAGGTCTAAGTGTCAGTATGGTTCCATATGATGGGATTTCTGTTTTTCCAGTTTGCTTTTTTAAAGACATAGCAAATTGAACACGAAAAATGACATTGAAAGAACATTAAGGTTGCAAAGTCAAGCACTCAAAAGTTAGGAATGCCAGAATTAAGATTGCATGTGCAACCTTAATTCATAATGAGCATGCATTATGATTCCCTCTTTAATAACATTATCACATACTAATTTTTCCACAGGACCCCAGCACCGTTCTGTGGATGTGATGGACTGGGCTCTGGGGATGAATTATGGTTGTGTAGTGAATTAGACTCGTCTCATGTGTTGCCAAAACTGGAAGGTGTGTAGTGAACTGAGGCAGGAGACTGCAGGAGGAGAAAGGACAGTCTCGTGGTTAAGGCAGTTGAATGCTACCTTGGAGAATTGGCTTCTATCCCTTCCTCTGCCACAGAGTTCCTATGGGATGCTGGACAAGTCACTTAAACCGAACTTTACACAGTTGGCTACTAAGTGTGTATTTTCCTCATTTTCTGGGTGCCTGTTTTGAAATCCTAGGGTGTAATTTGCAAAAGTGATGAGCTGTCCAAGTGCAGCTGAAGTGACTGGGCGCTGTGCTTTGAACATATGAGAGGCTACAGAATGCTAACTACTCTGAAAATCAGACTCTAGGCATCTCAGAATGGACACCCAAAAGTAGTGGAATCTTTTGATCATAACCTCTCTGTGCTTCAGTTCCCCCTTGTAAAATATGAAGCATAATACCACATCACCTTGCAAGGGGCTGTGAAAATTAATTCATTAATGTTTGTGAAGCACTCAGATACTGTAATGATGAGTGCCATTCCAAAATTTAAAAGGAAATTAATAATTCTTCATTCAGAGCAGGGTTTGAATAATGTGCTGGAAATAAGGTGTGGGACCGCACACTGAACAATGGGGATAAAGCAAAATATTGAATAACTGCTTGTTCAATGAGCATCATCCATCCTGTGCACTGAATGATTCCTCTGGAAAAAATAATATATGACAGGGATCGGCTTACATCGGTAAGCCCCCTGGCGGGCCAGGCCGGTTTGTTTACCTGCTGCGTCCACAGGTTCAGCCGATGGCGGCTCCCACTGGCTGCGGTTCGCCGCTCCAGGCCAATGGGGGCGCGGGAAGAGAGATGTGCTGGCCGCCACTTCCCGCAGCCCCCACTGGCCTGGAGCGGTGAACCGCGGCCAGTGGGAGCCGCCATCGGCCAAACCTGTGGACACGGCAGGTAAACAAACCGGCCCGGCCCACTAGGGGGCTTACCCTGGCGGGCCGCGGGCCAAAGGTTGCAGATCCCTGGTATATGATATGATGTATAATTAGACTATATCATAATGCATATGCACCAGGAAGCTGAAATAAGGTAGCATAAGCAGCTTTAATTCTGCCATGCCCTAATTTTTGAGTGCTTGACTTTCCAAACTTAACATTCTTTTAACGTAGGCCTTTGTGTGGTAATACAATAAATGTACAATAGTGGCGTCATCTCTGGTGCATCATCTAGAGATTGTGACATCTTTAAGCCCTTACACAAGGGAGATCAGTTCCCTTTTGTTGATCTATCTCTACAGGATGCATGCTGTGGTCATTGACAGCCCCGGAGCTGCATCCGATTATGGCAAGTTCAAAAGAATATGACAGCTGTCCCCGTTCTCCAATGCAAAGCTCAATATGAGAGAATGTATTTATATAGAACCCTTCATACAAACCACTCGTGAGAATTTGTGGAATATGTACAGTTGGAGGATTTGCTGACAGTCCTTGCCATAAGGCAAGAACTGGGAGTTCATAGTAGATCACAGTTGTATATAGAGAAAGATTCTGTTAGGATGAGGGATAAGACAGTACGTGGAGAATGCACATTGCGATACTTCCTGTACCTTTGTCTATTAAACCACGAGCCACAGAGACTGCCACACTCTGGCTTTTTTGACTACTTTAAAACTTTCTGATAAAATAAGAGTCCCTCCAAGATAGTAAACACAATTTGCTTTTTAAAAGCTCACAACAGCTAGCAGCTTTGACTCTTTACTAATTGGCAATGCAGAGTGATATCCAAGTCAAACACTTATTTTTTCTTCTTGCTTCGGAATATTTTTGTGTTAATTACTGCAATTTTATACAGTAAGTCTGAAAAATACCGGTTCACGTTCCTCGGAGGACTGGATCATCACAGAGAAGAAGAGTTTTTTAGATTAAAACATGAAAGACAAAAAACAACCCTTGAAAGAGGAAGTAGAACAGGAAGATTTGGTTGTTTCTTCTAACTGTTTCTAGCAGAGCAAGAGGCATAAACATACAGTTGCTCCTAACAGATTTTGCTCTGCTCAGAACTTGGTTTTAGATAATGCAGTTTTCTAAGATCAGTTGTAAAATAAACTTTCTGACAAAGACCATGACCAATATATATTTTTAAAAAATTATGTTAACAACAATGCAAAAGGAGACATATAGGCACAAGGGAAATTAAAAATGAAGGGGGGAATAGATAAGTGGGTAATTTTACCAGTGTGTCTAGTGTGCATCATCATGTTACTTCAGTTTTACATTGGTGAAACTCCATTCAACTCAATTGCGTATAATGGTTCATATACACACGATCTTTACTGTGTGATATTGCTCTTAGAAAAATATTCAGAGTTTCTTCCATTTTCAAAATGAATTTCTGGGGAATGACAGCAAATATGGAATCAAATTAAGAAAAGCAGGGTAAGTAATTTCTCCTGTCATTCACTTGTGCAGTTAGAGTAGGTGTCTGCATCCAGGGAGTTTTAAACACCACCAGCTTTTCAAAATAGCATTTCAAAGAACTGTGAGATTGTAAACATCTGTGAATGAGATATACAAAAGCAACCTCTCTAGCCATCTGTATGAGAAGTGTTTTGATAAACAGAATACTGCAAAAGTACTAAATACTGGTGAGGTACACTAAATGTGCATCTATTTCTAACAGAATAAAATTTTCTTTTCATAAATGCCCCAAGTATCATAGAGGGGTTGTTTTATTAAATCTCTTTTAAAGTTCTGGACGCCAATTTAAGTGCCACTTTCCTTTTAAAATTCATTTCTTCTCGCCACTGCCCCTCTGATTTTTGTAAACAGGTCTAGCTAGGGAAAAATGTGATACAAGCAGCCGCAAAATAGTTAAGATCATCTTTAAGGAAGTCAGCAGCAAACAGACCTCCCTCCCTTGCCCAAGCAATCTAACTTCCTCTCCCAATAGTCTGTGGTGGCAGACTGAGCAGACCAGTGTGCTGTCACTATGGACTAATACACATAGAGAACAGCGCTCCTGTCCCTGGGAAAGCATGTCGGTAAAACGGTGTAGATTTAGTGAAATACCTGAAATAACAGTGAGACTAGTAGGAATGACGCATTGGGAGGTAAGAACTTAACTGTTATTTCACGCTGAAATCTGATGCTTAAGTATGCTACCCAGTGAACTGGTTGGTTCAACCATGCTGGTGGGTTTTTTTTATGGAAGAAAAGTGTTTCTATTTTCATGCTGTTATTTGAAGGAAGCTTCAGTAATGTGTAGTGTAGAAAGAACATTTCATTTTAAGGTAATGCTTTGTGATGTGTTATTAACCCACCATATGAAAGTTGGCTTTTTGCTTACTAAAGGTGATGCAGTATTTCCTGTGTCTAACTGAAATCATCTAGTTTTTTTTAAACGTTTTTTCTTTCTTTATAAAATCATAAAGGACGGTTAATGTCCCAGACCCCAAAATTACCAAATTGCAAAAACCTGTCTTTAAATACCAGCTGCACTCCCTGGGAAGTTATAAAGTTAATCTCTTTTAGCATTGCTAGGAGTGTTTAAGTGTTCACAGAGGCATAGGGTCTGGGTGAGAGTAAGATCCTTCCCTCGGAGGTCTGAGTTCCTCAGAGTCTGACATTCAAGCAAACCTTTTGGTCTTGATTTGCTACCATCCTTACAGAGTATAAGTCCTGAGCCCCTTCCAAAGTGAACTCTGCTGGATTTGCACAGTTCAGCAGATTGTGAATGGGACATGGAGCCTTTCACCTGTAGGTCACAGGGTTCTAATCCAGTCTAGATGATTTAGGGGACTGCTGGCAGTTTCAGGTTTGTCTGCGCCAGATAAGATTGTCACATTTAATACTGCATCCTAAGTATTGTTCATTTCTGCGAATGTAATGCTGAGAGGGGCTCTGGGGCCAGTAACTGAGATAGTCAACTTTAGTTTAAAGGCCGTGTAGGGATGGACTCAGCTTTGGATTCATAGAGAGACAGACAGAAATGTTAAACTTGTTACTAATTATTTGCATGCGACATCAAAGGCTCAAAGTTTTCCTCATGGGGACTGCAGAACTTGTATTCACTGTCCTGGTATTAACTGCTTTGTTGCTGTTCCTCAGTCCTGCTGCTGAGCAGCAGGAGGGATCTTTTGTTTGTTTATTTAGACCTCTATTGGAAAAGTGTTCAGCTCTAGGCATGTTACATATCATTAACAACCTATAAATCCACAGAAAACCTTCATAATTTCACTTTAGCCTCCATTATGACTTCTCTTACAAAAGCCATCATGGTCTCAATAATCCATTGCGATAGAAATGATTATCGTTGAGACGATAATGGGGTTGCATTGTGTAATCAGCAGTTAAATGTTTTGTGTGTGTATGTGCAGATATATATTCGTTGAAGGGTTGAATGTTATTCACATTTGTATTTTGCATGTGCAACTCCCATGAAGGTGGCAGTGATGCAGGCCACATACTAGAGAGCTAAATTCCCTGTGTTTGATGTAAGTTATGACCCATATTTAACAGGATTTCCAAACATAGAAGGAAACCAACATATTGTCACTTCCTATATTTTTTCATCATCTCAGTATTTAGTCATGTGCTACTCAGGCTGTGAAAATGGGAATGTTTGCATTTTCTGTGACTTACTTTGAATCACCCATTAAGCTTCCAGATTGGGATGGAACTTCAAGCCTGCATATTTAAAGCAGCGTAATCTTGCTGATACAACAATCTCTTTGTGGGAAGGAGGAGGGACCCTTCTGAAAATCAGAGCGGATGGGCCTGAAGGCTTTGCTAGTCAGCTTGCCAAAAGCAGCTGTGCTGGATTTCCAAAGCTGAGAGTAACCAGTGTGGCCTCTTTAAGATTTTATATAATGCGTTGATGCTAGTCTATGTATCTGACCAGTCTTATCTCCCCTGCTGTCGAGACATGGGGAGCTCAGAACCTAGGCTTTGCAAAGCAGCCATCATCTGCCTTTACTGGTCTCTGCAGTTAAGAAAACCAGAGCACAGTGAACAAGCCAGTACTGGGTAACCTGGAGTCCCATTTAGCCATAGTTCAGTAAATCAACCTACTCTACTCTGCTATGGATAGAAAGTTTGTGAAAAATCCATATCTCCAAGGACCGTGTTTCCCAAACTTGGGACGCCACTTGTGTAGGGAAAGCCCCTGGTGGGCCAGGACGGTTTGTTTACCTGACGCGTCCGCAGGTTCGGCCGATCGCGGCTCTCAGTGGCCGCGGTTCGCTGCTCCAGGCCAATGGGAGCTGCTGGAAGCGGCAGCCAGTACGTCCCTCGGCCCACGCCGCTTCCAGCAGCTCCCATTGGCTTGGAGCCGCGGCCAGTGGGAGCCGCAATCGGCCGGACCTGCGGACACGGCAAGTAAACAAACCGGCCCGGCCCACCAGGGGCTTTCCCTACACAAGCGGCGTCCCAAGTTTGGGAAACACTGTCCAAGGAGATTATTCACAGCTGATTGAATGAAACTGAAGAAGGCAGCTCAAACTAGTGAAGAGGAAAATAAGGAACAGAATTCTATCAGCCCACCCCGAAATAAAGGTCCGTCTTTCTCCTTTAAAATACACTTATAAAAATTAGTTTTTACATTGGCTGTAAAAATTAACTTCACATTGAACGTTTGGCCTACACAAAACCTGTATTTTAGTTATGCTACAATCCGTTGGAAGTGCTGAAGAGATTGTGGTTTAGTGATGATCAGAACAAGGGCATATGTTTAAAGACAAAGATGGGAAGAAACACAGATGCTTTGATGAGAAAAGACCTAATTTCTTGAGCTTCTGTACTTGTAAAATGCCTGTGTAGAGAGAGGACACGGGAAATCTAGAGTGTTAATCCTTTTCTGCGAAGGCTGTGCATTTGCTTCCCTAGCTGAGATCTATGAATACACATGGCTACTGGTAAGGTGTGTATGGATCAATGTACTCATAGCATGAGGGATTTGTCACTAGATTCTACAGGTCCTTTTTCCCTTTGCAGGAAAAAGAGAAAGATAAGGAGAAGACTAAAGAGAAGGACAAAGATTCCAAGGAGAAAGAAAAAGACAAGAAGATGTTAAATGGACACCTCTTCAGTGCAACCCCTACCGTGGGTCCAGTCAACTGTTACCACTGTATGAAACCTTTCAACAAAGATTCACACCTCTGTGCAAGTAAGTAGTTTTTTCTTTGTGTTCCACTGTTGGTGGAAAGCCTGTCAGCCAGAATCAGGATGCTGGTCATGGAACTTTTGCTTTATTCCCCCTACAAGTTTGAGAATTCTGATCAGGGAGAAGGGAGAACCAGATCTGATTAATGCATCAGCCTTTCACGTCAGGTAGCAAGGGTTCAAATATGACTCTCAAGTGAAATGGAGGCTGATTTTCAATCTAGTTCATAGCTGATGTTTGGCCCAGTTTACAGGTATGATGCTGTTCAGTATTGTCATCTGTATCTGTTTAGAGGTAACAGATCAGGACTGTGGTGTATTACTAGTGCTTGGGACTGAGATAAATTATTAAAGCTTTTGGGGGTGATAAGGAAAGCTAGCTTGGATCATGACTGTTTAATTTTCCATTTTAACTTCAGGAAAAAAAAGAACTCTCTCTATCCTATCCCTAGCCTACCTCCTGCTTTAGCTCCAGCAAATACTGATTCAGTGTTCCAGTGAGTTCTCAGTGGCAGTAACACAACATTATGAAATTAGAATACACTCACACTTTTCCCCTCGCATATGTGCATGGTGATGATGTTGTGTCTCAGATCAAAGGACTGCCATTTTTCTGTGCAAGCTTAGTCGGTTGTAGCAGTTCTATTTAAACAGCTTTCAAACCTGAGTAAATCCTGTGCTTTAAAGGTTAAGAGGAGTTGCCCTACTCGTTGATACATCTTACCATGCATTCAGGTGCTTTTGGTAAGGGGAATTTCCAGGTCCCTGAGATGTGCTTACTTGTTGCTGATGAGTCAGGTACAAACCTTGCTGGCCAGAAACAAAAACAAAAAACAGGTAGTTTATCTATTCTCTGCCTAGTAGTAGCTGTTGGCTTAGACCAGGGGTCGACAACCTTTCAGAAGTGGTGTGCTGAGTCTTCATTTATTCACTCTCATTTAAGGTTTCGCATGCCAGTAATACATTTTAACGTTTTTAGAAGGACTCTTTCTATAAGTCTATAATATATAACTCAACTATTGTATGTAAAGTAAATAAGGTTTTTAAAATGTTTAAGAAGCGTCATTTAAAATTAAATTAAAATGCAGAGCCCCCTGGACCGGTGGCCAGGACCCGGGCAGTGTGAGTGCCACTGAAAATCAGCTCACGTGCCGCCTTTGGCATGCGTGCCATAGGTTGCCTACCCCTGGCTTAGACTAATGTAGTCTCAAAGGATATGTAGAATACAATGTTGAAAACACTGTATGAACAACAGCTATTTATTGATGCATGCGTAGGGTGAGTATTAGAGGGAAAGGCGTATACGTATAAATGCATTAGTGTTGTGGAATATGTAATCAACACTCTCTAGGTATAATGTAGCTAGGCTTGGCCACATTCGATTTTAATCGATAACTGTCGGTAAATGTCAATTTCAGCTGCCACACTGAAATCAAAGAAAAAAAAAGTCTGTGGGTAACAGCATGCCTGCAGGGAGCCCTCTGAGTGAGTGAGTGGGTCCATGACAATAAAGCTCTTCTGCGCTGCCTCAGGGCCAATGACACATGATCCCTGCAGGCACAAGGTGTGGTAGGGAGGCAAAGTAGATACCCCTGGCCAGAACTGTGAGGAGGAGTCCTCGTCCCCTGGCTGCGGAGGTAGCCACCCTGCTGTCTCTGCAGCTGGGGACCTGTTCGTCCTCCTCCTTCTTCCAGTCCTGGCTGGTGTTCTCTTTCTGCTGCACCATGATGACCGCAGCATCCCCCGCACCTTGCCACCCCAATGTTTTGGGTCCCTCGGTTGCACAGGGACACCTCTTCAGCCCAACTGCCAGCACTGCCCTTAGCCCAGCCCTACAGCTGTAAAAATAAAAGCAGTTAGAAAAAAAATCTTAAAAATTGGGGAGGGGAAACTTAAAACTAAAAATTGATAAAAATCGTCAAAATTAGAAAAAAATCAAATTGTGCCAAACCTAAATGGAGCATAGCCAGCACGTTGGCCACTGGGAGATATGGGCTTCTATTTAAACTCGTTTGATGTTCTTGTTCTAGCCCAGGGGTCGGCAACGTTTGGCACGTGGTTCGCCAGGGTAAGCACCCTAGCGGGCCGGGCCAGTTTATTTACCTGCTGACGCGGCAGGTTCGGCCGATCGCGGCCCCCACTGGCAGCGGTTCGCCGTTCCGGGCCAATGGGGGCGGCGAGAAGCTGCGGCCAGCACATCGCTCGCCCGTGCCGCTTCCCGCCGCCCCCATTGGCCCGGGACAGCGAACCGCGGCCAGTGGGGGCCGCGATCGGCCGAACCTGCCGCGTCAGCAGGTACATAAACTGGCCCGGCCCGCTAGGGTGCTTACCCTGGCGAACCGCGTGCCAAACGTTGCCGACCCCTGTTCTAGCCCCTAAGCAGAATGTTCTTCACATTACAATCCACCACGTGAATTCAGTAAGGTTGTCAGACTTAGTTCAGCAGAGACCAAAACAGTCACTCCTTCAGTTTACAGTTCAAAACTGCAGGATATTTAGAAAGCTGCCCTGTGCTGTTGATCATTTGCTATTGAATCAGTGATAATTTCTATCCTCATGTTTAGAAACAATACAAAGTATTTATAAGTACCTCTCCTGGTCAGAAGCAGAGTCCACTGGCTCTCAATCTGGTGCTTGGCTGCTGATCTGAGAACTGTTCAGCATGTGCTGCCTTTCCATTGGGAGAGAGGCTCTGGCCCCAAACTACTGCAAAATAGGAAGCTGTGAATGGCCTGTTCTCCTAGAGGATGCAGACTACAGCATTCACCCATTTGGCAGGCAGCACAAGGACACTCAACTGCAATAGATGACCAGGGTCTAAAAATGTTGGGGGGAGGGAAGGGAACAATAACTAGTTGTATCTCTAGATTCAGAGGCAACTTTGGAGTTTCCTGAAGGAGAAAAGACAGCAGCACCATTGTTCGAAGACTGGTCCGTGTTAAGTTTTGTGTGATTGTGTTTTTATTTTTTGCTTCGATGGGTGTAAGTAATCCAGTCCTACTTGACTTAGGGCTTGTCTGCACTGCCCAACAAGTTGGATTATGGGGTGCGAATAGCAGTGTGGGCCAAAGTGCTGCGTTGTTACTTCCTCGTGTGGACGCTGCAGGCATGAACTAAGATTCCTAGTTCGTGTTAACATAGTTCTCTTCAAACAGGACTTATAATTTATGCCCGCAGTATCTGCCCGGGGGTGTTATAGTGCAGCATTAGAGGGCGTACAGCTATTCACACCCACCATAGTCTATACAGTGGCACACGGTGCACTGTAGCATACTGTCGATATAGCCTTAAGCTACATCTACACTGCACACTTTTTTGGCAGCATCTGGGGTACATCCCACATAACTCCCCTAGCACAGGTATAAATAAATAGCATTAAAGCTGGCAAAGCATGGCATAGGCAAGTAAAGACATGTCTGAAGGGTGTGGGTATGTATGCGAATATGTACCCTATATGCTCTCTTCCCGCCAACCTCATGCCTCCTTGTCTACACTGCTAAAGAAGAGCAGTGTCCCACTTCTGGTGCCTTCCCTGCCGCAGGAATAGATTCCCCCAGCAAGGGAAGGCTCTGGCGGCAGAGGTAGTGGAGAAAAGCTTGGGTAGCTTCCTACTGCAGAATGGGAAAGGCTCTGGCAGGGGGGAAAGGTTCCACCAGCTCCCCACTGCAGGAGCATTCCCCTTGCAAGTGGAAAGGCTCTGGCCAGGGCTCACCCATCCCCACTGCCTCTCCCCACCAAAACCTTTCACTGACGTGTGTAGCTACACCCTACAGTGTGGATGCAGCCTGTGTAGCTACATGCCGCCACTGGTAATGTGTAGTGTAGGTGTAGCCAACAGCTTCTGTCAAAATTAAAGTAATGTACAGTGTACGTTAGCTCGCTATAGAACACATGGAATATTCAGGAGGCCAGATGAAGCCTAAGAATCAAATATTCTTTCAGGGATTTTTGTGTCAGATTAAAGACACACGGGCTTCAGGGGCCTTGTTGGTTTGCAGTACTTGCTTCATTTTGCAACTTGCACAACTCTTTCCAAAGAGAGGAAGTGTATTGTTTTGGGAAATGGGATGCAGCACATCAGTGTGTGAAACTTTTTCAAGCCAAGCAGCAAAGTGTGTTTTTGTGAAACCAAAATCAAGTTGTCATTATGGAGGTGCCAGAAGCAAGTTTATAGTTAAAGCTGTGTTGAGTTTTGCACACAAAGCAGAGATTCAACTTCTTGATTATGTCACATATTTTCACTTCCATATATTCTGTGTAAAACTGTTGCTGTCTGAATTTTTACTAGGATCATTTGGCTGTTTTTTGTGGCTTTCCTCCATCGTTTTGTTCCTCGTCTGTTAATGGAGCCCTTTGGTTTGTGCACAGAAGGAATACTAGATTCATATTTCAGTTGGGGATGATTGCCACGCATGTATTCCAGCCTGCGTTATATCAGAGGACACTAGCCAGTTCCCGTGTCTCACAACTTAAACCAATTCCTGATTGTGATGATGATAGTCTGCTGACTCCCTTTTAAAATGACTAATATTCAACCGCAATGGTCCAGAGGTCTATTGTTCATCTAGCACTCCTTGCTCACATTCCACTACTTTTCTGCGCCAATGGCCAGTATTTACTGTGGTAGTTCTTAAGAGAGTAGACTTTTAAAAACACATCTACAGAGCTTTGGCCTATTGTAAGCCAATGTACCTGTGAACTATTCAGATTATTTTTCCAGCTGACTGCTCCAAACATATTGGAAAAAAATAACTTTTTCTAAAAAAAAAAAAAAAAAAAATTGGAGACATTATAGATGTTTCTAAAGGTCAATTTTTGAATAATTCTGGCCTTTTTTTCCCTTTCATTTCTTTTTTTTTAATGTAAAATACCAGCTTGGGCAAAGCAGAAATTTTCCCTTCTGTAATTATTAATGGTTTTGTAATTGGGGGCTGAGGGGAGCTGAAGAATCTCCCTGCATGGCTGAAACTTGTTGCTGGTCTAGAATTTCCATATAAAAGCATCCAGTGACTTTTGCACCAGTTAAAGTGAATTAATAACTGCTGCCTGGCCAGCTCCCAGCTCCTATCTTGTCCTAAGTGCTTGGGTTTTTATTGTAGAGATCAGCTGAGGAAGTGACATTTGAGTCTGGATTTGGTTTAGGCTAGGGTTTGAAATACAGGTTCAAGGCCAAATCAGGGCTTGAGTTTGAATTTGACGGCACTGAAATCTCACAAGCTGTTCTGACAGGATGTCCGTTCCAGGACAGCAGAAATCTTATGCTTATTATTATCTTATTAGAAATCTAATCATTTGAGAATTCGTGAGACTTTTCTGCCATCATATGTGGTGGGAAAATCACAGTATTATCTGTTTTTGAGAGATTTTTAGCTCCATCAGAGCTAGGCCCAGAATCAGAATTGGAGGGGCAGGTTTGACTCAAGGGAATCCAATCCTACCCCACCTTCAGAAATGCCAAGGGAATCAGATTTAGAGATTCTTCCCTCTCATAAAAGGTTTTTGTTATTGTAATTTCTAAGCGCTTCATTTGTGAGATGTGTACAGGGTTGGAGGGGCCAAGGCGATTACCTAAAGTGGGGTGGGGCTATTAGTACTTTTAACTCAAATAATTGGACTATAATATTTCTAGCTTTTTACTTGGGTCTCTCCTGCTTTGTCAGTCATGGAGACATGCTAGCCACTAAGGCAGAAGTGGGCAAACTACGGGCTGGACCGTCCTTCCCCGCCCTGAGCTCCCGGCCGGGGAGACTAGCCCCCTGGCCCCTCCCCTGCTGTCTCCCCTCCCCCGCAGCCATGCCACCGCACAGGCAGTGCTCTGGGCGGCGGGGCTGCGAGCTCCTGCAGGGCAGCGTGGCATGCTCCGGCCGAGCGGCGCGGCTGCCAGACATGCTGCTCTGAGCGGCATGGTAAGGGGGCCAGGGCGGGGGGGTTGGATAAGGGGCAGAGGGTCTCGGGGGGCAGTCAGAGGACAGGGAGCGAGGGGGTTGGATGGGGCCGAGGTTCGGGGGGGGGCGGTCAGGGGATGGGGGGGGTTGGATAAGCGTGGGAGTCCCGGGGGGGCTGTCAGGGGGCGGGGGTGTGGATGGGGTTGGGGCAGTCAGGGGACAGGGAGCAGGGGGGGTTAGATGAGGGTGGGGTCCCAGGGGAGCGGTTAGGGTCAGGAGGGGGCAGTCAGGGGACAAGGAGCGGGGGGGGTTAGATGGGTCGGGGGTTCTGAGGGGGGCAGGCAGGGGACGGGCAGGGACCAGGCTGTTTGGGGAGGCATAGCCTTCCCTACTCGGCCCTCCATACAGTTTTGCAACCCCGATGTGGCCCTCGGGCCAAAAAGTTTGCCCACCGCTGCACTAAGGTGATGGCAACTCATTGTAAAAGCATTTTCTCACTAGACAGTATATAAAACAGAAGTGGCACTAGCCTTGTAAGAGACTTCCCAACCTCCTAACTAGAGTATGTACAGGAAACCTTACGTGTGTTCAACCTCAGACGAGTTCTGACTTTGCATGTCCTGGTAGCCTAGCGGGATTGCTGTGATGGCAATGCTTACAGCCTGGGTCAGGCCAGGGCAAGTCTCAACTCCCCCAGGGGCATCACTTCACTCAATTCAAGAGCATCATTGAGCAGCAAGATTAGGGATTCTTGACCAGTTCTCCTGTGGCTGTGAGGATCATAGGATATGTTACTACAACCATGAGCAAGGAAAATGGGGTGTTGTATCAAACAGGAAGGAAAGGGTTTCTGAGGCAAGAAAAAGACAGAAAGTTCTCTAGGTCCGTTGCATTTTTTCCCTTGATCCGAGCTATGATAGTCAATGTTTTTATACAGCATGGCAGGTTTTTGTCTTTCTCTTTCATTTGTACAGGAAATTGTGGGAAGTTAACAAAAGAGCATAAACCCTAACGCCCATTACCGCTCTCAGAGATGCATTCAACATTCATGCACATCCTTTCATTTAGCAGACACATATCTGTGAATTTAATGATGATTTGCGGATTTTTGTTTGTTCGTTCAGGGAGTTTGCTATTTCTGGCTTTATTAGAAGCCTTTTAAATATATTTTGCAAACTAAATATTTAAAATGGATTTCCCTGAATAGACAAAAGTGACCAGGTATATTTGCTGGATCTAGTTATATTGAATTTCATATGAATGTTTTTAGGCTGGGGATTTTCAAGGAGTTAGTAACCAAAATCCCATTATAAATCAGTGTGTGATGGACCTGTAACTCCCTGTGCCCCCTTTTGTAGAGCCCAGCCTTAATGGACAGCTTATCTCCAGGATGATTAGGACAAAATCTGATGCACTGAGTGATTGGCTGACTCAGGGCATTAGGACTGGGATGTGGAGCTTTTTCACCTCCAGGTCGCTGGGTCATGTGCAAGCCAGGTTGGTATTAAGTAGTGAGTTGAGAGTTGTTACCCTTGGAACGTATCAGTGGCCTATATGAAATAAGCTGATGAGTTCAGTCTAGGTGGACAAGAGTCTAAATCTCAAACCCAGTATCCCGACTCTCATTCCTGTTACCTTCTTTGGCGTCTCTGCAGAGTGATGGAAGATATAAATATAAAGGAGTGATCCTTTTTCACACTTGTGCACTATTTTTTTCCCTGTTCCTTTCCTGCATCTGGTTTCCTGTCATTCTTGCTCTAATTAAGAAGATATTTGTGTTTAAGGAGAATCTTTTGCTGTTATAATCAACCCCTACTTCTGCCTGCCTGTGAAGTTATAAATCTTCAATCATGTCCCTAGTTGTTCAGTGGCTCCTGTTCACCCTCTTATTTTTCATCTAAAGAATAACAAGCATCTTTGTGTATTTTGAGGCATAGTATGCCATTGATTTTTAAGCAGATCTCCCAATCAATTGAAATCTGTGGGGAAATCTTGTTAATAATCATTATATGGCCTAATTATCATGGAAGGCAGCACATTTGGCAATATCTAGAACTGCTCTTCTAGTTTGAGTGGAAGTGAAAATCCCTAATTACCCCACGGTCTCGCATAGAAATGTAAGAGGAAATCAAAAGGCAAACTTCTTCTGACCTGACTTTTTGTGTGTGTTTTTTCTCACTTTACAGACTGCAATGCAATTGTTCACAAAGGCTGTAAGGAGAGTCTCGCATCCTGTGCAAAAGTCAAAATGAAGGTGAGAGGTTTCATGTCGTCTGCTGAACATGACATTTATTTTGAAGTGTTTTAGCATACAGACATCTTTTGCAACATGTGCAGGAATGGAATTTCCAGTCTGCTGGGCATAATGTCAGAATCCCGTGTTATGGGGGATCATTTTCCTAAACTCTCCTGAAATTTATGATACTCGCCCAAATTGTAGATTAATTCTGCTTCCCTTGCCTGATGTGAATAGGAAAAAATCATATTCTAAGTTTTGTAAAATGCAGTTCTGTTTGTTTAGAGCCAGGGGAAGGCAGGGATGGGGACAAGTGGTGGAGGAAGGGGGAAACAAGGACTGGGACATGGAGCTGAGCACAGGGGAGGGGAAGGATGTTGCTCATCTCCCTCTAGTGACTGTCCCATATAAAGGATGCCAACCTACTACTGCTGTGAGTTACCATGTGAGCCTAAGTGACAGGTCTGTGCTGTGGATCTAAAGACTCCAGCAGTGCTGCTGATTTTATATATATATATATATATATATATAGAGAGAGAGAGAGAGAGAGAGAGAGAGAGAGAGAGAGAGAGAGAGAGAGAGAGAGAGAGAGAGAGAGAGAGAGAGAGAGAGAGAGAGAGAGAGAGAGAGAGAGAGAGAGAGAGAGAGAGAGAGAGAGAGAGGAGTCAATATGGTTCCACAATATAGAATTTGTTTTCTAGGTGTGATTAAAAAAAACCACTAGGATATTACATACAAAAAAAGCCTACTGTATAAGAACATTATGGTTGAAAAGTCAAGCAGTCAAAAGTTAGTAAATACCAGAATTAAGGTTTGCCCTCTGCAAACTTAACTTGCCCTCTTGTGCATATGCATAATGATACAGACTTTACATGATCCACAGGACCCCTGCTTCATTCAGTGCAGAGACTGGACAGTGCTCAGGAAGTGAATCAAACTTGTGTAGTTAGTGTGGCAGCTGTAGGTAGGACTCCTGCCTCATTTGTTGTAGAACTTGGAAGGTGTGTAGTGAATGAGGCTGTGGATTGCAGGAAGAGGAAGGATAGTCTTGTTGTTTAGTCATTCGAATGCCACCCTGCCTCTGCCACAGAGTTCCTTTGTGATGCTAGACAAGTCACTTAAACCAAACTTTTCTAACGTGACCCCTGTGTCCTTCCCTTTCTTGGTGCCTAACTTGAGATCTTGAGGTCTGATTTGCAGAAGTACAACTGAAGTCAGTGGGAGCTCTGTTCTGAAGAGATATAGTGCTATGTTCTCCGAAGAATCAGGCTACGGGCATCTCAAATCAGACACCCACAATTAATGGACACTTTGACATTACTGCTTCCGTGCCTTAGTTTCCCATTAGTAAAACGGTAAAAAAGAAGAAGAATTGAGTAAACTACTCTAACCTACACTCCATATTCCCCAAATCAGAAGAGTTTGCCCATATTTACCCTTGACTACACTACTGGGAGTAACAATACCTTACCTCATGGGGTGTGTGAAGATCAACTAATTAACATTTGTGAAACACTCAGGTGCTACATTGAAAAGGCCATCAGGAGATCAATGCTTCTCTATACAGAGTAGGGTTTGAATAGCGTGCAGTAATCACAGCGTGGAGCCACGCATTGATCAATGAGGATAAAACAGATACTATAGCAGTTCGTTAATAGAGCACCTCTTCTCCTGTGCATCTCCATGTGACCGGAGTGAGCATGTACCATCCCCACCGAGCAACTGAGCACGCTGCAGCCCAGGGCTGCACTGGATTTCCCCTGCTATTGCTCCTCCTGTTACCAGGGGCCGCTGTGGCCGTGGGCACAGGAACCCAGAGCAGGAAGATACTCTCTTCTGCGCCCTCCACACTCCCCTGGCAGCAGGGAGAGGAGCCGGGCCTGGGTGCGGTGGGTACGGTGAGCAGGGAGATTGGGATGAGGTTGCAATGAAATATAGAATAGCTCCCCAGTCTGTGAGCACTGTCCATCCTGTGCACTGAATGAGGCATGGATCCTATAGAAACAATAGCATCTGTTCCTGTAACTAGATTACAACATAATGCATGTGCACCATGGAGCCAAATTAAGGTCACATGGGCAACCTTAATTTTGGCATTTTTTCACTTTTAAGTGCTAGACTTCGCAACTTTAATATTCTTTCAAGGCAGTTTTTGTATGTTAATATAGATGAACACCTCTGATTGGAATTCATGGTTGTCCCATGTGCGGGGAGCCCCCTTCTCATCCTGGTTCGCCAAGCCACCATGCTCTTCTTGTTCAAGGCTTTCGCTCCTGTCTTTAAATCATAAGCTGTTGGAGGCAAGGACTGTGTTCACCGTGCTGAGCACATTGCTACATTTAACAGCTAGCCACTACAATTATGTATACTGTTCCCTCAGTGATCCTTTTGGCTTTAATACACTTAGCTATCTAGCAATATCAGAACTATATCAGGATTATTGTCTCCCTATTTTACTTCTTATTGCAAATATTTTTCCATATTTGATTGTATACCTTGTGATGGCTTGGACTGTATCACCATGCTGAAGATGCTGCTGCTTGTAGATACCCAGGGCACTGTATCTGGGATCTAAGCTGTTCTGAGGGAACTCGGAATGGTGTTACTGCGTAATTAAAATAAGGTGTCTGTGGATATACACAGCCCTTTATTTATGTTGGGCGGGAAAAATTAAACCTCTCTCTTTTTCTTTCAGATACAAAAAGGGATGCTTCAGGCACACGATACCTCTTCGTTACCCACAGTAATTATGAGAAACAAGAGTAAGAAGCCTTCCCTTCCCTCTTTTCTGGTGTAGCTCCCTAAAAGTTGCTATTTTTCATTGTATTCAGTATAATCTTTTACCATGGTGTTCAACTGTTATCCATTTCAATACGATGAAAGAGAAAACATTTTAGGATGCAGAAGTAAAGTGATTATATCCTGTGTGATAAGCAACGTTTGGGATTTTAGAGGCATTGCTCATGTTGTGCAAATGGTTGGCCCAGTTCTGTGGTACCCATATAAGCTTATGCAGATACAAGCTATGGAAGAAAGAGGCCATGTTTTCCGTATTGGAGACAGTATTTTTAATGATCCAGCTCTTTTCTGTTGGTTACACAATGCAATGGAGCTAGAATTTGGCTGTAGCTGGCCAGCTGAGAATTCTCCTGGAGTGAGTGAACTCTCAGCTGGAAAGAAGACATCAGAGGTGTTACCTGGGTTATTCATAAACTGGGAGAAAGTTTAAAACAACATTGAACTGAGTGTTTTGTTCAACGGGGAAGTTAAAATGGAAGGGGTAATTCCAAACTGGGCCATTTCAGTAAGCTGTTCTTGTCAGATGGACCAGCAGCACCACTGTGGGAAACAGGAAGGCTGACCAGGGAAAGAAAAAAGAGGGAGTGAGATGCAGGGGCTAGTGATGATGCGGAGAGATGACCAAGCCCTTCTACATAACTGGAGGGTCTTTCTCTCTGCATTGTGTGAACTGATGGATAGTCAGAAACTCAGTCCTAAGAGGGGTCAGGGCAAATCAAGGGTTGGAAGAGCTCGAAGGAGGTGATAAGAGCACCAAGACGAGTTGCTGTAAGTGACTGTTTCAGTCATTTTGTAATAAAGTTCTGCTCAGCTTCCCATGAGAGTATTCCACCCAACCCTCCCTTCCAGCAGGCAGTACAGTGAGGGGTCAAAGATCTTTCCTTCCCCCACTAGGAAAGCCCAGTGTTCCGTCTGGTGTTCTGCTCACCACTTCCCTGCACAGGAACACAAGCGAACAATTGAACAGTCTCACAGAAGATGATGACTGATCATTTACCTTGTTCGTTTTTTCCTATATTGCCGTAGAAGTTATTTATACATAAGAATATTGTGTCTTAAGAGTTTGGAACTGCCCAGATAGGTCAAACAAATATAAATTACGTTGTTCAGTGTAGGCTCCAGACTTACCTGGGGACTACTTCTGAAGTCTTACTCAGGCAGAACTACTCAAGTGCATGAAAATTATGTCCTGAGCAGGGATTTCAGGAATGGGCCCTGTGTTAACAAACCAGTAAAGACAGAGAATGAGGCTAGATTTCAATGGAGCTATAACAATTGATACCAGCTGAAGATCTGCCCCTGATTATTTCTAAGCAAAGAGGAAGTGGATTGTTAGAACCTTGCTTGGTCGAGTCGTCATAATGAGTTTAGCAAGGAGTTTGGATGGTATTTCTTATCAGATATTTGGCATTTCTCTTCTAGCCTCACAACCTAAGGAGCGCCCTCGGTCTGCAATACTTGCCCCTGATGAAAACACAGTAACCTCAATATTCAATAACAGGAGATCACAGCAGACCACAACACTTTCAAAAAGCGTCTCAATACAGAACATTGCAGGGTAAGCCTGTGTGTGTACAGTATGCATAGTGTAAGCAACCTACATTATTCCCCACGTTTCATTAGGAATACATTTATGGGTGTGTGTCACATATATTCTATCACCACATATGCAGAAAGACAAATACTATATACTGTCTGAGGAAAGGGTCAAGATGCAGTTGCTGTGGGAACTATAACTTCAAATTTCCTGTGTGTTGGGAATTAAAATTTTCAACAGTTTGCATGTAATGCAGCCATTCAGAACTCAAGCTGCTAAAAGCTCCATACCATCACACATCATCATGCGTTTTGTCTTTATGTATAAAATAATTACATACACACATGGAGTGCTGCTATACATAAAGAGTTTCCATGATCATTAATTCTCTCTTCCATTTTCCCTAACACCAGTGATTTTAGAAAACCCTGTTGGATGTGTGTTTGCAGAGCTGTGAAGGGGGAAATTATCAAAAGGCTCAGTTTAGAAAAACATCCACAAGATTAACTGCTTATCCAAATGTTATATGAATTTCATTCAGCTAGAACTTTGCATGTACAGACTCTTGAGAGATTTCCAATATTCCTCAGCATTAGCTGAGCTGGAAAAACAGTACCTTGAAAATAAGGCATTGGAATGGCAATACAAAAATGAAAAGTAATTAAATTAAGTTTACCAAACTCTTTCAAACCTCAAATATTCACTTCAGGTTTTAGGGAAATGATTATTTCAGTTAGAAATGTAGATGATCCAGTTTGTTGAGCCCTAATTTGTAGATATTAACACTATATATAAAGTATATAAATACATGCGCACACAACACATATACCTGTGCATAATCGGCAACATTTAGTGCAGCTTTCAGTTTTATTTAAAATTATATTTGTTTTATGTACTTTAAAAAGTGATTGATTTTGAGTTTTGGAGTCCTGACTGGGGTTCTGCATTTCCTTTTTTCTGCAGAGTTGGTAATGATGAAAGCATAATACAGACTTGGAAATTCCTCTCACAGTCAACAGACTCTTTACATAAAATCAGCCGAGTGAATGAATCCACGGAGTCGCTAACTGATGAGGGTAAGAGATCCCAATGTATTTGTACATTTGTTACAGATGCATCCCCAGCAAATGGATGGTCTCAACATTGATTTTTAGAAACACTAAATCCTTTAAAAGTGTTTTGATATCAGATTTGTTTTCTTTGCTGGAAGATTGAAGCTTATTTACATAAGAGAAAGTATAAAGAAAGACAAACAAGCAAGGCCCCATATACTAATTTCTTTATAGGCTAGAGCATTTTAGCCTTTTCTGAGTGGGGGGGAAATATATGAAGCATTTCATTTACATTTAAGTTATGTGGGCGGTGTTTATAGCTCAGAGGTACACCTTCCTCCCCATCTTTCATGCTTTGTCTGTTCTTCCAATCTATTTGTACATCTACATATCCCTATATATTTTACTTTTTTCATATTGGCGGGTTCAAAATATAGTTTAATTTTTTTTCAGTTAAATTTACGAATCAAATGTACATCAAACCAAAAAAGAAGTTATTTTTTAAGCAAGGAGTGCTCTAGGGTATAACTAGTCCTTAAATGTTTTATATCTTAGCCGACGCTGGCCTGAAAAGTACAACATGGTTTTAATTCATTAGGAACTGAACAGAGGACATGATGACAGAGAAATTTCCCAATTGCCAGGAATTCTCACATGTTGTGTCCAGGCAACAAATGAACAATTTCTTTCTAAAATGTACATAATCTTCAGTTCCAGGCACATCAATTATTGCTTTCTAAGCTTGAAAATACAGATTTCACAGCGCGCTCCTTAACGGTTCTGTTAATTTACTGAAGTAAACAAAGGAGGGTAAATTGCATATTAATTACCATGCAATTACATGGTAGATAACTGGTTCTTGCTTGTCTTGTAAACCAGAGTTCAGTATACATAATAATTGTGGACTTTAGCAAGTAACCTATAAAAGTAGTTGTTGCTACTTTTGCGTTGTTTCGTACTTACCCAGTAAAATTCGACATAATTGTTTCCATGTCAGTAAAGGAGAGTGGATATGATGTTTGTGGCATTCAGAACAAAGCCTAAATCTGTAGATTAGGCAATGGGAATTTCAAATGGGACCAGATATCTGTTTATGCTGCTTTTATGCAGGTGCAGACATGAATGAAGGACAGCTCATGGGGGACTTTGAGATGGACTCCAAGCAGCTGGAGGCAGAATCCTGGAGTCAAGTAGTGGACAGCAAGTTTTTGCGGCAGCAAAAGAAGGATATCGTCAAACGGCAAGATGTCATATATGGTGAGATGTTTATTGGTTAAAGAGAAGTGATCTAATTTAGTTCATAGAAACCTCTAGGTTTGGATGGTCTGTTCATATTTTTTAGTTTGTGACTAATTTGGAAACTTTAAGTCAAAGGGAGTTTGCCATTGACTTCACTGGGGCCAGAATTTCACTCTTGGTGTTTACTGGAAATGAAGACCTCCAATGCCATCTTAGTAAGCTTTGGAATTCTGGATTTCACTTACCTTGAACCATCCAAACAAATTGCAACTCCTGGTTTGTCTGGTGATGACCTTTATACACAGTTACCCATGAGTACAGAGTAGTCAATTACTTGTATTAGCATCTTCTCCCCCTTGATATAAGAGTCCTCTTTTGCTACACAGAAAAATAACTATATTGAGAGGAGCAACATGGTGTTTTGGTATTATCATCTGTCTGCAGTGTTCAAATTCTAGCATAATGGTCCCCAAACTTTTTACCTCATCCCCCCGCCCCCCTTGCCCTCTGCCCTCCCTCCCAGCTGCGGTTGGGAGCCAGGTGCCGAGGCTGGGGCCAGGTCTGTGGCTGGGAGCAGAGCCGCAGCTGGGCTGGGACCGGGAGCAGAGCCGCAGCCGGTCCAGGGGCCAGGGCTGGGGCTGGGAGCTGGGGCCAGAGCAGGGTGGGGTTGCACTCCCTCCTCCCCTGTGTGGGGCTGGCCCAGGCCCCACTTCATGCTCTACCCCTCCCGAACGTTCCTCCGTGCCCTCCCTAGAGGGACAGGTCCCACAGTTTGGGGGCCGGTGTTCTAGCAGTAATGAGAGCGAGCACTTGTTCATATAAACAAAGTATGGGGAGGGCTGATCCACCCCCAAGCTATGCCCTACCATGCACTTTGAAAAGAAAAAATGTTTTCACATTGATAATCTAATTAGTAACTATTAAGAGGCAAAAAAAGAATGAAACTGGTATATACCAATGGTATTGGGAAGCCCAAAGTGTTGCATTTAATGTATTACAGGCTGTTTTCCCCTGAGTTCACATGTATAAATCCCAGTAATACTAGTGCAAGTAACACACACATCAGAATGGGGAATTATGACCCCATAGCACTTCATTACATTGTTAGCTTCTATGAGCCCTTCTAACCAGCTAGATCTGGTAAGTGCCTTTCCTTGGCTTATCAATGCCAAGTACTCTGGGTTGATACAGCGCCTCGTCCTAGAAGATAGTAATAATTCTCATGTGCTTCCTGTGTTGGACCTGTCCTTGTCTCATGCAGAGCTGATGCAGACAGAGATGCATCACGTCCGCACTCTGAAGATCATGAGTGATGTGTACAGCAGGGGGATGATGCAGGAGTTGCAGTTTGAACAGCAAATGGTGGAAAAGGTCTTTCCTTGCCTGGATGACTTGCTGAACATCCACAACCAGTTCTTCCAGCGGATTCTGGAGAGGAAGAAAGAGTCCCTGGTGGAAAAAAGTGAAAAGAATTTTGTTATCAAGAGGATAGGAGACATCCTGGTGAATCAGGTGAGTGGTGAGACACCCCTGCATGCTCTAAGCACAAGACTGCAAGCCAGGAACTCCTGAATTACAATTCTCTCTCTTAGGGCAGGTCTACACTTAAAAGGCTGCGTTGGTGCAGCTGCTCTGCTTTAGCGCTTTAATGAAGATGCTCTACACTGACGGGAGAGCTCTCTCTGCTGTCAGTGTAGTTAATCCACCTGAGCAAGAGGCGGTAGCTACATCAGTAGGAGACGCCCTCCCACTGACGTAGCACTGACTACACCAGTGCTTAGGTCGGTATGGATTTTTCACACCCCTGAGCGACACACACCTCTACCCCGATAGAACGCTGTCCTCGGGAGCCAAAAAATCTTAGTGTTATAGGTGATACCGTGTTATATCAAACTTGCTTTGATCTACCAGAGTGCGCAGCCCCCCCCCCCCCCCCGGAGCACTGCTTTACTGTGTTATATCCGAATTTTTGTTATATCATAGAATATCAGGGTTGGAAGGGACCTCAGGAGGTCATCTAGTCCAACCCTCTGCTCAAAGCAGGACCAATCCCAAGGCAGATTTTTGCCCCAGATCCCTAAGTGGCCCCCTCAAGGATTGAACTCACAGCCCTGGGTTTAGCAGGCCAATCGGGTCGTGTTATATCGGGGTAGAGGTGTAGTTATTTATACTGAAGTAGTTCTGTAGTATAGACCTGCCCTTATGCTGTCTTTTTGGTGGCCTAAGGTGAGTCGCATCACCTCTTTGGGTATGTCTACCCAGCAAAGAGAAACCCGTGTCTGGCCCGTGCCAGCCGACTCCGGCTTGTGGGGCTCAGGCTGCGGGGCTGATTCATTGCTGTGTAGACTTCTGGGCTCCAGCCCAAGCCCAATGGGGTGGGAGGGCCCCAGAGCTCAGGTTCCACCCCGAGCCCGGAAGTCAACACAGCAATGGAACAGCACCACGAGTCAGAGTCGGCTGGCACAGGCCAGCCGTGGGTTTTTCTTTGCTGCGTAGACATCTCCTTTGTGCCTCCGCTTCCCTACTTATACAATAGAGATGAGAATAATTGTGCATCTTTGTAAAGGGCTTTGAGCTTTTCAGGTGAAAGGCTTGATGTCAGGTTTGATGCCTGCTTTCTTTGTTTATGCCACATGGACAGAAAAGCATCAGCGCTGGTTACAGTACAGTCTGTAGTTTATTGCACTAAGCTTGGAAGCAGGGGACCTGGATTCCATTTCCTGGGTCTGCTGCAGATTTGCTCTGTGACTCTGGGCAAGCCGCTTCACACCTCTGTGGTTCTTCTCTCCTCCCACCCCCCCCTTTCTCCATCTTGTCTCTTTGGAGTGCCAGCTCTTTGTGGTAGGGTCTCTCACTCTGGGTTTATACAGTGCCTAGTCTCCATTCTGAAAATTCCATAGATTTAGTTTTTTGAAAGCTACACTTTGGGCTAGATTTATACTGACAGTGTAGCCGTCCTTTTCAATGACAGACGGTGCGTGATGCCAAGTGATTGATCCCAAGAACTCAGTGTGGGGGCTATAAGTTTGTTCATGTCTTGCAGTTTTCCGGTGAGAATGGGGAGAGAATGAAGAAAACTTACGGCAAATTCTGCGGGCACCACAACGAGGCTGTAAATTATTTCAAAGACCTGCAGTCAAAAGAGAAGCGGTTTCAGGCATTCATCAAGGTAGGAACTGGTGGGGGATTTGTTGCTGACCCCCGCAGCGTGTGCACACTGCACGTTGGCATGTCTTGGCGAACGCTCCATCGGCAGCATTTTAATTTATGTCTTGTCTTTTTAGAAAAAAATGAGCAGCACGGTGGTGAGGCGCCTGGGGATTCCTGAGTGCATCTTACTAGTAACTCAAAGGATCACAAAGTATCCCGTGATATTACAAAGAATATTACAGTATACCAAAGGTAGAGCCTGTTTCTTTTCCTAAGCACAAGTTTGTTTCCTCTGTATCTTTGTCCAGGACCTTTCCCAGTAAAACTGCCCAACTCAAAATCAGCCAGCAAGCCCAGTGTTTAGTGCCCAGCACTGCTGTAATTAGAGACCTGGGTTTCATTTCCTCCATCAGGGTTTCAAACCTCAGGCTAGACCGGCCTGAGAGTGTTGCAGAGATACAGCACACAGCCTCTGTAGAAGTGAAGTGCCTTGGTATGCTCATCATTACAGCAATCTCTAGCTAATTATGGAGCAACATGCATAGACTCCTGTCTTGTCCACTTTGGATAGTGGCTGCAATACAGGGCCTTGGAGAAGGGGATGGCAAAATAAGGAAGAATAAGATTCTCAGATCTCCAAGAGGATTGACACTCTCCCTTTGAACCTTTCTTCCATCCCAGGAATCCTACATTACCATACTTTTAAATACTGTATTCAAAGAACTTGGCCTCGAATATGAGTCTTTATGGGTGATTTGTGATCAAGTGGTTACGGGTGATAAGTCCTCAATCAACTCTCTAGGGTATTTCTCTGTGTCACACAAGCACCTTTCTGATTCTGCATGATCAACCCATCAGGAGTGGCCACGGAATCTTAACACCTGAGGAGATCAGGGGTTAGGATGGTAGAAACATGTGGGAATAGTCTGCATAGCACATGCTTGCGATGTTCCTGGTTTCTCTCAGTCTCTCACTTAGAGAGCAAAAAGGCTCAGTTTACAGTTTAATCTCACCTGCTATCTGCTAGTGCACTCTGTTTAATCTCTGTGGAAGCCTTTTATTAGGTGAGGATGAGGTGTGGTTTATCTGTGCCACTCCATTTAAGATGGAGTAAACTCCAGAGGTGTTTTTTGTATGATTTCACCCACAAAATCCTCTGGAGAGTGATGTATATGTAATGCTTTTTATCAGCGGGTGTGCATCCTACAGATACATCAACTGACGTAGATTAGCCAAGGAATGGCAGAGACTGACCACTGTGTCTTTATAATCATTAATGTTCTGTAATTCATACCTTTCAAAAATTATGTTTGTTTCTTATAGAATAAATTTATGTTCAGAAGGGACAATCTTGTTGGCCATTATCCTCCTCATACATAGTCGTCTGTCCCATTGGCGTGGTTTATAGAAGTGTGAGTGAGGGTCTCTGGAACGTGAAACAATTTATTTCACAAATGTGTCACTTCATCAAGACCCAAAGAGATGAGAATTTTGCCACTACGAGGGTGGACCATTAATCCAGACCCTTAAAACTTTTATTGCAACTTTACTGAGTGTTCCTAATAGAATCTGGTATTCAAAAATGGCGGCACCTGATTTGCTCGCATAAACAGCTGTATGCACATGCATAATGGATGCATGCCCATTTTTATACATGCAGTCAGGTAGCCATGCACTTGGCAGAGGCTGAAAATGTGGTTCTTATTTACGTTGTCCTAGTTTGCCATAGCTCATGCAGAGTATATTTCCTATGGTTCCCCTTTACTATATAGGTATCTATTTAAGGTTTGTGACAAACTTTTCATTTCTTCTAAATGAAACTTGTCTTGGGAAGATAGTTAAAAATAGCGCATCCATGTGCTATAGCGTTTGATGACTCAGTGGTAAGGGAAAGGGGAGAAGTAAGAAGTTAGGCTCTGCATACTCACAATAAGGGTGAACTGAAATTGAAGTCTCTCTCTCACTCCTTAAGAAAACGAAGTGGAACATCAAGACTTGACCCAGTCACTAAACCTGGTTAAAGATGTGATTGCTGCGGTCAATAGCAAAGTCAGCAACTATGAAAAGAAAACACGTCTTACTGAGATCTACACCCGGACGGACAGCAAGTCCATCATGAGGATGAAGAGCGGCCAGATGTTTGCCAGGGAGGACTTGAGACGTAGGAAGCTCATCCGAGATGGGCCTGTCTCACTGAAGAACACAGCTGGGAGACTGAAAGGTGAGAAAATCCTACAGATCATGCACCCAAAGGATGTACCCTTCCTGTCTCCAGATGATGGCAGGGTTCATCCATCTTGCGACCTGCGACTTCATTCCCTTTCCTTTGGCTTGGTGGTTCCTCTGCCTTTTACACAGGGCTTCTTCTGAAATCGCTGGCCCTTTTATTATTCATATTATTTTATTGATTTTTCTGTTTCTAGAAAGGTGCTTTCGAAGTAAAAACCATGAAAAATCCTTCTCTGTGCTCCTAGTAACACCCTAGATTACTGCCACAAATATTTCTGTTACTGCTCACCATTGATGCTGCTTATTTATTTACCTTCCAAGCTTTGCCCAGCAAGCTAAGTGATGGGTGTGATGGTGAATCCCATGTTTGTACACTGCGGTTTTATACACATCCATTGGCTCTAGGAAATATGCACACTGAATGTGAAACGCAACCATTGCAGTTCCCAGTTTTGCTGCCCAGGAGCAGCACGCAGGGCCGGCTCTAGGCACCAGCAAAACAAGCTGGTGCTTGGGGCGGCACATTTTTAGGGGCGGCATGGCCGGCGCCAGAATGCCGCCCCTAAAAATGTGCCCCGGCCGCCCTAGCTCACCTCCGCTGCTGCCGCTCGCGCGCCGCTGCTCGCCCTCCCTCCCAGGCTCTCAAACCTGGGAGGGAGGGGGAGATCCCGAGCGGCCGCGGCGCGCGAAACAGCTGATTCGCGCGCCGCTGCTCACCCTCCCTCCCAGGTTTGAGAGCCTGGGAGGGAGGGGGAGACTCCGAGTGGCCGCGGCGCGCGCGCCACTTCTCCTCCTCCCTCCTAGGCTTGAGAGCCTGGGGGGAGGAGGCAGGGCTGGGGATTTGGGGAAGGGGCGGAGCTGAGGCGGGGCCGGGGGTGGGGTAAGAAAAAAACGGGGGGGGGGGGGCGGCCAAAATTGTTTCTGCTTGGGGCAGCAAAAATCCTAGAGCCGGCCCTGGCAGCACGACATTTCTATTACTCGCAAGTTCCCTGGAGCTGCTCAGCAGACCCAATATTGCATTACCTGTTACACTGAAGTAAGTCTCCACATTGGGGGCCCGCACTATTTTACTCAGAAATTTCTGAGGCTGCTGCTCCAAACCATTACTGCTTTTCTGTTTCCCTAACGTCCCTGCAACTGTTGTATTCTCTATTACATGCACATTACAGACGAGGGGTAGCCAAATTTACTAGCCCTCCGAGCCGCATACGATAATCTTCAGAAGTTCGAGAGCCAGGCCTGCCTGCTGGGGCTCGGGGCTTCTGCCCTGTGGCGGGGTGGTGGTGCTAGGGGCTTCTGCCCAGCAGGCGCCTCCCTTGGGACAGAAGTCCTGAGCCCCAGCAGGTGCATCCCGGGGACTGAAGCCCCGAGCCCCCACTCCCTGCAGGACAGAAGCCCCATAAAAGAGCCACATGCTGGTTGCTGGATCTCTTGAACTGATTTTCATTCACTAATGTAAATAAAAAAAATGTTAAGGCATTTAGCCCCCAACTCATCAAAGCATTGGGCTTAATTGCTTTGCTGAACTGGGGCCTGAAATCTTTCAAGTGAACTTTGAGATAGGAATCATGTTAGTCATTCTCTCACCCACAAGCAGAAGCTTGCGAGCTGCCTATACTGTACTCCACCCCCTTCAGAAAGGTTGGGCTTGTTTTCGCTCTCCACCAATATCAGGCGTATAATCTTGGTACTTGGGGCTTCAGTAGAGTTTGGCCATCTCTCTTTGGTGTGTGTAGAACAGATATGATGAATGGAAAGTTACCATGTTATGTCTCCAAAGAATGTCTTGATTGCAGAGGTGGAAGTAGAAGGGTTTTTACCAGTGCATCCCTCCATATTCTGTGCCATCGGAGGATAATTTAGATTCCAAATATATGATATGATCTGTTCTGAGGGAAAGTTTAAAGATGGTTTCTAGGTTCCTAGTAGGGCTGTCGAGCGATTAAAAAAATTGTGATTAATCGCACTGTTAAACAATAGAATACCATTTATTTTAAATATTTTTGGATGTTTATTAAATTTTCAAATATATTCATTTCAATTACAACACAAAATACCAAGTGTATAGTGCTCACTTTATATTTATTTTTGATTACAAATAGTTGCACTGTAAAAAACAAAAAAATAGTATTTTTCAGTTCACTTCATACAAGTCCTGTAGTGCAATCTCTTTATCATGAAAGTTGAACGTACAAATGTAGAATTATGTACAAATAAAACCTGCATTCAAAAATAAAACAATGCAAAACTTTAGAGCCTACAAGTCCACTCAGTCCTACTTCTTGGTCAGCCAGTCACTCAGACAAACAAGGTTGTTTACAATTTGCAGGAGATAATACTGCCTGCTTCTTGTGTACAATGTCACCTGAAAGTGAGAACAGGAGTTCGCATGGCACTATTGTATCTGGCGTTGTAAGATATTTACGTGCCAGATGCGCTAAAGATTCATATGTTCCTTCATGCTTCAACCACCATTCCAGAGGACATGCGTCCATGCAGATGATGGGTTCTGCTTGATAATGATCCAAAGCAGAGCGGACCGACGCATGTTCATTTTCATCATCTGAGTCAGATGCCACCAGCAGAAGATTGATTTTCTATTTTGGTGGTTTGGATTCTGTAGTTTCTGCATCTGAGTGTTGCTCTTTTAAGACTTCTGAAAGCATGCGCCACACTCATCCCTCTCAGATTTTGGACTGCACTGAGAATAGCAAAATATAAATGACTCTTTCCTCGTTATCACATTTAAATAAAAGTTGGGGAATCATACTGGTTGAGACAATTTAAACTAAAACAGTTTGGCTAAAATTAAACAGCATTCAGAGTATGCAGTTAAAATAAAAGAAATTCGTTTCCCCTACCATTTTCCTCTCTCTGTAATTAACACTGCCAGTGCTTCTCTGCTGGGTGAACATTACCACCAAGTTGCTGCAAAATGTTTCAGAGTTAGGGAAAACAGCCTGCTTTCTGCTCAGCTCAGCCTGTCCCAACCCACCGAATGCACATAGGGCAGCTGCTTTGCAAAAGGCTAACTACTTGCCCTCCTGAAGTTTGAGTCCAGCAACAGGGAACCTATTGAGCATACCCAAAACTACCACACCCAATTCCAGAAACTTCTGAGTGTGGAAAGCTAATTGTGCATCTGTCTAGCAGCAGTGACCCAGACACAACTCATTCCTACCCACCCACAATAGATCTCTTAAAGAGAGATCTCCCTATTTGGCCTGTGGGTTACACTTTATGAGATCTCTCGATTAGCATAGGTTATATTATGCATTTCCCATAGAAATAATGGCTCCCACTACCAGAGCCAATAGCTAGCCAGTAGAGATGAGTCAGAAGTTCCAGATGGGAAAGCATCCAAAAGTTTAGAACCTGCTTGTCCTAACTTCTGGGATTTGGAACTGGAGCCAGGAGAAACACAGGAATAGCTTTCCTTGACGTATTTTGGTCTTTTCTCCTCTGCACCAAAAGCAGAAAGTGCAGCTGGAAATAAAAACAAACCAAAGTAAAACAAATCTTACCTGAACTTTTACAAACCTCTAAAGAGGTTTGGGTTTGGTTTGAGACTTCGGCAAAAGTTTGGTTCGTATTTGATCTGAAAGGGATCTTGTTCCTTCAAAAAGCCTGGAAGGATTTACGCAGGGGATGAGTTAGCTTTTGAGTTTACCTCATCTGTATATCACAAGGTCTCGTAGTTTATTACACAAACTCTTTGTGCAGTGGGGCTTGGGTGGGGCATCGCACTCAATACTTACTATGTAATCTTGTGATGTATCATGAGGCAACTTGGAAGGTAGCATGTGTATTTTGGGGAAATATCCTTGCTCTGATTCAGAATTTTATATTCATCCTCTTTGCATTTCTTTCTTTTCTCCTTCTTGAGTCAGATTCTCCCCTCTGAGGCACACCCGTTTGGCTCCTCATGAATTCAGAGAGAGCCATATACATCTGTGGGCAGAGTCAACATTAGCTGCTGAAGTTAAAGTGCCTGGGGAAGGAATTGCCGCTGACAAGTGTTGTTACAAGATAATTTGCACCACTCATGAGAGGAGAGCAATAAAACCAAACAGATATTTTGCTTGAGGATAAAAATATAGATTATCTAAATGAATAGGGTGTATGTTCAGTGAACATCCCTTGCTTCCACTTCCCCAATCTTCCATGACTCTCAGAGGGCTTGTGGTTTGGAAAAGAACATCCCAGCAAAGACCGAGTAGATACGATTCCCTCTGACTCCTTTCAGTGGTGATTTTGCCCAGAGGAGTCGCTATAGAGATAGAGGCCATTCTCTTTCCAGGGGCTGAGTATATTGCCTCTGCAATGCTTACAGTTCCTGCTAACTAGGAAGCAAAACACACCAAACAGCAGACTAATCCACTTTCTTAGGGTAGCCCGAATTATCACTCTTATGCTCACCAGGAGCTCTAGAATGCACGGCATTGCTAAATAAAAGGTATTGGTAGGCACTAGAACCAGTGATTGACATAGATAGATATTTGATGGTTAAACCTTGGTGTTTTTTCTCTGTTGTAGAGGTCCAGGCTGTCCTCCTCTCAGATATGCTGATATTCCTTCAGGAAAAGGACCAGAAGTATGTCTTTGCCTCATTGGTAAGGCTTTGGTGTTTTCTCTTCCTTTCTTTTACATAGATGATCCTTGGTATGAATTTAGCAATGAAAGCATGTCACTGCCTGCTACATTCCTTAGTTTTTATTGGACAGATCGCTTTGCATGTAACAGTTTTGTTTCCTTAGCAGACTCCATTATTTTCCTATTGAAAACATGTCTTAATTTCTCCCCCTCCCACTCGGTGATTTCTACAGTGATTTTGAACATTTGGTAATTGGCTCTGAAAATAAGCCTGTCATTGGATACATTTATTCTTCATCAGCCTGTGCAAATCCTGCTCACTTAGGAGGGAAGAACGTGAACTGTGTACAAATGAATCCCAGCAGACAAGACAGACCTAATAAATCAATCTAAAAAGCACAGGAACAAAAGCCTACTGCTGCAATAAAGTTCGAGAAGCTCACAAGGCAGTGTGCTATAGGAATATATTTGTCATGGACCAGTTCATGTAAACAAAAACAGGAGCTTTCGGAGAAAGTCCTAGATGAAAGACAGACGATGAGACATGCTGACCTGATGAAAAAAAAGTGCCAGTGCCCCCAAACCAGTGAATAGCTACGGGTCTGGCAGGGATGCATCTTTCATGCATGCTTCAAAGAGGAGACTTTCTCTGTTCCTCTTGTTCTTCCCATTCACTGAGCCACATTTCCAACCCCCCCGCTGCCAGCGCAGGGCATTTCCTAGCTCTTCAGCTGGCTGTGGTGCACACAAGGGTCATGCTGGCAAACCTCTGCTAAAGCACACCCCCTCCCAAAAAAAAAAAAAAACCCTGTGATTCTGTAAAGACCACAAATGAGCCCATTGGACTATGCATGCCACAGGTGGGAAGAGAAGCTTTCAGTGCTAACAGAGAGATTACACAGAGATATTACAGTGACCCTAACAGCTCATTGCACATAATCTTCCGTGGAATCCTTGATGCAACAGTCTCACAAAAAAGTCTGTAGCGGGAGTCGGCTTTAAGCTACAGAGAACAGGAAGGATTTTGGTGAGATGTGAAGAGAGGATGTGATGCAAGGGTTCCGAGGGAGGGAGAGCAAAGGCAGTGACAGTGAAACAGGGACCAGCAAGCCATACTGAGAGTGGTGATGTGGGATAAAGAGTCCAGGAATAGAGAGCACAGACAGCAGGATGTGAGATCAAAGCAAGTTCTTGGAGAGTCTGGAAAACCACAAAGGCAATTTTTAATTGTATCCAGGGACAGCTGAGGGCAGTTCTTCCTGAATGGTCAGAGGAAGGTGACACCAGCGTTCTGGGCTCAGTGAAATAAATTACTCTCAGAATATACATGTCGGGTGAGGCCAGCACTTCTTTTGGCATGTAGTTGCTAAAGGTGCTCATGAGTAGGAAGGAGGTCTGACTGCAGGTATTAGGAGCTTTTGAGCACTTATTGTCAGCCTAAAGCTCTGGTGCTTTTTGTCTGTCTTCTCACCAATCTTCTCTCATCTGAAGGACCAGAGATCCACTGTAATCTCTCTGAAGAAACTGATTGTACGAGAAGTGGCCCATGAGGAAAAGGGTTTATTCCTAATTACCACCGTTGTGAAAGATCCAGAGATGGTAGAAGTCCATGCCAGCTCCAAGGAGGAACGCAATAGCTGGATACAAATAATTCAGGACACCATTAACACCATGTAAGTTAACACGCTATTCGTTTGATTTAGATGTTTCTCACATGCTTTGTCGTGGTAGTAATTGAGGTGTATCTCTCATGCAGGGACAAAGACGAAGATGAAGGAATCCCTAGTGAATCAGAACTGGAAAAGAGAGTGTTGGACACCAAAGCCAGAGAATTAAAAGGTATGGCTGCTGGGGCTCAGAGAATCGTCGGGTGAAGTTTTGCTAACCTAATGTTGAGTTTTGTGAAACTTTTCCATTCCTGATTTTAACCATGATTTTTCAGGGAAGATAGAAGCCTGCACTTTGCAAACAATTAAAATCCTTGTTGGAAAGTCAGTCTGTCGTGGGTTGTAAGTCTGCCAGGGGCCAGTACCATGGAAAGCTCTGAATCTCCAAAGTTTCAAATTCTGGTCCAAATCTAGAACCCCCAGTTTTCAGTTGGGCTTGAAAGTTGACAGAATGAGTTCTCCCCTCCTCATTGGGACTAAAACAGAACTGCAGCGGAAGTGAAACAACAACGTGTCCTTCAGTACAGGGAGATGACTTCCCATGGGGTGATGGCCTCCACTGGTGCCTTCAGAAAAGACTCTTATAACTCTGATGCAGTACATGTGAGGCACGGGCAGATAGTTGATATGTCAGGTACTCTACTTCTCTTTTGCCTCTATTAGTCAATAGTTCTAGTTCTTTTCAGGTGCCAGCGGCTTTCAGCTGTGAAGAAAATGAATTTTGTGGGCTAGACCAGCATGGTCTAGGAGTGGCAAGATGTTTGGGAGAGGATTAGGGTTTGGGTCCCCGTCTCTCAGCCCTTAGATGTACAGAGAGAGCTGCTGTTGTAATCCCCACCAGCCGGGGCTTGGAGCTACATTCACTGGTTCTTCAGAGAGCCCTCCTCACTAGGGGATTGACCCAACATTCAGGGTGTTTTGGTTGTGGAAGGAGGAGTAAAGAGTGAAGAAAGATACCTATTCAGTACTGTCTCCTCTGCTGCATCATGGGTCGAGCAGATAATATGTGGCTTTGCAAGTATCGCTAGCACAGTTACTTTACTGCACTGTAAAAGCTAAGATGCCATTCAAGTGGGAGCATTGTCACAGGATAGCTGTTTCCTGCTAACAGATAACTACTGTCCCCAGGATGAGATGTGTCGTTTTGAAGCAGGCGCCTTCTGGGACAGAGCTCTGCTGTGCTGACTTTATTTCTGAGACACCAAATGGCCAACGTAGCTGCAGAAATTCTGTTTGCTGGCTGTAGTTGCAGCACAGGTGCAGGGGTGTGTATTTAAATGCGAAGTAAAAAAGCCAACAAGCAGGGCAGAGAGCACAAGGGCGCCCGATCCTGGATTAATGCAAGTACTGCAGCATGGCTGGCAAGTTACTCCTGCCTATGAGTAGACGTGAGGCCAAAGAAATGAGTGCGAATCATAGTGCCTTGGTACCACAAAGAGGAGGACTGTGCCTAGTGCCTACCTATGTTTTCACCCTCAAGTAGCCTCCCCTCAGGTCTGAGATGTAAAAAAAGTCAAAAGCCAAGTGAATACAATCACCTGGGAAGTGCAGTGATCCTCTAGGACTGTTATCCTGCAGCGTTTGCACCATTGTGTTTATGAATTTATATTGAAAACTGAGCATTGAGCAGCCTGCATACTAGAAATGCGATATTGCTGAGAACCCCAGCTCTCTGGGGGTTCGGAAATGTTTCATTGTGGGCATTAGCCCAAAACCGTTTAGAATTTGTTATTTTTTTACTGGTGATTGACTCTGGTATTTGCTGCTTAGAGTAAATATGGTCACACTGTGTCTAAACCTAGATGGTCTGAAATGAGGTTATGACCCCCAACGTGTCTCAAATGCATCTGTGAGATTGACACCTCAGCGATCTGCGTTACTTTCATGCCTCCCAACTTCATTTGGAGAAACAAAGTTTGACTCCATGGGGACTGCTCCTTGTGAGAGCATATAGCTAGGCTTGGAAGGAGTCGTTTTTTATTGGTAAATGTCAATTTCACTCTACACACACCCAAAAAATTGTCCATCAATAAAAATCTAAACCTGCAGCTAGGTGAAGTAAGAAAAGTGCTGCTTGAGAACTTAGAGTTTGATTTGAAGATATTTACTTTGTATATTTTCGACATGTGATGTTGACAATTTGTGTTTTAATTGTTATAAAGTGTCAACTTTTTGAATCTCATCATCTACTGTCATTAAATAATTCTCTGACACTCCCTATTGTCTGACACTGCTCCCCACCCCCACCCCCGCCCCGGTAACTTCCTGCAACAGTGAAAATTTAAATCAATAAAAATGGGAAAAGCCTTAATTTCCTGCAACTGTATACATTTAAATAGATGAAAATTGAAAAAAAAATGCTTAAAAATAAATGTTATTATCCATCAAAATTATAAAAAAAAAATAAAAATAAAAGTCTGCCAAGCCTGCTTATACACTCCACTATCCTGGCACCAACATGGCAGCGACAACACTGAAAGGCCTAAATATAGCTATTCAGATTGTAAGCAGCACACAATTCCTGCTATTCTTTGATTTACCACATGATGGGGCCCATGTCACAGGGATTATTCAGTTTCCTTAGGGTCGCAGTGTTTTCTGTTTTCAATTTGTTTTCCCCTGTTCACCCACAGAACAGCTTCAGCAGAAAGATCAGCAGATCCTAGCGCTGCTGGAGGAAAAGGAGAAGATTTTCCGGGATATCACGGACTGTAGCATGCAAGAGGATGGCTCGGTCTCCAGAGTGCTGTTCAGGTCCAATACGGAGGAGGCACAAAAAGGGGAGACCATTATGAAAAGTGCAATAAACGAGGGTAAACAAACCAAACGGTCCCATTAATTACAGTGTCCAAAACAACAGTGTGGAGTTGAATCCATGAGTGCTCAAATGCCACCTTCAGGAGAATGACCCTTCTCTGATAATGAATAAACAGTAATAATAATATTGAACATAAGTAAAGACACAGTCCCATCCTCCGATAGTAAAGCATGGGAGACAGACAAGGCTCAAATTCAGGAAAGGAAGGGGATGATAATGATCGGTGAGAAGAAAGCAGTAGAGGTACCTGGGAGTCTTCATGCTGCTAACCTAGCACGGGGAGCCAGCCCTACACAGAGTTTGAGCTGTGTCAGGGCAGTGCAAAAATGAACTTTCATCCCGTTGCCCACCACACACTGGTGTGTGTTCTGTGCAACTCAGTTACACCCCCGGATCTGGTCCTTTGTTTGAAACATGGGCCAGGCTATCTTTGGTTACACTCCCCTCCTGCCACATAATGGAATATGACGGCTAGGCTAAACGGACTTCCATACCACAGCAAGAGTTTATGGGTCTGGTATCCACAAGAGGCACTTGAGTCTTTTGGAAAATCCACAAGTAGATGTAGCCCACTTTCCCATGGTAAATTACACAGCAGGCTGAAGTTAGAAATCCTGCCTTTGCGCAAGAATGTACCAAGAACATTTGCCAAGGGGGAAGAGGGTGATGGGAAGCACGTGCAAGACTCAGTGTGTTTGAGTTATGGCCTGACGTACCATTATATTTTTGCAGGTGGAGCACCTGCACCTCTCTTATTGCATCATGGTCTCCTATAAATCCATTAACTCTTTATATAAACAAGTGTGTACATTTTACTGACCTGACACCTCTAAGCCAGAAGAAAAAACACGCTAGTCAGTAAATACCGAGGATGTTTTTTAATGGACCTTTTTTTCCTATGGCTTTTTATCCTTTCAGTTGAATATTTGCAAAGCTTGATCAGTAGGAGTCTAGGGAGTGCACTTGGGGCTGCTGACCTGCTGCCAAACTCTGAGCAAGAAGGGGGAGTCGGCCCCATCTCCCTTCCTAGAAGAGCAGAAACTTTTGGAGGATTTGACAGTCATCAGATGAATGCATCCAAGTGTAAGTATTTCTGTGCATTGTGCATGCATGTATGTATGTATTAATAATACCTTATACCTGGTTGGCAGCTACCTGACAAGGAACTCAAAGCACTTATATATCTAAATGAATTTAGCTTCCCAACGCTCCCTGTCAGATTGGTAAATACCACTGTACCCATTTGACAGATGGGGAAGGTGCAGCATATAATCATGGGGTGACTTGGCCCAGGTTACTGGAAGTCGGTGACTGAGCGGGGAATAGATGCCAGCTCTCCTGACTTTTAGTCCTGTGCTTTCCCCTCAAACCATCCTTCCTTCTTTACACACAAAGTACTTGTACACTTTTGCCTTACTTATGTATTTGTTTCTTTCACTTCCGCTTCAGTGCTTCTATATTTGCAGCCCTCTTCCTTTATCTCCAGTGGGCTACCACCTCCCAGCCTGAGAGCCAACTGAGGTCCTAGCTGCAGTCTGACACCACCTTTCCTTCTCCCTCCCTGCGCTCTCTACACACATGTGAACCGAACACAATCGAGCATGTCAACCCCACGGTGAATTTAGTCTCCCACAGCCGAACGAATGAGTATTTAGTTTGGCAGCACAGTTCACTGCTTCCCAACTCGCTGTTTGTCTACAGCAGGCTCCAGGGATTTCCATACCCCCCAGAACTCAGCCCTGTGTGCTCTCCCCTACCCTCCCACCCCAACTGTGGTAAGCTGTGCTATGCTAGCATCACTGTCTCAGCACCGGGCTCCCCCACCCCCTTTCCAGCCTTGCTGTTTCTGCACTACAGGGTAAGCTTAAGCGCCAAACAATCTGCTGTGTGCCGTATGTAAGAGTTTCTTAGCCATTGGAAGGCCACAAAGTTCCCAGCAGGTCCTGTCCTACCAGTGGAAAATGCATTGGCTCAAGGAACCTTAGGGATTTTTTTTAGATTGCACTTTCTTGCTTTTTAGTGCAGCAATAATTTGAACAGTCTCTGGCTGGACTGGTGAGATTGTTCAATGCTTAGCCCACCCTTTACCTTGCCTGGGCTTCTGCAGAGATAAGCTCACATTAATTAGATACTGAGAGATCTTAAAGAGGCTTTGGGAGGAGACTGTAGGGCCTACTGGATAAGGTGCATGGCTGGGTGTCAGGAAACCTGGGTTCTATTCCCAACTCTGCCACTCACTCCCTGTGTGACCTTGGGCAAGCCTCATAACCTTATTTCCCTATCTGTAAAATAGTAGTAAATGATCCTTTACCCATCTACATGGAGGAGAGTGGCAGATTCTAGGACCCTCCAAAGGAATGAAAGGATTGCTGGGATAGATAGCATAGGCTGCGGTTTAGGGTTGGTTATTGTTTGTTTGAGTTACCAGTAAAGCCAGACTCCAGGAAGGGGCTATGGTTGAACTGCATGTGGTGTGCTGTAGGCTGTTCAAAGCAGGGTTGGATGCTTAAACCATGTTGGTAAAGCACCTTGAAATCAATGGAAGAAAACTACTAGAGGGGTAGCATGGGCACAGGTGGGTTTTTTCATGTGGTGTGTCTCAATTGGAAGCACTCTTGTGAGCTGTCCAGCTGGAAATTAAAGATCCCAGTGGATAAATCGAGTGTCCTGATCAAAATTCCAGGGTTCTAATGTGTGAGGCTGTGGGTGAGCTGCTAGCATAAAATAACGTACCTGTTTGCACACGTATACTGCACTACTAGTGTCTGAGTCCTCCAAGTCCAGTTTGCATGGGTAGCATTGAAACATAGCTTGATGTGGTAAGATCTGACTTGATAGCTGTCACTCACACTACATGTTCTAAAACAACTTGTCTTGGAAACAGTTTATGAAATTGAGAGATTTCTACCAGATGACCCAGAAGTCAGCTTGCTAAATTTTCAGCATACTATTTGAAACCAAAGCTGGACCCTAACCTATGTTCTTCTCTACTCTCTGTCAGCAATGGCTGATATTTATTGGTACAAATAGGAAGCAAACATACATATGTGAAGAGCATGGCTCAGCGGCATGCATCCACTTTTCAAGTCCTTTTTTCCCATTTTGCAATTGCTAATGATTGAGGATTTTATCTGGGGTTTGAAAAACTCAATGACCTGTGCCAATCTGATGTGTTTCTTTTAGGTGGAGAGAAAGATGAAGCTGATGATGCTCAGGATCTTCGGAGAACAGAATCAGACAGCATTTTGAAGAAGGTACTATTGTTGTGTTTGTGTCAAATGTCATCCATGGGCCTTTGACACTTTTAACACTTGAATTGTAACTTTTTTTAAATCTGAAAAAAGCATATATTTATGGACATATTAGAACAAGTTAAAACTCACCCCACTGGGGAAAAAAACTGGGGGCACATGCTCAAAACCAATTTTACGCTAACTAAAATTTCCTCTTCAAAACAATTTTACTGGGTAATAGACTCTTCCGTAGCACTGGTTATCTGCCACCTGTCTGCAAATCAAGTAAAACATGTCTAATTATGCATCGTTATTGAAATACCAAGGCCAAACATAACCTCACACCCATTCTCGCTGTGGATGAATTTATCAAATCACTACAAAATGATCGCTAATTAACATGTGATTTTATGATTTTTCACTTACTACAAACTACATGAGTTCTGCCCTTCCAAAAAGGAAAACAGGAGTGTGTGTCTATGATTAATCGTACTTAGAAAGACACTTCCTGTGATTTGTCATTTGCCTTTTTATTAAGTCTATGTGTTCTTTTTACAGGGGGGAAATGCTAATTTGATGTTCGTGTTGAAAAGAAACAATGAGGTAAGAACAATCTCCCTGGCTTACTTGTGTGGTGTTTTTTCCTCTTCAGTTTAGGTACCAAGTGTATTTGTTTCAATAGGTGAGGCTAAAGTGTAACAAGACTCTTAAATGCAGTAAACTGAGAGTTAAACCCACTGTGTTATGTGTGCGCTTAGGCTTGGATGCTCAGACTAAGGATTTGCTGACTGGCATCTAATTGCCAGCCGTAGGATACACGTTGATTATAGACATCAAGGTTTAATTACAATTAGAAAGCACGTGACTCTATTTACCATGCATCTGCGGATAGAATGAGTATAATTGTATGATGCAGGTGCAGTGAGTTGGGGCAATTAGGTTTCTATTCTCCCTTTGATACGCTTCGGTAACTCCCAATTAACTCTAATGGCAGCTAAGTATCACAGTGAGCAAAGGTTCCCTTAATAACATTTATTACACACGTATTGGAAATACTGCAGTTTTTGTCAATTGAATTTTTGTATTAAAGGAGTAATTACAATATGTTCAGCAGGATTGAAAGAAGCACTTAGCCGGTGTTTTGAGATACGGGAAGTCACCCAAAGCATCAGACATTCTGTTGGCACTATACCAGTATATGATATTGGAGCGCTTGCCTTTAAGGACTGTATTTTCAAATTGGCCTCCAATAATACTCATGCGCATTTGTGTGCCCGTTATTTTGCAGAGTCTCCCTGCACCATAAATGCAGGGGGTTGCATTTGTGAACAGACATGACAGGCACACATTCTGGGCCATTTTATGATTTTTACCGCAACAGTTGTTTCCCTGCAAATTTGAAAATATGGTCAGTTCATTCCAGTTCCTTTCCCTCCCTGTATCATTCCCCTAGCATCATTAGCTCTTCAACCTGTTGATACAGCAGGAAATAGTTTAAAGCAGGAATCGGCAACCTTTGGCACGCAGCCCGTCAGGGAAAGCCGCTGACGGGACGAGACGGTTTGTTTACCTGCAGCGTCCGCAGGTTCGGCCGATCGCAGCTCTCACTGGCCACAGTTCGCCGTCCCAGGCCAATGCGGGCTGCGGGAAGGGCGGCCAGCACATCCCTCGGCCCACGCCGCTTCCCGCAGCCCCCATTGGCCTGGGACAGTGAACCATGACCAGTGGGAGCTGCGATCGGCCGAACCTGCGGATGCTGCAGGTAAAGAAACCGGCCCGCCAGCGGATTTCCCTGACGGGCCGCGTGCCAAAGGTTGCCGATCCCTGGTTTAAAGAAACAACGTGCAAATTCCTGTGAGGTATCAACAGTCCCATGGTTCTGTGCATGATTCACGCACCTTGTTGTGAGAGTATGTGCACGCCAGATGCCATGGTCAGGTTCTTTCAATGACTGGTCGCTGCACTGATCGCTGAGGAAGGCCAGGGTGAGATTATCTTAGATGTCTCTGAGATGCCCGAGAGAAATGGATGGCTAAATAGATACCTGTGACCAGTACGTGTGTTTGGGATAAGTAAGTACAGGGAAGAGAGCATGGGAAGAGTCAGGGGAAGTAGAAGGATGTCTGTGTGGCTTTAAATAAAATGGCATGGCTTTGTAAGCCTCATTGCTAAGGCTATGATTTAATCAGGGGTATTTTTTGTAAAAGTCATGGACAAGTCACCGGCAAGAAACAAAAAATCACCGCCCGTGACCTGTCCATGACTTATACCATAAATATCCCTGATTAAGTCTTTGGGTCGGCGAGCACCACTGAGGTGGGGGGAGGGAGCCTGTGGCACCAGCTGCCGGGAGGGTGGAGGGAGTCCTGTGGGGAGAACCCCAGGGGGCCAGCAGCTGCTCCAGACACCCCGGGACCGCTGCTCAGGTGGTCCCCTGGGCCAGGCGCATCTGCCGCTGCTTGGGCGGCCCCTGGGGCCAGCTGGACAGGGCCGCCAGAGCAGTGGCTGGCCCTGGGGCCACTCCAGCAGCAGCTGGCTCCAGAGTCGCTCCAGCTGCTGTGGCTGTCCCCAGGGCTGCCTGAGTAGCTGAGCACGGGGCCAGTTGCTTGGGCGGCCACACTGGCCACTGCAGAAGTCCTGGAGGTCACAGGAAGTAATGGAATCAGTGACTTCCGCGACCTCCATGACAAACACAGAGCCCTCCTCATTGGTAGTTAGAATGTAAAAGACAAGGGCTTTGCCTGTGGTCAGACAGGAAGGTGAGGTAGAACAGCAACACTCTTGTGCTTTTGTTTCCTTGCAGCATGTTCTCCAAAGCATTACCTACCTCCACAACCTGCTCAGCACTCTGCAGGTAGGTCAGCCATAAACATAGTACCCTGCTTGGACGTGCTTCTTTCCCAAACAGCAGGTCTCCTCCGTGAGTGTTGACTGCGGTGAGGTCAGCATTTCACCCCCACCCTTTGCATTGCCCGTCCAGAGTGAGACTGAAGGGTCCAGTCCAGTGTCCTAGTGACTCTGTACTGGCATGTGGGAGTACTGTCTCCTGGTCTCTTGCTGCCCAGGCCAGCAGGGGCTACAAGTGCTCTGCAGGTCAGGCCTACCCTGTGTCTTACAAATAAGTACCTCAAATAAACCAGCCCTACTGGACCCTCTAGGTTAACAATGATTAATGAGCCCTCCCCCACCCCATACTACAATTGCAAGGTGCCTCATGATGTTAGAGTTACTGCATGTCTGTGCATTCCATGAAGGGAGGCACGACACTGACTTTGTCCTTGCCTCTCCCCTCAGGGAGTCGTGTTGCAGCAGGATACTTATATTGAGGATCAGAAGCTGGTTCTCAGTGAGAGAGCGCTGACACGGAGCTCCTCCCGGCCAAACTCCTTGATCGAGCAGGAGAAACAGCGGAGCCTGGAGAAGCAGCGCCAGGAGCTGGCCAACTTGCAGAAGCAGCAGGCCCAGCACCAGGAGGAGAAGCGGAGGAGAGAGAAGGAGTGGGAGGCCCGGGAGAAGGAGCTGACCGAGCGGGAAGTGCGGCTCGCCCAGCGAGAGGAGCAGGCACAGAAGGGGTACCGGGATCTGGAAAGGGAGAGGGAAGAGCTGAAGCTGAAGAAAGAAGCCTACCAGCTGGATCTGGAGCGGCTGCGAGCAGCACAGAAACAACTGGAGAGGGAGAAGGAGCAGCTCAAGAGAGATGTGGAGCGATTACCCCCAGTGCAGACGGAGCCTGACCTCAGACAGGTAATCACTCTGCTCCCAGTTGAGTTCTCAGCCAGCGCACGTGGCTGGGGTGACAAGATGTCTCCTAAAAGAGGAGATCTAGTTGAGTCACAATTGATGGGCTCGGTACTGGAATTACCAGGGGAGGTTCTGTGGCCCATGTGATGCAGAAGGTCAGACTAGGTGTGAAATCTGGAAGCTGTGGCGCTGATATGTGGGGCCTGATTTCTACCAGTGGCATCTCTTTTTGCACCTGATGTTTGGGGCTATGTTTTGCCTGTTATGTCTCAGAAGGCTGCAGGGTGAGACATCTAGCAAAAGACGTTCCTCAGAGTGTTGTGGAATCAAGATTCCTAGCAGGTCCTGCTGGGTATGTGAAATCATAGTGTGTCTTTTGTCTTTCTAGTGGGGCTCATCTGTGAATGTATCTGTGTTTAGCCAGCTTGTTTTGAGACGTTCCTCACTGGTCTGATAGCAAATGGCAGGGAAGAGCATATACAGGGATGCTGAGGGGGAAATCACTGGTGCGTTTCACTTCGGCCTTTTCACACCATTTTTGTTCACCTGTGAGGAACGTACAGGCAAGCACAGATTGGTTCCATATGCAGTCAGTCCATTAATCTGGAACACACTGTGGGGCTGACTACACCCCTCAGCATTCACAGAAGCAGCTTGGTGGTGACAAGTTTGGTGCTGATCAGCTCCCTCAGTATAAGCCTTGTGACTACATTGCTAGGCCTTAGTATTTATATATGTGAACTAGCACCCAGAAGTGTGGTTTCCCTATACCTCCCTTGTGGTCAATTATTGACGCAATGTTGCCAAACAGCTAGCTGGACGTGTCCCTGCTCTCAAGACTCACGGTCCAGCATATAGACACGACAGAGCAAGCGGGGGTGGGAACAGAGCAGAGGGGCTTGGGATAGAGCTGTACAGAGTTACAGCTCCATGCAGGGACCGCGTACACTTCTTAGAGAGCTGAGGTTTATTTTCTGTTTTGAAGCTGTAGTTACTTCTGCTGCAAAGAAGGGAACTAAATCATCAGAAGGGGTCTGGATGAGGGAAAGATTGCCTAGTTCATACAGATATGTGCAGAACTCTGATTTCAGGCCTGGAGCAGATCTTTAATTAAGACACAGAATTAATTCTATAATAAAATGTAATTTGTTTTGGGCTGAAGCAGAAGTGGTGTCATGCATTCAGGGAGTGGAAACAGCACCATGTGACTTAATAGACCAATCGTTTATCTCCAACAGTAAATTCTGAATAGCAGGTAATCAGAGGAATACCTCCAGTTTCCTGAGCAGCCCAGGGCCTGACATTTCTTCATGCAATTTTGAATAATGAACAAGGCCCTATGAATTGTGATCTATTTGAGAGCAGATAAACATGCCACGTTCTGCAAATAAGTTGTATGCATTATTACGTAGATCTTACTTACTTGCAGGAAGCTCAGATAATCTGGCCAGGGGTGCTATAGGAACACCTGAGAGAAAACACTGCTGAAGACCAGTAAGATGCCAGGGTCATCAAAAGGAAGCAACTTCTTGGAGGCACGCATCATCCACAACATGTCAAAGCTATTAATAGGGACGTTTGATGGAGCATGTAGGGATAGGAATTCATGTCTTAACTCCCCCCCGCACCCCCCGCTTTAAATACATTGGGTTCAGTTATGTTGCTGGAGGACACATTAGAAAAGCAGTACAATATTTTGCCTTGTCTTTTATACTTAGGAAGATTCCACTTGTCGTCATGCATCAGTACATCCTACAACATTCTCTTCCCTAAGAAGCTCCCATGGCTTCTACCACCATCTGCATCTGGGAGGAGGAAGGAGGCTGGGTTTCCTAGATTTTTAAAGAGGACTCGTCCATAGGTGGTTGTGCCACCATCTGTATCTGGAAAGGAGTGGAAGGGTTCATCTTTAAAATCTTTGTCTCTTCCCCCCTTGGACAGAGAGGGCTGCCTCTGGGTGTTTGGCTTTTGTTAGGAGAAAATGTCCATTTGACTGGGAGATGACTTTTGGGTGGTGATTATAGGTGGCGTGCAGGGCAACAGACTGTCCCTGGCAGCGGTCATGGTAATATTACCCTCCCCATGATTTTGAGCCATGCCTGCTTCTGCCAGTAAAACACTTCTGTTCTCTTCTTTGCAGGTTTCAAACCCCCATGATAAAACGGTGAGGATCCCCTCCCAGCCCACCGCTGAGGACTCCAAGCAGCACAGTTCTTCCTTTCCCAAACAGGGGCACTTTGATGCAGGACTGTCTGTGTCGCCCAAAAGGAACAGTCTCTCAAGGACACACAAAGAGAAAGGCACTTTCCACTTGCTTAGCGCAACGAACCAGACTAACAAGGCAGCCGAGGTGCAGCAGCCCACCCGCCTCTTCGGTTTATCCAAGCCAAAGGACAAAAAGGACAAGAAGAAAAAGGGCAAAGGACACCGCTCCCAACCTGCTGGTGAGTGTCAGATGGGGCCCGAGGAGATCTTTAGGGGTTAGCGAGCTTGCAGCTGTCTGTGGCTGTTTAATCTCATGCAGCCCAAAGGGGTGGGTTATAACTGAGCGAGGGGTGGAGAAAAACGGAGGTTGTGAGCGGATTTTCCAGCAGAAGGTGAGTTTGGGAGGGAGAGGCGTTGTCCCATGCATGCAGAGAACAGACATGACGACATTCTCTGATTTTTTGTTTGTTTGTTTTTTAATCTTCCCCCCGGTCTCTTCTATATGGCATTGTTGCTGCTCTCCAGGGCTTCAATATGGGAGCACCTTTTCTGCAGCCATGGGACGCCCAGCCTGATGGGTTGCATCCTGTCAGCAGATGGCCAGGGGGCGCTCAATGCTCCCTTCTCCCTCCTTTCTCCCAACCTAACCCAGGTGGCTTCATAGCTTGGGATCTCCTTATATTTTTCTATTTCTTTTGTGCAATATCCATGTTTATGCAGGGGAGGTGCTGATAAACACTGCCTGGAGCCAGGGCTAGGTTTTAGGAAAACTTTTGAAACTTGTGCTTATGTCCATGAAATCTTCTCTTGCAATGCCCACTGCCGTTCGAGTCCCTTCCTTCCTTTTCTGTCAGTGCACCTGTAGCACCCCTTGCTAGTCCGGTTGCCTCTCCTCCCCCTCTGAGCTTATGCACATCACTCCTGACCTGCCAGTGTAAAGTGATACAGTCGTTTCCACATGTGGATTTATATTAGCCGGAGACTAGCTTGTGAGCCTCAAACCTATCATACTTATGACCCAGGGCAAATTGGAACCCAGCACCTCAGGGATGAGAGGCTGCTAGTAGATTACAGGAATTTTCCTGCACGCCAGTCACACAATCATGGGACTGGTGGGTCTAGCAACTAAAAGGTGTATTTTAAATGCCAACCACCCAGAAAGGTTGTCATGTGCTTAGGAATGGGACAGTGGGTGGTAGGCAGTGTTTGTTTTAACATAGACCCTTTCCTTGCCTGTTCCTTCTGGTGATGATTCATGGCTGACTTTCCTTTCCCAGATGCTCATTCATCAGAAGCACCACCAGATGGCGAGGAGATCTTCTGCTGAATGTCTGCTCCTAATTCTGCAGGGATGAGCCTCCCTCTCCACTGTACTGTGTTAGAAGCTGTACATGCATCTGATGGGGCCAAAGCATGAGCAGCTCTCCCTCTGCACATCAATCATTCTCAGCCTTTGTACAGTGGAAACCTCCCCGCCCACATTTTGCAGCACGCTCCTGCACCCCACCAGCTCTCTGTGTGTTAAATAAAACGTTTGTAAAGGCTGCACATGGTGGGAAAGGGGCTCTGTCCTGCGTTTTTTTATGAATTCTGGCTGCAGAGGCTGACCACACTGCAAACAGCACCCACTTCGGGTGCAAATCTTGGTTGAAAGTAGGAATAGATGTTCCCAGTCTCCTCTTACTGCTAAAGGATGAAAGACTATGGCCCAAAGGGTCTGTGCCTCCAAATTCTCCTTTTCTGGGGAATACAACCAAAACCAAGCATTTAGCAAAAGGCCAGGACTCTGAAAATGGTGCGTACACACTGGCATACAGATATACTATATATATATGTAAGTGTCTATGTATTCACTGGGATATACTTACGGTCTGTACAGACAAGCTGGGTTAGCTTAGCTCGGCCCAACGATACCTGATGACTTTCAGGGAGCATGTAGATATTAAATATCTTAGCCTTAATGCTCAGAGTGTATCTTTATTGGCCCTCATGCCCCTTCCAAGCACATTGTATGTTACATGCTTCATTTCAGAAAGGTACCAAACACTAGGCAGCAGCAACAGTGTAAAAAAAAAAATACAATCAAAAGTTACTCCCAAAGGATTTCTTTGGGGCAGAGGAATTAAAATTTAATCCATTTGGAGCACCAAACAAAATGTCTTTGGATGTGTTAAAAACACGATCCAGAAAGGAAAAAGGATGCTGTACTTGTGAAGTAATCCCAGGAAGCCAGAACAGACCGTGTTCAAGTGACAACTGCTTTTTAATGTGTGTGAGTTACAGTCTATTCCCTCCTCTTCCTGAGCAAGGCTTTCTTTGTCAGATTACGTTTCTCCGACAAGATGTCATTTGGGATCAACACTGTCTTGTTACAAATTCACTGTCCCATCATAAAAACCCATGAGAACCTTCCATTCGGAAATCACTTTTTTTAACCTACTGCCTGTGATTTTCTTCCCCTGGCGTTTCTTAGTGATGCCATCTGTATGATCACTGGGCTTCTGTTTCTCCAGATTCCGTCAGCTCCTATAGCTCATTTCTAACCCAAAGCAACTTCATAGCAATTTCCAGAGCACTCAAACAAGATGGCAGAGGTTGTAACCTGAGGTGGGGAATAACTTGTGTGAGCAGATGAACAGGAAGGAACATAAAGCCTAGTATTTATGCACGTACAGTCCTGTGTGCTTACATACACTTACTGGGGAGACAGTGTCCCCTAATGGGCTGAACATTCAGGAGGCCAGAATCCTGCTCCCAGTACCATCATTGACTCACTGTGTGCAAGTCTCCTAGCCACTGTTTGCCTCAGTTTCTCCATCTGCAAAATTGGGATCATAATCATTCCCTGTGAGAATTAGCAGATGTGCCCCCAGTGCATTCACGATGCAAGGTGTTATACAAATGCTAAGTACGGTGGTAATGTGTGAAGACCAAGGGAGATACATGCACAAAGCTGAATTGTTTCTAAATTCTGTTCTTTCCACACACCTCAGGAGATTTGCCTAAGCAGATTTGTAAATGTCATGAGACTCTATCCACTTTGATCCCTTGAGCAGTTTGAAGCTGTTGTGGTCATTTCTTTTCCCACAGATTCTCCTTTTTTAAAAAAAAATTGCACTATGTTTTGATTCTTATTTGCTTTATATCTCCTCACATGCTAGTTACATGCAGTAGATTTCAGAATTCAGTGCTAGCCTTTTTAATAACGAGCAACAGCAACATGGGTGCTTAGATTGGTCTGTCTGGATCAGTGGACTCCTGAATAGCCTGCTTGCTTTTGAAGCGCTCTAAACAATTCGTACTCAAAAAACAAAACAAAAAAAAAGAAGTAAGATGTTTTCTGAGGTTATATTTTTGTTTTGTTTTTTTAAATATTATTTGGTGCTTGTTCTTAATTGCAAGCTGGGCTTGCAAAAATATTTATCTTTCTGTTTATTTGAAAGAGGTCTGGTTTAGAAAAAAGTTTATTTTGTTTTATTTTTTTTATTTTTCTTTTGTTTTTTTAAAGATGAGCTCTATCAACCCAATGGTTTTATTTTGTCATTGCACAGTACAAAACCAGGGTATGTTCAGTGCTGCATAGCAGCCCGTGTCCTGCCTGAAGAGCGGTTAGGTACAAGTGATTCCGGCTGGAGAGCTGCTTTCAAGGCAAAGTATCTCCAGGCCAGATACAAATTTGCGAAGAGAGGCAGTGGTTTTTGTATGGAACCTTGCTGGCCCTCCGTTTTCTTGTTTAAACAGGTTTGTGTTATATATTCCCATACCTCTTTGAGGCAAGGTAAAAAGCCAAATATTGCTCTTGTTGGAAGGGCCTGATTCGCTGCCGTTGGAAATCAATGGGTGTCTTTCCATTGGCTTCAGCGGGCATTGGTTCATGCCCTAAGGCTGGAGTGTGAGTTTTAGAAATAGGAAAAAACAACAGCCACAGCTAATTTAAAGAACCTCTGCCCTAATATTCACCTGCTTGTGAAAGTGAATGTGCTAAAAGGAAATTTGGGAACCCAATCCAGTGTATGGCATGGTTATCAATTTGTACACACAACTTGTCTGGCTGGTATTTTTGAAGGATCCCATTTAGTTTGTAGGAGCGTTTGCCCGTGTGAGTGCTTTCTTCTGCCCCAATGATACATCTCCTCTCCACAAAGCCAGCACTTCTTGAACTTACGAAACAGCACACCTAAATAGAGGCACCTCCCCCAAGGGCAGTGGGGATGAATTGCTTCTCTCTCTAGTCCTATTGTAAATAGAATGGCATTCAATGCACTGTATAAGCTCAGTCTGGATTTCACCAAGCAGATGGCTGCCCATGTTGTTAAAGTTATTTGTGTTTGTATTGTGGTGAACAGAAACCCTTTGTCATTGGAGGATACAAATTGTTGCGTGATTTGATTATATTCGATTAAAGACTGTAGTCCCGCCCTCCTCTTTCCTCCATTTTCTTTCATTTTTAGGGAACTGAAGGTTGGGGTTTTTTATCCATTTTGCTCAAGTTTTCCTTGAAAAGTTGGAACTGGTCCATGGAGATGGATTCCCACTCTGATCCCTGCAGATTATCCAGCATTACCCAGATAGTGCATGGTCCCAGGTGTAGTGTTAAGTGGGTCAGTTTTAGCAGCACCAATGTTTTATTTCCTGGCCTTCATTAATGAATTATGTTGTTCCACTTCCATGCTTGGCATCTAACTCATGTTTGTTGAGTGCACTTTATTTCTTAGCGCGGACCTGACATCCCACTGGGCTTCTAAGGCATGAGTCCTCTCAAAAGTCACCTGCTATGTGTTGTGCTGCTGCTGCGCAGGACAGCAAGGTTCAGAAGTGGCTGCACGAATTCCTTACTGGAAAAGAGTCATTTGCAAGGAGCTGCAGTTTGAGCTCCCTTTGCTAGTTTGTCATTGATGGGAGCGTCTGATCTCCCTTAGGCTTGTGGCAAGGCTTGGCATGGTAACTGTTACTACACAGTAGAAGGAGCTTCAGAGAATAGCATAGTGAAGGATGCAATTTCAGCATAAAATATATCAGGTGGTCAGTATTAGGGAACTTCTGGTCACACCAGCAATCTGTGATCAGACTGCAGCTGTAGCAAACGGTCCCTAGAATCAAAGGGATTGCCTGGGATTTGATGTCAGCATCTTTTACATGAAGTGATCATCTCAATATATAATTTTCTGTGTTGTTCGATGCCATAAAGCGCTTTAAATGGAGTCTGTCTTGTCACTTCCTTTGCTGCTTTTTGGTTATATTGAGACAATCAGGCGAATTCCTTCCCCTCCCCATCCCTAATACAGTCTGGGAAGGAGGTTAGAAGTTACAAAATATTTAAGTGTGAAGTCTGCATAATTTCAGCTTTGAAGAGATGTAGGAGCCGTGGTGGGAAAAAAGCTTTCCGTGTTTTTTTTTTTTTTTTAGCCCAAAGTTCAGAATGTGTGAATTTTACCACTGTCCCCTTCCAAATGTAGTAAGCTGAGAACCCTCTCTTGCCTTGTGGGATTCATCTATTCCTCAGCCTTTTGGTTAATCCCTTCGGAAACCTAGCCCAACTCCCCGGCTTGGAAGACTCATCTTGCACGTGACGCTGGAGGAAAATCAAGAGCAGCAATGCTGCCAGTGGGTTGAGGCAGGGGTTGGAGGGATCGGCTTCCCCCCGGGTAAAGCAGAGACGTGGCATTGGCATCAGTATCACCTCCCTAGCAAGGGTGGAGAATGCTGTGTAAAGAGCAACACTTCCATTGAGGTCTTACTAGAGAAAGAGGAGATAGAAAGTAAGAAACTCGGAGTATGGCATGTAGCCAATGAGTGAAGTGCAATGAGGCTATTTGCGTGTACTAAACTCTTTATTATACAGTACCTCCGGGGACCTCATAGGCTATGTCTCTGGGATGGGAGCACTTGCTTTCAGTTGAGATGGCTGGAGCTTTTCACTACAGATAGCTCTTGAAGTCTGACCACAGGTCTAAATTTAGATTGGTCTGATTTATATTTTCTTTCACGGGTATTTGTAGAGTCTGGTAATCTTCACACCTTCTTTGGGTTCCTAAAACACCCTGAAGCTTTCACTGATCCAGTCCACTATGCCAGAGAGCCTTGAAGACAGGCTAGGGAGAGCGTAGTGGGTGCCAAATCTCATGGGAGTTGTCTGGGATAGCCGGATAGCTAGGCAAGGGAAGACTGGTCAGAGGTGGCAACAAAGGATTTGGTTGCCCCTTTAAACTTACCATAACATTCCTTGTTAACCAGAACTCTGGAAACTATTCTGCCTGCTGGCCAGGTTTGTAAACTTAAAATAATTTAAGTTAACCTATGAAATAAATCATCCCCAAGTACTCGTAATTCTTATTTCGTTTGTCAGAAGGGGCAGCGATCCATGATTAGTTCTCTCTCCAATGGTCTAGCTAAGTTTTAAAGATAGGCAAGCTGAACTGGTTTAGGCTTGGACCTCTCATGCTCTTGAGTAATCGGAAGACCACTATCAATATATCTTTTAGGATCTCATTGCCTTTTCCCTGCACATGCACTTCACTGACATTGAAGTTCTGCCCTAAAATATTCTGCTTCCGTTGCCTGGAGGGAAGAAAGGATGTAGTTCGCTGCTTTGCATACAGCAGTAAGCTTTGTATGTATTTTTAAAAGTCTATAAATATTGATCACATTCACACTCTTATGTATTTTTAATTCTATTCTTTATTAATAATAAACACTGACTCAGAACAGCTATGCCCAGTTCAGTTTGCCTGTGGTTAAAGTTTAGCCTCGTGTTTATTTTGTACTAATATGGAATGCACTAGAGCAATCCACAGACTGTTGAGGATGTGCATTATAATAACACTCTATACCTCTGCATCCAGCTCTTGGTTTTTTTTTATGCTTTGCATTTTTTCATGTTGAATCTGTAAAATAAATAAAAATAAAAAAGTTAAAACGTTGCAAAAATAAAATTTAAAAAAGAGGGTAAAACAATAATTGCTGTATGTTAATTTGTAATTATGTAAAAAGTGAGCAGGTTATTGTCTGTAAAATTTTTCAGTTTTTCTGTAATTTGCCAGAAACCATCAGGTTTTGTAACAAGCTTTTATTTATCTTCCTTTCTAGTTAGCAGCAACCTCTTGTAAAGTCATTTTTTTCCCTCTAAATAAATTTGATTTTAAGTCTGAGCACTGTGTCCAATTTACTGCCATCCCTGTAGTTTTCCTTTTATTGACGGGATTTATTGCGATGAAAGAGAATGAATGGGGAAGGAAGAGAATTGACCTTACCAGTAATAGATATTCCCAGCTTTAACTTAAAAATCCCTACATGTATGTTTGAGGATGTTTAAAATATGTGAACATTTATTTCCCCCTCTGTAAAGTTTAAATTTTCTGGAGAAAAAGGAATTGTCTTGATTGGGATGAGACATAATGTGGGAGGCAGATTATTCCACATCTGCCCACTTCAAGGTTTCTTGCACCTTCCTCTGTAGCATCTGGTGCTGGCCACTATCAGAGACAGGATATGGGATGAGATGGACCCCTGGCCTGATCCAGTCTGGCAATTGCTGTGTTCCTGTGTCTACCCTACCCTTCAGGGATCATCAGCACTGAAAATAGGTCTGATTGTATCCCTGAAGAATACAAGCAGGGCCATAAAGCTGTACATGTCTTCGTAACAATTCTGCGGCCATGCTGGTCATGAGGAACAGAATCGAGATATGGTGGACAGGGAGGCAGGAGAGTTGGATTCTGTTCCTAGCTCAGCCAATCAGTAGCTGTGTGACTGAGAGTAAGTTGCATTTCCCTCTGTATGCCTCAACTTCCCCATCTGGAAGACGGGTATAATGATATTTGACTCTGTTTGATACAGCTTTTTGTCCATAGATCTCGGCTCTTTACAAGGAGGGTAAGTACCATTACCATAGCACCTTCAACTCCAGAAACACAGACTTCTATTGTTACACTCAGATACATGCTGTTAGCTGGGGTAGGCTGTGCTATGGCTTATAACAGGGATCGGCAACCTTTGGCCCACGGCCCGCCAGGGAAAGCCGCTGGCAGGCTGGAACGGTTTGTTTACCTGCAAAGTCTGCAGGTTCGGCCGATCGCAGCTCCCACTGGCTGCGGTTTGCTGTCCCAGGCCAATGGGGGCTGTGGGAAGCAGCACGGGCCGAGGCATGTGCTGGCCGCCGCTTCCAGCAAGGTTATTGCTTTTTCCAATCCTTTGTTTACTCCACAAACTGAACTTCAACATAGATTCTCCCCAAGTGTAAGGACAACAGAGCCTGCACCACCTGTCCTTTTACTTTGTTTGTGGATGCAGATTAATTGCTTTTACTCAATATATGTTATTTTACCTGTCTTCACATGGGAGCTATGGAGACTTTGATCAATATACTCAATGCTTGCTAAGTGCCTCTCTCTCTAACCTCAGCTGGAATGCTTGTTAGTGGCTTCTGAGAGCCACATTGAATCCCAGCATGTCTTCCTGTGCCACCTAAACCAATAGTGCACAGCAGGAACTACTTGTTCTCTCCTTCTCTCTCTATCTCTCAGGGTGGATGTACTTTATTTTCCCCAAAGGCCATGTCGAGTTAGGGCACTAGCCTTTTCTGAACTGATCCCATTGTGGTGAAGTGCTTATACCAGTGTTTCCCAAACTTGGGACACCGCTTGTGTAGCGGTGCGGGACAAGGGATTTGCTGGCCGCCGCTTCCCGCAGCCCACATTGGCCTGGAGCAGCGAACCGCGGCCAGTGGGAGCTGCGATCAGCCGAACTTGCGGACGCGGCAGGTAAACAAACCAGGGGCTTTCCCTACACAAGTGGCGTCCCAAGTTTGGGAAACACTGGCTTATACAAAATTAGATTTCCCCAACATCCCACCCAGTGGTCAACTAGTTACATGCAGTGTAGCCAATTTAGTCATTGGTTGGAAATGTGAATTGAAATTGAAACATGAATACACACTTCAAAAGCATATGCAGTATATGATAAAATACTTGTACCTGAAAAAGCATAGGTTTGAAAAGTATGAACAAAGACTAGCTTCCTCACACAGCTGTTGTTTTTTCTGACAACGCTGATGCATTCGTTTTGGCGATGTTGGCCAACCTAATCATTTCAAATTATGATTTGTAAGCAAGGTTTGAATGAGCTCTCCCCTGACAGCTAGTGATGCGCTGAGGGGAGGGGAAGTCTTCAGGACCAGTCTGCAGAAGAGACTTGCCCACCCTGCCCTAGCATTGAGGTTCCCCCACTGAGAGCTAAAATCACTGAGAACTGGTGGAATCTCAAGAGACCAACTCTCAGAGGTCACAGTAGCAGGGGGCAGCAGAAGGTGACAGCGCAGGGCCATTGGTAATGGAGCAGTGGAGTGAACGGTGGGTGGCATGATGAACGTGAGCGGCCAGGGTGAATGGCAAGCAGCGAGCAGCTGGAGGAATGAGCAAGGTGCCTTCTCCCCGCAACCCCATGAGAAAGCACCTCTGAACTCTGGGTCTCCATTGACCAAGGATAACAACTCTGAGTGCAGTGTCATGCAGGGAGAAGGGAGGAGCACGTTAAAGGAATATTTGTTTGTTGGACTATATTTTAGTGACTTTGCTCCAGAATTAGGGTGACCAGACAGCAAATGTGAAAAATCGGGACAGAGGTGGGAGGTAATAGGAGCCTATATAAGAAAAAGACCCAAAAATTGGGACCGTCCCTATAAAATCGGGACATCTGGTCACCCTATCCAGAATGCTAGATTTGTGACTGGGAAACTGAGTTAAATATACATTTCCTAGTAGGCCAAGATTTTTAAAATGTATTATTTGCCAAGGTTGTTATCTCACATTGTTGCCATCTTGGGGAGTTTCTGTACTAAACATTTTTATTATATTATAATTACTTTTTACATAAGAACAGCCATATTGGTCAGACCAGTGGTCCATCTAGCCCAGTATCCTGTCTTCCAACAGTGGCCAATGCCAGGTGCTTCAAAGGGAATGAACAGAACAGAGCAATTATCGAGTGATCCATCCCCTGTCGCATACTCCCAGCTTCTGGCGAACAGAGGCTAGGGAAACTCAGAGCATGGTGTCGCATCCCTGCCCATCCTGGCTGATAGCCATTGATAAACCAGTCCTCCATTAACTTACCTAGTTCTTATTGGATCCCTATTAAATTTTTGGCCTTCACAACATCCCCTGGCAAAAAGTTCCACAGGTTGACTGTGCATTGTGTGAAAAAGTACTTCCTTTTGTTCGTTTTAAACCTGCTGCCTATTAATGTCATTGGGTGGCCTCTAGTTCTTGTGTTATGAGAAGGAGTAAATAACGCTTCTTTATTCACTTTCTCCACATCAGTCAAGATTTTATAGACCCCTATCATATCCCCTCTTAGTCGTTTCTTTTCCAAGCTGAAAAGTCCCAGTCTTATTAATCTCTCCTCATTTCAGAAGCTGTTCCATACCCCTAATCATTTTAGTTGCCCTTCTCTGTACCTTTTCCAACTCCAATACATCTTTTTTGAGATGGGGCGACAAGAACTGCATGCAGTATTCAAGATGTGGGCATACCATGGATTTATATAGTAAAAGTGGAGGAGCTTCGTTTGCCAAACTGATCAGCAAACCAATGCTGACAACCTTTGTGAAAAGGCTGCAAAATACCAAGCCTCTGGACTGACCTCCCCGCACCATGCTCTATTGCCCCCATGGGGGCCCACAAATATGTTTGGTGCTGGGCCCACAAAAGGTTAATCTGGCTTTGGCTCCTAGGCGTGCGTGGGGTGGTACTGGCGGCGGCGAAGGCAGCCGGGCGGGCACGTCCCTTTCTAGAGGGCCCATTAACTTCTGCCCCGGGGCCCAGAATTGCTGTCGGTAGGCCTGACAATATGTTTGAGAATATGGCTAAACGTCTAGGAACAAAGAATGTATAGGCCATACTTGCAGGATGGGGGACACTATCCTAGAAAAAAGTCTTGGGGGTTGTGGTAGAGAATCAGCTGAACATGTGAGCATGACTGGATCACGTTTATAGCATGTCCAAAAGAGCTAATGTGATGCTGAGATGCATAAATAGGGGATTCGCGAGCAGGACTAGAGAGGTTATTTTACTTTTCTATATTTGGCACTAGTGCGACCATTGCTGGAATCCTGCATCCAGTTCTGGTGCCCACAGTTCAAGAGGAATGTTGATAAATTGGAGAAGGGTCAGAGAAGAGCCACGGATGGGAATAATTAAAAGATTAGGAAACATGCCTTATAGGGAAAGATTCAAGGAGCTCAATCTATTTAGTTTAACAAAGAGAAGGTTAAGGGATGACAATCTACAGGGAGAATAAATATTTAATAATAGGCTCATCAATCTAGCAGATAAGGAATAACATGAGCCAATGGCTGGAAGTTGAAGCTAGACAAATTCAGACTGGAAATAAGGTGTAAAATTTTCAACAGTGAGTGCAATTAACCAGTGGAACAATTGTGTCAATCACTGACAAATTTTAAATCAAGATTGGATGTTTTTCTAAAAGATCTGCTCTAGGAATTATTTGGGGGAAGTTCTATGGCCGGTGCTATGAACTGGCCAAAGGGAACAAGCTTGTCTTGTCCCCCTAGGGAAAATCTTCACAGCTGCAAATCTATGAATCCTGGCATCTTCATGCAAAAGCACCAGCACAGCAGCTAGCCTGTAGTGGGCTGATACTAGAAGCCTCTGTTCACTCAGCTGTGCTTGTGGGATCCCCTTTCACAGCAGCAGATGCAGCAGGGCTGGGGATTTTTCCAAGTCCTTGCATTGTGGTCCAAAAACAATGGAATCCTCTGCCTCAGGGAACATGAGCAGTTGCTGACAAGGGGGAAAACAAAAGTATACACAGGCCTGACGGAGCTGATTTACTGAGGCTGCTGCTGCAAAACAAGCCGCATCAGCAGAGTGGTGGTGTGTGAGACTGTTGACTGATTACATTTTCATATGGTAGTAAACAGAATTCTCCATGAATACAGCGTGGGCTGGGAGGGGAAGCCTCAGGGGGGAGCCTAGTTCTGGAGCAGCTCTAACTGCTCCCACGCTGCAGTGTTGCAGCCTTTAGCGTCCAAACCAAATCACACCTGCCTCTGCAGGAAGGGAGTCTGTGTTTGTTTTCCCGGGAGCTTAGTGTGACATAAGGGGTTACCCCTGCAGAGCAGAAAACACCCAGGAAAGGTGGCATCCTCCACATCCAGGCCTGAACGATGTGGTGGGTATGTGTGAGAGGGGTTGACTGACCAAAATGAACCCATTTGTTTACAGCACATGGTCTCTCGGGAGGTAACGCGTGAAATGGCTGCGCTGGGGGCTGGAACAGCTGCTTCTAGACTCCAATAAGTCCATTTTGCTTCAGGTTTCCTCTGGTACAGGGGCGAGGTGTTTCATGCATTAACTGTGGTTGAGTTTGTGGCTCATCGGCTTTCCCTGCAGCCCTGGAAGGAATGGAGGGTGCAGCAAAACCACCATGTGATCCCAGCATGGCCCTAATGGAGAGACGTTTGCTAAAGTCACAGGCCTACCATTCCCCTTGGTCCTAAGTGCTTTTATGGCCCCCATCACCATAGTACCCGGATGCCACTTAAAAAGAAATCTACAAACAATTTCCTGCCCTTCATTTCACGCACCTGCCTTCCCCCTCCTACGTTCCCAGCTGCTGCTTTGCCCCTGGGTGCTGCTGTAGGCTTAGCCGCGGTCCCACCCCACGCCGCTTGCACAGCCACGGCCCTTGTCCTTTTTGCATTGGGGGGCTCCTGCCTCCTTTCATAGGGTAATGGCTTGTTCAGTGGGCCTGGACGTAGAAACTTGTCTTCACTGGCGGCTGAGGCGTCAGCCCGGCACCTCAGACAGACGCTACCTAAAGAGGACAAATCCAGGGATTGTTCCCTGATGGCAGAGAGGCTCCCTGGAGAGGATTCTTTCTTTCTTTCTTTCTTTCCTCAGACTGAAACGCCTGCTATTCCCTGACCTCTGGCTGTAGCCTGGCGTCTCTTGCTAGAGGGTTCAACAGCTCCAGACGCTTCCACCCAGCCCCCCCTTTCTCCAGGAGCTGGTTCGTACTGGTCACATTTTTGCAGCCAGGCTGTTGAGTCCAATTAGCTGCGAGTCCCTGACTGCAGCGTGAGAGCTGTGAGGCGGGAGCGGGGGCAGCCAGGGAGCTGTAGTGAGTGGAAGGCCTTAGCCCAGTGTGCGGAATGGTACGGTCCTCACAGCTGCACCATCACTCAGGAAGGCAGGAGAGCAACAGCGAATGCTGAGAAGGGCTGATGTGGGTGAAGCCAAAGCAAGGATTATGTGGGGTGGCAGAGAGCTGTGTCATTTGGGCCTGCACAGAGGGGCCCCTTTCCCTGCCTAGGGAAACGCTGCTGTCTAGCAGCTGCACTGAGAAACCCTGGTAGGGAAGCATCAGCCTGCTGATGTGGTTAATTCTCCCAGACAACGACCCCTAACAAAGTAATAGTTTTGTGCACTGAGCTCACTCCCTGCATCTGCCCGTAAGAGCCAAGCAGGGACACTCCAAGAGCCACATTGACTCTCTGACGTTCATTCCGCCAAGCTGCACCTGGCCAGGCAGCAGGGTGGTGTGATGAACGCAACGCTTCACTGGCATGACCCGCAAACCAGCACGCTAAGGATTAAAGGGCCTTGCAATGGCTCTTTGCATCGTGCCAGGCCCAGGAAGCAAGCAAACCTGAGCAGGAGTCAATCGGAGGGCTCCCGCACAGCGTGGTGCCTGCCTGAGCCTTTGGCAAGGTGCAGGAGGTGCTGACCCCCTGGCACCCATGTAGGACAGGGGAGTACAAGAGGGGTGGGCACTGGGTGCCTGGGCAGCACAGAGTTGGATTTAATCTCATTTCCTTTTCATATGTCTAGGGTTTGCTATAATGCTGACCTGCAGCCACCTGGCAGAATGTCAGCGCTCCACCCAGCACTGCCGGGTGGGTGCTGATCACATAGGGTTAAAGTAAGATTCATCTGCTCTGAGGTCATAGCCGTATGGAAATTGAATGGCTAGCGACTGAAGCCTGCGGAGAGTGCTGACCAAGCGTTTCCTAGCAAGTCAGTCTTCAGCTTTTCAGAAGCTAGAGGGATTTTCCTGGTAATTTTCGTCCTTTTCCTTTTTCGTTATGAAAAAGAGGTCAGTGGCGGCTGAGTGGAACTGGAGCAAGAGGGTTGGGTTGCACGAAAGACCTAGTTTGGTGTGACGGCAAGGGCTGAGATTCGCAGGCTTGGCCACGCTGCCCTAGACATACACTGGCCTCTCTGTAAAGATCCCTTTCCCACCACTCTGCCTGCAGCATCCCTCATTGCTAAGGAAACAGCCGGCGCCACACTAAGATCAGTGTCTGTGAGCTGCAAAGCCAGCAGAGGGAGCACAAGAGTCCTATGTGGTGTTTGTATGTAGGCCCTTCGAAAATAGCACGTGTGCCCTTTGTGTGCTGTCTCTTGATGACAGAGCAGTGCGTTTCCACTTTGAGGGTCTGTCCCAGGAACGCAGATGAGACACCACCCTGCTAACATTTCCCCTACTTCCCCTTTCCCTCAGCTTAACTGCCACGTGCTCAGAGAGAAGGGATGCGGGGGTGGGGGAGTCCCTTCATAGCCTGGCAAAACTGCTGTTTGGTTGAGTGAAGGGTCTTTGTGCTGGGGGCTCAGCAGAGGTGCCCCCTCCTGCGTAGGGGCTGCCCCTCCAGCATGGCCAAACATGGCCGGTCTGAGAGTGAGACAATCAAGCAGTTGGGTTTGGTTTTCATTGTTATTTAGACCCCAAAGGATTCCCTCTCCCACCCAGAGTTTGCCCCCTACTTTTTGCAAACGTGTTTGTGGGTCACATTTTTGGGCTAGGTCCAGCTCAGCATCTTTACTGAAGTAGGGTGACCAGACAGCAAGTGTGACAAATCGGGATGGGGGGTGGGGGGTAATAGGCACTTATATAAACAAAGCCCCCAAAAATCAGGACTGTCCCTATAAAATCAGAACATCTGATCACCCTATGCTGAAGGGACACTCCCCTGTCTGCTCCTAAGGCTGCTGCAATCCCAAATTGCATTGTTCCCATCGGAGATGGGGATGCTCTCCAGGGGGAAAACTAATGGGACATTTGGCATCTCAGCCACCCATAAGAACGGCCGTACTGGGTCAGACCAAAGGTCCATCCAGCCCAGTATCCTGTCTGCCAACAGTGGCCAATGCCAGGTGCCCAGAGGGAGTGAACCTAACAGGTAATGATCAAGTGATCTCTCTCCTATCATCCATCTCCACCCTCTGACAAACAGAGGCTCGGGACACCATTCCTTACCCATCCTGTCTAATAGCCTTTAATGGACTTAACCTCCATGAATTTATCCAGTTCTCTTTTAAACGCTGTTATAGTCCTAGCCTTCACAACCTCCTCAGGCAAGGAGTTCCACAAGTTGACTGTGCACTGTGTGAAGAACGTCCTTTTATTTGTTTTAAACCTCCTGCCCATTAATTTTCTTTGGTGGCCCCTAGTTCTTGTATTATGGGAATAAGTAAATAACTTTTCCTTATCTACTTTCTCCACATCACTCATGATTTTATATCCCATGAAGACACCCTCAAAACCCCAACCCACATACCTCCTTTCAGCCTCCGTGGCTCTGTGACAGGAATTCTGTGTACAGCATCTGTAAATATAAAGGACTCTCATGGCTTGCTGCAGGGTCTGCTGCCACTTTGTGTTTCAGATGTTGTGTATGTGTGTGCGAGAGAGAGACAACAAAAGAACACTAGCCAAAAACTTCTATTTACTAGAGTGGCATCCAGCCCAATGGAGCCCAGCCTGCACAGCCAGGGCTCACTCACTCACCAGTGCACTGTAGCCCCGTCTGGGGTGGCCAGTGGCCGTAATAATGCTCAGTAATTTTAGGAGAGGAAAAAAATGGATGTTTTTTTTCAGCCACAACAGCTGGAGCGTCGTTAGGTGGTCAAATGTAGTGACCTAATAATGGGCATCTCTGCAAGCTGTGTTAGTGCCTGTGGCCTGGCTAAATTGCTGCAGGATTTTTAATGAACACAAGTGATCAGGACCCACTGTTGCAGCTCATCTGAAGGCCACCACGCCCAGCAGCACGCTGGCCCCTAGTACCACACTGTGGCATTCATTCAGAACTACCTCCAAATGACTAGCCACTTTGTTTGGCATCTCTCACCCTTGTAGTGACCCAGGTCAGATTCTTCTTAGAATGTGACTAGATCAAAAGTTAAAGTGGGAAAAGTGCAGGTCTGGCCCAATGCATTCACCCCTAGAGAGCTGTTCCTCCAGCCCCAGGTGTGAAGGCTCAGCCTGATGCAGGACTGCCCCAGCCAGCCAGAATTTTAAGCTACAGCAATTTGATCGCTGAGCTTAATGATCCAAAGAGGAAGTCAGAGCTGTCAGGAGCAGTTGTAATGGCAGGAAGCCAATACAAGCGTGACTGCACCTCCCCAAGGAACATCTCCTTCCCCGTCAACAAGTTCCTGGGGAAATCTCAAGATACACTCCTTAGTCATGATGTTGGGGAAAATCAAATAGCTGGCGCTATTGCATGCACCAGGGGAAGGAAGTGAGGCGTCCGTGTGTCGAGTGAACGAAAGCCAAGCTTTCTTCCATCTAATCAGGTTTGTTATTCAGCCGACAAACTCCAAATGGATTTGCTGGGCTCCGATCTTGTGATTTTAATTAGGAAGTTAGCAAGAAATTATTAAGTAGGTCACCCTTTGCTGGGCTAGGGTTTGCACAACAGCTGATGACGTTAAATTAAGAAGTGGTGAAGTAGAAAGAAAAGAGAGATTGTCAGGAGAGAAGGAAAATAAGCAGAGCCCTTGATGCAATGCACTACTTCGGAAGCCTGCCTTCCAATCTTGTTCCCTCCAGACTCAGCCCCGGTGCGTTCCCATACAGCCTCTCCAACCCCTCCCAAAAAAAGCCAATGTGGACTAGGGGTAAAAGGGATTTGAGGCCCCGCTCAACCATTCGCTGGCAGTTGTGTGATGTTGGCCCCAATTCCTCGCACTCCTACCTGACAAAAAGAGAGTGTAGTTCTGTCTAATCCAGGGATCGGCAACCTTTGGCCCGCGGCCTGCCAAGGAAATCCGCTGGCGGGCCGGTTTACCTGCAGCATCCGCAGGTTTGGCCGATCGCAGCTCCCACTGGCTGCAGTTTGCTGTCCCAGGCCAACGGGGGCTGCGGGGAGCAGCGCAGGCCGAGGGACGTACTGGCCGCCGCTTCCAGCAGCTCCCATTGGCCTGGAAAGGCGAACCCTGCTCTAATCAATGGCACGAGACTCTTCTGGCTTCAGTTGCTATCACTGCGGCCTAGGATGTTGGGCCTTGTACTTAGATACAAAAATGACAGTTGGCACGGAAACACCCTGGGAATGCCAGTCAGTGGGGAGCGGGAGGAGAGGATCATTTTTGGAGTCTGAAAATGGTCGCCCCAGTCGTTTGGTGAGCTAGAGATGAAAGGCGCTTTACAACAAGCACTTTCATGCTCCTTCCCCTCCCCAATTTCAGCGTCATTGTAGCATTAGCTATTGTTTTCTAAAGGGGTCACCACTACCACCACCCCTATTTTACTTACTGGTCTGCTTTTAACTAGGAATCTTTTGTGGCTAGCGTCACACGTAATCCCCTAGCAACAGGTTGCAGCTGTCACAGCCACTGGAGCTCACTTTTGAATTGCCTTTCATGCCAGAGCAAGAGTAAAGACAAAGGGGAACTTCTTTTGTTTTGCGTTGAGCAAAACGAGCAACTCGCGAATCCCCCCACCCTTCTTTTTAAAGTGCCAGAGCCACGGGTAACATTCGCGTTCACAAAAATGAATGGGGATTTCTACTCTATAGTTTAATGGGGATTTTGTAGCCTTAATGCTGAATACAGTGAGCTGGGCTTCCAAGGGGCTCTTTTGTTAGCTAGCTCTATGGGCTCCCGCACCCCAGTAGCTTAGCATCTCTCAAGTATGCGAGTGTTTATCCTCACAATCCCCTGAGATGTAGGGCAGTGCTATTATTCCCATTTTACCAATGGGAAACTGAGGCCCAGAGCCACTCAGGCCCAGCTCCTCAAAGGTATTTAGGCACCTAACTCCCGCAGACTTGGCCAGCGTCACACACAGTCTCTGTAGCTGAGCCAGGACTTGAACTCATGTCGCTTCAAAGTGCTTTAACCACCCTTCTTCCCTATCTAGCAGTGGTAGCACAGCATATGTACACACAATGCTGCATTGTCAGATGCGCCAGTGATGGAGAACAACTCACAAAATTCCTCAACTACAGCGACCGCCTCACCGCAATCCTCACCCTGGGGTGTGTGAGGAGCGAAAGGAGACTGACATACTCTGGTCATGAGGGCCGGCTAAGAACCTACAGAGAAAAGCAGGAAAGCTATTCCAGAGTAGCACCATTAACCTTTCCCTATGACAGTCTAGAGCAGGGGTGGACAAACTTTTTGGCCCGAGGGCCACATCTGGGAATAGAAATTGTATGGCGGGCCATGAATGCTCACAAAATTGGGGTTGGGGTGAGGGCTCTGATTGAGAGTGCAGGCTTGGGGTGGGGCCAGAAATTAGGAGTTCAGGGTGTGGGAAGGGGCTCCGGGCTGGGTGTGTGTGTGTGTGTGTGGGGGGGGGGGGTAAAGGCTCCGGCTGGGGGAGTGCAGGCTCGGGGCTGAAAGATTTGGAGTGCAGGAGGGTGCTCTGGACTGGGATCAAGGGGTTCAGAGGGCAGGAGGGGGATCAGGGCTGGGGCAGGGGGTTGATGTGTGGGGAGAGGCTCAGGGGTGCAGGATGCAGTGGCATGTCCCTTCTCTGGCTCCTGCATGGAGGCGTGGCCAGGCGGCTCTGCACACTGCCTTGTCCACAGGCCCCGCCCCTGCAGCTCCCATTGGCGCGCTGGAATGGGCCATTGGAGTGCATAGGAGCCAGAGGGGGGGCCATGCTGTGGCTTCCGTGAGCCACGTGGAGCGGCCCCAGACCCTGCAGCGGCCTCAGACCCTGCGCCCCAGCTGGAGCGGGGTAAGCCCCAGACCCTGCTCCCCCTGTGGGAGCTCGAGGGCTGGCGGCCCGTAGTTTGCCCACTCCTGGTGTAGAGCTACAGTGGTCATTCAACGTTCCTCTCGTCCTCATTAACACTACCGATTCCCCTGACACCCGTGCTGTAACGTGGGCTGGCCACCAAAGCCCATTTGACACGTTACTCCTCTAAGGCCAGAGTCGGGCTCTGAGGTTTTCATTCTTGTCCCTTATTGCTCTCACTGATCTCTGACCTGCAGCCAGTGGCAGGCTAGCTGTGAGGTGGGTGTGTGTGCTCATTTTAGTCTCTTGAGAGGTCAGTACAGCCCCAGCTCACAGAACTGTATTTCCATTCCTGCCACTGACTCATTGCCTTGACCTTGGACTCGATCCCTAACATGGTACCTCAGTTTCCCCAACTGTAAAGTAGCAAGAATTACAGCTCGCTACGGTTGTGAGGCTAGTTGAACTGTGCAGGGCTGAGGCACCGCTTGGTGCCAACTATACTAAGAACCCTGTTTTTAGTCATAAAGTGCATTTGTTTGGGAAAGAAAACTCACACAGCCCCCCAAAAAAGGCTCCCCAGACTGTTTTATTAAAGTTCTCAGACATCGGGGGAGAAACAACATTTAAATCAATCACCACTTCAGTCCATTAGCGAGGCGGCTGTGTAAAAAGTGTGTGCTCATCTTTACAGGGAAGGGAGCTCTTCCCTCCTGAAAGGCATCTGTGTTTGAGGCCATGTCAAGGGTTTCCAGTACATTGCACTATTTGGCTGGCTGGGCTGCAGCTTAAGCGAATCCATTGAAAACTCAGAGTACGCCAAGGCGTGCTGGAGCCGCCAGGCCTGCAGACAGCAGCGGTCGGGCTCGGTGTGGAAGAAGCTGTAGTCCATGCTGTAAACAGTTGTTATCAAAGAGCCCTAATCCATGATGAGAACAAGGGGGTCACTCAGAATTAATGGGTACTTCATGTAAAACAAAATGCAGGCAGAGCGCCCCGCCAAGTTGACAGCCCTGGCCCCGCGGAGATCAGCCACTGAAACTTAAGAGCTGCTTATGGGTAATTTATGACCAACACCCGTGGCAGCTCTGCAGGCTGGGATCAGGGTACAGCAACCACAGGCATCAGGGTGTGCCAGCACAGGGTAGGGAATGGATTCTTTACCAATACTCCCCTCCCATAATTCACCTTGCCAATTGTGTGATACTTTACCTTTGAAGCATCATGTATTAGGCACTGTTGAGGCAGGACACGCTTCTCAATGGACTGAAGATCAGACCTGGTATGGTAAATTCCGTGTTCCTGTTCATTTGCTGATAAACCCCCCTTCCCTCCTACACACCCAGGATTTAGGGGATGTAATAATGCAGAGGAGCGGCTCAGAGACCTGCTCTGAATGTGCAGCGAGTGTTATCCAGCTTTATGTCAGCCCTTTGCCACATAATTAACCCAGATCCTGACACACTGACAGGTATACAACGCCTCTCCCCAGCTGCTGTGGGAAGGGAGCTGCCAGGCCTCTGACACACTGCAGTAGAATGCGGAAGGAAAATGTTCTGATGTGCACAAAGGGTCCCTGCCTTCTTCCTGCAAGTTACCTGGCTGTCTGGGGTGTCGGCCTCCTGGGATTTTTTTAGCAACATTGAAGGGCTACCAATTTAAGTTTCAGCAGCCGGCTTCCCTGCCCGGCAACAGGAGCAGGTACTTGGGTCATGCAGGAGTGTCTATGCACGGGGCTGGCTCTCTGCTACCTTTCCAATCTGTGCAGAGCCCAGAGTCGGATTCTCCAATCCCCGTCCCACTGACAACAGCCACCCGTCTCACACTCCCCTTCGGTTTGGATCATTTTGAAGTGTCCTAACAACCCGGGATCACCGACAAAGCACTCTGCAAAATTAACCGCTTTTAAAAAGTGTAGAACCCTCCCGTGTGCCCCAGTGCAAAAAGCACCTCGTCGGGTTACTGTGCTGTGCGCTCCTAGGACCGCTGGAAAACCCTGCTGGGGTCCTAGCACAAACTCCAGAGGAATCAGGTGGCAGGACAGGTCCGGCGCTCCCACTGCGCTCTGTTTAATTCAAGCTTGTGCCTCCTTAGGTAGTGGCAGCAACATCCATCTCCTGCAGCTCAACAGGCTTAATGCAGTGTCGATGGATACTTCATCTTTCTTACCATATTAAAACCAATCCCCTTCCCTCCCCACTCCCACAAACGAGAGCCCCGATGGAAAACGGCCATGACACAATAGGCCTCCACACCAGCACTTTTCTCAGCTCTGTTCTCCTTCAGTTGCTTGATTGCATGGCCATTCGAGTAGCTGCATCCCCTCCCAGCCTTCATTCTCAGGTCAGCCCTTTTCCCGTGCCCTGTGCCAGGGCAGGGCTGCAAAATACCCTTTGCAGGCTTTGGGTGGGGGCAGTAAGGAGCGAGGCTGGTAGCATTCGGTCACTGTGCAGACTCCAGCAGAGAGAAAGGGAGATGAATTCGACAGTGGCATCTAGGGAGGAAGTAAGAAAGAGAAAGCTCATTAATACCCAGGTCACTCATCTACCACAGCCATGAACATGTCCCTCCCACTCATGGGGGATCCCGTCTGGGCCTAATGAATCCCCAAGGGAGACGAGCGGCTCCACTCTCTCACTTGTCTGGAGAATCTCAAAAGGCTTTGTATTGTCAGCTCTTGTAAGTCCTGCTTCACTGCATCCCATTACGGGGCCACTGATGTAATGACAGCCCCGCCATTGATGGAAATGGGGTGGGGGACGTGACGGAATATACCCGGGTCCACACCCTGCACACTATTGTAATAAACTCTGTACTATGTACAGGGGTGGCTCTAGCTTTTTTGCCGCCCCAAGCATGGCAGGCAGGCGGCTTTCGGTGGCACGCCTGCGGGAGGTCCCCGGTCCCGCGGATTCGGCGGCTTGCCTGCGGGAGGTCCCCGGTCCTGCGGCTTCAGCGTACCCGCCGCCGAATTGCCGCCGAATCCGCAGGACCGGTGGACCTCCTGCAGGCAAGCCGCCGAAGGCTGCCTGACTGCCGCCCTCGCAGGAACCGGCAGGGCACCCCCCGGGGCTTGCTGCCCCAGGCACGTACTTGGAGCGCTGGTGCCTGGAGCCGCCGCTGACTACGTACACCTTGTGCGGTATCATCTGAAAACTCATAATTTGCTTGTCCTGATAAAATATGTGGGGCAACATTGTATGTGAAGTTATAGGATTCCACTGTACGGTGGTGGTAACACATGTTCCACACTGAGGTTGGCAGACAGGTCTGTCTCAAACAAAGGAATGTGTACTCTGCTAAATTTGCATTTAAGCAATAAATAGAGTCATCAAGCAGGAAGGGAAGCAAAGGATGCTCAACCAGGTGAGGAAAAAGCAGCAGGGAACATCCTTCCTTAGAGACTCTTTGTCTCAGCTGGAAATGTTTTTCAAGAAGGGGACTGATACTATAAAAAGGAGGGACAAACACCCCAAGACGACCCCTCTCTCTCCTCCTGCCCATCGCATTCACGGCACCAGAAGAGACCAAAGAAGCATTCGTTGAACTCTGAGAGAAGGGGTCCTGACCTAAGAAGTCTGGCCAGTAAGACTGCTGAAATCATATGGTGAGAATCTGATATAGTTTGTTAAGTTAGGTACCAGTTGTGTTTTAACTTTATTAACTACAAAGAGAGAGATTTTAGGTGAGTACAAGTAATGAGGCATGTAAGTTAGAAATGGTTACAAGAAAATAAACTTCTTTTATTGGAGTGGTTCTCAAACTGGGGCCACTGCATGTGTCGGGAAAGCCCCTGGCGGGCCGGGTCGGTTTGTTTACCTGCCAGGTCCACAGGTTCAGCCGATCGCGGCTTCCACTGGCCGCGGTTCGCTGCTCCAGGCCAATAGGGGCTGCGGGAAGCGGCAGACAGCAAATCCCTTGTCCCGCAGCCCCCATTGGCCTGGAGCGGCGAACTGCGGCCAGTGGAAGCCGCGATCGGCTGAACCTGCGGACCCGGCAGGTAAACAAACCGGCCCGGCCCACCAGGGGCTTTCCCTACACAAGTGGCGGCCCCAGTTTGAGAACCACTGTTTTATTGTTTTATCTGAAGCGTTTGGGAAACTCCATTTAGGGTGGCCAGTTGGGTGCATATTATTTCTATTAAACAGCTAAGAGACTTTATGTAAACTTGTATTGTCCAGGAGAAGGCTAGGCAGTGCAGGACATAAATTTCTGGGGGAAATCTAAGGCTGCAGTATAAGCAAGGCTGGTAAGTGCGATAGGTGTAGCTGGCTGGCTGCAGCACACACGCAGACATTGCTGGGAGTGATTTGCATGCTGGAGGCTGTTTGTGAGCCGTCCAGGCTGGAGGCTACAGCAGCAAAGCACTGCAAAGGGCATCCCAGGTTACACAGCAGAGGTGGCCCAGCTACTCATTAGTCTTCTAGATTGTACCCTGGGACTGGAGGCTCTGCATTCTCGGCTCACAACAGGTACAGACTGGGAGGCCTGGTCTGGAAACTCCCAGCAAAATTACACTGGAGCAAAAATGGAAGAAAAGTGGGAATTTTTTGGAGAGGGGGGGAAAATACTTCCTATTTTCCCACCAACCAGCTCTTAAAAAACCAATCACACAAGTTTCCAAGGGGCTCATACATACAGCCTGGGGCCAGACCTCAGGTTCTGCATGGAATGAACGAACCAGGTGTTTGTCTACCCAAACCCAGGCTTAGGAAAAGCTTGATTTTTATATACCTGGCTCTGCAGGCCAACCACTCCCTTCTGACTCTGCCAGATAAACAGGCTTTAGAGACAAACATCTGCTTGTACAGCGGCAGCAAGCTGCAGCCACTGCTTATCCTGCCTTTGCAATCCAGTGGAGGCAAATGAGTTTCCACATGAGACACTGTCAAAAATTAACTGTGACTTGGTAACTTTAGTAATTACAAGATGCTCAGCTGCTCTACAACTACATTAAGGCCTTGCCCAGAGAGGGGGTTAGCTACAGTATTTTAGGAATGGTCCATTTTTTAAATTGACCCTATGTAGCCACGCCCTGGGCAACTTTTATTAAGCTTTTGCAGGTTTTTGAACTGTGGTTTCTAGAGGCCCGAGAGTTCAAACAGGTCAGTCTAAAATAGCCAGCGTGCAAACACAGCAATGTCCATGCACAAGGAATTACAATCGGCCTCACTAGAAGATGAAACTGACTAAACTGCTTCACTGCTCCCAGCAGAGAGAGACGAGAAGGGATGAACAGTAAATTACATTTTATAAATGCTTGTAATCTAAGATGTAATTAAATAACCTTGGGAAGGAATTGTTACAGATATGAATCTCATTATGACTGAGATCCATTAAATTATAGCATAGCTTTTGAATTGGTACATAGAGGGCTCCTCACACAGGACAGATCAGTTGGAGAGAGAGACTTCTGTTCCTATACATCAGGGGTCGGCAACGTTCGGCACGCGGCTCGCCAGGGTAAGCACCCTGGCGGGCCGGGCCAGTTTTATTTACCTGCTGATGCGGCAGGTTCGGCCGATCGCGGCCCCCACTGGCCGTGGTTCGCCATCCCGGGCCAATGGGGGCGGCGAGAAGCCGCGGCCAGCACATCCCTCGCCCGCACCGCTTCCCACCGCCCCCATTGGCCCGGGACAGCGAACCGCGGCCAGTGTGGGCCGCGATCGGCCGAACCTGCCGCGTCAGCAGGTAAATAAAACTGGCCCGGCCCGCCAGGGTGCTTACCCTGGCGAGCCGCGTGCCGAACGTTGCCGATCCCTGCTATACATTCTCTCCTTTCAGTGTTACCCACTGATAGAGGAGCAAAGTTCTCCTTATTTGGTGTTGCGTTTGTTTAATGTTGACTGCTCAGCTTGATCTCCATTTCTATTACAGCACATTTCCAGTTTCCCCCAAACTGGGGCCGCCGCTTGTGTAGGGAAAGCCCCTGGCGGGCCGGGACGGTTTGTTTACCTGCCGCGTCCGCAGGTCCGGCCGATCGCGGCTCCCACTGGCCGCGGTTCGCTGCTCCAGGCCAATGGGAGCTGCTGGAAGCGGCGCGGGCTGAGGGACGTACTGGCTGCCGCTTCCAGCAGCTCCCATTGGCCTGGAGCAGCGAACCGCGGCCAGTGGGAGCCGCGATCGGCTGGAGCTGCGGACGCGGCAGATAAACACACCGGCCCGGCCCGCCAGGGGCTTTCCCTACACAAGCGGCGTCCCAAGTTTGGGAAACACCGTATTAAGCGGTTAACCCAGTTCCTGATTTGCATTTATACTGGAGGTTTTTGGAGTTTGCATTTGCCTCTTTGCATTGATTCTGCTAGTCATGATCTGATTCCCATAGAAGTGCCAAAAGTTGGCTAAGCCAATTTTATGTTGTCTTATTCTGTGTGTTTAATGAAGAAAGTTTCCATAAATATAATAAGGGGCGGGTGGGAGAGGAAAGGTGAGAGTTTTGTCTTAAAAGAAGTACTTGATTAAATCTCATCTGAGACACCAAATGGGAAGAGGGTGGATTGCCATGCTTATATAGCTCCTCCCCGCACAGCACTGACAAAAGTCTGGTATTTCATGGGTCACTGACCCTTGGAGGCACACAAATCAGCTGGAGGGCTCTGCGGTGGGAGAGATTAGGCTTTTGCTTTTTAAGCTGCTACTCATGGTTGATCCCTGGAATTACGGCTTGCGATCAGCACTAAATTATTGTCACACTGTATTCTTGGAGGGGGCACGGAGATCCTCGTTGAAAGGTAGGCTGATGCCAACCACCTGGGGCTTAAACATGGCCATATTGGAGGCCAAGCCTTCTGCAGGAAACAATTCATTGTTGTTATGTTTGTTATGTTTTAAATTAAAGCAGGGTTGGAGCTTTTGGGCCAGGCTTTTTCAGGGAGCTTTTCAAACGTATCAAGGGCCATTAGGTTCCCAAGTCCCACTGTGAGTTAGGTGCCTAACTTCCATTTGTGCCTTGGAAAAAACTCCCATTCGTGTGTCGGCACCTTCCAGCTCTTAACACGGGGTTAAAAAGCCTGGTGCTGGTGCTTTACAAACCCATGGGTTTGATTTCTGGGCTTGGTCTCACGCCCCTGGATCAACTGTGTTTGACAGTGGAGGAAGCACATTGTGTCCCTGTAGGGTCACTCAAAACCACCCCTCTAGACGAATAAGAGGTGGTACTGATGGACTCCTTGCTATGCTTTCCTTGCTCCGAGTGGAGGGGACTGCAAGGATGGATTGTGAGAAAATCCTCAGGGCTCCAACCAGGATCACAGGGAAACCTTCTAGACAAATAAGAATTAGCAGCCAAAGATGGCAAAAGTTCCATTTGGCCTCTAAAGGACAAGCACGGCTTACCCTTTGGTTTGGTACGTACCAGGGTGGAGAGAGAAGGACCAGGGGGTAGGTGCTTCTTATTGAGAACTCTGGTCCATGGGACTGCATAAAGGGCAGTAGCAATCAAACCCCTGCTATGAGGTACAGCAGAGAGGGGACTGGGCCAAAACACTCCACAAGTTCAAAAGGATTAAAAGTCTATGGGTGGCAGGCTCCTCCCAAGACGGAAAAAACAGGAAGTGCCTCTGAACAGAGCTTTCCGAAGAGAATGGGTCAGATTCTCTGGCCTGTCCTGCCCCTGCGGAGCAAAGGGAGTGGAATGCAGCTGGCTCTTCCTTGCACTTCCCAGTGAGCCAGAAGAACCAGCCCCTCATCACCCCCAGCCACACTCTGCTTCTCCCAGTGTAGAGAGTGGATCAGGGAGTGGGAGGAATTCAGAGCGGGTACAGCAGAAGAATGCTGCATTCTGGCTGTCCCTGCTTGGTGGATGGTCCTTAGGGGGCACAGCCAGCTGGCTTACTTTACACCCCAGCTTTCCTAATCTACACTGGGGCTGGGGACAGCATAGAATCCCATATTCAGGAAGCTGCAACTGACCCCCATGAACCCCCCAACGTTCGCAGTGGGAATACAGACCAATACATGTCATGTCCTGGAGACATCCTCTCCAGATTCCTAACAGCATTTGGGATCAACCAAATTAGAGACCAATTCCCAGAGCACCCTTCCCAGCTTTTGCCCAGGGCCCAGTATAGGTCAGGGCAAAGTGTACAGCTGATGCACTGTGGGGTACACATGGAGGGCAAACCTTTTCCAGCATGGGCTTCACTCTCAACTCTCAGTGTGCTTTGACTTAAGGAGCTGTCAGACCCCCAGGACAGAGGACGCAACAACAAATTAGTTTAAAAAATAATGGGCTGAAAAAGCTAAAATATATCAGGGACAGGGACACCTGGTTAGCATGCCTGCGCTTTTAAATGTCTTATTTCTTTGGGTTACTAATAACCCATCAGAGGTTAGCCAAAAACCTTTAATTCTCTACATTGAATTTACAGTGGCTCTTTGCAGATCACTCATCTTGAATAATGTGGCCGTGCTAGTCATTTTCACTTCCTGGTTTTCATGCACTAGTTCGAGATTGCAGACAACTGGGGAATGTTTAAACCTAAAAACTGTTCTGTCTAGAAAGTTTTAAATTGAATTAAAAAAAAATCACAAAGAAAACTGCCCTTGTTAGTGGGTTTGGCGCATGCAGGGCATAAACTCCCTATCCCTTGCAGAGATCCAGAGACTTGAGCAAAATTGAATTCAGTAGACAAAGCATCACAGTCCAGCCAATGCAATCCCTAGCCCCATTCCCACTTGGGTGGCTGGCATGGAGGTTTACTGTTCACTAGCTCACTGAGAAAATTAATTTTCAGCTCTAGGATGGCTCTTGAGGGGAGGCCCCATTGCCCCGAGCTGAAAATGATGGAGTCCTCATACTCTTTGCTGCGATATTTAATAGCCGAGTGGCAGTTAATTACATTACTGAGCCACCGCGACAGATGCTAGGCAACCCGTGAGGAGGGTATTTGGAAAAGCCATTATCATTCAGCGCAGGGAATGCACAGTACAATCCCATGTTAACCCCTCACATCCTTGCTGTGCCCTACAAAATGGTGCAGCCGGGTCAAAGCCAGACACGTCTCAGAATCCTACAGCAGCTCAGTGTTTTGGGTGCTTTTTCCATCATGCACCAAATGTCTATGAAAAGCAGGCAGCGGGCAAGTGGGGCAGCAGTGCCAGCAGCTCCTTTGATGGGGAAACACTGGAAGGCTGCTGTAATACCACCCTGTTGCATTTCCCCCCTGACATGTCTGTGACACTAAGCGTCAGGGGAAACAAGAGGGCGTTACAGTGTTTGGGCACCATTCTTCCCTCCAGGTGTAAAATGAACTTCAAAATAAAAGGAGGATTTCAGTGCAGATGAAGATCCTCTCTGGAGTCCCTCATCCACCTTCTTGGGATGAAAACCCTATAGAGGAAATTTGCCAATCCCCGCAGGAGATGCTTCCAGGTTCTCTCATTTGGCTTTTAACAGGCTTCCAAACTCACATGCAGACATCCCAGCGGTAGAGGAATCTGTGCAGTCAGTGCCAGAAGTGGTGCTAGATTTGCTGCAAAGGCAGCATTATTCCCCAGGGAGTGATGCCCAGATCAATACTTGGATCATGACATGCAATGGGAGGGATTTTAGGAAGTGCCACCTTTCACCGGGGAACTGCATCCTGGCACAGACTGAGCAGATGCCGATATACACAGGTTGGTGATTTTAAGGTTAAACCATAGACCAAAATCTTGCAATCGGCATAGCAGCCAAATGGCCCACTGTAGATGAGTGGGTGGGAGCCAGCTGCCAGGCTTCCTGTCCAAGTTTCCACTGTCCCTCATTTCAAACAGTGCTTTCCCTGTTACTCAACCAACTGGGGAAAATAGCCTCAGAATGTATGTACCTGGGGTCAAATATCAACGTCTTTCACAGCCCGTCCCTGTATGCACACACAGCAGCGCAGCAAATGCATTTTTCTTCGGGTTATTACATTCCCTTCCCTCCCACTCATGTCTCACACAGGAGTCTGGTGGGTTTCAATTTGATAGGGGACCGCTCTGGTGACAAATCTACATCTGATCCCTGGAAATGTGCCGTGGCTTCTGTGCTTCTCCTGCCCAGGGCCGGCTCCAGGTATTTTGCCGCCCCAAGCAAAAAAAAAAAAAAAAAAAAAAAAAGCCGGAGTGCCGCGGCCGAAGCAAAGTGCCGCCCCAAAGGGCCGGAGTGCCGCCCCTTGAAAGGTGCCGCCCCAAGCACATGCTTGGAATGCTGGTGCCTAGAGCCAGCCCTGCTCCTGCCTTATCCACTGAACGATACACACAATATAATTTGTTTTACCCCTCACTGACATCCATGCCCTCCCTCCCAGCATGCCAAGGGTTAAGTCATTTTAATACCTACCTATCAGCATGAAACACTTACCCAGATGCTAGCACAGGGACAGACTATCTATGCCGTTCTGAAGTGCTCATCACCACAGTGTCTACCCTACCAGAAGGTGTTGAATACAAGTACTATTAGAGACATGATTGAAACATATTCTCTGTCTTGCCCTGGGATACAAGTGGATGAGGTGCACTCTAAGCCTCCAAGATACTGAAGGGGCCAGCTTGAAATAATTATGGTATGAGAGCAGAGGGGTATCAACATACAATGCCCTGGGCCTGCTCAGCCTTCTATCTGTTTACACCTCTCTGTTTCAAATGTAAATACAGGGAAACGGTGGCGTTCCCAGGAGCAAGTCTAGATCCAGCTGTCTTGATATGGGGTGTGGATGCAGATTTTAGGCGGTGGAGGTGAAGTATCAGGTTAAAAATATATATAATCTTACCCGGTTAAGCGTCTGAATTCTGGGCCCAAGCCAATGCCTCTCAAGCTGGCAAGTGCTTCCATGTACTGACGAAAGCCGTGGGGATGAGTGAGTACGGCACTGTTGTTATACAGTTCCACGTGTCCGAGGTAGGGTCATAACAATCCAGCGTTTTACACCTCTGCGTCCCAAAGTAACCCCCCACCACGTAAAGCTTATTCCCCGAGGCCAAGGCGTGGCATGACATGCGCTTGGCAGTCATGTCCCCGATCCGCGTCCACTGGTCCGTTTCACAGTCGAAGCGGTAGGCGGACGCAGCTGTGAATTCAGTGTCCCCGCCCATGATGAAAATCTGGCTGCCTAGAACAGCGGCGGCAGTGTAGCGCCAAGGCTGGGGGCACTCTGCTTTGATCGCCCACCGGTTCACGACAGGATCGTAGCACTGGACTTTGGACACCATGTCCCGGTGGATGCTGGTCCCGCCAAAGACAAAAAGCTTCAGCCTAGCACTGACCACTGCAGCGTTGCTGACTCCATCCCTTAGAGGGGCCACCATGGTCCATTTGTTGGAGGCAGGGTCATACTTCTCTACCTGCTTCAAGGAAACAGAAGGAGATGCCGGAAAGACGCCAGCCACCGCAGTGTGCCCACCGACCACGTAGAGGCAGTTCTCCAGTTCAGCTGAGCCATGCCCAAACCTAGCTATCAGCATGGGAGCAGCTTTGGACCATTCCTCATGAACGGTGTCATACACCCAGACGTCTTTGGAGACCCCATTCTCCGAGCCCCGCCCGCCGGTGACATAGACTTTGCAGCCAATGGCACAGGCACTAAACTCTTTCCTTGGGCTTGGCAGGTCTGCTTTGGGGATGATCTCTTTTGCCTTTTGATCCACCTGGTAGATCTTATCACACATAAAGGTCTGCCCGCCCAGGATCAGCAAGGTGTGCCCGGCTTTGCGGGGCCTGGCACAGGGGCTGGTGACCACCCCGTCATTCTGGAGGATCTTCTTCTTGCAGAGCATGGCTTCGTCCATGATGAGCTTGTTCCTCTCATCTGCCATGATCAGGTCCTCGCACGCCATGGCTTCCTTGAGGCACTTGGAAGGCAACAAGGCCAGACGCACGTTCCTCAGCAGCTCTGGGAGATCCACCTTCCGCTTGTCCAAGTCATACTTCACCCACTGAATGATGGCCCTGAAGACCTTCTCCTCATCCTCTATCTCCAGCTCGTCACTGGAGATCAGGTCCAGCAGGGTGTCCTTGGAGAGGTTGTTGAAATCCTCGCTCTTGTGCACTGTTTCAAAGTTGACCAGGCACATCCTCCAGGACAGCTCGTAGAGTCTGCGGCACTGATGAACGTCTGAGAGCAGCATCATGCCCAGGCAGTTGGAAGGGTAGAGGTTCTTCTCGAGAAACTCGGCCGCTGCGTCTCGGACGTCGTGGAACTGCAGCATGTCCCCAGCCTCCAGCAGGGACTCTGCGTTCTCCTCATTGATGATGATCTGGGAGGAGTACGCGAAGTCCAGCAGCAGCTCCAGCACCTCTGGGTGGAGGCTATCATGGAAATTCACCTCATCGTCCAGGCTCTCCCGCAGGCCGTTGCTGAACATGGCCTCGAAATAGCTGCTGGAGGCAGCCAGCACAGCACGATGGCACAGGAAGGACCTGTTCCCGGCCCAGAGGGTGACGTCAGTGAATACGCAGCGCTTCCGGAAGGTGTTGAGATGGGACAGGACGCAGTCTGGGTGGGAGGTTTTGTGGAAAAGCAAGATGTTCATAGAGCCGGTGCTCGTTCGGGATTTACGGTTCTCGTGGACGCTGACCGACATGATGACAGCAGCACAGTCTGCTAAGGAGCGAACAGAAAATAAACGAATTAGTGGTGCTTATAGATGAGAGAAACCGACAGCACTATCTAGAGCCAGCAGTAGAGTGTGGGCATCTTCTGTGCTAAATTCCCTCTCCCTATTGATCTGCCAACACACCTCAAACCTACTCTGGTGTCCCAGCACTGGGTCCTTCCCAATTCTGCCAGTGCTCCTGAGTCCTGACCTGCAGCACCCCCCAGATATTCCAGCCACAGAGCACCCTGTAAGTCTCGCTTATTCTTCTAAAATTTAATTTTGGGTAATCATGGCAGAAACAGAGAATTCTGCACTTTGGCATCAACAAGGAATAAGCGAAATGCAGCAACCAAAGCCCCAAACTAAATGGCAAATTTTCTCAACAGCCCCTGGAGGGCAAACACATAAACCACGCAATGTTTATTTTTCCTTGTTAAAGAGAACAGTCTATTTAGGGTAAAGGGTTCTGGCCTGTTCTTGGCTCAGTTCATGTCATGTTGGCTTCTGGTGGCGAGCTTATTACAGGTTTAGGAAAGGCGATTGCAACCGTATTCATTTATGGAGTATCTAGCTATTAGAGGGAACCAAAGATTTCAACAGACTTTGCAAAACCCTTCTAATTCTAGTTTCTGGCTGATGAGTCCCAGCAGACTCTTCCACATGACTCATCTACTTTGTAGAACAGGCAGGTTTCAGGGAATATGACAAAGCTCAGTGTCGACGTTCCTGCTTGGGCTGGAACCCGGGCTCTGAGACCCGGTGAGGGGGATAGGGCTTAGAGCCTGGACTCCAGCCTGTGAGAATGTCTACACTGCTCTTTTTAGCCCCATAGTGCAAACCCAAGTCAGTTGACCCGGGCTCTGAGACTCGCTGCTGCTGGGTTTTTTGCAGTGTAGACATACCCACAATGGCCTTTGGGGGAGAGAAACTGAGTTTGGACGATGGAATCTGATAAGTTGCTTGGCCTAAAACAGTGTTTCTCAAACTGGGGCTGCCGCTTGTGTAGGGAAAGCCCCTGGCGGGCCGGGCTGGTTTGTTTACCTGCCCCGTCCGCAGGTTTGGCCAATCGCGGCTCCCACTGGCCGCGGTTCGCTGCTCCAGGCCAATGGGAGCTGCTGGAAGTGGCGTGGGCCGAGGGACGTACTGGCCGCCGCTTCCAGCAGCTCCCATTGGCCTGGAGCAGCGAACCGCGGCCAGTGGGAGCCGTGATTGGCCGGACCTGCGGATGCGGCAGGTAAACAAACCGGCCTGGCCCGCCAGGGGCTTTCCCTACACAAGCGGCGGCCCCAGTTTGAGAAACACTGGCCTAAAATATCCAAGGCTGCATTTTCAGTCAGTCTGCATTCTTCCACCTGCATCCAATGCGCAGGCACAACTATGTAAATGATCCTATTCTGAAAGTGTAAATCAGATAATCGGTAGGCTGACTGATAGCCTCTGTTTTTTGTATGTTTACAAAATACAAATCAAAGACTGGAAAATTTAGTCCATAATTTACAAAGTAAATGCAGAAGGCACATCCATCAGCGTTGCTGGAAAATAACATGTTTAAGAGAGAAATTGCAAGTCACTAAAAGCCAGTCTGTCAGTTGCAAAGAATATAAGAAGAGCTAAAGAATACAGCTTGGAAAAGAGATTTAGAGAGACAGACAGACAAGTCTGCAGCCGCACAGATGCAGCTTCAGTCTGACAAACCACACCCCCCTTTACTTCATTGAGCAACCAGCTCATAGGTCAAAGCCCCAAAACAAAACCCCACAACTGCCATCCTGTCATCCCATTACAAACATCCTGTTGCTACAGCACCCCCCCCACCCCCGCCAGTGTCTAATATTAAGGGCTTGTAACAAACATTAAGAGGTGACACTGTCTTACCAAAAGTCAAGCATTGTTTTATTTCATTTTGCAAAAAAACAAAACACACACACAGCTAGAGTCTGGGTTTAGGGAGCAGGCAGATAAGTCCAAACATGATAGATAGAAATGGGGCCAAGTTGCAAAGGTCAGATGCAGATCTGGGTTCACACTGCTCCAAAGTACAGGGATATTTGCTCTTTAAATGCATATCCACAGGCTGCGTCTGACAGTGGTTTCCAGACAGTAGGTAAGGGCTGTAAAGACTGCACTCAGTGCAAATAGATTGCTCTTCTTCAATTAGATTTTGCTGGGAGTGAAGACAGAAACAAACTGGGCAAGTATCAGGATCTTGGGAAGGCAGACCTAATTCAGAAGCAAGCTTATTTACTTTAAAGTAGTGTCCAACTATGACCCCCCCCCTCCATACCAGAGCTGCTCTTCCCTTTTTCACCTCTTCCGCCCTAAAAACCTCTCTCTGTAATTATTGTTCTGCTTTTTTAGCTAGGGACAAGGTTACACCATAAGTCAGGCCCCAAAATCATGAAACATAAAAAAATGTTGGTTTAAAAGAATGATTTGGGGAGCTTTTTATTTGCCTTCTAGTTGTATGAGCCTTAAGCATGCACTCAGCTCACATTGTCAAGCTTTTCTCTGTAATCACAAAGGTTAGACACTTAGCTTTCATGGGGGGAGAGGGAGGCAAGAGTGAGATTCTCATGACACCCCTCGATTCCAGCAGTTGGGACATTAAGAAAAAGCACCAAGTATCGCAAGGGTTGGAAAAACACTGAATTAATAAAATCCTCTGTTCGTCATGAAGCCAACAGGTCCCTGCCCTCGCAAGTCAGCTAGATCAGAGTACGGTCTCAACACTGCTAATGGAGCTCACGGTTCCGAGTCAGCTGCTAGGCTCTGAGACATCCAACCCAGGGGAGACAGTCAAATCCACAGCTCATGTCGGAAGAGACAACAAACCCTGGATGACAAGTGGGTCGTGTACTCATGCTTTGCTGGCTTCATGAGAGGGATAGTGCATAGCACGCCCTGTGATTTACAGGACAGGAGTCAAGCAAGGAATTCTGAATAACCCACTGTGGGTGAGAGGCGGTGACCTCTCCGAGGCCAATGGCAGGTTAGCAGCCCCACAGGACACAAAGCTGAGACACTGACCTCCCAGAAACTCTGAAGCAGTTCAACACTCCCATGCTTCACAGAGCCTGGCTGCAGATAAGCCAGACACAGGCTCAACCACAAGCTGCCCAGACACTTTCCAATGCCTCAAACAGAATTATTCCTATTGATTAGAATTTATTTATGTTTTGAGTTGTGTGTTTTCTGCCTCTCCCTGCCTCCCTTACAGCGTTCTGCAGGGCAGACGTAAATGGGCCAAGTTATAGGCCCCGAGGAAGTCTCCCTAGACTTCCCAGTCCCCAAACAGTACAATGTAAATAACGCAGAGTCACTGCGGCTGTGGGATCTTTGACCCAAATCATGCCGCTATTGATTATATTTTTATTCAACATTCTCAGATTTCTAGCAAATATCCCCAAGGTCCCAGGCTGAGGCCGCAATACTCATTTGACTTGTGAGCAGAGGCAATTTTCAATGCAGGGCTCCAGAACTGGGCAGGAAATCACATTATTAAGTGGTTGAGCTGAGCTGCAAGGGGAAATGTTCTAGCATCTTCAGGATGCTTATTCTACACCCACCTCAGGGCTAGTACAAATTTCTAAGGGTTAATGTGGATTCTGGTGACACAATTTTACAGCACCAAACTCAGAGATGCTGAAACTAGCAGTGCTGGAAGCGGATTCCATTATATACAGGGTTTACAGTTTGGTTCAACGGCTCTCAGCACCCCCACAATACAAATTGTTCCAGCGCCCCTGGCCAAACTGAGGAATACAAATGAAACATTTATGAGTCTGCTAAAAGCTATTGATTCCAGCTCCCATTCCTCCACCCTCAGAAAATACCCTCCCAATCTATTGCTTCCTTTGAAGACCAGACGTGAGCAGTGAGTGGATGTGTTAATTTTCCGCAGATAATCAAACCAAATGTTAAGCAATTCACACAGAACAGCCATAGAAACAAAGAGAAGAGCCCAGAAGGGGAAAGGGACAAGGATAACTTTTCCAGAGCCTTATATAGGCTCCTATTACCCCCCACCCCGTGTCCCGATTTTTCACATTTGCTGTCTGGTCACCCTAAGCATATGCTTACTATTAAGCACATCCTTAAGTGCTTTGCTGAAGCAGAAACTTATAGAGCAGCATTTGGCCCTAGGCTATGACGGAACCAGTGGGGGCCGCGATCGGCCGAACCTGCCGCGTCAGCAGGTAAATAAACTGGCCCGGCCCGCCAGTGTGCTTACCCTGGCGAGCCGCGTGCCGAACGTTGCCGACCCCTGCTATAGAGCTACCAAAGTAAGATGGGACGCTCCAGATTAGGAATATTTTGCACACAGAAACCTGCCAGTGTCCCTTTCCAACCTCCCACCTGCTACGCAAAGCTCAAAGGGCTATCTGAGAGCACAGCAGCCAGCGCCCTCGGGGTAGGACAGGGGCAGTCATTAGAATGGAAGCTACAGCTCAAATAGCAGAGGACCTGACCTGAGCAAAGTGGGCCTGGAATGCACTCATATGTTGCAGTCATTTTGTTCTTTTAAAGGGAGTTATAAAAAATAAATAATGATGGCACTGTCTTCACAGGATCTCAGGGCAGGCGGAGGCAGACGGAGGCCCTTGTTCCATATAGATGAGGGCCTGGGAACATCAGCCTTTTTGTCAGATAGCCAAGGCTGTCTGCTGGCTAGAATATTTCCCTGGCTCTGGTCAGTCTCAGTCTAGTAGATCTAGGAAAGACAGAGTTCTTACAACACAGCAGCATGGGGAGGGGGCTTTGGACAGCCTTTCACACACCCGTTCAGGGAGGAAAGCACCCATGGCAGCAACCCAAGACAAAGATGAAAGTTAACTGAGTCACGGGGAGGGCAGGCACCCCTGATTCCAGAGCACAAATAAAAGTATCTCAAGAGTCCCTGGAGACGACAAAAGCCAGACTAGAGAACCAGGGAGAAAGGTGAGACCTAGAACTCTGATTCTCACACCTGCTGTGGCTACTTAAAGCCGCTATGGTGGCATCAAGAAAGTGGAACTGTTGTGTAAAGGGGCTTCCCTGGTGGTGCTGGGATAATGGAGCATCCCTACATCCCACCTTGCAACCCGATCGATACTAGAGGTGACTTGGGGGTGGAGGGCACGGCTGAAGCTCACTGAGTTCCAGGTATTCCGGGCTGGAGGTGTAGCCTGTAGGTATCTGAGGGAGGCTGCTATAATTTAGAGCCTCTCCTGATTGTGCTCTAAGTTGGGCTGGGAAGCTCTTGGTGGGGCCAAGAAACCAGGAGGCACAAAGGGACCTTAGAGCAGTGGTTCTCAAAGCCGGTTTGCCGCTTATTCAGGGAAAGCCCCTGGCGGGCCAGGCTGGTTTGTTTACCTGCCGCGTCCGCAGGTTCGGCCGATCATGGCTCTCACTGGCCGCGGTTCGCCGCTCCAGGCCAATGGGAGCTGCAGGAAGCGGCGGTCAGTACGTCCCTCAGCCCGCGCAGCTTCCCGCAGTCCCCATTGGCCTGGAGCAGCGAACCGCGGCCAGTGGGAGCCGCGATTGGCCGAACCTGCGGACGGGGCAGGTAAACAAACCGGCCTGGCCCGCCAGGGGCTTTCCCTGAACAAGCGGCGGACCGGCTTTGAGAACCACTGCCTGAGAGTTACCTTTGCTCTCTATCCCTATGTGAGCGCTGCATTCTGAAGGGCCAACTCAGAAGCAGGGCCAATGCTCGTAGTAAATGTAGCTTTTTTTTGTTTTAAGCCACCAGGTTGTCCATGAACCTCCCAACACTTCCAGTATCCGTAAGAATTCACCAAGCGGTTTGAACAAATAGCTTTACAGCCCAAGAGCTGTTCACAAACAGTTTGATTGCACAGTTTGTGGTGCATGGTTGGTCTAATAAATCACGCGATATCGTTTCTGCTCCTTGACTGGGCAACCGAGTTTGTTTATTCGGTATTCTCCTGTAAAATAAAACAGCAAGTAACAAGATCCCTGCTATGAATTTCTGGTCCAACAATTGCTGCCTCTGCTGTTCTTGTCACCTTCTTTGTCTCTTCTCACACGGGCTGTGGCAGGTGCTCTGACTTTAAAACCTTCAGAGAAACAAGGACAGGGTCACCGGCACACATATTTATGGGCAAGGCAGCAATGGAAGCAGCAGCGCAGACTGGAAGGAAACCGCTGATCTGTAAAAGCAGGGCACTGGGGCACCGGTAGTATAATACCACTGGTACTCCTGGGAAATCTTCTGGGAAACCCATGAGTTACTGGGTCAGGCCACAGCAGTATCCTACATGGTGTTTTACTCTCATCTCTGCACCAATAAACACAAATCATCCCACTTCTCACAAACCTGGGGGAAGCCTTAAGGAGGGATAGGGAAATTCAGCGACCAGTGTATAAATACAAATGTGCAGATCAGTGGTAAATGAATATAGCCACATGGGCCAGGGCAGTAAATAGCCCTAAAGAAAATGCCAGAAGCATCTGGCCTCGGGCACCATAGTTTCAGATCTATTACTGGGTACAATGCTCTTCTCGGCTACACCCGTACATCTGTAGTGTAATCAAGGGAGTCACACCAGTAGACCTGCAAGGAGATGTAGACCTTCCATATCCACTGGGCTGTCCTGGAGTAGCACTGGCACCCAGGACAAGCAGGAGAGCAGAGTGTCAGCATCCAGGTGATAGTGACACAAGGCTCACCCACGTAGTACCAAAACCTGCTCCCACGGAAGTCAACCACACTCCTACTGCTTTGTATTGGACCAGGATATGCCCATGAGCCTTTCTTTCCACATCGGAACTGGCCTGCCTGAAGGGCCAGCACTAGATACTTCAGAGGAAGGCACAAAACACCGGATAATCACCCAAATTTTGCAATACAACCCTTAGGGGAAATTTCTTCCTGACCTCAGCCGAAGATCAGCTTCTCTTTTGCACCCTTCTTTTCCGCTCTCCCATCCCCAGTGTTAGGTTCCTAGGCTGTTATTCTCTGAGTCTAGGACATTAACATTCACCCGCAGTTTCATCTGGATAGTGTGTTCTTCACTTCCTGTCCTGAACAGTTGCACTGTTAAAAGAGTTGTCCATTGCACACCAGACATGGCTGCATTTCCACATTAGGGAAAGTGATCCTCCTGTGTACGCGCGCGCACACACACACACACACACACACTCTGTAAAATGGGTTAGGATGATGTGCGCCCTTTAAATGTGAGCTACAATTATTCACATAGTCCATTACTCAAGAAGACCTGGATCAAACATTTGGACAGGAATCAAAAATAGCAGACACAATGGGGAAAACAAATCTTGCTGAGAAAGACAGAAGGGAGATGGCAAATAGACAAGATAGGGGAATAAATCCTCCCTTTTGGAGATGTCAGCAGCAGCTCTAATGGGAGTTTTAAAGATATGCCACTTTCACGTCACTTCACATAAACAGCTCGACATCTCTGGAATATATACTCCTCCTTGCAGGCTCCGAACCTGCAATCCCACTAGTGCTGTTCAGTAGACACTGGTCTGTCCCTGCACATACTAGGGGATCCGCCTTCGATACTAAACTTTCACAGCTCCCTATGTTCTGGCTGCAGCAATGCACTCCTGTCCCCTTAGGCTGGCCCCAAACAGACACACTTGTTACTAATTACATCTTCCAGTAAATAGTACTTGAGATGAGAGGCGTAAAAATAGCAACCCACACTTAGTGCAATACAGAAAACGTTGACAGTGAAACCTGGCCAGCTGCCAGATAGAATGGAAAGAAGTGTCCTGCCAGGTTAAAGAGACACTACACCTGCTTCCAGCCATGGACCTTCTATTAAGGTGTCAGTTCACAACCACTGAGTCATTGGATGCTGCCAATATGTCCCTCGGCCCGCGCTGCTTCCAGCAGCTCCCATTGGCCTGGAGCAGCGAACCGCGGCCAGTGGGAGCCGCGATTGGCCGAACCTGCGGACGCGGCAGGTAAACAAACCGGCCCGGCCCGCCAGGGGCTTTCCCTACACAAGCAGCGTCCCAAGTTTGGGAAACACTGCACTAAGTTGACGCTGCTGCATTGATTGCAGTGGCGCCGGTTTAGCCGGTAGTGCAGACAAGCCCTTAGGATTCACACCTGTGTAACAGAACAGAAACTGGCTCACTGGCACGGTAGAGTACCTTTCTTTTATAAACATATCTCATTCAGAAATAGGCACCTAAAGCAGGGAAGGCCAACCGGACCAAAAAATTGAAGCTCTGAGTCAACCCAAATCTTTGCCATCTGAAAGATTGCCATTGACAATTTTTTTCCTCCTTCTTATTTCATGTTTTCATGGCAGCCCTGCGCTTCCTGGATGGGAGGCAGAAATACAATGCAAAATGCTGTTCCATTTGTACCGATTCGATTCAAACAGCAACCACGCGGTTTTACAAGCCCAAATCTGCAGGGATCGTCTGGAGAAGGTCTGGGCAAGCATCTGAACTTCTGCGTGCTTATCCACATGGATCTGAACTCAGAAATGTGCTCTGGTCATCACTATTTCATATTCCAGCCTGTCCAGGAACATGCTCCATCATGTTGTACCAACCTGCCCTCATGTCCTGCAGAGACTCCAGTTCCAAGGCTATCACAAAGGCTTATTAAATGCCTGGGTCCCAAAAACCATGAGCTATGTTTCACGCAGTACTGAGCAGAAAGCAGAATTCTTATTGCATCTGGCAGGGGCGGAGGAAAAGGGGATTCTGGTGCCGCCTATAAAAATGGATTATGCTAAACCAAAATAAGCCCCCCTCAGGGCAAAATAAGAGTGTCTGTAGACAAACTTGGTTTAAGAACACACCTTCAGTTAAACTGGTGCAAGCTTGTGTGTAGACCAACCCGCTCCCACCCTCCACAGTGAATGCTCTGTAAACCTTCTTATTAAGCCACCTCCAGAGGCAATAAAGGTGGGTTAGTCTATGCTCATTATTAAACCCTCTGGCTTTGTAGTCCTGGGGATACCCCTCCCCCCATCCTTTTGCCATTATCCAACCAGGAGAAATCATGTTTTGAGCAACAGTTAAGGCTGTGGACAAAAGCTTTTTAATGTCTCAGCCCAGCAGATCTTTTCAAAGCCTGGAATTCATTTCAGGAGCTGCTGTGAGCTTCCCCCCGCCCCCAAACCTGCCTTCCAGCTCAATGAGTGAATGAATTCCATTCATCTAGATCCATCACAATCTGTTTGTGAAATGAGGCAGAGTTGCAGATGAAGCTAGAGCCTGTCTCCACCCCCCCTGCCCGCCTCCCAAATTAAGCTCACAGGGGCCCAGAATGGAAATGTCCCATTTGATCACAGTGTCCTTCTCCACGAGAGAGTCCCCTGAAAGGGAGCCTAGCTGCTACTACACTTGGAAGAAGAGGTGTCTACTTCAAATGCCCGCACATGGTACCGAACCACGCAGCTCCCAGTGGATGTGCACTGGGCGAGAGGTGGTCCATTGAGGTGATGGCAGAGTGACTGTTGAAGATGCTGCAACTTTAGGGGGCAGGCAGATCTTCCCGCCCTTTGCTCACAGGCCATCCCTGACTACGAGCACAAACAAATTTGTTGGTAAAGTAGGGGGCTTGGCTGATGGGGTCAACCAGAGCCTCTACCATGTATTTTCTTATCAACAAGGCCCGGTTCTCCTCACAGCTTTCAATCCAGAATTTAAATTCAGCTCCCAGTCAGATAACCTGATGCTCTGTATTGCTCTGCCAGGAGATCTTGTGTACAATTTCCAGACACTGGAAGGGGTTCAGCACCCCACGCAAGTCCGTGAAGATGGGAGGACCTTGTGTCTCCATAGATGATTACTCGCTGGTGTTGATGGGCACTGGAGGGAATTCAGCGCTGGCCAGCAAAAATGCCAACCCCTGAAGAAGATTAAAGACTTTAAGGAGAGCAAGAAGGGACCCTCCCTCCCGCCCCCCAGCCAGAAGGGAAGATTTAGAAATTAAAAAACATTCTTAGCAAGGATTAAAGGAGGTGGGAGTGTTACTCTGAGAGATAAAGGGCTCCGAACTAACTCTTCAGGGCTACATGTGCATCAACCCACATGACTCAACCCCTGAATTACTGGGTCAGCAGTATCACAGCTGCTCATGTTACCTTACATGGTGTTTTACACTCACCTCTGCACCAATCAACAATACATCAAAGGGATTTCCAATGGGCTGCAGTATGAAGCTTGCCTGGCCTTGGGCTGATAGGCTATCAGATAAAACTGGCGGTCTCTCCTGAGTCTAAGCGTTTGCAAGCAGGCAAGCTGGGATGGCTCAGTCACAGTATTCTAGGACAAGGGAAGCAATGTACCCAGTGGAAGGGATGATGCAGCAGCCTTTGCTCACTGGACTGGTGCTAACAGCCACCATGGGGATATAAAACTTGATGAGCAAAGATACATTGATGTGATGGTGGTTAAAGGTCCCGCCAGGGGGGCTGGCGCAGCTTGTTACTGCTAAATACATCCTAGCAGGCATTCTAGCAGCCACAGTTTAAGCAATGTTGACTACATTTGCCTGAATTCAATTACAATCTATAAAGAATGAGAATAAATCTGGCTCTTGGTAATAAGCTCTGACATTTGTATTTCTAACCTGACTCTTTCAGCAACCCATCTGTCCAGTGAGCAATTCCAACACCACAGACCCACCAGGCCAGGTCTGCCCCTCCTGGTCCACTTACACATACATGTGGCCAGGACCTGCCTGACCTGTACCCTTGTGTCCTGTTCCCATCTCCCTCCACATCTGACCAGGTTCTGCCTGTGCTGTTCCACCCCCACAGACAAGTTGCCACCACATAATGCCTCTCCTGTTCCATCCCATCACCCAATAAACGTTTCCTAAACACATTACTGGCCATCAGGGAAGATTACTTTGAGTCCCAATGAGTTTGTACAGGAAGCAATTTCCCCTGCAGGTGTAGTAATACAATCATCACTCAATAACAATAAGTCATACTCTTTCTTGGCCTTGACACTACATGGCAAGGTCATGGTCCTTCCTCCAGCACCACGAAACCATATAGCACACACAATGTACACACAGCACACAGAGTAAATTTGCCCCTGAGCCATCTCTCTCATACACTTAACTACCCTGCTCCTTCACTGGTATGATATTAAATTGGCCTCCTCTCTTCTTTTCTACACATGCAGTGAAGGTTTCTTAGGAACGTGGTGCAAACCCCATCACGTGAGCCACAGGCTGAACACAGCACGAGAGATTCTACCACAGGGAACAATTTAGCGCACACTGAGGGTGAGAGGGGGTTTGGCTGTTAGGACTAATAGCTCTTTTCTTCTCTATCCTATATCGAACCAATAGAAGGGCAGAAAGAGCTAGTTGCTTGGTGGCGCTGCTTCAAGTCCTGTACGTTTACACTACGGTTTGGATGTTAGCCTTTTGGAGTGAATTTGGTGCTGGGTTTGGACACAAGAATCTTGTTTCTTTGGGGGCAAGGACCCGTCTTTTTGATCTGTGTTTGTACGGCTCCCAATGCAATGGAGTCCTGGTTCATGACTGGGAGTCCTCAGCACTCCAATAATATAAATAATGAGACGACTTTAAAGAGGAACGCTGCAGGCCGTCGTTACCCCAGGCACCTTCATTGCGCACAGCAAACCTCCATACAAACCTTATCCCAACACACCTCATCAACAGAGATCAATGGTAGCAAATGGCAAGAGAAATTAAAGAGGGGAAAGACACGATTTGTTTTCGGAGAAGATTCGATTTGAACCAGCAAACAGAGGAGGGGAAAAGATAATGGGAGCCTCTTCCAGAGCTGCAAAAAAAAGGTTCCTACACCAACAGCAGCCAGATTCTGGGGAGAGGAGACCCAGGATGGGCTAACAGGAGTACGAAGGGGAAAACGAGAGAGCGGCAGGTAAAATAGGCAGCACAAGTTTCTCCCATATCTTCTGCCCTCCTCCCCCCCGCATGCTTTATGCCTACACTGAAGGGACCACCAGTAGGACAGCAATCACTAGCAGCACTTGTGGTGGCTATGTGTTACTATTTATACAGCACTGTACCTGATGCTTTACAGACGAACGAGGAGTTTCTCTTCCTGTGTCTTGTGATGTTCGGTAAGGGGCTGGGGTGAGGAAGAGAAGGGAGGTTTAGACAGTAAAAGTGAAGTCACTTGTTTTTTCTGGGACCATGTGTCTGTGCTGGAGTGAGAGAAGTGCATTTGGAGGAGGGATTTGAAGAATAGCGAATGGGGTTGCAAGGTATACAGGATCCGGGAGGTGACTCCAGGTATATGGTCACAAGAGGAGGAATCACCCAGGCACTCATAGGAGGAGGAGAGAGGTTGAACAGACAGGCTATCACCATATGGAGAGGTGTCCCTAATGGACAGATGTCTCCTCCTGAAAGGTTTGATTGTACTGAGCTCAGAGTTTGTTTTCTTTGGAGTAACGAAGACTGAAATCAAACAGTGTTAATGGGCTTATGAAAAAAATAGCTGTAACTTTTGAAGTACATGAGGGCCCCAGGGAAGGTCAGGGTGACATGGCAGATGCTGTCCTAACAGAACAGGGAGCTGTAACACTCAGCCAGTTTGAATCAGCCATTTACACACAATTGCAAACTTTCAGAATTGTTGCTGCTGCTATTTCTGCAGCTCATTATTTTATCAGGAGGATCACTAGAGCAGGGTCCATTGATCCGTAAGTAGTTTTACAGAGATATATTTAGAGTCAAACAAAAAATGAATAAACGTTGCTGTATTCGTAGGTTAGGTGTAAACGGCAGCTTTTTGTTTTAAAAAGCCAAATGCCTCAAGCATTTGTTAAATATTTCACTGCTCAGGTTCTAAGTGTATACAACCTGTATGGTGCTCCAGGATTACAAGAGAGCAATACATCCAAGTATCCACAGACAGCATGCTGAGTTCACGCTATCACCGAATAGTCTGACACCGTATTGTTGGGTCTTTCCACGCCCCAGCGGCACATTTTAATAAAGGTACATTTAGACCTATTAAGAGAGGATTGTGAAGCTATCCATTGAAGATTTGGTCTTGGCAGACAAAACCTGAACATTCAGTTGCTCAGACACAAATATGTGTAGTAAACTGAGTGGCTGTTGTAGCAAATTCAGTACTACAGGGTCAGTCGGAGAGAAAAAAAGGATTTTCTTCCTAAACCTCCCCCCAGCCTTAAACCCCAATCTGTAAAATTAATCTCCATCCAGGCTCAATAAAAAGAACAACAAAAACCACCCCAGGAAGTGTTCTTCCAAGATTATCCAAACACTCCTGAAAGAGGGGAAAGACATCAACTAATCTCTCTCTGGCTCTCATCATTAACTGCAGCTACTTCTTTCTCAGAGCCTCTTGGAATGATTTACTGACGGGAACTGAATAGGAGAAAAACCTGGGAAAACATCCTGCCCTCACCTCCAGTGTCTCTTTGCGATCAAAGCTCTCTCTACCACGCACTGCCCCTTTCTCTCCCCTCCTCCCGAGCTGAGATCTGCCTCCCAGATCCTCCCTCTTCAAAGCACTTTGCAAATAACATGTTTGCAACCGCACAGACAAGAGTTTGTTGCACCCTCTCCTGCGCTATCCCAGGCGCTGAGAACCAGCTCTCCCAGCCGGGAGTCTGCATTCACCTCTCTCCACACTTCAGGCTGCCTCCCCCCACTAGGGCAGGACTGGGGATGGAGATGAATTTACACAGATACTCACAGGCCAGCGAACTGCCCCAGGGGTCAGAGCGTGTCCCCAGGTCACTGTAGATCCCCCGGCGGGCGGGTGCCCATGCTGCCCCCCCAGGTAACTCCCACTGACTGGATACAATGTAACACCGGGGGCTTGACACTAACTAGTTTCCAAGCTGGAGGAGGAGACACCCACACCCCCACCCCCAGCAGGGCCAGGGCAACCAATCAGAGCTGCGGCATTGTGACTGATAGGGGGTGACAGCCAGAGGTCAGGCTCGTGGAAGGGAGGGGGCGGTGCAATAGCGGATGCAGCCAATCGGATTAGAGGAAGCTGCTGCTGGGCGGAGTCAAGGACGGAGTCTATAGGGCTGGGCTGAAGCAGCTGGATTCTACCCCCCCTCCCCCTCGTGATTCTTAAAGGTAGAGGAGCCTTTGAATCAGGCTGAAGGGGTAAAGGCAGCGGAGCAGAACCGCTGGGATTTCACAGGACGGGGCACCCGAGGGAGCTTTAACACACAGTGAAGCATGGCTGGATTTCAATCCTAGCCTGCACCTGACCCTAATTCCAAGCTTGTCTCCACCACAGCTCTGCCAATGCACCTCCATCCTTCCCCTTCCTCCTGCTGGGCTCCCCTGGCAGCGCTTGGCAAAGCAGTTCTGTCCTGCTGTGCAGCATCCCCTGCTATTGCACGTGTGAAGCCCCATATAGCACTGGTATAATGCCTCTTAATCCCCACCCTGCAACAGGGCCTGCGCCTCCCACACCACTCTGCCAATGCACTTCAGTCCTGGTGTGCAGCCCGTGCTGCTCTGGGCCTGGGCTTCCCACCTTGTGCTGTGGAGCCACCTCAATCCCGACCTACAGAGCCCTGCTGCTCTCGTCCTAGGTGTAAAAAATGTGCTGGGGAGGGAGCACCACCAAACCTCTCCAGTTCAGTGCAGGTAAAATTATTGAACCTAATACGCCCCTCACTGGTCTCCACATAATGAAGGAGAAACAGCATATTGTGCTCTCCTGGTGCCCAGCACAGCCACCTCCGGTCCAGCACAGTAATCCCAAAGACAAGGTCAGGGTGGTAAAAGCCTCAGCCAAAGTCAGTGCTGATTTCTTAAATCGCCCACGTTTGCACTGAGATTTCTCAGCTACTTTAACGTATGGGACATTTAATGTAAAACAAAACTTTAAAGGGCCACATCTGCTTCAAAAATATGCATAGCACGCTGGAATGGGATGCTGGGTTCTATTCCTGTCTCTGCCACTGGCTGGTTGAGTGACCTTCGGAAAGTTGCTTCATCATTCTGTGCCTCAGTTTTTCTATCTGAAAGATGGGGATAATAATAGTTACCTCATTTGTAAAGTGCTTTGAGATCTCTGGATGAAAAGCACTTACACTGTATAAGACCATTCATTGATCATTAGTAGAAGTAGTGGTAGCATGCCATATTTGGGCTAGAGTCTTTTGAAAAACTGGCATTTGAAATTTGCTCCACAGCCTCGATTTTTCTTCTCTTGAAAAATAATTTAATGTACTCTAATTCTAAACAAAGTGCATCTCAGCTGAAAAGGTGTGTCTAGAGCACAGGGGGAGGACTTCCCTTCTCTTCTCCCATCACCTCCTTCACTTCCCTAGGCTTATACCCTTCTGCTTTCAGTAGGTAGCTTACAATAAGGGTCAATATTACAGTGAAGAACTAGCAACTTTATTGAGCACATCCAGCTGGGATAGTGACCCAGTGAAAATATCCTGTCCCCAAAGTGTGCGGGGCCCTTTGATCTAACCCAGAAAAGTTCTCTGTGAGTTTCCTACCATAGTTACTTATGCCTCTGCTTGTCCCTGTTTCCTGCTGTTGACTCACAAGGCGGCACTGCCTGCAGGGCCCATTCTGCAGAGTGTGGGGAGAGGAGGAGATGGGGATTTATTGAAGCAACAACCCCAATAAAAAGCTGCATGATAAAATACAGTCCCATACTTCCTTCAGAGTAGAAATGGGATAACATCTTGTCACTACAGTTAACAGGGACTATATGCACTAAATAATAGCTATGGTACATCAAACTATTTTAAATCCTTGCTCCTTACATAAGAACACCCAAACTGGGTCAGACCAAAGGACCATCCAGTCCAGTATCCTATCTACTGACAGTGGCCAATGCCAGGTACCCCAGAGGGAGTGAACCTAACAGGTAATCATAGAATATCAGGGTTGGAAGGGATCTCAGAAGGTCATCTAGTCCAACCCCATGCTCAAAGCAGGACTAATCCCCAGGCAGATTTTTGCCCCAGATCCCTAAATGGCCCCCTTAAGGATTGAACTCACAACCCTGGGTTTAACAGACCTATGCTCAAACCACTGAGCTATCCCTCCCAGTGATCACTTACCTGCCATCCATTTCCACCCTCTGATAAACAGAGGGTAGGGACACCATTCCTTACCCATCCTGCCTAATAGCCATTAATGGACTTAACATCCATGAATTTATCTAGTTCTCTTTTAAACCCTGTTATAGTCCTAGCCTTCACAACCTCCTCAGGCAAGGACTTCCACAGGTTGACTGTGTGCTGTGTGAAGAAGAACTTCCTTTTATTTAGACTCATAGACTTTAAGGTTAGAAGGGACCATTATGATAATCTAGTCTGACCTCCTGCACAATGCAGGCCACAGAATCTCACCCACCCACTCCTCTAACAAACCCCTAACCTATGTCTGAGTTATTGAAGTCCTCAAATCGTGGTTTAAAGACCTCAAGGTGCAGAGAATCCTCCAGCAAGTCACCCGTGCCCCACTCTGCAGAGGAAGGCGAAAAACCTCCAGGGCTTCTGCCAATCTGCCCTGGAGGAAAATTCCTTCCCGGCCCCAAATATGGCGATCAGTTAAACCCTGAGCATGTGGGCAAGAGTCACCAGCCAGCACCCAGGAAAGAATTCTCTGTAGTAACTCAGATCCCACCCCATCTAACATCCCATCACAGACCATTGGGCATATTTACCTGCTAATATTTTATTTGTTTTAAACCTGCTGCCTATTAATTTCATTTGGTGGCCCCTGGTTCTTATATTATGGGAACAAGTAAATAACTGTTCCTTATTCACTTTCTCCACACCACTCATGATTTTATATACCTCTATCATATCCCCCCTTAGTCTCCTCTTTTCCAAGCTGAAAAGTCCTAGCCTCTTTAATCTCTCCTCATATGGGACCCCTTCCAAACCTCTAATCATTTAGTTGCCCTTTTCTGAACTTTTTCTAATGCCAGTATATCTTTTTTGAGATGAGGAGACCACATCTGTACGCAGTATTCAAGATGTGGGCGTACCATGGAATTATATAAGTGCGATAAGATGTTCTCCATCTTATTCTCTATCCCCTTTTTAATGATTCCTAACATCCTGTTTGCTTTTTTGACTGCCGCTGCACACTGCGTGGACGTCTTCAGAGAACTATCCATGATGACTCCAAGATCTCTTTCCTGATTAGTTGTAGCTAAATTAGCCCCCATCATATTGTATGTATAGTTGGGGTTATTACTTTACATTTATCCACATTAAATTTCATTTGCCATTTTGTTGCCCAATCACTTAGTTTTGTGAGATCTTTTTGAAGTTCTTCACAGTCTGCTTTGGTCTTAACTATCTTGAGCAGTTTAGTATCGTCTGCAAACTTTGCCACCTCACTGTTTACCCCTTTCTCCAGATCATTTATGAATAAGTTGAATAGGATTGGTCCTAGGACTGACCTTTGGGGAACACTACTAGTTACCCCTCTCCATTCTGAAAATTTACCATTTATTCCTACCCTTTGTTCCCTGTCTTTTAACCAGTTCTCAATCCATGAAAGGATCTTTCCTCTTATCCCATGACAACTTAATTTACGTAAGAGCCTTTGGTGAGGGACCTTGTCAAAGGCTTTCTGGAAATCTAAGTACACTATGTCCACTGGATCCCCATTGTCCACATGTTTGTTGACCCCTTCAAAGAACTCTAATAGATTAGTAAGACATGATTTCCCTTTATAGAAACCATGTTGACTTGTGCCCAAAAAGTTATGTTCTTCTATGTGTCTGACAATTTTATTCTTTACTATTGTTTCAACTAATTTGCCCAGTACTGACGTTAGACTTACCGGTCTGTAATTGCCGATCTGTAATTTGACCATGCTGTACCAGACAAGTGAAAATTAACCCTTAGAACTCTGCCATTTTCCAGCTTCCAGCAAAGCTGCTACTTCAAATGGATGAAATACCATGTTAATTAGTTTAATGAGCTGCTGCGGATGACAAGTGGAATCTCGAGGAAGATGGCTGCTGTGGCACCCAGAAAACATCTGTTGAACAACGGCAACATTTAAAGACAAAACTAAATTGATTTTTCCCTTTGTGGTTGAGTCTCATCCAGCTGCTCCAGACTATAAAAGAACCATTGAGGAGTGTAATGAAGTAATTGTTAATTCTCAGAGCAGTTTCCAACTGCTACCCGCTCAGGCTGGCAAAGTCCTTATCTCCGCAAGCTGTGTGTGAACCCAGACTGACATCCATCCTTTTGTAACTGATCCAGAGAAAGGGGAGGGGTAATTCGTATCAGTTGTCACTCACAGAAGATCTGAGGGGGAAGGGTTTCATCCCCTCTTACAAGGGATTCCCCCATTTCTTCAGTTTTGCTCAGAACAGCTTTTTGCAAATTCATGTCTTGGAAGGTGCTTCTGTCCCTCATCCAACACATGGGGCCTAATGCTGATCTCTCTTATGCCAGCTTTACATTGGTGTAACTCAATTGATTTCAATGGAGTCACTCCTGATTGGCACCAGAGTAACTATGAGTAGAATCAGACACTTGGAGTGCAATCCCCAATACAGGGCTGGCCTTACCATGAGGTGAGCTGAGGTGGCCGCCTCAGGTGTCAGACTGTGTGTGTGTGTGGGGCGCTACTAGGACCCAGAGTGTAGAACATTGTGTCTGCTGCTGGGGCATATGTATTCTCTCTGCTCTAGATGCACAGAGATTGCACTCCAGTGCTGGAGGAAGGAGGGCACAACAGACATAACAGGCAGGCAGGAGAAAAGGTGAGAGGGAATAACAGAAAGCAGCAGGAGCTGCGGGGAGAGAGAGGACGAGGAGCCTCTTATGTACCTCTCTAGCACCCCCAGGAGCCTGGACTGATTAACATCAGCTTCTCAGGGAGCTTCCTGTTTCCTGCTGCTTCCCTGAACCCACTTGAGGAGAACAGGCAGTCAACTGAAGTAGCAGGAGCCAGTAGGCCCTTAAGACGCTGATATCTTCCCTCACTCAGGCCCTGCTACCAGCCTGCTTATTTGTCCCCTTCAGCTGAGTGTTGAGAGCCACTATAGCTGGCACAGAACAGCAGTCATGAGTGAAAGAAGAAAACGCCCCTCTGGGGCAGCATTCAGAAAAGAAAGAAAGCAAAGGAAGCTTTTCTATCTAAGCAGGAAGGAGCTCTCCTGAGATACATAGACACAAATGTTCACGGCGAGCCTTCCAGCCCCAGTGAGGATGTGAGTAGTGAGGAGATGCCTGATCTTCCAGTTAGTCAGAGTGCAGGTGACCTGGCAGCTACTGCAGCATCCATATATCCATCTCAAATGGATGTAACCATGCACATTCCTGAAGAAAAGTGTAGATCAGAGCAGCAGCTGTTTCTTGCGCCTCCACTACACTCTTCTGAGTTTAGTTCCTTAAGTCTAGATGATCCAGGACTGTGGACTCACTTGAGCAGTAGCCTGAGGGACTTCCTTGTATTGCATGGGCCACAGCAAGTGAAAAACTTCATGTTCCCCAAAGACAATGACAATAGAAGTTTCCATCCAACACATTACTGGTGTGAAATCCCCAATGGTGACAAAGTGGAGAGGCCATGGCTTATGTACTCAAAAACCCAGAAAGCTGCATACTGTTTTTGTTGCAAACTCTTCCAGTCTAATGTTCCAGCCACATTGGGTTCTACAGGAACAAAGGACTGGAAAAATCTGTCTAGAAATCTGGCATGCCATGAGAAGGCAGCAAATCACCAGAGAGCATTCCATAGGTGGAAAGAGCTTGAGATGAGACTAAGGTTAAAGGCCACCATAGATGATCAGCATCAAGAGATTGCATCAGAGTCTCTTTACTGGCAAAATGTTCTGAAAAGGCTCATTGCCATTGTGAGAATACTTGCTATCCAAAATCTAGCACTGCGTGACACTTCAGATCAGCTGTATGTGCCAAACAATGGAAACTTCCTTAAAATTTTGGAGCTGATGGCTGAGTTTGATGCTGTACTCCAGGAGCATCTAAGAAGAGTCACCACCCAAGAAATGTACACACACCACTACCTTGGAAAAACAGTTCAAAAAGAAATCATACAGTTACTGGCAACAAAAGTCAAACACAAGTTTGTGGCAGATCTGAAGTCAGCAAGATATTACTCTGTTATTCTGGACTGGACACCTGACATCAGCCATATGGAACAAATGACTTTAATGGTGTGTTTTGTAACAACAACAGAACCTAGTGAAAATGTCCCTGCAATGGTGACTGTCAGAGAGCATTTTCTAGAATTTATTGACATTTTGATGATACTACAGGAGCTGGTATGACAAATGTGCGTCTTAAAAAGCTGGAAGATACGGGAATTGCGATAGCTGACATGAGAGGTCAGGGCTACGATAATGGTGCCAACATGAGAGGAAAGAACAGAGGAGTGCAGACACGGATCCGAGAGTTAAACCCTCGAGCTTTTTTTGTCCCATGCAGTTCTCATTCATTGAACTTGGTGGTCAGTGATGCAGCATCAGCTTTTAGTGAGGCTGCTGAATTTTTTAATGTAATTCAAAGCATCTATGTATTTTTCTCTGCATCAATTCATCGATGGCAAATTTTGAAGCAACATCTGGGAAGATAGATGATGCCATAGTTGCCATTATGGAAGATAATGCTATGACAGGAACTGTTCATGGGAGAACAGTGGCAGAGGGAAATGGAATCACCGGAAACATACATAACTTCAAATTTCTGTGTGGCTTAGTGTTGTGGCATGACATACTGTTTGAAATAAATGTTGTAAGCAAGAGACTCCAAGGTGTTGAGCTTGATATATCTGGAGCAATGGAACAACTGGACAAAGCAAAGTCATGCCTACAGTCTTACCGGTCAGATGAGGGATTTCAAAATGTTCTGAAGAGTGCACAGAAGTTGGCAGAGGAACTTCACACTGAAGCTATTTTCCCACCCATTCAAGAATACAAGAGTCACCGAAGAAGAAGACATTTTGATTACGAGGCACGGGATAATCCCATAAGAGATCCCAAACAACAATTCAAAGTTGAATTCTTTAACCAGGTGCTAGATTGTGCAATACAGTCAGTTGAAGAACGTTTCATGCAGCTCAAGGAACACAGCAGTATATTTGGTATGTTGTATGATATTCCAAAACTCCTCACTATACCTGAAGAAGACCTACACCTGCAATGCAGGGCACTAGAGACAGTGTTGACACATGATGACGTGCACGATATTGATGTGAGTGATTTAGGTGATGAACTGAAAGCCCTTTCAAGATATATTTCAGCAGGATCAACTCCAAAGGCTGTTCTGGAATATATGTGCACAAATAAGCTGACCACCCTCTTTCCAAATGTTTTTGTTGCTCTGCGCATACTTCTAACACTTCCTGTAACAGTTGCCAGTGGAGAATGCAGCTTCTCCAAGCTGAAGTTAATAAAAACACATCTACGCTCCACAATAACACAGGAGAGACTGGTCGGCCTTGCAACCATCTCAATAGAGCATGTGCTGGTCCAGACTGTGGACCTTCAGGAAGCAGTTCAAATCTTTGCAACCAAGAAGGCACGGAAAGCACCACTTTGATTATTCAAACAGATAAAAATTCCAGTGTTTACTATGCAGACAAGAAAAGTTAGATTTGCTGTTCAGGCATTTGAAAGTTAAGTAAAAAAAACGAGGAGTCCTTGTTTTTTTTGCTGATACAGACTAACATGGCTACCACTGAAACTTGAAAGTTAAGTGTTACTTAAAATTTTTGAACAAGGCATTTTAAGTTGTTAGTTCTCCTTTATTGGGGTAGGTAGCAGAGCAGTATCATGAGAGGAGTAGAACAGGAAGAAGGCAGAATTGAGACCTTTCAAAGTTTTGGCCCAAGCGAGGGGGCATGGGGGCATCATTTGAGCTTCCCGCCTCAGGTGCCAAAATGTTGTGGGCCAGCCCTGCCCCAATAGAGCATGTGTCTCTCCTCATCCTACCCTGCTGCGTGTCATCCTCATTTGTTCCATCCTTTCGGACAGGGAGACTGTAGCCCACTGGGGAATGGCACGTAGGGCTCTGTGTCTGCTGGAAATCACCTATAATATATTTGAGTACTATACAGTAATCAATGCCAGGCCCTGAAAGGACGGGGCTATGGAACAGGCTAAGACCTATGTTTTAAAGGAACTGCCTCCAGTCACGCACAGCATAATCATAAGCTAAAGGAGTAGCAGCCCTGAAAACTGACAGACTCCTTCTTGTGATGGGGAGGAACCTGCCTACATGTGTGGTAGTAGCAGTGTGGGGAGCATGAGCACGGCAGGCAGCAGACCTAGACAGCATGGTAATGGGCACAACACAAACACACAGACAGGCAGATAGCCTGACAATAAGACAAACCGCTCGAGCGAATCTGCCATCCAAAGAGGCAGAGGGAGCTGAACCTGAGGGCACCTGACAGCAAGGGAGAGAGTGAGGAGGGCAGCAGTGGGAGGAACCAAGTGGAAAAACGATCCATCTCTTGCCATTCAGAAATCAGAATATTTTCTAAGGACTCCAGCTGGGGAGGAAAACAAGAGCAGCTCCTCCCTAAGGGAAGAATGGGACACTCCTGGAGATGGCTTCCACCATTCCATACTTTAAAACCAGCACCTTGGATGTGATCTAGAGTGGAGAATCCTGCCAGGTGGGGAGAATTCTCCTGAATTATTACAACACACCACACCTGCCACGGCCTTCCTTTGATTTGCCTATTGTATGGTCAGCATTCAAAACCCAACCTGACATTTAAAAAATGTAATTAAAATTTTGACATTTGAAAAAAAGTAGGGAAAAGTTGGCTAAATCCCCCCCCCCCCCACACACCATTTGTTGAGCAGCTATGCAATGGATTGAAGTGTTTTTGTTTTTCAAAATTCAAAAGCCAAGAAGCAAAATTAAAAAAAAAAAACATCCTTGTGAAATGTTTCCCCCTCTTTCTTGACCAGCAGTAGTCATCACTGCATTTGTTCAGTTTAATGTTTACTTGAGATGGACCCAAGTCACAGACTTTGGAGCCAGTTCAAAATTTTCCCAAAGTTCAAGGGGTTTGGCCCTGCCAGTTATGGAAATTGCCCCCAGTTACCAACTTCCAGTCTAGATCCTAACTTTCCCAAAGTTTGGTGTTTTTCAGATATAGGTTTTTTTTCTAGCCCATTTCCCATATTCACCAGTTCGTGTCACCCATCTAAGTAGATCTTGCTACCAAGGAAGTAGGTTACATTGCCAGTGTTTTCAGAAGTAGCAGGAGAGGTTAAAACTGGCCCAGAACCTTTGTTGGCTTCCTTGTATGTTTTTGTTTTTCCTGCTTCTTTTTTTCACTCAGCATTTCCATCCTGGGAAACTCCACTGCTGAAGGGGCTAAGTAAAGGGATTCAGTGCCTTTTTCCTCAGACACTGATCTCAATCCACTTCAGGTCAGGAGTGAACAAATGTTATAATCAGCTGATGGCTCTTTTAGTGGTCTGTGTGAAATTCATTAGTGGGTCTCACTCCAGCTCCTACCACAAAAAAGCCTCCTCGTTGGCAGTCACAGCACATAAGTCAAGGACTGAAGAGGGCATGGAAAATAAGCAGTTCTCTGGAGCCACGTCTGCACTCGAGTATTTGGTGAATATTTTCTACTGTTGCTATCACCAGGGGAGCTCCAGTGCTCGTAGAAGGTAACAGCACAGTAATACAAACAGCAGTGGCTGTGGGAGCTATCTCTGCATTAGCATTCCCAGCATTGCTACCACTGGAGAGCTGCACCGCTATTAGCAATGGTAGGAAAGTTTTGCGGAAAAATTGTTGTGTAGACACAGCCCTTAGGTCAGAGGGGAGGCTCATTGGCAAAGGGAATTGGGGGGGAAGCTTGCATTGTCATGGCTCATGCTGGGCTGTGCCGTGGCGTGGAGAGAGGAGTGCAGATTCCTGAGCTGTCAGTCTTGCAGCCTTCACTCACATTAAATTGGCGTTTGACAAACAGAAGAAACAAAACTTCCTCGTGTTTCCTTCAAAGGGGAAGAGAACCCCCCCCCCTTGCCAAATTTAAACATTACTTTTTCTGGCAGTTGCAAACGTCTGCTATTAAATATAGAACCCAGAGCAGACTTTCAGATGGAAATTACAGCACGGGAACAACAGATGGCATTGTTTGCTGGGATGGAAAGGCTGCATCTGCTCTCTATAAGAAATGCTAATGAGAGCTTAATTAGGCATTCAGAAGGAACAGTTCCCCAGTCCCGCGACAATGGCCATGTGTACATGATCCTGACAAACATCAGGAAGGATGTAGAAAGTCATCAAAGATCCTAGTTGGGATCAGTCCAAATTAAGTGGATAATGTGAGAACGCAACATTCAGAATGTCCTCGCTTTGAAATCCTTCCAGTCACCCTACAACACAAATTCAATTTGCTGAGGCTTCCTTTATTTTGTTTTCAAAAGGCCGGTGACTGAGTTGCTCCATTCAAAGGAAAGGATTCTAGTGTTAAAACTAAAGCAGATCACCATCACCTTCTCTCTGTCTCTGTGATGTGTGGTGAGATCTTTATAGGAAGCCATGGAGATAGGGGGTTGAACAGAAAACAGAGTAATGTGTTTCATTTCTGGAAAAAGAGCCAGTAGCAATAGTGAAGATGACATTATGGAGCAAGGGGGCAAAAAGAAAGAAGATTTTGGAGTAGGTTCCCTGGCTCATCCTGATCAGACAGTGTTTAGCCACACAAATGGTTCCCCAAGAAGAGCACAGAATGAAGCAAAGTAAAGAAGGCTCTTATTCCCTCTCATAGGAAGGCTTTGCTTTGATAACATACCCTGGAGATGGAGGTGATAAGACAGAGCATGATGTCCTTCTTACACATTTCAGTGCTATTTGTGGAGCAGCCAGCTCTACAATGACAAAAATCATCTATGAAACATGTCCAACGTTTGACCAAGAGCTGGGCCCGAGCTGCAAAGTTCAGCTCCACATCTGAATAGCTACAAAGCTAAGAAGGTTCCCATTTGGGGTTCAGATTCAGGCTCGTCTCCAGTTTTAACATTCTCCTCCTCTTCTAGCTGGATTTGCTACCGCCAGTCATAGCAGCATCTGCTAGGTGCTGATTATCGATGCATTTTCTAATAGGCCTGGTAAGACACTGAGAGCACAGCTGCATTGACTAATTAGAAACAAAGCCCTGTACATTTGAATGGTGTCCAGAAATGAGGCCTCTTGTCCATTTTGACACTTGTACTCTCTGAGAAGACCAGAAAAGTCCTGAGAAATAAGAAAGGAGAATAGGGGCAACTGACTCAGAGTGATGAGGTAAGACCTCCCTTGGAATCACGCAGGCAACTCCCTGAAACTTCAGAAGCTGAAGGGGTGGGAAGGGCTGTAGTCTATAGCGTTCTCATGTGCAGTACAGTCTACCCTCATTGGGATGTTAAACCATGGTCTGCAACAAATAAACAACCCAAAGCATTTTGAGGAGAATATGATAGAGGAAAACCCTGATGTCTTGGCAAATATCCTGGTTCTAGTGTCTGCGTGGGAAGTGATGGCAGAAAAACTAGGAAAATCTGCCATCTAGCCAGGTATTTATTTCTCATTGGGTTGACTGGTCACTGCATAGCTGCTATGTATTGCTCTGTAAGGTGCTTAGAGGGTGGCCTCACGCTGTGAGCACGGAAGGCACTTTAGAAAACCAGATTCAATACGCCACCAAATATCATTACGTATACTATGTCCCTCTGGAAAGAACTTTGTTCATATACGTTCTCTGACTCTCTTGTGACCCATTGGCAGTTGATTTGGTGCCACCCTGCCTGGAAGGAGGGATCCATTGGGGATCATGTCAGTGGAATCCCTGAGCATGCAGTCTGCTTGGTGTCATCAGATCTGCCTTTTCCCCATGCACTGTATTTCCATGGCAGGGGCAGCAGGTCTCCATATTCAGCATGAGTGGGCAGGGGGAACATAAGCCAGGAAATGTAGTCTGCAGCTGTACAGCAGAGGCATCGCTCATCTCCAAGGGATTAGATGAAGCTTAGCGGGTGCCACTCTTTGCTAGAGGTCTCTGTGGACTGGTTCCTGCAGTTCCTGGTGAACAGAATGCTTTGAATGAGGCAATTGTCTCATTCACCGACAGTAACTTTCTGTGGTTTGGCTTTCTGCGCACAGAGGGGCCATATTGCCTGCCATTTAGTGAATTATTGGACATGCAAAGGTGACAAGGGGTCCAGCACTGCAGCTAACCTGGGTCTTAGAGCCTATCTGCATCACTGCTACTGGGGGTGACACAGGGCACACCGGCTGGGAGTGGGACTAGATGACCTAGAGGAGGGGTAATGGGACATACAGTTTTTCATATATATGGCAACAGTTAAGATCTAGCCAAGACCCTAAATTGTTACCATCTGCTGAGCGTTTGGTGGCCTCTGAACAGATGGTCAGTCCATAAGTCAGTCCAGTTCCAGTGGTGCTATAAAAACAGCCACCCTAATTAGCACCAACGGGCACCCTTGTTCGTTTCAGCCAAGAGGCAAAGGATTGAATGAGCCAACTCCTCTCTTGCCCTATAGGTAGCCTCTCTGAGTTATGGTTATAGTACGTAGGCAGTTTGGGTGGAAAGTCTGCACTTCTGAGGCCCGTGCGGTCACTGCTCCATGGCTAGAGACAGAGCTTCGCTCTCCAGGGTTGTTAAGCCAACACTTTTCACCATGGAGCGATTGCTAACACCTCCCAAGAGGCTGGGGATGGGATCCTGCCTGGGCTGCTGTCCCATTATCATTTGTTACCAATGCACTGGTGTGTTAGGAAGTTATGGCAGCCTGACTGAAGGTGAGAAGTCAGCATGCCACGAGCTCCTTCCAGTTTAGGCCATCCTGCTGCTCCAACAATGAAGACAGGTTGTTTGTGAGCGCAGATCCGGTGTAACCCAGTTACGCAGTCCATTCCATCTGGATCACAGCAGGCAGCCTTCAGCCCTAGGCTTGGACAACGGCAAAGGTGCTCAGGTCTCAAGGTCACCTACGAGGCCTGGTTCTAGCTCACCTGCTCACCCTAGAAGATGGGGACTCAAAGCAGGGAGGCGTTTAAAGAGCCAGGCTTATTCTGGCCAGAGCTCCACCCTGACTCCTAGACCATGTGCAGCTGCTGTTTGGATCCCCAAAAGTGTTTTTTCCCTCTGTCATAGGCATTTTCCCTCCCCTCCACTAACAGGAGCAGAGGGGAGAGGAAGCCAGCCGGGTGCCTGAAAGTGGAGGGCAATGACTCTTTGGAAGCCACCACGAACTGTGCAGAGAGAGAAGGTAGAGCAAAGGGGAACGGTCTCAATCTATGACAGACTGCCATCCTAACCCCCAGGACACCTGCTTCAGAATAAGTGCTGCCCTACTCCTGCTCCTTCTCTCCATTCACCAGGGCCGTGGGGCCCTCTAGTGGCAAACTTGATTCACTCATGATTTCAAGCCAAACAGACTTGGGCTTGGTCTACACTAATCCCCCAAGTCGAACTAAGGTACGCAAATTCAGCTACGTTAATAACGTAGCTGAATTCGACATACCTTAGTTCGAACTTACCGCGGTTCAGACGCGGTCCACACGCGGCAGGCAGGCTCCCCCGTCGACTCCGCGGTACTCCTCTCGCTGAGCTGGAGTACCGCAGTCGACGGCGAGCACTTCCTGGTTCGACTTATCGCGTCCAGACCAGACGCGATAAGTCGAACCCAGAACTTCGATCCCCAGCCGCCGAACTAGCGGCTGGGTGTAGACCAGCCCTTGGTTTCAGGAGATGCTGTCAGGTGAAACTTGGCCACAAATTTAGGCTTTGTAAAAAAATATAAACCTCAGGGCCAATACAATTGGGCCAATAACCTCAAAGGATATAGTTGAAAACTCAACCATCCAACCCCCTCCAGCATTTGCAGCCAAACATTGCAACCTCATTCTAGTGCATGAGAATCTGAGCAAGAAACCAATCAGGAACTCAGCACGAAACTGATTAGTCGGCCTTTGTTGTCCCAGCCGAGAAAGATGTCAGAAGTAAAGGAACAAACTGTATAAAAAGTGAAACATACATTAGATTTGTGTATGGAAAAAACAGAGCAGTTACTCTTTTAGATTGAAGACATAAGTCTGCTTTATTGCTACAGCATTTAGTTCAGGGTTTCTCAATCAGGAGTCGCCGCTTGTGTAGGGAAAGCCCCTGGTAGGCTGGGCCGGTTTGTTTACCTGCCACGTCCGCAGGTCCGGCCAATCGCGGCTCCCACTGGCCGCGGATTGCTGCTCCAGGCCAATGGGAGCTGCTGGAAGTGGCGGCCAGTAACTCCCTCGGCCTGCGCCGCTTCCAGCAGCTCCTATTGGCCCGGAGCAGCGATCCGCGGCCAGTGGGAGCCGTGATTGGCCGGACCTGTGGATGGGGCAGGTAAACAAACCGGCCCGGCCCGCCAGCGGCTTGCCTTACACAAGCGGTGACCCTTGTTTGAGAAACTCTGATTTAGTTAAAGAACACTGGTCAGTCAAGATCTCAAAGCCGCCTTCTAGTGGGCTTATGTGAAATACAGGTAATTGGGGTCTAGTAGGGTGGCTTGGCCAACCCAGTGCAGGTCATTGGAGAGAGCTCTGAGTGCTAAGAAGACAATGCTTTCTGTCTGGAGCTGGTGGAAATGGCTTGACTTTTGACAAAATTTCTAATTTTCAAAAAAAGAAAAGAAAAAAATTGCAACATTTACACACACACACTTTTTTTTTTTGGTCCATCCAGCTTTATTTCTGTCTCCAGAGTCTTTCAACCAGTACAAGGACATGGCCTCACACAGCCAGAGACCATACAAAGCATAGAGGGAAAAGGAAGCTCACAGAAATTTGAACAGACACATGTCAGGGAAACTCCAGTGCCCGGATTGGTTCTAACTTCCAGAGGAAGTAACATCTTCCATCTCCTACGTGGTATAGGCCATTTTCCCCTCCCTAATGAGACCCTCAGGTCCAGCTGAACTTAGCCCCATCTCTTCAGGCCTGGTGGCCTAGCAGTGAAGATGGACACCTCCTTGAACGCTTCTGCTGAGAGCTTGGGCTTTAACCCTATCCCTGATAAACACTATGCAAGATGTGGATAAACTCTGAACATTATTGTTGATTAAACTGACTTGGGACGTGTTTATTGCAAATATAAACTGGCCTGCCAGCCCTGCATCAATCCTGACTGGCTGCATCAATGTATATTTCTCACCCGTGTCCAAATCAGTGCTGATCAATAATAGTAATAATGCCTTCATAAAACTGAAGTTATAGAGATTGTTATTTCTGCTATGGAACTGAGCCCCTGGAGTTTGCTCCTTTGGCTAATATCTGTGGTTACTGCATCTCACAGGAGGATTTCAAAGCACTTTCAAAGTGCCTTTCTATGAGAGAATTGATAAATTTACCCTCACAAGAGCCCTGAGAAGCAGAGATTATTACAGCTGGTCAGGAAATGATTCCCCCCCTCCATGGAAAATTTTGACACCGCTGAATTTGTTTTAGTTTTCATTGTTTGGAATGTTTTGGGTGGGGTTTTGTTGAAAAATGAAAAATTTCCAGTTTTTGGCAAGCAATTTTAAACAAAAATATTTGTTTTGATTCCCTGCCACTGAAAACCAACATATTTTGGATGTGGGTTTTTCAGTGTCCCGCTCCCCTCCCCCCCATGAAGATTTTTGACAATAACTCATTTCCATCAGGAAAATGGTTTTGATGGAAAAGTTTTGGCCAGCTCTAGTTATTATTTCCTTTTTACAGATGCAGGGCTCATGTTTGGAGAGGGAAGGCACTGGAGCCCAGATCCTCAAAGGTACTTAGGTGTTTAAGAGTTACACCCCTAAATACCTTTGAGAATCTGGCCCTCAGATACTATGGTGATGGGTGTGAACTAGAATAGAATAGAATCCCTGAGGTCACATAGGAAGTCCCGGACAGAGCCTAGACTGAGGCCACATCTACACTTATAAGCTTAGAGCAGCATAGCTGTACCTATACAGCTGTGCCGCTGTAAAAGCGCCTGAGTAGCTGTGTTATGCCGACGGGAGAAAGCTCTTCCATTGACATCATAAAACCAGCTCAATGAGTGGTGGAAGCTATGTTGGAGGGAGAGCATCTCTCTCTGACATAGCGCAGGGTGCACGAGCGATAATGCCAGCAAAACTTATGTCGCTCGGGGCGTGGTTTTTTTCACACCCCTGAGCACCAAAAGTTTTGCCGACATAAGAGCTAGTGTAGACATGGCCTAAAACTCAGATCTTGACTCCCATTGAGACCCCCACTTCCTGCACAGTAAGCTGCGCTAGTTCCAACCAGGGCCGGCTCCAGGCACCAGCTTAACAAGCATGTGCTTGGGGCGGCCAAGGGAGAGGGGCGGCACCTGCGGCAATTCGGGGGCGGCAGGTCCCTCAGTCCCTCTAGGAGTGAAGGACCTGCCGCTGAACTGACGCTGCCGATCGTGGCTTTCCCCCCCCCCCCCCCCAATTGCGGCTGCCGATCGCGATCGTGGCTTTTTTTTTTTTTTTTTTTTTTTGCTTGGGGCGGCAGAAATGCTGGAGCCGGCCCTGGTTCCAACACATCCCAAACACAAGAGAAAATCATATTTTTAAAAGCACTAAAGAGTGGAGGCAAAACAGTGGTTGGTATCACTTCCAGTTCCTGGCTTCTCACATCTTGTTCTTACAAGACCTAAGAAAGAGACTGGAAAGTCTGTTTCCAGGGGGATGTGAACCAAAGAGATTCCCCTTTACAAGGTGGAGAAAGACAATGCCGCTCTTTGTCTTTCTTATATTTTCTTTTTGAAGGCGTCAACTAAGGTGGTTGTGAAATGCATGGCCTTTGGAGCAAGTCCCAGCAAGGCCTTCCCTCGCGGGAGCTTGATAGAGCTGCTGCTTTCACTTCCTGCCTTCTACGAGTAGCACAGTTCCCCGCTTAAACATTTTGCCCTGGGTTATAACAGTTTTTTGACCCTCTTCTTCCTGGCCCAGCCCCCTGATGAGACATAAAGGAAAAATACAGCAGAACTCCCACTCCTCCTTCCCCTCACTAGACATTAACTGTTGGGGATACGTTTTTAAGTCAGTAACCAGTCATGGTTACTGAACTTAGTGCAGCCTGGTGATATCTGCAAACCTAACACACACAGGGCTGCTCAGAGCCAGTTATCATGGTGTGTCTGACTTAAGACAGGGTTGGCAAAGCACCTTCTTTCCACTTTGCAGAGCTGCCACTTACCATTCCCCTTTTGCATCACCATGCTTTAAATGGCCTTCCTGCATGTCTGACTTGAATACCTTTAAGGCCCCTAGGATTGGACAGTCAGTCACCCTATACATCACTGAAAAGAGAATTTCCCCAGACAGGCAATACATTCTCAGATGTGACCTCAAAGCTTCATGCCATGAGGGATTAATGATCTCTGTGCTTTTGCTCTGAGATCCCTTGAGCTCCCACTGCAGGAGAGGGGGGGCGGTGTACAGAGCTTAACACCTATTTAGTCTTGAACCTGTCTATGGCACTCCTAGGTTATGGTGATGGGCACTGAAGTAGGGACCCACCCCATAGCCCTTTGTCCTGCAAGGGGTCTCATTGACTCCTAAGGGAGTTTGAGTTGGGATGCTCTGCCCCACCCCCCAGTTAAACCAATAGAAGAGGACTTGGGTTCAGGGTGGAAATTGGAAGGCTCCCCTCTGGAGTCCTCCCTGATCAGTTTGCCAGGGGAATGGGATTTTCTCTTTGTGGGATGGTGTACAGGGCCATCTCCAAAGCCTTGCCGGTCACCGGGGATGTGGATAAGGGCAGGGACTGCCCACAAACTCCTCTGTTTGTGCAATGCCTGGCACAATGGAGCCCTGCTCTCGCTTGATCCTTCTCCACTGCCATAATAGACATGACCCGTCATGAGGCCAAGCCTGTCAAGGATGAAATGCTGTAGCTCAGAGCAAGCACTGTGCCACCAGGCCTTTCCCCATCACAGCACTCTGTTCCAATGGAATTGCTCTACCAGGGACTACCCAGGGCTGCAGTTGCCATGGGGAAACCCCCTTAAAAAGGAAACCCCTATCATGGAGTGGGCTCTGGAGTTACCTTTCTCAGGTAAGCTTTGCAGCGTTGGAGGGAGGATGAAGGGCGTTCACCCAGCTCCACCTAGTGCAGGCCATCACTCCCTGTCTCCACCCTCTGCACAGATCCCAGTGCCATGAAGACCCCACCATGAGCTCACAGACAGTGGGGACGGCACTACAGAGGAAGCTTCCATCCTCCACTTCCATGAAGGAGGGATGAGATCCAGATGCAGACAGCACCCTCGCTATGTGCACTGTGGGAGTGGGGAGGGCATGGCATGGCATGACCTTGATTTGGCCCTTATATGGTGCCATATTTACTGTATTATATGTTGACTCATAAAATATTTCCATTACTTGTGTCAAGTAATTTTCAAGAATATAAGTGGCCAGTAGTTCCTGGGGATCACAGGGCGGTGACATGCTATTGTTATAGGGCTGAAGCCTCTATCTTACCAATGTGTGTGATCTCAGTGATTTATTCTTACTTACTCTGTAATCAGTGTGAGGGTATTTGTGTCTGTTCCCCTCTATTGGGCCCTTTTCAGGGAGAGAGAGAGAGGACACAGTGCTAGGATCTCCAGGTGCCATAGGGGAGGGAATGTTGTATAGTGGACAGGGAAAGGAACAAAGGCCCAGATTCTCAAAGGTATTTAGGCACCTAATTCCTATTGAAATCAATGGCGGTGCCTAAATACCTTTGAGAATCTGGGCCTAAGAGCCAGGGCACTGTTTGCATTGAAATCCTGTTCTCACTGTTTGGATTGTATTGTTTGCCCTATGGCCCCAGACAAACACTGAGGGCAGATTTATCCCTGCTCTGGAGCAGGTGCAGTGCAGGGACAGAGGGAAGGGCACTTGTGCCTCCCATATTCAGGGGCTTGAGGGGCCTGGGGTGGCCCCTAGTGCCTGCTAGGGCCCTAAATCACACCCCTGCTTCACTGCCCCCTATGAGACTTTGCAAGGGTGTAGAACAGCTGCGGCACAAATCTGACCAGGCCACACTTCCTCTTGCCCCCCAACTTCTCCCCTTCTTTCACCTGGCCCACACTCTGCCCCCATCCCATCCCAGAATACCCCCTGCGTTGAGATTGTTCCCCAAGTGGGATTTATGGCAGGCCTACATCCCCTTTGCACAGAGGGGCCTTAGGGCTATGATGAATTGGGCCCAGGATGTTCATTATTAATTGTTTCAATCATAATCAATCAGAGGTGTCTATCTATCTATCTATCTATCTATCTATCTATCTATCTATCTATCTATCTATCTATCTATCTATCATCGTCATTCCCAGTCTTAACACTTTTCTTTGGGGATTTCCATGCTCAGTACACTGAACAGTTATCACATTACACTTTTTTCTCAAAGCTCTAATTTATCTCCATGGCTTATGATTAATTAGGAGGCACATCCCCCTCCCTATCTCGCTGTCCACACAGCACAGCAGCCGAGGGCAGGAAGATAATGAGCCCTCAGTAGTCTTGATTTACATGTTTACACATTAGCTCTTTGCAGGCACACTGGGTCCTTTATTATGCCACTGTTATTAAACACAAAAGGAGGTGTTAGAAGTAACGGAGCCATTAGCGATGCTGATACTGACAGGGCTGCCTCATCTCAGAGTTAAGAGATGTTCTGGTCACAGCCAGTATTTGTGGGTAGGAAATAGGAGGAGTTTGGGGGAAAGGGTCCCACAGTTACATTAGCAGAGTTTGGGGAGTTTGTTTTCCCAAATGTCTCCAGTTTCGCTGTTCAGCGTTTTGTGATGGGAGAAGCAAATATTTCCTGCAGCTCTACCCCATGGTAGGCAGCCCTTACTGCTGAGATGCATTCTCCCTGGTGGTATATGCTGTTGAGGTTATACACAGTGTGTATGGGTTTCCAAAACTCCTGCTGACTTCAACTGAGTTGTGAGTGATCAGCACTTCTGAAAAAAATTCAGCACAGGTGAAAATGGAGGCTACTCCACTGAGTTAATGGAATGCCACAACGATGGCTTTTTGATCCAGTGACGTGTGACAACTAGGATGTTGCCATCTTTTCATTTTTTAATCTTACTTTAAAATGATTTATTTAGCTTCCTGGGGTTTTGTTGTTTTCATTCAAATTCACGACATGTGCAGCTGGTAAAAAAAAAATACATTTTTTTAAAAAGGAAAAATTTCACAGTTTTAGTTGGAAATTCGACTCCTTTCTTAAAATTTGAAAATTCAACATTTCAAAATGGAATACAGTTTGATCTGTAGAAAAAAGGGGGGAATATTTGTGATAACATTGTTGGGACGCTTCCTGGTTTTATTTTTCAAAATTTCAAAACACAAAAAGCTTCGACCAGCAATAATATCATGTGTTCGATACATTGCCGATGGAGCCTGTTTCATATCATCGGTCGGAACAAAAATTGTGGGACATATGTGATTCATACAAATTGTGGAACTCACTCAGACAAATTAGTACTATATTTTTAATATGAAACAGTGTTAGCACTTTGCACATACCTAGCACCAGACCTCTGTGGATCCCTAATTGTGTTACAAATATTAATCAGTTATGCCTTATGATGAACAAGCAAGGTTAGCCAGGGTTGTTATCCCTATTTTACAGGCTGTAATCTTGCGAGAACAGCTCAATAGGTTTTTGGCATCATCGACTTAGAACCTGGACTGTAACCGTGAGTCCACCTCAAACCCTAGCACTGAACCAGACTTGAAATGGGGGCTATTGGAGGGATCTATATGTCCAGGGCTGGGCAGGGTTGTAGACAAATCAATGAGTCAGAAAGACAGTTTTGAAAGAGCTCTGTGCTTCTCTCTCACCAACAGAAGTCAGTCCAATAAAAGATATTACCTCACCCACCTTGCCTCTCTAATTTTGGGGATTTTTTTTCAGATGGACTAAAAGGGAGTGAGGGGAATATCCAAAAGACCAGAAGGAAGAGGTTGCCATCATTAAGGTGGGAGATGATTGAATCACATACTGAAATACTGGGCGTGATCCTAACCTCCACCTACACCAGGTTTAGGTTGGAACGCAACTGACTCCCATAACATTATTCCTGATTTGCAGAGGTGTAAACAAAACCAAAATCAGCTTTATCACATAATGTGTGCCATGCAGTTTATGTATCCGGTCTGGGCCAAATTCTGTCCTTTGATGCATGCCTGTGACTCCTTTGAAGTTGGTAGGAGCCCCACACTCACTGTTGAGGGCAGAATTAGGCTGTGTGCTGCACAAGGAAAATATAAGCTTTTTACAGTCTGGGCTCTGCAACATTTATTGCCAGAAAAAAATCAGGTTGAGAGTGAGCATTCCCTTAGGAACACAAGATATACTGTCTGTGGCCTCTAGGTGTCACTGCTGACCTACATTTGGGGGAGCCAGAATCTAACTGTTCCTATGGCAACGAGTTTATTGATGAAGGCAGTGGCTTCATTTTTATTTTCTCCCTTCTTTCATGAGTCAGTGAGTGTCTGCTCCCTGCAACCAGATCCGTTGAGATACAGCTGTCAAAGAGAGAGAGTGAGCGAATCACCCAGACACGATCACACTGTGTGCTAGGAAATAAGAAACTTCGAACATCAGAAATTGCAGCTTCTCACACAGAGACAAGTACCACGATTGCATGACAAGTGATACTCCGACTGCTGAGTAGTCAGAGTACCCTAACTAGTGTGTTTCCAGGAGGCAACGGGATGCAAATCCCACTGATGTTCTACATGGAAATCAGGTGCTGTATGGAGCGAAAAGGAGAAGGAGGAGGGCACCATGATTATTTTGGTATCTGGTGTGATAATCAAAGATATTCTGAGCCTAATTGTCCCAGAGACAAGGGTGGACTGGAGATCAGGATTGAATCAGTCCGAATGGAGAACAGGCTCTTAAAGCAAACAGAGACAGACGCCTAGATTCTGATCTCATAATTGCTATAAACTGGGAAATATTAGGAAATCATTAGGGACATTCAAGGGATGCTGAATTATACACACAACCTCCTTCACCCATTCTCAGATGTATTTGCTGCACTGTTGATCAGACAGTAACTACCTCAGATTCCTCAGGCCTCTGTTTCTTAATTAAAAGCAGAGGCGTCTATTCCCCTCACAATGCATGCACATAACTCCCTTGTTCCAAGCTCATCAGAGATTGGAGGAGCCCTATTGCTGTCTCAATGCTGACTTTTATTTCTTTTTAATTGCCAGTAGGAAATTTTGCCAGCACTGCACTTGGGGTTAAATTAATTAGAAGCTGCTGGGGAGGCAGCGTGCTCAGTCCTAAAGTAAGGGGTGCTGGGGGAGAGGGAGGCCCTCCTGGCAGTACAGACTAAGGGACTATTCTCACGAGTAAGGGTGTGCCAGATCAGGCCCATAGGTAGATATCTATAGGCATTTTTCTTTTCAACTTTAACTAAGGCATTTGCCACCAAGAGGATGCTGTAATATTAATAAATTATACACATCCACACCATATATACAGAGGTGATAAACTCACATAATATCATGTGGAGCCATGTGATAAACTGCAGAGATACGTGATAACATTTCATTAATCATCTACCTTTGACAAATGTCACCTGCACTCTGCCCACTGATCTACCTCCTCCAGATTTATTGTAACATTCCACCCACCTGAGCAGCTTGGACAGCCCCCAGTTCTTTTATCAATCAACCTGCCAGGAAGATGTTTCCTCCTTCTCCCCTCCAAATGGGGAATGCACTCCACCTCCAGGTAGCTTTGCCCGAGCCCCAGGAGGGGCGAGATTTAGCCCTGCACCAGTACCAGACTGTACATAAACAGGTCATGACTTTAAAGTCTGTTGTCTCCCATCCCTGCTGGGCTTGAAACTGGAGCTCCTCCACCCCCACCCCTTGCCACCCACTCTCCCTACATTATCATGTATAGGAAATCTATTTTAGGTCATTTTTAGATGTTTTCAAAATGTGCTGTATTTTCCCCCTCTCTCTGAGTCCAGCAGAGTGGAACTCATGGTAACTAAGGCACCTGGTTTTGCAGGCAGGGGGATAAAAAATAATCCCAATACAATTAAAAAAAAACACCTCTCTCTAAAGTAGCTTTTCTGGAACAGGTCTGGCATCTACAGATTCCATGACAGGCTGGGTTGAGATACAGGCTTTGATGGCTCATTTGGGATGAGCTGCATAACCCACTAGTACCTTTGTCACTCGAGCAACGATGAAATCATCCAAAATTCATCCTGATGAAATCTGCCTACCATACCATTATGCACAGTATTCATATATGGGGATTTTCAAAGGAGATTAGGGGTTTAGACCATTACTTTGAATAGATAATATGTGTCTAAATCCCGTAGCCTGTTTTGAAAATCTCAACATGTGGGTGTGTACCTAACTGAGATCAGGGCCCCATTATGCTAGGCCATGTATATATACATAGAGACAGTCCTGCTCTGAAGAGTTCACCATCTAAGCAGATATAACAGACAAAGGGTGGGAGAAAGGGAAATTATTGTGCATATTTTATAGCTGGTACAGTATATGTCTGATTTCAATGGGGCTACACAAGGGTTTTCAGGAATACGCTCCATTTATCTGATGGCTTGAGGGGGGGCCAGTAAATCTCAGAAGAACAGCTGACCTCCTAAGATTTCCACCATGTTGGCCAAAGTCTTGCCAGAACAGGTTGAATGCAGTGAAATTCCAAACCCCAGGGATGCCCTGGGCTCAGCCCAAAACTCAAAGCCCAAATCCTTACCTAAACTTAATCCAAATCTATCATTCAGATGAGCCTTGTCCTGATTAGATACCAACAGAGGGAGATATCTGACTGACTGATATAGTTAACATTGTGATTATCAGGAGATAAACATATCTTATAGTCAGACTGTCTATTTATCTGGAGATGCTTTTATCTCTCCCTGTACAATCTGGACACTGCTCAGCCATATCACCTGCTTATCAATTAAGGAAGAGAAGATTCATGGACTGATAAACTCGGCAAGTGCCTCCTGAGTTGTAACTGGCAGAGGTGATCCACAATCATTGTATTAATAACTCCACAAGGTGTCCACTGATGTTATCACATCATGTCTGCTCCCTTCATTAATCTCCCCGCACCTGCCACCACTGAAATTTTCCACTGTGACAAGCCTAGCGTCGAGATTTTCATTGACATGAAAAAATGCCTGCCTTGTTAATAGTGTAAACGGACTAGGAGCTTTGCCTTCAGACTTAATTCAAGAGCGCTGTAGGCATGAGTGGGTTACAAAAGCTCTTTCTCAAGATAAAAGACAGCTCCCTGCCAGAAGCAACTCAAACATCTTTATGACATCCTAGCACAAAAAACAATTGAAAAGGATCGTCATAAAGGGAACCGCATCAGTTGTGAACTTTACTGAATTGAGCCTAATGCAAAATTCATGCTGAGGTGTCACCAACGAAAGGCAGTTTATTAATTCAACTTATCTGGAGCTGGGAGGCAGTAGTCATGGTACATTACCAGCATATGAATATTCCTCAGGCTCATTTGGGTTTCCACGCATGCTCCCTCTGCTAGGTTATACAAAGGGGTTCAGAGGGGTCTTTTGACCAGTAAAACAGCATTCTCTCCTTTTCTCCTCCATGCTCCTCTTCATATTTGTCACATGCTGAGTGCAGAAGGCCTAAGTAAAGCATGATATCTCTGCTGTCTGACTGATCAGAAGACAACACCAAGATAACTGTGTGTCATCCTTTTTTATTCCAGTCAGGCATTAGGAAGCATTCTACTCCTCCATTATATTTTGTACATTCTCAGGCCAACTTTCCTTATTGTGGAAGGACACAGGGAATTTAAAAGTCTCCCTTTTTTATGTAATCTCACCTTTACCTAGTGACTTTGTCCCTTGAGAGTTCCCAAACTGCCGTCCAGACTGTAAGAATAGAGGAATCATTGAAATGAACCCCTGTGCCTACAGAAACCACCAATGCACCTACAGAAAGCCCATCCGGTTCTTCATAGGGAGAGCTGTGAGTGCAGCAAGTTTTCCCCGGAGACAATCGCACACCTCCTGAAGAAGCTGCGTGTGTGGGAATGAGGCCTTTCTAAAGAAGAAGAAATTGGAATGACTTGAATTAAAAGTGGTGCAGGAACATAATCTGTCCCCATTGTCTCTCTGCACAGCAGGACAGAAATTGGATGAGACTATAATAATATATGGAGATATACCTATCTCATAGAGTTGGAAGGGACCTTGAAAGGTCATTGAGTCCAGCCCCCTGCCTTCACTAGCAGGACCAAGGACTGATTTTGCCCCAGATCCCCAAGTGGCCCCCTCAAGGATTGAACTCACAACCCTGGGTTTAGCAGGCCAATGCTCAAACCACTGAGCTATCCCTCCCCCTCTGGATGTTACCCAGAGTAGCTTTTATCAGATGTGCATTTGGCTTGGAACTGAAGGGTAATTGCAGCTAAACAGTCTATAAAAAGAGACGCACAAATGCTGTAGTGATTTAGCTGGCCAAAAACTGTCTTCACTTACATCCATGTAATCCCATTGGCTTTAATGAAGTTGCATGAATATCATTGATGGCAAAATTTGGTCTGGAGTATTAAGGAGAATAGAAGGGAATGTATCGCGTGATTATGGAAAGGGTCTGGGAGTCAAGATTGGTGGGTATCCACTTTGCTACTGACTCATTGCATGACTTTGGCTACATCACTTAATCTCTGTGAGTCTCAGTTTACCCATTGGTGCTTACTCATACTTACTAGCTCACAGGGGTATCATAAGAATTAATTAATGCTTGCAAAGGTTCTTGGGCATGGTATATATGTAAGGCATTGATAATAACCAGTAGGAACAAGTGAAAATTTGCAAACCAGTCAATGTGGGAAACATAAAATACGACTACATTACTTAACTCAGCTCCACTCAGTGAAAACGCTGAAAGATAGGGGAAATTCTGTCGTGTTACAGAAAGCAAAAGAAAAATACCTGGCATGTTAGTCTTTTTTGGCCCCAATCCTGCAAAGACTTACTCATATGCTTAATGTTACGCACTGCGAGAAGTCTCATGGACTTCAACGGGACTCCTCACAGTGCATAATGCGTAAGGTTTTGCAGGATGGGGAGCACTGATTGTAAATGCTGAGGGGCAGAGACTCTGTCTTTAAATGTGTTTGAACAGCACCTGACACACTGAGGGCCTGATACTGACTGAGGTCTCAAGGGTGCAATGATAATCAGTCATCATCTTCATCTCATTGGCACTGACATTAGAATCCAAAGTGAACAAATTAAACTCACATGTTCTGTTCTCTCAGCCAATCCATCAATAGTATGGAATGAGATACAACTGGTCAGATCGCCGGAACAGACCATTTGACAACCCGTGCAGCCCAGGCTGGAATGCTGCAAAGGTGACTTACTGCCATCCTTCTTGCTCTTTGATCTTTGGGCCGCTGGGCCTCAAAGAGTGTGAGAATAGTGCAACTTCAGGATGCTCTATGTTGTACTGCATCTATGCCCCCAAAGGGCAGTTCTGAAAGCTAGGGATCACTAAAGTGCAAGGGTATACCGCATTTTCCTCAGCCACACCCCCTCTGCTGGGTGCGGGATGCTGTGAAGGGCCCTGGAATGAGTCGGCCAAGCCAGTTTTCCGCCACTTGAGGATTTCTCTGCACTAAAGGAATTCTCAGCAGTCCGTTTATGTCCACTTTGCACCATCAGAGCAGCACAAAGCCGGCTTAACAGGGCTGAGGAAATGGCCCATAGTTATATTGCTTTCCTTTCTCATGCTGTTGAATAGTTTTAGTTACATTTATGTAGATATCTGTTTTGATCTACCACTAGATGGCAGTAGCTGCTAATGCATCAGTCATCTTGGTATCTGGCTGTTTACTACGGTTGAGTTCAATCACAGATGTGCCCAAACTGATTAGCTGGCATTTAGGTTCATTTGACTAATAGACACCAAGAAGCTCCAAAGGCTGTCTTTGACTTAGAGTTCAAACTTCATCCCTCAGGTATCTCCCCAATTGGATCTTTCTAAGTGGCCAAACTGGGACAGGAGAGACTACAACTCCCCAAAATCTGATAGAACTTCTACCCCTTTGGTTTTCTCTGGTGACAGCTCTCCCCACATGAAAGCATTCTATAGCCAACACATTAAAATCCGTGTGTTAAATTCAACCTGACATACATGGGAAGTTACTAGAAGCTGCCCCCGCTTACACCATCTATGAATTTGTCCCCTTCTTGCAATTGTGTCCATCATATGAGTTCAGTAGATTGAAGCTGTAGTGGTCATTGCAGCTTGGGAAGTCTCCTTTGACTGAAATGCAACTGTCAAATTGCCAAAGGAAAGGATCTCTTGGCGGTAGAATGGTCTATTGGCTGTAGCATTGGATGGGAAGCCATGCCTTCTAGTTTCCTCCACAGACTATAATTTGGGAACCACTGCTCTAGTAAATGAATAGACCACACAGCCCAGAAAAACACAAGCTAGCTCCCTGGCTTTAATTACATTATTATCTCCGACCCTGTCAAGTGTAAACTCCAGTGGAATCTGAAATGAAACCAGGGCTTGAACCCTGAAGAGGTTTCTCGATCACTAAAAACACAAATAGTTGCCTTCCTTAAAGAAAGATTTGTAAATTGCCTCTAATGCACAGGAAACTGGCTTAGTTCTTTTGGTGTTTTAAGGAACACATCAGAAGCTACTGGGCTCAGAAGACTCACTAAGGGCTGAAAGCAGCAGCCACCTGCAGCAGCAATATCTCCAAACCCTCCAAGTGAACATATGCGACATAACTTTGCTACAGTCTCTCCAGAGGACCATCAAGAAATGACTTTATGAAATGAGATATCCTACACTATTATACTCATAATCTGATCTTGCAACATTAGATCTCAAAGTTACATGTGTACGTGCAACTCAGTTGCTATTCATGCCTGTAGGACTTCTCCTCTCTTTGCTATAAAATACTCACTTCAAAAGAGAAAAGAGATCAGGATGAATTTGGTTTGTGGCGCAGTACTGTGGGGAGTGGATGTCTCAGGAGATCAGTGTTGGAATATGGGACGTAATGGCAGTGCAAAGACTTCATGATCCTTATTCTCCTCTCATGTTAATGTAAATCAGGAGAAACTTCATAGAAACTACTACCCCTAAACTGGTATGAAACTGGAGTCAGAGAAGAATGAGGCCTCCTTTATCTGTGATCAAGTTGGAAGCATCCAGGATCCTTTTGAATTGCTGTTTGGTAGCCTATGTGAAAGAGCTTGGGGCTCCAGTCCAGTTTCTACTTGACAGTTTCCATGCCCCCAAAACACATCATTTGAATTTGCACCATTGACATTTCTCAACTAATAGGCCAAGGACCAAGTGGATACCGAGGCCAAACTCTGCTCTCATCCTAGAACTGATTTCTTTATACTGAGGTCCCTTCAGGACAACTTATACTCTCACTGTCCTGATCTGGGGCAAACAGAAGTCTTTGACCCCATTTGATATCCAACACCTTTCACCATTAGTCCTTGCTCATGGAAGTTGTCCCATTGAAATCAATAAGACTCCTTGTATCAGAGCTACTCATATGAGTGAGGGTTTGTGTAGTCTCTCCTTGATAGCACTAGTCTGAGAGCTTGTCTAAACAGGGGCACTCAGGAAAATTAATCCAAATGAACTTTTAAAGTGGATTTGTTAAACCTCATTGAATCCCTATGTGAATGCTATTATTCAGAATTAAAGTAGCCTTAATTCAGTTGAATTTAATTCACTTTGGAAGTGAATAAAGCTAAACTGAATTAAGGCTACTTTAATTCTGACGAGGTTGTTCACACAGGGGTTTAATGTGATTTAACTAGCCCACTTCGTATCACACCATTAGTTAATTTGGATTAACTTTCTTGCATGTCCCCAAATAGACAAGCCCTGAATGATTAGCCATACTGCATTGTCTTTCCCTCCTCACTCAGTCCGAAAAAGGGTTAGGGTGAGGGGGGAACCTGAACTCTTCCTACGGGAGATATTTAAAGAGCTGGAGAACTTTTCCCACATTTTCCCCCTCTTCCAGATTTTAGCTCAATTCCTGGTTGTGTGCAGTTTCCAAGGCCAACTCAGTTTTGATCGAGTTGTGTTAAGTTTGAAAAGCTGACTGACTCTATCTTAAAATGGATACACTTAAAGGTGGATGAAAGGTCTTTTTTATCGGTGTTGAGTGAAGTAGTTCAAAAGCAGAGACAGCTTCTTTCTGAAGACAAAAGAATCCCTTTCTCACTCTTCTCCTGCCACGAATGGGATCCTTTGTGAGAGTAATGTTGTGCATCAGAGAAGAATCAAATACACTGGAGGTGAAGTAGGAGCATATCAAGGATTTCATCGCCAGCCGTATAATATATGGCATTTAATTTTTATCTGATGCCCATCCGTGCCTGTTCTTACTCCCAAATCTCTCTTGTCAAGGAAGCTTTTTTGGATAGTTTCTTTTCTTTACCTCTTTTGAAATGACCACTGGATGGTTTTGTGGCAGCCTGGCTGGCTACAACCTGACGGAATTACTGGCTCCTTACCAGTCGGCTCAGAGAAAAAGTCTAAAAATAACCCCTAGGATGGATGAAGAGAGAGAGGGAAAAGACAGAGATGATGAATTCTGAGTCCCAGTTCTACCAGTTTGTGAGGCCACCAAGATAAGAGGCTTAATTCAGATGGATGAGTGCGAATTACTTGAGCAAGGAAGGGATGTTGCAGGATTGAGTCCCTTGTTTGGCAACTTGATTCTTTGGGTCCCTAAATACACGTTTCATTTTGATTTCCTAGGACACTCATGGCACATTGAGGGGATGGTTTGAATGTTGCTGGGTCTGCTGCCACCATCTTGGGCTGTTACTGTCTTAGATCTCAACAGCTCAGTGGGGCCTCAGTAGGAAAGACCCAAGAAAAAGCCAGTGTGCTTCCAGAGGTGTTGCTGATGACTTGGTGTGGGGCATTCTTCTCTGGAAGTCAGTGCTAAACCTGTGACCTGGCATTTTGTTGGGGGTGCTGTGCTGCCAGAGGTGCTATCTTTAGGATAAGATGTAAAAGCAGGGTCCTGATGACTTGGGGTTATTAAAGATCCCAGTGCTCTTTATGTAAAAGCAGGGCTGTTAACTCTGCTGTTCTGGTCATATTCCAATTCAGGCCATTAATTTCTACTCACCTACTTCACCCTCTTCAATTTCTAGTAGATACAACATTCTTCACTTTCTCCCTTGAACTGTTACGTTGTGGTGCTGTGTGCTGTTTAAAGGCTGCTGCGTTCTAGCCCAGGGGTGGCTGCCACTGAGGTGCGATCATTCCCATTTTCATTGTGTTGCCTCCTTGGACTCAGTTTGAAATGTGCATCATACTGTGATGGGGTTTACAAACCCCACGCTAAACCAGAGGCATGGAGCAGTACTGGGCCAGGTAGGCCCTGCCCCTCAACAGCTGCTGGGCATGCTCCAGGTGGAAGGATAGTTTAAAGGGGACTGGCAGACCAGTGAGAGTGGGTTAGGGGTCACCGGCTGCACCAGGAAGTGAGGCTGACACCTGGAGCTATGGGCAGATTGACTGCAGCCTTGGTAAAGCCACTCTGGGAGCAATGATTCCTGTTTCTCACCTTTTGGAGCCAAGAACCCAGGAGAGTCCCCGAAGAATGGGGCATTGTCCCCCGACAGACAAAACAGGTACTTCTAAGACTCTGACCATGCCCCAAATGCAGAGCCACAGCCAGGTAGGAAGCAACTGGTGGGGAGTGTAACTTGGCGCGGACCAGAGTGGTCCAGACACCACAACACCACTTTAGAGTGCTGGGTTGGGACCTGATAGAGTGGGAGGGCCTGGGACACCCTCCCTTGCTCCCCCTCCTCTCTGTTGTGACAAAATCCCAAGGGGAGAAGAGGGGCACGCAGGAGAGATGGAGGTCTGCTACATCTGACCTGGCGCAGCCCCCTCCAGGATGGACAGACTGAAAAGAACGGTGAAGCCACTGCCTGACCACTAGGCCAGCTGGCTATCAGACTGATCTGCTACACATACCCGTCAGAATCCTCCCCTGAGACAAATGTCAGTCATTCATACGTGTTTTTCCCGCTGTACATACTGTTCTTGTCTGCTCTGCTGGAACTCACAAAGCAGGAGTTTGGTTCAATGGACCCAAATATGCTTGACTGAAATTTCTGTTCACCCTGCCAAGAAATGACACCTTTCTCGACATGGGTATTTAAAGCAAATCATATTACTGAGGGCTCTCTCTCCGGGTTAAATTTCCCCTTCTTCATTAAACTTGCAATGACAACTTCATCTCCCAGCTGAAGCATCGTATAAAGGATTTCCATGCCTAGCTGGCCTCTAAAATGGGAAAGAGACAACACACACATACACACACAGCATCACATAAGCATATTAAGCATGTTCATATGAATTATTAAAGACAATATCACAGCAAAGCTGGCAGAAATATAACCTACATAATTGGCACCAGCGGGCTGCATGTGTCAGGGAAAAATAACCAAGAATTAAATGGGTATCAGAGGAAATCCAAAATACTTTCTTAGTCTGTTTTCTTTTTGACAAATGAATTCTGTTCAGGGGCGTGTGAAGGACTTGTATATCTAGTTAACTCTTTGGAGACTGCATGTAGGCAGGCATAAATATCCATGCACTGAGAGTGCATATATCCTCGTATGCATTCGTTTTTGGCCTGTAGTCAGGAATATGTCAGCATTCTAATTAACAATATACATTCAGTAGAAAAGTGATTCAGAGTGTTGGTTTAAGCATGTGTGCATTTAGGGTGTTTGCATTTTCTAAACCTTCTGGAATCCTGGGCAGGGAGAAGAATATGTTTCTCTTTGATTGGATTTCGACATTTGGGCTTGACAACTCCAGAACGGCTGGCCTGGGTCTCACTTGGAGTTACAGAGATTGTAGATAATGGGAGAGGGAAGATTGTCAGTCCTGTCCAATGCCTGAACATGCCAAGTTCCCCCTGAGACGGAGCCCTGAATGAGCCAGGAACGATGCATCTTGCTTCAAAGCTCAACTGCTGTAACATCCAAACAATTGTCCCTCATCTGTACTATGATGTGAGCTGTGATGTGTCTCCCCACCACTCTCTATTTTCCATATCTCTGTCACCCCTCTCTTGTCTGGGTCTGTATCACCCCTTTTTAGTACAGTTAAAGGCAAAACTATATGTCTAGAAACAGAATGGGGGGACTAGATCCTGGAGAGCAGTGACTCTGAAAAAGATTCAGGGGTCATGATGGTCCCTTCTGGCATTAAAGTCTATGAGTCACAGTGGACGAGCACCTGAGCATGAGCTCCCAGTGTGATGCTGTGGCCAAAATGGCTAAAACGGTCCATGCATGTATAAACAGGGAATGGCAAGTAGGAGGTGGGTGGTGATTTTACCTCTGTATGTCATTGGCAAGACTGAAACAAGAATACTGCATCCAGTTCTGGTGTCCACATTTAAAAAGGGATGTTGAAAAATTGGAGAGGGGACACAAAATGATTCGAGGGTTGAAGAAAATGCCCTACAGTGCCAGTCTCAAAGAACTAAGGAGATTGAGAGGTGAAATGATTACAGTGTGTAAATACCTGCATGGGCAGAAAATGGCGGGTACGAAAAGGCTATTGAATTTAGCAGAGAAAGGTGTGGGAGAGAAGAACCAAGGGCTGGAAGCTGAATCCAGACAAATTCTAATTAGAAATTAGACACAACTATAGCAGTACTACCCAGGGAAGTGGTGGATTTTCCATCTTGATGTCGTCCAGTCAAGTCTGGATGCCTTTCTGGAAGGTATGCTTAAGTCAAACCTAAGCTGTTGGGCTTCATAACTGGGTGAAATGTAGTGACTTGGAGGTCAGACTAGATGATCTAATGTCCTTTCTGGCCTTAAACTCTATCAGTCTCTCTGTCCTCCTGCACTGATATCCAATTGAAGACAAATGATGTCGGGAAAAACTGGCCTGCCAAAGAAATGACAAAGTGCGTTTGACATTGGAACACAAATATGTTGTTCAGCATGAATCCTTGTGTAAGGATTCAGCCCAGCTTTGCAAGGTATTAGGGGAGGGGACCAAGGCCTACGGCACATCTGGTCGAAAGTGGAAGCAGTCCTGACAAACACAAATTTCTACAACTCAGGCTGGGTTGCTGGATGGTGTACATTTAAGCTCTGCCTGGTGGGGGGGGGGGGGGGGCTCTCTGATTGGCTGCTGTCCCCACTTGCACCCCGACCTCCTAGGGTGTAAGCAGCCAATCAGAACTGCTGCAAGAAGCAGGCAGAGCTCTCTCGCCCTCCCCTCAGGAGCCTCCACTCTTCTCACAGGAAAGGAGGGGTGGGGAGGAGGGAGCTGAAATAGCCCAATGGAGGATAACAGCCTACTAATGTTGCTGGCTACTGGAGTTTCTCCTTTATCTCATATGGCACAGACTTGTGTTTTTGTGCTGATTCTATTAGATAGCAGCATTTCAGCATACTGTTAACTCTGAGCAAGAGTATCTCTTGCTACCTGGGTTTGATATTCTTCAGACTGTGTCCACTGGCAGATCCAATATACTCCACCCTCGAGATGTATTTATGTTATGTCTTTATTTCCTTTTGGTGTGTGAACAGTAAAAATCACCCATGCACAAGCTCTGAGTGCCCTGCCAATTATTTACAAGTACACACCAAATACAGTTTAATCAGCTCACGCCCCCTCTCCAACAGTGGCTCAACATTAAATGGTAACACCCCCATTCATCTTCAAATCTCCCTACTGCTCTTGAAAGGCCAGGTGAAGCAGATGGGCTCTGCAGCCTGCCCTGGAAGTCAATAAATCAAGCTATTTTGGACCAGGGGCAAGAGGGAATTCTACAGCCGTAGAGTTCTTATGAAGAAAGCCCTGCCAGCCACCCCCTCGCTGTCATATTGAGAGAGATCTAACCTAAGTGGGTCCACTGACCGCAACTGTGGCAGTGTGCCATGGGGAGTGAGGTGGTCTCTCAGATGAAATGAGGTGAAAAACAGGGGCTCAATATAAAAAAAGATCATCATCGCTCTCTTGACTTCAGAGGTACTACTCCAGTTTACAGCAACTGAGGATCTGTCCCTGGGAATGGAAGCACTGAGACATGAGAAGAAAGGACGCTTTCATGGCGTCACCTTCCTCTTCCACCTCTCTGACCACATGTGCCATCTCCTCAGATCCCTCCACTGGCTTCTTTGCTCTATTTCCACATGCAGCTCCTTGCTCTTACATTCAAATCCCTGCCTACATCACTGCTTGTTTCCTCCTATGTCCCTGGCTCCTGCCTGTGATCCACCAAGTCCGCTCTTCTAAATGGATCCTGTTGTCTCCTTCTCTCTCTTTGTGCTTTTTAGAAGCAGGAGGTTGTTCCAGACATGGGTGGCAGCAAGAGCGGTGGGGGAGAGCGGTGACACAAAGTCATGGGAAGGAGAAGGCGATCAGAGATGTAGGTGGAGCCTTTAAGCTGAAGTCAAAGGTCAAGAATCAGCTGTGCCCTTCTCTCTGAAACTGCAGTTCACTTTTTTTTGGGGGGGGGAGGATCTTTCAAGGGATATACTGATGCCTGTAAACTGCTCACCAAGGTTAGAAAAAGACCAGAACTGCTGCCTTTCCATCATATACATTTTTTCCATTACCCAATAATCTAGTTAATGGCAGCAAATGCTGCATTTATATAATCCACTTATTAATAAAAGTACATAGGTTTCAATCTGAGGTCAAAATGACATGCTTAATGGTAGCTTTCAAACCTCATTAATGCTCGGTGAGAAGTTGGTCGTGACAATAAGTTTGCATAATAAGAATGTTGGTCCTGACGTTGAAGCGTACATGCTGCGCAGTCTGCATGGGGCTTAACAGAGGAGGAAGCCCCTGCTATTTTGTTCTTCTGTCTCCCCAGCTACAATAGTGCATGGATTAGACTTGTTGGGCATAGTCCAAAAGGGTCGATTTGTGCATGTGCAGACCCAACATTTATATATGCAGACAGGTATATGCACACCTAAAGTACCTGATTCACCTGAGTAAACTGAATTTGGGGGTCTGTAAATCAGGTAGTTAGTTCCCAAATGCACTCAGATACAGGGTCTGTGTGTGCACATGGGTGCAAGTACACATTTTACACATGCACTAAGCTTAAGAAGGCATTCTGAGAATTAGACCTCACAATTTAAATGTTAAAGTGACGGCATCAAGAATAAAATAATAAACAAAATCCTTCCTTAAAGTAATCGAACTAAAATCATTTTAAAACTCTGATTTATTTATCACCATGTTCCTTTACGCTATGCATTTCACTTAGCTTGGACCGTGAAATAGGCTAGTCTGTCTCAGTTTCCGTTTCTAGTCACATTTATTTTCTGCTCTTCATGCCCCATCACAAAACTTTTGTTTTTGGGTCTCCATCACTGCAGGTGAATAGTTAAATGCCTCAGAGAATGGGGGAAGTGTGTGTAAGTGGGTGTGTTTGTGTGTGGGTTTTTAAAGTATATTTCATAGCAGTTCTATTCAAGTTACTGTAGGTTTTGTGCAACTGTTTTTATTATTTTTTTAAAATGTATCATATTAAATCACTTAACTGTGTCTTTTGAAAACAAAAACTTGGGACATTTCTTGCTTTTGATAGGTTCTGAAACACTCAGTAAAGAATACTCCCTTGACAAAGAATAAATTATATTTCATATTAATAGAAAACCCTCCAAAGCTTAGCATTGCCTGTATGTTTATTAAATCTTAAACAAAATGTGAGCCTTACAGCATGTTTTATGGCCTATTTTAACACTAACTACTGTTTTACTTTAACTAAATGCTTTTGTTGTAATGCATATATTTCAAAACCTAATAAAAAAGAAGTCATAAAAAGGAACTGCACTATACTGTCTAGGTTCCTTTGTTCCCATCTGTCGTAAGGTCTGATGTCTGGAGAGAAGCTGAATTCACCATCATTTAGAAACATGCTAGACTTTAGAACATAAACCAAACCAAACCAAAAGAAAAACATATTTTGAAAAAGCTTGTGTTTGATCGCCAGTATGAGGAGCAGGGCAGCTTTCCATCCATTTTCCACTTTAAGGCCAAAATTCTTCTCTTTCATTGTCCTCACATTGCAGATCTCTTTCTTGTATACTGGATTTTCTCTATGCACAGAGCTGCTACAGGAATTCTGCATAGCAAACACACATAACACACTTGTCAAAGGTGTGTCATTGTCCCCTCTAGCTGCTAGTCCCTGTGGAGGATAACAGCCTACTAATGCTTCTGGCTACTGAAATTTCTCCTTTATCTCATATGGCACAGACTTGTGTTTTTGTGCTGATTGTCCCATGTTCAAGGTTGTGTTAGGTGTTATGATGCACACACAAACTATGCTAGGAAGATCCACTGTACAGAAAAGAGGAATATTTTTGCTGGGATATATTTAGCTTACTCACAAAGGGGCAGGTTTCCAGCAGTGCTTCCTTTGCACTGAACAGTTTATTATCTGGATCTAATGAGAGTCTAGGGTTGTGCCTCTCAATGGTGTAGAAGCACATCCAGAACTTATCTGGCCCCACTTACCCTTGTAACTGAGCGCCTCACACTCCTTAATGAATTGTTCTCCCCTGAGGTAAGGCAGTGCTATAATCCCCATTGAACAGAGGGGAACTGAGGCACAGAGAGGCTAAGTAACTTACCTGAGGTCACGCATGGAGTCTGTGGCAGCACCAAGGCTCAAACCTAGCTCTTCCAAGTCCTCAGCTAGTGCCCTAACCCCTAGACCATCCAGCTTCTCTTCCTTGGGAAAACTGACCTGCTGTTCTGGTGGGGAGTTGTAGGTGCTAATTTTCTTTTCGAAGGTGGAATTATATGGTTGCTACTCCTCCATCATATTCACCAAGACCCTCCCCCACAGTAAATCCCACAAGGCTGTCTGATAAAATACAGCCTATTACAACTCCTGTTTCGTATACCCTCCTCTATACAAACTGTACCTCAGCATCTCTACGTGCTTTATAGGGCTGAGTAATAAATAACCAGAGAGGGAGAGAGAAATTAAGAGGCAAAGGCAAGGAAGGAAGGATGTATCCTCAGCTGAGATCTGAAAAGAGGACAAAGTCAATGTGATGGGGAGACACAAGGAGACAGTTGTAGATGGTAAGAGCTGCAGCGGAGAAGGCTCTTGCACCCACAGTGGCTGGATTTTTCTGGACTCTTTCCCATAGTGATCTGTGCATAACTCTCTGTGGGCTAAAGAGGGGCTATTCCCCTGTTAGCCCATCCAATGTTTTGCATAATAATTTCTTGAAACTGGTCTTTTTTCCCTAAGCATCAGCTCTCAAAGTGCCCCCTTGAGCTTTAGGTTTGGGGCACTCTCAAGGGATACAGAAATACTACCCCACATGAGTCCTTTTGCCCACAAATAGCAGAGAGTGGTATGGGTAGCAAATTGTCCACTTGGGCCATGGGCTAGAAGCAGATGCCAGCATGTTGGGAAATAGATGAATTTTCATGATTGGGAAAGGAGTCTACTGGGGGCCATCACTAGCAGTAAGTCATGCCAAGGCTCTATGTTGTATTATAAGCCACCTATCTCTCTGCACACAAACATCTCACGGAAACCTCACTGTCAGAAATACATTGGCCAACCTCAACGTAGGAAACGAATGGAGTTGTTCAGGGAGCAAACCATCTGGCTAAACCAGGAGTACAGAACAGTGACCCTCTGGTGAAACATCTGTCTTAAATGTGCACAGGGACTGGTGAAACAGATGTAGCCAGATGTGCATAGTGACTAGAGAAGACTGCCTTTGTCCTCTTTTACCATCAAGTAATGCCAGCCCAGCATCGAGAATGAGGATTTCCTCCCATCTGGGGATTTGTTACCATGGGTACCACATTGGCTCTTGGCATCAGAATTTCAGGTGGGGCTGCATTGTGATTTGATAGCCATTTTCCCAGCTGGGCAAATGGCATCGAGGCAGGAGCACCATTCATTTGTGCATGGGGTGTAGGCAGAAAAGTGGAGTATCCCAATAGCTACTGAGCTAACTTCAACCCCTGTGTAAGAAGGTGCAAGTCCATTGGCTTCAACAAAGTGGTGTCCAAGGCTGAACTTGGTCCATTATTTGTAGTAGCTGGGAAGGAAGCTGAAAAATGTGGCGGGCCTGCTCTTCTTGAATTTAGTCGCAAAGCTCCCTTTGATTTCAGTGGGGCAGAATCATGCCCTGAGGGTTGTGAACTGAAGCGTGTTCTGGCAACCTGGAGTATCTCTAAAGATAAGCTCTCATGCAGAGGTCTCTGCAGGATTGCAGCTCTGATCTTAGCATAGCAAGGCAATAGCCTGGACCAGCATCCAGCATGGCAATATGACAGCCAACAATGTTCCGGGCAGCTCTCTCCAGTATTAATACACGTTTGTCCTCTTGATCTTTGCTTAATGGAAAAGAGACCTCAGTGTATGCAGAGCAGCAGCTGGTGAGTAATGTAGTTCTGTGCAGGGTGATGTGCTTTGGCGTGGGGAAAACCCAGGGGGCTCGCACTGCAAAGAATCACAAGCTGTTGAATTGCAGTGAATTAATAGATCTGAATCTGTCTGCTGACTTATTCATCAGAAAAGCTTGTATCATGATTGCCTCAACTTCAGATTTCCCCATAGGTCTCTCTTAAAAAAGATTTGTCTGGGGTCTGCATTCCCCCCAATTGGCACCTTATGGTGGGTGAGACACAGAGGCAGATCAGCATCAACAAATAGAGAGGAAGGCAGCCAGGAGGATAAAGACCTGAAAATCTAGCTACTTATCTGTATTGTTTCCACATTCACCTAGTCTTCCTCTCCCCCCCCCCCCCCCGCCTCATCAGCTCTCATGGGAATAGCCCAGTGCTTCAGGTCTCCTGCTTCTGGACGTTGCCTGAGTCTAGAAGGGCTGAGGCAGACCTAAGCTTTAAGTATAATGTGTGAAAAGTTATTGGGACTTTTCTGAACCTCCCAAAGGATCTGTGTGTGGAATGATAGGAGTGTGGGATGCCGGTTTGTGTTAGTTCACAATCTGTCCAGACCACGGGTGGTCAGAGAGGTAACTTTGGGGATTCAGCCCTCCCCCCCACACACACTTTTTATTTTTCCAGTGCCACCCCCCCACCCCCAACTCCTCCTCCCACATCAGTCCATCCCCCCAAGGATGGACTCTCCTTCCTAGCTCATCCACATGCAGTGTAGTCTTCCTTTGTCTCCTGCCTTCTTGAGTTTCCTTTCATAAGGCAGCCATCCCAGCCCAGTCATATGCGGCTTGCTGCTCTGTCTTGACCTTTGTTCCTCTTGGACCACAAGGCTTGGATCTCAAATATTTTACATTAATCTGCCTTTAATCCACTGCATTGCCCATCACCGTGAATAAGCCTTGGGGAGCAGGGAAAACGCCACCACGACTCTCTGGCTAAACAAGTCTTAGCTAGTAAAACGAATCCACCCAGATCTTATGAGTGGTGCTAGTGACCCAGAATCAAAATGGCCTGTGATCAAAATGGGCCAATTTTGGGGGGAATGGAAAGTTCAGGAGGTTGGGATTTGGACTCTCCAAATCACTGGTTCAAAAGCTGCCCAGGTTGAAAATCATTCCTACTATCTGACAGCCATTGAATGACCTATGTGAAATCTGTCTCCCTAGCTGGGTTCTAACACAGTGACCATCACCAGAGTAACTGTACAAACCCCACCACCAGTTAGTTAAGCCAGCGCTTCTCGCAGTCCCCACAGTCCTTTTCTGGCTCACGGTTTTTTGTGTGTCTTTGCGTGAGTAGTAAAACTCTGATTTTTGTCACACACAGTCACAGGCCCACGCTGAAAAGTTCAGAACTGGGTGCAAGTTTTCCTAGTGCGTGGGGGTACTGAGATGTGGGGCTTTGGTTTGTCTCCTTATGGAGATGGGACCAGCTGTGAAGTTCAGATCATGGTCCAAACATTCCCAGCATTCCAGGGTGCAGGGAGCCGTACTCAGCACCCTAAAGTGGGAGTGAGACAAATGTGCTGGGGAAACACAATCCAGGCCAATGAAGAGGAGAGGAAAGCTCCACAGCCAAATACAATATAACTGATACAGAAGGGGGCTCCACATCTGGAGCTCGAAGCCGTGAGTAAAGAAGAAGGAGGTGGGACTGCTATTCCGAGTAATGGGAAAGCTGACTCTGTCCCTGGGAGTGGAAGGGGGATTTGCACAGCACCAGAGGTCAAGGGAAGCTGGCGCTTGGAGTTTCTCATTCCAAGTTGGTAATCTGAGACTAAATAACCCGCCGCATCTTTTGTACCGTGGGTTTTTCAGTGTGAAGAGATGGGATTTTAAGGATATTAAACTCAGCCCCTAGTGCAATTACCAGGCAGCTGGCGGAAAATAGGCCTTGGCAGATTTAGTGTGAGTGTTCAGTGCCCTGTGAAGCTTGTTTCTGCTGAGGAAGCATTGGGCAAACGCCATGGAATAAATCTCAGTTCCTCCACAACTCCAGAACCCCTGAAATAATCAGAATATTCACAGTGGCTGCTTGGATTCTTCTTTTAAGTGTAAAATATCCAAATAGCTTGTCTCTCTCTCATATATATATTATCTACAAATATTAGTTTTGGGGTGTATTTGGTGACTTTTTGCTCAAGGAAGGGAGATTAGGGGTCTGGAGCACATGACTTATGAGGAGAGGCTGAGGGAACTGGGATTGTTTAGTCTCCAGAAGAGAAGAATGAGGGGGGATTTGATAGCTGTTTTCAACTACCTGAGGGGGGGTTCCAAAGAGGATGGAGCTCGGCTGTTCTCAGTGGTGGCAGATGACAGAACAAGGAGCAATGGTCTCAAGTTGCAGTGGGGGAGGTCTAGGTTGGATATTAGGAAACACAATTTCACTAGGAGGGTGGTGAAGCACTGGAATGCTTTACCTAGGGAGGTGGTGGAATCTCCTTCCTTGGAGGTTTTTAAGGCCCGGCTTGACAAAGCCCTGGCTGGGATGATTTAGTTGGGAATTGGACCTGCTTTGTGCAGGGGGTTGGACTAGATGACCTCCTGAGGTCCCTTCCAACCCTGATATTCTATGATTCTATGATTCTATATCGATAGCATTCAGCACCACACAACTTTGCTGATGTGCAAACCCACATACCACCCCCACAACTCTGCCAATAGCTTTCAAACCTGACCTGCAGAGTTACCTGCTATTCCACTCCAGGTCCCTACACACAGCTGTGCCAATGCCTCTCAATCCTCACCTGCAGAATGCCCTTTTATTCCAGCTTCAGGCTCCCAGGGCACCTCCCTCCCGCCTTTCACCACCCTCTGCTCCTCGAGTCCTCTGGCTCTTTTGTGCAGAAATTGCTACAAACTGAGCTGTGCTTAATCATCGTGTGGATTTGTGATATGACAAAATAACATCTGAGGGGCCTGATTTGAATTCAGGACTCCTGAGGGGAGAAGGTAATGCAAGTTCCTGCCCTCCTTCCATGATCTATGAAATACCCTTTGCTTAGTTTCTTTCTTTCTGGTGTCTCTTGACAGATTGCTGCAAAGCTCCCACATGGATGGAGTTTCACCAGTAGATGGATTTAGCCTTTTCTATTGACTTCTGCTCCACAACGGATACACTTGCTGGGCAGCCTGCTAGTGTGAACTAGCCCCTGCTTGAGCCCTGTAGCGAGTGAGTCAATAATCTGGCTGGTATCTGGGTAGCATTCTCCAGTCTTTATTAACTGGAGCCAAGAAGATGGATAGCCGCTCCTTGGTCCCCCACTGTCAGGGGCAGCAGTGCTAGATGAGGTTTATAATGAGTTCTTCAGCCAAGCCTTCCAGTCTAAATGGCATCACCTAGGATTAAAGCACTTTCTAGCCCCTTGGAGCATAGCTGCTCCCGGGAAGTAGACATTCAGTGGCCATGCCATGTAGGAAGTGCATTAAAGCCCAGTCAAGCTCAGGTTTGCAATTCAGGTTCAGTGCTGGCATAAAACCTGAGGAGGGAAAAATACCCCTCCGCCTAATCCCCCAGAATATAGTGAAAGATGACAGTGGAGATTTGTTACAGACACAGTGCATTGCCGCAAGTGCTCCCAATGCCTCACGACATACAGAAGGGGCTCAGAGCTCTGCAGAAGTGACCCACTTTCCTGCTATTTCAAACATATTTAGCTGCTGTTTACAATGCACTCTGGGATATTGCACACACAAAGGAAAAAACTGAGTGAAATTAATGCTGGGGAAAGGTGCTAGGTGGTTTGATCTCTGAAGGAGGGGGGGGCGCACCAATGGTCTCACACTAGGAATGGGGAGGGGCCACAAAGAAACAGAGGCCAGCTGAGAGTAGAAGAAAGCGAAGGGGAGATGAAGGATGCCCCATTGACAGCGCTGGAAATTGATGCCTAATGTTAAGCTACACTGAGTACAGGGTGGGCAGTGACAGAGCAAATTGCCCCCCCTCCCCAGTGCTGGATCATCAGTGTGTGTCATGCCTGACATGGAGGGATGTTACCTAGGAGTGCAGAGGGACCTGTCTCTATGAATCATTCAGTCCTTTGGCTTCCTTGCTGGGACTGGCAGCATGGGCGAAAATGATTGTAGTAGTTTCTGAGATGTAATACTTGGACTGATACCTGCCAGCTCATTTCACATAGGTTGATGGATGGCCTTCAAGCAAACTTTTATAGCTCAGATACCGTGAAAGTCTGTCTCTCCCACAGGCGGTGCCATGCTGGTTTATCCTTGTAGGACGTCCTGTCCCTTGCTCTAGCTCTCTCTCATCATAGATAGACTTCTCAGGTTTTTAGAGTTCTAAGTTGAAGCTAATGAGACCAGCCTGATCTAGCTGCTAGGATGAGTAAGCAGGACATATCTGCACCTCTACACAGGGTCTTAATACCTGAAGTTCACTCACATGACAACAAGAGACTTTTTATAAACCTAAATACTAACTGATATCAAGTTTTGTGGCTTTTTTCTACACCCGGAAGGAGAAACTTCCAGCAGCATTGTGTCTGGAAGTTTTGCTTCCAGTATATCATGTTTCTTCCAATCATAATATGGGATGGAGGTCAGACCAGGCATTTCACTTTCTCTGTGTGAAGAGATACATATCCTGCATTTTAATCAGAGATGAGACAAACTGGATCCACAAATCTGAGCCCCTTTGAATTGTGGATGTGAGTCCTTCCCCATTGTTTTGGTTCCTGGTCAGATCCAAATCGATAAGGGACCTATTTTCCAGTTCAAGTTCACATGTAGCCAAAACCACTGAGTTTTTTCTGAAGTAAATAAGTGAGTCAAGGCAGCAGGGTTAAACTGGAAACTTTATTCAAGCAAACCCACAAATGTAGTATCGCCACTCTAGTGTCTCTTGCCTCCCATTGTCCTCCTGAATGTCTCTAAGCTTCCTCTAGTGTTCCCACTAGGTATTGCACATACTCCTTCCCATTTTATTGAATCAGCTTTAGATAGCAGCAGAAATTTTGACTCAAATTGGCTTAAATTTCATGTGACAAACTCCATCATTTTGAGCCAAAACTGGAGCCTTAGTGACAAACCCAGGGACCCTTAGAACCAAGAACACTATTTGGAGGTTTCTGCCTCAAAAGGAAGAAACAATACGGTCAAAATATAGCCTGCTTTCAAACTGTTACAATCAGATGGGAGATGAACCATGGAATGTTTGTCTATTAAATTTAAATCCCTCTGTGTGAGAGAAAGAGCTCTCTCTCTCTCTCTCTCTCTCACACACACACACACACACTATTGGTTGGACCTACCAAAAATATCAAAGCTACCCCTTGCTGACACACAAGTGCTATAAAAAAGGAATATTCTTTTCTTAAACTTCATTTACTATTTACTTCCCTCTCCCCCATCTTCTTCACAGATTCCAAGGCCAAAAGGGATGACTGTGATCATCTAGTCTGACCTCCTGTATAACACAGGCCCTGGAACTTCCCCAAACTAATTCCTAGGGCAGATCTTTTAGAAAAACATCCAGTCGTGTTTTAAAAATTGCAGTGACGGAGAATCCACCACCATTGTCGGTAAATTGTTCCAGTGGTTCATTACTCTCACTGTTTAAAATTTACGCCTTATTTCCAGCCTGAATTTGGCTAGCTTCAACTTCCAGCCATTGAATCCTGTTATACTTTTCTCTGCTAGATTGAAAAGCCCATTATTAAGTACTTGTTCCCCGTATTACATGTTCTTAGTCAGTCTTACTCATTATATCACTAATTCATATTGACGGAAATGTTTACATTCTATGCAGGGCCGTCCTTACCCATACGCAAAGTATGCAGCTGCGTAGGGCACCAGGAAATTTGGGGCACCACATTTCCTGGTGTCCTGCGCAGCTGCGTGCTGCTCCAGCCCCTGATCCGCCTCCTCCCGCCCCTGCTCCACCCCAGTCCCACCTCCACTCCACCCCTTCCCCAAAGCTCCCGCCCCTGCTCCGCCCTGCCCTGCCTCTCCCTGCCCCTGCCCGGTCCCAGCCTGACCCCCACTCCGCTGAGGAGTGCAGCAGGGCCGGGCCTGCATTCACCGGCGGCGGGAAGTACAGCGAATTCTGCAAAGGGTTAACAGCGAATTCTGCAAAGCCAACGGGTGCTGAAGGAGGAACAAGCAAAGCAAATAAGAACTCTCCTTTCGCATACATGCTTGCGGCATGCGATGAAGCACAGCACAGCAGGAGAAGGAACAGAGTGGTGTGCTGTAGCTGTGAGCTCGGTCCAATGGAACAGAGCGGGTTCCTTATTACTGTCTCCCCACCCCTCACTTGGCTGCTGTTTCATTAGCTTCCCTTTCCCTTTCTCTTTGAATCTAATTTATCGCTCTACTAAAGTATGTCCCCCCGTTTAATAGGAAGAGAAACCTGGCATTTTGCGGACTAATGGCTCAACAAATGGTCAGGAAGACTGGGGTATAGTAGACACAGCATGGATGCTGAACAGAAGTCCTCCGTTTTTAGAAGAAAACCATCAGAATAGCATCAGCTTGGCTTTGCGCCGAGCAGCCTCTCAATGTCAGTGGATGATGAGCTACTCTAAGTCCTGAAACTGAATAATGTGCAAAGAGCAGGAGGGTAACAGAATATTAGCTGGCATCCCTGGGGCATGCTGCACCAAAATATTTATATTTATATCAGCCCTCACTGGAAGGGGCTAAATCTGCCGGACCATAGAAGGACCTGACTGTAATGCTCTCATGGAGGAGGAGGGGTTTGTGTCTGAGGTGCCTTCATCATGCCCTATTCCTAAAGCTGTGGACTCTGGGCTTGGCTCACATTTGGAGGTAGCTGTTTATGACAGTGACAATCCACCTACAAGCACTCCTTGATGAGTGCAAACAAAACACTGATAAAAGTTGGGTCTCCATTAGCCTGGACGTTGGTCCCATTCTATATGCCCCAGAGACTGTTTCATGTTTTCCTTCTAAATGCTATATCCCAATGGACTGGCCCCCTGTAATGAGCACAAGGAATGGATGTTCCCAAGGAGAGAGCGCTGACATCTACATTAGAGATGTGATAATGGGAGGTTTTCATGGGGTATTGGCCACGATTTCCTTGGGAGAGTCACCTTGGTTACCATCATGTGAGACAGGGGAAAGGGAATGACCTCAGTGTATGATCTGGCTCATGTGGTGATGCAGAATGATGGGACATATTTAGGGTTGGGCCTCATTTGTCCCTCTCTTTAGCCTCAGTGCCAAGATGTCTTCTCTGGACTTCCACGTCTCAAAATATCATGAAAGTGGAATTGAAGGGAGGCCATTCACCAGTCCACATGTTGGAAGGCTCAAGGGACTGGAAATGGGAGATAATGATTTGAAGTAAACATGTCGAGAAATTTTCATCTCTAGGTCATCAGTTCAAAATCCAGATCAGGTTGATAGTGAGCAAAAGTTGTTACATTCTGATGGCTCTTTGGTGAACGCATTGGGAGTTTTCTGTTCAGTTCCTAGTGGGCACCTGCCCATATCATGAAAAGCCTCATCAGAGCTGGTATTAATTGCCCCCTTGTTGGCAATCTCGGCAGAGAGGCTACGGCATGCATGAGCTCAAACTGCCCTCTCAGTCCTCCAAGGGGTCCTTTACAGGTCAGAAGCACATTGGCAGCAAGCAGGATATATGGGAAGTCTGCATTAACACTACACATGTTCTGTGAATAAGCAGAAAAAGAGTTCAACTTCCAGGACTGACAGTCTAGTACCAAATTCATTCAAAAATATTCAAATAATGGAACCTTCCTGACTACTGGGTGGGAGCATGGGCAAAGAACACCAGCTCTTACTGCAATATTTATGGAGGTTGTACGTAATTTCTCTTCAAGTGAGGTTTTGTGAAACTGGTTTTTTAATATGTATTCCAAACCTAAATTGTGGGTTTAAACCACTTGATACTTTAAATGTAAATGTCTTTAAAACCGTGTGCTGTATGAAAGATTTGTAAAATGGGTATCTCTAAAATCTGTGATACAGTTATAACATTGCAATGAATAACTAGTAGAAGTGGTTCTTATTACGAGTAGAGTCAATTTAGTTGTGGAAGAAGGGCTCTATATAAAGTCTATGAGCCAAGAGAAGCTTAGCTTTCTAAATCTCTTGCTATGAATTATTGCATATCCCAGCATTAAGTCCCAAAGCTGATTTCCGTGTGCACTCCAAATTCCTCATGAAATCAGTGAGAGCTTGGGGCAAACAAGGAATTCAGATTTGGGCAGTTAGTCTTCAGAATGCTTTAAACATGGAAGACTTGACCATCGGTATTAAGACCTTTGTCTCTCTCTCTCGGCTCCTGGATGTCATTAACTTTGTCTCCATCACTGTTTCCAGTTGATATGTTTTCATCATTCTTCCATAGGTGGCATTAGTTGTCAGAAAGATGATCCTGTGTCTTGCAAGCAGGGCTTGCATGTCGATTCATCTGCCTCCAAAATTGCTTCTGGGGTTGTGCAAAAATTATCACATTATGACACTGCATTGTGACGTGATGACCCTGTGCATCATGGCATCAAGAAGGGATGGCATCACAACACGATAAATTGTTTGTTGGTAATATGAAGACATTTCATGATGATGTTGCATGATGCAGTGATTGCAAAAGGCTGCAGCCTTAATAACGTTAATGACATGTTTCTTCATGCACCTCTAGGTGGCAGAATGACTGAGCTTTTATTTAGAATTCATAGGTGAAATTCTCCAGCCTCACCTGTGTTATACAGAAAGTCTGACTAGATAATCTAATGGCCCCTTCTGACTTTAAAATCTATGTTTATATGAAAATCACCGCACGGCTAGTGCTGAGTGAATAACTCACAATAGAAAAAATATATTTAATTCAGTTCTTTCTCCTGATCATGAATGATCTACAAACCGACTGAATTTCATAAATCAGCTCATTGATGGTGATTATTCCATAAATGTTCAGTGCAAATATATTTCAGCCTCTGGGTTGCTTGTGAACGTTTGCAGTGAATATTGTTTTGATATTCATAATTTACTGTTTGGGTTGTTTGGATTAGACATAGTGCTCACATGGTATGTACCAGTTCTTCACTGGTTGATCCATCCTAACAAAGTCAGGTTTCTGGAGTGAATACTCATCACAACAAATTCAAAATCCACTTGTGGAGAATATTCTACAATATTCGCTTTAGGAACATTCCTGATGGTATATTTGTTTGCTAACGTATTGTGGAAAGCCATCGCAAACTGGGCACCAGCACAATCAAAACAAACCCACTAAAAAATCTGACCATAGAAAATTTTCTACCTAACTCCCCTCAGAAGGAGCCCAAGGTGACACAGAAATGCTGCCCATTGGTATGCACACTGTGGTATGTCATCCAGTAATAAACATGTTTCAAATGGGACAATAGACACAAGGATTCAATTTAGGATGATGAATGGATAGCACAGAATCTATGGAATTTCTGGAGGTCAATCCCGGGCTAGAGAGACACATTATACATCATTTTGAGACACCCAACCCTTATAGTGTTCTGTATTCTTGCATTCCACATTCATGAGAGAAGGAATCTCTAGAATTGAGACAGTAACTGAAAGACCTCAATCATTTAACTTGGAACTTCTAGCCTTGGGGTCATGCCCAGTGGAAACTGATCAGCAAGGCCTCGCTTTATCTGTACTTGGAGCATCTACTGTACTAAATAAGTCCCTGATAACTTTAACCCTCCAATCCAGAATATTAGCTGAATAAGGGCTGAAACCCACCAAGTCTATCTGTGTAGCATTGATGTATTGGCAAACATCCACTTTCTTTATATAGAATGGGGGACCTAATCCAAAGCCCACTGACGCTGGTGGAAAGTCTCCCATTGACTTCAATGTGAATTGGACCAGACCCTAGGTTTTGTGGCACCACGGTTGGCATTAAACCTCCCTCCTCGTTGGAAGTGCCGGCAGAGGAGGAGGACTGGAACTTTCCCCTTTTAGAGGTGGTCCCTTGAGATAAGGAGTGAGGCATAGTGGTGAGGTGGTTCTAATGCTGTGTGTGAGAAAGGCTGTTCTTCCTCTTCCTGTTTGATACTTGTTCTGCAGGGAGAGGATTTCAACATCTCGAGCTCTGTCTCAAGACCACCTTTCAGTATCGCTTCATTCACACCAAAATGTAAACGCAACAGTGTAAATTCTCAAAGGAGAAAAGCTGTGTGGGTTCTGATCTCATTGTTCCATTCTCCTCGCCCATCTTACACCTCTGATTTATTCGGGAAGCCTAGGAGCATGAACAGACGCCTGCTTCTATGCTGCACAGCACAACCTCTCGCAGTAGCAAGCTTTTTAAAAGGGTTATTCGATTAGACTCAGACAATGGAGTCATGGCGGTGTAGCAAGCCTGTTGTGCCCTGTGTGCTATTAAACAGCTACTACATTCCCTCCCAGAGGTGGCTGGATATAAGTGGTGTTGGTGGGGGTGGTTAAGTGAAACGACTTCTGTATATGTGTGTGTGTGTGTGTGTGTGTACACAATCTCTAAAGCGCTTTTTAATCCTTCAGCATGAAAGGCGCTATAGAAATGTAAGATAGTTTCACCATTACTTTTATCAATAGTACAATATTGCTCCCTCACTTACTTCATTATAGTCCCATTGCAACGCTACCGTTGTTACTTGGTCCATTTTAAAATAGATTGGAGTTTAGTTTTATCTTTTGCTGGGTTAGAAACCTCGCAGAGAGATCGAGCTACTATACTTCAGAGCTGCCGAACAAGCGTGTTTTATGCAGCCAAATAAAAGTTTGCTTCATCAACCACTGCAGAGTATAAACAACTGTCAGCCGTCTTAGGGAATAGACATCATTTTATTTAATTGCAAATTAAAAAACATAAACCACCTTAAACACAGAGCTAATGCCACATCAAATCAATACAATAATTGCACTCAGGCAATTTTAAGGCACACACAGCGCTCAGCACCTTGCATACTAAAATAAGTCAGTTATCAGAGCAATAGGCAAGCCTTATTATATATGGGAGGGTTGTGGAGAATGAGCACATTTTGTATTGTATGACTGACTTTCCCCCATGCTCTGGGATACATTTAATACAGAACTTGTGATTGAAAAGTTGTTAATGGCTCCTTTTGTACTTGTGAATTCTTGGTAAAATGAAAGTTGCTGGAATAAAACAAGAGATTTTCAATTCATACACAACCTCCAGCATCTCCCTTCACTGTCTGAGAATGAGTCATGTTGATTTATTGTTTTGTATGCTGTTGAAGTTTTTTTTTTTTTTTGTACACAGGGGGTTACATTTAAAAATAATTTTAAGTGATTGAGAGAAAGGTCTTGGAGACTGAAGTCCTCTGTCTGTCTGTCTATTTGTCTGTCTGTCTATGGCAGAGGTCCCCAAAGTGTAGGGTGTGGCGGAACATCCCAGGGGAGGAGGAGGGCACAGCAAGGCCCAGGCCAGTCCCCACGGGGGCGGGGAAGGAGCGCCACCCAGCCCCTCCTCACCACCAGCTCTGCTCTAGTCCCTGCCCGCAGCTGCGGCCCCGGCTCCCAGTCCCACTCCTGGCCCAGTCCCCAGCCTTGGTGCAGCTCTGCTCCTGGCCTGGGGTCGAGGCTGGGAGTAAAGCTGGGAGCAGAGCCGGACCTGGCCGCGGGCCTGGCTGTCACTCCGCTCCCGCCTCCACCCCTGGCTCCCGGCCCCAGACCCACCCCCAGCAGCCCTTACCCCTGTCCGTATCCATCCCCCCACCCCCCAGAGCTGCGGCCCCACTCCTGGCCCCGGCTCCAGGAGGGGCAGGGGGACACGGACAGGGGTAAAGCGGCCACGACCCTCAAACGTTTGGGGACCGCTGGTCTACAGGGAAAATACATCATAGCTAGAAACAGTGCAAGCTTGCTCCACCCCATCCCACTAGAGGGCCTTAACTGTGACTTGAGTGGATCACCTCTAGGAGCAAAGGAAAAGTTTTCATGAGTCATTCAATACCTATTATTCAAAAAACGCACCTTCCCGCTGACTCCCATGCTGCCCCTCATGCTTGGCAGGTGCTTCCCGTCAACATCCACAAAGTTACCTTCACATCCCTCCCCAACTCTCCTTTTCTTTCAAGCTACACAAAGCTTGACAACAGTTAGGCAGCTGGTGTGTGGAGGCCACTGCTTACCATGCGAACCAGTGTTGTCTCATTATTTCCTTGGGCTCCCCGTTGATCTGGAGCCACCTGTTGTCTCTTGTCTTATGCCTAGATTGTCAGTTCCTTTAATCTGTGTTCGTACAACGACTAGCCCAATGGGGTCCTGGCCCATGACTAGTGCTGCTAGGCACTATGGTAATATAAATAAATCATAATGCTTGGCCTTTCTGCTGAAACCACCAACAAAGGTGTCATTCATTGCTCTGATGTTTGTGAGGAGGACAGCTGTCCACCAGGAAGGAGTCTGAGACTCACATAGCTGTGAATCACTGTGGTTTGAGAAAGACTTCTCCAGACCTCAAGATCACTGGAAGTAACCTCACCTGACGGGGTCCAACAGCATCATCTTTATTTAAAGGAACACGACATATGGCATCTCAAGTAATATGGGGAGCTTAGACTTTTCGTGGCCTAGTCATGAAGGCCAGAGTCTTCCCCTGTAAACAAGGCCTGAGGTATAGACAGATGTGTAAGGTCCCCTGAGATACAGCTGTTTACAGGCAGATTACGAATGGATGGAACTAACTAATGTCTTTAGCCAGTTCCTGGAGTGATGAGAGAACATGCTTTGGATTCCCCAGTTGTCCACATCCTAAAGCCAACACATTGTTTTGCAGGACTGGCACTCTCTTTTTAAGACTGGCCCAGGACTGGAATAGCAGAAGATACTCTGGGACACATGTCTAACGTGCACTGGCAGAGCTGTGGGGAGTCCCCAGTTGGAATAGCAGTGGTGCTGCAGACCAGGACTGATGTGAGTTGGTACAGCTGGGGGAGCGGGGTGAGGAAGGACTGCAATGGCAGCAGCTGGTGCAAGGCAGGACGGGTGTGCATTGGTCGAGCTGTTTGAAAGCCCAGAAGTGGGTTACAAGGAAGATGTCTCAGGTCCCCGGATTCAGGTGCCCAGCATCTCTAAAAGAGATCTCTAAATCATGACTGGATCTCGGAAATCTATCCTTTCCTAGCCCTCACTAACCCAAGTTTTGGCCACCTTTTGACTTGACAACTGCAACTTTGATCCGTGATCATGGAGGGAGTAACGCTCTCTCAGGCAGCGAGGGCCACGCCCATGAACAACTCTGAATATCAAGACAGAGCCCATGAACTACTAGACTTTGCATTCAGTGGAGAGCCTTGAACCACTCTCAAAACCTTACAACACCCTTCCTTCCATGCAATAAAGCCTATCAGCGATAGCTCACTTCCCCCTTGCATTGCACCAAAAATCACCCAGATATTTCTGTATCAGGGTCTTGGAAACCTCTGGTATATCAAAATTGGAAAAAACCACATGGGATGCATTTAAAACTCATTTTATTGTAACCAGTGAACTATAAAACTATGAACAAATTAAACTTTCCTAGATTCAGAAACACACTGCACAGTACTTGTGTTGGGGTCTAACTGACCCCCGGATCAGACATATTTTTTAAAAAGCTACACACTATACAAGTGCTGGGGTCTAACTGACCCCGTGTTTAGACTATGACACTAGATAGCAACAGCAACCAGACAAAGGGCGCAAACACAGCAAAGTGGCAATAAATGGCCTACTACTTTGGACAAATGGAGCAAACAGGTGACATATGTTCTGCACATACAAAGTTTTCACACTTTGCATATTTTGTATGTGTTCTTCTGTCTTGTTTTCTAGAACATTGTTCCCGTTCCTTAGTCTATGGGTCAGTATCCAGCACACCGGACACTGTTTCCCATGGGCCCTGAGGCAAGGCTGCAAAAATGTTCCTATCCTGCACCAGGAGTTTCACCATTTCTGTCCCCAGGTCCCTGGGAAACACCCGACTCCTACTCAAAGATTTATTGTGCCGTGTGTGATTCAACAACATCCAAACAACATATGCATTCAGACATGCAATGTGCATGTGCAATGCTTGTCTTTGCCCCAGCAACAGGGAGTCTTTTCCCCAGCAATGGCATCAATCAGCAAGTGTATCTGACAATGGTGGTTTCCTCAGAAACTCTTCCTAGCAAGTGCAAGCTTCCCAGAAAATCAATCTGACAGCGTTATCTTCAAAGAAACTCAATTTGCTAGCTTGTGATGATACATGAGAACAAAGTTATTGGGGGGTCACAGATCCCCAGGACCCTTTGGGTGCATTTTTTTGAAAACTGAAAACCACTGAAACTCTGGTGATAAAAACAATACTGAAAGATTCCAATAATGGTATCATAACTGCTCCCTCAAACTAAAAACAATCTGCTGCTGGACTGCCTGAATAATTAGGTTTGATACAGGAGTGGGTGGGTGAGATTCTGTGGCCTGCGTTGTGCAGGAGGTCAGACTAGATCAGGGTTTCTCAAACAGGGGCCGCCGCTTGTGTAGGGAAAGCCCCTGGTGGGCCGGGCCGGTTTGTTTACCTGCCCCGTCTGCAGGTCCGGCCGATCGCGGCTCCCAGTGGCCGCGGTTCGCTGCTCCAGGCCAATGGGAGCTGCTGGAAGTGGCGCGGGCCGAGGGACGTACTGGCCGCCGCTTCCAGCAGATCCCATTGGCCCGGAGCAGTGATCCGCGGCCAGTGGGAGCCGCGATCAGCCGGACCTGCAGACGGGGCAGGTAAACAAACCCGCCCGGCCCGCCAGGGGCTTTCCCTACACAAGCGGCGACTCCTGTTTGAGAAACCCTGGACTAGATGATCATAATGGTCCCTTCTGACCTTAAAGTCTATGATTCTATGAATTAATTGAGGGTCTGACTGACCCCAGTACGGTTTGAGTGACTTTTTTTTGCTATACTAAAACAGCAACAAGGATGCCAACAAAACCAATGCTAACAGCTGGCCTCATCGTAGTTTGCGACTATGTAAAGAAAGAAGAGGCAGTGGTTTGCCTATCATGTTTGATTTAATTTTTTTTATGTTTTTATGTTCAGGGTCCAAGAGACTGCCAAAGAACTTGGAAATGTAGTACTTTCATTGACTAAGCTTGAAAGGTCTAACTGAACCACTATCTTTTTAGTGACTTCTTTTGCTACATGAAAACCACAAGAGGCCGGATGATAAAACCAGTGTGGACTGACCTCATCCTAGTTTGAGAATACTTAATGTTGGAAGAAGGACAGGTTTGGCACAGAAATTTGTATTTACATTTTTGTGGACTTTGGAGTCAGATAGATACCAGGACATTAGGAGGGTTAAAAAAAAAATCCACCTCATAGCAAGTCTACACTATCGTCTGCTATATTGCTCATCTTAACCTAGCTGTCTGCCTAGCCTAGATTGTGAGCAAATTGAGAGACTGTGTCATCTGCATTGTAGAAAAGCAAGCAGGTGAGCAGTGAGAAAGAGAGGCAGAAGGCATTTCAGCTACCTTGCTAGTCACCTCTTGCTTCTTTCCTGCATATCGAAGAGGTGACACTTTTGAAGAAAGGCTGGTGCTTGCCTATTCAGACTGAAGCGTTCAGCCTTGGAAGAACCCAATCTCCACTCCTTTTCCTCATAGCCAGAGAGTGAGCACCACTTTTGGGACTAGAGGTCTGAGTGGAGGCGTGGCTGATAGCTGTTTCCATAATACAGAGGTAAATTAAGCTCAGGATCTCATTTGAGGATCTCCCTTTTGTTGTACCCAGTTGCATTTTGAGATCTCTTGTTGCCTTTTAGGCTGCTGTGTTGAAGGAGACGCTTGCTGTGATATGTAGCACTTACGGATAAGGAAGATGATAGTAGCTGCAAGTTTTATACTCCATGGATGCCTCTTAAAGGAAGAAATTGTTTTGCTTCCCCCTGTCTCAAATGCTCCTCCCATACCCAGATCTCTCTCATCTCTCTCCTCTGATCCCTCTCTCTCAGCAAACTTCTCATTGGCAAGGACAGTAAAAGGGCAGGTCTGTCATTGAAACTGTGGATTGGTAGCTTTCACAGCTGTGCTGCTGCTTTTGATCCAAAGATTTATCTAACGCTGTAGCTTTTTTTTCTCTTTTCATAAATAAAGCTTTAGAAGTGCTTAGTGCAAATACCCGGATTCAGCGACGAAGCTCTCATCCCATCGGTCTGTTTTTCATACAGCTCTTGCCTTTATTTTGCCCTCTGTTTGCTCTTCCTACTTCTGTTCTTTCGCTGCTATTACCAGGAGGTTAGAGTTGGAGAACAGCTCACAGTGATGGACTATGTGTAGAGCTTTGCAGACCTCACACCATAACCTTTGCTCTGAACTTAGTGCAACATCTTGCAGCCACCTGGGGGAACAAATCCCATCTCAGTAGGGACCAGTCTCCTGTACCTCTCCACGAACCGGCACAGCAGGGGAATTTGTGACAACCACTAAGAGAGAATCAAAGGGAGACTAAAGAGGTTGAGCCTGAGATGATCTTTGTGGGCAGTACCATATTACAATAAAGCAGACCGTCCTTCCCTATGATGACTGTAAGCGTAGCCTGTGTCTCTCCATGTCTACTTTCTAAGGGCTCTTTTTCACTTGGGTGTCCTGATCTCAGAACCTGGCTATTGCATTCAGCCTAATATTAATACTTTGCTTTTGTATTGCACTTTTTAGCTATAGATCTCAAAGTGCTTTGTAAAGATGGCTGTGAACATCTCCATTTGTAAGACACAATGAGCTTAAATGGGTCACCTCGCAGGTCAGTGGCAATAGACCACAGGTCTCCTGAATCTCTATTCCACGTCCTAGCCAGTGGCCGCCCTGCCTCCTCAAATCCTAATAGCCTTCTTTCACTTTCTGTTTGTAGCTATAGCTACTAGGTCCAGACTGGGGGAGCTGCCATTGAAAGGGAAGATGACATTGAGCTATACCATAAGAAAGCAAGACATGACAACTTGCTGCAAGCAGAGATTTATGGGGGGTGAAAGTATTACCAAGCAAGCAAGAGGCACACATAAAAAGTCCCAGAGGCATTTGGCAGTAGGCCCTGGGCTCTTCTCCTAAGCCCCTGTCACCCTACACCTTGCATTGGTGGTACCATATAATGATAGAAGCAGGTATCCGTCCGATACCTGAGAGATGTTAAAAAGGAGTCATCAATTAGCTCTGGATACCAGTGTTATGTAATAGGAAACGTACAGCTATGCAAGGAGCTATTTGACAGAGAAAATATAGCACGAGGTCAAACACTGGGACCGCTGCAGGGCTCCAGTAGTGACTATTTCAGTCCCCTTTGCCATGCTAAGCCTCTCGGATACAATATCATCTATCACTCCAGCTCGCGACGATGGCCAAAGAGAATGCCTCCCCACATTAGCGGCTGGTGTCTTGTTTGGAAACAGACAAGATGCTTTTTCCATTAGGATTGAGTGATAGGTGGCAGCGACCATTCTGTAACCCAAGCCAGGTTCGCCTTAGTTCAGAAAATTAGGCCACTTGTTTCTTAGCAGTGGGAGGGGTGTTCACGGAGGGGGAAGGTGGCACTGGGTATACTCTGATCAAGGAGGCTGCCCTGTAGAACCCAGCCATCTGCCCCCGCTGATCTGGAAGGCTTACAGGTCAGCATATGAATCTTGTACTAGCCAAAAAGCCACGAGACAGCAAGAGGAGCAAATTTCAACCTGGGTGACTCTGGAGAGCATCTTTTTATGAGCCTGTGTACCAATGGAAAATGCCGCCCATCAGCATTATTTAAGCATTAAGAGAGCTATAATTGGAGACTAACGTGTCCTCATCATAGTTGACCTTATTTATGGAGGAGCTGACATCTGAATGTCAAATTTGCATCAGTGACTTTTCTCCCCTAATAACCACTTTAATATGTAAATAACTGCATTTGCAAAAGAATAAAAATAAATAAAAGAGCTATTTTGGTTATCTCTGGGAAGATTTGTGTTTGCTGTGACTGTGGGGACTGGGCTGAGATGAGGCTCTGCCACTTAATCAGGAAGAAAGTGAGAAAGAAAGACATTTACGGATGCAGGGATATGTGAATTCTGAATTGTAAATAACCTGCAGTGCAATCTTAGGCAAGAAGAGAGTATAAAGCACATTACAGAGCCATTTGCAGTTCTTTGTTCAGGCATACAGTTATTTTGCTAAATCGTCTGTTCATGGGTATATGTTTTTCCATCCTGGCTAGGTAGCAATCCCAATCCCTGGAGTGAAAAAGATTTACAAAATACCTGAAATCACACATTCATGTGCAGACTCAAGCTATTCATGGAGCCATGAATCTCAAGAGTAAGGCATTGGGAGGGGGAGAAGTGAGAGAACAAACTTTGTGGTGGGTGATGTTGCTAAGGAATTATGCATTGTTGAGAATAAACAGAACCACTGTAGCTTGCCATGCTTTGGGCATAGGGCCTAATAAATGTGCTATTACTGCAATATGGCTGGTCGTTCCACAAGGTAGGATTTATGTTAGTGCGGGGCACCAGACTTATTACTGCCATAAAGACAAGAGAAAGATACAAGACTTAACCCCCTGGCATGGGGGTCTGAGTCTCGCCCAGCAGGATATGCCAATAGAAGTTCCTTGTATCTGAAAGGAAGAGGGACTGCTGTGCTCATCTGAACTTGGTTAATCCTAAAGGGAATGGAGAGATGTATTAGCCGGTACAGTGAGACAAGCGACTGTTAGTCTTAAAGATGCCACAGGACCCTCTGTGACTTCACCCTGCTATTCACAAACACCTTATCCACTCAGTTCACATGAGCTAGAGTGGGGAGATGTCAAAGGACCTGCTGGGAAGCTCATTCATGGAACTGAAACCTGTCAACATGTGATAAATTGTATTAGTCTATGTTTAGCATTCAGAGTATCATTTGCAGTTGTTCACATCTGGGTCTTAAAACGTAAAGGAGAATGTGAGGCTTCTTTAGATGGGCCCTGAGAGCCCCGGAGAAACATGCCTGCTATCTCCAGAATCAGAGTAGCAGCCGTGTTAGTCTGTATCCGCAAAAATAACAGGAGTACTTGTGGCACCTAAGGTGCCACAAGTACTCCTGTTATCTCCAGAATGTTTGCTGCTTAACCTCAGTCAGTGCAACAGTTTATGCTGGTGCCCAAATACAATGCAGAATAAAGGACCATTGTAGTTAAAATCTGCAGCTTGTCAGGTACAAAGCTGTCCATTCACAAATGGCTCCATCCCATGTTCATCAGTGTATCATCTAAATAGCTTAGTTCAGCTCTGCTGGTGTTGGCTTTAGGATTATCTTACTAAGGATCAGAACCCTACACCCAGACTGTGGGGAACTTTGAATCCAGATCTGGATCCACACTTCATGGCTTGGGTCATTCTCTAAAACCAACTCCTTATTGCAACAAAAAGGTCTGCACCACCGCCAGCAGAAGACGCTTCTTTCACACACAGCCCCCAACCAGTGTTTCTCAACATTCCTTTGGAGAGACAAACTCCAGGGATCAAGGGGAGTTCAGGCTCCATGGTCCATTTAATCCTTGGCTTCTTTGCTGGCTTTGATTGTGTTGGTGGAATTAGAGATACATACACCTGGTCACCAAACAGAGACAAAAGAATTACCAAAAACAACCAGTATGAGTCATGTAAAAAGCAACAGAGGGTCCTGTGGCACCTTTAAGACTAACAGAAGTATTGGAGCATAAGCTTTCGTGGGTGAATGCCCACTTCATCAGATGCAAGTGAGTCATGACACCCACCAGATAATAGAGCTATTCTATCTGTATTGACTCAGGCCACGTGGTGACCCAGAAGTAACAGACTCCTTTATCTCATTCTCTATCCAGTTCCTCAGTTTTGGACAATTTTAGAGCAGAGATACAAACAAGTAGAGAAAAGTGATAGTTCTACATATATCATTCTGTAGATCCCCTGCTCTGTACCCAGAAGATATGAATTTAAGTACAAATCAGACCCAGACAAGAAAATAAAATAATCATGGTATAACCGTGTTGTTGGGGCAGCTACTCTGTGTTGTCATTCAGGGCACAACTCACCCAGCTGTGGGTCTCTGCTGGTGTGTCTCTGCTTCTCTGAGGTCCAGAGGTCCTTCCGCCCAAAGCATCCTTCAGTTCTACTTCTGGGCCACTAAGTTTCAGAGGTACAAAGATGGACCTCTGGAACAAAACAAACGCAACTCAAAAACAGGGTTGTCCCTCGAACCTTCAGTGAAGCTCCACCCTTCTATTGAGGGCTTGTCTCCCAAACAGTCCAGGCTTCCACTGGTTTCCCCCTGGGGTCTGGTCTCCTCTTCGGGGGGGGGGGGGGGGAGGGGGGGTGATCCAGCTGGCTAGCAAGCTCTCTCTCAGGACTGTAACCAGGCTTCTCTCCCATCAAGAGAAGCTGAGCTCTGTCAGAGGCTAGTTCTCCCCCTTTTCTCCATGTCTGACATTGGCTGCCTCTTTTGCAGGTAGCAGATGGATCCATAGGCATATCTTAACTCCCTCATTGCCAGTGTGGGGCCTTTCTGGCCCAGCTTACATGGCAATGTTAAGGGAACTGCCATGATGGCTGAAGAAGCCAGAGCACTGGAAGAGATTAACACTTCTTTCTTTCTTTCTTTCTTTCTTTCTTTCTTTCTTTCTTTCTTTCTTTCTTTCTTTCTTTCTTTCTTTCTTTCTTTCTTTCTCTCGCAAGAACAAATTGCTTTATCAGGTTAGTTATGAAACCAATTCCAATAAAATGTCTCCATGAATTCCAAGAGGGATGTTGATAAACTGGAATTGACATTCAAGATGCAGCAAGATGCTGTGATAAAGACTATGCAGATTTTGTCCATAGCGTACAATAAAACTTTTATTGTAAAGCACCTTTTATGTAAGCTGGATCACAAAACATTTTCTAGAATTAAATTAATGCCAGACAATATATGGCATAAATTACAGAAAACAGTGGTCGTAAAGACATTGTATGGTGAATAAATTTAAGCAGTTAGAAGATTGATCGCAGAGGATGAGTCAAATTAAGAGGTAGAGTCAAGGGAGAACAGGAAATATACATTTTAAAATGAGAATTGAAAAGAAATGGAGAGTTGATGAGGCGGAGAGATACAAGAGACTGTTCATTACAAATGGCAGGAGATACAAAGAAGAAGTAGGGCTCTTGCGCTGAAACTGTTGGGGGATGAAGAAGACGAGAGGAAGTAGATCTAGATGGGTGAAGGGAATAGGGAAGAGACAAGGTCCATGACGTTGGGTGTAGCATGTTCCTACTGATGAAGTTCCCAGATATTTAATATTGACAAAGTGGAGCCCATTTTAAACTAGTCAACAAAGGCCTTTGAAATGCTGCTCACCTGAGCAAGCCCCCTAGCAGTTGGTGGCCGACAATAATGGAGTGGACGGTAACATGACATTAGATACCAAAGATTCTCAAAGATGCACGCACCTATCCTCTGGGTGATAATATTCAGTGTGTGCATGCACACTAGGTATTTGTGCTAGCCTTTGGGCATCTGGATGCCTAACTAGCCAGGTGTATGTGCAGATTTCCACAAGTACAACAGGCATCTGACAAAATTTATTAGCAGTGTGCAGAAGTACGTGTGTGCAACTGTGAATGTCCATCTTTGGAAATCTGCCTCTGCCTGTCATTTCTCCCCGTGATAGTGGGTATGTGGAACAAAATGTCCTTCTAGGTACCAGGTATTAAAAGAGGCAGTAAGTGATGGAACATTTCTGAATTTAATCACCCAACATTTGGTGTCTTTGCCTGACTTTTTATCCTTGGATGGAGAGCTGAGATTATGTATAATTATATCCTTTGGCACAAAGGGGTCACATAGTTGGCTTAAACAGCCAGCTGGCATACCCCCTGGCATAGACTCTATGCCATCTTCCTCCCAGACCCTAGCATAGGGAGTGTGTCAGGAATGGGTGGAGGCCTGGCCAGGGCAGCCGTACCCTGGCAGTCCCTGGCTAGCAGATGGTCCTTTGGGGATCTTTGTGACTGAGGTGTAGTTTACAGCAGCTGCTGGCTCTAACTGGCCTCAGGTTTGGAGAACAACTTCCATCCCCTTTGTGCCCCCTCACCTTTGCTGTGCCCAGGGGAGACAGGGTGCAGAAGAGGACTGAGCCCAGACTTACACAGCAGCACCACAAACATAACATATTTTTGCGGGTCATGGAACCATCGCAGTAGAGATGGCAAATATCCGTTAGGTCATTCAGTCCATACTCCTGCCAGTGCAAGTTACCTCCATCAAGCACTGCATTCTGCAGGGTGGATTCCATGGAGTAACACTGCAGTACATGACGAATTTCCTGTATGTGTGTGTTCTGTTGCTTTGTGCCGTCTAGTTTTAAATGAACAAGCTTGGGAGACTATTTTACAGTTGCACAGGTCTCAGATGTATTCAAAGTAAGGGCAGAACTGCAAGATCAGCTACCAGAGAGTCCATATTATTTATTAATAATTGTTTACCATAGAGTTGGTCAATTTTTTTAAAATCAGAAATCTTTGGAAACAAAATTTGCTGGTGAAATGTTACTTTTTTGATGAAATTGGAAAACAGAAATTAGCTTCTCTTTGGTTTTTAGGTTTATTGTTTTTCTCCCTCTCATCCTTTCCCCCCCTTTTCTCACCTTTTTTCTGTGACAAAATGAGAAAAAAGGGGAAAGGAAGAAAAAGGGGGTTGAGGAGTATGGAAAACTGAACCCCACCCCAAGAAACACGAAAAAAGTCAAAGCTGAAAGTTTTTGATAGACATTTTTATGAAAAAATTCAAAATGACTTCAATGTTCTTTTGCGATTTGGTTTTTCCTGTTGTCCACCATCTTCAGATTAGCACCATGTGAACTGCAGAGAGACAGGGTCCCCTAACGCAGCCTAGGCATGGAGAGAATTCAGAAAGGAGTGCAGCGAAGTTCATTTGCTTGCTTATCCCATTGACCCTCGCCCGCAGAAACACTGAGCCGATGGAGCTATGGGGAACATTTGCAAAGTGAAATGATTGGCCTTTGAACTGATTTCCATCTATAGTCTCACCAAACATAAGAACGGCCATACTGGGTCAGACCAAAGGTCCATCAAGCTCAGTATCGTGTCCTCTGACAGTGGCCAATGGCAGGTGCCCCAGAGGAAATGAACAGCACAGGTTATCTAAATGCAAGCAGCGCTCTTTTGAAAATAGTGGCCATACTGGTGAATCAAGCCCCTTGTATTTAATATTTTTGTCCATGGAAATGTATCCTTGTAATAATTACATTACAATAAAAACTGCTTAGAAATGGGTTAGTTTAGTTCAACAGCTGCATTGCTGGATTTGTAGCTAGCAACATTAGTCACATGTATCGATTGCCTTCACCTTGTACAAATGACGGGAGTGGAAGTGAAATTATTTATATTTCATCATGCCAAAGAGACTGAATCGGCACACATGGCCTGAGAGGGGAATTTGGGGACTACAGGACTGGAAAGGGAAGGAAATATAGATACAAATACAAATGATCTGTTTACAATATAAAAACGTTGTAAATAAATAACTCCTGCCATGCAATCTGATTTATGAAGCTTGTGAAGAAGCCACAGAGCTAGGGGATATGAAATAAATGAAAACTTATTGTTTGAGCCTCTGCAGAAGTAAAATGAAAGGCCTGCAATCTGGAGACGCACACCTTCAGCAGAGCTGCTTAGCAGCAACGCCTAACATGGACCGTCTGTGCTTTGAAGGAGTCACTAGTTGAAACCTCTTGGAGAAAGAGGAACCATGCATGAGTCTGTGTCGGTATGGAATAGGTGATAGTAATGGGAGGCCAATAGATGTCATGCAGCATTAGAGGATACAGAGTTAAACTGAAGTTCGTTTTGCTTGTCAGCTGTTCAGTGGCAGTCCAAGCCCCTAGAGCAGTTGATATCTTCTTTATTTGTACGGCAGTAGCACTCAGGAGACCCAGGCATAGACCAGGACCCCGTTGTGCTAGGTACTGTACAAACACAGAACAAAAAGATGGTCCCTGCCCCAAAGACCTTACAGTCTGTTTTTTGTAGGCATCATGGTAAGGGACAGCATCCTTCTTCAGTGATGCTCCTTCTCTCAGTAAAGTAGGTTCTAATGTCTCTTGCCGCATGTGAGCTATTCCTGAGCACATAATTGCTGTAGTGTGTGCGTATACAGCCATTGCACCGATAGGGTCTTATGCTGATCCAAGCACATTTTAGACCCTGATTCAGCAAAGCACCTAAACATGGGTTTTCCTTTACTGGACTCAAACCTGATTTACACTGGTGTGAGAAAGTGGGGGATCAGACCCTGGGTATCGAGCGACTGGCTTTATAAACCATTGTAGAATTCCCTAAGTACAACACTCCATAGAAATAAAACAATATTCCATTATAGTTTTGTCTTGTTGCTGCATGATCATCTCCACTCATCCACAGAGACGCTGTCAAAGCTGTCAAAGAAACTCCCCTTTGAAACTGAGTTTCTCCAGCAGAACCTACATATGATTGTCCGGAAGGGATTTGGGTCCTGACTTTCAGAGGAGCTGAGCACCTAAAATTCCAGATAATCAATGAGAGCCTTGATAATCAGCTCCTTTGTGCTGAGCCAGCCATGCAGCAAGTGGTACTGATGGCTAGAGATGTGGGAACCAGGTTGCATGAATTAAAGAGACCCCTGAATCTTCACAAAATCCCACACAAACTTTTTTTGCACATTCTGATATATTTGGAGAAGTGCTTTTCACTTCCAGTTTTCACCCAGAATTGGAACAAACAACTACAACAAGGAATGCCAAAATACCATGAGATAGGCTGTTCTCCTTACAGTGTATTTTAACTGAGACTTGAAGCAGAGGTCATGGAAATCGCACGAGAAAGTTTGCTTTTGTGCAAATGTCAGCCTGGTTTTGCAGATTTCAGAGGTTCAAACAGCTCATATAAGCTTCTGATAAATATCCACATTTTGTAACGGTTATCTGTAGTGATTTGAATGCAAACCATTTTGAGCATTGCCCATTGATTCTCAGGGCCGGTGGTCATGGGACTTGTTCTGGAGCTAAACAACCAGGGTGCTTTAGTAGGGTCTTAAGAAACTGTATGGAGTAATTGCACACATTTCCACGCTGAGTAGAATGGCTCTGGCTCTTTAGTGTAATATGTGGTACCATTCTGATTTCTGAGGCATTCAGGACACAGCCTCCTCCTGACACATTGCTTTGTTTTCATCCATGAGGGATGCAACAGAACATGCATGTTGTTGATACTCACCAGCTATGTCTTCTCATCCACTTTGTTAAATTTCAACACCTCACCCTACAGAAATGGCGGGGTACCTCAAAATAGCTGAACAACCTGCTACAATCTCACAGCAAGTTTTCATCTGGAGAATTCTATATGTCCACACTGCTCTGTCTATATCTGATTTAAGGCATTATCCCAAGAAGCACTGAATGCCTGCTGACTTTAATGGGATGTGTGGTGCACTTCGTGGACTCTATGTTTTGATGGGGCAGGGGCTTTCTCTTCTCATGGACTTATAGACTTTAAAGCCAGAAGGGACCATCATGATCATCTAGTCTGACCTCCTGCCCATTGCAGGCCACAGAACCTCGCTCACCCACTGCTGTAATAGGCCCCTAACCTCTGGCTGAGTTACTGAAGTCCTCGAATCATGATTTAAAGATTTCAAGTTACAGAGAATCCGCCATTTACTCTAGTTTAAACCTGCAAGTGATCTGTGCTCCATGCTGCAGACGAAGAACACCCCCGCCCCCCCGCAGGATCTCTGCTAATTTGACCCAGGGGAAAATTCATTCCCAACCACTAATATAGGAGTCAGTTGGACTCTGAGCACTTCAGCAAGACCCAACAGCTAGAAACCTTGGAAATAATTCTCTGTAATAACTCTGAGCCCTCCCTATCTAGTGTCCCATCACTAGCCATGGGGGATATTTGCTACTAGCAGTTGCAGATCGGCTACATGTCATTGTAGGCAGTCTCATCATACCATCCCCTCCATAAATTTATCAGACTTGAAGCCAGTTAGGTTTTTGTCCCACTGCTCCCTTTGGAAGGCTGTTCCAGAACTTTGCTCTTCTGCTGGTTAGAAACCTTTGTCTAATTTCAAGCCAAAACTTGTTGATGGCCAGTTTACAGCCATTTGTTCTTGTGTCAGTGTTAATAATAAGTGCCAGAATATGATGGAACCATCCCCGCAATTCTGGTGCTGAGCAGTAAGGCGTGGTCATTCCCCTGGTGAAAGTGTGGTGTGATGGGATGGTAATTATGTATCCATATTATATTTACCTTAACAGATAATGTACATCTGTTATTTGTGTCCCTGTATCACAGCTATTGGGGTGAAAAGGACCATATGGGACAACATTTTCCCCTTTTAAAATCAGTTATTATTATCTTTTATTTCTGTTTTATGATATCCATTGTCTGCTCTGTATTCATAACCCTGTAATTGCTTTAACTTTTGGGGATCAGGTTTTTTTTACCTCCCATTTACACAAGATGCCCCAGGGAAGGCGGGGTGGTCCCTGGCTCTAATTCTGCCCATGACCCAATGCAAAGGTGCATCTTCATCCGGCAAGTTCCCAGACACAAACCAATGAATTTCTGACTTTCATTATTTGCTGTAAAAGTCTATGAATTGAAAATATAAAGGGGCTGTTCATCAAAAACGCTAAGAGTTGTTAAATCAGTGAACTATGCAATTACACATTTGTTCCTATTAGGTCTTGAAAATGTGAAAACCTTGTGTGTAGTAACTGTGCAGTACATATTTCGTTCACATAACAATCCTGAAGGCTCGGCAGCATCCCTTCATATATATCTATAACTTGAAAGAGTTACCCTCAAAATGACAGTGCTCGTTGGTTTGGTGATACTAGAGACCCGGGTTTAGGAATGTCCTTCCATGACCACTGCAGAAATAGGTTCTGTCCAGCTGCTCGTATGGCCCCATCACTGGCCTATTTGAGCACCTCGCAATCATTCATGGATTTACCCTCACGACATCTTGGTGTGGTAGAGAAGAGCTGTTATCCCCATTGTACAGATGGGAACAGAGACAGGGTAAGTAGGTGACTAAACCCAAAGAAGTCTATGGCGGAACTGGAAAATGAGCCCCAGTCTCTTGAGTCCCAGTCCAGTGCCTCACCCACAGGGCCATCCTTCCTATGAGACGCTTGGCTTAAGGTTGGTAGCCACATCGCTCTTCTGTGGCCACCCAAATTGGAGAGATATTGTTGCCAGCTGTAATGGTGAGGGTCTGTGCTCTGCTTCTTAAGCTAGAAGGTATGAGATGGCTCTTATAGGAGTACAGCAGGGAGGTGTTTGCATCAGCGTTGGGAGCATCATGTATGTTCCGCTGCTTGACCTGGGAAAGCAGGGATAGCATGAGTCACCCTGCCCCCTCCCCAACACACCGTTGATGAATGGATTGAAGAATCCCTCCCCCTCCACTTCTGGGACTGAAATTATCCTCTCTCTGCCCCTTTTAGTTTTATTTTCTTTTAATTTGCTTTCTCTCCATTTCCCCCCAAACTTTTTTATTTTTGCCCCCATTTTTTTAAACCATTTTGCACTTTTTTCAAATGTATTCCTACCTTCCCCCAACGGTTCCCCTTCTTCCAGCCTTTTCCCCAACGTTCTGATCACTTTTTTTTAAACCTTTAAAAAACCTTTACAAGTGCTAAACCACTTTGGGGGCAGGAACTGTGCCTTCCTGTGTGTTTGCACAGGTTCCAGCACCGCAGGGCCTGGGGATGGATTCTTAAGGGGCCTGGTCTACTTTGGTTGTTTCAAAGCCCAGATGAGGCACACAGAAAAGATTATTCCAGGACATTACAATGAGGGGATAGTCATAGGCCAAATCAGCAAGACCCCAGGCTGACACTCCCCATCATGGCAGGCTGTTTTCTAGCACATTTATATATGCGTGCAAAGTTTGATGCTTGGATGCTGATCAACAGTTGTTTGGCAGTCATGTGATTAATTGGAAGGGAGTCCCAGTGAAAGAACATCGCTGCCATGGCATATGCAGGCTCCCTCATAGGGGAAAATGACTCATGCAAATGAAGTTATATTTTCCATGACAGCTGCACGGAGCCGACTCTTCTATGGGCATCCCAGGTAGAGCTCTTTAATCTCACTGCCCTTTTCAAAATTTGTGAGCGCTGCCACGGTTATTGCAAATAACAAATGGAACCAGTTCTCCACAAGCAGGTTTTCTGAACTGAATTCCTCCAGCCGTGACCCACCACCGCGCTGATTCTATTGTATTGGAAGCAAAACAACACCAGACGAGCATTTTGCATCACAATCAGTCTTTAGCTGGAATCAATTAACTTGACCGGGACTGTGAGATGGCTTGAGTGTGGAGTGCATGTGCATTCACTTGTTTGTGTATGCACATGAGCAGATATGCGTGCAAAATCCATCTATCATCCTGGCTGGCCTCAGAACACTGGATGATTGAAAACAGCAGGACGATGTGTAAATGAGCCACATGTAATTGTGTTAACTGACCTGCCTTTTGTGTAGTCATTGTGCAAAGTGGGTGTACAAATAACACCGGTCTGAGCCAGTAGCATTTTACACCTACTTTGCCTGGTGCAAATGACAGTGCAAGGTGCAGAACAGCAGATAATCAAACCCAGGAGCCATAGGCTCATCGATGTTACAAGAGGGAAAAAGACCGGTTAGATCAGTAAGTGCAACTACACAAAGTGAGATAAGCCTTGTAGAGCTGTCTATTGCATGATGTGAGTAATACCCCAGCTTTCCCATGCAGCCTATTGGGACAGGATTGTTTTGGCACTTCTCCACACAGCACGACTTAAACCCATGAGTGTATCAGTGCATAGGGACTGAGGCACCAGCCCCAGAATGGCCAGCAGTTTTGCTTGAAGTAAAAGGGTTGGAGTGGTGTAATCAGCACGCAGGCTCACCCGGCGGCGCCTCCTGCTGGTCGTCTCGGGAATTAGCTCACCAGTCATCGGAGCACCCTCTGCAGGCCAGGTGTCCTGCCTGTCCTTGGCCCCTGTGTCCCTCCTGGACCCCGGTGCCCTTGTCTTGGGTGCTGCCCCCCTGGCAGTACCCCACTCTCTCTGGGTCTCCCCACCCAGGGGAACCCCCACCCCCTATCCCTATGTCACGTCAGTCATGGCTACTGCCAGTCACCATCTAGCCCCCGCGCCCTGGGGCGGACTGCAGTCTATCAGCCAATCATCACAGGCAAGAAGGGGTTTGGACTAGCTGCCTTTACTCACCCTCAGGCTGCCCCTCTGCAACCCCAATACCTATGTGGGTCTAGGACCAGGCCCTGCAGCCCGGGGCGTTGCTAGCCTAGGGCTTCCCAGCCCCCAAGGCCTTTCCCCAGACCTGCCTCACTCTAGGTCCCCAGGTGAGGTCCCCAGCGGCCGGCCGGCCGGTCGGTCTCTCTCTCTCCTGTCAGAGGGAGACTCCTCAGCTTCTGGCTGCCCTGGTCTTCTTATAAGGCCGAGTTGCTCAGTTTGGGGCGTGGCCCCAGCTGCAGCCACTTCTGCCAATCAGCCGGGGTTTTGCTCCCTTCCACAGCCCCAGCCCTCTGCAGGGCTTTTCCAACCCCTTCAGGGCTGGAGCGGGTGTTCACCCCGCTACAAGTGGTTTTCAAAGATAAGGGACTACGAAGTCAGATGGAGAGGACCAGCTGAACAGGCCAGCTGCCAAACCTGTACCTTCCTGACCATACTAGGTAGAAACTGTCATTGACAGCAAGCACTGATTCAGCATGTGCCAAGCTAAAAACCTCAAACCAGGACAACCAATGCTTATCAAATGCCTGGGATGGCTCTTGTGTGTGGATGCAAAAGGGCTGTTCTTAGGTCTGATGGGGTTTATGCAAGCAATATGCAACTCCCTGGGCAGAGTGGAGGCGTGTGCACAATGGTGCACATTCTTGTACCCCTTGCTAGGGTGTCTGTCCAGGTGGTACATTCTCGGTTAACCATTGCTATAACTTCCAAAGACCCTGTTGGATGCAGCTGATATCCTAGCTATATCTAATAGGGTCCCCATCTTTACCTGTTTTGTCAGTGTATCAAGAGCGCTGCAATCTGGAATGTGGGATGCTTACTCTGCAGATGGTTTTGTTATGATTATGTTTTATTTAACATTGATATTGTACTAGCACCCAGATGCTGCAGTCCAGCCCCATTGTGACACGCACAAAGTCAGGGGCCCTGCCCCAAAGACTTTATCATTTAAAGTTAAATTTAACAATTCCACTTTAAGCCTCTGGGAGTAACTGATGATCTAGAGACAAATGGACAGCCGGCCGCTTCATCCCCTCTCCCAAGGCTGCTTCCTCCCTTTGAGAAATTATTTCTCTTCTTTTGAGTTACCCTTTTCCCTTCTAATTGACCAAATCTCTTCTGGAACTTTGGGTCTGTTTTTCCTGCTCTATCTGGGAAGCAAATAAGACAGATTTATGGCTCCGTGTACAACCCCAGCCTTGTTTATAAATTGCTGGTGATTGATTAAGTAATAAAAATGCTTTTAAGACAGGGAGGTAAATCTCCCAGCTAATTGCTCAGTGCTTTACATTATAACCTTGTTACACTGCCTGCCTCACTCTGGGGCTGGACAGTTTAGCTATTTCCATCTCACCGGAATGTCACACTGGAAATATCACCCACAGCATTCTCCTGTATCTTGACTGTTAAAAGTTATAGACTGATACTTAATGGGTCAATAAGCAGAACTAATGATATATTTGAAACACAAGGAACAAATATTTTCTTTTCAAACTTGACTCCATGTATTGAGATGATTTCACATAGAGGAACCTTGCTAAGTTCAATGCATGGCCTGGATGGAATTCAGCGGAAAGTTGACCATGTACCTTTCAGCCGCCTCCCACCTATTCCAGCTGGGGGACCTCAAGCAGAAAAAACTGCCAATGGTGCTGAATTGCATCCATCTTGCTACATGGATAAAACGGAGACAAGCCTGGTGAGACTAGCATGGTTAAAATGGAAACTACTTAGCCCGTGAGCTCTTTGGGACTGGTTTTGTTCTGTGTTTTTACAGTGTCTACCACAATGGGGTTCTGGTCCATGTCTGGGATTCCTAGGCACTACAGCAATATAAATAATACATAATAATAATAATAGTCTGGGAAACACAAACAACTTGTAAGCTATTCCTATGAACCCAGGCCTCCAGACGGAAAGGAAGAATTGGGCAGTACCTCACTGCATTCCCTGGCTTCTTTGGCATCATTCTTGCAGCGCTGGTAGCAGCTGCTGGAGCCCTGGAGTGAGGAGATGAATGCGCATGAGCCACTTAGAGCAGAGTCTTTCTGATGAGTGATATCCAATAGACACATGTCTTTGGAAACAAACACACATGGTGTTGAAGTAACCGCTAGCAGAAATATCTTTCAATTAATCAATCATTCACTTAATACGTACAAGTCTGGTTTCATCTGTCCCTTCTTCTGCCCCCTTCTTGAGAGGCAACAAAATTAGACTTCCAAAAATAGCACCAAAGCGGCACGGAATATGTTGCAATACTGAACTCCAGTGTATCTTTTCCTCAGCTCACTTGATGGGGGGGGGGGGGGGGGGGGAGGAGGAGTCTCATCAATCTACAGAGGGCTGCTTTGCTGACAAGGAGCACCTGATTAACTCATATAAACAGAGAAAGTTTAAAGATTTCTGGCCCTGTATTCACACCCACTATGTTGTGAGGCCTTTTCCTTTTCTTACTGGCTTTACTCACATAGCTATACTAGCTCTGGAGTTAGACTTACAAAGTGGGTTGACACACAAGAGTAGTGGACAGCCCGAGAAGAATGACTGTGCAGCTGTTGGGACAGAAATGGAGAGTTAGTACGCCGTCATTGGATACACCAAAGAGCCTGGGCAAGATTATTTCTCAAGTGCTCAAAGACTTGCCATCCTAAGGGAGAAAGAAAATCTCTGCATAACTTTAGAAGAAAGGAAAGGAATGTCAGGAAATAGCATCAAGCTCTGAAATAACCTGCCACCAAATCAGAAATGGGCTACAATGCTAAACAGACACAGGGGATCAAACTCCAGGCACCCCCCACATAGCTATGCACCGATTCTTCTGATGATACTCTGTGCTACTGTCTTGTAGATATGTGGCAACACTTATGTAGCTTGTCATGTCCATAAAGCTTTTGAATCTGAATGTAAATCTTTGCCATCAAGCTGCTCAATTCAGCACAAGGGTTTGTGATGCTACAACAGCTTTTTTAATGTCACCTTTCCCTGTGTAATCCCTACCTTCCGAAAATGGCACCTTTCAGTCTTTTCTTTATTCTACATCCCAGAGTGGCTCTCTGAAAAAGAAATCTGACTCTGTGCAGCAGACGGGTAGTGTGGAAACCTCCCTTGTCTCCTTTTCACCCTGAGTGCTGTACAGTAGCTGAGAGCATGATGCAGACCTCATTGCTTTAGATGCAGAGCTGCTCTTTCACTTCAGCCCTTAGGGTAGCAGACGTGGAGCCCTCTTTCATCTGAACCGCTCCATGTAGACCAAGCTGGGATGCTCCATGCCACTTGCTTGAGTAGGGGTAAATTTCAGGCATGAGCTGAGTTCCCTGATCTGTCCCACAGAAGCTCCAGACGCACATAGAGAAAGAACATAACAGGCTCCGTAGATCAGACATGCTGAGTCCTGGTACTTCACATCCCTTGCTACCCCCACATGCCCCTTGAATCCAGGTTTGGACTGAGTCTGAGCCAGTTAGCACCCCAAATTCAGACTAGCTCTGAAGGGCTGAGCCACCAATCAGATAATTTCCCTGGCCTCATGAGCTACCTCAGAAGGTGAGGGAAGAGATGAGCTTTTTTCCTTTTTTTTAAAAATGACAATGTTGTCTCTTGAGTCTGTGGTGCCTCCCCATTAATTATCTTGGTCAGAGGTAGGTGTTTGATTGCCAGGGCTGATTACAGTGTCTAAGGGGCTGATTGCAGGAGGATAATTGCAAAGTCTAATGAAAGACTAAAAATGCTCAGAGCCTGAAACCCAGTGGGGAAAATGTGCCCAGCTTCCGTGGAGAGTTTGCCGGTGTGGGGATAAATGGCTCACTCTCAGAACGCACTCTGCCTATCTGCACGGGGAAGGTTCATCTCAGAAAATACCAGCTTCCCTGGGAAGCCTTTTGGGGAGGGAAGGACAGTCATTTAAAGGAGGGGTTTGCTCACAGGATCCCATGCAAGGTCATTCTCCCATGAGAATGATAGCGACAATGTAATTTCACATCTCATTGCTATGGTGGGGTGTTCAGGAGGCATCAACCTTATTGGGTGGCGGGAGACCTTCTGTGTGACCAGCCTAGACCCCAGGGGCAAGGGGACAGATGGGGTGGTTACAGGCTGACGTGATAAAACTTGGCTCTAACCAAGAATCCAGTCACTGAGTGCAGAACAATTGCAGGATTCCACTTTATTTCCAGTCTCTGGCCTCACACATGCCTTTGAGCTACATGCACACAAATCACAAGGCTTTAGCTTGTCAGTACTGGGTTTTCTTCCCCTTCCTCTGAATATTCATTAGATAAAAGCTTGAGCTAATCAGTCAGAGATTTAATAGGCTGCAAGAGAAAGGTTGGTTTTCTTAGCCCCTATCCAATGCACGCTGCTCCATACAACGAAACAACCTCTGTCAATCCCTTAGGATTGAACTGCAATGGAGGAAGCTCAGACAACAACTTCAGTCACTAAGCCTGGCTCCAGCTACAGGAACTGCCTCCCACTTTCTCAACCACCTACAGAAAATTAACTAGAATTCACACTGGGGTGAGGGGGGAAGCATAATATTTTATTTTGTTGGCATCGTGCACTTGTAATAAAAGTGCCTTCTCTAATACAAATCAATGGTGACTTAAAATACACAATAAATGTTGCAACATTAATAAAACATGCTACCCATTACATTAGACTTTGCTGTGCAACTTGCACAGCGATTTACAATCTTCATTTCAATCCTTCTCATGCTTCCAGTGGAGAGTGAAATGCTCTAAAACAGCTGTCCTAGGAAATAAAATTAATACAGTTGCCATGTAAATAAAATGCAACAGACTCCTTATGATTTCCAGACTCTGAGCACTGAGAAGACTCCTAGATAAACAGAGTATGAAGAGCCCATGTATGTGTGGAACTCAAGCGCTGATTAAAGTTGCTCCTAGGTAGCAGCTATTTAGAGTATTGAAGTGTCAAAGGCTGCAAGCAGCAGCAGCAGCAGCAAAGGCAACATGTAATGGATCATTCTAGCTGCAGGACCTTAAAAACATTAGTGGGCTTAAGGCCCCTCTTTCTGTGCCCCTGTGCTTTGTGACTCCACCCCCTACACTCTGCATGCACAAGTAGGTTTATAGTTTATAGCCACATGATTTTGGTCACGTCACATCCTTTTAGTTTTAATCCTTCCTGGCTCCAGGAGTTTGCATTGAGGACTTTGGGACAAATGCTATTCTCACTGCCACTAGAACTCTGCTGATTTACATGGAATTACTCTGGATATACACAGGTGTAAATTAGGGTAAAATCTGGTGCCAGATTTCCAGAAAAGACAGGCATGTAACTGTGTGTGCAAAGAAGATATATATAGACAGAAAAATCTCTTTCTAAATGATGATCAACTAACACTGTGGAAGAAAGGCTATACTGGGTCAGACCAATGGTCCATCTAGCCGAGTATCCTGTCTTCCGACAGTGGCCGGTGCCCGATGTTTCAGAGGGAATAAACAGAACAAGGCAATTCTTGAGTGACCCATCCCCTGTCGTCCAGTCCCAGCTTCTGACATAAATCCATACAGCACTCACTATTCCTTGGAAAGACTCACTGATGTATCCATGGCTATTGGAGGAGTGAATCCGGCACTGTGGCATGTTTGACATACGTTTTTTCTGATCAGAATTACCCTGGATCATTTCAGTCCCCTTCTTAGATGATCCTTTGCAAGTGAGATTATCTGCTATGACAGGACTACCCAGTTATCACTGTACTGCACACTGCATGCCACGGAGAGCCTCAGATCCTTCTGGTCCAAAACTGTAGTCCCATACCACCTGAGCTCAAGGAGAATCCCCATTGGCTATTTGCAGTACAGAGCTTGTGACACACAACTAAGCAATTCTGATGCCAGCCAATAGAAAACAGTGGTAAGTACTGATGCTGGCCAGCTCTTTTAGGGTGGCATCTGGAAGGACCCTTAACATCCTCCAAGGCCCATGTTGAAGAGATTTCTGGTAGCAGACAACTTCTTAATCTAGTTGAAAAAAGTATAACAAAAGCCAGTGGTTGGGCGCTGAAGCTAGACACATTCAGACTGGAAATAGCATGCACATTTTTAACAATGAGGAGATATAGTAATATACCCAGGGATATAGTAAATTCTGCATCACTTGACGTCTTTAATCCAAGATTACATATCTTTCTAAAATACATGCTATAGTTCAAACAGAAGTTATGGGCTTGATGCTGGAATTTCTGGGTGAAGTTCTATAGTCTGTATTGTACAGGTGGTCAGGCTGGATGATCGTAATGGTCTCTTCTGGCCTTAAACTTTATTAATCTATGTTGTAGCAACCCCGGATGAAGAGAGTTGCTTGCAGCTAGACCACTGAAATTGACCTAGTAACATCATGCGCCAAATTTCCAGCTAGCCTTTGATGTTGCACAACACTGTGCGCTAGATTGCACCTGCAAAAGTGTCCAGTTACATAGAAAAACCTGACAGACACACAGAGAGACAGGTTGCATCAAACAGTCATGATGAAGTGCACATGACTGTTTGCATGTGAAAATTGGATACGAACCCCCTTTTTGCGGATGCAATCAGTTACATGTGCAAAAATGTGCATGCAAACTTGGAGGGTGGCTACAGGCTAGCTAAAAATTAGGCCTTATATTTTGGTAGCAGAATTAGCAGGGGTAAATCCAGACCTGGTGTACATTGTATGACTCCACTTAAGGCAATGGAGACATATTACTTACAACAGGTCTAAATCTGGCCCACTGACTTTATATATCACAGCATCACAGACATTAGAAATAGAAAAGAGGTCATCTAGTTTATCCACCTCTCCCCACACTTCCCAGTTCAGGAAGTCAGGTTTCAGAGTAGCAGCTGTGTTAGTCTGTATCTGCAAAAAGAACAGGAGTACTTGTGGCACCTTAGAGACTAACAAATTTATTTGAGCATAAGCTTTCGTGGGCTACAGCCCACTTCATCGGATGCATGCAGTGGAAAATACAGTAGGAAGATATATATGTACACAGAGAACATGAAACAATGGGTGTTACCATACACACTATAAGGAGAGTGAACAGTTAAGGTGAGCTATTATCAGCAGGAGAGAAAATAACGGTTTGTAGTGGTAATGAAAATGGCCCTTTTCCAGCAATTGAGAAGAAGGTGTGAGGAACTGGGGGGGAGGGGGAATAAGCATGGGGAAATAGTTTTACTTTGTGTAATGGCCCATCCACAGCCAGTCTTTATTCAAGCCTAATTAGTTGCTTCTCCTGTCTATAATTTTAAATGCCCCAAACAATAGCTTGCCATAGCAAGGGGTGGAAGCACTATCTCAGAGGATACATCTACACTGGATAAAAGATCTACAGCATGGCCATGTCTGACCTGGATCAGCTGACTTGGGCTTGGGGGATTGGGTTGCAGAACTAAAAATTGCTGTGTAGACATTTGGGCTTCGGCTGGAGCCCTCTTCCCTCACAGGGTCCCAGACCTCAGGCTCTAGCCTGAACACGAATGTCTACCCTGCAATTTTACAGCTCCACAGCCTGAGCCTTGCAAGCCTGTGTCCGCTGACCTGGGTCAGCTGCGAGTGTTTAATTGCTGTCTAGACCAGGGGTCGGCAACCTTTGGCACGCGGCTCACCAGGGTAAGCACCCTGGCGGGCCGGGCCGGTTTGTTTACCTGCCGCATCCGCAGATTCGGCGGATCGCGGCTCCCACTGGCTGCGGTTCGCTACTCCAGGCCAATGGGGGCAGCGGGAAGCGCAGGGCCGCCCAGAGGATTCAGGGGGCCTGGGGCAAAGCGGGGGAGCTGCAGCGCTTGTACTAACCCGGCGGCGGTCCGGGTCTTCGGCAGTATTTCGGCGGCGGGGGGCCCTTCAGTCGCTCCACATCTTTGGCAGCACTGAAGGGCCCCCCGCCGCCGAAATGCCGCCGAAGACCAGGACCGCCGCTGGGCCAGGGCTCGCGGGGCCCCTGCAGGGCCCGGGGCCTGGGGCAAATTGCCCCACTTGCCCCCCCCCCCGGGCGGCCCTGGGGAAGCGGCACGGGCCGAGGGATGTGCTGGCCGCCGCTTCCCGCCGCCCCCATGGGCCGGGAGTGGCGAACCGCGGCCAGTGGGAGCCGCGATCCACCGAATCTGCGGACGCGGCAGGTAAACAAACCGGCCCTGCCCGCCAGGGTGCTTACCCTGGCGAGCCGTGTGCCAAAGGTTGCCAACCCCTGGTCTAGACATATCCTGAGAGGCCTAATCTAAAGGCCACAGAAGTCACTGGGAATCGTTCCATTGACTTCAACGGGCTTTGGATCAGTCACAGCTGAATGTATTTAAGTTTCAGGAGGAGTTTCCTGATGCATGGCCCATATTTGCTTTTTATGAATTTAATCCCATTCCTCCTAGTTATCCTGGGACCACTCTAAATAATTCCTCTCCATCACTGTTATTTACAACACCCCTTCTGATATTTGAAGACTATTATTATGTTCCCCCCATTAGCATTGATTAGCCATGCTGGGTATTTTTAGCAATTGTAATCTTTCCTCATATATCACACTCCTTCCAGCTCCCTAATCATTTGTCGATCTTCTCTGAGCGCTCCACAACTTGTCCTCAGAATGCCTTTTTATATTTTTGAAAACACACTTTTATGTTTTAATTTCAAGTGGCAGGGGAGATCATGGGAGTGATGGATAGACAGAGCCAGTGAGTCACTCAGAGGTATGGATGCAGGGCCCAGGGGTGTAATCCATCCTCCCAATGCTCAGGGCAATTTACACATATAACCCCCTTAGCATCAAAGGGATCAAAGACAGCAGCTTCTCACTGCATAGCAAGAGGACAGCGTTGCTCTTAATGTTTTAAACAAAACCCAAAGCCACACAAAAGTCACCCACTTTTGGGTATTGTTAAAAATTCTATCGTGAGACTAATAGACTCTGTTCAGCAGAAGGGCTTGCCGCAGTTCATCAGACTTTCAAATGCTGCTTTATGGATTTGCCCTGAAATAATGTGAAACTGATGCATGTGAAATTCACAACCGCACATGGTTTTGTGCGGTCTGAACAAGCACAGCAAATCCAGCTGAGGTTAGCTTGGGGGAAGTTCAGACCCAGATCCAAGCCTGAACTTTATAGCTTACCTGGGTCTGTCTCTATTTTTTACTCAAACTCCAGGTAAAACTCAGAAATCTCAAAGCAAAACTTATTCAGGAGCTCTAACACCAAACTCCAAGTGAATCACAATGGGACTCCTTCAAAATAAAAGCACCACACACATCACCCAACTCGAGAGCAGCCACCTCTCCACCAAGCCTGGGAGTGGGAGTGGGAGATTAGCGGCTTTACATCTCTTTTTTTCCAGTCTGAGTACTGGTCCATACGGGCCACCTACACGACCCTGGATTTGCCCCCCAGCATTGCTCCACTTTCTATTTAGAAATGAAGAATGATATTTGGTGCCTCAGAAACTGACACAGCCACGAGTTAATCTCCACTTGCATAACTTCACCTGAACCCAGCAGGATTTATGCATCCCACTCCTCATGCTGAGAGGAGCACAGCCAATGTCATCTGTCTCTTTTTTATTGTCCCTCTTAAAGTTTATGTCTTCAAATATGGTCTAGTTATGAGTTAACAGTACTGGAAAGATCAATACCAGAGTCTGACTAGGGGAGCTCAAAACATGTTCGTAAAAGTTAAATTAGCATCATAAAATGATTATGGGCTCCAGTTTTTTCCTTACTTGGATTTGGCTTGCCTGCCAGCGGGGAGCTGTTCACATCTGCACTCGCTTTTTTGGCTTTGGAGTAGCTTTGGAAGCACAAGAGGTCTGATCTAGTGCCCACTGGAGTCAATGGAAAGACTCCCAATGACTTCAGTGGGCCTCACACCTAACCTCTTATTTTTATAGTCCTGCGTCAGAAGCAGGATTTTAAATATGCTTTTCAGAGATGAGCTCCAAGAATCACCAACACAAAATCGAGACACCAGTCATGTGCTTGACCTTCAGGAGAAGCAAGCTGCAGACAGTGCCCCGGCCCTAACACCTTAGGGCTAGGCTGAGCTCTCATTCAGTGCCCTGGAGGGACACAATTCCTTCCCTGCTCTCCCCTTGCTCCCCAGCTGGTTCAGCTCCACGGGGGGGGGTGGGGGTGGGGAGGGAGGAAAGAGAGCCAAGGCTGTGCTCATTTTCCAACCACCTATGCAGGAGGGAGTACTGGGCATGCATCACCTGCTCTCCCCCCATGCAGCAGCCATGATCCAGGGAGCACTAATGCAGTCACACAGGCGGTAGGGGTGAAGGCGTACGCTCTGCGCAACTGTGTTAGGCTGGTCATAATCTGGCAGAACAAATATGTATTAACAACAATATATCATTGTCTATATATGCCTTTAGATATGGGTGTGCACAGAGATGTGTGTGTGTGTATAAGCAAATCACAGATTCACAGACACACATACAAACACACCCACCCCCACCAGTGGGTGCCATTAAAATCTGCATTACTTTGCCATTAACATCTCCACTAGTTTGCCTTTTCAGATCAATAACATTATGGGGGTATTGCCGATATCTAGCTATGGTACTTCTATGGCCCACATTACCATAATATCGGAGCACCTCAGATTCTTTAATGGATTTCTCCTCACACACCCCTGTGAGGTAGGGAAGTGCTAGTATCCCCATTTTACAGAAGGAGAACTGAGACACAGGGAGACCAAGGGTACGTGGCAAGACTCAGAGCCTGGGTCAATTGAGTCAGGCTCGTGGGGCTCGGGCTGTGGGGCTAAAAATAGCAGTGTAGACGTTCTTGCTCAGGCTGGAGCCCGGGCTCTGAGACCTTTCCCGCTTGCTGGGTTTTCAGAGTCCAGGCTGCAGCCTGAGCAGGAACATCTACACTGCTAGTTTTAGCCCTGCAGCCGGAACTCCATGAGTCTGAGTCAATTGATCCAGGTTCTGAGACTCAGGGCTGCGGGTTTTTCTTTGCAGTGTAGACATACGCTAAAACAAGTGGCTTGCTCAAGGCTGCATGGGAAGTCTGTGGAAAAGCAGGGGACTGAAGCCAGGTCCCCGGCTTGCACATAACCACAGGATTACCTTCCTCCTCATACTTGGCATAGTGACCCCTATTCAGTAACAGTAAGTATTTGCCAAGGCATTTGGCAAAGACAACCACACTCTGTGTGTGTGTGTGTGTGTGTGTGTGTGTGTGTGATATGCTTACAGACCCCCCCCCATACACACACACCCCCCCACACAGACCGTGATTGTCTTTGCATTTGTGTACGTGTGTGTGTGCATAATGTGAAATTTCAAACCACCTTTTAGAACTACATGACATAGCTTCACTCTCTTTCAACAGAAACACTGCTCAGTGATTTACATTCCTTTGTAATCTGATGCAATGATTAGAAAATCACTTCACTGTAGTTTTTCCCTTTAATGTGGCAACTGGCGACCCTTCCGTGAATTTGAGAAGAAAATGTCACCTCTTTATGTGGAAATGAGTCATCCGAACATCAGGGACCAGCAGTAAGTGTGACAAAGACCAAAGTGAAGAGAACATGAAATTGACTTTAATCTGATCACAGGCTTTGGTTCTAGGGAAGGGAGGCACATGCTGGAAAGTAACTAGAAGGGACAGGCGGTCCCCATTTAAGGAGGTGTAGACATGTAAAAGGGGGACACCATGGAAATACTGTATCATAATATTACTACCTATGATCAGAAATAATACCACAACATCTTATTACCTCCAATTCTGACCTGTACCATCCCCTCTGCCTTTCACATAGAATCATAAAATCATAGAAGATTAGGGGTGGAAGAGACCTCAGGAGGTCATCTAGTCCAATCCCCTGCTCAAAGCAGGACCAATCCCCAACTAAATCATCCCACCCAGGGCTTTGTCAAGCCGGGCCTTAAAAACCTCTAAGGAAGGATATTCCACCACCTCCCTAGTAGTGTTTCCTAACCCATTCCAGTGCTTCACCACCCTCCTAGTAGTGTTTCCTAATATCCAACCGAGACCTCCCCCACTGCAACTTGAGACCATTGCTTCTTGTTCTGTCATCTGCCACCACTGAGAATAGCCGAGCTCCATCCTCTTTGGAACCACCCTTCAGGTAGTTGAAGGCTGCTATCAGATCCCTCCCCCCCACCCCTTCTCTTCTGCAGACTAAATAAGTCCTGCTTATCACTCCCTGCTCTCCCTGCTCCATCACTCCCTGCTCTCCCACAAACTCTGATTTCCAGAGAGGGGATGTTATCAAACTGCTCTATTTAATTTAAAAAAAAACCTATACTTTTAAGTCTTCATAACCAGTCACAGGCAGTGTTCTAGATAGCTCAGCCCAAATCCACCCTATAGCTTCCCCTGCCCCCGGCTTCCTCCTTGATTGGTCTCAGAGACCTACCTTTCACTTGCATGCATAAACTCACCAAGCAATACCACTTTCATCCAGTACCCCTAGTTCTTGTATTATGTGAAGGGGTAAATAACTCTTGCCTATTCATTTTCTCACACCGTTCATGATTTTATAGATCGAAGTCTATACAATCATGAATGGTGTGGAGAAAGTGAATAGCGAAGTTTTATTTACCCGTTCATATAAAACAAGAACTTGGGGTCACCCAATGAAATTAATAGGCAGCACATTTAAAACAAACAAGAAGAAGTACTTCTTCGCACAATCCACAATCAACCTGTGAAGCTTGTTGTTGTGGGACATTGTGAAGGCCAAAAGTATAACTGGATTCTTACAAGAATTACCGTATATTCTTGTTCATAAGCTGAATTTTTTTAGTAAAAAAGGGAAGCACCAGAGAAGGGGGTCGGCTTATGAACGGGTATAGAGAGGGAGAGGTGGGACACAGCCCCTCCCCACAACGGAGGGAGCAAGGAGAGGCAGCACAACCAGTAGAGCCAGAAGGGAAGAGGCGGGGCCAGAGTCTCTCCGCTTCTGGCGACGCTGCTCACCCCCCAGCCTCCAAAGCAGCTGCAGCTCCAGGGCTGGCAGGCTGCAGCCGTGCTGCTCGGCCCCACCCCTCAGAGCAGGCTGTGGCCGTGCCACCTGGGCTCCGGAGCACGCTGCGGCCGTGTTGCCTGGCCCAGCCTGCTGGAACATGCTGCAGCCGCGCCGCCTGGTCTGGCCTGCCAGAGCAGGCTGTGGCCGCGCTGCCCAGCCTGCCGGAGCAGCTCCAGCCAGGCCAGAGACATCCTCCCCTGACCCTCCCCAGATAAGGTGGGAAGGGATGGGATGGGGAGAGTGTGGGGGTCCCGGGCTAGGGGTGGGGTCATGTGGGGGGTGGTCACAAGGGTTACTCCCCTGACTCCCAGCTTGTCCCCCCCAAAAAATTTCCCCACCAGTTGCTGTCCTGGCCGTCAGGGTAAGCAGCTGGCGCTCCAGGACACTTTGTTTACTTAGGTTTACTTCCGTGCCTGTGGCCGCTTGAGGTAAACAAACCATCTTGGCCCACCAGCGGCTTATCCTGATGGCCCGGGAGCCAAAGTTTGCTGACCCCTGAATTATAGGGTTGGCTTATGAACGGGTTATAAAAATTTTCCACTTTTACTTATCCATCTTGGGGGGGGGTCGACTTATAAACAAACTGGCTTATGATTGAGTATATACGATAGATACTTTTCATGGATGGGTCCATCAATGCCTGTTATCCAAGATGGTCAGGGATGCAATCCCATGCTCCGAATGTTCCTAAATCTCCAACTGCCAGAAGCTAGGATTGGACGACAGGGGATGGACCGCACAAAATTGCCCTGTCATGTTCATTCCCTCTGAAGCATTGGGCACTGGCCACTGTCAGAGACAGGATACTGGGCTATATGGACCTTTGGTCTGACCCAGGATGGCCAGTCATATATTCTAATGATTTGCACTTCTATATCACCTTTGATCCACAGACCTCAAATCAGCTTATGGACACAGGACTCACAATGTTTTCTGAGGTGGTTTAGTATGGGCAACAGACAGGGAAACCAAGGTGCAGAGCAGTTAATGGACTTGCCCATGGACATACCCAGTAATTCAGTGGCAGACCCAGGAATAGAAGCCCCACTCCCATTCTCCTTTTTTCTCTACACATCTAGGTATCTGAGTGTTCCCCTTCACCATAGCATCTGAACACCTCTAATCACTGATTTCACTCGTTCAAAGTTTATGAGGTTGCACCAATGTAACTGAGAGGGGATTTTGGCCCAGCCCTGTTTCTTAGCCCTACAATATACCTACCAGGTCTTACAGAAGTTCCACCCCTTTTGCACAATGTTTAGCTCTGTGGCCTGTGGTTGATTCTCTCATTCTTAGGATGTCTCTTCCTTTTTCGAACTTTATGTGCTTAAGGACAGTTTTAAGATGTAGTGATCCCAGTTAGGGTTGCCACCTGGCCAGGTTTTCCCAGGATTTACCCCTCTTTCGAGGTAGCTGATTTGAGAGATCTGTAAGAGTGCTCAGTACACACTGCAAGCTATCCAGCTTTATGGTCTCAGAATCATCCTAGATGTCCCAGTTTTTTGTACCTCAGAGGTGACAGCCCGAATCTCAGTGTGGCTGTAAACTGCTTGCTGAGAGAGAGCCTGAAAGTGAACTTTAGTGGGTAGTAAACCAGGTTGAAAAATTTTGACTTTCTTTAGGCAAAAAAATAAAAAAAAACCAAAATATTTCAATGCTGCTAGGGTGAATCATGGGAGCTGCAGCTTGGGTGCCTCATGCTCTTTTCTATGGGCTGGAACCCATGGCTGGACTACATCTCCCATAATGCACCACTATCTCAGTGAGGAGAGATGGTTGCATCCTGGGCATCATTGACTGTGTTGTATCCTTGGAGATGTAGTCAAGAAGCCCTGCCCAAAGGAGAGAACGGGGACATGAGGAAACTAAACTATAACTCCCATGAGGCACCATGGCAGAATAGCTGAATCAAAATATGTTTGGTTTGGTGCATTTATTTTTTGACAGAAATTGAAATTTTCCACCTAAAGCAGACATTTTTGACCAAAAAAAAAAACAAATAAACAATTTTCCATCATAAAACAGTTTTGGCAGAAATTATTTGACAAGTCCCACCGGGTACAGTGGCAGGCAGCAGCACAGCAAAATGAAGCATCCACTCTAGTGCATACAAATGGTAACGTTAAGAGGCTCTCTCGCTTGTCCAACTTGATTGAGAGGGATATTGGCTCACATCTCCTAAGGCTGCCAACTGATTAGACTCAAGCTCTGGTACTTAGAACTAAGCCCCAGCACAGCTTACAGAGATTCTTGGGGCAGATTCTTATTCTGCTCTGCTCCCTTTATGCTACTCAGATGACTGATCCTATGCCACCCTCCCCACAGCCCACTGAGCAGGGTGCATATTAAGGGTGGCAAAGGGAAGGCAGGGAAAAGGAGGGTTGGGAACATGATGCACTCCAGACATCTCCAACCGGCAGAAGGCACCAACAGGCTGCTCTAATCTGTATCCAGAGCTGGACAGAGCATCGGGGTGGGGGGAGGGGGTCTAAACAGCTCCCTGGATGTACTATGCTCATTGTAATCAGGAAAGAACATATAACCTGGCCCGATGATTTTTCACTGCCTCTTTCCTGCATCTAGGGGGGCTATGGCACAACCACATGCATGGACATGTATACAGGCATTAGAGTAGACACAGCCTATACCACCAAGGGGGATCTAGGGGATATAGTGTATTTAGATTTTCAGAAAGCCTTTGACAGGGTCCCTCACCAAAGGCTCTTAAGCAAAATAATGTAACGGGATAAGAGGGAAGGTCCTCTCATGGATTGGTAACTGGTAAAAAGATAGGAAACAAAGGATAGGAATAAATGGTCAGTTTTCAGAATGGAGAAAGATAAATAGTGGTGTCCCCCAGGGGTCTGTACTGGGACCAGTCCTATTCAACATATTCATTAATGATCTGGAAAAAGGGGTAAACAGTGAGGTGTCAAAATTTTCAGATGATACAAAACTACTCAAGATAGTTAAGTCCCAGGCAGACTGCGAAGAGCTACAAAAGGAGCTCTCAAAACTGGGTGACTGGGCAACAAAATGGCAGATGAAATTCAGTGTTGATAAATGCAAAGTAATGCACATTGGAAAACATAATCCCAACTATACATATAAAATGATGGGGTCTAAATTAGCTGTTACCACTCAAGAAAGAGACCTTGGTGTCATTGTGGATAGTTCTCTGAAAACATCCCATCAATGTGCAGCAGCAGTCAAAAAAGTGAACAGAATGTTGGAATCATTAAGAAAGGGATAGATAATAAGACAGAAAATATCATATTGCCTCTATATAAATCCATGGTACGCCGACACTTGAATACTGCGTGCAGATGTGGTCACCCCATCTCAAAAAAGATATACTGGAATTGGAAAGTCCAGAAAAGGGCAACAAAAATGATTAGGGGTATGGAATGGCTGCCATATGAGGAGAGATTAATAAGACTGGGACTTTTCAGCTTCAAAAGAGATGACTAAGGGGAGATATGATTGAGTTCTATAAAACCATGACTGGTGTGGAGAAAGTAAATAAAGAAGTGTTATTTACTTCCTCTCATAACACAAGAACGAGGGGGTCACCAAATGAAATTAATAGGCAGCAGGTATAAAGCAAACAAAAGGAAGTATTTTTTCACACAACACACAGTCAACCTGTGGAACTCCTTGCCAGAGGATGTTGTGAAGGGCAAGACTATAACAGGGTTCAAAAAAGAACTAGATAAATTCATGGAGGATAGGTCCATCAATAGCTATTAGCCAGGATGGGCAGGGATGGTGTCCCTAGCCTCTGTATGCCAGAAGCTGGGAATGGGCAACAAGGAATGGATCACTTGACGATGACCTGTTCTGTTCATTCCCTGTGGGGCACTTGGCCTTGGTCACTGTCAGAAGACTGGATACTGGTCTAGATGGACCTTTGGTCTGACCCAGTATGGCCGTTCTTATGTTCTCATGTTCACTGGCTGTGATATTGTCAGTACTTATGAGATAAGCAGGGGAATCTGAATGTGGATATTTACATTCTGTCTACTTAAATTTCCCTCTGTGATTTCAATTAACTTTTCCTTCACTTTCTGCCCTAAAACTTGTTGTGTAGTGTTTCTCTGCACTAAGTACTTCTGTGTTCCACTCCAGAGGCAGCTGCATTTCAGCAGTGTGTGAACCACTCCTATACAAACAACTGTAAAGTGCATTGGCATCCTTGAGTATGAAAGGCACTGCATAAAAACGTAGAGATCATTCTAGGAGAGACAGTTCATTTCCCCACAGCACCCTTACCCCTCCATGCATATAACTTGCACCTTCATTCCCTCCTCTTATACATATTAAAAAATATTGCTCGATAATCTAAAGGTGGGTCTGTTTTGGAGAAAGAGCAAGAAGTGCAATAGTCAGGTGGTCAGATACCAAGCTGAGAGGCATCTTAAAATTAAGATAGATAGATCAATAAATTGATCCCATCTAGGTTATAACTTCTCCACAATGCCCGTTGTTCACTAACTGCTGTGCTCCCAGGTCAAATGAAACAAAACAGGCCTCCCTTCAAAGACTCTGGTCCATGTGTTTGGAGAAATCCACCGAGCTGTTCTGCCGTCACACACAACAATACACAGAGGCTTTATCTGACAGTTGGGGAGGCTTGGCACAGCAGTTCACCACAGTGGGTGGCTACCTGCAGTTCGGAAGTCTGACAGCTCTTCCGAGACAAAGGAGGCAAGGCAGTGATTAGTCTTGCAACAGGAGTATCATTGCAAGATTGTCTGCTCTCAGGTCACTTCCCAGAGTGCTAGTCGCTAGTCTGCTGGACATGAGGAAAGCAGAGGCAAAGAAGTTTTCTGCAGCCTGGATCTTCCTCCACAAATGAGCTGTCGGGATGTTTGCAGCAGCTTGCTCACTCAGGCTGTGATGGGTATATGTGATGGTTTTCTTTGCTCAGATGAGAGTCTTCCCTTTGTTCTCTGATTATAGCTGATCAATGATTTTTAACTGCTGACATAAACACAAATGCTGCAGCTAGACAATGGGTAATGGATACTTTTTATTGTAGCCACATTCCTCAGTAATATATAATTATGTTTGCACTTATAGGGCCCCTTTCATCCGAGGAGCGCAAAGTGGCCAAGCTTCATAACTCCCTTGTGATGTAAGTCGGTGTTCCGGATGGGAAACAAAGGCACAGGGAGCTGATATTGCTAATCCAAGGCCACAGAGTGAGTGAGAGGAAGAGAGAGGAACAGAATGCAGGAGTCTTTATTTCCTTTACAAGAAGGATATGCTGTAGCATAAGCACAGAGCATCTGATTTTACAAACGGCTGAAGTCAGGGAGAGCTCTGAAAATCAGGCCACTGCCAATCTAAAATTTCCACATTAAAAGGTGATGGCCAAGTCACTCACTAAAAGGTCAACATGCAGGTCCTCCTTCACACACACACACACACACACACACACACACACACACACACACACACACACACACACACACACACACACACACACACACACACACACACACCTGTGCTGTATACAGCATGCCTGAAAATTAAAGATTCCAAGTGGAACAGCAGAGGTGTAACTGACTTTGAACATGGCACGCCCTTTCTCCAGCCCTGCACTCTGCCTCCACCTACCTTTTGGTGTCGGTGGCTGGAACTGGAAGGATGACAGAAGGTCAGTGTAGGTGTTCACATCAAGGTCTGGAGGGTCACTCTCTCATCTGAAAGTCTGTTTCACTTCACTTTCTCTGGACTGTGGTGTTAGAGCTGTAATCTGAAGATCACAGGACCCCATAGAGATGGTTGTCTAGGTGGTTGTCTAGGATCTGATTGCAAATAAAGGAGACAGCATAAATTCACCTGGAATTTCTAGATTAAAAAATATTTGCTCCTCTTTCAGTCCTCAAAACCCCTCCTGCTTCCTGTGGCAGCTTTGCTTTGTGTTCTACAGCTCATAGGTTTTGAACACCTGGCATGAGCTGACTGTCTAGCTATTTAGGGACTGTATTTCTGAGGTACCCATCATTGTAGTATCTAGGTGTCAACATCATGAAAGGGCCACAGAGTGCACTTACTTGTCCCATGGGGAAGGGGCTCTCATGGGCCAATGTGGGGATTCCAGAGGTGTTGATCATCTAATGGATTGTGTGGGCCAAAGTGCTGGACATTGGCACTCTCCCCTTGTATTGTTTCACTGGCACAAAGAAGAAAGTGGATGATACAGAAAGATCCATGACTGACTGGTTCGGGGATTGCAAGAGACTACAGAACTTCACACCTCACACCCAGGTCAACTCCAGTCTGGGTCGAGGCCTATATACCATTCCCATCTAATAGTTATGGTTCCCATGTGAAATGAGCTGAGGTGTCTGTGTCTCAGCCTGGTTTCCTACAGGTGGGGGTGTTTCCATCACCAAAACCACTTCCACCTATGGCACTAAATTCCCCCATGCTGGCAGCCTCAACGGGGAAGCCAGACACGGAACAGGCCTTGGAGACTGGACTGCTTCCACAACCCTAGAGGAGATGCAGCCAGGTCAGGACATAGGCATATTGGAAGGACAGTGTGGGGGAAGTATTCCCAGTCTCTACCTTTCCCTGAGCACAGCAGAGCAATCGTCAGTCTCCGGGGCTGTCAGCTTGATGCCTTTCACCAGGACTAACTTCACTTTGCAATGTAAATAGAATAAAGCAAAACTTTTTAAAAAAACCCTGGATAAGGATTAATTATTCATTCAGAGAGTCCTGTCAGCGCTCAGACCCCTTCCACAGGGCACCCAGTGCATCTGCTCTATGTCCTTAAAGGCAACCAGTGGGCAGGATCTGATTCACTGCTCGGATTAATCTATATGAATGGCTCTGGGATCCATTTCAAAGCAGCCCCGAGAATTGGTCTATAAAAAAGGCAGCACAATTTGTCTCAGAAACTACAATGTGAAATGAATGAGGACTTTACAATCTCCTTCAGCCATAAAAAAATGTACACATCTCAGACCGCTGCGCTCCCATTTTAATTAAACCAATAATTAAATTTTAATGAAATGAAGGCTTTCTTTATAAAGAGCCAGCACAGGCATTTTTTCTAATGGAGGTGGGAGGGGGAGTAGGTATTGGACCATGCCACCCCCTTCTCCAACCACCCCCAGCACAAGTGGATAGCTGAGTGGGCCCTTTTGCCTCAAGGCAATGAGTAGAGCAGAGAAACAGCCATTGGGAATGGGACGGGGGCAGGGGAGAGAGGAGAGCCTCATTTTGGACTTTTCTCCCTGCGGGTGTATTCCTATCCCTATTCCTTCATTGCAGAGCCATTGGTCATTCACATTCCTTGACTTGCACCCGGGAGTCGGGGAGGCTGTAGCTAAGCCACAGGTACCTACATAAAGTCATCAGCTCTACTCCATGAAGCCCTGGGGATAGAATTCAGGATAGTCGGAAACACAGACCTCTCCATTATCACTCGACACAAACAGGGCTTCCATCTCTATCACCCAGAGGAGGCAGCATTACCTGACTTTAGCTTTGCAAGGGCCAGGAGTTTCTGACACACCGTGCGGCCGCACGCACTTCCCAAGTTTCTTGGCAGATGAATTCAGATATGAGATGGCCATCTCCATGCTCTTCCCTAATGGAAGTAGACAGCATTTAATATGGAGATATACCTATTTCATAGAACTGGAAGGGACCCCGAAAGGTTATCGAGTCCAGCCCCCTGCCTTCACTAGCAGGACCAAGTACTGATTTTGCACCAGATCCCTAAGTGGCCCCCTCAAGGATTGAACTCACAACCCTGGGTTTAGCAGGCCAATGCTCAAACTACTGAGCTATCCCTCCCCCCATACCTTAAGAGATATTCCTGACTCAGCTGGCCTAGGGGAAGATAGCTCTTCCTCTCCTTGCACCATTCTCTATTTAGGCACTTCATTTTATGGTAAATCTCAATCAAATACTTCCAGGGGGTCACATTTCCACTAGAAATGGGTCCAAAGCACTGGGTCTAGCTAACCTGCCCTCGCAACTTCATATTCAGTCAGGTGTGTTCAAAAATGATGCTGGCTACAAATCTGTCCCTAAAGGACAAAGGGATGTGAATATTCATCATAAATTAAGACAGGCTCACTAAAAATTGGACAAATGCATGATCAGCAATGGTCTCTTTAATTCTAGTGAGGAAAACCCAGAAGTGAAATGAAGGAACTGATTTCCCATGTCAACTGCAACTACCACTGAGAGCTCTCCTGAGATTTCACTGAGTTTGTGGGCCAGCATGAAATAGAGTGCTGAGAATGAGGAACCGCTGAATTCTGTTCCTGGCTCTTTCATTGACTTTCTGTGTGTTCTTCAGCAAGTCACTTAATATCTCTGCCTCAGTCTCCCCAAGTGTAAGCTGGGGATAATAATACTTACCTAACCCATGGAGAGCAAGTTGTGTGGATCAATTGATTAAGGTTTACACAGTGTTTTGCAAATGTCAAGTGCTATGCAAATGCTAAGCATTATTCATATTCTTTGATGGGTTTTTTTTTATGAAAATGGAATTGAATCACTACTTTTCTAAGAGCCGTTTTCTTACATACAGAATTTTCCAAAGGGCTGCACTTTGACACAAGAATTCCTATTAAATTGTGTCAGATCAGTTTTCTTCTGCAGACTCTGAGAGATGCCTCAATCCACTCAGAAAGGGGGCCCAGGGATCAAATGAATAAAGGCAAGAGAAGTGGATTCTTGGAGGTGGAAGTAAGAGGTGGAAGTCCTATTATTTAGTGTGACTCTAGTTACTGTATTTAATGTGTTAGCATAAGCGGAAGAACAGACTAGCTCTTTTGGACAGCATCCAGAGTGTTTTCAAGAAGCCACTTTTCTGCACAATAGCTGGACCAAGATGGGGAATGTAATTCCGAGAAATGAAGAGCAGATGAAAGTCAGGACACATCATTCTAAGAGATCCTCTTGTATTGTTTCCAAAGCCAAAGCTCTGGGAACACTGTGTTTCCACTCAGTCAAGCCAGAATGTGGGCAAGTACAATCCTTCAACCTTAAAATTTCCCCCTGGTCCGGGAGAAGAGCTCATTCCCTGCAACGTGAATTCCATTGGATGAGACTGAGTTCCTGTTTGCAAAAGAACACTTCCTCCATTCAGGATGGGTGGAATTTTGGGTTCATTATGATTAATACCTGGCCACCCACTGCATTTCCTACACCGTCCTCTGAGATGCTGTCCCCTTCCTCAGCATCTCTAGAACTGCTGAATTTAGTAGGTCATAAACTGACGTTCAGGTTCAGCTTTAGCCAGTTCTGAGCTTGCATTCTGAATTTCCACCAGACCTGAAGAATACATTGTAGGCTTCAGGATGTCTTTATAGAAACCCAGGCCTGTGGGACCCAGCAGCAGACATGGGAAGATTTATCTGCTTCAAAGGAATGCTTTGTTGTCCTTGGAAGGGCTACAGAGATATGGGGCAGAGTGAGAGTTCATGGAGAGTGCATCAAAAGCATCATCATCATCCCCACTTCTTGCCTCACACCACATGGCGAAGGAGGAAGATCCTCTAATCCTCTTGGATTTCATTGGAAACATCCCATTACATCAGGGCAGGGAGCAGGCACTTCCATGGCTTGTGATACACCAAGAAGGTAGGCAAGGGCACTCAGGATTGACTTGTGGGAGGTGCACCCAGCTAGCCAAGGCAAATGCTATAAAAAGAGACACAATTTTAAAACTCCAATAGCCTTGCATTGGTGGAGTGTTAAACTGGATTGGTTAAAGTGGTTGAGAACAGTGAGCAGGCTTTGTTACCAGTGATGGCCAAGATTAGGTATCTAGTGACCTAAAGTGGTTCCCTATTTTCCTAGAGGTTCCTTATCTCTAATTTCCTCAAAGAGTTCCTTCAGCCACTTTCTCTGATGAGCTACTCTGCCTAATACTAAACATGAGTACATGAAAAGGACTAACATCTCCAGCCTCAATGATAACTCTAAGCCAGTACCCTCTGCACTAACCCATATCCTTGCTTATTGATAGAGAGACAGAGAGAGCATGTGTGTGTTTGTACCCTTGTAATTCAAGAACATCCTAGGGATACAGTTTTACCTTCTGTAGTAAACAGGAACAAACCCAGCATAATTCATTCATTTTCTTTCCTGCTGCAATCACAGAAGAACAATAGGAAGGAGGACAGGCTGCTAACCTGAATGTGCCTGGAGAAAAATATCATTCACAACAGGCTGGCATTCCATGATCTAGTCACTATTTGGTCTCTGATGGTGCTCAATACCATATCCGTCAGAGAAAGCTGCGAACCCCCATAATGCACTTTAATGTCTTGCCTGTTCAGCTTGAGTTCTTGCTCTCCTTTTCCCACATTTCTCACCTTCCAGACCTAGTTTTTATGTTGCCTTCTATGCATAATGTATGTGCATCTATCTGTGTGGTAAAAAACACCTGATAGTACCGAAAAGCAGACGCAATGCAATCTCTTCCTGCAAATGAGCAAGTCAGAGTTACATGCATGGCATTTGTCTGGCCAGAATGTGGTCCATTTCCTAAAACACTCAATTAACCTGATTCCTCAGTGTCTTGCATTTTATGTTGACATTTACACCTGTGCAAAACACAACTAAATTGGAATGGTAGCATTTTGCACTTTGAACAGATGCAATTGATGACACAAGGTGCAAGGGATTGGAGATTAAGGGCAGAAGAATTCCGATAGTTGTCTAAGCATATGAAAAATATTGCTATGATTTACTGAAAGAAAAGGAGATGGGTGACATTCGTGTTAGAAAGATTCAGAGAGCCATAAAAGGAAGAACCAGGAATCCCTTTGTTTTGTCGATTCGGCATTGCTAATTTAACTATTTCATTGCTGCTCCATCATTGCACCTACTGTTGAAATCATGGAATATTAGAATATAAGTGCAATGTTCATCCTCACAGCATGTGGGTTCTATCCACAGATATCCAGAGAATTCCACAGCACAAAAAGTGCCTCCCACCTGGATGCACCTAGAGTATGCAGCGGTGCAACAGATGAGTTGTACTGGGATGAACAGCATTCAGCAACACTGTAGGTCAGTGGTGGGCAACCTGCGGGCCATGGGCCATATGCGGGGGGAGGGAGGTGCGTGCGGACAGTCAACATCAGCAAAATGTCTCGCGGCCCACAATCAGATTACCCTGATTGGCCTCATGTGGCCCGTGGGCCGCAGGTTGTCCACCACTGCTGTAGGTGCACCCTACCTGAATGTATCTGAAGCATTCATTGAATGTATCTGGACCAGTCAGTAACACGGTTGGTGTGTCTGACTTTCATGTAGGGTGACCAGATGAGAGGAAGAAAATATCGGGACACATGGGGGGATCGCCGGCGGAGCAAAAAAAAAAAGGGGGAGTGCCACGAAATATCGGAATAATTGCGTCCTGACCAAACATCGGTCGGGACGCGGGACAAACACCTAAATAGCGGGACAGTCCCAATTTTATCGGGACGTCTGGTCACCCTACTTTCATGCACATGCAGGATTAAACAGCAGAGCAGGTATTATCTCCCTGTATGTATCTGAGGCATTCTGGGAACATCCGACAGCAGTCAAGCGGTTAAATAAATCTATTTCAGTCCAAGATATGTGTTTTTATAAGGCAAGCGTATCATAAACCAGAGGGGAACATGATCATAACAAAATATATTGCAGAATCATTTGACAAACTGTCAAGGTAGAGGAAGCATACATTATTCTTGACAAAAATGTTTATTTTAAATAAACACCATGGAGTGCAATCTAACCAGTGCTTTTCTCCTCAGTGTCTGGTAGGGGTGAGCCTACATGCCTCTTTCAGTGGGAAAACAAAGTTTCTGAGTGATCTCATAAGCAGCTCAAACTGTAATTTTCCAACATATTGCCAAATATCTATTCCAAAAGGGATTCAGAGACTGGAGGGACCACGTGAAAGTTTTGAGAGTCTAGGCAGGTACCGTATGCAGAATCAGTTATTATTATCCTACTTGCTGTCCAGGGATCTCTGGGTTAGTAAGTCTCTTGATGGGAGGCAAAATGAGGTCTCTTTTTTCAAAGTCTCTTAACATTTGTTTTTAAAAAGTGTGAATTTGATGATCAGGAAAACAAGGGACTGATAGCATCACTGGGGAAAACTGATCAGAGCCAGGCATATGAGACAGAGGTTCTGTACAAAAATACCCCTGATCTCCCAGTCCCTGCACAGCCTTGCCAATGCATCACAGTCCTGACCTGCTGTGCCAGTCCTGTGCTCTCACAGAGCTTTGCCAGCCAGTATCAAGACCTCATAAAGATGAACCATATAATATATCCCCCCAGTGACTGCTCCACAGAGCATAATAATACAGCAACAACACGCTGCAAGGCAGATGTTATAGTGACCTCTGATGGGAAACAACTCTAGGCTAAGCCAGATTTCTCCAGCCCAGACTGATACTTGATACAGTAACAGCTTATTATTAAATAGTAGTAACACCAGAAACCCAGAGTGTGTCTATTTCAAAGCCAGAAGATGTTAATTTTCCCTTGTGGTGGCAGCAGAACCCACTTCCATCAACATCTGAAAATGAGAGTCAACATCATGACTTGTACTTGGGAGCGATTTCATTTTCATTTGAATCCTTTCACTACTGCAGTGTGGTAGCAGTTTCCAGCAGGAGATTGAGGCAAAGGAATAGGGCCCAAGCTCGGTGAATGGATTTTCTTTTCATTTTACTTTACATATTACCCACAACACTTGTTAGGAAGACAATGAAAACAAAGTGTATGTCATGAAAAAGTTTGGAGGAAAAAGAAATAATATCCCCATTCTTATCTTGGATAAACATAACTCTGACATGGGAAGTGGGTGCATCTACTTAATACACATGAAACTTGGACAGCTAATCAGGTGTTTTAAATATGGAGCTTTTCCAAATCATTTATCCCAGCTCAGGCAGAACTTTGTAGGGAGTAATTTATTAAACTCCATGTACTTCTCTTTTACTCTTTGTGTCTCCTGATTCTTCTCTTACTTATTCTGGGGTAAATCAGGAGTAACTCCACTGAAATCAAAGGTAACACACTAGATAGATCCTTGTTCTGTTTCTGCATTTCATGGAGATCAGATCGATATTGGACTGTTTAGACCATTCATCAATCAGTTTTTATGTCCCCGGTTCAGCAAACACTTAAATATGCGCTTCACTCTAAGCACTTACTTAAGTTCCATTGACATGAAAGCTAAACATGTGTTTTTCTGAACTGCGCCTCCGGTGGAAGATGGGATACTGGACAATGAATACCACTGGTCTTTTCTAAGAACAGATTTAAAATTTTTATTAAAGTTAATGTTTAAAATCAAATTTACACACGTTAAGAGGGAAGTAGTACATCAGGAAGTAGGAAATCAGCTACTGTGCCATTTTTTTATGTGGTGCAGTAGGAGATGGGACCCGCCAGGCTACCTGGGCCATTGATCTGCTCTTATACATCACTTCTCATTTGCTTTTGAAAATTCATGCCGCAGTTTCACACAGCTCAGCTGACAGGTACCATTGTCACTAGGACCAGAACGAGAGACAATGCAAAACAGCTTCTTTAAGCTGCCTTTAATTAGCCCTTAAGTCATTTTCCGTTGATGGATTAATCATTCTAAGACACGATGTGCTAGCAGTGCTCATAAAAATGTTTTTGAATTTCTTTCCAGCTCATCTGAGGACGCTGCTTCTCCCTCATTTCTTACACAAAGTTCTGTTATTAGATTTTATTGGGCCCTGCTGATGTGAGACAAAGCTCCAAAGTCTGGCCCTGGGAGTCAATTGACAGATGTGTTAATTCTCGGAGACTGATTCCTTTAGGATCTGCAATGTCTAAGTACATTTTTTTAGGATGATGTGTGTAAATCTTTGTGCTTGGGGAAGTGAGGGATCAATAGAAATGAAAGGAGTGAAATACAGTGCAGGCTGATAGAGCACAGTTACCACACGGGTAGAACTCTGCCATTTCTCCTTTCCAATACCAGTGGCAGCACCCCTGCCATTCCAGTCTTAGGTCTTCACACAGCCAATGTGCTTCAGTCTTGCTACATAGGATCCCTGCTTTTCCTGCCATGGGCACCCAAGTGGCTCTATCAATGCATCTTCCAGCTAACCTGCAGGACCCACACCCATTCCAGGCCTTGGTGCTCTCACAGCTCAGCCAATTCATCACACAGTAACGCATGGTAGGATTAAATCCATGTCTCCAGCCCTGTTCCCCACTGCCCACATAAAGGAAAGAGATGCTTGTGTACTTTGAGAGATCCAGTATGTTCTTCTTCAGTGCTGAGTTCTGTAGGTTGTGTCATTAGCGGTGTGGAGGGGTCTTTTTGCCCTGGGAATTGTCAGCAGCGAGGAGGGATGTGAGAGTAGTATGTGGGCTTAATGATGGGTAAGTGAATGCATAGTACTAGAGGGGTTCCTGTGTGTAAGTATTAAGGGGTTGCAAAAGAGGGGGTGGGGACTGTAAACTTTAGCAAATGCAGTGTTGTTTTTGTGGAACAGGCTAAGTGTTTGTACGTAGGGTCGGTGTAGGTAGCTCCTATTCAGTGCAGCTCACCTAGACACAAGTTTTGCCTTAGCAAAGAGATGGCCTCAGACTGTCATTCAGTGGTCACATGCTCTATGCCCTGAATGTTCTGTGCTATTTGCAAAGGCAGATTTTGAGTATGTGTGTCATTGACATATTAGGCTGTCTCTGAAGAGGGCAGTTAAGCTTGCATTGGTGTGTACTTAACTCTGTCTTTTCTGGTTTCCAGAGGTTTGAGTTTTGCTGAACTTGATGTTTTGGAGGACTTGAGATACCACCAGGCAGCCTTAACTCTTCAGTAGCTAAGTTTTTTGTCAGTGAATGTCCTAAATTTTCGAAAAATGTTTTTTTGTAGACGTCTGTACTAAGAAGCAGCCATCCTTAATTTTTTAATAAAATAAAATAATATAAAAATAAAATGGACCGTTTTATTATGTCATCCTCTGACATGTCATATTATGCACTCCTACTACTACTGACATGTCATGAAATAAAAATATCACAATGCCCATAAAATCAAATACATTTCATTTTGAAACAAAATTTCAGTCTTCTTCAAAATGAAATTTTCCAAAATGATATCTGTTTTGTTTCAGGAAAATTTGTTTTCCTGAGAAATGTCACCAAAATCGAGATAATTTCACCAAAATTGTTCATTTGTTGAGATGGCATTTTCTGATGGAAAGCTGTTTTGACTACAAATTTTCAACCCACTTCTAATATACAGATCATTAACAACATAAGGAAATGTTTCCTAAACATTTAAATTGGGGGAAGGGTTTGCAGTTCCCCTAGGATCTCTCCCCATTTTACTGTTCTTCCCCATGTATCATACTGGCTCACAGTGTATGTATCATTTCCGCCCTCTGCTGGATGGCACATCAGAACCGATCAGGCATTGAACCATGGGGAAGGACCTCTAGGTGAAGGAAGCCCACAAAGGAGAAGAACCCTAATATGTTAGTAACTAATAGATATTTCCCTTTAGTATCAGTGGCAGGGGACTCGGGTTTGGGTGCAGAAAGTCCAGAATTGTTTCTTGCTTACTAGTATGGGATTAAATTCATTGATATAATCCCAATTAAGCTACAATTCACAATTTGCAGCCTCATATTGTACTTCAGCAGAGTTTGCACACCAGAAAGTGAATCAGACCCAATGTTACAAAAATAACAGGAGTACTTGTGGCACCTTAGAGACTAACAAATTTATTAGAGCATAAGCTTTCGTGGGCTACAAGAAGTGGGTTGTAGCCCACGAAAGCTTATGCTCTAATAAAGTTGTTAGTCTCTAAGGTGCCACAAGTACTCCTGTTATTTTTGAGGATACAGACTAACACGGCTGCTACTCTGAAAAATGTTACAAAAGTTACATTAAATAAAGAGGACTGTGAATCAATGCAGTGAAAATATAAATAGTGCATTAATGTTTCAGTATTTGAGATGAAGCAAGTCTGGCTAAATAAATACCAGGAGGCACGTCAAGTATTTGAACTGAAATTTGCAAACTTCAGCATTTGAAGTTTTTGATTACATTGCACATTTGCAAAAAAATGTTCCCATTTTGTAGTGAAATCTGAGAAAGTTTGTAGTTTTGCACCCCCAGGAATTGGCCCAGTTTTTTAGTGAGAACCTCCAGACATTCAAGGAAGCAAAATTTTGCATTTTGTGCTGACAAAGATTAATTTTTGCAGTTAAACATAAGAGAACAAGAATGCTTGCATGTTTTGATGCAAAACTTGGGCATATAAAGAAAATGTCACAGGGAGTAACATTTCTGGGTTGCAAAATAGCCCAGGATGCATTTTCACAAATTGACAAAGTGCCTGTTGTGCTTGCTTAATAAATAGTAACAATAATATCTGTTATTGCTATCAGTCATCGAGATAATACACACACTCCTCTCCCCTTGAACAATTCTAAATTAATTAAAGAGCAGAATCTCCTGCAGATCAAACTTATCTAAGTGGAATGCCAGGAACTTGTATAAATACCTGGGATCAAAAGAGCACACACACAAGGCAATACATTAGCAGTGGGTACATCTTGAAATGTATGAGTTTCAGTTAGCAAGCAGAACCCTGAAGTCTAGACACTTCTCTAAACATACCCAAAGGCAATCCCAGATCTGGCTGGCAATCTTGTGACAGCTTTTTTTATCCTTTGCACTTATGGTTGGAGCCTGGACAGTCAGAATCCATATAAAACCTAATGAGGGAGAGGGGACATGTTAACCAAAGGTTTTCTTTCATATCAAGAAAAGTCTGGTTTGCATTCTGGCAAGTATAGGGTGGTGAGGATCTTTCCATCCTTTATATTGATCAAAGAGTTTATATTGAAAACACGTACACACACACACACACATACACACACACACACACACACACACACACACACACACACACACACACACACACACACGGTGGCACTGGTAGCACCGCATATTATTTAAATTGTCTGACCCTTTTCATTATAAGAACCTGTTTTCAGTAGTTTATAACTTTGACAGATTTAACTGTTTGGGATGAAATTTTCCATTCAGCCTGTCTGCTTCATTCTGAATTATTCTGGAAAATTTTAGCCAAAAGTGTTGAGCTGTTTCCGAGAATGAGGTTAGGGGAAAATATGTGGTTTTGCCCATGCTAAAAATTTCTGGTGTCCTTTTCTTTAAGTTCTAGTGCCCCCATGCTTTGGAGAAAGGATTTGAAATTCAGCAGGATAATGGCCTTTGCATCAGGGATGTGCCAAAGCCACCCACATGAAAAAGTGCCCAAATCACAGTTTGCACATGCTCAGTAGAAACTTGCTAGACCTGATGAGGTCCAGCTTGTGGACTAAATGAGGGAGGGATCCTGGGGTGTGGGGGGGAATGTGCTCATGTAATTAAAGACTATCATCATGCATGTGCACAAGAGGGGCAAATTAAAGTTGCAAAGGCAACCTTAATTCTGGCATTTCCTAACGTTTGAGTGCTTGATGTTGCAACCTTAATGTTTTCTCAACATTGTTGTTGTGTGTGTAATATATGAAGAAGAGTTTGACCATTTAAAGAACCAACCAGTCCTCATAGTGATTCCATCAGTTTGATCTAGATGCTCAGGGTTCACTTGTTCCACTGAATTCTTGAGGCTTACCACCAGGGCCGGCTCTAGAATTTTTGCCGCCCCAAGCAAAAAAAATGTTGGCCGCCTCCCCTTTCTTTTTCGTGCCCCTCTGCCCCCGGCCCCGCCCCAACTCCACCCCTTCCGAACCCCTTCCCCAAATCCCCAGCACCACCTCCTCCCCCAGCGTGCCACACTTCTCCCCCCCCCCCATTGCTTCCTGCGGGCACCCTGTGACCTCCCACCCTAGCTCACCTCCGCTCCGCCTGCTCCGCTGGGCGTGCCGCCGCTCCGCTTCTCCCCCCTCCCTCTCAGGCGAGGGAGGGCGGAGAAGCGGAGCAGCGGCGCGTTCAGGGGAGCAGGCGGAGCAGAGGTGAGCTAGGGTGGGGAGGACGCAGGAAGTAACGGGGGGTAGAGGAACTGCTCCCCGCTCCAGCTCACCTCCGCTCCACCACCGCCGCCTCCCCCGAGCGCCCGCCGTTCGGCTTCTCCTCCCTCCCTCCCTCCCAGCCTTGCTGCGCGAAATAGCGGTTTTGCGCGTGGCAAGCCTGGGAGGGAGGGGGGAGAAGCGGAGCGGCGGCGCGTTCAAGGGAGCAGGCGGAGCGGAGGTGAGCTAGGGTGGGGGGGGGGTGCAGGAAGTAACGGGGGTTAGAGGAACCGCTCCCCACTCCAGCTCACCTCCGCCGGCTTCTCCTCCCTCCCAGCCTTGCACAGCAAGCCTGGGAGGGAGGGGGGAGAAGCGGAGCGGCGACAGCGTGCTCAGGGGAGCAAGCAGAGGCCAGCTGGGGCAGCGGGGGCACTTTTTCCCCATGCCCCGGAGTTGGCGCCTATGGTGGCCAGCACCAGAATGCCGCCCCTAGAAATGTGCCGCCCCAAGCACCTGCTTGTTTTGCTGGTGCCTGGAGCTGGCCCTGCTTACAACATTCTATGCCCCAGCTGTTAGATGTACTGGATAAGTGGTCAGGCGAGAGAGCCTAGATCGTTAGAGAGGGTCCTCTGATTCCATTCTCCCTGTCCCTTTTGCCATCCTTACATTTCAGTTCATTGTCAGCACTAGCTAATGCTGAGTGTATCTCTGTGTATGTGTGTCTCCAATTTCATTAGGACAGAGACAGACAAGTGTCCACTTAGGGCCTTCTGGAACTGATCAGCGGGTGAGCTGGGAACGTCTGTCAGGCAGCCAGGGTTATAGCTCTCCCTCGCTTCTCCCCGGGCTCCTGTGAGGTTCGTGGCTCTCCTCCTTTCTCTTGTTGTCATTGCCACCCTCTCGACTCCCCCTGCCACACACCGAACACCCAGACCTTTTCTGAGCCCTTTGCTTAATCCCTGGGATTCTTTATCTAGGAATTAATCTCCCCGTCACAGTGTGTGTCTGGAGGTGGGTGGGGGCTACATTTATCTCTCCCGCTGAGGTCTAGAGTTGCATTGCTGTGATTATTAATGGTAGCAGCGTGCCTGTCTCTGGGATCTGTGTTTAGCGTCTTCATTTCTTAAACAGGACGGGGGCCACGGCAAGGCAATTTGGCAGCTCTGTGTTCCAGCTGCATTGTGTCTGCTGCTGAGAGGCAGAGAGTGTGAGTGGGGATCAGCATGGCAGAACAAGAAGCCAGTGGCTTGCAGCTCCTTCTCTCCAGCCTCCAGGTAAGAGGAGCTTGAGCTAACGGGACAGACACTTGGGCTGGTTTCCTTTGTAATCGACAAGCAATGACTTGCTGGGCTGAGGTTGCTGATGAGCTCCCTGCTGGCTTGTCTCAAAGGCATCAGAGAACAGGAGTCCTGCACTGCATCTCCCTCCCCGCCTCCTGAAAGCTTTTACAAAATGAAGTTTCACTATTCAGAGATTAACTCTGGTGATTAATCACTGAGCCCAGTTTGAGTGCAGCGTCTCAGACCCTGGATCTGCCAGCGGTGCAGCAGGGATAGAAAGAGCCTGGTTTGCAATGAATGGGACCTGTCAGTGCTGTCAGCTTATGAGTCAGGCTGGGAAGGCAACAGCAGATCTTTCTGAGATGGGCAAGTCCAGACTGTGCTCTTCCATACTTAAGGAAGTGGCTGTGCAAATTCCTAAGGACAGGACAGCAGAGGCTCTTCAGACAGGCTTTGGTGTCATCTGCATGTACCTAATAGAAGAGAGCTCAAAAGAGCAGAGGGAGGGAGTTTTTGTGAGTTCCTCACCCAGGATCATCAGTAGCTGCGTGTGTCCCACACAAACAGCTCCCTGCAACTGTAGGGAGCCGCAGACCTTGGAGCGTCTTTTTCTAGCATTTGTGGTCAGGCTCCAAGGTTCAGTTCCCAACAGAGGTTAATGCAGAGGAAGAGGCGCACACACATCTTCAACCTCACAGCCCCGTGCTCTCATATTTGTGTGATGTTGTGCCATTTGCATGATAAAATCTCCCACCCAGGTGGACAGAGTGCTCCATGGCCATTCCTGTTGCATGCTCTGGCCAGGGGAGCCTGTGTTTTTCACAAACACAGTATAGGTGCAGTGATTGAACCTAAAACATCCACATTTTGGCATTAGGGGCAGGTGGGAGTTTGTGCTTCATTTAGACAAAATTCTGCCAAAAAATTGTTTTTCAGAGTTTTTAAAATTCCAAGGCACCCAAATCTTTTTGTGATTCCCTGACTTCCAAAGTATATAGCTGAGTAGAAGCAAGTCACAGCCTAACCAGAGACATAAGCATGCATGAGATGTAGGTAAACAGTCTGTTTCACTCACATCCCAACACCTTTGATGGCAATAGCAACCTGTGAAGTAGACTGCCATTGTTAATTGTATGTGTCAGAAACCCGCACCAAGACAAGTCCCAGAACTAGAATAGCAGGGGTGCTGTATTAAAAACATGGGGATTTCCTTACGGGATCAGACCAATGGTTTATCTATTCCAGCATCATTTCTCTGACAGTGAGCAGAGTCACATCTTTAAAGGAGGGTATAAAACCCTACCATCTAATGGTTGCCATTTACACTGCAGGGTGGGGGTTGACATTTGTTATCCAAGATGATATAACTATGAATATTTTGGTTAAACACATCTATGTCTCATCTTGCTATCTTGTGGCAAAGAGTTCCACAGGTTAATCATGTATTGTATTTAAAAAATATTGTCTCATTTGTCTGCCTTTTAATTCCATTAGATGTCCCATCATTCTTTTATTATGAAGAAGTGTAAATAGAAGCACCCAATTGACTTTCCGTATCGCATTCACTCTTTTGTGTGCTGCTCTTATGTCCCTTCTGATTGGTATTCTCTCTAAAGGACACTGTCCTAACGTTCTCAATGTCTTCTCAGGATTGAAGGGTGTAAGTGAAGTGAGTGAGAGTCCAGGATTAAAAACAAAGGTATTGCTAGAGGTCAGCATTGAAGTTCTCCGGCAGAGCTGGGTGTGGGCTCAGGACTGGCATAGTAGAGGATGCTGTGGATCAGGACTAAAGAGAATGGCAGAGCTGTGTGAATGGAAAAGTAGCACCTGCCCACACCTGCCCACAATAACTCAGACTCAAACAGTGCTTTTGGTTCTTAGCTCCAAGAGTACTAAACTCACATACAAAAACAAAGTACTGTTACCGTCACTCATCATTTTGGCATTAGGGGTGGGTGGAGGAAATAATGGCTGGGGGCAGCCATTTTAGACTTGATTCTGACTCACAACGAGAAAATGGTTGCAACTGCGAAGGTGGAAGGCAACTGGGGTGAAAACAATCATTAAACGATAGACTTCATGATTCTAAATAAGAGCAGCAGAATAAGGACAATGGACTTCAACAAACAGGCTTTAACAAACTCAGAGAACTGGTAGGTAAGGCCCCATGGGAAGAAAATGTAAGGAAAAATGGAGTTCAGGAGAGCTGGCAGTTTCTCAAAGAGACAATATTAAAAGTGCAACAGCAAACTATCCCAATGTGAAGGAAAGGTAGGAATAATAATAAGAGGCCAATATGGCTCCATCAGCAGCTCTTTAATGACATAAAAACCAAAAAGGAATCTTACAAAAATTGTTAACATGGACAAATTGCTAAGGATGAGTACCAAAGATTAGGACGAACATGTAGGGACACATCAAAAAGGCCAAGACACAAAATGAGTTACACTTAGCAAGGGACATAAAAGACAATAAGAAGAGATTCTATAATACATTAGGAACAAGAGAAAGATGAAGGAAAGTGTAAATCCTCTACTTAGCAGGGAAGAAGAGCTAATAACAGACAACATTAAGAAGGCTGAGGTGTTTAATACTTATTTTGCTTCAGTCTTCATTAAAAAGGTAAACTGTGACCAGATATTTAACACAATTAATATTAACAACAAGGGGGGAGGAGCACAAGCCATAATAGAGAAGAAAGAGTTAAAAGAATATTTAGATAAGCTATATGTTTTTAATTTTGCAAGGCCGGATAAAATTCACTTTAGGAACCCACTGAAGCAATATTGGAACCATTAGCAATTACCTTTGAGACCTCATGGAGGACAGATGAGGACGAGAGGAGTACAGAAGGCTAAACTTTGTACCTATCTTTAAAAGTGGGAAAAAGAGGACCTGGGAAATTATAAACCACTCAGCCTAACTTCAGTACCTGGGCAGATATTGGAACAAATTATTCAGGAATTAATCTGTAAGCATTTAGAGGATAAAAGGGTTATAAATAGCCAATATGGATTCGTCAAGAACAAAGCGTGCCAAACCAACCTAATTTCCTTCTTTGACAGGTTTACTGGCCTAGGGGATGGGGAAAGCTGCAAACATAATGTATCTTGATTTTTAGTAAGGCTTTTGATACAGTCCTACATGCTATTCTTATAAGCAAAAAAGTGATATGTGGTCTAGATGAAATTACTATAAGGTGGATGCACAATTGGTTGAAATACTGTACTCAAAGAGTAGTCATCCAGGGTTCCCTGTCAAAATGGGAAGGTGTATCTAATGGATCCCACAGGGGTCTGTCGTGGTCGGGTACTATTCAATATTTTCATTAATGACTTGGGTAATGGAGTGGAGATTATGTTTATAAAACGTGTGGATGACCCCAAGCTGGGAGGGGTTACAAGCACTTTGGAGGATAGGATTAGAATGCAAAGAGCTCTTGATAAACTGGAGAATTGGTCTGAAATGAACAAGAAGAAAGTCAATAAAGACAAGTGCAAAGTACTTCATTTAGGAAGGAAAAATTAAAGTCAGAGTTACAAAATGGGGAATAACTGGCTATGTAGTAATATTGCTGAAAAGGATCTCGGGCCAATAGTGGATCATAAATGGAATTTGAGTCAACAATGTGATGCATTTGCTAAAAAGGCTTCTATCATTCTGGGGTGTCTTAACAGGAGTATTATATGTAAGAGACGTGAGGTAATTGTCCTACTCTGCTTGGCACTGGTGAGGCCTCAGCTGCAGTACTGTGTCCAGTTCTAGATGCCACTCTTTAAGAAAGATATGGACAAACAGGAGAGTCCACAGGAGAGTAACAAAAATGATCAAAGGTATAGAAAACCCGACCTATGAGGAAAGGTTAAAAAAACTGGGCATGTTTAGTGTTGAGAAAAGAAGACTGAGGGGGAAACTGATAAATGTTCAAATATGTTAAGGGCTGTTATAAAGAGGATGGTGATCAACTTCTTCTCCACGTTCACTGAAGATAGGACAAGACTTTCTAGCTATAAGGATATATTAGCACTGGAATAGGCTTCCAAATGAAGTTGTGGAATCCCCATCATTAGAGGTTTTTAAGAATAGGTTAGACCAGGGATCGGCAACCTTTGGCATGCGGCCCGCCAGGGAAAGCCCCTGGCAGGCTGGGCTGGTTTGTTTACCTGCTGCGTCCTCAAGTTCAGTTGATCACGACTCCCACTGGCCACGGTTCACCGCTCCAGGCCAATGGGGGCTGCGGGAAGCATCGTGGGCCAAGGAATGTGCTGGCCGGCGCTTCTCGCAGTCCCCATTGGTCTGGGACGGCGAACCGCAGCCAGTGGGAGCTGCTATCGGCCAAACCTGTGGATGCTGCAGGTAAACAAACCGGCCCGGCCCGCCAGGGGCTTTCCCTGACGGGCTGCATGCCAAAGGTTGCCGATCCCGGGTTAGACAAACACCTCTCAGGGATGGTCTAGCTACACTTGTTCCTGCCTCAGTGCAGGGAGCAAGAGCAAGACAAGATGACCTCTCAAGGTCCCTTGCAGCCCTACATTTCCATGATTCTGTGATTTCATTCTGTAAGACAACCCTAATAAGTTGATGATAAGCATTGCAATACCCGCGCATTCTGATTTTCTCCCAGGAATGTTCCCCAGTGTAACTCAATGATGCCATCACCGAGCACTGCTCCAAGAATCCAGTGATAAAAAGACCATTGCTGGAACTTAAAATAGCTGTAAATATTTGCTCTGCTTTGGCAGCACTCAGCTGAGAAATGATGTCTTGTGTTGATGTTTGCATTTCTTGATGGTATCTCTCTGCACTTAGTTATTTTCTACAACAGCTCCACACACTAGTCTCTTTGGTTTTGTATCCTGCTGAATTGTCAATATCTGTTCCTGTTCTTTTAGTGGGCACTAAAAACATTGCTTGTTACGTACAGCAAGTGGTTCTGCAGGAGGTTTTAATCACTGTGTCTTGTTCTGGTTGTTTTATACCATAAAACTGCCTTTTTCACAAACATGTTTATACCAAGAATTTGGGCGCTTTCCACTGTCTAGCACTAGGGCAGACTTCATTAATTGCAGACCCAGGGAGCCTTTTCCCCTTCCAACACCAGCTCCTGACATTATTAATCCCAGATGGAAGGAACCCTCTCACCTTCCCACACTGACACAGGTTCTATTTGCTTCAGCTGGAATGAGGGAGCCCTACCGCTCTCTCTCCCCAGTGAAGGGAGCTCTTTCTGCATCTGGTACTGGCCACAGACATCCTTACCCCCAGCCTGAGGGAACCCTCTCTTCATCTGACACTGCCCCAGACTCCATTGCCCTTTGCGGCAAGCTGGGCTCAGCCTTGCCCATGACTTGGCAGCAACCCTTCAGCCTCACTGATGAGCTGGCAACAAAAGGGCTAAATAGTCACCCCAGCGGGGTATAATGGGGCTTAATTAGAAAGACTGACTCCAACTGCATTGGTGAAGCAGGGAAGCACTACTTGAATAGAACTGGAGAGAAGAAGGGGGTGGTGGTGTTTCTCTTTAGAAAGAGCCTGAGGAAGTCAGGCTGAGGCACTCACAGGGAGCAGAGTAGGCTCTTGTGGGGGAGCCTTGACTTAAGGCCTACAAGGAGCTGGGAGATTCCTCAGAGAGAAACTGCTGGAGTCCTAGGTGAAGGGAAGCAGTGGGGGAATCCGGCTGGGGAAGAAGCGGTTCAAGAGAATGTCTGCAGGGGCCAGGAAGCAGAGGATTTCAGTCAAGCCTGAGGGGCTGAGGAACTATATGTTTGGATGTGGCTTGTGAACTTTAAGTTGGACCTTTAGATACCCCCAAAAGGGAGTGAACTGCTATGTGACTTGGCTGGCCAGGGTGGTGATACAGAAGAACCAGAGAAGGAGTTGGGAGAAGACACTGACTGGGACTGGCCATTGTGGAGCCAAGGAAGTGGCGACCTGTGAAGATGTGAGAGGCTAAGTCCCCAGCAGTGCTGCATCTGGACACAATGGGGTGCGTTAGAGGTGAGGATGTGTGCTTACACTGGGGTCTTCAAAAAGTCGCCTCAGTGCAATTAGGGAAGTATCTCAGTGTCTCTAACCATTGAACCTCATGGGGTTTATAGAAGTCTCGGGACTGGGGAGTTGCTATGGTGAACTGACTGGGGCAGTAAATGGTTCTGCTTCCATCTTCAAGGCTGTGACAGTCCCATGTCATGCCCCTTCTCCTCTCCCCTTCTTATAGTCCAGTTATCCAAGAAAGGAAGTGATGCCTCCTTTCCAGTCTCTTCCCTCCTTGTTAGGCCCAGGAGCGAGACTCTGCTTAGGTTACAGTTCAGGATGTCATATGAGGTGTCCCAGATTACCTGCCCACTCTCAGACCAGATGGGAACTGTGCTCACGTGCCTCCCAAGGCTGCAGCCCCTGTGCACAGTTTCTTCTCAGCTGGCACTTGCTGGGGCTGTTGGCAGATCTCTGGGCTTGAACGCTCTCCCACTGTGCTGGATCGCAAGGTTCACGACTCCCACACTTAAAAAGGAAAGGAGTGAAAATTTTACATATCAGTGGGACACGTGTCAAGGTGGATGGATTCCTGTCTAAATGACACTGATGCCCAGCAGGAAACAGATACAGGATCCACTAACTGCACACTTGAACCTCCCTACTCCTTTGGGCCAGGCTTTTTAGAGCTGCTTTGCTGGCAGGCTGACCAGCCAATTCTATTGTTTTCCTTAAGTCAAGTGGGAAGATCTTTGCTGCTTTAGTGACAAAGAATATCAATGTATTTGCAGAATACTTTTGTCTCCGTTGCATCCTCCTTGGGTTTATCCAGTTGGAAAAGCATGGGGATTGCTAGGGTTTGTACAAAATATGGGCTATGTCCTGAGAAGACCTGAGCAACTGCAACTCCTACTATCTTCAGTGGAAACTGCAGGAGCTCAGGGTTTGGATCTGTGTCAGTGGTGGGCAACCTGCGGCCAACGGGCCGCATGCGGCCCAGCAGGGTAATCTGATTGTGTGCCGTAAGACATTTTGCTGACATTGACCATCCGCAGGCACGGCCCCCCGCAGCTCCCAGTGGCTGGGAACGGTGAACCGCGGCCACTGGGAGCTGCGAAGGGCCGTGCCTGCGGACGGTCAACGTCAACAAAATGTCTTACAGCCCGCAATCAGATTACCCTGCTGGGCTGCGGGTTGCCCACCACTGATCTATGTGTTTGGGAAGAGAGCCAGGCCTCTCAGGCAGGATGCATTCAAGCATCCTCAGAGGAAAGGAAAAGCACATCTCAAAAGCAGATGCCATTTATTGTGCAGATTTGCAAGCTTGGGCCCTGAATATTTCCCAACTTGTTGCACCTAAAGTGGGGAGCAGCCTTTCCATTCCTCCAAAGCAATCCCCCAGCATCAGAGCATTTAACATTAGACCGGATGGAGCACCTGAGAATAGGCTCACGGGAATTGGGAAAGGATGGGTGCTCCTATAAGTGTTTTAATTCGCTAATTTCTATGTTTCTCTAATCACAAACATTCACTTCATATTTTAATTGAGGGGGGAAGAGAAATTATTTCTCCCAAACAGGTCTGAGGCCATTCCCCATTTTAATCACTCATCTCAGCCTTCAAGGGCACAAGTCCTGGTCTCAGTTGCCATCTCCTCCGCTATCAAAGGAGGACTGGGTCTGACTTTATGGAGCCTGTAATTCAATACAACTCCTTATTTGACAATAGGGGCTGCTAACAAAGACTCTCCATCTCCTGCTGGGGCAGAGAGTGCTGGCAGCAGCCCCACATTCCTGCCAGTCTGCAGAACAAGGCCCTGAGAACAGGTACTCAGACCTGCAGCTCCTGCAACTCAGTATGGAACACTAGACTCTGCAGGAGAAAGGTTTGGTCTATTAACTCCCATTGACTTCAGTAGGGCCAGAACTTCACTCCATACACCCAGCGGGCTTCACTTGTAGTCCTATGTTAATGCCAGATCCTTAACAGATCCTCTGGAAATGTCTGATGTTGGATTGGTGGAGGATTCCCTCTGACCCCAGTGCCTAGGGTGCAGGACCTTAGTGGTGTGAGGTCCACCTGGAGTTGGATCATGGCAAAAAAAACTAAAACTGGGCTGAGCAACTGATTCTGTGCCACTTCAGGGCTGAGCAGGACTTTCCCTGCAATTGCTTCTCTCAGCTGCTGCCAGTCGCTGTGGCACCAGCTACCAGAACTGAAGAACAGAGAGATTCTCTCCTGTTTACCTGTCAATACTCAATACTGGCAGGAAATCCAGGGCGTGTGAGAGACTCCAATGCTGAGTGGTGAGGAATGGCGTGTGTGTGGGGGAAACCTGCCGGGTGGAGGGACTGGACAGGAGCTCGGAGGGAAGGAGGGAGGATAGGTGTCTAAGGGGGCAGGGATGGTGGTGATGGACAGGAGCAGAGGAGGCAGAAGATCAACAGGACAGAGGGGGCAGGATGAGCGGGAGAGTAGAGATGAGTAGCAGCTGGGTTTGAGGAGCAGGAGACAGGGTTGCAGAATCTGCGGGGCTGGGGCAGGAATCAGGCAGTTGGGGGGCAGAGGGATGAACAGGAGCCTGGGGTGGGGGGAAGCAGAAGGGGACTGGACAGAGGCACGAACTCAGCAGGAGGAGACGGGGACAAGAAGAAGTTGGATGAGGGATGAGGTGGCAACAGACAGAAGGGTTTGTAACTTCTAGAGCAGTGTTTCCCAAACTTGGGACGCCGCTTGTATAGCGGTGCGGGACAAGGGATTTGCTGGCCGCCGCTTCCCACAGCCCACATTGGCCTGGAGCAGTGAACCGCGGCCAGTGGGAGCCGCGATCGGCCGAACTTGCGGACGCGGCAGGTAAACAAACCAGGGGCTTTCCCTACACAAGTGGCGTCCCAAGTTTGGGAAACACTGTTCTAGAGAATAGTTCTGTAAAACCTCAGAATTAAACTATTTATTCCTGAGTTTTGATGTTCTTTTGCTGTGTAGGAAATAGGTGTGAAACCCACTGGCAAACTATATAGCTCCATCCCCTTTATAGTGGCAGGGCCATGTAGGAGGAGAAAATCTTCTACTGCTACCAGTAACTCCATTAGCTTGAGTGGTTAAAAACTGTGTTGTGGGTTTAAAGATTCCCAATCCTGCTGATGATGGGTATGTGTGGTGAGGGGTGACATAGGGTCAATATTGTTCCATGTGCTGTATTCACTTGCCTAGGAGCTGCCTTAGGACCTGGGCAATGTGCCAGACTCTATCCCCCTAACTGCATTCTTCTCACCAGGGCAGGAGACAATTTTTTGTTTGTTTGTTCAATTTCTGCATTTTTTAAACACTTATTTAAGAAATTTATGTTTAAAAACCCAACTACCTTAAAAGAATGTTAAACTTGAAAAGTCAAGCACTCAAAAGTTACAGAGTGCTATAATTAAGGTTGCCCGTGCAACCTTAATTCAGCCCCCCTTGTGCATAAGCATTATGATACAGTCTTCAATTATGTGATCAAATACATTTTTTTCCATGGGACCCCTTCCTCATTCAGTGCACAGGACGGACTGTGCTTTGGGAATGAATCAGGACTGTATGGTTAAAAGGCTGTTGTCTGTTAGACCCCCTGTCTCATTTGTTGCAGAAGAGGGACGGTGTGTTGTCAAGGGGGCAGTGGATTGCAAGAAGAGAGAGGATGGTCTTGTGGTTAAGGTAGCTGAATGCTGCCCTGTAGAATTAGTCTGTCCTTTCCTGTGCCATGGAGTTCCTATGAGATGCAGGGCAAGTCAATTATATCAGACTTTTCACCCGTGGTCACTAATGGTGCATTCCATATCTTCTGGTTGTGTAACCTGAGCCGCCTGCAGTTTGATTTGCAGACCTCCTGAGAGTACACAACTGCAGCTGAGGTCAGTGGGAGCTGTGCTCTTCACATGCTAAGTTCTCTGAAAAATTAGGCCCTACGCTTCTTGAATTGGTCACCCCAAATTATCTGACACTTTTGGCTCTAGTCTCTGTGTCTTAGTTCCCCACATGTAAAATGGGGATAATGATAGCATCTTAACTCACACGGGTGTTGTGAGATCAGTTCATTATTGTTTGTAAAGATCTAAGATATTACCGGGAAAGCACCATTGAGAAGCCCAGGAGTAAATTAATAATCCCTGTATTGAGTGCCAGGTTTGGATGTTGTACAATGAATACTGCATGGGGCATGCAGTGAACAATGAGGAAAAAATGAAATATTGAAGAGCTTACTCATTCACTGAGCACCATCCATCCTGTGCATGGAATGAGGCAGGAGTCCTGTGGAAAAGAATGTATCATAATGCAGATACACAAGGGGGCTGAATTAAAATTGCATGGACAACCTTAATTCTAGCACTGCCGAACTTTTCAGTGCTTGACTTTTCAACCAGTATATAGTATTAAAAATGCACATGAAATCTGCCTGGAAGCATAGAACAGTAATGCATATTTATATGTAGGTGCCCTGTATAAATATATGTATTTATCCATCACATCAGCTCCATTGTCATATGTCATCTGAAAACATCTAATTTATCCCTTCCCTCTGCTTTGTATTTTCTCTTCCCCACAGACATTACTTACTGTTTAACTCTGTGAAGCATCTTAGGATAGATAAAACACCATACAAAACAATACGTGACTGTGTAGACCTATCTTGTCTCCATTTATATATAATGTGATCTTATTTGGTTTGTTTGGCAATATTTTGTTGGCATTTTTTATGACTCTTTAGTTAGACTCCCCTGTCATTTACACTGGTCCAGCCCCATTGGCTTTGTCTACATTGGGGATATGGGCAGTGTTAGAAAATGTTAACAGACAAGTGTTAATTGTTAAACACCACTTAGTGCAAACAAAGGCAGCCATGTTTTAAAACTGTTAGCAGGTCATAGCTAACTCTGGGGGGAACCTGCTGACTTGAGCAGAGTTTCACTGATGTAACCTAGAGCAGTGGTTCTCAAACTAGGGACGCCGCTTGTGTAGGGAAAGCCCCTGGCGGGCCGGACCGCTTTGTTTACCTGCTGCGGTCGCAGGTTCGGCCGATCGCGGCTTCCACTGGCCACGGTTCGCTGCTCCAGGCCAATGGGGACTGCAGGAAGGGCAGCCAGCACATCCCTCGGCCCGTGCCGCTTCCCGCAGCCCCCATTGGCCTGGAGAGGCGAACCTGCGGACGCGGCAGGTAAACAAACTGGCCCGGCCCGCCAGGGGCTTTCCCTGAACAAGCGGCGGCCCTAGTTTGAGAACCACTGACTTAGAGGAGAGACATCCCTTCCTCTGTGTGTAGGTGTTGGAGTGTGGCGTTAAGGGACCTCACAGTCTTTAGGCTCCTTTTTAAAATCCCAGCCTAAAATCCTGTGCTGTATTCACTTGCCTAGGAGTTGCCTTAGGACCTGGGCAGTGTGCCAGACTCTATCCCCCTGACTGCATTCTTCTCACCAGGGCAGGAGACAAAAAAATTCCCTGCTGCCTATCCCTCTTCTCCTAATAAGTGTGTGTCTCATGGATAGTCTATGTGCACCTGTTTACACAAAGAGCCAGATGGGCTGTGGAGCAAAGCTCCCAGCCATGGACCAAAGCCATCTTGCATGACAGACACATCACTCCCTCCAGTGGAGAGTGGTGAGGGGGGATGTGAATTTCAAGCAGAGAAGATTGAGTTATATCGCCTCCTTGCCATGAAAGCCAAGTCTATCCCAGAGGGTGTGAATGCGGATGGCAAGGGGGAGGTATGTGCCACACAACTGCTCGGGCAATTACACACTAATTTGCCCACACAATCAATGCAATTGTGCACACATGGTTTAACTGTGCCTGCAGCCCTGGTAAATGTGTGTGTGTAAATTAGGTGCAAAACTTATTCTGTGGGAGAGTACAGTTACCGGAGATGAGCTTGAATCAAGACCATGGACCCAAACACTCAACATTTGGGAAATTTGGCTCCATATTTTTTTTCTGATCTTTGAGGCTGAACCCCTCTTTACAAGGGGCTGAACCAGAATATCAAACGACCCAGAACTTTGGGGAAGTCTGGATCCAGGTTTTAATTTTGCAGAATGTGCTTATTTCCCATCTGTACATGAGCAGGGTTTGCGTGGCGGGGGAGGGGGGGAATCCTTGTTCGTCCAACTATAGCTTTGATTATAAAGGTCTAGTGCAATGAAGGATGCCCCTTAAGATATGGGAAAACTAGTCACCCTAGTTCTCTGCAGCTCCACATTCCTCTACTCTGGACTACTTTTAGAGAGTCACCATCTTTTATGGCAATTAAGGTGTCCTTGGAAGCCAAGGATTTGTTCTTGGGTTTTATAATAAGGTGCATTTAACTCCTCCTTCATGTTTTCCAAAGAGGACAGAGAATGAATGACATAATGGAGAATCTCCTGCACAAGGGCACTGCCAAACTGCACAACAGAGAATGGGCTTGTTCATTTCCAGACCTGCTATTGATTCATAGAATTGCATCTGCCTGAGAGGAAATTCAGAGGGCAAAGCTAACCCTTCATCCTTCAGGGGGTTTGAAGAGCAATGTGGCTGTTTTTAATCATCACAGACTATTCTCGAGGAAGAATGCAGCTTGGCTTTTCAAGAGGTGCTGTAGGTTGAAGTGGAATTAATGGTGGTAGCAAAACTTTTATGATGAATATCATTTAAAAATTGGGCAATCCTGACATGGGAGGATCCTGCAGGGAAATAATTGCTCTTGGTATGTTCCCCCCTTCCAACAGAGGGATACTTTGACAGCAAAATGTGTGTGGGTTTTTTTTTTCTGAAACACCAACCCTATGGAGGCTGCTTTAGTGCTGTGTTTTACTGCAATCAGTTACCGTGAGAGGTCTTTCATAGCCATTAATTGTCAATGCAGTTTTCAGAACTGATGCTGGTTCTCAACTGAGCCCGATGCCAATTTGATCGTAAGTGGAGGTAAATCTCACCCCACCTTTTTTTGCTGGACCCAGGCTTGCTGTTCTTTTCTCATCCTTGGAACAATGAGGGCCAGGCTGTTTTCGTGGCTTAAGCCCGGGACTGAGAGGCAGATGACCTGGGCTTCGTTCTCAGGTCTGCCAGAGACAGAAGTTGGTCCAATAAAAGATATTACCTCACCTGCGTTGTCTCTCTATTCATCCTGCTGTAACTTGTTTAACCTGTGTGCCTCTGCTTCCCCCTCTGGACAACGAATGGGGATGGCACTCATCTACCTTGCTGGGAGATTGGAAGCTTTAGTTCATAAAAAGGATCTGGACTGTCACCCTAAATCATATTGATAAGTAACTTTTATCAGCCCCACTCCAAGCATGTGTAAGATTGGCTCAATTTCGATAAAATGCTTTGAAATCTTTGCATAGAATTCACTCTAGAAGGGTAACGCAGTAGTAGTAGTATAATGAAGATAAAGCTATATCCCTTCCTCTCCTTCACAATTAACCTGGGAAACATGAGAGAGAGATTTCCATTAAGCAGCTTGTTTGGCATACTGAATGCCCCCACCCCCTACACTGCAGATGGAGGGGAGAAGGGGCAATGGTCCATCCACCTGACCTTTTCCTGTGATTAAAATGCTGAGCTGCTGAAGTCACAGGAGCAAACTGACCCTGCTCCTCCAGGCAGAAGCCAGCACCATATATCCAAATGGGGATAGTTGCTGGAGGGGGTTGGGGAGAGGAGAGCTACCCTCCCAAGATTTATCTCTTGGGTAGAATTCCCCTTTGTGGGAGTTCTCATGCGTTTTGAGGGTGTCCTTGCCTCAAGCTAAGTTCCAAGAGTAAGCATCAGTGCTTCAGATGGAAAATAAGGAATGCATGTGCCCTGATCTACATTTGTCTGGGACAATCTCCCCTCAAATGGGTTTAAGATGCTTGTCTCCCCAATAATGGAAAGGCTTTCTGAGGACAGCTGGTGGAAGAGAGGCATTAACATGACGCATGCTTTAAAAAGGAAAATTTTGCCTAGCAGGTTGTGCTGAAGGCGCCCACTGTGGAAAGCAACTTTAAGTGTAAGCTCTGGAGAGTGGGTATCTGAAAAGGAGGCTGTCAGCGCTTGGCTGAGCAAAAGGGATGGCCATGTCCCTAGTTGAAACTGGCAGGACTGTCCCTGGTCTTTTCATGATAAAGTGTTCAGGACGCTGTTACCCCCACTGGACATGCCCATTTATAATTCTAGGTTGGAACAGACTCGGATAAAATGGGAGAGAATAATACTTTGCCCTTGTGGTGGTCTCGCCATATAAATGGTAAGTTCTGCCCAGGCAGGGACCAGTTTCTAGCATTAGCCAAAAGCCACTACCAAGTTTTCACTAGAATATGGACCTGCCTCTCTGAGACCAGACCAGACTGCGTTTGCTCAGAGCTAGGGCAGAGAGATGTTGGTTGTCCCTACCTTGCTGTTTGACCTGATTGGCTGAATAATAGATGGCTTCTGGAATCTGCAGATAGTTTCCTCTCTTCACAAGGATCACATTTTTCTTCTCACAGCTGAAACTGCCGTACATTGTGGACCACTGTGGCCTGCAACACTGTGGCTAGGAAGAAACTATCAATAGCCGCCATAGACTGGGCCAAGACCAGCACACACCCGACATCTCTTTTTGCAATGATTCCTCAGAAGCTGACGGATGCACAGTTCAGCTTCTGTTCCCTCGTCAGGTACCCACACATCTTATAGGAGCATGTGTAAATCCTCAGCCCAGAGAACTCTGAATTCAATCAGAGCATGTAAATTGATGTTGTGCTCATCGCCTTTTTAGGTCTGTACATATTGGGCCAATGCTGTCCCTCAATTTCCTGTGGGCACAGAAGGCCTTAAATGCAGAAGCAGTGCAGTGCTGCTGAGGATGAGGCTAGCAGGCCAGGGGGTGTGGCTTCTTCGCCTGGCTTCTGGCTTCCATTTCTTACTTTGCTGTTCCCCTGGAACCACACAATCCAGAGATCTCATCCTGGAGGCATGTCAACTAGGACAGCAAGCTGGTGTTTCTAAGTTTAACTCCTGTCACATTTACCCACAGTGTAAGCTCAGTGATGATCTCATTCACTTACACGGGGCTAATAAAATGCCAGCTGACCAGACATGCTCGGGCTGAGGTCAAATGTGCTTATTGTGAGCAGCCAATCTGGCATATCCATGGCTGGGGGGAAAAAATCCTTCTTCCTTTTACGTGGAGGAATCCACTTTCTGTTGCTGTATATCTCGTGCATGAGTCACAGATTTTTTTTAAAGGCCTTGTTATAGTGTGGTCTCAAAGCTAAGTGTCCAAATCAGACCCTTCCACAACTTGGCTTCCTTTTAAGGGAGACGGATTTTGATTTTTAAAGGGACATTGCCAAAATCTAGATGAAACAACATAGGTAGATATTGTCTCTTCCTGTATTACTAGTCCTAACAAGTTAGATCATTAACAATTTCAAAATAGAATTTATTCTTCATTATGATGTGGAAAGGTTAGGGGCCTAGTTCAGGAGTACATGAGGTTCTGTGGCCTGTAATGTACAGGAGATCAGACTAGATGATCATGATGGTCCCTTCTGACCTTAAAGTCAATGAGACTTAGTTTTCAGGCCATCGGATGGTAATGCCTTTTATGTATTGATGATGTTTGTTTTTGTTGTTTTTTTTCCTCACTCAGGTTGGACAGGAAAATTATACTAGTCATTCTCAGGGTCTGTCTACACTAGGAAAATGACATGTTGCTGACAGTTGGCAGCAATTTGTCTCCACTACTTCTGCCTTGAGAAGTGTTACACAGTTTAGCAGCTAGTGTTGACTGAATCAAAGCATTGCCCTTGTTGTCCCACAAAGCATCAATGACACTGGGCTAGGTAAGTGCAGAGGGAAGGGCACCACAGCAATTGAAAAGAATGGGTGTGGAACTTTATTAGGATGTTCCTTACTCCGCGTCACTGCTCTAGCATGCAAAAGATAAGCAGATTAATGTAGCAAGGGAGTATTACCCTCCTGACATAGTTTTCTGCTGCCCCATCAACCACAAACTGGGCCAGCCCCATTATAATATTGATTGAGAAAAGGCATAGTTGTGCCTTTACCTTGCCTCATCTGAGCAGGAGCACAGAGGAGTAGGCCTTGCAGTGACCGCATAATCTCTATTCATTATGGCTAGCTTATTTCCACTACCACATGCTTGCACTTGCTGTGAAAAATGCCCCATCCTAGAGACGGCTGTTATCTCAGAGTCTATGGTTTTATTAACAAGTACACCTGGAAATCTTAATGGATCCCGGAGACCACTTGGACTCTGACAAATACTATATCTGGCAAAGACTTCTTTAATTCACAAATCCACTTTTTTGGAAGACTGCGTATTCTCTGGAGTGACCTCTATAAAGTCTTCTGAACGCAGATTGTAGCATTTGTCCTGCTGCTTTTTCATCATCACCATAAAAATCAACAGCCATATTGCTGGTTTTCCTATGTCATTATTAAACTTAGTTCCCAGCTGTGTCATGTGAAGGCTTAATGTTTGAATCCAATAGTTGTTTTTTAAAATCCTGTAGTTATTTTATAATTAAAAATACAGTAACGGCACAAGTATAAATCAAATAAATACAAATAAACAGTAGGAGTTAACATACATAGAGGAATCATTATGCAAGAATCTCTAAAGCCATATAAAAACCTTATTATGAAAGAGTGATGACAGAATAATGGCACTAAACAAAGCTAATTCTGCATAAATGTAGAAAATAGATTAAAAAAAGGAAGACGTGAATGATGATAACATTCAATCCGGCCATAGTCCCTAAATATCACAAGCAACTCATTGTGAAATAAGAGATTAACCCTGAGAGGAAATTATCTGTGGTACTAATTACTGAGGGAACATTAAAAACATTAAAGAAAAGTCTAAAAGCCTCTTGCAAAATATCAGGTGTTTTGATTTATCTCAAAGTTTCTTGATTTTTTTAAAAAACATTTTCAATTTGATAGAGGCATTTTAAGGTTATATACTAATGTGTTTTACCACTAGTTCTGCATAATACAATAATTGCTCTATTAGAGATGCATTAGTAATAGGAGGAGGAAGTGACACAAAGGAACCTAGTGTCAGGAGGAACTTTTACAAAAGGACATATCTGTTTATAAAAAGGAGGAAAAAAAGGGATCCAGGAAATTGCAGGCCATCAGATCCTAATTGCTGCAGATATCTATATTTGAATAAATGCCTCTCTTCCCTGACAGCCTGCAGAATTACCCTAGTATGCAGCCTTGCAATGAAGTTATGTAAAATACTTGTACACCTTTTTGAGCAGTGTAGGTGAAATTCACCTCTATGCAGAGAGCCAGGTCATGGTCTGTGCACCACTTACATCCTATGTTGATGGATTCAGTCAGGGCCGGCTCCAGGCACCAGCTTAACAAGCAGGTGCTTGGGGCGGCCAAGGGAGAGGGGTGGCACCTGCGGCAATTCGGGGGCGGCAGGTCCCTCACTCCCTCTAGGAGCGAAGGACCTGCCGCTGAACTGCCGCCACTGATCGCGGCTTTTTTTTTTTTTTTCCAATTGCCGCCCCCGATCGCAATCGCGGCTTTTTTTTTGCTTGGGGCGGCAGAAATGCTGGAGCCAGCCCTGGATTCAGTGGTGAATAGTACTTGTATGCAGGGATGAATGTCATTCTCCGTAAACAAGGGCCGGATTCTACTATCCTTACTCATGCTGAGTGGTGCTTTTACTTTCCGAGGAGTTCCACTGAAGCCACTGAGCCTCTTGGAGGATAAGGTTCTACTCAACATGAGTGAGGGTGGCAGAATCAGACCCATAATGAATCATACTACTAATAAATGAATGATACTTCTTTGCTCACTTCACAGGGCACTGTCACATGGATTCTTTTAGGATATGACATTCTTCTCCATGACTTCCTAGCTAGGTGGGAGGAGAAGATGGGTCCAAAGGGAGGAAGTCCTTGCTCAAACACAATAAACACTTTGTGTTTTATTAGTACTTAAAGAGCAATAGGAAAATGCAGTGATCCATAATCCTGCTAGTGAAACAGATGCATGTGTTTGATTAAGTTAGTAATTCCTTCACCATACAAATGTCTTTCACCAGATCTTATTGCCACTGATATCTGGGCCCTCTTCCTGGCTTTGCCACTAATTCACAGTGGGGCTTTTGCTTCACCTTCCTTTCCCCATCTGTAAAATGGGGGTAATGTCTCAAAGTGACCTACTTCATGATGTTGTGAGGCTACTGTGTGTGAAGGGCTTTGTGATTTTCAGGTGAAAGGTGATATATTTGTGCAATCAATTGTATTTTATAATGTAAGGTTCTTTGGGCACATAGCATATTTCTAGACACATGTGATTTCCACCAGTCCCATATTGTTCGCTTTTGTAAAAGTAATTTTGGTTAGAGATGAATCCAGGCTAAAATGCTACATCTGAACACCCCCAGATTTTGAGGATATTCAGATCTGGGTTTGGACTTTGCAGCTGGGTTTGGATCAGTTCTATCTTACAGTGTGCTGTAGTCATTACTTCCAATGAGCAGAAGTAAAGCACTAGCACAGGGGTCGGCAACGTTTGGCACGTGGCTCGCCAGGGTAAGCACGCGGCCAGCACATCCCTCGCCCGCGCTGCTTCCCGCCGCCCCCATTGGCCCGGGACGGCGAACCGCGGCAAGTGGGGGCCGCGATCGGCCGAACCTACCGCGTCAGCAGATAAATAAACTGGCCCAGCCCGCCAGGGTGCTTACCCTGGCGAGCCGCGTGCCAAACGTTGCCGACCCCTGCACTAGCAGATGCCACAGAGAAAATCACTTTGATGTAATGGCTTCTGTCCAATTGTCTGGACAGCCCATCCCCCATGGATCTTGAATGGAGTCTAGTCACCATATTCAGTGGTGATCTGGTGTGTTTTGGGGAGACTCTTGCAAGTTATCACATTCAGTGGCAAACAATTGAGAGGAAACCAGAGCTTCAGGTTCCTGGATGCTGTGAACCAAACACACCGTGTTTCAGCTGGACACAGAGATGAGACCTTTTCACCACCATATGCTATATACATGGTATAAATTCTACAGCTGCCTCTTTTGGGATGATTAATAGCCCCTGGCTTGGTAGTTAGCTCTAGTGGGAATGGAGATTGGTGGGGCATACCTAAGCAGAATACTGGTTTAAGTGGCGCCTAAGAGAGGCATTGGGAAGTGAGAGGGTGTTAGTTCCAAGATTTGGCAACTGGAGCAAGAACTTGTCAGACACTTTTCCCGTCCGAGGAAGCCTCCCTTAGGTACACAATGTACAATTTGAGGACTATGTGATTCGCCACAGCTGTGGCCACCTTTCTTGGAGGTTTAAAGATGTCACTTAGTAGGCTGTATTCAAGCAGCCAGGGCCTCCCCTTAGCAGCTTTAAATAGGCCTGTCACCAGGTTCACTCACTGCTGGTGGTGCCTTCTCCTGGCTGTCTTGGGGATTAGCTGTGCATGCCCCCCCCCCCAATCATGTCTCTTCTGTCATCTCGCCCTGAAGCCCCTCTTGCTCAGGAACCAAAGTCTCCTCTGGTGACTCAGCCCTTTGGCGGGGTCACTATGTGGTTCCCTTCTGGGGGGTTTACCCAAAGTCCTCCTGCACAGTCTCAGACAGTCTTCTTCAGCACTGCAAGTTCAGTAGGGGAACCCAGGGCTGCCCACTATTCCGGGTTCCAGGCCAGGACTCTCAACCAGCAATTCTGGGCTTTACTGTCTCAGCCCTCACTGCTCCTTCCCTGGGCTGCTTCCTACAATTTCTGGTTCCCTCCCTTTCTATGGGTAAACCAGCTCCAAACCCTCTTCCCAGCAAGTGACTGCTGCCCCGTCTATTGCCAGCTTCCTGGTTTTATAGGCCCTGCCTCTTCCTCCTCAGCTGGGTGCCATCAACAGTTAGGTCCCAGCCCTCCCTGGCTTCTCATCCAGGTGCAGCTTGGGCAGTTAATAGGCCTACCTGGTCACCTGAACCCCTTCCAGTCCTGTGCGGTTGGACACCCTATCACAAGGGCCTTTCTCTTCCACTTTCCCTTTGGATTTTCTGGTCTGCTTCTCCTCCGATTTGTCTGGCCCTTCTTCTAAGGAGCACAAGAACCAGGAGGAAAGGGGCAATGGGCATATTTGATTCTATTCTGTATACATTCTTATCCCATGCTTATCACCTTAGTATCTAATGCACTACTGGAAAGTGCTCAAGCAACATGTCAAATGTTTGTTCTCTCATCCTCACCCTGGGGGGAAAGCTTGTGCAGCAGAATGTTTTGTTTTGTAATTATCTGTGATGCTGGCAGGCCAGATGCCTGCTCTTGTCAAGGCTGCAGGCATTAGCTATAAACTGACTAACTTATAGATAGAGACCAACTAGTCCACTTATGTGTTAGTGTTACTCAGAATAGGTATTAGTCTTATAAGAATGCATTTTGTGTTTCAACTCTATAGAATGTTTTTAAGTTGCTGCATGCATTAATCTTATTTGTAATGTCTGTATTCCATCCTATAAGAAAATATGTAAGTTTTGTTTTATCAGTTTGAAAATGTTTGCTCTAAACTTGTGAACTCAGATGGGAAGAGGGTTTCCTCCCGCCTGTCCAGAAGAACTATCAATATCAGAATGGCCATCGCAATACCCGCAAGGAACATCGCAATACAAAGTATTGGTGAATGGCCCTCTTACACCTTGGAAATGCTACGTGCAGTGAAACCCTTTGTATGGACTAGGAGGCTGAATGAAGAAAATAACAACAAAGACCCAGGAAAAATGGTCATCTCTTTGCTGTTTGAACTCTCGCAGGGCCAGAGACTCTAAACTGAGGTGGTTATCCCTGGGTCTGTCCTGAAAGACCTCTTGAATTGACAGATTACCACATCTTCTTTAGGAATCATAGATGGTAACTTATTTGTGTGTATACGTTTGCTTGCTTTAACCTGTAAATAACCCTTACTAACTTTTCTTAGTTAATACCCATTTAGTTTATTACAGGATTGGCTACAGGTGTTGTCTTTGGTGTAAGATCTTCTAGGGTACCTCCCCCAGTTGATCTGGGGTAAGTGAATGGTCTCTTGGGACTGGAAGCAACCTGAATTTTTTGTGGTTTTTGGTATAAGTGACCATGTATCACTAAGTCAAACTTCCGTGGGTGGCAAGCTAGACTGGAGAGTCTAAGGGGTCTGTTACTCTATGGTGAGACTGTTACAGTGATCCAGGAGTTCACATTTGTTACTGGCTTGGTGAACTCTAATTATAGAACATGCCATCAGTTTGGGGTGTCTACCCTGAGGTTAAATATCAGGGGGTAGCCGTGTTAGTCTGTATCTACAAAAACAACAAGGAGTCTGGTGGCACCTTAAAGACTAACAGATTTATTTGGGCATAAGCTTTCGTGGGTAAAAACCAAACTAATGAGCCAGTGCGTGACATTATCTACACACGCACAAGCACGCACATATGTTGCTGTATGCTTATGTTGGAGAGGGCAAGATCAAAGAAATGCCCCTTGCACTTAGAGTGCAAGATGGTGAGATTCGTGATGGCCCTTTGTTCCTGTGGTAGTTCATTCCTCAGTCTTGAGCTGAGAAAGCTGCAGTTCGGCAGCACCCTCTTCAAAATTCATCATGTAAGCTTCCCATCCCATTTCCCTCTTCTTGCTTGAGACTTCATGACCACAAACCTTGCTGAAGATGCTTTCAAGGTTCTCAAACCTATAAAAGGGTCAAAGAAGTCAAGCGTTTGTATGAAGGGCATCACGGTGGGAGAAGAGTGGGAGCGCTGTTGGTCTTCTCTGCACTATTCGAAGGCTGGGAATTGCAGTAATATAGCAGAGCCTGGTTGCAGTGATGACATAGTTAAGGTTGGTATCACATTATCCCACCATACATCCTGCTCTCAAGGATACCTGGCAACATTTCAGAGAACTGGAGCATCGTTTTTCCTCAGTGACATTTTGTCATGAATTCAGAAGTTGTAAATCCAAACCCCTGTGTATTTAATATCATGGACAACAGATCTCGAGCAGGGATATAATTGTCTTTGAGATATTTTTTAAACAAAAATGGCTTTTTGACTTTTTGTTTTCTTTTAATTTTTCTGATTCTTCAGTGACAAATTGAAAACCTGTCAATTGCTGGGATTTTGGATTTGGTTTTCATAAAAAAAAAACTTGAACATTTTTGGAGGAAATCTCTTTAAAAATAGTTTGAAATTTGCAATGATAAATAATTGACATTTCTGACCAGTTCTAAATATGGCATAATACTGAGATGTCACCATTGAAATGTCCTATCAATGTGAAATCATGGCTACCTAGCTGTCTAGGATGAAATAACACAGACAGGAAACTCTCCAGGTATTTTACCATCTCTGTTGTTGTTGTGTGTGGTGGGTTTTTTTTTAATAAACTTGGAGTTTAGCTCCACTTAAGACAACTAAGTTCACGCGTTGGAAGGGGATTGGGAAAGAGACACTTCACTTGGTTTCACAGATACTACAAAACACAGCATAATTGGCTATAGGATGAAGCCATTCAGTTGGCAAACGCCCAGTGCCACTTGTGAGCAGTTGTACACAGCTGCTGCATCTGAACACTCTCACACCGCCTTTTCCCAATATCTCCCAGTGACTTCCCTAGCACGGGATGGAGACAGGACTTTTGCGGAGAGGGGGTGTCTCTGGTTAACTGCCAACTTTTTTAATGCGAGTTAAAAATAATAAAATAATAGCTGTTGAACATCACTTTAATGTGTAGTTTTGTACCATGATTAAATGTGTCCATTTTAATTAAGTGAGATGAACAAGCATCTGTTGCAAACTCCTTTATTTATGAATTGCAATCCTTATGCTTTTTTGTGGGGGGTGGGAAGAATACCCCCTAAAAACCTCAGCTCTCTACTCCTATACTAGGATAACTACAATCATTATTTGTATTCCGGTACTGCCTAGAGGCCCCCACAGAGCTTGGGGCCTCATTGTGGTAGGTGCTGTACAACCACAGGCTATGTCTACACTAAGGGTTGGGGGGCTGTGATTCCCAGTTGGCATTAGACATACTTGTGCTAGCTCCCCTCAAGCTAGCACATTAAAAATAGTGGTATAGCCAGGGTAGCACAGGGAGTGGCGGCATGGGCTAGCCAGACTAAGTATACACCAGTGGGGTTCAGGCGGGTTTGTACGTGGCACGGCTAGCCCATGCCACTGCTGCCCATGCTACTGCGGCTACACTAGTATTTTTAACACACTAGTTCCAGGAGAGCTACTGCCCATATGTCTATGTGAACTGGGGTTCACATCCCTCGCTCCAAGTGTAGACATACCCTCATAGTAAAAGGTAGCACCTGCCTTGAAGAGGTTCTATTCTAAATACACAAGATAGGTAAATGTCCCAGTTCCGTGCCTTATCCATAGAGCAATGCTGCCCTGGCATACTTTCAATCACCAGCTAAATGAATACCTAGGGGAATGCTTATACAGTGAGTCTGATTTTTTTCAGACGGGCTCTCTCTCATCCTTTATTTTTTGTGCGTGCAATTTTGTACCTGCATGTTTTTGCCCACAATAAACTGTCAGTGTAGTTGGTAGTAACACTTCTAACAACCTGATTTGCAGATACAAGTCTCATTACCCAGGTAGTTAGACTTCTGACTATTGCTAGTTATCTGAAGATTCATTGTAGGTGGAAAAACAAGAATGCAATTATCTTAGGGTAGGGTGGGAAATCATTTCCCCCACCACTACCCAAAAAACCCCAACCAAACAAACAAGAGACCATTTCTGAAAGTTTGATGGAAAATGTCCAACTCCACAGTCTCTACCAGAGTTTTTCATGGGGACTGGTAGTTTAACACAACACAACAAAGGCTTTCCCTTAAAGGTACACAGCTCTGATTTTTTTTTTAAGTAGTCAAACAACTTGGGGATTACATTCAATGATTAATTTAATCCAGGCACTCACAATCCTGCGAGAGTGATTTCTTTAATTGTTCATTTATTATTACTGTGGGTGACGTAACAGCGTTGTGTTTCTTTTTCCAAATAAAATATGTATTGGTAAATATAGCACTAAATAAATGAATGCTGTTTGATTTCTTTCTGGGCATCTCCTCCAGCTATGATGCTTACATGCTCACAACAAAAGTTCTCAGGTGTTAGAGTGGCTCATTTGGTGAAACACTTGCCTCTGGACAAATGTGGTGGGGGTTCTAGAGGTGCATGAGGGATGTGTTCATGCAAAATCTGTTTCAGCACTACAAGGGGGGGATACCTGGTTTGCTCCGGTCCATCAGGTGGGTGGATTACCACCCCATCTTTGGTGGCTACTCAAATGGGATGTTGAAAGTCCCATAACACTTTTCTGAAAGAATAGGAGATAGCCTGATGCTGCGGCTAGTATTCCCTCCCCAAAAGCTAGACCAAAACCTTACAGTCTCCCCTGAGTAACACACACCTTGCTCTTGCACAATCTGTGGAACAGAACAAACAAACAAACAAAAAAACCTGTCAGGGACAGTACTTGGTCTTGCTAGTGAAGGCAGGGGACTGGACTCAATGACCTTTCAAGGTCCCTTCCAGTTCTATGAAATAGGTATATCTCCATATATAATAATAACATGGGGACATGAAAGGTTAGTAGCAATTAGACCTCTAACATAGTGAATGCCAGTGAAAATGAGGTAGGATCAGAGGCTAAAATAGAGAAAGACCAAGTTAAAAATTATGCAGACAAGGTAGATGTCTCCAAGTCATCAGGGCCTGATGAAATACATCCTAGAATAATCAAGAAACTGACTGAGGAGATATCTGAGCCATTAGCAATTATCTTTGAAAAGTCATCAAAGTCAGAAAAGATTCCAAAGGACTGGAAAAGAGCAAATATTGTGCCAATTTATAGAAAGGGAAATAAGGACAACCTGGGGAATTACAGACCAGTCATCTTAACTTCAGAACCTGGAAAGATAATGGAGCAAATAATTAAGCAATCAGTTTGTGAACACCTAGAAGATACTAAAGTGATCAGTAACAGCATAGATTAGTCAAGAACAAATCATGTCAGACCAACCTTCTTTGACAGGGTAAGAAGCCTTGTGGATTGGGGGAAGTGGTAGATGTGGTCTGTCTTGACTTTAGTAAGACTTTTGATATTGTCTCGCATGACCTTCTCATAAACAAACTAGGGAAATACAATCTAGCTGGAGCTGCTATAAAGTGGGTGCATAACTGGTTGGAAACCCGTTCCCAGAGAGTAGTTATGGGTGCCACATTTCAGGAAAGATGTGGACAAATGGAGAAAGTCCAGAGAAGAGCAACAAAAATGATTAAAGGTCTAGAAAACATGACCTATGAGGGAAGATTGGAAAAAATTGGGTTTATTCAATCTGGAGAAGAGAAGACTGAGAGGGGACATGATAACAGTTTTCAAGTACATAAAAGGTTGTTACAAGGAAGAGGGAGAAAAATTGTTCTCTTTAACCTCTGAGGAGAGCAATGGGCTTAAATTGTAGCAAGGATAGTTTATATTGGACGTTAGGAAAAACTTCCTAACTGTCAGGGTGGTTAAGTAATAGAATAAATTGCCTAGTGAGGTTGTGGAATTTCCATCATTGGAGATTTTTAAGAGCAGGTTAGACAAACACCTGTCAGGGATGGTCTAGATCAGGGACCTCTTCCCACAGCCTCCATTGGCCTGGCACGGCGAACTGCGGCCAGTGGGAGCTGCGATCGGCGGAACCTGCGGACGCTGCAGGTAAACAAACCGGCCCGGCCTACCAGCGGCTTTCCCTGATGGGCTGCGTGCCAAAGGTTGCCGATTCCTGGTCTAGATAATACTTAGTCCTGCCATGAGTTCAGGGGACTGGACTAGATGACCTCTTGAGGTCCCTTCCAGTCCTATGATTCTAAGATTCTTCTAAGTTATTACCAGATGAGCAAAAAATTGGAACTGTCCATCTGCATCAGAACAATCTTTGCAACAAGTACTTGGATTTGCCCTATGAAGCTGATGTCACTAGCTGATCATTTATCATTGTTCCTATATCAATGGCTGTACGATGGGGTATTTTTGATGCCCTGCTGAATCCTGGCCAAGTGTCGTACCTCTGCCAACCAGAGGGTTTCAGAGGTTGATTCCCAAACTGATTTGGGGGGGGGCACTACCAACTGGGAGCTGATTAAGCACAGCTGAGTTTAACTGTGTTCTACTTGCAGTTCAGAGGGACAGATGGGGCTGTGCTGAACAGAAACCAAGATGAGGAACTCTGGGCAAACATAAGAGTAGTGCTGGGTAGTTTGGATTATACATGTTTTGTATTTTTTAAGTTTAGTCCTCATACAACTGCATGTCATGAAGCACAGCTAGATATTGTTGTCAGTGGGTGACAATTTGGCTTAAACCCAAAATTCTGTCAGTAAAACCCTCCATGGAGAGGGTTATTTTTTGTATATGTTATAGCGGATATCTATAAATGCCGCAGGAGGAATGGCAAAAATTTAACAAGAGGAATTGTCCTTTTATCCTTTTTCTGTATCTGAATCCTTCCTGTGCCATCAAATATTGCTTTAAATTTTTTTTTTATTTTAGCCAGAACTGGGCAAGTAATTAGCACTGAATAATTTATTCTATGTATCTTTTATGGTCTTGGCACAGATTGTGTTTTTCTCAACTGTATTTGTTATTTAAAATTATTTGCTAAGTATTTTTCTTTGAATGAATTCTTTGTTGGTACTTCATTCGCAAACAGCTTGTGGCAAGTACTAATTCATTAAACTTAATTTATTTTAATGAGAATTAAAATCCTTTGACAGCTTTGAAAACCTCAGCCTAAATATACAAAATTTTTGCGGCCTCCATTGGCCACAGAAATCACATGACAGTTTGTTTTCTTATTGCATAAACATAACTTTTTGACATCAGTTTCTTACATGAATACTCATGATTATGAATTCAAAATTTGCTTTTCACAAATATTCTCCAATACTCACTGGTTGCAATCCTGGCACCCAGCTGTGGTTTTGGATTTGGTTAACCATTGTTGTTATGGGGCTGGTTGGCTGCCGCCTTACATTCAGGATAAATGTAAAGTGGCTGAAAGGATAACAGTTGCACCCAAAACACAGGCACATGAAAAAGCTTGACTAGACGCTGAATCCTGTTGCCCAAATGGTTCCAAATGCAGGGTCTAGGACTTGGATTGGTGGAACTGTTTTGGTCTGTGTGTATGTCACTGAAGGAGTAGAGAGAGCGACATAGTCATGGAGACGTAGCCTGGAAGTGCACTGTATGGCCCTGAGAGAAGCTTAGAGACGGGTGGCTTTGGGTTGGGGTGCCAGCTGAAGGAGTCTTGGACCTGTGAGCAAGGTCACTGTCTTCTGCTGTTTGATTCCTCCTGCGTTCCGGGAAACAGGACATTCTTTGTAAATAAGCAAAATTGAATCAAAGAAACACCTGACTCCCAGCAATTTCTCCTCCTAATTGCAACGACCTTTAAGATCCTGAATTTTTGGCTAACAGCTCAGGTCAATAGGTGACTTTGTTGGGACCAGTTTGTCATCCATTGGTTACACAAACACACCTGCCAGCAAACTCCATCACTAGAGCATTGATGTCAAGCAAATACAAGGATCATAGACACAGTCCGAGTAAATGTGTTTAAATATTCAGGATAAATGTTCAGAGAATGTGTGGCAGTTTCTGCTGGCTCAAATTTTAACATTTTTAAGTTCGCTCCCTCATGCCCCTCGCGTTCCTTGTCCATTTGAGTTCCTCGATAAAGCACACAGCAACTCAGAAGATACCTTGTGTCATCACTATTTGTGTTAATGGCTTAGGAAACCCGCAATCCAATCAGCTAAAATAAACAACCCAGTGTAATAGGAGCATTAATCAATGAAGACTTCACTGCTGAAACCTAAATGTGAAATCCATTCACCTACAAGATAAAGGGATACTGAGAGACAGCAAGAAAAAACCAGAGAGGACAGTCTGATTTTTTTCAAAGGTGCAGAGAATCGGCATCGCTAGTTGGAGCCCATGAGTTTGTGAGTGTTCATCACCCCTGAAAGTCAGGACAAAAAGGGCCAATCCTGCAAGGTCGTGAGCACCTGCTGTGAGTTGGGTTCTGGCCTCTTTTCTTTCCTTTTAAGATCAGTGAGTGTTGAAGGGATATAGTGTCTCACATGAGTGAGCCCTAGTGAAAAAAAGAAATTAGCAAGAGAAGCATATGATCGAAGCATATGGCACCTAGAAAGAACAATTTGCAGAATTGTGCTGGGATTCTGCAAACCTTTTTCTGAGTGGCTCATGGAGCCAATACTGTGAATTTGGACCCAACCTCAAAACAAACCCAGCGGTTTGTACCTTGGGTTGTTCAGAGGACCCAACCACATCAGTCACACCATCAGGGGCTCATTCACCTGCACTTCTACTAATGTGATATATGCCATCATGTGCCAGCAATGCCCCTCTGCCATGTACATTGGCCAAACCACATAAAAGAATAAATGGACACAAATCAGACATTAGGAATGGCAACATACAAAAGCCAGTAGGAGAACACGTCAATCTCCCTGGACATTCAATAACAGATTTAAAAGTAGCCATCCTTCAACAAAAAACTTCAAAAACAGACTTCAAAGAGAAACTGCAGAGCTACAATTCATTTGCAAACTTAACACCATTAATTTGGACTTGAATAGGGACTGGGAGTGGCTAGCTCACTACAAAATCAATTTTCCCTTTCTTGGTATTGACACCTCCTCATCAGTTATTGAGAGTGGACCACGTCCACCCTGACTGAATTGGCCTTGTCAACACTGGTTCTCCACTTGTAAGGTAACTCCCTTCTCTTCATGTGCCAGTATATTTATGCTTGTATCTGCAATTTTCGCTCCATGCATCTGGGGATTTTTACCCACGAAAGCTTATGCCCAAATAAATCTGTTAGTCTCTAAGGTGCCACTGGACTCCTTGTTGTTTTTACTGCTATCATTTACTCTTACCTTAAATAGCAAGGTCTATCACAGGGGTCTCAAACACGCGGCCTGTGGGCCGCATGTGGCCCGTGGAGTTATTTGCTGCAGCCCGCCAAGCTCCCCACGCCCCCTCCCCCGCCCCCCTCGAGTTATTTCCTGCGGCTGCCAAGCTCCGCTCACGCGCCGCCCCCCGCTGTTTGGCAGTGCTTAGCACTTTCCAGGAGGGAGGGGGGAGGAGCGGGGAGCCGTGCGCTCAGGGAAGGAGGCGGAGAAGAGATGGGGCCAGGGCGGGGATTTGGGGAAGGGGTTGGAATGGGGCAGGGAGGGGTGGAATTGGGATGGGGAATGGGTGGGAAGAGGCGGGGCAGGGCAGGGGCAGGGCCTCATGGAAGGGGTAGAGTGGGGGTGTGGCCGGGGGCAGTGGAGGGGGGGCGGGTTGTATCTTTATATGAAAAGCTGTCAGAGATGTGGCCCTCAGGCCAATGTACTAGTCATTTCACGTAGCCCTCATGGTGATTTGAGTTTGAGATCCCTGGTCTATCAGGTGGATCTACATGTTCCGATCCTACTGATCAACCATATGGAAAGCAGTGTCATTCCACGTGGTGGATTTTCTGTATTTTCAGTTTGCTTTTTTAAAAACCTAGGATATTACATGCAAAAAAACGGTGTTAAAACAACATTATTAAGGTTGCAAAGTCAAACACTCAGATGTTAGAAAATGCCAGAAGTAAGCTTGCTCGTGTTCCCAAATATAAAGAACACACAATTAGTAGCCACCTGTGAAAAGTTTAAGTGACTTTCCCCACATTACATAAGAACTGTATGGAAGAGCCAGGGATAGAATCCAGTTCTTCGAGGTGGCATTCCATTGTCTTAGCCATGAGATCATCCTTTCTCTTTTTGCATTTCCCTGACTCATTCACTACACACCCTGCAACTTCTACAACAAATTAGGAAGGGGGTCTTACAAACAGCTGCCTCAATAACTACACAACCCTGATACAGTCCCTGAGCACTGAATGAGGCCTGGGTCCTGTGGAAAAAGTAGTATGTGATCATGTAATTAAAGACCGTACCATAATGCATACACCCAAGGGGTTGCACTTGGGATTCCTAGCATTCCCACTGCAGTTTCAATTAGATAGGACAGTGTTTCCCAAACTTGGGACGCCGCTTGTGTAGGGAAAGCCCCTGGTGGGCCGGGCCAGTTTGTTTACCTGCCGCTTCCGCAGGTCTGGCCGCAGTTCGCTGCTCCAGGCCAACGGGAGCTGTTGGAAGCAGTGGCCAGTACATTCCTTGGCCTGCGCCACTTCCAGCAGCCCCCATTGGCCTGGAGCGGCGAACCGCGGCCAGTGGGAGCCGCGATCGGCCGAACCCGCGGACGCGGCAGGTAAACAAACCGGCCTGGCCCGCCAGGGGCTTTCCCTACACAAGCGGCGTCCCAAGTTTGGGAAACACTGAGATAGGGGATTCTCCTCTCCCTGTCTTCAACTATTGTGTGGTTTCAGCTGTAAAATATTAAGCTTGCCAGAGGTGGCTGGCTCTCTAGTGGCTGTTGAAGAGATCTCCTGGAGCTAGACTGTGTAACAGTAGGGTATGTTTCTAAAACCCTTTAAAGCCACTGGGAAGAAAGATATTGTATATTTTTAAGATATTATCATTATGATTTCGGTGGGAGAAAAAGTGACTCCTTTACATATACTGTGGCTTGCACAAAGCACTAGAGGTTCCTCCTGGCTGATAGGTGCTACATATATGTAAGGTTTATATTATGTTAGGCATTCCTGTGAAAAATAATAGGTCCAGTACTGAACCTACATATCCCTCGTGGCAATACAGACTGTAACGACTAAATCATTCCTCATTCACTCTCTAGTAGTGAAATCTTATTGGCATAAGGAGGATTCAGGGGGGTGACTACTCTATACCACCAACTAATTGCAGGAATTAGCCTAAACCAGGGGTGGGCAAACTTTTTGGCCCGAGGGCCATATCGGGGTTGCGCAACTGTATGGAGGGCCGGGTAGGGAAGGCTGTGCCTCTCCAAACAGCCTGGCTCCTGCCCCCTATCCACCCCCTCCCACTTCCCGCCCCCTGACTGCCCCCCTCAGAACTCTCAACCCATCCAACCCCCCCTGCTCCTTGTCCCCTGACCACCCCCTCCTGGGACCCCCGCCCCCTAGCCAACCCCCCAGCTCCCTGTCCCCTGACTTCCCTGACCCCTATCCACACCCCCACCTCCTGACAGCCCCACCGGGACTCCCAACGCCTATCCAACTGCCCTCTGCTCCTTGTCCCCTGACCACCCCCTCCTGGGACCCCCCGCCCCTAACTGCCCCCCGGGATCCCACCCCCTTATCCAACCCCCTCTGCTCCCTGTCCCTTGACTGCCCTCCTGACCCCTATCCACATCCCTGCCCCCTGACAGGCCCCCTGGGACTCCCACTCCCAATCATCCCTGTTCCCCATCCCCTGACTACCACCCCAGAACTTCCATCCCATCCAACCACCCCCTCCTCCCTGACTGCCCCCAGGACCCCCCCGCTCCCTTACCCAAACCCCCCACTCCCCGCCCCCTTACCAGCAGCAGGAGCTCGCAGTCGCGACACCCGGCCAGAGCCATCTGTGCTCCCCACGCTGCCCAGGGGAGTGGCGGGCCAGAGCACGGCCCCCGCGGCGATGTGGCTGCGGGTGAGGGGGGATAGCGGGGGAGGGGCCGGGGACTAGGCTCCCCAGCTGGGAGCTCAGGGGTTGGGCAGGACGGTCCGCCCCGTGGGCCGTAGTTTGCCCACGTCTGGCCTAAACACTGGTTTCCCTCTCCCCAAGTACAGCTGAATTTATCCCATTCCCTTAAGTACAAGATTTGATTTGGATCCGCTATACATTTGGAATCTGCATGATCTACACCAGATAACGTTAACTTAGTCTTCGTTAAAAATATGCCTAGAGAATCTCTCGTCTTGTGAAAATTCCTGTCTGCTCTGCTGCTGTGGTTGCCAGGCTTTGGAATTCCATTATAGGGTACAAAGCAACATTTAAAAGAGATGAGATTGGGACACCGAGTGATTGTAAGAGGTGCCCTTGCTGCAGAGTACCCAAAACGCCTATTTGGTGTGTTTGTGTTGTACGTCTCCTTTGCCACTTTCAGAATTGTAGGTGCGGACTGCAAAAGGAAGATCTGGCCAGACCAAGCTGACAAGAAGAAATGAAGTTTAGAAAAACAACATACAACCTCAACTCCATCATCAGCAAATGATGGAATCTCTGGGGGTGGCTAATCTCCAAACACTTGGATACAAGGCGTTAGACAGCGATTGAAGTTCTTCCATATTTCACCTCTTCCTGCATTTTTTCCCCTTTGTCAAAGCTGTTGTTAACCCACTGCAGACTCTGGTTCAATGTTTGTGCTAAATTAAGTTGTGTGTTGGGGATGATGTCAGCCCAGGCAATGCAGTGGAAGGGTGTATAAACAGAATACAATTAAAGCAGTAAGGAAATATGTAAAGTAGTCAGTCAGGCTGGCTCAAATGAAGAGATTTCTCGATGGTTTCTTCTTTCCCATTGCTACCCTCCATGTCTTAAACACCACTTTTTATGTGGTATGATTAATATGACACCAGGTGGCCATTAAAATCCATTATTAGCCTGGGGCCACCGACACCCATTGCCCATATGGGTCTAGGAGGACCCATTATCCAAGTGGGACAGCAATGCCTCTGGTCCCCAGAGACCTCTGCACTCTAATCTAGCCCTGCATAGCATTGAATGTCTTGGAAAGTAGACTGCTTGCCTTACTATATTGAGTTCATCCATCAAGATGGGCATTTGTGTTCCTCTTGCAGAGCTCCTGTGACAAGGATGTGATCCTCAACATTCTCAGCATTCTCACAGACCTGCTGTCTATTGGTAAGTACTGATGCCTTAATGTCTCATTTTAGGTACTTATATGGTCCTCTTGGTTTTAGAATCTGAGAACCTCACAACATTTGAAATGTCTTTACAATCCCAACACCCCATGAGACATGGCAGTGCTATTATCCCCATTTTACAGATGGGGAATTGAGACAAAGAGACTAAGTGACTTGCCTTGTCATACAGGAAATCTGGGTGGAGTTGGGAATTGAATCTGGGTCTCCTGAGTCCCAGTTAACACCCCCACCACTGAACCATCCTTCCTGTCTTGTAGAGTGAAGATGGGTGGGACTAAAACAGGACACAGAGCATACATCCACATTTCTCTGTCAGGTGTTTGCTAGATCAATTCGGCCTAGTTTGTGTGAATAGCCCTTCAGCTTTTCCTCCTATTTATATGGAAGATGGGGGAGGGTGGTTTCCTTGCTCAACCCCTCCCCCCTACTATATAATTTTATCACATGGTGAAAGAGGGGAAAAAATGTTCCCATGATTTTCAAAGGTGGCCATTAATTTAACTGCTTCTCAAGATGTTTCAGCCTTCTCAGGGAGCTGAACGCTGGAAACATTCAGTCACCAGCCCCCTTGGAAAGAGAGAACCATGAGCTATGAGCAGGAGACAGCCTCCTGGGTTGCAGCAATTTGATTCTGTAGAGCAGTGTTTCCCAAACTTGGGACGCCGTTTGTGTAGGGAAAGCCCCTGGCGGGCCGGGCCGGTTTGTTTACCTGCCGCGTCTGCAGGTCCGGCCGATCGCGGCTCCCACTGGACGCGGTTCGCTGCTCCAGGCCAATGGGAGCTGCTTGCAGCGGCGGCCAATACATAGCTTGGCCCGCGCTGCTTCCAGCAGCGCCCATTGGCCTGAAGCAGCGAACCACAGCCAGTGGGAGACGCGATCGGCCGGACCTGCGGACGCAGCAGGTAAACAAACCAGCCCAGCCCGCCAGGGGCTTTCCCTACACAAATGGCGTCCCAAGTTTGGGAAACACTGCTGTAGTGGATTTCCCCTCAGAAAGAAAAAGTACTTGGAACTGTCAGGGAAATGAACAGCTTCTCCTCAGCTTCACTTCAGTGGTATGAAATCTCCTGCATGGGTGTAGTAATCCAAAACCCCCACACCCATAGACAACATTATTTTCAAAGTCTCCTCTATCTGCATGTTCACAGTGAAGATGATTCTTCAGGGTGTCCGGGCCACGTGAAGGGAAAATAAGTTGCCAACAGAGCATTTAACCTTAATTTTTCATCAAAATTTCCTTTAGTTGAAATTTTTCCAACTAACTCTAGTTGCCAAAATGCAGGACTCTGTGTGTGTGTAGTTTTTACATCCCTAGTGCAAGCCTCATATGCTCCTACTTTACATTCTCCCCCTCCCCCCAACTCCATCAGAGACATCATAACAGCAGCTGTGACTCTCTGTTGGAGTCGATATCATTCTTCAATCGGCTAGATGGATTCAGTGTGGATGATATGAGCCCCCCGGGGACTGAATGTACTGCTTCCACAATACTCCCAGCCTGGGTTTCCAGTAGAAAACTTCACAGCTGGCCAAAGATGCCTCTGGATTATGAGCTGTTGACACAGTAGGACCCAGAGGGTTAGCATTTGGTTTCTCTGGAGACCTTATTTGTTTGGAGGCTGACACCAAAGCTTTCCTAGGATTCATTCCCCTATCCTAGGCACTGTTGAAACTCTTTCCCTTCACTTATTTAACTTACAATATCTAGGGAAAGATCACGGAGCAGTGCACTTCTTTGAAATCTGTCAGTGTTTCTGCTGATTCTTCTCCAGCCCGTTTCAATGCACACTGAAAGCTTCAGCAGGTGGTGGCTTATATAGATAATAGCAGCTGGAGCAAGAAGCAGCATCACGCATGGTTTTGATATAGAGCAGAGATGGGCCTGAACCACAGCTTCAAACTCTGGGGGGTGTTTGAAATCCAAGTCCAGATGTACATTTTGCAAATGCCCTTTTATTTATAATGGTCTGAGCAAGAAAACACCAGAGAAGGGTCATGTAGCGGGCTTCTTTAGGTCTGATAAGCATCCTCTGAATCATATAATGTTCACTTATTGCTATGTTTAAAGCTCTGCGACAGGAAAGTTATTGACTATCCCTCCTTTTAAATTTTCTGCCCATTAGGAACAGACCGACGAATTCACTACATGATCAGCAAAGGGGGGAGTGAAGCTTTGTTGCAGGCTCTGATGAATGCTGCACAGACAGCCCAGCCAGACTACAGCATCCTTTTACCTCTGCTTCGCCTGCTGGCTAAAGTAGGCCAAAGAGGTATTGCTGTGCCATTATTACTTAAAGGATGGGGAGGGAGGAGCAGAAGGCTCCAAAGGTCACAGTAAAGGTCAGTACTGGAATCTACCAGTGTTTTAACAAGTCAGGACACTTTGCACTGAATGCTGGCTTGGTGATTCGGGGGTGGGGCAGAGTATTGTAAGACCTCATAATGGTTTCCCCCTCCAGTGGCTAGAAGTTTGTACTAAGAATATAAGCACAGCTGATGGAGATCCAGGTCAGAGAGATTCTATAATGGAGTTCATTCTGAGCTCCTGAACAGCATTTTGTGTCACTGATAAAGCCCAGCTGGGCAGTAAGTGATTCCCATACAAAACTTGGTCACTTACCAAGGCTCCTTCTCTTGTGACTTGGTTTCTGTATCCCAATAACACATTCAAAAACATGTTTCACTTGCTGCTGTGTCTCTATCCTCAGAGAAATTGTTGTCCAGCACAGCTAGGATGCCTGAGCTTTGTTCTTCACACCCAACGTTCAGTGGAAGAGTTATCTGGGAAGCTCTACCATTTTTATGATTTTGTTTTCTAGGTACTGCACCTCTACATTTCTGGCAATTGGCCATCTGCAAAAACAGCTGCCATTTTGTGAGACAGAGCTTTGATGCAGCATTTTATAGAGGAGATGCACCCACATAGCTCTTTTTTGTGGAGACTTTACTTTAGTTCTGTCTTGTTCCCCTTAACTTAAAATAGGTCATTGAAACCGAAATTACATGGCTGTTCTTTGCATATGAAAAATGTGACACCGGACAAGTCACCAGACTCCTCTGGGCCTCATCTTACCTATGTGTAAAAGTGAGGGGGAGAATACTGATTTCCCTCACAGGGGTATTGTGAGGCCTTAGTAATAAATGCTGTTTGTAAATGCTTTGAGATCTTCCTATAAAACTCCTGTTGAAGGACGCAGTGTGATTAAACCACAGCATGCAGCATTTCTGTGTCACTGTGAAAGCCACTCTTTATTTACCATCCTTTCCTTCCTGTTTGCTTTCACAGACAGGAAGTTTGGGTTGAAAGTGCAGAAACTGGAGGCAATTGATGTGACACTGAGCATGGCAAGGAAAAATCTGACTCACCACCTGAATCTCATCCACTGTCTCTGGGTCCTGCGGGTTTACGCCTCTAGTGGTAAGTGCTCCTTTCCATTTCTCATGCCAGTGAGAGTCGGAACTCCTTCTGCAGTTGCTACAATGCAAGCTAATGGTCCCTCTGCTACAGAGACGTGCATCTATAAGCAGCCTATTGGCATCTATGTTTGATAACAGATAGGAGCATATGCAACAGCTAGCATAGCTCTAGGTATGCTCTCATAGAAGGGTAACTCTCAGAGGGATCTTTCACTGTAAGATTCATTGAACCTACTCATCCAAAGACTATAGAAGATAGAAAACAGCCATGTAAAAAACCCCAACATTCAGTCCAAACGATGCAGGATCCTTCCCTTCAGTCTATTCTAGATGTCTTAGGTACTCACATGGCCCCTAATACGATCCTCCTCAGAATCATTAATGCATTTATGCTCACAACCCCCCTGTGAGTTAGGGAAGTGCTATTATCCCCATTGTACAGAGTGGTAACTGAGGCACACAGAGACAAATGAGTTATCCAAGGTCACACAGGAAGTCTGTGACAGACTGAACCCTGACCTTCTGAGTCCCTGACTAGAGCCGTACCCACCGAGCCATCCTCCCTCTTGTATTCTCCAGTGTTCAGTGACTCAAGCATTGGGATTCCTAGCTCTTCCCTCAAAAGACCACTGTGCATTCAGATATTTCCCCAGGGGGAAATGTTTTCTGAGAGGCAGTACAAATTTTCCTTTGCTCACTTTCATTCTGTTGCATCCCTTTGCATCACCTAACCACTTCCTCTCCCTCCTGGCTACTTTCCCCCTGCAGATAACTCTAGATGGTTGTCATATTCCCCTCTCCCCTGCTCTATACTCACCTCACTGGCTGGCCAAGCTGTACACATCCAGCTTTCCAAACCTTTCCTCCTAAGATTTAACGTTACTGGCTGGCAGCCCTCTAGGTCTTGTATTTACACAGGAGCTGGCCTTACTGTATGGGCCTTCTCAGGCAGGCAGCCAGCTCCCAGCATTCAGTCCCTCTGCCTGAGATAAGCAGCATTCGAAAGGGTGAGTGTAATAGAGACAACAGTTGAAATGTGTCTTAATTTGGGTTACAGAGCTGCAGCTTCACCCAGAGCTGCCTCCCACACTGAGCCCCTTTCCACACTCCCTCTGCTCTCATTAAGTGCACCTGCATCCCAATTCAGAGACTTTAGCCCATTGCACTGTGGCCTTTAACCCTTTCCGTTCGTGTCAGGACCTTGAGCCCTGCAAACACACTCTCTAGTTCATTAAAGTGACCCTAAGCTCCCACTGAAATAGTACCTAAGCATCTCCATAAGAAGCTGGTGCAAAAATGCAAACGTTTTGTTCCCAATCCCCGCTGCCCCCCAATTTCATAGTCAAAATCTCTCCTGTCACTGAGTTCCTATGTCCCACCAAGGGCCTGAGGGGGAATTCATCACTGTGCTGTGCTGTATAGGCCTAATCCTTAGGATCTGCACAAGCTCCCCTGGTGAATCCCACCCCAGTGCCTCAGAACGTCCTACCTCCTCCACCCCATGCAGCACTGGCTCTGTTAGTTCAGTGCCACATCTGTACACAGCCAGGACAAGGGCGTTGTTCTGGGATAGGCCCAGGCTTTTACGGATGTGGTGAAGAACTGGAGAATTTCCCTCCCTCCAAGTCATCTAATTCAGTGGTTCTCAAAGCCGGTCAGCCGCTTGTTCAGGGAAAGCCCCTGGCGGGCCGGGCCGGTTTGTTTACCTGCCGCATCCGCAGGTCCGGCCGATTGCGGCTCCCACTGGCTACGGTTCACTGCTCCAGGCCAATGGGGGCTGCGGGAAGGGTGGCCAGCACGTCCCTTGGTCTGCACCGCTTCCTGCAGCCCCCATTGGCCTGGAACAGCGAACACGCAGCCAGTGGGAGCCGCGATCAGCCGAACCTGCAAACGTGGCAGGTAAACAAACCGGCCCGGCCTGACAGGGGCTTTCCCTGAACAAGTGGCGGACTGGCTTTGAGAACCATTGATCTAATTGACTAGAGCAGTAGAGAACCCAGGAGCATATAACACCCTGAAGGCTCCTTGGGGGTAGGAATCTAAGCAGCCAGCCTGGCCTTGTTAAGATCTCACTGTAGCTGCTTATTGTCCTGGGTTGCTCCTTTCCCAGCGTGGGCTGCCAGCCCTGTGTGCAGCATGCCTCCCAGTCTGCGGGGAGCCGAGTTTAAGCAGCCTTGTACGCTGCACTGTCCCAATGAATAGTTTGCTATTGTGAAAGTAGCCAGGGAGCCTTCCAAGACTCTCCATCAGCAGGATGACTTGGCTGAGACCCGCATAAGCTGATGGGCCCTTTGGCAGCTTTCTGGCCAGTGGGGATAGTTAGTTACAAAGCAGCCAAAAACCCCAGCCTTGGGCAGGCATCCAAGACTCCCGCTGGCTGCTGATGGGGACGTTGATTTCTCATTCTTTCCCCCTGTTAGGACAATAAACTGTCCTTTTTCAAAGCACTTAACTGTTTTGGGCTGTACGCCCTCCCTGTTCACCTAGAGAGCCCCCATTATTAGCTTCACGCACTCGAGCCCCTGAACCTCCCCTGCTCTCCCCTCTCCGTGTGAGGTTGGAGGTTTGATGATGGACTGTTGTAGGTTAGCTTTAAAGCCAAGCAGCCAATTTCTGTGCAGCCCTTTCCCCAATACACCACTGTGTCTGCCTGCAAAAGTTAACAGCATTGCCAAGGGAAGAATTAAAGATAGCAGTGGTTGAGGTGGGGCTCCATCTGCACTCTGAAGTACCTATCCCAAGAGCAGAAAAAACCGGGGTTAGTGCAGAAAGGAAAGAAATCCTTCTCTCCTATCGCACTCCAAGTCCCTAGGAGATATTCCACGTGCATGGAATTGCCCCTGGAAATTGTGAGTGGATTGGTTGGCTCCATTTAACCCTAACCTGTCTCTAGAGAGTGCAACATCTTCTACAAATGATGAGGCAACTGTGAGCTACTTGAATGAGCACAGGGCTAAGAGTTAGCAGAATGGGGTTCTAGTCTTGAATCTGCCTGTGAGTCATTCTGTGACCTTTGATCTCTATGTGCCTCAGTTTCTACATCTGTAAAATGGTCAAAGAGACCCATTTGGAAGCCCAGAGAATCTTCTAATAATCCCAGCAGCTCCTCCTCTCTTCACTGCTCTACCTGTAACTCCAGCAACCCAAGCGTACTGCTCTGGATCTAACTCCCTGTCTCTTTTGTTGTCACAGTCTCTGCAGGAACCAAACTAGGCATTAATGGCGCCATGGAGCTGCTTTTCAAAGTCATCACTCCTTACACCAAGAAACACTCCAGGACAGTCAGGTAGGCAGCAGCTACAAGGGAGTCCATTTGGGTCTGTCCGAATGTAGTTAATATGCCAAATATACAGATGGATGAACAGGTTTAGATCAGAGCTCGAACAAGCTGCACTGGTCAGAGCCAGACCTGGAGCCAAATGTTTCTGAAGTTCTAGGGGTGTCTGGAACCGGGAGTTTGGTGCCACTTGTAAAGAAAATGAAATCAGAACTGACACAACTTCACTGCAAATGTGAAATGAACATGTTTAGAGGTACAAAAACATTCAGCGAATTGTCACTGGGCCCTGAGGATTCCCGGTGCATCACACTGCCATGCTGGGGAATGGAGTTCAGGTCCCAGCATCCGTCCCTCGCTCCCCAGTGTGGTGAGGCGTTAGGAGTAAGGTGGAGACAGCCCCTCTCAGCAACTGATGGTAACAAGCCCTTTGTGTCACGCTGCAGCAGGCTTCTGCTCCACTTGACCCGAGTGATGCAGTGATTGTCTTAAAGCAGAGCTTTGCCCAGCCCTTCTCAGATGGAGAGTTGTGATTGGCCCAAAGTGGGGCTTTTAATGGGATGGGACCCCTGCCACCTCCAATAAAATCCTAATGTCTGGGTCTATTTTTAAGCACATGGCAAATGTTGTTTCAAAGTGACTTTTTTCTGTAGAGACTAAACCTGCTCTGCTTCTCCAGCTTGCCACTAAAATTAGCCATGCAGCTGTCTGCCCCGGCCCTGTCCCCAGCCAGTTCTCAGGGTAAGATTTATGAGGCCTGCATGCCTGTAATGGGGAAGGAGTACATGGGTGAGGATAACAAACACCAATGGCTTTGCACCAGCCCAGCCTGCTACAAACAACAGAGAGAGAACACAGGCTGCTACTGTGCATGTCTGTGCAGTGCCCTACACTCACAGCTCACACAGCCAGGCACACAGTCATAAGCTTGCTCATGCAATATTCAGCATACAAGTCTGTGCAGTGCCCAGTGTGGACAGCTCACACAGCCATGTGCTTGCTCACATAGTACCCGGTGTACACAACTCACACAGACAGCTGCATGCTCAAATACTTGCTTGAACACACGGTGTACACTCACTCTCACAGGTGCTCAACCTCCTAACCACTTCAGGCCCTGCCTCCATTCCAACCCTTCCCCCAAGGCCCCACCCTACCCTGCCTCTTCCCACCCCAACCTTTCTCCCAGGCGTGCCCCGCCCTAGCTCCGTCCCCTCCCCGCAGCACCTCCTGCACGCCGTTGAAAGCAGGAGGCGGGTGACACTGGGAGGGAGGGGAAGGAGCTGATCGGCAGGGCTGCTAGTGGGTGCTGAGCACCCACTATTTTTTTCCTGTGGGTGCTCCAGCCTCGGAGCACCCACGGAGTCGGAGCCTATGCTCACTCTGACTTGTCTCAGCAAGGGTCATGGACGATAGAGAGGCAGACAGGAGAGTCTGTAACGCTAGACGGAGGGGGTGGCCCTTGTGTGGGTGCTGTTAGTGGCCCTGTGGTTGGCAGGTAGGGTGGGTACAGGCTGGGCACTAGTTATAGGCCGAAAGGTCTAGAAGGGAGGAAGAGCAGATGGACGTGCGTGGACTTGGAACTCTGATACGTGCTGAACCAACTAGGTCATCAGTTTACCATGCTGAATGAGACCATTGGTCAGTTAGGCCCAGCATATTGTCCCTGTCAAGGGCCAATACCTGGTATTCTAGGAGAAGGTGACCTAACAACCAGCCCAAATCTCACAATAATGCACCTGGCCAATTATACACTTTTCATGGGGAAGTGATTTGAATCGCTTCCCACCACCTGAGGTGATCAGCGTACACCTTGACTCATGACGCTGTCATTCTTTAAATACAGTGTAACAATGGCACACATTGCTCTTTGTCCTACATCTGTCAGGCTTTTGGGAATCTGGCTGACTTGCTTGCTTTGCTAGCTGCTTGGTTCTTAAGACCAAGCGGGCCCAACAGATGTACAGCTTCCTGCAGTTGCCTTGTTAGTGGGACTCAATTAACTTCTGCTGTGGCTGCATTTTCGGCCTTCCGATAGTGTGCTAAATACCTGGAGCTGCTTTGCAGCTTCTGTAATCTCCATGGATCCTCCCTTTGGCCTGGGCTACACTTGCAGATGTACAGCGCTGTGAGTGAAACCTGTGCAGCTGAGTAGGGAAAGCGCTGCAGTCTGTCCACACTGACAGTTGCCCAGCGCACTGTCGTGGCCACATTTGCGGCAATTGCAGCGCCATTGGGAGCGGTGCATTATGGGCAGCTATCCCACAGAGCACCTTTTCCCATTCTGGCGCCGTGGGTTGTGGGAAGGGGGCGTGGGTGCGGGGGATTCTGGGTCCTGTCCCAATGCCCCGTGATGCATCGCTTCACATCCCAGAAATCCCTTTGTTTCCGTCCACCTTTGGCGCCATCTTTCAACGATTTCTGTGCAGCGCCATCTGTCTGCGGGAAATGGAGTCCGAACTGCTGAGGCGTATGCTGATGAGTCTCGCCAGCACGTCACGTTTGGCTGTCAAACTATTCCTTAAGGTCCAAAGTGAGAGTGAGAGTGAGGAGTCCGACGATGCTATCGAGCCGCGTAACGCGTATGACACGAAATTGCTTGTGGCATTCACGGACATGCTCAGCACTGTGGAACGCTGCTTTTGGGCTCGGGAAACAAGCACCGAGTGGTGGGATCACATCGTCATGGAAGTCTGGGATGATGAGCAGTGGCTGCAGAACTTTCGGATGAGAAAAGCCACTTTCATGGGACTGTGTGAGGAGCTCGCCCCCACCCTGCGGCGCAAGGACACGAGATTGAGAGCTGCCCTGCCAGTGGAGAAGCGGGTGGCTATTGCAATCTGGAAGCTGGCAACTCCAGACAGCTACCGGTCAGTCGCAAACCAGTTTGGAGTGGGAAAGTCGACCGTTGGAATCGTGTTGATGCAAGTTTGCAAGGCCATTAATCGCATCCTACTCAGAAGAACCGTGACTCTGGGTAACGTGCAGGAAATAGTGGATGGCTTTGCACAAATGGGGTTCCCTAACTGTGGAGGGGCGATAGATGGGATGCACATTCCTATTCTGGCACCACCCCACCTAGGATCCGAGTACGTTAATCGGAAGGGGTATTTCTCTATGGTTCTCCAGGTGCTTGTGGATCACCGTGGGCGTTTCATTGACATTAACACAGGCTGGCCTGGAAAGGTTAATGACGCACGCATCTTTCGGAACACTTGGCTGTTCAGGAAGATGCAGGCTGGGACTTTTTCCCCAGAGCGGAAGATCACGGTAGGGGAAGTTGAAATGCCCATTGTGATCCTTGGAGATCCTGCTTACCCGTTAATGCCGTGGCTCATGAAACCCTACACAGGGAGCCTTGACAGCAGCAAGGAATGGTTGAACTACAGGCTGAGCTGGTGCCGAATGACTGTGGAGTGTGCCTTTGGCCGTTTAAAGGGCCGCTGGTGATCTCTGTATGGGAAGCTGGACTTGGCCAAAAACAGCATCCCCACGGTTATATCCGCGTGCTGTGCCCTCCATAATATTTGTGAAGGGAAGGGTGAAACCTTCACTCAGGCATGGACCTCCGAGGTTCAACACCTGGAGGCTGAATTTGCACAGCCAGAGAGAAGGGCTATTACAGGGGCCCAGCGCGGGGCTGCAAGGATTAGGGATGCCTTGAGGGAGCAATTTGAGGCTGAAAACCAGCAGTGATATCTGGTGCCCTGCACGGGAGTGAAGTGCAGTAGTTCCAATCTTTAGGCATCAGTGTCTGCTTAGCAGACAAGCAGACTTGCAGTGCCTGTTTATTTCTTGGGCTAAGGAGTCTTTTACTTTATGCAATAATAAAGAATGTTTTCAAAGCCAAAGAATCCATTTATTGAAAAGAAACAAGGGGGTGGAGTGGGGAACGGTACAATCACAGATTCGCGTATGTCCTGTCAGGTGTGCTGTGCAGTGAGTGCTGCACTTCAGGACAGCTATACTGCATGGTGATGGGGGTTGAGTGCAGAGGGTAAGGGTCATGGTTTTCAGGGCTGGGTGGTGAAGATACTGGTGTTAGAGGCAGCGGGTGGCGTGAAGAACATGGAAGTTGGGGAAAGTGGGTTGGAGGTGACAGTGGGGCACAACGGAAAGAGTTTTGGGACAAGGGCTGTAGGGGGGGTGGCGTTTGCGTTTGCGGTACTGCTCCTCTTTCTGCATGGCTACCAGCTCCTGGATAGCATCTGCTTGGCGCTCCAGGATGCTTATGAGCCTATCAGTGCTTTGCTGCCAGTGCGCGGTGCTTTGCCGCCGGTGCGCTGCGTTTTCCTGGCGGATCCTGCTTTCTCTCTCCCTCCAGTCCTGTGCTTTCTCATTCTCTTTAATAGATTGCCGCATCACTTCTTGCAGCATGTCTTCTTTGCTTTTTCGCGGTCTCTTCCTGAGTCTTTGCAGTCTCTGAGCAGGCGATAAGAGGGACGGCTGAGGTCTCAAGGTTGATGCTGCTGTATAGGCAAAATGCAACATTTAACAGAGGCAGCATTGTTTATACCAGACAGAGTAATGATTCCCCCCACACTTAAGGAGTAGAAAACACACAGGGTCTACACAATAGCATAATTTTCCCGTCCGAAACAGAGCACACATATCCCACGGGAGCCTCAAAATGGTGAGTAAGGGGGACTGATTGTTTCAGGGCTGCACTGTCCTCTGGGTTTCTGTGCCTTGGGGAGAGCCAACAGCTTCAGGGGGCACCTACACTGAACAGTGTCCCAACATTTTCCACAGGAGTTCATCCTGGACGATATCTTGCTGCTGAGGGTGACCTGGGAAGCAAGGGAGGGTCTTCTACTGCAATGCGGCTTCCGCCCTGGCCCATATGCAGCTTGCCTGTGTGCAGCAATGGTCCCCCCGCCCCTCGCGGCACAGTGGTGCGGACACGTTAGCCTGGCTGGGACAAGGACCACGGAGGCTCTCCCGATAAACCTGCACAAGCGCATTGCACACGTTCTGGATGAGACATTCGAGGAGATTACCGAGGCCGATTACCGCGATGTGATAAACCACATCAATGCACTATTCCGCATCTAGGCATGCATGCCTAACCCTCCTCTCCCAAAGAGCCTGCACCGAAAAAATTCCTTCCCGGAAAAAAAAAAAAACACTTACCGGGAACCTGCTCTTCTGTTTGTCCTCCACCAAGTACCGGCCGCTGCGACTAGCTACCTTCCTCCTGGCTCGAGAAGAGCTCCTGGCTGCATGGCTCCAGGGATTCCGGGGTGTCTCCATCTGGCCCACCACCATCACTCCCATTTTCCTCCTCCTCCTCTTCCTCCTCCCCCCCCCCACCGGCTCTGAAGTGTCCATGGTGGTGCTCGGAGTGGAGGTGGGGTTAACCCCAAGTATCGCATCCAGCTCTTTGTAGAATCGGCAGGTTGCGGCGGGAGCACCCGAGCGGCCGTTTGCGTCGCGGGCTTTGCGGTAGGCACTCCGCAGCTCCTTCACTTTAATCCTGCACTGCAGGGCGTTCCGGTCATGGCCCCTTTCCATCATGTCCTTTGATACCTTCCCGAAGGTATCGTAATTCCCACGGCTGGAGCGCAGCTGGGACTGTACAGCTTCCTCCCCCCAAACACTGATGAGGTCCAGCAATTCGCCATTGCTCCATGCTGGGGCTCGCTTGGCGCATGGAGGCATGGTCACCTGGAAAGATTCGCTGATAGCACTCCACACCACGCCGGGCTGAGCAAACAGGAAGGGGATTTTAAAAATTCCCGGGGAATGTAAAGGGTCGGTCATATGGTTGGTTACCTGAGGCCAGGGCAGTAGAATTTGAACGGATGACCAGAGTGGCTAGAACAGGCATTGTGGGATACTGCCGAATAATTCTGGAGGCCATTCACAGCGCATTGGGCGGCCACACTGGCGCCGCAGCGCTGCAGCGGCAGCGCAATACTCGCTATTCCTCTCGGAGAGGTGGAGTACATGCAGCGCTGCAACCACGGAGATACAGCGCTGCAAATGCCTTGCCAGTGTGGCCGGGGAGTGAGTTACAGCGCTGGGGGAGCCTTTACAGTGCTGTAACTCGCAAGTGTAGCCAAGGCCTTTGAGCCTGGGAGGAGAGCAGGTCATTCCTTGTGGAGTGGTTCTGATATCACCCGCTCTGAGAATACTGTCTCCTATTTTCCTAGACTGTCTGAGCCCCTTCCAACATTCCTCTCAGGCCTTGCATTATCTTCAAGACTCAGGTTCACTGGGGAATTGGTTAACATGAAGCTGCGGGACCCAGAATATGTTCACTCCAGAGCGCCTGGGCTCAGATACTGTAGCAATTGAAAGTGATTGATGTGTCAATGCCTATATTTAACTGAGTAGGCAAATTCTCCTCCCTTCCCACGCCCCGTCCTTCCTATGGAATTGCTGCCTGTGATTAGAATAGTGTTAGTTATAGTAGCACGATTGTCTAACTCTGCGCTTTCTAGCTCAGAATGTGAGTGTAATAGGACTTGGACTCGTATCAGTTCAGTATGATGGAGCATGGCTGGTGAATTTTGTACCAGTGAAAGCTGTCCTGGAAGCTGAACTCCTCTATATACCCACTGCACAGATAAGGCACAGACGGAGGCAATGAAACCTTCCTCCTTTGTCCTCTACTTACCTGGGGTTCATGGGGAGTTCCGTCTCGATGGCCCTGTTTAGTTACTGGCTCTCTGCTGAAAGCGGCTCACAATACTATATACATACTGGTGGGTTTTGTGAGGTGCACTATGAAGTGGGCTGAGACTTCACTTTAGGAGAAGAAGGGCAAGCTGAGGACCTGCTAATAAACAGTGCATTTCTTTCTGACAGCAATGATGTTAGTTTGTCGACAGCAATACTTTCATTTTGTTTCCCTTTATCCTGCTCACTAATGCTGGTTGGGAACTTTTCCGTCAGTGTTTTTTGATGGAAAACACAGTTTTGATTTTTGGCTGAAATTTTGTCATTTTTCTGTTGGAAAAATCAAACCCAAGCATTTGGGTTTGGTTCGGATTGAGCCTAATCAAAATGTTTCATTCTGAGTCAGTTTGACGTTAATCTGTGTCCGCCTGAGCTGCCGTGGTGCCTTGTGGGAGTTGTAGTCATCCTATGATGACAGGTGAATGTGGCATCTGGGTCCTGGAAGGAGCAATCCCCATGCTCCAGCCCACAGTCCTTGTGGAGAGACACAGGTTAACCTGCAGGACCTGAATCAGCAGAAGCCTTTTAGCCTCCCAGGGGGCCAGCCTGGAGCACATACTTTAAATTACATTTTAAGAGCAAGGAACGGCTGAGCATCTCCATGGCTGGACTGGAGACAGATTGCTCTTCACTAGAGGAAATGCTACTAACTTCGGGATAAACCTCTTTTGGTTTAAATAGTATGTTTGTTCACAGTTTGTTGAAAGGCTTTATTTCCCTCTTGTTCAGAAGAAAGAGAGGCTGCGCCTGTTTCCAGCCCATTTGAAGGCTTTGCTCTCACTCTGTTCCACAGAGAAGCAGAGACTTGGTTTACTGGGCCGTGGGCAGTGCTCTCAGAGACTACCGGCGTGGATTTAGAGTCTAAAATTGGAACTCCAAAGTGCAAGGAGAGTTGGAGATTCCCTCCTCCCTCAGCTCTAAGGGACTCCGGGGACAATGATGGTCTGAAAATCTCTGGCATCTTTAAATGTAATCAGAAATTGGTGTGAGAGTGTGTGTGAAAATGTTCTGTTTTCTGGTGAGCTGTAACTAGAAATCTCTAGCAAGGCAGAGGGAGAGCTAGCTGAGCAAGAGAGCATAGGTTTGTTTTGGGGGTTTCTTTCCAGCTCCTGTTTGGAACCTGAAGAGAGACAAAGGGGGTGGCCTGGGCTATTTGGGGAGGTTTTGCTCACTGTCTCATTCCAAACAAGCCTCTGATCCTCCCCTTTTCCCTGCCCTTGACATTTTCGTTCAGTTTTATAGCTACATGCCACCAGGATTTGCCCTGCTGTTGGGAGGAAGGAACAGCTGGCATCCCCCCGAGGGCTGATGTTACCTTTACTTTTTGATCAGCTGCCAGGAATGCATAATGGAAAATACACCCACTCCAGTTACTATGTCCTCTCTCATGGATGTACTCTGATTCTTCTAGCCCAGGCAGAAGAAGCACCAAGGTCATTTTAAGAGTCCGGCCTGTAGAGCCCCAGGATCAGAGCTATTTATTAAGCCAGCAAAGATGTGGAAACAAGATACATAGTGCTATTTATTTTTCACATTGGCAAAGCCATGGGTTATTTAAACACAGACTCTTCCATGCCCCAACTGACCTCTACCAGGGTATATACCAAGTGGCTCTAATTCCCCCTTAGACTGTAACTCACGGATGTTGTTGGTCTCAATTCAGTGTGTAAGGTACTCACATTATTATGCCATGATTGTGTGAGTCTACCCCAAAGTAGCCATATTTGAAAGAAAAGGCAAAACTTTATTGAATTCTATAAGACTTTTTCATAAACATCCACAGGGTTCTATAGAACTTTGATAAGGCTCCATTGAATTTAAGTGAAACTGAAGCCCTTTCAATAGACTTTCTTATCCATCTTGTAGTGTTCTGTGGCAGAGAGAATTCTCTGTTAAATTTTATAGGATTTTTTTAAACCCTGAAGAGTGGTTCTCATTTTCTGTAAAAATTATGTGGGCTTCTTCCATGATGGAAGGACTAGTGTCCTAGCAAATGGTAAAAGATGATGCCAAATGTACCTAAGTAGCCCAGACTCTTAGGAAGAGGTGAGACTGAAAGAGACAGGGTGGAGTTTGTTGAAGGGGGAAACAGCACAGCAGAGGTATCTTGGGCCATGAGGGGGCACTTGCATAGTGGCCAGCCCTGCCAAAGCTAATTCCGTTGAAAATTTGACTTATAAAAAGTCTTTGAGTAGTATTTGCCCATTGCTATTTTTGCCAACTCTTGTGATTTTTAGCTCCTGTAAACACGTTTCTGAGAATCTCAGCTTCCGTTTGTGGGTTTTTGTTTTTTGTCTTTTTTTTTTAAATGAAAGTTTCCAGCCCTCATGATTGCTGAGGAAAGCTTGAAAATGTGACCCCTCCCCCACCAAAAAAGCTCAAAAATCAGAAGACAAATTAAAAAAAAAAATTAGAAAAAATCTTATGACTCTTTGGGGGCTGACACCTGGTTTTTGAAAGCTTGGGGTTGGCAATACTGTGGTGCCAGATAGTAACTCATGTCAGAATGTGAGAGAAGTGGAAAATCTTCACTGGAGCTTTATAGCCGGGACTTCTTACGTTAAGAGAACTGATTCAGTCACTTCTCGAGTCACGGAAATCAGATTCTCAGGTGATTTGAATAGTTTGGTAAACTGGTTGCAAATAAACAATATGCTTTTTAATAGGCTAAATGTAAATGTATGCATTTGTATACATTTACAAAGGTAAATGCATTTCTGTGACTGGAAATGATTTGGGGGTCATGAAAAATATTTGGGGGTCATGATGGATAATCAGCTGAAGCATGAACTCCCAATGTGATGCTGTGGCCAAAAGAGCGAATGCGAACCTTAGATGCATAAACAGGGAATTCTCTCCACTCCTACTTGAGGTTATTTTACCTCTATATTTGGCATAGGTGCGACTGATGCTGGAATACTGTGTCCAATTGTGGTGCCCACAATTCAAAAAGGATGTTGATAAATTGGAGAGGGTTCAGAGAAGAGCCACGAGAATGACTGAAGGATTAGAAAACTGGCCTGATAGCAATAGACTTAAAGAGCTCAATCTATTTATCTTAATAAAGGGCAGATTAAGGGGTAACTTGATTACAGTCTATAAGTATCCACCTGGGTAACAGATTATTAATAATGGGCTCTTCAGTCTAGCAGAGAAATGCATAAGACGATCCAATAGCTGGAAGTTGAAGCTACACAAATTCAGGCTGTAAATAAGATGTACATTTTTAACAGTGAGGGTAATTAATCATTGGAAAAACTTACAAAGGGTTATGGTTATTTCCTGTTCACTGACAACAGTTAAAGGAAGATTGAATGTTTTTCTAAAAGTTATGCTCTAAGACTTATTCTGGGGAAGTTCTATGGCCTGTGTTATACAGGATGTCAGACTAGATCATCACAAAGATCCTTGCTGGTCTTGGAATCTATGAAATATCAAGATGAACAGCAATTAAAACCAAAAACCAAATAACTGCAAGTCACTCTGTTGAGTCTGTGTTCAGTGATCCTGCATGGGTGACTGACCATCCAAGAACGACGCCGTGGGATCAAAACACATGAAGTGCTGAGACATGGAAGTGCAAACACTGATGGTGGCTTCACAATAGTCTTGAAATAGACACAGAACAGTACTTTTCTATCAGAGAGATTTTGCTTGCACACATCACAGCCACTTTGGTTTTCCCCTCTTGTGCTCCAAGCAGCCTCCCACATCCCTTCTCAAAGCACACTTCTTAAGACAAGATAAAACGGAGATGTTGAGTTCTCCTGAAGGATGACCTGGTTAAAAAGTGATTGGGTGCCTACTTTAATAAGGAAAGGAGACATCATAGTGGCATCAGATCAATGTCCACTTTGGATATAAGGAGAAAACACGTGGGGTCATTCAGGTAGAGCAGAGAGGGTTGACTACAGTATTGGAATTATTCCCAGGTTCTTGGGGCAAAGCTTTTGTTACAACTAGCGGAAAGATACTTGAAAGACACCCAACCATTGGAGGAGACGCTTTGGCCACTGTAATAGGGCTGGCTGCCACGCAAGTGCCCCCCTACTGGCCTGGGCACTTGACCTAGTGAAGGCAGTTTGAGCTCCCCGTCCTTTAACTCTGCTAATCATAGAAGCTATGTTCTATCACTGGCTGACTACTGTGTACATTTGTGGCACGCTCCATTTCCCCGTTGTTCTGAAATTTCAGTGCTCTGGTTGAACAGGAGTGGGAAGCACATGTCTGCCCCACCTCTCTCTGGCCACCACCAGCCAATATTTTGAGCATGAGAAATGAACTCAGCACACCGACATTCTGATTAGTTCCTCGGCAACCTGATACAGCGGCTGCCATGACTGATGTGTTGTGAGGAATAGCCAGCAGACAGCTTTATGCATGTGTTTTATCTGGCACTGGTTTTTGATAGGAGATTGGAGGCGAATCATCCTTAATTCCTCTTGTTGGTCTGTGATTTCTTGTTAATCATGTTGAGCTGTTTGGGTATTTAATTGGAGGATAACACATAATTCTGCTGGAATGTGATCAGAATTAATCATTGGTTAATTCCCACTTATTTGGAAGTTGCTATTTGGCTACTTGATCCCTGTTGAAAACTCAGAGGAGGGGCTGAAATATGTCTCCTGGACTATGTCACTGGCAGAATTACATGCTTTCTTTCCAGGTCTGATTGACATGGAATTTAGTCTAGAACATCCTACTAAATAAACTGGTAGATATTGTTTGGATGGAGAGGGATGGAGGATGTCAACAGGAGAGGGAAAAATGGTCTATTCAAGATTCTCCTTTATACCAAGTGGCTATTTATTTTGGTTAATATCTTAGATGACATGGAACAGAGATGAGGACATCATTGGGATAAATAAATAAAATGCAGCATTTGAATGTAATGTAATGAGTCCTTGTAATAGGACAAATGAGGTCTGAGCCAGAGTAGACTTTGTTTATGCAGTTCCTCATCCTAGGTTCTCCTTGTACAGTCTATATTGCTTCCTTAATAATAAGTAATAAAATCTTATTTCATATCAGTGCTAGCTCAGAAATAGAAATGCTTTGCAAATATAGTTACACCGAAGAATTATCTGTTATTGGCCGTGTACTGTTAATAACAGAAGGAGAGAGAAATTGAAAAATTAAGAGGCAGAGTCAAGGGAAAAAAGAGATTCTTTCTGATGAGATTTGAAAATAGATGGAGAGTCAATGAGGCTGAGAGAAATACTGCACAGGAAAGTTGTTCCAGATGGCAGGCGCAAATAAATTCGTACAGAAAGCCTGGTGCCATCTATTGGTAGCTGCAAGTGTTATGCAATTACCACAGTTAAACAGCTCTCAAAAACCATTGCATAAAATATTTGACAAACAGATAGAAATCCACTTCCACATTTCACTTAATTTCTATAAAAAAGGATGGGAACGAACAAATTGACTCATTTAATCAATAGTATTATTCCAGAGGAGATAAGCTCATTGTTGATTTAGCTCACAGAGATCAATGGCCATTTCATTTCTATTCCAGAAATGGAATGGTTGGGGCTAGAAAGACCTGATGCTTCCTAGTCAAGGGATTTCTTTGCTTTCCCATTATATCATCCCCTTCGCTGGCCTATTGGGTTATGTTTGAAAAGATGGCATCAGGGCAAGGTCTTGCTATTCCCCGTGTCTTGACTTTCACACCCAATGGCTATAGTTGTAATTCACAGTTGACCTTGCATGATGTCTTTTGAGGCATATCTCCCATCCAACCACAGACATTATTTGCCCAGTCTAATGAGATATTCAACTCTATTTCATATAGGATCTTTCATGCAAGCTGAATACCAGAGTGCTTCCCAGAGTTAGATAATACGTAAGCAATAGTGTGATGTACTAATTATCAGAAGGGAGAGGGATCAGGAGGTACTTCGTAGTGAAAGGAGAAAAGAGCCTCCGGATAATTTCTGAAAATAGATGGATTATGGATGAGGTGGAGCGGCGGAAGAGATGGCTCTCCCATTGTAAGAAGTGGAAGTCAAGAATCTGGTGTCAGTTGAGAAAGGATAGTTGTATGGTTACAGCACTGGTTTGGGATGTGGAAGGCGTAGGCTCAGTTCCTGATTGTACCACAAATTTGCTGTGTGACCTTGGACAAATCACATGGAGCCAGGGGCTCAGCACACACAAATGGGGCCTGGTTTCCAAAATATCTTAGAGCCCATTTTGGAACCAAAATAAGGGCATGATTTTCAAAAGAGCCCCCAGCATCTGATGTGTTGAGTTCTTTTGAAAATTGGACCCTTAGTCTCTGTGTGTGTCAGTTCCTCCTTTTTACACATGGGGTAATGATGCCTCCTACCCCACAGGGGTGCAGTGAGGAAAAATCCATTAACATTTGAGGCTCCCAGATACTATGGTGGGGGGAGAGGGGGCATATGAGCAGGTAGAGACAGAGATGATCCATGTGGCAGTCAGTAGAAATCTATGAACGGCTGCTGCTTTATGCACAGGAAGGGCATCTTTTGAACTGGATTGTGGAAGGAGCGAGTGAGGGTGGGGTGCTGTGCTCACACTACCTTGTGCGTGTATGAGAAGGGGATCAACAGCAAAGCTCTAGGAAGCAGAAATATTGATTAGCAGGAGTTGTTTGGGAAGCCAGACTGTCGGCTAGCTATAGCTGCTGCACTTACACCAAGGAAACCATAGGCTGTCATCCCTTTGTTTGTTTTTGACCTAACTGAGCAAACACCCCTCCACCCCGCCCCATCCCCTGGGGGTTGTGACTGGATGGAGGAAGTTTCTATGTGAACCCTCTCTGAATTCTCGCCACTGAGGAGATAAGCAAGCACTCTCCCTGCCTGTTTGCTTGGCTCCATTCCCATGTGTCAACGAGACAAAGGAAGAATCCCCCTTGAAGAGTGCTGAGCTGTATGATGACATGCGTTTCCTGATAAGGGGCGGGGAAAGTGTGAGCAGATAAAACTCAGACCACACACTAGGGTGTCAGCACATCCATGTTGGTCCAGTAATCTGCTCCCAGGGTAGAGATATTGATTGTATGTATTTTGGATTTTTATTGGTATGGCACCAAAGTGTGCCAGGTGCTTCACCGAGCAAAGGAAAGCGTAGTCCCTGCCACAAAGAGTTTATAGTCCAAATACAGATAAGGGTATCAACACGTGATAGGGCGAGGAGGACCAGAGGGAATACCACGGTTATAGCAGTAAGATCCCACCGTTATTCAATTAAGGCAAATCCTTTTTACACTAGGAAATGTTTCTAAAGCACTTCCCAGTGCTGCTATATCTGTTCAGCTCTGCCTGGCAGAGCAAGTGTGACTAGGCCTTCAGCTGCCCCCACCAGTTTCAAACACTGTATTGTTTTGTACACAAACAGGTGTAACGTGACACTGTGTCAGAGTGCTCAGCAGCCGCCCATTTACACTAGGAATCCTCATGCGGTTGGCGTTGGTGGAGCTGAACAAGGGTTAGCAACGGTGGGTACTTATGAGAGCATTTCTCTGGTGCAGATATGCTCTTTGGTTTCATGTATACAGTGGACTAATAAGTATGACTGGCTCACTTCTGGAAGCCATGACTGAAGAAAAGTCCCCAGCACTCACTGGTTGACCTGAGGCCCGGCTCCCAACACTGTTTGCACAGTTAGTCTGATGACTGTGGGGATGGGGAGGGAGTGTTGAATAAAAGAGCAGCTTAAACACAGCAATGTTCAGCCCAAGTCTACGTGAAATGTGGTGAGGTAGGTGAAGAAGAGGGTTTTCTGATGGGTGCTGCTGCAGACACTGTACGGGTCCATGGCTTGATAATGCTGTCAGTGCTCTTCTTAGCAGCATTATCTGCAGGGCAACACTCAGGATGGCAGCTATGAGAACAAAACCTGTAAATAACCCTGTAGCTGTACGGCCCTAGGCTGTGTTCAGAGAAGTGGGCTGGAACACGTGGAGGAGAACCTGAAAACTTTGAGGAAGTGGCTGGTGAGGAAGACCAGTTCTTCACTGACTCCAAATATGGCAGAGGCAGCAACTTTGGCAATGAAGCCTCCCTCTATTCCTGAAGTGTAAATCTTGAAACTGTCATGGCTCAGAGATTGGGCTTTACAGCAGGCTGCAGCAATAGCTGGACCATTTAGGAAGTCAGATAAAATCATCAGATGATTTTGGCTTATGCACTGAACTTTCCCCTCCTGTTAAATGGAACAATGTTGTTTGGACTTTGCGCAAGCCATATGACATACACTCCAATAACATGACAATGCCAGCTGGGTTCAACGCCCACTATCTTGTTGGGAGTGGCGGTCTGTTGATTTTGTGTGTGTGGGGGGGAGGTTGTTTAAAATCACGCTTGCAAGTCTGCAGTCATGCCAACTTTCGCTGCTTTCCAAATCGTTCTGTGCAGAAAAACAAGGGCACATGGTTGAACCAGCCTGATAACATTTAGATTTTGACTGAGCTCCTTTTAGCTCTATCCGTTTATTTTTATACCTGTAGCTAGACCCTTCCACCATGGCTGTTATCTAGTTTGTTCTCACGTACTGACCAGAGTTTGGATGGGTTGGTTGGGAGATCTCCAAGAAAAAAAAAATATATATATATATACAATTCATAAGTTATAACTTAGGTTTCTGCAAATACTGGTCAAAAATGTCCCCTCAGTTATACCTCTGTGACCCCACTAATCTCAAGTGGCAACTGTGCAGTGTAAACAAGATGAGAGCGTGGCTTGATATTTGCTGAGTTCTGAATTAATAATTTTCCTTCTAAATCTCCCATCCAAGTACAGTACTGATCAGGCCTGGTGCTACATAGCTGTTGAGATCTGACCCGACAGCTGGTTCCCAGAGAGTTGTACTGGCATATCTGAGAAGAATTTGACTCATTTTGCTTAATTCAGGAAGTGGCTTTGGTGAGTTAATAGGGAGCGCTCTTCTCTCTGATTGCGGGACTAACTGTCCTATTGTGGTGCTAGAGAAATACCAGATTGGTTTGTGCAGGACACCTGCCTGCGTCATCCCCACTGGTGTCTTCACTGACGCAGTCTTCATTCTCCCAAGTGATGGTGCATTTCTTAGGGCATCTGTTCCACTGCCCCCGTGCTTACTATTAAAACCTCTTTCCTTGACTTCAAGTCCAATAGATCCCAAACTGTGGTCTCTGCATCACTCAACAGTGGTCTGCAGAGAACAGGGGGGTTGCGTCTTTTTTACACCTGCTAAATTGAATTAAAAAGAGCTTAAAATGCTTTCCTAACATTCCTTTTCCCATGTAAGCAATTGCTGTTGATGCCAAAGGGACTTTATATGTTTCAAATGGGAGGAGAGGGGTCAGGATGAAAGGCGAGGTGTCCGTGGGGCTAACTATCTGTTAAGATTTGGCTCATGCTCTGCAGAAGTATGAACAACCCCCCCCCCCCCCGATCTAGAGTGATAATGTTTCTTTCATGTTCATGGTCTGCACTGACACTTTGAAGAGCCAACTTTCAGCAAGGTGCATGGAGAAATGAGCAGGTAGATTCAATCACCAACAAAAATAGACTCTGCTTTATATTGGAGATGTGTTTCCTACCATGCCTGTGATGTGGCTGTCTCCCCACTTCTCTGCCCTGCGGCTAAAAGTGATTCCCTGCCTGGTGGCCAAAATCGCTGTTAGCGCATCCTGCATGATGTTGTCTGAGACCCTCCTATAGAACAGAGGCATCATTTTACCAAGTGAGCCAAAAGGGAGTCTCCCTCTTGCTGAGCCACTATAGACCAGATGTTTAAAGGTAGTTAGGCCCCTCAGTCTTTTGAAAATCCCACTAGGCACCTATCTGCATATTTAGGTGTCGAAATACCTTAAAAAATCTAACCTCATGTGCCTTGCCTTAGCTGGGTATATGCCAACCCTTCCAGTTCCTCCTCCTCTCTCTCTCATGCTGATAATGACCAAGTTATTTTGGAAACTGGCTGTGTGTAGTTCTACGACGGCTGTCTTGTAGCGGGGTAATGACTTTCTGAAGTTTCCAGCTGAAGTTCGCTGTGTGTATATGTCTGTGTTTGGAGGGTGTTCCTACCATTAGTGACTACTTGTGATGGTGATTCGCCTTCCCAGCACAGGCAGATTCTCCGATGATAAATCCTCATTTGCAACAGCAATGGGAAGCTATCCAATTTGGTTTGAACTTCATTGCATGCCCCCAGAGGGCTCCCTACTTTTTCCAACCCAGCTTGCAGGTTTGATGTGCAGACAATTGCTGCAGGGCTGTGGAGCTGCTCATCTTCCATACCATAGACCCTTTTCATATGTGTGTATTATGCAGGGCTTGGGGAGAGATCACTCTGTCTCCAGCAAGACAGAGACTGTGGAATGTCAGACTGCAGTGAATGGCAGGACTGCTTTTCCGCTATACTCTTATTGAAATTCACAGACATGGTATAACCTCTCCTCCTTGCTGTGGGGTAGCAGCATCTGTTTACCCCAAAAGTTTATCCTAACTGTGATGAGCACTCAGCAAACCTACTTAGCGCAGTATGTTCCTGACACATCTCATATATGCGTGTGTTGTGCAGAAATACAATTCCCTCCCACCCTGGTACAAAGTTTGGAAAGCGTCCACATAAACTGGCTATTGGCATTGATTGCACGTGACTGGAACAGTGAAGACTGAATTTTCTGGATCGGGGCCAGATTTTTTGAGGTATTTAGGTGCCTAAGGATGCAGATCAGTGCCTCCTGAGTTTTTCAAAAGTGCCTAAATAAGTTAGGTGCCTAACTCCCATTGAATTCAATAGGATTTAGGCCCCTAAACTGCATAGGAGTTTTTGAAAACCCCACTAGGCACCCATCTGCATTTTTTGGCACCTAAATAACTTTGAAAATCTGGCCCAAGGTGCCCAAAATGCATGTGTAAAATAGAAATACTTAGCATTTCTCTACCACCTTCATCCATTGATCTCAATCTGTGATTTACCAACACTAATTAATTAAGTTTATAGCATCACCCTGGTGGGGCAGGCACATACACATAGGGAAGTACAATGGAAATTCTTGATCTGCCTAAGGCTACACATTAAGGCAGTGGCAAAGTCAGGGGTGGGGGGTTGGGACTGACAATTTCCACAAATTTTCCTCCCCATTTTTGTTGAAATTTCATTTAGATGAAAACTTTCCAACCAGCTCTAATATCAACCCACATTCAATATCAGTGTATAGAACATGTATACATTGCATAATCCCCATCTGTAAAATGGGGATAATATTACTTATCTCCTTTTGTGCAGGGTTTTGATATATACAGATGAAAAGCACTGTACTGTTACTAATCTTTCCAGTTACTCCCTAATGCAAATGTGTGTGCACTGGTCATAATGATGCTTCCTGCATTGGTACCAGCTGCAGCCAATGCATGTGCCCCACTTGCAGTTAAACAGTGATTTGGAGGCTTTTACGGAGTCAAACTGCAGCCCTAACGCCCCAGTCGGACCTGCACAGTTGGACCCCAGTGCCCACTCAGAAATTCAGGGTTGAGGTGTGTAAACTGGAGGATTGCATCACGTGGAATTACTACTTGTTTACACACATTTCTTCATGCAGTACAGGGAAAGTGATCCTGAGTATGTCTGTACTGCAATTAAAAACCTGTGGCCAGCTGGCTTGGGCTTGGGTTGTGGGGCTGTTTTTGTCATGTAGATGTTTGGGCTCGGGCTTGTTGCCTGCCTAAAAAGGCCTCGAGATGGCAAACAGGGGTCCGTCGCCCGGTGTGCTTGGCACCAATAAAGACACCGAGGGGAGAAAGCAAGCCAAGTTTATTTCAGAGCTCTGAAATGGCACTAGGAGACTAGCATGTCTCAAATCCAGTGCAGCACATACAAACAACTTTTACCTTTTATATTCCAAGCTGTTTCTGTGTAAGCCTTTGTCCGTTACTCCCTCTTACCCCTCCCACCCCTCCCTTCTCTAGCAGTTACAATTAGAAAAATTCCCATTCGTCTGCTTATCTTTTGGCCTTGCAAGGCCTGTTTACAGCAGCTGCCTGCTAGAAAAGCTGACCCTTACATTTCTGCTTCAGCATGTAAGCAGTTAGCATAGAAGTAGGTGAGAGTTCACAAGATGGAGTCTTGTGGTTCACAGACCCAGAGCAGAAGAGCTTCATCGGCTCTTTGGCCTTCCACTCCCCTGAGTTACCTGGTAGCTATGCCTAGTGACACCAACAGGCTGAAGCCCGGGCTGTAGGATCCTGAGCAGTGGAAGGGTCCCAAAGCTCAGGCTGCAGCCTGAGCATGAAGGTGTACAGCCCATTAGCCCAAGTCACCTGGCACTGGTCAGAGGTGGGCTTTTAATTGCAGTGCAGTAGAACCTCAGGGTTATGAATACCAGAATTACGAACTGAGCAGTCAACCACACACCTCATTTGGAACCGATGTACCTAGGCAGCAGCAGAGACACCCCCCCCCCCAAAAAAAGCAAATATGGTACAGTACAGTACTGTCTTAAACATAAACTACTACTAAAAATAAAGGGAAAGCAGCATTTTTTTTCTGCAGAGTAAAGTTTTGAAGCTGTATTAAGTCAATGTTCAGCTGTAAACTTCTGAAAGAACAATCATAGTGTTTTGTTTAGAGTTACGAATATTTCAGAGTGATGAACATTCCTGAGACATACCCTCTATTAGCCATGTTTGCATGTGACCACCAGCTGCAGTGGTGTGTTCTAGAAAGGCCTGCGAGCTAGTTCTCCTCTTTAAATCATTATCTTGAGCACTTTCCTTTGGCTGGACTTTATAGATGGGCTTCATCTGAACAGAACCAGAGGGGAAAGTGAAGTGCTATATAAAGCTATTAAACTGATGTGTCTGAGACTAGTAAAATGGCAACATTTTTTTTCATGATTCCATTAGATTAAAAAGAACAAACATTTTTCCCTTCCAGTTCCAGTATCAGTCAGTCGTCTTTTTCTTTCTGTTGAGACAACCAGAGTGTCTTCAAAGAAAGGCTTACACAAGTTAACTCCATTTCCAGGAGCCGGGGCCCTTCACTGTATTCCCCCCACCCCCATCTCAGTGTTGCATCTTCACATATCTAATTCTTTCCATATCTATTAATTTTTAAAGATTTTTTTAAAAATAGTTGTTTTAAAATTTCTTTTTAAACATACATTGCAGGTATGACTGAAATCAAAGCCATATCTCCCATCCATTACGGCAGCCTTGTCACATCCAGTAAAGGATACTTTTTAGTGAATAATATTTTACATCTTTAGAGCATCCCAAAGTACTTTATCAACATACAGTGCCTTGGAAATGCTGCCATCTCTGGGATGGAAGGTGCTAGCCAATGAGTTATGCTGTAGGAAGAGAAGGAGAGCTTTGGCTATGGACCTTGATTACGTTGAAACCTGCCTCCCATTTTGTACTCATAAATGACTGTGGGAATAAATAAGGTGGGCGAGGTAATATTTTTATTGGACTAACTTCTGTTGGTGAGAGAGACAAGCTTTCAAGCTTACATAGAGCTCTTCTTCGGGTCTGGGAAATGTATTCAGAGTGTCAGAGCTAAATACAAGGTAGAACAGATTGTTTAGCACAGGGGTCGGCAACGTTCGGCACGCGGCTCGCCAGGGTAAGCACCCTGGTGGGCCGGGCCAGTTTTATTTACCTGTTGATGCGGCAGGTTCGGCCGATTGTGGCCCCCACTGGCCGCGGTTCGCCGTCCCGGGCCAATGGGGGCGGCGAGAAGCAGCGCGGGCAAGCGATGTGCTGGCCGCGGCTTCTCGCCGCCCCCATTGGCCCGGGACGGAGAACCGCAGCCAGTGGGGGCCGCGATCGGCCGAACCTGCCGCGTCAGCAGGTAAATAAAACTGGCCCGGCCCGCCAGGGTGCTTACCCTGGCGAGCCGCGTGCCGAACGTTGCCGACCCCTGGTTTAGCATAAGTAGTTAACACACATTTCAAGGGATCATCCAAGGTAAAGTAACACCCCTCCTGTCATGGGGGGGGGGAGGCAGTTGGAGGGGGTTGTTCGTGGCTTATAGATGGGATTTATGGCTTAATAAAACAGTGTCTCTACTCAGTCCCTGACTTTTGGTGTCTAGAAAAGTTATGAATTTACGCTCCCAAACTCATCTTTTGAAAGCGCTGTTCAGGTTTCGTTTGCAGCTGAGGACTGATAGGTCAGATATGGAGCGATCACTTTGTGAAAAGTGTTCACCCACAGGTGATGTGGTGTTTTTGTCTTTCATCATTTTCCTGTGTGAGTTCATTCGAGAGTGTAGTCATTGTCTAGTTTCACCCATTTAGTTGTTATTGGGGCATTAATGCCTGGGAGCTTAAATTCATTACTTTGCTAGACACTAAAAATCATGGACTGAACAGAGACACTGGATTTATGGCTTCTTACAACAATCTGTAACCCATTAACTTCCCTTCCCCCGTTGCTTCCCCCCCCCCTCTTCCTTTCCCCCCTATTACTGGAGTGGCGTTAATGGACCACTTCACTTTGAATGGTCCGTTGAAATATGTATTAACGACTTATGCTAAACAATCTGTTCCACCTTGTATTTAGCTGTGACACTCTGAGTACGTTTCCCAGACCTGAAGAAGAGCTCTGTGTAAGCTCAAAAGCTTGTCTCTCTCACCAACAGCAGTTGGTCCAATAAAAGATGTTGCCTCACCCACCTTGTCTCTCTAATATCCTGTGACCTACATGCCTACAACAACATGGCATAAATAATGACATTTAGAAGCCCTATTACCTGGCTTGCTGGCACAGCTAGATATAGCTGGACATCTAGTTGCTATCATTTTGTCCACAATTAACTGCACCCCCAAAACTATGCATTTGCAATTACTTGTGGGCAAAACTTTGTGAGTGCAGTTTGGGTGGCTGGTTTTAAGTGCCAGGCTCTAGGTATCCTCAGAGATCACTTTGTCTTTTAAGGGTAAGTCTGAAAGGCTCCCATGTTGCAAAGTGCCAGGGAATCAATTTATCCTCCTCAGAAGGCTGAGTCCGTCTCTGCCAAGATCTGAACCTGTGGTTACAGGGATTTGGCATAGCTCTCTAAGGGCTTGTCTACATTACCCGCTGGATCGATGGGCAGTGATCAATCCAGGGGGAGTTGACGGGAGAGCATCAGCCGTCGACTTACTGCAGTGAAGACACCGTGGTAAGTAGGTCTAAGTACGTCGACTTCAGCTACATTATTCATGTAGCTGAAGTTGAGTAACTTAGATCAACCCCGCCCCCCCTCCACCACCAGTGTAGACCAGGCCACAGCCACGCTCTTCAGCTGAGTCAGTGACACAATATACCAGTTTTACTTGGTAAATGAATTGTCTGCTTTTCTTGTATTGCTTTGAGTGGACTTAGTCCACATAAAAGTGTGAGTCAGAGAACTGGCTAGAAGTAAGCATAATGCACTAGTGGGGCTGGATCTCTTCCCCCATATCACTTTGCTGATTCACCTCGGTCTTGATGTGCAACACAACATTTTTGATGTGTCTGCCAGTCCGGGGCGGGGGGTCCTCTTGAGCATAGGCTGCCGGTCCTAGTAATCTGATGTGATGTGAATAAGTATCAGCTAAGGACTTGGCTGAGAGACCACCAGACTCATTTCCAGTGGTGACTTAAATGGGATTGAAAGGCGGGTCTCCAGAGGGAAAGAGACAGATTGAACCCCCTTGATTGACACATTTTAATTACATATTGGATGATTTGAGCCCACATTATGCCAACATGCTGCACTGGCTTTGTTTGCATATGGTTCTATGATAATATGTTAACACACCAACCTAAGAAGAGCATTCCTATTCCCCGCCTTTATAGGTCTATCAGGGATAACATCAATGCCTCTCTCTCTCAGCCTCTCCATGCATGCCGTTTGGGTGGGGAAATTGGGTTCTCATACGGTCATACTGAAGCCGCTGTGGGTAATTAATCTGTTAAGAATTCTATTTGATTGTGATCCTTCCAGCCCTTTCATCTTGATGTGAGTGACAAGCTGTCACAGCCTGCCTCAGCCATACTGGTGACACCTGACCCCGGAGAGGGAGTTGATAAGAATGGAAAATATCTTTCTGGGATGTGATTTCAGCCTTCGGAGGTGGTGCTACCTCTGCGCTGCCCTGAAAAAGAGCCACTAGTGTTTTGTTTGAACAGGAATTAAAATGTATGTCCTTGGCAATGAGTAAAATCAGCCCCTTCTCTGATGAGAGATGTATCCTGGGGGCTAAGGGGCTGGATGGCTCGGAGACCACCTGATTCCCTCATGCTTTGTACCACACATACAGGTGTAGTCGGATTATGGGGATATGAAAGAGACAGAGAGAGATGCTTGAGCTGGGACTCTTTGCAGCAGCCCTTTGTAAAGCCCAGTGATTGTTTTTGGCAATGCCCCAGTGAGGGGTGGGTGAGAGGCAGGATTTGTATTGGGAGGCATGGGGGATGAGAGAGAATGAGCATCAGTTTAATCCCTGCTTTCTGGCTCTCATTCTTCTCTGGCATTGGTTTTACACGGGTGTAGTTCATAGGTTTATGGCCGTAAGGAACCGTTATGATCATCTAGTCCGACCTCCTGCATCGCACAGGACAGAAATCCTCTCTTAGTGACATCTGCATCACTCCCATAACTGCTGCTTGAGCCAGGGAATATCTTTTAGAAAACACTTAGTGACTTTAATTCACCATGGTGTAAGTGAGAGAAGAATTGGGCTTGATGTCCGCTGAAGGCATTTAAAGAGCAGGGGCCCAGTATATTTTCGGCAGTAATGGGTGCTCTGTGCTGGTAGCAGTGACTTGGCCTCCATCTATCTTCTGTCTTCATCCTTTTCTCTCTGATTGTTAAAACCCATAAAGCTGCAGAGAAATATTATTCTTTAAATAGGCTTAATTTCTGTATCACTTATTTGTATGTGGGATCTCTTGCTCGTTAATTACATCCAGCAGAATGGCTAGAGTCACAGAAAAGATGTGATGTTTTTGGATGAAATATAGGGCTCCCTTAAAAAAAAAATCCTGGTAGCTGGAACTGAAGCAAACATTAGCAAAGAACTTGCAGGTAGAGTGGGAAGAGAAATTAATGTTCAGGGCATCTTTGCTATCCTTCAGCATTCCACCAAACCCACATCTGTGCAGAACAGCTGGAGGGCCACCTGTTGATGTCGAGGGGGTTATTGCAAACCATAAGCAGGCTGGAATTAAAGAGATCATGATGATGGGTGTTTATGTGTCAGTCTTGGACTAGCATTGGCATGAAAATGCCAACAGCAGCTGTGGCCTTGCTCAACCACATTTTCAGGATCCATAAATCACTGTATTTAAATCTTTAAACCAAATCTCTATGCAAGTGCCTGCACATTTATGCTCAGTATTGTTGGGCCACCAAGGAAATGATTATTCAAGGCATTTATCTCAGATGAGATCTACCTCCTATACAAAGCACCTGTCGCCATGGTGTCTAAGTGACCCTTGTAGCTAAGTGCCATGTATCTAAATGACCCTTAGCTGTCAATTGTGAAACTGTATTTTTAGCAGTATGCTCTGCTGACTATATAAACCCCGAGAGTGAAGCGTGAGTCCCTAGGGTTGAAGATAAAATACAGCCTGACAATATGTATAGCCTGAGTGTAGTTTATTCCCTTCGCTGCTCTGGGAAATGTGCTTCGAGTCAGAAAATTGTTTGTGGCGGCACCCAAAGGGCCCGAGCAGGACCCTCATTGTGCTAAGCCCTGTATAGACACACATGACAAGGCCGGTCCCTGCCCAAAGAGCTTGCAATCTACACAAAGACAAGATGCAACAAGTGAGTGTCATGAGCAATAGGAATAGAGGGGGAGAGAACAGGTGGTGGGGGGGGAGGGGGGGAGGGCATGATAAGATCATGCCGTATGCTAGCTATGTGCAGAACTTCATGGTTCTCAATCACCTTTATTTTCCTTCAATAAATCCTAGGAATCCCCGTTAGCGCTCTACTTAGCCATTGTCAGTGTGCAGTCTTCTCTAGGCGTCATGGCAGAAGGGAGTCTGGAAGAGGCATTTGACCAACCAAAGAGTAGAGGCTTTATGCACTAGTTTGAGGTGGGTGTCCCATGAGTAAGCATGGAAAAAGCGCAAAGATGTCCATGGGAGAGGTGGTCAAGTGGGTGATTAAAGCTGTAGGAGTTGGATTTGCAGAGATCTCTTGGGTAGTTCCCTGCCTATCCAATCTTTGGCCTCCCTGCTGTCTCAGGCCAGTTGTAAGGTGGTTCTGAGATGTGGATACCTACCCAGTAGAACTGGACTATGACCTTTCAACTCATTTCATCCAAGCTATCAAATAGCCTTCACATAGTTTCACTTTTCATTTTCAAAGTGCTGTACAAACATCAGTTTAATCCTTCTGTGTTTGGTTATGATGGGTTACTTGCTATGGAGTTAGATCAAAAGGGGATATTAAGGGAGCCAAACAGGAATGATAAAACAATGACACAGATAAGAGTCCTTGAGAAAACAACGGGGAAGCTGTTTATCTGGGAATACCCTACCTGGCTTCACTCAGGCTCAGAATGGTTTCTTATCAAGGCTTAAGCTAGGATCAAAAGGAGGATATCAAACATTAGAGGAACCCCGGGCCTAAAAAAGGGTGGAAGTTGAGAGAGAGGTCAGACTGTCAGCAAAAGCAAAAGCTGACGGACTGGCAAGAAGACAGAGAGAGGCAGAAACAGCAGCAGAGGACTCTGCTTCTCACAACCCAGAGATAGAGGTAACTGAAACGTACCAAAGCTTGCAAGGAAAGTTTAAGGATTGGGTAGAGGGAAAGATGCATTAGACCTTTAATATTATTTTTTTTTACCCTTCACTCTGTGTGCTTCCCACACATGAATACATAACGCTTTGTTCTGAAGGAGCTGTTGTTGTGTCCTTTTAACTACCTCACTGGTCTAGGGTTGCCAGCCCTCCAGGACTGAAAGATTAATCTTTAAGTAAAGATTATGTCATGTGATGGTATCTCCAGGAATTCGTCCAACCAAAGTTGGCAACCCTACGCTGGTCACAGGTTGCCAGAGTGAAAGTCCTTAAAGATGCCAAACCGAGCTGGGCCTGTGGCATTAACACAGTTGGTGAACTAGAGCAGTGGTCTCCAAACTTTTTTGATTGCGCACCCCATCGGTAAAAAAAATTTTGAGCACACACACCCTGCTCCCGGACAAACTGTCAAAGCAACAACAACAAAAAAAAGCCGCTCGGCCTCCCAGCCGAACTGCTGAGGGAAGGGAAAAAAAAAAAAAGCGGCGCACCCCACTTGGAGACCTCTGAACTAGAGAGCTGCGGCCCAGAAAGTCAGTTTAAGAGAGGGTGGACCATGTGGTTCCACCCAGAGTGAGGTGCAGGTAGTCAAGGTTGTGCTCAAGAGGCACTAAAAGGGGTTTGTTTCATTTTCCCCTGTACCTATGACACTGGTATGAAGCACAGATGAATTATCTCTACTTTAAAGATAGAGGGACTGAGGCACAGAATTAATCAACAGCTTGCCCAAAGTCACACGGTCAGTTAGTGATGGATGCAGGCAATTCAAGCTCCCGGTACTTTGCTCCTTCCCCTAGACCAGGCTGTATCTTTGCAGCAACTTCCAGCCAATGCCGACGTGGTGGCCTGGATCTACATGGGTGACCTAGAAATAAGCCTTCTTTTCTTATTATTCATCTTCTGGGGTGTCCAGTTGTGCTGGATAATCCAATTTTTATTTGGCGTAGAGAACAGTGGAATTTTTCTTGGTTGTTGTGTATGGTTCCTACACACTGAATTTGCAAGAAGCATTTGTCTATATGTTTTAGTTGTGCTCATGCCCTGTTATCAAACCTGCTGAATTGGAAGCACTTCAAAGCCCTTTATTCTTCAGAGTGGCTGTCTCTGAAGCCATTGAGGGGATTTTTTTTTTTATGTTTTCTGATTACAGTGCAGCATTTATTATTATGCCTTTTAAGATAGGGCAACTTTCTTTATACATTTTGTACTGAAAGGTATAAATGAGCCCCCTTTGGGAGGGTTGTTTTTTAAATTCCAGTGTATGATCTTAGTGATTTATTACTGCAAAGAGCAGAGAATCAGTCAACAACATCTGGACAGGTCTGTAAGGCTTTTTTTTTTTTTAAATCTGTTCTTTCCTGAGACAAATGTAAAGTTTTGCACTGGGCACGCTATCAAGTTCTCTGGTGAAGCATATGCTCACGGCTTCATCTTTCTTGAGCTTTGCAGCCTTTCCCTCCTGTTTCTGTCTTTTTTGTTCTCTCGCTCATGCACGGTTTATTTTTCATTATCCCTTCATTTCCCTTGTCCCAGGTTTTTCATCTCATTACTTCTTCTGATGCCAGAAAAGGGGCTGTTGGGTTACCATATGGTGTTACTAGGTGACCGTGCGGTACCAACACCGGTTGTCTTGCTTGCTAAAGTTCTCTCAGTGCGTCAGTCAGCTTGCCCTCTCCCTTACTGAATGTCCTTCCCTCCCTCCCCTATACAACTTTAGGTTGTGTTTCTTTCTTTCCCCTTAGAATGTTTTGGGTGTTTGAATTTGTTCAGAGCCCCAGATATTGATTATATTCTGGGGAGGCTTCACCAGCCATCAGCTCAAAGACACTCTGTCTCTTTTACTGGTTTACAGCCTCATGGGAAATACTGCACTTGATCCTCCACTAGCATAAATCAATGTAGCTCCATTGACTTCAATTTATCTGAGTCGAATAACACCAGCTGAGGATCTGGCCCAATATCTTTATTTTCCAAATGTCTTTTCTTCACTTTGCTTGTGTTGTACCTAAATTTAAAATGTGTGATCCTATATGGAATACCTTTAAAGTACACGCTATACGACACACAACAGACTATATATTTCATTTTCTAAAATCCTTTTGATAGATTGTGGTATTTTCAGAATGGAAATTGGGACGTTTCATTCTACTCAAGTATAATTACAGTCACACACCTCCAGGTACCAGCTGAATTTGGGCCTGCTTAGGGTGCCAGCCTGGAACTCAGGAGACCCAGGTTCAAATCCCTGCTCTGCCACAGACTTCCTCTGTGACGTTGGGTAAGTTACTTAGTTTCTTTACACCAGTGGTTCTCAAACTAGGGCTGCCCCTTGTTCAGGGAAAGCCCCTGGCAGGCCGGGTCAGTTTGTTTACCTGCCGCATCCACAGGTTTGGCCGATTGCAGTTCCCACTGGCCGCGGTTTGCCGCTCCAGGCCAATGGGAGTTGCAGGAAGTGGCGCGGGCCGAGGGACGTACTGGCTGCCACTTCCCGTAGCCCCCATTGGCCTGGAGCGGCGAACCGCGGCCAGTGGGAGCTGCGATCGGCCAAACCTGCGGACGCGGCAGGTAAACAAACCGGCCCGGCCTGCCAGGGGCTTTCCCTGAACAAGTGGCAGCCCTAGTTTGAGAACCACTGATCTACACCTCAGTTGCCTATGTATAAAACAGGGAAAGTAGAACTGCCCTGCCCCCTAAGGGTATTGGGAGGATAAATGCATAAAATATTGTGAGGAACCGGATGCTACTGTGATGGCAGCCATACAAGCATCTTAGCTAAAAGGAGCGTGGAGGGTCACGTGGGGCAGTCACGTGCCCCCCTTTAGCTGGTCCCCCTCTGACATGGCAGTGGCATAGGTCTGTGGAGGTTCCTTGTGAATGTTTGAGATTTTAGATAAGCCCCCAAAAGTGTGTAAGTGCATCCAATGCCTATTGGAACTACCCCAACCTCTTGGATCCGCCGGATGGAGCCAGAAACACTGCGGGCACAGCCTTTCTCATGATATTTGGGGCTTTGGTGTCTGGTTCAGGAATCACCCAGGAAATGCAGAGGCCAGTGCACAATACATGTATACACGTAATGTCAAACCCCATTAATGACTCATATTTGGATCTGAGTTCTGGATGATCATTTGAGCTGGGTTGAGATTTGCTTGGAAGTTGTTTTCCTAGTCCCTAATTGAAAATCTGGGGGAAAGGCTAGGTAATCGGTGTGTGCAGTATAGCCCATTCCAGCAGGCGGCAGTCTAACACACTGAATGGTTGCATGTCTCACTGAACACCTTCCATCAGCTGACCGGCTGTTGTCTAATTCCTGCAGAAATAAAATAAATAAAAAATAAATTAATAGAGATATCCTATCTCCTAGAACTGGAAGGGACCTTGAAAGGTCATCAAGTCCAGCCCCCTGCCTTCACTAGCAGGACCAAGTACTGATTTTGCCCCAGATCCCTAAGTGGGCCCCCTTAAGGATTGAACTCACAACTGTGGATTGAGTAGGCCAATGCTCAAACCACTGAGCTATCCCTCCCACTCTAATGATGATGACTTTCTTGCTTTTTAGTTGGTGAGACCTTAGTTGCTGAAATGCTGCCACACTGGCTTTTTTTGCCCTGTTTGCTGTTTGTGTGTCTGACAGATTAATTCTGAGAGAGGTAGGTTTGTGAGGGAGGTTGGCCTGGAACAGGTGCTGGCAGAAGTCAGCTCTGGAAGCTTTCATCTTCTCAGCTGTTGAGTGGACACACAATAAGTAGTAGTTTGGTGAAAATAAAATATTTATTTCCTGCTGCAGGATGATAATTGGCTCAGTGCAGAAGTTAATATGATTTATTTGGGGATTTGTTTATAAAGAGATTATATTGTAATGAATCTGTGGGCATGAAGGGCCTTATAGATGTACTTCTCCGACGTGCAGTCGGCATTCAGAGCTTCGCAGCAACAGTGGGGCTGGAACTCTAGTCCTCCTGCTCCAAAAGCACAGGCTGATATAGGAGAATCTCTTCTGCTGCTAGCTGTACGGGGCCTATGCCACACAGAGAAGTTGCTCTGATTCCATCCATTTGAGAGCAGAAGTGCATATACCCGCCAGCCATGTCATTGCAATATGAAATGAGTGACACACTGAAGCATTTGATTGTCCTTAGCGTGGCTTTCAGAGTGGGCACAAATTGATCCAGCTCCTGTTTAAATCCAGACCCAATGACCTGCTTTGACTTGGCAGCCTTCTGGGTCAGTGAATTGTTCAACCTCCTCACATAGCTCACCTGGGCACTAAAGTGCATCTGGTTTTGAACCCTTATGAGTCTCCCTTCTCCTAAAGCCCTGTCAGCCCAGCAAGAGCCGGTGGAATGCACTAGATGGTATTTCCCTGTGAAGAGGAGCCAGTGCATGTTGGTAAGGTTATGTTTTAGCGAAGGCAAGCCAAAGTCATTGCTAGGAAGAAGACACAGCAATCAGGACAGGGGAGGGTAAGGAGTGGGTGGGATTTGGGTTTCCCAGTGGAGAGTAAACTCTGATAGAAGTTTAGTCCATTGTGGTATCTCTGCATCGTGAATCTAGCACGTGATTGCTCTCCTGTCAGTGACACTCTTAGGTGAAATGACCCGTTCTTTCTTTTGAATTATCGAGCTGTCAAAGGCTAGCAGCTGGGAGCTTCGGCAGTGACGGAAGGTCAGAGACAGGGCAGTGATGTGGGGACATGAGAGGACTGATGGATGTTTTCATGCACTCCCCATGTGGGTTTGGGAGAGTTGCAGGGAGCTTGGTTTGACTACATTGGCACAGTTAGCCCTTTGTGCAGTGCACTGTATGTATGTGTATTTCATCATTTTCCTAAGGAGAGGGAAACAGTTAAAGGGGAAAATCAGGAGTGTCTGACTCCATCTCTCCCTTCCACCTGTATTTATTTAGCTGAGCAAGAACACACATCTGAGCATGCAGTTTCATTGCTGGCGCCTAGTGAGGCATAAAGGTCAGTGTCAAGAGCCCTCAGCCACTGTCAGAGTGTAAAAGGCCCTTTGTCAAAGTTCTTGGTTTTACAAGTATATTTTGTTACAATTTGGTATCTGTTGCCTATAGAATCCTGAGCAGAGTGGGATTGCTCACTCTCTGGAATACAGCTGTCTCTGGGTAACATGCAGCAGCTGTTCTGCCACAGCAAAGTTACACAATTTCTAGCAGGGAAAGAATAAAGAGGAAGTGTGGTCTAGTGGATAGGGCACTCATCTGGGACGTGGGATGCCTGGGTTTTAGTCCCAGCTCTGCCACGGATTGAGCTGTGTGACCTTGTGCAAGTCACTTCATATCCACCTACCTTGTCTATCTAGATTGTAAACACTTTGGGGCAGGGGTTGTCTCTTCATATGTTTTTTTCAGTGCCTACCACCATGGGGCCCTGATCTCAGCTGTGGCTACTGTAATACTAGGGATTGATGACGATAAAGGGAGAGGCCGTTTTTCTTTTTAAATTGATGCTAGAGGGGGGAATGTTTAGTTTGGCAAAATGAAATGGCTTGAGTTGGAATTTGGCCAGAACCCTGGAGCTGACACGTCTTATGATGTACATGTGTCTGATGACCCAGGTGGCAGAAATATATCCCTGTGTCTGGTCTGGATTTGTTCTGAGTCTGTGTTGCAGACGGAGGGCTCAAGGGAAACAGTTCAAAGACTGAAGACTTGTCTCATTTCTTTTGATATGTGGGTGTTTGTTTATTTTTAATGGTCAGTACAGATCAACGTAATGTTGAGGCTAGAGGGCTAACGCTGGTCTTGTTGGATAACTGAATCAAACACAGAGGGCCTGATCCTTAGCTGCTGTTACTAAGTGTAGCTCCATCAATGTGAGTGATGTCCTGCCAATTTATACCAACTGGGGATCTGACCCAGAGACTGGGAAGACCAAGGTTAAAAAAAATTATTGAAGAAATTGACATTATTTCTCCATTGTTTTTCTCCCCCCAGGGCTGCCATTGAGGTTCTAGCAGCTTTGCTGAAATCAAGTAAGCGCCTTCTCTTTATATTCTTACTGACATACCTGTCTGTGCTGTGCACCTGGATAGACGTCCCATTAGGAATGGATACATTCTTCTCCAACTCAATGTGCCCCCCTCCTCACCTCTGAAATGCAATAGACCAGGGATTGGCAACCTTTGGCACATGGCCCATCAGGGAAAGCCACTGGTGGACTGGGATGGTTTGTTTACCTGCAGCATCCACATGTTCGGCCGATTGCAGCTCTCACTGGCCATGGTTTGCCGTCCCCGGTCAATGGGGGCTGCGGGAAACAGCAGCCAGCACATCCCTTGGCCCGCGCCACTTCCTGCAGCCCCCATTGGCCGGGAACGGCGAACCACGGCCAGTGGAAGCTATGATCAGCCGAACCTGCAGACGCTGCAGGTAAACAAACTGTCCTGGCCCGCCAGCGACTTTCCCTGACGGGCCGCGTGCCAAAGATTGCCGATCTCTGCAATAGACCAAAGCAATCTGTGTTGAGAAATGGGAGGGGATAATATGTAGTATTTATTGTATGTCTTGCCATGTTTCTCCCTGTGTCTCTATGATGATGCAGGTGGGAAATCATAACCTAGACATAAGGGTGCAAGCTCCTTAAGTGAAATGACCAGGGTGGCCACTTGTTCTGATTTTTTGGGAAGGGCTTAGAAGAATTCTGCAGACCAGGGCCGGCTCTAGGATTTTTGCCGCCCAAAGCAAAAACAATTTTGGCCGGCCCCCCTCCCCCGTTTTTTTAATTACCCCCACCCCCGGCCCCGCCTCAACTCCGCCCCTTCCCCAAATCCCCAGCCCTGCCTCCTCCCCCCAGGCTCTCAAGCCTAGGAGGGAGGGAGGGAGGGGGAGCAGCGGCGCACGAAACGGCTGTTTCGCGCGCCGCGGCCGCTCGGGATCTCCCCCTCCCTCCCAAGTTTGAGAGCCTGGGAGGGAGGGGGAGACTCCGAGTGGTCGCGGCGCGGGCGCCGCTTCTCCCCCTCCCTCCCAGGCTCTCAAGTCTGGGAGGGAGGGGGAGCAGCGGCGCGCGAATCAGCTGTTTCGCGCGCCGTGGCAGCAGCAGCGGAGGTGAGCTAGGGCGGCCGGGGCACATTTTTAGGGGCGGCATTCTGGCGCCGGCCATGCCGCCCCTAAAAATGTGCCGCCCCAAGCACCAGCTTGTTTTGCTGGTGCCTAGAGCCGGCCCTGCTGCAGACTGTCATAATGACACCACTTTTACTTTATTCTTCCCCTGCTAGCATCTCAGGTCTCCACTTGTGCTTGAAACCTTGCAGATCTTAAAGCTAGCCCCGGTACTTAGAGATTGCCTTGGTGTAGCCAAGCTCTGGCAGGGAGTAGCTAACACTGGCAGTGTCTGGTCCTTGGGGGTTAGGGCTCTTTTAGCTTGGGTCCCCTTGTATGTACTCCTGGCCTGAATGTTCCTGAAGTGAATGCGTTACCCTTTTCTGCCTTTATCTCATCCAAAAACACTTAGCTTTTTATTACCAGGATTTAATAAAGCTTTGATTAAGAAAGAGTGCTCTAGTATTGCAGACAATCTCCTCTCCAATAAATCACAATGGCGTATTGTCCTCTCTCTCTTCCCCCTCCTCCCCGCCCCCTTTACTCTTTCTCTTCTCTGTCCTTTTCATGAGCATTAGGAATAAATGCATTTGTGAAAAATTGTAGGCCTGGAAGCAGTACTTAAATGAGCATGCTGAAATGGGATCATGTCTGAGTCGCACCAGCTCAAGTGATGAATTCTCAAATAATGCTCCGGTATTAACCTTGCTGCCTAGATTTAAAGGTCACGTTATTGCAACAAGGAAACACCTTCTGGTTCAGATACTAAATCTTAATAAGGGGGCGATGGGGCCACTCCAGAGCTGCCTTCAACTTAAAAGCAAAATTAGCATTTAGAGAAGGAGGAATTCACAGAGAGGAGGGGAGCTGCAGGGAGAGTGGAAAGCTCAGTTGGCAGCGCAAGCCTTTCTACGGCACTCCTGCTTTATGGTCAGCACCTGGGGCTGTGAAGGGAGATTCTGCTGTCTCCGTGGTGGTGATGGGGCCAGGCTTCCTGTTCCAGGACAATGGCCCACCCTATTTGCGACTGCACAGCGTTGATGTGGTAACTACAGCAACCACTTAGTGGAAAAGTGACATTAGGAAAGTAAGGGGTGGAGTTTTAGATGTTTTTAAAACATGTGATATAACTGGAACCAAGGAGGCTGAGCTAGCATCATGTGATCAGCTAGCTCTGCCCAAACCACCAGCAGCGGCTCTGTGGTTCATCAGTGGTCCACAGTTAGAGAGTCACTGGTCTAGAACATGATTTGGGTTTCTTCTCACTCTTAGTGTCTTTGGAGGCTACTAGAAGAAAGTAAATGTCTACAAGCATTAGGCATTGTTGTGTGTGAGAATTGCTTGTGAAGACACAGGCTGAAATCAAACGTGGTGGACCTCACAGATGTGAAAGCTGTGGGCTTTGAGCTGAATGGGAGATGGAAACCCTGGTGCTAGCTGCAACAATTAAATCGGGGTGTGTATCAGCACATCGGTTATTCTGAGCCTCATCGGGGCCTTGAAAAGTGACCTGCTTGTGCTGCCGCAGTGGGACTTGATCTTGCTAGGAATGAGGATGAGATCACCCAGAAAACAGAGAGGTCAAGAATGCATCCATTCTTGGTGGTCCACCTTCAGGGTTGCACTCAGTGTCTCCAGCTGGGATGTTGCTCTGCCTCTGGCTACACAGATCATCTTTGCAAGGATCTCTTAGGCCAGGAGCCCCTCTTCTGCTTTTGGCAAGAAGTCAGAAGGAGAAAGAATCCCCTATAGTTTTAATAGGACCAGGCAGATGGCAGTGGCTCTCCCTAATGTTTTCATGGTGATAATCTCCCTGCCCCTCAAGATTCCTCTAGTCTTCACTGATACTTTGGCCAGCTGCTGAGGAAAGGGCTACCTGTAAGCTTTGATCTGTGGCCGAAATCTAGCCTCTCTCTGTCCAAACAGACACTGATGGGAACTGCTCACCTGCAACTGCTTAATACTAGGGAGCTGTTGGGGAAGTAGGTGAGGGAACAAGATCTATCTGGGAGCCACAGAAGGGAGCAGAGTATGAGGAAATTACCAGTCTGTCTGGAGCTGGGAAACTATCTTGACCAGGGGCGGCTCCAGGCACCAGCACAGCAAGCGCGTCCCTGGGGCGGTAAGCCGTGGAGGGAGCGGCCTGCTGGTCGCTGTGAGGGTGGCAGGCAGGCGGCTTTCGGCGGCATGCCTCCGGGAGGTCCGCCGGTCCCGCGGCTTCGGCGGCAATTCGGCGGCGGGGATGCCGATGGCGCGGCACCGGCGGACCTCCCACAGGCATGCCGCCGAATCCACGTAACCCGCAGGCGCGCCGCCGAATGCCACCTGCCTGCCATGCTTGGGGCGGCAAAAAACATAGAGCCGCCCCGATCTTGACTGGTAGCTAACTTAGAAGTGAAAGTACCAGGTTTGCCAGTGAAATGGCTGCTGGGATATCTCATGGGGAACACCTGCTCACAGGACTGGAGATCATTGATCATTACCACCTCTCCTGCAGCACATGGTCCCCTTCACACGCCTCATGAACATGACCATGTTTTTCCAAGGTATTTGCAAAGGGACACCCTCAGCCTGAGGGATTTTGGAGGTGAGGCCATTCTGCTTGTTATTTTCATAACCATATCCCTGCTCCAACCTGCCTAGGGCTCCCATAAAGGATGCTGCTCAGGCAGCCAATGCGTTTCTTGAAATTGGTGCTTCATCTACAGCTGGGAAGAAAAGGCCTGCAGCCCCGGAACATGGCCAGAGGGAGCCTGATGCTTTTCTTCTTGAAAATATGAATGGAAAGGAATTATAGACATTCGTATGACTATTAATGTAGGCTCAGAAGCGTGTGTCACTTCTAATGCTGCAATAACTACTATATCCTTTTATAATTAGGATTGTAGATTACTTATACAAAATAGATTTCCCTTCCCTGATAATCAGACCATCTCACTCTGCTCTTGGAATCTCAGTCTTGCCAATGTCAAACATTCAAAAATCATGAGTCAGGCCCCAGAAAATCATGAGATTGGCTTAAAAATCATAATGTTAAACATACCAAAAAGTGGGTACTTTTAATTTGCCTTCTGGTTCTTAAGCCTTTAGGCTGCACCCAGGCACATTTTCATATTTTACTCTAAAAGAACAGGAGTACTTGTGGCACCTTAGAGACTAACAAATTTATTAGAGCATAAGCTTTCGTGGGCTACAGCCCACTTCTTCTGATGCATAGAATGGAACATATATTGAATATATATATATATATATATATATATATATATATATATATATATATATATATATATATATATACACACATACAGAGAGCATGAACAGTTGGGAGTTGTCTTACCAACTCTGAGAGGCCAATTAAGTAAGTGAAAAAAACCTTTTGAAGTGATAATCAAGCTAGCCCAGTACAGACAGTTTGATAAGAAGTGTGAGAATACTTACAAGGAGAGATAGATTCAATGTTTGTAATGGCTCAGCCATTCCCAGTCCTTATTTAATCCTAAATTGATTGTATCTAGTTTGCATATCAATTCCAGCAAACTTTGCAAACTAGATACAATCAATTTAGGATTAAATAAGGACTGGGAATGGCTGAGCCATTACAAACATTGAATCTATCTAGTTTGCATATCAATTCCAGCAAACTTTGCAAACTAGATACAGTCAATTTAGGATTAAATAAGGACTGGGAATGGCTGAGCCATTACAAACATTGAATCTATCTCCCCTTGTAAGTATTCTCACACTTCTTATCAAACTGTCTGTACTGGGCTAGCTTGATTATCACTTCAAAAGTTTTTTTTCACTTACTTAATTGGCCTCTCAGAGTTGGTAAGACAACTCCCACCTATTCATGCTCTCTGTATGTGTGTATATATATCTCTTCAATATATGTTCCATTCTATGCATCCGAAGAAGTGGGCTGTAGCCCACGAAAGCTTATGCTCTAATAAATTTGTTAGTCTCTAAGGTGCCACAAGTACTCCTGTTCTTTTTGCGGATACAGACTAACACGGCTGCTACTCTGAAACCTGTCATATTTTACTCCGTGATCCTGAGGGATACACATTTACTTTTTTTTTAATATGAAAGCTGAGATTCTTCTATAATCACCTGACTCCAGGAGTTGGGGCTTTAAGGGGAATACCAAATACTGCAAGACTCATGGAAAAATCATGAGAGTTGGCAACACTGGCATCTCTCCACTAGCTTCCCTTGCTCACTGCATTGACTTTAAATGTCTTGCCTTTGCCACCAGCCGCTGCACTGCTCCACACTGGCCTACATCTTGGATCTCGTTTCTTAGCGTGTCTTTCTCTCTACCCGTGACTCTCGTCTTGACATCCCCTTCATTTCCTTCTCCCACACCTGCCTTCATGCTTTCTTCTGAGCAGCTCCCTTGTGCCCAGAATGATCTCCTAACCGCTGTGTGCCAGGCTCCCACTGTCTTCTCATTCTGATCCCTCCATATGATTCACTACCTCTGCAGTGTCCACAAACAGAATAAGCAAACACAAATCCCATATTGGCTCCTTCCTCTGTTTTTTTCCATGCATCTCCTCTGACTGTCTGCCTTCTAGACTGTAAGCTCTGCGGGGCAGTGCCCTACTTTTATTTGGGTCTGCCATGGGCTCAGCCATATTGTTGGATGTTAGCATGTAACAGTAGTTGGGAGGCTGAGTGATACGGGAGCATCAATAATTCTTCTGTAAGGACTTGTGTCTGAGTATGTCTACGCCCTTCACAAAATTAATGAACTAAACCTCCCAACCCCTGGTGGGTATCGCCTCTCTTGTCTAGATGGAGAAACTGAGGCACAGTGCAGCAAAGCATCTTGCCCATAATCATGCAGCAAGCCAGTGGGAGAGGTGGAGACAGAACTCTGACCTCCTGGCTCCTGAGTGCATTGGCAGAACAGCAAGTGGGGGGGAAGGGAAGCTGTGCTGTGCGTGACTCCATCCTGTGGGATCTTTTGCTTTTGTCAGCGCCGAATTCATTCCAAAAATAAAATAACTCAATGCAATTTTTTGAGGGTAGGGGAAACAGTCATGCTAAAGAAACAGGCTTAGGCAGCTGCCTGTTTGGGTCTGTAGGGTTAAATTGGGTAATTCTGAACATTCCTCTTGTCCCCCACCCCCATGACACAAGCCAACTGCTTCACCCCAGCACCACATGATGGCACTGTTATTATAGCTATCCCAGGTCCCATCCGTGCTTAATCCAATATTTATTTTTGGTGAGTAATTTGTTTATCAGCAGGTTATTTTAATCTAATTTTGGTCATATTTGTTATACCCGACTATCTGTACTTCCCAGTGTTAGCAGTTTGCGTGTCTTTAAGGAAATTAGCTGGAGCCAATCTCGGAGGCATTTGCTCAGCGGTTATTGAAGGGAGAGGGCTAGGGAAACAGACAGAGACCTTGTTGCATTGCTTGCCTAGTGAAATTGTAATGAGCAATTTAAAGAGACAGGCTGCGGTGACCTCCTGAGTATGTCTCTTTTATCAAGAGGATTCTCTGGTGCAGGCAGCAGTTATTGCAAATGACCTTTTCACCCCCTCCCCCTTTCCTCTCTCCTTATCCTCTTGCCTTACCTATTTCCCTATTTCCTCCCAGCCATACTTCTCCTTCCCTGGTCCTCCCCACTCTTCCTCCCTCCTTCTTTATTTAACCACTCACACTCTTCCTTTCATGAAGGCATGAGGATTGTGTGCCCAGTGGGATAAAATATCCAATGTGATTCCCTCCCACACAGACTGGTTCCTCAAGGGGACATGTAGGCTCCCCAAGAAAGAGAAGAGGGGAGTTCTATCAAGCAAACATTTCATAGCCTGCCCGTCAGGGATGGGTGTGCATCATAACTGCCCATATTTTGTGGAAGGGTCAAAATTAGAAACTGGATCTCAGTTTTGCAAGTGATGGCCCCACAGTGTGAAGCAAAACCACTGATCCTCTCCTTTCCCCTCTGAACTTCAGGATGTTTATAATCCCAGTTCCAGTTTTGGGGCTGTATCTTGTCCTTCTTCAGAGCATAGTCATTCAGTGTAACTGGGTAGGGTGCAGGGGGAAAGAAAGGGTGGGAATGGATGTCCCTTTCATTTCTACTCCACAAGATTGTTCTTCTCTCAGAGGGTTCTCAATGCAGATGTACCTACTGTCCCCAGAGTGGAAGGATGGTTTCAACTCCCACATGGACAGCTCAGCGCCCATCTGTATTTTGTCCTGAAGGATGAAATAATGGAGTTGAGATGTTGCATCATTTTGTTTGTGTCTCTATTAGTGATGCATTGGCAAATGAGGCATGCTTTATCCTGATGGAAGGACAGTGTTTGTGTCCCCAGTGATGGGTGGACTTCAGAAAGTTCAGAGATGGAGTTTGGAGAAGTCCTTCAAATTTCTGGATCCTTATCTGAACTCTCCAGACCACTTTAGTCTGAAAAACTGGATTGGAAATTTTGTGCAAACAGTATTTCTCATGGAATTTCAACACTTTGGCTTCCATCCAAGAACACAAAGAAAATGAAACATAAGGGAGAAAAATTAAACCTTTTCAAATTTTAAAGATTTGATTCCCATTGGGGATAGTTCTGTAGCTTAGTGAGGCATTGGTTTGCCCTTTCTTAATCTTAATTGGGGGGAGGGATAGCTCAGTGGTTTGAGCATTGGCCTGCTAAACCCAGGGTTGTGAGTTCAATCCTTGAGGCGGCTATTTAGGGATTGGGGACTGTCAGGGACAATACTTGGTCCTGCTAGTGAAGGTAGGGGACTGGACTTGATGACCTTCAAGGTCCCTTCCAGTTCTATGAGATAGGTATATCTCCATATATATTCTAATCTTTGCATGTTGATGATGCAACAATGGCCAGTTAGTGGAGGGTTCTCATGTCATGCTATATCTTTGTGTGAGATACCATCTTGGCCAACATCAGGGGACCTTCAGAGCTGAAGGAGTGAGTCACTAAAGCTGATAGCTGAAACAGACTCATCTCCTCTGTGGACTGGGCACAGAGGGAGATGTGTACCACATCCTGACCAGTGGAATGCACTTGTGTCCTCTGTCTTCTCACCCTGGTGTTGATACCTCAGTGACATTGCAATCAGATGCAGCTGTCCCAAGAGACAAAATAAAATAAACATTGGGTGTCTTTAAATGTCATCCTGCAGGCTGGGTGTGCAGGATGTGGGGCAGAATCATGGCTGCTCCCTGAATTCTGGGATGGGTGGAGAGTCACCCAGGGGTGGCAGGTTTGTATAATTTTTGGTGGTGCCCAGAACAGGTCCATAGTCCCGACCCACCACACCTGCCTTGTAAGCCAAGATATATATTTTTTAAAATAATGTAAAAATATGAGGGCTCTGGGGTGGGGCCGGTGATGAGGAGTTTGGGGTGTGGGAGGGGCTCAGGCAGAGGGTTGGGGTACAGGAGTGAGGGCTCTGGGGTGGGGCCGGGGATGAGGGGTTCACGATGCAGGAGGGGGCTCAGGGCTCGGGCAGAGGGTTGGGATGAGGGCTCTGGCTGGGGCTGGGAATGAAGGGTTTGGGGTGTGGGAGCAGCTCAGGGCTAGGGCAGAGGGTTAGGGTGTGGGGGGATGAGGGCTGGGGCTGGTGATGAGGGGTTTGGGGTGTGGGAGTGGCTCAGAGCTAGGGCAGAGGGTTGAGGTGCAGGGGGGGTGAGGGCTCTGGCTGGGGTGTGGGTTCTGGGGTGGGGCAGGGCTGGGGATGAAGAGTTTGGGGTGCAGGCAGGCTGCCCTGGGGCTGAGGCCAGAGAGGAGGACTCCCCCCAGCTCTCTCCCCGACAGCAGCAGTGAGCTCCGGGGGAGGGCTCCCCTCTTCCCCCCGGCAGCACACACTCACCTCGCACCACTGTCACTACACCTGCTTCTAGGGCCCCTCGCCTCCCCTGCTGTGGGTGTCGGGCGGGGGGCTGCCATCACATGTGCGCCTCCTCCCCTGCTGCTGCCCCTCACTGTAGCCTCACTGGGGGTGCGGGGTGGGGCTGCCCCTTGCCCAGCGTGAGGCATGAGCGGTGACTGCGGGTGAGGGGTGGGGGGGGCTGTGCTAGTGGAGGGTCGCGCCAGAAAAGGGAAAGGTCAGGGTTGGGGCAGCCTGCCCTGGCACTAGGGGATGGGGGGCACTAGGACCCTGCAGCAGCAGTTGATGCCAGGATTGCAGAGCAGATTGCAGCGCGGAGCTGCAGGGGGCAGCCACCGGCTTGAGGCAGGGATGCTCCGGGGCCCGGTGGAAGTTGGGCGGGGGCAGCAAGTGGGGACCGGCGGACACTCGGGGGAGGCGCGCAGGGGCGGCAGGTGGACCCGGGGGAGAGACCTGGCCCCAAACATTGGTGGAGCCGGGCCCTGGAGTCACCTTAACAGGGAACCCACATCAGCTTCTTGCTGAAACCACTGAGACCACTAGATCTGGGCTCATCCCATTGTTCACTGGAGGGATAGGCCCGTCTTTGGGGAGAATTGATCCAATTCCCATAGGGAAACCTGATGTATCTCTGGAGCAGGAATGGGCTCCCAGTGGCTCTTCCCTTTAGAGTAGGGTTTCTCAAACAGGGGTCAACGCTTGTGTAGGGAAAGCCCCTGGCGGGCCGGGCCGGTTTGTTTACCTGTCCCATCCGCAGGTCCGGCCGATCGTGGCTCCCACTGGCTGCGGTTCGCTGCTCCAGGCCAATGGGGGCTGCAGGAAGCGGTGGCCAGTACGTCCCTCGGCCCGCGCCGCTTCCAGCAGCTCCCATTGGCCTGGAGCGGCGAACCGCGGCCAGTGGGAGCCGCGATCAGCCGGACCTGCGGACGGGGCAGGTAAACAAACCGGCCTGGCCCGCCAGGGGCTTTCCCTAAACAAGCGGCGACCCCTGTTTGAGAAACCCTGCTTTAGAGGTTGCCTTATACCCAGTTTTCTCAGGAGCAATCACTAGTACGTAGCAGGGAACAGGAGGTCTTCTTACCCCTTCCAAGCTCTTGGAGACTGCAGAGTTAATTTAGCAGAGCATCTTAGCTTCAAACCATGTCCTTGGCATAATGAATTGGCTGACTCGGATCAACAAAGAGAGCACCAAAGAGATTTAAATAGCTAGACACAAAGATAAATATCTCTTTGTTCTCCCTGGTAAGCAGTGGCTTGCTCATCATATTTCAGGTTGACTGTAATCCAGTTATGTGATGGTATAAGCCAGGTGATCTCCATGTGTGCAGCTTCAGAGGGGGCAGAGGTGAAAAGGAGAGGCTTCAGGAGCATCCCCAGAAACAGCAACAGCCCTGAGGCCATAATGACGGCTAACTGATGACGTTTATCTGCTATCCTCAAACCCTGTTTTGGGGTCCCCCACCTGCCATGCAATGAACGAGCCAGGGTTCCCTTGAAACGGGAGACTTTTCTTTTGTGTGAGCTGCTGGCTTTAGATGCATCTTTAACCACTGTGGAACCTCCAGGATGAATGTACCAGCTGTGCTGGGTACATCCAGGCAAAGCATGCCTGATGTGCCATCAAACTCATTCGGTGTGTCCAGGCAGAGAAGTGTGGCCCAAATATGTCCTCATTATCCATTGACTGCAATGGAATATTAGTGGAAACCTGTAGCACAGTGCAGGACCAACAGCAAAAAGGTTGAGAGGCAAAGGGCATTCTACCACCTACCACACAGGATATGCAAATCCTCTCCAGGAGGAGCTGACTTCTTGCTGCCTACAAATGTGCACAGGGCTGCTTGTATCTCTGTGACTCATAACCACCATCTGTATTTTAGCCAAAATACAGACATACACAGACAGGTGCATCGCGTAGATGGAGAGACCAACAGATAAGAGACAGGTGGGGAGGTTTCTGTTTTCCTTCCTGCCTTCTGGAGATTTTGGCATTCCTCCTTTTTTGCTCTTTCTCTGCTTTGCTGGCTATAAAACTGGAAAAGGAATGGAAGAATAGAATGAGAGAGACCTGCCAATGGGAGGAGAACAGGAGAGGTTGATGGGATGGTCCAGGAAAACCAACCAAACTGAATATCTAAATGAGACAACAGCATTTTGGTTCCTCACCAGTAATTCTCATCTCTTGTAATCAAGGTGTTGCGGGTATGGACACAGAATGATTCCCTCCTGTTCTGTCCTAGTAACCTTCCTTCCCTCTAGAACAGACTTCCCTACTTTAATTCATAATGCCAATGTTTAGATGCTACATTGATAAGTGCTACAGGAAACCTAAGAGAAATAAATAATAAATATCCTCAGCTCTTAGACTGTGTCGTGCTTTTTATCCATAATGCACAATGGGAGGATTGGAAACTGAGGCACAGAGCGATCAAGTGACTTGCACAAGGCCATACGTGCGAGTCACTGCCAGAGTCATGAACAGAAGCCAGGCGTCCTGACTCCCAGGCTAGAGCTGGTTGAAAAATGGGGGGTGGGGGGGTGGGGGGGGGGAATCTTCAAAAAATATTTTACAGGAATTTTACTTTAGTTGAAATTTCTAACTAGCTCCACTCCCAGTCCTTTCCACGGCCACTACGCCCCATGGGTCCTGACAAATGGGTTGGAGTGCTAAATGGTGTGGCTCTAGCTCCATTCTGATTTCATTAGCCTCTGTACAAGGCAGGAGGCCACCTTGAGTCTGATTCAGACTGCCCCCAGCCCAAGCTCCCCGACTCTGCTCTGCCTCTTGTCATGTGTATATACTTTGGCAGAACTCCCTAAGCAATCCTTCAAGGAAGATTGACTGATTTGAGGGGTTAGTCATCCTGCAGGTTAGCGAACATGACATCTGGCGGCGGATTAACAGGAAATCGTGAATCAAACCATTGGGACCGATAAGGGATTCTCAAGCAATTCAAGTGTTCTAGCGTGCGTGTGCACCCCAATACTGAGTGAAGGTCAGAGGAGTAACCCGCCTGTGGTCTCATACACACTCACAATTGCCAGAGCTGAAACAATGAGCTCTATTGTCAGAGCTGTGTGGAGACCAAGAAATAAGACCGCAGAGGCTGCTGCAGGCCTGGACTGAGGTGCAGTGGCAGAGCTGCCTGAAGGACCTAGGAAGGGAATAACAGAGACGGCAGATCAAGATTGAGGTGCTTCAGCAGATGAATGTGGTAGCCCAGGGCTGGTATAGCCGTGGGGTTGCAGGTCAGGATTGATTTGCATTGGCAGAGCTTTGTGCGGAGCTCTTTGCTCCCACCAATCCTCCCTCTTTGTGCAAGATCTCTGTGTGATGTTTCCAAAGAACAGATAGAGAAGACTTGCCACAGGGTCCTTCCTCCATCCCTCCCAGCATCCCCTCCTCCTCCCCATCACTGAGGCGGAGGTTTGCTGTCTGCCCTTCACCTGCAACGCCTAGTCCTGCCACAGTGACTCCCCATTCTCTCCTGGTTGACGACCTCCCTTGGCCCCAGTCTCACTGCCTTTCTTTCTCCTCCTTAATCTCTGGTTCCCTTTTCCCTCTTCCCCCTGGAAATCCCAACTGATGACTTTAATGCTCCAGGTGTGAGTGGTTCTGGCGCTCTTTTTATGAAACAGCAATGGATTGGAGCCCACTAGCCCTGGAAAACCCACACCAAGAGCTTTCTGTTGCAAACTGCATACAGTAATTGGGATTCAGGGGGCCCAACACATGTTTCCTGGCCCTATGGGTTGATGAGCATGCTCCTGGCAGCTTCTGAAATGGGTCAGAATGAGGCGTGTGGTGGACCAGCCAGGAAAAATACAGTCATTCAAGGGCTGGTTTAAAGGGGAAAGAACAACCTGCAGCTTGCCTGTACTTGCACACGCTGGGGCAGGGCAAGGAACGCAGAGAAAAGGTGCTTCAGAAATGTTGAATAGCAGTGTTGCTAGCTTTTGTGATTTTATTGCGAGTCTTGCAATATTTGGTGTTTGTCTTAAAGACCAAGCGTCTGGAGACATGTGATTGTGAGAATCTCAGTGTTAATTTTTTGTAAAGAACTTTTAAACCTTTATGGTTTTGGAGTAAAGCCTGACCTGAGCGCACACACAAGGCTCAGAAACCAGAGGGCAAAGAAAAAGAAACCAAATGTGGTGTTTTGTTTTTTAAAAAAAATCACTCGTGATTTTTAAGTTAATCATGATCTTTTGAGCCTGATTAATGATTGGGTTGGCGGTCCTGAAATGGTGGAAGGGGCTGTGATTTTACAATCTCTGTTGTGCAATGGCTTTCATTACAAAGGGGTGTGTGAGCATGCATCACACCTTTCAGTAGCCAAACACAACCTCATTGTCTGGGGCAGGATCATGTGACTGAAAGGTGGTTGGCTTTGTTGCCCACCATATGTCAGACTCCTTTGGGATCCATACTACTGTATGAGGATCACATGACCTTCTCCCAACCAATCCTATTGCATCTCTCTTCCCCCCCCCAATGGCTCCACCCTCTTTCATATTCATTTTGAGGAACATAATGGGTGCGGTGGGTCAGATGGAGGCAGCCACAACTACTGCTGCTGCCCTGTGCTCCACTCATAGGGCTGTCAATCCAGTCTCTAGGGCTGTCAATCCAGCATCTCCCACTTGTGCCAAGCATCTCATTGCTGGAATTGTCTTTAGTTTTTGCTTTGCTTAGTGCTATGCCAAGCACATGCTCTATGCTTAACAAATAACAATTAAGGTCACACATGCAAATTATTAAAATCAAGTTAATAAACATGTCTGTGATTGTGTGCGCAAGACCAAATGGATGTGTGAGTGTGTGCATGCGAGTGTGTGAGCATTGTGCATACATATGACAATCATCAATCAGTGCTAGTGTGTGTGCGTGGGGGGGAAGTTTGCAACTCAGCCATTGCTGTTTGGTTTCAGAGTCTAACAGCCGACGGGCGGTCAACAGAGGCTACCTGTGTGAACTGCTCAGGCTGTACCAGGACTGGCACCGCTGCGACGCCTCCAATAGGTACATCCACGTCCGCAGGTGTCTCCTGCTCTGCCTCAAACACATCACCAACATCCAGTCTGCCAGGGAGACTTTCCTCAGTGCCCATGGCATGGAGATCCTCTTCACCACTGCACAGGTAAACGCAAGCTGGGGCCAGCTCAGCAGCTGCTTCTGGCTTGTTCTACCCTTGCAATGTAGAATTCGTCTTATGTTTTAAGCGGAGCTGATTGAAAAATGGAATTTCTGTCCTGTAGAAAATTGCGATACTTTGACTTTTTTGTTGTTGTTGTCCCGAATCAGGACAAAAAGTCAAAACATTGAAATTTTTCAGAGAACAAAAAATCAGTTCAGAAATGTTGAAACATTTCATCTTTAATGTTAATCTCCGTCTGCCTGCGCCTCTGCAGGCGCTCATGGGAATTATAGGTCCAGGTCCCGCATGCCCCTATTCTTCCTGTGTACCCTACTCCCTGGCTAGCTTGCATCTCCCAAGATGCTTCACAGTCTCTCCCTTTGGCTGAGCCGCTGCAGCATCTCACAGGTGCATGGGACATGCATCCTAATGGGATGGCTTTCCTCTGGTGCCTGAGGAATTGGCCACTGCTTCAGGTGGGGCTAGGGCAGGGATCAGCAACCTTTGGCATGTGGCCCATCAGGGAAAGCCCCTGGCGGGCCGGGCCGGTTTGTTTACCTGCAGCATCTGCAGGTTCAGCCGATCGCGGCTCCCACTGGCCGCAGTTCGCTGTTCCAGGCCAATGGGGACTGCAGGAAGCAGCAGGCAGCACATCTCTCGGCCCATGCCACTTCCCGCAGCCCCCATTGGCCTGGAGCAGCGAACCGCGGCCAGTGGGAGCCGCGATCGGCCAAACTTGCGGACGCTGCAGGTAAACAAACCGGCCCAGCCCACCAGCGGATTTCCCTGATGGGCCGCGTGCCAAAGGTTGCCGATCCCTGGGCTAGGGGATCAGGTGTAGCAAAGTTTCGATCAGGTATGGCTCTTGTGAACGGTAAGTCCCCAATGCACGTGGTGAACGGTAGCAGCCGTGTGAGGGCAATGTCTGTGACAGCCGATCATGGCTTGTTGCCTTTATAAGCCTTTACCAGTCCATGGTGCCTTCCGAGCTAATGTCTCCTGATAGCTCAGCCTGGGAGCAGCACCCTGAAAAGTGCAAACACTGGGTCACCTTGGGTGAATAAACAAGATACGACACACCAAGAATCCCGTGAAGAGTGAGAATGCTAATCCTTCCAAAGGTCGGAAGTGGAGCAGAAATGACAGCTTCAGGGGGTTCCAGTCTGCTTTCTCTACCACGTGCCATGGGAGATCTGTTGGCAGGGGAATCACCAAGGTTAATAAGTCCAAAATATCACATACCCTGACCCCTAAAAAGTACATTTTCGGTCTTACATTGTCTCCCTGAGAGATCAAATGATGTTCTCCCAACCGCCTGGAGGAAAGGTACAACCCTGTGAGGATCCCGCCCAGTTCCCCACTCACAACTAGAAACCACAGATGAGTGTGTGCACATCACACTGCTGCCGCTGCTGGGACTCTTCAGTATGCTCATGATAAAGAGATCCAGGGAGAGTGTGCTGGCTGCCGTGAGAGACCTCCCTGCTCTGGGAGACCGAATCTACTGAGAGTCCCTGTCTAGATGGTGTTTCAACCCTTTTACAAATGTATTAGCTGGTGGTGATTCATCCTATGACCAACTAACCTGGTTTTAAAGATGTTAAATTGATCTGACTGGAAAAATTCTGACAAAATGTTCTTTCGTTGGAATTGGCTGCCTTTGCTTATGTGTTACTTGAAACTGAAACGTTTTGAGACAATTTGATTTTGACGATCTTCCAACAGAACCCAGGAAAGACTCATAAGGAACCCTGCCTGTCAGGTAGTTTTCTGTTAGAAACCTGCCTGCTTCCCTGCCAGCTCGATCACCTTGGATCCTCAGCAGCCCATCTGGCATGCTGACAGGAAGCCGAGAGCCTGGAAGCCTTGGGAATGTTGACGCATGGCGCTTCAGCAGCCTGGGCTTCTCGGTCCCCTGCTCTGTGGCAACCCATCAGATAGCCTGCCCCAGAAATGAGGCTCCAGTCTCTTTTGTGATGAATTAAAAAAAAAAAAAGGCGGGTTTTTGTTTTGAATCAGAATGGAAACAAATGTTGAAATATTACAAGTCTCCATGAAACAGAAATTCTTTTCTCCACCCAGCTCTAGTGTTCAACTCTTTCTATGCTCATGTGTAAATGTGCTGGCTAAAACATGCTAGCAAACATATCTTTAAACACGACCTATTGGCCTAATCTAGCTGAGGTCTCAGTCAGAGCTCACAGGCCTGGGAGGCATGCAGGTTGCAGTGAGACGAGAGAATGTTCTCTGCCCCACAAGAGTGTGCAGGAGACGGTTGCATGCAGCACCCTCTCTGCTTCTTTATTATTTGCACAACTGATTTCTTTGTTTAGGCTCAGCTGGTATCTCCTCAGTCCCTGTGCCTTAGCCTCTCCTCTCAGTTAATATTGTTATAGTCTCAACCTTTCCTATATTGGCATCAAATAACTCTCAAATATACGGAGTGCAGAGACTACAGCATAGATGAGTTGAGTTCAGGTCAACTCTACTTTGGAGTTCTAAACTAAGAATTGAGTTTGTTCCCTTATCTGCAGCACTCCACCACAAAGCGTGTGTGCACGCGCATGCGCGTGTGCACACACACACAGAGCTACAGCAACTTTACCCTCACACCACTGTTTGCGCATACGTGAGAACACACCCTGCAGACAGATGCCACCCTATTAAGTTGCATGCCTTCAGCAACTTTAACTTCACCTTACTCCTTTGCTAGCATTAGCTCCGTATGCTAAGTGGTTTAATCCTCACCTTTGGACTGGATCCAGAGGACTCATGTTTGATGTTGCGCTGTGCTTCACAAACAGTTCTTTGCACACTTACAGACCAAATCATGTGAGGATCTCAAAGCATTTACAAACATTAGTGAACATAGGTTCACAAAAATAGCTGCAAGGTAGTTAAGTGTCTCTTACTGATAAGGAAATTGAGACACAGAGAAGCTGAATGACTTGCCCAGGATTAGACAGTGAGTCAGAGGCAAAGCTGTGAATAGAAACCAGTTCTTCTAAGCCTTTGCTCTTCCCTTCCTCAGAGCTGATTTCAGAATTGTCTTTTCTCCCACTCTTATTCCTAACAGCCAGAGATCTAGAAACACATACTTAGATTCTTGTAGCTGAGTCTTGTAAGCAGGTGAGCTTAGATGATTTTTCTAGCCTCCCCATAGGAATCCTGACTAATTCCGCAGACTCTTATAATGCCCTTCATTCATACAGGCGGAAGTGGAATAAGAGCCGGTATAAAATACAGCCATTTTCCTTTTATTGCGTATTACAAAGCACTTCAGTTTGTTCACCAATCACCCTGCTGGACTAGCTGAATAGCCCCAGCCCTCCATATTTTGTACTGTGGGATGCTCAGCCCGTGGCACTAACCATTTATTCTGTCTTTTGGATTGTTCCATTTTCAATGTCTACTGAGAGGGTGTAAACATTCTGAATGGTAATAAAAGATCATGTTGATGTTGCTTTTTCATGTATTGGTGCCTTTATGGTGCTTTCTGTGGCTTCTACTGATATTCTGGTGTGTGAGGGCTCAGTCCCAAGTCACCAAGGATACAGACACTCAGCTACTATGCTAGCAGGCATGGTTCAGCATAAGAAGCTAGCTAGACAGATGATAGCTATATTGGCTTTGTAGTCCTCTTCTCCCCTGAGGAGGCTGTGGTGTATATATGCTCTGTAGCTACGAAACGACAATTCCTTTGTTTTCTCTGTATTGCACATATAAATTTCTAAGAACTCCACCTTTGTGCAGAGGCAGCAACCATTTTGTTCTCAGAGCTGCTGTCCTTATTACAGAAGAGGCCCTCACCTATTGCACCCTCCCAAGGAGACTTCCCTTTTTATTCTTTCTTGTCTTGTTTTCCTTAATTTAAAATAAGTCCTTCAGGCTGACAATCTGTGGTTCCACTGTGTGTGTGTGTGTGTGTGTGTGTGTGTGTGTGTGTGTGTGTGTGTGTGTGTGTGTGTGTGTGTGTGTGTGTGTGTGTGCGCGCATGGGGAAAAACTAATGGAGATCTAGGAAGCTGCCCCTGCACGGGATATGTCAGAACCATTGCGTGCCCGGCTGAAGCAGATGCAGGCTGGAACAGGGGCAGGCTAGCGTGGAAACAGGCACAAGTAGGCTGGAGCTGGAGCAAGGGCAGTCTGATGAAACTATTGGCAACGGGAGTGTTCCTGGCCAGGTAGTGATGCTGAGCAGAATGGAGAGATTGCTTCCCTTAGGAGCCTATATACCTGAGGTGGGATCACCTGGGTGTGGGTTCTTGCCTGTGGATTGACTAAACCCTTGCTGAATGGCGCAGGGCCTATTACTAGACCTGCAAGTAGTTGCTTCTGATGACTCATCACTAAGGCTATGTTTTTGTCATGGATATTTTTAGTAAAAGTCATGGACAGGTCATGGGAAATAAACAAAAATTCACGGCAAATATCCCTGATTTTCACTAAAAATATCCCTGACAAAAGGGGTAGGTGGGTTCAGCACCCACTGCTGCTGGGGCTCCCGCGTCCCCCATCGATGCGGTGTGTGGGAGCTCCGGGGTCCCCCTGGGACTGGGCTGCTGCAGGGTCCCCTCGCCCTGGACAGCTGGTAGCTGCAGGGTCCCCCAGCCTCTGGCCGTGGCGGCAGCTGTGGGAAGTCCCTGTTATGGCTGGGCAGATGCAGGGGGTCCACTGGCCGCCTGCTGCAGCTGGGCAGATTCAGGGGGTCTGCCGGCCGCCATGGCTGGGCAGCTGCAGGGTGCCCCCACGAGGTTGGACGCTGGGAGCTGTGAGGACAGGGCTGGCTGGAAGCTCCAGCCCCAGGGCAGAAAATGTCACGGAGATCAGTGGAAGTCACGGATTCTGTGACCTCTGTGACATAATCGTGCCTTACTCATCACACTCTGGCTCAGGGATGACATGGGTGGCTAAGTAGGAAATGCTGTCCCTTCTGAATCAGTATTGAGCCACAGTGCAGTGCTGAAGGGGACTGTGTTTTATGTAGCCTTCCAGCTTGCTGGCAAGTCTAAAAAAAAAAAAGTTGAACTGACAATAAAATGTATCTCAATTTTCAGAAAGTTGAAAAGCGAAGAAAAATTCATTTCTGGTTAAATGAACCATTTAATTTGGATTTAGACCTTTTTTTTAAAAAAATGTTTTTAAATTTGAAGGAAATTTCTGAATGAAAAGTTCCTTCAAACCAAAAAATCGAAACATTTAGACTTTTTTTTGGCATTTGTTTGAAATGATCAGTTCGGTGAAACTGACACAAAACGTTTTGGTCGCTGAATCAGCATTTCGTGCCCCCCCCCCCCCCAAAGCTCCAGCTGAAGAATTTCGCCCCGCGCTAGCTGTAGGGAGGTGTATGGATAACTCAGTAGCAGTTGCTCTTTTGTCTCTGAGACAGTACTGACCCCAGTGCCTTTGAGTGGTGCTAGGGGACCCTGTGTCCTTTAGATGGATGTATCAGCAGATGGTGAATGAGCTGTAGAAGCAGATAAACTATTAAAAAACCAAGATGCTGTGCTCCCATGTAGACTTCCCTGATGTGATAAGAAAGGAAAAGGATGAAAGAGAAACACAGGAAATATAAGGGGTTGACGCAGAACTGGCTGACTATTATTCAAATGCTGCTTTTTAAGGCTTTCAGGGAAGCATCTATTTTAATGTTTGGTGGATCTGTGCAAGAGGAAGGATGCTTCTGAATGGCAAACATCACTGACTATTCATCTTCATTGCTGCCTAGGATTGCCTGGATAGCAAGCCCCTGGATCCTATAGTAAATACAGTGGCCCAGATCCTGAGGAAGTGCTACCCTAAGGGGCCTCTGCCTTTGGCTACAGTACACAGCTCCTATTCCTTCTCTCTTCCTGGGAGTGTCAGCTCCGAACCTCCCCGTGCAGGGCTTGAAGGTAAATTGCTGACTGAAGGGAGAATGTGTGTGTGTGGGAGGGGAGGGGGGGCAGGGACTGATGGGGAGAATGGAAGGTGGGGGCCCGGGCAGAGAGGAATCCAGTCCTGATCTTTGCATTTAAAACTTGCATAGTGGCCCAGACTGTCATGCTATAGAACTGGGTCTGAATCCCTCACTCTGGGTGTTTCTGTCAAGGCCAGCAGGTGCTGTGTGGAGAATGGAGATGTGAGATAGTGAAGGGGAGGGGTAGTGAAATAATCCTTATTGCTTTAAAGTGACCTGAAGGCATGGCCTTGGCAAAGGCTGGAACTACTGTTGCTTCATAGCAACTGGGAAGGGAGGGTGCGTGTGTGTGTACATACGTGTACACACGTCCTTCTTTGCAACTTTTTCAGTAAAGTGATGCTGTCAACCAGCAGCCTTTTTTCCTTCTGAAATAATCTGTCGGTGGCTATGCTACGTGAATGGAGGTTGTGAGCACTTGCAGGCCAGCAGGCTGTATGCCCAGGCAGGTGAGCAGCATACATGTAAGAGGCATGCCCAGGAACAAAACAAATATGACCTTGTGCACAGCTGCCTCCTGCTGCCAGCCTTCACACTCCAAACCAGCACCATTATGGTACAGCCCAAACAAAACTCTGACTTCCATTTCATCGGTGCCAACATTTTCAGCAAAGATTGTGGAGCTTCTACTCTATAGCTCCAAATTTCTGCCTCACCTCTTTAGAAGGTATTGATCTTCAGGACTTTCCTTGATTTTCATGGGGCATTTCTGATTTCCTCTGGATGCTCCTGCTTCTTGTCGTCTAGGCATGCAGGACATACCATAGCAAGAATAAAACTCGCCGCCCTTCTTGCCTACCCCACCTCTGGCAAACCTAAATCAAGCAATAAAATCCATGCCCAAGAGAATTTTTACCCCCAAAAGAGAGAAGAGCCAGAGATGCCATAAAGTCCACTAGGGACTTCATTATTTCTATTGACTTTTACATGGAACGTGCTCAGATACACCAGTAATGGGGGTCAGAATAGAATCCTCAGGTAGATATATAGATTAACAGCATCCTATAATATCTTTGCAGTGAAGCATAAAGTCATCACATTGCTTTGTAACAGAACATGGCGCCACATTGTGATGGCGAGTGTCAAGGTGTCGAAATGCTGTGATTTCATCCAGGAGAACCAAGGTGGAAGCCCTACGTCCCATATGCAGCTGTATCTGCTGGAACACATGGGCTCTGATCTTTATTCTAAGTCTTACATTCAGCTTTGTGGTGGCTTATAGGGACAAGGCATGTGTGCTGCACACCAGGGTGGCCTGCCTTTTTGGGGAGGGTTAGGGAGAAGGATGTTATGATGGAGGCCACCTGCTCCACCTCTTTTCTACTTTTGCAGATGACTGTGAAGATGATGGTGAGGAAGAGGTGGAAAAAGACCTAGATAATGAGGACCTGGAGCATAAAGAGGAAGTAGGTATATGAGCCACAGCTTCCTTTAAAACCCTCCATGTTCTGTGAAGGGAAGGGTTTTTTTTCTTTCTTCCTGATTTGGAGCTCTGATAGGCAGGGTTGCCATTTCAGATTGGGGGCAGTTTTAACCATGATTCCAGAGGCTACTTGGGGACCTGAAAACTCTGTTTGTTTTTCAGATAGTAACTTAGAGTGCTCCTGACAGATAATAATTTCTAATTCCTATATAAAGAAAGAAAGAAAATTAAATAAATACACCTCTACCTCGATATAACGTGACCCTATATAACACGAATTCGGATATAACGTGGTAAAACAGCACTCCGGAGGGGCGGGGCTGCGCACTCCGGTGGATCAAAGCAAGTTCAATATAACGTGGTTTCACCTATAACACGGTAAGATTTTTTGGCTCCGGAGGACAGCGTTATATCGAGGTAGAGGTGTATTAGACCCACTCAGCTCCAATACTAACATAGAAACATAGAATATCAGGGTTGGAAGGGACCTCAGGAGGTCATCTAGTCCAACCCCCTGCTCAAAGCAGGACCAATCCCCAGACAGATTTTTGCCCTAGATCCTTAAATGGTCCCCTCAAGGATTGAACTCACAATCCTGGGTTTAGCAGGCCAATGCTCAAACCACTGAGCTATCCCTCCCCCCAATTTCTAAAAAATTCTAAACATGTTCTGACATCTTGTGTCAATTCACTTAAGGGACACTGGTTAGGTTTAAAAATGTAATGTGTATTCTTACTTTGTTACTAATTCTTGAATACAACAATTGAAACAATCGTAGAAAAATCTAGATGACTTTTGATAACTTTTTTTGCAGTTCATCAAGCTTGGAATAGATCATTTAACTTTTGGAAGCATCCTATTAGGGCAAGGCCCCATGCGTTTATACTGCACCTGCCTGGGACTCTAGGGGTGCTACCCCATTACAAATAATAGACTAGAAACTGCCTTTAAACAGGAGTGAAACTGACACTGTCAAGTCACTTTCATAATATTGCCAACCCCAAATGTTTAAAAATCATGAATCGGGCTCACCAAAAATCATGAGATTGGCTTTAAAAATAATGATATTATGTAAAAATAATAGATTTGGTGTTCTTTTTGTTTACAGTCTGCTTTTTGAGCCTTTACAGTGCACTGGGGTTACATTTTGAAGCTTTCTCCACAGCCACAAGGGCTAGAAACTTCATTTCTCTTTAAGAATGAAGGCTGAAATCATCACATACATATACACTTGTCTCCAGGAGCTGGGACTTAAAGGAAAACAATAATTATTATGAGACTCATGACAATATCATGCGAGTTGGCAACACTCCCTTCTGTTTAGAGGCTAGTTACTTTCCAGAAGGGTCTTAAACGCAACACTACAGTGCTTAAGTTGCAGTTTTCACAGGAGAATATTTGAAACCAAACACTAAGAAAATTCCACGTGTTAAAGTTGAGGGAAAAAATTGAGACTTCTGAGGTATCTCAGGGCCACTGCAGGCAGGAAAGGAACATAAACAGCACAGAAGCTCTGGGCAGCTCTTCCTCTTGAAAGAAAGTTGGAGGGTCAAATCTTCTAGACGGTAATCACATAAAACTATTGCCATCAGTGCCTCCACTCATAGATATTAACATCACAGTGAACACGTGATAACATATGTGGTCAATAACTGTACACTTCATACTTAAATATCTGAGCCATCTTATCCAGAGTTACACATCATATATGCATTGGCTCAGGGATTACATTTCCCCACTAGCTGCCTTTGAAAATCTGGCCTTTAGTCTGTGTGTCCTAAGGTGACTAGACAGCAAGTGTGAAAAATTGGGACAGGGAGCGGAGGGTAATAGGCGCCTATATAAGACAAAGCCCCAAATATCGGGACGGTCCCTATACAATCGGGACATCTGGTCACCCTAGTGTGTCCCTCAGTGCCCCATCTGTACAATGGAGATTATAGCATTGCTGTACCTCACCGAGGGGCTGTGATGTGAGGCATTCAGATACTTTGGTGATGGGGCCACATAAGTACCACAGGTAGAGTGGGAACTTCTTTATATCACTGCAGTCCCTTCCCTGGATTTTGGCCCCTTCTTTTCACCTACCCTCCTCACATTTCCCTCTTTTCTGAAAGTAAACTTGGCTCAAAGGGCTTGACTGTATTTCTTCTGAGTCCCCTGCGTTCTCTCTTCAAACACCCTCTCCCCCTCCCCCCAGGAATTTCTGTTTTACAGGTTCATCTAATGCAGTGTTTCCCAAACTTGGGACGCCGCTTGTGTAGGGAAAGCCCCTGGAGGCCGGGCCGGTTTATTTACCTGCCGCATCTGCAGGTCCGTCCAATCGCAGCTCCCACTGGCCGCGGTTCGCTGATCCAGGCCAATGGGAGCTGCTGGAAGCGGCGGCCAGTACGTCCCTCGGCCCGCGCCATACCCCACTCACAGTGGTTGTCCTTGGTCAGTGAGGACCCAGAGTTCAGAGGTGCATCTTTGTGAGTTCACTTGCAACCCAGGGAAGAAGGCACCTTGCTTGCGCCACCATCTGAGCACTTGTTCTGGCTGGCCGCCCCGCCAGCCATGGTTCCTCTCTGCCGGTCGGCCCTCCAGCCATGGTTCCTCTCTGCTGGCCGGCCTGCCAGCCGTGGTTCCTTGCTGCCTGGCTGTTCTGCTAGCTGCTGTTTGTCTCTGCTGGCCGCCCCACCAGCTGCTTGCCAGCCGTTCGTTTTCCGGCCAACTGTCAGTCACCTTCTACTGCCACCTGCCTCTCTGCTTTGACCTCTGTAGGTCAGTCTCTTAATGATTTTCAGCTCTTGGCAGGCCGGGCAGAAACACTTCCCCACCACAATGGATTTCAGCTCTCATTTGAGCACTTTAACATAACAAAAGGCTCTTTTGAACAGTGGGGAGAAACAGGTTAAACTAGATCAGAGCCCCTTAGGGAGAGTCCACACCTCCTCGCTGGGACACCTGTCCCCACCCCTCTTACTTTCACAGGAGTCTGGCATTCGAGCCCCTGGCTTAGCGAGTTCCTTTCAGCTGAGGGTGACCCCTCAATTGGGACAAGCTCAGCACAGTTCTACTCCCCTTTAGTCATACAATGAAGAGAACAACATTGATAATAACATTTCACTACCCCTGCATTCAATATTAAAAAAATATATAATAAGAGGTTAAGAAAAGAGTGTCTGTACATCTGGGTATAGTGCTTAGATTATCCACAAATACAACATTTGTTTTAAGTCATAAGATACATATAGTGCATAATAAGCAAAGCTAAATTTAGGTGAATACTTTTAAGAATACAGTTTAGATATTAGCATCCAAGTATTTGGGTACATCACTCATGAAACGTTATACAGAGTTGGTTGTGGAAAGCAAATATAGCAATGAGTGAAGATTGTCCCTCAGTAATTGAGCATTTAGGGTAGGTTGTCCATTTAGAAAATACAATCCATCGGAAGTATTTCAGTTACTTTCCCGCAGGGGTGGCTCCAGGCACCAGTGCACCAAGCGTGTGCCTGGGGCAGCAAGCCGTGGGGGGCGGCGTGCCGGTCGCTGTGAGGGCGGCAGTGAGGCTGCCTTCGGCGGCATGCCTGCGGGAGGTCCGCCGGTCCTGCGGTTTCGGCGGCAATTCGGCGGTGGGTATGCTGAAGGCGCGGGACCGGTGGATCTCCCGCAGGCATGCTGCCGAATCCGTGTTACCAGCGGACCTCCCGCAGGCGTGCCGCCGAAGACTGCCTCACTGCCGTGCTTGGGGCGGCAAAATACATAGAGCCGCCCCTGCTTTCCCGATAGTGGTTCTCATCGGCACTCCAGCTCATCCCTCCTGGTATTGCCGATGTCGGGTGATGTGTTCTATGTAGATGTCCCTCGACCACCTGATGGCGTGATTTGTAACCCAACACCAGCCAAAGCTGATCACTTGGAGCAACACAACTCCTGTCTGCTAGATACCTATGCAGAGTAGTGTATTCATGTATATTCAGTTTGCTCCTGAAGTCTCTCCCGCTCCCAAACTAGCTGTCGGGAAAATTCATTCAGACCCTGCTTACACATGCAAATGTTTCTGCTGTGAAAATGCATCTTTGTACAAACACACATTCTAGCATGAATGAGTTTTCGCCCTCTCAAACATCTTTGCAAATAAAACCTTGTTCCTACAAATGTTTGTGGTAATCAAATTCAAAAGGGCACAAATGCCATGTGATCTGATGCAATTTAGACGTGAGTTGAGTGTTCTTTTCACTGTTTGCCTGCTCTGCCTACCTGAACATTAATATGTCACCCAAATGACAAAAAAGGAAAGAAAACAAATGGGCTCAGTCTGCTAACCTGCCCTTTAGTGGCTATTTATTTTCATCTGAAAACTGGCCAAACTGTTCATTAGAAATAATGTTCTTTGCCAACTTAGCCCCTTTTTTGTTTAGTAATTCATTCCCAAACACATCCTAAAATCTGTAATTATGTTCATTATTCATAAGGATTCACCGACTAGTTGTGAACAGTTTTTAGTTTATTGGCTGTTTGCCAACACTTTGCTTTGAATATGAGTTTTATTTATTGGTCTCGTATGATTGGTCTCATAAGTCTCATGCTACTCCGCCTTCTGACTGAACTTTTACACAGATCGATGATGGAGGATGAATAGTGAACTTTCAGTCCAAATTTTTGTGCAAAGAATCATTTGTGCTCAAGTTCCTGATGCTTTTGTGATTCAAAAGCTTTTTCACAGCTACCTGGCGAGTGTCCAAATATTCGTGAATAATGTCGAATACTAATCATAGTGAACTTAGCACACCACTTTTATTGGTGAAAATATTTGTGAATCCTCTCTTTAACTATTCGATCAGCTCTACCAAAACTGGAGTCCGCATACCAATCGAACATCCAGTCCTGTCATGGAGCCCATCCCCACTACCCAAATCATTAAAACCCACCCCTACAGATCCCACATAATTCTCCAAACTGTCAATCCCTCCAAACCAATCTTCAAGAGCCCAGCAAACCTCCAACATGCACTACTGACTCTCATGTCGACCAGTCCCAACCACTGCCTTAAATCAACACAAGTAACACTGTAGAAACAGCCCAGCCTTTCAGTACCGCTGTGGCTGAGGGTTTGAACTGCTGTTGACACCCTGATATTCATGGGAGTTTGTTGATAAATAGAATCATTTCTGAAGTTATTATCAAGAGCAAATTGCTTCTTTGCTGTGGTTTGGTGGTGAATGCTTGCTAATTGCATGCTGAATTATTTGAATAATGCTGTCATGTCGCAGCCATTCATCAATGCCATTTAGCCACCCAACCCCCCCTTCCCATTCTCTTACGCGATGACTAAACACTTGACACTGCATATCTTTGACTCTTGTATCTGATCTGGACGGGATGCATGTCAATGCACGGTTGCCTTTGGATGTGAAAGTTTCAGGCATGATCCTTGTCCTTGCTTTATAGATAACTGCAAACACAAAAGATTTTTTTTTTAAATGAACAGATGATGGATTGGTCAAGAGACTAAAAGCTATTTATCAACAGCGTAGAAAGATATAAATAAAATAACAGATGAGAAATCGGTGCTTGAGGGTTCAGTGATGGGTGTAGTAGAGGGATGGGGATTTGGGTTTCGAAGGCAGAGAGAGAGGGCCCTGATGAGTAGCAGTGGGGACCAAGGCAATCTTGGTGTGAAGAGGCAGGACACTAGAAGATGCTAATTTTGCTGGTAATCAACAAAACTCATTTTTCCTGTGATGTACTGTGGGATTTTCTTGTTAAATCTAAATTGTTTGATTGTTGGGTCTCTGAATCAAAGGTGTTTTCTCACTCCTTCATTCAACACCTGAGGCAGCACATCTGCAGGTTCCATCAGCACATCCTGGATACTCAGGAGACTGGCCAGTGGCTTTGGATGCCACAATTTTTGGGTGGCCAAGTTGAGACACCTTTAAATGAGCGTGATTTTCAGAGGGTGGGTCTCAGCACTTTCTGAAAATCAGGCCCCTATAAGGTGTCTCAGCTTGGGTACTTGGGTTTGGGTGCCCCACTGTTCACTACTCACTTTTGAAAATCTTGTCCTGGACTTCTGAGTTACATGCCAGTGGATCGTTCTATGGCTGTGGGCAGGTGACCTAACCTTTTGTGCCTCTGTTTGCCCTTCCATAAAAATGAAGTTAATTGCTCTCATCTAGTTGTCAGGGGTGGCTGGTTTGCTTCACATGTGTCAGGTGCTTAGAGATTCCCAGATGAAAGGCAGGATGTAATGTATCGTTTTATAACTATCAACTCAGGGACAGTCCCAAATGGGTCGATAGCACCTTTAATTTATTTCTTTTCCTACTTTGACTTTTGAAGGACGATGATTTGGAGACAGATGTGAACAAACTGAGCTCAAAGCCAGGTCTTGACAGGCCAGAGGAGGAGCTTGAGCAGTATGAGGCAATGTGTCCTGAACTTTCCCTTACTTTCCAGGTAGGATAACATTGTGGCATCCTTTATCTGTGAACGCGTGTAGGGATGTGCAGTACTGGAGGTGCTGACTGCGAGGAGGTGGGCAGAAAGACATACTGCAAAGGGGAGCACCGGATAACTCAAGGTATCAGAGGATCCAAAATGTAGACGCAACTGGAGCTTGTTGGGTTGAATGCGGCCCCAGCTGGTAGTGGGTGAAAGGTGTTAACATCTGAGAGCTGTTTGTTGGCATTTAACGAAAAGGCTGAGTCTCAGCTGACTAGGGCCCAGTGGATAAATAAATAAATATCCACATGAGAAAAAATCCACATCCACTAATAGACATTAAGTTGTATCCTTGTTGGCAGTTTCAACGGAGATGCCACGAACCAAGTGGAACATGGAAATTAAACTGGTTTGTCTACCCTAGCGCTGCTCAGTCAAGATCAGGGTTGAAGCACAGTCATGGGGAAGCTTACATTGGCACTGCTTAAAATGCAGACAGTTCTGGGGTAGATCAACCCAGCTGTTGAACAGTTTGGGACAGGAAGTGAAGAAGAATATTGTACTCAGTACTAGAGGCAGAGGAATTTAGGGAGGCAGAATATAATTATTCAAATTTAAACAAGACACCAGGGTTCATGCGTTTCCTACCATACAAAATGCGGTGGTATTTGTAATGACTGCAAGTGGCCAGGAACTTGGATTAACATTGCAGTCCTGTATTTAGGAATGGTGGACCTTTGCCTGGCAGACTGGCCCCATTGCATCATGCTAGAGCATCAATTCAAAGAGAAGCGCATCACTTTGCCTCCTGCAATTTCCTGTAACGCTCCAGGTTTTGCTTGGAGGTTACCCAGCCAGCAGCTGATCCAGCCTGATCTTGTTTAGCTTCTGGGAACTGATGAGAGATCAGCTTGCAGGAATAGGAATGCTGGCAGGTGGGTTGTGGGTTTCTATCTCTTTGGGTCACTGAGGCGAGCAGATTTTTAAAAGGCCTGTAAATTAAATGTTATCCCTTTTCTTTCTTCTATTTCCTTCTGGAAGGAGACACCATCTGTCTTTATTTCTTTTCTTTCTTTTATTCTTTAAATCTAAAGGAGCTGGAAACAGGGTCTGAAGATGAGAAGGGCTCTGAGGATATGCTTGGGAGCCTGCCAGGCACTCACCCCCCAGTCATTCCAAATGCTGCTTTCATGAAGCAGCAGCGTTGCAGACACAGGGACCAAAGTGCCATGGGGCCAGAGCCAGAGGAAACGGCGTTCAAGCCTCCAGTGCAGAGCTGGGCAAAGAAGGAGAAATGCACTGGGGCTCCAGCCCTTGAAAAGCGAGCGATGGGAGAATCAGTCCGAGATGCAGATGCTCTTGGTGAAAGAGAAGATCCATGCAGGAGCCATGCACCCACTCTGCATCCTCCCCTAAAAGAAGCCTCCTGGGACACAAGAACATTTCACACTCACTGTGCGAGCTGCTTTGGTCCCAGCCCTGTGGGGGGAGTGGGAGCCTCAAACACAGTAACAAAGCTTCTGGAGAGACACCAAGGGGATATCCCATTCCACAGCCCCCACTTCTACATGGCCAGGGCTGGAAGCACCAAGTCCATTCCGGACTATAGGGTCTTGGCGTTCCCTGATTTTTGGGGCCACCAGCCCCCTCCTTATTACCAGTCCCTGCTGGAGCGGAAATATGGAGTTCAAAGGTGATTCTGCTTTATTGTCATCCCAGAGGTAGCTCTCCGCAGCTGGGCAAATAGGGACTCACTTCTTGTAGTATTGGGGACTCTCATGTCTTACTGCCTGGCTTTTGATGGGTGTTGATCATCACTTCTGTATCAAGTTTCATAGGTCTCTGCCATCCTCGCGGAGACCCACACAATGAATTATTACAAGAAGGGAAACTGAGCTATAGGCTTATACTATTCAGATTTTTCTCTTGAAGTTGAAGACACTGGCATCTAAGATTTTCTTGGCACAGATGGGGAGTTAGGAGGCCTAGTTCCCGCCTTTGCCAGTGGCCAAGTCATGTCACCTCTCCACTTTCCTTATCTGGAAGGTAAAGGTTGAATAAATACATCTCTGCCTCCCCTGCTGAAGTAATTAAATATTTGTGAAGTGTGTTGGGATCCTCCCATGGAAGGCATTGTGCACCTGGCAATTAGCATTAATGCTCTCGCCTCATTTACATTATAAGAAAGTAGTGTAACTTTAGCGCCCCCTTGACCAAGATGGAGTCTGCTCTGCAGGCAGCTCTGGCCAAGAGACGGCGCGCGCAGGAATGCAGCAGGAGAAATCCCTTCCGCCCCAGGGGCACCTGTTCCAAACCCCCCAGAGTGAACACACACACCCACAGGAAAAGTACAATGGATATAACAAATGGGGATATTTATTTACAGAGGGATGAGAGGAGAAAAACAACAAGGGGAAATATAGGGGGAGCAGTAGAACGGGGTTGCATTCAAACCAAGGCCCCACAGGCCCAGTGGTAGCACAGTCTGGAAGGGCAGACACGGAGCAATGTATCTGCACACAGAGTTTCAGTCCAGTGGTGAGTCTTGGTTGCTCCTGGTCATCTTCAGCGCCAGTGAACTTTTTCCAACAAACCCCTCCGGTGTCCTTTTCTGCTGCTCTTTGCAAAGCCACACAGAGCGACCACCTCCCCACTTAACTAGCTAGCAGCCTCCCTCCTTATTTTTAATGCAGAGTTACAAGCCCCAGTACTCACAGCCCCATGCAGCTCTGGGCAGCAGTGATACTGGGTCCCGCTTTGGCCTGTTCTTTTTGAGCGATTCCTCCCTGGCCCACTGCTCCTCCTGGCTTCTGTCCTTGGGGGTCCCTGATCGTCCGTTCTTCCCAGGCTTCAGGCAGGTTCTTTGCTGCTTCACTTTGTGAGGGCCTGTGAGCTGCAGCCCTTCTCTCCCCCAGAGCTCCAGAGCCACACCCCCGAGTTTCCCTCCTTGTTTTTACTGCTCCCCCTCGCCCCTAGGAAAAAGATTTAAAGGGGCCATGCTTTTTAAACCCCAAAGGGGTTACAGTAGATAACGAAGTGTTGTTTATTACTTCTCAGAACACAAGAACTAGGGGTCACCAAATGAAATTAATAGGCAGCAGGTTTCAAACAAATAAAAGGAAGTATTTCTTCACACAACACATAGTCAACCTGTGGAACTCCTTGCCAGAGGATGTTGTGAAGTCGAAGACCATAACAGCGTTCAAAAAGAACTAGATAAATTCATGGAGGATAGGTCCATCAATGGCTATTAGCAAGGATGGGCAGGAATGGTGTCCCTAGCCTCTGTTTGCCAGAAGCTGGGAATGAGCGACAGGGGAATGGATCACTTGATTACGTGTTCTGTTCATTCCCTCTGGGGCACCTGGCACTGGCCACTGTCGGAAGCCAGGATATTGGGCTAGATGGACCTTTGGTCTGACCCAGTAGGGCCGTTCTTATGTTTATGTTCTTATGTTCAACTGAGGAGGATACATTGTGTGTTGGAGTGTGGGGGGACCTGTGTTGGGAGAGGGGATTCTTCTCCGGGCTACCCTCCCCCTTCCTGCCCCATGCATGTCCCTCTGCAATTCCTTTAGAGGGCATTTGTTCTTAGTAGCACAAGCAATGCTTACCAGACCGCAAACAGGCTGGGTGATTCTGCTGTCTCTTGAACTAAGTTCTAGGACTGAATGATACTAATAACATGGCATTTACCAAGGCCATAAGTTTCTGAGCTATTTTGAACCTCTGTGCTCTATAGAGATGGGAACTCTTCCTGTTGCAGCTAAATGCCTGGAATCTTATTCACAGAGGCCGTCATTCTCTCACCTCTTCCCTGCACTAATGTTCTAAAAGCCCCGCTTTTATGACCATAACAACATATGTAACTATACAGCGAAGACGGGGATAATCATGTCATGCTTCAGTGTTTAAGTAGATTGCTGCAAAGGTCAGGAAGGAAATCTCGAGAACACATATGGCATCGTACAACTGGTTGTTACTGGGGGGGTTGGATGGGCTCATTAGCCACTGTTGGAGCCAGGAGTCTGTAATAATAGACCAATAGTATGATCCCTTGTGACAAATTCTCCATTGCTAGGTGTACGTGACTCATTCACTGAGACGGAATGAGAAGAAATGGAGATAAATCCTACAGAATGTGAATGACAAGTCATTTAACTCTAAAGGTGTCTTCCAGTCATGAGAGTCATGCAAAAGCCAAACTGGTGAACGACAAAAAGTGCTAAGGGATATTTTTGTTTAGTTAGTTCAGGTGTATAATTCTGCACAGGAATCCCCCTTCTCCCCAACCTCCTGGAAAGAATATCATAAGCCTCAGTTCACTTCCTCAGCAAGGATCCTCCAAGACAGAGGTATGTGTCTGCCTGTGGCTGCAGACAGACTCAAAATTTGTTTTTCTCTTCCAGGGCCAAAATATTTGAGGATGTTTGCCGTCTAATCCAGCCAGGTGATGTGATAGACAGAGTTGTCTTTGATTTAGATGGGCGCAGGTAGGTCTTCCTTGTAGTGTACGTGACTGAGGGCACTACTGTTACTATCAGTAATAGATTAGGTGACAAGGCCAGCAGATGGTGCATTTGATTCAATTTAGACAAATGTACTAAACATTAGACTGGTAGATAGGATCCAGTGTAAGGAACGAGGTTTTGTGACGGGGTGCGCCACTCACGGCCAGGGTGGCCCCTCCTCATGGCCATTCTGGGGATTAGCTTTGTGAGGTCGATGCCCCTTCTTGCAGTTGCATGCTGTCTCTCTGCCTCTCTCGCTGGGTCTGCAGCAGCTCTTCTCTTGCTCAATGAGCTGCTGCTGCCACTGCCACCTCTTCATGACTCAGCCCTCCGACCAGGTTACAATATGCATTTTCCCCTTCCGGAGTACCAAAATCTTCCTTCAGCCATCCTAGGCATCCTAGCCTTCCCATTCCCTCCCTCAGTGGCTGGCAGGGGAACCTGGGCCCGCCCTCTACTCTGGGTTCCGGCTCAGGGGCCCTCTAGCCAGCAGTCAAGGTCTGCTCCCTCTTGGACCTTGCTGCCTTTCCCTGAGCTCTTTCCTTACCATCTGGCACTCCACCTCCCCCGAGGTTTGTCACCATTCCCTCCTCTCAGGGAGCAAATACAAGCTCCGTTTTTCTGCAGCCTCCAAACACTCCTCCCAGGGAATGACAGTAACCTATTTCTCAGCAGCCCCCTCAGCTTCCAATTTCCTGTGTTTATAAATCCCAGCCCAGCTTGTTCCCCTTTGGCTTGGCACCCTCCCTCCCTCTGGGGATTAGTTAGCCACCTGATTCCCCTCAGCTGTTACTTGTTGGGTTAATTAGCCCCCTTTTCTATCCACATTAACCTTTTTGGGGCAAGTGTGAGGTTACCACCCCTTCCCAGTGTCTCTCAGCACATGGCTGAGGGAAAGGATCTGTAGGCTATTGTGGAAGAGTCCCTGAAACCACCAGCCCAGTGCATAGCGGCAGTAGGAAAAGCAAACCAGATACTGGGTGGTTTTAGCAGAGCAATGGAACCTAAAGCTGAAAGGGGTAGTACCATGATTCTGTGCAGTAAGGCAGCTGTGAGACCCATCTTGGGTACTCTGAACCAGGCTGGGCAGCATTTCCTGGCAAATCATTATTGCCCTTGAGAAGAGGCAGCACAGGGCAATGGAGAGGATCTCAAATCTGAAGCAAGTACATTCTGAGGAAAGGGCTAATGGGTCTGAGATTGTCCTCTGAGGAACACAGGACGCAGAAGAGTTTGAGGTGACCTGGCGGGGTTTTGAAGAAGAAGGAGAGAGAATTTTAAAATTGCTCAAGATACTTTTAAAGGCTCCAAAATTTAGGGGGGCAAAAGGTAAAAATGGGAGGAGTAAATGAAGAACTTGGGCAGAGCCACTTCACACAAAGGATAATAAACCTGTGGAATAAGTTAATGGGGAAGGTGATTGGAACAAAGAACCTAACTGAGATTGAGGAGTGTATGGATCTGTTCCTGGAGATAGGAAAATTGAGAGGGGGAAGAAAGTGGGATTTAGAATTACCCCATAAAGGCTGGTGCTTTGAGCTGGATGGCTGAGCCATAGCTGCTCTTAAATGTCTTCTGTTTGTAAGTCTAAATCGCTATATAAATTATATTGGAGTGGTTACTGCTCCTTAAGGTAATTTTTGGTAGTAGACATATTTCTGTGTTTTGCTCCAGCCTCTCAAGCACAGATGCTCCTCCAGACTGCCTGAGATTCTACTCCAAGTTTGAATCAGGAAACCTCCGCAAAGCCACCCAAGTGCGCAAGTAAGTAGCTTAGGTCTCAGCAGTGGCTGTGTCCTATCCGGCCACACTTGTAATGTCTACTGTGTGAAAAGGTGAAGCACCGTGGACTTTAGAACAATCAGCAAGGGGAGCAGAGCTTATGAATCACAGGTATTAGGTGGTGTGAAGTTAAAGGAAGTGAGAAACCAAGGCGTGAAAGACGTGACGCTGTGCTAGGGTAGGACACGAGTGCGGTGGCTAATATTGGCTTCGATGGCATCCTGTGGCTCCCCCTGCCATTGGTGGTCTCAGTGGCACCCCCTCCCATTGTCACCAGTGGCTGACAGCTGTAGTGTTTGTATGAGGTAGCTGCAGCCGTGGGTTCGTTGCATCCCACCCTGTCATTCTGCCTGGCCCATGGTGACACCATCTCATGCCTTGCTCTCCAGATTTGAGTATGATTTGATTATGAACACCGATGTGAACACCGTCCAGCACCACCAGTGGTTTTACTTTGAAGTCAGCACCATGAAACCAGCCATTCCCTACCGCTTTAACATCATCAACTGCGAGAAGGTCAACAGCCAGTTTAATTACGGTATGAGCCTTTGGGTGGGCTGGGGTTCCCTCCCATGCACAGGGCTATGCTATTGATTTCATGGGGGCTTCAACCTTCTTGTGTCTGTTAGAGTCCCATAGGTCATGGCTTGCTTACTTAGGCCTGGTCTACACTACGACTTTAATTCAGATTTAGCTGCTTTAATTCGAATTAACGCTTGACCCGTCCACACAACGAAGCCATTTAATTCGAATTAAAGAGCCCTTTAATTCGATTTCTGTACTCCTCCTCGACGAGAGGAGTAGCGTCAAAATCGGTATTGTTAATCCGAATTAAGGTTAGTGTGGCCGCAATTCGATGTTATTGGCAATTAGATGTTATTGGCTACCCACAATGCAATGCTCTGGAAATCGATGCTACTACGGTAGCTTGGACGCACACCACCGAATTAATGGTGCCTAGTGTGGCCGAATACATTCGAATTTATAAAATCGGTTTCCTAAATTCGAATTATATAAATTCGGATTAATCCTGTAGTGTAGACATACCCTTAGTCATAGGGTGCCTTCTGAACCATGGAGCAGGGGTGTGAATCTGGGGGCTTTCAGGGTATAATACCTTCTTACTCCTCTTCCTTTCTCTCCTTCCCATCCACATAATTAACATGGGTTCCATTCCCACCCTCCACTCCTACTACCAATTTCCTAGCAGCTAAGGTCTCCTGTCATCTCATCCTCTACTGCTAGGTCCACCTTCTGAATTAGTAGAGCTGGGTGGGGTCCCTCTTTGGCGCACAGCAGCTGCTTTGAAATCAGCCAGAAGGGGTCACTACAAGGCCTCAAAAGGAGTTCTCTCTCTGTCTCCTCAAGGGCACTTAGGGATGGGAAGAGGGATTTGGAATTGAAGAGCAGGAGTTTGGAGACTGGGATATTTAAAAATGGGACTGTGGGGGAAAGGAGGAGGATCTATTTGGGCTGAATGAGTGGTGCAGAAGTGGAGAAATCTCATAAGGTTTGAATAAATTTGGCTAATCTTCAAATAAGCATCCACAGTTTAGGAGGCTTATTAAGAAATTAAAATCCACATCCAGACCTTCTGAGGTTTCTGCCAACATTAATAATAAAAGATTCTGTCTCTATTTTTGAGCTCCAGTTGCAGTCTGTGGTTCAGGAGGAAGGATGTGATGCCATAAAACAGGCAGGCAAATCAGAGCTTTCAATGCCCATTTTAGAAGAGAAATTGTTTCTTTTACATACAGACTGTGTGTCGAATCCTCAGCTGGCATAGTTTGGCGTTAGCACCAACCAGTGCTTTCCATGAAGCTATGTTAATTTACACCAGCTGAGGATCTGGCCCAGAATGTTTAATAAGTGCACAATGTCAAACACTACTTCCCTCTATAGCTTTGTGGATACATCTGCACAAATCAACAAGGGAACAACCTCAGGAGCAGTGTATCCACAACAAATAGCAAAGGGACTTAGGGCAGGTCTACGCTACAGAATTACTTCGGTATAACTACGTTGCTCAGAGGTGTGAAAAATGTACACCCCTGAGGGACATAGTTATACCAACCTATAATGACCAGAGCTTCTCCCGCTGACATAGCTACTGCCTCTTGTGGAGGTGGATTAACTATGTCGACAGGAGAGCTTTCCTGTTGGCATAGAGTGTCTTCATTAACGCGCTACAGCAGCACTGATGCAGCCTTTTAGGTGTAGACCTGCCCTGAGAATGGCTTGCTGTTACAGTTGCAAGAATGCTTGCTGAGTGGTGCAGTTCATTATAAATCATTTGCCCTAAGGACCAGAGTTCAAGTACTGAAATAGATCACAAATGAAAATGAATTTGTATTGTCGTGCTATTCCACTTTCCTGAATCACCAAACAGTTCGGCATGACTGGGTAATTCTCTTAATGGCCTGAGAGTGAAGTACACTGAGGAGGAGTGGCAAAGGGGATGTCAGAGGCTGATATGGTACCTCTTGAAACCTATAGAGTAGATCTCAATGATATACCCTATGGGGTAGCTTCAGTAGGGTAGACTCAGGCCCTTACTGGTGGAAGGTTCTCCGGCATCTGCTTCTCTGATCGTAGCCAGCACTTATTATCCCCTCACTTTCGTGAGCTTTCAGTGGACAGGAATCAAATTTTAAAATGTGCAATTAAAAATATATTTGGAAGAAAAATGTGAAAATAATATCCTGTGTTAGGAGGCTAGCCCCAGGGCCAGCTATTGTGTGGTCTGGGGTCAGTGTGTGTGTGATTGCTTGTTGGGGAAATTCTTGTCCGTTGCTTCTGATGCATTGAAAATGCATTGAAACTCTAGCTATCTGGATGGAGTGAGGCCCATAGCACTGTTAGCAGCATGCATGACATTGACTTCTGCATATAAGAAAATATGCTACTTGCTGCTCCATTCACTTACCAGTGCTACCATTCACCTCACTGAGCTGGAAGTTTCAAGTCCTGCTCCTGTGCAAAAGTGGCATGGGTGACAATGTGCTATAACATGGGTTGGCTGTGTACTGTGGCTGTCCTTCTGATCTCCCTGTCAGATAGATGGTGCTGTGTAATTTTCATATCGGTGAAAGAACGTCTCAAGGAGCAGTTGTAGTCAGCAGCAGAGCTGGTCAGAAAATGGATTTCTTTCCCCATAGAAAATGTTGAATTTTTGTCAAAAAACTGAACAGTGTGGCCGAAAACTAGACTTTTCCATTGAGGAAATGGAAACAAAATATTTTGGTTTGTCTAAGTGAATTGTAAAGTTTTGTTTTGAGATAGTTTAATATTAAACGATGTCCTGCTGTGATGCTGTGGTGCTTCATGGGAGTTGTAGTTCTGGTACCTCATGTCCTCATTGTCTCTGAAAGACCAGTCTCCTGGATAGGTATATATCTCCCATGATGCACCATGGTGTCCCCTCTGTTAGCTGGTCCATGCAGAAGCACTGCATGGATACATATAGGTGCTGGAACTAGGGGTGCTGAGGGTGCTGCAGCACCCCCTGGCTTGAAGTGGTTTCCATTATATACAGGGTTTACAGTTTGGATCAATGGCTCTCAGCACCCCCACTGTAAAAATTGTTCCAGCTCCCATGTGGATACATGAAGCAAAAATGGAAAGGTTAATCCGTGATGTGATTGAGTTTGTATTTGAAGTTCTTTCCAAGTTACCTTCCTGTTGAGGTATGGGACAATCCTGTGTCTGCTCAGAGATGTACTCCGCAGCTGTTTAAGTGCTGATGAGTTACACCAGGGGTCGGCAACGTTCGGCACGCGGCTCGCCAGGGTAAGCACCCTGGCGGGCCGGGCCAGTTTTATTTACCTGCTGACGCGGCAGGTTCGGCCGATCGCGGCCCCCACTGGCCGCGGTTCGCCGTCCCGGGCCAATGGGGGCGGCGAGACGGCGCGGCCAGCACATCACTCGCCCGCGCCGCTTCTCGCCGCTCCCATTGGCCCGGGACGGCGAACCGCGGCCAGTGGGGGCCGCGATCAGCCGAACCTGCCGCGTCAGCAGGTAAATAAAACTGGCCCAGCCCGCCAGGGTGCTTACCCTGGCGAGCTGCGTGCCGAACGTTGCCGACCCCTGAGTTACACCAAAGAAATCCAAAGGGAGGAGGCAAAATGCTGTGATTTTATAACCCTTTTTTTGTGTGTGACGCAAGTAAACCCCCAGCATTAATGACACCAAGGAGTATCCTATACATCTTAGATATTAGCACACATCGACATCATGAACTAGATGTAATGAGCAGCCTAGAGAAAGGCAGTAAATTGGACTGGATGAAGGAGACAAAGGCAGCAGAAAGAGAGGAAGGGAAAGAAATAGATGGGGAAGGCGCTATGGAGATTGTCAAAGATGAGGACAAGAAGCTTGCCCTAAGTGTAGAAGGGGGGATTCATGTAGAGCAAATAAATTGTATACGCATGTCTCAGTGGATAAAAATCTTCCTGCAAAGGAGCTGGACTCATGCAACTGTGGATAATGTTTGCATAGTTTCTCTTCAGGGCATAAGGTGATAACATGGTGCAGGTCCGGAAGAAGTTGCCCCCCTAGTATCATACAGTCCAATGAGGGACATTATTGTTATAAGCATTTTTAGGGCACCCAGCTCTGTATGTTCTTATGGGAGGTTAATACCTTCTTATGAAGCATCCAATATTAGCTGAGGTTAGCAAAAAGTATTAAGCTAGATGCACCGTCCATTGGTTGCTTCCATTATGGCAGGAGGTGGCTATTGATGTATTCCAGTGGGACAGGGGACGGGATAGTTGTCTAACCACACTATATGTCTGTCCAGTGTACTGATTCTTATGTTCTTCTTTTCCTCCTCTTTCCCTTCCTCAGTCCCTGCATAAGCAGAGTTGCTTGGAATCTCTCACCTTGGAAAAGCCAGTAGGGCTGATCCATTTACTACTCATTTCCCTGTAGCTGGCTTCCCCTCTCCATAATTTTCTATAGAGAGTTGGCTGCTTTGAAATCTCAAGTGTGGGATGTGGGAAAAGTGTATCTGCTTTTGGTAAAAGAGCTGCAAAGAGCATGCACATTCACGCAAAGGAAGTCATGTCACCTGAAACTGCCTTTGTTTTATGTAGGCATGCAGCCGGTCATGTATTCAGTGAAGGAAGCTCTCCAAGGCAGGCCTCACTGGATTCGGGTGGGCTCTGATATCTGTTACTACAAGTAAGTGTTTCATTGGTGCATTCCTTTTGGCTTCCCTTCCCCTCCTGCTAACCGTATTCATGTCATTAACCTTCAGCTGCCAGTGCCCCATTTCTCACACACAATAAATTTATGCACTTCCGACAGCAGGGATTGGATGTGAGTGAGACCCTGTTAGTTGGTATGCAGGGGAGAGAGAGGATACATGCAGAATTCTCTCTTCTGGAGTAAAGTGGTAGTGGAGAAGGGAGGAGGGGGGAACCATGGTGACAACATGAAGCCCTCTTCATGAGTACACAGAAGCACAAAGGAGTGGTACCCAAATAGTTTTAAGGCCCTGCACCAGTGATTGGCAGAGAGGTGGACTGGACAGCCTACCTGTTTTTCTTTTCCATCCCCAACTTGTATCATTGGTGTGCCAAATTGAATGCAGCACACACAGGGTTAACAGAGTTTTAGTCACCCATTCTCCTTGCCAAAGGGTGAGCTGTGATTTCAGATAGATTTATCTGGGTGTTTCAGAGTGGTGGTCAGCACAGAGGGCAGAACGCCCTGCTCTGCTTCTCCCATCACTGCCACATTTCCTCCAGAAATTAATGTACTGTATGGGTGAAACTCAGTCCTGTCTTGAGCAAGTACAGACCCTTTTTAAATCTGCATGAGTTGTACCCGCTAACTTTGGTCCCAGTGACCACCCGGTGCTGTGTTGGCATGAGAGGGAAATTAGTTTTCCCAGAGTAGGATGGCATATGAAAATGATCCCACAGGCACGCAGTGAAGGCCTGAGCAGGGAGTGGCTTTGCTCACTTCACCTATGAATTTGGAGTTCTGCCTGAAGGTGGCAGACACGTCTGCACCCTGAGCCATGCTCACTGGGTCTGTGGCATTGCCTTTACACTCTGCTTCGTCGGTAGAAAAAACAGGGCCAACGATCAGAGAAAGCAGGCACTAGATTACAACAGGTCAGCCAAGGACCTGCCCGCCTTGAAGACAGGTACTCCTGTAGGATCCAGCCTTTAGAGAGTCTCCAGAAGGAGTAGACTAAAGGTGTAGTGAGGGCTGCACTGGCACCCAGCTCATATGAGGCGACTGTGCAAGAAAGAAGTGATCTGAAGGACGAGGAGACACTTAACGAGCGAGCAGACACAAAATCTAGATAGAACCTACAGAGAGAGAGTCACAGAACAGAGAGACAGAGAACCATCCAGAGGCCAACCCCACACGAAGGAAGGAGACTCCACAGAGAGATGGTTTTCTAGATAGGGAGACAGGGATAGGTCACTCCCATTGTGGTCATCCATTGAGGAGACCAAACGATCTTAAAGACTATGTAACCAGCTGAGTCTGTGGTAAAGATAAGACTCCAACTCTGCTATGGGCTAGCAACCCAGAGTTGCCAACCCTCCAGGATTGTCCCAGGGTCTCCAGGAATTAAAGATTAAACTTTAATTAAAGATCATGTCATGTGATGAAACCCCCAGGAGTACGTCCAACTGAAATTGGCAACCCTATAGCAACCTCTGGACAAAGGGACATGGGGTGGTGGTCTGGGCATCAATTATTGTTTTTTAATGTGTATATTAAAATGTTTGTAAAATAGGGAAGATGTATCATGATCAGTAGAACTGGAGGAAGAGGGCCCATGTTCCCTGGAGGGACTGTTATTGATGGGAAACCAGGAATGAAGGGAGTTAGGCTGGAAGGAATTCACCCACATGGACAGAGCAGTGCACGGGGTTTAATGAAGTTCCACTTGTTCAAATGAACCTGTGTTCCATTTCACTCCCTGCTAATGGACCACATGTGTCACAGTAAAGGGCAGTCTCATCCACACATGGCCGTGTGGTTTAGGGGCTTGTAGAACCCCAGGTAGAATTAATGCATTTCTCCTTGCAAAATAAACTGGGTTTTGTTTTGCTTTTTGCTGTTGTTTGTACATTTGGCCTAGAGGGTTAAACGTTGTTCTCACTCGCATGCACGACATCACAATCAATCCAAACACTGCCGGGTGCATTTACTGTGATGTTATCGCCTTGCAGGAGAAACACAGAGCCCCAAACTTATGTCATGACAGGAGTAAAAAAACCTTCCAGTTCTCTGTGAAAACAAATCCAAACTCCCTAAATAAAGCTCGCTTGGGGGTCAAGGGTCATGGTTCTCTTACCTCTAATGGGTGCCTTGTCAGTAACAACTCAAATAACCATTTACCTTGCCCAAATAATGTCCCCACACTCATCTTTGTCCAGCTAACCTCTACTCCTCCTGAGACTGTCCCCTCAGAAGCTTATGTGATACTATTGGACAGCTGGCCCCCACATACCTTCATTTTTATTAGTAATCATGTTTTCTATGGTAGTGACTAAGGGCCAACCAAGAGTGGGGGCCCCATTGTGTTAAATGCTGCACTAGGCCTGTAGCCTTTGGCTTCTGTGCATGGGCTCCTGGGTGCAGGCAGAATAGGCACCAGCAGATGCAGGACTTGCAATGCTTATATGCTGATTCCGATAGTAATGGCTCCTAATGTCATTAACAGGGCAGTTATTGTGTGGTGATTCAATAACAGCTGACTAGTAAAGTTAAGCCATGAGTGTGCAATTAAATTCTTAATCATATCCTGGACCGGGATATGGTGGAGACATTAGCATAGGATTGGGGTTTTTTTGGAGTATGCGGTGTCTTTCAATTGTACATTCAGTTATATGTCAATAGATTTTTATATTGCCATCTATCAATCTGTTGTTCTTTCTAGGTTAACACACACCTCTTGTTCTTTCACCAATGACAGAGCAACTCCCTAATCATTGGAGCTTGTAGTGTACCAGTCTGTAGGCAGCAAATAGTTACATCTAGGAGCAATCAGAGTCTGTGGTTCCCCAGGCCGGTTGAAGATGGGAGCACTATGAAGACAGCATGCTCAGTGTGTTTTGGTGGAAGAGCCCTGTATCCTCCCCCAGCGCTTTGCTTATGCTGGCGATGGGTTCTGGAGGAAGCCTCATCCAACTCTCCTTGCCTGGAGGAATGTTAGCTGTGACCCCAGACCTTGAATGCATAAGTAAGGGTAAACTCAGTGAGGTTAACATGCCCATTCACCCACAAATTCCCATCATTTCTCATCTTCCACAGCTCAGATCTAAAGCAGCCTCTGAGCTGAAGGACAGCGGGAGGAGAGGCACATACATGGGTTGTCTGTGTAATACATGCCGGCCGATCTCTCCTGACATTCATCTTCACTGGTGAGGAGAGATGGGAGAGCTCACTCATGAAGATGGATGTCGTAGCACCGCTCTGCCATTATATACCTTTCCCATACATCTCTTGAGAGAGATTTTATGTTATGGAGAATATTAGCAACTCAGCTGTCAAAAGGAATTTCCGTGACATGGCTGCTCTGTTTTATTGCTTCCCTGTGTGAAGTGCCAGGATACACTCGTGATAAATAGTCACGGTTATTATAAAATTGTCTAATTCAGTTGTCGTTTTGGCAGGTGTTTATGTTAACACACAAAATAATATTCCTTTCCAGCAAATTATTTAAGGAAAATGTCAGCATATTGAATTGGTGAGAATGCACTTGGGCATTCAGTTCCAGAGTTTGTTTTCAGCTCATTGTCTAAACCACAACTTTTCTGGGCATTGGATGCCTCAGAGGGATGGTAATGGGGTATGAAGCAGTTTGTTTCTAGCCCACCAGTTGGAATCCTGCCCTGGTCACTAATCACTTATTCATTCCCATCTGATAGGTGTTTTGGGGGCCTTTGTGATGTCAGAGAGAGGGTTTCACCTCTCTTTCCAGGGACCCTGTGTTCACACTATAAAAATTACCATCACAGTCAGTACTACCTGGTCTTGTTAGTTTCCAGGAGAGAAGTCAATGCTTAAATATGGCATGGAATGGCATCTCCCCTTTCAGTCCTAAGGGTCGTCTTGGCTAGCCAGAGTTAAGACATTGATGCGGTGGTAAGAGGGCATGGACCCTACTAGCCATTTGACCACAAGAATGGTCCCTTTCAGTCACTAGGGGGCACTGCTGCTTTCAACAGATTCTAAGTAGAGACTCAAAAATTAGAATACCCACACAGGGTCTGGTCCTTGGAAAGGGAGCTCCACTGCATTGTGTTCCATCCAGCCACCATTTACCAGACCCAATAGTACCAGCCATCTCCTGCTGTCTGGTTTTTGTTACAGTTTTTTCCACCATACAGACTCAGGCACCCTCTGTTTCCTGTGTTTGCTAAAAGAGTGTGTGTCACATACACCTACCACACTGGAAGCCTAAGAATAGGTCCATGTGGGGAGAAAAACATGGTTAGATCCCAATGGGGTTAAAAGGTAGCAGGACAAAGGGGGTCCTTTGGGGAGGGACAGAATAGAGAAATGGTAAATATTGCATCTTTATATTAGACCCCATTTCCAGTGGGCCTAAAGTTATGGTATATATGAATTTTCCTCTACTACTTTAGTCTAAGCTGATACCCCACCATATTCCATTTATCACTTTTCCCAATGCTATTGGTCAAATGCTGCAGGTGGTTAAGGAAGTCAAAAGGCCATTAGAGTGAGTCACACGGCTGCTGCCTGGCTTGGAGCCTTTGAACTCCTGAGTTCTTATCTCAGCTCTGCTACTGACTCACTCCATGGCTTTGGGCAAGTCTCTTCACCTCTCTGTCTCAGTTCCCCACTTGTAATATGAGGAAAATTATACTGATTTATCTACCTTGTAGGACCCCAAAGAATGTTAGCAGATAAGGAGTTTGTGAGGTTTTATTAACTAATGTTGGCAAAGGGCTTTGAACATGACAAGTGCTTTACACAGTAAGTGATAAGTATTATTATAATTGTTAATTAACTTGCAGTAGCTGCTGCTAGAGGTAAACTGCTTGGTACACAGTAGATTTGAAGGACAGCAGCAAGCTTTATGATTTGACTATTATAAAGTGACTCAAAGGCACAGCAGATGTAGCTTTCATGCTGATAAAGCCATCACTGGGTCTTGCATATCCTTTCTAAGAACCAGTTGGTTAGCTTCTGGAAAGAGTGCAGAGCTTTGGGCACATTTTGGGAAGAGAGGATAAATGAGGTTGTGGGGACCAGAGGTTGCGGTGGGTGAATGCGTGATCTTTTCCACCTCGGGGGATCAGACAGATCAAATGTGAAAATATATTTAGTAGACTTGTCACGTGACCCATCCTAATATCACATCACATTTGGGCATAATTTAGTAAGATTATTATTGATTGTTTGTATTCTAGCAGTGTTCGGGGACCCCAACCAGGATTGTCCTGGGTGCTGTACAATTATACAGAGAAAGACAGTTCTAACCCCAAGGTATTTACAAGCTAAATAAGGCCAGGACATTTAGGTGGGTGTGCAGGAAGCCATGACTATCAGCAATAGGAACACAAGGATGTGTCAGCAAGCTACATGCCTAGGTAACTTTTTTTATGAATCAGTAATGATGAATAAACCCCCCGGGGGTCACTAGCCATGTAGACTTGCCATTATCACTAGGTTGTTTGCTGTAGGCATTGGAGTAGAGATAAGTTTTGAGAAGTGAGTCGAAAGAGGACGGATTAGAAATCCCTGTTCAGGGGAGGCCCTTTGCTGGTATAGCAGCGGGTGCTGCAGATCAGCACTGAGGGTCATCAGAACTGGAATAGCTGAGTGCCAGGATTCCACTAGTGTCAGAGCTGTGTGGTGGTGATGGACTAATAGGATACTAATAGGTCAGGACTGAGCTGCATTGGTAGAGCTATGGGAGTTGGTGGAGGGGAAACTCAGGACTGAAAATGCATTGGCAGAACTGTATGGCAGAATACTGGATAGCACCCAACATGCCACCCCCATCTCACCTCTCACCAGTGACCTGCAGGGGATGTCTCAGGACTGTCTCAGAAAATCTCAGGGTTTGTGACAGCATCTCGAGTCTGAGGTTATTGTGACTGTGAAAGTAAAAATGAATAGAATAGAGATCTGGAGGATACGTCCTATCCACGTAAATCACACAAGAGATGGCTCCTGACCCCGCCCCCCCATTATCCAAATTCACTGGAAGAGAAGGTGATATGTTGTTGTCTTGATTTTTAAGAAAATGGGGATGAAATCCTGGCCCCACTGAAATCAAATCCATTGACTTGGAACTGAGTCAGGATTTCACTCTAATATTTAAAATTATTTATTACCTGTTTTTTGGTTGAAAATAACAGAGAGAAACGTCTGGGTGTGGGTGTCAGCTGAGCATTAAATCATTGGCTTTTCACTGTGCCAGGAAGGCAGGAATGCTGCCTGTGTGACTCCTTGCTTCAGCCAGTGCCATTCACCTCACGTGTTCGTAACCACTAAATTCACATGCTTTGAAAAGAAACGTGCTCTTGTGCTGTGTGTTTCTTGTGACGAAGAGCTGATTATTCTGGAGGATTTGAGAAGAATAATTATCTCCTCTCTTCACCCCTTTGAATAAAAACAACAGAAAACTAAACTGGTATTGTAAATTTCAGGAGCTGAAATTGCATCTTTTGGTCTCCTCCAGTATTTTGCATTTTAATGCAACATTGATGATAACATTTGTCAAAAAGCCTCACAGTCCTTCAGAATCAGAAGGTTTGGCAACAGCATAATTGGTGCAATGTGGGGAAAATATTGTTTGAAATATACTTCTGGGTGCAATTTGCCATGATATTTCTCTCTAAAGTGCATGAATTGGCTCTTCATCTGTGCTGCAGGAAAATGTTCCTTCTCATCCAGAAGCCACATCTTTATTAGAGTTAATCCCCTGCAAGAGAGGTTGTGCTGAAAATGTGAAGGGAGATTTGTGGAGTCTTGAAGACTCAGGTGCTCTTGTTACTGAAAAGGAGGGATCTGGTGGGGGTGATTGGGCTGGCCAATGAGTTGCAAGTCTGCATGAGGTCATCTCCGCTTCCTCACGTGTTGACTCCTCTCAATCCCAGCTCCCTTCTCTGCTCAATCCGAAGTTGTGCCTTTGATGGCATATGGAGTATTTTGCCCATGTCCCTTCACCTCACTTTTCCCCTATCCTTTTATATGTTGTTCCAGTTCCACCTTTCTTACAATGCACTGACTGGACCCTAACCTCTACAATTTCTACTCCTCCAAAATCTTCAAGTCCTCTTAGACAGCCTCTTCCCATCCACCCATCCCCTGCTGGCTCCACCTTCCCACACTAGATGAACTGTTATCTTCCCACAAGGCAGCCCAGCCCCGCAGGCACAGGACTGGCAGGGTCAAACTATGCCCAGTGCTGCCACCAGCTGCTCGGCCTCTAACTCACTGCTCCCCCCCTGGCCCGCTCTGACCGTTGGATTCCAAGTAACTTGCTTGAATCCAGCTGTGCATGCTGGCACTAACCGTCACCATGTTGCCTGTGTCTCCATATCTGCTGCTTCCCCCCAGCCTCTCACCTACCTGCTGTAACATGGCCTTTAGCTGTATGGTGGAGACTGTTCAGTGGCGCAGTGTTGCATACTGGGTCAGCTGCATCTGAATTCGGCCCACTTAGAGTTTGCACCATGCATGGTTGAGGTTGGAGCTTCGCCACAGCTCATTCGGGATGGAGACCTCTCCAACGGTTCAGTTCTTGCACGAGCACACAAGACGAGGACCCAAAAGCTGACTACAATCTATCCCCGCTCTTTCTCTTCCTCTAGAAACCATTACCGCCGTAGTGCAGCCGCAGCGGGAGGCGCACAAGGAAAATCCTACTACACGCTCACCTTCACCGTCACGTTCCCTCATGGGGAGGATGTCTGCTACCTGGCCTACCATTACCCCTACACTTACTCTGCACTGATGGTAATGTTGGCCTGTCCCAGGAGGAGACTGATGGGAACAAGGGAGGGGAGCGGTCTTGATTATGAGTAGTATTTGATATGGCACATATGTTACCCTTTGTAGCACTGCTCGCAGGATGCTAGCTATTTTTCATAATGCTTTCATTGCCTTGTCCACAGCAGTCCCTAACCACGCTGCAGATCAGGACGGAGTTGAAGGATACCCATGAGCATTAACTGCATGGAGCAGGCTGCGATTAAAGGCTGAATTTTTTTTTAGTATTTACCAGCCAACCCAAACATGTCCAGCAGCCCATCCGTAGAGTGCAGGCTGCTCTGGGCTAATGGCAAGCTAGGAGGAAAAGGCTGACTGCTTCTCCTACGTGGCTAATCCTTTTCGGCCATCATGTAACGACTCACTATTGGCAGAGCTGCACCGTGCAATACTGAGGTGCAGGGCCTGTTTCAGATTTACTCCGTCAGCTGTGCACTCTGCCCCAGTTAGACATCCCCAGTTGTGCTCCCAACGTATACGTGGAAAAACAAACCGACCCAAAGCATAAGGCTTTACTGTCTCAAAGCTGTGTTGAAATGGATGTTAATGTTTGCTCTCTGGGGCGGGAGGGATTCACTCACGTGGCTCCCTAGAGCCTTTCATTGGCCAGCTGGGGAATAGTGTTGGGAGGTCTGGGGAAAGCTGTATCCAGCTCACCTTCTGAACCATACTGGTAGGAGAGCCCCGGGTGAGGCTTCTAAAGAAGGGAAGAATAAATGGAGAAAATGGAGGATCCCAGGCAGCACTTCGCTTCACCATTAAGCGTGAGAGAGAAACCTTTCCAAAAGTGAAGATATTGGACGTTCAGGCTGCCTCTGCCCCCTTTTCTCAGCCCCCTTTAATTGTCTTGCCATTAATGCCTTCTACCCAATCCCTGTTTCTATGGGCAATTGATGGATGGACGGAGCTATTTTGGGCCCCCTGCTGACTATTTCTAAAGCTCAAACTTTATTAAATGTACCATTTTGCCCTTGTACAAGAATGGAGGAGCTCCAGGCCAATGGGGGCTGCTGGAAGCGGGCGGGCTGAGGGATGTGCTGGCCACCCTTCCTGCAGCCCCCATTGGCCTGGAGCGGCGAACCGCGGCCAGTGGGAGCCACAATCGGCCGAACCTGCGGACGCGGCAGGTAAACAAACCAGCCCGGCCCGCCAGGGGCTTTCCCTACACTAGCGGTGAACCAGCTTTGAGGAGCACTGATGTAGTCCATGTTAGGTTCATTCCCATTCCAAACCACAACACGTAGTTGACTGCTTCGCATCCCACTACAGATGTTCAGAAAAGCTGGATTCAGTACCTGAGATCCCTCAGGTCAAGCCCTGGCTGTCCAAAACATGCGTGCAAGCCTATCTGCACTAGGCCCATGGGACCCAATTACTTCCTTGAGCTAATGTGGAACACAGAGAGAGCTCCAGAAGTTGAACGTGGCATATACTTAAGCAGTTAATGCAAAGGCAGGTGTGTGCTGCAGCCAGCAGGAGAGTAGGGGGCTGGGAGACCGAGGGATGGGAGGCCTACTGAATTCTTTATTACTGAAGTACAGTACCTAGTCATGATTTCAGTATGTATTGATTCCTTCTGTTGGTATGCGGGCATGCAAGGCTTTAAGAGTTTGTACCCTGTGGGAATCCCTGAGTATCTCGCCTGAATGAATAGAAGCGAGATGAAAGGATGTTATTATTCTTAGATTCACAGGGCTAAATCCTGAAGTATTTACTCATTCCTTACTCACTGCTTACTCAGGTAAAATGCTCCTTGAAGTCGATGAGAATTTTGCCTCAGCAAGGATTGAATGAATTAAAACTGAGTGAAGGACATCAGGGTTTGGACAGTGAGTGTTAGAGGTGGAAAAGAGCTGATAATTATGTCCAGCTGGTGGCCAAAGTAGGATTGCTGCCTACAATATATTCTCCAGAGAAACTTTGACCAGGCTAATTTAAAATGACGTGAGTGATGGGACTTGCACATTTCCCTTTGGAAGATTATTATACTACTGTAATTTGCATGATGAACAAATTCTAACTCAGGTCTGTGCACCAGTAGGTTTTATTTTAGAGCATGTGTCTGTGGGTGAAATATGTCTTTTCCTACAGACGAGTAATAAAGTAAATGTGATTAGTAATCCAAGGGCATTTGGGAAGATGATAAACTTCTATGTGGAGTTAGTGATTTGAGAACATTTCTAATAATACCATATATTTTTAATAATTGCAGACATATTTACAGCATATATACAGAGGAACTTCATTTTCAATGGATGCACTCACTAGTGCATTGCTTTTCAACCAGTAGTAATCAAGTGTACTTGATGAGGAGTAATTCATTTTAAAAAAATTGATATGTTAAATGTTTGCATGTGAAGCTATAATTCACCAGTCTGTTGTTTGGTATCGATGGTAGCAATGGTTCCACTAAGTTGCCTTGGTTACCATAGCATATAAGAAATTGATTGTAACAAATCCTCTATATCTGTGCAAGATAATTTAAATAGGTATAATAATTGCATTTACTCTATACAGTAAATTGGTTTATGAAGTAGATCATCATAGGTATCCAACTGCATTTGTTCAACTAGACACTGGATGATTGGGGTGGAATCAACGGCCTGGAGATAAGATTTGGAGTCTTTTGTCTCGAGGTCACTGGCTGAAATTTAGCCTAGGTTGGTAGATACCAAAAGCTGGTACCATCTGGTGGCTGCTGGGTGTCCTGTGTGAACTGAGTTGATGGGTTTTAGCCACGTTCCCTGTGGGACAGGTTTCCATATTGTAATGAATTTATTAGGGCATTCACAGCAAACATCTTGAGGGAGGCAGTTCTGACTGACAGAAGAAAGAAGAGGGTAAAGGAGTGGGTAATAACAGAGGAAATGACCACTAAGGTGAGGGCCCAGTTTAGATGCTTGAGACCGAAATATAATGAGTTTTCAAACAGTATGAGCTCATTCGTAAAGCTGGTTCCTTGCTTCTTTCTCAGTCCCACCTTGACATCCTGGAAGAAACCAGGAACCCCAAGAAGGTCTACTACAGGCAGCAGACACTGTGCCAGACTCTGGGAGGAAACCCATGCCCACTGCTCACCATCACTGCTATGCCAGAGTCTAAAAGTAGTGATGACCTGGAACAGTTCCGTAAGTACCTACCTAAGATGTATAACTAAGTTATTGGCTACTTGTGGGCCTCAGAGATCCTATGTGGAACACAGAGAGAGCTCCAGAAGTTGAACGTGGCATATACTTAAGCAGTTAATGCAAAGGCAGGTGTGTGCTGCAGCCAGCAGGAGAGCAGGGGACTGGGAGACCGAGGGATGGGAGGCCTACTGAATTCTTTATTACTGAAGTACAGTACTTTCATAAGAAAGAGGGGTGTAAACTGCACTTCCCTCGGCCAAATTCCAACTCTTGTAATTCCATTCTGTCTCCACAGATGCTCACCTTAGATTCAGTTGGACACAGCATTCATCCTCACTGTCAGTGCTAACCCATGGAATAGTGTTTGCATGCTACATACTATTAAATATTTAAGCTGCTATGTTGCACCCCAGAGGTGGCTGCAGTGGGTGAAAGAATTCCTGTGTAAGATTTGTGAACTTCATAAATTGCTTTGGGATCTTTTGGGGAGGAAATGTGTAACAGACATGTACATCTTGACATCACTGAGATAGCGAGCAATACAATTCTATGGAGGTTTTGGTTTCTGAATTTGAACCCTATCAGCTATGCGCAGTAATATATGTGTGGGAATCCCACTGCCATCAACATTAGATCCATACATAAAGGGACCACAAAAATATTAGCGTTGAGTACTCCTATGTGGACTGGAGAAGAGAAATTTGCCGTTCTGCTTTCTTCCCTTTCTAGGGCTGGTGAAAGTTATGAGTTCCATTTTGGTTCCAGTTTATAACAGAGTGACTGTAGTTACATTGACATTACAATGTAATTACGTTTTCCTGTCGCAAAGTGTCTATCGGTTTTCATTTAGGGAGTATTTGCTGTAGAATTATCACCATTTCTGATCATGAAGGAGCATTTCAGGGTGAAATTTTCAAGCAAAACTACAGTCTTGCCAAGTTCAACCTTGCAATTAAACAGCTTTATACACTGGAAACTGGAGGCATTGATGAAAAGGGAGAGAACTTGATTGTTGGCATGGCTGTTATTATTTTTATTGTTGCCACTTCGGTTCAAGCAATTGGCTACTACTCTGTATGAGTCAGGTATTTATTTGGTGCAATTTTATTTATTTATAAGAAGGGAACATGAAGTCCTGTTACCCTGAACATAGTAGAAACACACAGCAGTCAGTTTCCTTGATCACAGTTTCCAAGCCTGCCTTTCTAGCCGGTCCTGTGCCCCAAGAAACTCTGTCCCTCAGCTCCCTCTGAGGGCCATGCTTACGACTTCTGCTCTTGTTTTCTGCCACACTCACACACAGATGTCCGCAGCTTGTCAATCTCATAGTCCCTGCATTTGCAATCAGTCCCAGAGAAACCCCTCCAACCATACAGCTTACCTCTGCTCAGGCTTTCCCATGTGGCCCAGTGCATTGGGTGGTGGCTTCCTGTTGTGGCCCGTTATCGCTACATAGAGAAGTATTTAATTGTGGCTTCCATTTAGCCTGAATGAAGGGTGATCTAGCACAGGCATCAGCTTTCATGAGATGTGTGATTGTCTACAGCTGAAGGACGTGCATGATGGCGGCCATCAACACCTTCCAGTGTAACAACATTGCAAAAATGTCAAACCAAACAGTTCTGATTTTTTTCTGAATTTTTGTTTTGTTTTCTTTTCAAAATGAACAATCTGATGAAATTGATATACATTCACAAAGCATTTCAGTATCGTCATTTTCCACTGAAAAAAATTTGGCTGAAAAATCTCACTCAACTCTAGTAATGGACTAATTGAACTATCGAAATAGTATCCTCTGAACTCATTTGGCAGCTGTTTGGGGCAGGGATGGTGGGGGCAAGACTGTCTCATTTTTTGTGTATGTCATGGGCACCTATAGCACACTGTATGAATGACAATAATGACAGTGTTATGTGATAGAAAACATTTGTTTTATCTAATGAAAGAGCAGAAAAACACCATACTGTGTTTTGTGCCATAGGCTCCCTCCAGACAAGCCCGAATTATCATGTATGTGTTTATTTCATTTAAGCAGTTTGGTTAACAATGGCTTTTGGGGGGCGCACTGAGCTTAATTTTTGCTGCTTTGCATTGCTTTGATCAGCAGTTGGTCCTCAGTCTACTTGGCTTGTGTGAGAAGCCCTCCCTACTCTGAGGTAGTTTAGCTGATGCTAAAAATCCAATATTTTTCACTGTTTTGCCATGCAAGCAACCCAGCCCAACAAAAGCAAATGGACAAAGTCCATCAACAACTTCTAGTCATTCCTCCCTGGGTTGACTCCTCCCAGGATGTGGCTCCACATCACCTCCGGAGCTGGAATGTATGTTTGCAGCGTCTGCACCAAGCAATGGAAGTCATTCCCATGAAGTCTTCTTCCCTGGGTCTTGCAGGATTCAGCTCTTTGTACTTTTCTTTTCCTTTCTAGGGCTTTGGGCTCTTCATGTCTCCAAGAAGCCTTAGTGGTTTTGTTTGCCTTTCAAATTTGTTTTCTCCTTATATATATATATATATATATTTTTTTTTTTCTTGAGTGATTTTTCAAGAACAACATAGATAACATACAGTTTTTCAGAGCTGAGTAATTGTTGGGCTTGATCTTGCTTTAATACCCTATAAGCCTTCTCTGTTTTCTTTATTAGAGACACAGAGGGTGGGGAAGAAAGAGATTGCTTCACAAGGGTGCACTGGGCAAACATAGCAGGGTGCTGGGAGGGATAGGGCCATCTGTATGGAAGGATAGATTTGGTGGGGAGGAGTTACTCTGAACACAAGGAATACTGGTATGTGGGCGGGGGGCGGGGAGATATGGAAAATCAGTGCATGACACCCTCTCTGTTGGCTATGCTTTATTTTCCTCTCTCAGCTCTTTAGATCGGTCTTGTCAGGCTTTTGATTAATGTGGTTCAAGGATGGTTACATTTGTCTGAGTTAAATTTATTAATGTGCAGCTTGTTAATGAGAAGCACAAGCTGTGCAGGTTCCCAGAAGTTGCACATTCGCAGCATGTTGAAGGAAAAGGGAGTTGTGGGGTTTTTTTTAGACCAGGTCTTCCACCTCCTGCTCAGATTATGAGGGCCCCAAGGCTCATTTCAGCACAGTTACCTTTGCCCCCTCCCCTCCACCTCCCTGTTGCCTGCTTTTGCTATCATGCTGGTTTTCCCTTGTATTATTATTATTACTGACATATTAGAGTAGAAAGACAGCAGAGGCTGGACAAGTTTGATTTTAAGGAAACCATAGGACGCTGGGTGGCAGGGGCAAAGTGCTGTGCTTTGGGTCCCCTTTGCTTTGCCATTCGTAACCCTTTCCTCTATCTGGAGTCTGAGCATCCCCTGGGTTATGGCGTCTTTGCCCCTTACCCCAATTGTAAGGCCCCTGCTTGCCTTCTGACAAAAAGAAAACCACTTGTCCCTCATGCTGCCAGCATGTGGGGTGCTCATTCAAAGAGCAGGAGGATTCTTTGTCTCGCTCCGCTCCTCCTTCTACTCCTTCCCCCTTCCACCCCCCTTTTTTGCCTCTCACAGAGAGTTGTTCTGTGCAGACTCAGCCTGCCAAATTATGCTAAAAGCTTTTCCTTGGAAGACAGTAGCAGTTCTTAGAATAATATAAAAAAGCAGGTTTCTGCAAGCTCCCATGGGTGCGATGAGCCACTGCACTGCACCTGCCGTGGGTTTGATGTTGTCACTTCTGAGTGGTTTTAAAATTAACGGCACGGAGGGGAAGAAATATAATGGTTGTGAGAGAATCTCCCCTTTGGAGTCTTCGATCCCAGCTCTTCTGACCCTGGTCTTTCACCTTACTGGGAGAAAGAGGGTCTCCTGGGGGGTGGGAAGGTGGTGGTGGTGGGGGAAAAATTCTCAAGTGAAAGAAGCAGCAGCAAGAACAGCAAAGGGCCAAATCCTGAGAGGTGCTGAGCTGCTGCAGCTCCCAGTGAAGTTTCAGGTGCTCTGCTCTTCTCAGGTTTGGCCCTAAGTTACCACCCCAAATGAAGAAAACGGTCCTCTACCCAATAGTGGGAGCACAGCATGCACCCATGTTCCATGCTAGTTTGCATATTCTGAGCCCATAGCATTACACATTCAATCTGCCAAGCAACCTGTCAGGCGTGGAGCTCATCAGCCACATGAAAGCTGTTGGAGATGCCCTGTGCCAGGCTGAAGTGGGAGCAGACAATGGGCTTGCCGATGCATTGCTATCAGGTGTCCAGGATTTTCAACAAGGATGGTGCATCTGTCTGTCTAGTTACTTGTGTGACCCTCATCCCCATAGTAACTGAGCACCTGGCAGGCATTAATGCATTTATCACAACATCCCTGTGAGGCAAGGAAATATCATTATTCCCAATTTTCAGATGAGAAAATGAGATTCAGAAAGACCCAGGGTATGTCTACAATGCAGCTGGGAGCATGCCTCCCAGCCCCATAGACAGACTTGTACTAGTGGGGCTCAAAATAGCCTGCTAAAAATTGCAGGGTGGACATTCTGCCCCGGGTCGGAGTATATAATATACAGGTCAGAAACGTTCATACACAGGAGATGTGCTGGAGTGAATTTTCCCCCCGCCATTTCTTTCTCTCTTGTTCACTTGGTGATAAGTAATGCTAGGAAGGAAACTAATAATCTCAAGTAGTCCCTTTACAGGAAACATGTATCTGAAGAAACCTTGGGAAAGGGACATACACACAGTAACTGCCAGAATCTACCAGTGAGAGCTTCTAGTTCAAATTAATTGTTTTTCCAAGCAAAGCTGAAATCGTATTTGTCAGGCGTGTTACTGTAAGTAGGACCCAGTGACTTCATGAAGGAATGCCTGGGTGAGATACCTGCTGATTAGCCCCTATGGACCACTGGAAGTTATGGTAAATAGCAGAATGAATGGATGGATTAGTCATCCAAAGATCTATAATTAAAAGATCCATTCAGTTACACCCAGGTAATGATGAAACTTTCCTCTGTAAACTAGAGCAAACACATCAGTGCCTTGTCACCGTAACAGATGACTAAATTAAAACCTAGAAACTTAAGGAGGCTGATGAATTCATGGCAGCTTAGGTTTTGTTGTGTGGAGGGAGCTGAGCCTTTCTTCCAGTGGATTTAATTAGCTCATTGTCAGAGTGGGACAGGAACAAGATTTTGTGCATTTTGGGATTTTTTCCTTTCCAGAATGGAATGGAAAAAAAAATTCCCGTGAAACAAAATTTGCTTTGGGTCAATCGAAATGCTTTAATTCGATAAAATCAAAACATTTTCCTGGAGGATAGGTCCACTAATGGCTGTTAGCCAAGATGGTCATGGATGCAAAGCCATGCTCTGGGTATCCCTAAGTCTCCGAGGGTAAGTCTATACAGCAAAGGAAAACCTGTGGCTGGCCCCTGCCAGCTGACTTGGGCTTCCAGGGCTTGGGATGTGGGGCTGTTTAATTGCTGTGTAGACTTCCGGGCTTGGTCTGGCACCCAGGTTCTAGGACCCTGCAGAGGTCCCAGAGGTCGGGCTCCAGGCCGGAAGTCTACATAACAATGAAACAGCCCTGCAGCCTGAGCCCCGTGACCCCGAGTCAGTTGGCAGGGCCCAGCTATGGGTGTTTCTTTCCTGTGTAGACATACCTTGACTGCCAGATGTTGGGACTAGATGTCAGGGGATGGATCACTTGAGAATTGCCCTGTTCTGTTCATCCCCTCTGATACATATGGCATTGGCCACTGTCGGAAGACAAGATATTGGGTTAGATCAGAGTTTCCCAAACTTGGGACGCCGCTTGTGTAGGGAAAGTACGTCCCTTGGCCCGCACCGCTTCCAGCAGCTCCCATTGGCCTGGAGCGGCGAACCGCAGCCAGTGGGAGCCGCGATCGGCCGGACCTGCGGACGCGGCAGGTAAACAAACCGGCCCGGCCTGCCAGGGGCTTTCCCTACACAAGCGGCGTCCCAAGTTTGGGAAACACTGGCTAGATGGATCATTGGTCTGACCCAGAATGTCCATTCTTATGTTCCTCTGATTTTGACCTTTTAAAACTTTTACAAATATTTGTACATTATAAACAATTAACTTTGTTGCAAAAATTGTTTTGAAATGAAAGATCGAAAATATTCCTTTCTGAAATGGATGTTTTGACATTTTTAAACACTTCATTTTTTTTCCTGAACAAAATTTCATCAAAATAGACTTGTTTTTGAAAGGTTTTGATTTAGACAAAAATGACATTTACATTAAAAAAATGTTGATAAAATTTTTTTGGAACAGTCCTACTCGCTATGGATTGAGTTGGTATGGAAGATCTCTTCTAGTTTTGATAACCTATTATTTTACTGATCCTTTGAATCTGTGAACTATAATGAGTGTATAAATTAATCCTGGAAAGGTGTGGGTAATAATACTGTACCCTTTTATATAGCTTTGCATCTGAGGATCTGAAAGTGCTTTACAAACATTAATGAATTTAGCTTTACCAGCCCACTCTGAGGTAGGTAAGCAATATTTTTCCCCATTTTACAGATGGAGAAATTGAAGCACACAGAATTGTAACAAAATCACAGAGGAATTCTCTGACTGCAACAGCATCTTCTCAATCCTGGGCCTGTTTCTGCCATAACCCTGTCTTCCTCCTCAGCTGATTTGAATTGCAGTTGTATTCCCAGCACAGAATAGTAACCATTATAATGTCATGGGGCTCAGTTCTGCAGCCATTGAAGTCAATGGGAGATTTGCTATTGTCTTCAACACGAATGGGATGGAGGCTGATGTGAACCACTAGTGGTTGCTTATGGTATTGCATGGTAAATATTCAGAAGGATGTCTTCATACCTGGACATGCACTTGTGGCTCCTGTTAACGCTGATTATGTAGTCTGTTACTAGTATTCCCCTGCAATCCTTGTGCATGGTGACTGCCTTCTCATCAGCATGTGCTGCATCAAGAAGTTGAGTTGCAGAGGTAGTTTGTTTAAAGTAAAATCCAAATGTCCCTGTTAGTTAGCAGCAGTGGCAAGGGAAGTGGGCAAAGTACATCAGAGGCTAATGGATGTATGTCTATAACAGCAGATCTGTTTGGTAGACATTCCCCCTCCCCTGGACTGGAGAAGACATTAAGGTTAACAGGGAGAGGCAGTAGCATCTACTCGTGTTTAATTATGTCTTTTGATGGGGATGGAGGGCACTCTTGTTTCACAAGTCCGGTAGGACTACTACGGATATAAGGATGACTTATAGGGTAGGTATATAAAGATGTTTATAGTCTTTAAGGTTTCTGTGTGCTCTCCAAATTGGATAAATGGAGACTGATAAGATGTGCTTACTTGACCTCTTCTTAGAATACAGCCTCATTGTGGTATCTACACATCTTTGTGATCAACATCGGTGCACTTCCTTATGTGCGAACACAAGCTAGTTAGATGGCATATTATCTAGTTTGATTTTTTTTAATAAAAAGAAAACAAGACACTTTACCTTTAAGTACTAATGTTCAACTAAATTTTCAAGAACAATTTCTGAGTGAAGAATAGCAAAGAGACCACTTGTACAGGATACTGGGAAATAATGATTGTGTGGAAAATGTACACAGTTTAATTAAGCACATTGATTAAATCAATATGATTCAAACAGCTTAGCGCTCCAATCAGTTTAATCTTGTTAAATGTAATTCAGGCCTCGATAATTGATTAATAATGCATTATAGTTTATGAATTATTGACTCCAAGTTATTATAACTGTGCCCGCTCTCTGCGTGGAAACCGGCGCTGCATGTTAATTATGAAAGGCTGATGCGCATTTCTTTTGAATAACTTTTTCAAAGCTGGAGATGACGTGTCTCCTAAGAAAACAGGGATCAAATCAGATCACAGCTTTGCTGGGGTTAGCCCACCCCAAAGGAAAATGTGCTCCTCAAATAGGGCTCTAATCCAACAGCATTAATAGAGAGAGGCAGAACACCTGCTTGTGTTAGCGAAGATCTTTCCAGTGGCTGGAGGAGTTGTCTGTAGAAGTCCTGCTGGAGCTCAAACTCGAGGGCACAGTGCTGTGCTACTCTGAAATAGTAACAATTCCCAGCACATCTGTCATCCTGCTAATGACATCTGTGCACTAGACCTCATCTTCCACAAATACATGCAGTACTGCCAACGCCACTACACTCTTCCATTCCATATGCCTAATGTTTACACTGAAAACAATCCCATTTCCAGAAATTCCTTTGGGAAGTTCAGTGGCCAATGGTGGAATGTGCCGATGGTCTCATAATCCAGTGCCTAGTGGACATGAGTCCATGTCACTGAAACCACTACAACTACCGACACCCTATGTTGCAGTTCAGGGGAGAGACCACGGACTGAATAGAGAGTGAATGCTTCCCTCACCTCTGGGGGTGGTCCCTCCTAAGTCAGGGGTGGGGCCCACTGGCAAGCCGCTTTGTCCATGTTGCACCAGTTCTGTAGGGAAACAAAGAATTTCTGTTTCCAGGACTGATTGTCAGTCTAGCTGTCAAGGTATTTACATGGGGTCCTTATCATTATAGTCTTTCGGAACCTTTCACCAGTACTACATTTCCTTAGAAATGTATTTTTAGTGTTCTGCTTCCACCCTTCATCTCTTTCCTCTCTTTCTTCATTCTTTATTTCTGAAGATATTTGCCTGGAAAAAGAAAAGTTGTTTGTCTTCCTAGTTTTCCATACATATTTTGGGCCTGATTCTGCCTTCCCTTATACTGGATTTTGAACCGCTATAATTCCATTGTTCATTGGAGTTACTCCTAACGACACTGGTGCCAGTGGCAGGAAACTGTAGTCCTTACTTTGGACATGACAGAGTCCCCTGGCTTTGGATGACAGGAAGAGACAAGCTGTTGTGAAAACCGCAATCCAGTTTTCATGCAGATGTCCTTAGTGAAAAAGAGCCCATTTCTGCATAAAACTGGAGCTCATCCCAAGTTGTTATAGAATTCAGAGCCTGAAGTTTCTTTGCACAAATAGCTAGTTCATCAAACACGTAAAGCTGAGGGCAGGGGCACAAAGAGGACCCTAAATGGAAGTTGGCAAAATTTGTTCCAAATGTCTCAGGAAATTCCACGTTATGCACATCTCCAGTCCCAATCCTCTGCGGTGACATCCCAGTCATCTCCACAGCAGCCCATTGCAATGCTCCAAAGCATGGTTTGTTGCTTTCAGAAGAAGCAGGCAAATTCTTAAAAAGCTATACTCCTGCTTGAATGCAAACCAGCATTAGAGGAGGAGGCTGGTGGAGTAGAACAGAAATTTGAGAGTGAGAGAAGCAGGGCTGCTTGCAAACCAGTGCTCACTGAAGTTTTCCATAATGCATCGGCTGCTCTTTGAATCCCAGTGCCTTGTGGGGGTGGGGAGCTGACTCAGCCTGTACAGCCGTGAGACCGCAGCCAGCCCGCAGTCTGGCAAAATGCATATTAAAACACCGAATCCAATTAGTCAAGGCAGCCAGCAATGCAGGGCGGAAAGTGAGCTAGGATCTGGAGCTGCCTGACAAATAGGCCTTGGAGTAGGTGGAACCAGTGGGATTCTTTGCTGATTGAAAAGGTGCATATGTTGTATTACAGGACACGTTAGCAGACACAACTGCCAACATGAGGTAAGATGTTTGTGTATTATAGTGGCTGTCCTTCTGCAGTCTGCCTCTACTTTCCTGTTGAAGCTCGTGATCCTGAGGGACTTCTACCTTTTGCATATTCTGGAAAAGCCTTTCCGTTTCCTTTTTGGAGACTATGCATTTTATTTTCAAGGGTTTGGATATTGGTGGTTCTCTCTGGCACTGTGTACTGGTGGTGCCTTCTTAGGTCAGGATAGCGGTGGTACCGTCTTAACGCTATGCAGACTCCAGGGTTTCCAAAAATCTTGGAGCCTTTTCCGTCAGGTTAATTAATTGTCTTGAAGATGTAAAACACCATATAACTTATTACTTTTATTATTATTGGTTTTGTGCTTTCTTTCCACAATGTAAGCTCTTATCGTAAGTGCCTCAGAGGCTCCAGGGCGCTCCTTATAAGTGTGTTATAAATCATTAAAAATTATGAATGAAACTGAAATAGGTCCAGTGGAGTTCAATGTGCATTACTCATACTGCTGGGGAAATTTACAGCCTGCTCTCTACAACGCACCTGTCTTGAAAAGCACTGCCCTGGACACACTGCAGGCCTGGATGGCACTGATTGGTTACCCAAACTCTTCCTTTTCTTGGGAGGAGTGGGGAGGGGTGAGAGAAAACCCATCTCCCCTCCCTCAGAGAGGCTTCAGAATAACCTATGCATGCTGCACTTCCAATCACCCATCTGTTTGGTAGAGCTATGAAAGATAGCCCAGGAGAGCCTCCAAGCTGCCTTTCCTTTCTCAAATGGTAAATGAGCATTGAGCTGCTACTAGGTTTCTGCTATCAAGCTCAAATCACAGCCTGAAAAAGCCTTTATTTCACCGAGCAACACATTTCCCATGTCTGGCAGTAAATTCCAGTCCCTCGTGGTGCTGTGGGGCACACTCTAAAAGGTCAATGTGGTTCTGTATAAATTAGCCATGGAGGCATTCAGATTGAGCTAAATCTACTCTTCCTGTGACAAAGGCAGACTTAGAAGGGAGGGCATCCATTAGGGCTGGCTTGATTGCAGAGGCTGAATAATTTCATGAACAATCATAACCTGCTTGCTAATATTGGAATAATCAAAGGCTATGCCCTAGGGTGTAAACTGACAAAACAGAGGTCAGGGAGGAATTCCTTCCACCTGTTATAGCATTGCTCAATTGGCCAGGTGCATTATTAGGGAGGTTTATGCTTCCTCTGAAATACAAGGTGTTGGCTGCTTCTGGAGGCAGAATACCAGACTGTCAGAGGGTGGGCTGTCCCTTTAAGGGAGTTGGACATAGCCCTCAGCTGTGACTAGTTAGCTGCCTCCCAGGTGATAGGTCTGGGGCTGGGGATCAGATGATAGCCTGCAGGCCACCTGGGCCTGAGATAAAAGGCCAACAAACAGCTCAATGGAGAGAGAGACCTGCAGGGAGCAGACAGGCTACTGTAGGAGACCCTGAGTCAGGGCAAGGGATCTGGTTTGTCTGTTTGATTTATCATAGAATCATAGGACTGCTGCTAGGAGGAATAGCTGATGTACTGACTAGTTTTCCTGACCGCCTCTCTGTCTTTGTTTCTACCTCCTCCATCTTTGTCTACCATCTCCAAGGCAAGTGAAGAAAGATTTCTCACCCCATGGCTAAAATGGAATTGAATGCTGTGCTGTCACAGGAACCAATCCTCTTCAATTCCTGCTGGATTCTAAGCCCTATTGGGCGCCTGTAGTGGGGGAAAGGCGGTCAGGGAAGAATAGTCACAGCAGGACAGCTGGCAGGGTAAGCTTTCTTCATAAAATGGCACACACTGTAGCTGGCAAGTTTCCAGCATGGAGTGAATCAATCTATGCTGGCTGTTGTTGAAACCCAATGAAGGCCTTTTTTGCCATTGAAAGCAGCTTCTGTCTCTGCTTCAGTCGTTACTCCCCCCCTGTGTTCTAGTCATAGCACCACCTTTCCACTGCAAATCTCACCCACTGGGCATTTGTCAGGTCTTAATACGTTATTATCCCACTGAAGTAAATTATCCTTGAGCATGTGAGGGGAATGGAAGGGCAGAGCAGGTAAAAAGTGGGGTGATGGCTCAAGCTTATGTTCTAATAAATTGTCAAGTTTGTTGTGGGAGAGATGTTCCTCCAGAATGTTCATCAACTTTTTCTACCTTTTATTCCCCCCCCTACCCCAAAAAGCTCCTTTCCATTATTATTATTTGTATTATGGTCATGAGAATGTGAGTTAAAGATGTTTGCTGTTTTCATCGATGTCATAAAGCCATTTCATTCAGTTTGGAGGGAAGCATTCTGGAAAGTAACAAAACCATATGGCGTTCCAGAGAAGATAATTGCAACTATAAAAGCGATGTACAAAGGCTCCTGCAGTGCCATAAGCATTGGTGGAAAATTAAGCAACTGGTTCAAGTCAAAGACTGGTGTAAGGCCAGGGGCATGGAGTCACTGTCACTTTTAATCGTGTTCTTCAACAAGTTGTCAGGTGTGACATTGGATGATCTAGAGTTAAGCTCCGTATCTTATGCAGATGACATTGTACAACTGGCAGACACATTTGAATTAAAGCTTATACTCTTCACTGCCTCGGTAAATTGGTGTAGTCAATCCGGGCTTACAATAAATGCCAAGAAGACAAAGTGGTTGCATCTTGGAAAACGGACAGTAGATAAAGTGTTGAGAGGTAACAGCGATGAAGTTGCAGAACAAGTCAAATCTTATCTGAACCTAGGAAGTTTTATCAGTGCCATCAAGGATGAGGTTAAAAGGAGATGTGCCAACTGACAAAATTATGAACTGATAAAAACATTGTTTGGTACCAAAGTAAAAATGTATCAAACCAGTGGACTAACAGCATCACTCTGTGGTCTGGAAGCAGCTGCATTAAATGCAGCAGACATCAGAAGGCTGGAGGCGGTAGAAAGATGACAGGTGTAAAGTGGAATGATTTTAAGACAAATGAAGTTAAAGGAGAGTAGGATGTGAAATCAGGGTTCAGGCCTTGCTGCAATAGAAAAGATTACAACAGTGGCGACACTGCTGAAGATGAACAGATGCTAGGATGCCAATAATGCAAGTTACCACGAAGGTCAGTCCAAACTAGAGGCTGACCACTGACTAGATGGTGGGATGTCATACACAAGGACGTGGACATAATGGAGGAGCAAGCCATGGACAGGAATGAATGGCTACATTGTGCTGTTCCCTATGGTCTGCAAAGACGATCTGGCATGAGAGAGAGATTATGGTAAACACCAGGAGCCACAGTCAGGGATCAAGACCCCATTTTACTAAGTGCCATACAAATCTCCTAGAGATTACAATGACATAGTCTTGTGTTTAAAATGACTAGGGATACATGAGACCTGGGTTCAGCTTCTTTCTCTGCCACAGACTCTCCGTGTGACCTTGGGCAAGTTTCTTCGGTTTTGTCTACTCTTGGAGCTCGGGGTGCGATTCCCAGCTTGTGTAGACATACTTGCGCTAGCTCTCATTGGGCTAACATGCTAAAAATAGTAGAGTAGCCGTGGCAGCATAGGCAGCGGCACAGGCTGGCTGCTCCCAGTACAACCCCTGCCCCCATCCCAACCCTATGGGTATGTATTCAGGGCAGGTAGCCCATGCCACTGCTCACTGCAGCCCATGCTACCACGGCTACACTACTATTTTTAGCATGCTAGCTCCATGAGAACTAGCGTGAGTGTTGTGACAGATATGGCAATTTCCTGCAATGACCTTACTGTATTAAGTTTATGTATTATTGTAGGCCAGGATTGTATGTAACCTCTCGAGGGGGGAGGATATGACAGATGTAAGACTTGGGAGTTTCAAAGACTATATTGAAAATGTGCCAGGCAAATCTGGACTTTTGGGACAGTAAGCGTTAAGAGGATTTCCTGGGGAATCCCTAGGGAGAAGTTAATGCAAATTCCCCAGCTCCAGTTATGCAAAACCCCAGCCTTTTGAAGCTATGCCTTGAGGAGAGGATCATTGTCTGCTGATTACCTGTAACAGAAGGCCGGAGGAAAAGCCTGATGCTGTATATAGAACAGCTGATCTGTCCAGCCTGGGTTCTGGTATTGGGAGGATCAATTTTTTAACGATTGTGAGGTGCTCAGATTTTACAGTGATGGGAGCCGTAATAGTACCTGCATAGGTAGACAGACAAGCACTCTATAAATAGTATTGCTGGGAGTTTATGAGATAGACAGGAAGCTGTTAAAGACTAAGAGCAATACAAAGTGTTCCCCATTCTCTCTAAGAGCTAGACGTGTTGACTCTTCATCCTTTTCTGGATTGGGGAGTTTCCTGGTGCTTCCCCATCTTTGAAAAATTGCCTTCTACAGCCTCATTTAGGTAATCTGGACTTGGAGCCTTAAAGGGTTTGGTAACAGAGGATCCAATGGCTGGTTGGAAAAGGCAGTCCTCAGTTACTAGATTTGATGTTACAACTTACACATTACTGTCTTATCCAGGCTGAGCTAGCCAGCCCAGGATCACTAACGAGAGGAGCTGGTTGAGTAGTGCAGAACTGTGTTATTGCACATTTGTTGGAATTACGAACTGCTGTTTGGTTCAACTATGTTCATACCTCTTACTAGTTATTTAGGACTTTGTTCGTGTGTAGCTTTGTAGGATGGCCTTTCTTTTTGAATGCTCTATGTGCACAATATTAAGGGTGATAATGGGAGAACAAGTGTATTCGCTATTCAGTATTTGCATTTGTTATTCTCCTGTTTCTGAGCTGGGCCTGAAATGCTGAGCCCTTGGGGCTAGATCCACAAAGGGGCCTGAGAGTCAGTGTTGCAGCGACTAATGTTTAGTCACCCTTCCACCTAATAGAATCCACAGCCCCAAGTTAGGTGTCAGGGCTCCCTGTCCAATGCATGGGGAGAGTTGGGTTCCTAAGGATGGGATCCACAAAGCCCAGCAAACTGAACAGGAAATCATCTAAGATAGCCAATAGGAAACACCACGAAGAGGGTTATAGCCTAAACGGCACCTTTCCAAATGGACGTAGGTGACTAACTCCAGGTTGGAGGAAGGCGTCTCCTTCCCCTCAGGATTCACAGACATAAGCCCTGGCCTGGAGTTGGGCACCTCTAAGCCCTTCCTTTGTGGGGTGGGGAGGACTTCCCCTTCCCCTTATAACTTTTAGTCCAGTGGTTAGAGCACCATCCCAGAAAGTGGGAGACCTGGGATAACTTCCCCTCTCTGCCTTATGCGGAACAAGGATTCGAACCCACATCTCGCCCTCTCGAGTGAGTGCCCTAACCAATGGGCTACTCTGGAGCAGGTCTCTCTCAATAGAAGATGTTCCCCTTTGTATAAATAAATAGTCATTAGGCCAGAGTGAAATGACTCTATAGCTCAGTGGTTAGGGAACTCACCTCAGTTGTGGGAGACTCAAGTCCTTGTTCCAATGACTATTTATACAAAGGGAAACAACTTCAGAAGGAGAGATTGAGAGAAACCCCCGCCTCCCAGAATGTCACGTAGCTGGGTTAAAAATTGTAAAAGAGGTGTCTCCTCCTTTGTTTCGTACAGGGACCAAGCCAAGAATTGATCAAGCCCTACAGGCGAGGTAGGCAAGCAGGACACTGCTGGGGCATGAGCTAGGCACCTGGATGGCTGTGTCCAGGCCCAGCAGCAGGCTTTTAGGCACCTAAGGGATTTTACTGACAGAAACATAGGCATGTAGAGACTTCTAAATTTTGGCTGTAGGTGCCTAAAGTGGCAGTTCGACCCCTAAATCCTTTTGTGGCTCTAGAGCCTGGTGTGTGTAGCTCCCAACTGCAACTCGGTTTCAATAGGAGTTGCAGGAACTGTGCAGGATCAGACCCTTTCTGTTTCATTTAAAAGTTTCAGTTATCCAATTAGTGGGCAGGACTGTTACCAGGTGACTTAGCTGACCAATCGCATACCACGAATAATATGCAACAGATAGTTGAGGTGAACATTTTGCAAACACCCCACTGACTGACATTTGCTCATAAACCACTGAGGTTTCTTGTGAGTAACGGATGCATTCTCAAAAACCGGAATTAGTTAGCAACTAAGCAGTAGCAGTTAGACAGCAATTATAAGAACTTTTAAACAAAAATAGGACTAAAACCATTGAATAACTTTAATTGAAATGGTGCTTTGGAAAAGAGGCAGGTTTGTCCTCATCTACATCAAAATGAGACACTTGGAAGTTCTCTGAGCTCACCCCCTTGTCTCTGATGCAGGAACAGTGATCTCTGTAGGTGAGAGAGGTGTTAATTTCCATGTTCAGGTCTTGGCCTTTCTACTGAGATTATCAGCATGGAGACCAAATGCTGTGCTGGATGTTCCGATGTGGATATGTATCCACTAGGAACTGGATTCAGACTCCCAAATCACTTCAAAAGATCCACCATGCAGCTCTTCGATGCTCACAGGAATCCATTTCTGTTGGCTGGGACTTGATTCAAGGCCTCATGCACCAGCTGAAAGGCTCTGTATCCCATTTCTCATCTCCCAGACTAGAGTGACCTCCAGAGTTAAGAGTAGTAGCAAAAAGACTAACCTCTGTCATTTCACGTTACCATTCCATTCCTCCCCTTCCCACAAGGGAACAATTATATGTAAGTGTTTCTTTTTAGGCCATCAGCTACCTGCTCTCCCCCACAACACTCTTAAGCATTTGCTTTTGCTAGGGTTAGCTTTGTATTTTTTTAAAGGGACACTGTATCTCTGAATAATTAATAATCTTCCTCTCCTTAACTTTGTGAATAAACTCCACATAATCGAATCAGGTCCCAGAACCGACAGGCCTTGTTCCGGATCTTAACTCTGTTTCCCAAAGAAGGCATTTTCTCAGTAACACTTAGTAAAATGATATCTATCAAATCGCCAGTGCATTTAGAATTTAATTTGCTCTATCAGTTGCAATTGTCGTGCTACTTAGCTATGGGAGAAAAAATGTAATTTCCCTGCCTCTTTGTAATTCCTTTCACAAGCCTTTCTCTTCTGTTTTCACTGAACTCATTGAATGAGCTGTTGTGAGGGGTTGCCAGGTTAGTCACGGTGCTGCTCAAGCTCCTTGAACCAGGCACTGAGTTAGCCAGAGCAAAGATGTCCTACCTTTTGCTAAAGATCAGTGGGTGTATGGACAGGTGAGTGTGTGAAGGGGTATGAGTTTGTGAGTCTGGGTGGAGGGTAGGTTGTGCATGACAAATGTGTGTATGTCTTGGGGTGAAAGCATGAGAAGGTGTGATGAAGAGGTTGCCTCTCTTCCATCTTCAGTTCCCTTCCCCTGTCTATGATCTTGTCAGGTTTACTTTTACAAGAAGTCTGAAAAGATCTCCTGCAACCTTTCTTCTCTCCCCTGGCCTCCCACCTTCTCCTCTAGCTCTTCTCTTGAGGCTTCTTTCCTACTCTCCAGGTTTTGGTGCCCAAAACAATTGTAATAGGCAAGGGTGGGTGCAGGTCTCAGGATTGTGGCACCTTGTGGAGGTGCGTGTGATAAACTGGGTGTGTAGGTTTCAGTGTGCAAATGAGTAGCGGGGTGTGACTGTGTGCCAGTGCAAGTAGGAAGCTTTCCAAGTCTGCCCCTGTAAAAAACCAAAACTGACACTGCTCTAGTCTATAGCAATGGTCTAGCACACTTAAGTTATGTTAGAAATACTGCAGTGCTGTTTGGTTGCTGAAGGATACTGAGGTGCAGCATTCTTTTAAAATAAGGATGGAGCCCCTCAGGCTATGTCTACATTGCCCCGCAGTTTGGACTATGGGGGTGTGAATAGCTGTGCACACCAAAGTGGTGCGCTGTAGCTCCCCCATGTGGGTGTTGTAGGTATGCACTAAAAGGTTCTTAGTTCACATTAATGTAGTCCTGTTGGAAGAAGATTACATTAATGCTAGGACACTTTTAGTTGGCTCCCTGGCATCTAAGAGGGGAGGCACGCACAGCACTTTGGTGCATGCCCCTGTAGTCTGAACTGTGGGGCAGTGTAGACCAGCATTAAGTCATTGGCCAGGTAGAAATTCAGACCCCAGCTTGTAAGCAGTGGAAAAAGGATGATTTTGTGGATAAGACACTGGACCTGGCACCCAGGAGACTGGTGCTCAGTTCTCAGCTCACCCCCGACTCCCTGTATCTATTCAGTTTCTCTGTGTCTCAGTGTTTCCTTACCTTACAGGTGCTTTGAGGGTACATTCATAAATGTCTGTGCGGTGTTCAGATGTTGCAGCGATGGGGTGGATAGATGGAGTTAGTCACCAACTGCATCATAACAACACTGACAGGACTCCAGAAATGACATCTAGGCCAGAGGTTCTAAAATTGTGGTCTGCGGACGACCAGTGGTCTGCGAGCTCCATTCAGGTGGTCCGCGGATAGTTCTCTCTAAGGTGTGCACCTGGCCGGCTGCACATGAGAGAATGAAGGGCCACCCGCCTAATTAGTGGAGCCACGCAGGTGTGGCTCCACTAATTAGGTGCCTGGACCCTGGAGAAGACACACATGCTAGGTGAGGTGGTGGCCTTGGGGATAATAGGGGGTAGGTGGGAAGGGGCAGTGGGATGAGAAGAGTGGGTGGGGTGAATTTGGGATGTGAAGGGCTGTGGCGGCCAGAGAAAGAGGCATCTTCTCCCAGCTCCAGGGCTGCGGCTGCCGGGGAGAGATGGCCCTCCATCCCAGCCTGAGCTCTGTGGCTGCTGTGGCGGGGGAGATACCCCCCTCCTTCCCAGCCCCAGCTTGGGGGCTGCCACAGCAGGGCATAGAGGGAGCCCCTCTCCGTCCCAGCCCCAGCTCGGAGGCTGCCGCAGCGGGGGAGAGAGGGCACATCCATTGCATTAGAAAGGTAAGGCTACTGATATTAAAATATGAATTGTATGCTTTTATTTGTAGAACAAAAAAAGTTAATAATTAATTTTTTTTATATAGTACTTTTATCCAAAGCGCTTTACAATAGATAGCTAACGGTACAAAAAACATTTGAAAAGACCATTAAGTGGTCCGCTGAGACCCTAAGCAATTTTCAAGTGGTCTGTGGAAAAAAAAGTTTGAGAACCACTGATCTAGGCCATTTGCTAGGCACCCAGATACTATGGTGTTGAGCACGGTATAAATGTCTAGATAAATAGGTGGATGCTAATAGGCACCAGGAATCTGTGTGGGCGAGAGGAGAAAAAGCAGCAGAAGGCCAGAGACTGAACTGGGAAAGAGGTGACAGAGAAAGGAGGGGTGTATGGATGGGAGAAGGGGTTCTTCATCCAAGGGAGGATAGAAAGTTATAGAAGTACCTTGGTGGTCCTGCAGCCACCAGGTAGATGTGAAGGAACAGGTGGAAAGAAGGGTAAAAGTGTCCTCCCTTGGAAGAGCAAAAATGGAAATGCCTGAGTGAAGCATTTGGAATATTGCAAAGATAATGATGTGGATAATATTCAGGGTGTCAAAAACTTCTAGAACTTGATCCTTCCCTGCCTTTCCTCTTGTGTTGTCACTTACATCTGTGCAAAGTGCGGGAAAATGCTACCCTCTCAATGTGGTAGCCTTCTGTGCCCACTTTGCACAGGTGCAAAGGCTACCAAGGTCCAGGTCTGCGGAGAATCAGGCCCTTTGCCATTCCTTTCCCTGTGGCCAGCAGGAGGCAGGCTGCTATTTTCACAACACTGGCACGAAGTCTGCCCTGATAAATCAGTGTCTCAGGCTACTGCAGGTCGCTCCATAACTCAGTAGGGAATTTGTATTGCAGCAGGGTAGGAGAGTTGGAATTGAAGGCCACTCTAGGAACACAGTTGTGTAAATCCTGGCCTTTGGCAGCCCTAGCTGTTTAGCTATGTTTCATAAATCAGGTCCTGTCGTTTCTGTCACGGCTTCCAGATGCCAAATTCTTTCTGTGGCACCTTTGTCAAGCATTTTAAAAGGGCAAGAAAATCAACAGCCAGGAGGTCATGATGAAGCACAATCTGACTCAGGAATTGGGCTTCAGACTGAGGAAAGAAATGAGAGCAGCCGGCGAATAAGCGAGCAAGAGGCAGCAAGAGGGTGTCTATGCAATTCTGGGATCTCATAAACTGCATTCTTTGGGTGCATGTTGTCTCCAGCATTCAGGCTGCGTGATACATCTGACTGCTTCTCTGTTTTCACTGTGCCTCATGTTTGCTAGCCCCAAACCATCAAAGATGCAACGGACCCACGTCCACCCTTATGTGCACATGCAGCACAGTATGCTGGCCATGAGCTCCCACATTTGTAGAGATGTGCTTAATAAAGCAAAACTCTCATTCAGATGGATTGAATTATTGACCAGATTGCTTTGCTAACGAACACAAGCTCTGGTGGATGTGTCTCTTCCCTAGTACGAGACCCACTTCCTTGATCCTCAACCAGTTTTCTCCCCAGTTTGAATATCCCTTGCCATGCAGATCCCACTAACTTATTTACTAGCTTTTAATTTCATCTGCCTAGGCCCAACTTGAATTAAAAATTGTGCCCAGCCAGCGGAAACACAGCATATTTACCACCAAACAGCTCATATTTTCTGCGTTCATGGAAACTGAAGCCCTATAGGCACAGGGAAGTACTAGCACAAACTTCCTAAAACATACCCTGCCAATATGCCCCAAAAGTTATTCCAATAGCTGATGCATGAGAACCTGAAAGTACTGGACTATGAACTGAGAAACTGACTAGCTTGCTTTCATCATCCAAGCTGAGTGAAATGCATAGAGCAAACAAACAGCCTAAGTAAAGTGCGTTAAACTTTCAAACTTCTTTCCATTTTAATATTTGAAGGTGTTAGAATGGTAGGCAAGGAGTTTTTTGTTTAACGGTATATGGTTTTTATCATTACTCTAAACAGAGACACTGGTTTTATGGCTCATTACAACAAATTGTCACACACCCTACTGCCTGCTAACCCTTAATTGCTCACTTCATTTTAATTGGTCTCCTACAGAATGTTTGAACCCCTTATGCTTAACAGTCTGACCCAACTTGTATTTAGTTCAGACACTCTGATTAGCTCTTTGAAGCTTGAAAGTTTTCTCTCAGCCACCAACAGAAGTTGGTCTGATAAAAGATATTAGCTCATCCACCTTGTCAATCTAACTCTTTAAACAGTTAAAGAATGGATGTCACCTTATCCCTTGCAAACAAGGTACTGGCATAAAAAGCTTTCTGGGGAAATAAGTCATACCATGCAGTGCTAGTCATCAGCCTGTCATGACACTGATTGACAAGGATAGTCTTTTATTTAAATATGTGTTATATATTTTAAAAGCATTTTGATAGTTTACAGACCTGAAGATGAAGTGGCTGCAAAGGCTTTCCAATGCAATAATGACTTAAGGGCCAGTGAACCTCCAAGGCAAATAGGTGGGAACCAGAGCTAGCTCTTCTTAGGCCATGCAGAGTGACAGGCCCTTTGGCAGCATTTGTTGGAAATGTTCAAAGCTCTGCCAGTGAAATGTGGGTTAAAGATGCAGGAAGGCGCTGGGATCCCATCAGCGAAGCGTGGCACCGTAGTCAGCGCCACTGAGCTGATGGATGCACTAAATATGCCAGAAATTCAAGCTGAACAGCAACCATCACTTGCATCATCACATTATTTGACAAATAGAATCTTCCAGCCAGGACTGATTTTTTAAAAATAAATAACTTGAAAATCATTTGGGAAACTATAGTCAATGAATGCTGGAAATGTGGCTCTGATACACTGGAATGTGCTCTTCTCTTCCAAGAAGATGCTGCGGGTGGAAGAAAAGGGGGAACAGTAGGTGATATGTGAACTTTATAGCAAACGTGGTTCCCTCCTCTTCTCTGTGGGATTGTCACATGGTTGCTGTCATAATAGCTTGTCTGCTCCACTCAGGGTTTCCTTGGTCTTGTTGACGCACTTGTGCAATACTTTTCAGAAAGAAAACAATCCTTCCTTAAACTTTCCTGGCACTTGGTTTGTAAGAACAGATGAACTGCCCTTCCAGAACAGACTAATGGTCCATCTAGTCTGGTATCTTGCCTCCAATATTGGCTGGGGTAGGATGGCACATGCCTTGCTGTGCACTCTTAGAGCACCTTGAAAAAATTCTTCCTGACCCTAGCTGGAGGTCAGTTGATGCCCTGAAGCATGAAGGTTGAGAATCCTGGTGGTGGTTATCTCTGTTACTGTAATGTCAGATGCTGTAGGAAGAAACATAACAGTTCATTGTACTTCATCCGGCCTCTTCTCAGATGTCCTATTTAGCTGGTTCCAGGAACCAAAGAGCCACTTGCTGCATATTTAATCATTAGAGGAAGAAGAACAGAGTTGTATTTTATGTGCTATGCAGCCTCTCTGAAGAGTGTTACCTTCCTGGCAAAGTCATAGGGAAATTGATATTTCACTGCATGTGCACGTCTGCACATTTATACAGCAGCATGAATGAAGGAACCGATGGGCATGGCTCCCAGCTGTGTGTATAACGGAGGGCTCATTAACCAAATGTTGCTAGAGTGGTCAAAAGCTATAAACCCAGGAAACCCTTGAATAAGCAAAGTTAAAGAACCTGCCTTTTTGGGTAGCATCTGCACTCACTCATCAATTCTGAAGCTCATCCCAGAAACTACCTCCCTTCCAAGACCACATACACCACTCTCATCCCAAAGAAGGTACCCTGGGACTCCAGCCATAAACATAAGCCACCAGTGCTTAGATGTGCTCCTCTTCTTTCATATGACAACTTGAAAAGCAACACAAAAGTTGATGTCCAAGTTTGTCATCCACTCTGTGGCTTCCAGTGACATGGAATGACTCAAGGCTGTCCCTCTGGGGAAATTTTTGTAGAGAAGTGCGGTTCACTAGGTGTTCCATGGTTTGGATGCCTTCTCCACATTAGCATATAGGGCTATCCTTCATTTTCCGTTCATGTACTAGGTAATTACAATGCCCACATGAGGTTCTGATATGCTCGCACTGATCCATATCTTACATGGCATGGTGAAGCAAGGTGTTTGGTCTGTAGGATCCATAATCAGGTCTTGATTGTTGACCCTGCTATTTTCACAGCCTTTGCTACTTGTCTTTTGGTTGCAGTCCTGGAGTTTTAAGAGCTTTGGCCACTAACTGGAAAGGGTTTCTTGAGTTAAGTTGACATCTGGGAGATCTTTATAGATGGGCAAGTCTGGGTTCATTATTGTATGGTCATATTCTTGTATTATTATTATGCTTTTCGAAGGGATGGTGGTAAGATATGTATGAGGTCAGAAAGCTAGACTTGCTGTTGACTTCAGCACTCCTGTGACAATTCTCATAATAGTGTTCAATTGCATAGTGACAAGTTTTTTATGTATGCTACAAACCCATACCGGCACACAGTATTCAGCTGCTGAGAAGACAAGAATATGGCTGTGTGATAACAAACCCAGACTTTCCCGTCTACAAAGATCTCCAACGTCCCCCTCTCTCCCGCCTCAAGATGCCACCTTAAGTTTAGGCACATTGATAGTAGGTGAGGCTACAATCCAGAACCACTCTAAACTATACCTGGAAGTCTGCGTGCCTTAGTTTGATGCCACAGAAAGCAACATTCAGGCACTTCTTTGCATGTTAGTTGCTCAGATGGAACTTGGAGACAGCTGTTCTTTGAAGAGACGTGTTCAGATTGCTACATAAAAAATGAATTCCAAATGGATAACAATCACTAACAACACAGATCACCCAGTGATGTAACTAGTCCTAAGCGTCCCAGAAAAATGTAGCCACCCTTTGCAGTCTGATTCTATCTGCATCAACTCAAAACCATGTACAGAACAATGTCATTTATGGGTGAGGTTGTCCCTTGCTGGGGCAGAAGCTTAGGATATTGTAGCTGCCCCATTAGGGTGCTGGAATTTCACCCTCTATTCAGAGTCTCCTCCTAATCCCCCTCCCTGCTCCTTGCAGCATAGTCCACTAGAGGATGAGGTACTTTATGGCAGAAGTTCACCTCCTTCCCTGGGCCAACAACAGCTTCATTCCCATGAAGCAACCCAGCCCTCTGTTCAAGGACAGAAGACCCCATTGGTTGCTCCCTTACCTTGCTCAGTGATATCTGGAGCTCTCTATTGAGCCATCAAGGCAAGCTTCATTACTGAAAGGTTGGAGACAGTTCTACCTTGCCAAACTCTCTTAGGTGGAATATGAGGAACGTTTAGTCTGTGCTCACCTATGGGGGAGACTATTTTAAAGACTAGGATCAGACTGGGACAGCAATGTGCCAGGAGTGAGTGCAGTCATAACACCAAGGAGGTGAACCTACAAAAGGCCTTTGCTGTGACAGCTTTGCTGCTGTGAAGTGTTAGAAGCTGCTGTTCAAAGATTCCCCCCCCCCTCTTTTTTACTATCTGCCCTTTCTTCCCTCTCTCTTTCTCTTTTTCTGTATCTTGCACGTACATGTACGCATACAGTCAGAAATCCTTCCAGTTTGGTTAGTGTGGGATGAATGAACATGTGTTTTAAACATTCCCCGACAGAACATTTCTGGGGCAAAAGAGTGATAAAAATCAAATCAAGTGGAGACCAGGAATTTAATTTTTCCTATCAAGGCCAATCTGTGATGCTTTATCTCTTGATAAAAATTGATATTTTATCCCTCTGATAATGGGAGACCGATTGCACTGCTGCCTCATAAGTTTTTGTTTGTTAAAACTCATCCCCTCAGGAGGATCTCAAATCAGAGGCAGAGATGGTGCTGTGCCTCTTTTAAAGATGCCGCATATGTTTAAGAATGAGCATTATTTATACTGTAGGTGGGATTCAGCAGGAAATGGGCCTCCATTCCATAGAGACAGTATCTGTGACCAGAGTGCACCTCCGGCTTCAGAGCCATCCCTGCAGATAACGAATTGAACTCTTCTCCCCTACAAATGGTTGGTTGTTTCCCTGGGTATCGTGTCTTCCTGCTGCATCTGATGCTTCTTATTCCCAGCTCTGACTGGAACACTACCCCATGCTCCATTCTTCATGTCACCCCTGGAAAGTAGAAGCTAGAGATCTAATCTGGTGGGATCCAACTTGATTTTAACCTGCTGTTACAGAATGATCGGGCCAACTCCTGAGGTCATGTTTTTCCTCATTCTTCACTTGTCCAGGACTTCAGGAATAGGTCCATAGAAATTAGTGAAGGAAACGTCTGTCAAGTCACCTCCTCTCGCCACTGGGCAGCGTAGGAGTGTTCTGTACAAAATAGCTTCTAGTGTTTGGGCAATCTAGATGTACATGAGCTTCTACCACTCCCTAGCGGAGTCTCTTCTTCAGCCTAACAGATCTCACTGCTATTCAGCCTTAAATATTCCTTTGCTAAGTTTCATCCCATTAACCCCGATTTCACCCCTGTGTAGCACTCTAAGCAATTCTTCTTCCTCCTTGCTGTTATGCTCAGAGAGCAGGCAGTGTCAGCACAGGAGACTGGGGAGGAACTGTGTTTTTCAGAGGGAGAAAAGCCCCAGGCACCAGTCAGAGCATTGCACACAGTATGAACAGCAATTTGCAATTCCCAGTGAATACCCTGGGGGACCCTATCTGCATTGACCCCATCTGCAGTCTCTCCCATTGGGCCACATGTTACCTTTTATACATGGAAAGTCAGTGGGGTTGGTAGCTGTAGACTGAGGGGAGTATATGGCCCTGAGTTCAGAGAAAGTCCTTGGGGCAAATTCACTGCTGGCATAAGCACGCACAACTCCATGGAAGTACATTGTAATAGGCCAAAGGCGCGTTTCGTCTCTTGCATGTGTGACTCACCAGAGAAATCACTGGAGGGTTGCCAAGCCTTTGCCCTTAGTTGGTTGAAGTCTGCACTGCAAATTAGGTAACTTATAGCTACCTCTGTGTATGAACCGTGAGTATGCAGCATGAAATGTTGGTGCAATAGGTTACAATATTACCATTTTGGAGTTGGAGACTTATTAACGTTCTGTCCCTCTCAAGTTCACTTTTTATAAAGTATCATATGTCACCCCGAACCCATTACACTGTCATATAAATTATCAGAGTTTCCTTTCCCCATCATTATAGATTGCCATGGGAGAATGTTTTATGACAAAGGAAACTTTCTCAGCCTTTTTCTCCTGCCTGATTCATTTCAGGTGAAATCTGCCCACGGATTTAGCAATTCTCTTCGGACCTCTGCCCCGGGCTTAACACACCAGCTACCCAGGCCTGGGAGACACGTGAGAGAGCTCGGGGGAGTTGTGGTCCCACAGCCCAGGGTTAGCATTCAGACTAGTCCCATCTGTGGGATACACTTTGGCTGTGCTCTTGCTTAAATGCCCCCTGCTCTTCCTGGCTCCCACTAACTGCAATTCTTAGTTGCTCTTACACCTGTGTGTCCGGTACCATCACAGCAGGACTCATTCACAAATGTACCCCTCCAGGAACTAGGGTTGCCACTTGTCCAGGTTTTTGCAAGATCATCCCTGTATTGAGGTAGCTGTCCCGGGAAATCTGTAAAGGTAGAATCATAGAATATCAGGGCTGGAAGGGACCTCAGGAGGTCATCTAGTCCAACCCCCTGCTCAAAGCAGGACCAATTCCCAGACAGATTTTTGCCCCAAATTGCCCCCTCAAGGATTGAACTCACAACCCTGGGTTTAGCAGGCCAATGCTCAAAGCACTGAGCTATCCCTCACTCCATACACAATGCCAGCTGTCCAGTTTATGGTATCGGGATCATCCCAGATGTCTTGGTTTTTTTGTACCTAAGAGGTGGCAATCCTACAAAGCAATAGCACTTTCATCCCCCTTCTACCTGCCATGCTTCAGATAGATTGCCTCAATACAACAAGGCAATCTGTGTTGCTCTCATCCCAAGGCCTGACTTTCAAAACAGACAGAATGAAAATTGGTGATTTGCAGTACAAAATACTTGAGAACATCTCAAATTGCCTACTGTCTTTAGAACAAATTCAGGCTATGGTGTGTGTCGAATGTGAGCTGTGAATGATAGATACTCATATTCCTTTAACCCTAATCCAGTGCCAGCTACATCAGCCAACTAGATAATCTGTTGGAAGGGCAATCTGTGAGATCAGTGTTAGTGCTAACAGCAGCATGGACACTGTGGGAAGGAGGAAAAGGGGATGCTGTGGCAAGCCATCCTCCATGCTCTGTAGGCAAGGTGCCATGTCCCTGGAGAAATAATGCATGGCAACTTCTTCCCATGGCTTTCAAATGCCTCAAAATAGATCTAAAACCATATTTGACAGCTCCCCGAGTGTAAAGACCAGCAGTGGCACCGTGTCAAGCTGCACCCAGCCTGAGCAGCGTGTGCCTGTGTTCTGACTGGCCAATCATCTCTGAACATCTTGGATTCAAAGGTGAATGAATTCAAATGACACACGTACAAAAGGAGGTTGCCAAGCAACCTGGAGCCTGAAACACCCCACCAGGGTATGAAAGTAGAGAACAGGCGGTTCATGGCCGAGACAATTTACACTTGTAATGTTCCATTTTTGCCATTTGGAACAATAATAATACATGTATTATGTACTTTTAAAAAAACCCATGTCCTGAATAATGCAGGGATGGAACAGATGGAGTGGGAAGGAGCTTACCAGGTCTTGCGGCAACTGAAAGAGACTGACAACTCTGTATCAATGTCTCACGTCTCCTGTGATATCTGTAATCAGTGGCCTCACGGCCAGCTGCTTTTATATATTCATCCCATACAGTGTTCTTGGAGCCTTGTTGTGTTTGCCTCACACCATATAATCTCTGCTCTCTGGCTTAGTGTAGCTGTCAGGCTTTGGGGTGCTGAATGGCTGTGTATTAACAGTGTTGCACAAGATAAAGCCCTATCATGCTTAGGGGCAGGCATGAAAGAAAAACTTGGGTTGTCCAGCCCTGAACTTCCAAGGAGAGTGAGTGTGTGTTGTTGTCAGATGCTACAGGTGTGGTGCTCTGCTTTCTCCTATGTTGATATCACTCGGCTGCGTGCGTGTTCCCTCTGTGTGCTGCCCCAGCTCTGCGCAGACAGCTGACACAGCAGACCCGAAGAGAACCCCCAATAACCACAGAGTCTAGTAAGATGCAAAGTCACGTCGACTAGGTTTATTGCGACCTTGGACACAATTGCAGTTCCCCGTAGATTACTTAGTCTACCGGGCATACTACTAATAGATGCCTCTTGGCAATGGACCCGGCTCAGTGGCGGGACTTTCCACTGCCCCCGTGGCTGGACAAAGACACCACCCCAGGGATACGTTCTTATACACAGGTACAAACAAGTTACACATCACTCCTGACGTATTGAGGTGCAACCCCTTTACGTAGCAAGGTGCCGCCTCTCACCTTGTACAGATTGGTTCGATCAAAACAACGCTATCCATCATTTCACCCTTTTGCTCCTGTCATTGGGATGGGTCAGCCTGTTCTATGTTATCTGTGGAATGTTCCAGTATAGTGTGTTTTCTGATATCTGGTGTCCAGTACCTTTTAGGTATGTCTCTTTTTGCAGCATCAGCCCTTTCCTTGCCAGCTTCTGTGAGCAGGGCCTGCCTCTGGCTCACAGCTTAACTTTGCTTTATGTTAGCAAAGTCTTGACCATTACTTTAGTTCAGGCCTTAGGCCTCATACCAGGCCTCTGATACCAAGGTTTATATCTCAGGGCCTCCTCTTACTACATTCCCCCACTTTTTGTCTTTTTACGGGGAGGATGTTTACCTATCGTCCCGGAAAAGCATAATGCATGGACTGAAGATAACCCAGTGGGCTAAACACTGTTTGTGGTTATCTTCTTTTACCATCCATACACTCATGCCCCATCTGTCTTTTTAGTCTGCACATTCCCTCGTGCGACTGTTAGGCAGATTTTATTATCCAATTATGTTAGGCCCCTTTATGGTGGGCCTGGGAATGTTAGGCCCGGGACCATGACTGAGGAATGTAGTATTATGATTGAGCCTTAGAGGCACTCCCAAATAATTAATATATATAAATTATATGGATATGGCATATATATCTGTAGTGTGTATGGGCATATATGTATAGTATGTATGTGTACATATGATACCACCTTATATTCAAGCATAACCATGTTTTTCCAGTCTGGTGTTGTACTCTGGCCCTTTTACTTTGGTGACACAGATAGAAACACACTCCTATTAGGGCAATTCCAGTTATTACCTGTCTCATCATGAGTAGTAGGCTGAGTGTTTTGAAATATTAGGATAGGGATTGTGATAGTGTGTCCCATAGTGCTATGTATATAAGAAGTAAAACAGAAATTTGGAGTAGTGACACTACCACTGAGGCCTTTATATATAAATATATTGTAATTAGTTACTACACAGTACTGTCCATTCATGTTATAGGTTACCCTTATGGCTGGTTGTCACCCTCTGGTAAGCTTCACTGCGCAGGAAATAGAAGTGGCTAGCTTCTCTGTTCCACTGGTTGCACGGCTCTGCGATACACCAGTAGTTGACATAGATCCAGTTGTTTCTTATGGATGCTGTCTTCCAGATAACCTACCGAATGGACAGTAACCAATTTATCAAATATTGCTGTGTCAGGATTTAGTATTGGTACCCAGACACTGAACAAGATTGTTTTGAATAACGTGTGCCTTAGTTAGGATGCAGTGTCACTGACCCAAATTATGACTGGTACTAACAGGCAATGTGTTTACCCAATTTGTAGTTACTATGTAACTTTTTGTTTGTTTACCACTTTTTTTCTTGCCTTCAGGTTGTTTGCTGCCATTTGTTTGTTAATTTTTACCTATGTGTTGGTTAAACAGTTTAGCAAGGTTATGCACATTGTAAATGTTGTACAGCAATAATACAATACAGCAATAAGACAACAGTACAACAATAATATAGTAGTACAACAATAATACAGTTGTTTTTACATAGTAACCAAGTTGAAATTAAATGATGGCTTATCCTGGTCCAGCTAGTGTTTTTTAGCTGATTGTTAACTTAATTGTCCATATATGGTAGATAGAGGTGTATTTAACCAGTCTCTTATTTATAAAGCACTTCATTTTTCTTTTCTTGATGCTTGGGGGTTTCTTCGCTATATACTGATATTTTCTGGTGTCTTCAGGGTGTGATATTTTCTGGTGTCTTTGGTCTGTGGGATGCAACTTAAACATCTAGTTAGTTAACATAATAAAGGGTTTTTGTTTGTTTGTTTTTTGTTTTTGTTTTCAGTAACCCAAACTTAATACACAGTTTAACTTAGTTTGTTTACCATGTAATAAGAACAATGTAATAGGGACCAAGCCTTTTATAACACAAGCTATACTTTTGCAATTGTTGTATAGACATTCATTTTCATTTGAAGTGCATTACTAATATTTTTATACGAAATGTAATGCTTAATGGCTAAAATAAATGCTTACAATCTTCCATGAGAAGGTGTATTGCTTTCCCTTGCTGAACAATTTGTTTCAGCAAAGGAGTTAACAGAATTTTTACCAAGCTTTTTAGAGTTAATTTGCTTGTGATATCAATTTCACTCTTGTTAACTGTTTAGAACAGGGGTCGGCAACGTTCGGCACGCGGCTCGCCAGGGTAAGCACACTGGTGGGCCGGGCCAGTTTTATTTACCTGCTGACGCGGCAGGTTCAGCCGATCGCGGCCCCCACTGGCCGTGGTTCGCCGTCCCGGGCCAATGGGGGCGGCGAGAAGCGGCGCGGGTGAGCGATGTGCTGGCCGCGGCTTCTCGCCGCCCCCATTGGCCCAGGACGGCGGACCGCGGCCAGTGGGGGCCGCGATCGGCTGAACCTGCCGCGTCAGCAGGTAAATAAAACTGGCCCGGCCCGCCAGGGTGCTTACCCTGGCGAGCCGCGTGCCGAACGTTGCCGAACCCTGGTTTAGAAGCACAACTTTAACAACCACTGCTTCCCATTAACATAACAAAAGAAAAGCATAAAAAATTAAACCAACTATAAAATTAAACCAAAATAAATTATAAATACAGTACTTTGAGGGTATTTGAGGGTATACTTTCATGATGCTTTGTTATGTTTGGGAGCCAAAGGTGGAAACCTGTTTAAATTGTTTGGTTAGCTTTATGCATAAATTGTTATTTTAAAACATTTTGGTTATGATATTCTTATAACTATATTTAAAAGTGCAAACAAGTTTATAAAAAGCCCAAACAAGAAATTAACATTTTGTTAATATGACTTTTACCTTAATGTTGAGGTTTCCCCTTACATTTTTTCTTTGAATAACAAATAAAAAAAAAACCTTACAAAACAAAACAAAACTGTGATTGATAAGAGAATATTTTTTGTTTGCAATTGCATTATTTGTTGAGGCAGAAATATATGTACATATATTTGTAACTGAAACCTTTTTGAACTTTGCACAAAAATTGGTGTTAATAATACTATGATTATACCCCAACCATGATCTTAAAATAGTGTGGTACCACATATACATAAATTTTTAAAAGGGTATAAAATTGACTTTTGTTGCAACAAAATAAAAATAATAAAAAATAGTCATGTGACACACACAACATACAACACACATGACATACAGGACAAACTTACAATTAACAACAAATGGCGCCAGAATTCTATTTATAACTATACAAAGTAAGGCAAACAAAAATAAAAAGGGTTATATTTAAATAAACAAATTATTACCTTATTTAAAACTTGTTACATAAATTGTTAAAAATATATTAATATTTGCCAAATGTATTGTATTAATTTGGTAACAAGGAATTTTGCATTACTTTATATTTAACATTATTTTAAAACTCTGTTATATGGAAATAAGAAAAGCCCATGTTTCAAATATTAGTGAGTGGTTAGGATTAGAAGCAGAGTGTGCATTTCTGTTGCTTGGCAACCATATCTTCAAGAAAGTTAGGAATAATTCCAGCTGTTGCATTCCTGAAGGGTTAAAATACTTAATTTACTGGATTTGTTTAAAGTAAAGTTTTTACCTTGTTTTCTTTTTGTTTCTTGTTTTATTCTGTTTTCAATTGCTGTATCTTTTGGAGGTTTCTGTAAAAACTATAACTTTTAACTTTTAAAACAAAGAGAGAGAGCAGAATTGAGGAGAGGCTGGGGGAGAGGGGGGGGGGTGAAGAGCAACCTAGGAAGATAGCGAGACTTGAGCCGAGAGAGATTAACTCTATCAAGATATTTGAAAGTACAGGCAGCAGCAGCAAGATTAGCAAACTAAGAAAGCATATAAAGGACAAAACTTAACCAGTATGTAAAAATATTTGAGAAAGAAGGTTCTATTTTCAGATATGAGCGCGGAGTGTGGTTCCGTGGGTCAAAGCAGTTGGGAACCTGCACAGTTAGGAACCGCGCTCCTGGTTTTTATCCTGGCTTTGAGAGGAGAATGGGGGTAGTTACCTGCTCTTGTAAAACCTGAATTTGTTCCCCCAATGTCTGTTGCTTTTGTGTGCATGCCAAATGGATGGCGGGAGTGCCCTTTTTTGCTGCAGTTAACTGGTTTTGGGCAACTCCATGTGTTAATGCATCAATTCTAGGTGTTAACCCACTTAATTTTGGTTTTTTACTTTGAAATTCTTTTTTATTCACTCCCCTGCGATCGAGTCGCAGCTCCTGTCTCCTAATGTGCTCTGTGAACTGTTCCATATTTTCCTTCATCTGATTTACCAATTCTGTGAAAGTATTATGTGCTACTCTTTCCTTCTGTGCACTTACTTGTCCCGTTCTGACAGGCACCAGTCTAGGTCTCAATTTAAGTTTAACTGGAACCTGGCTTTTATCATAAGGTGGTGGTTGCAATGCAGTGGACCCCGTTTCATCTTTTAATTTTACTAGGACCACCTTTTTCCACTTCTGTCCCCATTCTTCAGGCACAGGGTAGCTACCTGAAGCCTGCTGTTTACCACCAATATTTATAACAGGGGGCGGCACTTTTTGCTTCTGCAGGTTTTCTACAGCTGTTTCCAATTTTTTATTTTCCTGCTTCACTTGCTCGAGCATATCATGAGTTTGGACCGCCTGTTGCCCTGCTAACAGAGCTTGGGCTTTCCAGTGCTCGACTGCCTGGGTTACCTCTTCTACTTCTCCTGTTTTTTCTGTTACTTGTTTGGCCAGCATGCTGTGTGAGCCATCTCACTGCCATAGACATGAGTTGCAAAATTCTTGCTTTTTTACTTTTATTACTGTTTCTCAGAGCCTCAGTTTCTACCATCACTCTGCATATGCCAGTCCATGTTTCCCCACTCTCTTTTTTAAATTCATATGGATCCCCTTTACTGGCAATCCAGCGGGTCCAAGAGTTATCAAACTCCGTGGGGATCATAAGGGAGGGGATCAGGGGGTTCCCTAGTTCGAGGTTTGCTGCCATGTTAGATTGCGATTCTTACCACGGCAGGTTCGCTTACTCACCAGATCAGCGGTCGGGGTCACCAGTGTTGTCAGATGCTACCGGTGTGGTGCTCTGCTTTCTCCTATGTTGATATCACTCGGCTGCATGCGTGTGTTCCCTCTGTGTGCTGCCCCAGCTCTGCGCAGATAGCTGACACAGCAGACCCGAAGAGAACCCCCAATAACCACAGAGTCTAGTAAGATGCAAAGTCACGTCGACTAGGTTTATTGCGACCTTGGACACAATTGCAGTTCCCCGTAGATTACTTAGTCTACCGGGCATACTACTAATAGATGCCTCTTGGCAATGGACCCGGCTCAGTGGCGGGACTTTCCACTGCCCCCGTGGCCGGACAAAGACACCACCCCAGGGATACGTTCTTATACACAGGTACAAACAAGTTACACATCACTCCTGACGTATTGAGGTGCAACCCCTTTACGTAGCAAGGTGCCGCCTCTCACCTTGTACAGATTGGTTCGATCAAAACAACGCTATCCATCATTTTACCCTTTTGCCCCTGTCATTGGGATGGGTCGGCCTGTTCTATGTTATCTGTGGAATGTTCCAGTATAGTGTGTTTTCTGATATCTGGTGTCCAGTACCTTTTAGGTATGTCTCTTTTTGCAGCATCAGCCCTTTCCTTGCCAGCTTCTGTGAGCAGGGCCTGCCTCTGGCTCACAGCTTAACTTTGCTTTATGTTAGCAAAGTCTTGACCATTACTTTAGTTCAGGCCTTAGGCCTCATACCAGTCCTCTGATACCAAGGTTTATATCTCAGGGCCTCCTCTTACTACATGTGTGTGTGTGTGTGTGTGTGTGTGTGTGTGTGTGTGTGTTAGCAGATGGAGAGACTCCAAACCCATATAGTCTGAACTCAACGGGCTTTGGATATGTAACCTCTATAGGCTCCCTTGAAAATCCCAGTCCTATATTGTGTCGATACCGCTTATCTTTACAGTGGGCAGAGTCAGATCCAAAGAACCCTGGGATTTGAGGAGCTCAGAATCTCCACCTGGATCAGGCCCATCTGGAACTGTGCTGCTCCCCATCACGTGTTCTTTATTCTGAGGGACAATGGGATTTTGTTGGTCCCTCACGTTTCTCTCTGCCTCTGTTGCTGGCTCCCCCATTTGCTGTCATAATCTTCAGCAACATCCGAATTGCCTTTGCATCAAGCCTTGATGATGTCGTAGCCAGAGGAGTCTGACAACAGGTATAAGATTAAGCAGCAGGTGCAGGCAAGCTGTACGGAAGACACACAGCCCCTGTTTTCATGCAAATACCCAGAGTCATAACGAATGAAGGGAAGAGAAAGAGAGATGGGGACTGTGTGATATGTTAGCAGAATTCTTACTTCAAAGGCCATTTTTCAAAGTTTCCCAGGAGGTGTTGGTGTCTCTTTAATCCTTCACCTCAGGATTCTTGGCATCTGTTGGCACTGTGTTATATTCTGGGCATGTTGAAATGTAACACGGTGTAACAAGACATGATCAGTTGGATGAGGCTTTATGTAGCATGAAAAGGTTTCTGTGCTTTCTCTTTTTATTATTTACATTCCCAGAGAAGGTTATATGCCATGTGGGCTTTGCAAAGATAAATGGCTAACCCGTGCTTTCTGGCAGCTTCCCCAGAATTCAGCAAGGATTCTATCTGAGAACTGGTCTAATACTTTTTATATCTGGTCTCAAATTTTAGCCTTGAAGGACCCATGTGAGAAAGAGATCCCGAGTGACTGTGCATGTCATGAAACCACGTGCAACTGGGCACCACTGACAATTAGGAGACACTCCAGACTGGAACAGCAGAAAGAGAGGCAGGACAGGTGTCAAGTGCACTGGCCTTGCTGTGTGTGTAGCCCAGCAGTGGCATAGCAAGGGATGAATTGAGTCAGGAATGTGGTGCTTCAGCAGAACTCTGTATGGAGCCAGCACTGCAATAGCAGGGGGAGTTGGAGGTCAGGACTGAGCTGCATCTGTTGATTTGTGTCCAAGAAACTCACACCGTGCCTGTCTATGCTTAGCATGATTGGCCAGAGCCGCTGTCCAGCACTTTCATGAGCAATAACATTCATCACCTTTACTGAAGCAATATTAATGCAGATAAGTGTCTGAGTGGCTTAAAGTACGAGATCAGCTCACTCCTAGGCTCCTGCTTACCACAGAACTAAATCTATGTTTCTGGAATATTTCAGTGGAAGGGAGTTTTATGGCTGTGTCATCAGCTCTTTGTTCTATTTACTGCGTGTCATTAGTCTTCCTGCAGGGTGCAATCCAGGGAAGCACCGCAATCCTGCATGGGATTTATCAGTGACTGCTCATAGGGAGGGAGCATGTGCTAACAAGGTCTCCAGTAGCATGCAGCGCACTGGCTGGCATGCACCTGTATTGCAACTCTCCTGTGGATGGAATGTCAGAGCTGCTCACGTGTAAGGAACTCGCTCTGTAGGGTCTGCGTGTTTTGAAAGGAGGCTTCAGTTGATGTACCAGAGGCCTCTCTATTTGGGTCATGTGTTCCAAGGGTCATGTGTTCCATCCCAGCCATACCATATATCTACTGTTAGCTGATAAATTTCAATAGCATTCACGTGTGAAGCCAGGAGAAGAACCCCCCGTGAATTTGCTAGAACCCCTGGGCCCAATCTTGCCAGGTGCTGAATGCTCTCAACAACCCATTGTCTTCAGTGAGGGATGCGGTCACTCAGCACCTTGCAGAAGTCCTCGGAGGGTGCAGAACCCAGGCAAGTGAAAAAACTCAAATAACCTCCACTGGGTCTCTGGAAATAAGTTCTGGACACGCTCCAGCCTCTTTTGTAGCATATGGTCCAGCTGAGACAAGGGGTCTCGGGTCGCCCTGTGAGGTGAGCAGGATTCAGGCCTCTTACATCACTGGCAAAATTATGGCAAAACCTTCCCGGGCTTTTGTGGATAGCATGCTGACCCTGCTCTTGGTTTTCCTTTTGGCTGATGGCAGAAATACATATGCTGGAACGAGGCCTCTCAATTAACATGCTGCACTTGCTCCCACGCAGAGAAGAGATAAGAGTTGTTAAAGCTGTAGTCATCAATTGCAAAAGAGAACACATTTTATTTTGCTTTGTGCTATTTACAGCTGTTGTCCATTCAGAGTTCTCAGGAGCCCCATTCCCCGCTACAACTGCACAGCCCCATAAGTTTAACTCAGCAGTGAGACTGAAAAACCGCACTAAATCATGGTGATGGGGGAGAGAAGAAAATGTCTGGAAATGGGAAAATGTAGCTGATGTCTTTGCAAAGGCTGAAGTTTTTGCTTGTTGCTACTTTAAAGTGCTACAGCCAGACGGCATAGAGGCTGTAACGGACTAGAAGCCGCACCCTCTGAGACTGGCAAAATGCTGCTAGTGGCTTTGCAAAGGCCAGGGTGATCCTTTCGTGCAGTTTTTAAATGCTCAAGGCATTTTCTGTATTTTGATCAGTGTAACCCACAGCAAGTCATAGTATGCGAACAATGTGGAACTAATATAAGGCTGTTGGGAAATTGAGTTCTAGTTCACGTTGCTTTACTGGACTCATGATACGGCAGCTCTGTGTGAGTTCTCAGATCACAGGTACAGCTTACATTGTTTTATACCCGCTTTCTCGTTGGCAGGAGGAGAGGGGGCTGGGGAGGAAAGAGGGAGAAAGAAAGAAAGAAAGACAGGGAAATTAACTCTAGATCTGACTCTGTAGCCCAGACACTTACAATGAGGAATAACTAAAGAACTGCATATGCAGTTGTCAAGAAGAATCATGGTCTATGGGTTGATACAAATGAGTAGGAAATGAGAAACCTGAATTCTGTTCCCATCTCTGCCACAGTCTTGTTTTGTCAGGCAAGTTACTAGCCCTCTCTTTACTATACCTGTTTTTTTTGAACATGGACATTATGAGGATTAATCCATTAATGTTTGTAAAGTGGTTAGAAATCCACGGGTGACGTTGGGATCCTCAGGAGGCGCTATAGGAGGGCGAAGTATTATCGTTTGTTAACTCGGTATTTATTTACAATATTATTGCTTACGCAGTAAAGTGCAGCTGATTCCTTTTGCGGGGGCCACAGTTTCTGCTTGATACTGCCCCAAAGGCTTGTCAAGCAGGGTCCCCTTGAGCAATATAGGTACAGCAAAATAATGTTACATATTTCAGAAATGATCTGATAGAACTGGACAAAATCATCTTGGCATTGGTGTGACACTAACAAAGGCTGGTTTGCACAAAACCAAGATACACAAAGTTGTGCTCAACATTGTGAATACTCACAACAATATTATTTTTAAGCAAAATAATTCTTCTTCTTTCACTTTTGTCCCCAGTTCTTGCCCACATCCCCCCTCCTGTGCTCTTCTCCTCCATCCCAACACCGATCATCCCCATTCCCAGATCCTGCCCCTCCCTCCATGGAGCATGCTTAGTGAAGATGGAATGTGCAAACTGAGATTTTTCAGAGGTTTATAACTTGGCCAAGTTTAGACATTTTTTCACAGGAACAGCAAAAGACACATCCCTGATATCATGGTGACTCCCTCTAACTCCTGTCAAGTTTCAACTCCCTTCACTAAAGCATGAAGGTGCTAGCGTTTCTCAATGCAATAGTTGTAAGATTTTTTTTTAACATGGGCAAAACAACATTTTTAGCTGAAATTTCCCAAAATATTTCAGCTTTAGGCAGACACCTGGCACTGAAAATTTCAACCCCACTAATTAATTTGGCAAAGTTATAAGTAACTGAAAACAGTGTCTTATAATTGAATGTGTCAGGCAATAGTAACTATACGTGTCATTAGTTGCACCACCTATATTTACTTAAATCAGGGAAATAATCTCTCTCTTACTTTAAGTGAGTATGTAGTGATGGTTGACCTCAGAGACTGTCCTCTTTGCAGCCTGCCTAGATAAAAGCTATATCTCTGTTCTTCCTTTATTTTGTGCAAAGTCACTTGCACAGTTTTAACACCAGTGGGTTTGATTCCCCCAGCAGTGCTAATACTTTGCATCTCAGGCCAAAACCCTAAGGGCAGGTAGATGCTTAGGGGCTTGGAATGTTATCAGCTGCTCAAGGAGAAACACAAGGTGAAGTTGGCCCTTAGCAAATGAAATCCTGTTCTGTCACCTTTAAGCATCAGTGCAATTTGTCATTAACGTACAGGGTCAAACTTTCATAAGTTTGAAATCTGAAGCTGCAGTTTCATGCAGAAAACCCTATAGCTGTGCATACAGTTGTCTATGCAGGCAAATTCAGGAATGGTGGGGTTCTAGGTGCAAAATCATGTGTGCAAATTTGAAAGCCAGTATGAAAATATGGCCTTTAGAATTAGGAAATGTCAAAACCAAGGGAACGCTGCCTGTCTGTTGGCTTATTGTCATATTATTCTCTCCAGGGATTAAAAGGCAAAATGCCACCCACAAAGATAAAATACAAAACAACGTCCTGTCTGCGTTTTATTTTCTGTTTTATAGGCAATCGTCCCTATGTGGTGCTCATGGCGCGTGTTCACCCTGGGGAGAGCAATGCCAGCTGGGTAATGAAGGGGACCGTGGAGTTCCTCGTGAGCGGTGACCCCATTGCTGAGCTCCTGAGGAAATGTTTCATTTTCAAAATCATCCCCATGCTCAATCCAGATGGAGTCATCAATGGCAAGTAAGTTGTGACAACCTTTGTTTACCCTGGGGCTATCTGAGAAGCCTTCCCTGGACCTATATAGGAAACTTTACCTCAGTCTGGGCAGCAAGCCTTATCTCTGGGAGCTGTTGGTCAGGAGAACATCCTTCCTATGGATCCTGGCATTCCTGTGTTAGTCACATATAGCCACATAATAGTCACTTGTTTGGTGTCTGATTTCACAACTGTGAACTGTGAGTAGCAATAATAGCCCTCAGCTGCCAGGGCAGAGCTCTGCCACAACCACGTGGCCTAACTTGGCTCTAGCTGGCTAAACAGAAATCCATCTGTCCCTGCTAAATCATTCAGTGCAGACGTCACCTGCAAGACAGCAATGCTTGGGAATAACTTGCTTTAATTGATGTTTTGCATAGCCTGAGACGGGGGAAGAGGATTACGGATCTATTTTACCTTTGTGTTTTCATTTAAATACTTCCACCCAGTGATGCTCCCTTCATCTCCCCACTCACATTTCATGGATTTTGAGTCCTCCTGGGCCTAGGGAATGCTGATCTGCTCTGGATTCCCTTGGGGGATGTCTGCACAGCAAAAGCGGTGCGTGGGCTCACCTACCTGAGCTAGCCTGGGTAACAATAGAAGTGAAGACAGTGTCGGGAGGACTTCAGAGTGGACAGTGAGCTGAGTACGTACCCTGGGTGTCTGCTGGGCTTGTATTACCTGTGCTGCAGTGCCCACGCTGCATTGTCTTCGCTGCTATTACCCTTGCTAGCTGGATTCAAGGGAGCTCAGGTAGGCTAGTTGTACACGGCTTTTACTGGGCAGACATACTCCTGGAGTCTTCTTTGCATGCCCCCTCCTTTTCCACCCCAACACATGCATACATGGTCACTCACTCCCTCACTCTCTTGACTGAATTGAAGAAAGCACTATCCTGCTTCTGACATAGAAACCTGAAATACAAGGTAGCCAGTGAGTTGGAGAGAGACCCTATTTTAGAACTGGGCTAGATGAGATGGGCTTGTGGGATATTTGGGGAAACCCCAAATGCTTCTGAACATGGAGTTTACCCACTTGCAATGGATATTTGGTAGTGGCACTATAATATATTCACTGTCTTCTTTTAGGGTGATCATGTCTCCCCCTGGTGACAGGCCTCAGCAATTATAACTACCTGCTGATTACAGCTAGAAGAGTTACTCCTTTTGGTCAGGTGTAGGGACTTCCATTTTTGGTGCTGAAGGTGTTAAGTTTTTGATCCTCACTGGTGACCATGGTTCATGCGTGTGCATGGCCACAGTTTGTTATAATAGGCTAATCTCAAAAGTCTGGGAAATTGGTTCAGACAAGCACTCAAAAGTCTGTCTGCTCCTTCAGACTACTTGAGTGTGTAAAACTGTGTTGGGATCTTCTGGGAACACCCTTCCCTGTGGCATGTGGACCCTTCTGATTTTGGTACAGGCTGGATGGGACCCACGGGTGCAGAGACAGTAGCAGAAAATGAAAAACAATGAGAGAAACCGAACAGAACTTTATCAAACTTCCCAAATCAATTCATTCTGAGTTGGTGTAAAAGCTTCAGTGGGCAGGTGCTGGAGGTTGCTTTGATATTCCCCAGCCTGTCACAATGCTATGAACCATCATGTCATTCATGATATATCACTTCCAAGGAAGCTGGTACAACAGCAGCTCGGCAGCTCCATTTGATAGAAAAAGACATAACCCCTGAGTGTTCTAGGTCTCTGCAGGCATTGAATGCCCTAATCCTTCCAGGCAGCAAAGGCAAATGGAAGGTGGATGGGTTTTTTGTTCCCCCTGCCTCCCTTTCACTACTTAAAATCTCCAGCAGATGGAGGACTGGAGGGAACGACTGACCTTTCTTTCTCAAGCATTCAGAAGGTGACTCTTTAAGGGTGGAACCTCAGTGGGGAGGACAGAGCTCTGCATGGCACTTCAATGAAGTGCCACTTCTGTGCTCATGTCACCCAGGAGGAACTCCGCCTCACCAGGCGCAGAGGAGCTCAAACCTGACTCGGGTGACGGGAGCACCTCTTGCTTGAGAGATGAACCAGGAGATCCTGGTTCTATTCCTGGCTCTGCCATTGACTGCATGGCCCTGGGCCAGTCAAGGCTTGTCTAGATGACCAGTTAGTGCATGGCAAGTTGGGGTGCAAATCTATGGCACCGTAGCCTGCCACGCGCTAGAGGTTCCCTGCTGTGCTTTGATCTCCTCTACCTTGGAATGGGGGTAGATAAGTGCGCGTGCCCAGTAGGGAACTTCTAGTGTGCAGTAGCAGGTCCGCATGGCCGGTTAGTGCATGGCAGGCTAGTGTGCTGTAGATCTACACCCAGCTTGCTGTGCACTAACCGTTCATCTAGGCAAGCCCTCAGTTTGCCTTTTTGTGCCTCTGTTTTCCCAGCTGTAAAATGGGGATAAACATAGATGTTAGAGATGGAAAAGACCTATATCTAGTCCATCTCCCTGCAAATGCAGGATTGCTGCCCATGGTACATTTACGAGTGTTTTACCTGGTCTAGTTTCAAATGTTACATTGACTATTCCACAACCTAACACACAGTATAGCACGCACAGGACGGGTTTCTGATACTCAGTGTATATGTTTCCCATCTCTTAATTTAATCCCCCCATTCCTGGTGACACCCTTTATAATTATGTTGTGAGGCTTAATTAAAGTGTGTAACATACTTTGAGATCTTGAGGTGGAAGGCGATAGATAAGTGCCTAACTCTATCCATCCACCTGCTTTTGTAGCTTCCAATTTATTACACAGTGAGAAAATGGAGATGCCAGTGTTAGGGGGCAGGAAGACATCTCACTTGTGTATTAACATGGCTTCACCCTTCTGTGCCCCCTCTGCTCTGGTGAGATATCCCCCCTCCAGGCTCGCTCCTTTCTCATAATTCCATCAGAAATAATAGCTGGAGAGGCGAATGATCTCAAAACCTCCAGTTTTCACACCACTGAGATACTTCTGTATCGGCCTCCACTTGGGAGCCATAAACGAGTCGAGAGCCATGTACTGGGATTGTTATTAATTTGTATTACAGTCGTGCACAGAGGCTCTGACTGAATTCAGGGCCCGATGGTGTTAAGCCTTGCACATGTACACAGTCCGAAGTGGTATCTGCCCCAAACTGCTCACAGTTTAAATAGACAAGGCAGGCAAAGTGTAAGAGAAGAAACAAAGGTACAGCAGTAAAGTGACTTGCCCAGGGTCACACGGGTTAGTGGCAGAGGTGGGACTAGAACCCAGGCCTCCTGACTCCCAGTCCAGTGCCCGCTCCCTGGAAGTGGCACGGGCCGAGGGATGTACTGGCTGCCCTTCCCGCAGCCCCCATTGGCCTGGGACGGCGAACCGCGGCCAGTGGGAGCCGCGATCGGCCGAACCTGTGGATGCGTCAGGTAAAGAAACCGGCCCGGCCTGCCAGGGGCTTTCCCTGACGGGCCGCGTGCCAAAGGCTGCCGATCCCTGCCCTACTCCCTGCCTCTCCTGGGCCAGGATTCCCCCTCCCCCCACATCTCATTGCCTCCCCTCCCAGCCCCATGCCCAAAGAGTCAGGAGGAAATAATGCCCCCCTCTTCTGTTTCGGAAGGCTCTTAGAGGAGCCAGCCAGGGCAGTTTGATTGAGATGATTACCTTGAGCATCCCTGCCTGGCTGTGGCTTTTTAATGAGCAGAGTGATTGCAAATCTCTCCCCTTTGGAAGCACAGACTTCTATCAATCTCCCCCCCCCCCCACTCTGTGCCGTGGATTAATGCTGCTCTAGTCCCCCTATCTCAGCATCTTTCCTTATTTAAGAGAGGATTAATTTTTCTTTGTTGGCAGTGCTTTGAAGCTCCTCCTCCCCCTATCTTCCCTTGGTGCCAGAGCATGCATAATACTTCATCGCCAGTCATGGAGATGGATGCCAGTGCGTGGCATTTACAAAGGGCTCCTGCTAGCAGCCCTGTCACCCCCGTGGCTCCCCGCCATACCCAGCCCAACGGAAGAGCACTCTCATCCCAGCAGGGCACTTCATGATCACACTCCAGAAGCCTCGTGCAGTAACAAGACAAGCAGGGCCTCGCTGTTTGCTTTGGCTAATGTGATCTGAAAGTTACACGCGGCAAATATTCCTCTAACGCAGACATGAGTGCAGTAATGTGATTACACTCCAGCGGCACACGGCCGAGATGGGAAACATCTCTCCTCCCGCCCTGACCTCCCCAGCTCTTCATTTCTTTCAGTGCTTTTACAATCTGTCCCCATCCTTCAGCAATGGAAGGAATCACAGCTCTGGAACTGACCGTAAATGAAGTGTGTGTGTGTGTGGGGGTGCTTTTCATATAAAAACATAGCTCAACAACAGTCATCACAGCTGAACCTGGCTTTGTACAAACCCAAAAGAAACTGTGAGCATCACAGTGTGATTGTGGTTGTGTTTGACTGAATGCACTGGTCCTAGACCCTTTCCCAGAGAACAGCAGTCAGGCATGTAGCCAATCAAATGACAGACCTGATTAATGTTGTTATATACGTTAAGTAAAGTATTAGAGGCTCCATATCAGTGCCTCTCCTAGCTCTCGTCAAGAGGTGGGCATTATATATTTCCAAGGGCAGGGAGCAGTCTGAATGGCTTTTTAAAAGAACTATTTTAGCTAAAAATGAAACAAAGAAATAAAGAACCAATATAAAGACTCTTATTTGACAGAGAGCGAGAGCACAGTGTGTGAGACTCATTCTGCAATAGCAGCCATCTTGAACTGGTTAGCAGAGAGTGGTCTTGCACGCAGGCAGCGTACCCGCTTTATTGTAAAATCTGGGTCTGGAGACCTGGGTTTTATTCGTGGCTCTCCCACTGACTTGCTGTGTGACCGCTCTGTGCTTTAGCTTCCTCCCCCCTAAAATGGGGATAATTATGCTCTCTCACCTCTGGAAAGCATTTCAGATCTCTGGATGAAAATTGTGTAGATGCGCTTGGAGACTTGGTATATTCTCTCTTCAAAACTGCCTAACTTCCATGTTTTAAATAGTTCGCTGTGGTGTGACTTGTTCAAAGGCAACAAGCAACACTCCCACAGAAAACCAGGCAAGAACCATGCTAGATTTACAGTTATGTAACTTAAAATAGGCTGGCTGAAACTTTTCAAAATTGCTTAAAAAAACCCACTTTCATCTGTCACTTGAGCTGAAATCTGTGCTGTGGCCTCAAACTAGATTTATTACAGTCAGAGCTGTGCAATACACCCTGAATCAGGGTCTTCAAGGGAAATTGGAATAGACTTAATTATGGCAGCACAAATGGAGCCTTTCTGACCAAGAGATGCAGACAGTGGACTAGTACCTAGAATTCCATTTACACACACATTCACACATGCGTTTATGTGCAGTGGTAAAGCCACTCACAAGCTCCCTCCCATGGACACACATCCTGACATATAGTTGCACGCTATGTTGACATCCTTGTATGACCGTATGCAATCTTGCATCCATGCTTGTGATACTCCCATAAATAGCCCCCCCACACAACTCATGTACACTCGCACACACCTGCTTCCCTTACACACACTCACTTTCTCACTCACTCACAATCTTCACACACTCACACTCACAAAGAAGTAGTCAGCATTTTGTGTTCTTGTTGGGCTTCCCCAGACACTGCAGTTCTGGATAAATATTGCTATTTATTATACCTAAATTTAGGGTTATTAATTATATCAGTATAAACCTAATTTATATCACCATAAACAGCTATAATAAATGCTGCCAAATGCTAATACACAATGCTTGCGAACTGTGCCTATGCTTGATGGTTTTCTTCCTCCCCACTTCCCAGAAGCATTAAATTAAAAATGATTCAGCGTTGCAGGATCATAGATCAAGCTATGGGTGGGAGCTCTCAGGAAAATGCATTTGTTTTAAAAAATACTCCACACCAAACAGCCTGTGGATTCTTTGTGCCTCGTTTCCCCTTCCCATCTCTGCCACTCACAGAGCCCTGCCTGGGTGATGTGGCTAGTATTACCAGTGTGTGGCCAGTCCCTGCCAATCTCCAACATTGCCACCCTCTTCTTTCTTTTCCTTTCCTCCTTTTATACTACCCATCTCTGTTCTCTTCCACCTGCCCCTCTCTTTCCCAGTGTTCTCCTCTCCAGGGCTTGCATCGAAGAAGTACATGAGCACTTGGTTTTTCTGTGACATCGTCCATTTTAGGAACACAAACCATTATACAGGCGAGTTAGCCCTCCCAGCTGTGTGAGCCAGGAAGTGTTATCTCCCATTTTAATGGTAGCAAAACTGAGACATGGAGAAGTTAAGTGATTTCTTCCCAGGTCACAGAGTAAGTCAGTGGCAGAGGTAGGAATAGGGCCCAGGAGTCCGGATTTGCTCTTTTAGGTTTTAGCCACAGATCGTCCTTTCTCTGTTTTAAAAAACCCAAACAAACCGAACCATAAATGCTGATCTAGCATTTCACAGTCTATAGTTATAGGTTCAGTTGAGGTCTGCTTTAACTGAGGGTGTCATTATTGGTTGGGTCCTATTTTATTCAGGTGGCTTTCTCCATCCCAGCTGAGTTATGACTCTTCTCTCAATGTTTCACTGAAGCTAAAGTGGCAGGGTTTTAAATCCTTGGTAATCATAGAAAGGTAGAGAGGGAAAAGTCCTGTTAGGTCACATCCCAGGGCCAGTGCAGGACTGTTCCCTACTGCACATTTTCTGGGTCTCTAAATATCCCAAATGATGGGGTTTCTACCCTTCCTTTTAGAGCCTGCCCCTTGATTTCATAGCAGGGTGCTCAGAAAAGGATAACGGAAGCACATCTCCCCTTATTCCCCCCACACTGCTTCCTATCCTGGCAGGGGAATTGAAGAGGAATTTATTTCCCTTAATAAAAGATTGTGTGAGCAAATGGGTGACATGTGCTCTGCAAATATACTCTGAAGGCTCCCCGCAGTTGGTCCATCTATGGTACATGTGCGTGAGTGTCAGTGGGTGTGTGATGGAGTATGGGTTGGGGGAGCTGCTAGGTTTCTGTAGTGCTGGATCACAAGGGGCTGTTTAGAGCAATGTCATTAATTGGTACAGGGAGAGGGTTTCTCTTGTATCATGAAGAAGATCCCCAGGTAGGGGAAGAAGGAGGGAGCATACAACAGGATTATTTCCCCCCTGCACTTTGCCACTTACCAGATGACGCCATCCCCCAAACCATCCCAGGGAGCCAAGCATTTAAATTGGCACAGCCAAGGTTTTATGCTGTCCAAGCCAGCAAAAGTTGTGCTAAATGCCTTTGCAAGCCAAGGTGTATCAGATCCAAGAGAGAATTTTGCCATAGAGGAACTTGTATAGATGATGATACAGATATGCTGGTATAGCAGGAGGCTATCTTAAGTATTTGAGAGTATGGATTAATATGCTCACTTGCTGGAGGACTAAGTCATGTGTTAGGTTGTGTGCATATTCACCACTGTCCCCTGCTAGGGGGAATGTGTCCAGCATGGAAAATATCTATGATACAGTGACTTGGTTGGAGGCATGAAAAGCAGATATAAACTCTATAGGCTAGAGTCACCCTGCGGAGGGGAGATTCGGCATGGGTAATGATATCCCCGCTGCCGTTCCCCAGGGGTTCTACCAAGGGAGGACGGCTTTAAAGACCACCTAGAGCTCCATGGGCTCTCCTCCAGTGGAGAGGCACTGAATCAACGTATTTCCTAGGCAGACTGGCCCTGCCCCCTTCCATGCTGTTCCCATCCATTTTGGGTGACTGTATCAGCCAGCGCCAGCTCCCCTGGTGGAGTAGGGATTTGGGGGCAGCTTGCTGATCTCCTGTGGAGTGCCTGGCTCCTGTGGAGTGAAATGGATCCTGTTACTGCTATTGACAGCTAAGAGGGATTCCCCGTTCGATCACTGGTAGAGGCCTGTTTGTTTGGAGCGATAGCCAGCAAGCCACGGGAAGCAGCTCAGCTTAAACCTATCCCTTTGCACTGTGCTGAGGTCACAGTCCACCCACAGCACCCCCCAAGTAATTCTCCCTTTGCAGCCAATGGCTTTGGGCCGAAGATACTAGAGCCACAATACTGCCTTCTACCTGCACTTCCAGCAACATGTTATTTATTCTGTTGTTTATCTGCTGGCACCACCTTGCCCCTTGAGTTATTAGCTTTATTCGCTTATTACCAGGGTTTCCTCCTCCGTCAATGTGTTCCCATACAACTTTGCTTCTCAGGAATATGCTTTCCTCTCTATTTATTGCTTTTCCTGATGCCTCCCTCCCCCAAGCACCCTTCTCCCCTTTCCTGGCAACCCAGTAACGGCCAAGGAGATAAATAAGGAACATAACTCTTCCCGGCTATTATTTTTGTTGTGGTTGCTGTGAACAGTAATATATATAATAACAAGGAAACAAATCTTATTACTAAAGTAATTACAGTAAATAAAAAGCCAAGAGGGTTGATGAAGGAAGGGGCTGTCAGGGGAGTGATTGCAGCATGGTTTTTAAAAAATTTAATTTCCGTGAGATGTTCTCTGCCACTCTGGTGATACTCTATCGAGGGGGGTTGTGACTAATTAGCAGCCAGTTGTTGTTGCTGTTGTAACATACCCTCGCCTAATGTATTTGTGTGCCTGTGTCTTTAAACAGTAGCTTGTCTATGTATCTGCACCAGTCACACATCAGCAGTTGGTTTTATTGCCTGGTGCTTTTGTTTCCTTTAAGGTATGTCTACACTACCTGCCAGATCGGCGGGTAGTGATAGATCTATCGGGGATCGATTTATCGCGTCTAGTGTAAAGGTGATAAAATCGATCCCCGATCGCTCTACCGTCGACTCCGGAACTCCACCGCAGTGAGAGGTGGAAGCGGAGTCGACGGGGGAGCGGCAGCAGTTGACTCGCTGCCGTCCTCACGGCCAGGTAAATCGACCTAAGATACGCCGACTTCAGCTACGCTATTCGCGTAGCTGAAGTTGCGTATCTTAGGTCGACCCCCCCCCCCCCCAGTGTAGACCTAGCCTAACTCACTGAGGTTTTGGGGACTTGGCCATTCTTCCTTTTCTTTTCTAATGTTGTGAACTTCCAGGATTTGGGGGATTTTTTTCCAGGAGCTCATGGGACTGAGAGCCAGGAACAATTGTGTTCTAATGCCTCTTCTGAAACTGACCTTCTTTCTCTGCTCTTGGACAGAGCACTAAACCTCTCTGCCTCAGTTTCCCCATCTGTACAGTGGTGCTAACTACACTTACTGTAAGATAGTGAGGACTAATTAGTTAATAGGCCAAATTAAGACCTGATGCGAGCAAGTGCCTCTCCCCTTGTTTCAATAGACTTGCACTGGCTTACAGCCAAGGCTGTCACAATGTTTGTAAAGCTCTCTGAAGCTGTGAAGTACTTGGTAAATAGTGTGGCCTTTGACTCCTGTAAGCTCAGTAATAACAGTATTTGGGACTACTAAATGCTTGGAGTTTGTTTAGCCTAAGGTATGGTATTAACTTGTAAAATGGGAAGTACCTTCAGGTTACCATCAGTATGATGAGGTGAAGAAAGAAGATTGGGCTGTATTCCATGATCTCAGAAGGAGAGTATTTTGCTGTACTTCAGTGCCCATACTTCTGACTGACAGTAATTTACAATCTGGCTTCCACGCTTCTTGGAAGACAGTTCTGGGAGCTAGGAGACTGGTGCATACAGTTGTAACTTCTTAGTTCTAAAGAGTAAATTGAAAAATACCATTACTGTTATTATTTATCTATAAATAAAGAGGTTATTTTACCTCTGTATTTGGCACTGCTGTGACCGCTGCTGGAATCCTGTGTCTGGTTCTCAGGCCCACAATTCAAGAAGGATGTTGACAAATTGGTGAAGGTTCAGAGAAGAGCCATGAGAAAGATTAAAGGATTAGAAAACATGCCTTAGAGTGATAGACTCAAAGAGCTCAGTCAATTTAGCTTAACAAAGAGGGCGATTAAGGGGTGACAGTCTGTAAGTATCTACATGGAGAACAAATATTTAATAATGGGCTCTTCAATCTAGCAGAGAAATGTATAACACAATCCAATGGCTGGAAGTTGAAGCTGGACAAATTCAGACAGGAAGTAGGGTGTACATTTTTGACAGTGAGGGCAATTAACCATTGGATCAATTTACCAAAGGTCATGGTGGTTACTCCATTGCTGATCATTTTAAATCAGAATTGGATTATTTATTATTCACATAGCACTCAGTATGCTTGGCAAAGAGGCAAGAAACAGGAGTCTCTCGTTGCGAATCTACACATTAGTCTATGACACTGTAGTTGATCACACTGGTAGGGGCAAGCTTTTCTGAGGGTTGGCTGGTATATCTTATTGTTGAGCTAGATCCATCATCATGTTGAAACTCTCCACCCTCACCTTTTAAATCTCCACCTCCTGTCCTACCTCTCAGCTCTGGCTGCGTCATGGATTCTTACTCAGATCCTGCCCATTCATCCCTCCTCACCACTCCTTGCGTCCACTTCTCCCCTTCCAACTTTGAACCTTTGGTCATGCTGTCCTCTCTCAAAGCACCTCATGATTATCCTGCTTCTTGCTTTGGGCCTCCCATCAACAATCAGCTATGAATGTCTGCTGCCCCTTTCCTGATTGTGCCTTGAACTGTTTGCTTTGTATCCCCCCAGGTTAGACTGTTCACTATTTGGGGCAGGAAGTAAGACCATAGCTAGCTGTGTGTATCTGTAAAGCACTATGCACATCGACGGCGCTGTATCAGTGACAAACAGCAACAGTAACTGGCACAAGTGAATTGGAGCTCAGGGAATCGAGGGCATTATAGGCCAGTAGAAATCACCACAGCTGGCCGTTCAGGTCAGATAACCCCTTTTGGATATTCATCTAGGCCTCTGTAGGTCATAAAGCTCTGTCATGACAGTTCGTATATCCAGTTCATTGTATCTCAGCCATGTTTTGTATGTTGCTGTTGTGGTCCAAATCATTGCACAATAGAGTAGCTTAATCAGTTATTTGTCTGCTAGGCTTTCATGCAGCGGCACAAGACACTGTACATACCAGTTGATCTTGGAGGCCAGAATTTCTTCGCTAGTAGTTCTAATTTTACTCCATCCGGTTCTAGTTGCGGGCTAACGCAGCCACATTTGCATATCGCTGTGTCCCATCAGTCATGATGGATCAGCGTATTTGTTGCCCTGATCTGACATTTAAATATTGCCCACCCCATCTAAGGATGAGAAAAACTTCCCCGACTCCTATATCTTCATTCAACTGATCAAACAGCCACTCAGATGGCCACAATGAAAGATCTATTGGAGGCAAATGACACTGAAAATTGAAGCATTGTATTAAAAAAATCGTATTTCCTTTCTCACTCTCTTGCGACTGCTGGGTCTATCCATGGGCCTCAACCCATCTGCCCCTAGATGAATCACTGCACTACTCATCATAGTCATCGACACTGGCCTGTGCATTGTAGTTCATTTAACTGAGTGTGGCAGATCTTCTCAGACACTGGGGCAAATAGCTGGCATCCTTCAGATCCTAGCCTATTAGGTTCTCTTGGAGAATAGTCAATGACATAGTAGCTCATGAGACGACTGACAGCTATTGGTCACCCCTCGCCATTCCAAGTCGCATGTCAAAGTCCATGCAAGTGCCTAGCCACAGTTCTGGAGCTGGAATCATTTATTCATTGGACAGGAGAAAGAAAGTCCGCAAAATGAAACTGCAAAAACTTCACTTTAATAGATGTGATGAAGAACGTCCATGACTTGACTACAATATCCACGCTGAATACAATATCCATGCTACAATATCCAGAAAGCTGAAATTGCAAGGGAATGAAAGGTTATTGTCTTTCATAATACATCTTACTATATTACATTGTGTCATAAATTAAGCAATATTTCTCTAACTTCGAAACTTGGGCATCCCTAGAGTTCATTGTGACATTTCCAGTTTTATAGGACTATTCAGTTCCTTTTAAGTATTAAAACACATCATTTGTTGTAATATATGCACTGGGATTTACATGTACACTGTAAAAAAAAAAGAGAGAGAGAGAAGAGTTACTGGCCTGTAGTTATCCGAGTCCAGAGCTGGACAAACTCTTCGTTTGATTTCAGCAGTAGTGAATTCTGCAAAGGTTGGCTCTGTTGTGGGTTTGTTTTTTTTACTTATGTGTTCTTTAGATATTACGTCTCTCTCTTCCCCCCTCCTTTCTCTTTGGGGATCTATCAGATTGGAGGCTGGAAAAATGCTGTGATGGAGAAGAGTACAGAGCCCTATGTAAGGTAAAACAAAAAAGGGGAAAAAAAGATTCACAAACTAAAACACTGTCTGTGGTGAGGGAGGCTTTTCTGCAAAACATGCTACAGTTATAGGCTGAAAATTGCTCTGCAAAAATGAGCATGCAAGTGATCACCTAGAGATCAAAGTACACACCGTGAGCATGATTGCATATGCAATTGTTATAATTATACGGGCAAGTTTTGCTACCACTATTTTAGCAAATAGTCTAATTTAAAGAAATAGCAGAGTGTTCCAAACAAAGAGCTAGAATTAAAACATGAAATAAAGCGAATCAGTGTGGGAATAACTGAGGTGAGGTGAAATCAGCAAACAGCAGCGGTTTTTAACTGGCAGTGCTCCAAGAAGGAAGATACATGGAGGTGCAGTTGTAATGCTGCAGAGCAGGTCTGAGCCTTGGTGGGGGGAAGAGGAGGAATTCCTGTAAAGATATGGCACAAGGAGTAATGGTCTCAAGTTGCAGTGGGGGAGGTTTAGGTTGGATATTAGGAAAAACTTTTTCACTAGGAGGGTGGTGAAGTACTGGAATGGGTTACCTAGGGAGGTGGTGGAATCTCCTTCCTTAGAGGTTTTCAAGGTCAGGCTTGACAAAGCCCTGGCTGGGATGATTTAGTTGGGGATTGGTCCTGCTTTGAGCAGGGGGTTGGACTAGATGACCTCCTGAGGTCCCTTCCAACCCTGATATTCAATGATTCTATGAGCTGGGAAGCAGAATGGAGTGGGAAAAGGAAAGACGGGGAGCTGCTGTAATGGTGCAGCACAGATATGCCCTTATAGCAAAGTTCTAGATTGTAAGCTTTTTGGAATAGGGACCATGTCCCTCTCTGTTTGTGCAACATCTAGCATGGTGAGATCCCAGTCCTGATCGGGACCTCTGACAGCTATGGTAACATAAATAATAAAATAGGAATAATAGAGAGGAAACCAATAGCATTCTGTAGAAATTACTCTAAAAACCTGTAGAATTAAATATAAACAACTTTTCTATAGGCTTTTGGAACCAGTTTGAGGAACTGCCTAGGGAATACAATGAAATTTTATAAAATGGGTAAGCATTCTACTACAATGTATAGGATTTTTCCACCTGCATTACCTGGGGAAACAGAGCACAATGGAAGAAGAAGAAGAGTAAATCATACAGTCCGGACTGTAAACGTCTCCCCAGATCACAAGGCAGGGATTTGGACTGATGGCTTTTATCTGTCCGAAGGCCACCATACACACTTGAAGCATCTAAGAATAATAAATTATTATCAAATAACATCTTACTATACTAAATAATATATTAAAATATATCAACAAATATAATAAATAATACAATAGATTGCCATAATCCAGTCAGTCTTTTCACATAATATTTTTCTTCTTCCTTTAACATGTTGTTTCCTTTAACTTTTTATTTATTTATCTATTTCTTTTCCAATCTTTCCATCTTTTCCTTCCTTTCATGCCATTATTAAGCCACCATGGGGCTCCATATGGGTGCAAAGATGCACCTGTGTCGATCCAGGTGCAGGATTTGCAATAGATATTTTGTTTAGCTTTACTTCCCATGATTGGAAGTTCAGGAGCTCAACTCCTGCTGGAGAAGAAAGTGCCAGAGCTTCCAGGGAGCTCTTGTTCCCTTTGAACAGTACTTATAAGCAAGGTGAGAAGTAGGAACTGACTCTTCAGGCAATATTGCCTTCTGCGGCTAGTGAAGATGTCCTTGTTATAAAATAACAGTCCCATATTCATTTTTTGTGTGTCTTCTAATAATCAACAGACATTGTTAAAATCAGAAGACGAAGGTAAAGAAAGCAGTGTGGATTTTTCTGTCTCCCCGTAGTGGTTATGGTACATAAGAGAATGCAAGACACTCCACAGCTGAATAATCATAAACTATTTTAATACAGTTAAGCCATGTGAAGGAGAAAAAGAAGCTGAGATAGCAAGGCGTTTTGCTGCACTAATCAGTCACCTCTGCGGAGAACTATCAGAGGACATTCAAATCCTGGCTGCAGTGAAAAGGAAAGTGGTGGTCTCACTCATCAAAGTCTCCAATAGACATTGGTCTACATCACAGAACCACTAAGCAATGTGTCCTAGTTAGCAATGAATTCTCTGCTCAGGTGGATATAACACTGGATAATGCAGATCGGGACTGAGTTATGATGGCTGAGCTGTGTAGAGGCCTTCAGTTCCAGAATTGTAGGAGAAGTTGCAGGTGAGGACTGAGATGCATTTTGCTTTGTGTACACTGCCCTAGGATTGGATTAGCAATTGTAGCCAGTGGTGCTGCAGGTCAGGGGGAGGGGCATTGGCTGAGGTGTCTGGGGAGCACAGGACTGGAATAGCAGAAGGTGCTGCATTGGGAGAATTGTACATAGACACCAGGGCTGGACTAGATGGGACGTGCTGTTGGTCAAGATTGAGGTATGCTGGCAGAGTCGTGCCTGGGGACCAGAACTGGTGCTACATTCCATCAGGATCCTGCACTATTCCTTTTTCCGTCTATTGCCATCTCTCCTACAATTTCATGAACATAAAATTCGCATACATAATTTTAAAAGAACATTTTAAAGAGCAGCATCACTATTATTACTCTAGTGGTTATTTTAGTGCCAACAGTATGCTCTGGGCTTCACATGAACAATGCATGAAAATAGAGACTGCCTCCAACCCCCAAGAGTTTATGCTCTAAAGATGTGCATAGCAGATAGGTCGAACTGAGAAATCCAGGAGTTCGGATAACTTTGATACTGATTTTGTTTTCTCCCCATAAAACTCACTTATTATTAAAAGAGGTTTTGCTTTGAAATGGCATCATGTTTGGGGAAGATCATGCCAAACACTTTTTTACATACACTAATTCTAGATCATCATGAGATGAGTGTTGATGAGCTGTTCCACCTGATTCTTTTAAGTCCCATTAATACTTGCCTCTATCCCTAAATGGCACGTGAGGGCACTCTTGAACAGCGTGATTTCTCCATCTCGCTTCCTACAGATTTGAGCAGCATGTAATCCCATCTAGCATATGTTCTTTACAAAATCAAATAGAGTCTTTATCAACGTCTGTGAGCTTTCATGCTCACAATGCTGTATGTAAATAAAAAGGAGAATATTAAGAAAAAGCACATGTTGCTGTAAGTAACAGAAATTATATGAACTAAGTACATCCCTCCATTACACGGTCTCTTAGTAAGACAGAAGTCCAGCTCATGGCTAGTATTTGCAAAGAACTAGCTTTGTCTGTATGCATACATTCCCTTCTACTGGAAGGAATGTGTCAGACCTGATCCTGTATACTTATTAATAATAGCTATTTTTATATGGCATCTGTCAATCCAAAGGATCACAAAGTATTGTGCAAGCATTATTTATTGTATATATACAGGTTTCAATTAGCAAAGTGCTGAAATGCATCCACCTCTGAGGTGGAATATGGCAACTTTTTTGCAGCCCACATGAATACTTACCAGTTGCTTCTCTGGGCTGAGCTAGTGCAACTGTTGGTTTTAAGCTTAAACAAGATAGGTAAAAAGCAGATTTTGTGAGGTGGATCGTGAAACGTGCACCAGAAACTCAGGAAAATCATCTGAATCCAATCAAAGGCCCTATGTCTCCATATGTTTCTCTAATCATTTTGACCATCTCTGAAAAATCCATGCAATGGGTTTGAAAATGTACTCAGATTTCATATTACAAAGTAATGTTATGGAGAATGTATTTTCAGTGGTAACTTCTGATTCTGTCCCACAAAAACTGTGCATGTGTTAGCACGCACCAGATTGTATGGACATCTGGTATGCACCTGATTTGCATGAACTAACTGAGGTATATGTGCAATTCTCTAGTCGCTAACCCTTCTTGAGCTTTATTGTGATCATAAATATCAGGAGTTTGTTTTGAGGCTAGCCATAAATATGGTCCAATTGAGACAGTGTTCTGTGTGCATATACACATAAAATATAATTGCTATAGTATGATATGTTTTGGTCCATATTTTCATAATTGAAGGGGTGTGCTTGAAAAAATGTGTACATTTGCAAGCACAATTACCCTAGTTGCATGTTAGACATCTAGGTGGCCATTTTGCCTGTGGTTGTGCTCACAAAGGCGGGAATTGCTTGTGCAAATTAGGCACACAAATGTGATTGCGTTCGTTGTGGACTCTTCTGACAATGTGTTGCCTTCATGTATTTATGAAATTGGATTGATTTGTTCTGAAATTTCTATTTGACAGGCACACCCGAGGTATCTAGTCTAGCAATCCAAGAAATATGAGCTGTTCTATCTCACTGCATGTATTTTCTTTATTTCTTACATGCTTGTTTCTTTAATGTAAGCTAATGTCTTTGGCAAATAATTATTTAGGTCACTGGCCTTGCCAGTCACATGTCAACCCAGTGGCCTAGGAGTCTGAATGAAGACCGTGATATGCCTCTAGCTGAGTTGTCATTCTAAACTGCCCTCTTTGCCTGCATACATACAGACAAGCTTCATTTCAATGCCAAACTTGGAGCAACTACAAAGGAAAGCGGAAATGATATTGCTGTCTCAGAGCTCCAGTTTGACAGCCTCAGAGAGAGAGAGTTATAAATAGGGGCTACTCAAGCCAATGAAGGGCTTGTTAGTGACTTGGCCTGCAGACTCTCTGGAGACTAGCCAGCTAATGTCACTTGTATCTTTCTTCAGCATCTCTGCATAAAGCACCCTTTGCAAATCCTCAGCAGAGGGTACAAAGAGAACCGATCTGACCTATAGTTGACAGACCATTCTTACTGATGCTAAACTGCTGCACTGTGGCACAGAGTATGCTAAAGCTTGCAGTAGAAAAGAAGAACATTTTAAAAAGACACCTTAGGCCCAGCCCTGGAGATACACCACCTGCTAAGGGTATCCTGTTTGAATCCCCATGGACAGGAAGGTCCAACTATGAAGAGGACTAGTATGAGCCAGCACCACAAAGCTGTGGAGTTTTGTCAGTAAATCTTTGTCTAGGAAGAAATTAATTTTAAGTTCCTCCATATTAATTAACCTGTGGAACTCATTGCCATGGGATGTTGTGATGGCCAAAAGTATAATTGGGTTAAAAAAATAACTAGATAAGTTCATGGAGGATAGGTCCATCAATGGTTATTAGCCAAGATGGTCAGGGATGTAACCCCATGCTTGTGTGACCTTAAACCTCTGATTGCTGGGAGGGGAAGACGGAGGTGGATCCCTGTTCTATAGACTTCCCTTGAAGCTCTGGTACTGGCAACTATTGGAGAGAGGATACTGGGCTACATGGGCCATTGGTCTGACCCAGCGTGGCAGTTTTTATGTTCTTCATAATAGTGTAAAGGAGTAGCATAATAAAGGTTTATTGACTAATTTTCCAGCTGTAATTTTCCTGTGATTCCTTAGCAGCTATTTTATACTTTTATGAAATGGAAATGCTGTGTACATACTTTCCTGATAATGACATAATAAAATAGCAAATCATACTTTAAATATCACTTCTTGTGATCCAAAAGGCATTTCAATTCTTGGGACTTAACACAGTTCTACCTTGAGTGATTTAAAGTAATATGGAAATCTGCCCAACTTTGGAAATGCTAACAAGTAAGAAATGAGTCCATGAAATGGCTCATATAAGTTTGGGTCTGTAATACTGCTGGGAATCCATGTAAAATGCTGTGAAAACATCGGCAGAGGCTATAAACTTGGCTCTTCTAGGGATAACTCATGGGCACAGAGTAATGGGCAATGTGGCAACCTCACCTTGTTGGCGGTAGATGCTGCACTTTATTTGTTCTGTGATTGTTCAAGGCCATCAAGGTCTAAAGTGTGGGCTGTCAGAAGTAGGAAGAATGCTCTGTAGAGGGGTGCAGGCGCTGGGTGCTCCATGCATACTGGGCAGACCTTGGGGCTCTGAGCGAGTCATGCAAAGGGGGGATTCTAAATGCAGTGTCAGGGGAAAGGTCCAAAAGCAAGGGCTGTGGGAGTTAGGGTTCTTTCCTTTTCCTCACTTGGAAGAGGAAGAGGATGGCTGGTGTATGTGATGCTGCTCGGGGCACTCAGGGATGAGAGTCATCTTGTTACCACTTGCCTCCAGCGCGAGGGAGTCTTACCTGTACTAGCTGGGTGTTAGCTCCTTAACACCTGTCAGCCACTCAAGCACTCTTCTTTGAGCTACACCAGGGGTCGGCAATGGTTGGCACGCGGCTCGCCAGGGTAAGCACCCTGGCGGGCTGGGCCAGTTTATTTACCTGCTGACGCGGCAGGTTCGGCCGATTGCGGCCCCCACTGGCCGCGGTTCGCCGTCCCGGGCCAATGGGGGCGGCGAGAAGCCGTGGCCAGCACATCGCTCACCCGCGCCGCTTCTCGCCGCCCCCATTGGCCCGGGACAGCGAACCGCGGCCAGTGGGGGCCGCGATCGACTGAACCTGCCGCGTCAGCAGGTAAATAAACTGGCCCGGCCCGCCAGGGTGCTTACCCTGGCGAGCTGCGTGCCAAACGTTGCCGACCCCTGAGCTACACCAACCCTGCCTTTGCCTTGCAGGTCAACAATAGATGCACCCCAGCCTCTGAGTCACTTCAAAGTATTCCACTGTGGTATCCTCCAGCCCCTGGTTGCTGGATACTCACAGACATTCCAGATCCTCTGTTCCCAAAGGAAGTATACTCCAGTTTTACCTTAGACCACTGTTTCTATATTATGCACAGCACTTGAGCTCAGTTATAAAACAAAAGGAAATGTATTTAAGAAGGGATAGAGATTCAAATGAAAACCAGTGTGAGAGATGGGAACATATGGTTACATACAAAACAAAATCATAACACCCATTCTAGAGCTTCAACTACAAGTTATCCTCCTGTCTAAAGAAGTTTCTCATCCAAAGTTCTTCCCAGTATTTTCAACCAAGCCTGGCTGTGAGATCCCTCGTTCATGAAGCAAACCTGCTGTCAGTTTACTTCCTAGATGAAGGATGCCTGGGTGTCTCTTTGCACCCACAACTATACCAGAACAGACCTTTGATAGAAGTTTGTCTCAAGATGCTACTTTGAATGCCCTGCTTTTAACTACTGACCTAGAGAACATCATTTTGAGTGTGTGCGTGGATATAAATATAAAAAGCTCTCCACATATTTTCTGTACGTACATCTCACAAAGATTAAGATGACCAATGTGACACAGGCTTTCATTAGAGACCTTATGTGATGTTCTTTTGGTGAATCCAGGGGATCATTGTACACCTAAATGCCCCAGTGCCCTCTGCCAGTTGGCATCCAGTTGGGTCACAGTGTAGCAAGCAAGCAAAACAGTGTATATGCAGTGAGCAAATTCTTGACATTCTTGTGACTCTGGGTATGTCTACATTGCAAAAAATGGTGTGTTCTTAACTCAGGGTAGCTAACTTGGATTGAAACAACAGTGAAGACATAGTAACTTGGCTTTTAACGTGGGTTGCCTCTTGCATTAAAGCCTATAGGGGAGCCTGGGGGTGAAGTTGAGGTTCTAACCTGAGTTAAAAGCTGAGCTGCCATGTCTTTGCTGCCATTTTAACTAGAGTTAGTTAACCTGACTCAAGAACACACCTTTTGTTGCACTCATTTTAATCAGGATATAAATCAGCAAGCAAGAGCCCTTGTTTTAAATCATCAATTTTAATCATGTTTTGCATTTGTACCTTTTAGTTGTTTTCCTAAGAAAAGATTGAATCTTATTAGTTAGTAACCATTAAAACACATTGATTTGCAACTAAATGTAGCCTCTACACTAAATTTGGTGCATCATTTTACTACACTATATCTATACACATTTATTTAAGCAATTATGTAGCTTAACTTCCATTTATTCAGATTCTTAATTTTTACATTTTGTATTATGTTAGAAGATGGTGAATTTTGCATTTCTTATTTACTAAATGATTAATCTTTTACTCATGAGTCGCTTCAAAGTCTCTTTGAATAGAAATTGAAATTCAATTAAAATGCATAAAAACAGCATTTAATTTTTTTGTATTAAATACAAAAATACCGTAAAAATCCCAAATACATAAAAAAAGTTTCTGAAAACATTTTACATTTAAAACTAAGTGATTTATTCCACAAAAGAAAAGTTATCTGTAGCTACTGAGTTGAACTGATGGTTTCTAGTCACCATGTACGTCATGATTTTAAACCGAGTAGATCTCATACCAAGTATCCCTGATAACCAGAAACGTCTATGCTTAAACTCGGTACCGTTCACTTTTTTTCAAACATCATCTTCATAACATTTTTAAATTTATTCCAAGGTTGGAAGAGGAAAACAAGCTTTCTGGCTTTTTCAATGCCCAATTGATTTCTTAACTGTGAATAAACTAGTCATTGAACTGAACTAGCTGAATAAACTGAAATGAAGAAAATATTCTCTCGGCACTTGCAGAGGAGGCTACTGCTGTCAGAAGCTGGTTTAACACTTTATCATACTCTGGTTCCAAGGGCTTATCTGGTGACTTCCACCAGTTCAGTGGTTTGACTTCCTTTAAGACTTGGCAGCAAACATGTGCTGCTTAATATATTTTCTATTTAATTTTAAATTATTTTTATAGATTATAATAAGTTTAGGCCTTAATGTAAGTTGTCAATTTTAACCTTAATTTTCAATAGGTTTATTTTTAAATAAACCTGTATTTAATTCAAATAAAAAAACGGACAAAGTAAAAAATCATTTTTTTTCATTAAAAATAATCAGTTGTTATCCACCCTGTTTGGCAGGGTAGAGATACCCTCAGACAGTCCAAGTGTAGTAAGTGCAGTACTGCAGACAGAGACTCCTAACCAACACCAGCTCTCCGATTAGGGCTGCTGTGTGTAGATCCCAAACAGGCCACGCTTTGATTCTCATCTGTGCTAACCTGAAGGATATACAACATAGTGACTTTGGTGAAGTACCATTGGTATAACTGAAAGCAGAACTAGGCCCAAGCAGTCCTCTCTTGGTTGCATTTTTAAGTTACAGCTGGGAGCAGAATTGCCAAAATACTGCAATAAAGACAGCTTCCTGGTAATTCTTGTCCAACCAGAAGCTGGAAAGAGAATTTTGTCTCTCATATGATTCTCAGCCTGGTTTTGCAGACTTCAGAGGTTTGGATAGTTGAAATAAACTTTCAGTACTTCAGGAAGCTTATCTGCACAGTCTCCAAACTGTTCCACCATCAGCCCATAATAGAACCCTCCCTATGTTAGACTGGCACAGAGGTGTGATGGGGTGAGGCCACCTGTAATTAGCCCATGGCTAGTGATGATGTTTGTGGGCTGCGTTCTCTGGCTCCCTTCTGAGATGCCACATTTGATTCTCAGAGGAATTAGTTCAGTAATTTTTATCTCTCTCTCCTCCAGCCCTTGTGACTTTTCACTGATTTCTTCCTGTCCTGGCCTCATTGACGAGTTCATTTAATGTGAGTGTAAGACAAGGTGAAAATTAAATAAATAAGTGCGCAGATAGAAGAGAACTTGATAGCTGCAAACCTACGACGAGCTGTGACTTAGGAATTACAGTGCTTCATATTCAAGCGTTTCTTTTTGATGCATTGGGGGGGCGCAGGAGCCGACAGTGACATATGGAGAAGGCCCTGTTAGTGGGATTGAGGCTGCTGTGTGATAAATGACACAATATGTCAAAGGACTTCTGTTATCCATCATGCTGGCTTCCTTTGAACGCAGAGAAGGCAGGGGCGAGAGAGTAACTAAGAAGTGGAGCAGCCACACAAACAGCCGGCACAGGATATAAATAAGATCAGCACTATGCACAGTAGAGTAGGAGAACTGAAAAGTTCATATTCACATGGGATTTGATGTCCCTTGAGTTTTGTACCTAAAACCCACAAGTGAAACCTAGTTGAATCCTCTGTGTTATGCCTGGATTACATCAACCCTATAAACTAGTCCCAGGTTCTCTTGAAGTTGGCTCTGGGTCATTTGAAAGTTGTTTGAACTCCTCAATATACTCAAAATGAGGCCAGGTGAATTTTGCCTGGCTTGGAGTTCTGGAATGAAGGGCACAGTTCTATCCACTTACCTGTCCCCATCCTCTTCTTCCTTCATCCTCCCCAGTCTTTCATTGAACTGGATACATCTGTGTAGTCCAAGAGGGAAAGTGCTTGGATTTATGCTATTAAATGTTTCCATTCTTTTCCCATTATTATGGAACCTTGATGCAGATAGAGTATGCAGGGAATGGGCAAACACGGTGCAGGGATAGGACTTATTTTGTCAAGAAAAGAATGATAGATGTTGGTGATGAAAAATAGCTATTCAGGCAGTCAGCTCTCCAGGGCAGGGCATGTACTTTTAACCTAGCCTAGTCTCCCAGAACCCAACGCAGGCTGCTCCCTACAGGTAATTTTCTAGCATTTTGTCCAATCTAGCTATGAAAGTAAAAAAAAAAGCTGGGAGATTATTCCATAGTCTAACACAGTGTTTCCCAAATTTGGGACGCCGCTTGTGTAGGGAAAGCCCCCGGCGGGCCGGGCCGGTTTGTTTACCAGCCGCGTCCGCAGGTCCGGCCGCTCACGGCTCCCATTGGCCGCGGTTCACTGCTCCAGGCCAATGGGAGCTGCTGGAAGCAGCGGCCAGTATGTCCCTCGGTCCGCGCCACTTCCAGCAGCTCCCATTGGCCTGGAGCGGCGAACCGCGGCCAGTGGGAGCTACGATCGGCTGGACCTGCGGATGTGGCAGGTAAACAAACCGGCCCGGCCCGCCAGGGGCTTTCCTTACACTAGCGGCGTCCCAAGTTTGGGAAACACTGGTCTAACACATTTCCCTGTCAGGACGCTTTTCCTGACACTCTTCCCCCTCCCTTTCCCATCCTCTCCTATGTCATCTTTTAGTCAAACGACCTATACTTATAGCTTTTTAATCTTTACTCATAATTATTCACACACCCATGGTTGTTTGGAGGGGAGACAAGAGGAGGCCTCAGAGCAGGACAAAATGGAGATGTGTTCCTGTGAATCTGGTTTAATCTGCCCTTCTTCCCAGCGCCACAATGGCAATCCTTTTGCTGCCTTCCTGCATTGAATTATTGGATTCTCAACAGCTGTGTAGCCTATTAGCCTGGATAGAGAATAGAGATCTGACTCCAGTAATCTCAGGACTCATCCAGCCTGGCTCTGATTCTCCTTAAGAAATGTGCATATGTGCGTGCACTAATAGCCAGCGCGGAATAGCAAATGTCACCTTCTGGTTACTGATTCTAATCAGTAGTGCTGAAAGTCAAGGCCAGTTGGTGAGCGTTTGGCCCATGTGAACTGGATTCGGGGTCCATTTTACAGCGCGCAAGACTCAGTCAGCAAAACCACCATCACAATGGGCACAAATTGCTTCCCTTGTCAGTAATTTAATCAGAGTTCAGAACTGAATGGGCCCAGGAGGTCTAAAATCCTAGAAGTGAGGCCCTCCAGATCAACACTAAGGCACATTGGTGTGGCTGGAAGGTTGCACTGCAGCTGCCCGAGCTCCACCTGTTCTGTGGTTAAATAGAAGACTTCAGGCTCTAGGGCTGTCGATCTGGCAGCTTCCACCAGCGTGAAATTCACTAAACACAAACCAACAAAGATATATATAGACAACGCAGCCCTTTCCTTCCGCCCTCTTCACTCTGTTCCACTATATTAGGCAGCGTGACTTTTTCTTCACAAATTCCTCATATGACGAGACACTTATATCAGCAGTTGACCCCCATCAATGACCCCTCATTGAGGGATCAGGTGTGGAGAGCCAGACTATTATCTGCCTTCCAGTCACATATTTCTGATTAAAGCAGCCAATTTTGCGAACGCCTTCAGTTGAGCTCATGGAGAAGGAGACCCTTCAGAGTTCAGAGAGGAGAGGTGCTAGGAACAGCAGAACCATGGAGCGAGGGAATCTGGGGGTAAAACAAAAAAACAAAATGTGTCAATCTGGGAGGGAAAATGAACAGGTAAATCAATGGGAAACGAAATCCCAGGTGCACAACGAATAGTAGAGGCAGCAAGAATGAACCAGCATCCCCTAACCTGTCAGAACATTAGCTTCTGATGGACTTCAATCTAGTTTCAATCCTCCACTACCTCAGTGTATGTCTCCCTTTTCTCCTCTTACCATCTCTTCTTCTACTAAATATGCTTCTGTCACACTTTCACTCAGCTGAGTGTTTGAACTCACTAAAGCTCTGGTGTTGTACTCTGACTACAGTATCTGAGCTAGGGCCTGGACAAGGCAAGACATGCCCAAAAGGCTTTGGACTCAAGACATCTCATCAGACCTGATGTAACAAAGGTGAACATTTTGTCCAAATATGAGCTCTATTGATCCTCTCTGCCCTGCATGCGTACCCACGCAGCACTCACTAAACTCCCAAAGTCATGAGCCAACGTGAACTGGGCTCAGTGCAAAACCTGGGATGGATCATCACAAGGCAATTTCTGCTTTGGTTGCTCAAAAGCCCAGTCAGGTATATGGAGGGAGTGTTCCCACGATATTACAGTTTACAGGCATCAAATATTCCCCATAAGACATGCAAATTGCTAACATCCTTTTATGGTGGTGGTGCGAAGACCGGTGAAAGGAACAGCAGGAAAGTGTATCAGTTTTCTCAAAAAATACATTCCAAGGCATGTTCTTTCATATTATTTGATTTATGATTTGGTGCATTTAAACAAGGAAATCAAACAGCAATGGCTTTTCCCCCCCCAGACACATCCAACAAAATCTCTCACTTTTTATGGGACCCAGTCTGCTCTGGGTCAGTGTGGTACCCAGGTTAGTGCTAGAGAAATGCCTGTGCTGCTGGAGGTGCAGTCGTTTGGCTGAGACATAGAAGGTAGGCCATGACCATCTCTGCCCATTAAAAGTCCAGAGGTATTTTTTTTGCGCAAGTGGGTGGTAAACCTTGATGATGTGGTCAAATTCCAGTTTCATTCCATGAATTAGAGCTTTAGTTTCAGTTGGATGCAACGTCCTTCACTTCTTGTCCTAAACTATGGAGTTATGTTGCTGTGCATCATGTTCTAACCCAGAAAGAGCAGCACTTCATTAGTGGGCAAAGTGAATCCAGTATCCTACAACCTTGCAGGGCTGGAATTGAATGTTGTGTATCACCACTGAAAGGCTGGCAACCTCAGCTTGCCACTGGGACCCAGCATTCTTTGTAGTTTTAGTGGTTCTTGAGCTGTCTGGTCTTAAAGTGCCTTAAACTCAAATTGCTCTTTGGACTGGTATAAGGACTTCAATATAACAAGTCCTGGACTCCAGAAGAGTGTCCTCTTCATTCCTTGTATGGATGTGTATATCTATATTATAGAATGTGGTTCATAAAATGCTTTTGGATCCTTGGGAGTGAGGAGTATTCTCTAAATAAAGGATACTGTTATCACTCCTTGTGTCTCTTTGCTGAAGACAAAGAGAGGCAGGTGAGCAGTGCAGAGTGGCAGGAAGAGGGTGCTTCTTTTCTCATCTTTTTCATTTTTTAAGTGAGTGTGATTGTGGCATTTTCTCCAATACTGCAGACAGATACTTACCCAGTGCTGCCTGGATTTACTGCAGGGACTATCAGCTGAAGCCATCCTGTTTGAGGTTTCTCATGCATGGGAAACTGGTCAATTTATTTTATTAACATCTTTTCCAATGTTTGGCCCTAAAATAACTAATTCCTCTGTTTACTGTCTCAGCAGGGGAGCTAATGAAGACGCTTTAGGCAAAGTTCTCGATATTTATGCCTAAATTAACAGCAGCAAAAACAACCCTGGGAAACCCTCCAGGGGCCTTTTTTGACTTTTTTCTCCTTTTACATCTTATCAGTTATGTGAATAAAAAATGTAAATAGTTCCCCTATTAGTCTGGGTGTTTAGTCTTTGCTGCTGAGAAACACAGGCTTCCTCCCCAGGCAGCCAAACTGGGATTTAGAGCCTCGCTTTTGTTCAGTTCAGAATCTCTGTTTGTGTCTTTCACTTTCATAGTCCCTCTCTCTCTCTCTGTCTCTTTCTCTGCATTTCTGTCTTTTTTCTTTCTCTGTCATTCTTATTTTGCTGCAGAAGCTTGCTGCTTGTTCTTTCGTTCTTGCTTCCGTTCTTTCTCAATCCTGTGGGGGGAAAACCTCACAAAGTTCTTGTGCAGTGAAGCATGGATCAAGGACTATGGTGACTTCAAAGTCCTATGTTAGAAATTGTGGAGATCACTCGGCCCTGTACCTAATGATGCGCCCCATTAAAAAAGAACCAGTATGAAGATGGTTGATTTCACCAGATAAGGTTCGTGAAGGTTATAACAAAATGTTTCAGTTTAGAGAGTCTGGCTCCTACTGAGCAGATGGAACAAGTTTTTAAGTTTCTGCAGTGTTGTCTGCAGACAGACCTAGAAATCCCAGTGTATACCTTTACTTCCCAAGACTTAGTAGTCATTCTGGAACTCATGAATGTTAGGGAACTGTAGCACTGGCTAGAGACAGGTGTAGGCAGATCAGGTGCCCTGACTCCAGCTCTGTCAATGTGCTCAGCTCAGTCTCAAACTACAAAAGATCTGCCATTTTGGTTCTAGCCCAGTCCCCCACACTCTATCTCTGCCAATGAATTTCAGTCCTGACCTGCAGCATCTTTTGCTATTCCATTCTTTGCCCAACCACACAGTGCTCTGCCAATACACCTCAGCCTTGGCCTGCAGATACCTCCTCTGTCTGCAGGGGTTAAAAGTTAGTGCAATTAACCACCAACCCTGCCCTGAGATCCTGCCTGGATATGTCTTCCATTGGTTGGTAAAGTGTTCCATCCATTCATATTCCATAGGACCAGCCAAACAACATTCTATTGGCCCCTGTTGGTCTATGCTCTCACCTTATATTTTTTTCCCTGTGGGTTATTTGGAACCAGCTGCTTTATACTGAATAATAAAGAACGTTAAATGGTCTCATTACCAGCATTGAGAATATCTTTAGTGTAGCTTAGACTCTGCTCAGCTCTGAAACAAGCAAAAATCCCATTAATAATGTTCCTGAGTTTATATCTTCCAAGCTGTAGCTTTCATTTCCATGGCAGTTTCCCTTCATCACCAAGAAATAATGAGCAGGGTTTGTAAATTCTTTAGCTAATAATTCAGTGATTACGATATTAGCGGCATATTGTGCAAAACAGATGGGGGAAAAGGAACTAGAAGAGAAGAATTATCAATCTTGAAAATGGGAGCAGATTTCTTTGTTTCTCCTCCTTGAAACTCATTTGGCTAAGTGAAGTGGGAAAGACAGATTGGGTTCATTTTAGTCATTTAAAAAATCATGTTACTAATGCTCCATTTGTCTGCGGGATACAAGGAGGGGATCCTGGATTCCACAACTCACTGTAAACGTCTCTGCGGTTCCACTCACAGCATCTGCATTTGTTGCCATCATCCCGACAAGGAAAAAGGTGCCTCAGCAGGATAGGAAAATAACTTGAAATCATTTAAAAGCCACTCTGTGCATTTTATTTAGATAAAAATATCATGTGCAGGAGGCTTCTTTTCCCCCCCAAAGTGGTGTTATATGAATAAAACATTGTGTCTGTGTGCAGCTGTTTGTAATGCTTCCTGTTGCTTCTATTCGGGATCCAGGAAGGAGGACACTGTTATGGGTGGTCAGGTCTGGAGGTTAAAGAAGGAAAGGTTAAGGTGGGATATGAGAAGAGCTTTCTTTCCCAGAGGGTTATTGGACACTGGAAATATTCTGCCAAAGGCATGGTAATGCATATACTTTTAAGGAAAAGACTGATGTTTAACTGGATGATCTAATAGGACTTTCTCATTTCTAGCTTCTGTGATAGGTAATAATTCATCTCATGTTATGTCCAGGTGTATGTAGCTGGCAGATAAGTTAACCAGCCATGAGTAGTATAGATTTGATGGAGCAATGGTTTTCTCCATCTTTAACATATCATGTTTCTATATTTTTCAGTTTTACTGGCTTATTATCTCTCTTCCCTGCAAACTTCACAGTCAAGCTGAAGGTTTTGTGTAGCCTGATTAATAGGTTTGTACATTTTCAGGCCAGAAGGGATCATTATGATCAGCTAGAGTGAGCTTCTGAAACAGAGGACCTCACCAAATAATTCCTTCATGAAGCCTATAACTTCTGTATGAACCATAGCATGTCTTTTAGAAAGATATCCAGTCTTGTTTTAAAAGACTTCAAGTGATGGAGGATCCACCACATGCATAGATAAGTTATTCCAATGGTTAACTACCCTCATTGTTAAAAATGTTCCTCTCATTTCTAGTCTGAGGGTTAGTCTACACTGGAAGTGCTACAGAGGCACAGCTTCACCAATGCAGCTACACCACTATAGCACGTCTGGTGAAAATGCTCTGTCGATTGGAGAGAACTCTCTCATTGGCATCATAAATCCACCTCCGTGAGAGGTGGCAGCTATGTCAGCAGGAGAAACTCTCCCACCGGCATAGTGCTGTCCACACCGCTGCATAGGTCTGTGTAACTTACGTTGCTCAGGAGGGTGGCTTATTCCCACCCCTGAGTGACATATGTTATACCGACATAAGTGGTAGTGTAGACCAAACCTGAATTAGTCTAGCTTCAGCTTCCAACCACTGGATCTCATAATGCCTTCTTCTGCTAATTTAAAGACCCATTCACTGTCAGAAATCTCTTCCCCATATAGGTACTTGAAGACCGTGATGAAGTCACCTTTTAATGTTCTCTTGGATAAACTAAATACATTGACCATCTTTAGTCTCTCACTATAAGACATATTTTCCAGATCTCAACTAATTCTCGCAGCTCTTTTTGTGTGTAAACCCATTCCCATTTGTCAACATCTTTTTTGATGTGTGGACAGATAAGAGCTATATGATTAAACTAGCATTGTTTGGTCATGTGACGTGTTTGAGTGATGTGGTTTGTGTATTTTCCCTGGGACTTTCTGTAGTTGTAGAATGCAGATAAATTTTAACTGAGATGCGTGCATATAGTTAATGGTCAAAATAGGGATTGGCAACCTTTGGCATGTGGCCCGCCAGGATAAGCACCCTCGGCCCGCGCCGCTTCCCGCAGCCCCCATTGGCCTGGAGCGGCGAACCGCAACCAGTGGGAGCCGCGATCGGCCGAATCTGTGGACGCAACAGGTAAACAAACCAGCCCGGACCACCAGGGTGCTTACCCATTGGCCAAAGGTTGCCAATCCCTGGGTCAAAACAAAGGTGGAAAAATATAGTTGACTAACTCTGGATAAATATCACATTATAACTGTCCTCCCCAAGAAAGCCAAAGATCCATCTATACTAGTATCCTGTCTCCGACATTGGCCAATGCCAGCCTCAGAGGCTGATATGACACCAGTTTTCCCCACAATCCTGCACTTCATGGACAATACTATTCCATTTTGACTGGAGTTGGTGGCAAGGAAGAAAGGAAGAATTTTTTTTATTCATCTATTGAAATCATTTTTTGTCCTGAGATGTGAGAATTGAGAATCCTTGTAATTTTTGTCATAGATAACTTAATTATATTGGCTACTCTTATTCATACAAATAGGTTTTTTTAAAAAAACTTGCACTAAATAATATAATGAGAACATCTGTTTTCTGGCCTTAAAATCTCTGACTATGAATGTCCTGAAGCTGCAAATTCTGTAGGTTAATGATTCTATCCATTAAAAACAATATTTCCTTGTGTCTTTTTAAAATTAGATGCATTTTCATTTCATTGTGCATTCTCTTGTTCCTGTATTATGGGAATCAATAAATAGGATCCCAGCTGGCCTTCTGAGTAATACTCTGTGAAACATCTCTACACTTTTGAGCTTGAAGGTCAGCTTGGTTAAAGAGGCCACCCTCGTTTCAAGCCGGATTCTGCTTTCAGTTCCACTGCTGCAAATCCAAAGTCATTGGAGTTACTCTGCATTTACACTGGTGTAACTGAGAACAGAATCTGATCTTTAATGTGTGTCTTACTTTACTCTTCCTTCCTAAGAAGAAGCATTCAGCTTCATCTATCAGCCAATCAGAACCTGCCAGTATAACATCTGGCTTAAGCAGCTGCCAAAAGAGGAAACACACTTTGCATTCCCTCAAGCAAGTAGCAAACCTGTGTAATTGACAGACTGTAATTGCAGGGAAGCACTAGGAACTGCAGGAACTGTAAGAGAAAGAGACAGAGAAAGACACACTTACATACAAAGCAGATACATAAATAGCTAGAATCTGAGAACAGCTGGACAGCCAAGACGCAAACACAACAGGAGCAGTTCCAAAAATCTCTGAGGAGATACTTTCAAGTACAATGGAAAAATAAAACAAAATCAAAAACCAAAATAAGATCAAGCCATTCACTTTTCTGAATACGATTAAGGAAGTATGTCCAATCAGTCATTACAGGAATTTTGCATTCGATGAAATCCTGAGCAGTGAACGTAAATATTATTCTGAGGATGAAGTTGACATAAAGGTCTCTAGGCAATGATGGGAAACATGTTTTCAAGTCAACTTCAACACAATTTGCTGAATCAGGATTCCCAGGGAAGTGGTTCCTTCTTTTAAGGCTCTGGAAAGCAAAAGAAATAAGAATATGTCCACCTATCTGTCCTGAGCTTTATTGCTGTTGTTTCTCAGCTTGGGAAGATTTACTGACCTCCAGGACAGATGCTTTAGTTGAATCAGCTCCTATTATTTCAGCATGCAAAGAGCTTCTCCCAAATTGCTACTGGGCCCACATTTCCTTTCTCAAGGACAGTCTCCTCAACTATCAATACTAGGATCTCAGTAAAGAGCCCACTGTCTTCAATGGGCAGGCGGCCTGGCTTCCCTGGAGATGTTATCTGTGAGAAGTATATAAAATTATTAGCAGAATTTTTAAGCGATGCCAATTAATTTACCCCGGAACCTGCTCTGGGGTCATCATTTCTCCAAATAACATTTCAGCTGAGAGGGCAGATGGTTCCAGATAACGCACTAGGCAAATTGTGGAAGTGGAACTTGGCAAAGAGAACTTACAAGAAAGTGAGACCCCCTGAGGCATTGTAATTGAAGCAGTGATGTAACCTGTCACTGAACTGTGTGAGGAACTGTTAGACAACCTGCTCTGCACCATGACAGATAGTCCTTGGAGGACCGGGTAGGAAGAACAGAAGGAGTTGGGAAGGAATCCTGCAAAGATCAGGTTCAGTGGGCTGTAGTTGTGCATAGAGTGTGTGGATTTGTGCACCTATCCTGACGATCATGTTTAAATGAGCTGGACACGGTTAGATCCTTCTCATGAGTGGGGCAATTAAAGGGCATCTCTTTAGACTAAGTGGGGGCATTAGGCAGGTATTCTAACCCTAGTAATTAGTGCCTGACCCTCATTCCTCCTTGCTTACACTGCCCTTTATACACCATCAGCAAGGATCAGTAGCCAGGCTAAGTCCCCTTTGCCCTGCCCCAGCAGCAAAGGGAAGAGTTAAATTTGCCCAAAAAGGGCAGCTGAAAATTACCTGGGCATAGTGGAATTCACCCACTCCCCTCTAATATCCACATTTTGTTGTTGGCAGGGGGCAGCAGTGGTGAGGAGGGCTGGAGTGTCCTCCAGCAGTCCTGAACGGGCAGAATGGTCCCAAGGGGTCCCAAATGTGCCATGTGATAGTTTCAAAGCACTAACCAGCTAATTAAACTTCTTCTACAATGTGACTGCAGACCAGGTCACACACAAACTCCTAGCAAATGGCAGTGCACCAAACAAACAACCCAAGATACGGCTTAAGTGGCAAGAAGACCAGGAGACGCACTAACTTGCCTTGTGGAACTACTACAACACAGTAAGTATCCCAGGGTGCAGTTTAGAGCAGAGGTTCTCAAACTGGGGGCACACCCCCCTGGGGGGCATGGTATGTATTCTGGGGAGGCATGAGAAGCTTTAGGGAAAAAAACCCTTACTGCGCACATTCAGAGCTGGGTGGCCGGAGAGCAGTGGCTGCTGTCTGGGTGCTGAGCCCCAAAGGCAGCACTGCTGCAAGCAGCAGTGCAGAAGTAAGGGTGGCAATACCATACCATGCTATCCTTACTTCTCTGCTGCTACTGACAGCGGTGCTGCCTTCAGAGTTGGGTAGCTGGCCAGCAGCCGCTGCTCTCCACTCTGCCTTCAGAGCTGTGCGGCCAGAGAGCGGTTGCTGCTGGCTGGTTGCCTGGAGGCGGGGCATAAACCACTACAGACACAAAGAAGTGGGGGTGGGGGACACAATCAAATATGTTTGAGAACCAGTGGTTTAGAGTATGAGGCTTAAAGATTTGAACATAAGAAAGGCCGTACCGGGTCAGACCAAAGGTCCATCTAGCCCAGTATCCTGTCTACCGACAGTGGCCAATGCCAGGTGCCCCAGAGGGAGTGAACCTAACAGGCAATGATCAAGTGATCTCTCTCCTGCCATCCATCTCCACCCTCTGACAGACAGAGGCTAGGGACACCATTCCTTACCCATCCTGGCTAATAGCCATTAATGGACTTAACCACCGTGAATTTATCCAGTTCTCTTTTAAACTCTGTTATAGTCCTAGCCTTCACAACCTCCTCAGGTAAGGAGTTCCACAAGTTGTCTGTGCGCTGCGTGAAGAAGAACTTCCTTTTATTTGTTTTAAACCTGCTGCCTATTAATTTCATTTGATGACCCCTAGTTCTTGTATTATGGGAATAAGTAAATAACTTTTCCTTATCCACTTTCTCCACATCACTCATGATTTTATATACCTCTATCATATCCCCCCTTAGTCTCCTCTTTTCCAAGCTGAAGAGTTCTAGCCTCTTTAATCTCTCCTCATATGGGACCCGTTCCAAACCCTTAATCATTTTAGTTGCCCTTTTCTGAACCTTTTCTAGTGCCAGTATATCTTTTTTGAGATGAGGAGACCACATCTGTACGCAGTATTCGAGATGAGGGCGTACCATCGATTTATATAAGGGCAATAATATATTCTCAATCTTATTCTCTATCCCCTTTTTAATGATTCCTAACATCCTGTTTGCTTTTTTGACCGCCTCTGCACACTGCGTGGACATTTTCAGAGAACTTTGTATTTGATAGCTAGATACTATGGTTATTTTTGCCCCCAAATTGCCACACTGATTTCACTGTGGGGCCAAGGAAAATGAAGAGGGGATAGGGCCAGAAAATACCTAGTCCTTAACATTCAAATACCATGAATAACTAGAAAAACTGACAAAGAAACATATAATGGGGCACATTCTGCTCAGTGTAGGGCTGTTTAAATAACTGAATATTGAGTTCGGGCGGAGGTCTGAATTTTTTTTAAACTTTGCTTCAGGTTGACCCAAAATGAAAATGTTTCAAGTCTTTTGGTGAAATGAAATGTCGAAAACCTTTTATTTTGTGTTGATGAAACATTTTGATTGAAACAAAATATGTTGTTTCTAGTTTGAGGTTTTTAAAATGCTACATTTTAAAAAATATAAAATTGAGGGAAATTTTGAAAAAAAAACATATTTCTGAAATAAAAAGTCAAAATGTTTTGGTTGGAGAAATACTGAAATGATCTGTTTCAACATTTCCGGGGGTGGGGGGCGGGGTAGGGTTGTCTGTGTTTTCTGACCAAAACAGTCTGCAGATTGATCTGAATTAGCAAATTGTTTAGGTCAGTGTTTCCCAAACTTGGGACACTGCTTGTGTAGGGAAAGCCCCTGGCGGGCCGGGCCGGTTTGTTTACCTGCTGCGTCCACAGGTTTGGCCAATTGCAGCTCCCACTGGCCGCAGTTCGCTGCTGGAAGCAGCGGCCAGTACGTCCCTTGGCCCGTGCCGAGCAGCTCCCATTGGCCTGGAGCAGCAAACCGTGGCCAGTGGGAGCCGCAATTGGCCGAACCTGTGGACGCGGCAGGTAAACAAACTGGCCCGGCCCGACAGGGGCTTTCCCTACACAAGCGGCGTCCCAAGTTTGGGAAACACTGGTTTAGGTCAATGACTCTGCATTTGTCAGCAGAAAAAGGTTTAGCATGAAAAATTTCGCCCAGCTTTATCTCAGTTACTCTGGAGCAAATCCACTTTAACTGCACTAATACATTTAATGGTGTTGCCCCAGATTTACTCCACTGTGATTGAGATCAGAGTTTGTCTCTTTTCATTTGGAAGCTTGATATACTTGAAAGTATCCACCGGTGTGAAACTCTCACTTTAAGGAGAGCATGAGTTGTGTTGGAACATAGGAATGTAAGAATTGCCATACCAGATCAGATCTTTGGGCCACATAGTGCAGTACTCTGTCTCTGGGTATTTCTATACAGCAATTACCCAGTGAGTTTACAGGTCAAGTAGACATATTTGAGCTAGCTTTAATCAACCTAGCTCAGGGCTGTGGCAGCACACGCTTCTGTGCCGACTAGCTCCGTGAGTAATTACCCAGAGTTCTGAGCGGGCTTGTACAGCTCATACTGCTGCAGTTTGACTACTCCAGGATTGGAGCTAACTAGATTAAAGCTGGCTCAGATATGTCTGCTCGAGCTGCGATCACACCCTGTGATCACAGTATATATATAATCTCTAACAGTGACCAGCACCAGATGCTTCAGGGGAAGATGCAAGAAACCCCATAGTTAGCAGATGTGAGATAACCTGCTCTCCATGGAGGTATCATCCTAATTCTTAATAGTGAGAGATTAGTTTAAACCCCGAATCATGAGATTTTATTTCCCTTCCAAATGTTCTTGTTTTGTATCCAGTTGACTCAAGGGCTGTCTCAAAACCTAGTGTTTAGGAGGTTAATAATCGCACATCATGTGATTATATAGAAATTCTGTTTGTTGTTTTCATCTGAGCAAATCCTGTTCACCTGGCTGAACTGAGCAATGACAGAGCAAACCCTCACTAAGCAATTTCAAACCTTTTCAGCAACCACAACATTTGTGTTTTACTAATATTTATGCACCACTGTAGTTCCTGCATTTCTGCTAAGCAACAGCTGGGTGCTGTCGGGGGACTAGCTGTAGCCTGCCATAGCCAGCACTAGAATTGCCTATATATACAAGGAATGATAAAATGTCCAGCCCTAGGTTCCTAATTGCAGCTCGGATTATGCTCAATTAAGAAATATATTCAGTGCCACAATTCAATGAGAAAGCATTTCACACCAACAAAACTGCTCCCTGAGCTGGAGAAATAAATATATAAACAAAACCAAAGCAGCCATTGCAGACTCCATATCACCTTCCATTGGAACCCTGGCTACAACCATCATGAGAAGTGGGTGGTTTTTGCCATAGCTAGCTTGTGGCCTGCATGCTAAGGAATAGATGAAAACATGCTTCATGGCATAAGTCTCTGGTGGTCAGGAAGTAATCCTTTCCCTCCCTGTTTATGACATTGCAAAGTTGACTTCGGTTCTTACCCACGAAAGCTTATGCTCCCAATACTTCTGTTAGTCTTAAAGGTGCCACAGGACCCTCTGTTGCTTTTTACAGATTCAGACTAACACGGCTACCCCTCTGATACATGAATTACTCTGAGAGCTTTACACCTTCCTCTGTAGCATTTGGTGTTGGTCATTGTAGGAATTTGGCCTTGATACATCTGTGGCTTGAAAACTCATTGGAAAATCCCGAGATCATTGGAATTGGCTTCCTTAGCTACATTCCTCTTCATTTTAGATAGAATGGACTTATGGTTAAGGCATGAATCTGAGAGTCTATTCATGCTTCTGCCACATACTCAGACAAGTCATTAAACTCTCTGTCTTACTTTCCCCATCTGTAAAATGAGGATAATAATTCTTGTCTACATTGCAGGAACATTGTGGGACTTAATTCATTAGTACTAAAGCTCATCGAAATGTTTCATATCAAATATTTTTTAGACAAAGGATAGTTTTTCATCAGAATTGATATTTCCTTGGGAAATGACAATTTTCAACAATTTTTTTGAGGATTTTAGTTGAAAAAAAATGAACCCCAGAAATATTTATTCTGTTTTTTTGGCAATCAAAAAGTAAAATTTCAGCCTTTTGGGCAAAAAAATTCAGTTAAACCAAAATGTTTGCCAGACTGGTGCATTTTTTGTTTGTTTTTGGTTGCTAAAAACAAAAGAAAAAAATGGAAAACGTTCTGTTTTCTAGGAAAAAATTCATTTGTTTAAAATTTATGTTCAGTTTTTTGGCAGGTGGAGGGGGAAACAGACTGTTTTCCAACCCGATCAAATTTATACTCAGGGCTACAGGCAAAGTGTTATAACTGAGTTGAAGTTGTTGGTTACGTAGGTGTCCACTGGTCACTTCTAACTTCTTTATATTTATTCCTAATACAGAAGGGAAGGTATTAAGCTAAGCAAGAAGATGTACTAATGAACTAAATGGAAAATGTGACCATGAATTTATGCTGCCCATATTGGGGAGGAAGAGAAGTGGGGAGCACTTAGAACCCAGATTTATCCCTTAGGAAAGCTGAACAAAATTATTCAAATGAATACTTTATTCAAAAAAAAAAATACAGTTTCGGTCGACCTGACAAGGGGGAGGAAGTGGTAATGGCTCTACCATCTACTTTTATTGTAGCCTTTAACCCAGTGGTTGGGGCACTCGCCTGTAATATGGGAAATCCAGGTTTGAATCCCCACTTTGGAACAGATCTAAAATGACTTTTTTTGATTCGCCAAAAATTCCAAAAAACTTCAGATTCGGTTCGACCCAATTTTTTTTCTGATTTTTCAGAACTGCCACCAAACCAAATAGGCAGGTGAGATAATATCTTTTATTGGACCAACTTCTGTTGTTGAGAGAGATGAGTTTTCAAGTTACGCTATGTCTACACTTCATTTTCCTTTGTAAAACTTTTGTCGGTCGGGGATTTGAAAAAATCACCCCCCTGACTGACAAAAGTTTTACCCACAAAAAGCGCTGGTGTGGACAACGCTTTGTTGGTGGGAGACGCTCTACTGCTGGCAAAGTTACCGCCCCTCATTGAGGGTGGTTTTATTTTGTCAGCAAGAGAGCTCGCTCCTGCTGACAAAGAGCGGCTACACTGCGTACCTTACAGCGGCACTGCTGTGCCGCTGTAAGGTGCACGGTGTAGACGTAGCCTAAGGCCTTGGCTACACAGCGCTGCAACTTGCTGCGCTCAGGGGTGTGAAAACGCCCCCCCCCCGAGTGCCGCGAGTGCAGCACTGTAAAGCGCCAGTGTAATCAGCGCCTGCAGTGCTGCACGCTCACTCGCAGCGCTGCAAGCTACTCCCCTTGTGAATTCCCAAGTGTAGCCAAGGCCTAAGAGTGTCACAGCTAAATACAAGGTGGAACAGATTGTTTAGCATAAGTAGTTAACACATATTTCAAGGGACCATTCAAAGTGATGTGGCCCGTTAACACCCCTCCGGTCATAGCAGGGGAAAGAAGGGTGGGGGAATGGCCACTGGTGGGGTGTTGGTGGTGCGTTACAGGTTGTTGTAGTAAGCCATAACCCACTAACAACACCCTCTCAGCTGTCTTCCCCCCTCCCTTCTTTTCCCCCTATGACTATGGCTCTAGGTCAGTGTTTCCCAAACTTGGGACGCCGCTTGTGTAGGGAAAGCCCGTGGCGAGCAGGGCCGGTTTGTTTACCTGGTCCGGCCAATCGCGGCTCCCACTGGCTGCGGTTCACTGCTCCAGGCCAATGGGAGCTGCTGGAAGCGGCGGCCAGTACGTCCCTCGGCCTGGGCTGCTTCCAGCAGCTCCCATTGGCCTGGAGCAGCAAACTGCGGCCAGTGGGAGCCGCGATTGGCCAGACCTGCGGACGCGGCCGGTAAACAAACCGGCCCGGCCTGACAGGGGTTTTCCCTACACAAGTGGCGTCCCAAGTTTGGGAAACACTGCTCTAGGTTGTTGTAATAAGCCATAAATCCAGTGTCTCTATTTAGTCCATGATTTTTAGTGTCTAGCAAAGTTATGAATTAAGCTTCCAGGCTCGTCTTTTGAAAGTGTTGTGCAGGTTTCTTTTGAGGAGGAGGGCTGATAGGTTAGATGCAGAGTGATTGCTTTGTGAAAAGAGTTCACCCACAGCTGATGTGGTGTTTTTGTCTTTTATCATTTTCCTGTATAAGTTCATTGGAGAGTGTAGTGATTGTCTGGTTTCACCCACATAGTTGTTATTAGGGCATTTAGTGCACAGCACACGTTATGATAGGCATGCGTAGGACCCATGGAACTTGAAAGGTGTGGTTGTGGGGGACGTTGATTATTGTATCAGTGGCGATATGACTGCAGGTTTTGCATCTGTTGTTCTGGCAGGGTAAAAAAAAATCAGTCCCTTACCTCTTTCTCACTCCTTTGTGTCTCTCCCACATTTAGGGAAAGCAATGAGTGTGTAAGCAGGGAATTGGTGAAGAAGATGGAAAAGGGTGAGTCAGACAGGAAGGCTGGCTTAAAACTTACTGCTTTGAAAAACTACTAAAGCATTTTAAAGACATTTGATGTGCATGCACACGCTCGCAGAGCAGTTCCATTCAGGGATATCTCACTTCTCAAGAAACAGTCATAAAATAGCCAGTTGTCCATCAAATTGTGTGAAAATTAGAACTTTCTCATGTTTTGATGTGACTATTGATTTTTGTTCAACCAAAGTTTAGAATTCCTTAGCTCAGAATATTGATAATTTTTGTGGCTTTTGCTTGAAAATAGGACCACTGTGAGTGAGAAAAGACCTAGTTCAACTACAACATTGTATTAATTTCAAGAGAATTTATTTTTTCTGCAGGAAATTAGGTCATTTCCAGGAATTTGCAATGAAATGAAATATTCTTCAGCTGTGAGGATTTCAAAAGTATTGGAATATTTTGGAAAAGGCTGGTTTAAATCTTTTGGTCTTTATTGTGCCATCTTTATTCACACTGTTGAGAATTACTTACTTGAGTTGTCAGATTGATTTTATTTGGACTACTTTAATGAACCCACCTATCTGAATACAAATTGTACAGTTGGATCTTTAATAGAGCTGAGCAAATTTTTTTTGATAAATAGTTTTTTTTGTCGAAAAACACATTTTGGGGTTCTCTGAAACTATTTATGATTTTGGGTTGATGCATAGCTTCCGCCAAAAAAAAACTGGAAAAAAAATTGAGGAAGCTGAAACATTTATTTTTTATCCATTTGAAAACATTTTATTTTGACTTGTTTGTTTCAACTTTTCATTTTGAAAGAGTGTTTTAAGTTCAAATTTGGTTAATTAAAACACACACCTACACACAGCAATGGGGAAAAATACCAGAATATGGGTGAGTCAAAACAAAAATCTCTCTCTAAAAAAAAAAGAATTCCTTTGAGTCCACCTGAAACATTTTGGCTAATTCAAAATGAAACGTTTTTGAGTGTTTGAGCCAATTTTTTTTTTTTTAATGGTTTTGGTTCAAATCTAACCAAAATTTTTTGGGGGGATTTTTCAATTCAGTCCCAGATCTGAAAAATTGATTATTTGCTCAGCTCTAGTCTTTAATGTCTTTGAAGTCTTTAGGGAACAGGGTATGTGGAAGGGCACAGAATCCTAAAGATATACAAAAGGAGAAAGCCTTCTGTGTTATATGGTAGGAGATGTCCCCAGGGACTCACCTACCTCCCCTTTTAAGCACTGTTGTAATTCCAAGCAGGCAACAGAGTCGTTTCTGGGGAGCAGTTGTTTCATATGGCAACAGGGGTATTTGTCTGAGCCACAAGAGCGTCACTCTTCCATATCTCCCCCTGCATGTCATTTTTACACTTCTGGAGACACTACAGATACAGCTCTGTTGAAAGTAACACAATTAGGTAGCAACCATTGCCTCTTTTCATCACCAGCAGAGTGTGTGAAGACTGCCTTCTCTTTGGATGCTTGACTTTCTGAAAGCATCCTTGCTGTAGTGAGTGCAGAGGTTTACACAACATCTCCTCTGAGCCACGTGGCACAACCCCCCGTGCCCGTGCCTGCTTGCAGCATTACTATTATTTATTCCTGTATTTGTTAAGTGTTACAATGTGTCTGGCTCTCTAAGAGACACAAATAAGTACATCCCCTGCCCAAGGAGTTTACAGCCTAGATTAGGGGTCGGCAACGTTCGGCACGCGGCTCGCCAGGGTAAGTACCCTGGCGGGCCGTGCCAGTTTTATTTACCTGCTGACGCGGCAGGTTTGGCCGATCGCGGCCCCCACTGGCCGCAGTTTGCTGTCCCGGGCCAATGGGGGCGGCGAGAAGCGGCGCGGGCGAGCGATGTGCCGACCCCTGGCCTAGAAAGAGTGTTCTAGAAGGGGCCAATTGTGGCATTTAGTCGCTGATCTGAGTAAAGGCAGATAGTGCCACACAGCTCCATTGGGATTCAGCACTGTAAGCCAGATCCTCAGCTGGTGTACATTGAATTCAATGGAGCTATGCCAAATCACACCCACTGAAGACCTGGCCCTCTGAGTGATGAGACTACAACCATGGCTAGTCCTTGTGTGGGGCTTTCAGGTTGTGGTGGAGAGGCTGTGTGTGCACTCCTCCCCTTGCCCCAAACCCGTACATAAGGGAGCATGACAATTTGGACCTGTGAAAGAGTGCTGAGAGCTAGCACTTACTGAAGTCCTGGGAAGGCCTAACGGGAAGAGCAACTGAACTCAGGGCTCAAGCAATTACTGGGGACAACCAATGAGAAAAACAGGGACAGGAGTGAGGGTCAAAGGTTCAAAATCAGCGATCCAGAAGGGGACACCGAGCAGAGGACCCCGGACAGTGCCCGCTGCTCCTTGAAGGTGTGTAGGGAGCCAGCGGACGTGGCCCAGAGGAACTCTGCCCAGATACATGAACCAAGGAAGGAACGGAAATAGGCCCCACAGTTGCAGTGCACCTCCCATCCAATATCCTCCTCCTGGTTTTATAGATGGCCACCTTGGCCAGCGCCAGGAGGAGGTTGACGAGGAAGTCTCATGACTGCATGGGGCCATGGACAGGGTGTGCATAAAGCAGGAGTTGCGGGGAAAAGTGCAGCCAGAACCTGAGGAAAAGATTCTGGAGGAGCCAGAAAAGGGGCTGAAACCTGGCGCACTCTAGGTAGACGTGCTCCAGGGTCTCCCTGACACTGCAGAAGGGGCAGGTGTCGGGGAAAGGGGGTGAACCGCGCCAGGTACACACCTGTGCTCACGGCCCCATGAAGGAGCTGCCAGCTGATATCCCTGGCAGGCTGTGGGACCAAGGTGGAATACAGGCCAGCGCACGGGGGGGGGGGGGGTTCCTCACCCTCCACAGGTGCCAGCACTCTGATCACTCTGGCACTAATTAGTTTCTCCAGAAGACTGATTGAGGAATGGTAATAATTAGCTCATCAGGCTGGCAGGCTGGGTAAAGGATTAATTAGCCCATCAGCTGAGGATTGATAAAAAGGCACACGCAAGAAATGCAAGGGGGAGGAGCAGGTCTCAGTGTGAGTGTGATCTCATGGAAGGGAGATATCTTCTCCTCTTGGGCCCTGGGAAAAGGGATGATAATACAAGGGGCTCTGGAAATAGTATTGCTGCATGAAACTGTAGAGGTGTTGGTGGAGGGAACTTAAATACCCTGCACAGTGTGGGTACCTAACTGGTAGAGTCTGAGTGTCCTATGTGATGCTTGAGGGCAGGAAAGGATCATGCCCTGTTATAGGCCCTTAACTTTCTGCTGAGTTGTACCAAATAGTTCTTCTGATTTTGCTTCTTTTTCAGAGGTGTAAGCTAGAGGACTTGTAGAAGTGGCTGGAAAAGTTTGTAAAAATGTTCATTAACTTTATTTTCCATACAGCTTTGAAATTTTGTTTTGATGAAAAAATTCCTGCAAGATAGAGGGGTCCTAGACCCCTCTAGCAGGTGGCATTTACCTGGCTCTGTTTGGTAAGATAGTCCCATCATGAAGCTCTTCAAGACTAGCCCTGCACCTAAACTTTTTAAGTGAGCAGAGTAGGACAGTGATTCTTATCTGCAGGATTTTCAGACTCCTTGTTCTTGTGGCTCTATGCAGATCACCGGTCTTTTTTCAAAATCTCCTTGAACCTGTCACCATTGATCACAACACACACACCATCCTTTCTCCTCTGATACACGTCTCCTGAATTATATACCTTTCAAATCTGGAGAACCTTTGGCCCATAGGCTGTGCTCCTGCCCTTTGGAACTCTGCCACAATTCTCTCCACAATTCAGGTAACGGTTCCCTGGTTCACTTTAAGACAGTGTAAAGATGAGAGCCAAAATGCTCACACCTTGGTGCATAGGGTTAGGGTCCAAAGTCAATTTTTAAGCAGCTAGATAAGAGTGGTCTGATTTTCAAAGGTTCTGACCACCTGAAGCACTCACTGAACTTTAGTGGGAGCTGCTGGATAACTCAGTACTTTGAAAAACCAGACCACTGATTTAAGTATTTAAATAACTTTAGGTACCTGGTTTGAAAATTGGTGCCAATAATAGTGCAAAACCAGCTGAGTTTTGCTCTGACAGGCCTCTGTGAACCATTTTCTTATTTTTGCTTCCATTTGCATGAGATCACATTGCCTTAGTTCTGTTTTGAATTTTGCAAACCCAAAATCCAAAGCAAGACTGCCAAAATCACCGAGAGTGGCCTGATTTCCGGGAGAAGCCATTCAGTGCCACTGAGTTTCAAGTGGTTCCTATCAGGAACCATAAATATCTCCCTGGCCTGTGAATCTCAGCCCTGGCTTCACTCAGCACTTTGGCACAAGCTTTCTCAAACCTCAGCTGAGGTTTGTGCTACGGCTGGGAACCCTTTGGGGGACTCAAGTTTCAGGTTTGCAATGATTTTGCCTGTTCATGAAATTTTATTTATTACAAATGTTTTGCAGAGCTCTACAAACCCATCAGGTTTCTCTAGCGGATACTTTGTTTTAATGAATGTGTATTGAATGCTTCGTTTAACTTTACTATTGTGAAGTGCCCAGAGACGCTGTGCTTGGATGAGCAGTTATGTAAGTGCAATTTGTTGTCATTTTTTAGTATCAGAATTAGCATTCAGCCGAGGTCGAGAGCCTCACAGTGCATGTGTGTGGGGGGAAAGCAAACAAATGAAAGAAAGCTTAGTGCATTCTCAAGCATTACCCAAACCTTTTGGTTTACCCCCAGCTGTTGATTCTACTCACTTGCAGATCAATCTCCTGAATGCCCTTCCAGCAGCTCCCAGCCAACTCCTGGTGTCTCAGCTCTGACAACACACTCAAAGCTTCAGGCCATGCTAGTGGATGGCCTATTAGTTCAATTTGCTTGAAGTTACAGAATGTAGAACTGCTGTCTCTTTACTTCTATGATGAGGGTTTAACATTTGTTTTAATTAATTAAGTATCGTTTGAAATGAATGTACTGGTGAGAGGTGCCCCATTGACAGCAGGGCCGGCTCTAGGCACCAGCAAAACAAGCTGGTGCTTGGGGCGGCACATTTTTAGGGGCGGCATGGCCGGCGCCAGAATGCCACCCCTAAAAATGTGCCCCGGCCGCCCTAGCTCACCTCCGCTGCTGCTGCCACGGCGCGCGAAACAGCTGATTCGCGCGCCGCGGCCGCTCGTGGTCTCTCCCTCCCTCCCAGGCTCTCAAACCTCCTCCAGTTATCCACAGGATGGGCACAGCCCTGGCCGTGTGGTAGCGTCACATGCACAGACATGACTCTATCACAGCTAGCATGGCTCTCCTCAGACATGGGGCTCTGCACCCAGGGTTGTGAGGGAAGTTTAGTCTCCTTGGCCCACTCAGTCCTTAACCTCTCGGCTACAATTGTCCATCAAGGAGTGATGATGGGGTTTATGTATGTAATATTAGTATCCTATTCGTTAGCAACTGGACTGACACTGTCTCCATAGAAGTTATCCTGTACTAGCAAGGGGTTCACATGGAAAGAAGTATTTAACTGAATAGAAAATACATACATCCCAAATTTGCTTTCCGTTATGCATCTGTAACATCTGTTGATGTCACGTAGAACAGAATTGCCCCATAGCCTTTTCTGTTTTCTGGTTCATAGGCTCTGTTACACACAGGCCTGATTCTTTGATATTGCTTTTCTCCCACAAAAGAAAGTCTGTTGGAAAAAAAGAAAAGAAAAACATGTTTTTTCTGGAACTCATGGTTATTCAGTGGAATTCACCCTGCAGAGGTGGAAATCCCCTGCTGGACTGGAGCAATATTAACAAACCAGGATTGCTATGTAGAATTACTAGCCTGGTTTTACCCAGTAAACTGCAGGAAAGTATTATTTCCCTGTAGTGAGAGAGTATTTGCCACTCAAAGAGCCTGTGTATGCTATGTGAGGTTAGCAAACGGGATTTGCTTCAGTAAAGCACACACCAGTCTGGGAATGAGAATTTCCAGTGACACTATAGACATTAGCAATAAGCTAACCACCATTATAATATTGATTTCACATAATGGCGGATGGAAAACCCCATTCCAACCTGGAGCAAAACTTGGTTCTTCTGCTTTCTTTATGCAGTCTCCCTGCCTCCCTTGCAGAGGAAGAGAGTGGGCAAATGATGCACTTCATTGTTTCATTTTATTTTGTAGGCTACCACTCAGCATATTTCAGTTAATGCTGCCTTGTCAGAGCTATAATGTACTTACAGGGGTAGTGTACTGTGTCTTCCCATATGTCAGCCAGAGGCCAATTCTGCTATAAATCACATCACAGCCCCACATACATCTCATTGGGAAGAATGGAGACCCTTTTTTCACTCCAGTACTAAGCTGGATAACTGACCAGCAAAAATACAACAACAGAATCAAACCACCGCATGCCTAGTCCTGCTTTGAGAAGGTAGAAGGCATCTGATTTGACTTATGGGCATTGATATCTCATTACCCTCAATATTAGATGACGTATTAGAGCTTAAAAGGTCAGGCCTCTCCATGAGTTCAATAAAAGTTCACCTATCCACCATCACAGCCTTTCACCCCAAGGTGAATCAACATTCTATCTTTGCTCACCCGCTAACCAAACGTTTCCTCAAAGGACTCAACAACATTTACCCAGAACTATGTGAGCCTACTACACCATGGGACCTCAGCCTCGTCCTTCGGGCCCTCACCCGTTCCCCATTTGAACCCAGGGTGACATGTTCATTACTACAGCTTTCCGTGAAAGTGGCATTCCTTGTGGCAATTACATCTGCCAGATGTGTAGGAGAGCTGGGGGCCCTCATGGCAGATCCCCCATGCACAGCCTTTTTTAAAGACCGCACCTCAAGTTTTTAGTGAAAGTCGTCTCAGTTTTCCACCTTAACCAACCCATTTACCTACTGACATTCTACCCCAAACCCCACACAGATAGAATGCAGTTTGCGCTTCATACTTGCGATGTAGGAAGGGCATTGGCCTTTTACATAGACAGAACAAGGCCATTTTGTAAATCACCCAGACTGTTCCAAAGGGAGTGCCATATCTAAACAAGGACTCTCCAAGTGGATCTCTGATTGCCTAAAACTATGCTCTCATCAGTGTGACCGCCAACCCCCCAAGGGGATTTGCATGCATTCCATCAGAGCACCATCGGCCTCCACTGCTTTCCTGAACAATGTACCCATCATGGACATTTGTAGAGCTGCTACCTGGGCCTCAGCCCACACCTTTACACAGCATGATGCATTAGAGCAACAGGCAACATCTGATACCCTTGTTCGGACTCTCTGTACTGTCATCTGTCATGACTTCAACTCCAAAGCTCCCTCCTTCCACCGGAGGGCACTGCTCTGAAGTCACCTAAAGTGGAGCATCCACAGGGACAGCACTCGAATAAGAAGAGAAAGTTACTCACCTCGTGCAGTAATGTAGGTTCTTCGAGATGTGTGTCAATGTGGGTGCTCCACTACTCTCCCTCCTCCCCTCTACTTTGGAGTTTCTTACTCAGTCTCTGCAGTAGAGAAGGAACAGAGGGGGGCGTTGGTCGCACAGCATCAGTTAACTGCCTGAAGCAGCACGAGATGGGGACCGTTCATGTGTGACCCAACCGGGTACTGCTACCAAAAGTCTCTGAGTATGAGCGCAGGGGCGCACGAACACCTGAAGTGGAGCACCCACAGGAACACACATCTCGAAGAACCTACGTTACTGCACAAGGTGAGTAACTTTCTCATCCCAGCATCCCATATTCCAGAGCAGCATCTGGCCTTCAAATTTACAATGTACGCCTGGGCTGGACAAAGGTTGGCTCTCCCTATGTTAGGTCATTTCTACTCTGCTACCTAATCCAGAGTAGTTGCCAACAAAAGTTTTGAGAAGGGGGATGAACTTAATGACTTGGAGTGATACTACTGATAAAGTTATCACAGTGCATGACTGGGCTTACCCAGTTGACAAGTGGTGACTTTAGCTTCTCCCACTTCTGTCTCCTCCTTCCTGGTCTCTCTCTGCTCTGTTTACTGTTTTCAGTTCCAGTTCACTGCCCTGCTCTGTTGTGGGATGGCATCTCTTGTAACCCACTGACACTTTCAGTCAGGTTGCAGTGCAAACCCTTGGGGCACCTATTTAGAACTGCAAGTTTCCAATCTGTGCTCTTCTATTGGGTGATGATCGGGGTGAGAGTGGGCTGGTACGGCATACTGGTAAGAAGTGGCTGCCGGTACCGGCCCATATGCAGCTGACGTTAAAGTGTTGCCACGGCAGCGCTTTAATGTCGCTGCCCCTTTTGCCCTCCCCTCCCCGCCTCTGTCGCAGCTGCCCCAGGCCCTTTTAAATTGCCACTGGAGCCCCGGGTGGCATGGGCCAGGCAGTGTGGATGGGCTGGCTGCGGGAGGCTGACCCCCCAGATCCTCCCCTTCCGCCCGAGGCCCAGCCCCTTCCGGGGGCCCAGAGTCAGGCTCCCCATACCGGTAATTCTTCTGTGCTACTTTCACCCCTGGTGGTGATATGCTTAGCCTCTACTGGATCATGGAAATTAGAGATAGGACAAAAACATGCGAGGTCATGCCTAGTTCATCCCAGCAGAGGCCCATGAAGGAGTGGGTTCTTGCATATTTCTCATTGTTGTGTTCTGTGCAGTGTCTTACCCATCACTGTTGAACCAAGGACATCTTTAGAGGTCTGAGATTGAGCTTTGTGGTTCCCAGTAGCTGCTGAGAGACCTTTGTTTCCCTTCCAGTGACCTGTGAAATGCCCTAAGGAGGATTAATGATCAGGTACTCCAGAGGGAATCATGCCTCTGGGGCTTCTTGGCTGGTTTGAAATTTTTGGTCGAGTGAAACGAGATCTCAGCAGAGCTGTCATCAAATCCTCTTTTTTTTTTTTCTACATGACTTTAGAGTGTAGCCCTTTTCCGTTGATCTCCTTTATACCTTTGCTTGTTCACCTTTGATGGACTGCTTTGCTCTTCTTTGTTATTTAGTGTGGACTAGGATTTAAATTAGGGGTCTAGGACTCACAATTTTTAGGATTTATCTACACACAGAAATTAAACTGATTTAACCAACAGGTTTTAAAATCAACTCAGTTAAATTGGTACAACCCTGTGTATGGACAATTTAGCTTAAGCCTGTTAGGAATCATGTAAAGATAAATGGATATAAACCAGCTATAAATCAATTGAAGAGTATCCACACAGGAGTTTGCACAGGTTTAAGTAAATCTGTTTAAAAACACAATCCGGGTTGAACCTGTACAACTCTGTGCTCCCTGGTCTTAGGTTCTGTTCCTGGTTTTATGGCTGACTGACTGACTTTTGAACCCTGGTTGTGTCATTTCATCTCTCACTACAGCCATTGTAAAACTGGGATTTGCTTGCCTGTCTTCCATGGGGGTTAGAGAGACAAGTTGGGTGAAGTAATATCTTTTACTGGACCAATTTCTCTCGGTGAGAGAGACAAGCTTTCGAGCTCAAGAGGAAGAGCTTTGTGTGGCTTGAAAGCTTGTCTCTCTCACCAACAGAAGTTGGTCCAATAAAATATATTACCTCACCCACCTTGTCTCTCTAATATCCTGGGACCAATATGGCTACAGCTACACTACATATTCCATGAGGGTTATAAGTAGAGCTGGTTGGAACATGTTTTTGGGGTTTTTTTCATGGAAAATTTTAACTTTTCAGTGAAAAACTGAAAACTTTCAGCTGAAAACATTTGGTTTAAACCCAAAAATTTCTATTCAGAAATGACACCATAATGCCTCATGGGAGTTGTAGTTCGGATGCCTCATGCCCCCCATTCTCCTCTGTAGGCCGGGCTTCCAAACCAGACTACATCTGTGATGGTGCACCACAAACTCCTCTCCTGCTGAGCCATGCTCATAGGAGTCCCTGACTGTAATGTGTCATGGGAGATGTAGCCCAGTCAGGGACTCAGTTCAGAGAAAATTGGAGCATGAAGCACCTTAACCACAACTCCCATGATGCACCATGGCAGCATTTCCAAATCAATTGTTTTGTGTTTGTTTGTTTTTCAACTGAAACATTTTTTGGTGGGGGGGTTGAAGGGGTTGGCCAAAAAACAAAAATTACTTTGGCTTGCAGGTGTTTGATCCCTAGTTAAAAGTCCGAAATTTCTGCAGAAAGCAGACACTTTTTATGAAAAAAAAAATAGTTCTCTCGCAAATCTAGTTTTCTGTCAAAAAGCAGTTTTCATCAAACACTTTGTTTTAAGGCTTTTTCAGTCATGATACAATAAGCACTTTGCGACCCTGAGAGGAGAGGCAGTAGAGAAGTGCAATGTCCAGTTATTATCAGTGGGGTTTTTTGTGTAGCAGTTCAGCTGCATGGGAAGTACAAGAGATGCATGTATGGAGCTTGTTTCACCATTACCCTACACCTTGTATTCTCATTTTCACCCCTGGAAAGTGAGTGCTCAGTGGATGTAACACCTTATCACTTGGATTTGGTAATGATCTGCAAATTCTTTGCCCAAGGTGCTGAGCCCAATGCGTGAATCAGCCCCACAGTGTTTAATGCTCAAGGCTGTTGTCCATCATTCAGTGAAATAAATGTGAGTTTGATGGACAAATCTTGTGACTACATTTGCGTGGGACTATGATGTAACATTACCAGTCTGTATTAATACTGTCAACTCGCCTTTTTAGCCAATCATCTGTACTGTTGCCTCATTTGATTATGACCTTGCTAATATTAGCTGGGGGTGAAGCAGATCTCATTCTGTGTCCCTAACTGGTTTGTAACAAAATTTGACTTAATAAAATGTGTCCATCAAGTCCAAAGGAGGGTTCATAATAGAGGGAGCTGAACAAGGACAGTGACATTGTTACATGCACCAAGCTGAAGGAGCACAGATTCTGTATCATTTATTTTAAGAAGAAAGGATTGTCCATTGTGACAAAATCAGTCAGATGTAGAAGATGAAACACTGAAGGCTCATTAAGCTAATTATTGGCAGTGCTTAGTTGTAAGGAGGCAAGTGGAAGTTGGCAGACTGATGCTTTAGAAAAGCATTTGCCCAAGAGGAAGCATTATGCATCGTGAATTCATTAGTGTGTGCCGAAAGGGTAAAATTGTGCTGCTGCTGCCACCCCAACTGGGAAGGAGACCTTCAATGGCATCATTAAACGGTTGGCAGCCAGATGGCACAATTGCCATTCAGGAAGATAAGTACAGATTTGTTCACATGTCATGTAATATCGATGAGAAGGGAGCACAGAAAATCTTCATCCTAAAGGCCTAGCAGTAAACCAGCATGGCAACAGGAGGTCAGTCTCATAACCAGGCTAGAAGCAACAGCCACTCTGCACTCTGTGTGAATCCCTTAGCTGTCCATTGTAACTAAGATAAACTGGGGTTTCCTCTTAGACTATTGATGGTTGCCAGCAGAGGAACTAGAGAATACTGAGGACTATTGAGAAGTTACGTTCACTTTCCAGCCTTTGGTTTCATCACCTATTCCTTAGTGTTAGTCCTAGTCCCTAAACAACTATGAAAGTCAATATGATTGTCGATCATTATAAAAGCAGGCCTGACAGCAGGGTATGCTGCAAGTCGGTTTAAGGGACATTGCAGAGCTGTAGGTGGTGCTCCCAGGAGTGGAATAACAGGGTAACTGCAAGTGAGGATTGAGATACATTAGTACACTGATAGGGAGAGCCGCAGTTTAGAATAACACGGGATCCTGCAGATAAGGACTGAAGTGCATTGGTTAGAACTGTGAAGGATTCGAAGCCATAACACAGAAAAGGCTGAGGGCCAGGTTGGAGGTGTGTTTGGTTAGCTGTGTGGGGGAATCTGGTACAGTGGCTGCCTAAACTAGGAGTGCTGAAATCTGCCACCTGTTTCAGCACTGGAATTCACTGATTTCCCCAAGAAAATGTAATGCTGAAAACAGAAAGGAAGAAGAAAATGCCCGACCTTCCTACGGTTCCTGTTGTATTCCATAAGTAAAGGTTATCCAATTTTCTGACTCCTCCTCTCAGTTGGCACTAATTGGACATCACACTATGTCAGGGATCGGCAACCTTTGGCACGTGGCCGGTCAGGGTAAGCCCCTGGCGGGCCGGGACGGTTTGTTTACCTGCAGCGTCCGCAGGTTTGGCAGATCGCAGCTCCCACTGGCCGTGGTTCGCTGCTCCAGGCCAATGGGGGCTGCGGGAAGTGGCACAGGCCGAGGGATGTGCTGGCTGCCCTTCCCGCAGCCCCCATTGGCCTGGAGCGGTGAACCGCGGCCAGTGAGAGCTGCGATCGGCCGAACCTGCAGACGCTGCAGGTAAATAAACCAGCCCGGCCCGCCAGCGGAGTTCCCTGATGGGTTGTGTGCCAAAGGTTGCCGATCCCTGCACTATGTGTTGCCATGCTAGCCCTATTAAAGCCAATGCAAACTGAAGATGTGATGGGAGGCATACTCTGAAGGTCCAGCTTGCCCCCAGAATAACCTGGGCATTTTCTTAAGCTAGGACAGGGGTCGGCAACGTTTGGCACGCGGCTCGCCAGGGTAAGCACCCTGGCGGGCCGGGCCAGTTTATTTACCTGCTGATGCGGCAGGTTCGGCCACTCGTGGCCCCCACTGGCCGCGGTTCGCCGTCCCAGGCCAATGGGGGCGGCGGGAAGCCGCGGCCAGCACATCCCTCGCCCGCGCTGCTTCCCGCCGCCCCCATTGGCCTGGGATGGCGAACCGCGGCCAGTGGGGGCCGCGATCGGCCGAACCTGCCGTGTCAGCAGGTAAATAAACTGGCCCGGCCCACCAGGGTGCTTACTCTGGCGAGCTGCGTGCCAAACGTTGCCGACCCCTGAGCTAGGATAACAATGAGAAGGGCTGTCAGTCCTGGAGCTTCATGGTACAACTGAACACAAGACAAGGTCAGGAAAAGGTCCTCTTTCCATCTGCATGGGTCTATCAGGTGTATTGTAGGGTGTGAGAAAGAGGGGTTATGCCTTTCCCTGAAATATCTTTCATTGGCCACTGTAAGAAACAGTATTCTGGACTTGTTGTGGTCCACTGGTCTGTTGCAGTATGGTGACTCCCGTATTCCACTTCTCCTTATGTCTTTTGAGCACAATGTCTATTTTGGCAGCTATGTTTCCAGGCAGTACTCTGAGCCCACACTGTGTTGGTTGTTTGTCCTGAGTGAGAAATGAGTCATCCTTGCAGAATCATTGTCAGCTGCCTCTCTATTATCTGCCATGATACCCCACAACACACCTCTGTCTGTCTCTGCAGTGCATTTCCCTGCTGCTTTAGCAGTGCTGAAACGACTAGCCAGCTGGCTTCTTTTTGCCATGATTACGTGTGGACATTTTATTACTCACGTTTCTTTGAGTTGGAAGGAAAGTGAATGGTTACTGGTGAATTGCTAGCTGCAATAATGATGAATGGAAGGGATTCATTCAGCAGTGTCTCCATTCATGCCCTGAGGCTTTTCGTCTGTGTTTCATTTCATACAATCTAATGCACATTGATATCTCTTGGCAAACTGAGAGCATCACCTTCTCTACTCCTTGGACTAGCTGGAGTGGGGTCACCCCATGGCTCACTCCAGTGAATCCCCCTCACTAGCCCAGGTGCAGCACTGATGGGTTCCATAAGGAGCTGTAATCAGCCCACCTACTTGGCTGGAAGGATGGTTTCCCCTATGGAAAGAAATACAGTGATGGCCCAGAGCACAGCAGGAACACCCAGATCAAGCTGTCAAGTCTTTGATCAGAAAGGTTCCCCCCTCACATTCATGGGACACAGGAACCTCGAAGCACATCCAATCAGTTGTCACCCTATTCTGGACATACCAAAACACACCCAAATACCTAATAACCACATACTCTCCTGCGCGTCATTTAATATAGTTCTGCACTAAATTACTTTCAATATAAACATTCATTTTTCCCCTCGCTATTCTGTGAATTAAAGGCACAAAGATCAAGGTGAATTGTGCAATTAATCACCTCCCCTGCTCTATGTGAGTGCTCAGATGCACATACAACAGCCCTCTGAGGGTATGTCTACACTGCAATTGGACACCCGTGGATGGCCCACACCAGCTGACTCAGACTCAGGGGGCTTGGGCTGCGGGGCTGTTTAATTGCAGTGTAGACATTCCAGCTCGGGCTGCAGCCCAAGCTCTGGGACCCTCCCACTTTGCAGGGTCCTTGAGCCCGGGCTGCAGCCTGAGCCAGGATGTTTACACTGCAATTAAACAGCCCCACAGCTGGACCCCCGTGAGTCTGAGTCAGCTGGTGTGGGCCAGCCACTGTTTTTTAATTGCGGTGTAGACATAGTCCTAGAGACTGGAAGGGTGTGCCGTTCCTACCCTGCTTCTAACTCAGCATAAACACTAGCGATCTGGTCCAAACTCAGTTCCTGGCTATTATTTGTCTTTATTGTTAACTTAACAGCAAATATAAAACTCCATGTAATCTTCTTCCTGAGCATGGGTGTTCCTAGAGTTTTTCCTTCATCCCCAATTCCTTCTGCTTCAGAGAAACCCTTTTGTATTCTTAGGTTGGAGTTAATAGGATCCACCCACTTGGGCTGCCTGGGTGTCAACAGAATAGCTCTGTATCTCTGTGCAGGGTCATAGCACCTGACCACCCGTCATAGTCAAGTCAAATAATGCAGGCTGACCTTTGGGTGCCAGCCATCCTGAAATATGAGGATTTGTCCTCGTTTCCTCAGCCCAGTCCCACTTCCAGTCTTGCAGGATAATGAAAGAGCCCTGAAGTTAATTGGGGCTGTTGCATGGTGCTAAGTGACATCTCATTGCACCACCATGACACAGCATCCGTGCAGTGACACAGCATCACAATGCGGATGCACAAATGTTGAAGACAGTTGGGCTCTTCCTAGTGTGGAGACTTAAAGGGAGGACTGGGAATTAGAGCGAGAGAAAATCCATGTCCTTCTAACATATTCCTCAAGATCATGAGTAATAGTCTTACTGGAGATGCCCCTTTCCTCCGATTTCTTGGGATCTGTCTCACTGGAAACACAACACGGAAATCTGTCAAGCAAAATTATGGATTCCTATTTTCCCTGTTCTGAGCATTCACAGCAACAACACCAAACCACCATAATGCAGATTCTGTTTTTGTTCTTCCTTCTCGGCAGTAGTTATTTATAAAGCCCAAGATGCTGTGCCTGGTTGAGGCTGTCCCATGCTGCTCAAAGGCATCCTGCTTTTTACGTGCATCTACTTCCCTTTATAGATATTCTTACCCTGTATCAGCACTGCCTTCTGTTATTAGGATGTGCAGTGAATGGTGATGCTGCTTTCTAAATATCAAACACAATGCATCCCTTTAGCTTTTATATCTCACTGTGCCCCAGGTGTTGTTATTATCGGTCCTGACATCATTCACTCGATATACTGGGCCCCGTCTTTCCAGTTATCTGTAATGGACAAGAGATTTTGAGTCATTTTATCTTGAAATCGCAGCAACATTTTCTCTTTAAAAAGTGACTTGTTTCTCTCTCCCTCTCCATTTCTTCCTCTCTCACCCATTTAATCTCTTTCACTTTTTGTTTACCCGCATGTGTCTCTTTCCTTCGTGTCTCTATTTATATCTCACTCTCTCTGTATTTTTTCTTTTCTTCTCTTCCTTTCTCTTTACCTCTCTCCTTCTCCATTTCTTTCTGTGTCACTCCCTTTCTATCAATAGGCCTGATCCAAAGGCCTATAGGAGTCAGTGGAAGGACTTCAGTGAGTTTTGGAGTGGAGCCTGTGTAGCTCTCTGTCTTTCATAAGAAAATAAGAACGGCCATACTGGGTCAGACCAAAGGTCCATCTAGCCCAGTATCCTGTCTTCCGACAGTGGCCAATGCCAGGTGCCCCAGAGGGAATGAACAGAACAGTGAACCTCCCCATCAGTCCTCTCCATACAGCCAGAATGCACTGCAGTTAGAAGCCAAGGTGCTTAATGGCTTTCTTAAAGAGAAAGATGGTTTAAACCAGTACAGCAGACATTAAGTACCTCTGTATATGGGGTGTGTAGAAGAAGGCTTGATCATCCTTTAGTTTCTGTGATTGCTCATCAGCATACTATGTGTCCAGCTATGGTAGGGCCATGTTGATTTCTAAATGTATTACCAAGAAGGTAGGGTCTTTATGGCACCCAGGTAGGACCTCATTCCTCAGAACTTGCTGCTCTTGAGCTCAGCATGAGTAGGTTTTGCACCTGTGGCCATGTCACTTCCTATTCCCTGGTTTCATTTTTCTGGCTGCTCATCTGCTTGAACATTTCTGGGATGCCTAAAGACCAAAATCTGGAACCGCTGCCCAACAGCAGGCCCTGTGATTGGTGTGTTGTGAGGATGGAGAATGAACTTGTTCAGATCCACCTTTTCCCATGGCACCTGCCCTTTTCTTATTTATCAAGGAGACAAGAGCTAACTCAGCACTACGTCGGGGCAAAGCATATCTGAGAGAGCAGACGTGATTGTCTTCGTAGGAAGTTGTGGCTACTGGAAGCTTTCTCATGTCATGTGTCATTGCGCAAACACCTTTGCATTATCCCTTATATCCATTCACAGACATATCCATAGTAGGAACCAGAGGATCTCTTGTCTTCAAATGCCTCCATATCCTCTGTTGTATAAATTTTCACCTGTGCTTTCTCATGAGTCACATAGATACCCCTACTCCTCTTACAGCCTCATTGTACATTGGGGACGGTGAGGAGTGTTTTTTTTCCTTCACCAGTGGCATGAGCACACAATTATCACAAGGAGGAGGAAAGGAGAAATGGTGCCTCAGAGACTGTCTCCTTTCCCACAGCTCCTTCTGGTAGCTACGCACTGCCCCTTATTCAATGACTTTCTCTAGACCAGTGTTTCCCAAACTTGGGACGCCGCTTGTTTAGGGAAAGCCCCTGCCGGGCTGGGCCAGTTTGTTTACCTGCTGCATCCACAAGTCCGGTCGATCGCGGCTCCCACTGGCCGTGGTTCGCTGCTCCAGGCCAATGGGAACTGCTGGAAGCGGCGGCCAGTACATCCCTCGGCCTGCGTCGCTTCCAGCAGCTCCCATTGGCCTGGAGCAGTGAACCGCGGCCAGTGGGAGCCGCGATTGCCCGAACCTGCGGATGCAGCAGGTAAACAAAGCGGCCCGGCCCGCCAGGGGCTTTCCCTAAACAAGCGGCGTCCCAAGTTTGGGAAACACTGCTCTAGACCATAGAGATTCCCCAGTGTTTAAACATAGAAGAGCTAAGAGAACATGGATCTAAAACCAATGCATAGCATCAGGTTTGTGAACAACAAAAGTGTGTTTACCAAGGATTTAATGTATGGATAACACATTTGATTGAAACTCTAACAAATAGCTGAATTACAGCTAACCCGTACAAAGACACACAGAGCAGACTTTTTTTTTTTCATGTTGGAAATCTTTCAGAGGCAAATGCTTTCATTGTTTCCGTTAAGTTCCAGTTAGTCCTAGCCAAGGTGGCAAGGACTCTTGCTAAGGGAAGAAGACACAAAGCATTTACAACAAATCTAGTAACTTGGAGATGCAAGGTAATGAACACCTTTGATCTGAGAAGCGAATTTCATTGAATTCTGGCAAACACACAAAAGCCAGTCTTGGCTTCCCACTCCTTTTATTTGTTATCAGTACTTGAGATCAGCTTAATATTTTACCTTCACCCTTGGCTGCTGAGCATAAGGGACAAAGCTCTTATCGGCAAATGTCATCGGTAGTAGGAGAGGGAGAGAAGAAAGGAAGAAAATAGGGAAGAGGGATGGTATGAAGCAGTCACTGAAGTAAACATGCTTTAATGGAAAAAAAGAATCATCGTATCATAATTAAAGCTTTGCAGCAACCCAAAGGCAGTGACTATGGACTGACAGGCAATAGTGCTAATATTTAAAGACGGTTTAAAAGAGCAAAGATAGTAATGATTGAAAAGAGGAAACTGAATTCAACTGTCCCACTCCTGTCCCCATGCACAGGCCCTTATTGGTTGGCAATGTGTTGTTTTACACACTCATGGCATAACCATCGCTATGTAACGAACTACCATGGAGACGCATGCTATCCATTGAGAACAATTGTACTGAACAAGGGCTTCTGGATTTTTTTAAAAGCAGTTGTACTAAATTTAATGAGCTAATAATAAGCATTCACCAGGAGGGTTGTAAATTTGGTGAGCTCAGATAATCTTGAACTCGGATTTAAGAAAAGCCCTGACGTGTATCGGTGCAACACAATTTGTGAGTTGCAATCTTGGTGAGAGTGAAACCTTCGCAAGGATGTAAGGATATTCTGAACTAAAAGGAATTCACTGCAGGAGGGTTAGCTCAGAGCTGTATATTTGCACTGAAATATACAAAGTCTGCTCCACTCAATCAAACAGCTTAAGCGATATATTACAAGGAAGGCCCTGTGTACTCTGCGTCACTGTGGGACCAGACTCCATGGCAAGAGCTACTAAATTCTGTGGTTTTGGGTTACATTCTCTACTTGGCTTTTGGTAAGCCGCTCCCACTGATAGAAGTGATTGGGAGTTTTTCATAGAAATGTTTTTTTCTTTCAATAGAAAATGTGATTTCCATTCAACTGAAATTTTCTGTAAGAAAAATGTCAATTTTGCAGAATGTTTTCTGACAGAAAAATTGAAACAAAATATTAGTGTAGAGGTGGTTTGACATTAATCTCTGCATCTGCTTGAGCAGCTTCTGTCCCTCCTGGGAGTAGTAGTTCAATTGTATCATTATCCCCTTGTTCCTTATGAGCTGGGCTTCGCTGGTTGGACTTCATCTCCCATGATGCACTATGCTCATGGGACTCCCTTCATGCACCATGGTGGCTCAGCTAGAGGAGGAGACTATGGCAGCTCAGGCAAACACAGATTATTGTTGACCCAACCTGAAATGAAAGGATTCTCTTTGGGAACATTGAAACATTTTGTTTAGACTGAAAATTTCGAAACAATATATTTCATTATTTCTAAATTCAATTTCTTTTGGCATTTTTTATTCTGTGAAAAATATTAATATTTTGATTTTCATGTTGATTCGGAATAAAAATAAATGTCCAAAATATTTCCGTTTCCAATGGGATGGAAATTCTATTTTTTTATCAGTTCTACTCGTTGACTTAAGTGGTCATGGGAGGACATGCCACTCAAGGAAGAATCTGGATCTTATTTTTCCACAGTCACCTGCAAATGGAGTGAGTGCCACCCCGTGCAACCGGTGACTTTTGCATGGTGATATCACTCTTCAGAGGTAGCCTGCTAGCAATGCATTAAGCACCCAGGGGGAAAGCATGGTTGTTCCTCTTAGCAGAGCTGCCACTGTAAAGAAAATGAGGAAAGGTGAGGCTTGGGTTAACTTTATGTGAAGGGCCACAAATGAACATTACACAAGTTTTGAGCTAGAAGTTTTTCAGCAGCAGTTATCACACCAGCAAATTCTGGCTTCCAGGGTGTTAGCTATTGCAAATGTTTTGCAAATTACAGAATGAGTAGCAAGGGAACTGTGAATTCAAGGGAAAGGGGAATTTAGGTGACAACAGCAAAACTGGAATGGATGTTGTGATGTCACCAGAAACCCCAAGGTGGCATCAGAGCCTTGTTTTTCTACATTGTGTGTGTGAATAAATATAACATTCTCTGTGGATTCTACTATTTCTATACCCTTTTCCCTCTTGTCAGAATTCCATTGCTTCTGCTCCTCTCCAAAGGCTCTGAATAGGCTTTGGAGCCTCTTCCCTCCAAACATTTTCTATCAAGCACTGATGGTGCTGAAGGTGTGTGCAACGCAACCTAACCGGTGAAATTTAACAGTGTAAAGTCTTGCCTGTGAAATATGAAATCTCATTCATACACACATGATGGTAGTGTATTTCTACATACTGTGTTGTTAGAGGGCTGGAACATTCAGTCTAGTGGGAGAAATGGTGGAACATGGCATCTCCTGTTAAAGTCAGATGGAGTTGTGTGGCTGAAATTCCATGTGATGTTTAGAATACATACCTTCGAGCACACTCCAGCTCTAGTTTACTAAGCTAACAGTAAGGCTTCTACAGTAGATGTGGTTGATTTGAATATGGTAGATCTTATCATGAATGCAGATCTAATGGCGGGCCTAAACTTTATCAATGCATCACAATTTGCGAATTGCAATCCCAGTTAGAGTTAAACCTTTGTGTAGAGTGAGGATGCTTGGAACTAAAACAAAGTCACTATAAAGGAGATCACTCAGATCTGCATAATTGCACTAAGATATGCAAATTCCCCTCCATGCAATCAAACATCTAGCACAGTGTATTAGCCAGTGAAACAGAACCAGAGAGGAAAGTTCGACTGAGCTAAGGTAAAAGTCTCTACGGTCCAAACCCCGAGGTCCTTACTTAGGTTTTACAGTAGTAAGGGCTTACAGTGAAGTCAAATTCCCACTAAAGCCAATTGTTTTCTATAACAGTGCTGTATAGCATAAAGATCTTATTGGTTCTTGATATGTGTTTGAGATGGTTGCATTTCTCATGAGTGGAGAAACCATGCATGAGATATTCTGCTCAGGGCCGGCTCCAGGCACCAGCAAAGGAAGCAGGTGCCTGGGGCGGCCAATAGAAAGGGGCGGCACTCCATCCGTTATTGGGGCGGCACGTCCGGGTCTGCGGCGGCAATTTGGTGGCAGCTCAATCACTTCGCTTCAGTCTTCGGCAGCAATTCGGTGGCGGGTCCTTCACTCCCTCTATTCCTCTTCGGCGGCACTTCAGCGGCAGCTCAATCGTCTTTTTTTCTCTATCTCTCTCTTTTTTTTTCCCCCACCGCTTGGGGCAGCAAAAAAGCTGGAGCCGGCCCTGATTCTGCTCATCCCATGCAGGTGCCTATAGATTTTCAACTGGGCCTGACTGATTTTCCAGTTCCAATGATAATGACTGATGATTGGGCATTCCTATGCCCCATGTTGGCTTTGGAAAACCCACCCTTTATACCTCCACAGACCATCATGGATTCTGTATTTGACATCAGACTTTAGCAATGTTTTAGAGAGTTTAAAATAAGAGTATTAGTCCTGTTTAATATGAGTGCGTATGTAAATCAAAACTGCGTTCGTTACCTAGAATCTAACTGAGCAGGCCCTGCAGGGAAAGGAAATGGATAATGAATACTTTGCAGACCCCTCTAAAATAAGCTTCTGTGGAGTTTTAGTTCATTCAAACCCATCTATGAAATCTAGATATATATCTATGAATTAGCCTCACAAGCTAAGCCTGCCCTAATACAGGGAGTATCCAGAAACTGCACATTTTGAAACCACAGAGTTGTTTTGTTAGTTTAATTGGGGTGTGTTTTGTCCTGTGATTCCAGCCACCGGTGCTCCTTGAGTGGGGATGACCTGAATAGACAGTGGCTGGCTCCCAGCTGCCAGCTCCATCCAACCATTTACCACACCAAGGGCCTCCTCTACTACCTGTGCAGCATTGGCCGGGCTCCACTGGTGAGTCATTTCCGTCTTCCCTTGTATTAATACCCCTGCACTGCTCATTTGTTGCAGCCTTCCCAAAAGACTCCTGTGCTGTACAGTTCAGGTCTAAGAGAGAAGGGGTCTGGGGAGATCTGGAAACATTCCAGTGCTACATTACTCGGGAAGTGGGGAAGAGCTTGGAGACCATCACTTCAGTGGGATAGTTTACTGCCTATCGGCCCTTCTAACCAACAACGCTATGTTCTGATGCCCTTGCCCAGTCTGGAGAGCACACTGGCTGGGGGGCGGGGGGAAGTTTAAGGTTAGGAGAGCTGAAGTTGAGATGTAGTTTCTGGAAGTTCTGTCCCCCAAATCCATGCTATCTGGGATAGCAGAGCCCTGAAGTAACAAATTGCCTGATGACAGGATGCCACTTTGTACCTACTTGGGATCCCCTAAGTATTTTAGAGGGTTCCTGTAGTGTTTGCTGTGAAGGCAGGCGTCTTAGTGCAGTATTTAAAGCAGGAGACTGGGAGTCAGGAGATCTTGATCTGATTTCTGAGCATGCAACTGGTTCCCTAAGTGATGTTGGGCAAATAACCTCGCCTCTCTAGGCAAAATGTTCTCCTTTGTAAAATGGGGATTACAATGCCCACCTTTCATAAAGCTCTTTGAGTCTTCAGATGAAAAGTGCTAGATCTGTGCGAAGTATTATCCATCATTAGTGTTTTCTTCAGAACCATTGCTGGTGGAGTGGGGAGAGAGTTTGCAAAGATCTCACGGCAGCATAGTAACCAGCTCCAAAAGGGAATGAACTTCTGTGCTTCTCTGTCTTGGGAAGGTAGTCTCCTCTTCTCCCCTTTGGCTGAAAGCCCTCAGCATGAAACACAGCAAGGAGTGGAGAAGAAACCTCCACCAGACTGGCACTCAGACTAGGTTTGTGATGAGTAAACCAAGGATTTCGGCTTGTGCTCCAACCAGGGCCAGCTCCAGGCACCAGCTTAACAAGCAGGTGCTTGGGGCGGCCAAGGGAGAGGGGCGGCACCTGCGGCAATTCGGGGGAGGCAGGTCCCTCACTCCCTCTAGGAGCGAAGGACCTGCCACTGAACTGCCGCCGCCGATCGCGGCTTTTTTTTTTTTTTTTTGCTTGGGGCGGCAGAAATGCTGGAGCTGGCGCTGGCTCCAACAGCCCCTAGTGGAAAAGGAAAAGGTTTATGTGAACATATGACAAGTGGAAGGCTTGTTTAAAAATATAAATAAACATTAATTAGCCATAAGCATGGCAGCATGCTCCTGTTTCCAGCTGGGACCATCTGAAAGGCAGCTGAGAAACAGCTGAATACTAAATGTTGCTCACAGAGTAACAAAGTCGTGGAATGGGCCATTACGTCATCTTCCACCTGCCTAGTCTGATACTGGATATTCAGCCCAGTCAGTGTCGTCGGCCACACTGTCATCTTTTACATACCTCATCTGATTTAGTCCCTGTTTCAGCACGTCATTTTATCATGTGCATAATTTTATGCACAAGCTGAAGTCCCATTAGTTTCAGTGCTTTGCTGATCATTTTTGCCATTCACTTCAATGGGAACAGGATGTTTCATAGTTAACAACTAGCCAGTAGCTTTGGGTCTCTGGAAAGGTATCTTAGCTCAAAACTCATCTGTTAACCAGAGACTTTGTTTAATCCTGAGCTGATGGTGTCAAACAAAGACTGTGAATGGCTAGCCAACTACAAAAGTAGTTTCTCCTCCCTTGGTGTTCACACCTCAACTGCTAAAAGAGGGCCTCATCCTCCCTGATTGAACTAACCTCGTTATCTCTAGACTGATTCTTGCCTGCATATTTATACCTGCCTCTGGAAATTTCCACTACATGCATCTGACGAAGTGAGTATTCACCCACGAAAGCTTATGCTCCAATACGTCTGTTAGTCTATAACAGGGGTCGGGAACGTTCGGCATGCGGCTCGCCAGGGTAAGCACCCTGGCGGGCCGGGCCAGTTTTATTTACCTGCTGATGCGGCAGGTTCTGCCGATCGCGGCCCCCACTGGCTGCGGTTCGCCGTCCCGGGCCAATGGGGGCGGCGAGAAGCCGCGGCCAGCACACACGTTGCCGACCCCTGGTCTATAAGGTGCCACAGGACTCTTTGTCGCTTTTTACAGATCCAGACTAACACAGCTACCCCTCTGATACTTTTTACAAAGCAATTGCTGTATATCTGACCGCTCAGTTCTCCTCCTCTAAGGAATCTGCACACCTTCAAAAGATGAGTTTGGGAACTTAATAATGCTAGACACTAAAAACCATGGACTAAAGAGCAACACTGGTTTTATGGCTCATTACAACAATTTGTGACACACTCTGCTGCCTGCAAAACCTCAGTAGCCCACTTTATTTTAAGTGCTCTCCTACAGCATATCTGAACCCCTTATGCCGAACAATCTGTCCCAACTTGTATTTAGCTCCGACACTCTGGTTACCTTCCCCAGACCTGAAGAAATGCTCCGTGGCGTTCAAAAACTTGTCCCTTCCCCCAACAGAAGTCAGTCCAATAAAAGGTATTACCTCACCCACCTTGTCTCTTTTTGATTTTCTCGATATTTTTCATTTTTTGACAAAATTGCTTATTTAACATTTTTGGTTTTAATTTTCCTTTTTTTAAAAAAAAAAAAACATTGACAATTTTCATTGGTCTTTTAATCACAAGGAAAGGGGGTTTCAACATCAAAACCAAAACTTGGGAGATAGAAAAAAAAATCACTTTTGAAAATTCCGATCTTTGAAAATGTTTACAAAAAAATTGGATAAAAAATAATCCTGTGGAAAAGTTTTGAAGAACAACAAAGAACTGGCCCCTTTTGAAAAAGCCATCTGTGAAACTGTTGTGAAACTTGGTTTCTGTATTCTGACCAGCTGTACTGCACTGTCAGCTGACTCTCCCTATGAGCCTACTGCCAGAGACCTGAATGGGAGAGTGCCCAGGGTGGGTGGGCTGGGACGAAGGTAGGGCTATGAGAAAGGGTCGGCGGGAGGCAGAGATACTGCAGTGCTTTGGCTCCTTTCTGAGCCTGAGAAGGAATTATGGAGGAGTAAGACATAATTCTTCCCTCTCCCTCTAGCCCTGCTGCTTCATGGCTCCTACCACCAAATGTCCTAAAGCCACAATCTGAGCCTTTATCATTCTTTGAAGCCAGTGGGCTCTGCCTGAAATTGATTGAAATGCAGTATTGCCAACCCAAGTGCGATGAGTCAGGCCCCCCCCAACCATGATAATATTTAGGGATTGTCTTTTTATTTGCCTCTGGTGTCACATTTTCAAGATTTTCTCTGGGGCCACGAGGGCTAGAAACTTTTCTTTTTTTTCTCTCTCTCTCTCTTTCTTTTTTTAATGAAAGCTGAGAGTTGCAGGGAATAACTTGACTCTGGCAGCCAGGGTCATAATAAAAATACGGTGAGACTTGTGATAAAAGTGTGAGAGTTGGCAAAAGTGAGTATACTGCCAATTCTTACCTTGGACTTGACTAATTCCTTGGGGGGTGAGAAGGGTGGCACGTTTTGGAGTCTGATTGTGCAGCATGAGTTACACTGTCCTAGCTAGAGCAGAGGCTGGTTGCCTCTTACTCCCAGGTTCATTCTCTGTCCACTCTTAGATGTCTCAGTTAGAGCTCTGCTATCAGGCTACATAGTTGGCTTCTATGTTGGCTTCTATGTCGGCTGAACCAAGAAGGACACCCCAGTGATAGAAAAGGTGGGACCGTCAGGAGGTGATAGGGAAGTGTTGTAAAGTCACAGGAACATGGGCGGGAACCCCCCTTTCCCCCATGGAAATCACACGATGAAGTGAGTTTAATTAAAATGAAACCAAGTTTTCAGTGCCTTCTGTACAACTTTCAAATGGAACTGCCCATAAATAGCTACAGTGATACTGACCCTGCTGCCGTTTGAAGCTAATGGCAACTGAAGGGGATACGGCTCCGTGGGCAGATACTGCAGACAGTCCCACAGTAATCAATGTAGATCAGTGTTTCTCAAACTGAGGACGCCGCTTGTTCAGGGAAAGCCTTTGGTGGGCCGGGCCGGTTTGTTTACCTGCCCCGTCCGCAGGTCCGGCCGATCGCGGCTCCCACTGGCTGTGGTTCGCTGCTCCAGGCCAATGGGAGCTGCTGGAAGCGGCGGCCAGTACGTCCCTCAGCCCGCGCCGCTTCCAGCAGCCCCCATTGGCCTGGAGCGGCGAACCGCGGCCAGTGGGAGCCGCGATTGGCCGGACCTGCGGACGCAGCAGGTAAACAAACCGGCCCGGCCCACCAGGGGCTTTCCCTATACAAGCGGCAGCCCCAGTTTGAGAAACACTGCTGTAGATGATAATCTTGCATTGTTGCAGGTGGGTGGGAATGGATCACCTAGCAGGCCCATTTCAGCCCTACCAATTAGGATTCATCTGTGGGATTCTCTAGATGCAAAATTATAGGGCTAGCACCACTCAGGCAATGTTGTTGTCTGACTAGCTGCATATCCCTCAGTGCTTTCTAATATGTAAAATAATATTTTAAGCAGATAATGTATGTGCCTTTTGCATGTTAGTAATATGCAGGTAATTGATATCCAGTTGAGCTTGGAGTTCTGCCTCAAAATAGAATGGAAACTATAAAATCCTCTGATATTCATAGGAATAATTTCCACATAGTACCTGTGGTTAACCTAAACTATGACTGAATGTCGCGGATAGCTTAGATGAAACACTAGCTGGAAAAGTGTCTCTCTGTTATTAAAGGAAGTAGTAAATGCAGCCATTTGGATGGGGCCATTTTAGGGTAATTGAAAACATCGCAGATGGAGTTACTTCACAGTGCATGGATTACATATAGCTCTGCAAAATATGTGCAGACAGGTGCGGGCTGCATGTCCAGGGTCTGTGCAAAACTGGGTTTGTTTAATTGGAAATGCTGCCGTTTGTGGATCTGCATCCGATTTCGCAGTGCTCACAGTCCTCCCCTTGCCTTCATCATCTAGTGAGAATGGTGTAAATAATGCAGTGGACTCACTGCTGGGAAGCAAGCTGATCTCCATGTGTCAGGAATGAGGGCACAACATTCTGGGGACAGGCGAGCGTAGGTGCAAGCAGTGGAGTTCTGTAGGCAGCAGAATCAGGGAATGGACAGGACATGGGCAAGCTTTGGATAACAGACCACCCATGTAAGTTGTTACTTGGGACACTACATTTAATTAGCCAGATAATTAGGGGCCGGTTGAGGGCAGCTGGGTGTGGTTCATGCATATTTACATATTAACCCACCACCCCCAATGTGTGCAAGGCTGGGCTATTTTAAGGGGCTGTCAGAGGGTAGCTGGCCCTTTGACGGGGCCAGGGGCCTACCTCTGACAGGCTTCACAAGGGCGAATGAGGCAATTCTAGGTTCACCTGGGATTGGTCAACTCACTGAGTTACTGAGAGGCAGTTAATTAGGCAGGGAAGCACCTGGCCAAGATAAAAGGAAGCTGCTTCTGGGGTATCTTCTAGGGGAACAGAGACTCCTAGGGGAGAGAATAATTCCCAAGATGTAGGAAGAGAAGGTTCCTATGGTAAAGGCTTCTCAGGGGGAAGGTGGTGAAGGGTTCACCAGCGAAGGAAACCAAGGAAAAATGCTTCTGGGTAGGAGCATTTCCAGAAGGCAAATGCTGAGTCTCAGAGAAACCTGGCTCCCAGGAAAGAATTCACCAGGCAACAGCAGAAGCCCTAAGAAAAAAAGGAATGATATGCTGTCCTGAGGAAGGATTGTCATGGTTCGGTCTCTGTGGGGACTTTGGCCTAAGAGAAGAGACCCTTTCCCAGCTAGTCACAAGAAGTCTCTGGCTCCAGAGGAGTGTCCTGGCTCATGAAGGCCTCACTGGTAAGGGACCTTGGGCATAACTGGGGTTGACACACGAAGGCTGACTTAGCCACTTCTCCCTCCAGCTACAGAGAGATACGGACTCTTTGTGTGATGTTCTGCCTTTGGAGTAGAGTAAACTAGACCCCTGAAGGGATGTTGTTCAATATACAAGCCTCATTGTACTTATTAAAATCCCCACTCTCAGAAACTGAGGCAGAGATGCAATAGCAAGTGCTGCATCAGACTGCTAGGGGGAGGGCCCCATTCAGGGGCCTATGCGAATTAGGTTCCCCCACTCCTACTGAACTAGGCTCCTTTGAAAATCCCAGTCATACTGTGTATAAAAATTGCATACTTTATTTGTATCCTCATTGCCTGCTCTTTGTAGGCTGCATGTTGCCATAGGGCTCAATCCTGTGAGGCACTGAATACTCTGGCCCTGATGCAGCAAAGCCCTTAAACATGTGACTAGTTCCATGTCTCCCTATAGTTTAGTACAATGGAGTTTAGTAATGACTGGGTCCCCTGGACACCACCTTATGAGAAATAGTAACAAAGTCGTCTAGTGCTGGATGCTGGAAGGAGGAAGTGTTGGAGGTCTGCCTGAGGGTGATGGGATCAGCAGCACTGCTGGGCAGGAGCGCCGCCAGCTTTTCTGCCGCCCTAGGCGGCGGAAGGTCCCGCCCCGAAATGCCGCCCCCCACAGAGGCGGCGGAAGGTCCCGCCGCTGAAATACCGCTGCGGTCGCCGCCCCCCAAATTGTAGCGCCCTAGGCGACCGCCTAAGTCGCCTAATGGGTTGCGCCGGCCCTGCTGCTGGGTGATGTGGGTTTGGTGGCCTGGTTGACGTAGCAGGGACAGCTGCATAAAACTCTAATGGGGGATAGGTATTAACATTTTGTCTTTGTTTGCCATATTGTTAAATCCTGGCTCCTCACTGGCTGAAAACTTACCTGTGATGAGACATAACAGTAGGCACACAACTACTTCCACCCTGATAGTAGTGCGCTCGGGTGTTCCATGCATTATCTGCATTATAAACTGGGGAAATGATCCTCTTACTTAATTCCCTGTTATTGCACCTGTGTGCACCAGGTGTCAGCATTATTGCTATTTCATTATGGATCTGAAAATATACTTCTAGATTGGCATGTTCAGGACATGCCAACTTTCTTAGGGCTTGTCTACACTGGGAACTTGCACTGGAAAAATCCACCCCCCCTGCCTCTCAGACAGACATGGTTATGAAACAGAACCAACTAATAATAATAGTAATAATCCATTCCAGTAGAGCCAAGCAATCCTAATCAAGGATGGGGGCCCTATTAAGGTAGGTGCTGTACAGACATGTAACAAAGACAGTCTGTGCCCCAGAGAGCTTACAATCTAGGTGTTAAACAGGAGGCAGCAACTGGATGAAACAAAGATGTTGGTGAGGGTTAGGTAACAATAAAATAGTTTACCTGGAAATCAGAAGTTGCAGCTTGCTGCTGAACTAATCAGTGCCAGAGGTAGCAATCTGTAAACTTTGTGGCAGAACTTGGTGTTAAGGAGAAATTGAAAGAGGATGGGGTGGTGAGTTTATGAAGTTTGATGTGGAGTTTTTTCATGCATGGGAGGAAGTGCAGAGGTGGTCATGAGAGAAGCAGACATGGGCAGTCGAAGCTGGACTGGCTGGCATAGCTGACAGAACCTAGTGTGCAAATAATTGCATCCTGAATGGCTGCAGTTAAATTCAGTAAAACTTAATTGTCTCTAAAGGGTCAAAGGTAAATACATGATCTTCCTGCTTCTGTCTGTCTGCCTGTCTATTCGAAAGTTTCTCTTCTAGTGGATGCGCCTCTTTGCTTTCCAGTTGGCTTATCAAAGGTGAATAAAACTTTGCTGGAGCACTATCTTCTTCTGACCATTTAGAATGTTGGCTTAAAAAGAACAATTGCTCTTCTTTTGAAATTCCTTTCCTTGTTGGATTTTCCAGTATTTCTGATGAAGACATGGAGGATATATATAACAGCAATGCATAGCTCACTGAGCATCAAGATTGATTATTCTGCAAGGCCTGGGTCAATATTTATCTCGTAGGCCAATAAACCCTGATTTTCATTTGTAGAGGACTTGATATGTGCTTATAAAGGCAATCTAAAATTTCACTGAAAGTGGGAATATGCTTAGCGCCTAGCTACCCGAAGACTCATGCTAAAGAGATGGATTAGATTGATTGATTAGACTATGTAAAATAGGTCACTTACTGTGCTTTGCTTAGGGGGATATATACAATGTCATAACAATATGCAGTAACTACTAGTGTAATAGCATGGATGTGTTTTTCTGCGAATTATATAGTACAGATTTAAAACTTAAAGAAATGAAGATTGATTGCCTGATAGGGTGCAGGTTTTAGATCTCAAGAGGATAATACTGAAGTTTAGATGTCAAAGGAATTTGACAAACTTCCCTTTGATTGAATCATAAGATGCATGTAGGATCCTGAACTGCCATGGATGGTAGTGGGTGGGACACAGTTCTTTGTGTTTCAAACAGAGCAACATATAACCTCCCTCTCTTCTCTGAATCCTCCAGGATCAGGTGGACTGGCAGAGCCTGGGAAGGCTGATGACAATTGATCAGCAGGGTTTGGCGTTCATTATGGGCATGCCCCATAGCCTGAGAGCCTCTGAGAAGTTCTGAAAAATGGGTTTTTTTAGCAACTGGTCAACCCACTACTGTTGCACATTGCCATTTAAAGGGCTAGAATCCTTCCTGTTTTATGGTCAGTGTTATTCCTTTTTCTGATCTCCAGGTATTCTGCGACTATCACGGCCACTCCCAGAAGAAGAACGTGTTCCTCTACGGCTGCAGCATCAAGGAAACCTTGTGGCAGGCAGGCTGCACCGTCGACACAGCAGTTGTCACAGAAGATGTTGGCTACAGGGTGAGACTTCACATTACAGCACACATCTACTGTGCACACGTGCACACACGCAATGAATCCTTAAGACCGTACTCAGAGTTGTTATAGTTTGACAGCACACCATTGATATTTAGTGGGATCCCACAGGGGTCTGGCCTAGGTCTGGTATGATTTAGTATTTTCATTAATGATTTGGATAATGGAGTGGAGAGTATGCTTATATAATTTGAAGATGACATGAAACTAGGAATGGTTGCTAGAAATTCAGACAGGATTTTGAATTCAAAATGATGTTGGAAAATGATCTGAAATCAACAAGGTGAAATGTAGTAAAGACAGGTGCAAAGTAAGAAGAAAAAATCAAATGCATCACTACAGAATGGGGAATAACGGGCTGCATAACTGGGGAGTAGTACTGCTGAAAAAGATCTGAGGGTTATAGTGGATCACAAATTGAATAGGAGTCAACTATGTGCTGCGGTTGCAAAAAAGGCCAATATTATTCTGGGATGTATTAACAGGAGTGTTGTATGTAAGACACAAGAGGGAATTATCCTGCTCTCTTCAGCACTGGTGAGGCCTCAGGTGGAGTACTGTGTCCAGTTCTGGGCATGATACTTTAAGAAAGATACAGACAAATTGGAGAGTCCAGAGGAAAGCAACAAAAATGATAAATCTGATCTCTGAGGAAAGGTTAAAAAACCTGGGCATATTTAGTCTTGAAAAAAGACTGAGGGGAGACCTAATAACAGTCTTCAAATATGTTAAGGGCTGTTATAAAGAGGATGGTGTTAGATTGCTCTCCATGTCTACTGAAAGTAGGGCAAGAAATCATGTTTAATCTGCAGCAAGAGAGATTTAGGTTAGATATTAGGAAAATCTTTCTAACTATAAGGGTAGTTAAGGTCTGGAATAGGCTTCCGAGGGAGGTTGTGGAATCTCCATCATTGCAGGTTTTTCAAAACAGGTTGGATAAACACCTGTCAGGGCTGGTCTAGGTGTCCCTGGTCCCATCACAGTGCAGGGGGCTGCAAGAGGCAATCGCTTCAGCTCCCTTCCAGTCTTACGTTTCTATGATTAGGGATGGGCCCAATCTACGAAGTTTGGAGCTGGGTGTGAACTTCCCTAGAGTCCAGAGGAATGCAGTCCTGGGAGGCTGGACCCATCTCTAAAATCTAGATGCACTGAATATTAGCAGAAGTATCATCTGAATGAACATGCCCCCTAATCAATGGCCATAAATATTTGCCTACCTGGGCAGCTACCTTTTTTTGTGTGAGTAAACCACACACCATGCGTAACATCATTCATATAACCCTTTATTTACCATATAATGCTGGTAAAAGGCCCCAGGTCATGTTGCCCTGTTGAATTCAATTGCCTTATTGTTAAAAGCACCATGTCAAAATAAAAAATCAAGAGCCCGATTCACCACTATGCTACTTCAGTTTTACCCCAGCATGGCTTCATTGAAACCATGGAGTTACACAGGTGTCAAACTGGAGTAATGAACTTATTTGACCCTGTATTTTTAAATAATATAATGTTTAGTGTAGAGAGCACCTCCATGAGTAGATGGTGCTATAGCTTTATCTTAGTATTAAGTTGTTGTCTTGTATGTTGTTTTGTTGTTGTTCTGACCCTGGGGTTTTAGCAGAATGTTCAGTCCTGCCTGTGTGTGCTGGACTTGGTACTTGCGGTGTCCCAATAAATCGTGTTCGGTAAGTGAATATTACAATACATTTCCCTTCAGTGTTTTTCCTGTGACAGGATTCTTAAAATAGAAACCATTGGAAACTCCTACTCTCTTTAACAGACCATTTGTTTCCCATTTCTACTCCATTCCTGTTAGAAAGTGAAACTAGACTAAATTATTTTTGCTCTGTGTTTAGTTAGTCTCGCTGTCTGGTTCTCAGGGACCAGCATCTGGCTGTTGGTTTGTAGTTTCTGACAGTTCAAGGGAATGAGTAATATTTAAAAATCCCCCGTTTTCAATGAAACTTTTTAAAAGTGTCTTGAAAATAATTCTGTTTGTATTAGGGAAGGAGAGTTGTCTAGTGGTTAAAATAGGAGACTGGTATACAGATCTAATGGGTTCTATTCCCAACTCTGCCGGATTTGTGTGACTTTGGGCAAGTCACTTCACCACCCTGTGTCTGTTTCCTCATCTGAGATGAAATTATCTCTAATTATAGTTTTCAAAATTAATTTTTACAAAACCTAAGTTGTAGTCCTAAACTGGTTTAAGAGGCACAGATTAGTGAGATCTGGCATAGAAGAGATTAAAATGTTCTTGTATAGCTCTACACTGTTGTATGACTTGCACCTCTCCAGGACAATCTGCAACTCCCTCCCTTCCTTTAGATTACCACGTCTTCCTCATTCATCTTCAGGCATCATCCAAGGAGTATACTTTCCCAGAAGGAAAGTGCTCCATCCAGGAGTGAAAGTAACTTAAGGGACTTACCGGTACGCAGGGACGGGGTCATGAGCAAGGTATGGGGGGACTCGGGGGGCGGGGCCTTGAAATTCCCAGGCCCTTTAAATCACCACCGGAGCCCAAGGGCTCCTGGCCGCTGCCGCTATCCTGGGGGGCAGCTTCCCTGGGCTCTTTAAATCACTGCGGGAGCCCTGGGGTAGCGGCGGCGGTGGCCGGGAGCCCCAGGGATCTTGCAGTGATTTAAAGGGCCAGGGCTCCCAGCCGCTGTTACTGCAGCTGGAGCCCCGGGCCCATTAAATTGGCACCGGAGCTCATGGTAACGGTAGCGGCGGCCAGGAGCCCCGAGGCTCTGATGGTGATTTAAAGGGCTAGGGGCTCTGGCCGCTGCCGGGAGCCCTGGGCCCTTTAAATTGCTGCCGGAGCCCTGGGGCTCCCGGCTGCCGCCGCCGCTACCCCATGGCTCCAGCAGCGATTTAAAGGGCCAGGGTCTCCAGCCACTGCTGGGAGCACAGGGCCCTTTTAAATTGTTGGGCTGGGGAAGCTGCCCCCTACTGGTACGGTCGGCTGTGTACCGGCTCTTGCCGGTACACCATACTGGACCGTACCTGCTTACTTTCACCTCTGGCTCCAGCACTCCTTGCAAGACTGACCTTAGCCAAATCTCCCTGTTTCACAAGTGGAGGAGAGAGAGTGCTCATAGTCAGCACAACTTTTGAAGCTGGGTTCTGTTTGGATTTCAGAAGCTTGAGAAGGCTGGGGAGAATCAACAGATACACACACAGAATTCAAACATCGCCTTCAGGCATCTGGAGTGTGTCTGGAATCTGCAATTAATGAATCTGGAGCAAGCCTCCGCTGCCATCCAAGAATGTGCTGCAGAGGCATTCTCCAGCCCACAGCCTGCATGTCTATTCCCCAGATGATAGGTGTTCATAACTCCCTTAGATGGTATCATACAGGAAGTTATTCTGCTAAATCAGAGAGATTGGCATGTGGCTGCAGGATAAGACAGTGAGGTTTGGCTTTTCAAAGCAGAATAAGCGAGTTAGATGCCCAAATCCCATTAAAAGCCAATGGAATTTGGATGCCTAATTCACTTAAGCCTTCACTGAAAAGTAAATCTAAATGTTCCCCAACATTGGATTCCCCTTGTAGAATTCTAGAAGGCTAGGCTTACATCCACACTAGGATCGGGTATGTGGAGCTGAGCAAATAATTTATTTTTCAGTTCTGTAACCAAATCAATAAATTCTGTGTATTTCAAATGGAAACTGAAGTTTTTAATTTCTCAACAAAACAAAAAAATGAACAGTTCATTTGGGTCAAATGAACTGTGTTGAATGGCAATCCAAAATGAAATGTCGAAATGGTTCATTTAGAAATATCAACATGAATTTTTTGACATTTCAACAAAATTTCAACAAAATATTTGTTTTCAGGTTTTTTTCACATGAAACTATTAGCTGATAGGTTGGGGGCCCTGAAAAAGGTGTTTTTCTGTAAATTTATTGTTGGCTGAAAAAAACGTGTCCAGCTCTCATGTAAAGAAGCTAGCGGGTAGTGGGACTGAGCATTGATTTGACAGAGCTATGCAAGCCCCAAGGCTAGACAAGTAGTAGAGACAGTGAGGTACAAAGAAGAGACTGGATTTCTGCTATGGGTACCCGCATGGCCCCACAGTATGCCAACATTTTTATGGCTGACTTAGAACAAAGCTTCCTCAGCTCTCGTCCCCTAACACCTCTACTCTACTTGAGCTACATTGATGACATCTTCATCATCTGGACCCATGGGAAGGAGGCCCCTGAGGAATTCCACCAGGATTTCAACAATTTCCACCCCACGATCAACCTCAGCCTGGACCAGTCCACACAAGAGATCCACTTCCTAGACACTACAGTGCAAATAAGTGATGGTCACATAAACACCACCCTATACTGGAAACATACTGACTGCTATACTTACCTACATGCCTCCAGCTTTCATCCAGAACACATCACAAGCTCTGAGATGCAACCGCATTTGCTCCAATCCCTCGGACAGAGACAAACAGGATCTCTATCAAGCATTCTTAAAACTACAATACCCAACTGGTGAAGTGAAGAAACAGATTGACAGAGCTAGAAGGGCACCCAGAAGTCACCTACTACAGGACAGGCCCAACAAAGAAAGTAACAGAACGCCACTAGCCGTCACCTACAGCCCCAAACTAAAACCTCTCCCAGCGCATCATCAAGGATCTACAACCTATCCTGAAGGACGATCCCTCACTCTCACAGACCTTGGGAGACAAGCCAGTCCTCGCTTACAGACAGCCCCCCCAACCTGAAGCAAATACTCACCAGCAAACTACACACCACACAACAAAAACACTAACCCAGGAACCAAACCCTGCAACAAACCCCAGTGCCAACTCTGTCCGCATATCTATTCAAGGGACACCATCATAGGACCTAACCATATCAGCCACACCATCAGGGGCTCGTTCACCTGCACATCTACCAATGTGATATATGCCATCATGTGCCAGCAATGCCCCTCTGCCATGTACATTGGCCAAACCGGACAGTCTCTATGCAAAACAATAAATGGACACAAATCTGACATCAAGAATTATAACATTCAAAAACCAGTAGGGGAACACTTCAATCTCCCTGGACACTCAATAATAGACTTAAAAGTGGCAATTCTTCAAAAAAAGCTTCAAAAACAGACTCCAATGAGAAACTGCTGAACTGGAATTAATTTGCAACCTGGACACCATCAAATTAGGCCTGAATAAAGACTGGGAGTGGATGGGTCACTACAACAACTAATTTCCCCCTGCTGATACTCACACCTTCTTGTCAACTGTTTGAAATGGACCACCTTATAGATTCATAGATTCTAGGGCTGAAAGGGACCTCGAGAGGTCATCGAGTCCAGTCCCCTGCCCTCAGGGCAGGACCAAATACTGTCTAGACCATCCCTGATAGATATTTATCTAACCTACTCTTAAATATCTCCAGAGATGGAGATTCCACAACCTCCCTAGGCAGTTTATTCCAATGTTTAACCACTCTGATAGTTAGGAACTTTTTCTTAATGTCCAACCTAAACCTCTCTGGCTGCAGTTTAAGCCCATTGCTTCTTGTTCTATCCTTAGAGGCTAAGATGAACAAGTTTTCTCCCTCCTCCTTTTGACACCCTTTTAGATACCTGAAAACTGTTATCATGTCCCCTCTCAGTCTTCTCTTTTCCAAACTAAACAAACCCAATTCTTTCATCCTTCCTTCATAGGTCATGTTCTCTAGACTTTTAATCATTCTTGTTGCTCTTCTGTGGACCCTCTCCAATTTCTTCACATCTTTCTTGAAATGTGGTGCCCAGAACTGAACACAGTACTCCAGTTGAGGCCTAACCAGCGCAGAATAGAGCAGAAGAATGACTTCTCGTGTCTTGCTCACAACACACCTGTTAATGCATCCCAGAATCATGTTTGCTTTTTTTGCAACAGCATCACACTGTTGACTTATATTTAGCTTGTGGTCCACTATAACCCCTAGATCCCTTTTTGCCGTACTCCTTCCTAGACAGTCTCTTCCCATTCTGTATGTATGAAACTGATTGTTCCTTCCTAAGTGAAGTACTTTGCATTTGTCTTTATTAAACTTCATCCTGTTTACCTCAGACCATTTCTCCAATTTGTCCAGATCATTTTGAATTATGACCCTATCCTCCAAAGCAGTTGCAATCCCTCCCAGTTTGGTATCATCTGCAAACGTACTCTCTATGCCAGTATCTAAGTCGTTGATGAAGATATTGAACAGCGCCAGACCCAAAACAGACCCCTGCGGAACCCCACTTGTTATATCTTTCCAGCAGGATTGGGAACCATTAATAACTACTCTCTGAGTACGGTAATCCAGCCAGTTATGCACCCACCTTATAGTAGCCCCATCTAAGTTGTATTTGCCTAGTTTATTGATAAGAATATCATGCGAGACCATATCAAATGCCTTACTAAGTCTAGGTATACCACAGCCACCGCTTCTCTCTTATCCACAAGACTCGTAATCCTATCAGAGAAAGCTATCAGATTGGTTTGACATGATTTGTTCTTTACAAATCCATGCTAACTATTCCCTATCACCTTATCACCTTCCAAGTGTTTGCAGATGATTTCCTTAATTACTTGCTCCATTATCTTTCCTGGCACAGAAGTTAAACTAACTGGTCTGTAGTTTCCTGGGTTGTTTTTATTTCCCTTTTTATAGATGGGCACTATATTTGCCCTTTTCCAGTCTTCTGGAATCTCTCCTGTTGCCATTGATTTTCCAAAAATAATAGCTAGAGGCTCAGATACCTCCTCTGTCAGCTCCTTGAGTATTCTAGGATGCATTTCATCAGGCCCCGGTTGATTACATTGAACTCATTAGCACTACAAAAGTGATTTTTCCTCCCTTCTTGTCAGCTGTTGAGATTATCCCACTTTCACCTTAATTGAATTGGCTCATTAGCATTGACCCCCCCACACACTTGGTAAGGCAACACCCATCTTTCCATATGCTGTGTATTTATACCTCCCTACTGTATTTTCCACTCTGTGCATCTGATGTGGTGGGTTTTAGCCCACGAAAGTTTATGCCCAAATAAATTTGTTAGTCTCTAAGGTGCCACAAGGACTTCTCGTTCTTTTTGCTGATACAGATTAACACAGCTACCCTTCAGAAACCTGGATTTCTTGTGAAATTGCATGGCAAACAGCACTCATGGGTGTGTCTACACAGCAAGCAGGATCCCATGGCAGTGAGTCTCAGAGCCTGAGTCTGTGAGCCTGGGTCTGGATCTGTGGTTGTTGGTTGTAGGTGGTGATGGCTGTATGTACAGAGTTAATGTTAATGAGGAGATAATCCAAATAGTTAGGCCAAAAGTTTATGGTTTCTCTAAACATGTTTTAGAAAACCTAATAAGTCTTTTTTTTTTTTCAATTCCAGTTAAGCCAAATATTCCCCTACTCAGTGTTGTGAACCCAAGCCCAATAAAGCTGAGCTATAATAGTTCAGAATCAGACAGTAAAACTGACTTCTAAACAGAAAGTGAAATGGACTGATAAGATTTCACCACCCAAACTGAACAAAATGAAAAGTAAATGGCATCAATGGAGAGAGCACACTGTAGGAATCTGTTCAATTCAACAGTTTAAGGTGGTCACAGTTGTACAGGCAAAGAAAATGTGCCCTTTATTTTAATATTGTATGGGCCAAATACACTCCTGGTGTAAATGATGCTCATTTACATTAGCATAGAATTTGGCCCATAATTTCTAATTTGATGCTCCAACGCTCTTTTTATTTCGGGCAGGGGGAGGAAATGTACACATATCCAAAGGTCCAATTCTAGCCAAGTGCAACTCCCATTGAAGTCAATGAACTCAATACATGTATGTTTTTATGGCACATTGCCTCATGGGAGTTGTAGTTCAGGCCCCCATTTTCTCATATGGGCTGGGATCCCCGAAGGATTATATTTCTCATGATGCAACACGCTCTCCTGTAGCCGAGCTGCATAGTGCATCATGGGAGATGTAGCCATCCAGGGAATGTGGCTCAGATGAAGTGTTTCAGGTCAGTTCAACAAACAGAAACTCAGCCTTTTGATTCATGAATCTCAAAATGTTTCATTTCAATCAAAAATCTTCAAATTCAATATTTCAATTTTTATTCCCCATTGGAATAAAACACTGGAATAAATTGCCTAGGGAGGTTGTGGAATCTCCATCTCTGGAGATATTTAAGAGTAGGTTAGATAAATGTCTATCAGGGATGGTCTAGACCAGGGGTTGGCAACGTTCGGCACGCGGCTCGCCAGGGTAAGCACCCTGGCGGGCCGGGCCAGTTTATTTACCTGCTGACACAGCAGGTTCGGCCGATCGCGGCCTCACTGGCCGCGGTTCGCTGTCCCGGGCCAATGGGGGCGGCGAGAAGCTGCGCGGGCAAGCGATGTGCTGGCCGCGGCTTCTCGCCGCCCCCATTGGCCCGGGACAGCGAACCGCGGCCAGTGGGGGCCGCAATCGGCCGAATCTGCCGCGTCAGCAGGTAAATAAAACTGGCCCGGCCCGCCAGGGTGCTTACCTGGCGAGCCGCGTGCTGAACGTTGCTGACCCCTGGTCTAGACAGTATTTGGTCCTGCCATGCGGGCAGGGGACTGGACTCGATGACCTCTCGAGGTCCCTTCCAGTCCTAGAATCTATGAATTTGAGACAAAAACAAACAGTGAAATTTTGGAATTTCCCAGGGGATGGAAATTCTGAATTTTGCTCAGCTCTACTGGTGCTATGTAAATAATAACTATGTAACTCTCTGTGATGGGTTGGATCACAGAAACCCCTTGGGGCTGCCAACTGATGTGCCAAGACTACTTCTGCTCCGGCTTTCCGTGCCTTCCCAGCCTGGGACTTCAGTGCCCTGCCTGGTTTGAGCCAGACCCAGGTCTGAACCACGTCCCCTAACAGCTGTAGGCTTAATTGAAAGCAGGTTAAGAAGTGTTCCTGTCTTTAACACTCAGATGAGACTATTTCTGCCCTGATTTCCCTGTCAGCTTGGGACTCCAGCACCCTGTCTTGTTGAGCCAGACACGCCAGTCTGCTCCAACACAGACCCAGGGTCTGAACCATGTGCCCCACAGCTGCAGGCTTAACTGAGAGCAACTTAAGAAGTGTTCCTGTCTTTAACACTCAGATGCCCAACTCCCAATGGGGTACAAACCCCAAATAAATCCGTTTTACCCTGTATAAAGCTTATACAGGGTAAACTCATAAATTGTTCACCCTCTATAACACTGATAGAGAGATATGCACAGCTGTTCCCCCCCCCCCAAGGTATTAATACATACTCTGGGTTAATTAATAAGTAAAAAGTGATTTTATTAAATACAGAAAGTAGGATTTAAGTGGTTCCAAGTAATAGCAGACAGAACAAAGTGAATTACCAAGCAAAACAAAATAAAACACACAAGTCTAAGCCTAGTACAGTAATAAAATCTCACCCTCAGAGATGTTTCAAATACATTTTTTTCACAGACTAGATGCCTTCCTAGTCTGGGTACAATCCTTTCCCCTGGTACGGTCCTTGTTCTGGCTCAGGGGGTAGCTAGGGGATTTCTCATGACTGCAGCCCATTTGTTCTGTTCTACCCACTTATATATCTTTTGCATAAGGCGGGAATCCTTTGTCCCTCTCTGGGTTCCCACCCCCTCCTTCTCAATGGAAAAGCACCAGGTTAAAGATGGATTCCAGTTCAGGTGACATGATCACATGTCACTGTAAGACTTCATTACCCACTTGCCAGCACACACGTATACAGGAAGACTTACAAGTAAAACAGAGCCATCTACAGTCAATTGTCCTGGTTGATGGGAGCCATCAAGATTCCAAACCACCATTAATGGCCCATACTTTGCATAATTACAATAGGCCCTCAGAGTTATATTTCATATTTCTAGTTTCTGATACAAGAGTGATACATTTATACAAATAGGATGACCACACTTAGTAGATTATTAGCTTTGTAATGATACCTTACAAGAGACCTTTTGCATGAAGCATATTTTAGTTACATTATGTTCACACTCATCAGCATACTTTCACAAAATCATATAGAGTGCAACGTCACACACTATCTAATTCATGTTCTTATTCTTGTTTGATTCTTTTTTTGCAGACCCTACCAAAAATCCTGGATAAAGTGGCACCTGCATTTGTCATGAGCAGCTGTAGCTTCCTGGTGGAGAAGTCACGTGAATCGACAGCACGGGTAGTAGTGTGGCGAGAGATTGGTGTGTTGAGGAGCTACACGATGGAGAACACCTACTGTGGCTGCAGCCATGGGCTCTACAAGGTGAGTACCTATGTCTGAGAGCCCATTCTCATCCTCTGTTCTCTTACGGAGCTCACTTAGACTTGCAGTGCAGGGATGAGCAGTTGTGTAATGGTGGGGTACTGTTTTACTGCTCAGGAACCTTTGCTTTCCTGAGCCCTTCAGTGGAATGAACTCTGAAACATTTTGCTATCATTTCTTGCCACTGCTCCTGAGAGTAGAATTGCCTCCAAGTTTGTACTATAATATTCCCATCAGACCTCAGTCTGCTGCCTACAGTGATACACTAGTCATCGTGTATCTCCTATTTTGCAGCCTCATTCAACAGTGAGGGACACCAGGCCTGGTTCTTATCATTTACCCTAGTGTAAATCAGGACTTGTTCCATGAAAGCTGTGGAGTTACAGTGGTGTAAAACTACTGTAAGTGAGCCTGGTTCTCCTCTCACATCATAAATATTTCCTTGGTTTTATGAACAAAGAGGGGTCTCCTTCTAATTTAACTAAACCAAATCTATTGTGTCCTACAGAAGCTATATTAAGGGCAATCAGGTGTTCCAGAGAGATGTATGCTGCCTCTCCTTATTAAACTTTGTGACCTGATACAAAGCTCCATTTACAGCAGTTGTAAGCCTGCATAACTCCATTCGCGGCATGAGACTGGTATAATGGAGTTCTGAACCAGGCACTGTGGCGCCAGTGGTTAGCATGATGTGATTGGAACGATTTGACATCTCTGTGCTATGTATTATAATCTTATTGTTGGCAAGGGATTCCTACCAAACCAGTGGGAAATAAAGCCATCATATAAATCATGAGACATTCTCAATTATATTATTAATGACACCCACAGCTACAGGGGGAAATGTATACTCTGCTGCTTGCTCTGTGCTTACACCCTGCAGGTGTCGTCAAAATAAAAAACCCTGAGACAGTGGGCTCTGTCAAGGGCAACTGATGGGCTGATTGTTTTAGTTTACTGTGAGCCTCCCTAACTCAGGGAACACCAACTGTTTTCCCTGCCACAGTCTGTAATGACTCTTTGTACTTGCTGAAGAAACTCTCTGCATCCAAAGCAAAACGTGCAGCCTTTGAGTTTGTTCCTAGAGTACAGACATCAGCATCCACTATCAAATAGCTGTAAGATGAAAGAGCATTCTGGGTAATATTATGCAAATGAGAACACTGGACTTGTTCTTGACACACATGGAGACATTTTTGTTTAGCACTAGACACACTGTAATGAACTCACCCTGATCATGTCAGGCCCATGCGAATACCCAGGGCTTGGTCTTATAAAGATATTTCCTCTGGGATACCTCAAGAAAACCGCAGCTTGCTGCAGGTCTGGCAGGAAGTGGTGGGGTTGGGTCAGTCAGGGGTCTCTTCTGTCTGAACCGGTATTGCTCTAATCTCGCAACATGGGGCTCAAAGGAGTGCTATACCAGAGGAAGTAGTGTTACTGATTCAGTAGGGAGACTTTTCTTTCTAAGTCAATACTGACTGTAGTCCCAAACAGTGTGAAGGGGGTACTCATGTTGGAGGTGCTATGTGTTTTGAATGAGACACACATGCTCTGACTACTTGTGGCTGTTAAAAATCTTGTGGCATTTTTAACAAGACTAAGGTTATTAACCCCAGTAATTATACTCTGCTGATCTGAGCTCTCCGTTCAGTGTCAAATGGTGAATTCTTCCTCTCCCAAAACAAATAGGGAGTGTTGCTAGGGCAGAATGGCTGCCATGTTTCAACCTATTTCTGTCAGAGGGGGTCAGTGCCCCTATATGCAGAGTGTTAATAAAGCAATTAGGGGTCCTAAAGGTCCTTCAAGATAATTACTAATTAATGTATTTATAGTAATACATTGCAAATTACTCTCTGAGCAAAGGATCTCAAGGATTTTGCAAACCTTATACACTAATCACTTTGCCCTCCAGTTAAGTGTAGCCAGGAGGAACTCAGCAGCTGCTTTAACAGTACGTAAGCATATAAAAGTCCAGGGCAGGAAGTGAAGAAATAATTGCAAAGAGAGTTTAAGGAAAGAGAATATAATTACCCAGATTGGCCAGAGCAGCACAACTGATACCTCCTTCTCCTGAGAAAAGTGCTAATGGATTTTTAATAAGCACCAGAGAGCAGAATTTTCCTCCTACATTTTATCCAAAAAGACAGTGGGTGGAATCCTGACTCCAGGATGCCAAAACTCCTGTTGATTTCAGTGGGGCCAGGATTTCACCCAAATACCTCTAGCAATGCAGTGTGCCCTAGCACCGTGCTGGGGTATCAGACTCAGGATCATTATCCACTGAATCACTATGCTTACCGGCTGTATCACCTAGGTGTTCCTTGACCCAACACTGCTTAGTTTGTGAGGTCCGATATGATCACAACTTGAGGTGGTAGAATAGTAATGTGAAAAGCCCTGTAAAAATGATTTATTCAGGGAATAGCTTCAGTGCATTTCTGTTGTTTTCTCAATGCCTCTTCTCTATTTTGGAGGTCTTAAGGGATACACAGAAATACCCCGTGTTGCAGGACCTGGACTTTCTTTAACCATCCTTTGAAGTATATGAAATGCATCTCTATTTTTCCCTCTGTTTTTTTCCCCTCATCCTCACGCTCATCACTGAGCAACTGAGCAGAACTGTAGGCAGCCAGCAGGGGAATCGGAGTAATTTTACATGTGGGCGCCTGTTGCAGGAGAGGGAATCAAATCCACGTTTTTTGTGACCCATAAGGAAGTCTATGAGCTATAAAGCAGGATAGACATTTCCGTTCTGAACATATTGCAAATGATTTCTGTATGTTGGAAAGCTCAGTCCCAGTTGGATCATGAGGTTATTATTCTAAGGTCATCTTTCCATTTTTTGTTTATCATTACCATTTATCCCAAAGACAGAGGACTCTTAAATATGCCCACGGGAGTATTTCTTCCTTCCATCATACGAATATAAATATTTTTGCAGTTTCTCAGGTTAAGGCAGCTTTAAAGTAGTTCCAATCATTTCTCCCCCAGTACACTAAGTGCCTGATTTGTTAGAATTGAAATGATGTATCATTTCTTATACTGACGTTTATTTTGGAGCTGCGTAAAAGATCATAAGCTATTACCTTCAAATAACTGATATCAATAGGAGATTTCCCCTTCTATTTAGGAATCTTTAACTAGGGTACTACTTTTTTTGTTCTTTTGGATTTGGGTTCTGTAGCGGGGTGGTTACCCCCCTCCTGCCTGGAAGGGTTTAAAACAGCCCTGGCAGAGGGCTGGGGCTGGGCAAGGTAAAAACCCTGGCTGATTGGGGGAAGTGGCTGCAGCTGGGCCACACCCCAATCAGAGCCCAGCTGGCCTATATAAGAGGCTGGGAGCCAGGAGCTCAGTAGAGTCTTGCTCTCTGCACTTAGAGAGAGAAGGGTCTGGCTGCAGGGAGCTAAGACAGAGTACCTGAATGGAGCAGGGCTGGGGAAAGGCTGAGGAGCTGGGGAGCTCCAGCCTGGAAAGTCCCAGGCTGTGGCCTAGTATTGGGCCAAGGGGTACCGGGGGTTGCAGAGAGCAGCCCAGGGCTAGGCCAAGGCAGCAGGTCCAAACCCTCCTTGCCAGTGATGAGTGGCCTATACTGCAGTCTGCCCCAGGGAGCGGGGGCTAGTTGGTGACTGGCAGTGGCCTTATGCTGAGGTGAGGTAGGGATAGTGGGTGGGGGTTCCCCACGGAGGGGAGACCCTAGTACTGAGGGGTGTACTGCCAGGGGGCAGCACCCCAGATACAAGGGCACTGGGGTCTGGGAGGGACACGGGGCCAGAGGACAGGTGGATCACCAACCTGCAGAGGGCGCTCCAGAGGCTGGTGAGCTAATTCCCTGGATGACCAGCAGGAGGTGCTGCAGGGGTGAGTCCGGACCCTCTACAGTTCCTAGGAGAATATTCTCAACATGGTAAGCCAAAGATTTCATTGCATAGTTCCATGTAACACCCAAGTCCCACCCACCAAAGACTCTCTCATTAGAATCTGATACTCCTGAAGCGCTTGGGTATACATCATTTTTATAGGGCCATATTTTTCAAGAGGCTGCAATTGAGATACTGGTTCTGGGGCTGCAGTTTTGGACCCTCCAGCTCCCGTGTGTGAAAATGACACAATTTAGAGAGGTACCTGATTTGCGGGTGTAATCTGTCAGCTAGGCCTGGTCTACACTGCGGGGGGTTCGATGTAAGATACGCAACTTCAGCTACGGGAATAGCGTAGCTGAAGTCAACGTATCTTATTTCAACTTACCTCCCGTCCTCACGGCGCAGGATGGATGGCCGCGGCTCCCCCGTCGACTCCACTACCGCCGCTCGCCCTGGTGGAGTTCCGGAGTCGACGGGAGCGTGTTCGGGGATCGATATATCGCGTCTAGACGAGATGCGATATATAGATCCCTGATAGATTGATCGCTACCCGCCAATCCGGTGGGTAGTCTGGACGTACCCTTAGATATCTTCCTGTGACCTCTGCTCTCAATTAACAGTATCTGCAGTTTTGCACCCACATTTGATTATAATTAGAATCTGTTTTTTAAACCATATGACAGCAACCCCCTACAATTATATCCATAAACTTACCTAGACAAACAGGCCCTTTGATTTTTTTTTTTTTATGCTTTACTTATATAGCTTCTTAATGCACTTTACAAACAGCAACTAAGTCTTCCACCACCCCATTTTACCAAGAGAGAAACTGAGGCTCAGATGACTGAAGACACTTGCCTGTGGCCATATCAGTAAGTTTTTGGCTGCCAGTCTCCCCATCTAACCAATAACCCATGCTTCCTTCCCCATTGCAAACAATAGGGCAACACATTCTGCTCTCTTTGTTCATGCAACTAGTCCCTTTGCCCACTGTGCCCACTAACGTAGTCTGTGTAGTTACATAGAGATCTACTAGGGAGTTAATAAAGGATTGGGCAAGAACAAAAAAGCCCTTCTAGATGCCATTAAAAAAAGCTGCCCTAAGCTGCATGTCAGTGGTAGGTGTGTCCTATGACATCACTGTGGAGGAGGGCTGAATTAAAATTAAACCCAGTACTTCCTGGTAGTGAGTCCAGCCAGAAAGAGTTTTCAGGGAATGTTGCCTAGCTTGCATTGAAATTTACAACCCCCCATTTTAGAAATGGTTCATTGTGTCAAAAATAAGAAAGGTGTTTGTCACTTGTGATATTCTAATAAGAATCAAGAGTGACCCCAACCTCATTTAAAAGTCATTTGACTTCAAAAGGCTGGGAATAGAAAAGATGGTTTATCTCTGTTGAATCGCTCTGTCTCTGTGATCAATGGAAATGCAATAAGCCAGTCGCCCTTAAGGAAGAGAAACATAAAACCAAAGAAACTATTGATCTTATCTGAGATTTTATTCAACCTAAGGAAGATGAAGAAAAAGTCAAACCCCAACTCATTCTCATTTCATCTAGATTGCCTGATGGAGTCTTATAGGAACAGTGTCTCTATCGTAAAGTGTTCATAAAAAAAAGGAGTAATGGATTTCAATGGGGAATTCTCCCTCCCACTCCTACCTCTTTAGAAACCCTATGGTCGAAAGAGAAAAACAATCAGAAAATTGAAGAAGCTCATAAGTTCATTGCCTCTGCGAAGGCTGAGTGTTTGGTGAGCTGGTGGACTAAATCAAACAGTTTTCCAGCCCACCAAATGGGTTTTATTGCAACAGCCTCTCAGATATTCAGTTTGTTGAGACCATCTTTTGTTTGTGTGAAAATGAATTCTGTGTGGCACCTTTTAAAGAAGTTTTACCCATTCTGACTAATTTAGTCTCCAGTGAGCTATCTTTTGATACTTACACAAGTTTCTCATGGGTTTCATTTCCTGCCCTTGTATATAATATAACTTTGCCATGACCATCCAGTACCAGGCTATTCAATACCATGCCATATAGTATCATATCACAGTTTTTTATACCATCCTATTCTGTTCCATGCCATACCATACTGGAGAATATTTAGTACTGTACCATACTGTGTTAGTCAGTTCCATACTATGCTGTATATAGGACTGGAAGGGACTTCCTGGGTCACTGTGTCCAGTCCTCTGCTATTGCAGGCAGTGCTCTTAGATAATCAAGTTCTTAAATTTATTAAGCTCCATGTTAAAATTAATAAGGTTGTTTGCCCCACTTCTATTGGAAAGCAGTCATAGAACCACACTTTTCTGATGTTTGGAAACTTTCTTCTAATTTCCAGCCTAAATTTACTCATAGTCAGTTTATACTCATTCATTCTTGAGCCAGTATTGTTCTTTAGCTTAAATAACTCTTCTCCATCCGTAGTTTTCAGCCCTGTGGTGTATTTAGGGAGCGCAACCATATCCCTGCTAACCCTTCATTTTGCTAGGCTAAACAAGCCAAGCTCTTAAAGTAAGTCTATACTGCATGCTCCTTTCAGCAGCATGTAGAATAGACTGCACGCCCCCCTAAGCATGGGTATAAATAGCACTGTAGATTGTGAGGCACTGTTTAGGCAAGTAAAGAAACTCCTAAACCCTGTGGGTATGTACCCTACAGGGCTCTCTACATGCCCAAGCAGTGCCTCCCCTTATGCACTGCTATTTTTATCCCACTGCCTTCCTGCTGCTGGAGTCTTTCCCTGCTCCAAGGAGCTGCTGGAGCCTCCTCCCTCCCCTCGCTGGAGTCTTTCCCTGAGGTGGGGAAAGCTCTGGTAACTCCACATAGCTCTCAGCTGCAACGGGAAAGGCTCCGGCAGTTGCCTGTGTTTGGGAAAGGCTCCAGCCGTTGACCGCTGCTGAACCTTTCTCCTCTGCCTCCCCCCTGCCAGAGCCTTTCACTGACATGTGTAGCTACACACCATAGTGAGGACACAGCATCAACATGTCACCACAAGACATATCCTCATATCCTACATGTCTCCACAAGAGGTGTGCAACATAGATGTAGCCTTAGGGCTAGTCCAGGGGTAGGCAACCTATGGCACGCGTGCCGAAGGCGGCATGCAAGCTGATTTTCAGTGGCACTCACACTGCCCGGGTCCTGGCCACCGGTCTGGTGGGCTCTGCATTTTAATTTAATTTTAAATGAAGCTTCTTAAACATTTTAAAAACCTTATTTACTTTACATACAACAATCATTTAGTTATACATTATAGACTTATAGAAAGAGACCTTCTAAAAATGTTAAAATATATGACTGGCACGCGAAACCTTAAATGAGAGTGAATAAATGAAGACTCGGCACCCCACTTCTGAAAGGTTGCCAACCCCTGGGCTAGTCTATGCTAGAAACGCTACAGTGGTGCAGCTGCAGCATGTCTGTGAAGACGCTCTGCCAGCGGGAGAGAGTTCTCCCATCGGCATAATAAAACCACCTCCGCAAGAGCCGATAGCTATGTAGGCGGGAGAAGCTCTCCCACTGACATAGCGCTGTCCACACTGGCGCTTAGGTCGGTGTAACTTACATTGCTCACACCCCTGAACAACATGAATTATACTGACATAAGTGGTACTGTTTACAGACCCTTTATTCTCCTCTCATCAGATATGTTCTCCATTCCTCTGATCATGCTAGTAGCCCTTCTCTGCACCTGTCCTGCATTATATTATTCAGTACCGTACTGTATCATACCATACTATTCAATTCGTATTCTGCCCTGTATTTTTCGGCTCCATCCCATGCTACACCTTGGCTTACCATTCTGTACCGCACCGTGCTTTCAGTATCTTGCCATGCTGGTACAGAATTTTGCCCGGCATGTGTACATGATGGAGGAAATAAATCAGTAAGGAAATAGATTTTAGCCTCGTACTACAAAGGGCTTATTATAAACAACAGGGAGTAACACAGATGAGTTGTAAAATGATTACAGATACCTTGACAGTGCCCTTTGAAGTGGATTTTACTGGTGATATAGATCGTTCTTTGAAGAGAGCCTTTGGGAGTGGAGAGGGAAACAGTTTTTGTTGCCCAATCTAATGCTTCTAACTTGGAGAAATTGAACAGTCCTGATTTTCTCATCAGACTTGAGTGGAAGAGGGAATAACCACCACTTCCCGGACGACTTTGGGTACAAGGATAGCAGTATCAGGCAGAGTGCTAACAGACAAGCGCTCGAGACTTTGTTGACAATCCTTCAAAAGCTCTCTGTCAAAACTAAGATCCATCAGAGACCCAACATTTCCATCACACAGTCTTTCACCGTAATAATGTTAGTCGCTCAGCTCACTGGGTGAAGTCATGAAGCCAAGTATGGTGGGTGAGCTGCGAGGAACGTTTTAGGGTAAAAAGGGGTTTAAAAGACTCCGATCCTGATTCTCCACTTCTCTGCACTGGGTGAAGTCATTTACACTGGTGCAAAGTGGGGGTAAAAGGCTACTGAATCAGAATAGTAGTGGTTTTCCCTTCCTTTGCACGGTTGTAAATAACTACCCAGATTTTGGAAGGCACTTCAGATTCTTAAACTTTGGGTTGAGTGCTCTAGCTATCTTTAGAAATTGCACATTGGTACCTTCTTTGCATTTTGCCAGTTCTGCAGTGGGAGTGTTCTTAAAACGAACAACATGTGCTGGGTCATCACCCGAGGCTGCTATAATATGAAATACATGGCAGAATGAGGGTAAAACAGAGCAGGAGACATACTGTTCTCCCCCTAGGAGGTCAGTCAAAATATAATTAACACATTATTTTTTAACGAGCGTCATTAGCATGGAAGCATGTCTTCTGGAATGGGAACCGAAGCATGAAGGGGCATACAAATGTTTAGCATAACTGGCACATAAATACCTTGCAATGCTGACTACAAAAGTGCCATACAAATGCCTGTTCTCATTTTCAGGTGACATTGTAAATAAGAAGCCGGCAGCATTATTTCCTGTAAATGTAAACAAACCTGTTTGTTTACGCGATTGGCTGAATAAGAAGTAGGACTGAGTGGACTTGTAAGCTCTAAAGTTTTACATTGTTTTGTGTTTGAGTGCAGTTATGTAACAAGAAATCTACATTTGTAAATTGCACTTTCACGATAAAGAGATTACATTATAGTACTTGTATGAAGTGAATTGAAAAATACTATTTCTTTATAATTTTTACAGTGCAAATATTTGTAATAAAAATAGTAACATAAAGTGAGCACTGTACACTTTGATTTAAATTACAAGACAGAATACAATATATTTGAAAATGTAGAAAAACATCCAAAAATAGTTAATAAATTTCAATTGGTATACAGTGCGATTAAAACTGTAATTAATCACGATTAATTTTTTGAGTTAATCCTATGAGTTAACTACAATTAATCAACAGCCCTAATAGTAAGTATGGGGGACTCAGAGGCATCTTTGAACCTTAAACTGCCAAAATGTCAACTAAAAAATTACACCCTCTACAGGGAAAAGCCTTAGTAAGCAGCTAGATCTTGAAGGTCTGCTAACTATGGGGTTCTTTCTTACCAATAGGAGAAGCAAATCCCAGAGCTGTGGGATTCCACAGAGATTGTCATGACCCCAACAACCCCAGGATATCTGGGAATAGCCAGTGGGAGTATCCTGGAAGGTTTCAACTCCCATATTGGTGAACAAGGAGAGATGTCACTATGAGTCATGACCCAAACCACATAGGACTTAAATGGTTTCTTCATTGTCCACAATTCAGTAATATTTACTAGATGTATTTCTAAGATGCTCATCATTGTTATGTCTGAGCACCCTTAATTTAAAAGTCTGTATATCTCAAGACAAAGAAATAAGACTCTCCATATTACTCCCCCACCCCCCGCAGATAACAACCTCTTATTTAGGAGAGATCATAATTGGGTGGTGTGTTTCTTCCAGGTTTCCCCTGGATATATTTTAGGAGAAGGCTCACAGAAAAAATATGTCTTGCATTACATTGCACCCTCCGTGCACAATAGTGATCTCTGGCATTAGTGTATTCCACCATCCCTTCTGCTGAGAACACTCTGCCCCATCCGCTGTGATTTTGAACCTGCACTGTCAACCTTAGATGTCCTCTCCAAGCCTATCCGTTCTGTGAATGAACCTGAAAACAGCAGTGCTTTCTTCTTGTGAGTTTGCCACTGTGAGAACAAATGGTCATTTTCCCAGGAGTGCCAAATATTTCTGATTTCTTCTGGGAAGTTAGTACAGGGAGTAGTTGCCTGTCAACTGCCAAGCAGTGGCCCATCTGTTGAAGTGTCCCAGGGATGCCTCCTTGAAATGCATTTTGGAGAAAGTCCTCCATTGGCACCTGCTGTGGTGGAATTCAGCTGTCACTCGATCCATCTGCTTCCTGTTCCCGCGTTGAAAGATTCAAGCGCTGGGGGACTGGGGGGGATGTACCATTGTGTTTGAGCTCAGTGCTACTGGGGGTGGAGTAGAATGATACCTAAAAGAGAAGGATGGCATCTTAGTCTTCCTTTCCCTCCCTCTCCCCAACATGATTAGGAAACAAATAGAACCAAAAATTAGAACTGTCAGAAAACACGGGGCAAAAGTATTTGCATCTCTCTCCGTGGCAGTGTCCCAAAAACATGACATGCTTAAAAGTTCTAGACATTTATGTAAACAAAAGGAAACTGTTGATTCAAATTTGAATCAAGACTGAGGATATTTATTTTAAACTACATTTGAGTAGTTGAAAACCTGTCCTGTTTTGTTTTATTTAGTTTATTTCCTCTGAGACATTGAGTGAAATTCATTCCTGATTTCATTTGTTGATTTCAGTGGAGTTACAGCCAGGATGACCTGACTGATGACCAAATATCTAGGAGAGACACTAGGTTTTATCCCTAGTCATGTACTACCAGAAATGGTTCCAGTAATCCATATTCAGTTAAATAGCATGGGGAAAAACTGTGTGAAGGGGAGGTCCCAGTGGGTGGATTTAGTGGTCATCAAACTGAGGGATAGATGGCTCTGGTTAGAGCCAAGTACAGTGCGGGCAGGCTCTGGGCATGCTTCCCATACACCGCACTACCACTCTGCTTAAATATAACCTGCAACATACTCCTGTCCTGGGCTACCCACAATGATTGACCAGTGTACTTCACTCCCGATGTCTATCATCCTCTGGTGTTACAATTCCACACTCCCCTCTGCCAGTGCAGCTGAGTCCTGAGATGCTGCATCCCTGTATGGAGTGATCTGGCTTTACAGAGCAGAGATGTGCAGTCATCATCAAATGATGGCCAAACTGTGGTTTCTGATATTCACAAGTAGCATAATGATTAGGCCAGTGTTTCTCAAACTGGGGATGCCACTTGTGTAGGGAAAGCCCCTGGCGGGCCGGGCCGGTTTGTTTACCTGCCCCGTCTGCAGGTCCAGCCGATCGCGGCTCCCACTGGCCGCGGTTCGCTGCTCCAGGCCAATGGGAGCTGCGATCAGCTGGACGGGGGCAGGTAAACAAACCGGCCCGGCCCGCCAGGGGCTTTCCCTACACAAGCGGCGGCCCCAGTTTGAGAAACACTGGATTAGGCTGAAACCACTGCATTCAATTCTTGTTGGCTTGTTGCTATGTAACTATGTGCTGTGACCCTCTTAGATTCCACAAAGCAAGATCAGGATCAGGGTATGGCTTCAAGTGGTGCTGATCCTATGATGGAACTCTTTCCTCTGAGTCAATACTAACATTAGCTTCCTGCTAAGGTCAGGGGTTAGAGTTAGTGAAGATGCTGAGGTGAGAATGGGATATAAAACTGCTGACCATTTGTGGTTCTAAATACCACACGGCCCTTGTTATAACAGTGGAGTACGTAACTATGTAGTCCTGGCCAAATTCCAGTTTGGATAATTATAGTCTACTTGCAAAATTCCTTCTGCACTTTCAGTTGGATTTGGGAGTGCTCCTCATAACCTACCCTATACTCTTTTGTAGTGTTGCTGCAGCTGGTGTAAGAACTCATGTGTTTTACTGCAGGAGTGACTGTATTTTACTGGTAAAGTGAATTCTTATTTACTCTGGACTTGCCTCAAAGAAGTATTGTGGGGCTTCATAAATGAATGCTTGCCAAGTGCTCTCTTCCCATAAACTGAACATGTGAACCCAGGTCCCCAAGGAAGCAGCAAAGGTCACCGCAGGTTTTGGAACAAACACAAATGACAGGGAACAGATACAATATCAGATGTTTCTTTGTGGAGCGTTGTGCAGCAGTAGCCGTAGCATTTGTTGGCTGTCTTTGAAATGATGTCTCTTCACTGGAATGACAGCACCTGAACAGATGCAGCAGGCACGCAGGACAGCCGTGGGTGTGGGTTTTGCAGATGGCCGGTGGCTGCCATTCCAATCCACAAGATGCAATAACAGCTGAGGAGAGGCTGCATTCACCTCCACAGCCTGTCTCTGGGTTTTCATGGGGCTAAATTCCACTGGGCCCCTACCAGTCCAACTACTCAGGCTATGTCATTGGTTCTCAAACTGGGGCCGCCACTTGTGCAGGGAAAACCGGCCTGGCCCGCCAGGGGCTTGTTTACCTGCCGGGTCCGCAGGTCCGGCTGATCGCGACTCCCACTGGCCGTGGATTGCTGCTCCAGGCCAATGGGGGCTGTGGGAAGCAGCAGCCAGCACATCCCTTGGCCCGCGCTGCTTCCCGCAGCCCCCATTGGCCTGGAGAGGCCAGTGGGAGCCGCGATCGGCCGGACCTGCGGACCCGGCAGGTAAACAAACCAGCCCGGCCCGCCAGGGGCTTTTCCTACACAAGCGGCGGCCCCAGTTTGAGAACCACTGGGCTATGTGCTAGGACGGAGTGAATTTCATCCAAAGAGGGCAATGGGCAAGTAAGAGAACAGGGCTTTCGGCTCACATTGTGACATAGCACTGGGAAAAGAAGGTGAAGGGTCAAGGATGTCGATCAGTAGCACTTGAGGTCTACACATTACTGGGTTTGCAGAATCCTCCCTCTCTGTTCCAAACTAAATGTTTTTAAAGGGTGGCTGTTAGCTAAGGCTGTAGAACAGACTCATTTAACTCTCTCTAAGTGGTCTCGGTGCCACTAAATGGGACAGAACACCACATCCAGGAGGTGTGTGGGTTACACAGTGCAATGTGTGTAAGGTCGGCATTCGGCATGAATGAAGATGCTCTGTTGTGAGGATTGACAATGCATGTTTATACTCCACTAATACCTAAGATGGGGGGGAAGTGAATTACCCTCTCCCCGATTACTGCACTACCCTGGGGTAATACAAAGTAAAATCAGGTTACCAAATGGATCCAAGTTCAGAGTATGCATCTGCAATGGCAAAGCAGAGTCTAAAGTCAGGGACAGTATAAAGCAATTCTAGAAACTACCCTAGATGTAAAGCCCAAAGAAGTGGGGCGGGAGGGAAGAGGTTCTCATGTCATTCTATGCAACATACCTCAGCCTTCCAATTTCCTTCTCCTTTAGAATAAAGATGCACATCATAAATGTGGGTGGAGTGGGGAGGACAGTGTCTGAAGTACAGAGTCAGACAAAAGCCTGGAAGGCAGCAGCCTCCTGGATCTTAGCCAGGACTCATTGTGGGACCTTAAGTCAGCCACTTGACCTTTCTGTGCCTCTTCTACTTAGTCAAGCTGGGAAATAGGATATACATCAGGGCTTGGCTGCGAGTGGATGCTGCATCTCAGCCCGGCTTTCCTGGGTAGAAATATGTTGCGAAAAGGGAAAACGATGGTCCTGAGCCACAAAGAGATACAAACTCAGCTGGCTCTGGCTTTTGGAGCCAACTTCAAAGCTCTCACGAAGTGTAATCTCAGGACCTCTGCTCCCCTTGCTTGCTAAGCAAAAGGCCTGACCCAACAGAGACCCCTTCAGTGGGAGCGGCACATCTTAAATCAGTTCCTTCATCTCCTCTGCTGATGTGTTCTTGGGTCTCGACCGGCCCCAAACTAGAGAATGAATCTCCCACCATATGGTTAAATTACAGCACAATAAACAACGACTACAGGGATGAGATCACAATAGATCTGAATCTGCAGAGCTGGGAAGCCTCCAGTGCTGATGGGGTTCCCGCATGCTTGGCTGTAGTCAGAATAACGAAGCAGCACTCTTCCCCCATGCTGATTGGAACAGCTTTCTCAGCACTGCTGTCAGCCCCTCCTCTTTTGGAATCAACCTCTGGGCTCTCATTCCAGCAAATCCCTTCAACCTTCTGCTCCCCTTTGTCCGGTTAATGCTGTTACCATTTGCTAGTGGGCATTAGGCTGCAGGACACAGTGAGCCTTTTGTGGGCAGAGAGGTGGAGAGGAGCATTGCCTCCGCTCCTTCCTGCCCCTGAATCCCGGAAGATTTTCTTTTGAATTTAAGTTTTTGTGATTTTTTGGGGGGGCTAATTTTCACATAGAAACAAACAATACAAAATACAAAAAGCTAAACGACTTACAGCTTGTATATGGTACCAACTACTGCCCGTTTCCCAGGGATTGCAAATAAAGATATGCAATTATTCACCCTTACACCTTGTCCAAGCTGCAAGACTAGACAATACAAAACCCGGCACTGTTATGCAGACATTACATATTAAAATGGTGATAACAAAACAAAAATGACACGTACAAATAGGCAGAAAAGGGAAGGAGGGGACCGAGTGAGGGCCGGCACAGGAAGAGGGAGGGAAAAAGTGGAGAGGACAGGAGGAATGGAAGTTTGGCATCATCTGAGGTATCTCAGCATTCTTTATCCAAATGTATGAATAAACAGGGCCCAAATTTCTTCAGATTCATATAATTGCTCTTTATGCTGATAAGCTATTATTTCTGACGCTGCTAACTCAGACAGGTCTGAATGCTATTGCTCTGGGCATAAGCCTGCTCCTCCATTTTCATAAAATCATACACTTGGTCATCATAGTGGCCCTCACAAACCAAAGTCTTTGTGGCGAAGTTAAACCCAGCCTAGTAGGTACATAACCTAGGATATAATTTTCATCTGAGGTTGGGTTACTGAAGGCAAGCACTAACCCCTTTCGCACACTTTCACAAAGAACTCCAGACCAATGGAGTTCCTCTTTATTATCAAAGCATCCATAGTGGACACGGGCCTGGGGAGTTTATGAAGCATTTCCAAGGTTCCCAGTAGCTCTCTGGTAGTCTGAGGGCATCTGGACCAAATTGATACATTAGCAAATGTCACTTGTAAATACTGCCACTCCAATGAGAGTGTGTTGCTTTAGTGTTAGAAAAGAGACAAAGCCCACATCCTACACTCATTGGGAAATCATGTGATGCCCTGGCTCAGCCAATTCTTCCAAATTATAGGTCCCCGTCCCCCCCAGTTTGCAAGTCTGGGTTACCCCAGATAGGTGATTTTGCATGACAGTGAGGATGAAATTGGTATCTCTTAGCTAGGATAGCTCAGTCCTTTCATGCAGCCACCACTGACGTCACCTTACTTTGCTCCATCGGACAAAAAGAGGCACCGAGCAGACCCACAGGGGGAATTGGATGCATTAACATCTGTTCTGTTTCCACCCATGTGGGCATATGGGTTTTAGCATGCTGGAACCAGTTTGACATCAGTGACATGGTAAAAGGGATAATAGTAATTCTGTAGGTTTGGGAGCCCAAACTCCGCCAGGGCTGTATGGAGCTGGAGTTTTTTAAGTGATAGTTATGAGCGTTGACCAAGGTTGCACAGAAAGGCACTAACACAGGTAGATCACTTAGAATATAGAGAGGCGTAGGCAGAATATTCTTTTTTATTTTATTAACCCTTCTCCACAGGCTCAGTGAGAGAGGATGCCACCTATTTGTATCACTAGTTATTTGAGAGAGTACAGGATCTATATTTATCTTTACTAGTTTGTTAATGTTTCTTGGTACTTTTATACCTAGGTAGTTCATTGCATCATTTGCCTATGAACACCCCACTACATGACAACCGGGAGATTTCCAATAGTTCTGATTTTTCCCAATTTATTTTGTATAAGATGTTGCTCTGAATTTTTGAATTAGTGATAGGAGGGCTGGACTAGTGGTTTCTGATTTGGAGGTAAACGAAGGGGCATCGTCTGTATATAATAACGTCAATTAATACTCCATGGAACCAAGTTGTGTGCCTCAGATATCTGGATGAGCCAATATAGTTGTTGCCAGGGGCTCAAGAGCCAAATCAAAGGGTGGTGGAGACCGCAGGCACCCTTGCCTTGTGCTCCAGAATAAGCTGAATGTATCAGAGGTCATATTGTTGGTTCAGAGAAGTTTGGTGAGAATATCACAGTTGGATCCAAGAAATAAGTATGGGTCCAAATCCAAATTTTCGTAGGGTATAAAATGTATATGGCCAGCCCTCTCTATCGAAAGGCTTTGCACATGTAAGGCTAATATGACTTGTGGATCAGGGTTATCATATTTCATTCCTATAACATCAACAAGTTGTCAAGGGCTGTCAGAGCCATGATGGGCTCTGACAAACGTGACTTGATTTGGGTGTATGATAGTACCCCAAACTTTCACCAATCTCATAGCAAAATTTCTGGCAATCATTTGGCATCACTATTAAAAGTGAAATTGGCCTGTAATTGGAGCATAGTGTGACCTCTCTTCCTGGTTTAGGAATAACTGATATTCGGGCTTCCCTCCTTTTGAAATGTATGTTAAACAATAATGTCTTTGCATCACTCTAAAGGCCTCTTCCCTCAGGCTCCTCCTTCCTGCCCTAGTTGATCGTTTACTGCAAGGGCTATTCTGCCTTTTGACATGGCAAGCTGGCCTCTGGGAAGAATGCATCAGGGATGGTCTTAGAGCAGAGCATGGAACTGGATCCCTAGAAGGTAGTACAAAGAGAGAGGTGGACATGGAAAGAGGGCTGAAGGGAGTCAGAAGTGCTGATGTTTAATACATTCTACTGATATGGAACAGGAAGGGCCACAGTTTATTGATCAAAACAAAAGGTTCCTTTCCATCTAGGGACTTAGCACCCAATCTCCCAACCTTGCAAGTATGAAAGACCAGGAGTTAAAGAGCAAATCCAGGTACCTTCTGCAGCACTGCAGACCACTAAGCATTAGGATACTTACATCCCCAGAAGAGTAAGAGTGTGTGAAGTGAATCCTGGTTCCTTGCATAAAAGGGGTCACTTAAAGCAGAAGATCCAGGAGGAAATGCATTCATGGCTCTGTGGAAGAGTAAACCTGTGACTTAGGAGAACAGAGATTGTGTTTTGCTGGGGAATAGGACAGGAGTTCAGGGGGGATTATTAATTACTCATAACCAACATTTGCATGTGCAGTCATACAAAATCAATAAATGCTGTCACACTGACATGATTGAGGGGAAGAAACTGCTCTTAGATTTAAAAAATGTTTCCCTGCAGTGCTGGGAGACCAGACTCATCAGAATTGTGCTAGCATGTAAAAAATAGAAAGTGAAACTGACTACCATTGGCTCATTGGGCTTGTCTGGGTGTAACTGAGGGCAGAATTTGGCCCCAAATGGGAAACTGACTATAATTCTATCTAATTTCACTGTCCAGACTGTTAGAACAAATGGAAAACCAACAGCATAAATGAAGCAATTTAGATTTTAAATATTACTTCAGTTTTACTAATGCAATGTGTTAGTAGTAACACAACTAACATGTGTCTCTGTGTGCATGCATATATATTATTTATGTGAGTGAATTTGTTTTCAAGCCTACTAGATCGGTTTGAATGGCATGACCTTGAATGTCATTGGGTTTGCATTCTACTTAGGAGAGACTATTGGAAAGGTGTAAGGCCCAGAGAGGGGACAAACAAATTCTAATGGAAAAATTAACTGCTTAATTTTGATAGTGTCCCTTTAAATGTCCAAATATCATTTCACATCATCCTTTCAAGTTTCCTGTGGAATTACCACAGCTAGCTTTTTGATTTCTGACGTCTCTCTTGCTCATTAATCTGGCCCCGTGTGGATTTATTGTACAAATCTATTTGGCAGCTGAAAATTGCCCTTTGATGAAGCTTATAGTCTAATCATGAACTCCTCAGGCATGGGAAATAAGAATGGTGAGGTGGCGAAAGCAGGGACTAAAGGAACAGCGTTCGTGTTTCACTCTGCCTGGATTTTAGAGGCATCTAAATTTCAAAGCATTTCCTACATATGATTTTCTGAGAGGATTGATTCCCCTCCTCTTAGGGATCTTAGAATTTGCCAGGCTGGATCACACCACTAGTCCATCTATCCAAGTATCCTGCTTCCTCCAGGGGCCAAATACCTGCTAGTTCAGAAGAAGTCAATACTGTCCATAATGCAACTGATTAATTATGCTAAGACATGGGAGGGGAATAATCCTTCCTGTCCTTCCCGTCCACTTTGTGCCCTTCAGTGTGAGGCTTGATCATCACTATCACAATTGTGGACTAATAAATTACAGGCATTGTTAGTGGCTGTGCAATGATCCTGCCCTTTTATAATCCTTTCAGAGGGTTGACCTTGTGGCCCCCTGCAGCAGTGAGTTCCAAAGGTTGGCGTACGCCGTGCAGTTAACTTTTATTTTTGCTCCTAGCCTGTACAACCAGACCTGGGTACTGAATTGCCAGCATTTTCTCTGTGTGAGTAAACCTGGAGTTCTCAAGGATGTTTATGGATTAGATCTGAGGTGAAAGGTCATTGTTTCTGCTGATGGATGTTTCTCTTGTCAGCAAAAACACCTCAAAATTCTCCATCATGATTCTGCTGCGTGAACAGTCACCATTTTAGCAAAATCACCATTTCTTCCCTTCTGTAGAACTGGTTCCTTTGCTTAAAAGAAAAACGTGAGGGAAATCAGAAATAGTTTCCCTTCCCCCTGAATGTTCGCATGGATGATACAGGCTGCACTGACAGTGGTGGAGATGAAAATGCTCTAGCTGAAGAGCAGATGAGCAAGGGCACTGGCAGTGTAGGTCCCTCCTCAACTCTCTCCTGCATGGATACTGAGCTCCTCTCTGTCCCCTCATGAAAGCAGGTCCACCCAGAACATAACTGAGGCACAGTGGAATTTGTGATAACTTTCGCTGATGTCAGTCTTAACAGATTTCTCCAGCTCCAGCTTTCTCCCAACTTAAACAAAAGGGGAGGAAATGCTAGAGAGAGAGAGAGAGAGAGATCCTATTTCACATGACTTCTGATCAGAAAGCTGTGGGGAGCTGGTGCCTGATTCATATCCATTTATGGGGCATGGTTTCTCATTTGGGTTAACTCCCCAGCCGTTCTTTCCATGTAGGCACTGTCAAGTCTGTCGAAGAAACTTCTTCCCTACTATCTTATTTTATTGAGCTGGGTCTTCTGACAGATGCATCCTTCCTGTCTGTTTCTTTTTAAATTACACATAAAGAAATATATTAAGAGAACTTTAGTAAGGTTGCAAAGTCAATGACTTAAAAGTTAGGAAATGCCAGAATTAAGGTTGCCCATGTAATCGTAATTTAGCCCCCTTGTGCTTATGCGTTATCGTGAGGTCTTTAGTTACATGATCACGTCCTATTTTTCCCTGCCTCATTCAGTGCACAGAATGGATGGTTCTCACTGAATGAACAGCTATTCAATTCATTGTTCATTGTGTAAGCCCATTCTTTATTTACTGCACCCTGCTCTGAAGACAGAATTATTAATTTTCTTATGGGCTTTTCTGTGGTGCTCATCACTATAGTGCAGGGGTCGGCAACGTTCGGCACGCGGCTCGCCAGGGTAAGCACCCTGGCGGGCCGGGCCAGTTTTATTTACCTGCTGACGCGGCAGGTTCGGCCGATCGCCCCCACTGGCTGCGGTTCGCCGTCCCGGGCCAATGGGGGCGGCGAGAAGCGGCGTGGGCGAGCGATGTGCTGGTCGCGGCTTCTCGCCGCCCCCATTGGCCCGGGACGGCGAACCGCGGCCAGTGGGGGCCGCGATCGGCCGAACCTGCCGCGTCGGCAGGTAAATAAAACTGGCCTGGCCTGGCCTGGCCCGCCAGGGTGCTTACCCTGGCGAGCCGCGTGCCGAACGTTGCCGACCCCTGCTATAGTGTTTCAAAAACATTAATTAATTTAATTTTAACAACATTCCAATGAGATGAGGGGTTATTATTCCTGTTTTACAAATGAGGATCTGAGGCACAGAACGATTCAAGTCCAAAATATCCACTAATTTTGGGTGCTTAATTTGAGACACTTAGGACTTGACTTTTCAGAGTAGTTAGCATTATGTAAAACTTTATATAGCTTCAAAGCACTGCCCCCATTGATTTTAGTCGAAGCTCTGCATGTTCAGCACTTCTGCAAGTCAAACCCCAGGATCTCAAGTCAGGCCCCAGAAAATGAAGAAGACACATTTAGTTACCACCTGTGCTCGTTTAAGTGACTTGCCTAGCAGAACATAGGAACTCTGGGGCAGAGGCAATAGATTCTTATCCTCAAAGGCAGCATTCAGCTGCATTAGCTATGAGACCATCCTTTCTCCTACTGCAGTTCCCTGCCTCTTTCACCACACACCTTCTAACTTCTGCAACAATCGAGGCAGGGATCCTACAGACATTACACAACCCCGATTCATCCCCAGCGCACCATCCATCCTGGGCACTGAATAACACAGGGGTCCCGTGGAAAAAATATGTGATCATGTAATGAAAGATTATCACAACACGAGCACAAGGGGGCTGAGTGAAGGAGATTCCACAGGCAGCCTTAATTCTGGTATTTCCTAACTTTTGAGTGCCTGATTTCCCCAGCACCTCCCCCTTTTATAGCTTTTCCTGGCTGCTGTGGAGAGATGCCCCATACACTTGGGCTTCCCTGAGCTTGGCTCTCTCCTCTCTGCTGTGCCTGCCCCAGAGGCGGGAACCTTTGTACCTGGGTTCCTGGAGGTCACAGGTTTGCTGCTAGTCATGTGCTCTGTGACTATAGCTGCCAGTTTTCATGGGCCCATGGCCAAAACTGACACACTGTGGATCACGCATGCCCCCAAGGCCCAGTCCCCGTTACTGTTGGAGTAATAATAATAATAATCATTAGCACTTATAGAACACCTTCCATATGAGGAATTCAAAGCACTGCCAAGCCCTCGACCTTTCTTCACATGTTGGCGGAGGCAGAAATTTCCCTTTGGGGGCTGGGATTAAAGACTGACCTTGAAAGGAAAATTACACCAATGATTTAAGAAAATAAACAAGAAAAAATGAAAATGGAGCTACTTGGGGTGAAGAAGACGATGCCAGTGACTCTGAGAAAGCTTCTGCCATGTGCAGCCAGGGATGGGAGCCCAAGGAACTTTGTCTGATTTGCAATAGCCTTTTCTGCTGGGTTTTTTGAAAGCAATCTAATCAGAAAGCCAATTTACATTTAAGTGGAGGATTTTTTTTTTAAAGGCTGACATTCAGCAGGCTGCAGCCGACGAGGTTTGTTCTCATTTGGAGGGGAAGCCAGTGGTTTATAAAATGATTTCATCTTATAGGATAAATGAAAGCTGAGCAAGGAGAGCATTTGGTTTGAAATGCTAGCTCAACATAAAGACAAACTTAGAAGAGAGAATCTGGAACTTCCTAGCGTGTTTGCTTTCTCATTCCTTTTTTCCAATCAATTGTCTCTTTGAGCCCATCCTTTGTTTCCTTCCTCGGCCGTTTCTTCTTGGGCCTTACAAGCAACATGGCACATCATATGTGATCTTTGCACCCTAGCAAAATGGCCCGGTGGCCAGCTGAACAGCAGCCTAGAGTGGATTTCCTAGCTTGAATTGTTAAAATGATCCCTGAGATGGGGAAGCTGCAAAGGGGCAATTTGCTGGAACTGATGTTCCTTCTTGCAGTCTGACGACCATATGGATTTCAGAGCCAACAGCTGGACACTGATTTCATGGTGACCTTTAAAAGCAGCCATTTCTTCTTGCTTGGAGTGGGGAGTGAAGTATACAGGAGCTGAGAGCGAACCCAGGTCTGCTGTGACAGACCGACAGAAAGGTCATTTCTCTGACCAAGCCAGGATGTCTGGTGATTGGAAAGCCGTCCAAGAGTGAAAGTGCTGGATTTTTTTATGAGCAAAGTACACTCCCGTAATGCGCACACACCACTTTCTTTCCCCATGCCTATCTCACATAGCTGATGAGCTTTATGCATGCTTGTAGACCAAATTTCCAGCCAGCCTACGAAACTGCATGTGCACATGCAAAACTCACAGAGACACAGGAAGGTCTGCGATTTATGTACATGAGGGGAGGGTTTGTGCTGGGGATTGATAGTAAAAGTCTGCTTTAAAAATGTGTCCCCTCATGATTAATGCAAAATTTGCTCCTTTGGCAAAATAAGCTAGCTAGATAGAAAGACAATCAATACATATATTAAGCAAACAGTGTTATTTATATTATTGTTAGTCTCTGCCCAGGACAGGTTCACGCTTGAAATAACTGGATGTGTTGGCAGCGCATTATTGAAGTTCACAGGCAGAGCTCTGTGTGGCGGGCCCAAGATTGAAAGAATGAGGCATACTGCAGGTCAAGCTTGAGCTGCACTGGCAAAATTGGATGGAGGAGGGTGCAAGACTGGAATAGCAGGAGGTGCTGTGGTCTGGGATTTGAGGTGCATCATCAGAGTTGGGAAGGGGGCAGCCTGGGATTGGAACAGCAAGGGGGTGCTGCAGCTCAGAACTCAGGTGCATTGTCAGAGCTCTGGGTTGGCCCCAGAGCTGAAATACCGGAGGGTGCCAGGCAGATTTGAGGTGCATTGGCAGGGACAATGAGCACTACATTTTCATTACTAGTTACAATGGCAATAAAGCACACTGACGACTTTAAAAACCAGCCCAGTGAGACTGGAGAGGTGTCTGAAGTATATTTGGTTTCTTGCCACATAGTCTTTGTGATATGAAACCAGGTCACTCTTATGCAGAACTGAACGAATCACACGTCTACAACCTACGTGTGCAAGATCTTTGCACAGATGTAGAGAAACTGTCTGCTTGTCCCCTCCATCCCAGGCCCAGTTCTGCTGCCTCAGAGAAACGGTCTGTGTAATTGCCCTTCCTTGTTCGGTGCAGTGGCGTTGGTGTTCTGTGAATAAAACAGAGGGCTTCTGGGGCAGAGGGGGCTCTGTTCACTTGATCGCAGGACTGCAGCGCCATACTCTGCTGGACTCCGTGGCATCTGTCTGTTTTTTATGCTAACACAGTGTCCACCTCACCTCCCCTGCATACTGATGCCCCCCATCTGTAGTCAGCTTGTCTGTCACCATAAAGAGGGAAGAATGAAGTGGACAGTGTTGGATTGAAGGGCTGTAAGTGGTTATTGATCCCAGGCTCCTTATTTTCCGAAAGGCGGGGGTGAGTAAGGGTGTGGCTGTGGCTATCTGATTACTTTTAAGGATATGCCTCCACATAAGTGTGTATATATATAAGGCAGCAGGTATGCATGTCAGTGTCTGTGTATAAGAGGATGTGTATGCATTTGAGTGTCCATCTGTACAACTGTGCAGGCGAGAGTACTTGTGTGTGTGCATGAAGGTGTGCCGGTAGGAAGGTGTGTGTGTGTGTGTGTGTACAAGGGTGTGTGTAAGGCTGTTGTGTATGTGCAGCATTAAAGGTAGGTGGTTTGTATATATAGTTATATAGACATCTATACACATAAGGTGCATGCGTGTGCATGTGTGTAACGGGGCATATGGGTGTGTGTGTATGCAGTGTGCACATGCATGTGTGTGGTGTCTGCATAAATGTGTGTTGGGGAAGGGAGATAATTTCTAAATGGAAACAGGAAAGGAAGGGCACCAGGTAATGATAAAGTTCAGATTTGATTAGCTGCGGATATCTCTGTTCACTGGAAAAAAATCCACACTTTCTTGGTGACCTTTTAGCAAATGCAGAGCTGGGGGGAATACGACCATCAGCCTCTTTTCCATTTGCAGCTAATTAGAGTGGAAGGTACTGTACAGTACTGTCGTCTGCCAGAGTGCACCGCACCACACGTCACGTCACCAAGCGGGATGTGGGTGGTCAGGCCTAGTGGTTGGAGCGGGAATCAGCTCTAGTGTTTGGAGCAAGAGTCAGGAGCTGGAGTCCTGAAGCCAGTAACCAAAGCCCAGGGGTCAGAGTCAGGGATTCAGTAAGGAAGCAGGTCTGGAGCAGACAGGGACAGGGCAGGAGCATGGCTGGGAACAAGGCAGGAGCAGAACTGGAGCAAGGTAGGCACAGGAGCGATCGCATAATTATTGAGCAGCCAGAGATCAGTTGTTGCTGTTGGGTTAAGAGCAGGCTTGCTGACTTCCTAGGCCAATCAGGCTGAGTGGTTAATCAGGTGGCCTTGCTGTGGCTCAGCTGTGCTCATAGGGTACCCAGTAACTGGGGAGGCGCAGCTGCAAGTCCTCATTCCTGACACTGCACTGTCAAGTGCTTGCATGCATGTGTGTGTGTGGTGTGTGTGCACATGTGTGCAGGGAGTGGGGAGGAAATGGGTGACTCGGTTTTGCAGGCTGAGGCCACTTCTTGCCTCCTCTCCTGTCTCTGCTCAGACAGGCAGGGGATGGCAGCCTCCTCACCTGTCCAGTTCAATTCAACAAGACTTTATTGGTGTTAAAAGCTATACAAGTGTTGCCAAAATGAAACAAAAAGGCAGACTCATCGCTTCTCTTTCAGGGGCAGGCCTGGCCCTGCAAGGACAGGGTTCTATGTCCCATTTGGGGTTTGATCCTTTCGTCATTATTGTCCATTCCTGATTCGGTGGCAGGTTACTACATAGCACGATGCAATTTCTTCTCTTCTTTCTGCTAGGGTTCTGCACATTTGTTTTTGAAATATCTGATTCTTGCACTGGGCTCAGGCTGCCTAGCGGGAGCCTGAGGGTCATTTCAGGCCTGGGTGACTTTTGATCTACAGCATAGGTCAGTTAAAGTGCTCAGTATCAATGGAGAATGTGGTTCTGAGTTTTGGTGATGGCCTTCCTGGAGTCTTGGGGGATAACAGTGCTGTAGAATTTCATCCCCAGAGACTCCGTCCAGCACAGGTACCCTCTTCTCACAGGGTCTCAGGTGGGCATTGATGGGCTTTGTAGGGGAGGGCGAAAGGGCATATCCAGCCCTGCTCTTCTAGAGAGGCTTGTCACAATACAGGACACTGGAGAGAATCCTGGAGGACCCATGTGAAGGGGAGGCAAAGACTGAAGAGGTGAAAATGTGGAAGTGGGGTTGGATAACCAGCTGAGTACCTGGGACCAATCAGTGCAAAGGCACCCAGCATCTCTTATTGACATGCATGTGCTGGCCTGGTGCCCACCCTTTGAATACTCACTATATGTGGGTGTTCTCTTGTGTCCGCCGAATATTGACTGACGCATCTTGGGGTGCTCTCGACTGGTGGGACAAGATTGCCATCTTCTGTGGGTTCTGCCGTGGTCGCTGGGCTCAGCATTTAGAAGGGGGAAAACCTAAAAGGCATTTCCTTGTCCACCTGGAATGGTCTCTTGTTGGAGCCTATGGGAGGAAAGAGCCCAAAGTGGATTTTTGAATCTGCCTGGAACGGGCTTTGGAAGAGCTGCCCTGGAAGGAGAATAACCTGATTGCTGTGCACTTGGCATGGCCTCTCTCATGACTGGAAATCGGCTTTCGCTATCGCCAAGATGAAATCTCAGGTCAGGCTGATTGCTATATTGGATCCCTGGTGGGTAGCATGAGTTGGATAGGGCTTGGAAAGGGGATTTATTTCACAAGAGGTGTCTGGTGGGCATTTCAGTACTGGAAGAACTTTATCCAACACACGCCCCCACTCCCTCTAGACCAGGGGTCGGCAACGTTCGGCACACGGCTCGCCAGGGAAAGCACCCTGGCGGGCCGGGCCAGTTTTATTTACCTGCTGACGCGGCAGGTTCGGCCGATCGTGGCCCCCACTGGCCGTGGTTCGCCGTCCCGGGCCAATGGGGGCGGCGAGAAGCGGCGTGGGTGAGCGATGTGCTGGCCGCGGCTTCTCGCCGCCCCCATTGGCCCAGGACGGCGAACCGCGGCCAGTGGGGGCCGCGATCGGCCGAACCTGCCGCGTCAGCAGGTAAATAAAACTGGCCCGGCCCGCCAGGGTGCTTACCCTGGCGAGCCGCGTGCCGAACGTTGCCGACCCCTGCTCTAGACAGACCTGGGGAATTCATTGGAGAACACACAATGGCAATAAACTGAACTGACCACAGGGTGTCTCAGCTGCTTGGAGGCTCCACCCTGGCACACGTCCTCCAGGGGAAACTTGAGCCTTAAACACAGAATTTCCAAGAGGCCAAAATCAGGAATTCAGGTCCTTCTCTCTGAGGTGGTCTGATTTCTCCACACATCCTCCAGAACCATTTTAAATAGAATATTACTGTGTGACAGCCTCAAAGATGTAGCACAACCCAACAAATTCTCTCTCTCTCTCTCTCTCTCTCTCTCTCTCTCTCTCTCTGATTTGAGAAGAAAACAATATTGAGGGTTTTCAGTCTTCTGTGGTGCTTGAGCACCACATTTTCACTTCCTCACTGGGCCCACAGTAAGACAGATAGTTTATCTATCTATGGTATTTACAGGGCACCAATCTACATAGGATTGTAGATCAATATTGGTGGGAAAAGTAACCTTTTGTGAAGGCCAAACCCCAGCATTAGTGGGCACTAAATGGATAATTCCACATGCAAGTAGTGTAACTGCCTGTGCAAACACATTATTTGTCTCCACCATCACCTGTTTTGAACATACAGATGGATTTGCCCACAGATATCATAGACCCAGTTAGGAAGCCTGTGAGAATTTGGTTCTGAAAGTCCAAAGTGAAAGAATGTCTTTGCAGACTGTACATAATCCCTTGTACCTTCTGGGGGCTGCATTGTTCTAGGCCAGGGGTCGGCAACGTTCGGCATGCGGCTCGCCAGGGTAAGCACCCTGGCGGGCCGGGCCAGTTTTATTTACCTGCTGACGCGGCAGGTTCGGCCGATCGCGGCCCCCACTGGCCGCGGCCAGCACATCGCTCGCCCATGCCGCTTCTTGCCACCTCCATTGGCCCGGGACGGCAAACCGCGGCCAGTGGGGGCCGCGATCGGCCGAACCTGCCGCGTCGGCAGGTAAATAAAACTGGCCTGGCCTGGCCTGGCCCGGCCCGCCAGGGTGCTTACCCTGGCGAGCCGCGTGCCGAACATTGCTGACCCCTGTTCTAGGCTAAAGAGTGTGGGGGTGAAGAATGTGCAAGCAGAACTGTATCCAAATGTTTGCAGATGCTAAATGTTTCTGTTCTTTGGTTTAGCACTAGTTCAGGACTGGGGTGCTTTGGCATGACTTTGGGTGCATGGGGAAAGGAAACTGAGGAATGGACTGGTAAGGAGTGCTGCAGGTTGGGATGGAGGGTCACTGGCAGAGCTGTGTGTAGCGGTCTGGGTCTGGAATAAGAGTGGGTCATATAGATCAGGACAATGGTACATTGTCAGATCTTTGAACTCGATGACAAATTCTGGATTGGATTAACTGGGTGCTGCGAGAGATGACTGAGGTGCATTGACAGAGCTTTGTGGTGGAGCCCATCATTTGGATAGCAGGGGCTGCTGTCGGTCAGGATTCATTCAGATGCTTTGGCAGAGCTGGGGGCTGGGAAGAAGGGGCCGGGTCTAGAATCGCAGAGGGTGCTGTGGAGCAGGATTGAGGGATATTGGTTGAGCTGTTTGCATGGACTGGAGTAGCAGGAGGTGCTGCAGAGCTTTGTGCAATGCATGACTGTAGCCTGTGCTATTAATCCCTCACTGTCTTGCGCTCCACATTCACATGCACACAAGCAAAGGGAAAAGAATGAGGTATCTGTTTCCCAAATCCTTGTTTGTTTTCATTCGGAATCCGGAAGGGGCTGGCAGGTAGAGCTGCTGCAGCCAGGCTCCGTTGTAAAAGGATTTAATTTTTATGTTTCCATTTAGTCATTTTTATTGTTCTGTTTCCCATCTCCTTGCTGAATAAATCCATGTTATACTGAAGCAAATGCTCAGGAAATAGAAAAGCAATCCTTTGCTATCTCCTCAGTATTTATTGGGGGCTGACACATACGGCATTTGCTTAGTTACTGGGCATAACGAATTCACTTCCAAAGGAGAGATTTGCTTTGGGCTCCTGGATAGTACCCTCCTGTTATAACTCTAATTACCAACATTAATGATCACTGTGTTAATGTAAGAACACCATGTGCATGGGTTATAAGAGACAGAGATATCTGGTCTATCTGTGACTCCATTTGCTGTAAATCTGCAGCCTCCTGAACCCCTCCTCCCATTCTTCAGTGAATCACATGTTTTGTGAGGGTTAGCGTGGATGTGCTGTTGGGATGCATTAAGGCATGGAGGTGTTTGTGCGTGTGAAGCAGTGCAATTGTTGGTGCAAGTGCACAATATGAACAATCTGTCGGTGTATGGATCTGTGCACATGTCTCTGTGTGAAACAGACAGATGCACACACACCCTCTCTTTAAGTGGGCCTCTATACCGCCGAAAGACGAGGTGCATATGGATGTGAATGAGAGCACTTAAGTCTGTATGACACACACATACGCTGAGATTTTGGCTGTCTGAAAATGTGTATGGAGTTGTATGTGTGTTTGGATAGGTGTGTATATGAGTCTCTGTTAGGAGTGCATGCGTGTTGGGGTGCTTATATATTTAGAAATGTGTCTAAGTGGATTTGGTGTGATTGTGTGTGTGTGTGTGTGTGTGTGTGTGTGTGTACTTAGCTATGTTTCTGTGTGAGTGTACTTCGTGTGTTGGCATGTGTATGTGCGTGGGGTGGGTGTACACAGCAGGCATTCCGAATGAGAGAGCGTCTAATATGAGAAGCTGGAAGCTGCTGTGAAATCCCACCTTGCTCTGTCTCTTTAAGACTCACAGTTATTTTGCCACTAAGGAGCAGGAGCTTTTCTGCTGGGCAATGAGAGAGGCATACATTGGCCGAGCATGTGGGCGTGGCACTGGTGCAGGGACAGTGAGGGTGATGGTTACCTTGAGACTGGGAACTTTCCACCTCTCCCTCATGCGCGCCTTGATCCTCACAGACGTGACTCCTGCTAATAGCAGCTAATGGAGCCTTTTGTCTTTTCAGGGGGTTCATTTTCAGAACGTGCAGAAGCCCTTGGCAGGAAATGATATTTCTTGAACCACGTCTCTAACATTTTCTCCCCTGGGGGCCATTCCTTCCCCCACTCCCCGAATATAGGAATTACCCATAAAAGCCCAGAAATAGCTTCTGTCACTAGAGTCACCCTTTGTCAATTATAACTGAGGAGAGGGAGGGAAAACCACTTAGTGAGCCGGATTCTGGCGTGAAGTAACTCCATTGACCTCCAAGGAGGTATTACATCAGGGATGGATTTGGTCCCTGGAGTCTGAAATGTTAGGGCTGGGAAATATCTTTGGGCCAAATTCAGAGGTGATGTGTAAGGAGGGGACTGTGATAATTATCTGTTGGCAAATGGGTGTGAGTCCAAGTGAGTGGAAGTAAGCAGGTCTAAGGGAGTCTAGAGGGAATTCTGAGCAAGTGTAACTGACACAAGGGTGGGGCTGGAGGAAGGTGTGATTTATGCCAGTTTAGTCTCCCTCAAGATCTCTTAGATTCACCTCTGAATTTGACCTCTTGTGTCTGAGGCTACCCATGAAAATCATGCTGTTGTTTTGAATACTGTCAACAGCTGCAGAGAAGTATATTGGGCTTAATGAGCATCTGGCACCACTGCACATCTGGGGCTATGACAGCATTTAGGGATGTCTGTTCTGATGTTACGACAAAGGATGATGGTGGTGGAGGACGATGAGGGAAATGGAGATGTTAACAAGTGACCTGTCCTCGTATCTCTGGAGACCTTGTCAATCCTGATTAGGTCACTAGTGTTACCAACATCTGCCTTGATTTTTATGGGAAAGCACCAATCTTCATACTGTCTACCCTGTGTCCCATGTGAATATCCTCAAGTGATCATCCAGCCGTGATGGGATAGCATCCTGACACCACCATGCAAACTCCAGGAGCCTATGACAACAGCCAGGGAGCGAAGCATTAGTGTTGATAAACTGTCATCCACACACTAGACAATGTTAGAAGCTGCATCCCTATGGTCCAAGTCTGTACTGGCAGTAGGCTAAGACCCACCAAACTCATTTCATATCATGTCCAGAGATAAGCTCTCTCTGTGTTGCACAGTAGGACTTTGGAACAACTGAAGAAGAGTCAGTCCTGAAGAATCTAGCCCAGACTTCACATAGGATTCTATTCATGCTTGGGATGGGATATTTGGGAATATTACTCAATTCTGTGCAGACCTCTATCCCAGCTGGATATACTCAATAAAGTTGCCAGTTGTTTACCTTAATATTGCATCTTAATGCATTAATTTAAAGCTCCTGGCACACTGTAAGTTGTTAAATTCTTCTAACCCAGCATCCCTGCAGCTAGAAGCTAGTGCACTAATCTAAGCCACTGCCCCACGTTCTCTTCCAGGCCTTCTCAGGAAAATGCCCTGAGCTTCCTCTTTCTGGAGAGGAAAAAAAAAAGATCCAGGTGCTCAGTTGCTGTAATAACAACTGTCCTGACAGAGGTTACCACCTTCCGACACTTCCACTGCTCTCTGCCCCATCGTTATCCCTTGAGCTGCTAAATGTATTTGTATTCTACCAACTGCCTGCCCTGCTGCAGCCCTACTGCTGTACCTAGGGCTCCTGAGCCGGTTCAAATTCTATCAGTTGTCTACCTGCCTCGCAGTGCCTGCACCACAGTTGGCATTCTGCCTGTCAGCAGCACCCCAGAAGGCTTTGATCCTCTCACTCACAGTGGAAGTGGTGCACAAAGCCCTCTGGGGCTGGCAGTCCCCTGGGAGGCAGGTGAGCAGCTGGAAATAACTGTGGTGCAGGAGTATATAGGAACGCAGAGGGACTCCGGGCTCAGAGGGGAGTGGGGATGGACTGTGGTTCTGTGTGGGAGGAGGACTCTGTCTCAGGGTAGGCGCAAAGTGACAGACACCAAGAGCAGGCTCCTCTCTTGGTTAGGTATTTCAGAAGATGCGCCTGTTTTTTTTGGCTGCATGGAAATCAACAGTGATATGAGTTGGTTTTGGGGCTTGGAGTTTTCCATTTGTTTGTAGGGTAGATTTACCCTGTCGAGGAAATTTATCCTTTATGTCCCATGGTGCTTTCAATGCTGCAGGACCTGGGCACAAACCAGAACTCCCTATCCCATAGGCCAACTTTTTAAAGGGTGAAATCCTCCTCCCTTCATTTTGTTTTTGTCTTGCAAACTGAAAAGCAAACAGGTGTAAGAAAGAGAGAGAGTGCGTGTGCGCGAGAGAGCAGGGATGGGTTAAATCAAATGGGGCCAGGAATCATCCCATTTTCACCTGTTCCCCTAAATATCCCCCTCTAGATGGACTCTTTTACTGCTGCCCACACCCTTGATCATTGGTGAGGTGTATATTGGTAGTACTTTCCTGTGGCTTCCTATCTGGAAAGGTGCAAGGCCAAATGGCTTGAAAATGCTACCGTCTTCATGCTCCCTATGCCTGCTCTTAGGCTGAGGGAGATGAGCACCAATCTCTGATTAAGGCAAAGAGAAAGACCTGTTATGTGAGCTGCTTCACGTACTTTGAGGCTGATGGATCCTTGGAACTCCATGTTTCACGCTCCCAGATACTGGACAGCATCATCTGAATAACTGGGCTGGATTCTAGTGCTCCAGAGATCATGTCTAAATCCACCAGTGTGAGAGAAGGAGGAGAGTGAATTTGTGTGTTGAAGCCTGGTGATCCGTCCATGGAAAAGTGAGCAGATAGATTCCCTCTAGGTCACTGCACAGTGGGAAATCAAAGAAAAGGGGAAAAACTTACCTTGTTTCCTTTCTGGCTTTTGGTTCTGCTTTGTTGTGTTTTCAGTCTTCATGTGATTGTGTCTGCATATCAGTCAGGAATTGTTTTCTGCTTGAGTTGGGAACATTCCCTTAAGCTCTTCTGAGCTCACAGTCCCCTTGTTCTCTTTTCCCAGACCAATTTCAGAGTGCATTTTGGCAGATTACAAAAGTGCTGAATGTTTATCGTCTTGTCTTACATCATCATTTTGCTGTATCATTTATTTTTCCTTTGACAGATTTTTAACACTGTCAGTCTAATATGCATGAGGGGTTGAAGTGTATTATGGGTAATCCCATGCAAATTGTTCTGTGGAGAGTCATGCTGAATTAAGTTCTTGGAGGGAAAAAAAGAGGCAAAACAAAGGTCCTTTTTTTTTTTAACTCTTTGTTCTATGGATTTCAGAGCAGTCGCCACAGGCGAAGGTTGAAACCAGTTGTTTGGCATTCAAAAACATGTGCAACTCTTTTCAGTGGTGTTCCCCCTCATTGAATCCTGTGCCAAAAGGATGGAGTTATGCATGAGGAGCTTTTTTATTTGTCTGTGATATTTCATTTTGAAAATGTTGCTAGTTTGTCAAAGAAGTAAAAAACAGGGAGGGGGGGACATACCACCTGTTGCTAGTTTTCCCAACACTCCGCTGTAAATCTCTCTGGGAAACATCAGTTGTTATGAACTTAAACAGCATCTGATGCCTCTTGGAAGCAGCAGATCTGATCATATGTCATGTAGTTCTGCATTTCTCTCTCTCCTTGTTTTCTGTTACCAAAGGCATTTGCACAAAAGCCGGTCCTTTGTTCCTCCTGAGTCCGTTCAGCTTCCAAACCTGAAACAGTAAATCCTCTTTGCAGGACATAACACTCGATTGCTGTGGAAATGATTGCGATGTCACTAACAGAGGATTAGAGCTTTAGGGGAAAAGAATAAGCAGCAGGTTGAAATGGACTTCTAAGGAAGAAGTAGCTTGTGTTCATGCAAATGTTCTTGCTAGTATAGTAATTGCACTGGATATGAAATCCAGGACGTGTGTCATCTGGAGTCCGCGATGGCTCTACTTCCATTTGTTTTACCTAGTTTATTAGGAATAGTCAGTCGGTCTTCAAAGACACATTGGCTTGCGGTTTATTGTTGCAAGGCATGTGTCTTTCTCACCTGTTGCTCCGGGAGGCACTGAATTAATCAGCTGGCATGTGTTTGTCTTCTGCTGGCCTCTCTCTGAAAAAGCCAAAGTGGAAATATCTACTGCGGAACAAGGGAATTGTTGGCTGCTTTAACCTGTGTTTCTCATTAGTTATCCCAGTTGTGGCTAGCTGCCTCCCTCTCCCCCTGACCCTGTCTCTGACCTCATCTTTTCCTGTTCCTCAGTCTGTTCCTTATGTAACCCTTCTGCCTGTCAGAGTTGGCAGCAACAAGGGCCGGGTTCAGTATCTAGGGGTTCGGTTTCAATAACACAATGTAAAACCGGCTCAAGCCCCCACCCAGTGACCTGGGACAATTACATACCACCCCCCGGGCGCCTCTAAGAGGCAATACTTCCCCTCTCGCAAACACAGAGTCTGAGTATAGCAAAAGCCTTTTAATAAAGGAGGGAAACAATGCAGCTTATGCTCAAATAAATTTGTTAGTCTCTCAGGTGCCACAAGTACTCCTGTTCTTTAATGCAGCATTATGTTGGGGAAACACTACAAACAGGATTCATAACACAAACCATGAGCAAAAGACCCACTCCCAAGTAAGTTTTGCAGTTTAGGACACTCAGAAGGGGGCCCATACTACCAGGTACACATACCTATCCCCAGCTTCTCTCAATTCACTGGGTTTTAGAACCCATGTCCCTTGCTTAGCGAATGCTACTTAGTTGAGGGTGAGTCCCTCCATCATAAAATGCCATGTACAATTCTACTGTCCTTGATTCACATGACCAGTTGGATCACAGAAATCCCTTTGGGGCTGCCAACTGACGTGCCAAGACTACTTCTGCCCCTGCTTTCCCTGCCAGCTTGGGACTCCAGCACCCTGTCTTGCTGAGCCAGACACGCCCATCTGCTCCAACACAGACTCAGGGTCTGAAGCACGTGCCCCAAAGCTGCAGACTTAACTGAAAGCAACTTAAGAAGTTTTCCTGTCTTTAACGCTCAGATGCCCAACCCCCAATGGGGTCCAAACCTCAAATAAATCCGTTTTACCCTGTATAAAGCTTATATACAAGCAAAATAAAATAAAGCACGCAAGTCTGAGTCTAATACAGTAAGAAAACTGAATACAGACAAAATCTCACCCTCAGTGGTGTTCCAGTAAGCTTCCTTTTACAGACTAGTCTCCTTCTAGTCTGGGTCCAGCAATCACTCACACCCCTTGTAGTTACTGTCCTTTGTTCCAGTTTCTTTTAGGTATCCTTGGGGGTGGAGGGGCTATCTCTTGAGCGAGCTGTAGACAAAATGGAGGGGCCTCCCAGGGGTTTAAATAGACTTTCTCTTGTGGGTGGAAACCCCGTCCTCTCTCCTATGCAAAGTCCAGCTCCAAGATGGAGTTTTGGAGTTACATGGGCAAGTCACATGTCCATGCATGACTCAGTTTTTACAGGCAGCAGCCATTGTTTACATGCTACCCTGAACGTCCTCAGGTAGACTTCTTATGTGGATTGGAGCCTTCCAAGATTCATAGTCCTTTAAGTATTTCTTGACTGGGTATTTAGTTTGCACATTCCTTTCTCAAGAAGCTGACTAAATGCTTTACTAAGGCTAGTTCTACACTACGGGGGAGGGGGGTGTCGACCTAAGATACGCAACTTCAGCTACGTGAATAGCGTAGCTGAAGTTGCGTATTTTAGGTCGACTTACCTGGCTGTGAGGACGGCGGCGAGTTGACCGCTGCCGCGCCGCCGTAGACTCCGCTTCCGCCTCTTGCCGCGGTGGATTTCCGGAGTCGACGGCAGAGCCATCGGGGATCAATTTTATCGCGTCTTCACTAGACGCGATAAGTCGATCCCCAATAGATCGATTGCTACCCGCCGATCCGGCTGGTAGTGAAGACGTGCCCTAAGGCTACTTAGAAATCAAGCAAGTACACAGCCAATATTCATAACTTCAAATACAAAAATGATACATGCATATAAATAGGATGAATAGATTCAGTAGATCATAACCTTTACAGAGATATGTTACGTGGCATATGTAGCATAAAACATATTCCAGTTATTTCATATATACATTCATAAACATATCTCCATAAAGCCTTATGGGGTGCACGGTCATACCCACTTCCTGAGCCTCACAGTTATCACCATCTTCAAAAATTCCTCCCTAAAATCTGGTCACTGCCCTAGCTTTATCATACATACCCTAACATCATCTGCGAACAGGGTCTTTACAGTGCATTACTATAGCTCACAGGGGTCACCTGTATTTAGGTGTACGGATCGCTCGCCATCAGGGGGTCTGTAGGATGCTTTTGGTATGAATTACCTTCTACAGAAGTGAATTTTCATTCAGCGTGAGAGCCCTTCCGAACCATGGTCTAGATTGCAAGTGCAGTTGTACTTGGCATGAGGAAGAAGTTGAAAGGGAAAAAAGAGCTCCACTGTTGTTCTTGTTTTTCTGTTAAACATGACAAGCAGCAAGAGGGATGAATGGGAGTCTGAATAACAACTCCGAAACCTGTAAGAAAACAAGACAACACACTCCTAGCTTGTGGTTCCATCCAGCGTCTAGAAAGATGGGGAGAAGCCCATTCTGCTATAGGTCTCTTTTCTTTCTGATCTGAGCTGGGGTGTTGATGATTTTGGTTTTGCCACCTGCCTTTCGCTTGGAAAATGAGTGTTTCCTTTGTTGTTTCAGACGCACTAGTACAATAGGTTGCAGAGTCATAGTAGCTTATGGATACTGAACCTTAGTCTGTTGTGAGCAATAGATGGGGAAGTTAGCTTTGATAGTGTAAGTTGAAGAAGACCAGGCGATATTAGTGTTTCTACGGCAGGCTGAGCAGTCGTACATAATTCAGGAGGAAAGGACGAGGTGGCTCTTTGGGTATTGCATCAGGGTAGGACAGTGTTTCTCAAACTGGGGCCGCCGCTTGTGTAGGGAAAGCCACTGTGGGCCGGGCCGGTTTGTTTACCTGCCGCATCCGCATGTCCGGCCGATCGTGGCTCCTGCGGTTCGCCGCTCCAGGCCAACGGGAGCTGCTGGAAGCGGCGACCAGTACGTCCCTCGGCCCGCGCCGCTTCCCGCAGCTCCCATTGGCCTGGAGCAGCGAACCGCGGCCAGTGGGAGCCGTGATCGGCCGGACCTGCGGATGCAGCAGGTAAACAAACTGGCCCTGCCTGACAGGGGCTTTCCCTACACAAGCGGCGTCCCAAGTTTGGGAAACACTGGGGTAGGAGATAGACTTGTGATGCATGAATGTTTAAAGTAATGAAGGACATAATCAGTGGCGGAGAGTTAGGGCTTTAGGTGGCGCCGCACACTTGGAGAACTGTGTTCAGATTGTATTTTAAATTAATTTGTGAAATTGTGTTGAGAAGGTCTCAGTCTAATCTTCTCTGAGCGCTTGTGCACTTTTCAAAATCATCACAGAGTTTGGCAGGATTGCCAGTAGCTGCCAGCAGGATGGGGAACTCTGGTTTGAGGTACATTAGCAGAATATATTGGAGGCTCAGGAATGGACTATGGGAAGCATGTACAGGTCCAAATTGATTTTATACTGATATAGCTCTGGGGAGAGCGTGCAGGATTGGAATAGAAAGGAAATTTATATGTCAGGTTTGAGGTGCTTTGGCAGAGCAGGTGGCAGACTGGAATGGCATGGGATGTTGAGGGCTAAAATTTAGGTACATCTGAAGAAACAGCTCAGGACTCAAGTATGTTGGCAGAGCTGGTAGGGAAACAGGACTGGAATAGCAGGGAGTGCTGTGAATCAGGATGCACTGGCAAAATTATATGGCAGGAGGAAAGGTTTGTGTGCTGCCTGCATATGTTATTTTACACTCAAGCCATCACTATTAACGATCAGGACCAGATGACATTCCTCTAGGAATTCTGAGGGAACTAATGAACAAAGGAACAGAGCTACTAACAAAAATATGCAAGTTATCATTACAAACAGCCAGAGGACTAGGTGGCATTCAGTGTCATAACCTTGTTTAACAAGGTGCTAAGTATGAGTCTTGGCATTTATAGACTTACTTCTGGGGCTGAGAAAAGCATTGAAGACAGAGTTTCAGGTGAGTATAACAACATAGGGCCAAGGCAACATAGTCTGTGAGGTGAATTTTGCTTCTCTGTTAATATGTTAGAATTCCTTGAAAGAGGCAAGGAACTCAGTGGCTGAAAGAGAAGTGGTGACTGAAATGTAATTAGACTTTCATAAGGCTTTTGATATAGCCCCTTGCAAAAGACTATTAAGGAAATTTGGGAACTCTGAGGTGAGAGGTAAAGGAACTTTCATGTATTCAAACCTAGTTAAAAGAGAGGAATAAAACGTAGGAATAAATGGACAATTGTTAGCATGATAAGAAGTTAAAAGTGAGGTGACCCCAGGTATTAGTGCTAGGACTGGTGCTGGTCAATATACTTACTAATGACCCAGATGATGGGGAGGAGAATGAGGTAGCAAAATTTGCTGCTACTGAATTATACAGTAGTGGGGAAGATTGTAAGGCCCTAAAGAAATGATGAAATTGAGTAATATGATGGCTGATGAAATGTAGACAAAAGCACATTAGAAGGGCCAATTTAAAGCACCCGAACATGTGGATGGGTTTTGAATTAGTTGTAATCACTGGGGAAAAATAAGTAGCCATCACCTAGAAAGCTAGATGAAGAAGTCTGCTCAGTGTGTAGCAGCAGCAGCAATAAAAAAAAAAGTGAATTAGATACTAGATTATATGAAGAGAGGGATAGGAATAACACAGCAAACATTATAATGCAGTTATGGACATTAATGTTACTGCCTCTCCTAGAATACTAGGTTTGGACTGGATTAGTTCATCTGGAAAAAGACAAAGCAGCGCTAAAGAAGGTCTAAAGAAGGCAAATGAAAATGTTTAGTGGCCTGGAAGGAGCTTCTGTATGAGGAGAGATTAGGAAAATTAGGACTGTGTAGTTTGAAAAGGGAAAGAGTAGAGGACAATATGAAAAGGGGCTTTACAGTGTGTGGAAGTAACCCTGAGCCCTGCCTGGGGGGATTCATCACTACGCTCTGCATGCTTTGCACTAGTGTAGTTGGCACGGTGGGCTCCCCAGAATTCCCTGACACAGAACACCTCCACCCAGTGCTGAGCCAGTTCCACCTGCTCTGTCCCATCTCTGCAGAAGCACCAGGGACAAGGGATGTGCTGAGGGAAGCTGGAGGCAGACTGTTGCCAGGCCGGAGCAAGTAGGAGGAAGTATGTGTCCTGGGATGGACCTGTACCATGCTGATTCCTCACTGCCGAGGGGCTATGGTAGCATGAATGCAGCTTACGGCAGTCATGAGCCTCCCTGGCTTGTGCCAGAGCGTGAACCAGCTCCTGCAGGCCACAAATATGGGAGGCACAAGTCCTCCTCTCAGTCCCTGGGTTAGTAGAATAATGACTTTTACAACCCTCTGGTGTAATTCTAGGGTTTAGAACAGGAGTCATGACTCTTGGGTTTTATTCCCAGGAGCACCATACTTGCTGTGTAACCTTGGGCAAGCAGCTTCCCTTCTCCATGTCTCATTTACCTGACCTATAAAACGGGGATAATAGTAAACACCCGAGAGGAGGGTTGTGAGACGTCACCAGTTACTGTTTGTAAAGTCCTTTGAGACCCTGTGCTGAAAGGTGTTGTGGACTGTTATTGCAATGAGATTAAGTGGCATGTAGAAGGCCCTGCAGGTGCTATGCTTTACCTTGTAATATAATACAAGGATAAGAGGGCACTCCATGGAATATTTAACCTGTGGAACCCAGCAGTGGATGGCATTATAAAGACAACTAGTATATTAAGATTAACAAAAAGGATTAGAGACTTATAAATAAAAGTAGCATCTGCACTTACATTAGCTGGAATAAAATTACAAGGACCTTATGTTTCAAGGTACATGGTGATCCCCATCTGGGGTCAAGAAGATATTTCATTCCCATGGTGTAATATTGCTGAGTTAGGTACATTTTACATCTTCCTCAGAAGCTCTAGACAGGACTTTGGACTACATGGACTATTGGTCTGGTTATTCTGATGTACACTAAAGTTATTGACACCTGGATAATAGCCCTGTCCTACCGCACAGGGGTGCTTTGAAGATAAATACATTAAAGATTGTGTGAAGTGCTCAGATAATATGGGAATGGGGCAGTGGCGGATTAATAATTTTGCCGCCCCTAGGCCGGGAAATAATTGCCGCCCTGGCCCCGCCCCGACTCCGCCCTTTCCCCGCCCCCATTCCAACCCCCTCCCCAAAGTCTCCGCCCCCTACCTTCCCCTATTGGATCCCTTCCCCAAATCACCGCCCCCGGCCCCGCCTTTTCCCCAGCGCGTGGCGTTCCCCCTCCTCCCCCCTCCCTCCCTGCCCCGCGAAACAGCTGTTTCGCGGCGCAAGCGCTGGGAGGGGAGAGAAACAAGACGCGGCGGCCCGCTTGCAGAGGAGGCGGAGGTGAGCTGGAGCAGGGGGGCGGGGCGCGGAGGGGAGCTTCCGCCCCTGCAAATTTGCCACCCTAGGCCAAGGCCTTGTCGGCCTAGGCAATAATACGGCGCTGGAATGGGGCCCATATGAATACCTGTGAGTTTCCCAGTCTCCACATGCAGGGGTAATACTAGTTTGCCTCGTACTTATACGGGACCCATAGGGAGGAAGGATGGTCTTTTGGATAAGGCACTGGGCTGGAATGTAGGAGACCTGAATTCAGTGCCAGGCTCTGTCATAGACTTCCCTGCTGCGTCTCAGTTCCCATCTGTAAAATGAGAATACTTCTCTGCCTTAGCGTGAGGATAAATTCATTAGTGTTTGTGAGGCGTTCACTGACTACAGCGACAGGGGCCGCAGAAGTAACTAGATAGATAGGCTGACGTATATGAACCTGAGAAGCACAGGGGTCCTGAGTTGGCAGGGTCTTTTCTTTAAGAACGTATTGGACATGTCCAACTATTTGTTCACTTTAATTTTTGGAGTCCTCCCCTCCAAGTCTCACTATAAAGGGTAGAAACACTGTTTACCTCCCCTCTTTCTGAGCACACGGAGAAACAGACTGCTCAGTAATAGGAGGTCTTCATGCGCAAATAGTACCACAAAGTTAACCAGCCAACGTGTACAGAGGAAACTTCCTTCTGCTGGAAATGTCTGTGGCAGACAGAATCAAATAGGAGCTTGATGCAGCTCCAGGCTCTGTCAGATTGAAACAATGCAAACTCCTACAGAGTACTCAGTTCTGGCCTGGCATAGCACCCATTCAACCCGTCCCACTACTTAGGAAACAGAACAGCTGCTTATGGGAGAGACAAAGTGAGAGGGGGTGAAGGACTGTTCAGTGTGTGTGTGGACTAACACTAACATAATATGTTAGTGTTAGTACAGGTGCTATCCAAAGCAGTTGATTGACCAAAACACACATCCTAAAAACAGTTCATTGGCATGATACATGGTATTTAAATGAATGGGAAAGCGACCCAATGCAGTGCTTACCTCTGCTGGAAGGTGAGAGCTCCCAGGGAGTGGTACCATCCCAACTCTAAAGACTGTCCCTTCCAGGGGGAGCATTTCTACCTCTCTATTCTTCTCGGTCTTTCCTCTCCTTAGTGAGCATTTCAAAAGATCTACATTTTGGGAATCTTCCCCATATAGAAACCTACTCCTTCCTGGCCCTTATCAGGAAGGGCCCTTGTAGAGCCTGGGTTTCCATTGCCCTGCACCAGGTGCAGTCATTTACAGTAGTGACAAGTGGGTGTAAAATGCTACTGGCTCAGAATAGTAGCATTTTATACCCATCGCAAGGAGATACAAATGATGGCACAAGATGTAGGGCAATGGTGAATCAGGACCTACATCCCTCTCCTGAAGAGTTTATAGCCTAAGGACAAGGAACAGACAGAGGAAGAGGGAGTGAACCATCCAAGCAATGTGGTCAGTTACAGTTGGAGAAGGAAATATTGGTTCTGTGTCATTCACTAGTTTGTTCTCATGTATCAGGGCAGCAGGGGCAGGGTGCTACCTGGGAGTAGGTGAAGGAAGGAAAGGTGAAGGATATTGAGGGAGGAGGAGAGAAAGGGGAATAGGGAGAGGAAAATTTGGGGAAAGAGGGAAGGTTGGAGAGGAGCATGGAAGGCTCCGGGAGCAAGGCTGCTGTGGGGAGATTGTGGGGATGAGAAAACGGGGCAAATAGCCAGTGGGTGTAGAGGAGTGGAGGAGGAAGTGACACCAGGCAATCTTAGTTTAGCCTTTTCCCCACAATAAGTCTGGAGAATTCAAAATTCAACTTGCTTGAATGTTTGGCTAGAATATTTTCCCCTACTGAATTCCCAGTGTGCCGCTGAACAGATTTAGAAGACAGCTCCCCCTAGTGGGTCCAAGGGGAAGGGGTTGTCCCTCCTTGTTTGCCTTCCTCTCTCCACTTCCTGAACAATCCTGGCTGTAAAATACACGTGTTTAACTAGGGAAGCATTCATTTCATCACAGAAAAATTACTCAGAACAAAAGCACCCCCCTGATGCCCTTCATGTCTGTCTCTGTCTCTTTATGTATCTATAGCTACTGGCCAAATCCTGACGTCCTTGCTCAGCCGTGACGGAGGCAGTACTCCCATTGACTTTGTAGAAACTTTGCCTGAGTAACGACCATAAGGTTCAATCCTACAGAGACAGGCAGTGATGTTACCTCACTTTGTGGCCAATGTCCAAGACAACAGTGGCAAACTCCTATAACAATAGGCAAGGCAGATAGGTTCCATGAGTTTTCTCCTTGCTTCCATTCCTCTGTATCGATCACCACTGGCCCCAGCAGCTTCCAGTCTTCTCTTCCATATCTCTCATCCTCCTCTCTTCTGTCTGCCCCCCCATTCTCCTCTCATCTTTCATTCTAGAAATTCCTTTGATCTTCTCTTGCACACCTTTTCCCTGTGTAATTGCCTCTTCCTGCTCACTTAATCTACATATTTATCATTGAAGTCCTTTGGCCCAAACTCATTGCTTTATCTGTAATGTCTTCCATTTTGCATGCTGTCCCTGCTATTAAATACACTATTGTAGCTATGTCAGGGACTGTGGCACATGAGAAAGCGTAGCTTTCTCCTCACTACCACCCAGTCTATAAGCACCAGGTTCCTACAGGTGTGTGCCTGTGTGTTTTCATTTGGGCTGGGGGTATGTGTGTGCAGAGAGACAGCAGTGTTCAGGCATAGTCCAGGCTAACATTAAGGCAGGAGACATCAGACATTGAATGTTTCATTCAGCTCTCTGGCTTATCCACTGCAGCCTTCAGATGGTTTCTATTAGTATTCTGACTGAGAGCTCACTGATGGAATTAGTGGGAAACCAGACTGTCAATTTATTTATACCCAGCCTCAGGGCATAACCACTGTGCATGTGTAAAGCCATTGAGATGCAGAGAATACTGTGTGTGTGTGTGTGTGTGTGTGTGTGTGTGTGTGTATTGACTGCAGGTAAGTTTATAGCTGAAAGCTGTTGCCCCAAGGGTTGAAGCAGTGGCGGATAGTAGGAGAGAACACCGTCATGGCATTCTTGCCCACCGAAGGTCCCTTTTTTCAACACAGGGAGCAGTCATTTTCCCTAAAATCTCCAGTCTACCTATGGGTATGTATGTCTTTTGGCTTTTAATTTTGCTGCATCTTTAGTTTTCCTATGCTAAGTCATCTCCAGTTTAACTCACAAGGTCCCGCAATCCTCTGTGTCGTCAGGTGAACATGGCGAAGCCATGTTGCTTGCAGCTGTGGGAGTGTTTAATGCTGCCTTTTTGCCTCCAGCACCATAGCTATATCATTAATCCTGCGAAGCATTGTGAGGGCAGTTTGTCTAATGACGGAAACATTTATCTGTGGATACAGCAATGCTGAATATTAACAAGCATTGTTCACCATGAATTACTCGACCAGCTCTGGTTTGGAGATACCTGTTATCATAGTCGTGTCCTGGCCAGATTGCGGCTCAAGTAATTACTGTCTTCCTGCCCCAAATTCCCCTCTCATTGTGAGACAGTACGTGTTGCTGGCTCCCAGTCCAATTCCTACTGGACACATGTCTGCCTCAGAAAGCCCACCCTGACTTCAAGCACTAACTGACACTCCAGCTCACAGTTTCAGCAGGGGCTGAACTGGTCCATAGAGACACGACTAAGCTTTTCAGCCTCTCATGATAGCTAAGACCTCCTCTACCTCTGGTCAACTGCATAGATTTCTAGATTTTGTGTGTTCTTATATAAGAAAAGTGGCCCAAAGCTTGAAATGGAATCTCAGATGGGGCCTCAGTGCAGCTTTCTACAGTGATATGAGAATTTGGAAGAGAGAGTCAAGGAATCACAGGTGTCTGTGGTTGGCAAAACATGTGCAGCTCCCCTCTGCCCCACAGTGGCCAAGAGACAGCTCCCCTGTCATCCCATAACGGGATATCTGCAGAAGGCAGCACGCTGGCAAGGGACCGTGTGAACCTAGGAAGTTTGAGGAGGCTCAGTGCTGTGTACTAGAAAGGTAAGGTCTTGGAAGACCCAGCCTGAAGGACACCTTGAACAAAAATGCAGCGAGACATGGTTGCCTAGTTCACTGACCTGTAATGCTGTGGTAACCAGTCCACATTCTGTCACTGGGTCCTCAGCCAGCGCACTTCAGTGCAGTATGGCCAGTGTCTCCTACCAGCCACTTACTAGACCCAGGCACAGATTGGCACTATTGAATTCTGCATTTCATACAGCAGGTATGTGTATGGATGCAGAGATCTACATCAGCAGTTCCTGGCACTGCTGGCAGGAGCCATCAAGGACATTAGTTTTATATCTCAGTTCTGTCAACACCTCTACTTCCTACTGTAGTCATGGCACACCCCTTCCAACCGCACCCACTGCTGAAAGGGAGGGAGGGGAGAGTGAGAGAGAGAATTATGTGATCTAGCTGAGTTAAAAAATAAAAGTCTCTCTGTGTTTGAAGTGAATAAAGTGTGTTAACAAGTAATCCTCTAGCTGAGATTTCCAGCTGTTACTCCTGAGCTGTCTGATATCAAAGCAATATGGGACTATGGTACGGCAGCTAACTTCAGTGCATGAGCAATTACAGCCTGATGTTTCTCAGGTATATTACGGTTTTATTATTATTATTTCTCTGCTCATAGTTTCTTAAGGCCTCTTCATATCCTGAATAAAACTCTGGGGAATCATAAAGCCACAGGCAGAGCTTTAGCACAGTCGCTGCTTGGCATCTCTGGGATTGATAAGTATTTAGTGTGTTGCCTTGATCTTGGAAGCAGGGCCTTGCGATACACCCCAGAGGAAGCCTCAAGATGTTCTCTGTGTATTCTGCACCTGAGAGAAGCCCTTGTCATTGTATAAATGGCAGATTTCTGCTTCTGCTCTCTCTGCTTGAGCCAGGCACCTCCATCCTCTTTACTTGGACATAACCAAAAACTGCCAAAAAATTATTTTAGAATAAAATAAATAATACATTTAAAAACTTGTTCAGAGGCACCAAGCACTATCACTGCCTTGTGTTTATAACCCTTGTTTCCTGTGTCTTATCTCTTTGGTTTCTTACTATTATTAATGATTTGTATTGCTATAGCTCAGGGATCGGCAACCTTTGGCACGCGGCCTGTCAGGGAACTCCGCTGGCGGGCCGGGACGATTTGTTGACCTGCAGCATCCGCAGGTTTGGCCCATCGCAGCTCCCACTGGCCACGGTTCGCCGTTCCAGGCCAATGGGGGCTGCGGGAAGCGGCGCAGGCCGAGGGATGGGCTGGCCACTGCTTCCCGCAGCCCCAATGGCCTGGAACGGCGAACCGTGGCCAGTGGGAGCCGCGATCGGCCAAACCTGCGGATGCTACAGGTCAACAAATCGTCCCGGCCCGCCAGCGGAGTTCCCTGACAGGCCGTGTGCCAAAGGTTGCCGATCCCTGCCATAGCTCATTATACCCACACGTTTAGTCCCTACCCTGAAGAGTTTACTGTCCAAGAGATTTGCCCAAGGTTTTATAGCAGGTTACTGGGAGGATGGGGAGTGGAACCCAGCTTGTCAGACTCCCAGTTAATGCGTAGGCTGCTCTGTCTTTGCATGTTACATTACCGCTTTATTTCGATCGGGCAGGTATTTTTTCTTTTTCTTTGTCTCTTGTGCCTGGTGTATTTTTGAGTGCTGTATTACTTTATTTTATTGTTGATGATGATAATAATTGCAAATTTGTAGCTTTGTCTCAGAAGCCGGGGAAGGAGCAAGAATTTCAACGTATTTACCATGAAAAGCTGCATTTGCCAGGGCAGCTTTAATCCCAAGTGACATTTGCACATACTGTACCTGCCAGACCATAAGTGGTGGTTTTCTCGTAGTCCTGACTGGCCTTGTGGGCCTGACAAACTTGGCAAAAGTGTTTTCAAGAAGTACAGTAGTTTATGTGAGAAATCTCTCCTTACTTCCATCTAGCAGGCACTCTTAGTTCAGAAATAATCACAGCTCGCACTTACAGAGGGCTCCTCAGTCCCCCAGGGTCCTGAAGTGCTTTACAAATCTGACAGATTCTACACAGGGAGAAAGCCCATGAGATCAGAGCTCTGCCGCCTCCTAATGGATTAATGGAACTTTCGCGGCTCTGTTACCCCTAAGACGTTCAGTAATAATACGTAGTAAACATCCAAGCCCAGAAATAAAGGCTGTATTGGAATGGAGCTCACACCATTCACACAGCTGTTCCCGGGAATGTAAGTGGGGGCTTTTGACCGTTACTAAGGAAACGATCTTTGGTAGCTCATATCAGAGGGGGGACTACAGAGAGGTTTTGTGCTAAGGAGACCCATAGGGTTGATACTGGCAGAGACAGCAAATATTCAGTGATTGATTCTGCCCCCCCCCCTCCCGGTGATGGCATCAGGGAATGTTTTGGATGGGGTCAATAAATGCCAAAGTTGCGGGGGAGTTTACAGACACTTTCTCACTCTTGTATATCTGGGCTTGATTCTGTCCAGCCCTTACACAGTGTACATGGAACTCCCATTGGTTTCATTAAGAATTACATGCAGCAGGAGAATCGGGCCCCTGGGTTTGTTTCATTTTAGTTGTTGCACATTTTTTGAGGGAAACAAACAAACAAAATATCTAGAAATGGTTCAGAGTCTGGTTTCTTCTGGGATCAGCACCTAAAGGTTTGCATACTGTATTCAAGCATTACAGTCCATTTAGACCCATAAAGCTGCAATGGAAATGTCACCGGAACTGGCTTTCTTGTGAGGCTTTTTGGCCTTTCCTGCTTCTGGTTGGATTGGGAAGCTCGTGACAGCCTCCCTGAGAGCTGTAAGCACAAAGATGCCATTTAAAATGAAAAATACACGGTGTGGGGAAGGGGAGAGTCATCTGAATGGTTCAGTTCAGGGTTAATATGAGACAATTCTGGTTCTATCTGGATCATTGGCTTTCCAAGGAGAGTAGTGGGGACAAAAAAGTCTAACTTGTTTTAAGACTGAGCTTGATAAGTTTATGGAGGGATGGAATGATGACATTGCCGACAATGGCATATGGCAGGGATCCGTAACCTTTGGCACGCGGCCCGTCAGGGAAAGCCCCTGGTGGGCCAGGCCGGTTTGTTTACTTGCCGCGTCCGCAGTTTCAGCCGATTGCAGCTCCCACTGGCCGCGGTTCGCCGTCCCAGGCCAATGGGAGCTGTGGGAAGCAGTGCAGGCCGAGGGATGTGCTGGCCACGGCTCTGAGTTACTACAGAGAATTCTTTCCCAGGTGTCTGTCTGGCAGGTCTCGCCCACCTGCTCAGCATCTAACTGATCGCTTTATTTGGGGTGGGGAAGGAATTTCCCCCCAGATCAGATTGACAGACCTGGGGGGGGGGTCCCTTTACTCTGCAGCATTGGGTACAGGTCTCTTGCTGGTTTGAACTAAAATAAATGGTGGATTCTCTGTAACTTGAAATCTTGAAGTCAAGATTTGAGAACTTCAGTAATTCAGCCAGAGGTTATGGGCCTATTACAGGAGTGGGTGGGTGAGGTTCTGTGGCCTAAGATATGCATTAGGTCAGACTAAATAATCACGATGGGTCTTTCTGGCCTTAAAGTCTTTGAATCCATGGGACCCTATTTAGGCCCTGATTCAGCCAGGTACTTCAGAATGTGCCTCACTAAGCATCAGAGATGCACCATGGAAAACCTTTATGAATTGGCATCTATATGCAAGCTTGACCAGGACTCCTTTGATTCTGGACCATCAGCTAGGGTTGGCCAAGAGGAGCCGTTCCACCTTATTCAAAGTCAGAGAGACTTGACAGGGTACCAGATTAGAGATGGGTCTGACCCAAACCCTGATCTGCACTGCTTACCAAATCAGATCCAGAGCCTCCCAGACTTTGCAGTGGTTTGCCATCCAAACCAGGAGCCACATCCCCATATTTCATAACAGGCAGGACTCCCCTGAATTTTGGGGTGTTGAAAATCCAGCTCCACAGTTTGCAACCTCAGCCCGCCTCTGCCAGGGAGACACCAGTGTTTAGTAGAAGGGGAAGCTCCTCAGGAGGTGTTTGTTATTCTGTAATTACTTTGTTATTGATTTTTGTAAACTATTCATAACTTGTTAAAGATCTTTTCCCCCTCCTTCCTTTTCATCTCTGCCACTGCTGACAGCTTACAGTGGCACAGCCCATTTGCCTTCCCGTGGCTCAAGGAGACGACTCTTGCTTTAACAGAGAGGAAGTGTGGTCTGATGTTCTGAGTGCAGGGCTGGGCGTGGAGCCAGGAACTCATGGAGTCTGATACTTGCTCTTACAGTGACTCACTCTGCAGCCATAGTCAAGTCCTTTGAACTCTCTGCCTCAGTTTCCCCATCTGTAAAATAGAGGCCAGGGGACCCTGTTAATGACTGTAAATCTCGCTGCAGACTAAAAGACCTATATGGAGCACGTGCAAAGTAAAAATAGGTGTTTGCAATCTTTGACCAATGGAGTGAGCATGTGGGTTCAACATTTTGGGGTGTTGTCTGGTTCCTTTCATTGTCCTGCCTCTAGACTTTCCTACCCGGAGGAATACTCCAGAGAGCGGTAGCCTATATGAGATGGTAACTCTTCCTCCTACCCCGAGCTGGGTGAGTCCAGACTCATCACTCTAGGTTTCTGTTTTTCACCGACAGGGCCTGCAGTTTGGAACGCAAGAGCTGGAGGAAATGGGAGCCAAGTTCTGCCTGGGACTCCTCATCCTGCAGCTCAAATCCTTGCCCTGCAGCAAGAAGCTGATGGCTCAGGCAGCAGCCCTGCTGGATCCGGAGGAGGAGATTGCAGACCGTTGGGCACAAAGGTCAGAGTGAGAGCATTACTAGAGGGTCCTCCTCAGGAGGGGCGTTGGCAGGGAATAGTCTTGGTTCCACGTTTACAGCACCAGCCTCAACCACAGGCTGAGATGCTCGTTATCAATGAGAAGACAACTAATTCCTAAAGAAACCCATGGTGGAGGCAGCAGTCCATGAGGTTAGCAGTGCTGCCCTGACCTGCACCCTTCCGACTGGGTAAATCAGGTAGAGAAGGAGATGGTCCTCTCAGACTTTCCACTCACTTTCCCTTCTGTTCCATTCATCGGAGTGCATCGTCCCGAAGGATTCTCTGTCTGGGGTGGGTGGGGTGGGTCTCACATATCCTCTTCCTAGCTGTTCGAGGAGGGGACACTCTCCCCATCAGAATCTGTTTCCATCACCAATAAAAGGCTCCCTGAAGAGTCTCCCACAAGGAAATAATTCTCTGAGAACTGCAGGGAAGGGACTGAGTACTGCAAATTCAGAAAGGAGCTTGTCAGCAAGCATTAGAAATTCTAGGCTTGATTCTGGAAGGGGCAAAGTGCCCACAACTCCTATTGATGGTGCTCCACACCTCAAAGAATTGGACACACTTAGAGAGTCAGCTTTTGGGTCTGTGACCCACACAGTGAAACCTTGACCCTACTGATTATTTTGGAGAAGCTTATCTTTTTAAAGTGCTAAATTCTGCTCTGAGTATCCTGGGTGCAATTCCATTGCACTCGATGTCAGTGGGGTTGCTTCAGTGTAAGTGAGAGGAGAGTTTGACTTGGATGTATGTCAGAGTATAAAGAACATAAACTCAGGTGTCTGAGGAGATACGGAGATTTCTATGCAGCATCACCGTTCTCACTTGCCAGTGACATGTGCATGCATCAAACTAATGTTTTTCAAAAAGTGATGGAAAAAGAAAACCCAGTGACTGATACGAGTCAACGCTCCCCCTACGGGTCTTTCATCAACTGATTCTTTCACTCTCACCAGTGAAAAAGGCAAGTTGTATAGCAGAAATACCCCAGTAATTTATAGTGGATTTCCAGTCTTCTCCTTCAGGGATACTTAACAGCCATTAGTACCACCTGTTCTCCATGCTGGAGACCGTATTTACAACCTTGTTCATCATTTTTAATGTTTATGGAGGGAGGAATGAAAAAGTCTAAAAAATAGAGATGCTCCTTTGGATTAGTCATGCTCACTTGTACATGTGAACATGAAGCAATTACTGTGTATCCCAAACACTGACTGTGCCGCGAACAGCCCTCCGACAAGCAATCAGCGTGTCATTAGAGAGAACCGCTCAAGCCTGGCCAGACAGACAGATTCCAGGCATAAATCAAACCCTGACTTTGGAACTGGAGCTGCATAAGCCTTTGAGTTACAATAACGTCTCAAATGGGGAGGAAAAAAATCCAAACACCTACTGAAGCTGGGCAATGAAATAAAGCCAGGTGGAACTGATTAGGCCAGAACTGATCCTGGCCTTTTTGCCTACAACTAAGTGGAATCTTTTTGAGATGAAAAGATTTAAAATTCTGTTATTTTATTTGCTTGGTTTTACTGTGATGTTCATTCACCTCAGCCCTTTACAGTCTTGGATGAAAATGAAACTGGGTGTACCAAAATAATAGGAAGAAAACTTATTCACACACAGTTATTTCTTATTTAGCCATGTGCAGGGGGGTCAGACTAGATGATCATGATGGGCCCTTCTGGCCTTAAAGTCTATGAGTCCGTGAGTTTAAAACAAGTTGTACTGAAAATTTCAACTGATCTTGCAAGATTCCCATAACACAGAAATCTAAATCCATGTAGATAAGGACATGAACTGTTAGGTGTCTACCCAAGTGGAACCAGTAGTCCCTTTGAAATTTGCCTGGCATTAATTAGTATGTCACCATCATCCAGTGATGATGGCTGAGAGTGTTAGGCAGAGTGACACCTGCAAGTACTCACAGGAAGTATCTTTGGGCTTGGGTGGGCAGAACAACTGGAATTGTTTGCTAAACATGTGTTTGCAAATCAGGTAAGTCACTGAATTTTGAATTCCACCCAGTGATATGCCATTGGAAGAGCTTGTTGTGGGAATGTGGAGCAGGAACACATGAAACAGGAAGTTTGATAACATATAAAGTTCTTTATAAATGCTCAAATGGAAATGGTTGTGCAATGTAGTGATTTCAGTTCAGTACATCAAAATTCAACTGCAGAGTTGCTGTGACTTTAGTTGAGAGAACTGCCTCATGCACTCCAGCATATGAGTAGGAACTCTACTTAAGCAGTGTAAAAATGCAGTGTGCAGAATGCACATTGTATACAGGCAGGAAAATAGCTCTTCCTAGGCCTGATATACACTAGCAAAGTATTCAGGAATGATTTCCCACCAGAGCAGCTTCAGTAGTAGTAGTAACAATGGGGGAAGCTGCAGTGAAGACAGGGTGCAGGGTTTTTTACTGCCCCTATACTCCCGTCTTACTCAGTGCAGGGTTAGATGAGAGTGGTAAGAACACGGGAGTCTTGCCTCAACTAGTGTTTCCAGTGTTGCTATTAATAGTGGAGTTGCACTAACAGAAAATTGCAGCTATGAAATTTGCTAGTGTAGATGCATCCTTTTGGGCTTGTAGGAGAGTAAAGTTTTGGTGGGTTAATACCTATGCTGTCATTGTCTTTTGATTACAACAAAGGTGTGTTGCATTCTGCGGTCTGTTATACTCTCTGCTACTGAGAATATAAGTAGGGTGGAGTGAAACTACCCAAAATATTTTTGTCCCTTTTGCCAAGTGGTAGTAGATTTTGAGGCCTTGCAGATTGGTTTCCCATTGGAGGAGAAATCAGCCAGGCAGAGTCTGGGTGGGTATTGTCTGAGTACAACTTCTTTTATTTATTCTATATACACCAATCCTGGAGCAGGCATGGTTACAAATGGAACCCAGCCAAACCCCTCTTCCAGAAATCTCAGGAGCAACTCCAGAGCCCAATTCCCAGGAAGCAACTCTGTCCCAAGAAATGACTGGAGGTAGCAACAGCAAAGCAGGCAGTAAACTCTCCGGCTATTTGTGACAGCTTTCCCAAAAGGAAACTACATCACAAAAGGAACAACAACACAGCATGTCTCCAAAGACTGTGCGCTGCTTCCACACTTACAAAAGAACTTGTAAACATATGTGTAACAGCACTGCCTGGTGATTTCTGCTGAAACAGTTTGCACCTGTGACCCTGGAGAATTTTCAAGCATCTTTGGGAACTGATGGATTCAAACCTAGGTGAAAACAACCCATTTTCTTTGACACACACCTTTTTGCTGCCAATAAGGTGACATTGTACCCTGAGCTGAATGTTCCAAATTTGTTCCCGGACAATTTTTTTTTAATCTTCATGTTTTTAAAGACAAGGGATTTATTCCTGACCTTTTATTTTCACTAGAACTAGACAAAAATTCAAAATGAGTCTATCCAATTTTGTGACATGTCAGAAGAGGATCTGTGAGAACTACACACTATTACACCCTCTTTAAAGAGATAAATACACCCCAAATGAGAAATAAACACCTGTTTGTGCAACAGCCCGTACTCACAATGGTGGGCACTTATTCACATGCATAGTGTCATTGAAGTCCTTGGGACTACTGCATGAGGGATGGTTCCGCCATCAAGTCCTAAATTTGTATATATGCATCCATGCACATCTGTATGCACACTCACATGTATACAGGACTGTGTACCTGATATGACTGGCCATTCAGTGACCATGGGGTTACATCCACGTCACTGGAAACATTGGACTAAGACTCAGGGTTAAGGTAAAGGATTAGCAGCCTTCATTTAATAGCCCTTGCTTTTCTGGAGGTCTGTCTGGAGTAGCTAAGCAATCCCAAAGTGTCATGTTTTAGCTCTGGGTCTTGCATAAAACCCAGGATGGATTATTCAGGGGCTGTGTCTGCTTAATTTGTTCCAAAGAGCTGGAAAGGAGCATAGAGCCATTATGACAGCACTCCGCACAGACTCGTTAGCAACTGGTGAGTTACAAACTAATCCCATTACCAGACTGTTACATTGTATGTTCCAGTACAAAGCCCCTTATTTATTCTGGGCTTGCCTCTGGTTGCACTTGCACCAACTTTCATCAGAGTTTCTGGTATGATTCCTTTGACTTTAGTGTCGCTCTGGGGTAATGAAGGTCAGATGAGACTCTCTACTGGTACCAAAGGAGTTAGATACAACTGGGTTTGGGTTTTGTTCCCTCAGCAGTGGCACATCAAAGAGGTACATAAATGAAATCTATCTGTCTGTCTGTCTAACTTAATCCAGTCCGTCTCCTGTATACACATTCCTAAAGCACTCCTCACCACTGTACTCAGGGTAACAGGGCAAACCATGAAACGAGAAATTAATCCAGCACTGGGTATAGTTCGATCCCAGACTTAATTAACTAAGTGGCTCATCTGAAACTCTTGTAGGTCCCAGTTAGTGAAGTCAGATTTTCTAGTCCTCACAGACGTCTCTGTCCATTTCTTTTATTTTTTAAGTCCCTGCAGTTTGTCTCCTGCACGTATTTGCCTTTGCCCTGGGTGTCTGGTGTACTTGGCATTGACTTGGCATGTCAGCCCCTGACAGCAAACATTTCCACCTGTCAGGACTTATATCTATACATGTCTTTTAATCCTCCCCTTCTCCGAGCGGTCTCTTTCTTTCCCCACTGCTGTTTCTTTCCCCACTGCTCGGAAGGGGATGACTGGGAGGGAATAGACTGTTTTTGTGCACTTGATCCAGCTCTGTCAGAATCAGTGTTCAGTAAATTAGAACAAACCATAGCAGTCCAGTAAGCAAGTTTTCTGATGGAAGGTTGCCATATGAATGTGGGATTTGTCACACCAGATTAGACCGGTGGTCCTTTGCGTCCAATGTACTGCCTCCTTGGTAGCCAATGAGTGGTGCTTCAGAGAAAGGTGGAAAGAAACTATGCTGGGCCTAGTCCAGGGATCAGCAACCTTTGGCACACGGCCCATCAGGGAAATCCACTGGTGGGTCAGGATAGTTTGTTTACCTGCAGCGTCTGCAGGTTCGGCCGATCGCAGCTCACACCGGCCCTGGGTCGCCATTCCAGGCCAATGGGGGCTGTGGGAAGCAGCATGGGCCGAGGGATGTGCTGGCCGCCGCTTCCCGCAGCCCCCATTGACCTGGAACAGCGAACCGCGGCCAGTGGGAGCTGCAGTCGGCTGAACCTGCGGATGCTGCAGGTAAACAAACCATCCTGGCCCACCAGCGGATTTCCCTGACGGGCTGCATGCCAAAGGTTGCCTATCCCTGGGCCCTAGTCAATAGTTTGGTGTGGTACATGGGCCATCTGTAGAAGATATTGTACTGTGTAATGGGGTAGTGTTTACCCTGTGAGCTTTCCAGACTAACTCCAGGGTTCCTTACTCAGGCTTTACTCAGCCCTTCCTCAGAAAAGCCTTCAACTGAAGTCCCTGTGTGTTATACCTGATTAAGGACTAAGGAAAAATTGAGTAAGAGCCTTGAGATTTGGCACTGTGTATGTGTGATCAGCTTATGCCCTAAAGCATGAGCTTTGGGAGATTCGGTGGAGTAATTCATATGCAGTAGCAGAGTAGATAAGGGTAAGTCCCATGTAATGGCAGAATTTATACAAAGCAAGTGCCTTGTAAATACATGGTATTGAATCCTCCCCCCCTCCAACACACCTCTGCCATCAGCAGCACAAATCAGCTGGATAGTTACCCTGTTAGGGTAGCCAATGATTACCCCCAACACAATGATTCCCACCTCGCGTGGCACAAAACCACGTAGCAGCTCTGTCCCTTTCCAGACTCTCCCTGTGCCCTGTAGTTAGCTCAGACCTTCAGGAGCTCCCAGCTGGGAAGATGAAGTGCCGACACATGTTTCGGACATCATGTTTTTTTGACAATAGGTTTCATGCCTCATTTGCCGTAAAAGCGATTAGGTTTTAGTCAAGACTCTCCGAGTAGCTTTACATTTGTCATGGCCAAAAAAGGGATGGGAATTGTGACTATTTGCAGCAAGTTCAGGAGAGAAAAAAAAAAACCCGTTACAATTTTTCACCTTCCCTCCACTCTGGATGGATGGGGCTGGTCTCCCTTCCCCTCTCCCTTCTCTCCTCCTCCCTCCAGCTCATGTTTGCAAGGGTTGCATATGTACAGCAGGCATGCTAAGTTATTTCTGTGAGACACCTCTACTATGCTAAGGTGGTATTTGCAGTGTCATTGAGCATTTTTGATGAGTCAGCAATGATTCATCTCATGTTCCTCTATTGCCTCTTACCTTTCTGCAAGGGAACAATTGTATCCCCCACCCCGAATGGCAAACACTCCTGTTTCTGCTGTTAATGGCAAACAGAAAGCTTAATAGCGGCACCTGCCCCGGTCCACTTTTAGCTGTGATTTTCTCAGCTCCCACATCCTAGCCAAGGGTGAGCCAGGTTATGCTGGGAGCACAAACACCTTCCCCTGCATCTCCCCACCCAAGGAAAATCCAGGGCGCTGTGGTAAGCTATTTGTGATTTAGTAGGTAGAGCTCTATCCTTTGACCTGTACTGAACCAGTGCATCACCATGATGATAGGGGCTGCTGGTGGAGGTGCCATCTTTTGACCGAGACATACAACTAAGGTCCTGACCATTCAGTGGCATTAAAGACACTATGGCACTTTTCATGAGACTCGTTTTTTGACTCTGCTTTTTTGGACAGATTCCACTGTGGCTAAATGCATTCAGACCCCTACCATCCTCTGAACATCTCTGTAAATAGAGACATTTCCCTTCATTGCTCAGATGTTGGGTCGATGAGTGCTATACAATTGCCAGTAGCTTTAATTAAATTCACCGTGAAATGCTGTGCCGTGTAGCTGGTGCAGAATTTGTCACAAAGAGCAGTTTCTTATTTAAAAATACTGGCACAGTATCTTTGCCATGTGAGTTGATCTGAATATATGCTCTGAGCTGGTCCCTCACTACGTTGGCCAGCTATGGCTGGAAGCACTGGAAAGCCCCCCGGCCCCTTAGGGCCATGTATCACTCTCCATTGACGTGCCTTCCCAACAGGCGAGTAATACACTCTTGCCTTATGGGTAGGGCCCTACCAAATTCACAGCCATGAAAAACGCGTCATGGACTGTGAAATCTGGTCTTTTCTGTGCTTTTACTCTATACCAGTGCTTCTCAAAGCAGGTCCGCCACTTGTTCAGGGAAAGCCCCTGGCGGGCCAGACTGGTTTGTTTACCTGCCTCGTCCGCAGGTTCAGCTGATCGTGGCTCCCACTGGCCACGGTTCACCGCTCCAGGCCAATGGGAGCTGCTGGAAGCGGCGCGGGACGAGGGATGTGTTGGCCGCCCTTCCCGCAGGCCCCATTGGCCTGGAGCGGCGAACCGAAGCCAGTAGGAGCCGCGATCGGCCGAACCTGCGGACACGGCAGGTAAACAAACTGGCCCGGCCCGCCAGGGGCTTTCCCTGAACAAGTGGCAGACCGGCTTTGAGAAGCACTGCCCTATACTATACATATTTCACAAGGGAGACAAGTGTTTCTCAAATTGGAGGTCCTGACCCAAAAGGGTATTGCCTCCCTTACTTATGCACAGCCTTCAGATCTGGGCAGCTAGAGAGTGGCAGCAGTTAGCCAGGCACCCAGCTCTGAAGGCAGTGCCCCGCCAGCAGCAGCCTGGAAGTAAGGGTGGCAATACCATCCCATGCCACTTTTACTTCTGCACTGCTGCCTTCAGAGCTGGACGGCCGGAGAGTGGCGGCTGCTGACTGAGGGCCCAGCTCTGCAGGCAGCAGCCTAGAAGGGTGGCAATACCATGCCGTGCCATCCTTACTTCTGCACTGATACTGGCAGTGGCTCTGCCTTCAGAGCTGGGCTCCCAGCCAGTAGCTGGCACTCTCCAACTGCCCAGCTCTGAAGTCAGCGCCGCCAGCAGCAGTGCAGAAGTAAGGGTAGCAGTACCGCAACCCCCCCCCCCCCCCCGACAATAACCTTTCGACTCCCCCACAACTCCTTTTTGGGTCAGGACCCCTACACTTACAACCCCGTGACATTTCAGATTGAAATAGCTGAAATCATGAAATTTACGATTTTTAAAATCCTAGGACTGTGAATGTGGTAGGGCCCTACCTATTGGATCGGAAGACACTTGATCTGCCACACTGTCGGTCTCTGGCATCCAGGGGAGCAAGTTGCACCCTGGGTTATTGTAGGGCAATGCGATTTGAAATGAGAAGCTGCACCTCTTTCCTGACATCCCTTCCCCCTGCTCACCCTGTAAACTGCAACATACCTTTTTTTGTATTATAAGAGTTCGGGCCCATTGGCTTCTTTGGAAAGTCAGCCAAGCAGCCCTGCCTGTAATTAATACATTTGGTATTCCAGCATACTTCACGTAGGCTTCCACTGGTGGGCCATTGTAATACAGCAGCTTTTCATTAACACTATCCCTGTCTCCCTCCCCTTGCTCATTTTCATATAATCCTATTGATTGTTTTAGATTAGGAAATAACCTGCGAGCTGTGTGCCCTCAGTGATTGTTATCAAACAGCAGCCCCTGACGTGCCAGGAAGCGTTCAGATCCTACACACCTGCCCGAGAGGTAGTTAATTTATCAAATAACGTCTAACAACAAAAAGGAAGGAAATGGAAGAAATCAAAGCTGGGAACTTCAAACTCACATGGAAGCACTGCTTGCTGATGTGTCTTGATGAGGTTGTTCACATTACCCATGTGTACAGACTTGACTGGGCTACAGATAATGAACTCGGATATTTCCAGCAGACATATGGGCTCCACATCACCTTTTCTGTGGTGGGCCTGCTGTGAGGCATATTGGTAGGATCTTATCTGTTATTCCACATTTTCATATCGATCACTTGTATCTGTGTCTGCACTAACTAGTGTAACAATGACTAGAGCTCTGGACCCTCATGCTTTAGGGCATCAGATGAGATATCACAGCCATAGCGACCATATAAGTACCTAGGAAGATAAATAAAAGCTGATTGCTACCAGGGGTCAGGAAGATGTCTCTCTTGTGAAGGAGTATTACCCAGTGAAGTGCACTATGGGGGATATACGCTGTTTTCTGAAGCATCCTTCCTAGGCTAGGATAGCACTTTAGATGGAACAGAATGGGTGGTCTTTTCCAATGGGGAATGATGAGGCATAATGGGCTAAATGGGCCATTGGTGTATTCCAGTGCAGCAGGCGGTGGTATTTCAGACCAAATATACCATTTTTCTTTTCTGCTGTGGAAGGAAGCAGGGTAAAGGACTAGGTGGTCTATCTGTCTACCATTGCTGGTGGAGCAGGAGGCCTGAGACCAGTTTATATTGACCATTGGTGTTTTCTGGTGCAGCAAGAATTGACATCGCAGACTAGATGGACTATTAGACTCTTGCAGTGTTGTAGGAGTCAGGACACCACTTTATCAGTACTATGCTTGTGATCGTCCGTGCCCTTTCTTTTCAGCTGTTACAACCACACTCAGGGGAAGGTATAATAGTGAACAGTGGATGCGTGGAAAGGAGAGGGAAATCCTCCTGGGTTATGCAAGGTTGGGATATTCTGGCTGATTGGACATGGTGGGCAGCATGGCTAACTACCAGCAACAGACCACAAGGTCTTGGTGCACATGTGTTTGCATGGGGTGCAGTTGAAAATGGAGGTGCCTGGATTCCAAGATGGACCCCAGAGGCACGTGGTAGTTAGGGGATTGGCAGAGTCGTCACACTGGTGTATATTGAATAGTTCCTCTGTGGGCAGAAGAAACGCTGCGGTGAAGGGGTGTCTAGACAGGAAAGTACTGAGAGGAAACACATTCCCATCCCCTCAGAAGAAAGCACATTTCTGTGAAATCAGAGAACTTATCCTCCATACCCCCTAGTAAGTGGTTCTGTTTATTGTCATTGTCATACAGGGTGACCTTTAATTTATCCATAAGTCCCAATGGAGTCTCCAGGAAAGACAATCATGTAAGAGAAAATTAGATTGGTCAAGAGTCCGAGCAGTCCCCTGGGGGTTCAAGAGGTAAACATGGAACACTAGAGATGGGACCAAGGACCAACATTCTGATCTGGATTTGAGACATTTCAGCATACAGGATTGCCAGCCCTAGGGCTCAGGCCATGAGCTCAATGTCAGATGTGCCAGCCCTAGGTAGCAAACAGAGAAGAATCCAAAGAATGCATGAAGCCAAAGTGCCAGGCCATGTGGATCATAATCTCTCCCCAGTCTGTCAGTGGCATCAGATCCTCCCACTCTCTTCCTGTACAGCAGCAGCAGCAGTGCATACACTTACACTGACAATAATCAAGGCCCATGGGAGTGTCGGCTCCTTCTAGCCCTACACTTTGTCCATGAAAATAGTTCCTAGTGTCCTGTGAAGACAGTATCCCGGGACCCGATCTTTCCCAGGACCAAAAGGATGCAATCTATGCAAGTTATGCAGACAACAAGCTTAAGGGTGCACCAAAGAGCTCTGCTGTTATGATACTCACAGGCAGAGCCGTAAGCCTGCTTTCAGGGGGATCAGCTCACTGCAGCGCCTTTTGGGGTGGCGCCTGGCATGCAAATGTGAGGATGACCAAGCCACTGGTGCCTTGGTGACAATAGACTACTGCTACATGGGTAATTATTGTGGGGGAGGGGGGGAATCAAGAGAGCCTAGCAGGGCAAATGAGAGAGTAAGTGATCTACGGAGGGAGAAAGAAAGATAGATTCATAATTTAAGCTGGTGAGTTGCATCTAAAGGAAGTTATTGCCTGGAAGGAAAGGGGGTGGGTGAACAACGTGTCATATTTGGAGTTGAAAGCTGGCATTGAAACAGCATTTTAAAGCACTCCGAAGCCACCTCTGCTGACATCTCGGCTGTATTGTATATTCTGTCAGAGGCTCCAACTGCTCAGTGTATTGTGACTCTGACTCACACACAGACCCTGATTCTTGCTGCCACTCTAGAGATTGTTAAGGGAGAGACGTGCTGGAGAGAGAGCCTGAGACAGGGAAGAAATATGAGCAGGTTGTTCATTGCCTGGCACATGCCTACACACGCATATGAGCGCACACAGATGCACACATGTAAGCTGGCTCCCACTGGAAATACTTATCGTCATATCACAAGCCCTTTGGATTTATTAGGATAAATTGGTTTAAATTTGACCTTGGCACAAAGGCGTATAAGAGTTGGGCTGGAGTGGAGATAGCACAGTAGGGATGGAGAAGCACAAGTGAAATGAGCATGTTAGTCTTGTGTTCTAGTTTTTATTTCTCTGCATCCCAGTAGAAATGGGCTCAAATCAAAACTGTAGATCCAAGTAGTTGGAGCCTGTGTAAAGCTTAGCTCTAGATCCAGATGAGGAGCTTCACTTTGTGGCCCAAGTCAATCTGTAGTACTGAACAATCCATCCTGAATGTGGCTCTCTAGTCCAGAGAGGTCCGAGAGCATCAGCATCAAAGTGCATTGGCAGAGCTGTGTGGGAGGGACCCTGGACTAGAATGGCAATGCTGCAGGACCAGACTGAGGTGTGTCGGCACAGCTGTGTGTGGTGGAGGGTGGGGCTAAGAGTCAGATGGTAGAGGATGATGCAGGCTGAGGTGCGTTGGCAGAAGTCTGTGGAAGGACCTGAAACTGGAATAGTAGTGGTGACTCCCAATCAGGACTTCAGGACATTGGAGAGTGAAACGATGCCTGGCCTTTCTTACTAGATGAGAAAACATTTTTTTTTTTATGCTCTAGCATCCCCCATCACCCAATCCTTTTTGCATAGGACCCCTCCTCCCCTTTGGTGATAGACCCACTTATTAGTGAGAGTGCAGAACTGTCCGGCACATGGGTGCTGAAAAAACGAACAAGCCAGAGTATGAGCCCATTGCCAGGACAGTGCAGGAAGGAAGGAGGCAGCCCTTTCCCATTATGGCTACTGGGGGATGCACAAGCCTTGATATCCATCCTACTGCAATGAGAATTCACTGCTACACAGCTGCGTCCCCCATTCCTGATTCCATTCATTCCACTTAGAGCTCTTGAATTTACACTGATAAAAACTTAATTCCTGGAAGGCTAAATTGAAGTCTTAAAGCAACAGATGGCTGTTTTATGGTCAGCCTTTCAAATATGTGCTTAAGCCATTTTTAACATGCATAATCAGTGGCTTTATCTAATGCACATTATACACCTATTAGACCATAACCGCTTCCCCTTAAGTGTTAACGGAGTGTTACTGCCTTAAATCCCTGTCTTGGTGTGAGTCACAGTGTGAGGATATGGGCTTCAGAGGAGGAATAAGCAATAGAAGCAGTTGAATGCCAGGAAAAGACAGATTCTGCTTGCAGGCCAATATCCTGAGTCATAAGGAATGAGGGGGAGAATACCGAGCATTGCTTCTGTATCTATTTGTCTGTCTTATCTGTCTGTTTCATCTGTCAAGCCTATCTAACAAATTTTTTTATTACACCCATCACTGTGGTGTCTTATATGGGTTTGGGATTTTCTCTAAAGAGGCAGTACTATAACATCCTCAGTAAAGTATCCACATCTCTTTAAAAGATAGAAGACCATTTCAAGTCAAAGTGTGAGTAAACCTTATTTCAAATTACACTGTGTTGCTTCGTCCTCTTTTTAACTGCAGGGGGCACTCAACAATTTGTGTAAAGCATTGGCATCTGGATTTATCTTGTCAGGCCTTCCCTAGCATTTAATCTTATTTCTCATTCTCACACATGATTATTATTTTTCACCTGTGAATAAGTGAATCATAAGAATGGGGATTGCCATAGCAAATCAGTGCAGTGGTTCATCTGGTGTAGTGTCCTTATCTCTGACAGTGATCAGTACCAGAGGCTGCACAGGAAGGTGCAAGAAATTGCCATAGCGGACAGCTGTAGAATTACTTGTCCCTGTGGGAAATTTCTTCTTATCCTCTGTTAGTCAGTGATTTGTTAATACCCAGAAACATGAGGGTTTATAAACTTTCAAAATAATCTTCATAATGAAACTGTGGATATTCTTTTTCAAGTGATGGTCCCTGTTGCATTCCACTGTGGGTTGTGCATGCGCACCATGCATCTGGAGCTGGCAAATTTGAAAGTAGTGTCTGTTGGTCTATGCATGTGCTCTGGTTCACCTTATGCCTCCAACTGAGGTGATAAAGGGTGGGGTGGACCAACCATCTCTCCAGTTCCTTCTCACCACTACATGGTCCAGGTTGGAACCTCCAGTTTCCACAGCTTCAGCTTCATTCTACAAAAGAAGAATTATCTGGCTTGTAAATGGTTTAACTGTTTTAACAGTCTTAATAGTGTTAATAGTTTTACAGTTTAGTGGTTTTTTAGCTCTTTTAGTTTTAGATTAGTCTCTCGGGGGACATCCCCCCCATGTCCCATTTGGGTACCGGACTATGCCCAGGACTCCTGGCTTCAAACTCTGTGCTTCCTGCCCACGGTCCTTCTCGGTCTGTGATGACCACCAGCACTGCCTGCACTGCTTTGGGGAAGCCCACCTCGTGGCAAGGTGCAGTATATGTGCCGATCGTTCCCGAGCTGTATCTGAGAAGGGTGGGAACTTTGTATCTGCAAATACCTCATGGAGAAAGCCATGAGGCTCCAATCGGGACACATTCACCTCTCCCCATATGTCAGCCTGATTCAGCAAAGAGTCCACCTCCTGCTGTGAAGCCCAACTCTGGTATGGGAGAATCTAACCCTTAGACCCCACGGTGGGGTCTTGTTGGGAAGCCAGAAAGCAGTCTTATAAGCATGATATTAAGTCTTCCTCCAAATCCACTTCAAAGAAGTCAGATTCAGTTCTGAACAAAGCCATCAGTTCAGCCCCATGAGGACTTAGTACATCCTAAATCCCAGAGGCATGACAAGAAAGACCATAAGCATTGGGCTCCATCAGTATTGGACCGTGTTCTGTTGGTACTGTCATCCCCAGATCCTTCCAAACTGCGGGATCCATTGGCACCAACGAAATCCAATAACTGTCAACTCCAGATACCATCTTCCTTGTTGGCTCTGGTGGCTCCAGCAAACAGAACTCCTCTCACACCGGGGAGATCTGATTCCATCGCTGCCCAACAGGACATTTTCACTCTCCCTTCCTCCATTAGGGCCCTCCATTTCCAGGGGGATAATATCACCTCTGAGGGAATTGACCATTGGAAGGAGTTTATCACCCATTGCATATGCAGAATACATCTCCCCTCTAATGGCACTGATGGTACTGCCACTGGAACTGGAGTCAGCCTTCTCTTCATTGGGAGATTCTGAGCCACCTATTGAACCTTTCTTTCCCTACCCTGAGTGTCCTCCACCACTCAGAAGACCAGCACTGGTTTGGGACCAATCTCCGCCGCATCTAACTCAGAGCCACTGGTACCCCATGCCATGGGAGCCCCCACAAACACCTACCGACCCCTCCTACTGGCCATATTGGTGGATGTGGGACCAGTACCCCCCTGCAGAGTCGATCCGATCTGCCAGGGAGTCATCCCATGCCTCCTCTGTAAGAGGACACTCGGATCTGCCCCCGGATCCGGTAGAGGAGGAGGAGGAGCATTACGCTGCAGATCCAGTGGTTCCACTGGAACCAGCAAGACTGCCATTGTCATCCACGGACAAAGCGGGGATTATTACATCTCCTTCTCCCCCCGTCCCTACTGCCCGTCCCCGTGGATGACTTCAGGCAGTCCCAGGACTTTCTCCGTAGAGTTACTGGAAAGCTTCAGATTCCTCTAAAGGAGATCCAGGACTCCCACCACAAACTCTTGGACGTCCTCCACACATCCAGTCCCGTCAGAGTAGCTCTCCCCATTAATGAAGCTATACTGGAGCCAGCTAGGACAGTTTGGTGCCCCCCTGCCACCTGCGCTCCTACCACCAAAGGGGCAGAGAAGCATTATTACATGCCAGCCAAAGGAGCAGAATTTTTATTTCTTCCAATCCATGCTGCTTCTGAAATGGCTAGACAGCAACATCCCCAGTCTACTCCTGCTGATAACAAGGGAAAGCACCTGGATCTGTTGGGGAGAAAGGTCTTCTCACATTCCAGCCTCCAGTTCAGGATAGCCAATTACCAGGCGCTAATGGCTATATATGATTTCCTGAACTACGCCAAGTTTGCGGTGTTTACTGACAGCCTTCTGCCAGAGGACAGACCTCATTTTCAAGCTCTGATAGATGAAGGCAAACTGATAGCCAGGACCGCTCTCCAATCTACAGTCAATGCTGCCGCTACCTCCGCGAGAGCTATGGCTACTGCCATTGTCAGTAAAAAGAACCAGTTAGGTGGGTAAGGCCATGAACCTTTCAGCTACTGTGCAGTGCACAGCAGAGAGCAAAATGTTGTGATGCTCCATCACAAGTGTGAGTGGCCGCTGTGCATAGGCACAAGTAAGTTAACCTGCACACTGGACAGGAGTGAGTCTCAAGACCCCTACCTGCCTGCTTCCTTGTTCTCAAGATCATAAGGTTAAAAATAGGGAGTGTGGGTGCCAAATGGATATGTCTGAAAAAATGGGCTTAGGCATTTAGCTGAGTGCTCCTGGTGTAGGCCTCACTGCCACTGCTGGGAAGAGCGATGAGGAGGCACAGAACCGGCCTCCTGTTCTTCTCTTCCTTTCACCTGGCATTTACTCTGTACCTCCTTGTGCAGGATCAGACCTTGTATTGCAGCAGATGCAGGGCCCTGGAGAGTGGGGATTGAAAGCTGAACCTGCAACCCGTGTTTCTGTCAGGCTGTTTACTGGCTGTACTGGGAAAGTCTAGTCATGCCTGATCCAGCATTGGAAGAGCCAGCAAAGCCGAGAATGTTCTCTTCAGCATCTCTGTCTATCTATAGATCCTTGTTCTCTTTGCCAGTTTCAGCTGTGTCCATGGTCATGACCGATGAAGAGGTGATCCTCACTGGCATCAGGGTTCTGCAGACTCTGCACTCGCACAGCTTTCACTAGCTCCAAAAACTTTTCAGAAGCTGAATGCCATGACACATGAGCAAGAATTCATTTGGCGGGGGATAACGAGCCAGGATCCTTCAGAGGATCTTCCCTCTTCAAAGCATCACTTTTCCCACTTCTCATTTCAGGCACCTCCATACACATACAACATATCCTTGAGTAGCCAGCTAGTGGGAAGAAACAGTAGAAAAAGATGCTCATTGAAACTTCAGGGATGTTTTCCCCTGCAGGTATGAAGGGACTAGCCATGAAAGCAGGGTACCTATTTGCATAGAAATCTCCAGTGCCGGCCTCCCTTTCCTGTCTCCCTCATGAGATGCTGGGTTTGCGTGCTAAGAAGACTGCTGTTAACACTGTTTAAACAAGTCACCACACAAACAGTAAGCAGTGTCCTTGATCTCTCATTAAAAATGCCCTTGCCACACGATGCCATCAGCTGCAGGGCCCGCGATGCTAATCACTGACATCCCTATTCTAACTTGGATGTCACATAGAAGTCCCTGATAGATTTTGTTTCTTTTTTTTTTATTATTTCCCTGGGGTACGGGTGTTGGGATGCCTGGAGCTGGGGAGGAATCCTAGACAAGATAGAGTCTTTCCCAATCGTAAGCTGTCCCAAGCGGTGCATACAGTAGAAAGTTACTGACACAGATTGCAGCCTTTAGACGATCGAAACATTAGCAAATGTCAAGCCCAGAGGAAAAGAACAGCCTAGCCAAGATCAGGATCCAGAATTATAAGGCTGCAGCCTTGTGCTCATTCCCAAAATTTATTCCAGGTGCTTATTAACAGTTTAGCATTGTTAAGAAGATGTCAGCCTTACTGCCACCTTCTTCCTCATTTGCATACCACTACTCACAATGCTGTTTGATTTTTTTGCCTTGAAAAGCACACGATGACTTTTTCTGCAGCAAGGTTTCTATTCCAGCATTTTTCAACGCAGAGGGAGAGTCACTTTCACCAGAAAGGCGGTGGGGGGGAGGGGGAAACATGACCAAGTTTCTTTTTGTTTTTAAATGTGGTGGAAGGCGGGAAGGAGAATGGAATCATTCTGATGTGAGTTGAGGTCATTTCTGTACCCCCCCAAATGAGGTTAAGGAAAATTATTCTGGAAGCATTTAAGGGAGCCATAAAGACCCAACACTCTGGTGAAACCCAAAGACCTGGGCCTGCTTCATGGAAAGGATATCACCTGAGATGTCGGGACAGAGCTTTAATCTTACCTCTTTGTCACTGACAGGCACCTCTACCCAGTTTGCAACATCACTGTGCTGTCCTGCTGGCTTCAGAACAATGGGCCAGATCCCCCGCTAATGTAAATTGGCATAGATCCATTGATTTAATTGGAATTACAGGAGTTTATACCACCTAAGACCAGGTCCTATATTTGCAGAAGCAGGCAGCATCCTCACAAACGGATTCTAGAATGAAGGATAAGTCCTGAGAACATTTACATAGAGCCCAAAGGATTCCAAAGTGTTTCAAAGAGCCATAGGAGATGAAAGCGCTCATAAGAGATACTCAGCACTTCACAGAATAGAAGATCCAAACTCTGCAAAGCTAAATCTAGAGCAGCATCTGGCGTTCCCCACTGAAGTCAATGGGCCTGGACTTGTCCTATTGAACTCAATGGGAGTTTTGCCACTGACTTCAAGGGGAACCTTAAATGGAGTTGGGAGTTCACAGCAGGTGCTCAGAACCTCTCAGGATTTGTGTGTGTGTGTGTATACACACATGCCCACACATAGATGGATATGAATCATTTCACGCATTGCTGAAGTGCAGTCTTTTCTGTGGAGGAACATAGCAGCACAGGGCAGCATTACACAAGAATTTGGGACAGCAAGTGAAGACTATTGTGTTCCATTGAAACAGTAAAAGGAGATTATGCCAAGTGACATTAATGCAGCTTGTGTTCAGGGACATCTAGCGAAACCACCACTCGCATCTCTACAGTGCAAGATATGATAAAGTGAATTAATCCATGTCAATTCCAGGTTCATGGAGTAGGAAAGGAGATAGTGTGGACTTGCCCATGTACGTCTTTTGAAAGACTCCATAGTGCACTTTGCCAAGGAAGATCCTCCTCTGACTTTCAGAAACCCTCTGTCAAGTAGGCTAGTTCATCTGTGATTTAGAAGGGAGTGGAAAGCCTGGGATCAAAGGGACATTCTCCCTACTCCCACAATCAGAACTTGCTTGGTTGGTTGGCCAGAAAATATCATTTGAATTTGGAAGAGTGAACCTGTTAGGGAAATCCCACATCTCTTGGATAGCCTGTTTCAATGTCCTTTCCAGGGGGTAAGCAACCTTGAATGTGAATGATAAGTTACCCTTCTTTCCTTTTCCCAGCTCTCCAGGCACTGGGGTGGAGCTGCTATCTTTTTTTTTTAACCTAAAAGATTTTGGGGGATGGTAGAAAGAGGCTGGCCATGTGTGCAGGAGAGAGAGCTGTCATTATCATGGCCTGCATACACAACTGAGTGGTTGACAAATGAATCTGCTTGTAGAGATATATCCCTTTGGAAAGCTTGACACATTTTTAATCCTGCTGAGGTCAGTACAACACCAGTGTCTATATCATCCTGTAAGCCTCTTTTAGGATGTATAATTCAGAGCTCAATTATTCGTTGTGCATTTACCATGACACATACTGTCTTTAAATGGACAGGGAGATATGATAGCTAAACTCCAGTGGAAGATCCTAGTATTGCAGTCATCTCTTCTGCTTGAGATGCTATTTGCAGTGTCTGTAGAAGAAGTTTGTGATTCTACAAGTGAATCCTGGGAGTGCAAGTATTCACGGGAAACCTTCTCAAGCCCACTTCTCTCCAACAGAAATGCCCTGTGTGCTGTAATGGCTTTGGAACAGAATGCATGGATGAATTCACCTTCATTTAGCCCCCAGCAGGTGGGTCAAAAGTGGAGATTAATAGGATAGGAAATGTGTTTCTACTCTGCAGTCAGTAAAGGAAATTCACTGGAACTAAATTAATCACGATACAGACACAAAGAAGAGAATAGATTAACAGTGAATTAACTCATTAATTAGGCTCGTGCCAAAGTTCAGAAAGAGAGTTTCCACCGAGATAACTACTGAAGTCAGGATTGGTATGGGCTGCTCTGGGGGCACGCAGTTCTGTTCCCCAACTCCAGGGGGTTTCTCTTCAGTCCTGGATTTATCTGGTTATAGTAATGTGCCAAAAAGGCTGGTAGAATTGGCTCCACAGCTAGCAACTACTTACCTGACAACAAAAGTGGTTCCTTCCCCGTTTGCATCACCAAGCCAGGATTGGTGGGGCTAACTCAAGGATGGGGGCTCTTTCCACTGTGAGCAGTTGAAGCCTTGATCTTGCGAGTCCTGGTGTGGGGAGCAGCAGTGTGTGTAAGATTGTTTTGTCCTTTGCAAGGGGGAGTGGAAGCTAATGCAGATAAAAATAGGGCAAAGCATATTGTCCTCCAGGCTGTATTTCTCAGGATCCCTACATGCTCCCTCTTTCATTCCTATAAGGTAAGAAATGGGTGAGGGTGCAGGCAAGTCAGAGTGTGTTTCTGAGGAGATGTAGGTTTAAGTGTGATCCTCATCATGCTATTGAGACACTTAGCTACATTCTTCCCTCTTGAACCTTACTCCAGCTAGCAGGCAGGAATAATTTGGCAGCCATGCAGTAAAGCAGGATTAGATTCTTATGCACTCCCTGTCCTGATCATCATGTTTTACCTTGTGCTTCAGTGCTGTTATGCAGCACTTGTGGTGTGGAAGATAAATCCCTCCATCTTTGTTATTTACCCAGATGTTATGGTGATGGAAGCATAGAACAAAATTAAAGAAGATCTCACTTGTGCAGGATCCTGGCATTGAATGTGCTGTAGCAGTGCTACGCAGTTGCTGATCGATGTCACCATGTTTTGAGTGTAAAGTGATCCTATGTAGCAGGGTGTGAACTATAGCAAAACAACGCACTGCAACACAATAGAGCTGGTGATGAATGTATTTTATAATACATTCTTAATGGACTAATAAGCCAAAGGTAAGTACCAGTGGAAACAAGAGCAAATCCTTCAGAGAAAGGCCCCCTGCTCTCAGAGGTACCCTTTTCCTGCCCTCGCTTTTCAATATTTCCCAGCATGAATGCAATCAAATCACACTCAGAAACATTTTGAGCGCCATATTCACCACTTAGGACTGTCTGGGTATTCAAATTTCCAGGTTGTTTGAGTGAAGTCAAGTGTTCCAATGGACATCTTTCATCTTAGTAAATACCTACTGCCCTCCAAAATCGTCAGGCTGATTAGTGAGACTCTCAACCTCTGACTTTCGAATTATCGGGTTGCACCTCTCCCTGTTACACTCTTGCCTGGGGATGGAAGGCTAATGCAGAGAGGGTGTTTTCCTATGTTGCAAGAGGCAAGAACCAAAGAAATGAAAGTATTCTCTTGCATGTCAGATGCTATGTGGGGTGGCCTTTGATGGTTTTAACAAATCAGCAGGGGAGCTGTAATATATGAGAAGGAATCTCTCAGTGGCAACAATACCATTTCTAGGAGATATGAAGTAGCTACACTACATCTACCTGTCCTCCTGCATACAGACCGCGTATCCCCTCACTCACTGTGCCAGTAAGCCTTCATTGTTTTTACAGCAACATGGCTAACTTGAGTTAGCTGTCTCGATGTAAATTCCTAGTGGAAACGAGGCACAGGTGGCTTTTATCTCAGTGTAGTTAGTCAAGATCAACACCATGCCTCTGATCTGTGATTTCCTTGAGGTAAAAACTACAGCCCCTTGTCTCCACTGTGATTTTACAGCGAGATAGCTGTCTTGCTGTCAAAGCACAGCTTTATTGGCAGTGAAGACATAGTCTATGGCTGTAATCTCCTCTCCCCTTCAGTCTTTGAGTCTAGCTCTTTTCTGTCCAGACACAGTTTAATAACACTTTTTAACAATCCTACCGGAACGTATAGAATAGTAGGGAAAGGTGGGAACTCTGGTTCCATGAACTCTAAAGTCCACTCCAGAGTTTGTGCCTGTCTAGTTCAATGAACTATATAGTCCGCACAAGAGTGTGACTAGCAACTCCGCATGCCCTGTGAGCCTGATGCAAGTCAATGGAAAGACTCCCATTGATTTCAGAGGACTTTGGATCAGGACCTTTGAGAGTGCAGACCATATAAATTGTGCAGGCAGTAGAACAGCTCCTTCCATTGGCTCTTAATAAAGTGAGTTAACACATCCTCTGTTTCCTTCTTTCAGTCACAACAAAGGGGCCTTACAAGTGGCTGAAGGGAAACAAAGGCTGGTGAGGGATTTAGAGAGGGAGATTAAGTGGTAGCAATGAGGGAAAGGGCTCTCAGACCGAACCCAGCTCAGCCTGCTGTAGGGAAACTCACTTCTCCCGGCCCATTGTCATTCACTAATCAGCTCTGCTAAAGGTGGTCTCTTGCATCTGTACTGTTATAAACTAATATTCACTGATAGCAGCCCTGCCAATGCCGGTTGTTGCTGATGCATTGTGCACAGGCAGTCATTAATCGATCTCTGACTAACAGCTCATCAATGAAAGCTTGTCCTAATTCCTTTCCGTTCGATCTTTTATGAGCATTTTGTGCGGGGGAGTGTGTTTGTGAAAAGAAGGGACCCATAGCATAGCAGGCAGCATGGGCAGGTTTTATTCAAGGTTCCCCCCTCCCAAATCCCAGATCAGCCGGTGCACGCCAGCACTGACAAGTGATCCCCTGCTATCCCTGTCCTAAAGCCCTACACGGTTCTATTATACTTCAGTCCTGTCTCGCAGCAGCTGTTGTTTCAGTCCTGGGCCCTTGTCCAGCCCTGCCAATTCACCCCACTCCCTGATCTGCGGTATCCCCTGCTGCTGTGGACTGGAGCACACACAATACACACACACACACACACACACACACACGACTCTTGTAAACCAACTCAGTCCTGACCTGCAACACCCCTGCTATCCCATTCCCAAGCCTCTGTACTGCTAGCCATTTGGGCCTGACGTTGAAGGACATTCTCATGAGTGTTGTACCAGTAGTAGTTCAAAGGGCTCTTCAAACACCCACGTTAATCTATTAAATTTTATTGTTGGGGGGGGGCTTTTTGTGAATGTGTGTCTGAGTGTGTGGGGGTTTGTTCTTATTATCATCAGCAGTGTTTATTAGCTGAAGATTGCAATCTGTAGCTGGTCATTGTAGGATCTGTCTCTCCTCTAATCGCTGTCACTTCCCGCTCCTTCTGATTTATAGCTTGCTAAAAAATGAGCATCCTATAGGGTAGAAAGCACTATGTGCAGTTTTATATGGCAATACAGACACCAATGAAAAATAACAACCAGTCTTATTTGGGCTTGGGAAATGGCAGAGGGAGATAGGCAGAAGGTATAAGCAGCAAAATGGCAACAAAAGAGGAGAAATGGAGGGGAGGGAAAATACCGGAGTGTGCCATGACAGTATTTACATGCATTTTACTTCTGAGTCCTGTAGCCTGGACCAAAACCGTTCATGTGATATTCTGCAGCACAAAGAGAAGTACTGGCTGAGTACCACAGACATGTTTATACAGTAGTGTACACATTACTTTTTGCAGCACCGTGGAGAGAAACTTTACGCCCAGGGCTGAGCAGCTCAGCATGGTTCTGAATGTCTCAATTCTCATCAAAGCTAATGTGTCATAAGGAGTTCAGCATCTGACAGGATCAGGTCTTCTAGCACCCTTCATCATATAGCAGCTTAATGGTGGTCAAATCTTGAGAGGTGTGGAGCACCTGCAATTCTCATTAACTACAGTGGAAGCTGCAGATCCTCAACACCTTGAGTATATGGCCCAGTTAGAAGAAATAATACGCTAGAGAGGAAATGAGACAGTGTCTAGTTATATGTGAGAAATAGTCAAACCATCACATTACATGTAATTAGCCAACACAGCCCCAGTTTCAGAGTTTGAATCTTGAATGTTCATAACCAATGATGTGTGAGCTATCCATCTCTGAGAATTACAAAACCTGCTCCCTGGTAATTGACAAACAGGAAAATTTTGTCTAATGAATTATTTGCTGTTCACTAGTAATGATATTTATATATCAATCATTAACAATAATATTAGTTTGTGTTTCAGTCGAGGGAAATTTGGGAGTGTTGCGATATTGTCAGTCAAAGCTGGACATTATCCTGTCCTTGTTCTTGACCCTTACTTGCTCAAACACTAGAAGTGTGTCCCAAAGGGTGGGGTGAGCACCTTAGGAAGGGCACAAAGGACTGGCTGAGAGGAATATGCAGTCTCTCAATTGTCCCCCAGATTATCATTTTTCTTTCTTTCTGAATAAGACACAAGTCCTAAATCTCTGTGTCTCGGTTACCCATTAAAATGGGGATAAAACTATATACTTTCTTCTACCATTTGTGTTGTTTCTTTAATTGTAAGGTCTTTGGGGCAGGGACTGGCTCTTTATTATGTGTATGTACAGGGTACATGCTACTGTAATACAAATGAGAAATAATAGGAATTCCAACCACCTCGAAACACCAATTGTTAAATATCTGAATGAGGAGGTGGAAAAGTCACCTGTTGAGTCATATCTACACCCATGTGAAGACTAGGAAGAAAACTTCATCGGGGCCTGATCCAAAGCCCATTGAATACAAAGCTCTATTGCAGGGATCGGCAACCTTTGGCACGGGCCCACCAGGGAAAGCTGCTGGCGGGCCGGGACGATTTGTTTACCTGCAGCGTCCGCAGGTTCGGCCGATCGCAGCTCCCACTGGCCGCAGTTCACCGTCCCAGGCCAATGGGGGCTGTGGGAAGCGGCGCGGGCCAAGGGATGTGCTGGCCGCCTGACGAAGTGGGTATTCACGCACAAAAGCTTATGCTCCAATACGTCTGTTAATCTATAAGGTGCCACAGGACCCTTTGTCGCTATTGACTTCAGTGAGCTTTGGATCAGACCCCAGAAACATAGGATAAAAGACTGATGTTCCAAACAAGGAGATTTCAATCCTTTCATATTTTATTTTTCACCATATTTGTCTCTAATCATGTTTTCTATCTTTTTTTTTTGCATGAAACATGCTCTGAAGTCCTGACTTCAATCTGGAGAATAATAATTATTTCTGAGATGCAGCCGGTTAGCTGAATGTTAAGAGGCAGGAAAAGATAACTGGAAAGAAAGACAAGTAATTTTCCTGGGATCTCATTCTCCAGGAAAGCAGCAGACACATTTATAAGGTCAATGTGTTGCCAAAGCAAAGAATAACGGTAAGAAAGAGACTGTGGGCAACAGATTCAAGGAAGGTTGATGAAAGCAAGAAAGAAAGAAAGAAAAGCTTTGTCGTGAGTTTCTGTTTCTCTCCCTGCCATCACTCCTTGTGCCTTCACAATAATTTGACTAAGCTTTACCCATTTACTTTGGGTTCAAACTGGGTATCAAGTGTAATGTGGGGTTTTGAATTACTGTTCTTAAATCAGAAGGTACTTCAGATGCTCTGGGAAAATAACTTGTTTCATTTCACATGACTGCTGTACCTCTAGTATTCAAAGCCAATTTCAAAGCTGTACCTTTATGGTTCCCATCACTGTATATTTTACATAATGGTGGCAGAGCTGTATGGGAGCCCAGGACTGGAATAGCATGGGGCAGGGGCGGGGGGTGGGGGTGTGTGCGAAATTTGAAAATGAGGTGCATCAGCAGAACTGGCGTAGGATTGGAAAAGCAAGGAGGTAATGCCTTATGCAGGTAAGGTGTGAAGGGCATTGGCAGAGTTGTTTGTGGACTCAGGATTAGAGTTGCAGTCGGGCTCCAAGTTCACACTGAAGTGTGTTCATTTCGTGTGTGTGTCAGCCCAAGGCTGGAAGTACAGGGGGTTCTGCACATCAGGACTCTGGGTGATGGGCAGAACTTATACATCAGTTTTTCACACTCTGTTTCTCACACATTTAAGAGTAAAGAAAAAAGGCAATGGGAATAAGAAACAATAAATCCACCATTGTGCTCAGACTAAATAATCATGTGTTCAAGAATCTGCATTCACATGCACGCCTGATTTTGCTTGCAGACGTGTGCTGTTGCATGTGCAAATGAATTCTTTGAAGACCCAAACAGCCCCTCACAAGCTCTGCAGCTGATTTCCTTTTTTTTTGGAGGTTTCCTGAGAATTTGATTCGGAAGCTCCAGAATGTTGGTCTCGGTGTTCTGTTGCCTTCTTTATCCCATGTCATCGGCCTTCTTTTTCATGCAGACTCTCTGATGCCTCTATGGCACTTGGTTGTTCTTTTCCCTCCACTCTCTCCATATCATGGGACTCCAAGCTCTTCCAATCTGTGTTCAGTAATACATATCAAAGAGGAGATTAGGTTGGAAAAGAGAGTAGAAAATATTACCTGGCTCACTCAGATAAACCTGAGACAAAGCCAGAACATTGCTGATCTTTATAGAGTTCTGGTTATTACATTGAATTCTGCTTGACTTTTACCCCTACCATTAAAATACAGTTATAGTTCAGAAAAGTGACAGTAAAGATTACCTTGTCTGGTGTCATTTTCAATCTTTGTCAATAATGCCCAGATCCAATTTGCTCACTTTAAAAGTCAAAGGATGATTTTTTCACCTCTAAATCCAGCATCATGACTTGCTACCAAACTGGCTATTTTCTGCCTCCTATATTATCACCAATATAAAACAATAGCATCTGAGCACAGTATTTCCCTATCAGTTCTTGAGGAGTAATGATTTTGCTTGTGTAACAGAATCACTCCTGAGTTTTTATTTCTGATAGTTGCACCAAAATTCAGTGGTGTTAATTAGTTCTTCCTGTCTTATGTGTTATATGCTCCATAACTTTTGGCATAATGGAAACAGGCTACAGAATATACTACTGCTTTTCCTTTTCTTAAATCCCCATAATTGGCATTGCCTGCTTGATGTCGGATACACTCTTTTTGTGACTATCATGACTAGACCTAGGCAAACAGTGCAAAACATTTCCTGCAAATATGAGTTAGAACTTTCACAAATTTGCTTTGATCATGATCTTATTCCTTTTGTACTGACTTTCCACCAAGATTCTCGCTGGAGGAGAATTTAATCATAAAAAAGAAGAGTTGCCTCTGAAATTCATTTTCACATAGGGAATTTCAGAGTAACAGGGAACTGGAAGCGCAGATTACAGAATATTCCTGGAAAGCAACTGCAGAATTTGTAATCACACGTCTTCTCAATTCTGAAAATTAAACTCCTCTGGGAAAGAAACAAACATACACTGTGCCCTACTAGTGCATAACAAAACCATTGGAGAGAGACACAATCTATTCATGGATTGTTCACCAACAAGAAAGGAGGCAAAACTTGCACAACAAATTATTTGTCCTTAGTTATTCTTGTTATAGCGAGGGGCATTTTATGAAGAGGGAGTTGCAAGGGAGATACCAGTGAAGTTGGACACTTTCTATAAGCTGGTAGCCTGGGACCAACAGCCTTACAAAAGTGGGAAGAACACAATACTCACATTTTTGAGTTTTCAAAATGGAACCACTGGAACTCATGTACACCATCCTTTTTCATAGATTCATAGATTTTTTTTAAGGCCAGAAGGATCCATCTAGTCAGACCTCGGACCCAGATAGGCCTGTATGAGAATGTCTGCACACAAACTTGCAAAAGGAGAGACGAAAGGAGTGAGGTAAAACCCACGACAACTTCAACAACCACCACCAATCCATTAAACTGTCTCTAGGTACGGAAGTTGGTCCAATACAAGATATTACCTCACCCACCTTGTCTCTCTCATTTAGTCATTTCAGCACAAGTCTGTGTATGGCCACTCTTAGTTCTGAATAAAAGTGGCTAAAGTCAATTTAGCTAAAGTTGGTTTGTTACCCATCTTAGTGAGTTGACTTTAGCCTCTTTTAGTTCAAAAGAAGAGTGCTCACACACAAACCTGCACTGAAATCATGAAAGAGGTTTTAGGAAACTGATTCAGTTAAGGATACAAGTTTGTGTTTAAACCAGCATGTAGGGTTTGGCCCATCTCCCAGTGAAGGCAAGTGAGACTCCTGTTGAGTTCAATATGGGCTCGATAGGGGTCTGAAGGATGCATGTGACAGTTTCTACACAGATCTTTAAAGATGAAGGGCTGGTGCACCAACTAAAGCAGACACACCTGAAGGATTCATTCTCTTAGGCCTACTATCCATTTTGGCTCTTTCAGTCCTCTCCTTCAAGCAAGGAAATAAAAAGAGAAAGAAACATCAAAAAGGCTTTCCCCCCCCCCCCCAGGAAAAGCATGAGGAGAAGAAATTGTTAAGAGCCACTGAATACATCTTTCACTAGGGAAGCCGCAAACACTTGATGCATCTTGTTGGCATCAGCTTTGCTCAAGCTTTATGGTTTCCATCATCTTGTGTTTTTATTAAAGAATAATAAAAATAAGGCACAAGGCCTTTTTCTCTCCTCTGTGCCATTCTTCGCCACTGGACGCAAAGAGAGAGAGCACTTTTCAAGGAAGGATAACAAAACCATGAAAACAGAAGCAAAGGCAGAGATTTCGCCTGCATTCATGTTGCCCAGCACTCTTCTGCTTAATCGAGCACTGCTCCAGCTTTGCATTTTGCTCACACTCTGATCCTATTGATGCTGAACTTTCTGTGAAATGAAGGTATTGTACCTTGGCTTCTAATTAGATTAAAACTCCCTTGCAAAACAGCCTCTTAGGTGGATCAACAGGCTAAAAGGAAAAACACACCAGTGTTAGGGATGGGGGGAAAAAACCCACAACAAAATAGAGCTGGGGTGAGAAATAATTAGGGCTGAAATGATGCCATTTAACCCCACTTGATCTGCTTGATTTCCCGGAACAAGGGGTAAATCTCACTGCACCATGGGTATACACAGAGTTTGGCTTCAAGTCCTGGCCCTACCGGATTGCTAGGCCTGACATGAGACTTGTCAGTTTTTCCCAGAGGGTGATGTTCCTACCACTTCGATGCAGCATTTACTCACCATGGCTGAGGCAGAAGAGCAGAAAGGCAGCACCACACCTGGCCCCAATGTGGACCAGGCTCAGTGCAGTGTCTCTGTGGTCAGGGACTGTACCTACACTGCTGGGCTTATTTTGGAGAAGGGGATGGGATTTATTGCTTCAGAGTCGGGGGTAATGAAGTGACCAAAATGTTTATGGCACCCGGGATAGAATCAGAACTTTCTCCTCTTAGTGTCATAGACCCTATATTGCTTGAAGTAATAGCTCAATTAGCTGAAGTGGCAGGAACTTTTGCTTTTAGGATGGCTGCTTTGTCGTATGTGGCAAAGGCCTGGGTGAGTTATTAAAGTCAACCCTCACAGGCGCCAGTAAAAGTGACCATCATGTTAAATGCAAAGACAGGTGGTTTGGTTACCAAGGGTCCAACTTGTACAGGATGGTGGGATAGAGAAAATTACAATTACTAAACCCTTTAAAGATTCCCCAAAATAGCTTTTTCTATATGAGTGTCATAGCTTTAAAGTCTCCATTCTTGAGCCCTTCCAGGGCTAGAAACAAGTGCAGCCTGTCACAGTGGATATCTGGGACTCTTTCTTTTCCAGTGATATAAAGCTCCTATTTCTAGGGCCCAGTCTACACTTAAAATACTGGCATTGCTATCTCTGTCTGGGCTGTAAAAAAACCCTCATACCCTAGTGACATAGCTTGGCTGACAAACCCCCCAGTGTAGAAACAGCTATCCCGACAGAAGAGGGCTTCTGTCAGCATCACCAATGTCATTTGGGGAGGTGGTGTTCCTATACGGCAGGGGATCTCAAACTGGGGGTCGGGACCCCTCAGGGGGTCACGAGGTTATTACATGGGGGGTCGCGAGCTGTCAGCCTCTACTCCAAACCCCGCTTTTCCTCCAGCATTTATAATGGTGTTAAATATATTTAAAAGTGTTTTTAATTTATAAAGGGGGTCGCACTCAGAGACTTGCTATGTGAAAGGGGTCACCAGTATCAAAGTTTGAGAACTACTGCTATACGGGCAGAACTCTTCCTTCTGTCAGTGTACCTTGGATCTACATTAGGGATCTCTGCTAGCATAGTTACGTTGACAGACTCTACAGGGCAGGAGTAGCCTCCCTCAATGGGTTGTGAGATATTTGACCTTAAACTTCTCTCAGGAGCAAGGCCCATGGAGCAAAAAGGTGAATGTTTCCAGTGTTGCGTAATACAAAGGTTTACGGTCACCTCCATGACAAAAGGGGTTGAAGTAACACATAATTTAGTGTCCCATTAAGCGGAAGATTTGCAGGTTTCCGATAGTGTCTATGTTTCCAGCTGGTTAGTCCAGATAAGGCTTTTAAACAGCTCCTTTTACCCCAAAAGCTTGCTACAGTCAGCGCCCATTTACTGTTCAGGGAGATATATAGCTGTAAAGGTAAAGCAAACTTTAAAGAGGTAGCAGCTAATTATGAAAATTAATTAGTGAGCTTGCATGGGCTGGATCACTAGCTATTCAGTCAATAAATAGATAACTACCTGACCTAAGTCTGTAATTGAACTCTAGAATGGCCCATTGCAGAGTGAGCATGTGCTAGTGTATTTCTTTCACAGTCAGAGTTAGTGACAAAGGCTATAAGTGCCTACAACGCCAGGGTATAACAAACCTGTTCCAACACTAGGGATATGTCTACACTTGGAGCTGAGGGTGTGATTCCCAGCTCAAGAAGATGTACCTGTGTTAGCTCTGATCAAGTTACTGTGCTAAAAATAGAATGTAGCCATGGTGGCATGAACAGTGGAAGGGGCTAGCCGCCATGAGTATGTGCCTAGGATCTCAGATGGGTATGTACTTGGGGTGGCTAGCCCCTCCTGCTGGCCATGCTGCTGCGGCTACGCTCTATTCTTAGCATGTTAGCTCGATCAAAGCAAGCAGGAGTATGTCTCCTTGAGCTGGGAATCACACCCCCAGCTCCAAGTGGAGACATAACCTGAGTCATTTAAATAGGTTCCTACAAAAGGGCTGCCATTTGCCTGGCTGTCTGTCTATGCTGTCCTGTGGCACCCTTCGCCAGGGTATGTGAGCACATAGGGAGGATTGGCAGGGTTCTTTCTAGGTGATTCACATAGCTCTGCTAACTTCCAGGATGTGCTCAGAAACCTTTGGGGGGGTTACAAGATGGTGGAATGACTCAGTGGAAAAAGGCTAGGTGAAGTCAGCAAGGTCTTTCCCTGAGGGGTTAGACACATGTACAGTGAATGGCCAGAAGGTAAACAGGAAAACTCTCCAGCTTGGGGTTCAACGAGGTCCCGTGACCCTAGAGTGGGGATCCCAACCTTCCGAAAGGAAACTGTCTCTGCAGCAGTAATTCTTCTAGCCTTTCCCCTGTTCATCTCTGCATGGGGAGCAGAAGCTGTGCAGATATTAACCCCTTTTTCTCCAGGAGCCAGATAGAGCCCCTGCCCCCATGACAATGCTGATTGTGCTTTCCTTAAGTCAAATTGTAGAGAAAGAGCATGTAGGCCAGGCCTGACACAGCTGGGAAAGGATGACTACCCACGGTCTGGCAGAAGCCAAGTGTTGACTCCCTGGTAATCTGATCCCACACTGGGAAACTCCCATTGATATGGCTCAAGCGTCTGTACGCAGTGGTCCTGTCATATGTTTCTGCCATAGATTTGGCCATGGCAGGATTAGAAACACGGTGGAGATCTGATCTTTCCTGGTGTTATACAGCCATAGAGTTTTTAGGCTAGAAGGGATCACCAGATCGTCTAATCTGACCTGCAGTATATCACTGGCCACCAACACAACCCAGCCACCCTCACAGCAAGCTCAACAACTGGAATTAGACCAAAGTAGTACAGCCTTCAGGAAACTGAACTGTTGCTCTCTTAGCATCTCTCCTAAAGTATTGCTCATCACTAGAAATGGAAAAAACATGTTTGCTTGATTTTGAACCTACTCAAACACCTGGGGTTCCAAAGTCTGACTTGTTTTTTTTTATGGGGGTTCACATCCCAGGCTTTGAGAAAAGGAACAAAGAGGTGGGATTGAGAAGCAAGTCCAATGGAAAATATACAGGGAGGAATGGATCAGGCTGGCTTCTGGTGTAAACTAGAGCGGCCTCAGAGCTACCTAACTTTGTGCCAGCTACCAATGGCCAAGGATTAGAGAGGCATAGCTATAGCCTGGGCACACACACCCTTTCTCTTCAATGTGCCCCCTCCATATGGGAGTTCCAAAGGGGCGATCAGATAGTTACTACAATGGCCTGATGCTGCTAGTGGATTTCCCCGTGGAATACAAAGCAGCTGGAGACGGGAACAGGATCTGGGCATGTGAGTTTAAATTACAGAGGAAGAAAAGGTTTGTTAATTAAAGTGAGTTATAGGAACTTTACAAAACTAGAATAAATAATCTGAGAGGTTCAGCAAACCACAATGTCCATGAGAGTCCCCAGTCACTACCTAGTAAATACAAGTCTCTTTATGTTGATTATAGAGTACTGCCTGCTTTAGATGCTGGGGTCTATTAGACACCAAATTAAATTTTATATAAGTAATAGTCAGGAACTTTCAGGTAGCTTTGTTCAGCAAATAATGAAAAGCAGCCTGAAAATCAACTTCCCTAGCCATTTAGTTTATGGATAATGCAGGAGAATGTAATAATAGCAATAACTTGAGATTTATATAGCTCCTTTTATTACAGAGAATCCCACAGGGCTTTACTCATGGCATTCTAAGGGATTGCTCACTCCCTGCTGAAATGCAACGATTCTGGGGTGGAATCCAGCCACCATTCTACGGCAGCAATAACATCAAGTTTTATTAACAGGGGAAAGGAAGAATAACCCCAGTTGGAACTACAGTGGGATTGTATGTAGGCAAAATGTAATCATCTTAACTGGAATTAAGCCAGTCTACCAGATTTAACAAATCTTCTTCTGGGAAAAAGGGCTGAGGATCATCAAGACCTTGATTTTACATTATGTCTGAAACAGCCCCAGGCTGGGATATTGAGTGAGATCAGATGCACAGGGAAGAGCACCTTCTACTAGTCACCAACACTACTTCCTGGCAATATCTTGTTTTTTGCTGAAGGCTGCTCATCCAGTCCAAACTTGCTTAGTGTAGGAGAGATAATGAGGTCACAATACAAGTAGTTGCCAGTCCCAGCGTGTAACTGCATCACTCTCAATCAATGCTGGACTTCCCTTGCACATATCCCCCCAACAGAGGTTCAAGTAAGCCTTAGTGTTTTTTATTCTTAGATTGTAAGACTTCAAGGGAGTGTTTGTACAGCACCTAGCACAATGAGGTTCCAGTCCTTATTTGGGCAGCTGGATTCTACTGCATCCTGCTCATCATCAATATCATTCCAGAAATGTTCGTATCTCTTTCCATTAATTTCAGGGTTAGATTACTTTGTCTTTAGCAGTCCATCCTAGGCCTTATTTTTTTTTATTTCTGAGCACTGACAATACAGTGAACTAAGAGAAGTACATAGATGGGAGCACCTGCAGTACCACACTTGTCCCTGAAGGGGACATTACAGGGAAGTCCCACCTCCCACACTTCCCCATGCTACTTTCCCCCTTCCAAACATGATCTGGAGAGGTCAATTTCTGCAGGTTAGATGAGAATTGATTCTCTGTTGTCCACTGACTTCTAGGCTTCTCTGCTGAGATGTCCAACAAGGGTGCTGATCAGTGTGATGCTAGTTTTTTGTGTGTGGAATGGCTCTGAAGCCACCAAATGGCAATAATTTAAAAAACAGAATGGGTTATTGGGCTGAGCTGTCCCCCGTTCCAATGAGTGGGAACCACAATTCTTGCATTTGTCTCAAGGTGCCTAAGTATGGGTTTGGGTGCCTAAATTTGAAAAAGTTGACCCTTTGCCTCTCTTTGTATTGGTTCCCCTGTTTGTAAAATGGGAATAATAATTACTGACCCACCCCACGGGGGTGCTGGGAGAACTAATTAGGTAATATCTGCAAAGTGTTGCAAAGTGCTCTGTGCATTACTGTTAATTATTCGTAGTCACCATCAATCTGGGCTGGATTATAACTAGTGACCTAGAGCTGGAAGGCTCCATTTCTAACCCCTCCAGGCAGTTACATCTTAGGCAGTGTTAGGCACAGGGTGTGCTACTGGCTACTGGTGAAGAGGATTCCAGGTACCCATGTAGGGAAAGACACACGGTTTGCACCTGAATTACCGAAGGAAAAAATGCCTCGTTATCCAACTAGTTTCCCTCTTTCTTGAAACAAATGAGGATTTTCAGTGACTCCCCACCCCAACCCCTTCTCTCTTACACATACACAATTCCTAAGTCTGTTACAACATGGGCAGCTGTGGTACCCATTGGTACAGTGTCTGAACCCTGTGGGGGTGGCATGGCCAAAGCCCTGCATACCTACACCAGAACATACCCAGGTGTTGAGCACACTGTCACTGAAGGGTCTGTCCTCTCCCTTCCATGAATGAGCAGCAGAGGGTGCTGTCCATCTGAGCTGAGCTTCATCATTGTAAGCTCACTTGGCACTGTACGAAGCTGATCTGAAACTTTAAGCAGCTCCTTTCTCAAAAGCCACACGATCAAAGCCTAGCTGCTCTGGATTTTAATAAAGCAGGAAAGATGGGCCACTCAGTGTTTTGGGAGAAGAAAAATCTGTTTCAGTTATATCCATATAGTGTATAAACATAGATGGGTATATATGTGACATTTGAATTTGTAGTATCCATCTTTCCTAGAACAGAAAGGCTAATAGCACTACCTAGACTAAGGCAGAGTGTAAGGCGGTATGTTGGGATCTTTTGCCGGAGAGCTGTCCGTGCACCTCACTGCTGACTCGCAGCACCTCCACTGTTCCAGTCCTGGGCTCCCTACACACCTGCCAATGCCCCTCAGACCTGACCAGCAATGCCCCAGACTGTCTCATTCTTTAGCAAATTGCCAGTTGCAATCATTACCTTTAATTAATACCCTGCTGGTGATTCATGTAAATACATGATCACCGGTTACCTGTGAGTATGGTAGAATTCCTGAGTACTTGTCATGGAAAAGCTGGGGTGTAATAAGCAGTGTAATTGCAGTACCTCATGGAAATATTGGTAGGATTTAGTGGTCCAAAATATTCTAAGACCATTTCTCAGTTTACCCTAGGACTCCAAACCTTGGCAATACAGAATGTTTGAATGCATCTTCTGCTTACTGAGACGGAATCACAGGTGTTAGTAAAGTAGTAGCTCAATATTTCTTATTGACCCTACTAGAATGTATGTAGTGTTGTAAATGCTCAGACGTAGTGAAGCAGTTACTGTGATTATAAATCTAGTCCATGTTTTACATAGAGTCTTGATTTCAGCTCAATTAATGTTTGTATTCTCTACCACTCCAGGTTTTCAGTTTTACAACTTAGCAATCTGGTTTGAACCAGTGTTGACAGTCTGTGTGCTGCATGCTGGAGTGATGAAGCAAAACAGACATATATTTGATATGTGTTCTAATAAGACACTAGTTGTAAGTATAAACTAGTGTTCATTTGTCACTTCCCAGCTGTCTGGGCCTTGATATGCTGTGCCACGAGATCTCAAGGCACTTCACATGATAATGAAATAGATACAAGGGATACCTCGGCTAGCTAGGCAAACATGGGAACCTTTATGCACTCAGCTACAGCTTACACATTGGCTTTGACAATCACAACTCATAAATGGGCAAGACTCAAGACCTCTTAGGCTACCCTATCCATAGCCCCTATTGATGCAGGATTGCTCTCCGGTGATTTGCCCCATCCACTTTTAAATTACTCAGTTGGGGGCGCTTGTGTCACTCCTCCTGAACATTAAAACCTGTTTTATTAACAGAGTTTTTCCAGGACTCTAGGATTGTCTACACCCCTTTTCAGTAGGGATGGCAGATCCTGAATTTCACACTCACAGCAACGGGGCAAAAGGGGCTCCCTAATGTAGCCCAAGGAAACATTAACAGTGAAGCGCTATTTCCTGATCGCACAATCCTGCCTTCACTGAAGTCAGCATGAACCATGCTGTTGATTTCAGAGGCAGAAGGATTGGACCCATAGTGCTGTACTGTGAAGCTGTCCTGGCATTAATCTTGTACACACAGTCTCCTGATGCAGAGCGGGAGAGCTACTAATTGAGCCACATAAATATACATTATTTGCAGTTGCTCAAACATCCACTTTATTATGTATTATTATTATTATTACTATTTTATTTATTATTGTGCATAGTGGTCCCAATTAGGATCAGGGCCTCATTGGTATGGATGCTATATCAATACAGAATGAGACGCATTACTATAAATATAAACATCCATTCCTTGAGTTAACTGCACCCACTGAATGTCACTGATTCTTCTAATATAAAACATATTGGCACCTTTTATTTCAATATGTGTGTTCAGTTGAATGTCTCCTAATAGTGTTAGTATCCCTGGTCAAAGTGGTTCCTTTGTTGCCTTCCTCTTAAAACTTTTTTATTTTCCTCGAATGCCATAGTGACCTTTTGGTCAACATGAATTTCTGAGCTCTAGAGAAATCCAGCTCTGCCCTTTTCATTGTTCAAATCACACACTGTCTCTGTCTCCCCTCACCTCTTTGGATTTAATTTCTCTGTAGTACATTCCAAATGCATGAGCCAGAGAGAATGAGGGGGATGGACAACTTTGCAATTTGAGATTTATCAAAATCTTTTCATTCCAAAATGATGGCCTGGGAAATTGCATCACCACAATATCTGTCTGGGGAAGAAAGAGCAGACAGGAAAATATTTCTGCAGAATGATGAACTCTGATGTTGGTATCTGTTACATGGAAGGATTAAAAAAAAAGGGGAAGAAGAAGGAAAAAATAATGCTGGGGAGAAATGATCTAATGCTTTTTGGCTGCTGTTACTGGAGAAAAAGGCTAGGCCAGTTTTTTTCTGCCCCTGTTTAAAATTAAAATAGAAACATTTACTATATCTCAGGTGGGAAATCAGAGAAATTCTGCCCTTGGTTTTGTCACTGGTCCCCTCCGACAGCTCTTACCAAAGCTGCAATTCTAGCTCTAAATCAGGGCTGAATCATGTAGAATTATTGAGCCAGATCCTCAGTCGGTGTAAATCAGCATAGTATATGGAAGTCAATGAAGTTATACCAATTTACACCAATTGAAGATCTGGCCCGTCGCTATTGTTATTTATTATGTATGTTGCCGTAGTACCAAAAGGCCCAATGAGGATTAAGGCCCCATTGTGCTGGTTGTTGCACAAATACAAAGGAAGACATGGTCTTTCCCTGACAGACCTGCAATCTGAAAAGAAAGAAGGTCCTCAGGTGGGGCCACCAAGACCAGAAGAACTGGTTAATTTATGACCATGTCTCGCAGAGACCATTAGTGTCCCCTGCAGAATTATGTGTGTGTAAAGTTTAAAATGGAGTGTTCTTTATGTTACAGAAATGCAACAAAAATGATTTCAGGGTGTTCTTTGTTTTTCAGACACTGAATACTCAAAAAACTTCTTCGTGTGGGTGTCAGTGTGGGTCCCAGTGTGGGTGCATACAGGCCTCAGGGGTCCTAGCTTGGAATCTGTTCTGAATTATTGTGTCCATTATGGCTGTGCACGCTCCCCATGCCTTCTCGTGCACCAAGAGCGGAGCAACCACAACCTTCCCTCAGTTCTCTCTTACTGCCCACTGCAGTGAGATGGAACCTGGACAGTGTTTGACATGCTACTCATTCTTAGCCTCTAACTAAGTGTTTACCAACTTCTTTGAAGAATTGTCTTCTTTCAACCATCTTTCGATTCAAATAGACGTTTTAAACCCTCCTATTTTGGCGCGTGCGCACACACACACACACACACACAGAGTCAACCTACTGTATAGCAGGGTAAGGTGGTCTGTGATGCCACCATCATGGCGGATTCCAAACCCACGGTGTTGCTACCCTGCCCATCATGCAGTAGCCTTATGCCCGTGTTCAACAGGCATACAGATGTCTTTGGACCCTCGAGAAAAGACATATCATTGAGAAATGCTCCCTTGGTTGCTCTTTCTCACCTCACACCTGAAAATTCAGACTCAAATTACTTTTACATGAGCAATCTAAGAAAGTTGCATCCAGTCCTTAAGAGATGGGAACTGCTGAGTTGAGCTCAGGAAGGCTATCCCCAGCAAGTGCTCCAGCAAGCAGGCACCGTACCCCAAATTCAAACGGGGGAGAAAATGACATTGAAAAGGCCCCAGCGCTGACACAAGCACCAGGACTTCCTTCACTGGCTGCCTTGGCACTGGTACCCTTGGCATCAGTAACTTCAGCACTGACAATCTTGGCGCCTGTCACAGGCCAGCCAGCCAGATCCTATCGGGGTGCTGGAACAATTTCTATAGCGAAGTGCTGATGATGGAAACCATTCATTTGGTGTTTGTTATTACTATTTTAAGCCAGGGGGTGTAGCAGCACCCCCATCATCCCTAGTTCCAGCACCACTGGAACCTATGCCTTCTACTTCAGAAGGCATGGAGAGGTGGACCCACACCAAACATAAGCACAGCTCTGAGAATCTCACAGGATCATCTCACAAGGCGGTCTCAAAGCATTCCTCCAGAGACAAGCCATCCAAGTCCACATTGACACTGAAGGTTGAGGACAAAGTGCCAACTGCAAAGAAGATGTGGAAGAAGACAGAGCTGGTATTGACTTTGATGGTGAGCGATTCATACTGGTACCGACACTGTCAGCAATAAGTGAGGCCATCCCTCTACCAAGATACACATTGATAAAGGAGCCACCATCCCCTCTCACTTCAGAACCAAATCTGGGACTGGCACCGGTACCCCTAATACTGGGCTGCATCCAACAACACCACTGTTCCAAGACAGTCATCATCATCATCATCATCATACTTGTCATCATAATTTCTTGGCTACTCCCTCTGTCCTGCATTGAGTAGGGAGCCCTCTCCCTTTAGGTCGGCAAGGGGCCATGGAGGGAGTTCCATAGATGTTCTGTGCCTAATACCAGTGCACGATTGACAGTGGGCTGGCCAACCACAACCTGGCCCAGTATCTCTACAACTTGCCTACTTGGCCTTATTGGGATCCCACCCTCCCACATACCTAGGAGTGGGTCTCTCCCACATACCAAGAGTAAGCCACATGCCTTGAGAAAGAGGTTTCAGTAGCCAGTAGCATCAATGGCCAGACTTTCTACTATCCAAGGCACTTCTAGCTGACAGACATGCTAGAGATTGCCACACAACCACTTCAGACTCAAAGTCCCTGCAGTTGATGTCTTGGATTCTGGCTGGTTAAACACTTTGGAAAGGAATTTCTACTTACAAGTTCAAGAAATCCTCCCTCTGCAGCATGGGGCTTGGGTCACTTTCAGGTTTAACTAGTGTAAATGGTGGATTCTCTGTAATTTGAAGTCTTTAAATCATAATTTGAGGACTTCAGTAACTCAGCCAGAGGTTAGGGGCCTATTAGAGGAGTGGGTGGGTGAGGTTCTGTGGCCTGTGATGTGCAGGAGATCAGACTAAATGATCATGATGGTCTCTTCTGACCTTAAAGTCCAAGTCTAAATCCTGATACAGAGTAGGAAAACTTGTGCCAGAAAAACCTGCTCCGCCAAACAGAAATGGTTCTCGATATGGGCAACCCAACATGGTCTAGACCCAATGCAGGTCTGGTACCAAAGATCATTGACTATTTGCTACAGTTGAAACACTCTGGCCTTTCTGTTTGCTCAGTTAAGGTCTACCTGGCAGCAATACTGATGTAACATCCACTGATAGAGTCACTCTCAGTCCTCTCTCATCTGACGGTATCCAGCTTTCTTAAGGGCCTAATGCATAACTCCCCACTGCTCAGAGAATCTGCTCTGGCATGGGACCTCAACATCACCCTCTTTAAACTTATGGAGCCTCCCTTTGAGCCCCTATTGTAATGCTCTATCCACCATCTGATCCATAAGAAGGTCTTTCTGATGGCTACACCTCTGCCAGAAGAGTGAGTAAGCTTCAAGAACTCATGACTGAATCCCCATCACATTGTTCCATGAGGACAGCATGGTACTGACACTTCATTCAAGGTTCATCCCCAAGGTGGTTTTGGAGATCCACTTAAACCCATCTACTAATTTATCTGTGTTCTTCCCAAAACCACATTCTACACAAGGGAAGAAGCAGCTTTGTGCGCTAGATGTATCCAGTGCACTTTGGTATTACAGTGACAGAACTAAATATTTCAAACTGTCACCCCGTCTATTCGTAGCTATAGCTGATTACTCAAAAGGTCAGACTATTTCATCACAAAGACTATCTAAATGGATAACACGGTGTATTTCATTGTTTTACCAGCTGGCTGGTGTACCTTTCTCACTGATTATCAAGGCTCACTCCACCAGAGTCTAAGCCTCGGCCTGCTTCTCAAATGTGCCAATAATTGAAATCTACAAGGTAGCTACATGGAACAACCATTTCTCGTCGTCCAGCATTATGCCCTGGACTTAGCTGCTAGATCAGATGCCAAGTACTCCAATTTCTATTCAACTGATGCATCCGATACGCCTCAGTCTCACCATCCTAAGAGGCTATTGCTTGCCAGTCACCTACAGCGGGATCCAGCCTGACACACGCTTGAAGAGGGAAGAATGGTTATTTGCCTTATTGTAACAGTTGTTCAAGATATTGCAATCAGTGTGGATCCCATGAGCTGCCCTCCTTTGCTGGTTTTGGAGTCCTCAGCCAACACAGGCTTTGAACTGCGAGGAAACTGAGAGAAAGTTGTGGTCGCTCCACCCTGTATGCCCTCACACAGCACCACAAAGAGGCAGGCCCAATAGCCACTGCTGTTCAGACAAGATTCTGAGCTCACGCTCATGAGGTACAGGCACACCTACAATGGGATTCACTCTGACTACATCTCAAAGAGCCATAGTTACTGCAGGGTAAGGAACTGTTATTTTAAACTGAATTTTTGGTGAAAATGGATGGGTCACAAGCCTGGTAATTAAATATGGATCTTTTTAACTGTGTGAATCCACTCCGGCTTGGATACATGACTGAAATTGCTCCCATCCAATGGCTATTTGGTGATCTTTCTCCCACTCTTTCTCAATCTAGTTCTATAAGCAGCCATCATCAGTATCTAGAAGACAGTTATATGGATAGCAAGACTATCAAGAGTTCAAACTTTTTTTTTTTTGGAAAAATGTCCTTTTTTAAAAAACAAAGAACATTTTCACAGATTTTTTTAAATATTTAGATTTTTTTTTATCAAATCTGAAAACTGTAAAACTGAAATGTTTGGTTTTCCCTCTCTCTTCCTTCCCCTTTTTGCTATTTTTTTCCATTTTGCCACCAAAAAGGGGAGTGAAAAAGCAGAGTGAAAAGGAGAAAAAATACCAAAAAACTGAAAACCAGAAAAATTTTGGTTTCCATACTTGCTCATTCAAAAATCAGAATTTTGGAGAATTTTCATCTCATATTTTTGGGATGTTCCCCCCCCCCCCACCCCCTCCAACTGGTTCATGAAAAAGAACTTACCATATTTTAACCAGCTGTAATGACATGCCTTCTTGTTAGCAGTCTCAGCTCAGAAAACAAAAGACAGAAAAGGCACAGTGACCAACTGCCTTCTCAGCCTTAGATGTATTCCTAGGGGGTCAAGTTGAGGCACATTAGTTTCGTTGGTTGGAGCAAGTTTCCCAGCTGCCTTCTGTGCTTTTCCTACTGTGTGGATAAACTGAGAGCTTCACTCTCCAGAGCTGTTGCTAGCACTAAATTGACTTTTACATAAACCACAATTTTGTCTGCAGTCCTATCGTGCGTTTGGAGAGTCCCAGCCATGCAACGGTTGAGTGCCAATCATTGATTATTGTTTCAAAATAAAAATCACTGTGCAGTTACAAGCCATACTCTTCCTATTGTCAAATTAAGTAAGGCACAGCCCAATTTAACCTGCCTCTGCTGTGCTGTTGATTTTAGTAACTATTATTATTTGTATTACCATAGCTCCTAGGAACCTCAGTCCTGGACCAGGACAACATTGCACGAGGAGCTGTACAAACACAGGCAAAAAGACAGTTTCTGCCCCAACTTCGTTGGCTAATCTAGTAATGCAGTGCTGGAAACTGACTAGTATTCTGATGCCAATTCCTGGCCTCACTGACATCAACGACTGGACAATTGCACATCTTCAAGGTCAGACCCCTCACAAGGAATTGTACTGCTGAACTCCCGCTCGTGTATGGAGCCCAGTGCTGACTTCCGCGGGGCTCTCCACAGGTGCAGGGTTCTAGCCACGTGTTCCTCTTTGCAGAATTGAGGCCTGACTTTGTAAAACTCATTAAAAAAAAAAAAGGGCCAAAATCTCCCAGACCCCTTTTGTCCTAATTTTTCAAGAGCTGTCTTGAAACCTGTAACTTTTACTGGAAGGAGGCTAGTGGCAGGCACCACTGCATTAGAAAAAAATGAGGTGTTGGGCTATTTTTAAACCTACTGAAATAGCACCAGACGGTTTCCACTTATAGGAACTTGTGCTCATCTTCTCCTGTGCCTGGAAAAGGATAATGATTTCTATGAAGAAATGATCCTCTCATCATAAACAGGATCCTGAGTGATGAGCATAGTTCCCTCCCCTTTCTTGGTATTTGTTAGGCTATTTTGACTTATTCCCAGTTACTTTATTATTATTATTATTATTTAAACAAAGACAATTTAATATTTTTTCACTCTTTTTCTTCATCAGAAGAAAATTAGAAGCCGTGAAAAAGCCTCTTGCTCTGCTAAATTGTTACTGACTAATACAACGGCAGGCACCTTGTGCGGTGGTTTTCCCCATAAATCAGCAATGGAGAGAATTAGGTGGCGAGTGAGGACGATGTTTAATCAGCACTTGTAGGAAATCATTAGCTGCACACCCTCGATCCGCCGCCAGCTCATTCGTCATTCCCAAACGCTGCTTTGCCACCAGACCATTAACATTTTTCAATGACTTTCTAAATGCAGCGAAAAAACCACAGATGGGGTGAAATATCAGTGGACGTTATGGAAACACAAGGCTGAATGATGCAGCTGCCGCTTTTTCTCACTCGCTCTCTCTTTGGAATAGAAATGTACCTAGTGGGGAGAGAAGTGACAATAGCCTGGGAAGGCATCTCTCTCCCCTCTGACAAATAAAAAAAATACACGTGATTTAATAATAGCCCAATGCCTTTGTATCTTGTTTTGCAAATGTAATGGCTGTTTGCACAATCTGCTATTGCTATCTGATCTCTGCAAAAGGGAGCAGAGATTGGTTTGAGGTTTTCACGTTAAAGGTCACTTGTTCTGATCCATCCTGGGTGGGAATTTACTGATAATATTCATCATCTCATTGCTGATGGGTGAGCCATGTGAATGGAACTGTTATGTGTCAATCCAGTCCGTAGACTGGTGTCCACATCGCAAAACCTTCCACCACAGTTGCTACCTCCTCTACTAACTGACTCCGCTCCCCTGGTGGCAGTCTCATCTTGCGGGAGAAAAAGGGGGATTACACTTCAAAAACATCCAAAAGTCTTCCTTTATTTTTCTTGCAATAGTTACTGATTTTAAGTATGTGTACACACTGTAAAATTCATTGTGCTCATGATTGATTGAGATAAGGATGGTCTGGCCTTTACATTGAGCTGATTGATTGTATTCATGTTTAGGTTTTTAATATGCAAAATGATCCATGCAAACATATAGTTTATTTATTTTGCATGGACCTTTATTTTCCACATTTCTTTGTTGTGGAGTCAGGGCTATGGGCTGAATTCTGCTCTCAGTTACTTGGGTGCAACTCCCATTGAAATTAATGGAGTTGTATCTGTGAATTTGAAAGCAGAATTCTTGTCTCACTGTATCTGAAGTAGCCATGATAGGTCCAATCCTGCAATATTTACACGTGTGAATCCTTTTAAGTTACTAATGCAGTGTTTCCCAAAGTTGGGACGCCGCTTGTTTAGGGAAAGCCCCTGTCGGGCCGGGCCGGTTTGTTTACCTGCCGCATCCGCAGGTCCGGCCGATCGCGGCTCCCACTGGCCACGGTTCGCTGCTCCAGGCCAATGGGAGCTGCAGGAAGCAGCGCAGGCCGAGGGACATACTGGCTGCTGCTTCCAGCAGCTCCCATTGGTCTGGAGCAGCAAACTGCGGCCAGTGGGAGTCGCGACTGGCCGGATCTGCGGACGCGGCAGGTAAACAAACCGGCCCGGCCCACCAGGGGCTTTCCCTACACAAGCGGCATCCCAAGTTTGGGAAACACTGTAGTAATGTATTTGCAGGATAGAGTTCCATAACTCTATCTCCTTTATGTATCAAACTGTATTTTGCAACCTTTTTCTGGCTGAAAGGGATTTAAACGAAGTCTAGTTAAAAATGAAGACAAATAGAAAACCCCAATTGCATAAAATACCCTTTTGGTCATTTTCAGAGAGATTTGCAGGTAACTAACAGGTGCGGACTATTGTTGTTGTAAGACTTTTTCACAAGGAGACCCATGACTGAATGTGCCATGGAGATGAAACTCCTCTCTCATTCCTACAGCGATAGTCCCCAAGAAGGGTTGAGGCTTCTTTGCAGAAGTCACATTAAAACGTCCACTTTCACTGCCTGTACTTTACTTGGAACTGAAGGAAAATAGTTCAGACTTCAGGGGTGAAATCCTGGCCCCAATGAAGTCAATGGGAGCATTGCCGTTTATTTGAGTGGGATCAGGATTTCATCTCAGGGCACTAATATCACTTTAGAAGACTATGTATAGGTGTGTGTATATATAGAAATAGAAATGGATAGCTACTTTGATACACACTCATATACAGTTTTATACTGCTTGTGTATATGTATATGAGGAGGTGATGTCCATGTGATAACTTGCAGAGCCATGGGATGAATTTCCATGCACCTTTAACCACTTCGCCTGCCCTTTGCACACCAATCTCTCTCTCTTATGGCTATGTCCAAGTTACAGTCCAAGTCTCTGAGCCGCTTCTCATAGCTGCCATTCTAACATAGCTTTAGAAGCAAAACAGGAACAAACAAAAATGAGTTCCAGTACATAATAAAATGGTAACATCTCTATTTTTTTCTGTAGCATCTGTGTGCTACAGAATCAATTAACAGTGTGATATAGTATAAAACTTTTTACCAGTATTCATGTATGATTATCTGCCTAATTCACTTGTGACTTTGCAGCTTGTAAGTATTGCACCCACCTCTAACTCCTGTGGATTAAGCCTTTATAACCACAACATCTTTACATTCTTTACTCCATATATATAAAATTAAGCATTGTGTCCATCACTGAAGATCAGTGCAGCCACCTCTGGGAAGAACACATCAGCTGCCTAACAGTGCGCAGCAACACTACAGACCAACTTCTAATGAGAAGCAGTGTGAACTGATTCAGTTGAAAATGCAGTGGGAATTCTGCTAGGCAGGATATAATTACTCAAGTTGGAATTTTGACAGGGGACCTGGTAAACATATCTACCCCTTGGAAACATAACTTTTCAATCTTTAATCTGAATCTTTAACAGTTTTATGTCTGATCAACCCTGTGCTACCGGATTGGTTCAGTCCTCACTCCACAATTCAGAAGGATTATTCAATCCTCATTCCATGATGCCAGAGGACTGGCTCAGTCCTTATTCAGTAGGAGGCATGTCACTAATTCCACTTCTTGTACCCTCTACAAGTTTTCCTTGGCAGTCTCCTATCTCAGCACTGACCAGGCTCAGCCCTTCTTCTCTTATCTGACAGGATCAAAGCCTAAGATTCCATGCCTAAGACACACCTTAGCAGCATCGCTTTCCTGCTGAAAGTCACAGATTCAAGTGTCTTCTTAATGGAGTCTAGTTACTCCTCAGGAGGAAGTTAGGCACTTTGAGGGCATAGTTTGACAACTGTGTACAAGATACTGCTTCTCTTTTTCCTTCTTTTTTTCTATAGAATTCGGAGACTCTTTTATCAGAGCATTTGCCAGAGCTTGACAATGCATTAACTACTTACGGTGTGGTATTTGCAAACCCCAATGTGAAACGGGGAGCGGGGCTGAAAAATAGAAAATCCATTTTAAGAAGCAGTGTTTCGCTTGTCAGACAATGAGAGAAATATGGAACAGAACGATCAAAATGTGCCTGCATCTCATGTCCCTGATGCTTTTTTGCTTCAGTGAACTGAAAAAGGAACATAAAACGAGGGGATGTGCTGAGTGCACGCACCCAGCTTTTATCAGCTGCTGCTAGAAGAGCTGTTCCCAGTCCTGACAACTTCTTGGTCACAGGGGGCCCAATTCGTAGTTACTTCGCCTTTGTGCTCGGTGGAGAGCGGAGAGTAAAACTGGCTTTACGCCATGTTTGCCTTCCCTGAATTCTGGGGCAGCTAGGGCCCTACCTAGCCTCTAGCATTAGAATAGCCTCAGGGCTGCTCTAACTTATCCTCTGCTTCTCATGCCCTCTGGGAAGCAGAGGGTAGCTATAGGGCAATGTATTTTGGCCACGATCCCTCCCAGTCCGTAGCTCAGTCTCTCCTTCCCTCATGACACCCCGGGCCTGCCGCCTATATACTACTGTGCTGGGGACTGGGCTCACAGTGGGCTCATTGTGTGTGAGCTGAAGAGGCCCCCTGCACAGTGGATATTCTGAGGAGGGCCTTTCTCTCCCCCTCATCCCAAAGCCCCTTTGTCCCATGAGGAAGGTGTAACTGAGTCAGCCCAGGCACAGAGTAGTGTGGAAGAATGGCTCGTGGACTCTCTAGTGGGTGATCCTCCACATCACACAGCCACTACTAGATAGGCCAGTATTTGAAAGGCAATACTGCAATAACTGAGCTCTTCATCAGGTATGGAGCATTAGCTGTGTGCATTGAGGAGATGAGACTCACGACCCAGCTGTCAGGCAGTCAGCCAGCCCATGGGTGCAAGAGGTAATGCTTGCATGCATTGGCAGCAAAAGCAACAAACCCTTCTGACATGTTCTAAGACAGGGATCGGCAACCTTTGGCACGCGGCTGGATTGATCGCTGCCTGCCGATCCGGTGGGTAGTGTAGACATACCCACAGAAACCTTTCCTGCTCTAACTTACCTGTCCTCCGCATCATGTGCAAACTAAGACAGGTGTAAGTCCCTGAATGGTGGGATTGGCAAGACATGAAGGAAATCTGCTTACCGACACAACAGACAATGTTTCTGACTGGCAGGCAGTGAAACCCAGAGGCACCCAGGGAAAAAGAAAAAATCAACCTTGCAATTTCTCAGGCTACCACACAAAGGAACCCCACAAGCTCTATCTACTCTAGGCTTTTTCTTTAACTTTCTTAATCCTGTTACCTCCAGCAGGGCCGGCTCCAGCATTTCTGCCGCCCCAAGCAAAAAAAAACAACCCCGCGATCGGCAGCGTCAGTTCAGCGGCAGGTCCTTCACTGCTAGAGGGAGTGAGGGACCTGCTGCCCCCGAATTGCCGCAGGTGCCGCCCCTCTCCCTTGGCCGCCCCAAGCACCTGCTTGTTAAGCTGGTGCCTGGAGCCGGCCCTGACCGCCAGCAACAATAGGGACCGATGTACCTCCTTAGAGCTCCCACCCTGATGCAATTGGAGGGAGTAGATACTCCACTAGAATTCCTGCCTTGATGCAGGAGGAGGGACTAATGAGCACAGCCTGACTGAGTTAGTGGCAGCAGAGTTTACACTCTAATTCCCGAATAGGATTATATGCCCCACTATATATTCCACCCAATTGCAGTGGGGGAAAGCAGGAAAAGGCCTCTGCCAACTGAACGAGTCTGTGTTCCATTGAGGTCATTTCTAAAAGGAATTAGAATTTTTAAAGATCACATATGTCTTATATTCTTTGTTGTTTTTGTTCTTGGCATGAAAAGCCCAGTTGTCAAAGCAGAAACAAAAATTGCTCTCCTGTATGTGCACAGCAGGGACGGATCCTGATTGCTCCATCCCCCCAGTTTTGCAGTTGTAGAGCACAATGCAGGAATCCACAGTGAATACACACCTTAGAATTGTTACAGAAGCAGGGAACGGGTGACGGGATGGATCACTTGATGATTACCTGTTCTGTTCATTCCCTCTGGGGCACCTGGCATTGGCCACTGTCGGAAGACAGGATACTGGGCTAGATAGATCTTTGATCTGACCCAGTATGGCCACCTTTATGTGGAATAGGACCCATTCCTTGAGCTTCTCTTCGCTCTCTCTCCTATAGTCCTTGTTTGATTCCTGTCACCAGTTACTTTTTCAGTCTTTGTAAAGATTGACCCTTGTCTCGGTAATGGAGCCCTGAGATTCCCCACCTTTAGACTGACTTTTGTCCTCTCCTCCATTAACCTCCAAAGCCTCAGTCACCAAGTCGACTTGGATTCCTTCTTTGTGGCTGTACATCCATTCTTCCCTCTTGTTCCGTACAATCCTTTACTGCTTCTAACCAGCCCTGTAAGTGACAGGCATATTGATTTGCTGGAGGAAACGAGACAGGACAACATTACTGTTTAGATATAATGCAATGCGCTTATTTTCTTTGTCTTCCTTTAGTGAAAAATATACCATGCCATGTACAGTATGACTCAACAGGAATGTCCTGCAGTGCATGTTAGAGCTTGGACTGATGGGGAACTGAGGGGAACATACTGTGCTCCCATTGATAAAATTAAAGCCAGTAATTCACTCAGCAGGAGAGTTGGCAGAAAAAGGAATAACCCTTGTTAGATGTTTTCCAGGCAAGCCCTTGTACATCTGAGTGGGTGTGATGTGACACAACTGGCACACCAGGTAGACACAGTCCATCCTATAGACTTTAACGGCAATACACTCACAATCACTGAGTGAACAAAAGAGAAAGGAATGAAGATACAAGTGTGCAAGAAACTGTAGTTGGTAGTTATGAGACAGCCTGCCCCCAGATTGCTTCTAAAGGCAGATTGGGATGAGATAAGAGTGAGCTGATGCGGGCAGGTGATAGTGGAAGCAACCGTTAAACGATATAGTGAGCTGATATCTCCCCCTTTGATTGAGGGTGTTTATCTGCCACTTAAAACTCAGTTGCACAATCTGACAGGCAGGGCCATCCTTACTCATACGCAAACTACGCAGCTGCATAGGGCACTAGGAACTTTGGGGCACCAAATTGCCCCAAATTTCCTGGTGCCCTACGCAGCTGCATGCTGCTCCAGCGGGCAGCCCGATCCACCGGCCGGCTGAGTGAGCCAGGAAAGCTGCCCCTGACCTGCTCTTCCTCTGCCCAAAGCCCCTGCCACTGCTCTGCCCAAGCCCCGCCTCTTTCTACCCTAGCCCCGCCCCCACTCCATCTGTTCCCCTGAGCTAGGCCCCGGGGGACTGCAGCAGGGGTCAGGCGCACCCCGCACTCACCGGGCGGCAGGAAGTGGAGCGACCCAGCCCCAGCCCGCTCTGCTCCGCTGGCTCCCAGCCGTGCCGCCGGTGAGTGCTAGGGGGCGGTTCCCCCCTGCCCCCCAAGTCCCAAGGCTGGGAGCCAGGGGAGCAGAGCAGAGCGGGCTGGGGCTGGGTCACTCCACTTCCCGCCGCCTGGTGAGTGTGGGTCGGGCCCACCCTGCAATCACCGGGCGGCAGGAAGTGGAGCAAGCCGGCCCCAACCCGCTCCGCTGGTGAGTGCTTGGGGGCTGTTTCCCCTCTGCCCCCCAAGCCTGCTCCTGCCCCACCCCCGTGGTGGCCTGGGGCCGGCCTTCCCCCCTCCCTCTGCAGAGGCCTGGGGACGCCCCCCGCCCCACGGAGGAGCTGCATAGGGCCCCAAAATGTCTAGGGACGGCCCTGCTGACAGGGTAGTTGGATCCTCGGCTGCTGTGCAATGATCATATAGCAGCAGTGTCCAGGCATGCTCTCCAGGAGATTTTGAGCATTACTTTGGATGCAGACCTCACTACAATGATCCATGCCTTTGTCACCTCCAGACTAGATTGCTGCAATGCACTTTCAATGGGGCTACAAATGAAGTCAATCCAGAAACTCAAGTTGGTATAGAATGTGGCAATCCATGTATTTGGCAGTGTGCGCCGTGAGCTGCATTGGCTCCCTCTTAGTGTTTGGATTGAACTTAAGGCATTGATTTTGACCTGTGGTTTGAGACCTTCCTGCTGGAGAGACAGCCTCTCTCCTCATGCCATACTGCTATTAGTATGATGATTACCAGAGGCTTTTGTGCTGGATTCCTGTTCATTTAATAGAGAGGGAGCCTGTGGAAGACATTCTTCAGAGGGGCCCTCGGCTATGGAAAAACTTCCCAACTATGGTCTGAAATAGCCTTGGTGTATTGACCTTCTGGGCAAAGGGCATCTATGTGTGAGAGGGGTTTGATGGGGTGAGCTCTGTGTGAGGAAGCTTAGTTCTCTTGGCTGTTGGGAAAATCTGCTGTTTAATTTTATTTTTGTTTTTGCAACAGAAGCTTTTCCATATTGGAGAAATCCAATAAACAAATTATAGCTGCAAGCCAGACCTAAACAAGTGGCAGAATTCAACATCCAAGGGCTGGACTTGCTTTTTTGTGAATCCCACATTACCCTGAGCCTTGAACCAGGAATCTTATGGTGTGTGGGCAAAGGTGAAAGCCTCAACTGGTCTAAATCAGTGTGACTTAGAATCATAGAGTATCAGGGTTGGAAGGGACCTCAGGAGGTCATCTAGTCCAACCCCCTGCTTAATGCAGGTCTAATCCCCAGACAGATTTTTGCCCCAGATCCCTAAATGACCCCCTCAAGGATAGCACTCACAACCCTGGGTTTAGCAGGCCAATGCTCAAACCACTGAGCTATCCCTCCCCCTTAAATAGAGCTACCACTGTTTTCATGAACTAAGAATCTGGCCCATAAGCATCCCTACAGGGTGAGTCAAAAGCCACCCTTTGCCTCAGGTGAGCCTGAGCTGGTATCAGCTGGGAGTTGGGCTTTGCAGAGTTTGTAGGATAAATATTCCCCTTCCTTGTAAAAAAAGATACGGGTGTGTAAGGGAATTTAGACACACGAGCCCCATTTGTTTAGGCTTAAGGAGCAATGGCCATGGATAAGTCCTGGGATCTGTTGAAACTGCGCTTAGGTGGGGCCTAAAGAAATGTTCTCCTCACCCTGAAGGTCAGCAGTGAAATGTTTTATCAGTTAAAGACAGTGGGGACATATCTGCTAACTGTGACAAGTGCTAGAGCTTACCATTTTTCTGTCAGCTTCTGATTAAATTGAAATTAGCTCTAACTTGGATTAACAAAACCATTTTGTCTTCCCTCTCCTTCTCTGTCTTTTATTTTAATTTTTTATTATTATTATTATTTGAAGCTGTGTTACATCTCTTCAATAGCATGTATAATTAATTAGGAGACTCAGGAAAACAGCTATCTCCCACAGGAATGGCTGTGAAATTGCCTGGTTTTCTCTATAGTTCCCAGCCTTTCAGATTGTTTTAAGGGAAGAAAGATTTTCCTCCATACAAAATTACTTTTATTTTCCTCCCCCCGCCCCTTCTCCTTCAAGTGATCACCTTAGATGCATGTTCTATTCTGCCTCTGTGGGACTCCTGTGATTCCAGCCATGCTGTATTTTTAGATTTTTTTTTCTTCATTTCTCCCTTAAAATACATGTATTCTGTATCTCTTTTTGTACGTGGAAGCCAGTCACCTCCTGCAACGTTCGAAAGGTCCAGAGCTCAGAGAAAAAGAATAAAAAATGCCTTTTTTTGCCCCTTTCCTTTATGATTGTTTGCGAATTTCATGCTGGCAGGAGGTATCAGATTGACGGGCCTGGAAACTGAAAGCCTCTTTATATTCACAAGATAGGTACAGCAAGAACAGTGACAGGACAAGCATCCCCACTGTGCCCCATGCCATGGCCTCTCAATATCGACTTGGAGGGGCCACCTCTAGGTGTTAGAGGAGAGGAATTCAGACTCTACGGCCCACGCAATCTAGACCTCTGTGCTAAGACTGATGCCAGGAATGGTACACTCTTTATGGTGCAAGCATATAAAGCTCTGGCGGCATCCCCTCCAGATTCCTGATCAGAAAAGAGTAGCCCTCCCTAGAGAATCCATCTGAGGCTTTGTACTGAGCCCAGTGCATACTGGGACAGGATCTTAGGAGTTTCCTCAGGGTTGTGGGATACTCAGACAGTATCTAAAAGCGGATTCCAAACATTCCCAAAATTTAGGAGTGGTCAGTTCCGGGGGTTTGGTTTTGGACTCGCCTCACTTTATATACACAGTTTCCATGGCAGAAGAACCTTATGGCAATGGCTCTTTCTCAGGGCTGCTCCCAGTGACTCTAACAGCCTGCTATAAGATTTTCATCTTTATCTGAAATGGTAGAAGATGGTGATTTAGGTGCTGAAGGGTGCCATGCTTTACCCTGCTGAGGACACTGATGTCTGCGTGTGTGGGGCCAAGGGTCATTATCCAAGGTGTATAGCTTTCCGCTTGACCTGCACAATAGCAGTGAAAGAAGGAATCATACAAGGATCGATGAAACAATGACATAAACAAAGGTATGATGAAAGGAGCTGAGTGAAACAGATGGAACCTAGTGACATAGTTGATCCCTGTAGTACAGGGATTGGCAACCTTTGGCATGCGGCCTGCCAGGGAAAGCTGCTGGCCCGGGCCGGTTTGTTTATCTGCAGCGTCCACAGGTTTGGCTGATCGCACAGGGCCGTCCTTACCCATACGCAAAGTACGCAGCTGCGCAGGGTACCAGGAAATTTGAGGCACCAAATTTCCTGATGCCCTGAGGAGCTGCGTGCTGCTCCAGCCCCTGCTCCGCCTCTTCCCCAGGGCCCCCGCCCCTGCTCCACCTCATCCCGCTTCTTCCCTGCCTCTTCTTGCCCCTGCCCCGCCCCCACTCCACCCCTTCCCCAAAGCCCCGCCCCTACTCCACCTCAGCCCCGCCCCTTCCCCACCTCTTCCCGCCCCAGCCCTGCCCCCACTCCCCTGAGGAGTGCAGCAGGGCTGGGCCAACACTCACCGGTGGCGGGAAGTGCAGCGGCCTGGCCTCAGCCGCGCCGCCGGTGAGTGCTAGGGGGTGGTTCCCCCCGTCCTCCAAGCCAGCCCTGCCCCCCCCGCAGGGGGGCTGCATAGGGCCCCAGAATAGCTAGGGACAGCCCTGCAATCGCAGCTCCCACTGTCTGCGGTTCCCTGTCCCAGGCCAATGGGGGCTGTGGGAAGCGGTGGCCAGCACATCCCTCAGCCCGTGCTGCTTTCCGCAGCCCCCATTGGCCTGGAGAGGTGAACTACAGCCAGTGGGAGCTGCGATTGGCTGAACCTGTGGATGCTGCAGGTAAATAAACCGTCCCGGCCTGCCAGGGGCTTTCCCTGATGGGCCGCGTGCCAAAGGTTGCCGATACCTGCTGTAGTATAAATGTAAGGGGACTGTTGCCCCCTTACTAACATTCAGTGGGGGTGTTTTGGTTGGCTAGCTCCCAGCACTAAAAGGGGAAGGGTCGATGGCAAATCAGGAGCCTGAGACTGACAGTCCCCGGGAACAATGGCGAGAGGCCAATGCTCCAGATCAGCCTGATTGACAGGGCGGGCAGGCTAATCAGAGAATCAGGAGGCGAGGGGGGTCCCGTCCTCCGTGTGAACTGGAATGGCTTGAGTCAGACAGAGTGGGGCCAAGCTAAGGAGAGAGCAGGGGCCTGAGCTAAGTTGCTGGGAGCAGAGCTGCAGCCCCAAAAGCCAGAGCACAGCCCAGAGAGAGCAGAGCTGCCCTGGGAGGAGAGCTGCAGCAACCAGAGCCAGAGGGGCCAGACAAGCAGCCAGGAAGCAGGTCAGAGCTGGGAGCAGAGTCACAGAAGCAGCCTGCAGAGCAGACCTGTGCTGGGGGCAGAGCTGTAGCAACCAGAGCCAGAGAGGCCAGAGAAGCAGCCCAGGGAGCTGGAGGCAGAGCAGCACCAGCAGCCGTGCTGAGGCAGAGTGGAGCTGGGGCTGGAGCAGTCCGGAGCTGGGTGCGGTGAGCAGCTGGGGAGAGTGAGGGGGACCCTGGCAGTGGGCCCAGCACAGGGAGATACCTCAGCCAAGAGGCCTTGCAGGCCAGACTTGGAGGGGGATCGTAACCCTGACAGGGCGGGGGCGATGCTGGGAAGAAGGGTCCTGCCACCTAGAGCCTGAGAGCGTGTGGCCACAGCCAGAGCAAGTGTCCAACCCGCAGCATCCCTGCAGCACAGCCAGGGCCTGAGAAGGAAACCTGGGACCTACAAGGAACAGACTGTGAACTGCCCTGACGTTCCAGAGACACTGCTTGTGATGATCCCTGCCACAGAGCGGGGTGATGGGTTTTCCTTTAACCTTTCCCATTTTTCCTTATTCTTTTTTAAAAGTAATTGTTAATTAAACAACTTGTATTTGCTTTAAATTGTATAAAATGATCAGTGGGTCAGGGAGGTGCCCAGTGCAGAGAGAGTACCCCGGAGTGGGGACACCCTAGCCCCTGTCCTAGGTGACCACAGCAGGGTTGGGGGTCGAGCCCCCCAGGAATCCTGGGCCCAGCCTTGTTGGGGTTTACGAGGTCTCTGCCAGACAGGAGAGTGGAAGGGGAGCCCTCAAGGGCAGGGAGGCCTCTGGGTAAAGGAAGTGGGAGCGAGGACTCGGATCCTTTCGCTAGCCCACTTCACCGGGGTAGTGCAGAAGCCAGGAAAGTTCCCCACAATAGCGGGACCATTCCCCCGCTTACATAAAGAAAGGAGGCAGAGTCAAAGGGATGTTGTCTGGCAATGATATGGGGAAGTTGGCTCAGATGTCAAAATAAAAGTTGTGCGTCCCATTAACCAGAGCGGCGCAGAAAAATATTCTTATCAACAAAACTGGTAGGAGATTGCATTTTCAAGGGTGAAGAACATTTTCCATTCTTACCACAAAATGATTTGCTAAAATAAAATCGGGTTTCCAACTGGCCTTCGCATGTGAAAACTCATGAAGTCAAAATCAGCCATTCAGCCCTCCCTCTGGATCAGACTAAAACCAAGGTCAAGGTTAAGAAGACAAACTCCATGCTCTGCCAGTCCTAGTTGCAGTGTCTGAGTGAGTTTGCTGCTAAGAAATAGAGCAGGCCGAGAAACAAGAGGCATTATGGAAACGAAAGCTGTTTGTTGAAGCTTGTATCTCATGCTGGAAGAAAGTGATGTTCGTCCTCTTAATCCAGACCTTGGTTTATTTGGATCCTGCATTGCAAGGCATGAACATGCCAGCAGTAGCATCACAAGATGGAGAATAAGTGACAGAGGGAAATGCATAAGAAAGCCGATAATTCTCCCAGGAAATGTGAGTGGAACAAAATGCAGGCTTCCAACTTGAGGGGGAGTTACATAAAGCAAATATCAGAGACTATTCCATCAATTCCGTCTCTAGTTTTCCAGTCACTGGCTGATCACTTTAAAGCAATTCAGAATAAGCCAAGCGTTTTCATTACCTAGTATTTTATGAGGTTTTGTAGACTGTTCTGTAGTAGAACACAAACAGCTGATTGCAAATAGACTAGACTCCAGCATTTTTTTCTGCTCTCACAATGCCAGGTAGGAAGCAAGCAATGAGCCTTTAAATTACACCTCTTCAGAAGTGCCCCTATTCTATGCAAAACTGCAATCAGGCCCCAGTCAGCTTTAATGGCTGTGGTGCCTGTTTTGGCAGTTTCCCATAATCCATCACATCACAGTTCCCTTTCAAAAATATGTATTTTAGGCAGTCTCTGGATAACTTAACTGCCTCTCTATCGCCTCCTCAGAGAAGGAAGTGCTTGAATGACAAGATAATCGCTCCTCTAGCAGCAGGGGTAATAACGCTAAAGCACAGATCTTCGCTGTGGCTCCGGTGGGCCCGGTGGAGTCATTAGTTACAGGTCTCATATTGCTACAACGACAGTGACAGGATTAATGGCCTCTAATGAAGAAACAAGCCATTCCGAAACTCAGGGGGGATTTTGCCTCTTTTAAGCTAAGGACCCAACCAACAAACTGTACGGCCCATTTAACCAATCGTGGCAGCTTTTCCGAGTACAGTACACTGAAGGGCTGAGCCAGGTTCTCCTCACTCTGTGCCAATGTTTCAGGCAGGGCATATTTTGGGAGAGGGCACTCAGGCGTGGATCTTGCCATTAAGGATTATTTTTAACCCTAAATATACATCAGTATCACATAAAGAGGCTGTTATTGCATCCAAGTGTCTGGGTGACACTGTCATTTGGGAAAATGAGACGATGACATGGTTTATTAATATCACCAACTGCATAGACAGAGCTAGAGTGTGGTTGGTTGTTTTCATTTTGTTTCCAGCCGGTTTCTTGGAGTTTTCTCTCGCTCTGCATTTGCTCCCATTGCCAAATCCGTGTTCAGATTGTTTCTGCTGGCTCTTCCAGTGCCTAATCCTTGGAAGTCAATGGGGGGTGAGGGCACTCAGCACCTTGCAGGACCAATTATGGGACACAGGATGGGAATTGAGATCTTTCTCCTCTAGGTCACCATTTCAACTTCAGCCCAGTGTCACAGTAACCAAATACAGTAGAACCTCAGAGTTACGAACATCTTGGAAATGGAGGTTGTTCGTAACTCTGAAATGTTCGTAACTCTGAACAAAACGGTATGGTTTTTCTTGCAAAAGTTTACAACTGAACAGTGACTAAATACAGCTTTGAAACTTTTCTATGCAGAAGAAAAATGCTGCTTTCCCTTTATTGTAGTACCTTATGTTTAACACAGTACTGTACTTTATTTTTGTTGTCTCTGCTGCTGTCTGATTGTGTACTTCTGGTTCTGAATGAGGTGTGTGGTTGGACTGGTCAGTTCGTAACTCTGGTGTTCGTAACTCTGAGGTTCTAATGTACTGTTATTAGAGGGCATTTTGCTGGCCTATGAAAAGTGATTTGATGGGTCTCTGGCTGGTTTTAAGCAGATCAGTGTCCACATTTGCTAGTAATTGGCACTTGTCAGCTGTCTCATACTCAGAGGCTAATCAAGTGAGCTTTCTCTAAGGACGTCAGACATGGACATGATTCTCGGCTGTGCCAATATCATGCCCAGAGCAGATAAGGATAGAGGGAAGAAATGGTGGCTCTAAAAGTTCTTTCTGTATTCCTTGATCCTGGGGTTGGCCAGATTCTGGACAGAGAGTTTCTCTAACTTCAGTCAGTTAGAGTGAGCTCCTAATGACTATTCTACCAGCCCAGGATTGCTGTAATGCTACTCACTTCAGCCTTCCCTATCACACTGAGTCCCTGGCTCTCTGAGATTATCAGAAGTTTGCTGCAGATACACATTTTGGAGGTTGTCAAACCTCTGCTACAGATGTGGTTCCCTAGGAGAAAGTCATGGATGTAGTTGGATGCTCACAGTAGAAAAATGTGACATTCCAAATGTTTTCCCCAGCAACAGCAGAAATTTCAAGAGCCTTTTGCAAACAAAATTGGAAAAGGGAACTGTGCAACTGGTGAGAAATTTCCAATAACTGGCCCTTCAGGTATTGAAGAAGAAGTGAGATCTCTGTTTCTATCAGAAAAAAACCTGCCTGCTAATTCCTTAAGCTTTAGCTGTTTGCTACATAAACACATCTAAAAGGTTTCTAATTAGTTGGCCACATGTAGCAAACAGCCTGCCAGAAAAGAAGACTGAGAGGCTAAAGGATTTGGCAACTCCGCACCCCGAGGATTAATTTCTTCTGCTCCTGAAGTCATGGTTGGTCTTCCAAAGGTGAATGGAAGGGCACAACTATTGACAGATGGAACTTTTGCATCTCCTGTGATGATGCCCAGGATCCAGTACTGTCAGTTCAGCTGATAGTAGACTTGCTATGTCTGTAGATCTCTGTGTCACATTGTCAATGATCATTGACTTCCAGTGGTTGGGTGTAAACAAGGGAGGAGGGGGAGAAGATATCTGACTTAGCTGAGGTTGACATGAAGGATCCTGTTGCAATTCCTATAAGCCAGTACACACTAAGCCCTTTATTGGCTAAGGAGAAAGAGCTGAAATTTCCCCAAGAACTCAAAGGTTATGTGTTTTGCTAACGAAAGCATCCATTCCTAAATGAGCCCTTCTGATCCCAGTATCTGGACTGAGTAGCCTCATGCTATGCTTGCCTGACCATGGGTTAATTCAGTCATAGGGCAGCGAAGCCCAACCTCTTTGGATGGGTTAAGTAGCAGACATGCGGGCAACGACAGCTGAAACATGGGTTGTGCCTAGTGCTTCCTCTGGTGATTGAACTAGTGCAGCGGCATGTAAGTCTTAGCACACTAGACATCACTGCCCTTTAGGGAGAAAGTTACACACTGGACCTGCGCTTGATGTGCAAGTGACATGGAAGAAAGAGGTATTGGGAGGTAAGGGACAGACCGAGAGAGGGCTGCAGAAGAAGAGAGGGAGTGTGTATGTGAGAGAAAACACTGGTGGAAACTAATGATACAAGCCCTTGTTAAATTCCATCCTATCTCCCGCCCCGTAGAGTCTTCGCCAAATTTCAGGTGAACACTAATGCATTCCCAAACTTCAAGCAATCTTGCCTCAAGGAAACAGAGAACGCCAATGGAGCCAAAGCATCTGGGTTAGGTCTTATAGTTAAAACAGCATTTTGAAAATCAGTGCTTATTATAAGGTGTGTTGGTTTTCCTATGGAAATGTTTGGGTGTATTCCATGATTTTTTTCTGTTGCTCCTGAAGGGGAAGGAAGAATAAGAGGTTGCCAGTCAGAGCTGAGCAAGTTTCCATCACGCAGCTCTGCACTGCAACTTCCTATTCCGGTTCTGGGCTCCCAAACTGCTCCTTTCTCACCTCATTCCTGCCTGCATATTTGCAGCTACTCTCATCCCAGCCATTTCACAGAGCTCTGCAAAGGTATCTCAGGCCTTGATCTATCCCTGTTTTTCCAGTATATTGCCCCATAACAGCTCTGCCAATGCAACTTCATCCTGGCCTGCAAGAATGTCCGCTATTCCCCCGTCAGAGACTCCTCTGATTGGAGAGTGTCAGCTCGGCCAGTGTGGGCAAATATGGATCTTAGAGAGGGCTGGGGAAATAATTGGTTGTTTGGTTGTGTGGCCAAGCAAAAAAGTCCTAAAAATGTTTTGTTTTGGGTTGACCTGCAATGACCATGTTTTCTTTTTTCCCACCAAAATGAAAAAAAACAAGAAAAGTGTTTAGTTTTGGGGTGTTATGATCCTTTTTTGTTTTTAAAAAAATAGATATAGTTAAATTTTGAAACAAAATGTAATTTTGAAATGAAAAGTCAAAAAGTTCATTTAGAAAATGTCAAAACAAAACATAAACATTTTGACTTTTTCAGAAATAATCCATTCTTCCCTGGGGGGGGGGGGGGGACAGTTTTCTGAATTTGACCTGAATTCACAAACAGTTTTGGTCCAACTGTAAGTGCAGTTTTTGACAGTTAACACCCCCCAAAATTTGCCTAGCTCAGGGTTTCTCAAACAGGGGTTGCCGCTTGTGTAGGGAAAGCCCTGGCGGGCCGGGCTGGTTTGTTTACCTGCCCCGTCTGCAGGTCCGGCCAATCGCGGCTCCCACTGGCCGCGGATCGCTGCTCCGGGCCAATAGGAGCTTCTGGAAGTGGCATGGGCCGAGGGACCCCTGTTTGAGAAACCCTGGCCTAGCTCTAGTCTTATGAAAATAAACTTCCACTAGGCAGTATACTAAAACCAGCAAACTTAATCTATTTGTGCCCTGATTCATGACTCCACAGGTGAAAGGCTAGCACAGTAGCCTGCTGTACCACCTGGCCCCTGCCATAAATCAGATGTGTTTGTAATGATCTTGGGATGTATAATGCACACAGGGCCATATGCCTCCAAGCTGTTAGAATCCAATGGGTGGGGGGGGAAAGGTAATTTCCAAAATGAACAGTACCATCTCTCCTCTCTCTTCCTCTGTATGTCTTTATGTACTGGGGACCTCTTATCCCTCAGGCATCTTGACTTGCCCACTTCAATAAATAAAAAATATGCCAGGCAATAACAATGGTGCTAATTGCTGATAGCTCCCTATTGATCCTTCCATTTGGTCTTAATGGCTCTGATTACAGAGTGATACTTCCCTCTAATCACAGCTGCAAGGGGCCAGAACAAAGAGCCCTGCTTCCATTTCTTTCTAATGGTGCAATGTCTTCGGGTTTTCTACCACTTCTCAGGAGCGAGTGTCTTAGGGCAATGCCAGAATTTTGCATTGTAGGTTCCTTGAGGAGGGAGAGCACGATTGATGAAACCTATCTTTGAGCCAGTGTGACTATTGCAAAAAGCAGAAGAATGATGGGTGTGAGGACACCTTTCGCTGTCCCTACAGGCGAGGCATCCTCTATGTGAGAATCTTGCATGTATGTTCTTCGTTTCCTTTTGGTTAAAAAGATAGTGGTGTCTGGAGGATATCTGGGCCTGTGGGACTCACTTGGCCCACCATCTGGCTAGAGTCTCTTCATGTAATGGTTCTATTGATATCTATGGCTCAGTTACTAGGACTCTTGTCTCTAGCTCAGACATAGAGGTAGGCCAGGACCATTTGTCTGAACACCATGCACTCAGGGGTTTGAGTTAAATGACACTTACATACAAGCCACTCTTAATTTAGTTCTGCAAAATCAAGGCTAGACTGAGGAGCCTCTTTCAAGTACCTTCTGTTTTGCCCATCTCTTGTTAAAAGGTCACAGGGGCAAACCTCACGTCACTACTTTGAAAAGGGCCTAAGAGTGGCTGATGGGAAATGACAGAAATACCCTATGGAGTGAGCTCTGTGGAGCCTAGCAGAACACTAGGGAAAGCCCCTTACCTGGCTCTCTCAATGAAATTCCAACAACTTCTCACACAGTTCTTTCCCACTCACCTCACACAATCCTCGCTTCTACAAATCTCACGTTATTAGGGTTACAGCTAGCCTGACTCTTGCTCACAGAGGGGACTATGTGCATTGAAATCCCCTTCAAATCCCTGTCAGTTCTTCTCTACTTCCACACCCCACACCACCACTTCTCTAGTGTGGAATGGGATGCATTGCATTCTTTTGAAGGTCCCATGATAATTCATGTATATTAAACAATGCAGCGCCTGTAAAACAGTACCCAAAATGCTCAGTTGGGTATCATTACTGAGTGGCTACTAGCTAATATTAGAGGCCTACTGGAATGTTATACTACTAGTCTTTTCCTGTTGCTATACTGTAGTGCTGATGGGCCCCTCTGTTGCTGTTAGCCTGTGATCCAGACGAAGATGTTCTCATTTCAAATACAAATATATTATTTTTTGTCCTTTGGGATTGGGGTGCATAACTAGAGCTGGTTGAAATCTTTTAAATGAGAAAACTGTGTGTTGCAATTTTTTTTTAATGAACATTTTCATCAAACTAAAAAAAATTATTTTGTTCTCAAAATGTGTTGTTTTTTAAAATTTTATATAGAGATTTATATGGAAAAATTACCTTTTTCTTTGTTCACTTTTGGCCATTTTTTTTTGTTCAGTTTATGTTTGTGGCCATAATTTTTCTCTCTGTTTGCATATTCCATTACTGGACGTCTATTCTTTTTCTCCCTTTTGTGTGTGTATATATTTTGTCATTGCACTTCTGATTTCTTTCTCCTTTTTCTGTGGTTGGTCTTCAGAACACTCCTCTTTTTTCTGTTTGGTTATTGAACATTTCCCTTTTGTGTTTGTTTCATAGCCAGCTGCTAGACCTTTCTTCATACTTCTGTGTTTGGTCATTGTACTTTTCTTGTTTTGTTCATATGTTTGGTTGCCACACCTCCCTTTTGTTCTTTGCATTGTTGGTCATCATTCCTTTCTTTTTTAACATTGACATTTTTTTATATCCAAATCAAAACACTTTCTTTTCAAAAACGATTTATTCTTAAAGCAATAAAATGAAAACATGAAAAATACAATACTAAATTCTGCAGAAATTTTCAAAAAAACAAACAAAAAATGTTCCAATTCTAAAACTAATGGAATGAAGATTATTTCAGAGTGAACATGACATCTTGAGAAAGTTTCAATCAGCTTTATGCATTGGCACTCCATTGACTACAATGGATCTTATCCCATTTAAAGCAGGGCTGATTTTGACCCATTCAGCCAAATTCATAAATGAATTTAATGGAGTCTAAGATGCTGTAATTTACTTCTTCTTCTGGCCCTGTCAGCATATAAGTAGTGTGCAGTTTATATTCTGTTAGACTCATACACACTTATTGATGTGTAACATACACCCACTTACACATCACCACTAAATTTGGCCTAGAGAGTCTAAAGATGTCTACGTTACTGTAACTTGCACACTGAGAAGACTGGAAGAACATGTAATTTCCATCATCTTAGGCTACATCTACACTACAGGGGGGGGTCGATTTAAGATACGCAAATTCAGCTACGCGAATAGCGTAGCTGAATTTGACGTATCAGATCCGACTTACCCTGTTGTGAGGACGGCGGCAAAATCGACTGCCGCGGCTCCCAGTCGACGGCGCTTACTCCCACCTCCGCTGGTGGAGTAAGCGCGTCGATTCGGGGATCGATTGTCGCGTCCTGACGAGACGCGATAAGTCGATCCCCAAGAGATCGATTTCTACCCGCCGATTCAGGCGGGTAGTGTAGACCAGGCCTTAGTCTGTTTTAGATTTGCCTCTGAATTTAGGGTCAGATTAAAAAAATTAGATGCTTAAAGATGCAGATAGGCTCCTAGTGGGATTTTCAAAAGCCCTTAGGCACTTAACTCCCAAAGGACAGGAAGAAAAAGAGGGACAAGTAGAAGGAGAAGAAGAAGAAAAGGGGGAGAGAGAGAAGATAGACAAAGTGGGGGAAGAAGTGGAAGCTCCACTTATACTAGCCCATGAATTATTCACATGTGCCAGCTAGTAATTACTTATAATGCATGCCCGTGAAGCACTTTGATATATCCAGATGAGCGACACTATAGAAAGTGTGTCCGCTGTTTAGATCTAAAGGATAAAGTTCTCGTATAAAGGAGAGAACTACCCATGTAATTAGCCTCCTATGATACGCTTGCTCACTGGCACTGTATCTAGATAAAATGTTCTTAAAATACCAGATTACTTTTTCAAAATGTGATCTTCAGAGGTAATAATCTTATTATAATGCAGGTTGAAAAGTAAAGTGGAACACGCATGACTCTTGGCTGTCCTGACAAGTATGGCATTTGTGTTATTCCTTTCCCAAGCAGGAGTGACAATGTCATAACTGTATGCGGTCGCGGTGTAGCCGTGTCAGTCTCAGCATATTAGAGAGACAAGGTGGGTGAGGTCATATCTTTTACTGGACCAACTTCTGTTGGTGAGAGAGACAAGCTTTCGAGCTTACACAGAGCTCTTGTTCGGGTCTGGGAGACTAACTAAGGCTACATCAACACTAGAGAGCTTACAGCAACACAGCTGTACCGATGCCGCTGTACCACTGTAAGCTCTCTAGTGTACCCACTCTATGCCAACGGGAGAGAGCTCTCCCATCGACATAATTAATCCACCCCCAATGAGCGGCGGTACAGTGCTGCCCACACTGGTGCTTATATCAGTGTAACTTCTGTCGCTCAGGGGGGTGGTTTATTCACTCCCTTGAGCGACATAAGTTATACTGACATAAGTGATATTGTAGACATAGCCTAACACAACTAAATACAAGGTGGAACAGATTGTTTAGCATAAGTAGTTAACACATATTTCAAGGGATCATTCAAGGTGAAGTGACCCATTAACACCCTTCCAGTGAAGTGACCCATTAACACGCTCCAGTCATAGGGAGGAAAGGAGGAGGGGAAACAGCTGCGGGGGTTTAGTGGATTATAGATTATTGTAATAAACCATATACCCAGTGTGTCTATTAAGTCCGTGACTTTTAGTGTCTACAAAGTTATGAATTAAGCTCCCAGGTTCGTCTTTGAAAGTGTTGTGAAGGTTTCCTTTGAGGATGAGGACGGATAGGTGAGCTATAGAGTTATGGCTTTGTGAAAAGCGTTCACCTACAGCTGATGTGGTGTTTTTGTCTTTTATCGTTTTCTGGTGTGAGTTCATTTGAGAGTGTAGTGATTGTCTGTTTTCACCCACATTGTTGTTATTGGGGCATATAATGCATTGGATAAGGTACCCCACATGTTGTGATAGGCATGTGTAGGACCCAGGGATATTGAAAGGTGTGTTATGGGGGGTATTGATGATTTTAGCAGCAGTGATACGTCTGCAGGTTTTGATCTGTTGTTCTGGCAGGGTCTGGTGCCTCTTTGAGTTGGTGTGTCCTGGTCTGTAGGGAGCTTGCTTCTGATGAGCTTGGAGAATTTGGGGTGATTGTTTGAAGGCCAGAAGAGGGGGTTCAGGAAAGATTTATTTAAGAATGGGGTCCCCAATGAGTATGGGTTGCAGTTATTTGATGATAATATGTATGGGCTCCAGGGTGGCTGTCACAGCAATGAGAAAGTCTAACACTAAACTTTGTTGGACTTCCTCCCCTCCCCCACACCATCCCACGACATACCCCAGGTTCTTTGGATTTCTGGAGAAGTACTTCCCTTGTGTATGGAATGCAGCTCCAATAGGCCGTCTGCTCAACCACCACTAACCAAGTTAGAAAAGTTGGCCCTGTGCAGTGTTGAAAAAAGGACACGGTTTAAGATTAAGTTCGGTTAGCAACTGTGTTGTGTCGGATTGAAAGAGGATTCATTTGTTAGTCCAACGGTGGTAAGCTGATTTGGGAATAGTGTTGTCCTGGATAATTTATAACCCGCTCTTTTTTTTTTTTTGTATTAGAAATCAATTTTAAAGCAAAAAAGCAGCGATGGAAGAAAGACAGAAAGGAAGGAATGGATTTGATTTAAAAAATAGCTCTTTCCTTTGTAGAGATAGCAAATGAGTCTTGTTGCAGCAAAAGGTTAGAGCAGGAAACTTTTCAGAGTTCAAGGTAAACAAGAGACCAGTTGAAGATCAGCAGCAGAGAACGTTTTTAAAGATATTTGGTCCACAAGGGAGCAAAAAAACCAACAACAACCTAACCTTCCTCAGTATATGCTTATCATTGGAGAAGGAAATAAAACTTTCATGTTTAGTGTCTCTTTATGTTTTATTCTCAAAATGACCTGTGCATTCACCATATCATGGCTTCAAAGTGGACTCTTTTCTCCAGGAAAGATCATGATGGAGCTTTTAAGTTTCCATCTGGGGCTAAAACTGCTGTTAAAAAAAAAAAAAAAAAGTGAAGAAACGAGAACATTAAAGGAGTGCTGTGGTTTCCTTATCATCAGAGATGGACTGATAAATCCCCCTGTTAGTTAAATATCCATTGTGTCAGTACTAATATAAGAAAGAAAAGACAAAGAAAGTACAGCATAGGCAGGATCCTGTGAAAATGATATGTGTGACTCATATTCAAATAGGGAAATGTATAGCTTGTGTACAGTTGTCATTTTAAAAGATTGCCAGATTGTGCAACTCATGGGAATAGTTCCACTGGAGTCTGAGGGACTACTTGTGTAAGTAAATGCTCACCAACTGCACAAAGTGATGCATATATTTAAAAATACTCTATATACATGAGTCAAGGCATTAGATGGCTCAGGGAATTGTAATGGATGAGAGCACCTCTGACCTCCTACTCTGCCAATCTGAATATGGCTCAAGGCTTGGATTCTGTTATGGATAGGATGTGAGTGGATTGCTGTGCTTGTACAGAGCTCCACTGACCAACAGGCCTCTACATGGACCCAGAAGCCCGCCTTTGAGCTGATGGCTGCAGGATCAGGTCCCAAGTTGGTAGTCACCAAAAGCTGTTTTCCAGCTGATGACTGTTCCTTGGATGATATAAAATAAGTTGATGATCTCAGCCCAGTTTCTGGTAGACATGTGTCTGCTTCACAAAACAACCACCTTCACACTTACCGCCTGGGCAGTCTCAGCGGAGGGGCCAAGGTTTGAATGGGTCATGAGGATGGAACTACTCTCTCACCTCTAGTAGTTTCCTTCCAAGGAAGAGCAGAGAGGATGTGTGGTCCAGTGGTAGGATGGTAACTTGGGACTCAGGAGAGCAGTGTTAAGTTCCTTGCTCTGCCACAGGCTTCTTGGGTGACCATGGGCAAGTCACTCAGTTTCTCAGTTCCCCATCTGTAAATTGGGGATAGTAACACTTCTCTGCTTCCCAGGGATGTTGTGAAGATAAATATATTACAGATTGCTCAGTGTTCAGAAACTATGGCAATGGGAGATATGCAAGAACCCAAGACAAGTATCTAAATTGACCTCTGTCATATCGCCTCTTCTTCTTCCTCTTTCCACTCTAAATAGTCCTAGACCTTTTAATTTTCTTTCTTGTGGATTGCCTCCACTCCACCTCGATATCACTAATCATTTTTTGTTGCCCGTCAGTGGACCTCTTCTCTTTCTACTCTGCCTTTTTTTAATTGAGATGATTAAACCTGAACACATACATTCAAATTGAGGCTGCACCATCGATTTACAAAATGTCAAAATTATTCTCTGTTCTCTTCTTAACACAGTTTAAGATTGTGTTTGCTTTTGTTTGGTTTTATAATCCACAAGAAAACCTCACCTCCTTGGGATGGTGGGAATCTTCAAAGCACCCCTGAAATACTAAAAATCATCAGGACCACCCTAAAACCCAAGCGAAATCCTAAAGGGACCCTTGGATACTGAAAAGAGTTAGACATTCCCTAGGGGCATGAGACATACAGTAACATTCAAGGAGTCATTTAATTGGTGTCCCAAATACTGTGAATCTTCAAGATATTCTCTGGGTACATTTTCAGGGGACCCCCAAGGATGCCGGAAATAAATCTGGAATGATGAAAAACCTGTAGGGCCCCATGATTTGCAGTCACGGCTGATGAGAGTCCAAATCTTGTCAGTTTATGCTAAAGATGCATAACTTCAAAAACCTGCCAAGAGCTTATGGATGTTATTAAACTTAGGAAAGAATTAAACTTTATCTTCTTTGGAGATTAAACAGCTCTCTAGCCTGTAGAAATAAATCCTGAAAACATTTTAGATGATAACAAGGGATTTAAATTTGCTGACTCCTTTTATGAGGAGAACTAAATGTGCCTAAGAATGAAAGCATTGGACAGTGTTCAGTGGGGCCAGGTCAACCCTATCATCCCTGATCCATGATCATTGCCTGAAACCTTGACCCATTCTCCTGCATACAGCCAGATAAAATCTTGGTGACGTTTAATGAGGGCTGTCGCCAGATCCAAGAAGCAGTCTCTGTTTTCCTGGATCTGTCCCACAGCTTGCCAGCAAAGCAGCCATATGTGGCATAAACATTCCCACATCGCTGTTTGTTGGGTTTGCATCAGTTCCTGATGATGTTGCGTATTGACACAAACACCATAATCCAGTTATACAGCATTATGATGTGAAGACAGAGACTCAAACTTCCTGTCTCCATTATGTTTCAATGTATTTCTTTTATCCCAGAGGGTAATCACAAGCAGGTAACCTTCCCCCATTTTTAACCCAGAATTTATGATTCTTCATGGATTCCCTTTGACTCTCGGTAAAGTATATGATGAAATTATGTGAGTCTATGTACAACTGATGTATATCACTGTAGCTGCATTGAGTTCAGTGGAGCCACTCCATCTTACACCAGTTGAGGATTTGGCTTATTGTTTTTCAAGCTAACCAAAACGGGGGAGTTGTGAGCTACTCAGTTTTGCTTTGCAACACATCGTAATCATGTGGAGGTCTGATCTTCCACAGTTTCTGAGAGATTTAGAAAAATTAGAAAAAAAAATATATAAAGCAGTGCCCCAGAGGGACAAGAGGAATAGTATGAGGAGAAACGGAGGGAGCTAAATTTATGTAGTCTAGATAAGAGAGGTCTCAATGGGGATGTGATCAAAGTCTATAAGCACCTTCCAGAGAACCATGTGAATAAAGGAAAGGAAATACTTACAATCTCTGAATTTGGTAGGACAAGCAGCAATGGCCTGAAGTGAAGGAAGGAAAAGTTTAAGTAAAGTAGTTTGAAATAGGTTCTTAACAATTATAGCAGTTGGGTAGTGGTTGCTAACAAGAGTATCAAATTTAAGGCAAGTTGTGGGGTGGACATGTTTGCCCTGTGGATATTTGTGCATTGGGCACTAGGGACAAAAAATTTCAAACCTGAATGCATAGAGTCAGGCTCCTAAGTCCATTTTTAGGCACCTGAATGGAAGTCACAACTTTCAAAGATGCTGAGCACCGGCAGTTCCCATTGGCTTCAGGGAGGTCTTCATGGTGCTCACCACTTTTGAAAATTAGGCTGTTTCTTTAGATGTCTAAATACTGATTTCGGAGCCTCTCTCAAGGCACCCTTTCTTTAAAAGCTTGGCTTTGATGGAGATCAACTACGCATTTCCCATGGGCTGCCAAAGAGCCAAGAGATGGCAATGGCATTTGATCACTAATGACCTGGCCTGGTTTCTTCTAGTGACCTAGAAGTGAAAAGTGCCAAGTACTAATACCAATCCCTTGAGCTATATGGTCCCCCTTGGTCCTGGTTTCAGAGAAGTTTTGGTATTTGGTTGTCTTTAAAGATATAGGAAACACAGTTGGAGAGGCTGACACATTGAGCTTTAAAACTCTAAGAACTTTGAAACAATTGCTGCTGCCACTCTTCAAGATCATGCCCAGTCTGTGTCATTTATAAACAGTATTTGACATGTTGTAGGCAGAACTCATAGTCAAAACATTCCAACAGGAGCAGTTCATAGAGTGATATTTTGCAGGAGCCAAGCAGGCATTAGAGTGGGACCTCAGAGGAGAAACACTCAGGTCCAAGGAGGCAATGGGGTCACCTTAAGCAGAGATTCAGTCCTGCAAAGCAAAGCATAAATCAACTAATATGGCCAAGGTCGTGAAAACGAAAGTGAAAGGAAGCGTAAACATATCCCACTGTGATCTCCTGGGGACATAAAGGGATGTTAGGGATTTTAAGCAGACTTGTGAGGTCACTGAGAAAGCAACAACAAATATCAAAGACGCCAAAAAGGCTCTTAGAAAGCAGCCAAAAAGGCTCTTAGAAAGCAACCACAAAGCTCAAAGACTCAGAAAAGGCCCGTAGAAAGCGACAGTAATGCCAAACACGCCAAAAAGGCTCTCCCAAAATGGTTGGTCCTTCAGGACCCAGAAATAGGGATGTGAGGCACACTCCAGGATGTTAAAAGGTCTGAGAACGCTAGAGATCTGAGTCACTGCTGGTGATGGTTTCACTCGTCAATGCCGAAGATACACTCCCCCAACTGTCGCAACACTATCCTGGCTTCCACACAAGTTTTCACCAACCTGGACCCTGCACCCTACCCCCTTCACACGCCGAATAGGAAGAGTCAGGATGGCCATTCAGAAGAATTGCAGTGTTTTTTTTTTTGAGAGAGAGAGAGAGAGAGAGAGAGAGTCTCCTGTTTCAGTTAATGGAAATAACAGAGCTCAGAACCCATGTAGCACTTTAAAAAGGTGCTCCTTCAAAGCTGACTGGAGACAAAGACTATGCCATTCAGTGAAAGAACATGCCTGGGTATTTCCAGACTGAAGGGAGTGAGCCTTTCTTTCCATTCTCACCCTAGTTCACCAGGGAATATGGCCAGTCTCAGTGTTGTGCCCAGATTCTTGATGCATTACTTCGGCCCCCAAGGAGCACTGATGGCATCCACAAAATCAACAGACTCTAATGCATGCATATCACTATTTTACAACTTCCCAGTGACAAAGGATCCTTTCCACTAACTTCAGTTCTATGGAATGCTCCATCATTCTGAACTGTCTCTGAGGTAGGCAGGTATCCCTGGTTCCCAGCTATCATGGTTCTTGCTCCCACATCCAACAACTCTTGCTTTTTAAATCAGGTCTCATCTTTCCTGATGGAGACTATTTTGCTGGGAAGCCTGTCCCTAACTCATTAGTGTTAAAAATAAATACATACATACATACATAAAAAGAACAAAATTTTGAAACTGAAGCCAGGCTCCAGATGTAAAAAGCAAACCCATTAAAGTACCACATTAATTCAGTGCTGCGCTCATTCCATCTTAAAGTGAGAACCTTAGCAGTGCTGTTCAATATGTCTGAAATGAGGTCAAAAGCATGTAGGTTCTGCAAAAAGCACCTGCTCCACTCCTCCTGTAACAAGCTGGAGAGGTGGAGAGAGCATACAGCTCTTATATCTTAAATGGGGAGTTGAGAGTGGGGGCCCATCTTTTTATCACGATCACATGTTTTGGATGGGACAGTGATTTTGAAAATAGCCAGCAGCTTAAAGAAAATGCTGCGTTTCTCCTCTCACCATTCCATTTTCCTTTAAAGGGTCCCACAAGAAGAACAATCCTTGAGATTGGTCCCACAGAACACAAGATCAGCAGTTGTCCCTTTCCTCTTCCTCCCAAAGGCTGTCAACACCCACTCCATTTTAATGGTTTTGTATAAACTACCTTGACTAGTTAGTGTCTCTGGAAGCCCAATCACTTGACACATTGAAGACTATGCTGGGTAAAGCCTGGAGACCATAATGTAGGGAACAGTGCCCTAAAGGAGCTCTCTTGTGATTTCATAGGTCTTTTCCATGCAGAACTTTGAGGATGTTACCGTTAATTAAGCCTTCATTTTTAGAGCCCCCAAGACAAGCATTCTCTACCCTGAAAGAAGTTTTGCCTCACTCCCCCTCATTTCATCACATTCCCTCTTATTGGGTAGGACAAATTTTGTTTCTTTTCACTGGCCAGCCACATGTGCTTTGAGCCCTGCCTGGTTTTTGGAAGAGCATCCCCCCAGTTAGTAGAGTTGTAAATTATATCACCAACGTGTTAGCATATTAGGTTTTGAAATGGACAATACCAAAACTGTAGAAAGTTTCTAGAGGCAGGCAGATTAGTTCTGAAAAAGAACTAACCCCAATCTTTTGCTATCCGACCAGCCAGAGAGCTCATGTCATAAGAAGCCTGCAGATCACGCTGGGAAACCTAGAGTGACAGGAAATTTGAAACAAGAAGCAGAGGGTTGACAGACCTTTGGGGCCTCATGGACTTCAGACATAAGGGATTCATGTTGAAGGGACTGCAGAAAGGGGAGAGAGCTGGGAAATAAAGAGAGGAAGGTCCATTGTGTGAGATCTGGGTGAAAGGTGGAACTGACTCCAAAGACTTGGGTAAACTTTGGTTGAAAATAGTTACTTGTTCAAATGGAATGTTTGGAGTTTCCCGGTTACTAGTTCCCATTAGGGGTTACCTTTCCTCATTATAATGAGCATCCTAGCAGCTGAGAAGTCAGTGAGCTGCCCACATCAGCCAAAGGTATGAGCACTGATGGAGTCTATGCATTTCAGTAGGAACCATTAGTTGGCAAGCTGGCTATCTGCATCCTGCAGTACGTTAAACCTTATGAGAACATCACAGTCAACTTGATTGCCTTTGGTTGCCACTGTGAAGATGAGATTAGAAGAGTTTGCAGAAGACAGGTTAGGTGGGGAAAAGGGAAAAGAGATGAAGAGAAAACAACTAGATTGGTCAAAAATGTTCTGACGGAACCGTTTTCTGTTGGAAAATACTGATTTGACAAAATCAAATCATTTTGCAGGAATGCATCAATATTGTCAAAATTTTTAACAGGAAATTATCAAAATGTTTCATTTTGACATAAGATAGTATATTTATAATATAATATTTGAAATGATAAAGTTGAAACTAAAGTTGAAACAAAATGTTTTGATAAGATTGTTTCCATGTTTCCAGTATAACGGTTTTTGGAAATTTCCTTTTGTAGGAAATTTCAAAATTTCAACTTCATTCCCATTCATGGTAAAAGGAAATGCTGAGTTGTCAGGATTTCTCACAGGGTAGAAATTCCGCATTTTGACCAGCTCTGAAAACAACACATACAATATATCAAAAGAGATAAAAGAGAGAAGTGAATAGAGTTTGGTTTGGTTGGGGTAGGTTCCAAGGTATCTTTGATTGTACTCAGCTTGTCAGCTTTTCTGTGGAGACACATGCAGTGTGCTGAAAATTAAAGGAATAAAAAATAAGAAAGAAAAATACTCCTGTATATTTCGCTTCACAACTTTATTGTCTGGAGAGCATTACCCTCCTAACCGAGCCCAGTCATGGATACTCATAACCATGTTATGTCTTCACTCCTCCAGTTCACATTAACCTTGTATTCCTACCAGTCCCTTCATTGGCAACTCATCTCAGCACAATCTGGAAACCATGGAACACTGCCATCTCCATGATTAATGGTTTCCTCCATTGAATTGCAATTACAGGTTTTAATCAGTTCATTATTCCACCTAGTTTTGGGGTCTTGACAGTTATGCTGTGGAAACTAATTGAATTGGCTTCCCCTCAAGGCATTCCTAGGAAAAGATCTTGTCTTGCCAATGGGGATTTTTTGGGCTAATTGGCCAACTCAGAACTAATTTTCTTTTTTTCCGGTCTTAAAAAAAAGTTCTCATTTCCCAGCCCCCAGCACCCAAAAGCTCCTGTTTTCCATTTCTCTCTCCCAATTTCTTTTCCTTTGAAATGCAAGATATAGGCACTGCTGAAATTTCAAGTTGAGATACCAACTGGGAACCCAGCACTTTGAGCAGTGTTCAGATAAACACTACTGTTCTTCTGAGGATGGTCACCCAACAGAGCTGCCATTTGTCTCTTCTCCGTTAGGTACTTTTTCACTGATGCTGGACCAGTGGGTGTCTTTTGTATTAGCAGACTGCTTCCCAGGGACCAACAGGAATCCCATGCTCAGCTTTTGGTCTAAGTCACCTTTTACTTCATGTCTGTCATTTCACATGCACAGAGCTGCAAAGCAACAGTACTTTCATTCAGAGATGTGCAGACGGCAAAGTTCCCCAAGGACATAAACTCTCAGAAAATAATTCAAGTTACTTGACACTTAATACCCTATAAATCTGCCAAAACTTCCCAATTGGACCCCATTGTAGCACACAGAAATGATCCCAAACCAGTTTCAGTATCAAGTGAAGTCAGATCCAGATGTTAGCGCAGCATGAGGAAGTATAACAGCAATAGTTGCTGCAGCATTCCCTGGTTCAAGTAGTCTACTGCCTCCACATTTCACGGACTACCCAAGTTTCCCTTTGAGAAGTCCCCATTGCTTTTTTCCCTTGGTGTTTTGGATTGGATGTTCTGGTCATTTAAAACAGCTGTTTAGAAATGTGCTTGTCCACCGTGATTGTCCCTTCCTTTTGTTTCAGTGGCACAGGGGTTGTGGTCATGCTAATGAGGAACTTTGTGAGCTTTAATAGCCAAAGCATGGGCTACAGAGCAGGTATGGCGTAAGCTAAAGGAAGGGAAAAGGGAAAACAGCATTCAGGGTCTATCCTAGTTCCATACACAATCACCAGGGCACTTCAAGCAAACCCCATAACAACCCTCTTTCGCAAAGGGCTTAGACCAGAGGTCGGCACCAAAGGTCTGTTTTGCGGTGTTAGCTATTCTAAATGTGAGCTGAAAACCTCTTTACCTGCCAAGACCTAGATTCAGGGTTCTCTGTTTCTCTTGTAACAGTCAGGGACAGTACAAGCACGTGAATCAGACAGGGAGTTGCATTTCTCACATTACTTTAAGTCATAATGATGTCATCACTAAGGGTAGGTCTACACTTACCCGGTAGTTCGGCGGCGAGTGATCGAACTTCTGGGTTCGACTTATCGCGTCTTGTCTGGACGCGATAAGTCGAACCAGGAAGTGCTCGCCGTCGACTGCGGTACTCCAGCTAGACGAGAGGAGTACCGCGGAGTCGACGGGGGAGCCTGCCTGCCGCGTGTGGACCGAGGTAAGTTCGAACTAAGGTACTTCAAACTTCAGCTACCTTATTCACGTAGCTGAAGTTGCGTACCTTAGTTCAAATTAGGGGGTTAGTGTAGACCTGGCCTTAGGATACGATTTTGTCACGGAAGTCATGGATTCTGTGACTTCCAAAGACCTCCACGATTTCATCCCTCAACTCCTGGGAGCTGCAGGGTCCTACCACCTCCCGCAGGGGCAGGGAGCTGTGGGGTACCCCCGCCACCTGAGGCGGGGTGGCCCCTGAGCTTTGAGCCAGTAAGAGCAGCAGGGTGATCCCCGCAACTCCCCAGCCCTCACGGACAGCAGGGGGATCCCCACAACTCCCCGGCCCCCATGGGCAGCAGGGGGATTTTTCATAACTCCCCGGCCCCCACGGGCAGCAGGGGGACCTGCTGCAGCTCCAATCCACAGGTGGAGTGGGACCCTGGAGCTCCAAGCAGGCCCCTGCAGATACCCAGCGGCTTCCCATTTTCTCATGGATATTTTTAGTAAAAGTCAGGGACAGGTCAAGGGCTTCCTGATTTTTTCTTTATTGCCCATGACCTGTCCATGGCTTTTACTAAAAATATCCATGACAAAATCTTAGTCTTAGTCATCACTCATGGCTTGGGAATCTCAGAACCATGAACGAAAGCTCCAGAGGCTCAGTAAATGAAACAGTTACTTTTAACTCTGTTGTTTTAAAAGACTATTTTTTTTAAACTCATTCAATTTGGAAATTTTAACCACCATCTTCTCCTTTTCGATAGGTCTAGACATAGCCAGCGGTTCCCCTCTAGGTGCACTTGAAGTGTTTTTCTTTGTCCCAGGGGGAAACACACCCCATCGACCAGCTGGGAGGCTTTGGAGAACAACGAAGTCAGATCATAGAAAGTTGGTAGGAACGTGTTTTCATGCAGGCTGGGGATGGAGATTATTGAAGAAGCAAATGCACCATAGCCCCTTAGGGATCCAATTCTATTATTTTAGGCTTTGATTCATTTAAAAAAAATCCTTTCTGACCTTGCTTTTCTGTCTCTGCAGGAATCATTGGCCGATATAACTATCAGAGAAAAAGGGCACAGTAGCATGCTAGGGTCCATTTTCATTGGCACTTTGCTGTAATTAGAAGGCTTTCTGCCTTGATGGGGGAGCCATAGGCTACAGGGCCAACACAGAAGTTGGGCACAGCTGCGCTATTCACCTCGGGTTCAGATTCCTTCTATTAAATGAAGAAATCCGAAGGTTTCATTACACAGTCAGAGTTTAAGGCTTCAGTTAGGAGAGAGAAGGTGCATCATGCTGGCAAACTGATTAAAAATACATGCCGTGTATTAACAGAGCATAAATGGAATCCTTTTTTTTCTTGAGTTTTTCAGTTATTAAGATGTAAGGTGACATGAAAGGTACTTACCTTTTAACTGATGACTGCCAATCACCTCCTTTTAGGGGAGGTGATTAGTAATATTAGTATCAATAGTGATTCTCTTGGTATCATTAACAGTGACTAGCATTCATCTGGCAATTTTCAGTGCAGTATCCTAAAGGGAGCTTATTAAAACAAGACTCCCCCACCTCCACCCTTTGTCTTAATTGCCTCGTTAGTGATAATGCAGGATCCAGGAAATTACTTCCTCGTGGGTGCTTTGAAGATATGTGGTGGAATTACAGACACAAGCAAGATTGAGAAATATTTACGTGTTTTGGCTTCACAAGGGAAGATCAACTGTAAAACCGAGAAGCCTTTGGAGAGCAGGAGAGTCAGGGAAGTGCAGTGTTGCTTGTGATTGCAACCATATTTGAGCACTTTTTGCGAGAAAAGTGCACTCTTTGCAAGCTTAAAAGAAACAAACAATAACGGCTCCCCTAATGTGCAAAAATAAGATCTGTTGTTTAAAGAGCATACTGCTGTATCCTTCCCATCATGATGCTTTTGACAAGAATCGCAGAAGGAGCAGATTGGATCAGCAAAACTTCACTCAACCCTGACAGTTTGATTGCACTGCTGTGGAGGATATGACAGATGTTGGAACAGCACGAGCAACTTAAACAAAATGCATCAAGCACAAAGCCAAGGCTTGGCTCTCTCCCACTTAAAATGATTTGCAAGCATTGAGGGGTCAGAACACTGGGGCAATGGTTTTGCGTGTGAGGGAAGGAAGGAGGGGACTGGAACAAGTGGGGGGAAAATCACCTCCAAATGATGAAGTGCCCAGCGATATCTGACAAGTGTGTGAAACTGAAAACCTGCTGTTTGCCTTTCATGAAATTATTCAGAAATGAATCATAGCTGGAGAACAGGAGGCTTCTAAGAAACACAGCAAGGACAGAGAACAGATACAGTACTTACTGCATGAGCATGTACAAAAAATAGACAGCCAAAATATGCAAAGGTGGGAGCCTGAAGTTAGGCGCCAAAATCCTTACTCAGACACCTACTTATCAGTGACATGGATTTCGGAGGTGCTGAACTCCTGCTGCTCTTACTGATTTCAGTGGAGTTTATGAGTGCTGGGAGAGTCAAGCCAAACAGGAATTTAGTTGTCTAACATTAGGCACCAAAGTCTGAAAAAGTTGTACACACACCCACACCCCTTCCCTCACCTGGAGAGGTGGGGATCATCGCTCAAAGACAAAGCTTTAAAGAAATTACGCACCATTCCTATCATGATAAACACGTGAGGTCAATCGTCCTAGCCCACTCTCAACACTTAGATAGACAGTGGTTTATTTTTATTAATTTGAGTGTTAATTTAGGACTCAAACTGGGAGGTGAATAGTATTACTAGGTAGAGGTACGCACTAGTGTGTGCACAGAAGATGTATAAGCTTCCCCACATGGCTCTGCTAATGCACCTCCATCCTTATGCCACACACCGCTTGCTGTTCCAGTCTGGGACCCATACACACAACTCTGTCAGCATACCTCAGTTTGGCCCTACCGCCCTTTCCACTGTCCATTCCAGACTCACCCTTAAGCAGGGACTGACAAGTCACACCGCTGGTTTCGTGATGGGGACAGAAATCTGTTTGGGACTGGTTCAAGACTACCATGACCACTTTCCTTAGTGAGCTAACCTAGGTTCAAACCCAATTCGTCAGCAAAGGAAGGCTGCTTGAATAACTGCTGTGGTAGGCCAATCAGAATGTTGATGCTATTAGAGATGGGGGAACCTCCATTGGTTCCATTCAGACAAGTGCCAAAGCTTATCTGAGTCCTTCTCCAGTCCAAATAGGTGTCTTGCCCCAAACTCCATCCTTCTGTTTGCCCAAAACCTCCGAGCCCATTTTGACTCCAACTGACTTTTCAGAACCTTGGCTCCACGAATTCTCTTTGCCTGCTAGCTCCATCCAACTCCTAAGGGGTCCTTTCCTTTGGCAACTCCACATGGGAAGGTAGGGCAGTTCATAGCTCTCTTTGCTGAGATTTGGCTGGCTGTTTATATCTAGGACCTAACCCTTTCTTTCTCTGCTGACAGGTAAAGCACTTACCTGTGCCCTGGTCACTGCCCTATTGATTATTGATACCTCCATCTCCCAATCCACCCCACATATTGCTGCTAAAGCTGTGTCTCCCTGGCTCATAGATCAGACCACGGCACACGCCTGTTTGAATCTTTTCACTGACTCCCCATTTTCCACAGCATCAAATTCACACAATTTGTCCTCACCAACAGGGTTGCCACCGATTCTGAACTTTACAGGAATATATAGATTTCATTGGTATGGGTCAGTCTTCTTCAGTGAGCGTTTCTAAGATCATTTAAAGGTTCCCCCAAATGCTTCACAACTGTTCAACATCATCCTCATGTGTCGTGGGGCTGATACACCGGTCATGATTTCCCCCTGTGGGTGCGGTGGCCTGGGGTGCGCTCCGTCCACCCAGTGGGTCATCTCTGCTCCATGTAGCGGTTGCCCCTATTGGGTCCCTTGCACTGGGTGCTTCCGTGGACTTCCCCCTTCGTTCTTGCGAGGCTCCCGACCTGGTGACACACCTCCTTCCCCACCGGCAGTCAGCCCCAGTCTGAGCTGCTCTGAGGGCTTTTATATCCTACTTCCAGCTGGAGCATGCCCAGCAGACCTAGGGGGGTGTGGCCTCCTTGGTTAAGAGAGAAGGGTTAACCCCTGCTATACCAGTGCAGGGCTGATGCACCCCGTCGCAACATCCTATTGGGAGGTGTCATTTAAAGCAGTGGTTCTCAAAACCTGTCCACCGCTTGTTCAGGGAAAGCCCCTGGCGGGCTGGGCCGGTTTGTTTATCTGCCGCGTCCGCAGGTTCGGCCAATCGCGGCTCCCACTGGCCGCGGTTCGCCACTCCATGCCAATGGGGGCGGCGGAAAGCGGCGGCCAGCACATCCCTCGGCCTGCGCCGCTTCCCGCAGCCCCCATTGGCCTGGGACGGCGAACCGCGGCCAGTGGGAGCTGTGATCGGCCAAACTTGCGGACACAGCAGGTAAACAAACCGGCCCGGCCCGCCAGGGGCTTTCCCTGAACAAGCGGCGGACCGGCTTTGAGAACTACTGATTTAAATAACACATTGCATCACTGAAATGCAGATATTTCATTGCAATGACATGATACATCATGGCATATACATTCATCCTGAATGACAAGCAGCAAAAGGCAGGTACTTTAAGTACCTGAAGTGAGGTTGGAGATGGGAGAGAAGTGGGGAAGCTCACACAAACTTTTTCAAACCATAAAACCAACTGGGAGGAGTTAATTTAGATTTGAAACTTGGGCTGAGATTGGTGGCTGTTTTATTTTTTTCCCAAACCAGTTTACCCATCTATATATGTAATTACATGTAAATTCTAAATATGGCAAGGTTGTTGCTGCTGCTGTAGCTATATATGACCGGAGTACAAACAACATAACAAGTTGCATCACCTACAGAAACAGCAGGACACAAATATACTCTGTGCAAGGGAATCCGAATAGCAGTCTTGGGCATTCATTGACTCAGAAGGGGCTTGGTAAAGCAGAATGGGGATTTATAAAAATAAAGTTGTGCCTTTCGATGATGTTCAGCTGATTTTATGCAAAAAGAAACCTAAGGATCAGAGCAGTGAGACACACAAGGCTAAAGTCTTTGAAATCCCTGTAGGCCTTATTATGTGTATAAGGAGACAGACAGCACATATTCCAGGGCCGGGGAAGCTATTGCTCTTGATTTAAGGGTAATTAAAGCATCTGAGTGACAGCAAAGATGACATGTGATGCATCAGGCAACTTTTTTCCATTTAGTTTCCTGCTAAGAGAACTCATCTGCATCCTGGATGAAGGATCATATCTCATACCTCTTTGCCTCCATCTTCACATGCACAGCAGGTCCTTCTGCTCCTGGCATTCTGAGAGCATATCTGGGGCTCACCTCCTGGACAGTATCTAGGGCCCTGGTCCTTCTCTCAATGAAGTAATTGGAAAAACTCCCCTTGACTCAGTGGCACAGGGTCAAGTACTAGGAGCATGAGAATTGCCATAGCAGAAAAAAGTGATTGGACTTCAAAGGGAGACTGGTGGGGAAGTGAGTGATCCCCTTTCCTGGAACACTTCCATTAAAGGATGGTGCAGTATAAACATAGGGAGGGGGCTGTGCATTCATTTTTTCAGTCTCTCTGATGGCTCATTTTGACTCAAAGGCCACCAAAAGTCAAAGCAAGGGTGAGTATTCGTTATTGAATGGCCAGGTTTTAATAAGTGTGTGTTTGCACAATTGTGGGTGCAGCTCCTGTGAGTCCATGCCCAGTCGCATCAATTATGAGCACAGATGAGCAGTCAGGGGTCGAACTGGCTGTTGGCACAGGCAGTTACTGTGAGTTTGCATGCAGTTACACAAATAAATTGAGCAACTGAAGGCACAAACACTCCTGGAAATCTGGCCCTGAGTATTTAGTAGGTTGGGGTGTCCACAGTGTGCCAAGTAAGCTGGTATTATCAGGTACGCCGTACCATTAAGACACTGATTGTCGGTCCACCATACCAGAAAGACACATTTTCAAGGATGAATTGTAGAGCCCTGCACAAATGCAAATTTATACCTGCAGATGCAGATATCAGAGGATAGAAATTGGTATCCACTGAACCTCAGGGCTCTCCGGGGAACTGCAATAGTGAAAGAAGCAGAATGTGGGGCTGCTGCTCCCAGGAGCCAGCGCCCCGCACTGGCAGCTCTTCCAACGCAGCTGTGCCACCCCCAGCCCCGCCCCCGGCCCTTCCACGCAGCTGTGTCTCCTGTCTGGAGGACAGGGCTGGGGGCGGTACAGTCACGCCGGAGGAGCTGCTGGCGTGGGGTGCTGGCTTCTGGAGTGATGGCCCCACGTTCTGCTCCTTTTGCTGCTGCGATTCCCGGGAGAGCCCTGCGATTTCTATCCACAGATATCCGCATCCGCGGGTATAAATTTGTATCCGCACAGGACTCTAGTCATGGAACATTTTTTGTGAGGGGGGGCAGGGTCGGGCGGTTGGTACCATGCAGTTAAGAGTTAAAATCTTCTTGCACCACTGGATGTCCAAGCTTTGCAACAAACGAGGTTCACCCTTGGCAGCTTGCAAGGGACTTGGAGACCACCTCTGATTTGTCAATAAAGGTATTTACATTTTAGGAATAAAAGATGCATGCACATAGGGCTAATAATTGCTTGTATTCTTTTATGTGCTTTAATAGCTGAACAAAATTACTTGCAGACTTGCATTCATGAGCAGTGAAAGCAAAATGCCCAAGGCATTCACAGGGCCATTTAGAGAGAAAGAACAGGCTTGGACATTGACATGTCAGAATCATTAGCCTCCACTAGCTGCACCTCCATATCAAACATTCGGCAAAGTGAAAGGTGGTCACAGGTGGTCTAGTTCTCAGTGGGCAGCAGCTGGCCCTGGGGCTGCAATTTGGGTGCCTTACACTAAATGGATTTTCTTTCTGTGGCTTCTAAGTAAAAAGCTCTTAAGCAACAGAACCTTGTGAGGGAAGCCAGGGACTCTGGGAGGTGGACTTCAGCTTTTTTCTTCCTAGATTTATATGGTAAGGATTTGGGGTGAGGTAAAGATGGGGATGGTGACTGATTGATTATGGGCAAACCATATTGCTGAACTTCCCCATGTGAATGAAATAATCAGTTATTCTGAAGCAAGAGGTTGTAGGGAAAGGAACGTCCAGTTCTCCCTCTGATAAGTGCTACTCCAATTGTATTGCTCTTGTCTCCGATTTCTGGAGGTGGAACTGAGGTTTGTATGGTAAAGAAAGTATTGGAAGGAAATTGAGAGCTGCAGACATGGGATCTGTATTCTCTGACATGGCAAATCACACAAGATCAGATCGACTACTATCATATCACAAAACCAAGCTTAAGATGCCTGTATTGTTCCCATCCACTAATACCTGTTGTAGAGCCCTAGCTGAGACAAGTTATTCATGAGGAAAAGAGAAAATGTGTGAGGGAGGGCGGGAGAGGGAGTGAATATTTGCTCTTTGCAGAAACTGTGATCTGTAACGGTCAGATACGACATGGTGAGATCAGATAGGCCCGGCGAGCTTTAATAGCCACTTCTGGATGCTGATATAACAAAAAGTGCTTTTGTTTATATTGCATTGTCCCGTATTTACACAGGCCTTTCTGTGTCTTGCAGTATGAGCAGGGATTTTCTTCTGTGTTCGGTCTGTTGTAAAGCACCATATATATTTACCACACTATACAATTACAGTTATAATAAGGAATGATGGAACCCTGAATCCTTATGACCTCTAGTATGATATAAATAGAAGAGAGTTAGGAAGGATTGAGGTCCTGTTAGATCAGGATAAATGTACTGGACTTGTTGAAAATTCAGCAGTGAATCAGCTGGTATAATACTAGAAGGTCATGTGCAAGATCCATCACCCCCCCACACCCAGGTCTCCCATAGAGCTTCTAGCTTGACCTTGACCTAACACATCCCTGTCTATTCCAGTCCTGTCAACCTTACACACTCATACATGCAATCTTGTAAATGTAACCCAGTCCTGACCCACAGCTCATACATTTGGTTTAGTCCTGACCCCCCCACATTACTCTGCCCAAGAACCTCAGTCCTTATCTGCAGCATGCCCTGCTATTCCAGTCCTGGGCTGCCCATGCAGCTCTACCAAAGCGCCTCTACTGTGACCTACAGCATGCCCTGCTACTCCAATTATTGGGCTTCTTGAAGAGTAACATACTATAGGGTGCAGTATCTGAGTGGTTGAAGTGCTTGACTGTTATCCTGAAGGGTGCTGGTTCAAGTCTCATAAGATCTCACATTGAACGACCACCGCTAGTTCACCCGGCTGCAAAATGGATTCCTGATCCCTTTGGTAAAGATAGCTGGACATGATAGACTTGCTGCCAGAAGGGAAATATTTAATTTCATTTACTCTTTTTCCAATATTTGGATACCTGTAAACTCCCCCAACCTCTTCTGATCCCTCATCTAAATTGATCTAAATAGTAACAATTCAAAGTGATTCAGACAGCCCATCAGTCCCCAGTGGTTTGCCTTGGGGAAATTGCCCAGCAGCAAGGCCACCTGGTCTGTAACACTCCGCAGCTCCCCTCCCCTGGATGTAAGAAACGTGCAGTGTGGGGCTCAGCTTGGGTATTTAACAGACAGCTCAATACTCCTGGTGGAAGGTGAGGTGCTCATAGGAGGCTGTAATGACTAGCTGTCAGGGAGATGCATGGTGTCCTTTCGACAGCTGAACACAAAACAGATGAGGGTGATGGTGATATTTCTCTGAGCCCTTAATTAGAGCTTTGATATGGGAAAGGTACAAGTGGAGACATTTTCCATCATCGCTGTTGGGGAGGAAGGCTGCTGGGCATTGAAGTTGCATTAACGCTTACTATCCCATTCGCTGGGATTTGTGCTCACCTTCTGTTTTCAGCAGTTTCTGCCCCCTGTTCCAGTCCTATGTTTCCCTGCTTTCCATTCCCTTCCTGTATTGCCTTCAGGTTCATAATGGGAACCTAGCTTCAGACTTCTAATGTCTCTTAAAAACCACCTGCCCTGTTCTAATGCCTTTCAACTGAGGAGCTCAATATGCTTTACAGCACATTTGTAAAGGTGGTAAATATTATTATCCCCATGGGGAAACTGAGGCACGTCAAAGTCTAGTGATCCTCCTTGAAAAGGAGTAGAGCTGGGAATAGAACCCAGGACTCCTGACTCACAGTCATGTTCTCTAGTCACTAGGCAACACGCTCCTGCACGCGCTTTTGTATTTTAGTATCACTTTTAATATTGGCCAAAATGTGAAAAACCCATCAAATCTGTTTTCAGGCTCCTATGAGAAGAGGAGAGATATCCGTTTTACTTCCTTCATATCTCCACATCTCCCAGCAACCAATTCAGCACTCAGGAAAAGGTCACAGCCTTCCCCACCTTGGAACCATAAAGCCTCTCAGCTAATCGCACCAGGATGACCTGTGGAGTCTCCCCCACTTCTCCACCCTTCCCCCATCCGAGACGACCAAGAAAACACGAAGTCCCATGTGCCAGATTCAGGCTTTGGCAGGTAGACAGCAACAACAGGAGGTAGATACAGACAGCTGTGCAGGGAAGGAAATGGTGATATAAATACATGTTTAATTGTGGCTTAATTACAATTACTTACTAGGCTAAGTTTATTTAAATGCAGTGTAATTAGAGTGAGACCTTGATTTAATCACAGCCTTATCAGACATGGTTACCACCTTTTCTTTCGCTTCCTTCTCTGCCTCCTCCCTTTCTCATTTTCCTCCTCAACTTGCCCCAGCAAATTAAACACCAACCCCTGAAAGAAGCAGAAGATTCAATAGCATGGTGGCTGCTGGCCCAGAATTCTCTCCTTGGAAATTGTGAAACCCCCACACTCTCCTGATGAGCTGTTACTCTTCCTTAGCAGCTAATGATAATGGATCCTCATTAGCTTTGAATGACTTATCAGAAATATAATTCATCACTGATGGCAGACCTCATAACCCAGCCGCTCACAATGAGTAAATTATATAGGCCCAGTCATAAGAGATGGATTGTGCCTTATGATCTACCTTTGGAGAGATTCCACATCCTGTTCCAATCAGTGCTCGCTTTGTCTTCACTCTGTGATCTAGATGAACACAGAGGGGAGTTGTGTGGGTGAAACCTCTTGAATAGGTTACCGCAGCCCCCATCATTTACCATTTTCCAGCCTCCTCTTCTTTTCATGGCTATTGCTCTGACCTTGGCATGGCAGCGGCTTGCTCACTTGGCTTCCTTGGGAGACAATAGCCACCATTACAAGCTGCAGCATTCCTGTTATTAGAGGACATTAGTATTTTCCTGCTAAGGTGCTGAGGCAGACCATGCATCCTCTGCTCACCTGGTCTGAGGCAATGCGAAGCCCTGGGGATACATAGAGAATCCAATCTCTGCACGCTCCTGAGCATAGAGACTGCAGCTATGAGATGCTCCTGTATGAGGTGTGCAGGAGGGAGCGTCCTCCACTCCTCTGTAAGGACCAGTCACAATCTGGCCCTAAGTAATCCATCCTCAAAACCACCCCTGTAAAACAGGTGAGCAAGTACAATTGTTCCCATTTTAGAGATGAGAAAAGTGAGGCACAGAGAGGTGTAGCAGAGATTCCCGTCTAAATAGAGAAGACAAACAAAGGAGGGGAGGAGAAACAGAGGCACAGAGATTTGCCCAAAGTCACATAGCAGTGCTGGCATTAGAACACAGGAGGAGCTCTTGGCTCCTAGACTAAATGCTATGTCACCGGGACCACTCTGCCAAGCCTACAGAGCATTCTGAGCAGGGTTGGGGTCCTATTGAGCTAGATACTGCACAAACATAAGAATGAACTGGAGTTGCACATGCCAAGGCATCTTATATTCGAGCAGTGAGAACTGATAGCTCTTTTTCTGTATGACAATGGTCAGGTCACACCTGGGGCTAATTTGCATTCGGCTGTGGTCATGAATGGTGCCATCCAACGGGTGGAAATTCAGAGCAGAGTGATTGGGGATGCAGAAGGATAGAACTATGAGAAAAGATTTAAAAAAGTAAATATGAGCAGGCTGGCTAAGCCAGTGGTTCTCAAACTAGGGCCGCCGCTTGCTCAGGGAAAGCCCCTGGCGGGCCGGGCCGGTTTGTTTACCTGCCACGTCCGCAGGTTCGGCCGATCGCGGCTCCCACTGGCCGCGGTTCGCCACTCCAGGCCAATGGGGGCTGCGGGAAGCGGCACGGGCCGAGGGATGTGCTGGCCACTGGGCTAAGCGATAGTGCCGGTGAGTGGGGTGGCATGATAACTGTCTCAAAGTATGTGAAGGATGCAAGCACCAAAGAAGGATGGGGATTGTTAAAGGTGCAGCTGAGGGGGATGGAACACAGGAAGATTTCGGTTGAATATCACGAGCGATCTCCTACCTCTGAGATGTTATGGAATCATCTCTCAGGTAGGGTGCCCAGACAGCAAGTGTGAAAAATCTGGACAGGGGGTTGGGGGTAATAGGAGCCTATATAAGACAAAGCCCCAAATATCGGGACTGTCCCTATAAAATTGGGACATCTGGTCACCCTACTCTCAGGTGAGGTGGTGGAAACCCCATTGCTTGAGCTAGACTGAACACAAAAGTGGAGAATACACTGTAGGGAACAATCATGAGTTCTCCCTCAGGTAAAGCAGCATTTAGCCCGTCTGTAACAACACTATGTAGCCTGCATTCTCTCACCGGCTCCGTCTCATACTTTCGTCCATGAGCTCCAGCAGCTCTAAACAGTTAAATGTGGTCATAAAACTCTGAGGCTGTTCATTAAGGATTGATTTATAAATGTTTTACGCTGCCATCTAGCCAGGCTGGCACTTCATGACTGCAAATTACGGACTGTTACCAAGCTCTGCTGCAGGGGTCTGTGCTTAAGGATCCAAACTCAGGGAGATGGCGGCGGGGGGGATTTTCCCTCCCGCTCTTCTTTGTTGTAGTTTTTTTCTTTTTTCTTTCCTCCAGACATTTGTGACATTTTTAACAGGCTCTCTGATCAGTTCCGGGTGACCTGCACCTCTTTTGTGCAGTTCTTGTCATGACTCATCTGGATAAGAAGAGGTAGAGAGGAAAACAAAATTAATGGTAGTTTTCCTTGCCCTTCCTCCCTGATCCTGAAAGTCCATCCCCATGTCAATCAGACTATTACGTCTAGCGCCAGCGGGGGACTTTTTCACCCAATCAGAGGCTCTTTAAGGGCTGAAAGTCATTGAGCCCTTCATAAGGGTGTGAAGTGGGTCACATGTTTAACCCCATATGGTGGTGGTGTGCTCAGGTGGTGTCTGATCAAAGTAAATCATGGGTTACTAAATGGATTTCCCACCCCCATCTAATATTTATTTGGCAGTGAATTTTTAATAAGGATGCACCTTAACTTGTCATCTTGAGAATTCAGCGTGTGGAAGAAGGAGAGGGACAGACACAGATGGAGGGAGGAAGAGCTGGGGGACAGGAAAAGGAGGGAATGGGATGGAAGTAGGGAAAGAGAGGAAAGGAGGAGTGAGGAAAAAGGAAAGAGACAAAGGGGGATAAGAGAGAGAGAGAGAGAGAGAGAGGCTGTAGTTACTACTGCATCTTCACTTTTCTCTGCTTGAAAATAAGAATTCACCATCCTATATCAGCTTTTCCCCTCGGTGCAGTTAACTCCATCAATTAGTGTGTGTACACTCACCGTCCCTTTCAACAGCACGTGCAGCAGGAGACATTCAAGCCTTAGAAATAGACTTTAACCCTGAGTACTTGTGCCCTCACACAGTTCCTTTCTCATAGCTACCCTTCCCAGCAAGACAGACAAATTAATTGGTGACTGTGGAACAAGACATGGCTAAAACGCAATGGAAAGGTTCGGATCCAAAATCCCTGACTAAGCAATTGTGCTGTGTGACCGAGAGAGAGACTGCAGGGATAGTCAGATGCTATGGAGAGATATAGTAAAGTGCTGTAGAGAGCTGTAGTCCATTACACAGTGTGGATATATAGACAGAATTAAAGAAATAGATACTGTGGAAGCAGTGAGTATACATAGAAAGGTACTTTGAACAGACAAATATAGTGGATAGATGTTGCAGAGAGAAGGATACTGTTAGATAGACTGTGGAAAGACGGATAAGGCAACAGATAATACTGTGGCTAGCAGGGCCGGCTCTAGGTTTTTTGCTGCCCCAAGCAAAAAACATTTTGGCTGCCCCCCCCACCCCACTGCACCCTCCTGCCGCCCCAGCCCTGGGTCACTGGTAACTTGCTCCCAGGGCGGGTCATTCAGCAGGAATTTTGGATGTGCACAGAACACAGACAGGATTGGTTCCCATATGGTTACAGAACTGCAGTAAAGTGGAACAATTTTCAGCTTGTGTGATTGAAGGCTATCTGGATGCATATTATAAGACTGTCCTACATATATGAGGAAAAGTTGAGGTGCCTTTATTATTCTTTTGTTCCATTCTTTGTTTCTATGGGGAATTTGCCAATGCAATATCACTGTCTTCCTTTTAAACAAATAAAACTAAAACTTAAAAAATAATAATAATAATAATAAAAAAGCAATGGCTGTTGAAAATAGCAATTCCAGTCCTAATAACCACTGGGAAGCATTTCTTGCTCAATTTATTCTACTTTTTCTACAGCAAGTTACAGTGGATCAGTATATTTGATTTGGGAGAAATGAAGTAACAGTTGCCCAAATTGAGCTTGAGCACTCCTGAATTTTGAGGGTGTTCAAATCTGGAAGGCAGGGGCTGGATTCCCTTTCTGAATATTAGCTAAACCTGGAAAAGAAAAGTCAATTTCTGCTTCCATGGCTCAGAAGTGTAAATCCTCCTACATGCCTGGTACTGTATCTAAAGCTGCCCAGTCTAGTAGAGCCTCCCCTCCCTTACTTTTCATTTTAAATTCTAGTGGGATCCACGTACCTGCCTTGCTATGCTTCAGATAGAGAGGTGCAATGTCCATTTAGTCCACCCAATTCTTTCTTTGGGGGAGAGCCCAGGGCTGGGGCAGCAGGAGGTGCGGGTGCGGGGGAGGGGGGAGAAGAGCCCAGGGCTGGGGTGGCAGGAGATGCGGGTGGGGGGAGAGCCCTGGGCTGGGGCAGTAGGAGGTGCGGGTGCGGGCCAGAGCTGGGGTGGCAGGGGGTGCGGGTGCAGGGGGGGGAGAAGAGCCCAGGGCTGGGGTGGCAGGAGGTGCGGGTGGGGGAGGGGAAGAGCCCAGGGCTGGGGTGGCAGGAGGTGCGGGGGGGGGAGGGGGGAGAGCCCAGGGCTGGGGTGGCAGGAGGTGCAGGTGGGGGCCAGAGCTGGGGCAGTAGGGAGTGCGGGTGCAGGGGGGGGAGAAGAGCCCAGGGCTGGGGCGGCAGGAGGTGCAGGTGGGGGGAGAGCCTAGGGCTGGGGCGGCAGGAGGTGCGGGTGGGGGGAGAGCCCAGGGCTGGGGCAGCAGGGGGTGCGGGTGGGGGGAGAGCCCAGGGCTGGGGCAGTAGGAGGTGCGGGTGGGGGGCAGAGCTGGGGTGGCAGGGGGTGCGGGTGCAGGGGGGGGAGAAGAGCCCAGGGCTGGGGTGGCAGGAGGTGCGGGTGGGGGAGGGGAAGAGCCCAGGGCTGGGGTGGCAGGAGGTGCGGGGGGGGGGGAGAGCCCAGGGCTGGGGTGGCAGGAGGTGCAGGTGGGGGCCAGAGCTGGGGCAGTTGGGAGTGCGGGTTCAGGGGGGGGAGAAGAGCCCAGGGCTGGGGCGGCAGGAGGTGCAGGTGGGGGGAGAGCCTAGGGCTGGGGCGGCAGGAGGTGCGGGTGGGGGGAGAGCCCAGGGCTGGGGTGGCAGGAGATGCGGGTGGGGGGAGAGCCCAGGGATGGGGCAGCAGAGGGGTGCAGGTGGGGGCCAGAGCTGGGGCAGCAGGGGGTGTGGGCAGGGGTGAGTCCAGGGCTGGGGCAACACAGGGGTGCGGGGGGAGCCCAGGGCGGGGATGGGGGGCGGCAAAAAACCTAGAGCTGGCTCTGTCCCTACCATTTACAGCAAGCTGCAGCATGAGGTTTCAGTTCCACACTCCTTCCCCCTCCCTTTCCTGTTAATTGCGGCCAAGGGAATGCTGGGAAATGTAGTTCTTTCCCTGCTCCAGGGCTGGCTCTATAGGCAGGGAGCTAACCAAGGAACTACAGCTCCCAGGGCTCCCTGTTGGTTCTCAGCTCCCATGCTGGATTCTTGTGCCTCTGCAAATTTGCCACCCCAAGCCCCTGCTTGCTTTGCTGGTGCCTAGAGCCGGCCCTGGTGGCTAGGTAAATAGAGATAGATACTGTTGATAAATAAACCCTATGAATAAATACTACCGATAGATATTTTAGATAGCCTGCCATTTATGAATATTTGATGCACACTTCTAAGGAACTGCACAGTGCCTCATCCAAAATAAAAGTAATGAAGCAGCCAATAGGCTTCATCTGATCATGCAGTTAAACATTTAAGAGATGTTAGTAACTGCAGCAAAATCATCAAGTTATCGGCTGGTTCAAAGTGCTTTAGTCTTGATGGATGCGTCATTGGTGGCATAGCAGGGAGCTACATACATGAAGGCTGGCAGAAAACTTGTCTTAAGGAGCCTGTTAGCATGCACAACTTTAACAATACGGAAGGAACGTCAGAGCCACTCTGTTACAAATTAAATTATCTCCAGGTTCATTGGGAATTGAAGCAAAACTGGAAAAGTTAACTGAACATTGAATTTTAAGATCCTTAAGTTAGAAACAGAAAACAGGCTAAGTCTGAACTTAAAATAGGGTAAGTAGGTCCACCTGCCAGTGAAACATTTCCAAGTCACTTCATCCAATGCTAACTGCCTGGTCCTGAATTTAGAAGTCCTCTACCCCCGGCTCCTGCTATGACTTCACTAGCACCTGGCAGTGGAAGGGATTCAATTCCTTTCGTTAGTGACTATCAACGGCAGCAGGAGAAATGCAGAATATTGAACTCAGGACTTGGGTACACAAAGCCTTTTAGTTCTTCTTTAAAACACACCAGGCCAAATTGTGTTCACAGTTCCATGAGTGCTCGGTCCCACTGTTTCTGGAATGTGCACATATATGCTTTGTGCATACTGCCCAAATTGACTTGGGGCTGTTCTGAGTTGCCTTCTCAGAAGGTTAGAACTATGTTCCACCTGAGTGCCTGGGCTGATGTTCCGACCTATCTCATAGTGCTGCTGGAGGCCAGGGCAACTTCTGTTCACTGACACCATGCCTGTACTTATCACTTTTCTGGCATTTCTTCAGCTTTACCGTGTTGCCAGCTTGTTCCTGTTTGCTGGACTGTGGCATTCACTGTCACAGGCTCCTCTCCATGGCTATTGTTCAGCTCTGTGGTATCCCTGCTGACTGTGGTAGGCTTCATGCACTGGTTACCGTTTTTCCACAGTAACATTTCCACCAGCTGCTGTGGCAGCATTGCTGTCACCTGCGCACCTCAGAACTCCTCCCCTCACTGACTACACACCCTCATTTCAGGGGAGCTGGTGGCAGGGACAGTGTGCTCTGTGTAGTGTGTGCACTTATTGCTTGGGGGAAGGGGGCACATTCCTTCTAAGGGCCCTGATGGGTTTGCTCTGTGACAGTCCTGCACCCCTTCCTGAGCAGAGCCTGCCAATCATTCTGAACCACATAGAGTCTGTAACGTGCACCGAAGTCCATTTGACAGATGCAGAGATGGGCTACTCAATTCATTCCATTTGTGACCTGAACAGGCTTGGAAGCAGGTGTCCAGAGATGAAAGGAGAAGTGAATTAACCTCAGTGCATCTCCTACAGCAACCACCCTCGGCATAATTACTTCTTCAAAGCAGCCTCTAACCACGAGCAGTTCAATTTCCCCTCTTCCTGTAACAGGCAGTATATTAACTGTATGTTTTATAAATCATTCCACCTGTGTCCCTGTAAAGTCTCATAGGAACAACTGTACACACTACTCTCTTCGCTCACTACCAATGTTGCCTTCAGGGCCCAGTACCTGTTTGTGGGGAGAAAGAGATTTTATATATTTATGGCTTTAAACACCAAATTAAATGTGAAATTAGCAATGAACTCTTCAGTCTCTTTCCAGTAATGATGTTTAATGTTGTGGTGAGAGAATCAAGTGCTTTGCATGGTAGGTGCCAATTGCGTCCCTTTCAGGAGGCATGAAGTCTCCCAAGGATGATTGGGCACCACATGCAGGGAAAGTGATACAATCCTGTCAGGTTAGGTGAGAAGGGCTTGGTGGCGGGGGAGGGTTTAAGCAGCAAGTTTTTATCTACACGGTTGCAACTTGTAATAATAAGGGCTTGTTATCAGTGGACCATTTCCAGTACAGTGAAGATATCAAAAGTCATAGTCTCCAGCAGAGGAAATGGATAGGTTTGAGTTTAAAGAGCAGTCCCCATTGCAGAAGAGCCTCGGTTGTATGAAGTGAAACGTTATCTGTTTCCTAACTATGGGGAACAGCATGGGAGAAGGGCAACCCAGACTTCTGAGGGCAGCGGAGCTTGGAAATTGTGAGGGGAGAGACCGCTTGGAAAACTTTCATTTTACTCAAGTATCTTTTTTCCTCTTCCTTGATTGTCTCTCTGAGGATCTCAGGGAATGGAAGTAGGCAATGCTCTCTAGTATTTAGAGCAGATGGTAGGTTTGGGTTCTGTGCACCTGGCTCCAGTTCTGCCTTGTCATGTGCCCTTGGACAAGTCTTTTGGCTTCTCTGTGCCTTAGTGGATTCACCTTCCATGTGTGAAATGGGGATAATGCTCCCGTATGTTGCAGCGGTGTTGGGATACTTAATTAATGGGCTTGATTCTCTGGACCAGTGGGAGGGAGACAGTTGCATGGGAAGTTCAGGCATGTATACACACACCATGGGAGGGTAGGCAGCAGTACCACTGCTGTCCTCTTCTTTGAGAGCCATTCCTAAGGGCATGAGTGAGGCTCCATAGAAGGGCTGCCTGAGAGATGCATTGAACCAATGTTTCTGTCATGTGCCCTGGCCCGCTCCCCAGCCATCTGTGGTCTTTCTCTGTACTGCACCAGTAAAGCAGCGCCACTTCCAGATCACCAGTAAAGCAAGATGCTTTGCACCATTGTTACCCCTCTCCAGGCAGTTTCCATCGGTGGAATCCAGGCAGTGAATCAAACCCAATATCTATAAACTGCCTAGAGATCCTGGCATGAAAGACACCATATCTATGGTGCTGCTGCTGCTGATGATGATACAGCAACACTCCTCACTCATTGTCCAATCAAGGGATATCCTCAGAGTTCAGAGTAAGGGTGTTAACACATGTGTCCTTGCCAAATTCCAACTCAGGTAATTACATTCTGCCTCCCTTAAATTCCCCTGGCTGTTTCATTTGGATATGGAAATCTTTCCTTCCTGTCCGAAAATATCATGACCTGTTGCAATGACTTTTAAAGAGCTGCTGCATCCTACCATAGAGTAGGTGGATCCTCAACTGGTGTAAATCAATGTGGCTCTATTAACTTCAGTAGAGCATTGCCAATTTGATACCAGCTAAGGATCTGTCCCACGGGTTGTAAAACACTTTGGAATCCTTCAGGCTGCAAGGGCTCTCTGTACCGTAAATAGATTATTATTATTTCATTATATATGCAACTCCTTTGGGGGATCCAGAAGGCATTTGCTGGTGGGAGGTAATGGGCTATAAGAGTCCTGATAAAACTGCCCAGTAATATCATCTTTGATTCCTTGCAGGATAAAACATCATCCTTCCTCCCCCTTCAGTGTGTACAACACTTCATATATATTAAGTGTGTTACTTTTTTCCATCTAGACTGATATCTGGTCTGATCTGATCTTAGTGGATTTTGCTAGGCTGCTGTTGGAGAGATTAATGAAGTTTTCAAGCAAAGTTTAAGGCTTAAGGTAACATCTGAAATATAGATTTTAGAAATCACCTTGGCAGTGTTTCTTGACAGTCTGCTTTTGGAGCTAAGCTGATTATCCATCGTGCCTCAGAGATGCTTTTCTCCATGATACTGAACTGCTTGTATCATGTATCACTAAATCTGACATAGTGTATCTGCAGGTTGACCATGCAGAAAAGGGGAAAGTCCAGCACAGGCTTGGCAAACTATGGGTAAAACCAAATGCACTCTGATTCTGCTACTCCAAATCTGCATTGCTGTTCCTCACCGCTACCAGAACAAACCCAGAACTGGCCTTCTCCCTCAGCAACAGCCATAGCTTTCCAGAGACTTCATGCTACAGCAGTAGGTAAAGCTAGCGCATGTGGCACCAAGACAGAACTGACACGACAAAAAGAATCCCAAGAGAAAACCACACACCAATGATTTTATACTGAAAAGAAACAGACCATGGACTCCATCACGGGTGCCTGGAGTGCAGCAGCTCTTCTTTGTATTGATTGCGAGGAATGGGTATAATCTACCCAAAAGATAGCTCTTTGGTAAGTGTGTGCATAAGTTCTAGCATTTATCTTTGCATTCCAACTATTTGTGTTTGTATTTATGATTTTCCTGGGGCTTGTCAATGCCTAGGGGAACAATTTATGGTCCAGAATAATTCACGATCTGCTCCCCTCCTAGTGTTTCAGCTCCTCGATGACGGAAACCACCCTGAGAAGAGCAGATGTCACTTTATTTGGGTGCCATAAAAGGCTCCCTGAAGCAAAGGAAAGAAATGAAGGCCTAGCAAAACATAAACATAAAAGCAAATGCCAAGAAATTCAGGTTTCTCCAAACAAGGAGATATTTGGGTTCCAATGGCACTGGAATGCACAACTCCTAACTCTTTCTAACACCTAAATGGATTTCTAGCTTTGATACCATGGAACATTTACAGACAGGCCAGTTAGAGAGTTCAAAATCACAGGGCAAGCTGGCCACCGAGACTGGCAACACGTTACATTTTGGACCATCTCAAATTGTTCGTCGAAACTGAAGGGGTTTTCTATGGGCTGAATATTCTCCCCCTCCCTTTACTGCAGCCAGATGTTTTCATCACTGTTGAGGATTACAGTATTTCCCTTTGAAATACAGCGTGGGGGAGGCTGGGTCCCTCTCCCTCCTGTTTATTCCAGTCGGACTCCTGGGCCCATCACTTCTCAGGCTCTGATCCTACATTCCTGTCTCTGGTGAACTCATGAAAATTCACCAGTTTCCCTAATGGAGCTGGGCATTTGCCAATTTCTGTACTAAAATCTTTCTTTGCCGGTGGGAGATTTTGTCCTCAGTCAGGCCAGATTGAGGCAATTCAGGGTTTTAGCCACACTATGATACAGCCCTCCGGCCCCCAGTTCGACTCCCGTACCACAGCCCTGCAATCTATGTGGAGTGGTAGTGGCAGCTCCCCTTTCCTCCCCCACGGCATGAGGCAGCCTGGGGGCCCTCTTAACCCACCAGGAATGGGCACTCTCTCATAAGGGGCAGCAAGATTGACAGCAGAAATTGTTTTTCCCCAGAGAGGCAGAGGTGGCAGCATGCAGGGGCCACACACACTCACCTCTGTTGGGGTGGTCTTGGCAAGGTTCTCCAGAACAGTGGGTCTTGGAGTTACCACTTCTTCAAGATGCAAGGGGCAGATCATCCCCTAAAAGCTGTTGTTTCAGACTGTCTGCAAACTCAGGCAGATGACACTGCATTGGTTGTGCTCAGTCACATTTTCAAGGTTTTCTGTGCAATTATGAGAGCTATAATTTTTTTGTAATAAAAAGGAAAGTGTAACCACATGACTCTTGGAGCTGGAGCCCTGGACATGGGCTTTTAGGGCCTATGCCTCACTCCATTCCGGTCTTCAATCCCATTTGTGAATATATATATAAATTATTCTTAACCTTATGGTAGCACCTAGAGGCCCCTTCCTAGATTGAGGTCCCATTGTCCCACGTGCTGTATACACACCTAGGAAGAGCCTGTCGCTGCCCCAAAGAATTTACAATTTAAAAAGACAAGCCAGTCTAAGGGTAGAAGAAAATAAGTATTATTCCCGTGGTAATGGATAACTGAGGCCCAAACAGGTAACCTCAGCTGACTGTGGTACAGCCAGGAACTGAACCACCGTTTCTAGAATGCCAATTTAGTGCACTACTACAAGACTAACCTTTTTTCTTGATGCATAAATAGACACCCCTTTCCACCTCAATACTGCCTGAGCAAGAACAGACCTTTCAGCACCCACGTCTCTAAATCAGAGGGTGACATTATATGCCCAGGGTGGTTCTCCATGGAACTATTGTTTCACTGCTACACAAGCTGTGCTCTAATTAGTTCCATCTATCCAAGTACATAGGCCATTTTGAGTAAATGAATACTTTTCAAGTTCTCTGTCAGTTTGTGTTGCCGCTGCATTAACTCAGAATTTCCTTTCATTTGTGATTGTGTTAACATTCTGTTAGCATTTTTAGTAAGTGTTTAGTAAGCCATTTTTATAGCAAGAGTTAATGGCATAATGTAATTGGGATTTTAAGTTATGACTGATAAAACCCCAATAAAGTGAAAATTCAAGAATAGTGTTTGTAAAATATACATTGAAATTACCCCCTTTTTTTCCCCCCCCCTCCAGTAATTGGCACTGTTGGGAACTGATGGACACTAAAATTCTCTCCCACATGCTGGAAATTTATTCCCAGGAATGCAGAATTTCAATTCTGTATATAATCCAAGGGAAACAATTTTTAAACAATAAGAAATTATATTTACTCAAAAAAGCCATAATGTACTTTACAGTAAATATGGAAAATCTGAAAAAACAACACTAAAATCAGAAACCATAAATGTCATTTTTTTTATTCACAGTAGCAGCAAATGCAAGAATTAGGAGATATAATGTACAGATTATTAATAAATAGCAATGCCATCTCCAGTGGATGCTTTACCATTTGCCATTGATTTCTTTATGATGTAGTGCCATCTCCACAGACTTGCAGCAACAGAGTTTGCTTTTCTCTTTCCTCTTCCTAATGGGAGACATTCACCTCTGTACAGAGGAGCTATGCACTATGTAAATTCCACTTAAGCCTCATTGGAAAACTAAAGTAGGATGTAGGTTGAATGTTACTCATGTGCTAACCTTCTACACAGGGTGATGTTCACCCATTGTGATTAACAACAGGCAAACATCAGACGGTATGGAGAAGCTGAAGTGCAGAGGCATGCAAAAAAATTGTACACAAAAATAAGGTTAAGCAACTTTTTTGGTTTGGTTCAAATTTTGGGCAAAAAAAAAAAAAAAAAAGAAAAAGAAATCAGGTTGAATCACTTTTGGGATCCATTGAGATTATGAGTGAAAGTTCAGGTTTTGTTTGGTTGATATCTTGAGAGAAGATTTAGGGTCAGGTTGTGGGCAGAAGTTTCAACCTGATCCCATTTTTGTAATTAAAAATATTTGCATCCTTAATTCTAAAGGTGTCTCTGATCGCAGAGACCTCATGTGTTTCCATCACAAATCTGATCCCCTTCTGCTCCCAGTGCAAGGGGCATTCCTCTGATCCTGTGTTCATTAACATATATATATTGTGACAAAGTTCCTCCTCTACCTTGGTGGGTCCTGCGCTTATTGACGGATTTGCTCACCTCACAGATTCACCATGTGGGTCAGGTAACAGCCCAGAGACCTTCCCCTCTGGTAGAAACCACAGTCCAGGTCAATTCCTCCTGTATCTGATCAGGAGTTGGGAGGTTTGGGCGGAACCCGGGCCCGCCCTCTACTCCGGGTTCCAGCCCAGGGCCCTGTGGACTGCAGCTGTCTAGAATGCCTCCTGGTACAGCTGTGTGACAGCTACAACTCCCTGGGCTACTTCCCCATGGCCTCCTCCCAACACCTTCTTTACGCTTACCACAGGACCTTTCTCCTGGTGTTTGATAATGCTTGTACTCCTCAGTCGTCCAGCAACCTGTCTTCTCACTCTCAGCTCCTTGTGCCTCTTGCTCCCAGCTCCTCACATGCAGGCCACAAACTGAAGTGAGGTCCTTTTTAAACTCAGGTGCCCTGATTAGCTAGCCTGTCCTAATTGATACTAGCAGTTTCTTAATTGGCTTCAGGTGTCTTAATTATCCTGCCTGTCTTAACTGGTTCTAGCAGGTTCCTGATTACTCTAGTGCAGCCCCTGCTCTGATCACTCAGGGAACAGAAAACTACTCATCCAGTGACCAGTATATTTGCCCTCTACCAGACTCCTGTACCCCACTCGTCTGTCACAATATATATATACAAATCACTCCACTGTACATACTTCTTACCCTTGGGAGAGGATGAGAGAACAAAACAGGTCAGATATTAGTCATATAGTTTCATACGTTGTTGGGTGGTGCTCAGACACTACAATCAGGAGCACAGTATAAGAACCTATATAGAACAGAATAAAATAGAATTTCTTCTGGGACGACATTTCTGGCAGCTTTGTTGTGGATTCATCCTGAGAACTCCAAGGCAACATAAGGCCCTTTTAAGAGGAAATATGGTTATCACAGAAAAGACTCTCTCACAAAGGGAAATCAGTATCCATAGAGCTGCTTTTCTCACTTTAAGGAGCTGATTTTGAAAGGGACCTCAAAGCAGCCTCCCATTTGTTCTGCACCTGCAATTCAAGTATTTGTAGTGCAAATATTTGTAGGTACAATGGATGTAATTTAGTCATTTGCCTTAGTTGCTAGTGCAATCAGGTAGTGAGACATCTGCATGGCATCAGTTTCACCAGCACATATTTGCATGTGAAGTTATTCGCTCCTGCAAAACTTGGGGCACAAAATAGAGATGCAGCTTCTAAAACTCAGTCCATCGGGCCTGGTCTACACTGCAAACTTTTGGCGGCAAAGGGCAGCTTTTGGCAGCAAAACAGTGAAGGTGTACACACTGCAATGCCACTTTTGGCCACTAAACAAAACCACCTCGATGAGAGGCGTTAAGCTTTTTGTGGCAAAGTTAAAATGACAGAGCATCAGTGTAGATGCTGCCGTTCATTATATCGCCAGAACTGGCCTCCCCCAGTATCCCACAATGCCCGCCGTGACTGCAGGCATGCACCCCTCCCCTTTCAAGGCTCCCTGAAGTTCTGACAGCTCAGCATGCTGCTCTGCTCTGGGAACAGAGTGCTCTTGCTCTCTCCCACACTATGAACACAGAGGCAGGCAGGCAGGAGCCAGTGTGTGTGTGTGTGTGTGTGAGCAAGAGACTGCTGTGCTGTCAAGGAGGGAGGTGGGGGCCGATGTTGGGGGTGTCCCCCCTCCCCCTGCCTCAGGACTGGTTGCTTTTGGCGGCTGTCTGAACTTAGAGACAGCATGCCGACACACTCACTCTCCCCCAATACACACACTGTCTCTGTCTCCCCACTACACACACACACACACACACACACACACACACACTCCCTGTCACACACTCTGCCCCCTTCCCCCCCACACACATCAGTTGAAAAGGAGCTGCCAATCTAATAGGATGCCCATGGAATGATGGGATTGAGAAACCTGCATCGCTTGACACTGTACCTGCCCCATGAGGCATTACAAACCCTTCCCAAAGCATCCTGCAGCCAGTGGCACAGTGGGATAACTACGCACAGTGCACTGCTCTCTGTGTCGATGCAAGAGCTGCTAGTGCGGATGCGCTCTGTCGACACAAGGAGCAGAATGTGGACAGGCAGCAGCGGTTTAATTAAAACTCTTTAATTAAAGTGGCATAACTTTTGGAGACAAACATCTGCAGTGTAGACATAGCCTAAACGTCTTGGCCACCCTAAATCTCGTAGCTTTCAAAACCCCAAAAGCCTGTAAGCCACTCAGAGATCTATGGGTTCAGTGTGTGGAATTTTGAAATTAAATCTATGGGGCCAAATCCTCAGTGAGGGCGATGACAATGAAGCCACATGGATTTGCACCAGCTCTGTAGCCCAGAACAACCTGAATAATTTTCATTCTTTATTCTAAAAAGCAGGGAAGTGTAGCATCAAAGCCAAAATCCTTAAACTTCCTTTATTTTCCCCCCACTCTGCCAGTGATTCAATTACTAAAAGCACCCATCAGCAATTATGAGAAATCTAATCATCTTACTGTACCAGTTGGGATGATTACTATGTGATATCAATAACATGATCATCATTTTTTAACAGAATCTGTTCTGGAACTAGACATTGTAACAAATTGGCTGATACAAGTTCCAAAGCATATTTTCCAAAGCCCTAGCATTATTCAATGCCTTAATGGTTTCCAATATTTTTTAATAAATACGTTCAACTCAGGTGGGTAGTTGACAGCTCATGTTTTTGCAAGCAGTTCAGTCCATACAAATTGGAAATGGCATTGACTCTGGAAGCACAGCCTCAGAAAGGGTGAAATCACAGCATTGTACATTTCTGATTGGCTGAAGCCAGGCTGTCACATCCCCCTTGTCCGCCCTCCATCCCCCAAATGCTTTCTTTAGTGATGATTTTTACTGAACGTTACAAGTTCATGATGAGCCAGAGTCTGATGATATGGACTTCACTAGGGCTAATCATGGAGTTAAGGGACGATTCAAAATCTGGCCCAGTGGCAGCAGAATGGGTAAATTAAGCTTTTGTTGGTACCTCCCCAGCAGAGTTTGGGTATTCAAATGGTTTAGGCCTCTCATTCTGCATACTGGGCCAGCTCCTCAGCTGGTGCAAACTGGCATAGCTCCATTAACTTAAATATCTAGATTTAGCACAATGTCGTCTGAAAGAGACAAACTCCATTGCACCCTGGCAAGGGCACGTCTTCACTACCCGCCGGATCGGCGGGTAGCAATCGATCTATTGGGGATCGACTTATCGCGTCTAGTGAAGACGCGATAAAATCGATCCCCGATGGCTCTGCCGTCGACTCCGGAAATCCACCGCGGCAAGAGGTGGAAGCGGAGTCGACGGCGGCGCGGCAGCGGTCGACTCGCCGCCATCCTCACAGCCAGGTAAGTCGACCTAAAATACGCAACTTCAGCTACGCTATTCACGTAGCTGAAGTTGCGTATCTTAGGTCGACCCCCCCCCCCGTAGTGTAGACCTAGCCATAGATCCATGCTGGAATCAGAACTCCAGTTCGGCTTTCAGCTGCCATATTGATGGTGGTGCTGTTGCTATCACTCGGGTGCACGTTGCCAGACTGACAAAGTTTGCCATCAGGTCCTCTGTGTTTCAAAGCTAACTCGCCCAACCCAGCTGTCCTGAAGTGGGAAGAGGATATCAAAGAGTGATGTCAGAGCAAAGCATGAGTTCACATCACTACGATGAGAAACACACATGATTCCCATAGATACTCTGGTGTAGTCTTTCAGGTGTTTGTGCTGAATTGTAATCGGAGTAAAAAAAAAAAAAAGGAGGGGGGGGAGTATAGAGAAGAAAAAAAGAAAGAAAATGAGTTAGCTGTGGGGATCAGCACCAAGCCTCATAGCTCTTTGTTCAGCAGCTGACTTGCATCTGTTCAAGTCGGTTTGTTTTATTAATGCTTGCTGGCCTAGAGCTAAGAGAGCGATGTTAAAGATTCAATGTTAGCACAACACTAACATATAGATTTGTATTCCATGAGAAAGAAATTAACAGTCATGCGTAAGATTGAACCCGGAGCCTTTGGCTTTTCTGTCTGCCCAGTTTAAGGATTGGCTCAGAGGTGGAGAATGATACATGTGGATTTATTGGTCTGTCCTATCAGCCTAGAACAGGGTGGAGAGCTTTGGCATGCAGGAAGGTTGGTTAACATCAAGCCAGTGGCCTTCATATGAATGAATAATTCTTCTCTCTCTCCTCCCCAAACCTGCCCTTCAGAGAAGAGTTGCTATAACCTTGGTGGCAACCTGGTGATTTAGGGACCAGAGCGCTTCCCTCCTGCGCACACATATCATTTAACCATCGCCGTGCTGGGAGTCGCCTTGCTGCTGCAATTCATTCTTTTAGTGTTTATCATTTCTCTTGGAAATGTGTATAGGGAGGAGAATCTCCCCTTCAAAGCACTAAAGGGCCATTCCTCTTTGTAAAGAGATCTGCACACCCGGCACCTCCCACCTATCTCCCTGTTCAAAGCTTTAAGACCATGGGTATGGCAACATATTGGGTTACAACTAAGATAGGTTAATAGGATAGGAAAGGGCAGGAAAATTGCACACACCTTCAACCCTCTCCCTGCCAAACAACATCAACAAATCCCCAGACTCCTGACTCTGAGCTATTTTTTTATATTCATAGACATGCACTTAACTTTTTTTTCTTTTTTCACATTTTTGCTGCTGTGCCTGAAACTTCCTGGGTCTAGCCAGGGCAGGAACTGGAAGCACTGAAAGGTCATAATTAAGCCTTCTCTGGTGCAATATCCAGCTGATCAGAAACAGAAAGTCCTGGAAAAACTCATGGAAAAAGCTATCATCGGGAGACTTCATTTCTATATTTGCAGACCCAGTGGCTTGGAGAAACATCAGAACTGTCAGGCACCTGTCCTCTGAACCTTGGGAGGGACTATCCATTATTCCCTTACCAACTCACTTCCCTCTCCCCTCCATTGCTTCCAAATCTGAATGATCTATCCTCAGGGAGTGAGAAGGGAGAATTTTATGCAGATTTGAACATTTGCTTTTCTTTAATGATTTAGGTGGGTGTTGCAGTCCCACTGTGACCTTCCTGGGTCGTCAAGTAGTGTAATAAATACATTAGCAAAATAATAAATTCATTATTCTTAAACCACTCCTAATATCCTTGTCTATTTCCCTTCCTGTCCAGAATGTAGCTGTAATCCCACTGCAAGGGGCTTCTAATGGCATCATAATACACAAGTGTTGCTCAAGTCACCAGAACCTCTGAGTTGGAATGGCAGCCTGAATTTATATATACCTTTGGGGGGGGGAGACTTTAGTTAATATTATATACAGTTTAAAAATAGTCATCCCCCCAAGTCTTTTTTCTCACCCTTCAATATTTCCTGCCCCACTCACCAGTATACCTATTATATTCTTTGTCAACTGATTTTGGTCTGGCCTGTCTCTCTCATTCCTGGTTTGAATTTTCATCCCGATTCATCTTCATTCTCATCACATTTTGACTTTCAAGGCTATTTAACATCCCAACAGGGATGTAATGAGATTTGCAGACTTTACTTTCCTGCTGCGCCAATCACAGCGACCGGCTAAGTACCTACTCATAAGAAGGATGGAAACAGCCCATTTTTAGAAGACTATCACAAGTGTTTACAGGTAATAATAAAATGCTTCCCGAGCCTTAATTAACATTAGGGGACAGTGTAGGCCAGGAGTCTGCATGCTGTTCCTGTATTGATAGTGTCCCCAGTCTGAACAATCTCCCCTCCCCTCCAAACGAAGAAGCCTCACATGCTCCACACTGATCTAACCGGTGCACCAAGCATCCATTTTTAATCTTGCCAAATCAATTACAAACATTACAGGCTGCAATTACCTTGGGAACTCCTGAAAAACTAATTAGTACAAGTCCTAACGATGAATTACACCTTTCCTTTGGCTTTATGCAGCAGAATATCTGTGCTCTGAAAGAGCCCACGCATTGCTCAGCCACAGCAAATAGAATCTTGAGGCAGCTCTGAATTATGTTCCCAGGCCACAGTGTGCTTATCACAGGATGGGCCGCAGTGGGCTGAAAGCCAGGGCACCGACTTGCCCAGGGCTCAGCTCAGCATTTTAAGTAGGTGTTGTAAGATGTAAAAAGTCCTGGACAAGTGTCCCACTGGAATGGAGATCCAATGGGAACCGGCAGAGTTCTATCATTGTCATTCTACACCAGTGGTTCTCAAACTGGGGCCGCCGCTTGTGTAGGGAAAGCCCCTGGTGGGCCGGGCTGGTTTGTTTACCTGCCGGGTCCACAGGTCCGGCCGATTGCGGCTCCCACTGGCCAAAATTCACCGCTCCAGGCCAATGGGGGCTGCGGGAAACGGCGGCCAGCAAATCCCTTGTCCCGCGCCGCTTCCCGCAGCCCCCATCGGCCTGGAGCAGCGAACCGCGGCCAGTGGGAGCCCGGCCCGCCAGGGGCTTTCCCTACACAAGCAGCGGCCCCAGTTTGAGAACCACTGATCTACACCATGGCAATAAAGCAGGCTAACGAGATGGGTCTCTATGCTGGAGACAGCTTGTATCGCTGTCCAGCTGACGCTCTCATTCAGTGATGTGAGGATTTAAACAGTCCTCCTTGGACATATGGATGGATCAGCCTGACCCAGATCCGTGGGGAACCAGGGAAATTAAAGGGAAGGAATGGGATGATCTTAAAAATGAACTCGATTGCTGAGGCTGAAGATAAGAGACCGTTAGTCAAGCCCCAAAGGGTAGAGTTGATTCAGTAACTATCAAGGTCTAATTCTGGCATTGTATTTCTTCCAGGAGTGTATGTCCTTTAATTAAAGACACTGTTGGATGCAAGTGTGTCTACTTACACCCTAACAGAAACTTCATGAAAATGTTAAGAGTTGAAGTCTGCTCTTGGATGGCCACACTCAAGTCTGAAGAATAATTATATTAGATTTAGGTTAAATGTATGTATGACCTTTATTGTGTCATGGATGTGCCTGGCTCCTTATAGAGCAGATAATGGCCTTGTCCCTGCCATGAGGAGCTTGCAGTATAGGTCAGGACTGTAACAAATGACAACAGGGGGAAGGCTTGGGGGAATGCAGGAGGATGAGGGCAAAGGCAGTATGATCACGGAGAGGCTATTGCATGCATCTTGAGGTGTGCAAAGATTTATTTGTTGGCACTTCCCCACAGGGAACCGTTAATGTAATCATCATCAGTAATGGACCCTATTCCTCCTCCTAGTCTCCCTTCTTGGTCATGGTGGTTAGCCATCATGGTCCAACTCCTGCTTCTTTGAAGTTAGTAGAAAAACTTCCATTTACTTCACTAGTCAGGCCATAGGTGATGGACTGAGGGGGGAAAAGGCTACTTTTGACTCACTAGAGTAATTCCCCTGAAAGTCCTGTCAAAATCAAGGTCAGGTAGTAAACCTAAATGAAAATCACCAAATGAGTAAAAGGGACATCTGCGAGGAGCCAGTTCTCTCCAGCAGTAGACAATAAAACATGTTTTGCTTTTGATCCAGTCAGTTAAAATATGGATGACTGGGTGACCTGCCAGAAAAGTAAAATGTGACTGCAACATCCCTAGAAATGCCCTGGGGAGCTCTCTTTCCCCCCTCTGCCTGCATGTATACATGCAGGTAAAGAGTAATTGTTTGCAGAGCATAGATCAGCTGTCACTTCCTTGTACAATGTGTGGCTGTATTTTATCAACAAGAACGAGAAGTCATATTTTCTTTTGTGGAATTTGGCAGGACAACTGACTTCTGAGGTTTGGTGCCCAGCTGCGATGTAACGAGGGCGGCAGCTTAAAATGAAAGGTGGGAGGCAACTGAAAGAAACAATCCAGAGTAAAATCGAAAAGCCAGAGAATGTTGACTTGAAGGGAAGCGATGGCCTTTCCCCCCCCACCCTCTTGTTAAATCATTGAACATGCAGAATTCTTTCACACAACACAAAGCTCCCTTTTCACAGAAAATAAACAAATATGCACGCACACAAAAGCAGAGCTAATTAAGATCAAGTCATATCTCAATAAATATGCAAATTAAAAATCAAAACAAAGAAATTCTATTTATCACATCATAAAGTTGCAAATTGCTGTTGAGGCTCCTGTAGGCTGCAATAGATGAGGTGACGGGGCAATAGGTTTTAAATTAGTAGGCCAGCTAACACGTGCATGTGTTTTCATTGTAATAGCTGGTGGCTCACCCTCTGTAGCTATATCGCCCCCTCCCTTCCTCTGTACCATGTCAGCATTCAGTGCTATTAATAAACTATATTTGCCTTCGAGTTCCCTAATGTAATGTCATCGGCTTTCCGTTCTGTTTACCTTCCATAAGACAATATCATTATTCTTTGGTGAATCTTCTATCTCATCTTTTGCTTTTTCCAGCCCTTAAAAAAAATGTTATAGGAAAAAACTCCAGTTCTCTGTGCACTAATATACATGCCGCCAGGGTTGTTCATTACCATGTCTCACGATTTGCATTCTCTCCTGAGGGAACAGGGATGTGTGATATGGAGAGCAGGCATCTCCTAATGATTTTGGCCCCTTCGTTAGTGGGATTGTAACCTGCTCCCCAGCAGGCTACATGTTGCCATCTTTTCGAAGAACCTCTATTCTGCTTGTTTGAACTGATCCATTTGTATTGCTTTGTTTATGGTCTAACACACCTACCATAGATGGTGAATTATTTGGATGGAAAATTCTGCATAGCAGAGACATGTGAGAGGAATTGGCTGGTTTGGGACATTAGAACATAAGAATGGCCATACTGGGTCAGACCAAAGGTCCATCCAGCCCAGTATCTTGTCTACCGACAGTGGCCAATGCCAGGTGCCCCAGAAGGAGTGAACCTAACAGGTAATGATCAAGTGATCTCTCTCCTGCCATCCATCACCATCCTCTGACAATCAGAGGCTAGGGACACCATTCCTTACCCATCCTGGCTAATAGCCATTAATTGACTTAACCTCCATGAATTTATCTAGTTCTCTTTTAAACCCTGTTGTAGTCCTAACCTTCACAACCTCCTCAGGCAAGGAGTTCCAGTAGCTGGCAATGTGACAAAGAGCTTTTCAGCTCCTAAGTCACAGGTGTGATTATCGCTTGTGTTGGTAGTGATAAGATATTGGTACCATCTAACTGCTATTTGTTAGTGAATTGAGCTGGTGGTAACAGTCCATTTCCTTGTGAACGTGTGCACAAATCACCATAGCTATTACCACAGGTAGTGCTAGTTGTTTTTTGGCCAGCAAAGAAGCCAGTGACTGAATGACCCAGGGAGACAGAACACTTCTCAGACCCTCGGAGACGGACTATCCAAATCTAGGCTGGAACGTATCAGTGGTGGAAGTATAGGGAAGCTATCACTATTGCTGTCTTTGCTGTAGTTACTCTGTGGATAGAGAAGGGGAAATTCAGTCTCCAGGGCTGTCAGTTTGTCTCCTTTCACCTGCACTAAAATTCCCAGGAAATAAAAGCAGGAAGATGTACATTCTGAAGTACCCAGAACCTGCTGTTGTCCTCAGGCACTGCTATTTGGTTACCAACCTGAAGCAACTGCACTAATCTGAGAAAAATTACTCCAAATCAGTACTCATGTAATTGATTGAGAATTTGGTCGAGTGTCTCCAAGCTCCATTTCCTTTCTAACAAGTCACCGGCTCCTTGGGCTGCAAGGAGTATATTATACCAATTATCCCAAAGCTGCACTTTACATTTGTTCTTGGGAGCAAATCAAATCATTGGCATGCTTCTCTAAGGCCTTTGGTGCATTGGTTTGATGTGATAGACTGCTTGGCTACTCATATAGGGCCTGATAAAGCATGCGGCAGTCTATGAGAACCTTTCCATTGACTTAAATGGACTTTGGAACAGGCCTGTCTTGCTGCTGCCATTGATAAGTCTCCAGATATGAACACCTAGTGCTGTTGTCAAGGCATTTTCAGTAGTAGGTCATCAACTGTGGATCTTGCTTTCATTTTGGTTCACCAGAGCCTGGGTCTGTTGACCATGAGAACATGTTGTAAGGTCTGTCTCTTTCCTCAGGCTTTTGCCTGTTTGGGGGTGTTTACGGCAAGGTCTGGGGTTTCGGATTGGGGCAACGATCTTGACCGTTAGTATTACTCTGCACGTTATGTATACAGATAGTTTGTACAGTTCCCATAGCCTATATTGATGGGGGCTTTTATCAACTGAAAAAATGCATACAAATAATAAGGTTATGGAGAAATAGGTCACAGAATTGGTGAGGGAGAAGTTGTTCTTGGATATACAGGTACTGCAGGTGAGTCTGAGTCTCTTCTCTAGAACACAGGTGGTTGAGTCAGCGTGGGGGCAGCTAAGTCCCATCACTACATCATAGGTGACTGAATTCCAGTGTATCCAAGAAGCTTGTTGAAACTGGGTAAATAATATTCAGAGTCTTTTTTTCTTTTCTTTTTCTTTTCTTTTCAAATATTTCTTTATTTCTTTATTTTGACAATCACAAAGAAGCAGCAGCATAGTTTAAAAATGAAAGGGTCTGATTTCCCCGGAGTTTTACTCTTTTTTGAATACTGTCATGGTAGACTGGGTAATTTGTGCCATTCCTGTGTACTTCAGAAAAAAAAAATCAAAGTCCTCTGGCCGTCCTCTGCACAGAAAGCTGAGATGATTTTTAAGTCGTGTGTAACAACAATTGTTGTGGGTTTTTTTCCATGTCACGTATACACTTTCACTTTTGAGCTCCTTCTGACCCAGATTTCAGGGAAGGTTGAAGGGAAGCCAGAAACTATAGAAGTGCATAGTTTTTCATTTATTTATTTTCAGGCTACACAGACCTATTAAGCAGGTGGAGAATCCCCATACAGTACAACCCTGAAGTGAGCGAAGCCAAAGATCATCAGGGGAAGGAGTGGGCACTGCTAGATAGTGTTTGCTTCTGTTTGCAAAGCAGCCCATACACAGTTAAGATCTGGAGGCTCAAAGTGAGGAAAATCTTACATTTTTCTGGAGTGCAGAGCAGTGAGAAAAGAGATCCATACACCCAACTGCAACGCTCTAAACCTTCAGCACGTTCTAAAACCTCAGATGCCGGAACTGCTATGAGACAGCTGAGAGCTGGGAAAGTATTGTGGTAACTGACATGCAAATGAGCAGAGCACACATTAAAGCTATGTGTTGTCCGTCTGCCAAGCCATTCATTGCTCCCAACCTGGGACAGATTAGAAGCATTGACCTAGTGTGGAAGATTGTTATTCCTTTCCCAATCCCCCAAAGCAATCCACTCTCCTACCCTGAGTCAGAGCGAAACCAATGACCTAGAAGTAAATGACTGGGTCCCAGTTCCCCTGGTTCATCCAGTCTCCTGACCTGGGCTGGCTTGAAACTGCTGACCTAGAGATGAAGGACTGTATCCTGCTTTCTACCCCCACAAGCCAGCCGGCCCCCTTTCCAGAACTAAGGCCAGATTGAATTAAATGGGAAAGGCTTTCTATCCCCCCAGCCATCTGTCTAGTGGTTACAATTCATTCAGAAATATTTCATTGAGATATTTTAAATACAGAACATATTGAAATGAGCTTTGTGAATTGAAGTGTGCGCATAGAATAGTTGTGACCATTCTTGAATGCAAATTGCTAAGTAAGCCTATGGGGATCTTGAGGGATCTTCTGGCGCTACTTTCAGAGAGCCAGAAGAAGATGTAAGTGACACCAGCTTAGATTGTCTGTGGATTCCCTTAGACTCACCTCTGAAGTTGGCCCTGCCTCATAAAGACTGGTTGCCAAAAAAGATCTGTCCCTTTTGAAATGACAGAGCTTCAGGTGCTGTAACCCTCCTTGTTCTTGGCATAGCTGTGGTCAATGTCCCTGGAACCTCTACTTTCTGCTTACTCCTCCGCTTCCACATAACACTCGCCTTTACACAGAGCACTATACAAGGATGTCACAGAACTTTAACTCACGTGGATTAATGAGGTCTGACACGAAATATGGAACAAACAAGATGGGGATGATGGTTAAACCAACAACCTCTTTGTAACCGGATACCGTGTCTTCTCCCCCGTGCCTTAACATGGTTTACTTAACCTTGTAAGCTCCTCAAGACAGGCACTATGTTGTCTGTCTTCAAAGCACCGGGCATGCCTATGGTGCTATATAAACATTAATAACAATAATGTGTCTGTCCCACGAGGTACGTAAATATCATTCTCTTCATTTTACAGATGGGAGAACAGAACAAAGAAGTGATGTGATTTGCCTGATGCCACACTGGCAAAGCCAGGAATAGAACGCAGGAGTCATGACTCCTAGCCCCATGCTCTAACCACTAGACAATACCACCTCACTTTGTTGACATTCTGTCTCTTTTATGATTCCTTGGCAGGAGCAGCAGCACCAACAGCCTGGAGATTGACGATGAGCCTCCTTGTGGGGAAGATGTCGATTACAATACTGACAGCTGCTCTGACCAGGAAGGGGACTTCTCTGAGCTAGACGAAGAGATCCAGGAGATCTCAGTGAGGGCAGAAGGAGAGGTGGAAGAGGAGGGGGGCAGCGAGGGACAGACATGCAGCTCCAGCGTTCTTGGAGGGTTTTACATTTCCAGCCACCAAACAACCAATAGCAAAGCTCTCCCACTACCATCAACGTCACTCGGCATGTTTGCTGGGTTTGAAAGCAGCCCTGCGTGAACAGAGCTTTGACTTACCGAGCAATAAACAAATGGGTCACTGCTCCTCTTTACCCGTTTGCCGGCTTCAGCTTTGTTCCCAGATGTGTTGCCCCAGTTCTGCATGGAAAACTGACTTTATGTTTATGGAAAATATATATAGAGAGAAAGGTTCCCTACCCTGTGCATACAGGGAGGGGTGAGCAGTCACTTGTCCATATGGTGCAATGTGAAGACTTAGGGCATTCTTATACACCGTCACCAGTGCAATCACTTTCTCTAATTTAGTTGTCGTGGCTTCATGCAGATTGTCATGATGGTTGATCTTTTGAGTGCCTAAGGTATGGGAGAAGAGTCCTTCACCCCAATTCCTTCCCTTACTCTTGTGACTTAGAAAATCTCAGAAGATCTTTTTCTGAAGATTTTTGGCCAGAGTTGAGATATTTGTTTCATTTTATTGCTCTGAGATTTTGCTGCATGTATCTGAATTCTAGGGGCCTGATCCAAAGATTACCATTGACGTTAATGGGCTTTGGATCAGGCCCTGTGTGCTTAACAACTAGCCATATTCCAACATACCTGGAGAACCCACCACCACCACCTACAATAGTAACCAATCCAACCAATAATTAGAATGGAGCAGATTCAGAACCTCAGGCAACTCTCTGATTGGGAACCCTCCAGGCATGCTGCAAAGCTCATCTTCTTTCCTGAGTGCATGAGGAGGAAGTGGATCAATAGAATGGTATATAACGGATCGGCAACCTTTGGCACGCGGCCCACCAGGGAAAGCCCCTGGCAGGCCAGGCCGGTTGTTTACCTGCCGCGTCCGCAGATTTGACCAATTGCCGCTCCAGGCCAATGGGGGCTGTGGGAAGCGGTGGCCAGCACATCCCTCAGTCCACGCCGCTTCCCGCAGCCCCCATTGACCTGGAGTGGTGAACCGCGGCTGTGATCTGCCGAATCTGCGGACGCGGCAGGTAAACAAACCAGCCCAGCCCGCCCAGGGCTTTCCCTGATGGGCCGCATGCCAAAGGTTGCCGATCCCTGTTATATACCATTCTATTGATCCACTTCCTCCCCATGCACTCAGGAAAGAAGATGAGCTTTGCAGCATGCCTGGAGGGTTCCCAATCAGAGAGTTGCCTGAGGTTCTTTTATTGCATTTTCTCAAGTATGCATGCTGAGGATCGTCCATGCTTATGGAAACACCACATGCACATGTGTTTCTGGCACACTAGGCCAAATGCTGCTCTCAGGCACACTGGAATAAATGGATCAGTGAAGTCAATCAAATCACTGCAGATTTACACCAATGGACCTGAGTGCAGACTTTGTTCCACTGCGTACAGTGGAGGTGACACCCTTTCTCTGTAAGACGTCTTTCCAGTAGCATGCACTGAGAGACTACAGGTACTGCTGATCACGTAGTTAATATTCAGGACTTTTCTTAGGGAGAGGACTCCCCTGGTGGAACACTATAATGGAACCTTCCAGAAGGAGGCAAATGTCTCTCCTCTTCAGCCTGGCAAGGATCCCTAGCATTTTATCAAGGGGAACAGTGTGGTACACATCAGCAGTGGCAACACTTGACAGCTCCCTTAGCCAGGTCGCCATTCCAGTGGCCATTGTCTATTATTATTTATAGGGCTGTCAATTACTCACAGTTAATGCAAGTGATTAACGCAAAACAAATTAACTAGATTAAAAAATGGTCATGATTGTTTGTATTATGGTAATGCCAAGGAGCCCTGGTCATTGACCAGGACTGCATTGCGCTATGCGCTGTACAAACACACCACACAAAGACGGTCCATGTCCCAGGGAGATTACAGTCAGACTCACTGTTAGAGCGGATCAGAAAATGAAAAGATGGTTTCCTAAAAAAAAATGGAATCGTTTTCATTTTGAAGTGTTCAAACCTGACCTATTTTTTTTAAAAAAATGTGATTTTTTTTAATTCAGGTTTTTTAATCAGATGGCTATTGATATCAAAAAATAAACGGTCATCAGGAAACAGAAAACATTTGTAACCGTTTCATGAAAAACAAACAAAAAATGCCATTAAAAATGAATTCTGGCAAAATAAATTGTTCTAAAATTTGTGATCAGTTGTACTCACTCTGTGTGTCTTTGTAGGCCTTATGCAGATGCCTAACCAATTTGGAGTCCTCAAGAAGGCCAGGGGATTCTGCCTGATGGCTAATTGGCGAGGAAATGATAATAGGACCATCGATAGATGGGCTGGAGGCAGACCTTGTGCGTTGCTGAGTTCCATCTCTGGGTCAAAATGGTCTCTTTCAGTCCCAAGAACAGGAAATAGCTCAGTTCTCCTAGTATTGCCTGCAAAGGCAGAGGCTTATTTTGTAGAGATTCCTCATTTATTATAGAAGAAATTAGGAAAAGCACGATGTGGCCCTGACTCTGCGATCCTAACTCTTTGCTATGCATTAGAATTCACTGTTCACCTCTGCGCCCCGGGCTTTGCAGAGACAAGGATTGCCATTTCTTCCTGTGTCACGGAAACATTTAATATAAAATAAAGTAATAATAAAAAAAGGAAAAATCGGTAACAGTACAAGAGTACCACAGGCAACGAATGTGCAGCTCCTGCTCTCTCTAATGTTTCTCAGGTCACAGTCAGCGCAGTAAACTCTGCAAAGTGTAAGGTACGGGATACAAGGTGGGATTTATTATTAATTAATTATTATTAATTATTATTATATTATTTATTATAACTAACTGTCAGGCAGCTTCAGTCAGTGGCAGCCAAATAGATGCCGAAGAGTCTCAGACTTTGCTAATGGAATCTTCCCCCTTTATAAAAATGTAATGCAGGAAAATTAACCACTATAAAACCATCCAAGGATAAGAGTAATATTTAGCACTTCTCCAGCATCTTTCATTCAAAGATTTCCAAGCTTTAACAGCCCTTCATGAATTAAGCCTCACAACACCCTTTGGGAGGTAGCTAAGCACTGTGATGAACTGACTGGTGTTCATCTGCATTGCTCCCTCCAGTGGCTCAAATGTGTGTCACAGGCTCTACACTGCTGATGGAGATTCTCCTTAAGTTCAACTGGCACAAGCCTGTGCTGGTCCAAGAGGCTCTTGAGTCCTATCCCTGCTATCTCTGTGAAGTTCCAAATGGTCGCATGGTATGTAGCAGAGTAACTACCAATGCATCCTGTGTTGCCAGTGATTATTTTTTTGGTATCACTTCCGGATGGCTAAAAGCACCACCTGGAACCATATTCAATATGTTGCCTGCAAAGAAACTTCCCTGAGGCGATTTTACAGTACGTTGCTGAATGACTTTCTGCCATGTGACCTGGACCTGGACCTTATGGGAGCTGACTGTTTGGATTGAAGTCAGAAACTAAGCTCCTTCCTAATCTGCTGAGGTTCCAGCATCCAGGTTTCTAAAGTTACAGCCAGCACACAACAGCTCTGCAAGTCTCAATCTCTCGTTCTAATGCAGCTCAAAAGACAGGCTGCCTGGGTCCTCAGAAGATGAGCTTCTTAGACAGAGCTAATTCATTAGGTATGATGTCTGCTATCACTGTACAGATGTCCTGTTCTGCTTGCTTCAGCATGCGGCTTGTTGCACATAATACTGATTTTTGATAAAAGGATGGCTCACAAGAATGGACACAAAGGAAGTAAAACACGTGTTCACATTATAATAGGATGTATAACATTGCTTCAGAGCTTATTAATAAGAAAGATATGAGTACAGTTAACCTCAAAATCCAATGTTCATATGCATGACAAAGCATGCACTTTGTAGCATGCGGTGTGCCATGCACACACTGCAGTACAAACACACAGTACAACCCATGCCACAGGATGTTCAAAAAAGATACAGCACAACATGCCACAGTACAGCCCCTCAACACAACACCCCCTCCCCCCCACACACACTATCAGCATATACTTCATCATGGACACACACCACATACACACACTCTTTCTGCAGCGCAGAATATGTACCACCGCATATTGCAATGTACTGAGGCATCAGGACTTGTCAGTTGTGTGGGTTTCCAATGTAAGGGAGAAATCCTTCTGCATCACAACATTTTCAGCATTCTTGATAATCTGACACTGTTAATTTCGTGAAGTAAACACTATGGGCCAGATTCATTCCTGAAACAACTCTATTAAAGTCAGTTGAGTTACACCAAGGATGAATTCATCTCTTGTGGGCTAAATTCTGCCCTCAGTTACACTCATACATTCTGTACCCATGCCATTGACTTCAGTGGACTTGCCCAGAGTAAAATGAGGCAGAATATAGCCCCACACACAGGTATATGGCCAGATAGCTAGAAGCAGCCCAGAGGTGCTGGAACTGGGGGTGCTGCTGCACCCCCTGGCTTGAAGTGGTTTCCATTATATCCAGGATTTTCAGTTTAGTTCAATGGCTCTCAGCACCCCCACTGTAAAAATTGTTCCAGCTCCCCTAAAGCAGCCTCATTCTGTGCTCAGCATTATGCAGAGGCCCATAGCAGGGGAGGCAGTTTTGCCAGTGCATTTGATGTCACTTAAATGTCTGACTATCGGAGTGCACCAGCAAAGCTGACAGCGAGTTGTCTCAAGTATATCCATTGCCCCTGGAACATTGTGGGCACAAAAACAAAAGCTGGGCTGAGGCTTCTTTCCAACTCCTTCCCGCATGCCGAGCAAATGAGGAATTGTCAGTACGTGGTTAGACGTCGGTAGCAGACGATGTGCAGGAAACGAGATGAGAATAAAGCACCACAAGAGTGTGTGGCATTTTGTTGGCAGGAAGTGATGTCAGAAGGCATGGCAAGTCAGTCCCATGACTAATCAGCAGGGAATGGCTCCTGAAAGCCTCCCACAAAAAAGCACTGCCCTTTCTGCTCCTTTTCCCCCTCGTGCCCAGCTCCAGCTTTTGACTTTCACAGGAAGCTGTCACTCCTTCCCTTAGCCAGCCTCTAGAGGTCAGGAGAGGCCCTCCGTTGCAGCTCCGCCGGCGCACTCCCTGTTATTAACATTCTCCCTGAGTCATGGTAATTAAGCGCTACTAGGCTCCACACAGAGGAACGGAAATGCATTGACTTTAATAAAACAGAGTGTAAAACAACTTTAGATTAACTCCAGCCTTGTTTATTCTCGCGCACTTGTGATTCTGCTGTGGTATTTCTCCAGTGAATGGGACCGTTGTCCGCAGCGCTGAGTCGCGTCACCTCACTCTAGCCCAGGGAGCGCCGTCGGAAGGGCCTTGTCTCACGGTGGCTGGCTATTACCAAGAATTTTAAAGCAACCAGAAAAGAAAGGGAGGGGAGGAAAGTCTCCCAGCCCCCTAAGATTTTCATTCCTCAAGAGTCAGCAAAGCTGTCAGATAGAGATGCAAGCCAAATATTTCCATAACAGCCAGAAGAGAGGGAGAACTGGAGGCGAGCAGATAGCCCCATTAATACGCTCTTTTGTGCCCCTGCCAAGAGTGTATTAATGTCTTCTACTGACTTTCTTTGTCTCGCAGCCACTTTCAACGGCTCCCCCTGCCCCGACACGAAGCAGTCAGAAGATGCAACGTGGAGCAGCTCTCATACTGGACCCTCTGTTTCCTCAGCCTCCCCTTTCTCCACAATGAATTTTGCACTTCTGCAATGATCCTGCTGACGCCCTGCCAGAGCCTGGGGAATTAAAATAAAATAAAATAAAAAGCACCTCTGAAGTCAGGGCTAAAAATAAATAATTAAACAATAAAAATAAAAAGAATCAAATCAGCAAGCTAAAGGAGGAAAACAAATCTAATAAGTTTTATCTGCAGTTTGTTATTGGGCTGTCGGGCTGCTTCGTCCCCTGCTTTTAAAGCACTCTGGAAAATACCAATTATAATAAGAAAAAAATGGCAGTGTGTTATTTATGAAGCGAGCGAACAAGGAGCGGAGCAGCGAGAGGGACAAGACAGCAGTTCCTGGCCCTCGCTGCCTTCTTATAGCTGGCACAGGACACAGACACAGAGATTCTGGGCTCTATTTCCTGTTCTCTCTGTCCTTGAGCAAGGCCCTTCCCCCCTCTGACTCAGAGAGAGTTCCTGGCCCTCGCTGCCTTCTTATAGCTGGCACAGGACACAGACACAGAGATTCTGGGCTCTATTTCCTGTTCTCTCTGTCCTTGAGCAAGGCCCTTCCCCCCTCTGACTCAATGAGAGGCCAGCCGGCCCGTGGTTAGGGTGCTAGCTTGGGACTTGGGAGGTGCAGGTCCTACTCCCTTGGGCAACTGATTGAAGCTCTCTGTGCCTCAGTTCCTCATCTGTAAAATGGGAATAATAGCACTGCATAGGGGTGCAAATTATTTTGTGTTGCGAGCCTCGAATGCTTTGGATGAAAGGTGCTAGAAAGGGGTAAAATACTGGTGTTTGTGAAGTAGCATGGCTGTTGCTTTTAAATAGATATGAGTCAGTTGTCAGTTTAACAGCACATGTTGACGGTGTTCAGTGACTGTGAGGGTTTGGTTGTTTTAAATAGCAAAGAGTAATTTTTAAAATCTCCCTCCCAGGCTGGTATCAATCAGCTATGCCTCTCCTGAGGCCCAGTCCTGCGCCACTCAAGCCAATGGAAGTTTAAAGCTGCTTTGAGTGAGAGCAGAATCAGACCCCTGATGTCCAAACTCCTGGCTTTGGCGGTGATCTTCCAGACAAACAGGTTCCAACAGAGCTGAGATGCAGATGGGTAGACGAGGTCTGCAGCAGGAGAGGAGATGCAAAGTTTGGAGTGTTAGAAATATTGCATGAATAATAGAGGGGGAAATGAAGACGGGAGGGATGGGAGGGGTTAAAGGAAGGGTAATGCCAGGGGGACAGGCATTGGAATAGAGGAGGGAGGGGGAAGATTGGGTAAAAGGAGGGGACAGTGAGGCAACTGAAGAGAAGGGAGAGCAATGGAAGGAGAGGGGGAGATCTGGAGTGGGGACGAGGAGAGCAGCAGAGAAGGGAACTGGAGGACTGCTGTTTGCACAGCCTCTTTGTCCCCTAGACATGTATCAGGATTAACACTAGCAAGAAACAACCCACCTTGCTGTAGAACGAATCTGCCACTGTCCTCCCTCCTGCATAAAAGGCAGTCGAGTCAGTGGCCACGCTGCATTGTGTGTTCAATGTTGTATGGTGTGAATGCTTTGTGATAGTTAAACCTGTATTATTTCAGGGCTTGGTTTTCCCTTCTAGGGACTCACATTCAGACTTAGTTGCATGATTATCCATGTGTGGTCTAGTGAGTCAACTAGAGGACTGCAATTCAGGATGCCTAAGTTCCATTCCTTACTTTGCCACAGATTTTCTATGTGGCCTTGGACAAGTCACTTACCCTCTCTGTGTCTCTATTCCCCCATCTGTAAAATGGAGATAATATTACCTACCTCATGGGGGGAGACATTGTGGGGCTTAAATCATTAATGTTTATAAAGGGATTTGAGATCCATGGAGGATATGGGCAAGAGATATTATTGATTATTATCTATTACATGGGCTGACAATGTGCTCATCACTGCACATACAAAGAGTAAGATGCAGTCCTTGCCCCAAGGAGCTTACAATGTGCATCTACCACCAGTGCAGCTTAGACAAATATTAGGCTTTTTGCTCTGATCACGATTACCTAATTCAGATTCTCCTGTTCACTCTCTCTCCCCTTTGACTCCAAGTTTAAGCACGTCATCCTTCCCTACAAGGCTCTCTGTATACCTTGCTCCATCCCCATCTCCACCTGTTCTCCCCCCCGCCGCCCCCAACTTACACCTTGCGTCTCCCTTTGCATCCTCTTACTTTCTTCACTGCACTTCATTCCGTGCTACCCTGGAACTCCCTCAGGCTCATCCTGTGCTATGTATCCACCAACTCTTCCTTCAGATTCTACCTCGTAGCACACGTCAGCCGTGAAGCTTCCAGCCAGCACCATGGTTTTTTATTAAGAAAAAGCCCCACCAGCATGGTGTGATAAAGCCACTCTCTAGGCGTGCCGTACTTTGTGGATCTCTACTGTGCTGGCTGGCTTAGAGAAAAAGCCTCATTGGGCAGGGCCCATGTCTCCTCCATATTCTGTACAGCACTGAGCATACTCACCTAGTGCTCAGTGATTGGGGCGTGCAGCGGGGCCAGTCTACTGTACTGGCCTGCAGCAGGCTACCTGATTGCCTGCATCACCCGATTAGTCAGGAAGGGCAGCTCGCTGGCTTTTAGCCCAGCAGCACCATCCTTCTAGCTGCTCAGTGCATTCCTGCGAGCAGCTGTGATCTCCTCTGTTCCTGCTGCTCCTCTCCTGCACCAGCCCTGCTCCTAGTCCGGTTTGTGCCTTGTTCCTCCTCAGTCCTTGCTACCGCAACTTGCTCCTGGCTCCAGTTTCCTCACCCAGACTCTGGATCTGACCCTGGGGATGACTACTTGTTTCTGACCTATTGCCTGGCTATCACTTCCTTGTTCTGGCTCTGACTCCTGGTTCCTGACTCCAGTTGTGGCCCTAGGATTCGATCCACTTCCCAGCATCTGCTTTAATTGCTAGGCCTGATTCCTGCTCCGACCACAGCTTGGTCTCTACCACAGGGAGAGGCTTACATGTGATTGTGCTGCAGTTTGGTTAAAGTTTTTAAGGGATTATCTTTCTGGCTGTTTATTTTTGAAAAGCTTTACGGAAAAAGTGAGTTTTCACAAGGGAATGAATGAATAATGGACTGCATAGAAAAAGGTGCAAAAACTCGTGTGAAGAGGAGGAAGTCGAGTTGGCTGGCAGAGAGCAGCAGCCCAGAACGCTGTGGCCAGCTGTGCTGAGCACCTGGACAACTAAAGTTGGATGGAAAATGGGGGTAGGTTAGGCAGAAATGTTTGACTTTTTGTTGAGAAACCAAAAACCCAATTTGGGGGTAGGTGGGAAAAACTACTCAAAGCTCCACCGTTATTGGATTTCAGCCAAACATATTCAATGTGAGATTTTTTGTTTTTTCAATAAAAAAATCAAACATTGCTTTAGGAAATCAGACACTATCTGCAAAACCTTTTGCTTTCCAAACTCCCGCTTTTCTGTCAAAAAAACACATTTTGACAGAAAATTTTCAACCAGCCTCATTTGGAGCTCTACAAATGTACCTCAGTCCTGACCCACAGTGCTCTCTGCTATTCCAGTCCTGGACCTCCATGAAGCTATGGCAATGCATCTCAGTCCTGATCTTTCATGGATCCTGTTATTTCCAGTCCAGGCTTCACATCCATGCATTTCCCAATAGACCTCAGTCCTGACCTGTAACATCACTGTCTGCTATTCCAGTCTTGTACCTCTCCAGAGCACAGCCTGCCAAACATATTAAATTGACTGGTGATTTTTGGGAGGTGGACAAATATCCCTCCTGGGACTAGGATGAGATCACCAAATGCATTTCCACTGGAAGCTGGAGCGAGCAGCCTCTAAGAGGTGAGAGTGCACCAAAGCCACGATGCCAGCTGGCCTGCCTGCTCTCAGTTGCAAGAGCCGCTTTGTACTTCTTGGCTTTACTGATGCGGAGAGAACATTTTGAACCGTCTAAGCCTTGTAACCTTGTATCTCTGGCACACGAGCTGCAGCAGCAGCAGCACGCTGCCGAACATAATAACAAGGGGAAGAGATGGAATTAAATAAGAATTTAAATATTAGGGTTCTCAGCTCAGCACAAGGGGCTTTAGCCCCTTGACATTATTTCCAGAGTTGGTTGAAACATATTTGAGAATAATGGATTCAACACATTTGTTCGCGTCTGTGGCTGAACAAAGTATTTGCCAGTAAATTTTATTCATGATTCGACCAGCTCTAGTTACTTCCTCTAATGCGCATGACTAAAGAACATTAGCTAGATCCTGCACTCACACTCCAGATGTAGAGGATCCAATCCCAGGCATCTAGCAAGGAACTTACCCTCCAAAGGCTGATTTCAACCAGCTTTACTCCAGAGTCACTGAGAGCAGAATTTGACCCATGACATTTAGAATGATTCATCTTTCACCTCATCAAATAGGAGGGGAGAAGGGGGGAAACAGATAGAAAGTTATTTTGTTCCTCCTGACAAACATTTGTCTTCAAAGTCTCAGTTGTCATGGGGCAGTAACCAGTAGCCCACTTGAGGGGCACTATAAATGTTGCCTAGCAACACCATGCCATTCAAGGGAAGGCTGTCAAAGGCTGAGGATCTAAGACAGCGAGAGAGAGACAGTGTCACACCAGGAAACTCGCTCCTGTCTGGCCCAGTTACAAGCGACACAGCACACATCTCAGTAATTGTCGTCGATTCTGGCCGACAAAGTCCTTTGTGACGAATAGGAGAATAGCTGCAGTTCATAAATGGTGATGTGTCACCCACCCGCCCCCCTAAGTACAAAGACACTCTGGAGCTATTCATATCCTGAAGGTCACTGACTCCTATTCAAAATTAGCTGGCAATGGGCAAACCTTAAATGGCTCAAAGGTGCTGTTCAAATAAACACCAGGGGTCAGGAAGGCATTTACTGTCACGTGCAGCCCTGCACAGTTTCCTAGCTGCCTTCTTCTGAAGTATCAAGTCTTGTCACTGCTGGAGGTGAGATGCTAGGAATACATGGACCAACAGATTGGCGTGGCAGAGTAAAAATACATTCCTGTTAGACTGACGCATTTTGCCAGATTATTTTCTAGCCCTCCTCCTAGAGGACAATAACATCACTAGAATGTAATCTCGTTCTGTGCACAAACAAAGTACAACGGGCACCTCAGGCCAAGGGAGTTACTAGAGTCTGGGAACTTCAGCATCAAGAGATCATAAGTAAGCTCTCTGGGCAATAAGCAAGCCTGGGTTTGGGAGGCCAGAGAACATGTTGTGCAATGCCAGGAAAACTTCTTGTGATGGAGAGATGGCAGTCTACAGTCCTGGCAGTGACCAGGCCAAAAGTGGCGTTTGAACCCAGGAACTGCCGTGCTAAAAGCATGAACCTTGACAGCTTGAGCTAAAGAAGCATCATCATTAACGTGTAGCTTTAGTAAAGCTTAGGGGGACCACGTCTAATACCGTCCGCTATAGGGAGTCCTGCAGAAATAGATTCTGTGTACAAGAAATATGAGGTGAAGCACAGAGGGAAAGTCCTGTGTGCAAAGAAAATCACATTGATCAGCGTTGCAGTTACTAACATAGACAAACTTGACTTTCATACCAAAGTCCAACCATTTACATGGTGTGCTCTTCTGCAACACCAAACCCACCCGTCTCCTGGGAGTGGGCTCAAGGGAACTGCACTACCACAACTCGCCAGTGTTTTCTACCTGAGCCTTGAAGTTGTCTGGTAGCCATAAAGCTGTGTAAGTCCTAAATCACAGGAACTAAGATAGAAGGAATTGGATATGGCTGCTTTGGTAGCTGTTTCCTGGATCATACCTCTCAAGCGTTCCTTGTTTTGAAAGCTGTCTCTCCATTTGCTCCCCAAGTTACTTCTGTTCTACACAAATGTGGTGTCCCTTCACGTTCATTGGTGAAAATTTGTCCCCTCACAATTGCAGACTCAGGTGGCTGAGGTCATAAAAAAAGTTATTTGTGAAACATCCCCCGCCACTCCCCATCCCCCAGTTAGTGCATGTTACAGGGACTCCCAGTGCTGTCCAATCCACTGAGGATATGTGTCTGGAACTGCCCCCTGAGAAGGCATCTGAAGCTGTAACATTTCTTTTAGCTCTGAAGGGTCCCAGTTCAGTCCCAAGTGTGTCGGCCAAAATGGTGGCAGTCACATTTGCACTAAAGGAAGGACTCTCACGGTACCTGAAGTTTCCTGCCTGAATAACGCTTTCGTATCCTTCACTTGGAGTCTCTCTCACACTGCGTCCTACACCTGGGCCATGGGAGGTGCAGAGGTTAATCCTGGATCCTGCCTGTTTCCAGCACCCCGTTTGACTGTACACGAAGCCATGATGGAAATGTTGCTGAGTCACTGGATGTGGAACTACCCTGAAAATTCTGTATAAAATTCCCTCTGATGTCTACAAATAAATACATTCCCTCTTTGGTCTTCCTTTTATGTAAATAAGCCAATGTGTTTCATTAATAATTCTCATATCATTCCTTTATTTTTTTAATTGAGGCTTTGCCTTTGTAAACTCTTTCCCCTCCTTTCACCATCTCTGTCTCTTTACACTAATTTAAACAATTAAACAGCATTTCCTGAGGGGGGTTTCTTTACTGTGTGACGTGCGGGGTCCCATTCTGGTCTTGCTCAGTCAGGTTTTATGCTGCTTTCATGCCACACATCTCACTGGAGTTACTCCTGACTTACACCAGATTGAGACAGGGCACAACTGGGCCACGTTCCTCCCTTCTCCTCTTTTCTGTTCCCTTTTCTCCATGTCTCTTTGCTTTACAGGAGCCGCCCCGTCCTCAAAGAGAAACACAGTCTACAAAAAGCAACAGAGGGTCCTGTGGCACCTTTAAGACTAACAGAAGTATTGGGAGCATAAGCTTTCGTGGGTAAGAACCTCACTTCTTCAGATGCAAGTAATGGAAATCTCCAGAGGCAGGTATAAATCAGTGTGGAGATAACGAGGTTAGTTCAATCAGGGAGGGTGAGGTGCTCTGCTAGCAGTAGAGGTGTGAACACCAAGGGAGGAGAAACTGCTTCTGTAGTTGGATAGCCATTCACAGTCTTTGTTTAATCCTGATCTGATGGTGTCAAATTTGCAAATGAACTGGAGCTCAGCAGTTTCTCTTTGGAGTCTGGTCCTGAAGTTTTTTTGCTGTAAGATGGCTACCTTAACATCTGCTATTGTGTGGCCAGGGAGGTTAAAGTGTTCTCCTACAGGTTTTTGTATATTGCCATTCCTGATATCTGACTTGTGTCCATTTATCCTCTTGCGTAGTGACTGTCCAGTTTGGCCAATGTACATAGCAGAGGGGCATTGCTGGCACATGATGGCATATATAACATTGGTGGACGTGCAGGTGAATGAGCCGGTGATGTTGTAGCTGATCTGGTTAGGTCCTGTGATAGTGCTGCTGGTGTAGATATGTGGGCAGAGTTGGCATCGAGGTTTGTTGCATGGGTTGGTTCCTGAGTTAGAGTTGTTATGGTGCGGTGCGTGGTTGCTGGTGAGAATATGCTTAAGGTTGGCAGGTTGTCTGTGGGCGAGGACAGGCCTGCCTCCCAAGGTCTGTGAAAGTGAGGGGTCATTGTCCAGGATGGGTTGTAGATCACTGATGATGCGTTGGAGAGGTTTAAGCTGAGGGCTGTAGGTGATGGCCAGTGGAGTTCTGTTGGTTTCTTTTTTGGGCCTGTCTTGTAGCAGGAGGCTTCTGGGTACACGTCTGGCTCTGTTGATTTGTTCCTTTATTTCCTTGTGTGGGTATCGTAGTTTTGAGAATGCTTGGTGAAGATCTTGTAGGTGTTGGTCTCTGTCTGAGGGGTTGGAGCAGATGCGGTTGTACCTCAGTGCTTGGCTGTAAACGATGGATCGTGTGGTGTGTCCGGGGTGGAAGCTGGAGGCATGAAGGTAGGCATAGCGGTCGGTGGGTTTTCGGTATAGGGTGGTGTTAACGTGGCCATTGCTTATTTGTACTGTGGTGTCCAGGAAGTGGACCTCCCGTGTAGATTGGTCCAGGCTGAGGTTGATGGTGGGGTGGAAGCTGTTGAAATCATGGTGGAATTCTTCCAGGGTCTCCTTCCCATGGGTCCAGATGATGAAGATGTCATCAATGTAGCGTAGGTAGAGAAGGGGCGTGAGTGTACGAGAGCTGAGGAAGCGTTGTTCCAGGTCAGCCATAAAGATGTTGGCATATTGTGGGGCCATGCGGGTGCCCATAGCGGTGCCACTGGTCTGGAGGTATATATTGTCACCAAATTTGAAATAATTGTGCGTGAGGATAAAGTCGCAGAGCTCGGCAATAAGTTGTGCTGTGTCATCATCAGGGATACTGTTCCTGACAGCTTGTATTCCATCTGTGTGTGGGATGTTTGTGTAGAGAGCCTCTACATCCATGGTGGCTAGGATGGTGTTTTCTGGGAGGTCACCAATGCATTGTAGTTTTCTCAGGAAATCTGTGGTGTCACGGAGATAGCTGGGAGTGCTGGTGGCGTAGGGTCTGAGTAGGGAGTCCACATATCCAGACAGTCCTTCAGTGAGAGTGCCAATGCCCGAGATGATGGGGCGTCCAGGATTTCCAGGTTTGTGGATCTTGGGTAGTAGATAGAATAACCCCGGTCGGGGCTCTAAGGGTATGTTGATTTGTTCCTGTGTTAGTGTAGGGAGTGTCCTGAGTAGATGGTGCAGTTTCTTAGTGTATTCCTCAGTGGGATCTGAGGAAAGTGGCCTGTAGAATTTGGTATTGGAGAGTTGTCTGGCGGCCTCCTTCTGGTAGTCAGACCTGTTCATGATGACAACAGCACCTCCTTTATCAGCCTCTTTGATGATAATGTCAGGGTGGTTTCTGAGGCTGTGGATGGCGTTGCGTTCTGCACGACTTAGGTTATGAGGCAAGCGATGTTGTTTTTCCACAATTTCTGCCTGTGCACGTCGGCGGAAGCATTCTATGTATAGGTCCAGACTGTCATTTCGACCCTCAGGAGGAGTCCATGTGGAGTTCTTCTTCCTGTGTTGTTGGTGGGAGGGTATCTGTGTATCAGTGCGCTGTTCAGTGTTATCTTGAAAGTATTCTCTGAGTCGGAGGCGGCGAAAGTAGGCTTCCAGATCACCGCAGAACTGTATCATGTTCGTGGGGGTGCTGGGGCAAAAAGAGAGTCCCCGAGATAGGACAGACTCCTCTGCTGGGTTGAGTGTGTAGCTGGATAAATTGACGATATTGCTGGGTGAGTTAGGGGTACCCCTGTTGTGGCCCCATGTGCCAGGTAGGACACACCACACGATCCATCGTTTACAGCCAAGCACTGAGGTACAACCGCATCTGCTCCAACCCCTCAGACAGAGACCAACACCTACAAGATCTTCACCAAGCATTCTCAAAACTACGATACCCACACAAGGAAATAAAGGAACAAATCAACAGAGCCAGACGTGTACCCAGAAGCCTCCTGCTACAAGACAGGCCCAAAAAAGAAACCAACAGAACTCCACTGGCCATCACCTACAGCCCTCAGCTTAAACCTCTCCAACGCATCATCAGTGATCTACAACCCATCCTGGACAATGACCCCTCACTTTCACAGACCTTGGGAGGCAGGCCTGTCCTCGCCCACAGACAACCTGCCAACCTTAAGCATATTCTCACCAGCAACCACGCACCGCACCATAACAACTCTAACTCAGGAACCAACCCATGCAACAAACCTCGATGCCAACTCTGCCCACATATCTACACCAGCAGCACTATCACAGGACCTAACCAGATCAGCTACAACATCACCGGCTCATTCACCTGCACGTCCACCAATGTTATATATGCCATCATGTGCCAGCAATGCCCCTCTGCTATGTACATTGGCCAAACTGGACAGTCACTACGCAAGAGGATAAATGGACACAAGTCAGATATCAGGAATGGCAATATACAAAAACCTGTAGGAGAACACTTTAACCTCCCTGGCCACACAATAGCAGATGTTAAGGTAGCCATCTTACAGCAAAAAAACTTCAGGACCAGACTCCAAAGAGAAACTGCTGAGCTCCAGTTCATTTGCAAATTTGACACCATCAGATCAGGATTAAACAAAGACTGTGAATGGCTATCCAACTACAGAAGCAGTTTCTCCTCCCTTGGTGTTCACACCTCTACTGCTAGCAGAGCACCTCACCCTCCCTGATTGAACTAACCTCGTTATCTCCACACTGATTTATACCTGCCTCTGGAGATTTCCATTACTTGCATCTGAAGAAGTGAGGTTCTTACCCACGAAAGCTTATGCTCCCAATACTTCTGTTAGTCTTAAAGGTGCCACAGGACCCTCTGTTGCTTTTTACAGATTCAGACTAACACGGCTACCCCTCTGATACAGTCTACAAAGACGAACTGCCAGGGAGACCATCAGGCTGGGCTCCCAGTCAATCAACCTTCTTCTGGGTCTTAGGGTGAGGGATTCACAATCCATCCCCTTCTATTCCCTGACAGCTGGTGGGCATCTGGCATTCCTGCACTGACGGTGATTGACAGTGTCAGCGCTGTCAGTGGAAGGAAGGAGGTGAGGGAGGAAATTAGAGGAAGGAATGCTTCCCAGACTTTAATACACCTTTCATGGAGCCACAGTAGGCCCAAAACTACACATCTAGCCCTTGGCCCTGATATGAATGGGAAGACCAATTTAAACAGGCCAACGATGGACCACCCATTCCTCACAGATGAACAGCCATACTGCCCTTCCCGTTTCCCTTCATACCAGGGGCTGGTATGAAGGGAACTTTCATCTCCCCCACACCCCGTTTGGCCTCACTGCACCTCACACACACATCCCAAGCACTTGCTGACTGCTCCTCTTGACTCATCCCACCTCCCAGTGCTAGCTCAATGCCCCTCTCATGACTATGCCTCACTGCTCACATCTGGTGCCCCTTACTTCTGGCTGATTGGCCAAAATCAGCTGGACACGTAGAGGTTGGACACATAGAGGCAATGTGATGCACTGCCTGGGCCCAGCAGAGATTGGGATTTGGGTTGCAGCTGTATGGCCGAATCCCGTGTCTTCCTACTGATCCCCAGTAACATTACTCCAGGCGCGCCTTCTCTCTCAGTGTGTCTTTCTTGCATTACACAGGCAGGAGGATGCCAACAAGACCTAAAAAAATGTCACTTTTGTCTCTTAGCAAGCTGGGGTGACATCTCAGTGCAGAAGAATCCATAATAGGGCCTACTCATGTGCTCTGGAATGATAATACCATTTCATAAAATAATTGCCTTTGATTAAAATGTAAGGACATCATCTTTTTGTTGTTGTTAATGAGGGCTGCAGGCTATGGGTCTTTCATGTCTTTCCTTTTGACTCCTCTGCTTTTTTCCAATTCCCCCTCCCAATTATCTGCCCTTTCCAGCTACAAGCAAAATTTGTTAATTTCCATGTGCATGCAAAACCTGCCTGGCACACACCAGGCATCCTGGTGACCTCTGAATGGGGATCCAGCCTTGAGAGCAAGCAGGCACAGAGTTCCTCTCACTAGCTGTCCCAGTCCTCCACCTTGCCAACCCACAGGTGGAGAGATTTCCACACTGCTACACAACTCACAGTCAGAGTGCTAGGCACAGAGATTTGGTGATATGAACAAACATACAGTAGTGTCTAACTAAGACCATCCAAACCCATTTCAGTGGTGAACTCAATCCAGGTCTCTGTAGGTTAATGGGATTCCCTGTTTCACCTAACCACATTCTGTGTAGCTCTCTACAATTCAACCTTTGCAAAGGCTTGAAGTTAATTTTCCTCTTCCAGCCTATATTAATCTAGTAGCAGCTAGGGCAAAATGGAGGCTCTTAAAGGGAGCTCAGGTACTTCCTTCAGCATTAACCTGCATAGCTGATTGCTGTGCTGGATAAGCCTAGCAATGAGATAAGGAGTATTACTATCCATTCTTTCTGCAGTGCACTGTTATCTGCACTGAACACGTGGCTAAGGAGTTTCATCTGTTGAGCTCAAAAAGCTTTGCAAAGGCAGGTGAGCATTGTTATCCACAAAAGAAGCAGAGGCCTAAAATAGTTGAGTGACTTGAGCAAGTTCATACAACACATCAACAGCAGAGCTAGGATGAGACCCAAGCTCTCCTGACTGACAGCCCAGGACCTCGTCCACTGGACCACACTGCCCTTCTTATACTAGGCTTTTCAGAAAAGGTGTCATAGCCCCATAGAATATGAGGGTTAGAAAGGACTGCAGGAGGTTATCTAGTCCAACCCCCTGCTCAAAGCAGGACTAATCCCCAGACAGATTTTTGGCCCAGATCCCTAAATGGCCCCCTCAAGGATTGAACTCACAACCATGGGTTTAGCAAGCCAATGCTCAAACCACTGAGCTATTCCTCCCCACCATGAGGTGGTTGGCGCTCCATTAGCCAGAGTCTTTATAGCTCACGCCAATGTGGGTGGTTAACGGTCCTCATTGAGAAGATGTACTTTTTTCAGTCCTCATCTCTAGTTATTTCTGATGTATGTGCAGACATGGCTTCCATTCATCCCCACCACCCCTTCCTAACTGGGAATGCCTCCCAAAAGCCATGACACATCTCTAAGCAACCTTTGGCACCTTTTGCTTGAAACACTAGAAGATCTAAGGCTGGAGGATTCATTTCAGTCTCTTTATAAACAGTTCTCCCAATTAGTCTCCGAGTTTCCTTTAGTGTGAAAAATGGAACCAGGGTGTTCCAGCCTCAGGAATAGGAGTGTTAAAATGAGGTTTGGGAGAAAAATATTCTTCTCTGTGGGAAGCTCATTGCCCCTTTCCAGGGGGGAGAACAGCATTATGCAGAAGGTCCTTGGTACAGCTGAAATAAGTGATCTCAGCGTTCCAGTGTCCAATACACCACAAGCCCAACCCGTGCGCTCTCCAGAAAATTACACCGCTTAGCACAGGGGTGGCCAACCTGTGACTCCGGAGCCACATGCAGCTCTTCAGAAGTTAATATGCGGCTCCTTGTATAGGCACCGACTCCGGGGCTGGAGCTATAGGTGCCAACTTTCCAATGTGCCGGGAGGTGCTCACTGCTCAACCCCTGGCTCTGCCACTGGCCCTGCCCCCACTCCACCCCTTCCCCTGAGCCTGTCGTGCCCTTGCTCCTCACCCTTCCCCCCAGAGCCTCCTGCACGCCACGAAACAGCTGATCGGGAGGTGCGGGGAGGGAGGGGAGGCGCTGATCGGTGGGGCTGCCGGTGGGCGGGAGGTGCTGGGAGTGGGGGTGGGGAGCTGATGGGGGGCTGCTGACGTATTACTATGGCTCTTTGGTAATGTACATTGGTAAATTCTGGCTCCTTCTCAGTTCAGGTTGGCCACCCCTGGCTTAGGAGATTTGGTATCATTAAATTATCTTGTAAATCAGCACAGAGCAAGAGGAAAATCTCCTTTGACAGATAAAAACCACTCTGGAAGGGACTGGAATATCCCCAAATGCAAAACACTTGTGATGATGCTAGTAGCCCTCAGGTTTTTCATCTTGCATATTTTAACTGGCCTTGCAATATAATGTTTGAGGAGTTTAAATTACAGTACCTTAGCTAATTAACTGTTCCCATCTAGACTGCTGTCTCACTCCCCCTAATGGTGAGATAGAGCCTTGCACAGACCCCAGTTCAGCTGGTAACATCCTGGTCTCTAGAGCTGAAGGCTGAGGAGCCCAGTACAGGAACTGAGCCCATATGCAGTGTGGGGTCAGGCCAAGTCTGGGCCCTCCACAGGGATACTCTAATTGTGTGTCTGCAGTCCCCAGTCTAGTAGTAGGTGACAAGGACTTTTGCAAATGGAATGACTACAGTCCATCCTCTTCTGCTGGCATCTGTGGCTATGACCCCTATGGAGAATGGCAAGGGACAAGAAGGCCTGGTGATGGATTATGGTGAAGCTAAGCCCAACAGGGCTGTTGTTCCATTTCAACGGCTCTCTCGATCTGCCTTGGGTTGGGTAGCTCAGTTATCAAAATGAGAATAAACTATAGGAGGAGACTGGGGCAGTGACCATCTTTTTGCTCTGTGTTTACAGCGGCTAGCACAATGGGGTCCAGGTACATGATGGGAGCTCCTAGGTACAACCACTATACAAATAAATAATAATAAAATGTGCGGCTAGCCTCCACACATCCCACGAACAAAAGGAGTTACAGGGTCTTGTGCATCAGATGGCCCTAGATGCAACCAGAAATTACTAACCCTGCATGTGATTCTTACACCGCTGCGGGAAGACTTGAACTCAGAACTGACTGGGCCATATTTTTAATCCAACCAAGTATGCGATCTGACCCAGGGCATTGCACTCTAGGCCTGTTCATCCCTCACTGAAAAGCAATAGCTTGCTGTGTGGTGCCACCAGCAACACCACAATGTGTCCTGCATCAGTGATACTCCAGCTCTCCTCCTACCCTCCATGCCTCTCTGCCTCCTGGATGTTTCTTTGGGAATTGCAGTCCGGTCCATAACCTTGCCTTTTAGGAACCAGACTGTGATGCACATGAAACTCTGGTTGCCATGGGGACATAGAATGGGTCTTGTGCTAGCAGGGCCACCTCCTGCAAACGCTGGGCACCACTAGTCCTAGAGACAAGATCAAGCTGAAAAATTCGCATCCAGATTTTTAACATCCCAAAACTCAGGGTTGTTGGGATCTGGGGGGCTGGATCAAGTCCATGAAATTAGCAGGAGAGAGGGGAAGAACAGGTACACAATCCAGAAGAAAAATGTGCTTGAAAGCTTAAAGAGCAACTACACAGCACTGGGGGGAAAAGAATAATTAGAAATCCTGATGAAGATTACAAGGGTTCCCGGGGAATCCTGGAAAGCTGGTTAAACTGAGTGCTCAGCTATTTTGTGCTATTAGAGTGGCTCCAAGTAGCAGACTGCAGGGAAGAATTGGGAATGTTGGCGCCTCACACAGCTCTGCCAATGCACCTTGAACCTAATGTACAGCATCTCCTTGTACTCCACACCCAGCTGTGCTAATGCACCTCACTTCTGACTGGCAGGCTCTCTTTGTACCCCCATCCCACCTCAGCTCTGCCCATGCACCTGAGTTATAGCTGCCTACCCTGCTTTTCCATTTGTTTGGGGCTCTCCTGAGCAGGTGCCAATTAAATGGGGTTAATTGTGTGGTGTTTTTGTGACATTAGCAAATCAACTGGAGCCTTTAGTAAGACCCCTTGATAAGGGCACCTCACCACCACTGGTACATGCTCCCTACACAGATTTGCCTCTAAATCCTCTTCTAATAGCATTTTCCCAGGGCAGGGTTTTTAAAAAGGTTTGTCCAGGTAGCTTTGGCTGTAGTGCTGAGGGTGTGTTGGGGGAGGCAGCTGTTGCAGCCCTGATTGAAGATGGGTTGAAGCTGCTGTCAATCTGTCTGATTGATGTGACAATTTGATTGGCTCCCAAGAGGGGAGGGTCTCCCAAAGGAGAGGTAAAAAGGGAAGAGCAGAGGCTAAAAGGGGGGAGGATTTATAGCAAGGAGCTTTAGGTAGAGTCAGTGATTTTAGGGGCAAGAAATAGGGAAGGCAGGTAGCTATATCATGATAAAATTGAGTTTAGATGAATAGCTTGTAACAGGGTTAGTGCTGGGCTCTGAGACCTGTCAAAGCTTTGGTGGAGAGTAGCAGGACAATAGAAATGGATTAGGAATGCAAAGTATGATGTTAGAAAAGCTGTCTCTTAAATATCATTGCTTCCTCACCAACTAGTCTGTATCCCCCAGCTTCCTCAAACAACCTTACTGCTCCTATGCAGCCAGAGCATTCTAGTTTGAGTTCCAAATACTCATAATACATTCCATCAAGTGCTTCCACGAGGAGAGTGGGAATAATGCTACCTCACATCTACACAGCAGGATCCCACACCTCTTCAGGTGTTTGCACTGAAGATGGGTTACTTCCCTGAGACTGAAATGCAGCCCACTCTGGGGTGGAATGGGGCAGCTGTCCTGCTCTAGCAACACTGTTAGGCTGGTATGTGATGAATCACTTTCCCAGCTGAAGCTATTGGGTGAAATTTAGGTAGTAAAAGAAATCTGATTATCCGCAGTGGATTTGAGGTAGGAGGCTAGAGTTAAACATCTAGTCAATAACGATAGTTCTAGCAGCACTGTATCCCCTAACGCCATATAGGAACACTGGGTTCTGTACGGACTCAGAGGGAAGAGCCCCACCTACTGAATTCATACTGCCAGCAGTCCCTGAGTTTTTTTTCTTGAAGGTCTCCCAGCTGTGTGCTAGTCTGTGGTAGCTGATGAGCCATTAAACACTGTGGTAGTGAATGCTCCCCATATTTCACCCAATGCTTCTATTCAGTGCTGGGTACATCATCGTTATTTATTGCCCAGTGTGGGAAGGGGAGGAGCAGCTGAATAGCCCCTCAGGAGTCTCCTGTCCCTTGCTGTTCTGTTGATGAGGCTGAGAAGTGCATTGGTGGGATGGGTGCAGAGGAGAGGTCTCTGTTCCCTACTCCTTTCCCTAAACTTGCCTCAGTGGATTATCTCATGCTAGTTTGTAAATGGAAAATCCACCCAGCCGCTGCATCGGGGGAGGCGTGGGGGTAGAGCATTAACTAAGGATCTTTGAGAAATTACTTGTTACTAGAAGTTAACAATCTGTTTATTAAGCAGTGGCCCCATGTGGAAGCTCAAGCTGGCTCAGAAATGTTATTGCTGTTCAGAACTGTATTTAACAGCCCATTTTATTTAGGGGCTTGTCCTCCTGGGGAGCATTGCAGAAGGCAATAGCTGGCTTTGGAGCTGACTTTAAATGCTATAGTGTTGGAAGTGCCCATAGGAAGCCTTAATCCTGTCTTGTGGTCCCTTTGTGCCAGTTTATCTAGTGCAAAGGATGAATTGGGTCCACTATAATGAGTCCCCCTCTTGGGAGGTGAGGAACTGGGAGGGCTAGGAGATGCCATCGATCCATTAATTGACAGAACCCATGGGTCTTTCCTGCACGCCATAACTCTGACTTTTACATGATGTTTAAAGAAGCACTGATGTGCTTTAGGTTGGATGTTATATCAGGAGATTAATAGACTTCTCTCTTCCGTCCTTCCTTTGACTGTCACATTAAATTTCCTGTGTCAGTGGTGGTGGTATCTCCCTTCACTATTGACCTTTGGGCTGTACATAATGGAGGCCTCAATCTGTTAGTGAGGGCACCTTCCCCCAAAACACCTTTCAAATGCAAGGGGAAACTCAAAGAACTGCTGGATATTAGGAATCACCTGGCCCTACCAAGAGTAGGGGTATTACCCCTGTTATCCTGACCAAAATCCAGGTAAATAAACTCTCCCGAGCCAAATTCTTCTTCAGTCTCAATTGGATACAACAATCTCCTTCACTTCCTGTCTCAAACTCTCTCGCACTAATCTGTCTCTGGCATTTGTAGAGTTCCCCTTATCCATCTATGCTCTATCTAGTCTCCTGCCTCCCCTGGCCAAAGCCTACAGTGCTGTACGTGGCTGAGTGTTGAGTCAAACTTGTTCTAAATGTCCTGTATGGTGGGTTGTCTACCTCTTCCACTGGGAGACAGAGCTTAATCATTTTACGGGCAGGGGGATTTTTTCCCCTGCTATTCTGCTTAGTTTTTGTTTTCCTTTTCTTGACTCCATCCCATTGCTCCTAGTTCCACCACCTGGTACAGCTCTCTGCACAGTCCCTCTGCCTCCTTGGCGTGTATGCCCTTCAAATATTCATAGACATTTATCATTATTCCCTTAGTCATCTCTCCGCCAAGCTAGACATATTTAGTCCTTTTAATGTTTCCTCACGAGTCAGTCCCTCCAGCGCCTGTAATTCATTTCTCCTTGATCTTCTTTGAATTCTCTCCAATTTCTCTCCAATTTGCTTAATTTGCTTCTCATTCTGTGTATTTAAGACACACACGCGCACACACAAATTAGGGGAGGGAAACTTCCTGAAAAGCGTCTGGCTACAAACTGAAGGGAACATGTGGGTGGGTGGTGGTACCATAGGGCTCTTAGTGCAGGCTGCAGCTGGGCACCATCAAGGCATCACTACAATCCTGTGCCTCCTCCTCACGCAGCCCTCCCCCCAAAATCTCAAAAAGGAAAACCAGCAGCTAATGTTTGGTCTCTTTCTGTGCGTTTGTACAGCTCACCCCCTTAGCGAGGCAGATTCCTCTGATCCAAGTGCCATCAGTTTTGCCTCTCATTCAGTATCTCTCTCTGGTTGTCTCTCTCTCAGGCTGAGGGTTTTATATCTGAGCGATGCTGTTCTAGTGGTTTGTGACAGCCTAAAGAGGGGGTGTGAATGACCGTGCAAGTGAGCGAGGGGGATCTGGGGTGTGAGGAAGAGGCAGAGGGTTACAATTCTCTGACTCTTCATTGAGCTGAGTCTCTCAGTCCTGAAATTTACTGTCTTTAAACCCTGGAACAGATGATACCAAAGGATCAATGAGAAAGCAGACAGCCATACTTCATCCCCCTGAGGGCTTTTCCCCTTTGGTCCTAGGTTGTCTCTGCTACCTCCAGGGCTGTGTAAGCAGTGCATACTGATGGGGACCTTTCTAGGATCCCTGATGGACCCATTGCCCTGAAGTCTCCCCAACCAGGAAATTCTTTAGTCTACATCTCAGCGGAATGGGCTGGAGATGTTGTGAACTTTCCTTGTCTTGTGCAGAACTCAGTGGTGGTATTTAGCTGATACCTCTGACACTACATGGAGTGAGAATAATAGAAAGGGATGGAACTGAGGGAACTCTCACTGCACCTCCTCTAACTAGAGCAAACTCCTGTACTGCTGTCCCTGAAAGTAGAGCGTTACAGTTTAATGTTCCCCTCCAATATATAGTGTCACACCACCTAGTGACCAACCAAGGGACTGCTTCTTATTATTAAAGTGACAGCGTCAAGGCTGCTAGAACCAAATTTGGACTCTCTCTATATGGTTTGATATAGCTATAGAAATAGATATATAAATGTTTGCAAAAACTAATTAAAATGTGGAGTCTTTCTATCCATCCACAGCAAGTTCTTCAAATTCTTTAAAATGTGTGGCATTTTAAGCCATTTTAACCATTTTTGGAATGAACATGCTTATATTTCTCTGCAAAATGGCAATTTTTTTCTCTAAGGCAAACGTATGACATGCCTGGAACTTCACAGTGCAGTTCCACCTTGGATCAACTTTGAAAATTCAAAAACCACCTGTGAGTTCTCACAAAATATAAACTTGTAGTTTTGCATCTGGTTTTGAATCCTTCTTTCACATCTTCCCCCAAGAAAACACAGACCTATCATTGCAGCAACTGTCTTCTATTTGGCTGAATCACAAGACAAGTAGGCATTCAGAAGGTGGAATTGTAATGACTATTATCTTGGTCACCCAGGGGGATTGAACCTGGGACCTTCACAGCTAAGAGCAAAAGCCTTTATTGTTTGAGCTGAAGGATTACATTCTATAAGTATCAGCTGTAGTAGACCTGGAGAATCAGGCACAGAAGGGGACACGCAACCTATCCTGAACAGTGCACTACAGAAACACACAGTGGATATTAAAAAAAGAGAGAGAGAATTTTTCTGCAGTTTTTCTTTCACCCTTCAAGTCCTCATAACATTCATTTTCAGAAGTGGTAGACACTAAGGCATTGTCTATACTAGAAAAATGAATGTCTGTACCGCAGGCTCCGCCAGCTATGGTGCAGTTGTGCTGGTGGTAGCAATGTTGTAAGAACTAATGAATAAAAGGGCTTTTGCATGTTTACCAACATGTCCTGAAGACTTGCTCTGAGAATGGTGGGGCGAAACACCCAAACACCTTGTATACTAGCAGCTTAGCACCACTACAGCCATACCTTTCCGGCTGTTGCTATAAAAACATACCTAGACTAGATGTACCCAAGTATCAGTGATGTTCAATACGTTTCTCTCTCTATCCCATGCTCCCCCCTTATACTCCTCCACCCTGTTAAAACTGTTGTTGCAAAAATGTCTGTGGCCTTTTCCCCCCACCTCTCTTCAGCTGTCGTTTCTGATCCTGGTTCGTTCTATTATGCCTTTCCCTCTGAACCCAGCCCCTTATCAGCTAACCTTCTTCTGAGCTTAAATGATTTGTATATGGTCTAATCAGATTTCCCCGGATCCCAAGGTGTTCCTGAAACCCCTTCGCTCATTTCCATTCATTGTAAGGGAGAGATAACGAAACGCATGGCCGACTTCTCTAATTAGAGTCTTGTGTTCCCCAAGGTCTTTCGCTATTGCCAGCCTAGGCGTTCTGACTATGTTGGTTATTTCTCCCCCATCCCCTATCTTCCACTCAGTGATCTCTTTGGGTACCAAGTTATATGTGGAAAAGTAAACACGATGAAATACTCATCATTTAATTGATCAGTCTTTTTTGTTGTTGCTGGGTTTTTTTAATTTGTCTTTTATGCCCCCCTCTGTTTAGGTAGAATTGCTTAATTTTATTGAACATCCTCACTTATAGGGTTTTATTACAATCAAATGCAGTTGGATATTCAATTTAGCTTCCGTGGACTTGTTTTCCTGTTGACCATTCATCTCCCTTTAATTCAAACAAGACAAGCAGAGAAAAGGAAATTAGAATGGGAAGAGGAACACTTGGCCATCCCATAGTTCCTACCGGCAAGGAGTGATAAGGGACGGGGATTTCCTCTTTTAATTCAATATATTATTCCTCCACTCTCAGATAAGCATTAATGAGAGGTGAAGAAGAAAAGGGACCCTGTGTCTGCAGATGATGGAATGCTGGAGCTCTCCTCCCCACATCATAAATCAGCCTCTGAGGAGATACTGACTCAGACCTGGGATTGTTCGAGAGGAGGCTTATTATGCGGAATTGTGTCAAACGGCGAGGAGTGGTATAAAGAGATAATCAGAGTCCTCCACCACTAATTACCTGAGCTCTATAGAAATCTCCAGCTCTATTCAGATCGTTTAAAAAAAAAAAAAAGGGCGGGGGAAGATCTCGGAGGAATGAATGAAGTCTCAGTTCTGCAAGTGCCAATTGAGGCAGTGCAGTTCTGGAAAACTGTGGATGAAAGCAGCTGAATCTCTGAGGCCTACCATGCTGTTTGACCTCACTCCTCCACCCTCCCTTCTTCTCCCTATTCATGCATTGGAAGATAACAATAATCCTCTGCATTTCTCTAGCTGCTTTCACTCCAGGACATCTAGGGACTTCACAAAAATTAACTGATTAAGTCTCAAACTTCCTTGTGAGGTAGAGAATCTATGTATCCGATTTCCAAGGTGCCCACCACTGCGGGTTCCTGCTGTATTGCACTCTTTTGAGGGGTGGAGATGAATTGACTATAATATCATAGAAGCTCTCAACAAATGGAAAAACTCTATCCATGAAAAATAGGGCAAGGGAGAGATTCATGCTGTAGAACTGGGGTAGTGTTGGGAGGGGGACTATAGCTGTCAGAAGAGAGGGGATGTTGCATTTTAGATTTGGTATTTGGGTGCCGGTGGGGTTGAGACTAGGGTCATGAGTTTCTTAGGATCAGGGGTATTAGTTAGGCTACAGATCATAAAAGTTGTAATGCATCCTTTGCACTACAGAGGAAGAAAATGAGGCAAACCAAAGGGACAAAGGAGGAGGGATCTAGAGTAATTGTGTTCTGGAACGGGGCATAATTTGACTAAATCCTTCCTGTGTGGCAAGGTGAGGGGCATGAGATGTTCCAATCTGCTCTCCTGGCATTAGATAAATACCAATAAAGAAAATTGTGTGTTGGGGATTCCCATTCCCCTGCTACCGAATGTACTGCCGTAATATAGAGAGACATATACAGTACTCGCATTAACTGAGCATCAGTAAGAGCCAGACTCTGCCATTCTAACTCTCACTGTGTAAAGACATCACAGTCATTTCATTAGGAATACTCAAGGATGCCCAGCACGTGTAAATATGGTACTCTGTTCATAGTTCTGTGGAAGTATTAATGTTCTGTAGAAATTTTCCAGACAAGCAGGCCAGTGTATATTCTCTTTTCATGGCTGGATCTAGTTATCTATCTTTGAAGTCTTAGAATTTTTTGAGGGTGTCAGCAAACCTGTGGACAAGGGTGATCCAGTGGATCTAGTGTACTTGGACTTTCAGAAAGCCTTTGACAGGGTCCCTCACCAAACGCTTTTATGCAAAGTAAGGAGTCATGGAGTAAGAGGGAAGGTCCTTTGATGGATCAGTAACTGGTTAAAAGATAGGAAACAAAGGGTAGGAATAAATGGTCAGTTTTCACAGTGGAGAGAGGTAAATAGTGGGGTACCCAAAGGATCTGTACTGGGACCAGTGCTGTTCAACATATTAAAAAATGATCTGGAAAAAGGGCAGTGAGGTGGCAAAGTTTGCAAACAATATAAAACTGAAGATAGTTAAGTCCAAAGCAGACTACAAAGAGTTACAATGAATCTCACAAAACTGGGTAACTTGGCAACAAAGTGGCAGATGAAATTCAGAGTTGATAAATGCAACGTAATGCACATTGGAAAACATAATCCCAACTATACATACAAAATGATGGGGTCTAAATTAGCTGCTACCACTCAAGAAAGAGAGCTTGGAGTCATCATAGATAGTACATCTGATCAATGTACAGCAAAGGTAAAAAAAAAAAACCTAACAATGTTAGGATCCATTAGGAAAGGGATAGATAAGAGAGAAAATATCATAATACCACTATTTAAATCTAATGTACACCCACACCTTGAATACTGCATGCAGTTCTGGTGGCCCCTATACAAAAAAGTTATATTAGATTTTGAAAAAGTACGGTGAAGGGCAACAAAAAAATGGAACCGCTTTCATGCAAGGAGCAGCTAAAAAGAGAAGGGCCATTCAGCTTGGAAAAGAGGAGACTGGGGGGAGATATGATAGAGGTCTATGGAATTAAGAATAGTGTGAAGTGAATAAGGAAGTGTTATTTACCCCTTCATATAACACACGAACCAGGGGTCAGCCAGTGAAATGAATAGGCAGCTGGTTTAAAACAAACAAAAGGAAGTACTTCTTCACATAATGCACACTCAACCTGTGGAACTCAGTGCCAGAGGATGTTGTAAAGGCCAAAAGTAGAACTGGGTTCAAAAAAGAATTAGTTAAGTTCATGGAGGATAGGCCCATCAATGGCTATTAGCCAAGATGGTCAGTGACGCAGCCCCATGCTCCAGGTACCCCTAAACCTCTGACTGCCAGAAGCTGGGACTGGACAACAGGAGGATCACTCAATAAATTGCCCTGTTCTGTTCACTTTCTCTGAAGCATCTGGCACCAGCCACCATCGGAAGACAGGGTACTGGGCTTGATGGACCATTGGTCTGATCCAGTACAGCTAGTCTTATGTCCTTATCTGTTTATAAAACTCCGACAAGAGCCAGTGTAAACAATATTAATTTCTAGTTAGACAAATCTGTTTAGAAGTTTAAACTGAACAGGGCTGGTGCAGTATAAGTATTATTACGTGCACTGTGATAGCACCAAGGAATCCTAATCATGGACCAAGACCCCATTGTGCGAGGTGCTGTACAAACACAAACCAAAAAGACAGTCCCTGCCCCAAGGGTCTTTCAGTCTAAGTATAAGAAGAGAGTAATAATGCTCCAGCTCAAGCTGAATGTTGATCTTTGCTCAATGATTCTTCTTCCACTGCAACTCAATGGCATGTTACGACATACCCACACCAGCATGTGCTAATCCCTATCACCAAAGCTAATTCAAACGTCCAGCGATGGTCAGGAGTTAAATAAAGAGTGATCCCCAAAACACTGGTTTGAAAGCTTTAAAAAAAAGACCCATAATGCACTGGGCAAAATTGGAAAATAATTTGCATTTTAAATCTCATGCAGGTAGCTGTGTAATTTCTGCCTGTCGATTCACCGCTGTGATGTTCATTATCTGATTGTTGCTACCTACAGTCTTCCTAGCGCTAATGCACATTGTTTTCCTGGATCCTGGATTAGTTAAATGTGTCTGACACTGAATTTGCAAGTAATTGCCATGGCTTGCCTCCATGAAGCATCTCCGAGGACACACTTGGAAATTAAACGTTACTTCTCAAGCCATTATTAGCTTACTCCAGCCCTATTTTATTAAATAATTATCAAGTAAAAACGTTTAATTTTAAATATGCACATTATGTTTGTGAGATAAAAGCACTAGGCGAGAAATGCTCCCTAGGACGAAGCCAGGGAAATAGTTCTTCCTAGCCTCACAAATGCACCATCCCCAAGGCTGCTGCTAGGACCTAGAGAGAATCCACAGAGCATCCCTGCAAATGACCGATGTTCAGAAGCATCAGTTAGCTCTCTGCATGGTAGCTGCAGCCATATATCGTTGCTTGGGTACTCCGTGAAGATTGTTACACTCTAGGAGAGAAGGTTGGATTCATAATAATACAAATAATAATAATAATAAATAATGGTTTTGTTTTCCACTTCGGTGTTCTGAAAAAAAAAATTCCATCCACTTACCTGGGCACATTTTTAGAACCATCAAATGGGAGACTGTCCCCAGTACATACATCTCCACCAATGCAGAAGAAACATGGCACCCAGTACTGGAGTTTTATTCTTGCATGACTCCAATGATTTGAAGGGAGTTACACTGACGTACCACAGTGGTGAATCAAGCCCCACAGATTTATAATGTAGCTTTTATATGTACAAAATCTATGTTTTCAACATTTTAAATGTATATTTTGCATACTATAAAACTTGACCATTTCATAATACTGAAAATGCATACAATGTTCAACACATATATGATGCATACTTATAGCAATATATGTAGTCAATGTCTTCAGTGCAGTTACTTCCAATTTACATTGGAATGGATGGGACTGTAACCTGGCACACAGACCCTTCACTCAAGGACTTTATAATCCAGTTTCCAAATTTTGAGGTGCTTATTCAGATCTTCCTCAGAAAAACTGCCACTGAAATCAGACTTTAGCCCAAGCAAACAGCCTGGGATAAATTTACCTTCTGCCCACATTTGGATTCATTTTCCTCTTGAAATAAATGCCTCTGTTTTTCATTCACAAAGGATTTTTTGGTTTCATTCTCCAGAGCGTGAGTCTTTCCTTTCCTTCCCCACATCTCCATGGAGCTCTGATTATTCAGCTGCTCATTTTTATTGCCACTGGTTGAAGAAATTGAACGTGACTAAGAATGAAATTAATAGGTTTTGGTTTTAGTACGTCCAGCGCTACCACTTTGCCAGGGAAACATAATGGCTAAATGGTAAATATTTGCTCCTTAAAGAAAGGATTTTTCATGTTCTGGCAAATCCATTTTCCTAATTCTTCTTCTTTTAGCATAAAACCTTTTACTTCCTCTAAGCCAGAACAAATCCTGTATTTCAGTAGCTTATCAGCATTGTGCAAACGATAGAAAGCAGGATTCCAACTGTCACTTCTGCACTTGATTTGTTTTCCTCCAACCAAAACCTCCCTCGGTTTTGTTTGTTTGTTAGTTGATAGATGTGTTTTGTTTCTAGCAAAGAAGTTATTTTGTTTGACTGGATTCTGAAATAGCCAAGAGAGCAGACTGTGGCAGTCCTCAGAGGAAACTGCAAAAGGGAAATCCATTAATGGGATGGCAAGAGAGCCCTCCATGGGAAACCCATAGTTGCAGTCAACAAGATAGCATGTCAGCTCCCATGTTTCATTTCTACTGTACCTTGACAAAAAAGGAGCCATGGAAAGTGTAAATGGGAAACTTGTTTTTTATTGTAAGTGGCAATATTTATTTCTTACAAGAGCAGAGAAAAAGCTTTTTTCTTATGTTACTCTTTAAAGTTTTTTTAATGTGGTTTTCTTTTATTTCCCTTCTGTTTGCTGCTTTGGTTAATGTAGTGGCATTTGCTCTTCTCCAGCTGTAGAATTCATGCAGACAGTCAGTTCCAGTCCTGGGTTATGCTTGCCTCTTGTGTCTGGCACCTGAGGGCCAGATGCTGTGAGTACATTTACCAAATGATGGTGTCACCCATCTGGTGCTTGGACTCGTGTCCGTGGCCTGCACATCAGCAAGGTTGAGGTTTGCACTGGGAGCCTTGTGATCTGTAGGTTCTATGTCTACCTGATGAACCAAAAGGGAACATCTGTGCTGAGCTGGTCTTAGCCAGAAATCTTCCTATTCATATCTTACATTGCCAAAGCAAAGCAAGGATGTGGTACCCATGGCCACTGCAGAAAAAAGCAGTTGCACAATTTGCCCTGGTCCTGGTCCATTACTTATTGAAGTCAATGGGGGTCTTTCCATTGGCTTCTATGATCATTGGAGTCACCCCCTAATGCAGTTCCCTAAGACCCTAACAGCACTAAATTACTTTCAGGGAAACAGGCAGCTCACTCATGACTCATACTGCATCAGCTTTGACTTGTCTGTTTTCTGGCTTCAAAAACTCAGGTTTTCCAGACTTTTGTGTGTGTTTGTTGATCAAGAGCAAAATGTTCCCATTTACATCAGCAGATGTGAGGGTTTTTATCTCATTACTTGGTGGGGAAGGAGGGTTCCACTAGTCTTATCTGGGGGGATCACACAACAGACACACAGAAAAGTGAAATGACTTGCCCAAGCTCGCTCGTACAGCAGTTCAGTGATGGGATTGGAAATTGAACCCAGGCATCCTGATTCCCAAGCCAGTGCCCTGTCCACAGTGCTTAATTTGTAATGAAAGAGATGCTGGGGCTCAAGAAATTTTATTATGTTCATAACAGATGCAGCAAGCCCACAGGTGCCAAGGCTATGAACTGCCAAGTCTAGAAAGTCCTGGCAAGCCCTGGCACAAATTAAGCCCTGCTTGTCCACTAGACAAGATGACCTGTCCATGTGTTCTGTAGGATGGGAGTCTACAGGGGAAAAGCTTGAATGGGTGGGTCAGCTTTTGTGGCCTGCATCATGCGGGAGGTCAGACTAGATGACCATATTGGTCCCTTCTGACCTTAAAGTCTATGAGTCTATGAGTCTATAATTCAGACAAGACATGAATAAAATACATTTATTCTCTTAAACCAGGGGATGATCTAACATTGTGAACTGATCATCATAACCAAAGAACTATGGGATAGAATCATGATTTTGTGCCAGCCTTAATAATTGACTAGTATAGGCCCTGGAGACCTGTGCAAGTTGTAAGGTCCATGAAATCTTAACAGTAAGTGAACGTAAGTGAACAGGTCCTCTCATGAAATAAAAAGACAGGCTCATTATTTTGTTTTTCAGTCCACTAAAGAGGAGCAGTTTCCAGCAGGAATAAAACAAATAATATCATTATCTGAGCCAAACTGCTACCAGTGGTGACATCTGATAGGCCTGCAAAATATTAGACAAAATCGTCCAGTCTTAAGTACAATGACCTCCAGGGACCTTGCCATGAATCTCTCATCCTTAGGTCTTTTACCTAGAGCATTAATCTAGCTAGTACAACCCACAAATATGGAGAATGTATTATTCTTGGGAAATGAATCAAACATCTGTGTACCTGTGGCAATATAATAAGAATCAACTCTTAAAATATTCCAAAATTGGCCATTTTCTGAGCTATTTAAAAAATATGGTGGGTACTTGTATGTATGACACAACATTCAGAATACGGTCTGCTGTATTCAGAATATATTGAGTCAGCTTCATCACAGGGAAAGCAACGCTTTCCATGTTAGCAATGCTAATGAATAAAATATGTGGCGTTCCCACACTATGTCCTTTTGGAGTTTAAATACTGCCAGTATTATTTGTTACTGAATAATTATTTGTTATTTGTTTGGTTGTGGCAAACGAGCATTGGCCATTGGATAGCTATTTGGAGACCCATGTGAAATGAGTTGGGAGTATTGCTCTGTAACTTGGTGAACTCTCTTATCAACTCCATCCAAAACGGAACCAATTGGACTCAGTTATTCTCTTTCACCTGTACAAGGGGCCACTCCAGGTCAAGGGTGGAGCACAGTGTCAGGAGGGTGGGCAGAATAAAGGAAACATGAACTGCCTTTCCCATGCTTAACTGAATTTTGGATAAATAGCTTACAGAACACTGTAAGACTGGGGTTGGCTGGAGGGCAGGAAATATGAGTGTATTGGCTTTAGGTCTGTGTTTTGTTCTTCTGTGCCTCAGAACATTTTTTGTTTTGATATGTACTGCGTGCTGTTGGATACATGTTTTAGTTTCTTAGGCAGGGGAGGATGTGCTTCTATGGCCAGGAGATCAGATTGAATACACCCCAGTTACAATATGTACAAACATACTGTCTGTTTTTGCCAGCTAAAATTAAATTTCATGAGGACTTTCAATTGGGTGGGCCCAGTGGGATGTAATGGTTCTGGACTCATTACAGGTCTTTGGCACAATAATCCAGGCCTACAATAAGAACATAAGAATGGCCATATTGTGTCAGACCAAAGGTCCATCTAGCCCAGTGTCCTGTCTTCCATCAGTGGCCAATGCCAGGTGCCCCAGAGGGAATGAACAGAACAGGTAATCATCAAGTGATCTATCCCCTGTTGCCCATTCCCAGCTTTTGGCAAACAGAGGCTAGGGACACCATCCCTGCCCATCCTGGCTAATAGACACTGATGGACCTAATAGCCTATGATGAATTCCATTGACTTCAGAGGTACTCGGTATGGGCAGCAGGGTCTTCGCCAGCACATCCCATTACAGTATCAGGACTTTAGATAACGAATGCTTCACATTCTTAGAATTAATGTTGATAATGGGACTACCAGGGGATCATGGGTAGTAATACTTTCTTGCTTCAACCACACTTGAAGGATAATTAGTTAATGGACTAAATTCACCCCCAATGTAACTCCATTGGTCTGACCAGAACGATCTTCCCCTAATGTTTATAAACTCTGACGATGGAAAATTCTCTATGGTGCCTATTATTATTTAAATAATGATGATTCATAAAAACATAATGGGATTCAGAAGTGTGGTTTGGTTCAGATAAAAGTTTTGGATTCTTATTTGGAAGCTTCCCCACATTTTAGTCTAAAATGCAGGCTGGAAAATTCATCAGAACAGGCTTCCTAGCAGTATTTATGACACTTCCCTAGTTCTAGCCAAGTCAGGAACAGCATGAAAACCGCCTTTCTTGAGGTTTTTCCGTATCTAGTTCCAGCCAAAACAAAAAATGGGGAGCTAAGCAAAAATGATTTTTTTCCCAAACAGTTACACAAATGTTTTGTGACCAGACACTGCAACCCTAACCCGTATTGAGTCGTACCACACTGAATAAGGAGCCTCTTGGATTTCAGTGGGACTACTCAGAGTGCAATACTACCCAATATAAGCCATACATTTTTATCCGTGAGGGTGATTAACTACTAGGACAAATTACCAAGGGAACTGGTGGATTCTCCATCTCTTCAAGTCTTTAGGTCAAGACTGGATGTCTTTATGGGAAGATACACTTGAGCAAACACAAGTCATTGGGTTAAATACACGCGTAACTGGATGAAGGTCTATGGCCTGTGCTGTAAAGGAGGCCAGACTAGATGGTCTAATGGTCCATCCATAAATATGAATGTGTGGCATAATCTGGCCTTTTGCATCTCAGAAAGTCAGGGACAAATCTTTAGGCTTGTTTTTATTTTACGCTTTTCTCCTGATGAGCATCAGTTGTCCATGTTTCCCCACCATACAGGAGAGTGCTGAGGGCGCAAGCTCAGTACACTAGCATTTTGGTCTTGATGATAAGTGTTGTTGAGTTGTTCCAGGCTCTTTTAATTAGTCTGCTAAAGGTGGTTGCAGCCTTTCTAATGTGAACATTTAGTTCTTCATCCAGTGAGCAGTTCGTGGTCACTGTAGAACAGGGGTCGGCAACGTTCGGCACGCGGCTCGCCCGGGTAAGCACCCAGGCGGGCCGGGCCAGTTTTATGTACCTGCTGACGCGGCAAGTTCGGCCGATCGCAGCCCCCACTGGCCGCGGTTCGCCGTCCCGGGCCAATGGGGGCGGTGAGAAGCGGCGCGGGCGAGCAATGTGCTGGCCGCGGCTTCTCGCCGCCCCCATTGGCCCGGGACGGCGAACCGCGGCCAGTGGGGGCCGCGATCGGCCGAACCTGCCGCGTCAGCAGGTAAATAAAACTGGCCCGGCCCGCCAGGGTGCTTACCCTGGCGAGCCGCGTGCCGAACATTGCCGACCCCTGCTGTAGAACCTAAGTAGCTGAACTTTTGGACTATGTCTAGCTGGTTTGCATTTAAGGTGATTGAAGGTTCTTGTGGAAACCCGTGTCCTAATACAACCATTTTCTTAATGCTGATGGTGAGAGCAAATGCCTGACGAGCACTTGAATGGCGGTCCATGGTTAAACAGTTTCCAGCTATGTTATTTACGCCGCATAGTCAACACCAAATGGCAAGATAAAGTCACCAACACAGAGGTTCTTCAAAGGGCAAATTTACCAAGTGTGACAGCCCTGCTCAAGCAAAGACAACTGCGCTGGCTGGACCATCTGAGTAGGTTGGCAGACAGACACATACCCAAGGACATGCTGTACGGGGAGCTATCAGAGGGAACAAGCTTCACTATAAAGATACATGCAAGCGAGATATGAAGGAATTTGGAATTGATCCTGACCAATGGGAAACCTTGGCAAGTGACTGTAGCAAGTGGCGCCATCATCTCCATCAGGGCATCAAAGTCCATAACAGGAGCTGGCCCCCCAAAGCTTGAAGAGAAAAGAGCCCGTAGGAAGCAAGCAGCTCCCAACCAAGACACGGACATTTGCAACAACTGCCAACAATTATGCAAATCTCGGATCGGACTCTTCAGTCACATGAGACATTGCAAACCATCTATATCATAGGCTGCAAATCCCACCATCTCTCGCAGACCAAAGGATGCCCATAAAATTTTACCCAAAGTGGTTCTCCCATTCCTAGTTAATTTTTGCTACATTACTGCCTTTCTTCCTAGACTGCTGCTGCTCTAGTAAAGCCAATGAACCCCACAAAGGTGGGCAAACAATTTGAGCATACAGGCCTCAACAGCTAGTGTACAATGGGGAAAAAATAGATGGAGGCAGAAAGTTAGCAGCTGGGGATCCCAGAGGGTGTTGCTCTAGAACAGTGGTTCTCAAACTTTTGTACTGGTGACCCCTTTCACATAGCAAGCCTCTGTGTGCGACCCCCCCTTACAAATTAAAAACACTTCTTTACATATTTAACACCATTATAAAGGTTGGAGGCAAAGTGGGGGTTGGGGTGGTGGCTGACAGCTTGTGACCCCCATGTAATAACCTTGTGATCCCCTCAGGGGTTCCGGCCCCCAGTTTGAGAACCCCTGCTCTAGAAGATATGGGGACATCTGCTGAGGACCACTGAAAATTTTGCCTGTAAAAAGTGCCAGCAAAGGCTGTGGTGGGACTGACAGAAGTGATAATGAAGCTTGGTAGCTTTTCCATCTGTATTATCATAGCCCTTCTACATGAAACTGCTGAGCAACAAATATGTAATCTGTTACCAAAACATTTCCAAAAAGAGTTAAAAAAACCCCAATCACTGCAAAGGCCCACTGAGTCTCAATAACTTTTCTTTTGTGAAGTAGGCAAAGGGAGTAAAGTGAGAGAGCCAGGTGTGATGTCTGACCAAATTGGAGCAGAAGCTGCACCAAAGCAATCTGGCAAATAGGACAGATATACTCTAGAGGTGACAAATTAAAGTATATAATCCAATTTATCCAGAAACCATCTGCTAAACCAAGGCTGTCAAGGTCACATTTGTTCTCATCGTCTCCATCTGAATCTGACCTTGAGATGACCTTCACGTTTACAGGCAAAATGAGAGCAAGAAAGAGAGAGAGAAGCATTCCCTGACTGGAAACAGCTAGCCACAAGTAAAGGAAAGGTAAACACGGTACTTTTCCACAGCTATGTCCAATTATTAAAGAGCCATAATAGAAACTTCCTCAGCTGTCAGTTCAGAACAACTGCAGTAAATTGTCTTGAAGTCTCCATGGGATATTAAAAAAGAAAATAAAAAAGCAACCCCCCTCCACGTGTCTTCCAAGTCGATGAGAAAAAGATGCAGTTAAATTCTTACGCTCACTGCCCAATAAACAAGGTCAGAGAGAGACAGTGTGAAAATGACAATTGCACAGTGGATGCATTGTCTGTGAATTAGTCAGTTTCCTCTGTCACATGATCTAGTCACCGCCAGATCCAGCTAGTCCACTAGCCTACACACCCCATAAAGGGCTATTGTCTCCCCATCCCTAACTTGTTAGATATTATTATTACAAAATAATAATAGAGCAGAACAGCCCTGTCGAGTCCAAGCAACTCTCTTGTTCTCTGGACACTCCCCCCACTCAAGAAAAGTTATGCTCCGGAGCTAAATCTTGGCACACAGAGCTCTCCATACGGGAGCAATGATTTTTACAAATTGCTTTGGCCATTAGAGGTTTCCGATGCATTTTTGCACGCCTCTCGCTCAAGATGGCTTTGTTTCTGAACCTGCAGTGTTACAGGCCATTAGTCCTGCCATGTGGACCAGAGCCTTCAGTAATTAGGGAATGGGGGGGAAGAGCCAAGTTCATTTAGGAACAAGAGGCTGCTCAAAGCTGTGTGTGGTAGGTTATTTCGAGCCCTCATCGGAGCATGCTGCAGGCTGACAGGCGGGCAGGATTGGCTCCACTATGTGCTAGAGTCTTAGTCTTGCAGGCATCATCAAAGCCATTATGCATGAGCTGCGGATAAAGCAGAACCATTTTACATGAGTTTTGGCCCCACGGTCATGGCTGGAGCTGTTACTTATGAGCCTCTACGTTAGCGTGGTAAGATCTGTGATGGCGGAAGAGAAGCCTATGAACGTGACGGGAGCTGAGGTTTATTTTGGTGAATAAACAATGTTTAAGGGTCTCCATCCCGTGCTCGGGTGCCTTTACGAGGAATGTGCATGATACAAACCCAGCAGCAACCCACATATGCACACTCACAGCGAAATAACAGTTAAAGTACCTTACCTCCACCCCCCCCACCCCCCTCCGTGCCTCTAAAGCCTGAGAGAACACATGGGCTTTGCAGTGAGTGCTGTCATTCAACAGGCTGGGCAAAGGGGCCTTCATGGGGAACGCCTTGCTAGTTCTTATATCATGAGGGTTCCTGCTTGAATGCCTCTTCTAATTTCAGCTGTGACGGTAGGGGGTGGAGGAAGGAGGCATTTCTCAAGTAGTCAGGTCCCAGGCCACTTAGGTCTTTATATGTTAAAACAAGCACCTAAACCTCCACCTGGAAACCCACGCGAGTGGCTCAAGGAGTGCTGCTTAACAGCCAATCTGCCAAATTCGGCACCAGTCTCAGGTTCCAAGCATAGCCTAACGCAGAATTCAGTGCAATAGTCTAGCATGAACCTCTGCCCCACGGCCACAGTCGGAACGGCTAAACATGTACCTTAAATACATGAAGCTGTTCTGTAGAAGCCTCCGATAAATAGGAACAATCAGAGGCGTTATGCATGTATTTCAGCCATTATTCGTGAGCCTCAACCCCCTGGGCATGATCAGGGCCATTAATACTGACGCTGAAAACTCCCCACTTACCCATTGCAAGAGGCTTATCTGAGCTCCCTAAGCACATTCCAGCAGCTCCTCCAGGACGTGTTTACTGGCTCTGCAATTCTGAAAGTCTGTAAATATGATGATGGCGCGTTCTGTGCCGAAGGTCAGTAAATCATGACACTGTCTGTGACAACGTGCATGTTTGTGTGTGACAAGCTGATCCAGAGCTTTCCGAGCTAGTACAGCTCATCAGGTCAGCAAGCTGCAATTTAAAACCAAATTCCCTCTAACTTAGTTGGACATATTAGGCTTGGTTCCTGCACTTTGCTTTGCAGCTGTTGGCTATTGATTTTGCCCAAGGCTTAAAGCAGGCTGGGTCGTGCAGGGTCATAGATCTGGACAAAACCAAGGAGGGCTCCCCGAGGGAGGTTTGTTGGTGACAAAGGGGCAGTGACGTGGCTGAGTTTTAGCAGCACTGCTCCATTCCCACAACTGGCAAACAGGGAAGTGCTGTCGGTCATTCACATCACTAGGTGACTATCTGCTCTTTTCAGTACATAATGTTATGTAACGCAGCTGCCCAAGACAAGGGCATATTCAGTGAGACTGGGGCATCCTACACCCTTGGAAGTGAATCTCATGGATTTGTTCTGATATTCGACTGCTCGAATAGGGCAGTACTGCCTAGGGCCTGGTCTACACTACCCGCCTGAATCGGCGGGTAGAAATCGATCTCTTGGGGATCGACTTATCGCGTCTCGTCAGGACGCGACAATCAATCCCCGAATCGACGCGCTTACTCCACCAGCGGAGGTGGGAGTAAGCGCCGTCGACTGGGAGCCGCGGCAGTCGATTTTGCCGCCGTCCTCACAACAGGGTAAGTCGGATCTGATACGTCGAATTCAGCTACGCTATTCGCGTAGCTGAATTTGCGTATCTTAAATCGACCCCCCCCTGTAGTGTAGATGTAGCCTCTGTGACCAGACAGCAAGTATGAAAAATCAAGACAGGGGGTGGGGGTAATAAGAGCCTATATAAGAAAAAGACCCAAAAATCAGGACTGTCCCTATAAAATAGGGACATCTGGTCACCCTAGCTACTGCCAGTTATCAATGAGGGAGAAACAGAACCAATACTCCTGAATCGCCACTCAGGGCCACATCTGGTCAATCTCCAAGTGATTCAGTTCAAACATACAGCCCTCCCCGACGGGGAAACTCAGGCCATTGCATTTTAGTATCTACTCTGATTCCACTGCCTAACATTAAAACTCTCTGCTGACCCTCCCTTAGCCCCCTGCCAGAAATAAGCAATAAGTATTGAGGCTGAGACAGCTAGAAGCTTCAGGTTCCAGAATAGGACTCAGAAGATCTGGGTTTAATTCCAGGATTTGCCACAGATTTCTTGTGTAACCTTGGGCAAGCTATTAGTCTGCCTCAGTTCTCCAGGAGTATAACGGTGTTCCCTTTCTCCGATCCTTTATCTGCCTTCATCCATTTAGTCTGTGAACGCTTTGGAGCAAGGACTGTCTGTTGTTCTGTGTATGCACACTACTAGTGTGATGGGGAGCTTATCTCAGCTGGGGTCCTCTAGGAGCTATAGTTAAATAGATAAATAACTATATATATTTAATATGCATTTTTACAAGCGGTCTGACCACTAAAGTTTTGTTATGGGATGACAAAGTATCAATGGCAAGAAAAAGCTGTAACAGGGCAATGAGAGGCTTAGCCTGCCTCTGACTTCACTTTAAGCCCCTGTTTTCCATTTATAAAACAGGCTGGCAAGTGTCTTCAAACCAGGCTGAGCAAGAGGCAGGAGAAAATGCCATCCAAGTCATTGACTGTCACCAGCTTGCGGTGTTGGCTGAGCATTACTGTTAAGTCTGAGCGGGGAATAGTTTATGGTGTATAACTGTGTTATTAATTCATTGTTGCATTCATGAGGATTTAACAGCACAGCAGCGACAGTGTAGGATGCTATAAAAGATCTCCGGGGTCTTGGGAAATAACTGGGCTAGGCAGTAGTGTTGGTGTTATTAGGAAAGATATAAAACAATTGTTCATCCCTGAGCTTCCCAAGAAGAATCCTACAGGGACACAGTCAGTAACCGTCACAGTCAGTAACAAATTTAAAAAGAAAAAATTGAACAACACTCCATATATTCATAAGTCCACATGGAGTAACACAGTTAAGGCTCATGTGATCAATGCAGCGTACGTAAACGGGGACAACAAACATAAGGGAAAACTGTAGAAAAAGGTGAGATAAATGTTATCAGTTTGATTCCAGTGGTGATAACGCGGAATTAGACAAGAAATGATTACAAAAAACTAGCTACATTAAGCCATTTAGGGGAAGAAAAAATTACAGTGCAAACAGGACTAATTTAGATAGCTAATTATTAAATAGATTTCACACCAGCCAAAAAGCAACCTGCAAGCCATTAGCAGCACACCCTGTGGTGCTGCTCAAGAAAGGGGATTAATGGGACTAGCTCTGAATAGGCAGACACAGAAATGAATCTGAACCCCCTATCTGTAATGATCTTCCTAAAAGATAGTTCTGAGGACCAGGTCCTCAGCCCTGCTAACGGCCTTTTGTGATGCTCTCGTACAATTGCCATAGGTGGGCAGCTGAGGTCTGCCATGGCGTAGAGGAGCCGCAACTTCATCAATCTGGTGTGGCTGGCTCCAGGCCACCCCAGCACAGAGCGTGTTCGGGGGCTGGAGCGGTAGGGCCAGAATGCAGTGTACTGCAGAAATCTACACAGGTGTATTGACCCCTAGGAGTCACTGCAACCCAGCACAGGTTACAGAAGCCCTCAGGCTTCTCTATACACCCTCATGCTTCAGGGTATAAACCAACCTGTTAGTGATGGAAGTTAGGAAGGAACTTCCCCTCTGGGCAGGTTATTTCACAATTGTCCATTACACGGATCATTGCCTCTTCCACTGCTGGAAATAGCATGCTCCCAGGCTGGGCAGGCTGCACGGCAGTGGCAACTCCAATGTCCCTATTCTTCGCATCCTGTCCGAACCAGCTTTGTAGTGTGAAAAGTGCTGGGAAATCTGCATTCTGCCCTGGAGATGGCTGGGGGTGTGTGCTGAGGGGAAGTTTCCCCTGTACGGGCATCGTCACTCACAACAGTGGGGAGTAGGGGGCATTTCGATTGCTGCTGCCTGTGCTGCGGATGGAAACTGAAGTCTGCAGCCCCCAGAGCTGTCAATCTGGCACCTTTCCCTGGCACTAAATTCCCTTAAAAGAAAACATTACTAAATATACTGTGTGTGGGTGTGGGTGCCATTCAGGATGAACAGGAAATCTCATTTCATCTGCTTTGAATTACATTCGCTTATGATTGCCTGAGCAGACCTTGTTTGCACTGCTTCTCTCAGTCTATTATTGGCAGACGTCTTTGAATGTGTGAGTTGCCTTCCCAGTTTAATCCGTGTTTGAATATTACAAATAGGCTTTTCAGAGATCATGTTCGTTACTGCTCTGGCTGGCTCTGAAAGCCTCACTTACAATACCTCGCCCCTTCTCTCAGATTTCCCTTTCTCAGTGGTAGCTTCTGCATAGTGTGGTTTGCTTCCTGCCTTTAAAGTGCAATCTGATCCCTGCGGGCAGACCGTTTTGCTCACTTTGAGTGCCAATGAAGTTACGTGGGCTCAGGATCCTGCCTATGTGGAGCCGATTGCCGGATCAGGCTTTGGTCCACAGGTGGACAGTTCAGAGAGAAAGGATGCTCCACTGATTTAGGGTGCTGGCCTGGGACTCAGGAGATTCAGTTTCAATTCCCCATGCTGCTACAGGCTTCCTGTGTGACTTTGGGCAAGTCACTTAGTTTTTCTGTGCCTCAGTTTCCCCCCTGTAATATTAGGGATCAGAGCAATTCCCTACACCCTTAGGAGTTGTTGCTGCGAACATGAGGTGATTAGTTAAGGTATCCATCTACTTGTCTGCCCCCCATTAATAGAGTATCTAATGTGACCCACAGCCTTACCTCCTACCAAGAATGATTCATAGGCTTTATGGCCAGAAGGGACCATTGGATAATGTAGTGTGACCTGCTGGATAACACAGAACATAGCATTTCATGCAGTTACTCCTGTGTTGTGCCCAATAACTTGACTAAATGGTATCTTCCAGAAAGGCATGCAGACTTGATTTGAAGACCTCAAGAGATGGAGATTCCATCCCTTCTCTTGGTAGTTTGTCAGAAAGGAAGGAACTAGCTCTCAGTATGCTCAGACCTCACTCAAAACAACCCTTTCTTCATGCCTCTTCATGCAAATGGCCTGGGATAGTGGCTCCATGCCTGTAAATGTCTGATAGCTACGATGCCACGGAATCTGCCTTACTGTGCCGCAGTGCAAATACCACAATGCTCTGATGCCTCACCCTTGTATGTTGTTGATCCTTCCGGGATGCACCTTGCTTTGGTTTGATTTTGCTAACATTCTTTTCCTCTGTGTAGGCTCAGAGGGAGGATGTACTAAGCAACATCACATCAACATGAGTCACAGAGTAAGAAAACCATCCAATAGCTGGAGGTGTGGGAACATTTATGCAATGGCATGATTATGAGCATTTCATTTATAGGGGCCCTTTGAACGCACCTGGGTGGGTGGCAGCCCACCACCCCTTGCCCACCAGGCTCTCTCACAAACAGCTCCTGAGCTGCACAGAGCAGCGTCCCAGTGGCTGGCCGGTGTGAGCAGTGGCTCTGGTCCCACACCGTCTGCTCCCCACCCAGGCCAGCTGCTGGGAGGGCCCTTGACCCCACATGCCTCCCCCCACGCATCGCCTCTGCCTAGGACACGTAATTCCCTGCTCTGTCACAGACTTCTTGTGTGACTTTGGGCAAGTCACTTACTGTCTCTGTTCCTCAGTTCCTCATCTGTAAAATGGGGATAACAGCACTGCCCTACCCTACAGGTGTGTTGTGAGAATAATACACTAAAGAATGTGAGTTATTAAGATACTGTGGTGATGGGGGCCATATAGATACTGGAGGTGACTGATTTTTATTGTTTACATAAATATTTTGGTTCAGATTTTGGGGGGGAAAGTGCACTCCCCCCCAATTCAATATTTTCTTTCTGTCTTTCTTTCTGCTGCTGCTGCCAGCCACAAAATATCTGTTCTTATGACAAGAAACTTTGAAAGAAATTATATCTTCTTTTCTCTCTTTTAATTGTTATGTTCACACTTTCAGTGAAGTGCCTGAGTGGAGGGTTTAATTTAGATTTAATAGGATAATTATTGCATGACAAATTAATGCCAAATAATTATTAAGAACATCACTACTGAGGTTTACAGAGTTTGGAATAGGATAGCTAGCAGGTACCCGGTGGTTCAACCTTGAGAAATATGCTACTAATAATCACTGGCTTTTATTTAACATACAATTTAGGTACTGCTATAGGGGTTTTATGATCAGAAAATGACTTGAATCCCTAGACTTTAAAGACCAACATCCCTAGACTTCAAGGCCCAAGCCCTGGTGTGGGGGCTCTTGTGTGGCCCTAAAAATGCACGGGAAGGAGATACATTATGTATCTTTGATTATTAGCAGGTAAATATGCCCAATGGTCTGTGATGGGATGTTAGATGGGGTGGGATCTGAGTTACTACAGAGAATTCTTTCCTGGGTGCTGGCTGGTGAGTCTTGCCCACATGCTCAGGGTTTAGCTGATCGCCATATTTGGGGTCGGGAAGGAATTTTCCTCCAGGGCAGATTGGTAGAGGCCCTGGAGGTTTTTCGCCTTCCTCTGCAGCGTGGGGCACGGGTCACTTGCTGGAGGATTCTCTGCACCTTGAGGTCTTTAAACCACGATTTGAGGACTTCAATAACTCAGACATAAGTTAGGGGTTTGTTACAGGAGTGGGTGGGTGAGATTCTGTGGCCTGCAATGTGCAGGAGGTCAGACTAGATGATCATAATGGTCCCTTCTGACCTTAAAGTCTATGAGTCTATGCTGCATTCATTGGCAACAATAATTATAGCAATGAGGTCCTGATTGTTCACTCACTTACACCAGGGTAAATTAGAATCAATAGTGTTACACCAGAGTAAAGCTGATCTAAAAGGGAGGAGAATCAGGCCCTATATGTACTTCTCTTTACTCAACATATAATTAGTCTGGGGTACTCAATGCTGCAGGGTAATATTGCAACAAAGAGCTCAGGAACTCTGGAAAAAAAAGAATTAAACACTTGGGACCTTTGCATTCATGCACATAACTCCCACTGAAATCACTGTGAGCTGTCTGCATGTAACCAAGGGGAGAATTTGATGGATGCTGTACATAAATAATAGCATCCACTCTTACACGTGCTAGGATGAAATTAGAAGGACTATGGCTCCTCCTCACACTTAGTTTATCAGCAGATCACCAGCTGGGGATGAAGAATTCCCTTCCCACATGGAGTGGCACAATCAGGGCCATTAAGGGACAGTTATGCCTTCCTTGGACACATGCAGCAGTGGTCGCTGCAGGATATGGAGTCCCAAGTGGACGGCCTGTTTGTCGATTTCAGGGTGATATTGTGTTTTCTACTGAATCTGGAAAGACAGAGGGCCTCTTGGTTTAGAACTCGCTTCCTGCCTTGATCCAAACTAGCCCCAATCTGATGTTTAAGTCATGTTTTTCCTGGAGCTTTTTGGGGAGGAGATTGATGCTGGGCGGCGGGGGGTGGGGGGGGGCAATACTGGGCATAGGTGGGATGTTCTTTAATTCAACAGCTGTAGGGCTCAAATGCTAATACCGGAGGTCGATAGCAGAGTCTGCTGCTAGTGCTGTCATTCTGCTTGGATTTGTGTTTTTAAAGACATCTCAAGGGAACCCAGAGTCTGGGATTGGCGCCCGGTCATATTCTTACAAGTGTGAATAAATAAATATCCCTTCACATGGACTATGAGAGAGACTCAGTGTACGTGACCCAGCCGGAGCGCAAGCTCTTGAAGATGGCACCAAAGGCCCAGGGCAAGTTAATACATAATGCAGCATGGGCGGGGGAAGAGAGAGAAAAAGAGAGAGAGATTTCTAGAGAACTGGTACAAACTATGTAATGCTGAACAATGCTGCGATCTCTCCCCCACCTCCATGTGCCATCCTCTGTTACTGTCATTTGAGTTTGGGGGAAAGACACCTCCTTTTCTCCTTGCACTTCTCTCTGTGTCACCTTAACCCCATTTGGCATTAGCAAGGCAGACTCGCTCGGCTATGCCACTTGCATTCTATAGGATCTTTGGATTAAATGCCCCGATAGAAGCTTGAACTCTCTGAAACGTTTCCTTTTGCAAATGTCAGTGTGTTGTGTGCTTCACCCAGGGCTGACTGGGACACTCCTAGGATTAGAACTGGAGTTGAACTTGGCTCTTTGCAGATTAATCTGTCCCAGTAAGGGTTCTTTTCAGAACTCATTATTTATGAGATAAGATTGTTCCTTCCCCTTTTCCCCCCTCTGGGCCTTGAATCTTACTGCTGTGCCATTTAGTTTAATTTAACCCAGAGCAATTAATGTCCTTGACTGGCAGTGTTTAAACAGCAAACAATTTCATCCTGTAAGTGGTAGTTTGCTGCCTGGAATACGAACGTATCTTCAGAGATTACGTCAGACTGCATTTCCCAATGACAGCGGTAAATAAGGCATCTGTTATATTTTGGTAATACAGGTAGCAAAAGCAGCCTACAACACACCTCTTTTGCATCCCCTTCCCCAATCAGGGAGCTGCTGCTACTGGATACCTATGTAAAGACCTTAGACCTTGAGTTCATGTTCTTCCTGTCTGACCACTTGTCAAAATGAATGCAATGCTGGTGAAATCTGGAACCAGCATGACAGCCCTGGAGCCTGAAGATGTCTGTAAATTCTCAGATCAGATACAGCACAGGCAGCAAGTACCCATCTCCTTCTACTCGGATCTGGAACAAGAAGGTGATGCATACCCCATGTGCATATTCTGGGACAGGACTTCCTGGCCTCTTTATGCCACTGCAGCAGTGTAGAGGCGGATGGACCCAGATGGTAGGGAACCCTCTGGTGTAAGTTTCTCTGGGTGGCAATGAACTGTTGCAATGTTCTACATTGCCCTTCCTCACTGCCCCCAGCACATGAGGCCTGCTGGGGGACACGTTGGGGAAGGGAGAGGAGCGTGGCTGGAGTTATCACCAGTCACCCTATTTGGAGCACACCTGACCCCTGACATGTCAGAACATGGAAGGCCTAAAGCCACCTTTGTGTTTCCCCTCTGTTCCTGGACTGACCGCAGGAAAAGGAGGAATTGGAATCTGCCCTTCAGTCTTCATTTTCTCCACTGAGGCTGCCAGTAAAGGTGCCAATTCAATTCTAAATTACGTAGGGGTTGTTTTCTTTTTGTGTGATTTGGAGGCTTGTCCAACACGGACTGGACCGGGACCTGCTAATTTATGTCACGGGGGCCACAAAATAGACAGCAGATTGTAACAACTGTTAGTCACTACCTACCTAGGCTTTGACCCAATGACTAGGAATAATTCTATATCCTATTAACTGTTCCCTTCACCTAGCTGGTCTCTTTAGTAGCGCCCAAATCCCTCTCCCACAGGAATATCTATGGAATGAATCATGCCCATGGCCCCTTGCTTTCAAATGCTAGTCATCTGCCTAAGTAAAGATGGGGAAGGTGCTGATTCATAGGAGCAAGACCCTGACCTTTCAGAAATCTGCCAGCAGGCTGAATGGACCAACAAGCCCTGGCGTAAAGCACTGCTCAGGAAAAAAAATGACAGAAGAACTTGCACCTGATGTTCCTCAAAGCACAGGATCTGTTCTGTTCATTCCCTCTGAAGCATCTAGGACTGGCCACTGTTGGAAGACAGGATCCCGGGCTAGATGGACCATTGGCCTAACCCAGTATGGCTGTTCTTATGTTCTTATGAGCTGATTTCTGAGGTGTTACTTAGCATTCCTCAGTTGCATTTATCAGACCCAAGCAAATGACCCCATTTAGTATGAGACTGTGCCTGTACCTAGGAAAGTCCCCCCAAAATGCTGATGCCCTCAGAGGCCTGCTGTCAGGAAGGAGGCAGAGCTAAAGCTATCTGAGGTAGGCTGACTGAAGTTCACCAGTGGGGAAATTCAGGAAGCAGTCTCTCCATTATTTCTATTAACATTTAACATTTCCTTACATCAGGTTTAAAAATATAGGCTCATTTATTATTTATCACCTCCTAATCTGATATTTCACCTGCTGCCAGTTATGATAAGCCTAGCGTACTCTCCAGGGGGCTTTTTTTCCTACAGGCAGATGATACCAGTATAGCTGCAGATAAATAGAAAGATAGATGGGTAACCTTTCTATCGTCTCTCTTTTTCAGGCTACTGAATTTATAGTGCAGTTCTCAAAGGGTGGTCTTCTATAAAGAAAAAAACATATATTTTCTACCGACTGATATAATGTTTCATTTTGGGGGGAAATGAATAGGCCATCAAAGGAAAAAATATATTTAACACTACATCAAATTTCTTCAGCATATTTCAGAACCAGACAATCATCTAAAAATAAATAGCAAAGATTTTTTAAACAATTTTCAGAAATATGGTGAGACTATTATTTTTGGTCCTACCATGTGGGTGAATGTTTAAAATACAGTGATATGTTGTATAGCAGGGATCGGCAACCTTTGGCACGCAGCCCACCAGGGAAAGCCTGCGCCGCTTCCCGTGGCCCCCATTGGCCTGGCATGGCTAACCGCGGCCAGTGGGAGCTGTGATCGGCTGAACCTGCGGACGCTGCAGGTAAACAAACCATCCCAGCCCGCCAGGGGCTTTCCCTGGTGGGCCATGTGCCAAAGGCTGCCGATCCCTGATGTATAGTTTAGATACCATCTATTTCATAAGACTTTAAAATATTTAAAATACCCTCCTGAAATGTGACAAAATACACACACACACAGGGCAGAACATGACTAGTAAGATACAGGAACCTGTGCATTGCCATCTGTTTCCATTCAAATTACCATCTTGAAATGTATAACATTGTTCTAAATCCGCCATTATACACAATATCTAGAAGCCAAAGTATAGTTCCATGTTCCAGTCGAACAGGTCCCATTTCCTTTTAAATGTAGATGTCTCATGAAAATACGCTAATGTTTTTCTATTTTTTTATTGTATTTTATTTCACTTTTTCTCCTCCCTGGGTTTTGTGTGTACAGGACTAACATAGTAAAGTGTTTGCAGCGTAGCCATGTTGGCCCCAGAGACGAGGTGGGTGCTTCCCCAAAATAATTCCTAGAACAGATCTTATTGACTCAGGTGTTTAAAGGTGAGCAACTCTTATAACAAGACAGATCTCTCAAAGCCCTAGGGATGCACCAACCAATTCAAGCAGAATGATCGCATGTTACCATAAGAGAGACACGGTGGGTGAGGTAATATGTTTTATTAGACCAACTTCTGTTGGTGAACGGTACAAGCTTTCAAGCTACTCAGAGCTCTTCTTTGGGTCTGGGGAAGGAAGCAAAGTGTCTGAGCTTTTTTTTTATTTAGCTGAGACACTCTGCTTCTTTCCCCAGACCTGAAGAGGAGCTCCAAGGAGCTTGCAAGTTTGTACCATTATCTCACCTACCTTGTCTCTCTTATGGTAACAAGCGGTCATTCTGCTTGAATTGGTTGGTGCATCCCTAGGGCTACGAGAGATCTGTCTTGTTATAAGAGTTGCTCACCTATAAGCACCTGAGTCAATAGGATTCCTCACATCCTTTAAGGTAAATATGTGCCCAAGGCCCCAGTTAAGCAAAGTACTTAAGCATGTGACTAATTTTAAGCATGTAAGCGCTTCCATTGATTTCAAAGTTTGCTTAATGTTAGGTAGACGCATAAGGCTCCCGATTCAGGAAAGCATCTCCGTTTAGCACACTGAAATCAGTGGGACATTCGCATGTGCTTAAAGCTAAGCATGTGTTTAAGTACTTTCCTGAATAGAGATGAATTGAAGCACATACTTTAAGTGCTTTGCTGGATTAGGGCCAGAACACTCAGCACTTTACAGGACTGAACTCATAGATTCCAAGGCCATTGTCATCACCTAGCCTGACCTTCTATATAACACAGATGACAGAGCTTCCCCAAAATCATTCCTAGATCAGATCCTGTAGAAAAGCATCCAGTCTTAGCTTAAAAATGGCGAGTGATGGAGATTCCACAATGACCCTTTGTAAACTGTTCCAAAGTTTAATTATTCTCACTGTTAAAAATGTACACCTTATTTCCAGTCTACATTTGTCTAGCTTCAGCTTCCAGGCTTTGGATTAAGTTATACCTATCTCTGCAGATTTAAGAGCCCATTATCAAATATTTTTCCCCATGTAAGTACTTATAGACTGTATTAAAGTCAGCCCTTAACCTTCTCTTGGTTAAGATAAATAATTAGTCTGTCACTATAAGGCATGCTATCTAATCCTTTAATCATTCTTATGGCTCTTCCCTGAACCTTCTTCAATTTATTAACATCCTCCTTGAACTGTGGACACCAGAACAGGCCACAGGATTCCAGCAGCGGTCACACCAGTGCCAAGTACAGAGGTAAAATAACCCCTCTACTTCTAATCAAGATTCCCCTGTGCCGATGAACAGCTAGTCCATTGGAAAATTGTTAACCAGCTCTTGCTATGACCCAAACATCGTCCTACAGGCCTAAAGAATATCAGGGAAAGGGTGATAGGGCAGGTGCTTGCATGTTAGTGCCTTGATCTTCAAATCTCCCTTTGCCAGGCTGGACTGGTGACTACATTTTGTTCTCCAAGGTTTATGGCAGCTTGAAACTGGGAGACAGTTTTTTCAAAGCATTGCATGAGGCCTTACTTCATGAGCCTGAAATGTGCCCTGAATCTACAGTAACACTCATGTGCACTGAAGTCACCTCTCAATTGATGGGGTCACTTTTCTCTCATTTCATTTGGCACAGATTCACAGCCTTCACTCCTCACTTTATTCTCATCAGCTCCCTTCAGAGGTTAGCCTTACAAAAGAGATTTCACTATCACAGGACAGGCGTTCATCTACACATCTCAGAGGCAGGTAGCTCCTTTCTCACCCCCATACTTTCATGGAAAAGTACATTGTAGATAGGACTTTCCATGTGACCTGTTGTAGCTTAGTTGTGATCGGTCACATAAAAGTTGCTTCTGGTCCCTGATTTGATGAAGGTATCAGCATTTATTTTAATCTGAAGACTGGTGCACCTGGCTGAGATGGGATGGAGGGAGTAACATCCTAGTCTCTCTTGAATGGCTATACTCTACAACGGTAAGTGTAGTGGTCTGATAATAATCTCCTCCAGATACATGAACAGGAGTTTGGAACAATCAAAGGGAAGAATCTGTCCCAAGTTTTACTCTGAGTCCAGTGCATGATGGGACAGAATTTTGGATGGACATTTATACAGCACAGACTACAGGTGTGTAAACACTGCAAATATTTTTTCTGTGAATATTAATTTTAATTTGTAAACAAATTCACCTTAGCCATATCCATTTGCCTTTGTCTTTGCTTTCCATGAATGATTGTGCAGTCAAGTTTGGCTATCATGAGTGTGTTCACAGAAAATGAATACCCGTGGAATGCAAATATTCAATTGATTTTCTGAGAGCATTTGCACCAGTCAGTTAAAAGAGATGCTGGTAACTTGAGCAAATCAGCAAACACGAACAATGCCATGTGACTTACGTGACCAATCACAGTTAAGCCACAGCAGCTCAACAGTGAGCCAAAAAGTAAATGGAATCCATTAACAATTTCACAAAACCATTTCTAGCAACAAATATAGTCAAGAAAATTGTGATCTGTTCATGGGATTCCACAAAGGGAAAAGAGAAAAATATATTAAATAAATTATTTGTTATGAATTATCGCCTCAGCTCTGGACCCTGCTTCATGTGTTCAAAGGGTTCGTTGGGTGCTTAAAGTTATGCACGTGCTTAAATGCTTTGCTGGGTTGAGGACTCAGGTCAGACAGGATCAATAAGTTTCATAGTTATGAACCACAATATTGAATTTCGATGTCTTGATTTAAGCAGCTTCCGGTCACCAGGGACATAGCGGTAGGTTGATTACATTACAATGGAACATCGTGCTGTTACTCAACAATATCTACCCGCTGCACTGCAGTGCACAACACACAGTGTTGGGATGTTAAACTGGATGGTTGGTTTCTTGCCAGTACATCTGGCAATGCAGCTCCTGATGACTGTCATCAACGTATAGAGTAACAGGACATCATCAGCGTTGGCCAGCTTTGTAATACAATAAATCTAGGAGCAATACATTCTACCGGACACATAATAAATCTATGAAAAGTTCATAGTGTATTTTTTGCCCAGAGACCCACTTCACTCCAATTGCTATCTTGGAAATCTGAACAGACGGGTGGGAGAGGGCAAATGTCTTGGGTGAGTGACATGTTACTCAGCCAGTCATGTTGGCCCATTAGCAAGAAGCCAGACTCCCAATTAACTCCCTCTGTGTGATGTGATGAGCTCAGATAGCGCTCCAATTTGCAGTACTTAAAAAGGCCAAAGAAACAGTTAGCAAACCTCGACCTCCTGAAGTACCCTGACAGCTGAACACACTCATCAAATAGGGGTTTGCAAGTGCAAGCAAGCTCTGAGCGTAAATTGGATCTTGATTACAAGACTATTAGAAGGTTAAAAATTTTCCAATCTGGGCAATAGATATTTTTAAAGATACCTTTGTATCACCTTTTAAAGATACCTGTGCTTTTAAAACAAATACAAAGGGAAGGGAATTTCGTACTGGTGAAAAGGTACCAGGTTTTCATCCCTGGAGAAGGGAGTTCTCTGTTTATCCATAGAATAAGATCACTGTGGGCTATAAAGGGCAAGGTAGCTACTGTATTAAGATGGTCTCTTCTCAGTAGCTTCCAGTAAGAAGTGTTTGAGAACTGGAGTCTTTTAGGTGAGGAGGGAATTTGATGGTCTGGGAGAGAATTGGAAAATGGAATAACAAACTCTTTTCTCTCTACACTAAGTGGGTCCAGTGTGGACCAGCTCAGTAGTGAGGGAGACCCACAGCCATTACCCATCTGATAGCTGGTTGGTGACCTATGTGAAATCGGATGATGTCTTTGGTGCAGCTGTTAATACACAGGAGTTCTCTGCATCATAAACATCCTCAGCACTGATCGTTCCAGCCAAATGAGCTTCCTCTGCCTTGGCAGGGCCCTTCTCTGAACAAGGTCTCAGGCACATTGGCAAGGGCAGTGTGGGGAATGTTCTTCCCGAAAGCTACAGAGGTAAAGAAGTTGATCAGAAGAGACCCAAAAGGCCTGCTCTATCCTTCTATTTCCAGGTAATAGTGATGACATTGACATATATCTTGTTAAATATAGTGGAAAGAAGGGGGAAAGACACCCAGCCTTTGATCATGTCCCATATTACCACCCTGTAAGTCTCTGTCCTCCTCTACTGTGGCTGATCCACACAAGAAGTTCATTTGGTAGCTAAGGCCCCTGTCCTTTAGCTCAAGCTATAGCGGACCATGTTTTAGTGTAAGAGATCCTGGGTTTAGTTTCCAATAAAAGGCCATGGTTGGAGATCATCCCAAGTGGATCTGCTCTACAATCACCGGGGGCAACTGAATGAATCTGGTGATAAGTATTTTATTAATTAATTAACCACAAAGCTCTGTTTGTTTACTTCCTACAGAACAGTGAATATAAGAAATGGGGTTTTCCCCAAACAGCACTCAAAATCAAAAGGGGATTTCATTTGATGATATTCACAGGTTTTCTTATTTGCTCCCCTTGAAACTTTGAGTTTACTAACAAAACAAAATTCTACCCACTTTCATAGGCTGTGGCACCAACCAAGCTAGTGCTGAGCAGGAAATGATTGGTTTTCCCTGAGAAAAGTTTCAGTTTTCGATTACCAAAACCAAAAAAACTTTTTTTTATGAAAACCCAAATATTTTAATTGAAAATTAAATATATTTTTTTTAAAAATCTTTTTTTTTTCACTGAGAACTTGTAGATGACAAAATTTTAACCAGCCCTAATCTTAACTTCTTCTTGATTGGCCATGCTTTGCTCTTGTGCTGATAAATATGTTGTTAATTCACCACAAAGCTGTTTGGTTTTTCCCTAAGCTAAGTGCATAGGAGAAATGTTTCTTTCCCCCAAACAACATTCACTCAAATTCAAGAGGGAATATCTTCTGATGGTGTTTATGGCCCTTTCCTGTTTGCGCCCCTCAAAGAATCGGATTGCCAGCCAATTGGAGGCTCCGCTTTAGCCCCTGGGCCCAACTGAGAAGTGATTCTAGAGAGAGCACGCAGGGTATAGGACGGGGTCGGCAACGTTCGGCACGCGGCTCGCCAGGGTAAGCACCCTGGCGGGCCGGGCCAGTTTTATTTACCTGCTGACGTGGCAGGTTCGGCCAATCGCGGCCCCCACTGGCCGTGGTTCGCCGTCCCGGGCCAATGGGGGCGGCGAGAAGCGGCGCGGGCGAGCGATGTGCTGGCCGCGGCTTCTCGCCGCCCCCATTGGCCCGGGACGGCGAACCACGGCCAGTGGGGGCCGCGATTGGCCGAACCTGCCGCGTCAGCAGGTAAATAAAACTGGCCTGGCCCGGCCCGCCAGGGTGCTTACCCTGGCGAGCCGCATGCCGAACGTTGCCGACCCCTGGTATAGGAGGACAACAAGCAGTACTCCCAGTACCATGGGACAGCTGAGTGACTGCCAATCCATCTGTGACAATCTGAGACATCTGTAACTCATCCATGCCCATTCAGCAATCATTCAAAAAAAAAAAAAAAACCAAGACTGAGATGGATCCTCCAGTCCCTGCTCTTCTGGAGTATATTGCATCAGCATTATAGTGACCATCCAATCAAGAGTCGGATGCTGTCCCCCCTTATTTCCACTGAGCAGTATCTTACTTACCAGGAGTCCCTTTGCAAGCAAAGGAATAGCTTGTGGATTAAAATACTACTCAACCGGCCATAATTTCATGCCCTAACCCATGTACTTCCTTCGGTGGGACCAGTTCTGGAGTTAGGTAGCCTTCAGCAAGAGAGAGAATCTGGTGGCATGTGGATAAGCATGGAAGAATCTGTCCCACAGATTGTGAGCTGTGGTGCAGGGACCATGTTCTCCCTTTTATTGTACATATTTGTACAGCACTAAGTGATCACCAAATAAGAACTGCCCACTTACAGGCCAGTTCTTATTTAGACCCAGACCCAAAGCATGACCCCACTACTCACAATTAGTCCCACCCCACCAGACGGATGTGCTCAGATGGAATCAAAACAAGTGTAAAAATGGAAAGGGACACATCTGGGGCCGGGAGGTGCCATACCACTGCTTCCTATCAGCTCAGTAGGCAGCAGGACTCGCAAGAAACCTTTGAGCCACGCCATAGCTACATGGAGTTTTCTGCTGCTACAGAAAATCTTGTAAGAAACATGTTGCTATTACAGGGGAAACAGATACCAGATCAAAAAGGTCTGCTTAAAGACAGTACATATGCCAGCTACAGGGGATTTCAAATATTTATAGTTTGCTACATTTTTAATCTTTAAGAGTTCCAGGGACTCTGTGCTTGGAATCTGATGCAAACTTACCCTACGTTGCACAAGATACAAGTCTTGTAAGAAGCTATAGCAACAGCAGCAGGAGGAAAATAAAGACTCGAGCAAAAGGTCCACCCTGCTGCCTGTCTGGTGGGGATCATTCCTATCTCTGTACACTGACAAGATGGACCTGAAATACACATCCCCACGCTGACTCAAGCACCTTCCATTTCTATCCCCAGCTGCTCCCTCTTGGGTTTTGTGTGGGGACATGTGCAGTGCCTCCCAACATAGCCGGATGCAAGGGGGAGACGGTATAAAGGAAGGTTCTCAGTTCCTGAGCTACTTCAGTAACAGCTGTATTAGCTCTGTATCAGAAGATGAAGGATGTCCCCACTCCATTGCAGGTTTCTGCCTTCCAGATGATTAGTAACCTGAAGCAGATTAAAATTGCACTGGAGAGTAATGCACAAGGTAATATGAAATGTGGAGTGTTGACTCCAGCAGTACTGAACCCTGGACCGAGGTGCCTTAGCAGAAACTTGGTACGTGCACAGGAACCCATGCCCACACACTCAATGCTTACGACACAGGTGTCTGAATTCGCGGTGACTTTAGTTTCTGTCAACCTCTATTAGATCAGATTTCAGCTGTCTTTGCTCCTATTTTCCTTCCCCTTCTCCTCCTGCCTCTTTAAAAGCACCACCACCCAAACCTGATACTGTATTTTAAGGCCTAAGCAGCCAATACTTAGTGGCTGACATTTCTCTGCTAATTTGGTACAGAGCTGCATAAATTGTTAACATTTTATTATTTATCTGTCAAAGCAACTTAGTTCAAGGGGAGTCCTCGAAGCAATTTTGCCAGCTAATGTGCAAAGGGGGAGAGAGCGAGCGGAAACAGAGCACATTTTCCTGAACATGGGAATGTTAACACCCACCAAGGGAGTATAGCTCACAGGTAACAAGCAACCTGCCCTCCCGCTGAACTTGTTTTCCTAGAAGGGCAGTAGTTACCTTAGCACTGCTCCGGCTGTAAAAGCGTGTCACGTTAGCTGTGTTCTGAGGGCCACAGCTCAGGGACGTTCACTGCAATGATCCTCCACAAGTCGAAGGCTGCTGATGAGAACACGAAGTCGCAGGCTTTCCTTGAAAAGCTGCTGCAATGCTATTCAACCTCTTTCCCATTCATTCCATGCCAGCGTGCAGCTAGGCAGCAAGAATATGGCCTTGAGCTCTGTGCCGTACCCATTCATTTGTTCTATTTGGGGACGATAGTTGCTGCAGCAGGAGGAAAAGGTTAAGTTGCCCTGTCCTCTTTTCCAAACAGGCGCATAGAAACCCTTTTGAGAGAGGTGAGCTGGAATCGCCTGTGAGCATTTAAATAAGAATACACAACATGCACCTCCCTACAGGGTGTTTAGAGGGTTATAATTACCCTGGCCTCTTCCTGCCTGCCATAATCTAGACTCATTAGAATGGCAATTAAGGGATTGCAATTGGATTGTCTCTCCCTGTGTTTTCTTTCTTTGGACAATGACTGGATCACAGCGAGGGCAGGAATGATCTCGTTCAGAGAACCATTAGGCTGTCCAACGCTAGCACTTGTGTAGCCAGGTCCCAAAGTTCACTGGCTTTTAGGGCTGGCTAAACTTTGACTTCCAGGTGGGATACCCACAGCAGAGCTGCTGGGCAGTTCTGAAGGGCCAGGCTTTACTACATGGTAGGAAGGCGCATGGACACTGGTTTTCCAATAGCAGCCTGAAAATTTGGACTGCTGGATAGTACCACAATGTCACCTCTGAGCAGCAACATAATAACACAGAAAGGGCAGAAATATTTATTGAACATGTATTTCTGAAAATATATAATGATGGTGATACCCTTTCCATTCCAATGGTATCTTGGGAAGATGGTGAACAGCAGCTACTAAAGTAACATATTTTTATATCAGCAGGCAGCGGTGCTGGAACACTTTTTATAGTGGGGTTGCTGAAGGCGGAAATCATGTATTTGGGTTGTTATTACTACTAGAAGCCAGGGGGTCTGGCAACACCCCCAGCACTCTTGCTCCAGCACCAATGTGAGCATCGGCTAATCCAGCACCAATGTCAGCAGGTCCCGATAACTTGCATCCAAGAGTTTTAAAAGACCTGGCTGATGAGATCACTAATGTTGATTTTCAATAAGTCTTGGCACACTGGAGAAGTTCCAGAAGACTGGATGAAAGCTACTGTTGTACCAATAATTAAAAAGGGATGGCCTCGTTAATTATATGCCTGTCATCTGATATCAGTGGATAATCATCTGAACATGAGCTCCCAATGTGACACTGTGGCTAAAAGGGCTAATGCGATCCTTGGATGCATAAACTCATATCTCATCCCAAGCCCTAATGGGCATTTCTGACTGGTCCATTTGTGATCTTTTGAAAACTCACAAGTCGCTCTAAGAAATGCAACATGGCTGTTTACTAATCATGTCACTAGGACACTAGTGCCGACACACCTGATTTGTGCAAAAAGAGCCATGGGATTTTGGGGAAATAGAACAGGGGGGCCTTCTTTTTGATAGCCAGAGCTTTGAATCTGTGGGCCCCGAAATAAACCCTCCAACAGAGATCTGTTATGCTGATGGCCTTTACTCAGAGTAGAGCAGGCCTAAAGCCTGAACAACACGATTCTCTGCCAAACTCGGTCAAAGGTAATGACCAGAGGAGGGGAAAGGGGGAGGAAAGAAACACAGAATAATGCTAAAAGCTGCAGCAAGAAACTGCTTTAGCAACATCATAACCGCAAGTTTATGAAATCACTCAAAAAATAGAATATCCGCTTACATTAAGAAATTGTTTTTGCAAAGAGTTAATCATCCTTGTTGCTACAGCTATTTGCAACATTTTCCAATTCCAGCTATCTGCAAAAATAGCCAATCATAGATCCTCTTTAGGCGTCCCATGGAACCCCCCTTAATCTTTAACCAAAAGACCCCGGAAAATAACATGTGTCTTGAGAAATGTACCCAAACTGGTGCCAAGTGCCACCCCTGGGGAAAACCACCAAGCGCCCCTCTACCCAAATAAACACCCACTTCTCGGAAAATTAATGAGGAAGGTACTGGGGGAGGGGGGGACTGACCCCGACCCTACTTTCTTAACTCGCGGTTTGGGGGAGGGACTAACCCCAACCCTAATTTCTTAACTCATGACTATTGTTTGTACTTTGCTTGCGGTTTGACGAAATAAAAGCCCGCCTGCGAGCGGTCCTCGGAGTGTCAGTCTTCGGACTGCACCCCAGTGCACTGGTATGTATGTCAATAAACTGGCCTCAGGCTTGAGTCTTTGAACTAAAATGACTGCGTGGGGGTCTTTGACCACAACAGGATCTTTCATTGACCCCAAGATTGGGGGGAGGGGATCCCAATGCCTCCCGCAGCCCAGCACTGTACTGAGATGGGCATTGGATTCTGCACCGCCGGAGCAAGAGGAGTTCAGCCTACTAAACTAATTCCCCAAACCAGGCCCTGCAGCATAGTGTCCCCTAGCACCATATTGGGCCATTGGTTTAGCGCTGACTTGAGAGAGAAGGTCCACTGTAACTCAACGAGAGGCCACGCTTTGGTGAAATGGCCCTGTAACATGCAGTGGTTTAGAATGTGATGTCTATAAGGAATTGACCTGGGCATTTTGTTTTGCTTTTATCCCGAATTGCCATTGTTTTTCCACTTGTCATGTTACGGCTCCACATGGTCGCTTTGGAGCTTTAATTTGAAGCATTCGCTTTCCTTGGCTCCCATTCCTCCTGGCATAACACCGGCTTTGATGTATTAAGTCATCGCTTTTTGCGTGTATGCTTTTTAATCCTTTTAATTCCTTTGATTGTTGGATGTCGAAAGACAAAGGGAATAAATAACGGGAACAAAGACGGAAATGTGTGCGCAGTGAACTTTCCTCCTGCAAAAGCCGAGGCTGTTTTTTGCTTGGCTCACAAAACTATCCCAGCTCACTTAAATCATCTTTCTAAATGGACAGTGTGCAGTAGGTGGTGTTGTCTTAAATAAGGTTCAATAGCAAAGGTGTACAGGGAGTTGGCTAGCTCCTCGCTTGGTTCTAAGCTTCAAAATGCATTCCATAAAAAATAGGGATACATTGCAAATCAGAGGAATTTCTTATTTTTATAGCTGGAAAACTGTTTTTTTCCATCCATGATTTTAAGCTGTCTGGGCATGTAAATCCCCACAGTTGTTGCTCTGAAAAGTGACTAGGGACCCTGACCAATTCAAATGTCAGAGACATTCAAGACCCAATGTTCTTTTAATCAGTTCCCTCCGCCCCCCTTTTCCCATTCACCCCATGCTCCCTTCCCTTGAAGAAGTCTTCACCACCAGGCTCAGCAAGTCTCCATGTCTCAGCTGGACTCTGGCTGGCTGATCAATTCATATCATATGCATTTGGCATTCCAGACATACAGTTCACTCTGGAGTGTGCTTGAAGGGGAGCCTGTCCCTGGGGTGATGGTTTATTCAACCATCTTAAAGTCAAGGAAGCCAAGCACGGAGGTGGGGTGGGGTGGAGAAGTATCTCTTAAAATCCTGGGGTGGAGGAAACTGGGTCAAAGTCCAAGCTCCATACTTTGTCTAGAATGCAATCCTTAAAATATAGTCCTAGATGACTGTTTATTAATAGTCCTCAAATATTATAAAGTACGACCACATTATGTATACTCTCCCCTACAATTTCTGCCAATAGAAACCCTTTCCAACCATGCAGCCTTAAATTGGAAAGTTGAATATACTTTAGTCTCTCTGCATTAACCAGCTTTGCTTAGAAAATAAATCTAAGGCAATGTGAAGAGTAAATGACCCAACTGCACACAGCAAGGTGACTTCTTTGATCACCTTCTAGTGTATATAACAATAAAGCACTTTTCATCAGTCGCTGTCAAAGTGCTTTACAAAGGAGAGTGGTGTCATTATTCCCATTTTACAGATGGTAAAACTGAGGCACAGAGCAATGACGTGACTTGTCCAAGTTCACCTAACATACCAGTGGCTGAGCAGAGACTAGAAGCCTGGTAATCTGAGTCCCAGTTTAGCGCACTAGCCACTAGGCAATGCTGACTCATATATTGTGAGATTCATGAATGGGATGTGGGGGCATAGTGTGTGCATCTTGGATGCTTTTCAGGCCTCGTGTGTATGCTGCACGTTAGTCAGTTGTACTTTCCTCCTACTCCATGTGTGATTACCTCACAGCTTTGTTCTCCTTGATAACGTCTCTAATCTCACCAGTCTCAGTGTAAAAGCAAAATGACCTGTCATCCTTAATCACATGCGCCTGCCATGCCCAATGCTTCCACAGTGGAAGCTGTCATGGCTGCACCCTGCCTGTCCTTTTAAGTGGCTCCAGTTGAGAGGGGAGCATGCTGTTTTGTGTGCTCATCAACGTTAACGGGCTCCTTCTGACTCGCCCGGCATGGAATAGCATGACGTAATTGAAAGTGGATTTGTAACATACTGTATGGCCTAAGGACTTGGGAAGAAGTAGGCTTCCCCAGTAGCCCAAATCTGAGAAAGATGAGGGGCAAAAAATTGCTTTCTCATCCAAGCAGCCCTGCGCATCTGCAAGATTTACTGTCTGCTGCTAAGAATCTGAAGTGGTAACTCACTCAAACAATAACAGATTGATAATGAAATATTGATTGCCAGAGTGTGACTTGTGTTGATTTCGCCCCTTTCCTCTTGCAGAACCCAGAGCATCTGAGGGCGTGTCGATTGGCTGGTGGTGCTGCCGCTGTTGCAGCTCGGTGTGTTTCTATGCTTCTTAAAAACAACAGTGATTATTATTTGATGCACTTTTGAATGTGTGAATGGTTCTAATTTTCTCCCCTGTCCCTGGGGCCTTGCTTTGTTATTATTTTGAAAATGAGAAGGTGCATCATGAAAAAAAGTCTTTCCACAAAGCAAGTGTTTTAATCAATAAATCAGCTCAGCATCAGCAAGGCCACAGCTCTGTAATTTAGGAGCAACTCTGCCAGTTCGTTCATTTCTTACATTTATCACCACCTCACCATCAGATACCCTTAAACCCATGGGCATTGGGTGACAGCCCCCCATCAGGGAGGCTAGCCCCCCCCGGCCCTACCCCTTCTGCCCAAGGCCCCACCCCCTGCATGCCAGAGCCCCAAGTGCGCCCCCACATGGTGATTGGAGGATCCCCAAGACTCTCCCTCCCCACGGCCGGAGACACTCCGGCCTGCCCACCTCAGTCACAAACCCCGGCCAAGCCACTGCCCCTGCCCAAGCGTCAGGTCCGAGTGCTGCCCCTGGCTGCCAGCGGGCCTGAGCTCCTGGCCACCAGCTGGAGCTGAGCCGAGGGGGAGAGTGGGCGGGGCCTCCCAAAGCAACATGGGTGGGGCCATGGCCTGGGTCAGGGGAGGCTTAGCCTGCCCTGGCCTTTACTACTCACTGACCATGCTTACGCCAGGGTAGACAATCAAAAGGAAGCTCCCAAATTCCACTAGATGCAATTTATTCTTTGTTCTTTTTTGGAGGGAGCTAGTGAAAGGTGCCAGACTGTGGAATTATAAGCCCATGTTCTTTTGGAATTTAGAGTAGGGGGTATATTTGTTACCCTGTTGCCTTGGGCAAATTACTTAATTTCTCTGTTTATCTGCAAAATGGGTATTAATACCTCACAAAGAGATGCTTGAGGCTTAATTAATATACAAAGTAAGTATAGCCATTATGCTCAGCTAGGGGCAGCATATAGGGAATTTTATTCCTTATATTATTTGGCTATCCACACTAGATAGGACAGCTCTGACTATGCCAGGTAACACCCTCCAGGGTAACAATGGCAGGTGAAAATGTGTCTAGTGCCTCAACCCATCAGCTTAAAGTTACTTAAAATCTTCTTGGCTATGCCCTGCACAGAAAGAAACAGTCATGAAATATTGTAACCTCTGGATCTTTCCAGGAAGATAACTTCAGATCTTCCATGAGAGAGGCATGCTCAACTCAGAGGGAAGGAATTGAATGACTGAGGAGAATAAGCAAAGAATACCCCGTCTGGAACATTGCATTAAGAACAGTAAATAAAAAGACATTGACGGTCTGAGAGGAAAATGTGAGTTCCACTAACAAAGGAACATTTATTTCTTGCCAATCTAAGCCAGTGATGCTGTTCCCCATCATTGTGAATGGAAGACTTGGTCATATTCTTTGTGATTTACAGTCAGTCAGCTCAGCATGCTTTCTGTCGGGGAAAAAAGTTGATTTTATATATGAGAGAATGGGCAATGGAAAACCTGGCATTACAATCTGGGCCTTTTTTCCCATTGAGGGAGTGGATGCTCAGTACCTCTTGGGGCTGGAGCTTTAGTAGCCTGTCTGACTGTCACACAGAGCCATGTTGATAACTGTATGAGAGTCACCTAGGCTTATGGGAAAGGCAATTAAAATGGCTAAGAGGATCAACCAACACCATAGTGGATTAGGCCATGATTGTAGGTTGCACCATCAATTTATTTCCCATCAACACGATATGTACATCCTAACCACTGACTCTTGGATTTTATTCCAACATTGTCCTCTGGCTTCTCACACTGAACACTGGGACTATCTCAGGCATTTTAGGTTGGGTGCTAACAATCTAATTCAGTTCCTTTTCAGGAGAAGCTCCAATCAATCCCTCCCTGTAGCCGCTTGGCATCCCTGGCTCAACGGGAGAAATAGGAAGCACCATCCAGACTAATACTATGCTTGCAAAGCATGACTGCAAACTAGGTGCAAATAGACTGAACTGAAATTCATTGTCAAAATTCACCAAAATGTTCCCAGGCTATTTTCGCCATTTTCAATCCTGGAAGATGAACTAGGATCTTTCTTACGTCCACATGCATTGGAGTATAAAGTGGACCAAAGGATCAGCACTTGGAATCTTAAGTATAATTTAGGAGAATGGTTTATGATCTGCTAAAAACAATTTCTGATTTTATGCCTTCCCCATACCTCATTCTGTCTTCAAAGTGGATAGGTACCTTTCTCCATATGCAAACTCCACATTAATAATGGAGGTTATCAAGATCTTGTTCCTTTTCTTCAAGGCACTGAATATTCTCAGCCCAGGATATCTAAAATTTTGCCGAAATCTCATACCCTTGTACAAAATGGGTGTATGCCTGCAAGTTTACAGGCCTAATTTGACTCAGGGGGTTATGTATTTTTTTTACTGGTAGTTTAATAGGCAAATAACAAAACCATATAAATAAAAACACCTTTGATATTAATAAGAATCATTAAAGACATCATTATTAACAAGACGTGTTGCCTAAAATGCATTACTTCCTGGAAATGAGGAAAATTTGCATCTAATTTAATGAACGACTTTGAAAATACCAAGAGGACAAATTCTACATTTCTCAGCATCTGTTCCCTTTGGAGAACTTCTGAAACAGAAGTTAGCAGTAGCCGCAGGAATGGTGTTATCTCAAATGCACAACAAGAGGAAAGTGGTGAGGTGATGAAGAGGTACAGATTTGTCCAACTTTTGTGTCATTAATTCCGATCCAGCCCTGGTCAGTTGAGCTGGGTGAAATGTATCAAATGAAACTGTTTTTCACTGAAAAAGGCAGATCTGGGTCGAACTAAATATTTAGCAAATTTGTATTGAATTGGCTGAATTGTTTAATTAAAAAAATGGAAATGTCATTGTGATATAAAAGCCACCTTTAAATCCCCCTGAGTAGCCAAAATGAACCAGCGAAAAGAAACTGCATTTGCCTCTCAAACAACCTCCTGAGTCTTTCCTTTTTCCTTTTAATTTTGCCAAGGACTAAGAATAATGTTATATCAACTGTTCATGTGGAAATGGAGAAAATAGCTACCTGTACAGTCCTGTAAAGCACCTGAACAGCATCTCGAAAGTACCCTGTCCCCCTTCCTTTTTCAGTCAGCAGTCTCCAGGAAATGAGAAACAGTCCCTTTTGTGGTCTCCCCAGGGGGCAGCCTCGTCTGCACACAATTTGTCATTTAGTGCAGTTAGATGAGAGATCATGTCCTTCTGTTAGCCAAGCTGTGATCCTGCAGCTGCAGCATCAGTTTCCCTCCCCCTTGTCACCCCCGCTATATCTGTCTGGTTGTAACTATCAGCTGAAATTCTGTTGCAGTTTACACCTGGGAAAGGCCAGGGAGTCACCTCGCCCCAGAAACAGCTCCACCATCAAGTGAGCTGAACAAAGCCATAGGAGGGAGGGAGGGTGGCATGAGGATGAGACTAGCAGCCTAGCCATTCCTGAGTTCGAACTCTGACTGCTTTGGGCAAGTCACATCACCTCTCTGTGCCTCCTGATCTGGAGAAGGGGGAGATGCTCACCACTCCCTCCCAGGGATGGTTGAGAGGATGTTTGTACGGCACTGCCCTGGTGCTGAGAATGATTGGGCCAGAGGTTCGAGAGAGCTCAACCCATCTGAGCATAATTTGGCCACAAATTCCCAGCAGTCAATTCCCCTGGGTGTAACTGGGCTGGATCCAGGTCTGCATCCCTGCCCCATCCCCATTGATACAGGGTGCATGTCAGGTATCGGAGGGAGCATGTCAGAGGGGAGAGGGTGTGCCCGAGGCTATCCTCCACTGATGTAGGGTGCATTAAAGACCCTGCATCAGTGATGCAATGAAGAGCAGCCCAGACGCAGCTCCCAGTAGTGTAGGGCGAAGGCTGATCCTCAGAACCAAGTATTTATAACCAGCTTCCTGACATCCTCCCCCTCTGTTCTGTGCTGAGGGACCAGCTTCACTGTGGTTACCAGCCTACGAGGAAAAACGCCTCCACCTGGTGTGTGTGGCAGGTGCCGCTGAATTAGACAAGCCAAAAATGCAAAATAAATGAATAAATTCAGAGGATGGTCCTTAGTCAAAAGGAGGCAGCACCGAGTTTCTGAACCTCTCTCTCCAGAGTTCTTAGTACCTGGAAAATTGAACTGGAGGTGGGGGTGGAGGAAACGTGGGGAAAGCCATGGAAGTGAATGAAGGGGAAAACTACAAAAAGCTGCTGCTTTTCAGTAGACTTTTACCCATCAGCTTTGACATAAGTACCATATTCCAGCTGTAAAATATAATGAGAGCAGTGAGTCAGAAAGGAGCTGTCCATCGAGCAGCAGAATGTGTTCTCAGCCAAAGAGAGGGATGTGAAATTCATGCAAATAGGGCCCAGCTCCCGAGCTTCCTACTTAAGAAACTGAGTGTGACACAATCAGCAGAAAGTGTTTGCACCAGGCTGACGGTTTCATATGCTCTTCTGAGTCAGCTTTCACCTCCCAGCTCTGCATCAAGTTGAGCAAGCAGCTTCCCTCCATCAACTTTTGCTCCCAAAACTCTGCTTACAAGGCATAAGTGTTCCACTGGGTTGCTTCTCAGCTCTGATGGGCTAAAACTAAGGCCAACCCCAACAGATTTGGATGTAATACAATCTCAAAGCCTGGCCTGTGTTCCAGGACGTGGGAGAGTAGCTCTTTCAGCTCAGGGGTGTCATTTCTCTGATGTCCGCCAGGCTTTACCCAACAATCCATCATTCCATCTTTTATGTCCATGGTCCAAAGGATGGACTCCACAACTGGTTAAGTTAAAGGGCTCCTTTGGAAACAAGAACCTTCCTCGTTTCATTTTCTTTGTGGATTTAATGCAGGTGAAAGGTATCAGAGTGATGTGAAATTCTCTCTATATATCACAGTACAGGTGCAGCACAGACAGCAGACATCATTTCAGCTTGCAGGGATCCCCACTTCTAGAGCTGAGAATGGAGTTGAGTCTTCATGGCCCCTTCCAATCCTTGCTGTCTCTCCCTGGATTGCCAGAAAGTAGGGAGAAGTACTGCTAAGTGCAAAAGGAGACCTGTTTGCTAGGAACTGGGCTGAGCCCCACTAATTCACTTCACATAGGGCACCACACAGCTGTCATGTTGTAAGAACTTCGGATCATTACAGACCTGGGCTCAATTTGAACTGGTGACTTAGAGGCGAAGGTCACTCTGTTCCTCTGAGCCACCATCTCTCTTCATATGAGCTGTGTTTGGGTGACTTAAATACACAGAAGCATTTGGCCCAGCTCTGGGAGAAAGTGCTGCCATATTAACGCCATCAGTAACAGTAACTGATTAACCCACTAACTAATGATTAGGAAGAGCCTTAAAGAGGTAAAGTCTGATGCACGCGCTAAGTATCAGTATTATTTCTGCTCTCATTATCCAAGACCAAACATTCTGACCCCTTCACCTACAACCTCCACCAGCTCACCTTATCTAAGATCAGGAAATACTAATTTGCTCTGTCCTCTTGTATATCTCGATCCAGGAATTGAGTCATCCAAGGGCCGTAATGAAAGGACACAATTGACTCAATGTTGAAACATAAACAAAAGCATGTGATGAGCTGTTGTCTGTCAAACCTTTTTCTCTCCATATCTGAGCCACTGACTGGATGATACCAGTTTGCTGTGTTGATGGAAATTGCATGTTTACTATTGCCTTGGTCCTGGCTCCCATAGGATCCATTCACCAGGAGGTAACTCACTAAATCAGGGGTCGGCAACCTTTCAGAGGTGGTATGCCGAGACTTCATTTATTCACTCTAATTTAAGGTTTCGCGCGCCGGTAATACATTTTAACGTTTTTAGAAGGTCTCTCTCTCTATAAGTCTATAAACTATTGTTGTATGTAAAGTAAACAAGTTTTTAAAAAATGTTTAAGAAGCTTCATTTAAAATTAAATTAAATTGCAGATCTTATCAGTTTAGAGCAGTGGTTCTTAACCAGGGGTGCACGCACCCCCTGGGGCAGGGCTGGTGCAAGGATATTGCACCCTAGGAGAAACTTCCACCTTCTACCCCCTCCCCCCCCCCCGCACATCGGTTCATTGAGGGGCAAATCCCAACGAGCCTTTATAGACCCCAGGGGCCAGCTGTGCCATGGGGCTGCTCCCCAGACCAGGTTCCCCCCTCCCCCTGAACTCCCCTGAAGGGTGCACAGAGCCCCCACGAGCCCTCCCCACCCCACCCCACCCCGGTGGCCCCCGCCCCGAGTCCACTCAATGGATTTGCCGGGTTTGGGCCGCTGCAGCAGCTCGGCAGGGAGAAACCGCCTTCTGGAGGCACCGGAGAGCCAGAGTGTCTCGCTTGTGGTGGCAGCGAGCCCCAGCCATGGAGTGCAGGGAGGCAGCAGCCCTGCAAAGGTGGCGGCGCTGCTAGCGGGGAGCAGCCATGTCCCTCCACCCCTCCTGCCCAGGCTGCGGCCCGGCGCCCCCCCCCGGGGGCTCCTGCAGGCTGCAGTGGATGCATGCAGGCGCCAGCCCCCATGCGTCCCCCAGCTCTCCCCTCGCCTAGGGTTACCATATTTCAACAATCAAAAGAGAGGAGGGGGGGAGAGCCCTGCCCCATCCACTCCCTCCCACTTCCCACCCCCTGACTGCCCCCTCCTGGGACCCCAAAATAGCCCCTCATTTAGCCCAATGTCTATGCCGTTATGAGGACCCACCAGGGCTAGTGCAGAGACACTAGCATCTGAAGCAGCTTCAACACTTGCCTCCAAGCTGCTGTACACCTGGCACACTATTGGTTCCTTAGATGTTTGGTGTGTCACAGCCCCAGCAGCAGTCATAATTATAGTGCAACTGCCTCTCCAGTTGAACATATACCCCATGTTCAAATAAACACTACAGTAATAGACCCAAACACAGCAATAATGTTGCTACAAGTGGTTGTGTTTGGCTCGGTTATTGGAGAATAATTTCAGACTTATTTGTAAGTGAGTCAGGGTTATTTTGCCCCGGAAAATTTAGGGGTCACGGTGACATTTTTTGCATAAAAAATATTCAACTAGGTGCAGAGTACACAGATTCTGCGGCTCCCCACAGCTGTGCAGTAGAGGCTCCATTGAAATCAGTGGGAGTTTTACCATTGAATTGTGTGGGAGCAGGACCACAGAAGATTTAAAATCCCATGCACTCTCTTGCATCGCCTGCCAGCTTCCCCAATTTCTAATGTTTCACTGCAGCTCCACATCAGCCAGCAAGGAGGTGGGAAGGGGCCCAAACTTCTGTTCTGCTTCATATATATTTCTTCTTTGATAATGTGGTTTGTGGTTCCCAGCCATGTTGGCGCAGGGTTCAGCAGCTGCCTCTGCTCCTGCGGGAGAAGGGGGCCTGCTACTGAACTCCTCCTTTAGTTCTCTGCATTTGGCTCAGTGGGGTTGCCAGCCTGGGATGGGCTCCTGCCAAGGGAGTGTATTTTACATCTCTTTTTTATTGGCTGTTGCCATGTGCAGCCGTTCACTTTCCTGGCTGGTTACCTATGCAATGATCTGATTTCATGTCAATACCAATAACAATAAAATATGCAAATATGAGAAGTTATTTTTTTAATTGTTGCCAGCGGCAAAGAACACCAGCCAATCAGGAGCTTAGTAGTAGTCATAGCAACAGGTGATACGTACCCTGAATGATGTTTACTCCTCTTTCCTCCCTCCCCCACATCTTAGGGAGGTGGCTCGTGGGATATGGCTTTCTGTGAAAGGAAAGGCGTGGGGACACTGAAGGATGCTGCAGCCAACCCCACCTTGGGCTGTGATCTTATCAGATCTCCTAAGCTAAGCACTGTTGAACTCCGCCAGTATTTCGATAGGAGCGCTCCAAGGGAAACCTAAGGTTTGTTGGTGATTCAGTGACTTCGAAGGAGTTATGATGATCTATGCCCGCTGAGAATCTGACCCTCTCTTGCTGAATGCTTATGAGGCCAAATGCTTCCCCTGTTACAGAGAATACTTATTGCTTTATGCAAACCTGTTTCATATAAGTGGGAGCGATGCGAAGAGGGAAAGCAAGGAAAGAAACAAGCGAGATCATCCATGTGTGGAACTCAGGGCGTGATTAAATCTGAACTGAGTCTGGAAGCTGAGTTCCATCTGGTCCTTAGACAATTGACCCAGCCAGTGTTTGAAAGCTGAGGTCAATTTAAAACATTTATAAAGTGACTGAGGCTAGGTCTACACTACCCGCCTGAATCGGCGGGTAGAAATCGATCTCTTGGGGATCGACTTATCGCGTCTCGTCAGGACGCGACAATCGATCCCCGAATCGACGCGCTTACTCCACCAGCGGAGGTGGGAGTAAGCGCCGTCGACTGGGAGCCGCGGCAGTCGATTTTGCCGCCGTCCTCACAACAGGGTAAGTCGGATCTGATACGTCGAATTCAGCTACGCTATTCGCGTAGCTGAATTTGCGTATCTTAAATCGACCCCCCCCTGTAGTGTAGATGTAGCCTGAGAAGAGACTCTTGACTTAATCATCAGGAGCTTATTTCAGTGGACTAGGAACAGAGGGAAAAAAAGGAAAAATGCTGTCCAAATAATAAAAAATATTACCAGTTCTTCATTAAGGACCCAAATCTGTGAGTGCCCTCAACTGCTATTAACTTTGGTGGGGACAGAGAGGGTGCGCAGCACCTCTCAGGGGAAGGATAGCACCTCACAGGATCAGGCCTATAATTACCTGCAGTGATATTCTGACCCCTGTGAGGTCAATGGGAGTTTTGCCATTAACTTCAATACTTTTCATTGGAAAGGGTTGGTTTCAACTGAACTGTCATTGGGAAGGTTTCTCAGGTGCAGGATGGAATTTCTGGTCATAACAAGAGCAAGAGAAGGTAGCTGAGCAGACTAGACTACAGCCTGGTGGTTGAGTTCCCTCCCCTAGACTATGGCAGGCTTAGGTTCAAATCTCTGCTCTGCCTGATCAAAGCAATGAGTTGAACCTGGGTGTTCTACATCCCACATGAGTCCCCAACAACCAGGCCTTCTGGGTTCAGTCTCTTTCTTTCGCATAAGAGCTGCCATGCTGGGTCAGACTCTGGTCCACAGGTTAGTTGTGTGAAAAAGTGCTTCCTCTTTTTATTACTGGTTTTTGTATCATGGGAAAGGGTAAATAACACTTCATTTTTCACTTTTCCCATGCTATTCATGATTTTATAGGCATCTATAATATCCCTGCTTAATTGTCTCTTTTCTAAGATGAACAGCCCTAATCTTTTTAGTCTCTCCTCATATGGAAGCCGTTCCATACCCTTGATCATCTTTGTTGCCCTTCTCTGAACTTTTTCCACTATTCCTTTTTGGAGACGGGGCAACCAGAACTAGACACCATACTGAAGGTGTGGGTGCACCATGGTTTTATAGGTGGCATTATGTTATTTTCTGTATTATTTTCTATCCCTTTCCTAATAGTTCCTAACATCCTGTTAGCCTTTTTGACAACTTTACCTCAATGCACAGCAGTATTCAGAGAACTATTCAGGATAATTCCAAGATCTCTTTCTTGAGTGGTAACAGCTAATTTAGAAACCATCATTATATATGTGTAGTTGTGATTATTTTTTACAGTGTGCATTACTTTGCGCTTACCAATGTTGAATTTCATTTGCCATTTTGTTGCCCAGTCACTCAATTTTGTGAGATCCTCCTGTTACTTTTTGCAGTCAGCTTTGGACTGAACTATCTTAGAATAATTTTGTATTATCTGTATGCGTTGCCACTTCACTGTTCACTCCCTTTTCCAGATCATTAATGAACATGTTGAACAGTGCAGGTCCTACTATAGATCCTTAGGGGATCCTGCTGTTTTGCCCTCTCCAGTGTGAAAACTGACCATTTATTCCTACCCTTTGTTTCCTATCTTTTAACCAGTTACTGATCCCTGGGAGGACCTTCCCTCTTATCCCATGACTGTTTAATTTCCTTAACAGTCTTTGGTGAAGGACCTCGTCAAAGGCTTTCTGAAAATCCAATTACAATATATCAACTGGATCACCTTTTCCACATACTTGTTGACTCCCTCAAAGAATTCTAATAGATTGGTGAGGCATGACTTCCCTTTACAAAAGCTGTGTTGAATCTTCCCCAACAAATTGTGCATATCTATGCGTCTGATAATTCTGTTCTTTATTATTGTTTCTACCAATTTGTCCGGTACTGAAGCTAGACTCATCATCCTGTAATTGCCAGGATCGCCTCTGGAGCCCTTTTTAAAAATCAGCATTACATTAGCTACCTTCCAGACACCTGGTACAGAGGCCTGTTTTAGCAATAGGGTGCATGGTCTCTCTCTCTCTCTCTCTCTCCTGATTTATTGCCAACAAAATTCAAAAAGTCCAAGTTTCATCCTGATGCAGAAAGAGAAAAAATTCTGAAATCTTGAAAATTTTCACAGCGTGGGAAAACCATGTAACTGGGATTTCCCTCTGAAGCCTATATCCTTGGCCATAGCTGAGTTTAGGACCAACAGCTCATCTCAACAATTAGGCTCTGTGCAGTTTTGGTCGGCATGTCCATCTGTTTTGCTTGTGTTGGTGTTACTCATTCTCTGGCGTTGTAGGGGCCACTGCTCCCGATCATTTCAGTTTTTCATTTCCTCTCTGGCCCTTGTTAGGACACTACTGTATAGCAAGGATGCTGTGGAATGGCTAGGGCTTTGCACCTCAATGATGACGTTAGTTCAGTGATTTCCTGTATCTACATTTTAGAGGTGCTATAGTGAATAATAAGATATTTCGGCCTCCTTTAACATTGCATCTACTGGGCACAGGAAGTTAGGTCTGGCCAAGTGGAACATGAATGAGCTGCACTCAATGTGTAAACGGCTTTAAACACGTCAAATTTCCTGCAGCAAATGTTATAATTTGCTGTGTAACGGCATCCCTGCCATTAAATGGGCAAGAGATGAAGGACCTGCTGAGAATGTTTCCATTTTCATTTTAATCAAGAAATTAGTAAATGGATATTAGAGCTATGAACATAGTGCATTTTCTCCCCTGTCAATATTTATTCTAATTTTTCAACAAATTATCTTCACTCCCCTTTTGCGTTTTCACGTTCCACAAACATTTGAGGGACTGGGCATTATTGGCAGGAAAGATCACGGAGAGCTAATTTCAGAGTCACCTGAGTGATTGTTCGTGGAAACCAGATTTTACATTTGGACTCTGTGTGTGATGGAGTGGGGATTTTCTGTAATATTTTGTATGAATACTTTGCGTGCCTCAGTTTCTCCTATGTGCTGCATGGTTAACTAGGTGGTAGGAAAAGGTTGTTTACTCTTTACAGAAACCCAGAGATACAGGTGTGACTGACGCAAAGCTGTCTGGGGTCCAGGAAGAGTCCAAGAAGACAATGGCCACTCCAGTTGCCTGGACATTTGGTACCTAGCAACTAACAACCACGGATGGCACACGAAGCCTGCTGTGTTTGCCCAAGAACAAGAACAAAGGATTGAGGAAGGGGCCAGGTGGGGGGTTGTTAAGCGTGGGCTGCTGGAAGCTGGAGACTTTCCTGAACGAAAAAGGGGCCAGAGGGCTCTGGGCTGACCAAGATGGATCATCCTGTAACTTTCTGCTCTCTGTGCTAACCAAGGACTTTCCACACTGCGTTCCAGACAGCTAATAAACCCTGCTGCTTTTACAATGCTAGCTGAGAGTCACAGCATATGCTGAAGGTAGGGGTGCACTGCTCCCTTTGGGTGTACAAGTCTCAGGCGTCCAACTCAGGTGGACTTGCTGATGGGAGCTCACGGTGTGAAGCAGGGGTGCTGAATGCTCTGAGGTTCGCTGTAAGGAGGCGGTGGAGCTGAGTGGCTTACCCTAGTGAAAGAGTGAGACACTAAGGGGGTCTGTCACACTGAGGGGGTCCTCCTAGGGACTGGATCTGTGACACTGTGCCAGAAGTGCTTGCAGTCAGGGATCAGAAACAACCTCATTTGCTTTATCAGCCCAATCAGTCATCACAAATAACACCGTGTGATTTATCAGCCCAATCAGGCAACAGAAACAATTCTGTGTGATTTATCAGCCCAATCTGGCAATAGAAACAATGCCATGGAATTTATCAGATCAATCATAACTAAAACAAACAGGTTGAAAAGCAAAAACAAACAGAGGATTTTGCAATTTTTTCCTTCCATCTCAGGAATAGAATAGAGGCCTCCAGAGTCCCAGTGCATTTCGTCACTGGACCACCAGCTGCCTTTCGCTCTGAATGTGTTCTGTTTGGGGATATTCTGTGAACAGGGAAAGAGGCTACATTTATTAAATACGTTATTCACTCAGTCTTAATGGATGACAAAACTATCTATGTTCTTGTACCTCACTCATCACCATGGTATCTGAACCCCATGTAGCTGGTTGGAGACTGACCTTTTCCCAATGGCCCCCATGCAAATTAGTCTCCCCCAGATAAATCTCCTCTCACTCTGTGAGATCCGGCTGGTTAATAGTTTTTTCTCTGACTCCGGCTCCTCCAATGAGACTTTCTGCATGGGATATGTTCTCTTTCTGTGCCTGCATTTGTGCTGCAAGCTCCCCATAATCTGAATCCTTGTGCTCTCCGGATATCTCCACCGCCTGTAACACCTGCCTCTGTCCCGACTTCAGAGATTATTTTCCTTCCTATGTGAGGATTAAACAACAAAATAAATCTCTCCTTAGAACACAAATTTGCTCTGGTGGAAACTTGGGTCATGTGTGCTCTGCTCTCCTCCAGATGGGCGAAAAGAAGGGTGGGGATTGAGGGGAGAGGATACCGAGTGCCTGTGATTGTATTAATCAGCCCATGTAGGTGCTTCAAATCCAATCACCACTACCTGACCTTTTCCCCCCTAGATGCAAGTGGTAAACACTTGGCTGGGATGAAATGGTTTACATAGCAAAGCAGCATCAGCAGCAATCTAGTCCCCTCTTCAGCAAGGTAATGAGACTTCCTTGCCATGGTATCACTTCTTTGTTTTGTTTTTATTATTATGGTGGAAATTGATTGCCATGATGGAGCAGGTAGCCAAATCCTCCCTCCCATTCCCTATAGCCCCCGCCCCACCTCACTCCTCTGTGGTATATTTTTAATGGCCAATCAGAACTCACTGGAAACAGTTTATGAAGTTGTCCCACTGTCCAGGGTTTGGTTGGGTTTTTTTTTTTTTTTTGGTTGGTACGTTGAGTCTTTGCAGATGGTCGGCATCAGCTCTAACCTGCTGATGAGAGCACATTGCAGGCTGTGTATGCTCAGATGCACTCTTTGAGCTTGTCTTCACTGGGATATCTTATCGCATGTGCACATGATCTTTAAGAACTGAGTTAGCTCCCATGATGCTGACTGTGATTTTGCAGCCAGTGTAGAAAGGGACAAGTTGCATTCAGCATCACTTCAGCTGGTCGTGGTTAAACGCTTCTAGGACTGGTATGTGTGTGAGAGAGAGAGACAGAGAATGAGAGAGAGAGAGAAATCTAGCCATCTGGCTGTATTCTCCCCACTTCCCACTTCCCAAGGGGTATAAGAAACTCCCACTGATTCCATTGTTTAAATGAATGGGGGAAAGTGTGGCTTTTGTAATATAAAACATACCTCACAATGACACTGAAGCTGTTGAATGCCCAATACTTTCCAGAAAGTATCAGAGGGGTAGCCGTGTTAGTCTGAATCTGTAAAAAGCAGCAGAGGGTCCTGTGGCACCTTTAAGACTAACAGAAGTATTGGGAGCATAAGCTTTCGTGGGTAAGAACCTCACTTCTTCAGATGCAAGTCTTCTTGCATCTGAAGAAGTGAGGTTCTTACCCACGAAAGCTTATGCTCCCAATACTTCTGTTAGTCTTAAAGGTGCCACAGGACCCTCTAATACTTTCCAGAAAGTTGATTCATCCAATCCTACTTTACACTATCCAATGGATTCATGCTGCGAAGGACCATTACAATGGTAGTGCTCATGGAGAGGTTCATGAGCCTCAGTTACTGAATGGAGATATGGAAATGTATTTATTAATTCATTTATTGCTCCAGTAGTGACTAGGAATCCTAATCACAGGCCAGCACCCATTGCACTAGGTGGTTTACAAACACAGAACAAAAAGACAGTCCCTGTTGCAAAGAGCTTACAATCAAACTATACGGCTTATGTCTGCACTATTAGCTAGGGGTGTGAGTCCCCTGCTTGTGTATATATACTCACACTAGCTCTCATCAAGTGAGCACAAGTATATACAACAGTGTCTCCATGGTAGTGGAGGAATGGCTGAGCTGTGCCAAGGGCAAACCCACCTGGAACCGGTGGATATGTACTTGGCATGGCTCAGCTGTGCCTCCATTGCCAGTACCTGTGCTACCGTGGCTACCCTGCTTCCTGGCTTGTAGTGTAGATGTAGCCCAAGAAAAGAATCAACAGGTGGATACAGCCAGACAGAGGAGTATGAGGAAACAAAGAGGCAATACTGGGCAGCATGATAGGCAGCGGTCACAGCACTGGGGACCAGCAATTAGGGACAGCAAAACCTGTTTTGAATATACTGCGTCCATGTGTGAGGTGATAAATCAGGGGTCGGCAACGTTCGGCACACGGCTCGCCAGGGTAAGCACCCTGGCAGGCCGGGCCAGTTTTATGTACCTGCTGACGCGGCAGGTTCGGCCGATCGCAGCCCCCACTGGCCGCGGTTCGCCGTCCTGGGCCAATGGGGGCGGTGAGAAGTGGCGCGGGCGAGCGATGTGCTGGCCGCAGCTTCTCGCCACCCCCATTGGCCCGGGACGGCGAACCGCGGCCAGTGGGGGCCGCGATCGGCCGAACCTGCCGCGTCAGCAGGTAAATAAAACTGGCCCGTCCCGCCAGGGTGCTTACCCTGGCGAGCCACGTGCCGAACGTTGCCGACCCCTGTGATAAATAGACAGCGCTGATTTGGGGGCCCTTGAAAGTGCTTTATAATGAATGCAGTGACGAGTTTCCTCCCACCCCACCCCAACGGAAGCTGTGGTAGAGTCTGAGTGGAAATCTTTTTTTATTTTCCTTGTGCAATCAGAGGCTGAGAATGTGTGTTTTAGATTAATCAGAGCCTGGACTAGAGCCTGGATTAGAGGGGATTTAAGACGGTCTCAATGTGTCAGGTCAGCAGAGAGGTTGGGGACATTAGAATGTAACTGAAACACTGGGGAGGCAATGGGAAAGCAGCATCCAGTCGAAAAACGGGGCCTAAAATGGGGCACCCTGGCAGAAATTCCTAGTCCTTTTCAGGGACAGCTCACACCCTAGGATGAGATGTTGACATAATGTCCCTACTCATCTCCAGGGGATTGTCCAGATAAAAGGTACAACCTATGACAGTGATTGGCATCCCACAAGTAGCCAGGACAGGGAGAAAGAGAAGACAAATATCCCTGGCACTTCTGAAATGAGTGGAAGGTGCTTTTAGTTTTCTGACTAAAACAGCCTCCTGCAGCAAAACAGATTTTAATGTCTCAGCCTGTATGTGCACCAAACAGAGATACTTTTGAGACAGTCCCTGTCCCAAAGATCTTACAATCTAAAAATGGACACACAGAATACTGGATGCATAGGTGTGGAGCTGAGAACAAAGAGGCTGCTGCAGTTGCCTATGGCCAGATTCAGATCTCACTTAGGCCCAGTCTGTACTGAGGATTTTTGACTCCCGTGTAGCTACAAACCACAGCCTAGGGGCCTAACCTGATTGGCTGCTAAGCTACCACAATATAAATGCTAAATAATAATAATACAATGATGCGGTTATACCAGTGCTGATTTCCTACTCTGGAGAAGCCTTTACACTGGTTTAAAATGGGAATCGCTTCCATGAAGTCACTGGAGTTAGACCCAGGTAAAACTGGTCTAACTGAGCAAATTTTCAGGCCTGCAATCACTAACCAAGCTCCTTCTTCCAGAAGACAAACAGGGATCCCAAATAACAGTGAGAGGTAAGAACCAGGCTTATCATGATATGTGTTGAAGGGGTATTTGGATGGTCATTCCACAGTGAAGTGTGGAGCAAGAGAGAAACCGTACTATGGGAAGCATTTTGAAAGAATAGGGAAAGGAAGGATCAGATTTTTCAATTTGAGAATTAAAAATGGGGCCCAGGGAATTGAATCCTCCACTCTACATGCATTTCGCTGATTGCCGACACACTCTGGCTCTGGCTCTGATATGAAAACATGGATGGTGAATGAATCTTGATAATTCCCAACTCACCTAATCATATTATCTCATCATCTGGATGAGAATTGACAAGTGAAAGGTAGAACAGTAACTGACACATGTTCTGCAGGTCTGTGCTTTCTTCACCATGGCTTGTCCTCATTTGCAGCTCTGTGGAGTTGGTGATGGGAATAACACTGAACAGCTGCTACGACTGGGAGGAAATGCAATCTAGTGAAAAGAACACTCCTCTGGGAGCCAGGAAACCTGGGTTTTATTCCTAGCTTTTGTACTGACCAGCTGTGTGAGCCTGAGGAAGTCATTCCATAGGACCATTGGCTGTAGGACTGGAAGAGACATCCTGAGTCATTGAGTCCAACCCTCTGCTATCACAGGCAACCCCATCATATAATCCCATTCGTAAAATTATCAAATTCCATTTGAAAACTTCCTCTCTGTGCCTCAGTTACCCATCTGTAAAATGGAAATAATAACCCTGCCTTTCTCCCACACATTGTGTCTCTTGCCTGTTTCGATTGCAAACTCCTTAGAGAAGGCTCTTTCTCTTACTGTGTGTTTACACAGTGCAAGGGGGGGGGGGGTTTCATTTTCAGCTGGCACCTCTAGGAACTACTGTGATATAGTTAATAATAACTGTCCAGAACTTTGCTGTTCAGGGCTGTCAGTCTGGTGTCTTTCACCAGCACCAAAATTCATTTAAAAATTAAAGGGTAAAATCTGAGGCCTAAATACTTTGTTTGACAGGCAGATAGACCAGATGACTTAATACGTCTTTCCCATCTCTAGATTCTATGATACAGTGTTCCCTCTGAACTGACAGGTTGAGGCAGGTGTTTTGTACTGACTCGGGGTGAGAAGTTGTGAGGATTTAGTACACCATATGACTACAGCCTGCAGCAGTGAGACGTATACATTTGCTATGGCAACCAGAAGTAGCAAATTTGCAATGATGTATGTTGCACCTACTGTGTGATTCTGACACTACACAGGTGTCCTGTGGCACTGAGGTACTGCAATGACTGGTGCCTGATTAAAAAAAAAAAAAACCTACGCTAGCTAGGGAGAACACATGTTCCAGTACTGTACAGGGCTCTTTAATGAACTGATTGACAGGAAAACACAGGAAGAAAATCTGGGCCTTAGCTCCAGAATATCACTCCTAGCTGCAGTAAATTTAGCTGGGCACATAAGAGACTCTAAATGTCAGACTCTCAGAAACGGACTTATCTGCAAAATCTAGACTTCAATTCAGAGTGAATTTTTCATCTAGTGTGACATGTCGGGGTAAATCTTACTTGTTCTTTTTAACAGAATCGTAGGCTGGATTATTTTGTTGTTGTTGTTGTTGTTTTTCCACCCCCTCCCTCAAATGGTTAATGTTACTCATTGCTTAGCTTTTCTGCTGATTGGCTTTGTAGGTCCAACATGAAGCCAATCCCTGGTGGCAGCATTTGAAGCCCTTCGGTGATGCACTTCAAAGTGGGTCCGTTTTGTGCTGTTCGTTCGGGGAAATTCCTGAAACGTGGCTTATGCAGAAGGAACTTTAAAGCTGTCAGCAGCCAGGACTAGTTGCCAATAAACAGTCCTACTGAACTCTCCCATCTCCCAGGAGTTCACTCATAGCTAGGCTTGGAAGGAGTAGATTTTAATCGGTAAATGTCGATTAACATTGATTTCACCATCCACACACAAACCAACCAAAAATATTTCCATTAATAATTATCAAAATTCACAGACAGGCAAAGTTAAAAAAAAAAAAATGCTGCTTGAGAACTTCTTAGAGTTTGCGTTAAGGATATTTACTTTGTATATTTTGACATCGGATGTAGACCGGTTTTGTTTTAACAGGTATAAAGCTTTAACTTCATGACTCTCAAAGTCTACTGGCATTAAATAATTGTTCCCCCCTTTTCTCTCACTCCACCATCGTTTCCTGCAATTGTGAAAATAGAAATTGATAAAAACGGCCAAAAAAACTCACAACCCATAATTTTGCACACCTGTGAAATTGTAAATTGAAAAAAGCTTAAAAATAAACATTGATATTATCCACCTGAATGATCAGAAAATAAAAGCCAAATGCTGCCAAGCCTGCTCAGCGGTGCAGAGGCCTATAACCACTGAGGGGTTATTTTTGTGCCTGTAAGAACACACCAGTAAGCCATCTGGTATGGTATCCTGTCTTGGGCCTGCTTCAGAGCAGCCCACTGGTCCACTTCAGCCACTATCTCACCTCCTCCCCTACCAGAATGGGCAATTTTTCAGTGGGTTGGGATTAAGATAACGCTTGTTAATTAAGAAGCTGAACAAGGACTCCAGCCTAGCTGCTTCACCGCCCAGCAACCAACCGCTCTGTTCAGCTCTTTCAGGCAGAGGACAGCCTGTCACAACAGAAGAAAATAGAGACAGTTGTTGAGGTGCAGTTAACCAAACCAGGAGATCCTTCACTACACAGCTAGTCACTGTCCAGGACTGCAAACGCTAGTAGTACCACCTAGCATCGTATCCAGCCTCCTGCTGTCCAGAATGGGCCAATGAACTAGCTAGCCCAGTTTCCAGCCTTCAGTGGGGTGCAAGCCTCAATCAGGAGCAGCGGAAGCTCTCTAAAAAATGGGGGGCCACCGGCATCTGACCTGTGGCCTTGCACCCCCCCACTGCCGCTTCGCCCCAAAGCCCCATCCCCCACGCTGCCCCTTCCCCGCGAGCCCCTGCCCTTGCACCGCCCATTCCACCGAGGCCCTACTCTCCTGCCACCCTTTCTTCCCGAGCCTCTGCTCTCACACTGCCCTGCCCCCAGCCTCCCCCCATGCCACCTCTTTCCCCGAGACCCCGCTCCCATGCCACCTCTACCTTTCAAGACCCTGCCCCCCACTCGCTCCTCTCCACCTCCTCTCCCGCATCGCTCACCCTTATGGCCAGTAAAAAGTGATGGGGGCATGGCCCCCTAACTCCCACCCCTTTTCTTTCATAGTATTTGGGGAAATAATTATTTCCTCTTGTTTCAGAGACTGACAAGAACCTGATCTCTGAAGAGCATAGATGTCAGCAGGAGTCCTGTACATTGCCTATATTACAGATATGTGTTATCATTATTAGTATTGCTATTTATTTGTTATGCGGGAGCACCGAGGGAACCCCAGCTGCAGACCAGGACCCCACAGTGCTAGATGCTGCATAAACACAGATTTTGGCCCCCCAAAGCTGATACTCTAGGCATAAGATGAGAGACAACAGGTGGATACAATGAAGAGCCTGGGCGGGACCACAAGAAAACACTAATGGAGCAAGCATACAAGAAGGGCCGGCAGCGGGGTAAGGTGCAGACAGAAGGTATGCTCTGCGCATACATCCCATGATCCCACAAGTTCTATTATTTAATATTTATACTACAGTGGCATCCAGCAGCTCCAATCAGCATCTGGATCCCATAGCGCTAGGTGCTGGGCACTCAAATACAAAGACCTGATCCTTGCCCTAAAGAGCTGACAGTCTAGAAGACAAGTGACGTGCCAAGCCGAAGAGGGATACAGTCAAATACATACATTTCCATGGGTACTTTGAAATAGATGGATTTATTTTATAAGTACATGAAGGAAGAGCCAAGTTTCCCTCTCCACCCTAGCGTCATTAATTGGCTGATCCAAAACGGGGCAGTGATAGGTGAATTGCCGAGGGACGTGCTGGCCGCTGCTTCCAGCAGCCCCCATTGGCCCGGAGCAGTGATCCACGGCCAGTGGGAGCTGCGATCGGCCGGACCTGCGGACAGGGCAGGTACACAAACCAGTCCGGCCCACCAGGGGCTTTCCCTACACAAGCGGCGGCCCCAGTTTGAGAAACCCTGCCTAAAACAATGCACCCTCTCCCAGTCCTCAAGTCCTGCTGTCTGCGCTAGGCATCTCCTTACTTCCCATGTGGTTCTGTTGTAGTTTATCCCAAAGGGACCGAGCGTCAGTTTAAATCCTTCATGAAGGGACAGTTAAAAACGTTACCAGCTTAAAAACGTTTTGTTGTCGCTTGCTGCTGCTGCTGTTGTTTAGCTCTCATCTTAATAAAAAGGAAAAACACTTCCAGGAGCTGTTTTGTAGTGCTAATGAAGATGTGAAACAAAGGGACCTGGAGAAGGGGGGCCTGTGGGGGAAGAACCAGAGAGAGAGAGAGAGAGCTGGTGGCAGATTGAGGGGTTACAGCCAAATGGAATTTCACTTGAGAGCACAATGGTTCGAAGCAGGGGCGGCTCCAGGCCCCAGTGCAGCAAGCGCATGCCTGGGGCGGGAAGCCGTGGGGGGCGCCCTGCCGGTCCTGTGAGGGCGGCAGGCAGGAGGTTTTCGGCGGCATGCCTGCGGGAGGTCCACCGGTCCCACGGCTTCGGCGGCAATTCGGCGGTGGGGACGCCGATGGCGCGGCACCGGCGGACCTCCCGCAGGCATGACGCTGAATCCGCGTGAGCAGCGGGCCGCCTGCAGGCGCGCCGCTGAAAGCCGCCTGCCTCCCGTGCTTGGGGCAGCAAAAAACATAGAGCCGCCCCTGGTTCAAAGAAGCTGCTCCGCTGCCTTTAGGCCAGTGGTTCTCAACCAGGGGTATGCGTACCCCTGGGGTACTCAGAGGTCTTCCAGGGGGTACATCAGCTCATCTAGATATTTGCTTAGTTTTACAACAGGCTACAGAAAAAGAACTAGCGAAATCAGTACAAAGTAAAATTTCATAGAGACAAATGAGAGAGTCAGCAATTTGCCAGTAACAGTGGCTGGGGCACTTTTGTATTTTTATGTCTGATATTGTAAACAAGTCATTTTTAAATGAGGTGAAACTTGGGGTACGCAAGACAAATCAGACTCCTGAAAGGGGTACAGTAGCCTGGAAAGGTTGAGAACCACTGCTCTAGGGTGACCAGATGTCCCTATTTTATAGGGACAGTCCAGATATTTGGGGCTTTTTCTTATGTAGGTGCCTTTTACCCCCGACCCCCATCCCAATTTTTCACACTTGCTAGCTGGACATCCGAGCTGCCTCTCATCTCCGATAAGCAAACCGATGGCAGAGTTGAAATGGAATTAGACCAGAAATGCAAATGTGGTTTACACAAGGCATTTCTCCAGCCAGCTGTTGCCTGCATCCTTACCAGGTTCCTGGACGGTGGTTTACTAAGGTGCAGAAGGTACTTCTGGGTTTCACTGGCATGGAGCCGGGAAACGGGGGAGGGCTCTGATGAGTTTTCAGGCGGCGATGGAGTTGACTTGGAGAAGAAACCTGGGCCTGATCCTGCAGGGTGCTAAGTGCTTTCAACATCCAGGGATCTCAGTGGCCCTCAGTGGTACTTGGCAATCCGCAGGAGGTGCTTAGTGCCTTCCTGGAGCATGCCGCGGTTGGCTAAAGCCTGGCCATCATTCCATTCACCTGCTCTTTGCCTTTTGATGGGGCAGATTGTAATGGAAGCTAAGCCTCCAAAGAGCTTGCTAGAAAGGCTTGGCTCATCTCGTTGATGCCGCTATCTTACTCTTGGCTAAACTTCTTCCTCCTGTGCCAATCTCAGTAATAACCGTTCACAAGACCTGTGAATAGCCTACATGCACCCCACCACCTCCGATCTGCGGACCGATGTGCTCCCCTTCCTCCTGTGCAGCCTCTTCTAAGGCAACATCTCCCTCTTCTCCAGATGCCACAGAGCTGTCCACACAGGGGAGGGGGCGGGTTTAGGTGGGCCAGGGCAGGAATAGGATTGGTGGGTCCTCGGGACCTCTGAAAAATCGGGCTGCTTTTATTTTAGGTGCCTAAACCCAGATTGATGAGCCTAATTTTAGTGACCCAGGTTTGGAATTGTTGGAGTCGAGGCTTTGGCCCGGTGCATCTATTCTTAATGACTAAAGAGGGATATTAGCTTTGCTTGTGATGGGTGCTGTCAAAAAACAGATATCAAAATTAAAGATCAGCGGCCTCTGGATTTCAACTTTCATTTAATTTCCTGGCATTTGATGTGCATGCTCATAAGTAGCAGATTTAATGATACACGTATTCATTGTGCATTTGACTCCAGAGCTGGAATCCGTGGGCTTGATCCGAAGCAGACAAAGGAAAGACTCCACTTAACTTCAGTGGGCTTTGGAAAAGGCCCTGTGTAGGCACTGTCGATTTACCAAGGCTCCTTTGCTGGATATGTTTGGGCCATGTCCCTGATTGATTATTTTGTGCCAGTTATTATCCATCAACCGGGATTAGAGGGGAAAAAAGTATGTACTTTGTCAACTTTTTTCTTCCTTGCAATTTTAGGACAACAGTACCAACCGCCCTCTCTGCCCCCATCTTGCTTTTGCTCCATCTATTTGGTATGTTTCCCTCCTAAATTATCAGTGATTATTTTTTTATTTTTTTATTCCTTTTCATAAAATGAAACAAAACACACAATGATATGGAGGCAGCCAAAGGTCCCTGCTAATTGTGGCTGTGAGCAGTTACTACCCAGGACGGGGGTCAGGAAAGTTTTCTTTTAACGGTTTGTGCATAGATTGGAGGCAGCTTTCATATATACAGCCTTGCATTTCTGAAGCTAACATGGATAAAAGACAACCCCCCCCAAAACAAAACATTGTTATAAAACTTTGGGAGGTTGGTTTGTTTTTTTCCCCCTTAAGTAAAAAGGGTCCATATGGACTCTACTGAGAGTTAGCAATTAGCATGTGCTGGGGGAAGCAAAAGGGAGAAGCAAGCAACATCTTGATGGCTACCCTTGATGTGTTACTGGCATTGGGAGTGAAGACTAAGGTTTCAGCCCAGGGCAGCTAATAAAAACATGAAGTGTTTACTGGGAAATGTTGTGCTTCATTGTTCAAGGCTCTACAAAGCAGAACTAGTGCAACTCACCGGTTCCAGTGATCATGGCCTCTGTGGATGCAACTGCCAGGTGAACTGCATTTCACTTCTCCTTTCATGCCATAATTCAGGGGTCGGCAACGTTTGGCACGCGGCTCGCCAGGGTAAGCAGCACATCGCTCGCCCGCGCCACTTCTCGCCGCCCTCATTGGCCCGGGACGGCGAACCGCGGCCAGTGGGGGCCGCGATCAGCCAAACCTGCCATGTCAGCAGGTAAATAAAACTGGCCCGGCCCACCAGGGTGCTTACCCTGGCGAGCCGTGTGCCGAACGTTGCCGACCCCTGCCATAATTACACTCATTAGGAGTCAGATCCTGAAGTCCTTCATACGGGTAACTTGAGCAGAGGGGGTCCTGAGCTCATGGAGCCAGGCCTGGCAAGAGGGGCACAGAAGAAGGGGGTGCACCTTTGTTGTATACTCCTTGGTTGCTGAATCCCTCTCTGTGTCAGACAAATGAGTTTCCAGTTCTGCAGCGTGGGAAGAAGGGGAGAAGAAAGGCAGAGGGAGTTGGCTGTTTCTTTCAGATTCTCCCACCACCCTAACTCCTATAGGGGAATCTAGCAGATGCTGATACAGAGAGAGTGACTATTTATTTGACTTGCCTTCTGAGTTGTGTAACTCTCCTTTGGAGGTGGGGTTTCTGGGAACAGTCCAGTAGGGGAAAACCTAGAAGTAAGGCTCCTGCAGAAACTGTTCTGTCCAGGAGCCTTTGGGGCCTGGCATTCGACCACTCCCTCTGCTGGTCTCCCCAAGATCCATGGTTTAAGGCAGGGGAGGCCAACCTGTGGCTCCGGAGCCACATGCGGCTCTTCAGAAGTTAATATGCGGCTCCTTGTATAGGCACCGACTCCGGGGCTGGAGCTACAGGCACCAACTTTCCAATGTGCCGGGGGGGTGCTCACTGCTCAACTCCTGGCTCTGCCACAGGTCCTGCCCCCACTCCACCCCTTTCCGCCCCCTCCCCTGAGCTGCCGTGCCCTCACTCCTCCCTCTTCCCCCCAGAGCCTCCTGCACGCCATGAAACAGCTGATCGGGAGGTGCAGGGAGGGAGGGGGAGGCACTGATCTGCAGGGTTGCCGGTGGGCAGGAGGTGCTGGGAGCGGGGTGGGGGAGCTGATGGGGGGCTGCTGACGTATTCCTGTGGCTCTTTGACAATGTACATAGGTAAATTCTGGCTCTTTCTCAGGCTCAGGTTGGCCACCCCTGGTTTAAGGGAATAATAATAGTAATAATGAATGACAGAAATACTACTTAGCTCTGCAACTCCAGGGAGTGGATGGAAGGCAGCAAAGCATTCTGTGCTCGTGGAGAAATTCTAAGGAAACTCTGCAAATGAAAACTCAGGAAGTGTCCTCTCTTCTCTGCAGTTTATTATTTACATCATTATTTACTCTGGCAACTCCCCACCACCACCACTGTAATTAATGGAAGTTTCATTTGAGAGAAGACTCCAGTATTTAGCCTAGTGTATGTTTTATCCTTTACTTTGCAGCAAGACTGCCCTTTAGTAGTTCCTCTGCTGAAACAGGAATGTATTTATCTCACTTTCCCCACAAGGTTTTCATCGTTTTCCCAGGCCGCTTTCCCTAACTGCTCCTCTGTATGCTTGCTCCTCCCTTTCAGTCCTTTTTTAGTTTATCATTTGATCCAGCCACGTGGTGGTTCACATAACGATGGGCCTGTTGTAACCAGTTAATGACTGGCTACTAACATGACACTCCCTTGCAAAGCTGCATACATGATTGTGAGGAAACAGAAGTTATGTCTGAAACTACAGGCCCCAGTGCCTTGAACTAACTGGGATTCTCTGTTACCTGTAGCAGTAATAATGCTTGTAGCTCTGTGGGATTCCAGAGACCAGAAGGTCGCCCACATAGAGTTGAGAGGGTCGGACATTCCCCACCCAGTAGAGGGCACTGGTGATACATACACACTGCTCAAGATACAAAGTAGCAGCCGTGTTAGTCTGTATCCGCAAAAAGAACAGGAGTACTTGTGGCACCTTAGAGACTAACAAATTTATTTCAGCATAAGCTTTCATGGGCTGCAGCTCACTTCTTCAGATGCATAGAGTGGAACACACAGACAGAAGATATTTATACATACAGAGAACATGAAAAGGTGGAAGTACGCATACCAATTGTAAGAGGCCAATCAATTGAGATGAGCTATCAGTAGCAGCAGAAGAAAAAACTTTGAAGTGATAATTAAGATGACCCATAGAAGGTGTGAGGAGAACTTGACATGGGGAAAAAAAATTCAATTAGTGTAATGACCCAACCATTCCCAGTCTCTGTTTAGGCCTAAGTTAATTGTGTCTAATTTGCATATTAATTCGAGTTCAGCAGTCTCTCTTTGGAGTCTGTTTTTGAAGTTTTTTTGTTGCAAAACTGATACCTTCAAGTCTGTCACTGAGTGATTAGAGAGGTTAAAGTGTTCTCCCACTGGTTTTTGAATCTTATGATTCCTAATGTCAGATTTGTGTCCATTTATTCTTTTGTGTAAAGACTGTCCAGTTTGGCCAATGTACATGGCAGAGGGGCATTGCTGGCACATGATGGCATATATCACGTTGGTAGATGTGCAGGTGAACGAGCCCCTGATGGTGTGGCTGATGTGGTTAGGTCCTATGATGGTGTCACTTGAATAGATATGTGGACAGAGCTGGCGTCGGGCTTTGTTGCAAGGATCGGTTCCTGGGTTAGTGTTTTTGTTGTATGGTGTGTGGTTGCTGGTGAGTATTTGCTTTAGGTTGGGGGGTTGTCTGTAAGCGAGGACAGGTCTGTCTCCCAAGATCTGTGAGAGTGAGGGATCATCTTTCAGGATAGGTTGTAGATCTTTGATGATGCGCTGGAGAGGTTTCAGTTGGGGGTTGAAGGTGGCGGCTAGTGGCGTTCTGCTCAAGATGTTACACTGCTATAGCTCAATCATTGCCATGACGACAAACTTCGATCGACTTTGTTGTAGTATTAAGCTGAAGGAGAAGTTGACTTAGGCCAGGCAAGGGAAAGCTGCTGTTATGAATATTGTGAGTGTGTTGTTGTGCATGTGTGTATTTATGTGTGTATGTGCATCTGCACATAGGGGCAATAAAACAGAAATTGACTGGAACCTTTGTCCCAGACTGGAGACTGAAACAGAATCAAGCTTTCTTGTAGTGCAGAAATGTCCTGATAACTTTTGTTTCTTCGGTGGCTGCTGCCTCTGCACCGCTTGGTTCCAACCATCCAGAGGCACAAATGATGTAAGATCACAAGACAAGCTGTTCCCAAGGGTTTCTAGTCTGGCTGGGGCTGAAAATCTCTCAGAAAAGTCTGTCCTTGTGAATTACCAGGCCAATTTTGCAGACTCAAGAGATTTGGAGAGTTCAGATCAGAGGTACAGCCAGGATTTTAACAAGGGGCTCCCACAAAAATGTCCTTCCTGAGCCTGCGATAAACCTCATGTATCAGGTTGCATACGCATACAGAGAGGAGCAGGGGCTTGTATTCCTTTGCTTTCCCATCAGAACCACATTTAGGGGAGGGAGGCAATACTATTTGGCAAACAAGTGCAGATGAAATGTGCTCCTCTGGTAGTGTTTCTGTTTTGCTCCTGAGCACTATGCTGATAGCGTAACACCAGGTTCGGCTTGAGTATTTTGCAATGGGGGAGGTGGGGGGAAGAGCTTGTATGGGAACCTGGATAGCCTTTCCCAGAGCAACGGTTCTGAAAATGATTGACTCATCCCGTTCATTCCAGCGGCCAAAAATGACACTTTGGAAGGATTTTTATGAGCCTGAGGGGGTAAATCGTCTCTGGCCAGGATGGTTTAGCAATAACTGAAGATGGGATGGGGGGAACTCCATCAATCAGTGAGATAATTCCAGCCAGTTCTGATTGGGACAGGATGCCTGAGAGCCACTCTGGCCATCACTGCTCTAGGCTTTCAGCTGCTTCTCCAAACACAATGATGTTCACCCAGCGGTGGTTATTTTAGGCTGTAAACATCAGGGAGGAATATCAAATGGGAACACTCTAACTGGTACCTACTGCCTTTTCTGAAATGGAGGGGGGGCAACTTTCTCTCAACTTGTCATAGACAGGCTTTAAAGCAGTGATACTCAGACTGAGGCTCATGCAACACATGATATTAAAACGCTGTGTGATTTAATTAGTAACCAATCTAAGTTATTGACCAATCAGGATGCTTTTACTATGTTATTAACCAATTGTCGTTGATAAAATAATAATACTTGGTCAGTCATTTTGAGAATAATATATAAACTAAATATTTCCCCTATCACACTGTTTAAATATGACTATATAGCACTCTAGTAAATGAAACAATGAATTCACACAACTGTGGCTCTGTTGGGTCATGTTGATCGCTAGTTTGGCTCTTGAACCACTGAGGTTGCTAGTATCACTGCTTTAAAAGCTCATCTATCTGGGAACCTTCCCTGGAGACTTCACTTTGATGTATGGAATGGTTTGTGTGTCCAAGGACCCAGAGCTACACCGTGGGAGTTTAACTCCTGGCACAGCCGACCAAGCCAGACTGGTCAAAGAGTGGAGACCAGACCAAAAGCAGCCCATGTATCCTCCAGGTGGGGGTTAAGGGATAGGCCAACAACTGATACTCATAAAAAATTTACATTATAGAAACACAACCAGGTACCTATTCCAGCAAACAGCATGATAAACAGAGATGGCAGAGCCTGGTTCATGCTCTAAGTGACATTGGATAGCACAGGAAGGATTCAAATTCAGATCTCCAGGATAGGACAGCTCCCAGAAAATAGAACAGGAGTACTTGTGGCACCTTAGAGACTAACAAATTTATTAGAGCATAAGCTTTCGTGGGCTACAACCCACTTCTTCGGATGCATATAGAGTGAAACATATATTGAGGAGATATATATACACACATACAGAGAGCATGAACAGGTGGGAGTTGTCTTACCAACTCTGAGAGGCCAATTAAGTAAGAGGGAAAAAAAACTTTTGAAGTGATAATCAAGATAGCTCAGTACAGACAGTTTGATAAGAAGCAAGTGTTCTTTTTGCGGATACAGACTAACACGGCTGCTACTCTGAAACCTCCCAGAAAATGACCTCCCTCAGTTGAGTAGAGATCAGCCTGAAGCCAAAACCTCAGACCCAAACACCTTGAACTCTGGTGACCATCAGCTCTGGATCCAGACCCTAACTTTGAGGCTCAGTGCTATCCTTTGTTTGGAGGAAGTGACACATCCCTCCTTGGAGTTGTTCTTTGAGCACAAACTGCTAATGTAGGAATGAGTGAGCCAGAGACACTGGGACTCTGTGAACTCCTGCAGCCTCTTGGAACACATGCTTTTTGTCAGCTGGGACTGAGGCTACTGATCTGTGCCTATAGGAGGCTCTTTCTGTCTAGGCTCATTAGTACCACTAAATCACAGCCACAGCTCAGTTGCTGTAGTGCTCCTGTGACTGGTGTTGCTAAAGAATTTATCGTCCCCACCCCCTATTTGGCACTCTGGGGTTATTTATTTATATCGGGAGAGACAATTGCAATGTTTCATGGACATCATAGAGGAATGCTAAATAGGGAACCTTGGGTCCCATAGATACAGCAGAATGTTGAGTTGATTTGGCCGACTCTACGTGACTGATATTAAATATCACCATATGGAGCTGGAGTCTTCCCCAGGAGTTTATCGCTAATTCATCTAAGGGTGACTTTTGTTGTCAGTGTTAAAGTAGCACCGGGCCTTTTTTCTTTTCCGTGTTTGCAGTCATAATCCATGTCTGAGGCCCACAATCTTGTATTTTTTAATTCCTATAAGCTGCTCAACACGGGCAGAAATATTAATTAATCCTATTAAATAAGGAGACATCTGCAGAGAAGTTACTCATTTCCACCTAGTCGTGTGAACGGAGAGTATAATGCATACATAATGCAAGAGAAAAGGCGCCGCACCTCCCATCCTTCTCCTGTGAAATCAAACACAAAATCTGGGGCTCAAACTCAGCTCTGAACTTTTGGGCTCTTAATAGAGCTGGTGGAATTATTCCATGTGAACAATAGCAGCTATGAATTTGGCCCTTTTTCTGTTCATGAATAGTTCCTGGGTAGCTTTTGAATTTCTTTAACTTCATCACCATTGGTAATTAATAAGGATACAGTTTATGGGAATAAATCCCAGCCTATTGGTTGGTTGTGCATGATTCACTTTGACCACTCGTTCTTCACAATTTATTATTTGTGATGTGTGATGGGTCATCAAAGTCACAGGGTCATATTTCTGCTCCCTGGCTGGGAGTTTGAAACATTTGAAGGATAAATACCAAATAACCCACCCTCTTGTTCACACATGAATCCTCTAGTTCCTATGTGAATATGGATGCTCTGAAACACCCATGTGAACAAAACCCATTCACAAAATGTCCATGTGAATTTGCTCTCTGCAGCCTCTCTCTCAGCCACCCCTTTCTACCACACCCACCAAGGGTCAACCATTATTATTATTCATTATTTGTATTGTGGTAGCAGCTAGGAGCCCTAGTCATGGACCCGGATCCCATTATGCTAGGTGCTATACAGACAGTCCATGTCCCAAAGAGCTGTCAGGCTAAGTATAATTTGTCTCATCAACCTTTTTAATGAAGATCTGCTTCATCTAGTGTTAAATGCAGAGGCCTGTAAATTTCTGAGTCCATCTGTTTCCCTTACTGCTCCCCAGAGAAAGCTGTTTACCAGCTGAATCCCCAGGCCCTTACACTTCCCTAGTTACCATTGTTATTCTCCACCACTGTTAATATTCTTGCTGTTTGCAAACAATGCAGAAGGTGCTTCTTTTCTGGTATGATGGCCTAATCTAATATGCAACAGAGCGCGGGCACAAGGTTGAGAATTATAGCCCTGCCAACCGGATCCAGACAATGCTTGTTTCCCTTGATTGGTACACAAAGTACATTTGATGAGGGGACGATTGATGCCAATAGTGAACACAGTTCAGGTGCCATGCTGCTTGTTCTCTTGGAGCCTATTAGAGGGAAGTTTTAGGTGCAAGTGTGGTTGTTGTCGTGACTGGAGAGTTAGTTCCACGTGGGGGACAAGTAACATAAGAACGTAAGAATGGCCATATTGGGTCAGACCAGGGGTCGGCAACATTCGGCACGCGGCTCGCCAGGGTAAGCACCCTGGCGGGACGGGCCAGTTTATTTACCTGCTGACGCGGCAGGTTCGGCCGATTGTGGCCCCCACTGGCCGCGGTTCGCCGTCCTGGGCCAATGGGGGCGGCGAGAAGCGGCGCGGGCGAGTGATGTGCTGGCCGCGGCTTCTCGCCGCCCCCATTGGCCCGGGACGGCGAACCGCGGCCAGTGGGGGCCGCGATCGGCCGAACCTGCCGCGTCAGCAGGTAAATAAAACTGGCCCAGCCCGCCAGGGTGCTTACCTTGGCGAGCCGCGTGCCAAACGTTGCCGACCCCTGGGTCAGACCAATGGTCGATCTAGCCCAGTATCTTGTCTTCTGACAGGGGTTGGTGCCGGATGCTTCAGAGGAAATGAACAGAACAGGAAAATTTGTTTAGTGATCCGTCCACAGTCATCCTGTCCCAGCTTCTAGTAGTCAGAGGTTTAGGGCCACCCGAGCATGGGGTTGCATCCCTGACCATCTTGGCTAATAGCTATTGATGGACCGATCCTCCATGAACTTATCTATTTCTTTTTTGAACCCAGTTATAATTTTGGCCTTCACAACATCCCCTGGCAACGAGTTCCACAGGATTACTATGTTGTGCAAAGAAGTACTTCCTTTTGTTTGTTTTAAAGCTGATGCCTATTAATTTCATTGGGTGACCCCCCTGGTTCTTCTGTTATGTGAAGGAGTAAATAACATTTCCTTATTCACTTGCTCTACACTATTCATGATTTTATAGACTTTTATCATATCCCCTCTTAGTCATCTATTTTCCAAGCCAAACAGTTCCTGTCTTTTAAATCTTACCTCATATGGAAGCTGTTCCATACTCTAATAATCTTTTTTGCCCTTCCCAGTACTTTTTCCAGTTCTAATCTATCTTTTTTGAGATGGGGCAATCAGAACTGCAGGCAGCATTCAAGGTGTGGGCGTACCATGGATTTGTATGGTGGCATTATGATATTTTCTCTCTTTTCTATCGCTTTCCTAAGAGTTGCTAACATTTTGTTCGCTTTTTTGGCTGTTACTGCACATTGAGTAGTTCTTTTCAGGGAACTAAACACGATGACTCCAAGATCTTTCTTGAGTGCTAACAACTAATTTAGACCTCATTGTTTTGTATGTGTAGTTGAGATTGTTTTTCCAGTGTGCATTACTTTGCATTTATCAACACTGAATTTCATCTGCCATTTTCTTGCCCGGTCACCCACCCCCCAGTGAAACAGTGCTTGTTACATGATGAATCCTATCATGCCCATAACATGTGCTTCGGACAGGATGGGTGTTTTCCCTGCCCCGCACAGGCTTTTACTTCACCCATCTGAGTGCCAATCATCTTCCTGATTCTGTCTAATGCACCTGATCCTAGGTCCCACTCTGGCCATATATCCGGCAGAGCTGACAGTGCTGGTGTTTGCATTGACAGAGGAAGAGGTGCAGGCCGACTCTTTGAAGATATGTAGCATCTTCCCACCATTGTCCGTATCAAGGGAGTTGAGGTACAACGGGAGATTGATAGGTTCACTGGGGTCAAGGGAACAAAAAAGGGAAGGGGAGAAATCTGAGCAGAATAAACAAAACCCAAATCCCACTCTAATCCTGTCTCCCACCAGCACTGGGCAAATATCTCTAGTCCCAGGGCTGGAACTCCAAATGTGTTAAGGTAAGAAATACACAATCAAGGCACCCAAGCAACCTTAGTGCTGCCCTCTAGCAATGCCATGCAATAACCATAAGGTTACGATCAAAGCATTTTAGTATTTGTGGTTCCCCATTACATTAAACTGATTTGTAAATACACATTAGATTTTTTTCCACATTTTCCCCCTCATGCCATCACTATAGGGCACAGTTAAGGTTATTTGGGTTCCTCAGCTGTGTATTTCTTATCCTAGCATGTTAGGATTTCTTTTAAGTATACATAACTCTGAATTTCCTGGGTTTGTAATGCTTGGTTTGGGGATAATTGCAACATGCTTCTGATTATTGTTTCTTTTTTTTTTTTGCCCCTAAATTACTGATACATACTCTCAACATTAATTCCATTTTAACACAATTTTTTGTTTAGGAATTTCCCGAGGGTGGTGGGTTTTTTTGGTTTGTTTCCTTTGTGTGTGTTTTGTTTTTAATTATAAAAATTTCATAACATGAACACTAGAGAAGAAAACCAAAGAAAGCGCTTTCATGCAATATTTTTAAGGATTGCAAGATAGGTGGTATCAGCCTTAAATAATTTTTTTAAGGATTAACTTTTAAGGGCAGATTCGCCGGCACACGAAAGCAGCCAGAGAGCACTGACCACTCGAGCTGTATTTGCAGGTGCTTTACATCACCAGTGTAGCCAATGTGTGATGATGAATCAGTCCCATTACTTGCAGTTGATTTGTTTGTTGTGAGGGCTGTGTCAGTGAGATTGGCGCAATGTGGAGGAGGTCCAGGCCATGAGTCCCAATGCCTCTATGCTTTAACGGCTCCCCCTGAGTTCCTGACTGCCAGTGGATCCCAGACAGCAGTGCCACAGGCTGCCTTTTAGGCACTGATGCCCAAGTGATCCAACTAGAGAAAAGTGCTCATTTCACTTATCCCAACAATGACCAGTATCTCTACAATATCTATATCTCATCTATAGCTATGCCTTTGGAATCATTGAGACCCATCAAGTTATGCACTAGCTAGCTCAATAATCTCACAATCCTTTTTATTGTTACTCTCGACCTCCCTAATAATCTCAGCCTCTTACCCTTCTATTTTCCCTGTAGGTTTGCTGTGCTCATAGACTGTATCTTAATTGACACTGTGAGCTCTCCAGGGGCAGGGACCATATGCCCCTGAGAATATGTGCAGTGTTCAGCACAATAGGACCTGGGTCATTTTCTTGCAAGGCCCCTGATCTTGTCAGAAGCTGTATTACACATATTCCTAATAATTAATTGTAGTAGTAATAAAATATAGAGAGTGTTCACTCCGAAACGATTGGAGATCAGACAATCAACAAAAAAATCTCCCTTAACCTTATCCAAAGTATCTCATGCTTGAGACATTGTCAAAAGCAGCTCTATCCGAAAGGGGCATAGTCTTAGTTCACTGGCATTGAGGTTGTTCTTGTGACTGATTTTTTTTCCTCCTTGCAACTAGTGTTAATACTCAGCCAAAATGTTCTGTTGCTTGGAAACCTGTTACTAATGCTGAATTCATTAATGCTTTTCCAATTTGCTCTTATGAACCTGTTAGATGGTTTTATCCTAATTAACAGGTATCTAAGAAAAATGAAATGAAATTGAGTAAAGGGCAGAGTGCATTCTGTGCCTTTTTTTTGCAGGTCTTCTTTTTCAGCCTCTGGACAATATGCTGCTTATAGGAACCCAGGCTCCTGATTCTGCTTCAGCAGTTAGCGCATCAGGACATCATCCTTCGACCAAAACAAAGAGAGATTTTTCACATTGGGACTGATTTTGCCAGGTGCTGAGAACTTCTGCAAGGTGCTGATTGACTAGAGAACTCAATGGGTGAAATCCTGGCCTCACTGAAACCACTGGGAGTTTTGCTGTTGACTTCAGTGGGCTTGGGATTCCACCCAATACGGGCTTGAGCCTACCCGTGGCATAGAGGGTTGGGATCTGCAACAGCACTGAGCACTGCACAGCATCTCTGCTGGTGCAAGTTCCCAGCTGTGCCCAATATTTTGAGCTAAACATACATAGCCACCACATAGTGGAAGTGGTCCATACACACTGAGCTCTGCAGGAGTGTGTGGGGAGCAGAAGGGACATGGTAATGGACGGGGCTGAGGCATGATCTCACTCCTTTGTGAACGCACGATCCAGGAGGCAATGAGCGCATGTGAAAACCTCCTCTCCAAAAAATTCCCTTCTGCCTACTGCAAGCATGGGGGCTTTCCACACGATCAGGGTCCTGCAGAGACCCAGCAGCTGCACTATGAACTCTATTGCCCCAAACACAGGCAGCTTTGCTGGAGAAGGGGCATGCCTGAGGGCTGACCAGCCCATGGAGTCCTCCCCTCAGCCCTCTGGAGAGGAGACCCAAGACAGAATCCCCCTCCCGGCACTGCTGTGGAGCCATGTGCTCCTCTGTGAAGTGTGCACCCTCTCTCCACAAGGCATGTCTCCTGCTGCATGGACTAGCATTAGATCACATCTTGCTCCACAGGGTGCTCAGCACACACCTGCGGTGCTCTGCAAGTTCATCGGTGCCCCAAGAGCTGTGTGGCGCTGGTGATCAAGCCCAATGTATCCATTCAGAAATAGTTACAGGTCTTGGTCCTGCCTGGACTCTCACTCAGGTGTAAATCAGGAGTAACTCCACTGGAGTCATGGAACTGCAGCAATGCAAAACCATTGTGAGCTAAGAATGAGGGGCTTGGTGCTTTTGACATCAGGTTGATACTTTGAAGACACAATGCAGATAGTTTAGAGTCTCTTTGCTTCTGTTAGTAACAGTTTTTGTGTTTCCACACTATATTCCCAACTCAGACTCCATTTCCCTCTTTGCCAGTCTGAGAGGTAACAGTTAAGGATGGGATAAAATATGAAACCTCCTCAAACTTTTCTCCAAGCTTTTAACTCAACTTGGAAGCAAATCTCATCCTGCTTCAGAAAAGTCTGGATCACTATTTTATTGAATTATTATTCATTTTTGCTGCTGCCTCTGCACTTCCTGGACCAGGAGCCTAATTGCCAAAATAACAAGCAAAAGGCTATTTCCATGATATTCCAGCCTAGACCTTTAGAATTGGTCTCCTGACTTTATAACAGGAGACCGTCTGTTTCCATGTGATTTCCAGCCCAATTTTGCAAACCTAAGGGGATGAAACAATCAAAATTTTGGATACAGATCTGAACCTCTGGATGGTTAACTGAGCCCACCCAAGAGCCTGAAACATGTTTGGTTTCCACGTTGCTAAAATAAGGACCTTCCTCTTTCCACATCAAGAAAGTACAGCCAGAGCTGCTGCTATCAGTTGTGTTTCATTTACAACCTTCCCTGCTTATCTCTACCAATATTTGGCATCCAAATACAGTATTAAGAGCTTTTAAGTGGTTGAGTCCTAAAAAACAGTTTGTCTTTTGAAGTTGCTCTGTTAATTGCTTTGATTTTCACTTAAAGGGGCCAATTCATCCATCTGTTAACTATAGGTCATTTCCTCATTAATGAAAGAGAGTAAATGGCCTATTATATAAGGACTGGAAGTCAGGTTCAGATAGAATAAGAGCCAACCCAAATGGGTCACTCACTCTTAAAACTGAACTAGAACCAAGGATGCAAAAACAGCGAGTTAGCATTGGTGTCTGAGTGCATCTCTGGCTGGGATGACAGTGCTAAAATATCATCCAAAATGCCTCCTTCCATGTATTGTATCGTCAGACCAGCCAACAACAGATTTTTTTTTGTTCTCATGAAAGAGTCTGGTTTTGAAGTCTTTCCAACTCAGTTCCAACCTCTCCCAGCTTGGTGTCATCTGAAAATTTTATAAGCATACTCTCTGCTCCATTTGCCAAGTCATTAATGAAAATATTAAATAGTACTGGACCCACAAATGATCTCTGCAGGATCCCAGTAGATATGCCCTCCCAGTTTGACAGCGAACCATTGATAACTACCCTTTGAATATGGGCTTTCAACCAGTTGTCCACCCACATTATAGTAATTTCATCTAGACCAGTGGTTCTCAAACTAGGGCCGCCGCTTGTTCAGGGAAAGCCCCTGGTGGGCCGGGCCGGTTTGTTTACCTGCTGCGTCTGCCGGTTCCACTGATCGCAGCTCCCACTGGCTGCAGTTCACCGCTTCAGGCCAATGGGGGCTGCGGGAAGCGGTGGCCAGTATGTCCCTTGGCCCGTGCCGCTTCCTGCAGCTCCCATTGGCCTGGAGCAGTGAACCGCGGCCAATGGGAGCTGCGATCGGCTGAACCTGCGGACGGGGCAGGTAAACAAACTGGCCCAGCCCACCAGGGGCTTTCCCTGAACAAGTGGCGTCCCAAGTTTGAGAACCACTGATCTAGACGACATGTCCCTGGTTCGCTTATGAGAATGTCATGTAGGAACTGTGTTAAAAGCCTTTACTAAAATCAAGATATATCACATCTAGTGCTTTCCCCCTACCCACTAAACCAGTACCCCTGCCAAAGAAGGAAATTAGGTTGGTTTGGCATGATTTGTTCTTGACAAATCCATGCTGGATATTCCTTATGACCCTATTATCCATATGGTACTTACAAATTGATTGTTAAATATCTTCCAGTTTCTTTCAAGACATTGAAGGTAGGCTTACTGGTCTATAATTCCCTGAGTCCTCTTTGTTCCCCCTTTTAAAGATAGGCACTATACTTTCTCTTCTCCAGTTTTCTGGGTCCTCACCTGTATTCCAGGAGTTCTCAAAGATAATTGCTAACAGTTCTGAAATTTCTTCAGCTAGTTCCTTAACTTCTCTAGGATGAATTTCACCAGCCCCTGCCAATTTGAATATATTTAACTTATCTAAATATTCTTTAACCTGTTCTTCCCCTATTTTGGTTTGTGTTCCTTCCCCCTGCTTGTTAATATTACTTGCATTAAGTATCAGGTCACCATTAACCTTTTTAGTGAAGACTGAAGCAAAATACCACCTCAGCCTTCTTGATGTTATCAGTTATTAGCTCTCCTTCCCCACTATGCAGAGTACCTACACTTTCCTTCATCTTTCTCTTGCTCCTAATGTATTTATAGAACCTCTTTTTATTGCCTTTCATGTCTCTTTCTAGGTTAACTCATTTTGTGCCTTAGCCTTTCTGATTTTGTCCCTACATGCTTATGCTATTCTTTTGTACTCCTCCTTAGCAATTTGTCCATGTCTCCACTTTTGGTCGATTTCTTTTTGATTTCCAGGGCATTAAAGAGCTCCTGGTGGAGCCTTATTGGTGCCTCACTGTTTTTTCTTTCACATCAGAATAATTTGCAGTTGTGCATTTAATACTGTCTTCTTGGGAAACTGCCAGCTCTCCTGAACTCCTTTTTCCCTTAGATTTTCTTCCCATGGGACTCTACCTACCAGTTCTTTCAGAATGTTAAAATCTGCTTTTTTTTTTAAGTCCATTGTTCTTATTCTGCTGCTCTAGTTCCTTCCTTTCCTCAGAATCATGAAATCTATCATTTTGTGACCAATTTCACCCAAATTGCCTTCCACCTTCAGATTCGCCACCACCTCCTTCTTGATTAGAATCAAGTCTAAAATGGCTGTCCCCTGATTACTACTTCCACTTCTGAAACCAAAAAGTTGTCCCCAATACATTCCAAGAACTTACTGGAAATTTTGTGTTTTGCCATATTACTTTTCCAAAAGATATCTGGGTAGTTAAAGACCCCCATTATTATCTGGTATTGTGGTTTGGATCTTTCTGTTATTTGTTCTAGAAATGCCTCATCCATCTCCTCTTCCTGATTTGGCGGTATATAGAAGACCCCTACCAGGATATCAGTCCTATTTTTACCCCTTTTATCTTTCCCCAGAAATGCTCTATTGGTTGTCTTCCACCTCCTTCTGCACTTCAGAAGAAGTGTATGTATTCTTGATGTATATTGCAACTCCTCCTCCCCTTTTACCCTGCCTGAACAAACGATACCCTTCTATAGCAATGTTCCAATCATGAGACTTATCCCGCCAAGTCTCTGTGATGCCAAATAAGTCGTAATTTAGCTTATTTACTAATACTTCCTGTTCTTCCTGTTTATTCCCCATACTTCTTGCATTACTGTATAGACATCTAAGATGTTGAGCAGATGCCCCCACTGATTTCCTTCTTGTTGCTCCTATGACCCTATTGTAATTTTCCATGTCCCACTCAAGATCTAACCCTCTGTTAAGGTCGCCTTGTTTTACACTTACCTGTGGGATTTTTGTCATCTGCCCCTTATGAACCGAGTTTAAAGCCCTCCTCACCAGGTTAGCGAATTGGTGTGCAAAGATACTCTTTCCCTTCTTGGTCGGGTGGACCCCATCTCTTCCCAGCAGACCTTCTCCCCAGTACAGCATCCCAAGGTCAAGGAAACTGAAGCCCTCCCATCGACACCATCTGCACAGCCATGCATTCATCTCCAGGATGCACATGTCCCTGCCTGGGCCTTTACCTTCAGTTAAGAGGATGGATGAGAACACGAACTGTTCCCCTTTTGCCCTAGCTCCCAGAGCCTTGTAGTCACTGCTGATCTGCTCAAAGTCAGTCCTGACAGTATCATTAGTGCCCATGTGGATGAGCAGCATGGGGTACTGATCAGAGGGATAGATGGGCCTCTGCAACTGTTCTGTAATGTCTAGGATGTGGGCTCCAGGCAGGCTACACACCTTCCGGACACATGTCAATCAGCAGACGGATGCTTCCATTCTCCTCAGAAGGGAGTCCTCAACCACCAGCACTCTACATCTCCTCCTCTCAGGTGCAGTGGCCATGAGTGTACCACTTTGGGGTTCTGAGTGCATTCGATAGGTGTCTGAGTGCAGGAACACCTTTAAAAATCTGGGCCTTCATCTCTCTCTGCCCCAGTTGCCCATCTATAAAAGATCATAGTCCTATTTCCTACCCACTGTCTGTCCTATTTAGACTCTGACCATTTTGGGGGAAGGTCTGTGTCTCACTAGGTGAGCCCAGCACAACCCAATCTCCGTTATTAATAGCACACTTATCCAAACCAAAATCCAGCTCTGGACTTTTTCTAACACTTTCTCCTGTGCCAGTGCCCAGGTGGTCCCTGATACAGGGGGTAAGATTAGAAGAATCAAGTGATGGTCTACCTGAAGCCAGCTATCCTGGAATCTGTCTTTCCAATATAGTTGATTATCAGAGGTGCTCTTTACCTGCAGATTCCTATGGGCGCACCTCTGAAAATCAGGCCCTTAGGTCATTATGACTTTTCCTGTGATGTAGTATGTGATACCATGTATGCTAGATGCCAGGTAAAAATGAGTGCTATTGTATTTCCACCTCTGTTATCTCTGATTCTCTCTCAGAGGTTGTAATAAACACATCTGAATTATTCACCGTTCACTACCAAGGTATTTTAACAGAATATATGACCGAGGGAAGAAAATGAGGGATGTCTTTGTTTCACACAGTTGAGATCAATGTACCATGACTCAAATGATTATCTGAGACAATTCATAATTATTCATGGGACAAATCTTCATTCAATGGCAGAAATGTTCCCGAGACTATGGGCTCCACCATGCAAGGTTCTGAGCCCTAGTCTCAAATTATGTATTGTGCTGCTTAAACCAGGGTTTGTGGCTTAAAGACTTTACATAATTCTCTTGTTGCTGCGGGTCTGAAACAGCTAGCCCAAAGCTTTTATTGGTTTTGAACAGAAAGATTATATTTAAGCTAATATTCTGGGAGCTTTTTATGAACTAAAGAATTTTACAATGGTTTATAATTGCCTGAAGTTGTTACTAAAGACAAAATCGGTGTCAGTGGCCCTGAAAAATGAACTGGAGTGGTCAGTCCTCAAGTCGTGTGCAAGCCGTTCCCTAGACTGATGAAGAAAGGTGCAGGGAACTGAGAGCAGGGGAATGTGCAGTGTGCTCAGCGGAGTGAGCTAGCACCTCTGCGCCCACGCCAGACTGAGAATCAGGATGTTCTATTCACAAATCACAAACAGGTTCTTCCTGACTTTTATTTCAGGAGAACAACAACAAGCCAATATAAAGTCCACATCAGAAAGCACAGGGTGTCCCATTCTGTGTTGCTAGCAGCCATTTGAAATGTCTCGGAGGGGCGGCTTCTCCAGACAGACTGTTCTCTGCCTGCCTCTGTTTTATACCAGGCCCATCACTGTGACATCTGTGGGCTCACTTCACGTTTAAAGTGTGATACACAGAAAGCAGCCTTGTGCTAACATAGCTGCACACACCCCTTGGGGAGCAGTGGGGAAGGGGGAAGGAGCAGGAGGGGAGGGGAACTGTGAGGTACTCAAGGAAAAGGGCTTCATTGGAATCAAGTGAATTCAAGTGATGTGTATAGTGGCCATTTCAAGGACTTGGTTATTCCTAATGCCAGCCCAGAGTAGTGGCTACTCCGATGTGTTTAAGAGCTACACTTTGAAGAAAGATGCATATAAAGTAGAGATGACCCAGAAATGTGTCTGAGGGATATAAGAAAACAATATCCCTCCCACCCAGCTGTTCAGTGCCCCCTGACATTACACTGGGTGCAGGTTCTTCCAGCCCACATCAACCAGACCCTCCATGTTCGTTCACCCTGTTGGATCTCTCAGCCACTCTAGCACTCCTACACCTCCTCTCTTAGATGGGACCCCCTGCAGGCAGGAAGGTTATTCTCTCCACAGGAGATTAGCACAGTTTAATGCAGGCTTTCATCTAATCAAAGGTAGGTGCAAGGTAATGGCTCCCGGCAACCCAAATTAGAATAATACAATCAACTGATGTTTTGCTGCGGCTGGTACAGAAAGACGAGACTGACTACTTATTGCACACACAATATTGCCTGATTATTCAATAAGCTATTGTATAATCCTAACCAGGCATGTGCAGATACGGTAACCATGAGAGCAAAACTACAGTGGTTTGCATTGTTTCCAGAACTCTGGAACGTGAGACACATGCAGAGCCTAAGTCACAGATTTGCAGTATCATGTGGATTTTAGATATTTGAAGGCCAGCAACAGATTTCATGAGAGAACCACTTTTTCCCATTTAATTCAGACACAGTGAGTGTATTGCTTTTAGAGAAAAAAGACATGTATTCTCTGTTCTCTACAGCTCCCTTGACTCTGCCATTTGATTCCATGCAACAATGGAGCAGTTCAGGGAAAGGTCATGTGATTATAACATCAGAGATTACTGAGCCAATTGGAATGACACAGGTAACTTTAGTTTTGTACAGGTGGATACTAACCCAAATCCTGGGCTGGAGCTTTGGAGCTGTTTAGACATAAGCTTCAGCATTAGCCCATCTCAACGGTGGGCCAATCAAAACCCTAGATCTGAACTTGCCCATACTTCGAGGCAGTTGAGATCTGGACTGCTCCAGTTCCTCTGCAGTGATTATTAATACTTAAGTATCTATCTAGTAATGTGGAAGTATGTGGTATTTTACCGCCAGTAAAATACTATTGATGTATAGTACACATGCTGTGCCTTACATCCAAGGATCTCAAAGTACTGCCCAAACGTGAGTCAGTTAATTTGAATATTCAAAACAGAAAACGATATCCCTGTTTCCAAGTGGGAGACGAGTTAAGGACACAGAAACTGGATCTGGATTTCAAACACCCCAAATATGGGAATGTTTGGACCCACGTCCATGAAAATGGATACAATCATAAATCATTTTGTTTTTTGCTAGCTGATTACAGTTTGGGGGATTTTTGCTGGTTTTGTTCTATTCAACACAGAGCTGCGCACTCTCACACACTCACAGACGTGTCTATGTCTGCCCCTCTCTCTCACACAGACACATACATACACCTTTTTCTTCGTAAGTTTAAGATCTGCAATAGCGAATCCTAAGCATTTCCATTTGTGTAGAACACCACTTCACTTTTAGACACATAGGAGAAGTCCTTGTGATTAAATAATTCCCCTTGCTTTCTATTCATCCCTTGTGCTATAGATCTGTTGGATACTAGTGTGCGTGTGTGTATATAGATACATATATTTGATTTTATGCGAACTACAATAACCTTCAGCAAGATAATCTCACCTGTCTCTGGAGTGTTAATCTTCATTTCCAACAGCCACTTTCTCTTAAATCCGACCGAAGGCAATTGGGGCTGGCAGCAGAACACTAGTGGCCTTCTTGTGGTCTGAAATAACAGGAGTGGAGCCAGAAACGGAGAATGATGCTGACAAGCTTAAGAATCCTGTTTAAATTACACAGCCACCATTGAGATTTCATGGAAGCTGATCATTTTTGTGATTTGCTGTGTGTTTCCCAATAACCGGACTCCTGCTATAATTACACCTGTATTTTTCTCTTTTGTTTTTAATAAACATTTTAAAGTGCAGGGGCTGAGGCCCTGGGACTGGGTGTCAAGGTAACTGGACAGTGGATTGAGAATTCAAGTACAAAATTCCTCTTGATTTCCATACAGACCCCATGGAATTGTTGTTATTTTTTAAAGTATTTATGACATTGAATAATAATAGCCTAAAATGAGACAACTGTTTGTTTCTGTAGGGCACACTGGAAAAGATTAAAGGCCTAGCTGAGATCAGGGATACAATTTTCATAAGAACATAAGAACGGCCGTACCGGGTCAGACCAAAGGTCCATCAATCCCAGTATCCTGTCTACCGACAGTGGCCAATGCCAGGTGCCCCAGAGGGAGTGGATCTAACAGGCAATGATCAAGTGATCTCTCTCCTGCCATCCATCTCCATCCTCTGACCAACAGAGGCTAGGGACACCATTCCTTACCCATCCTGGCTAATAGCCATTAATGGACTTAACCACCATGACTTAACCAAAAAATCCTATTTTTTAAAATGGCACTTTCAAAAGCATGTAAGCGACTTAGGAGCCAAAAATCCGATTTTTTTAAATGGCACTCTCAGGCATTTGGGCGCCTCATTCAAAGTCAAAGGGATATAGGCACCTAAGTCACTTAGACACTTCTGAAAATTCCACCCCAGTCTAATTAATACAGTGTTGAAAATGGCTGCAGCAGCTGATGGGCTGTCTACACTGGGACTCACAACTCTGTTGTGCCTTGTGCGGGTGTATTGCATGGGCATTAATTCAGTGGACAAGAGCGGGAGGAACTGAGCAACCATACACTGTAGCAATCCAGTGAATTCTCAGTAGGAGCTTTCACTCCCTGCCTCAGTGTCCCTTCCTCAAGATAAAAGTAATAAAAGACTTAAAACACACTGGAGAGTAGAGGACCCAGCACAAGGCTTTAAGATGGTCTGGCCATTGTTGTCACAGAAGTGATAATGCTATGATAGCAGTTAACACAACATGGGAAAACAAAGCTAATTTGGGTACAAATCAATGGTTAAAACATGATGATGATGATTATTATTTATTTACTATAGTTACATGAGTCTCTCTTTTCACCATGGCTGCTATGTGAGTTATCTCACAGCAGACCTACAGAGAATGAACTGAAAACTGCCTGGCAGGATTTATGAGGCTGGATGGCTAGATGGCTCCCACAAGAACTCCCTTCTGATGCGTCAAGGGTTCTGAGAAGGATCTTGTCCGTCTCGTGTCGAGAAAGTCACCCGTCAGCTCCAGATCGATTTCAGACCCAAAGGAATCAGTTATTGTTTCAACTTTTATGTAACATAATACAATATCCTTAATATAGTATCATAGAATCATAGACATGTAAGGCTGGAAGGGACCTCAAGAGGTCATCAAGTCCAGCCCCCCTGTGCTGAGGTAGGACCAAGTAATCCCCCTAGACCAGGGATCGGCAACCTTTGGCATGCAGCCCATCAGGGAAATCCGCTGGTAGGCCGGGATGGTTTGTTTACCTGCAGCATCCGCAGGTTCAGCCGATCACGGCTCCCATTGGCTGCAGTTCGCTGCTCCAGGCCAATGGGGGCTGCGGGAAGTGGCGTGGACCGAGGGATGTGCTGGCCGCCACTTCCCGCAGCCCCCATTGGCCTGGGACGGCGAACTTCGGCCAGTGGGAGCTGCGATCGGCCAAACCTGTGGATGCTGCAGGTAAACAAACCAGTCCGGCCCGCCAGGGGCTTTCCCTGCCGCGTGCCAAAGGTTCCCGATCTGCCCTAGACAATCCCTGGCAGGTGTTTGTCCAACCTGTTCTTAAAATTTCCAGTGATGGGGAGTCCACAACCTCCCTTGGAAGCTCATTCCAGAACTTAACTATACTTATAGGTAAAAAAATTCCCTAATATCCAACATCAGTTGCTCTTGCTGCAGATTAAGTCCATTACTTCTTGTCCTACCATCTGTGGACATGGAGAACAATTGGTCACCGTCCTCTTTATAGCAGCCCTTAACAAATTTGAAGACTGTTATCAGGTTCCCTCCTCAGTCTTCTTTTCTCAACACTAAACATACCCAGTTTTTTAACCTTTTCTAACAGGTCAAGTTTTCTAAACCTTTTATCATTTGTGTTGCTCTTCCCTGGACTCTCTCCAATTTATCCACATATTCCCTAAAGAGTAGCACCATGAACTGAACACAGTACTCCAAATGAGGCCTCACCAGTGCTGAGTATAGCAGGACAATTACCTCTTGTGTCTCTCATACACCACTCCTGTTAATAAACCCCATAATAATATTAGCCTTTTTCACAACTGCATCACGTTTTTGGCTCCTGTTCAATGTGTGACCCACTATAACCCTCAGATACTTTTCAGCAGTACTACCGCCTAGCCAGTTATTCTCCATTTTGTTGTGCATTTAATTTTTCCTTCCTAGGTATAGTCCTTTGCACTTGTCTTTATTGAATTTCATCTTGTTGACTTCAGACCAATTCTCTAATTTGTCAAGTTTTAGTTTCTCCTCCTGCCCTCCAAAGTGTTAGCAACCACTCATAGGTGTGTGTCATCCACTAATTTTGTAAGCCTACTCTCTACTATATTATCCAAGGCATTAACAAAAATATTGAACAGTACTGGACCCAGGAATGACCCCTGCAGGGCTCCATTAGATATGCCCTCCCAGTTTCAAAGTGAACCATTGATAACTACTGTATACCTACGGTCTTTCAACCTGTTGTATATCCACTTTGTAGTAATTTCACCAAGACCACATGTCCCTAGTCTGCTTATGAGAGTGTCATGTGGGGACTGCATCACAAACCTTTACTAAAATCAAGATCTATTACATCTACTGCTTCCTTTCTGTCCACTAAGCCATTGTTCCTGTCAAAGAAGGAATTCATTCCAAACAAACATAATTTTTTCTTGACAAATCCATTCCTTCTAATCCTATTATCCTCTAGGTGCTTACAAGTTGATCATTTAATAATTTGTTCCAGTATCTTTTGGTATCAAAATTATACCAATTGGTCTATAATTCCCTGAGTCCTCTTTGTTTCTCCTTTTAAAGATAGGTATTATGTTTACCTTTCCCCAGTCTTCTGGGACTTCATATGTCCTCTGAAAGTTCTCAAAGATAAGTGAGGTCCCGAGATTGCTTAAGCTGTTTCCTTAAGTTCCCTAGGAGGCATTTCATCAGGTCCTAATTACTTGAATACATTTAACTTATCTAAATATTCTTTAACCAGTTCTTCCCCTATTTTGGCTTGTCTTCCTTCCCCCTTGTTGTTAATATTACTTGTGTTGAGTATCTGGTCACCATGAACCTTTTTAGTGAAGACTGAAGCAAAATAGGCATTAAATACCTCGGTCTTCTTGATGTCATCAGTTAGTAGCTCTCTTTCCCTGCTAACTGGAGTACCTACACTTTCCTTCACCTTTCTCTTGCTCCTAATGTATTTAAGGAACCTCATCTTATTTTCTGTTATGTCCCTTCCTGGCTGTAACTCATTTTGTGCCTCAGCCTTTCTGATTTTGTGCCTACATACTTGTGTTATTCTTTTGTACTCCTCCTTAGCAATTTGTCCATATTTCCACTTTTTATAGATTTCTTTTTTGATTTTCAAGGCATTAAAGAGCTCCTGATGGAGCCCTATTGGTCTCTTACTGTTCTTCCTATCTTTCTTTCACATCAGAGTAGTTTGCAGTTAAGCCTTTAATAGTCTTCTTAAGAAACTGCTAGGTCTCTGGAACTCCTTTTTCCCTTAGATTTTCTTCCAATGGGACCTTACCTACCAGTTCTCTGATATTGCTAAAGTATGAATTTTTGAGTCCCTTGTCCTCATTCTGATTCTTTAACTCTTTCCTTAGAATCTGGAAATCTATTATTTCATGATCATTTTCACCGAAATTGCCTGCCCCCTTCAGATTCACAACCAATTCCTCCCTGTTGGTCAGAATAAAGTAAAAAATGGCTGTTCCCCTGGTTACTTTCTCTACTTTCTGCAACAAAATATTGTCCCCAATACATTCCAAGAACTTACTGGAAATTGTGTGCTTTGCTGTATGACTTTTCCAAGAGATATTTGGGTCGTTACGAGCTCTTATGTTTTGAATATATTTTGGATAATACAGTATAATCAAAATGTTTCAATAAAGTCAAAATGGAATCTTTTTTTTTTTTTCATTTAAAATTCTGCAATTTTGACTTTTCATCCTGATTTGGGATGAAACCAGATTTTGAAATCTTGGAATTTCCCCTGGGGTAGAAGTTCCATATTTTGATCAGCTGTAATTAAATACAATTTGTGTCTGCTTGATACATGGGCTTAGTAGAAGAGGCAGGCACTCTAGGTACAATGGGGTTCTGTGTCCCTTTTCCAGATATAAAGTATGCTCCAGTAGTTAGAACACATGACTGGGAGCCAGGATTCCTATGTTCCATTCCCAGCTCCAATCCTTGCTCACTAAATCTTTCTGTGTCTCAACCTCACAAGCTCTACTATGGGTTGTCTTGAGGTAATAAGGATCTTGAGAGACTTACGTAATAATGTTCAAAAAGAACGTTGGGATCCTGGCATAAAAGGTGTTATATAAACATTTAAGGTCTAAACACTACCCCGGCCAAATAATGCTCACATCTTATTGACCCCACAAATAATTCATAAACTTAGGAACCAGGGAGTTACAGGTTACAGGAGTTGTTGGCTTATACAAAAAGCACCATTTTTATAAAGTGAACATTGCTGTTCTCTGAACTCGGTAGAGTTTACTAGTCCATTGAAAACTCCCCAAACATCCAGCTATTTCTCAATGTAAACTTTTTACCTCTGCAGATCACCACAAAAAAATCTTTTGTGTTGCTTATAAACTTGCCAACATCTGAAGAAGGGACCTGCATCCAGCCCAAGGACTGTGTATTATGTAAATCATTTGCTGATTCTATAACAAACACTGCACACAATCTTGTCTACATATTTACAAGTTGGAATCAGTTTCTAGTTGTAATTGAATCAGGGCTGGCCCCACAAACCTGGTGAGCCACTATCTCTTCATCAGATCAAGCTCAGACAATATTGAAACGAAATGAGATAGCTCTTAACTGGAAGATAATTCTGGGTAATATGCAACTAGGCAACCCCAAGCATTCCTTTTTCTTCCAGAATTTCTAAATACAGTCAGTGTTACAGCAAGGAGCTTCTGAATTGGAGAAGGGCATACAGCTATGGACACATTTAACCCTGTTCAGACTCTCTAGCTTGGTGTAAAGCAATACACATGGGAACAGTAGACATAAAACACCATCACAGTCCATGATGGATGCAGGATGAAAGACCTGGAGAGGATAAGAAGCTTAACTCAGGCCTAGGCTCTATGTTACCCTATGGATGAGTGTTAACACCCTAAGGGGGCTGAGGAGGGAGGAGAAGGCGGAGCGCAGGTGTCGTACAATGGTTTCAAAGTGCAAGAAATGTTGAGGCTGACCCTTTCTCAAGAGCTTAGACGCAAAATTGGTTTCCTGGAGAGAAAACATAAGAAACCTGGCAACCTAAATATATTTAAAGGGCTTACAGCTCTCTAGGGAAAATTCTGAGGCTACTGAAGTGGAAAAAGCATTTGCTAAGATTAAACAGGCATTTTTCCTTGGGGAAAAAAATTGACACAGCAAACAAATATTTGGCAGAAGACTGGAAAAGGGGGTGGGAGGGAGTGGTAGTAACACCACCATCACCAAGGACTGGGAAATCCAGTCAGAGGAAGGATCCAGGCTGCATTTCCTTTGTCTTTTACAGAACTCCCTAAGGGCAAAGTGAGATAATGTTCCATGTAACGTTTCTAGAAGAGCTGACTTTGCAAACAAAACAAACAAAGGTTCCAAAAGACAAGCTTCCCAGGTAGACATTTCAGCATGAAAAGCAAATGAGAGCATTTACAGAGTTAAAATTGAGCAGGCTTCTATATCTGAGGCTTGGGTAAGCACAATGAACCAAGTGGCTGTTGTTACCCAAACCTGTATATAACGTTGACATTTCCTGTTTGCATAGGTGCTGCAACCAGGGGTGCTGGAGGTGCGGCTGCATCCCCTGGCTTGAAGTGGTTTCCATCATATAGATCAGTGGTTCTCAAACTTTTGTACTGGTGACCCCTTTCACATAGTAAGCCTCTGAGTGCAACCCCCTCACCCCCTTATAAATTAAAAACACTTTTTAATATATTTAACCCCATTATAAATGCTGGAGGCAAAGTGGGGTTTCGGGTGGAGACTGACAGCTCGTGACCCCCCCATGTAATAATCTCGCAACCCCCTGAGTGGTCCCAACCCCCAGTTTGAGAACCCCTGATATAGATTGTATAGTGGGGGTGCTGAGAGCCATTGAACCAAACTAAACAAATTGTTCCAGCACCCCTGCGTGGGAGTGCATGTGCAAATTGGGTGATTGTGTAGGGAAACAGCTAGCTCACTGTCCAACTGGCCAGATTTGTGTACAATCAGCTGATTTGTCCTGTAGCTGCAGAAGCTGTATGTACAAATGTAGGTGCAAAATTGCATGGGTGGAGTTTGGGCCTCTCCTTCAACAGGTATGTCCCTTGTAACATATGAGCACCTAGTATAAATCCTCATCTCCTGTGTGTTTGTCACCTCTCACCCTCGCTAACCACCTAAGAGCCCTCGTGGTTTAGTGCACAAAAGCTCACTAGAAGCTGCAGTGCATAAACTATGACATCACATTTGTTTGGATGGCAGCAGGTTGTGACAAATGATTAGAACTTCTCTGCAGGGTCAAGCGGAAGCTGGGAGGGAGAAACCCTTTTACTAAAAACACAGACATAGCACTGCAATGATCATAAAGGGACCACTGGAAAAATAGCAGCCATGCATATTTAGTGGGCTGAATCTCCTCTCACAGTGATGTAAACCAGGAATCGATGCAGTTACGCCAATATTATGAGAGGGGAATCACACCTGAAGCGAGTAAACCTCTTATTTTCATACCCGATGCGGTGCAAAAGCCCCTCTTGGAAAGCCTGGTTAGTATTAACCTTACTTGATTCTACTGTGAGCTGAAGATGAGAGAGGAGATATAAAGCTAAAGGCTCTCCCTTCTGGAAATGTACAAGATGGATGTAAGTACTTGGAGTGTATATTCCCCTCAAGTCAATGACCTGGTTAAGGCTAATTACTACACACTCTCACTCTAAATTAAAAAGGACCTTAATAACTGGAAGGACTGTATGATTAACTGGCTTGGAAGATTAACTGTGATAAGAATGGTGTGATACTTCCAGGTTTCCTCGACGTTATCTATTTGTCACTCTCTGAATATACTGTATGGGCCTGGAAGCTCTGTTTCCAAAGGTCCGGAAAATGAATTAGTAACAATTTATTGATAGGGGATGGGCGGAATGAGGAACGTTTTCAAGCACTAACCAACCTGTGCTTCGGAGGAAGTCAGTCGCTCATGTTACGTTTGATCTCTGGGACTCTGTGCAGCAGGTCAGACCAGTCAATGTTGCTCTATTGCCCCTTTCATCACCTATCTCACACTTTCTGCCATGGATATGTCACTGGGCAAACATCAGACCCCCGTGGGGAGCCTACAGGTGGGGAAGGCCTCCTAGCACATTTGCCTGTGAATTCAGTGGAGTGGAAAGGTGTTGGATTGATGGCTCTGGAGAGTGATGTCCTGATGTACCCACAGAACAGATGCAGCACATAACGCCAGTGCTAGCCTCCCCATACAGCTGTCTGCCAATGTTCCTAGGTCCTGTCCTGAGGGGACCGTCTCTAGCAGTGACAGGTGCATTCCCTCCTCATGGGTTGTCTACTGAGAATGCCAACTAGGGGAACAATCGGGGCTGTGTTTCTAGAAAAATAGACTATAAAATACACAACGCTTGTGCCATCTGTGACAGCAATTGCTAAAAGTTAACTCCACAATCACTAGAAATAAATATTTCTTTAGGACATCTCAACCCCCAAATCACTGGGACACTATTCTGATTTAACTGCAAATCCTAAAATATAATAGGTACGTACATATTTTATCTGATATTAAAGGCCTCAAATGCTTAACACATCGGGCTCTGCATGGCAGCTCAGCTGGAAAGCAAAATCTTTCTTTGAAACCCTGTAATAAATCAATTCCTTTATGTCTCAGTGCAATCAGAACAGCTAACAATTAGCTACCATGTGCTAACCTACCCACATTAGCTAAGCTATCTATCTCATACTACTTACTGTAGCATCTGAGAAGCTCCCAATTAAATAATATAGTACCACTATGTTTTATTACTGGATTTTTGTGAGTGTGAGAGTCTGCGTGCACTGCCTCGAACCTGGGATAGTAAAGGCAGAGGCTGTTCAAGATACCTCACTCACAGCTCTGCCAAGGCAACTCCATCCTGAACTGTTGCTCTTTCTGGCTATTCCAATCCTGGGCTTCCACACCACTCTGTTCCTTCAACCCTGATCTGCAATGCCACCTGCTATTCGGTTGATGAGCCCTCAATCCCAAGCAACCGCACTCCCTGCTATTGCACTGCTGACATCTCCTATGCAGAGAGTGTCAATCCAGACAAATTGTGTGATGTTTTGTGATGTTGACAAATGGGGACTAGAGTGAGACCATTAAACCCATGTCCACTTTTGCCCTAAGTAGGATTCAAACTTACATCTCCAGGGGCAAGAGCCTAACACATTCTCAGTTCTCCTTCACTAACTAGGCCAAAGTCAGACCAGGCTGAAGCAAAGATTTGAGTTTAGTCTCATTGGAGAAGAGGAGACTATGAGGCAACCAAAATGTTTTTAAAAACTTAAAGGGACACAGTCTTCTAGAGAACTTTTAGCCTCCACAATTTATTTATTTTTTAGGAAGAGTTTTATAAGCTCTAATACAAATACAAATGTTGTCCTGATTCTTTAAAAATTCAGCTATAGCACACGTACGTAGAATTACCGGACTGGTCCATCTAGTCTAGTACACTGTCTGACAATGGCCAATACCATTGGGGGAGGGATAGCTCAGTGGTTTGAGCATTGGCCTGCTAAACCTAGGGTTGTAAGTTTAATCCTTGAGGGGGGCCACTTAGGGATCTGGGGCAAAATCAGTACTTGGTCCTGCCTAGTGAAGGCAGGGGGCTGGACTCAATGATCTTTCAAGGTCTCTTCCAGTTCTGGGAGATAGGATATCTTAATTATTAATTAACAATTGCTTCAGAAAAAAATGCAAGAAATCCTGCTGTAAGTATTAATGGGATAACCTGCTTTTAAGGAAAGTCTCTTCCTAACCCACTGGTAACTGGTTGGTTTATGCCATGAAGCATAAACTCTTGGGTTTTTTAGAAAGATATTATGATTATTACTCTGAATTTTCTCATTATTCACACCGATGTCCAGTCCTTCCTAAATGTGCTTGGTTTGTGTTTGACAATGTTAAAGATTCCCCTCCAGTGTTGGGAACCCAAGTATTAGCACCATTGGGTGACTGTGGGAGAATCAGAAAGTGAAACTGAATAGAAATACAAAGTTAAACTAACTAGATTAGTTTCACTGAGAGTCTGTGGTTCTGTACCCTTGATGCTATAGAGATTCCACACATAGCAAACAGACAGAGGCAAAAATAAACAAACAACATAAAGAGTGGAAAGTAAATATGATGTTTAAAATTCTTTGTTTTAATCAGGTATGGTGTGCAGCTAGTAACACAGGTAAGGGTTATTTCCCTTTTTTTCTCTTGGTAAGTGTCCCTTTTGGAATGAGATCGATAACATTGATAGAGATAAATAGTTCACCCTGGTGAAGGGTTCAGAAACAATGAGACGTGATCTAAAACGTAGGAATAAATTGCCATCAGCTCTAGTAGTGAATTTTTATTTGCCAGCATCTAAATTATGTCAGTACTGAGTGAGCAGGGCAGGAGGAGGGGGCACTGCACAGAGGAGAAAGCTCCTATTTATGCACAAAGACATTAGTAATCAGCAATGATGGAAAATGAAATACAGAAAACACACATGACAGTTTAATAGGATTTTTCTAGCGTCGGATATTCTTTCAAAGTTTACATGAATCCGACAAGGCTCTTTAACAAATTCCTGTTCGCTTTTAATAGAGGTTAAATAGATTTCAGCAAATCCTAGGCCAGATTTATTAAATATTATGTAGATTTTTACAAATCCACCAGAGATACAATAACAGTTATTTTTGAGTTAGCAAACCTTCCTTCGCACTTGTTAGAGATCTTTGTAGATTAAACAAGGAGCCAGGTCTAGCAAATGTTGAAATTTAATATTTGGAGTCAGACTGAATAAACGACAGGCAGATTTATGCAATGACGTGTTTGAGATCTAACAAATATTGTCTCATCTCAAGAAAATAAATGTTAAATAAGGATGAATCTAATACGGTTCAGAAAGACAAGAGCTCCATTTACAAATCTTTTATGTATTTAATAAATACATTTATTAAATGAAGTGAAGTGCTCATTGGAGATTGTATCGATGTAAGGAATTCATCTCCGGTATGACTTAGCCAGACTAATTCTCCATTTATTAAATGTTCCTGAGATTTAGAAAGACTGCATCAGGCTTAATATGCATCTGGTAAGCTCAGTAAAACATTCATAACAAATGGCAGCCAGCGACAGGCTTGGAAAGAAGTGTCTTCATCCCTGTTGATGAGAAAGTGGCATTTGAGAAGAAATGAATAAAAAGCCTCTTGGAAATGAGTGGTTGTATTATTCATACTGTGTAGGTGGGAAACCAGGAGGAAGGCAAAGGTGCAGATAGGAGAAAGGGGAGCTGACATGCAGAAGTAGAGGGAAAGGTGAATCAGAGTGGATGTCTGGTGGGGTTATGTTTGCATAAGCCTTGTAACTTATTACATTGAGATTTAAAACAAGCTTAAATAATTGAATTCAGTGCTGGTGAAAGATGCCAGCTGGCCAAACTTGGAGGCTGATGCAGACTGACTGCATAGAGACACTGGGCAAATAGAATCTTGGTGCAAACATCCATCTGATAATTTGCATCTCCCTTGCTCTGCAAGGTCCACCTATGAATACAAGAGGTTCAGTCTCCATAGTCTACTCAGTTCTTGGCCTCCATGCAGGGACTGCCGGAAAGGGGGCTGGTTGTTTTGGTGGTTTTACAACAGGGACATCTGTATGCTAGGAACTACAGTGAGACTATCGGACCATTCACATGGGCCACCTATCAGCTGTCAGATGGTCACAGCTCTCGGTCACTACTGGTCTGGAGTGTATCATGCTAAGTAACATGCCCAGCAGAGTATATATAAATTAGGTAATTCCAGTTGGGGGTGTAGGGGTGGTTCTGGTGACTCTAGGTTTGTGCTTAATGATATCACCAGACCCTCTGGCTGCAATTCCAGCTGTGCACTCTACTGCTTGGAGTGCAATATCACTTGCATGAACTCCGACAGCAACTTATAATTATCCTCAGGTTTGCTATACGCTCAGATTTGGGGTGTGACTTGATTTAGTCACGTATTGCCATGTTTAACAAATTTGCTTTATATTCAGAATGTTACAGATTATATTTACTAATCCCAAACCTTTAATACCATCCCCATGGCTACTTTAAAAGATACAGTAAATTAAATGTGAAAGAGAACTAAACCTACATTTGCCAGATATGTCATTCATAGTTGGCTCCCTGCACATGGATGACTTCGGAATATCCAAGACTTGCCAGGATAGGAAAGTCTGACTTCATGCTTTGACCTCATGGCTTGAGGTCCCAATATTTGGAATGGCATCATTTTATCCAGTTGGTGTCTTCAAATGGAGCAATTTTATGAGTCCTTTTTTGCGGATCAGTTTATTCCAGGTATGCTAGGAAGCCATACAACTGTTTCCAGTAAATGTGGGTGTGTAGAGATCTGATCTGACCCCTAACTATGAAGGTCAGGTGGACTTGCCCGTCTCCCATACTACATACACCCATGGACACTCGCTGGTTTGGCTAAAGAGGTGGGAATTCCCTAAATCAAGACTCAGCAGTGAGGTGCATGACAGTGAGCATTGGCCATGCCTCTCTGGATCGGTAGCCATCCATTTCTCACCAAACACCCAGGGTCTTTGTGCAGCATGCGCTAGGTTCAGTGTAAAACACGGGATAGATTCTTGGTGGGATGGGCGCAGCCTCTTCTCTGGTTGTGCCAAAGGTTTGGTCAGAAATTTAGCGAGAATCATCCCTTAACTTTCAGCAGGTTAACTCAGCTCCGGCTCCATGGCCATGTGTCTCCATGTCACTACTGGATACAGCTGTACCCGGGTTTGAGTCTCGTCTGTGGTCAGTGGAAGGATTTGCACACATACAGCAAGGTTGACAGTGAGGGGTAGATTCCACTGATCAGCCATATCTGTGCAGACTGTCAGAGATGCTGTTCCTATGTAGTTCAGGAGGGGGTGCTTTTTACAGTGCTCTTCTAATCACAGTTGTCTGCTTCCTGCACCAGGTCTAAGCTGTTGCTAGCCCTCTTGGGTCCAGAGGGACAAAGCAAGTAGATAGTGAGGGGGGGTCCAATGGGGAATCCAGCCATAATACAAATAGGCCTATTTACCACTGGCTGATGTCGTTGCAGAGCAGATCAGCTACAAAGATTTCCCAAAAACCATCTCTCAGAGGAGATAATAATCTTAATTGAAATCAGAAAACCTTCAAGTATCTTTGTGCGTACAGTAATAGCAAGACATTTAGAATCACAGTGGGATTAATAATTGGAAGCAACGTTCTATCATTTTTGTTCTGTTTTCTTTGCAGGGAGAAGAGGAGCTTGGCTGTAATTCCAATGCACCACCCTGTTACCTCTGAGAAATAACCACCAAGTTTAGAAGCATGCTGGGGTACTTCTGACCTGAGATTGCTGGTGGGGGGAGGGGGGTAGAGATGGGATGAGACTTGATTTGGTATTCTCACTAGAGGAGTGATTGGAGATCACACTGCCACCCTTAGCCTGATGGAAATGAAGCTATTTAACATTCTGCCATGCTACACGGGAAGAAAAGAGAGAGCACAAGGGCTGTGCTGTGATTCAGCTCACACCATCCTTTGCAGAAACAATTATAAAATGCAAATACTATGGATACCTCCTTAACAGAGCAAATCTATCCATTGCCTGCCTCTGTTCTTTTATCAAGCATCTATTTAAGGGGAGCTTTTTTTCCCCATGCAATGCACTGTTAATACAAGCTGTCGATCAGATTTCTCGCTTGCTGTGCCACGCGGGTGTAATCTGATCCCCAATGCTTACTGTGCCGCGTCTGATAATGATCGTGTTGTGCACTTACCGATGTTGTGCAGCCTTTCATTAAAGGATCTCAAAGTGCTTAATTTATTAACACTTACTGGCTGGTAGAGAGGTATTATTATCCCCATTTTACAGATGGGAGGACAGAGTGGTATAGCAACATGTGCCAGCCACAGATTGCTGCCAGTCATTGTAGGGCCTGGTTCATTCATCTTTGCAAAGCTCATTTAGTGGCTCGGATAAAAGGTGCTAAAGAAATGCAAAGCATTGCTAGTGATTAACACATCTGGTCTGAAAACCAACCTGGCACTTGTTCCATTTCACCACATGCAGGGTCTCTCCCTGCTGGAGATTTCTTACCTCTTGAGCAGATTTCACAAAGAGCACCGCCACATTCCATTCAGGGACGGAGATGGTAAAAATGCTCAGCGTACAAAGATGCCAAATGTCAGTCTGAACACAGACAGCAACCCTGCATGCACTGAAATGAATCCAGGACCACCTGGAACGTGCTGGCAGTCATCGTGCTGCACGTTGGGGCCATTCAGAACTTCACAGCAAGACCAGGTGTAGAACTCAGATCCTCTTGTTCCAAAAGCACAGGCCTCACCACTGGAGCTGAAGAAGAACCTCCTCCAGTTATTAGCAAGAGAGAGACTATGACACACAATTAGACAATTCTGATTCCACCCAGTAGGTGTCAGCAGTGACACATACACATTGGCCAGCATGTTACAATATTTTCATTCTCACAACGGCTCCCGTATACTACAAGAAGCTGAATTTAATGTGTATTTTACCAATATATTTTTCTCTCTTCAGCAGGATTTTCAAAATAGATCATTCAAAATTAAGGTAATTTTTTTCCCCCTCTTCTAAGCAATGGACTCACTCCACATCTCATGTGTGTGGGAAATAAAATTTAAATGAGATTCAACACTTATTAGGAAATTTTGTTTTAAAATGCTGTGTTACGTTCTTGCCTCTATCTCCTTGCAGCAATCAGTTTAAGAGTCTCTAGTTAATTCAGGTGACAGGTCCAATGGTGTGAGACATGGATAAATCTGAGGCTTAAAGTTAGAATAAAAGAGAAATCAAATGCAATTGGATTTTATATTGTGCCTTTCACACTGCGAGTGTTGTTATTCATGTTTATAACTACCTATCAAAATGCAAAGAGGAGGGGGGAATTGCAGGAAATGAAATGCCAAAAAATAACGATATTTAAATGATGAGCAGCTGAAGAAAGCCAGAGAATTCAAAGTTAAAAGGACACCATCAGGTTCAGTTAGGCCCGGAATGTTGGTTTTGTTGAGAAGAGGGGAAGTGGCCTATATAGAATGGGAGGCAGGAATTTATAAAACCTTATACAATAAGAACCTTGATAATTCTCACTTTGCTTTACCTATGGGCTCTATTATCTTCGTACAAAATCACACCCTGGTTTCCCTCCCCGTTTCTCAACAAAGCTTTAATAACAGAGTGCTGTACTTAGATCTCACATTACTCAAACTCCATTACTTTTAACACAATACGCTACAGTACTTCCATGAAGCTACTAAACGGTGCCATAAGCAATTGAAAATGAACTACACCTGCTCAACTAAATGAACAAAGTGCATTCTGTAATGCAGTATCTTTAATTTTTTTTAAATTGTGTTTGATTGCTCCCTCGTTAATTCCAAAAATTCAGCACTCCACGACACCTCTTTTAGCCGTTAGTGTAACTTAGTTTGGATCTGTTTTGGAAGTAGAAATGACTGCCTGGTTTTGAAGTGAGTCAGTAAAACAGGTTTTATTCTTTTCTTTCTAGCCATCAAAGGGCTGGTCCACACTGGGGCGGGGGATCGATCTAGGAAACGCAACTTCAGCTACGAGAATAGCGTAGCTGAAGTCGACGTTTCCTAGATCGAACTAAATTTACTTACTTCGGGTCCACGCAGCGCAGGCAGGCTCCCCCGTCGACAGCGCTTCCTCCTCTCGGCGAGCAGGAGTTCCGCAGTCGACGGGGGAGCGCTTCTGGGATCGATCTATCGCGTCCAGATGAGACGCGATAAATCGATCCCAGAAGATCGATCTCTACCCGCCAAATCAGGCGGGTAGTGTGGACCAGCCCTTAGGGTTGTTTTTTTCTCTCGCCCATCATTGCAGTATGTGGGCACTTTCCACGTGAAATCAAAGGCAGCAGCATAGTTTCTAGTGGTCTTCACAAGGACTGTGGTGCTTCTCCCTTTTGGGGTAAAAAATCTGCTCGATTGATTGTTGGGTTTGGTTGGTAGGGTTTAGCTGTAGAAGGAACTGCCGGTGCTGTGAGTGTCATTCTTACGTAGGAAAGGCTTTTTCAAAGTTTTTCTTTCTTTTTGGAGGGTGTGGTGGATTTAAACATTCTCTGTAATGCTGGGAACCCAAATACTATTTCGTGAGTCCCCAAACCAGTCAGGTTTCCCCGTCCATGCTGACTAAATGCAATGAGTAAACAAACCGCATCAATTGTGTCGAATCCATTAGACTTTGTGACACTGGGAGCTGCGCTGGCCACCCTCCTGTAGCCTGAAGGTTGAGCCATTGCTCTTATCCCGCTGGTGACTGTCAGACCCTTACCCTAACATAGAGCCCTAGTGAAGTCAGCGATTCCCTGCCTGGGTAAAATGGAGTGCAAGTGTGGCGTCACTTGCAAGATTTGGGCCCACATTTGCATATGTTTATACCAGGTTGTAAAAGCAAACTTGAACTCACATAGCCGTGATTTTTGCATGTGCTAAAATGAAACCATTTTAGAAAACCGCTTGTTGTTTTAGAGGGACAAGGTCGGTGAGGTAATATATTTTATTAGACCAACTCCTACTGGTGGGAGGGACAAGCTTGGGAGCGCCACAAAGCACTTCTCAGGTCTGGGAAAGTTAAGGTAACCTGAGTGTCCATGCTAAATACGAGGTGGGACAGATTGTTAAGCATAAGGTTTCACACATGCTCTAGGAGAGCATTTGAAGTGGTACCACCTCTGCAGTCGTAGGACTATGGAGGCAGTAGGGTGTGTTACAAATCATTGTAATGAGCCATAAAATCAGTGTTGTTTTAGAATTCAGTCCAATACCCATTGACATCAACAGGAGTATCTCCACCGACATGAATGGGGGCTGGGTTGGGCCCATATTCTGCTACCAGTGAAAGCCTGCAGTAGATCAGTACTCATTGCCATTTACTAGAAGAGGGGAGCTATAACTCATAGTTTGGGACTTGTCTTCTTGGGCTCCCCACATCTTAGACTAGCAAATGCAGTGAAATAATCTCCACAACGTTCTTTATCTGGCCAGATTCAACTGCCTCCTCTTTAGTTGGGGTCAAATCCGGCTGTCCTTTCTCAAGCAAAACTCCCATTTAGCTTGAATGGAAGACGTGACTGAGTAAAGACTTCAGGGTTAGAACTTGGATCCAGGGTCACTAAATGGTCTTTGTTGGTTGCTCACCAGGTAGGTGGGTATCTATTCGTTACCCTGTCTCCTCAATGTTGTTTTTTTACAGATACCTGTTGCAAAATGAAAGGAGGTCTAACGGGAAGCCAAAGTTTTTCCTACATGGTAAATTCCCTGAGCCATTTGGAAAGGGAGGAAAGAAAACTACATCCACAGCTCCTCACAAAATCTCTTCCACACACTACAAAAGGAACTGACATTTCATTTCCAGCCAGCAAACTCCCCCAGCCTTTAAGAGGTTAAACATGCCGATGGAGCTGACACTGTCTTTCTCTTGGCAACCCCCCCCCCCCCCCCAAACAGCTTGTTTTTCAACAAAGCCAATTATCTTGAAATGATGGAAAATGATTAGTCATGTTAATTAAAAATATTTTTTCCCCACTCCTAAAAAGGTCAGCTCGTCAGCTGTATGGAAAATTGAGCCTTCATGCACTTTCATTTGATTTCCTATTCAAAGTCTAATTAGTTACAATTCGTTGTTAAAAGACATAATTTTTTTTGATAATGCCGACATTTTTGATCATTTCCCCTTTCATTATCATGGTGATATTATTATTATTGTTATTATTATATATATTCACCATTGCTGATTCATGAAATAATGAGCTAAATCTCATCCGACAGGTGCATTTGAAATCTGTAGACGTGAGAGGCACTGATCCTTTTACTTATTAACTGTGCTACAGTTAATAAGTGCAGCCAGCTGTAGCTACTGCATTTAGACAGCAAGAAGATGAAGAGAGGTCAGTTATTATGCACACCAGTAGTTACCATAGGTTTCATCTTATGGCCAGAGAGACTCGTAGTTAGAACCGACCACATGCAGGACCCAGACAAGCTTTGGGTATTTCAGGGGCTGGGATTATAAAGGATTTCAGAGGCTGGGGAAGTTAAAGGGAGTAGCTGGAGCTGCGACATTTAAAGGACACAGTCCAGAAAATGGGAAGGGGGTCCCATTGGCTCACCAAGGTCTAAGTCAGCCTCGCAAATGGATCCCGCTCTAGTGCTTTCTGGATCACTCAACCTGTGCCCATCAGCAAAGGAGTCTTTCTTAAAGGATTGCATAGATCAGTGATACTCAGACTGAGGCTCAGGCGCTGCATGTGGCTCTTTAATGGGTCTCCTGCAGCTCTTTGCAGCACATGATATTAACACGCTGTGTGAATTAATTATTAATCCATCTAGATGCTTTTACTATGTTATTAACCCATTGTAGTTGATAAAGTAATAATACTTGGGTCAGTCATTTTGTTGTGAGAATAATATATAAACTAAATATTTCCCCGTCATACTGTTTAAATAGGGATATATAGTACTATAGTAAATGAAACAATGAATTCACACAACTGTGGCTCTGTTGGGTCACGTTGATCGCTAATTGGGCTCCTGAACAGCTGAGCTCTAAGTCTTACTGGCATAGACTATAACGAGGGCTGTGCCAATCTGACTAGGCTTGTATGGCTCCCACCCCCCTGCTCGGAAAACTTCTTGTTTCCAGTCCCTCCAGTTATTTGTCAGTGTCTTGTCTTGTTCCTGTAGCTGGAGATGTCTGGCTCCAACAGGCTTTCGCCTACACATGTGCTCTCTCAACAAGTGTCTACGTACATCATCTGCAGGCAGCTGCCTGGTCATTAGACTTCCTTCTTCCTGAAGCAATAGCAGTCTCGGTGGCCAACTCCAGAGTTGGTGATTTGAACTGGTGATTCGTGGACCTCAAAAGGTTCAACCTGCAGGCACCGAGAAGCACCCGCAGAATTGGGTGACTAGTAATTAGTCATAGTAGTAGTATTGTTTCTGTTGTGCTTGAGGACCCCAAAGGGGGACCATGTTCTTTCATACTCAGACAATCAATGCAAAGACAGCCTTTGAGGCCAAAATATGGGATTTAGATAAGATGCAACAGATGAATGGGCAGGCAAATGTGGGGACGAGGGAGGAACAAGTTAACAGCAGAGTCACAGTGGTCTTACTAACCAACATGCATTTTATCAATATGAATCTGTTAGGCTGGAGGTCTCATAGTCCAAGGGTTTCCTATGAAATTTCTAGTATTTCTGAGTGGTCTGGATATACCATGTAGACTGCCTTTCTCCTTGCATTTCAGTGCTTCTAAACCCATCCAGGGCCAAGCAGTGCTGATAAAGAAACAGATCAGAATGGTAGAAAAGGTTCATGTCAAGTTCTGGAGGAGGTTTCATGGTCAGGAAACATCCTTGATATTCCAGCCTAGTTCTCCCATCTGCACATTTAAGGTAATCAGACCAGTTGTATAGCTATGTTACTGTTATGGATCTGTTTCCAGTGTACTGCACCTATGAGTCGCTAAGGATTCTCATAGAGTCATAGAGTTTAAGGTCAGCAGGGACCGATATGATTGTCTAGTCTGACCTCCCGTACAACGTAGGCTGCAGAATCTCACCCACCCACTCCCGCAACAAACTCCTAACCTATGTCTGAGCCATTGAAGTCCTCAAATCATCGTTTAAAGACTTCAAGGTGCAGAGAATCCTCCAGCCAGTGATCCGTGCCCCATGCTGCAGAGGAAGGCGAAAAAACCCCGGGGCCTCTGCTACTCTGCCCTGGAGGAAAATTCCTTCCCAACCCCAAATATAGCGATCAGCTAAACCCTGAGCATGTGGGCAAGACTCACCAGCCAGAAACCCAGGAAAGAATTCTCCGTAGTTACTCAGATCCCACCCCGTCTAACATCCCATCACAGGCCATTGGGCATATTTACCGCTAATAGTCAAAGATCAATTAATTGCCAAAATTAAGCTATCCCATCATACCATCCCCTCCATAAATTTATCAAGCTTAGTCTTGAAGCCAGATATGTCTTTTGCCCTCTCTGCTCCCCTTGGAAGGCTGTTCCAGAACTTCACTCCTCTGATGGTTAGAAACCTTCGTCTAATTTCAAGTCTAAACTTCCTGATGGCCAGTTTATATCCATTTGTTCTTGTGTCCACATTGGTACTGAGCTTAAATAATTCCTCTCCCTCCCTGGTATTTATCCCTCTGATATTTATAGAGAGCAATCATATCTCCCCTCAGCCTTCTTTTGTGGTATGCAGACACAGATAGCCATTTTATATTCAGTTCAGCATAGATTATCAGAGAACACTCACACACTGCGCTATCATGGAGATATGACGTGTCTTCTTTCTTGTTTTCTCATTCTTTTCATCAAAAATAAAAGTCATTCACAACTGTAATATCTGTTTGCAACATACATGTGGAAAACCATACCAAGAACCAAACCAGAACATGCATGATTTATAGGCAATCTCCATGGCTGAGGGAGTGCTGAATAAACCTGGACATTTACCACCTGCAGTAGTTACATGTACAGCCACCTTTCCCATTCTCAGCATAGAGAATACCAAATATACCATGGTAAAGGTAAATATCATGGTGCATGGAACATCTTGGTTTTAACCGTGTCCATGGTAGAGTCAATGGTAGATTTTACCAGTTGAACTAGTGAACTAACTATATTGCCTGGGTGGATTCTGCCTGTTAGCTATCCATTTGCTTTTGCCCGCAGCAGCAGTTTTGCATGGAACCTAAAGCCTTAATGAGGATGGAGAGGCTTCTGGGACTTGGTAGATTTGCCAAAAAGGCACCAGACTTAGAAGAGAGCAGCCAGAGATTCAGCTTGAGGATGGAAGAACAGATTAATCAAGGGGTAAACAAAGACTCTGAACACCTGGAGTCACCTATTCCCCATAAGGAAATTACCTTAATGAGGGTTTGTGTTTCCACGTTTCCTCCCATATAGCAGTCCCTAGACTCTTCAAATCATGTAGCAAAGCCATGCTGAACTTAGAGCATCGTTAGTGAAAATAACAATAAAGTAAGGAAGAGCTAAGGGAAGAGCATTTCAATCCAATTCCCAACGTCTTAATAGAGCTCATCAACACGGAAAGACCATTCAGTAGTGCCAGTCAAATGAGAAACCACTTAGCGGAGCAGTAGTGTGGGAGATTAAAATGCCTCTTTGTAGAATATAAAGGTCACTGAGGCAGTAAACCCCCTAAAGGGGAAGACGATGCATTTCACACATGAGGGGCTTAGTCTGGGAGGATATGTGGTGACCATGTGAATAGATAATCCTGCCTGAGTGGAAATACATTTACAGACGTCAGTCGAGGACTTAATGACATGCAAAGGAAATGGCAGCCTTGTGACCAGCTGTAGGTTAAGCGGTTGGGATGAATTCCTTGAGGATATACACAATTCAGTTGGCCCACGAGGTTGGTTGTGCAAAACAGGTGTTATGCCCATTTTTCTGTGCTGTGCTAAAACACCTGCTGCTGAGCGTAGAGGCCAGAGACAGTCCAAATGGCTAAAAATTGAGAGATCAAAACTCATCCCACCCTTATTTCCAGTTGTGTCTGTCATCTGGATTTGGTACTGAGCTTAAATAATTCCTCTCCCTCCCTGGTATTTATCCCTCTAATATATTTATAGAGAGCAATCATATCTCTCCTCAGCCTTCTTTTGGTTAGACCAGGGGTCGGCAATGTTCGGCACGCGGCTCGCCAGGGTAAGCACCCTGGCGGGCCGGGCCAGTTTTATTTACCTGCTGATGCGGCAGGTTCGGCCGATCACGGCCCCCACTGGCTGCGGTTCGCCGTCCCGGGCCAATGGGGGCGGCAAGAAGCCGCGGCCAGCACATCTCTCGCCCGCGCCACTTCTCGCCGCCCCCATTGGCCCGGGACGGCGAACCGCGGCCAGTGGGGGCCACGATCGGCTGAACCTGCCGCGTCAGCAGGTAAATAAAACTGGCCCGTCCCGCCAGGGTGCATACCCTGGCGAGCCGCGTGCCGAACGTTGCCGACCCCTGGGTTAGACTAAACAAGTCAAGCTCTCTGAGTCTCCTTTCATAAGACAGGTTTTCCATTCCTCAGATCATCCTAGTAGCCCTTCTCTGTACCTGTTCCAGTTTGAATTCATCCTTCTTAAACATGGCAGACCAGAACTGCACACAGTATTCCAGATGAGGCTTCACCAGTGCCTTGTATAACGGTACTAACACCTCCTTATCTCTACTGGAAATACCTCACTTGATGCATCCCAAAACCCACATTAACTTTTTTCACGGCCATATCACATTGGCAGCTCATAGTCATCCTGTGATCAACCAATACTCCGAGGTCCTTCTCCTCCTCTGTTACTTCCAACTGATGCGTCCCCAGCTTATAACAAAAATTCTTGTTATTAATCCCTAAATGCATGACCTTGCACTTTTCACTATTAAATTTCATCCTATTACTATTACTCCAGTTTACAAGGTCATCCAGATCTTCCTGTATGATATCCCGGTCCTTCTCTGTATTGGCAATACCTCCCAGCTTTGTGTCATCCGCAAACTTTATTAGCACATTCCCACTTTTTGTGCCAAGGTCAGTAATAAAAAGATTAAATAGGATTTAATACTTATTGGGCCAAAACGGTTTTGAATTTGCCCCTGTGTCCTTTCCCTGCTATAGAAATTGCCTGAGTGTTTTTGGTACTTACATGCCCCAAAGCCTGACACCTTAGAAATAAGAGAGAGAGAGAGAGAATTTTGTACAGTTATTTTATATGGCATCACAATCATTTTACACACATGGGCCAAGAATTATAGGCAGCATAGGTAGTGCCACTTATAGTTAAATTTGCCTGACACTTGTTTTTAGCTGCTTATGACTTTGCTAAACTTAAACTATTTGAGCTGAAATTTTCCATGCTGGGTATCTGCCTAGGGCTGAATTGTTCTGGGAAGTTTCAGCTAAAACAGTTAAGCCATTTCTGAGACTGAGATTAGGGAAATATACATTGTTTTTCTCACGTTAAAAACATTCTTCTAACCTTTTCATTCAGAAGTGCTAAGATGACAGCACCATAGAAAAGCACAGCAGGAAATTAATAATTCTGTATTCAGTGCAGGGTTTGGAAGGTGTGCACTAAATAATGCATGGGACCACTCACTGAATTATGAGAAAAAGAAATATCGACTAGCTACTCGCTCAGGCAGCACTGTCCACCCTGTGTACTGAATGAGGCAGGGGTCCTGTGGAAAAAAAGACACGTAATTAACGACTGTACCAAAACACATACGCACAAGGGGGAGGGAGGTGATTACGGTTGAATGGGCAATCTTACTTCTAGCATTTCCTAACTTTTGAGTGCTTGACTTTGCAACCTTAACATTCTTTAAATGTAGTCTTTTGGGATGTGATTTTATCAAAATTGTGGGAATTCGAGCGATCATTCCCCTTCTCCGGATTAGAGTGTGTTGTTGATTGTTGAGGCGAGACTGAAGAGCAGGTCAGCAACCTCCTGTTCTTTCTATTTTATTTACGTATTTCCGGTAGATTCAGTGCTCCATTCTCCTCCTCCCCTTTGTTGTGAAGCAGCCAGCAATTTGGCAAGGATCCACTGGCAGATGCGACTTGTTATCTAAAGTGGAATTATTCATGCATGTGTCAAATTTCACTGGGGACCTTCTGAGCAACAGCCAAGAAACAGAATTTATGCAAATGCGACCTTTGCTCTCTAGGACTTTCTAGGTCAGGCACTCCTGGTTCACAGTGACTTTATGCGAGTCCCTCCATGGAGAGCAGGGCACTGCAGGATTAAGCAACAGCATATCAATCAGGAAGCCGGATGTTTGTTCTGTTCCTCTTAGGTCTTGCGGCGGGATCCATATAGAATATAAAACTCCCTGTGTCCGAGAGGAAACAGCAACTTACAATACACTGAGACATAAATAGTACGGGTATAGAAACTTTAACTAGCATGTAGATGGACAAAATCATGACAGTATTATATACATTTCAAGAGCATTAAAGAAAATATACTACTTGCTGGAAAGCTCTGTGCTGCTTTCCATCTGCCTCATCGCTGGATTCCAATGGTTGGGTGCTCACAGACCTTTTGCATTAAATTTTACATTGATTTTTATGACCAGTTATTACATGTAATATCTGAGCACTCCAAGTGCTTTCTCTCCTCCCTGGTGTGGGATGAAATAAAGTTCGTGGCAGCAGTATAATGGATGGCTCGGACCACATCCAAAAGCGGGGGTTTATCGTGAAATTATTTGAGGGGACTCAGAAAATGTGTGCTTTTATGTCCACGTATAATAACTACATTATGTTTGGAAGAAGCCAAAACATGTCATAACTTGGGTTCCCAGTGCATATTGCTACATCCTCCCATTGCCTCCACGCCCCCACCACTAAAACAGTGATGCTAAACGCAGGGGACTTCTCAACCTCTTCTGGATTCTTGTTAAATGCCCAAGGCCAAGCTCCCTCCGCCCTCAGACTGAGCACGGAGGAAGAAGATGGGTGCGCTGGTGTAACGTGTCCCATGACACACGTGTATCCTGAGTTGGGTGCTTGCAGAGCACACGCTTTCCAGCAGTATCCAAACCTCACACCTGTCTCCGATTAAAACCCTAGTTTGGGCATGTGCACCTCTGTTTATAAGCTGTCAAGGGGACTTTAAAACTGCAAGAGCTAATGCAGCTATAGCACAGCGTTTGGCAAAGATGTGCGAATACCTCCTTGCCTTCCCCATGCAGGGCGTTTTTGTGTCTTCAGATAGTGGTAACTGCAGCTTCACTGAAAAGCTCCAGTAGACAACTTGTATGCAGTGCATGTGTGTGTGTGTGCACGCGTGCACAATGCAGGAGTCTTACATTTTAATATCCCCCCCGTTAGTTCAGTATTTAGTTGGTGAAGTGCTGGATTAAAAGGCTTCCACAACTATAGTCCTCTGCTATCACAAGTACAGCTGAGAGCAATGGCAGTACAAGAATCACACACACACACACAGGGCCCCTGTAAAGTGACTCACTGTCAACCTGGAAGTTTGGAAGTTGACTGTACAGTTGGGGGGTTGGGAGGGACTGGGGGCAGTAGCATTTGCCTTTCAATTTGCTAGAGGAAATGACTCCTTTCTATACACATCTCCATTATATCCCTCTAAGAGGAATTGGCCCCATTGTTTGTGAATTGCTTTGGGATTGCACAGGGTGGAAGGGGCTCTAGAAATATGAGCTATTATTGCTATCAGTAAATGTGATGTTAGGCAGGATCGTGTTTCCTTAGCACTCTGTTTCCTTTACACTTATAAATCTGGATCATTTACAATACAATAAGGCCATATCCTCAGCTTGTGCAAATGGGCGTATCTCCAGTGAAGTCCCCGGACCTAGCACCAGCTGAGGATGTGGCTCAAAGAGCAGAACTTTTCAGCAGAGATAAAGATCAAAAATCTTGTTTTAGTTGGTTTTCGAGATCCCACACTGTGAATGCACCATCTGGATTAATCAGCGTGGTGAGCATTTTGCACATGGCATCTCGTTGTGGTGATCTTTGATCAAGGACATTTCACTCTCAGTACTGCAAACAGGGGCTGGTGTCAGGAATCATAAAACGAGACCATGTTATGTTAGCTTTCCCAGGAGCACCCCACCCCCCACCCAAAGGCAGGGGAGTGGGAGGGTTTTGCCAGTGAAACGTCAGGGGTCTGATCATCATCAGTTCATCCAGCAGAATGTCTTACTCCAACAGATCACGCGCAAGTGAAGATGACGAACTGTGTGAGTCGCAGTCCTTGGATTCACGTCACCCACGCTTCTGCAAAATGCCTTTGGACCAGCTGCAGAGCATTATCTCCTGCTTCTAACCCTCTCATTTCAGAGCTGTTTTGTGCAGATTATTGCTAAAAAGTTCATGTAATTAATACCAAGTATTTAGATTTGCCCGTTTATTTGGATGCCCTAGACCAGCAATTAACAACAACAACAACAGGGGTGATGTTTCATCCTGAGCTGAAAAATCTGACACCGATTAATGATCAGAGTTAAACAGCTAGATTCAATGAATGTGAGGGCTGTGTATGACATGAGCAGATAAAAGCCAGGGATTTCATAGGAAGCTGAGATTTATTCTGTTTAGTCTGCATCCTTCCATATCAGATCAGACTATTGGTCCATCTAGGCTTGTAGTTCATCCAGTCTGGTATCCCACTTCTTGGCAGACTAATGGTACATTTAGATCAGTATCCTGTTGCACCATTTCAACTAGTCAATGGGATTTAGGCTTCTAAGTGCCTAAATCACCTTTAAAAATGAGACCTAGGCTTCTAAATCAGTTAGGCATTGTAATGCTGAGTGCAGCGAGTCCTAAATACCTTTGAAAATCTGTGCCCAAGTGACTTGCCCAATGATGCACAGTAAGACTGTAGCTGCTTTCGGACTAGAATTCAGGCCTGCTGACTCCTGGTCCTATGCCCTTTGGTATATTGCCTTTTGTCTAACCAGGCCTGACCAATTAGTCAGAAGTCCTGTGTGTGGTAATAGCCAGTACCTGATGTTCCAGAGGAGTTTAAAATAAGCTTCACACTGCATGTGACTAAATTTACAAGGCTGTGAGGAAGGAGAGAGAGGAGACCTTCCTCTTCGACCCTGCAAGTGATCAGCTTACACCTTGACACCTGCACTTTGATGACCCTTATTACACCCCAATTAGAACACAGAGTGATGGCAAACTTCTTGGGAAGTAAAGAGAAAACTAGCAGGAGTGTCCACCGCACCTCCCAATTTTTTGCATGTTATTTGCCCGGAACTAGAGGCAAAAGTGCCAGTTTTTGCTATGTGGAAAATAAAAAAAGTGAGTTTAGGTTGGGATCTGGGATTGGTTATTTTCTGGCTGTTGTTAAGGCTGCAGAAGAGGCAGAGGCAGCATCAGTAATTGGCTCCATCGTTACGTTCTCTTCCCATCAAACCAAGCCACTGGCAGAACCTAATCCTCTTCTGAGACCCTCATTTGAGTCATTCGCCAGCCTCACCAACTCTGGTTGTCCTACCAGCAGGAGAACTGGCATTCACAGAGCTCTCACTAGAATAGCAGGGTGGCTGCAGAAGCAGCTGGAACAGTACTGTGACTCTGTTGTGGGGCATGGGTGTGTAGTGCTTTGTCTAGCAGAGTGGGTTTGAGGTCAGAGCTGTGATGCACTGGCAGAGGTGAGTGGGTCACTCAAAACTACTCTGCTTGATTCTTATATCTGGTATCACCACCTGGTTGCTGGCACTTCCCATTATAAGACCCTGTGTTTGCAGATGCTTTACTTTAACTGCTTGGGCTGGATTTTTTTCATACAGCATGATTTTTCCATCCTCAGATTGATTATATATCATATATATTTAAAGTTTCAGCAAAACCAGCTCAGCCATTTCCCAGAACCAGATTAGGGCGAAATAATGTCTTGCCTATGCAAAAAAAATTCTTACAGCCATTTCGATGAGACACTCTAGTGCCCCCATGCTCAGGAGCAGGGACTTGCTAATTTGGCAGGGTGTCAGGGATGTGCCTTTTCCAATTCCTGTGCAAATAAGAAAGTCTGCATTTGGCCAAGTTAAAAAATAGTGGAAAAAATAGCATGTGAGAATGTGATTAAAGATTGTATCACGATGCATATGCATCAGAGGGATGCATTAGGGTGGCATGGGCAACCTTAATTCTGGCATTTCCTAAATTTGGAGGGCTTGATTTTGCAACCTTAACATTCTTTTAATGTAGCCTTTTGTGTATAATGTTCTATACAGGTACTTACACCGCACTCACCTTCCAGTAGTGGATCAAGTCCTGTGACTAACATCTTTTACCAGTGTGCCATTCTCTCTCTCGGCCTTTCTCCAGAGCTGGAATCGTGGGGCTGCTGGAGCTCAGGATGTGGGAAACCAGGTCTGGAGTAGCTGTGACTGCTACAAGTTATGATGAAGGTGCACTGGAAGAGGTAGCAGGAGGACCCAGGTCTGGATCAAAGTTATGCAGCAGATGAGGACTAAGATGCACTATCTGAGCGATGAGGGTGAGATGAAGCTGGCAAAGTATCTGCCTGTAGTTTGCTTGACTCTACTTAGCATTATCAGCCCCTCATTCTCCTGAACTCCAAATTCACACATACAAAAGTCTATGTGTTTTTTAGTAGAAAGAATGTAAAAAGAGAAAATTATGCCCTGAGTGATAAAATGTTTATAATAAACTTGCTGTTTTGGAGGGAGAGAATGTAGCATTTTGCAGTTTCTAAGAGCGCATCAGCAGAATAGGGCAGAGAGAATATTATCTCTAAAAGCTTATGCATCATCCTCTTAAAATGTTAATGTCCCGTTTCCAGCTGAACAAATAAACCTCTACAAGTTGGATGCGACTAGTGCTAATGAATCTGAGTGCAGGCTGGGAAAATAAAGAACCTGCTTCTGATCACAAAAAAGCATCTTTCAAGGGGAAAAAAAATTAAGTCATTATTTAAAAATTGCTCCATTAATTGCTGTGAACAAAGGACCATTAGTGTGAAAGGACCAAACTGTTTAAATTCTGAGTACTTTATTTTCAGCAGGATTATAAACCAGATCCTCGACAAACCCTTCAAACAGAGCATGCAGGATGAAAAATTCAGGAGGCCTTAGCCTATTTACCATCTCCCAGTGATGTTTTTGTTTTGTCTCCTTAATGGACTTGTGATGATCATGCATGTGTGTGTTTTAACAACAAAAATCCAAGTTCTGGCCGGAATAGGCTAGAATGTTTCATATGTCTTTGTTTTATGGTTTTCCTGGGATTTTTAGAGCCACAAGAATCTCCTGATAGACCAAAATAATGCAAGATCTGGTCTCAGATACTCTGGTATTGAGTGCAGCATAGATACATAAACAGATTTCTCAGCTATTTCCACCATTCAGGTGCTGAAATTATTATTATTTGTCATGTATTTCACAGTACCACGTAGATGTCCCAACCAAAATCAGGTCTCCATTGTGCTAGGTCAGTACAGACATGTGGAGGGCATTCCTGCTGCAAAGAGCTGACAGTCTAAACAGACAAGCGGACGGGCCGCTTTATTGAGTCTAGCCATTAGGCCACTCTGCCCTGAGTAGAAGGGCTGCCCTTATTGAGTCTGGCCATCAGACAATGCTGCCCTGAGGGGAAGGGCTCCTTTATGGACTCCAGCCATTAGGGTACACTGCCCTGAGAGGAAGTGCTGCTTTACTGACTCCAGCCACTAGGCTGTACTACCACATTTTGTAGTCAGGGTTGTGAACACAGGACCTAACTGGGTGCTATACAGTTTTTTCACCTTCTTCTCACCATACGTGACCCGGCACCTTGGACAGTGTATACCTACCTCGTGACACAGCCCTTGATGAGACATTTGTGTTGCTCTTTGACTTCAACATAAACACAAATATAAATAGTGAGACAATCTGTGTTACTCAGGCTTAGCTGTATTCTACAGCTCCATGCTGAACACATTTCTGTCCTACAGCTGAGTTGGGACAGTATTAAAAATTCTTTACTGCTTAATGTCTGTTTGATTGTTTTCACCATTATTTTTCCGTACATTGAAATAGTTTAGTACAATTCTCCCAGAGGGAGATGTCTCCCAATGGAAACCAGGTCAGAACAGCTCCTATCAGCTAGGTCAGGTGGACTCATTCATCCAATAGAACTGCATATCAGGAGGGTCCATCCTCATGTCTTGGCCTTAGCACTATGAGGTGCGCTAATACTAGGGTGGTGGGTGCAGTATTAGAAACCTAAATGAGGGGTGATAGGTCTCTCCCATCTCTCTCTCACACACACACACACTGAGCAAGTCTGTCTCTTTGATGGGCAATTAATTGATCATTGACTATTAGCGGTAAATATGCCCAATGGCCTGTGATGGGATGTTAGATGGGATGGGATCTGAGTTACTACAGAGAATTCTTTCCTGGGCATCTGGCTACGCTCCTATGGAACCCCAACCAGACTTTACAGCTACTCTGGCTGAACCAACGTGCAAGAGGATGATAGCGCACACATTGCCCACCTTCCATATAGGGATACATCCCGCCCTAGAGCACACTGGCACACCAGCTAGCACATGGGGATTCAGCTTGCCTGCCTCTTCACCAGGACAAAGGCTGTACAGGGCCCTCTTTCCATCCAGATATTGAGCCAGTAGCCAAGAAACAGACTTGCTACCCGAAGAGATCAGAACTAATAACCACACCACTCTCAAATTAAATACAAAGCTCACTGAGTTTGATTTCCCTCCGCACGCTGTTCACCCCCACACGCAAAATCCCACTAACTTGTCAAGTTTACCTCCACAGGAATGGAGGAAAAAGGAGGGGGAAAGATTGTTTCATTATGTCTATTTTAATACTTGTGAGGAGGTGCTGAGATACGAGGTGATGGGGCCTGACAGAGAGACACAGAGACATGGATTTGATGCTCTGATGTATCTGAAATGTCAAACAGGCAGGAGCCCTGCATTACCTTGCCCGTAAACATTTTAGCGACAGGCTTGTTTCAAACACCACTAAAGTGTACAACTAGTCACTCTGTTAGTTTCCCTTTAGATATAAGGAGGCTTGGCAGAATTCAATTTTATTTTTTTTAATCATTTTAACAGGTAATAGCAATGGTCATTTTTTGCATATTTTATTTTTATTCATCTAAATTTTCACAGTTGTGCAGAGTTATGGGTTTTAAGGCTTTTTTATTATTTTTGTCAATTTAAATTTTCACAATTGTGGGAGATGATGGGGGGGCAGACAATGGGTGATAAGGGGGGAGGGTCAGCCAATAAATATTTAATGACAGTAGCCATTGAGATTCAAAAGTTAAAGCTTATAAGCATTAAAACACAAATTGTCAACATTACATGTCAAAATATACAAAGTAAACTCCCTTACATCAAACTCTACTAAGTTTCCAAGCAGCAGTTTTCTTACTTTGCCCATCTATTAATTTTGATGATTATAGATGGAAATATTTTGTTGGTTTGTGTATGGATGGTGAAATCAACGTTTACTGATATTTACCAGGAAAATTCTACTCCTTCAAAGCCTAGACATACAGCTACTGTGGCTGTGCGTGACGTGTATTAACTCTGGAGCATTTACTCTATGTTCTGGGAGCTGCTATTGATTATACCCTAATAGATATTTCGCTCCAACATAAAATGAAAAATCTTTTAAAAACTAAAGAGCAAAGCATCTTTAGTTTCTCACACCTGTGATTCAAAGTGGCCTCATTTGGATGTCCCAGCAAAATTCCAAGAACAAATCAGCCAGCAGGATCAGGGGTCATTTAAGAGGGATTGGCTGGTGAAGAAGCTGAAAAGAAGATCAGTGGATCTGAAATACCCAAGGGGCATTTATTAAAGTGTTGCCATTATGTACTATTTAGGGCTATGTACTAGAACTTGTACTAGTAGAATAATTGCACCTCAATGAGCACATGGCTTCATCTGCTGTTAAAAGGGAACATTTCCATAGGCTAATGACTTCTCCCTCTGAAATGATTGAGAAGGTATTGCTAAACATTCAGGCATATTCTTTGAAAAATCTCATTCACTAGATAAAACAGATGCCTCACAATAACGTGTGTGTGTACATGGCACATCTCTGTATGTACACTATACACCACCAACTTCTCAACCTGTCAAATGGCTATTACACCTGTTTACACATGCAAATACCTGCCATACATTGCACAGAATATCAGAGAAAAGTAAGGCATTCAGTCTGAAAAATGTACCCTCTTTCCCTCAGGGGCTACCAGCCTCATCTGTACATGCTACTGCCTCAAGTGTGAGAAGCCCTTTATGAAGCCATATCCTATGTCTAATAATACTTTGCACTCACAGGCCTTGATCCTGAGCTGTGCTTGGTACAGGTCAGGGCATGGCTGTGCAAAGATGGCTTTGAGTCACCACTGTCCTGAGGGCCATTTGATGCCAGCCTCAGTCCCTGGCATAACTTTCAACCACCTTAGAGATACTTGATATTACACTGACTGCCCACTACCCCAAGGGATTACTCCGGCAGCTGGAGATTACCAGAGCACAGAGGTGCACTGGGCATGCCCCCAGCACTATGGGTCAGCGGGGGTGGGAGGGGTGGCATATGAACTGCTATGGCTCCCTGACACCAGCCAAGGATTCCCCTCTACAGGGTGAACTATCCGGGAGCCGGCTTTAGAGCAGTATGAGCCACTGGGACGGTGCAGAGCCCACATCTCATAAAATCTCTCTTCCAAGGATCTCAAGAGCGCTTTAAAAGCATGAGCAAATCAAGCCAAAGAACACCCCGTTAGGTAAGCAAATAACATTGCCATTTTACAGAAGGGGAAACTGAGTCATGGGCAAGTTAAATGGCTTACCCATGATTACACAGCAAGTAAATGGAAGAGGTAGGGAGGAGAACTGAGAAGTCCTGTCTCCCAGTCTGTTGCTCTAATCGCTGACCAAGAGTCCACTGCTCTAGCCAAGCCTCCTTTAGGTGAAGCAGCTGGGAGGGAATTGGTGGAGGAAAGCAGCGGATATTCCTCTACAGTCTGGCCAGATTTATTTAACATCATCCTAACTTTTCACTGGTGTCATTGTGGGATTGTAGCACATTGCCAAGGGGCCTCTTGAGAACACCTCATGTCAGGTACGTCGGGGTCACTGTCTGAGAAGAGACTGAAAAGATAAACCTCCCTGGAGAGCTGGGGGGGGGGGGGGGATAAGCACTGGGAAGGGAGCCAAGACCTAAGGAACTCAAGAACTGGAGCTCTTCCAAAGGAAGTGCATGGTGAGAGCTGGCAGGTGTCCTGTTCATAGTGCCTATCTGTCACACTCAGCCAGATTATCAGAAAATAGAGTTCCAGGCAAGACGATATAAATCCTTCCACCTCACACTTCCACGGCTCTGGACCTGGAGGTGTTTATTGCAGGGAACAGCGCCTTGATCCATGAGAAATAGGAGCCCAATCAGTCCCCGCCCCTCCCAATAAGAAGAGGGGCAAAGACACAATGCTTTCCCTTAGCCCTGATGTGTCTTCCTTTCTACAGATTTCATGCAGACTTTATATCTTATGCTGCAGAGTATCACTGACGCAGCTTAAATGAATTGCTATGCTAGGTTCACTGCAGGGGACAGGGTTGGGATAGCCATGATTTATGCACAGCTTCCACTGCACTTGCTGACATGTAGGCAAATAAATAATAATAATAATTAATAACATGTCCTGCTTAGCAAACTTAGTGGAATGTGTTCCTGTTAGAGATGCTCTCGCAGTGTTGGATTTGAGCTGAACGACACCAGCTCTGCAGTTCGGATCCAGGCTCCGTTTTATTTACCCCCACCAAAGTCTACAGCTGGGATGGGGAGAGTTTGGAGATTTCGGAGTTGTTCGTCTACTCTGGTTTCATTGCTCTGGCATCTGGCTGCTATAACAACAATTTAAACAAACCGAACTTAAAAGAATTGCAGCCGGAGACAACCAGTTTCAGTGAATAAAACTGCAGTTCTGCTGCACCCGGTAATCAAAAGCCTGTGTAACAAATGCTGCCTGCCTGAGCTGGAAAGCTGGCTGATCTCAGGTTCTGGGAGACCACCAGGTTGCAGGAGTTACTGCACACAACCCGCGGGACCCTCAGCTGAAAATGCTCATCGACCAGGCTCAATTCACAAACCCGCAGGGATCAGTCCAAACAGCTTTGAGGGGACACATAAGGGAAAAGCTGCCTCCTGGGTAGTTGTGATTTAAAGATGGGATCCACTACTTTGAATTGTACCCAGCTGCGTCTAGGCAGCCACAGAAGAACCCTGGTGTAATGCTGGGCCAAATGCTGGCAGTGAGTCCTGGCTTTCCACTCAGCACCCCACAGAAAGCATCTTACACCCGTTGAAGTCTAGCCAAAGCTGCTAAATTTTGCATGACATTCAACTTCGTTCTGCCAGGCCTTTGTAAATAGGAATTGACAGGCTGGGGTGTGAGCGTGCATTGGGAATAGCGAGCCCGATTCATGACTCTGCAACACCAGTTTTCCACTGAAGTCAGTAGAGTCACCCTGGGGTAAAAACTGGTGTAACAGAGCGGTGAATCAGGCCCGGTTTTTGCTGTGAATTTCCTCTGCTTTGTGGTTAAGTGACTAGCTCTCCAGCTAGTCCCGTTTCCTCGTAAGTCGCTTCGTTACTCTTAAGTGCTGTGTTTGCTGAATAGTTTAGAACAATAATTTTCAGGTTCAATAGTCCAACTGTTCCCTTTGGACCATTGGCTTTTAAGTGTTGTGTGGGTTGGCCACATGATTTTGTTTCTGTTCCCCGATTGGATGGATGACATGTTTTAAATAACAGCCTAATGAATGGCAGAAAACCAATAGCAAACAACATACTTTCCGGTATGAATAATCATTTGAACTAAAACTTATTAAATGTTTAGGATTTGTGAGCACTTTGAAGAATATCTGGTGGCCATCCGAACAGTTGCGAAGGATGAATATAGAAACCCATGAATCATGGTGAACCAAACATGGCATATTCTCTCACATGAGTATTTAAATGATTTTATTAGATCTGGGTCCTGCTCCTTTCCTGCACTTGGACTGCTTTATGCTGCACATCCATGTAAAGCTGTCATGAAGCCAGCCTGTCTGGCCATGGGAGGATCACCCTATCATAAGATCCAAGCGGCACAGTGCCAAGATAACAGTATCTATGCCACACATACCACTGGAGTAGGCATAGAGGACATGGCTGGGGGAAAAGTGGAGTGGCCAGGGCTTCCCTACACTCTGGTGATCCCCAGCTTCAGTATCAGCCCCGTGGAGCCATTGACAGCGGGTGCAAGTTAGAGCAGTCCTCAGGCTGCTCTGACACAAGGGAACCAGCCTGGACCACAACACCCTCAAATTGACAGCCTTAACACCACCTTTGCACCCCTTCACCCCTCAGGAGTTGTGTTGCGTGCTCTGTGGAGGATCAGGGCCATACTGTGATTCATTCATTAATCTCTCTCTCTTTTTCTCATTTACCTTGACCCCTCCACTTCTCTCTCTCTCTCTCTCCTCCTGTTTCTCTCACTGTTCCTGTTCATTTGTTCTATTTGTTGTATTAAGTCCAGCCGCTGTATAATAAACAATGGCATGCAGCAAATGAGTGCTTTATGCAGAGGCTAGAGGACATTTAAAGTCTAAATTAAAACCATTTATAATACATAAAGCTCCAAATTTGCTGTCTCTTAACAAAAAAGTTTAAGAAATGTTCCCATAAATCATGTTCAAGTTTATTAGCATTTGCAAACCACACATACTGCTTAACAACAGGGCTGCTACAACGTCCCGTGCCAGTGAACATAGCACCCGTCTCCTTGTGGCGGATTTCCCCCACCAGTACGAACTATCAACCAAGTTATTATGGGAAATATTCCTGTGCACAAGCCGATATTTATTGCAATGCCATGAATCTGTAACTGCGTGAACATACAGATACCACAGTCGACAGCCACACCACACATAGACGGCATTGGGAAGATCCATCGACTTTAAGGCCAGGAGGGACAGTAAAGGTGATCTAGTCTGACCACCTGCTTCACAGATCAGAGAATTTCGCCCTCTGATTCCTGCGTCAGGCCAGCACTTCTGGTTATCTCATCCAGCGCTCCTCAGGTGGTGTCCCAGATCCACAGGTCCGGTGCTCTGGAATAGCTCTGGAACAGTGCCTGGGACTGGGAGGCCCCCTTCAGTGTGCCAGACCCTCCCCCCACCCTTTAGGGTCTCACTTTTTCCTGAGGATAAGCCACTTGGCTTCCCCAAGACCAAACCTCGGAGACTTTCGCACCCCTACTTCACACCGTGAGCTCTGTTCAGCGAGTCCACCTGAGTTGGACACCTGAGAGAGACTTCTACACCCAAAGGGAGCAGTGCACCCCCAACTTCAGCATCTGCCGGGACTCTCAGCGAGTGTTCTGAAAGCAGCAGGGGTTATTAGTTGTTTGGAACACAGCATAGAAAGTCCTTGGTTAGCACAGAGAGCAGAAAGTTACAGCATGGTCCATCTTGGTCAGCCCAAAGCCCTCTGGCCTCTTTTTTGTCCCAGTTCAGGAGAGGCTCCAGCTTCCAGCAGCCCACACTTAACAAGCTCCCACCTGGCCCCTCCCCAGTCCTTTGTTCTTGAGCCAAGGCAACCATTGTCACCTGGCCCTCCTCCTCAGCCCTTTGTTCTCCAGCTGGTCAAACATGGCTGGCTTCCTGCAGAGGGATGGGCCATCCGTGATCGTTAGTTGCTAGGTACCAAATATCTGGACAATTGGAGTGGCCACTGTCTTCTCAGACTCTCCATGGACATGGGCCCCAGGCCCCAGACAGCTTTGCAGAGAGTAAATAATCTTTTCCCACCACCTAGTTAACATTGCAGCATATAGGGGAAACTGAGGCACCCACACTATTCATACAAAATATTACAGAAAATTCCCACTCCGTGACAGACAGCCACAGTTCAAAGTGGGACAAGGAGTGAGAACATGGGGAGTGGAACATTATGAAGAGGGGCTGGAATCCCTATAAAGGGGCCACAGACCGAGGAAATTAACTCAGCATCTTCTGCTCCCAAAACCATGGGAGGGCATGTGCCATTAGGAGTCTGTCAGTAATAACAGTGCCCCTAATTACCCATAGGCCTCCAGGCACTGGAGGCAGTGGTGCACATACACACTAGTACATTACGGCAACTTGCACCAATTTTACCCAGACAGGAGCTTCAACACCGCTTTCCATGAAGAAAACGCAAGAAGTTCCACTTATCTGAGCAAATCTTTACATTTGCTTGTGTGCCAACATTTTTTTGCTGAGAAATCTTGCTACTTTAGCTGCAAAACCAACTTTTTAGAAAGATGAAATGGTACTTTTTTGCCTGTTTGATCCTTTTCCAAACCCAAAAGATGGATTTCAGTGAGACCATGCATGAGTTTATTTATGCCATGGGCAAGAGTTTTGTTGCCCAATTTTAATACAAATCCCCAGTAAAGGGCTGTGATTGTCTTAATAAAATAAATACATTAAGGTGAATGTAAGTTCATGGAGAGTGATGACTTGACAGTCCTGGAGACCAAAGTCGTTTGTTTATCCACAGCACAGGTACAAGATAGGCAGTAGCAACACAAGTTTCCTGCGCACCAATTCAGCCTTGCCTTGCGAGAAAGAGGAATGGAGGATACCAGCCTTGCTAGAAAATGGACAGAGGCCCCTGACACCAACGTATTACACATATCTCAACTGAACAGCCGTCTGATGGTAGCAACTTTCAGTCTGCAGCTGGGACTGGTGACTTAGCGGTATGAGGCTCCATACTTTATCACTGATCCCTTGAGCCATCCAGTCCTTCATGGTAGCAGTTTTAAGAATGGGACATGAGACAAAGCCTCTTATAGATGGAGCAGTGCAAAGTATCACACAGAAAATGGGCAGGTTTGGGAAGTGGGTAAAGGTAGAGAAGAGTCCTTGTCTGCAGGGGTGCTGAAACAATTTGCATAGTAGGGGTGCTGAGAGCCAAACTGTAAACCCTGTATATGGTGAAAACCACTTCAAGCCAGGGGGTGCAGCAGCACCCTGATTCCAGCACCTATTCTTGTCTGCTGAGAGGCAATATTGATGTCAACTACAGCAAAGAGAGGATGGGCAGGGTCCCCTCCCCTGTCCACCTGAACTTTGCTAGAGCGAGCGTCTGCAACACCCCCTTTTACAGCTAGAGCCCATGGCTCTGTGATTAACAAATTCTTCCTGCCTGGAAAATCTTGTTCCAGAATCAGATTTTCTCCTGTAAACAAAGGTATTTCCCAGAGGCAGAAGACAACTGGTTGTGCCACAAAAGCCATGTTCCCTAATGGGCACAGGGAAATAGTATCCTGGACCAAACTCATTGGAGGAATATTCCAGCCTCCCGTGCTGGGAATATTTTGACACACTCACCATGAGGGTGTATCTATTGTCCTTGTATGTCCATTTTTCTCTCAGTACCTGCTCAAGGCTCAGCAAAGGCAGAATTGTCCCTTGGATGCTAAGGCTCTGGGGCAGCTTTGTGAGTGAAATGATTACAGCATTCCCATCCGTTCTGGGATCCTGGCTAGACTTGTTTGTGCTTCCCCAGAGAGTGGCCTTACAGCCTGAGAAATGTTTTACTTTCAAAGCCAAGGAATTAAAAGGCAGAGGGGTTAGTGAGCTTAAACCAGTGCCACGGAGACAATAGGAAAAGCTGGCTCAGGAACATCCCTGTCGTGGCAGCAACCATCAGAGGCTAGTGCCTCGGTCCAGCCCTAAGACTTGGGTCAGAGCTGCCACCAAGAAAGGAATCATGCTTCTAGCTTATTAGCAATGCTCCCTCCTCTGAGTTGTCACGCAGTGAAGCGCTGGTGCCCCTGGAGAAAGACATGCGGAGAGCAGGCCTGCTGCTTTCAGCAGCATTGCTGTGGTGAATGACAGAGATGACCCCGAGAGCCTGTCACTTGGATGAGTTTGGGTTGAAAGTAACCCTCAGGTTCTGGACCAGCCTAAGGGAGACCATGGCCTTCCCCTGAGGCAACAAGCTTTGCGTATAGAGCACCAGGCACGCTGGCTTTGTGTCCACAGCACTAAGCAATGCCAGCTTTGCAAAGAACCATCTAAAATAACCTGAGACCAATGGTAAAATAAGGAACTGATGTTGCAATTCATTTTCTTTGCCACTGATGACAATCAAAAAGGTTCATTTGGTGCCTGCCCTGCAGCTGCAAGTCAGCTGAACAACGCTTGCTCTTTGCTGTTTTAAGTTAAGCACGGGGAGGAGGGAGAGATCCCTAATTTTTGTGTATATATCAGTTTTCTTATGCTAACCGATGGTCACGTACATGTATCCTTTGGTCATTGAGGGCCTGATCCTGAAAGGGACCCAGGACCCTCCTGTGAGGTGCCTCAACATCATCAACTCCCACTGACCTTCAAAGGAGTTGAAGGTACTTAGACCTTGATTCGGGAATGCACTAAAAGCAGATGTGCACATCATGCAAAGAGAGCTGCACCTGGAACTCGGGTCTGAACAAAGTCTTATGAGGCTGGCGTCAGCTGTATAATCCAAAGGCTCATCAAGCGGTAGCAGTCTCTGTGCCGTGATGAACTGCGCAGCAGCTCCTGTGCACAGAACGTAAATTGCCTGGGCTAGGACCAGGGCCGGCTCTGGCTTTTTTGCCGCCCCAGGCGAAAAAGCCTCCGGCCGGCCGCCCCCCCCCCCCCCAGCGGGGGGGAGGGGGAGAGCGGCCGGAGCCCCGAGGGGAGGGCGGCGAGCCCCGGTGGGGGCTCCGCTCTCCCCCCGGCGGCCGGGGGGAGGGCGCCGGGGGGGAGGGCGGCGAGCCCCAGCCGGGGCTCGGCTCTCCCCCCGGCGGCCAGAGCGCAGGGAGCAGGGCGGCGAGAGGGCGGCGAGCCCCGGCCAGGGCTCGCCGCTCTCCCCCCGGCAGCCGGGGGGAGGGCGCCGGGGGGGAGGGCGGCCAGAGCGCCGGGGGGAGGGCGGCGAGCCCGGCCGTGGCCCCGCTCTCCCCGGCGGCCGGAGCGCCGCGCCGCCCCCCTCCAGGTGCCGCCCCAAGCACAAGCTTGGTGGGCTGGTGCCTGGAGCTGGCTCTGGCTAGGAGATGCTAGGGAACGCGCTCCATCTTCACACCCCAGAATTCTTCTCTCTGCATTTTAGGAAGGGGATCAGCTCTCGGTTGTCAAGCTGAATCAGTGCATGACATTGACCCGCGTCGTTCCAGTTCCCAGTTGGATTACAGCTCCAGCAAGGATGCTTGCTCAGACCCAAATGGCAGATGTTTTTTATAATCCACTTAATGAACATGAAGGAACTCAGCCTGTGACTCCAATTGCCTGTTAAACAGTTCTTTCAAAGTCATCTTGCCAAGCTCCTCAAATTATGTGGCAAGAGCTCTCAGGGTCACGTATTCTCCAGTTTCTCAAACACTTCCACAGAGTTAGGCCCTGGCCCCCTGTAAGGGTGAATCCTGTGCTTGCAACAATCATGTGTAAGCACATTTTTCGCTAGCAGAGACATAGCACCGTTTCCTTGATTGTTTTGCACAGGGGACTAGCTCCTCTGCCGGTGTAAATTGGCAGGCTCCATTAACTTCAAAGGAAACTGTGCTATAACTGCTAGCAACAACTGTGCTCAGACAGGATTGTTTCAAGCACAGGTTCATCCTTACAGGGCTCAGAGCCTAACTCTGTTGAAATGTTGGTGTAACGGGACAATATGTGCATCCGAGAGCCTTTGCTGCATCATCTGGTTCTGCTCTAGGTTGTTGTTGTTTTTTAATTCTAATAACTATGTTTATAAGGCAGGCTAAATGTGAGTATTGCTAGGAATGGTTTCAATCAGAACCTTAAACACAAAGAACTCAACACGAAATGATTTCTAGGTAGCATAATCATATACAACTTATAGCCCAATAAAATCATCTTGAAAAGACTCTCACTATCAGTTTATTCTAGGCCCAAAAATTAGCCAGTTTTTTTTTTTAAGCAAAAGGATTTTTAAAACAATTAATAGGATTAGAAATGAAGCTTTAGTTTGGCTTACAATGTAGTATCTTTGGGGCACAGCCCACCTTTTTCATGTGTGTTTGTACAGTGCCTAGCACAATGGAGTCCTGTGCCTTTTCTGGAGCTCCTAAGAACTACCCCAATACAAACAGTAAACAATAATACTTACAAAATAATTGAGAGGACTGGCTGCATCGTGGGATTAGCTCTCGTCATCAGTTCAAACCTAAGTGAGGTCAGTAGTGAGTGAGGATCAGTGCCATCAGTGGCTATTGGTGGCTCTCGTCCCAGTTCCTAGTGGACAGGAGTCTGAGACACTAAAAATGGCCATCACCGCAATTTCTGTTCCTGGCTGGTAGTCTCTGCAAAGAAGCCATTGGTGCCATGAGCCACAGAGAGTGAACTACCGTCTCACTCTTAGAGGTGGTCACTTAGGTCAGCTACAAAGAATGTTGTTGCAGTTGGGGACTGTCAAGGCTGCTTCCCCACTCTGAACTTTAGGGTACAAATGTGGGGGCCGGCATGAAAACTTCTAAGCTTAACTACCAGCTTAGATCTGGTCCGCTGCCACCACTCCCAAAGTGCTAATTCCCTTCCCTGGGTAGCCTTGAGAGACTCTTCACCAATTCCCTGGTGAAGGTCCAAACCCCCTTGGATCTAAAAACAAGGAAAATCAATCAGGTTCTTAAAAAGAAGGCTTTTAATTAAAGAAAAAGGTAAAAATCATCTCTGTAAAATCAGGATGGAATATAACTTTACAGGGTAATCAAACTTAAAGAGCCCAGAAGATCCCCCTCTAGCCTTAGGTTCAAAGTTACAGCAAACAGAGATAAACACTCTAGCAAAAAGGTACATTTACAAGTTGAGAAAACAAAGATAAAAACTAACACGCCTTGCCTGGCTGTTTACTTACAAGTTTGAAATATGAGAGACTTGTTCAGAAAGATTTGGAGAGCCTGGATTGATGTCTGGTCCCTCTCAGTCCCAAGAGCGAACAACCACCAAAACAAAGAGCACAAACAAAAGCCTTCCCCCCACCTAGATTTGAAAGTATCTTGTCCTCTTATTGGTCCTTTGGGTCAGGTGTCAGCCAGGTTACCTGAGCTTCTTAACCCTTTACAGGTAAAAGGATTTTGGAGTCTCTGGCCAGGAGGGATTTTATAGTACTGTACACAGGAGGGCTGTTACCCTTCCCTTTATAGTTATGACAGGGACACTGTGTAGGAAGCTTGGACTGCAACTCTCTGTATTGTACTGGTCCTGGCGAGAAGGCTCCAGTCTGTAAGCCTGCTACTATGGCCCCCGTCACCAGCATGCCTCTTCCCCTATCGCCACCAATCAAAGAAGAAGAACTCAAACACACAAGCAAATACACAATATGGACAATGGAACTGGCTTCTCTTGTAGCATTGGGAAACGTGCCCCTTGAGGAAGCACTACCTTGCCCGAACCTCACTGGTGAATTATGGGGCTCCTGGGTTGCGACAAATCCTGTGCTTCAGTGTGCCCAAAATGAACCGTTATGCCTCCAACCCGCTATGAAATAATCCCACTGAAACCAGCTGACCTGTCACAGGCTGCACAGATAACACTGAAATACACAGTACTTAATGCAGTAGGGGATCTGTCAAAAACAATAAAGATTGGTGTAAAAACTAGCAGCGAGATATCGACCCGCTATATTACAGTTGCTGTGAAAATAACTGCATTGCATCCCTTCCCTTTAATTTCTCTGTCTTAATAACAGTCTGTCAAGGCTCAGGCATAGGCATGATGCAGAAGAGGGCTGTAAAGCCAGCTTGCAGCCTGACCTTGCCGAACAATACTCCCCAGAAGTGGTGTCTATAGAAACCACATCAGCCAGGCAAATCCAGTTACACTGGAAACAAATCTGTCCAGCCTGGAGCATCTGCATGAAGCACTTCTAGAGAGCTCACAAGGAGGCTACACGTTTCAGGCTATCTCCTTGGCTGTAACATTACAAAACAAACCTGTGTAGTGTCCTCTGCAATGTGCCTCTGTGGTACAATTACCCAGCCCTACGCTTTGGAAACAGGATTAACGTGAGTGGAGCTTGAAAGGTGCGGGAAGCATTCAACGCTTCTTTCAGAGGAGGCTTAAAAGCTTGACCCCTCTGTTGTTGATGATCTCCTGGCACCTGTTCCCAACAGCTGTGCTGTTAATTCCAATATCCCGGTTGAATTGCATGATGGGTAAGTGAGTTCTGATTAACTCAGTTCCCCACGACCATTTCCAGTTGATAGGATGTGCTGCATGTCCCACCCTGGACTGCTGGAGAGTGCTGCCATGTGCCCTTAGACAGTCCCCACGTGGCACTGTAAAGGCCTGGGCTTCATTTCAATAGCTCTTCGATTCAGGAATAGGAAAGAAGAGCTGAGCTTCTGCTCTTGTTTTATAAAACAAAATGAAGGATCTAGACTGTGCTCAGTGGTACCAGATGATAGAACAAGGAGTAATGGTCTCAAGTTGCAGTGGGGGAGGTTTAGATTGGATATTAGGAAAAACTTTTTCACTAGGAGGGTGGTGAAGCACTGGAATGGGTTACCTAGGGTGGTGGTGGAATCTCCTTCCTTAGAGGTTTTTAAGGTCAGGCTTGACAAAGCCCTGGCTGCGATGATTTAGTTGGGAATTGGTCCTGCTTTGAGCAGGGGGTTGGACTAGATGACCTCCTGAGATCCCTTCCAACCCTGATATTCTATGATTCTATGATTTAACCCAAGGCCGTTTCATCAGAGAACACACTCCTGCCCAGCACAAAAGTGGCAAGCACCTTCCAAGAAAACCATTTACCCACTCCCAGGACACAGTTACCCCAGAAGTATTTGGGTGTCTGAATCTTCCAGGAACCTACAGATGCACCAGGAGCTTGTACCCATTGCTCAGGAGTGCAACAGAGTCACACTAGGAGTCTGCATGAAAAGCCCCCATCTCTTGCTGAAAATGAGCCACTTCTTCCTGTACCTTGATGTCTTCTGCTTGGCCTCTTAAACAAGGGGGGAGGGGGAATCATGTTCCTCCCATGAGCTGTGGCTCTGTGTGGGGTTGCCTGGTAAAGCTGTGGGCTGGATAGCCAAAGAGAATAACTTACCTTCAGGTAAGGCAGCCCCAGAGCTGGCTATTATGGACCAAATGAAATTGTGGGAGTCAGCCATGACTTGCCCAAAGCTTCTCCAGAACCTGCCCTAGCTCATGGCATGTAAACTCTTCTTTGCTTCCAGGTCTCCCTGCAGCTTCTTTCAGATCCACCCTCCCTTATTTTGTTCAGCTAATTGGTATTATTCGTACCCCACCGTCCTTGCTCCTTAGGGTGAGCCAGCACCCACAGTTCAAGTGAGGACGAGAGAAGCTCATGCTGGAATGGCATAGGCCCAAAGTGATGAAATGGGGGCGGGTGTGCAGGAAATTACCACAAGGAAGAGAAGCCCAAAACGAAGCCATTGGGGATGTGATTTCCATGGCAATAGCCCTACACTCCCCAGGTGTTGCCCTGAATCGAGACGGTTGGAAGTGATCTTCGACGCTGTGACTGTCATATGTGTTCTTCCACTGCTCTAGGCTGCCTTTCTGGGAAGGTAAGTCTGGATGCCAGCTCAGAGGGAAATCTGTGGAATGAGAGAAATCAATCCCAAAAGTCTTGCAGTGAACATGCTCGCGTGTGGGCCACTGACATTGACTGGAGGAAATTGAAACTGCTCCTCCATGTGTCATATGCCCTATACTGCTAGTAACTGAGATTCTCCTTTAGTTCAAGTGGCAGGGGGCTATGACTTAGTGCAGGAGTAACTTGTATTGCAGTCAAGTTCTGAGCAGCATCGTGTGTCGCATAGTGACAACTGTGAAGTCCTAGATACCCAGAGATTTGTTAAAGTATCAAATTTACCGGGATTGCCAAAATCACAAGGTAGGTGTGCCAGATATCAGCCTGTACCTTGTCTCTTGAATCTCAAAGAAAACAGGAATGATCCCAATATTTTGATCCCCCAGTGACTTTTTCAAGGGTCACGGTAATGGATCTGGCTCAAAACTCTCAGGAAAGCCATTTCTGTTCCTTATTGTTATTTATACTGTGGCAGTTTCTAGGGCTCCCAGCAGAGGTTGGGGTCTCACTGTGAGAGATGCTGTATAAACACATAGGACAAGAAAGTGACTTTCCCTGGGAGCATGAGATCTAAATAGACAAGACAGAAAAAGGGTTGGCTAAAAGAAGAGTTATTATCATAGAACATCAGGGTGGGAAGGGACTCAGGAGGTCATCTAGTCTAAGCCCCTGCTCAAAGCAGGACCAATCCCCAGACAAATTTTTGCCCCTGTTCCTTAAATGGCTCCCTCAAGGATTGAACTCAGAACCTTGGGTTTAGTGGGCTAATGCTTTAAACCACTGAGGATCCCACCCCCCAATTGTCCATATGTTAGAAGTAAGGAACTGAAGCACAGAGAGATTAAGTGATTTCTGAAGGTCACACAGCAAGTATGTGACAAGAACTGAATGCAGCTGTCCTAAGACCCAGTCCTGTGGCTTTCTCTTCCCTGATCCCTCTCTCCCTTTCTCTAAGGCAGCCAATCCAACTTCTCTCTATAGAAAGCTTGAGATAGCTGTGGTAGATGCATTACTTAAAGGAGAAAATACCTGAAATTATCCCTTCTTCGCTCCACTTAGTACCAGGGGAAATCTCCACTTCCACCTGGTAACTGTGTTAACAGTTTAATTCCAAAATGAGTGTATGGCAGCAAGGTATTAGCATGATAATGATCCACTAAATACAAGAATACTTCTGCCCATTAAACCTGGGTGGAGGGTCCATGGTAATTCTTTTTAAACTGCATGAAGTTAAATTACCAAGAAATCTGTAGGAGTGGGTAATGGCTCTACTTAAGGGACAGGTAATTTTCCTACAAAGCCTTATGCTCTGTAGTTACAATGCTGGGAATGAGTATTTAAATTATACGTGAGATCTGTGGGCAACAGCATCTCCACTGGGGCCTTCAAGGGGAACGCTGACACTTCTGAGCTATTAATACTTAAAACTTAAGGGCCAGATTGTGAGTTCTTGGCACCCGTTGCTTAGCAGTTACTCACACAAGTAGTTCCATTGTCTTCAGCAGAGGAATAATAATCTGGCCCTAAAACTATCAGGAAGTGTTGCCAAACTGTGATACTCAGAAGGATGAAATAATTCCCCTCTGTGGTCCCTCAGGACAGTGTCCCAAATTCAGGCCCGGTGGAAGCTAGTGCATCTGCTTTATCTTCAGCAGAACTGCCCCCCACTCCTATGGGACTCGAATTTGGCCTGGCGTATGGGTGTGAATGAAGGTGTGTACGTGAGTGGCAAGTGTGCATAACGTTCATCTATAACGAATGGTGAGCGGCGGGCGGGCGTGTGTTTCTGTGTGAGCCCGTAGGAAGGGTGTGACGATGAATGGTTTTGTGCGTGGCGGGCATGGATACGTTACTAGTGGTGCATTTGTGGCTGTATTTGGAGAGAGGCATTTGCCAGGAGCATTTGACTGGGTGAGTGTGAGTGCATTTGCCCCAGTACTGTACATGTCGAAAGACAGCTTGTCTTGAACGTTCAAACTTCCCCATTTCATAAATATAACACATTCATATTCATCATGCCACACGCGCTATCGTTTTGGAAGGAGATTACTGGGGATTCGCCATTTTCTCTCCATCACATTTTCCAATTAGGATCCCCTGTTTTGCAAATAATAAGCTTTTTGTTGCCAGAGGCTTTGCAGGAGAGCTCCAGAGAGGGCTTTGGAGCTCTGCTCAACATCCGTTTAAGGAACAAGTGAAAATTGAAGAACAATTATATTTTTAATGACAGGTTAATCTTGCTGCACTAAATATGATTAGAGAAGAGCCTGGCTGGTGTGGAGGAATTCAGGAGGTGCCAGGAGCCATTCCCTTACAAAAGGGGAAAGTCTGGGCATGCACCGACACATGAGCCAGCAGTGGCTACTGAAGAGACAAAAGGGCAAGGATTTGGGAGCTGTTGTGGTAGAGGACCATGGAGAAGGGAGGGAGAGACACAGAGGTGGCTTGGGGCCTTATCCTGTCTTGTCTGAGTAGATTTTGAGCAATAGAGGATGCTCACATTGCTCGGGGTTACTCATGTAAGAGCTTGCAGGCTTGGCCTCTTGTTTAGTACCTGCAATGAAAACTGAAGAGTTGTTTCACTCCTCACAGATGTAAGTGACAACACAAGATGCAGAGCAGTGGAGGAGCAGCCCTTGAATTTATGGAGGTCACCACAATGACATTGTATACCAGGGATCGGCAACCTTTGGCATGTGGCCCAGGAAGTGCGGCCAGCACATCCCTCAGCCCACGCCGCTTCCCGCAGCCCCCATTGGCCTGGTACGGTGAACCGTGGCCAATGGGAGCTGCCATCGGCCGAACCTGTGGATGCTGCAGGTAAACAAACTGGCCCGGTCCGCCAGTGACTTTCCCTGATGGGCTGTGTGCCAAAGGTTGCCAATCCCTGCTGTATACCTTAGGCAAAACATTTCATCTCTTGTGCCTCAGTTCTCCATCTGTAAAATGGGGATTATAGTGTATACCCACCTAACGGGTGTGTGAGGATAAACAGTAACAGCTGTGAGGTACCTGGATGCCCTGGTAAGGGGGGCCATACACATACCTAAGAGAGGTAGATATTGAGCCCAACTGATGACAGTTTTGTCTCTACATATGTGGATAATGGTACATCATGTTTCTGCAAAGTGAATTATAGAGAGTGTGATGGGGAACGAATTGAAATACCATTCAGAATTCACAGCTATTAGTGAACCTTTCCCAGCACTATTCGCCCTCTTCCGGTTACCATTCGCTCTCTCTAGTTTCAGCAGGAGCCAGCTGTGATGGGTTATGAGCCAAATTCAGGTCTGGTTTAAGTAGGTGCCACTCCATTGACTTCAGTTAATCTGACCTTATTACGTCAGGGGAGTGGAGGGAAAACAACAGCTCAAGCATTCAAACAATAAAGAAGACAAAAGAGAGGTTTTGTGTATGGGGTTTGCAGCTCCAAACTGCTTTACTCAGCACCCTTTATGCCCAGCCAAATGGATCCATGCAGTACCTGCTAATCAATTTCTCCTGTAGTCACTAAGGGCCGAATTCAGATCCAGTGCAAGTGGATGCAACTTCACTGACTTGATTTAATTTGGCCCTAGATTTCTTCTTCCCATCACCTCGGAGTTATACAGAAACAGAAAAAAAGAAAAAAAAGAAAAAAAGAAGCATGCTAAAATATACATATAAATTTACACTCATCCATCTGAGAACCTAACAATTCCCCACACAGGCACATGCATGCTAGTAAAACAGCCCTTTAAAGTTGCTGGTGTTGTCAGTTACAAGTGCAGCATTTAACATTTAATGGTTGTTTTTGGTCAGAGCTGTTACTTTTCATTGTTTGCTAGATTTGTTCCTTAAATTTGCTTGGCTCCTTGCCACTCACTTGCTGCAGATTCACTTTATATTGTGCTTGGGGTTGAGGGGATTTTTTTTATTATTTTTTGCTTTTGATGACATTTTGTAAAATGATTTTCATTTTACTTGCCTGCTTGGTTCCATAGCTCATCAGCTCATGGAATCTAATATCTATCTAGAGGGCATGAGCTTCCTCTTACATGCCTTCTAAAAGTGGTATCTTCAGCTTAGAAAGGCTCAAACCATGCACCTCATGGCCTCCCAGCAGTGAATAGGCTGGTACTGCAGTGGCATCATACTCCACGAATGTCAACCATTCTCATCAGAAGGGGCAGGAGACTTCAGTGACAAGTTTTGAGGGCAACACAGCACTGCACCATCAGCCTTGTACCTGTTTGGGACTCAAACACACACTGGGTCCTGTCCTTAACTTGCCATTATTGCTGGCTGAATTAGGGGGTTGCCAAAAGATTATTCATTAAGAATTTGATGCTGGCTGCGGATGGATGGTGATTTCTGCGGAACAAGTTGTTATTCGTAGCATTTGCCAAATGGTTTCTGTGGACAAATGTCAGCCAATGGGGTTTCCGTGAATGTTTGACGTAGGGCATAGCTACACTGCAATACCGAGAAGCTGTGGCAGCAAAGTGCAGGCAGTACAAGCCTGCCTGGAACCCAGGGTAATTACTCAGGCGGCTGCCCGATGCTGATACCCTGGCTGCTGCACTTCACCGCTCCGGTACTCAAACTAGCTAGAGTAAAGCTAGGCCAGGGGTGTCGTCATGAGCTGCAGTCCCACCCCGGGATTGCAGTGGAAACGTACCCTTGTACATTTACACTGCAATCCCGGGGTACTCTATTTAGGATGTGCAATGGGTCGCCTGAGTCTCCCTGCTTTCGGAGTGGATGATTGAAACATTTAAAGCAGGAAAATAATGACTAACCAATAGCTAACCCCACAGTTACTGGTCTGGATTTTCAGCTGAGAAATCATTCACAAAACGGCAGGGATCCCAAACATTTCAGAAGCTGCCTGAACCATGTGTCACAGTCCAGGGCAACTGCACTTGAGTTCCCCTTTGGTCCAGAAAGGACACCCAATCTCAGCTTCAGGCTCCCCTGGCCATTGCCTGGCTTGAGTGGAGACGTTGTTTCCCTCCCTTCTGACAGGGGTACTTCCAGGCTGCACAGTTCCCTGACTGTCCTGTGATATCCCAGCAAGAGACTCTGCCTAAGCAGGCCTTCTTTCCTTCTCTTCAGAGACTAAGAACCGAATAACTGCCCACAGTGATAAGATACCACACAGCACTTCCTATGCAAGCCTATTTTATCCTTAAAGTTAAAAGCACTACAGAGGCAACATATTGAAAACAATAAAAGAACCTACCCACATGCTAATGAGCTTACCAGAGATCACCCCAATCCTAACACGGGCTCTAGCAGGAGCAGTCCTTCAAAATCCCTCCTAAGGGTTTTCTTTGTGGTTTAAAGTTCATCACCACTTCAGCTCAGAACCAATACACAGTCTTATGAGGCCTCAGTAGGCCCAGTCCTTTCAACCCTTCCCTAAGGATTGGGGCCCTCCATAGAGTCCTGCTCATTTGCTGGATCAGGAAGAAGGAGCCTGTTCAAAACCAGGCTTTTTACCCCCAAATCCTTTCTTTGTCTGTTGGTCCCTGGGGAATCCCGTTTCAACTAGCAGGTGCGAACCTCTCCCAGTCATGGCTTCAAAGGGCTGATAACCAGAGGAATTACATTAGCAACCCTCTCCTCCTAGAGGAGTTCTATACCATAACACATACACAATTACATTTTTAATACAATGGACCCCAAAGGCATTAAACTAATTCAATAAGGGTTAACTTAATTTAATAAAGTTTATCTTAATTCCATAAGGTTTGTCCAGGATATTGCAGGATATGGTCAGTCTGTCGCATCATGGTGAACAACCAATAATATGATCCTACAAATAAAGGTGCTGCAAACTCACCCTTTTGAGCTAAGAAAATACCTGAGGTAAGATTCATTTCCCTATTATTCTTCCAGCTATCCCCTCAGCTAAACATTATTGACCGCCAGGGTTTATAAATGCAGCTGCTGCTCCTGTTATGTTTGCTGCTATGTTTATAGTGGTTCTAATTAATTATTTGCAATTACATGGTGTCATAACTATAAAGGGAAGGGTAACAGCTCTCCTGTGTACAGTACTAAAATCCCTCCTGGTCAGAGACTCCAAAATCCTTTTACCTGTAAAGGGTTAAGAAGCTCGGGTAACCTGGCTGACGCCTGACCCAAAGGACCAATAAGGGGACAAGATACTTTCAAATCTTGGGGGGGGAAAGGCTTTTGTGTGTGCTCTTTGTTTTAAGGGGTTGTTCGCTCTTGGGACTGAGAGGGACCAGACATCAATCCAGGTTCTCCCCATCTTTCTAAACAAGTCTCTCTTATTTCAAAATTGTAAGTAAAAGCCAGGCAAGGCGTCCTAGATTTACTTTGTTTTCTCAACTTGTAAATGTACCTTTTACTAGAGTGTTTATCTTTGTTTGCTATACTTTGAACCTAAGACACAGGGGGGTCCTTTGAGCTCTTTAAGTTTGATTACCCTGTAAAGTTACTTTCCATACTGATTTTACAGAGATGATTTTTACCTTTTTCTTTAATTAAAAGCCTTCTTTTTAAGAACCTGATTGATTTCTCCTTGTTTTAAGATCCAAGGGGGTTTGGATCTGTATTCACCAGGAGTTGGTGAAAGGAAGGAGGGGGGAAGGGTCAATTTCTCCTTGTTTTTAAGATCCAAGGGGGTTTGGATCTGTATTCACCAGGAGTTGGTGAAAGGAAGGAGGGGGGAAGGGTCAATTTCTCCTTGTTTTAAGATCCAAGGGGGTTTGGATCTGTATTCACCAGGAGTTGGTGAAAGGAAGGAGGGGGGAAGGGTCAATTTCTCCTTGTTTAAGATCCAAGGAGTTTGGATCTGTATTCACCAGGAAATTGGTGAAAAGTTTCTAAAAGCTTCCCAGGGTAGGGAATGGTGGCAGCGGACCAGAACTAAACTGGTAGTTAAGCTTAGAAGTCCTCATGCAGGCCCCTACATTTGTACCCTAAAGTTCAAAGTGGGGATACAGCCTTGACACATGGGTATTTTTTTCTTTTATTTTTTACTTCTCTCCCAGCCTTAGTAACAAGAAGTTGCATCTCTTGATGCTACCCTGGTAAAAGCCTATTAATAAATAATTAAGTTCTGAGGCTCTAGCAGCATTGAGTCATGGCTTGATATCACATAGATAAAGTCTCCATGGTGACCCACCAGTGTGAACTGAAATGCTGTCTTTGCAGGAAAGGGGGTTTCACAGTGTAAATATATTTGATGTTAAATTTTATTTTAAAAAATTATGGGTAAATATAATAAAGATGTAAAGAAAGGAGCCGTAATACTGGGTGGAGCCATAAATACTATGGGCAGCTGTGAAAGTTCTCCCTGCCCCTGGTTCAGGGTTGCCAACTCCCATGATTTTGTCACGAGTCTCATGATAATTATTGTTTTCCTTAAAGCCCCAGCTCCTGGATATGTGATGATTTCATTCTTAAAGAAAAAGTATGTTTCTAGCCCTCGTGGCTGTGGAATGTGGCCCCAGTGCACCGTAAAGGCTCAAAAAGCAGAAAGCAAATAAAGAGAACATCAAATCTCTTATCATTACGTCACCTCATGATTTTAAAGCCAATCTCATGATTTTTTGGTGAGCCTGACTCATGATTTTTGAACATTTGGGATTGGCAATACTGCTGGTTCCACCAACGCACTCACTCCTGACCTCCATTACCCCACGTTTCTCCAGTCCTGAGCCTCCAACCACAGTGCTGTTTCATCCAAACACCCCCCCGCACGCACACACACACACACACAATGTACCAGTCCCTAGATTCCCTGTATCAAGTGCACATCATTCCTCCTTGATCTGCAGTAGTCCTTGTTGAACTGCCTGCACGGTGGTTCTCTGGGACGGATGAGTGAGTTTTCAGGAGTGACCCAATTTTTTGTCATGATTTGCTGATTCGGCAAAATTGAAACATTTCCCCCAGATGGTTCAAATTCAATAAAAATCCACTGGAAGCCAGCTTGGTTTACCTGCCAGCTCTTTGGCAGGCTCCTAGAAGCCCTGGTGCCCAAGTTCACAGGCTTGCAGCTTATTGGCAATCCAGGCAGCCAGAACTCCTACGGTCCCTGACTCTAGGACAACTCACCAGGCAATTTGCCTCAGAGCCGGCGCTCCCGGCAGAGCGAGGTGGAGAACGGTAATTCCCTTTCATAGAGAATTTTAAAAATGTTGGCTTTCATTCCAAATTGGAACAAAACCAAATTTCAAAATCTCAAAATCATCTGTGAAACTGAATTATTGTTCTCTGCCCAGCTACACAAATTTTTCCATATGTGACTTAATCGAAGCTTGGACCACATCATGCAGAAGCAAATAGCTTGTGCAACTACTGCCCTCTGTCCCACCAAATATTTCATATTCATCTTTTCCCTGGACTGAACCTAGAAACTACATCTGATCAATATTCACATCTGGGTCCCATTCATGCTGCATTTTAAGAAATAGAAATAAAGAAGTTAATGGAGATATCCCATCTCCTAGAACTGGAAGGGACCTTGAAAGGTCATCGAGTCCAGCCCCCTGCCTTCACTAGCAGGACCAAGTACTGATTTTGCCCCAGATCCCCAAGTGGCCCCCTCAAGGATTGAACTCACAACCCTGGGTTTAGTAGGCCAATGCTCAAACCACTGAGCTATCCCTCCCCCCGGTTTTGATGGGTTTTGATGAATACTATAGAAAATATTTCTCCTTTCCCAATGACACTCCAAGTCAGTTTCATTTTCTGGCATATGATGCCATCCCACTTTTCTTACATCGCTTGATCCTTAATGCCACCAATAAATGTATCGAGGATGTTTCTTGACCATGCAAAGTAGCAATTTTCAAACAAAAAGCATTTGGCTCAGTGACTTGAGTGTCTGTAAAAATGTATTCTGTTGCGGTGTGATCCAATATCCTTTCGTTCAGTTATTGGCTTTCCATCCTTGTTAGCAGCTGTGTTATTTATAAACACCCTGACTGATATATTTCACTAAGGTAATGCGGTTTTTCCAATCCTCACCCCACAATAATGTTTCAAAGGAGCATATGAAATTTTAGTTCCCCATAATGCCAGGGATGTAAATCACGTTAATTGTCTCCCAGATTTCAGAAACATCCTGGGGTTTCATTTCCTCTCCAAACTGCTGGAGCATTTACATTAACTTTTGGCAGGTAAATGGTAGTGGGCCCAAGCCATCCGTCACCAATAACTGCATTGAAAACCCATCAGGTTAAGAATCTTGACAAGAAGATTGGTCTCTGCTCTGAAGAAATGAAGGCTCCAATATCACAGCTCCCTCTTTCTCGAAGGGCTGCCTGAAGGAGAACATACGGTTCCTATGGGTTTTGATCTTCTTTTCACTCCATGTATGAAGAAGAGACCCCGTGACATCTTGGGCCCTCACTGTGTTTATTTAGGAACACCACTCAATGGCAGGACCACCAGTTTCATATGTCCTTAAGTTATTGGGATCAACTCAGGGTAGGGATAGGTAGGGTAAGGGGTGTTTTTGGTTGTGCAGAACTTAACCTTGGGAAAACTTGGATCCATGATGCATTTTATCAGCCCCCAATGTTTATGGGAGGGTGGGCTAATGGTTCCCTTTTTGCCCTATCTCTAGTTCTGGAGAGGGTATGGACCAAAGAAACCTCCTCATGATGCCTCCTCACCCCTTTTTCCTTTTCACAATGGAGTCTAAAGAGAAAAGAACCGAAAGGAGATTTTAGCAGGGTTATTACATGGTTAAAATAGTAGCATTTCCATGCACTTATCACAGTTTCCAGTGGATGTGACTTTGCAAGTACTGTGCAGTGGTTAGAAATAACCACCCTGCACTGGTCTCCTGTCAACCCCCCCACCCCCCTCATCCCAAGAGACAAAGTCCAAAGAGAGAAAGAGAAGTGGGCTAGTGTCTTTCTCTCCAGCCAAGGTGACTTCCTGTCCTCCTTAAGGTGGTGTAATGCTCACCAACCCCAGCAGGAGAAATAAGAATCTTGAATTCAAGGCCTGTTAGGTAAATGAAAGAAGAAAGGTATCAGCTATTTTGTATTAGAATGTAAAATGTGTTTCATGTTTTTAAGGCTGCCCATAGATGCTGTCACTCATTTGGGATCTAAAACCGTTCATCTGTCTTTAAAAGGGTGTTGGTAACCTCCTTTAGACCCAATGATTATATTCTGCAGAAAAGAAAAGAGAAGAGGAGGAGTTACCAAATGTAACATGAGTAGAAATGGTTTTATCAAAATGTTATCATTGCACCCGCCTCCCACTGCTGTGAGCCACGCTCTGGCCATGTTGGAAACCCAACAGCAGCATGTTAGTGCATGACCATGAATCAGAAAGTTAAACTGCCTGTAACAGGGTGTCCGCCCCCTTATTAAGGGCTAGAGGCCTGGGCCAGCCAACCCTAGTTACTAAGGAGCACAGCAGAGCAGGGATCAGCTGATTCCCCATGTAAGGAGCCCCTAATTTGGCTATAAGGGTAGAAGGAGAATCAGGGAGACCAGAGTGGAGTACAGAGGCTGCTCAAAGTGAGTAGGCTCCTGCAGAGAAACCTGGGATTTGGGAATAAGACCACAGACAAGAGAGGAAACAGGGAGGACAGGCCTGGAAATGAAGGATAAACAGATGGACTTGAGAAATTTTATTTGAATGTTTGTTAATTTAATAGATCAGAACACGAGAAGGGCTGTGAGTGGACAAAGGGGGTCTGTAAGTTACTGAAGAAGCCCCTTAATGGGGGAGGCAAGGGACACTTGCAGGGCCATCCAGAGGCCATGAGGAGGCACTCGGGAGGTGGCCACCCAATGGCACATCTGATAAACAACAGTGAAACTAACCAATTTAGTTTCACCATCCATGCAGAGTAAACAAACACAAGCCATAGTAAAAATCAAATGAGTTAATATGAGAATTAGAATTGATTATTTCCCTTCTAATAATAAGAGATGTTCTGAGAGGCACTTTGTTTAAAATCTATTTCACCTGTAGGGAGTCAAATGGATTTCAAGGGCCTGATCCAAAGCCCGCTGATCTCAGTGGAAACACTCCCGTTGATTTAATGGCCTTTGGCTCAGTGCCCAAGGGAATAACTGAGAGGAGAATTTTTTCATGATTTTTATCTTATCGGGGTCTCTTTAAAATTTCTGGCATTCCCCTTTAAAGTAAATTCCAAAACTGCACAAAAAAGTTGAGTAAACATATTGCCGTCTGTGCGCGCCTGTTCATTAGAAAAACATGTTGATTACACGGCAAACTGGCATTTAGTATCACAAAGGGATCTGAGAGATGAACAGCTACATCAAGCCCTCAGTGGCATCCAATATCCCCACCTGTGGGAAATGTGGAGATAACAGGCAATTGTGACTAAAAATGCAATTACTACAAGAAAAAAGACTCACTCTCCTTCATGCTGAGTTTTATTCTGCCCTTACAACCCATCTTTTTCACCCATTATGCATTTGCCAGATGAAAAATATTCTTATCCATCTCATCTAGAATGGGGACCCACTCCTAGGAAAATATTTTACTGGATGCCAGAGAAATGAGATACTGGAGCTGAATATGCTAAATCTTTGGAGTTAAGCATTTAAAATCACTAGGCTTTTTTCCCCAAAAAAACAAAATTGCCGTTGCAAAATAGGTGTAGACAGGACAGAGATTTGCAGGATTTAAAACAAAAGAAAAGCTTTCTCGTCTTTAATCACAAATGAAACAAGAGAGAATTAAAAGACCATCCGATGCTAAAGATCAGGAGGGACGTGTCCTGCAAATCACACACAATGGAAATGATGATCAGAAAGGGAAGGAGCTACAAAGACCCATACGTAACAGGGAGGTGGGAAGAGTATATCATAATTCACTTGCATCTTGCCATCCCTTCACTGTAGTGCAGCACTTGAGCAGATACACTGTTATCATATAGGCCAGGTTTACCCTTCTATGAAGTAGACTTCTCCAAAATAATATTGATACAATTTCACACCTGTTACAGACAATCACAACTCCACTGACTTCATTTGGCTTCCACTTACACCAAGTCTGAATTTGCTTCTACATCAGCTGGTTTAGCCTTATACCGCTGTCTTTAGTAGAGATGAGCCCAGACCATCCACAACATTGGGGATAATTCAAAGCCAGATCTGAACTTTGCAGTTCTGGCCATGTCTAATACTATATTATACATGTCTATACTAATATAGGCCCCAATCTTGCAACTGGATCCACATGGACAGATCCTGGACCCCATACAGATCTCCAGTGACTTTAGTGGGACTCCGCACAGACCCAGGGATCCTCCCACAAGGATCCAGTTGTAGGATCGAGGCCTAAGATTACATGCATTTGTTTTTGCTGAGGTTCTCTCAACTGCCATGAGCTGGGCGTATATATATGAGCAAATGAGCGATATTGTCCTAAAAAGAGGCGACTAGCTTTAGCTAAGGAAATGCTCCTTTAGTTCAAATGGTAGAGGCTTACATTTTAACTGAAAAGGCAGGGGTTAAGTCCCAAACCCACAGCTCTAAGTGTGTCATTTATCTCAGGGATTGTATCTGTTTCTGCACAGTGTGACTTCTTGTCACACAGCACTGCCACACCTGCACATGAGAGACCTCTGTCTACAGAACTGCAGGGTCTCAGTGTTCCTAAAAAGACTGGTCTTTTTTAAAAAGAAAAGCAAATGATGTGAGAATCAGAATCATTAACTGACTTTGTCACTGATCTATGGATAAACAAAGGAGCTACTGGAAAATGTGATCCTCCTTTACATGAGTCCTCCTCAGTCCAAGGTCTTGTGCTCCTCCAGCAGGGCTGATGCTATCACCAGCATGTGAAAGAGACTAGAGAGGGGACCTACTTTCCAAGAATTCCTAATGCTGCTTTCAGGTTTAATGATGTTGTCAGGTCTTCCCAATGAACACAGAGAAACCTGAGTTCAGGTCTTGGCAGGTGAACAAAGGAGGAACTGATTCTCAACTACATTTTGAAAATGTATATTTAGGGGCATCTTTCTGGGATTGGTGATAGAATGTAGAGCCTTTCATGAGATGGCACCAGTGTAAATCTTGCCCAGTGCTACCTATCTTAAGACCACTCTGTTCATTAAGTATCAAACATGATAATGTCATGAATGACTGAAATCATTACCATCTGATGCCTGTCCTACAGCCTGTGTGATATGAGTTGGTGGGTCTATGCCCAGTTCCTAGTGGACAAGATGTGTTAACGTGACAAAAAACACCATCAAACTAGTGCCTTTTGTTGACAGCCTCAGCAGAGAAGCCAAGGACTGGATGGACCATGCAAATCAAAGTGTCCTCTTGTTCCTCCAGGACAAAGTTCAGACACCTTGGCAGGGCAGGATGCGGGGAGCTTGTCTTGCTGCTACCCATGATGAACCTGTCCTGAGGATAATCGTATCCTGGGCTGTTGGGCTGTCTATCTAGCTATCTAGCTATCAGAATTTTAACAGCAGCATCACCATAGTACCTAAGGGCTTCAATCCTGCACAGAATCCTGTTACCACTATGGGATTTTTTTAAAGTGTTTTAATTAGTTAATTTTCCTCCTAAAAGGCATTTCAGCTCACCTTTTACACCTGAAATACTGTGCATGCAATTATAAAAAAAATAGATTTCTTACAACTGTATTTTGAAATAAATTGCCACCCACAGTTAAACATACTCTACTATATTGACTTTCCCAGAGGTCCGTCTGATGTCACTGCCATGCTGATAGACACAGCAGCCTGCTAAGTAATGCTTATTCTGAACCTACACACACACACACACACAGAATGCCTTTAAGACAATATTTTATCTTAAAAGTACCGTAGATTCATTAAAAAAAATAACTGTTACGCTAGCCATTTAAGTAATCCTTGATCTGCTGTCTTTTAAAATTCATCTTTCGTCTGTCTGTAACCGAGAGCTTTCATATTCAAATGTTCATGAGCACCAGCTTTATTAAAATGAGGGCTTGGGGAAATGGCTTGGAAAAGGAGAAACGAATATTACCCAAACATTTAAAAGATGCTAATTAATGAAGTTCTAAAGCCCAGAGAGGCCATTTCACAGAGCCAGGATTCCACTACCACCCAGAAGTGTAACTTATCAGGTGACAAGTGAAATAAAACGCAAGTGGGTTAAGCAGAACCCTCCTGCATAGACTCCAGAGTTTAGTTCTGTGCCAAGGACTTGAGTTTTCTGCCTACAAGGTCTGTGCATTAAAATTTCCTGGCCCTGACACACAATACAGCATGTGTCTCTCCCCTGCTGGAGCTGCCCTGTGTTAGGGATAAGAAAGTATAACTCACATGATTTTAACTCACAGTCCATTGTGAGCAGTGATTGCCAACTGAGCTTATGTGGCAGGGGTCATTTTGTGATTTATTTTAAGATTGCTGTCTCCCACCCCCAGACCTGTACACACACCCACGAAGAAGCGCATTTCACGTGACATGGCAGAGGTGTGAAGGAGTGACATGTTCAATACAACTAAGCTTTCTTTTTTCTTTATGTGTGTACAACCAGTGAAACCTTACCAGTCCCCCTCACCCCCACCCTTCTACAGATCCCACTGCTCTGCGGAATAAGTAATGTTTGATTTTATATTTGTTTTATTGAACGTTGCGGAAACCGTGTCCTATATTCAGCTCTCTCCCTCCCTCTCTCGGCCCAGATATTGCTCTGGGCCAAGAACTGAAAGTCCTCCGTAGAGTAAAGAAACAGATTTTTTTTTTTTTTGCAGATGCGCACACTCACACAACACAAATCCCAGCTCCATAACAGAAAACATGCACACACAAATCCCCGTTCCATAGCAGAAAATCATTTCTGGTGTCTGTTAATGATTTACTGATACACTTGGATTTCACTCGTATGATCCGTTTGTCTGTTCCTGAAATGCCTGCCAGGGCTTAGCAGCGCTGAAAAGAACCACAGAGAGCAGGTGAGTTGAACTCAAGCAGGAGACGAGAGAAAGAGCACAAGGTATCACAGACAGAGGAATCAGGGGTTTTGAAGATCTAGGATTTCTGAAGGTCTAAAAGGCCTCCTCTCCAGACCACCTGAGCCTACAGATGTGGCTGCCCGTTTAAAGCTGTTGCTAACCTGGAAATTGAATTTTAGTAGGAATTTGCTGATCCCCTTCTGTTCTATTCTGTTCATCACTGTGATGACTGAGCTCCTTTCCCAAGACATAGGGTAGTACGTGCAACAAGTAAATCGGGAGCCAACCTGAATAGTATTTTGTCCGTATGGGAGGCATCACATACTGTCCCTGCTTTAGGTCCTTATTATCTCCCCACAGGCTGCTAGGAGTCAGCCACTACTCACGACGCATCCAATCTCACTCGTGCCGTCAGCCTTGTGACATTATGTGAGGCTGTTGCAGCGCATCCTTATTGATTCTGCTGCGTTAGAGTAGCACCTAGAGGAGCAGTCAGCAGCGAGATCCTGTTGTGCAAGGTGCTATACAAACACAGAGTAAGAAGAAAGCCTTGGTCTGAAGAGCTCCCAGGCTAGGTTCAGGCAAGAAACAACAAGCGGATGGAGAAAACAATAGGAAGGACCGTGAGAAGGAGGGAAACAGCAATAATGGGCATGCCATTGACTTAGGCAAGCTAGGGTTTTGACTCGGGCTTCTTGCCCAATCTTGTATTGGTTACGTTATTCATAAATAGAGTGAATATCAGCAGTTACCACTGCCCCTCAGCTAGCCATTGACAGCTGGCAATCAATGCCACTGCTGGCAATATGTCCACCCCAAATATTCCCCCCCACACCTGCTTTGGAGGGGTGGGGGTGGGCTGGAGCCATCCTGGCACACCAGCCCCTAGCCCTGGCTTCCACTTCCTGCAGGCGGTGCAGAGAAGTGGGGGAAGATCGCCTGTATAGATGTGACCCCACCTCTCTCCTCACAGCTGTAAAGGAAAGGTCAGCCAGGCTGGAGCTGTGCTCCTTGTGGCTGTTTCTATCTGCTGCTGCTGGTGGTGCAGGGAGAACCTTTAAAAAGGGACCACAGTGGCAGCTCCTTGAATGTGACTCCCAACTGGAGTGGGGAGTAGCTGAGAGCACCTCTCTAAACCCTCAGCAGTGTCTCTGTGGCCTCTGCCTAATGGCGAATCCTAAACCTGATTTCCAGCCCTCCTAAATGTCTGCAAAGCTCAGACACCATTCAGGCGCGCTTCTCCTTTCTTCTCTTAACCTAGAGCTTCCTTAGCCAAATCTACTCCCATCATTCTTTCCAGTCAGCAGCAACAGACTCCCAGCTCTAAAACCTATGGGCCCTTCTGGGGAAAATTAGAGCAACAACAACCGGAACCAACTAAGCACAGGCAATGCACAAATGGAGCTCTGAGGGGCTCAGCTCTCTCCGTTGAGCCTACTGCTGCCTTAATTAGCTCGTTTACAGATTGATTTTCCTCTTTTTTTTTTTTTTTTTTTTGGTCCAAAACCGAAAGCTCCTGGCTAAACGCAAATTTCTTGCATTTTCCTGGCTTGCTGATTATCAGAAGCCAGGAGGAAGCTGTTTTCTGAAGACAGCGCCTCAGCCAAGTGCAGTTTGGGGGGCATTTAAACCTGGGGAAATTCCTTGAGTTTGTGGGTGGGGTTTAGAATCTAGCCCTGAATTTCACAGCGGGTCCATCTCTTTGTAACAGAGCCAAGATCCAGTCTCCAAATTTTGCGCGGGTTGGAAACCTGGATCTAAAAATCTGTGGCTTGTACCCTTCCCTGAGCATATTCCTTACCTACCTCACAGGGCCTTGAGATTAAAGGCACTACAGTATATAAGCAAAGCATTATTTCTTAGTGTTATAATGTGCTGCTTAGGGTGTATGTGCGACTTCTGCTATCTCTTGGAAAGAACTGCTCAACTGTCTGTAATAAGCCTTGTATGACCATAGCTGAAGGCTCTCTTTTTGCTCATGTAGTAGAGGCTTGTGATTCTGGAGCAGGAAGATCTGAGTTCTAGCTTCACTGCTACAATGAAGCAGAGATACAGCCATGAAGTCCTTAGTAGATCGGGATTTGTTAGAGTATAATGTATTGTTATTTACAAGGGCTCTCCATTTTTTAGAGAGCATCTTCTCTCATAATATAATAGATCCTGGATGCACTCTGTCAGCCAGGAAAACTGGAGTACAGCTCCCAAGGGCCCAACATATAACATTTTGATCCTACTTTGAACCCTCCTAATAAAACCCTGCAAATTGAGGAAAGGAGGGAAAATACATGCTGTTGAATCTCTCATACCTGCTAAGTTAAGACAAATAGGGAGATTTTTTTTTAACTCCATAGAAATGCATTGTTTTCAGAGAGCTCTTTGGAGTAACAGAGTGGAAAAAATGGTGTGTGTTTTCCTTGTAAAATATAGACTGTCCCTCTTAAACAGAGACAGTCGGCAAGAATGATCTCTTCAGAGCCAGAAAAGCAGCAAAAATCCAGGAGATAGATATATGTGTGCTTCCAAATTCATGTTTCAACAAGAGCGCTCTGCCATAAAGAAAATGAAATCAAAATCTGAGAGACAGTCCCGTTTCAACAAATGCAGAAGGAGGGGGAAATATTTATTGCACGTATTTGTTCTCCAACTGATCCCTCATCTTCATAACATAGAGAATTGTTTTGCTGCATGGTCACAGATGAATTCAGTGCAGGAACTATGAGGGGATTTTTTTTTCTTTTTTGCAGATTAAATGGTTTGTCAAAATACTTTAAATATAATCGACTTTTTTTAATGAGATAACATAAAAATTGTGTCCATGGTGAGTTTTATAACAATTGGTGGGAGAGAATTTTTCCCCTAGGACAACCTTCCATTAGCTCAGTAGTGCCAAGATCTACGGTTCAGAGGGCTTAGATTAGGATCTATGTACCAGCAACCATAATAATAATGAATCATATCTTACAGTGAGATAGCACCTTTCATCTGGAAGGATACCAGCCAGTTTTATTAACTATATACAGGAATTAAAATAGAATGAGACAGAAGGAGAGTCTTTCATTGCACTAGTAAATTCCCCCTGATTTTAGTAGACCAGGGGAAGCTTCACTCTCCTTTAGCTCCCCATTTATTTTAAGCCCTAGGGATATATACATGATTCACTTCACCACTATTGAAATGCAGCCATCTCTGAGGAGGAACATGGCAGCTGTTTTGCACCACACAACAACAGTACACAAGACCTTCAGAAAGGGAGTGAAGAAGCACATCATATCCTTCTGGAACTACATAAGGGGAGGAGGGAGATTTTCAGCAGGCAAAATGTAATTAACCAGATTGGATTTTGCAAGAGTAGGGACATTAGCCATGGTGTCCTGGCCAAAGTGTCCTGGGATCTTTCACGACCATGTGTACTCGAGTCTTCTGGGTTTATGCCTTATCCAAAAGATGTCCAGCAGCACCCAGATCACTGGCTCAGTATGACCCAGAGAGAATAACAACCCCTCTAGGACGAACTCCTGCTTCCATGAAAGTCAATGGCAAACCTTCACAGAGCCGGGACTTCACCCCATTCTTTAGGCAGCACCTTCTCTCTTGGAGGTCTCCTACCAAAACATTTCCCTGACCCCTATTCCCTTTAGCTTGTGGGGTGAGAAGAGATCACAGAGCAGTGCTATGGCAGCAGATGTCTGTGCAAGGCAAGTGTCACAGTTTCAGAGTAACTGCACTGTATTCTCCCACCGTGATCCACCAAGGGCCCACTTCAGGCTCCCGGATCCCCAGCTGTCATCTGTCTTGGAAGAAGACTCAAAGACTCATAGACTTTAAGGTCAAAAGGGACCATCATGATCATCTAGGCTGACCTTCTGCACATTACAGGCCAGAGAACCTTGCCCACCCACTCCTGTAATAAACCCCTAACCTCTGGCTGAGTTACTGAAGTCCTCCAATCATGATTTAAAGACTTCCAAGTTACAGATAATCCACCATTTACACTAGTTTAAACTGGCAAGTGACCTGTGTCATGGGGGAACAGGCTCGGAGCTCTGGAACTGCTCTGAAGGAAGTTCAGACAGGACCCCTTGTAGTGTGACAACAACTCCGGGCGCACTCTCACTAGGGCAAACCTCCTTAGCTTCAGCGCCTCCTGGGTCGGATCTCAGAGCTTTGAGCACCCCTGTTTCATGCCGTGAGCTCCACACAGTGAGTGAGTCCACCTGACACCTGGGGAAGCCTTACATGCCCCCCCAAAGTGCCATGCATCCCCAACTTCCACAGTCAGCAGTGACTCTCAGCCAGCATTGTAAAACAGAAGGGTTTATTAGTTGTCCGGAACACAGTGCAGGACAGTTCTTGTTAGCGCAGAAAGCAGGAAGTTACAGCAAAGTCCATCTTGGGGAGATCCAGAGCCCTGGCTTCACCCCCACCCCGAGTCCCAAACCAGGAAACTGATCAGCTTCTGGCAGCCCACCCTCAGTCACACCCCAGTTGCCCCTCCTCTGTCCTTTGTCTCTTTCCCAGGCAAACTGGTCAGCTGGCCTCCATCTCTCTCTTTGTTCTCCAACACGACGCAGCCAGCTGGCTCCTTGCAGAGGATGGGGCCATCAGTTGCCAGTATACAGAATGTCTGGCCATCTTCTAGGCCCAGGCAGCTAGATGGCAGTCACACCTTCCCTCTAGGGGTCTCTGCTTGTCCCACTACTTACATACTTGTGCAACACATAAGGGAAACTGAGGCACCACACATTATTCATACACAACATTAAGAAAATGCCCACTTTGTCACAATCCATGACCCATGCTGCAGAGGAAGGTGAAAACAACCCCAGGATCTCTGCCAATCTGACCCGGGGGGAAATTCCTTCCTGACCCCAAATATGGCAATCACTTATATCCTCAGCATGTGGGCAAGACCCACCAGCCAGACACCTGAGAAAGAATTATCTGTAGTAACTCAGAACCCTCCCCATCTACTGTCCCATCACCGGCCATTGGAGAGATTTGCTAATAGCAGTCGCAGATCGGCTACATGCCATTATAGAATCATAGAATATCAGGGTTAGAAGGGACCTCCGGAGGTTATCTAGTCCAACCCCTTGCTCAAAGCAGGACCAATCTGCAGACAGATTTTTGCCCCAGATCCCTAAATGGCCCCCTCAAGGATTGAACTCACAACCCTGGGTTTAGCATTGTAGGCTGTCTCATTATACCATCCCCTCCATAAACTTATCAAGCTCAGTCTTGAAGCCAGTTAGGTTTTTTGCCCTCACTGACCTCTATCTCACTCCCTCCAGACCGGCGTTTTAAGGCTGCCCCGTTCCCCGCCTACTCTGTGATATCCCCAGCAAGCCAGACTGCCTCAACAGCCAGTGTCTGCACTGTACTTTCTCTCCAAGGGCTATAAATAGCATAAGTGCCCATAGTTATAAATGACCACACAGCTTCTTCTGAGTAAGCACATTTATTCTTAAGGTGAAAGCATTACAGAGAAAACAATAAAAGAACTTACACACATGCTAAAAAGCTTCCCAGAGGTTACCCAACAGTCTTATGGGGCCCTAGTAGGCCAAGTCCTTCCAACCCTTCCACAAGGATTGCTCCCCCCCTCCCCCCCCCGAATCCCAAACAGGAAGGTCTGTCCATTCGCTGGATCAGAAAGAAGACCCTGAATCAGTTTAAACTCAAGGCTATTCATCCAAAAGTCCTCTATTTGTCTGTTGGTCTCTGGAGAGTCTAGTTTGAACTAGAACAGGGGTCTCAAAGTCCCAGCACGTGGGCCATCTGCGGCCCGAGAACCTCCCCACTGTGGCCTGTGGAGGAGAGACACATGCAGCCACACTGCTGGCAATGTCTGCTGCAGGCACCGCCCCCCCGCAGCTCCCATTGGCTGGGTGAGAGGGACAGAGATACCATCACTAGTTGCTGGGCAGAGTCAGCCATGGAGGCAGTGTCACTTTTTTCCACAATGAATATAAACAAGTCAAAATACCGAACACAACTATCTGTGCACACCTTGCTGTAATCCTGAAGGTTTCAACTGCTCAGTCACTGAGGCCAAACATCAACAAACTGATGGAACTGAAGCATTGCCAGGTGTCTGGCAAACACCAAAAACTCTCTGGCAGGCGAAGAATTGTATAAAGTTGTATGACAGTTTTATTAGTTCTAAGAAATTGGAAATAAAAAATATAAACGTTTTCTTTTCTGAACACCATCTTCAGTGACATTATTGGCCTGCTGGGAGGATTTGAGGACTGGCACTGGCCCTAAGGTAAATTGAGTTTGAGACCCCTGAGCTAGAACATATGCACCTCCCCAGGAGGTGGTACCTCTCTGAGGTTACAAACTACCTGATTTGCCTTAATCACCACCCACAGTTTTTAGTTCCTGGAGGAGCTGCGGTAGCCCACCCCCATGGAGTAGAACACTGTCATACACAAAACATACATTTAAAACAATGGACCCCAAAGGTACTGCATAGGTCTGCAATATCTGTCACATTTCCCCCCTAGAGATGGTACATACAATCCCAGCCTACAATAATACATTGACTTAATACAATAAGGTCTTTCAAGGATACTGAAGGAAATTGCCATATCTGTCGCAGTGAGCCTTCAATTTATTTAGGTAAACCATCTGTCTGAACCTCTTTCATCTGGAAATGGAGCTCGGAGCCTCACACAGTAGGATTTTTAGTGTGAGATTTCTGTTGTTTCCCAGTTGTGGCTGGGCCCAAAATACCTGAAGGACAAACTTCCTGGTGCTGGCCCAAAGCAGGAAATATGAAAATGAATATATATATTTATATATTTATGTTATTTAGTTAATTGTTTGAAATGTGTCTAATCCATCCAGTTATGGATGCCTATGTCTAAGCGCATAACCTTAGCAAATAAAAGCCATAAGAGATTATACCCTCTTCCTTACCCTGATGGTCTGCCATGATTTATCTATAAACAAGATAATCAACAAACAACCTTCTAAACCCGGGATCGGCAACCTTTGGCACGCGGCCTGTCAGGAAAATCCGCTGGTGGGCCGGGACGGTTTGCTTATCTGCAGTTTCTGCAGGTTCGGCTGATCGGAGCTCCCACTGGCTGTGGTTCGCCGTTCCAGGCCAATGGGAAAACAGATGAGTCTTTCAAGAAGAGGTTCAATTTAAGTTGCCAATAATCATCTTCACCATCATTGTAATCGTAATGATTATTTGTAGTATTTATTATTAGAGTTGGGTGTGAAATGGTTTTCCTGTCCCATGAGAAATTTTGTGATTTTGGGGATGAGAAGTTGAAATCTCAAAAACTTTTGTGGCCCTATAATAAAAATCAGATCAGGTGTGATTGGTGCACCTGCTGCCTTGGCACACCCTGTCCTAACAAAGTGTTTTGCTGGAAGGGGAGAGCAGCAAATTCAGGCCTCCGCATGTTGTCCCATGATCAGCTTCAGGCAGAACCAGCAAGAGTTGATCCTCCAGCACCTAGAAGGACCACAAGCATATGGAGGCCAATCAGGGCTCAGTAGGCCAGATAAAAAGGGCTGGCTGCTTCTACTGGAGCAAGTTCTAGGTGAAGCCTAGTTCTAGGTGAAGTGGAAAGGAAGGGTCTGCCTGTCCTAATCCAAGTAATCAGGGCTCCATCTTTGACAGGATTTGCCTTGGATCCCTGTGACGGACTGGTGTTGTTATTATGGGTTTTAACATCCAAGTGGCTATTCTGAGTTCAGCATTGAGTTGTTGTTGTTGTCAGGGCCGGCTCCAGGCACCAGGCAACCAAGCTGGTGCTTGGGGCGGCACCTGGAGGGGGGCGGCGCGGCGCTCGGGCCGCCGGGGAGAGCGGGGCCACAGCCGGGCTCGCCGCCCACCCCCCGGCACTCTGGCCGCCCTCCCCCCCACGCCCTCCCCCCGGCTGCCGGGGGGAGAGCCGAGCCCCCGCCGGGGCTCACCGCCCTCTCGCCGCCCTGCCCCCGGCGCTCTGGCCGCCGGGGGGGGGGGAGAGCCGAGCCCCCGCCGGGGCTCGCCGCCCTCCTCCCAGGGCTCCGGCCGCCCTCCCCGGGCTCCGCGGGAGGGGGGGGGCGGCAAAAAAGCCAGAGCCGGCCCTGGTTGTTGTTGTTGTAAACCTGATGTGATTCCATTCTACCGGGCAGCTAGCTCAGGCAAGCCTTCACATTGAGTAATTTGAAACATTTCACTCAGATCATTTTGAAATATTTCCTTTTGATTTCCACCTTTTTTCATTTTGTAAGACTTTTTTAAAAATATAAATTAACTAAGATTTCAAAATGAAAAGTCATTTCAAACTGAAAAAAACAAAACTTTTTGTTTCAAAAATGTAGAAATGGGATGTTTGGACAATTTCAAAACTTTTTTTACAAAATGTTTTCGAATCAGAAGATGTGTCGAAACCACCCCTATCCCACAAACAGTTTCAGTTTTGATTCATTGGCATTTCTCGTTGGAAAATTCCTAATCAGCTTTATTGTCATTATGGTTGTTCTTGTTGTGATAATATCCACAAAGTGCTCGGGGCCATTCACACATATATGAGTACACGATCCTAAGAGTTTACCACTGGGATTTTCAAACAGGCTGAAGTGAGGGAGACAACCAGATCCAGTTGGGCTGATTTGGGCCTTAGAGCCTTTAGACTCCTCCGACAATCTCAGCCTACAGTCTCTATACTGAATAGATTCCAGTGTCACACCGAAACAACTCCTAATCCTGCCCTCTCAGTGGTGTTCTCTTTAGCACCTGGAATTATCACTCCAGGATACTTTTATATAGCCAGCCAAAAATACTGTTGTGAAACAGCAAAAAACAGTTACCTCAACATTTGCAAACAGCCTGGAAAACCTGATTTGAATTCTGGATGAAGGTTTCTAGCCAGATCTTATTTCGGGCAAAGCAATTCACTCAATCTGACACCATATTAATCTGAGACACACACACACACAGGGCCGGCTCCAGGGTTTTTGCCGCCCCAAGCGGTGCAAAAAAAAAAAAAAAAAAAAGCCGCGATCGCAATTGCGATCTGCGGCGGCAATTCGGTGGGAGGTCCTTCGCTCCGGGCGGGAGTGAGGGACCATCCGCCGAATTGCCGCCGAATAGCTGGACGTGCCGCCCCTCTCCGGAGTGGCCGCCCCAAGCACCTGCTTGGCAAGCTGGTGCCTGGAGCCGGCCCTGCACACACACACCTCCTCAGCCTGGTCAGCGGTCACTGACTTGACTTTGACACTGGTGTGAGGGTGCGACTGTGATAATTGCATGGCCGAATGAACCTGGCAGCAGTTCGGATTTGATTTGCAGCGGGGGCCCATCTTTAGTCCTGACACCAATTTTCTTTGGCTTATTCCTTTAAAAGGGGTTTGCTGAAAGAGAGTCACTCCTTGTACCTCAGCCTTAACATCTTCAGTGGCCTTGGGCTTCCCTTTTTAATATTAAACGTGTGGGGTATGGAGGGCCTTCACTGCTTTCTCCACAGCTACTAAAGCTACTTCAGCTTTTCCTGCACTATCTGCAGATAAATTATTACACCCGTGACAGCCAGGAAGCATGGGGTAAGCAGGCCATTGTTGTGAGTAGGAATGGGGCTGGGGAGAGGACGGGAAGCTAGCCAGGGAGCCACTTGTAGAAATATCCATAGAGCTGTTGCGTGAGAGCATCATGATAGCTCCAGGCAGCATTTGGCAGCTGGAAGGAGCAGCAGAAAGACCATTGTCTTAAAACGTATTTATTAGCCCTGGAGAATTAAGGATGCCTGTGGTAAATTCTTTCTCCCGCTCTCCTTTTTGTACTTGGAGAGAACTCATTTCTGTCCTCCCTCTGCTCCTGCAGCCGCTAACTGCAGGCAGGGTCTGCCTGCGTTTGCGCACATACAACACTCGGCTTGCTTGCCATAAAATCTCCCATCGTTGCACTTAGTCACGCTGCTCATCTCCCCTGAAGGTAACAACTGTGGAAGCATTGCCTACCACAGACAGGGCACTAGTACTTGAAGCTTTGTGTCACCTAACTCTTCCCTGAACACGTCTAGGCAACAGGGTGGTTAAAATGCTTGAAGTCCCCAGCACATTCTGTGTACTAGGGCTCCTTTCATTGCTACCATTTGTGCAGTTCCCCAGCGATAGCAACTGTGGGTAATTTTAGGAAGAAAAGACCAATGTAGATAATGACGCTGGGGTCTGTGAGGATTAAACCCAGGACATCTGGGTCTAAAACCAGTGTCTCTACTACCTGAGCTGGACACCTTGTGTGCATGCTTTGGCAGCAGCTGACGTATATACTTCTTTACATGGTCCAGGCACAAAAGGGGGAGCAAAGAGCCATATTGGTAACACTGATTGGCAAAGTGACATTTTTCCCCCTGGAAATTTTTGATTTTTTCATAAATTCTAAATGAAACAAAATAAAAAATGTCAGTTTATTTTAAATCAAAATTCTCATTTCAGTTTTTGGAGGGAAAAGTCAGATTTTGAGCTGGGGTTTTCAGAACAAACAAATAAAACAACAGAGCAAAAAAACAATAACAAAACCCTCCTTTATTTCAAACTGAAAAAATTGTGTCCCCCCCCCTCACTTTTTTCTTCTCTCCCACTTACTTTTTTCTTCTCCCCCCTCCCTTTTCCAGTGGAAAAAGGTTCTGAAACTGAAATGAAATGAAAAATTCAATTCAAAATTAGACACACGTTTTCATTTTGTTTTATTGCATTTCAAGTTCTCCACTTGGAAAAACTAAAAAAATTCCTCCAAAACAAGAATTTTCCCATTAAAAAATTCTTTTTGACTAAACTAAATTTTGACGGGAAAATTGTTGGCCAGCTCTCCACGCTGGTATTAATATAGGTTAACCAAGCACAGGGCAGATCCCTGCCTTGCTTTCTGTGATTCTCCTATGAGAAACATTGCTCTCTTGCTGTCCCAGCAACTCTCCAATAAGTAACATCTCCCTCCCTGAAGCTCTGGGATTTAGCCATTCTGGGGTGGTATCTGCTGAGCTCTGACAACCACTGTATGGCGCTTTTGCCCACATTGCCCTCTGGGCTCATGAGTTTATTGCAGGGTCATGGATAGGAGACAGGGGCAGGGCCTGATGGAGGGAGTTTGGGAAGGGCTAGTGGCTGGACTCTGACAGTTGATAATTATATTGATATGAAAATGATAATCAAGTCCTGCATGTACATAAAAACACTGCTCACTTGTCTCTTTTAATCCTGTGATGAGTCAGCCTGGGTGTGTGGCCGGAGCACAAGTGTAGAAGCCAAGAGCTCTTAAAACCTAATCTTGGGCTTTGTCACTGATTTGAGAGTAGAGCTGAGTGATTGCATTACTACCAGGTAACCTGTTTACATGGGTGAATCATGGTAGTTCCATACACACAATACACAAAACACACCTTCATCTTTCCATGCCTCCTTTAAAGAGAGGATAATCACACTTAATTCCCCGGGGGAGGGAGGGTGGCAAATTAATTAGTTTTATAATACATACGGAGGGAGGTGCTGTAGACATCCAAAGTATCGTTATTGGCGTCCACTATTATTCATAGTGCAGCTGAGTCGTACGCTGAGTAACCAGCACTGATCATGCCTTAATGCTCCAAGAAAGCAATAGAGATTATAAATAAAGTAGCACAGAAGACATTGCCTCGTAAGACACAAAAAGGAGAGGTGGGGTGGAAATATTTTAATCCAATAGAATGTCAGGGACTGTAGGAGGTCATCTAGTCCAAACCCCAATCCCCAGATAGATTTTTGACCCAGATCCCTAAATGGCCCCCTCAAAGATTGAACTCACAACCCTGGGTTTAGCAGGCCAATGCTCAAACCACTGAGCTATCCTGCCTCCCCCAATAGTACTCTATGCTATTCCAAAGAAGATTAAAAGACGACTATAAAGGATGTGGAACCCCAGGAACCAATGGCATGCAGCTGCCAGAACTCTGACTTTCTCCTTTAAGAAACAACTCAGCAGCTGAAGACTCCAGTCTAACCACTTCCCTATTATATTCTATCAGTGCCCCATTAACACAGTGCATTCAACAGAATGTTTCTTTCGGAGAATTTTCTTCAGATGTGATCGCCAACCGGCACATTTTCAGTGCTTCCTTTTTCTTTGTGAAGCAGAATGATTCCCCCTCTTTAGCAATGACAATCATAAGGGAAAAAATGGCTGTAGCCCCTTCCCCGCCATCCCAAAAAGTCTTGCCCTTTGCAGGCAATAATAACGTAGGGAGATATCTCTGAGCACCATCAGGTTTTGTGGCATGAGCTGGGGGGGGGGGGGGAAGACAAGCCAATGGCTGGTCCTTAGCTGGGTGCACCATATGGCATCAATATACCGTAAAGAGCCTTCTGAATGCAAATTATTATTCATATTGTACCTAATTTATGCAAATTAGCTCATTCGGTATTCTACCTAATCCTCTCCAGAGTGACTCCAAGGTTGGAAATGAATGATATTCTTCTTACAAAATATATATAATCCATATTAATTGCTTGTGATGGAGACGAGTGGGATGGATAGATATTGCAGCATTTAATACACTAATCATTTCACCTCGGTAGCAAGCCTACCTCAGTGCAGCACTCAGATGAACAGACACTGCCTATCTGTCCCTATTACAAAAGCAAAACACCATTTGCCCCACTTAGAGGTGCCTGATGCTAAGGCTGTCAGCCAGGGCAGCGTCACGTGTCAGGACTGAGGTGCATTGAGCAGAGCTGGGTTGCAGGTCAGCACTACTGTGCGCCACCTATTGAGTTCCCGGGAGGGGGAGAAGGGGGCATCTGAAGGCCCCTCCCCCGAGCCTAAGGGGAGGAGCCACTAAACTCAGGACTCAAATAAAGTCAGGGATCACAAATGATAAAACAGGGATGGGAATGTGGGTTGCAGGGAGCCAGAGGGGGACACTGAGCAGAGAACCAGACAGCACCCACTGCTCCTCGAAGGCAATCACCCTGCAGTGCACTAGCTGAGCTATCCTGGGTGCCCAGGACTAGAATACAGGGGTGGGGCTGGGAGTGAGGTGCCTCGGCAGAGCTCCATGAAGGGACCAGGAATGGAAGAATAATAAAGAAAGTTGAGGTTCGCACTGAAATGCACTGGCAGAGCTGTTGGGGGTGGGGGGTGGGGATTGGCAAAACAAGTGGTGCAGCAATGAGGGCTGAAGTGCACTGGCAATTTTAGGCTTTGCGGTTTGAATAAGTGGAGGATTGTTTCACCCAGGACCTTACATGGGCTCTGACCCCAGGAGTGCAATGGTGAAAGGCAGGAATGTGCCACCTAACCCCAGTACATCGGGCATGGAATTGAATTTCTGGAAAAGCGAATGGGAAGGGTAAGAGGACAGTTAAGTTATGAAGTTGCTTTAAATTATTCACTTATTAAAAAGTGATTAAAATGTATTTGGTCACAATGACTTCTTTCTGTCCTTGGGTTGAATTTGGAACATTATCTTGAATAGTTTCTCCCAAACAATAATAGTTTCTCCCATAACTTGTGTATTTGTTGCTCCCAGCCCTACAGTCTGGAGGGCTTTGTGATCAGGCACCAAGATAACAAGAAGCGACTTCAATTTAAAAATCTGTGAATTACAAATTTAACATATTGATATTTCATAGGACATTTCTGTAGAGAGGGGAGGGTCAATCTGTAGCCAGTAGGATGTAACACAGGGATCGGCAACCTTTGGCACGCGGCTTATCAGGGAAATCTGCTGGCGGGCCAGGACGGTATGTTTACCTGCAGCGTCCACAGGTTCGGCCGATCACAGCTCCCACTGGCCGCGGTTCGCTGCTCCAGGCCAATGGGGGCTGCGGGAAGGGCGGCCAGCACACCCCTCAGCCCGTGCCGCTTCCTGCAACCCCCATTGGCCTGGGACGGTGAAGTGCAGCCAGTGGGAGCAGCGATCGGTCGAACCTGCAGACACTGCAGGTAAACAAACCGGCCCGGCCCGCCAGGAGCTTTCCCTGACGGGCCGTGTGCCAAAGGTTGCCGATCCCTGGTGTAACACTTGCCCCTTAGGTATAGCTGGGAGACCCCAGCACAGCTTACCTGCAGCTGTGGTTTTGTCAGAGTCCAGTGATAGCCTCCTGAACTGCACTGACAAAACATTCACAAATGGGTGGGTCCATTTGCAAAGCTCCCACTGTCCAATTAAGTGCATGTTGGCACCCCGCAGTGCCTGCATGGCAACCCACAAAAACCAGGGGGTTCCCTGTGGGTGTAATGATGTGCCCCTGCACAATGAATTGCAGGATCATGGCCTTAATGGGTGCACTTGAGGATTAGCCCTGGTCTTCCAAATCTATTATTTGTTTGGCCAGCCAGTGTGCTGGTTGACAACAGACAATCCCTATGTGCCACCACCTCCCAGGTGAAAGGGCAGATAGAGCTGGTAGAAAATTTTCAGCTGAAATATTTCCCCATCAGCAATTTCAGTGACATTTTCCCATTTTCCACTCTGAAACGAAAACTTTTTTTCTGACTCAACTTTTCAAACCAAAACGAAATTTCAAAAGGGGATTTTTTTCCCATGACATTTTTCTGTGTGTGTGTGTGCGGGGGGAAATGTGGAATTTCCTGACAGCTCTAGGGGCAGGTCTAACATCACTCATGGCCTCACCTTAGTTACATAACTGCAGCTGCCGTGCCTGATATTTTATGAGCAATCCATATGCCTACAAACAAAGGCCCAGATCCTCAAAGGTATTTAGGTGCCTAACTCCCTTTGTCACCCAAATATCATTGAGGATCTGGGCCAAAAGTGTGGAAAGAACCCTCCTCCCCTCCCCCAACTATTCATTTCCTCTTTGAAATGTAAGCGATACTGAAGTAGAGTGTATTACAGTAATTTCTAGGGCATGTATCCTGAAATGGAGCCCTGATTAGAGGAGACAGAACAGTGGGATCACTTTAATGTAAGTTGACTATAAAATGTTCCATTTATCCAAAGCATGAGACTTGACTTTGCTGGTTTGAATCTTCTCTTCACTCCAGTAGAGAGCTACGTGTGTCTACAGAGGGATCGCATCCAGGCTGCTCAAAGTATAAGGCTGCTGCTCCATTGATTATGACCTTGTCTGCACACACAACTTGCACCAGATTTAAGTAAATCGTTTTAGAAACTGATGTTGTTAAATCAGAGTAATCCCACTCTGAAATCACTTTGCAAGTGCCCTTTATTGAATTAACTGAAGTCAACTTCAGAGTATTCTCAACAGAGCTTTGCACAAATTGAACTTCATCAGATTCTAAACTGATTTAACTTTTGTGTGTAGACAAGTTATGCTTCCTTAAAAGCATGACACCGCCACATAGCTGTTCCCACTCCCTCCCATCTCCAGCATTTTAGGACTCATCAATAATCATTGAATCCTGATCTGAACATTAAGTACCTGCATACCCCATTAACTTCAAGGGGACTACTTACATACTTACACTGAAGAACGTGCTGAAGTGCTTTGCTGGATTGGGGTCTTAGATACCCCAGTGATAGTTGCTGTGTAAAAATCTAAGTGGAATAGAGAGATCTCCAGCAAGAAGTTGATAGGATACTAAGAGGTACTCAACAAGGGCACATCGCAAAAAGCGTTAAAGGTGGTTGGTTGAATATTCACCCCTGTACATTCATAGGTACAACTGGGCGTGCCGCTCATCATCTACATAGAACTTACAAACCAGTGGCTAGAGGTTGGAAGGAGGGTGGGGGATTTTGATAATTAGTTGAAATATGTTGCTTTGACTTAAATTTCTCATTTTTCAACAAAAATGAAAAATGAAAACTTTTGGTACTTTGATTTTTTTTTTTTAAATAATTGATTATTTTGTTTACTTTTTTGGAGGGAAAAATCCCATTTAAAAGTTAAAAAAAAAGAGTGAAAGAAACAATGTGGCAGAAGGACACTTTCTTTTACCTTTTAACCTTTTTCCACTGGAAAAGAAAAAGATGGAAGGTTTTTAAAAGTGAGAGAAAGTGGGTTTTTCTCCCACTGAAATGAAAGGAATTTTTAAAAAATGGATTTTAAAAAAATTGAAATTTTTCATCGGCATTTGTAAATATTCATGAAAGATTTTGAATGAAATGGGGGAAAATCATTTGCTTCAAAACTTTATACTTTTTTTTCATCCAATTCTGCCAATGATACCAAGCACATGAACAGGAAACTGGCATTGAAAAGGACAGCACTGTTTGCAAACTATGTCTTTGATCCAGCACTATTGAAGTCAATGGGAATTTTTCCATTGACTTGAATGGGCTCAGGATCCCGGGACATTGGGAAAACTTGAATGCCCATCGTCACATCAAAAAGATCATGTTTTATGCTATAAAGTAAAGGGGGGGGATTCAGTTATGGGTTTGTGTAAGCATAGATGTGCCTACAGGAATCCTTCATTTCCAGAAGTATCTGCTCTCCCAGTCAACAAACCAAAGAATGGGATAGCCCAATTGAACACACTTTCTTCAATTGGCCATGTCAATCTAGGGATGGTGTAGATAATACGAAGTTCTGCCATGAGTGTAGAGGAGGTCCCTTCCAGTCCTATGATTCTATGTTCTCATTGGGTGTGTTGTGCTCATTTGCATATAGCAGGGGTCGGCAATGTTCGGCACGCGGCTCGCCAGGGTAAGCACCCTGGCGGGCCGGGCCAGTTTTATTTACCTGCTGATGCGGCAGGTTCGGCTGATCGCGGCCCCCACTGGCTGCGGTTCGCCGTCCCGGGCCAATGGGGGCGGCGCAGATGAGCAATGTGCTGGCCGCGGCTTCTCACCGCCCCCATTGGCCCGGGACGGCGAACCGCGGCCAGTGGGGGCCGCGATCGGCCGAACCTGCCGCGTCAGCAGGTAAATAAAACTGGCCCGGCCCGCCAGGGTGCTTACCCTGGCGAGCCGCGTGCCGAACGTTGCCGACCCCTGGCATATAGGATTCTAATGCTTGTGGCAATATCTTTTCTTGGTAACACATGGAACACTGTATTTGCCCCCTCTTCCCCCAGTCTATGCTTGGCCGAGAGCATCTCCCCACTTTTCAAACACTTTTAAATGGGATCGTGCTGCCTGTAATTGAATTGTATTAATTTTTAATTAGTTTAATTGATTCTGATTGTCTCAGTGGTTGCTGAGGCAACTTTTTGTCAGAAGCTCATTGTATTGTGTATTCTGAGGGCACCTAAGGGGTTAATGAAAGGCTATATGTGTTAATGGGAAACTCAAAAACCAAAGAAGAGCGAGAAACAAAAACCTACAGAAGAAACCAATGACGAATAACGGCAAACAATTTATTTGACTTGAAACACGTTGTAAGGGACAATAATTGTTTTAAATAGAAAGCTGTTGAATTATAATTGGGAGTAATTGAAACTCACCGAAATATTGAATAAAACATTAGATATTTTAAACGATGTTATCTTTACAATTATCTCCGGGAATAATTGCAGCGAAGCCCATGAACTGTTGTGAGAGAGAGAGTCACCCAGGGCCCATTGTCTTTGGCAGTCGTTAATGTTGAGTGTTTAATGGGGAGCTATTTATAAGTAAGTGGCAGAGCCTATTCATTTGTCTCTGATGCAGCAGTTCATGAGCAAATGCCAATCCTACTAGGTGTAATATGGGAGGGGGGCAGAGAAAGGAGCACTTTTTTTCAAAGCAGCTACTTTGTAAACTAGGCATGAAATGCCCCTGGCTTGGAGTCCTGTTACCCCATTCGTCGCTATCTCAACTTCAGAGCCATCTTCTAATGGCCATGTATTGTCTGGGATCACAGGCCTTGAATGCAGTACTCAGAGTGTGGCTCCCACCCACCAGCTTCCCTGAAGCTGTGGAGAAGAAGTCTAACAAACCTCTAGCTCACAGAGGGCCCTGCAGATGAAGTTCCCTGATTGGGGGATACAATATTTAAACCAGAAAGGGGACCAGGAAGTTGTCTGAGCCAGTAGGTGACTCTTTGGCTGGCTGCTACTATGGACCTTGTCCCACGTGCCTGACTCCAGAGCCCTTCTTGCCTGTGCCTGGTTCCTGCCCTTCTTATCCCAGACCCCCATCTGTTCCTGGTTCCTGCTTTCCTGCCTTGCTCCAGATATCTGCTCCTGTGCCCTGACACTGACTCCGGCTTCAACCCCGGCTTGGCACCTGTCACCTGGGCTTGACTCCTGACTCTATCTTTGATCTTTGGCTTGACTCCTAACTCTGCCCCTGATACCGGTTGCAATTCCAGGCTCCTGACTTTAGCCATTAGACCTGACAGCCCATGCCCTGCACCCTACATGGTCAGACCGATGTGCCATCTCTTAGGATGCATTCAGCGTAGTAAATATTAATTGCTGCTTTCCAGCAAGTAAAGCTGGCTGAAAATGATGAATGTTTTTCACCAAAACAGAATTCAAAATTTTTCTCACCCCAAAAATTCACAATTTTTCATGAAAAAATGTCAGTGAAATTAGCAAAGTTTAAATTGCCTTTGCCAGCTTAATGACTCCAAACACATTTCTCCTGTAACAGAACTTGCACAGGGTACACTTTATAATGCACTCACAGCTCTGATCAAAGCACAGTTCCAGGCATCGATGGGCATTTTCATTGCCAGAAGGAGAAGAGTTTTAATAATCCTGTGGGCTGCCGAAACTTTGGAGTAGTCTGTTCCTTCATCATCTTTGAATCCTGCCAGGGTTTCAAGCTGAATAATACAAGCATAATTATTGCATTAGACTTGATGACTGTTGAGGGAGCAGTGGTGGAGTGTGCATGCTGGCTTTTCACCTATAGAAACCTTTCCTCAGATTCCAATTAGCTCACAAGTGAAAATTAGCTTGGCAAGGTCCTTAATTGCCATGGTCAGATTTGCAAAATGGACACTCAGAAAAAGAAAACAAATGAGCCAGGAGGATTTCAAGTTTTGCCTGGTTCTCCAAAACTAAGCTCCCCGGAAAAGCTCTGAAACAGGTTATCAAGTCTACTGCAGTACGGCATTTTTCATGGACCCAATCAGGGCAACAGGGGTGTCACAGAGGCTAAAATAGAGAAATGACAGTAATCAGGATGGAAGATGTGGAGAATCTGAACAAGTGTTTTAACTGTAAGATTGGAAAGAAAAGGAGAGATCTTGGAAGTGTTTTGGAGAAAGAAGCAGCTGAGACTGGCACAGTGATTTGCAACCTATTTACCATTGTGGGCCACATAATGCAGCTCTCTATATGTTATGTGGGCTGCATCCACACAATATACATATTACCTGTATGGCCCTGAGGATGTCACATGGGCTGCAGTTGTGTGCTGATTGGGCTCCACGCAGCCCACAGGCTGCGTGTTGAGAACCACTGGACTAGCATAAACCATACCAGTTTGCAAACAGGCTGTTAACATCCCCGAAGGGTCTCTTCATGAAGGGATGATTTCTTCCCAAATGATTCTCTGTTCTGGTTCGGTAACATCTAACAGCATCCTGTGCTGGGCACCTGGACTCCTTTTGCTCCTTTCTTGAAGGACAGAAGTAGAGCAGGGGGATTTCATTTCCTAAGTACAACGTACCAAATATTTTCTGTTCCCCACGTGAGCTGGGGGAGTAGATCAGAGAAGGGAGAGGGGACTGCAGGGCAGGTCTGAACTGTGGAGTGGAGCAGAGGGGGAGCTGTTAAAGCAGTGGAGTTCTTGTCATGGCGCAATGCATATCCGAGCAGGGAGCAGATTGCCAGGGGGGAGAGAGAGAGGAGATGGGAAATCTGTATCCTAACTCTGAATGGAGGAGCGTGCATTTTTATTTGTAGTTCAATGACACAATAAGCTGCTCCCCTATTTAATTCAAGGACGATCCTTGTAATGGATTCTGCTGGGACTAAAGTGCCTGGACTGAGCTCCTGGGGGTCTCTTCTTGCTCTGAGCACTGCTTTTTCGTATGAGCTATTAAACAAGGGACATGATTTGTTGTGGTCAAACAAAGGCCCAGGCATGTTGGATCGTGCCCTTCCTCTACCCCACCCTGTGATTGCTATTAAATCATCGACACATTCATCTTCAGTTCTCGGGGTTTGTTAGCAATTAAATGAAGATTAAAAAGAAAAATGCAGCAGCAACAGCTGAGGCCATGTAGAAGCAGCAAAGCTGAAAAACAAAACAAACAAACAAACCCCCCCACCCCGTATGCAGCCATGCAAACAAAAGTGCAGAGCCATCAAAAGGCACCACGCTGTTCATGGAGAGGAGTCATGGGCTGGCATGGGAAGATCCAGTGCCGCACACAAAGGCAGTCGGGATAGAGCCTGCCCAGGAGCTGCCGGGAAAGTCCTATTTTGCAGCCCAATGTGGGGAAGCATCTTCTGCAGAGACAGCTGCTCCTTTCCTACTTCTTCACTACTCAGAACAACCAGGGCTTAAATTCAGCCGGAGCTGTCCAGACCAGAGCCACAGGAAATATTTTCAACCCCCCTGGAGTTTGCAGAGCATGTTGCAAGGGAGGCTGGGGGTGGAGCGGAATACTCAAAGAGAATTTAAGCCCTGAGAACAATCTTTGGGTAGCTCAATTCTAATTTGGGGTGAATGTGCATGGAATCTTGTGGGGTTTTTATTGCAACCAGCCTTGGTTTGATAAAGCATCTGAGCGTGAGATGCCGCATCAAAACCAAGAATTTTAGAGGCAGCGTGGTCGATAGGATCAGGCACTGAACTAGAAGTCAGCAGACTGAGACACTCTTACCGGCTCTGCCACTCACCTGCCTGTGTGAACTTCATCTCTCCATGCCTCTATTTCCCCTCCCACTTTTGACTGTCTTCTCTTATGTTACCTGTCAGCTCTGTGTTCTTGGGGAACCAGGGCGCAGTATCCAGCCTGGCAGACTAACAAAGGACACCCCCCCCCCCCGCCCCCAGCCTCTGCTTGAACCAAAATCGATCAGAAGAAAGACTTACAAAAAGCAATGAAAAGGCAGTGGGAGACACACCTAAACCCCTCTGGACAAGGTTGACAGGATTAAGGCAACACCCCTAGCCTCATTTGCATCGAAGATGAGACAGGGAGGCATCTTCATTAGCATACAGAATGGAGAACAGAGATTCCAAGGCAGGAAGTGCACGGAACTCTGGGACCAGAAAAGCAGGGAAGCACTGCATGATGGGGGATCTCCGCTCCAGATGTTAATGAACCCGCCTGCACACACCCAGCTCACTGGTTATCAGACCAATTCTAGTAATAAATCCTTTATTGGTATCCAAAATACCGAAGCTGCCTAATTGCATTGTGAGCTCCCTGGAAGGAACACCACCCAGAGCCAGGAATGATCAATTCCTATTGTCTAGCCTGAACAAAACGACTTTGGTATACTCCCTTGAGCCATCAGTTTACCCATAAACAAATCTAGTGTTCTCCCTTGAACCACTGTTGTTTCCCTACACACACAAAAAAACCCTACCCACGCTCACATAAGTGTTCTGGTGCCTGGATCCAAAATCTGCATCAGTTCCATTGGGACTTCATCTTCTCCTGACTGATCGTGCTGGGGGCTCTGCCTGTCTCCAGCACTCGGTCCCTCAGCTACCTCCACCACCTGAGAACCCCGACTAGTTCAAGCTTCACAGAGTGGTGAGAACCTCTCTCTCGCTCTCTCTCTCTCTCTGTTCCCCCCCCCCTACTCTGGGTATAGCTTTCTAACCTTGACTTGTGTGATCAGGTGTAGTTTACTAAACCTGACTTTTGTAATCAAATTTAAGCTAGATTTAATATTGTAACTTTTTTGTTTGTTTGGCTCTCCTTGTATGGTTATTACCTGGCAATAAATAACTTTTATGGTTAGGCTGGTTGCTTCCCTCCCTCCCTCTCTCTCTTTTGTGTTTTTGGCTTCCCCATTTGCTCTGCAGCAACGCTCTTTTTACCTAAGCTAAAGATCCCTGTAGCACCCAAAAATCCCGGTTTGCTCATCAAGTGAGTTACTACCAGAACAATTGTAACGTGAAAGTGGGGATAGGGACATGCTGAACCTGTGGCATAGGAGGGTGGCAGCTTGGAAGAGCTGTTCGACCCAGCCTGCTGAGTCCAAGGGCATAGAAGGGGTCAGTTTGGGAGTGCTGATTGACCCGGTCCGCTCAGATGCACTCTGTTAATGTTTGTGTGTGTGTGTGTTCATTTGATTCTGGGGCTGGAGGAACCCAGCCCTGGGGAACCTAGGTCCTGCCGGATAGCTCCATTGGGAGGGAACTTGCAGAAGGGAGAAGTAGAGCTCCGTATGAGAACACAAGTGACACAAGCAGTACATTGATAAAGTAACCCTAATAAATGAGCATACCCCAACGTAATGGGCAAATCTGGTAACAATTATCCTGGGGACATTGCTACAAGAGCCTAGTTTGCCTGGGACTCAAGGCTCTGCTGTAACATACATTGCTATTAATAATAATAACAATAATAATGAACATCTAGAGTCATATGATATGAGAGGCAAACATGCACAGCTCCTGTAAAGGAAAATCACGTCCTTCTAATCTATTAGAAGTCTTTGAGCATGTAAGCACAATAGCGGCTAAAGGAGAAGCAGGTGACAATTTATTTAGACTTTCAGTAAGCCTCTGGTAAAATCCCCACAAGAGTTTATTATCTCTCTCTCGGGGAGTGACTGGCAAAGTATTGTCATGGATCAGAAACTAATATAAGAAGCTCTCCGAGTATTCAGCTGCTATAGCAGCACAGTTACGGGTCTGTGGCTGTGCTTCTGTAGCGCCAAAGCGTAGACACTTCCTACACTGATGGGAAGGGTTTTCCCCTCGAGGTAGTTAATCCACCTCTCCAAGAGAGGGTAGCTAGGTCAATGGAAGAATTCTTCCATCGATCTAGCCACTTCTACAACAGCAGTGGGGTGTCCGACTAACTATGGTGGTTGGGGTGCAAAACTTGAACAGCTGTGAGTGACGTTGTTAGGTTGATTTAATTTTTAAGTATAGCTCGGTGACTCCAGAGGCAGAGACCCAACAAGTGCTTATCAGACTCTAAGGGCCTGGCTACACTTGCAGATGTAGAGCGCTGTGAGTTAAACCAGCCCTCGGAGAGCGCAGTAGGGAAAGCGCTGCAGTGTGTCCACACTGTCAGATTCAAGCGCACTGGCGTGGCCACATTAGCAGCTCTTGCAATGCCACAGAGAGCAGTGCGTTGTGGTAGCTATCCCAGCATGCAAGTGGCTGAAATGTGCTTTTCAAATGGGGGTGGGGTGGGGTGGAGTGTGACAGGGAGTGTGTTGTGTGTATGTGGGGGGAGAGAGAGTGGGTTTTTGGGGGGGCTGAGAGCATGTCAGCATGCTGTCTTGTAAGTTCAGACAGCAGCAGACCTCCCCCCACACACACACACACACTCTCAACAGCAGCATTCCACAGTAATGGCTTGTTTTGTCCCGGAGCAGATAAGCATGCCAGCTGTCAGAAACAGAGCTTTGAAAAGGTATATCCGCATTCCTACAGCCCAGTTCAAAACAATGACAAGAGTGGCCACTTGACTTAAGGGGATTATGGGACGTTTCCGGAGGCCAATCAAAGCGCAATAATGCAACACCTCGTTCACACTGACACTGGGGCGTTTCAGCAGAGGTGCAGCAAGCGTTATGCTTCTGGTGGAGGTGGATTACCAGGAGCACTCCAGCTGCAGAGTCCAGGCGCTCTAAGTGCCTTGACAGTGTGGACGGGTCGTGAGTTAGGGTGCCCAGGGCTGCTTTAATGCACTCTAACTTGCAAGTGTAGCCAAGCCCTAATTCCCAATTCTTCAAAGGCTCACTTAGTACTAGGTGAAATAATGCACGGTGTGTATGTGTGTGGGTGGGTGCATGTAAATTGTAAGCACTGGTGAGAAAGGGGAGATGCACTCACTAAAGACGTCTAGACATCATGAAGAGCAATTAAACAGATTTAAAATTCTGCCAGCAAGTATAGACATCAGGAAATGCAAACAGAAGGAGCACAAGAGCCAACAGGTTTCACTTGTCTCCTGCCACTTCATCAGGGCTAATTAAAGTGTTCTCCCCTAAGTCCTTACAGAGATCAACTATGACAGCAAACAACTTCAAGTGAGATGCACTAGGCTAAATTGAGAAGAAACAATCTGACTGCAGCAAACCTGCATCCCCAGTTCAAGTCCCAGTGCACCCAACAGAGAACACTGAAGGCCAGGAGAAGAATAACAGGGAAACTCTTTAATTAATCTGTCCCTGTGCTATTTGTAATATGTCAGATGATTAAGGCAGAAAGAATTTCAAACACTAACTATAATGAACCTATCATTGTTTGCCATGTACATTTCACTCTGCCTGGCCAGTGGAACTAGTCTGGTCAGTTTCACTGTCTGGATCCAGTTTTCAAAAGGTCACAACATAGAAGTGAGCATGCACTTTTGCATGTGTCCAACTTGTGTGTAGGTAATGCCTGAGATGTACACACAAGGAGACCTGTGCATGCACACAGCTAGCTATCTGCATGGGAGAGATGGGCATGTGCCCTTTCGAATGCACACTGAAACTGGAACCTTGTTTCCTAGCCACTTTCAGTGTCCTGTTCTCATGCATTAACACTGCTGTTGTGGTTGGGTTTCTAGTTCTTTGAGGGAAGGTTTGCAGGGTACTGTCAACTTGAAAAAAAATCACATTTCTGATCATGTAATTAAAGACTGCATCATAATGCATATACACAAAGGGGCCGAACTAAAGTTGCACAGAAACCTTAATCCTGGGATTCCCTAATTTTGACAGCTTGACTTTGCCACATTAATAATGTTCTTTTAACACAGTTTTTAAAACAAAATTCACAGGTTAGGACAATAGTAAGTTGTCAGCTTCCCTTTAAACAATTTTATGGATCATTAAGAACCCAGCAGGAGGCCCTCAGAACTGATTACATTATCATTTACTCTGTAGTCAAGAGTTTCTACCCTGAGGTTCCACCTCGTCCAGAAAAAAAACATTATTCACATTAACGAGACCAAACCCCACACCAAAATATCCTCAGAATAAATTCAGGCTTGAAGTCGAGAGCTGCATTTTGCAACTCAGGCTCATTTTTAATATTCACCCAGGATTATAATTTCGGAGTGGATGCTTTCTCTAGGTGAGCTAGAGCAGCTGCTTTCCAGTATAATGTTTTGGCATGGAAATATACGTGATCGCTCACATGGACCTCAACAAAATGACAGCACATTCAAATAAATAAAACATGTTCCTTGACAAAAATCGTTTAAAACATGCAGACTTTATCAGTAGAATAACTGTTCATTGACCTGAGTATCACATTCTCACTTAGGTCTACCGTCAAGAACAAAAGGAATAATAATAATGTCTGGCGTTTCTAGATACTGCCTTCCACCCCAAATAACTAATGGGCCTCTGAGGCTTCAGAGACTCAGTGGGACAAATCACCCAGGAACCAACTATCCTGTACTCACAGCCTTTGGTGAATACAGATACATCCATTTGAACATGCAGAATGCATAATTTGCATATACACAAGTTCTAATTCACATGCCTCTGTCTATGACCCCTGTTAACATAGTGTCTGAGTCCCTCACAGTCTTTCTTGTATTTAACTTCACCACACCCCTGTGAGGTAGGGAAATCCTATTATTCCCATTTTACAGACAGAGACCTGAGGCACAGAATGGGTAAGGACCAGATTTTCAAAGAACTCAGCAACCAATTTTCAGAAGAGCTCAGCCCCCTGCTGAGCTATTTTGACAATCTGGCCCTAAGTGAGTTGCCCAAGGTCACACAAGAAGCCTGTACTGGAGCAGGGAACCTTAGTTATCCTAAGCCCCAGGCTAGTACCCAAACCACTGAGCCATCCGAACAATGGAGGGGAGGGAGGAGGATATTTTCATGTACACTTTAGTAGCTGCCTTTAAAAATGTGGTTTTATGTCTGTAGGTACCATTCATCCAGAGCTAACTACAAAGTGCTAACGTCAAAAGAAGAGAAATTGTGTTCCCCAAAGCTAATTTATTAAGAACGATTTGCGAGTACAATGAAAGGAGATGTGGGACCCACCTTTCCTCCTCCATTAAAATGTCTGCAAAATCCAAAGAAATGCAGGGAAGGCACGAGAAATGCAAACAGAGTTCCCCTTAACTCTGAGACATCTTACATTTTTTCCCTTGTGTGAAAGTCCCTGTGTAGGGAGGGCTTAATCCAGGAAGCTTCTAACGTGATAAATCAATTATGAAATAGAAACCTCGATTACAGGCTGTCAGCTTAATTATTTGACAAGTTAATTAATCTCCTAAGCAACCGCAGTACTGCTGTTTCCTTGGTAAATGGTGGAAATCAGCTTTGGCAGATCCCACAGGTCTTGGCAATATAGTATCAATAAAACTCCTGAGAACTACAGATAATAAGCATTAAATGAGGTCAATCTACCTCCATAGGAGCAACTACAACTGCTACTTGCCTGAAGGTGTTTCTATTGTTAATTATTTTGCTGCAACTAATTACAATCTGTATTTGCCTGTTTATTTGTTGCTTACTGGTCAAGAGGCACCTTCCCTTCCCTTCCAAAGAGATATTGAATCGTGATATTAAAGGACAGAAGCTCCTGACATGTTAGAACAATGGTGTTGTCATTCTTGTCCCTCAACAGACAACCCAATTACAGTTGCCACAATAATTGATGCTGATGTTTCCAGCCAGAAAGATGGACACACGTTATTACCCCATCAATCTTGTTCCACATGGTGTCTTGTCTGTCTGGTTTCTCCTACTGCCATGGCAAATTGACTCAAAGTACTCCAAGCTGTCTGTTTGAGTTCCTGAGAATGGCCTGTGACAGAGAGAGAGGGCATCAAACAGGGCCCAGGGAGAAAAGCGAGTCAGGAAAAGAGCTCACTCCATCTCAGTCTTTGTTTAATTGTCTTTATTTTGGAAAGCTGATTTTTGTTGCCCAGGCAGGATCAGTGCCAAACTTTCTTCACACGTCAGGTCTGATTCACCATTCCAGTTTTCTGATGGTATAACTACCTTGATTTCAATGCCTAGTCACTTGCACTGCACCTGTGCATATTATTATTTATTTATTTGAATGATCATAGTTACTCAGCTGTAAGTGACCCTGATGCATACGTACCACTGTTTGCACTTGTACATGAAGACCTACATACGTCACGCACATATGGTATGTGTTGCCAGCTCTCATGATTTTGTCATGAGTCTCATCAGAATTTTTGTTTTCCTTAAAGCCCCAGCTGCAGGACTCAATTGGAGATGTGATGACTTCAGCCTTCATTCTTACAGAAAAAGTAAGTTTCTAGCCCTCGTGGCTGCGGAGAAAGCTTCAAAAAGGGACCCGAGTGCACCCTAAAGGCTAAAAAAGCAGAAGGCAAAAAACCCCACCAAATCTATTATTTCTACATCATCTCATGATTTTAAAGCCAATCTCATGATTTTGGAACATTTGGGGTTGGCAATGCTGCATAGTCCTCTGGTGCATACCTTTCCAGTTACATAAGCGAATCTTTATTTTGACCTATCACCGGAAGGGACCTTGAAAGGTCATTGAGTCCAGCCCCCTGCCTTCACTAGCAGGACCAAGTACTGATTTTGCCCTAGATCCCTAAGTAGCTCCCTCAAGGATTGAACTCATAACCCTAGATTTAGCAGGCCCATGCACAAACCACTGAGCTATCCCTACCTAAATGAATCCTGTCTCTGTTTCACTATACGTGCACCTGATTCACAGCCATCCAGAAGCGATTTCAAAGCTCCTGGTTTATCTCTCTGCATCAGTGTTTTCCAAACTTGGGACGCCGCTTGTGTAGGGAAAGCCCCCGGCGGGCCGGGCCAGTTTATTTACCTGCTGCGTCCGCAGGTTTGGCCGATCGCGGCTCCCACTGGCTGCAGTTCACTGCTCCAGGCCAATGGGAGCTGCGGGAAGCGGTGGCCAGTACGTCCCTCGGCCCGCGACGCTTCCAGAAGCTCCCGTTAGCCTGGAGCAGCGAACTGTGGCCAGTGGGAGCCGCGATCGGCCGGACCTGCGGACGCGGCAGGTAAACAAACCAGCCTGGCCCGCCAGGGGCTTTCCCTACACAAGCAGCATCCCAAGTTTGGGAAACATTGCTCTACATCAATGCCCCATGACTGACTCAGTAACAGGGGTGCCATGTCATGCCATTTCAATGCGTGGTTTTTATCACAACAGTGCTCGTCTCCTTTGCGGGGCCTCTTACAGTGGGGGAACTGAAACCCAGAGAGGCTATGTTACTCCCCAAGGTCACACAGGAAGTCTGTGTTGGAACAGGACCTAGATCTCCCACATCCCAGGCCAGCACATCAACCACTGGGGCATCCTTCCTCCCTGGTTCATATGTCTACAGGCACCCCATTCTCCTGCACCCCATTTCCACCAGTCAACTGCTTTGTCCAATAAATGCAAAGAAAGCTGTCTTCTTCGGTTAGTGAGAATAATAGGATTAGCCTAGCTATGTAATCACGTGTTCTATTTAAAAAAAAAAAGTGAAGCCACTTAAAATACAGTGTTTGTCACAGCTGTATTATTCCTGTAATGAATAAGCACTAAAGATGTTATTGTGGATGCAGTTATCATGCCGTGCTGTGAATAAAGTCCATTAGATGGACAATTGTATTTCATGGAAATGTATGCAATGGTACAAAAGTATTACAGGCCATTAATATGTATTAATCCAAAGCAAAATACCCGACTGGAGCTGGTTTACATGGATTTGAATGGCAGGCAGTGAAAGGAAGTGTTTGGGTTTGGTTAAATGGACTGGGGTGGGGAGGGGAAAGGGGACAATCCAAAATGAAGGGGTGAAACATCAAAGCAGCAATGATAAGATCTGCTGTCCAGTCAAGCTGGAAATACTTGTTACTTTTCTCTTTAATGGTCAGATTTTTATTAAGATCCAATGATAGCTCTTGACAATCCTGATATATTAGTACTGTTCAATCCCCTCTACATTTTATTTAAAAGCTTTGTGTTTAATAATAATAAAAAACCAGACAGTTCTCCCCAAGGTAGCTACTTGGCAGGAAGCATCTAATTTGCCTCCGTGGCTCCAGGACGCAGAATCAGAGGAACTGCTGTCGTGCTTGTCATTGTCAAGATGTGCTTATCCAAGTGTAAAATACTCAAACAATTCGCTCATTAATATAATATCACTTCACAGTGTTCAGAGAGCTGTTCAGATTCCCCAAATGGCACAAACTCAAGCAGTAGGTGCTCACCCAACCCCCCCCCGGCCTCTAGGAACAGTGTTTGTTCGCTGCCACAATATTAATTTTAATGTTTAGGATAATGCCAAGTGAAACATTCTCTGGATGCGTAGACAGACACAGACGGAGAATTTCTTGCTAGCTAGCCGACTAAAGGCTTAGGGAGGATACAGTTAAGGTTGAACAGACCTGTCAATTTCCTCTGCATAAAACATTGCTAGCACTGGGTTTATTAAAAATAATTCTAAACTCTGTGAAGGCTGGAAATTAAAACTAAATTGATGGGGGCGGGGGAACCACCCCAAAGTCTGAAATTTGGAGTTAAAGGTCTACAGATAACCCTCTCTCTGTCCCATGCCCCACTCTCAAGTGCACTGGGCTAGATTGACACCAATGAATTATTTGCCTTCTTTGTGGAGGAGTAGGGAAGACAACTTGTAAGGCATTCTCATGGATGAGGTGCAGGATTCTGCTCCACAGCTAGCTCTGGTAGAGCTGACGGTGTGGTGTTCAGTGACCACGCAGGCCCAGATCCTCACAGGCATTTAGGCTCCTAATTTCCACTGGGCCTCAGTGATTAAGGGGCTTGCCAAGAGATCTGGTGTATTCTCTAATTCCAACTGACTGCATAACAAGAGCTTCTCAGCACCCTTCCCACACTCTCTGTCGAGGAAGCTCAGCCCTTAAAGGCACAGTCCCCAATACCAGAGCGAGTAGCCCGGTACAGATCTGGTTATATGTGAATAGTGGGGTCTCTGGCCCATGTAGGGAGGGAGAATGATATGATTGTGGGGATGTTTCAACACCTCAAGATGAATAGAAGCGAAGAAAGTGGCAGGTGTTCGGGGACAATGTATAAATGGTGGGATTTGAAGACACTGGGATATATTCTCCAGCACAATCTGGCCCCTTTGCAATCCACAGGAAGAAAAACAAAGTGGCCAGGTGGAGATTTCCCCTAGCACTGGGGAATACTCTGAGTGTAAACCTAGCAGACAAGCTCCTGCACCAGATGCCCCGCCCCATTGTAGGCAGCATGTCAGGGTTGGGCTGGTGCATGGCCACAAAGCTCTACTACCCAGTCCTCCAATGATGTAAGTTACAAAAGCCTTTAGGCTACTCCAACTAACATCAGGGCCAGCTCAGCACAGGATCAGAGAGCCTGTTTGTTCCTCCCAGACCCACCCCTTCATGCGGAGTGGGTTCAGGGCAGAACTGAAACCCCCCATTGTCTAAGAGCACAAGGAAATGTGTGAACGGCATATCAAAAAACTGAGCAAGCAAAGGAATTTCTTCCTGGGCTTTAAGGGGCCTGTACATTCATCCCAAGTTTGATTGTATGAGCCTGAAGACAGCTCCCAGTTGCCATTCTGCCTACCCCTCAATTTAGAGATTCTTGTCAAAGTGATAATAATAATATAATAATAATTGATAATCCAGAGAGACACCCATTGCTTTTACACTCCACTGATACAAATTTGGGACAACAGGATTTTGCTGGTAAACTGGTCTCAGTGGAATAGTAATTTAGGGCTATGAACACTCAAACTGACCTAATTCTGATCTCCCTTGTCATGCTTGTGTAGCTCCACTTACTATAGTGGAGTTATTCCTGATTTGCTCCAGTCTGAGACCTGAATTACACCCATATGACTGCTAACTGGGCGGCTCAATCTCCTGAACTTGCAGTAATGGTTAATTCCTCACAGGCAATGCTGTGCAGGGCGGGTAGTGAAAGACAGCACGTCTTTGGATTTTAAGGGCTTAATGATCTCTCTTTATCTTGCGCCCCTTTTTGCACCCACAGTATTGCAGGTGTAAGTAATGGCAGGTGTAATTCTGCACTAGCATTTATTTGTGGGGTTAGCCAATGTCAGTCAGATGTTAATGACACTCACACAATAGCAGCCGGGTAGTGGGGGACTCAGGCAGCTAAATGACGTCCGTTGCGCTTGTGCCTGCAAATTTCCAGCACAAAAAACGAGAGGTCTGGTTTTAAAAATCTTTCCTTAAACACAAATACTTGGGAAACAGCATCTGGGGCTCAGTCCCCTTGGCGTTGTTCAGACAATGCAAAGGAGACAGAGCTGCCACAGCAGGGCAGCTGGGGAATCACCTTGTGTAGGAAAAACCCCTGCTGGAGTAAAGCTAGCATGCTTGGCTGTATGCCACATGCTCCTGGCCCCACCCCTTGAGCATTCCAGGGACAGAGGGCTTTTTAAAGCAGCTGTTCTACATGGCTCAAATTAGAACAGTGGCAACAACTCCCATCTGCCTGTCAGATCGGGGCAGAAAGGCCCCTATGCCCTCTCACCCTCCTTAGATGTACTGAACCAAGCAGAGCTCAGGTGCACGTGAATAGCTGGCCTGGTTTCCAGCCCGCCTTCAGCCTGTGAGCATGGGCTGAACTCACCTTTTGCACACTCTCCTCTATTATATATGCATAAGGTGTTGAGGTCCAAGGCTGGTATGCACAGCTGCTAGAATTTGCACATGCGAAATTGATTTCAACAGAAGGACTTTTCGAGGGAAGACCCTCTCAGCTGTGCAGGCGGGTGCCAGTGTAAGCACAAAGCTGTGTGTACCCAAGTGGAGGCCTCCTTGTGAAAATCAGGAACTACAAGTAACAAGGTAAGTGGACCCAGCCTCCTTACATAAACTGGAGGGACTTTTTGCAAATGAAATGCCGAGAAAGGCCTTGAAACTGAGTCTTGTATTCCCGTCAGCAGAGCCAACTGGATTCTAAGCGATAGCTAAAGATTTGACGTTAATAGAGTGGAGGCCACCGGTTCACAGGAAAAAGATGCACCAGCTGTGATTATGACAGCAGTAACTGCCTCACAAAAGGATCTGGGCATCTCTAGAATGAAGCAGACCAGGATGACTATTTTCCAAAGGAGATTAAGAATTCACCTCAAAGAGCTACTCAATCCGTCCAACAAAAATACATGCAACTGGAAAACAAAATTGATGGAGAAGGAGGCTGAAGTTTACATTCTCTACCTGGTGAAGCAAGGTCTCAGATTAGGGTTAACAACACTTTGCTGACTAAGATGTGGCAAAACGATAATTCAGTGTATAGTTCATAGGGAATAAACTCATCAGACACAAAGGAGGGACTTCTCTCTCATAGGGAATAAGTCATCAGAAATAAAGGAGTTTCTCTCTCTCTCCTGACCTTGTCGGGCAACAAAGTATATCACAGGGATCGGCAACCTTTGGCATGCGGCGGCCAGCACATCCCCTCGGCCCGCACCCCCATTGGCCTGGAACGGTGAAGCATGGCCAGTGGGAGCTGCGACTGGCCGAATGCTGCGGATGCTGCAGGTAAACAAACCGTCCCAGCCCGCCAGGGGCTTTCCCTGACGGGCCGCGTGCCAAAGGCTGCCAATCCCTGGTATATCAGATCCACTGCAAAATGTAATTAATAACTAACACCTAATATATAGTTAGCACCTTTCATCCAAAAGGCTTCATACATAAACTATTATATAATCCTCTCCTACCCCCTAAAGAAATGCATTTGCTTCTGAGGTGAAGGACTGATAGTAGCCAACAAACACAAAGGACAACAGTGAGAGGAGAAGGTATCCCAAAGACACTGAGTCAAGTCCCTAGGCTTACGGAAACTCCCCTGGGATCTTTAAGATCCAAGCAGCATGGGCACGAACTCAGCATTGACAGTCTCACCTGGAAATTTTGCAAATGATGGAGCCGAAATCACTGCTTCTTCCTGGGTTTTTATTCACACTGCTCCCAGAGCTCCAGTGACATCCTAATAAGTGTATTGAATTTTGAGCTGTTCAAGGATTTGTGTATATTATTTGTGAGAATGGATTGATTTCTCTCTCATGTAAGGGAATATACGTAAAAGTGAGTTTTGCGGAGGTTGTTTCTTTGCTTGGTGCTTCTGATATAATCATTGCTTCATAACAATTTTGATGTGTTATTGCCAGAGGTATTATAAAATAAGGAGACATTATCCTTCATGTTGTAGCTTTTTCTCTGCTGAATAAACTGAGTGGGTTTTTTTCTTTATTGATCCTTATTTTGGAAAGCACTAAATTAACTGGGTATTGTAGAACAGGAGGCCAAATTCAAACCTGCTGTAACTCTCTTGGAATCAATGGACTTCCACCAGGAGTGGGGTTGGCCCACTGAGACTGGGCTTTAGTTGGCTGCGCTTTTATGATTATTTTATGACTTTGTTGGCAGGCATGTTAAAAGTATTATCAACACATAACCAAGATGGAGCTCTAGCTACCATCATCTTGAGCTACAAGAGCAGGACTCCTTGAACATATCCCTTGCTCCCTGGATGAGTACGGGATGGGGTCAATGTGGACACAGTATGCCCATGATTATTGCTAAAAAGCCGGTACGCTTTGTACCTTGCATTGGCTTCGTAAGGGACGTTAGGAACAAAATAGGTCTGGGAAATATGGCCTGGGGTGGAGAAAAGAACATACAGGGTCTTGGAGATGCCCCACTCCCACCCAAAAGAAATGCATCAGTACAACTTGTAGAATTTGGGCCTGGATAATTTATCTCCTCAAGGGCCTACTCAAGGGCCAGAGCCTGCAGTGAGCAAAATCAATCAGCCAAAGCCACAGAAAGGCATTATGCCTGTGTCCTGTTTATAGTGTTGCTATCCCCTGTTCCACAGATGCTGTACATCACACCCCAGAGGTGGCTGCATTTCAATGGGAGCTAAATAATCCTTATATATATATATATATGCAGGCAAGAAATTGCCTTGGGATGTTTCAGGGTGAAAAGCACTACAGAAATGTGAGCTAGCTAACGATACAGCTTCGGCTCCTGATTGGCAATCTTAACGTGTGCTTGCTATAAATCCAATTTCAGTGGCTCTTTGAATGAGCATAGCAGCAGAGACTATGAACTGGAGGAGCCATGTATTTCTATTTGGGTCACATGACAAAGCTCAATGTTGTGACTTTGGCACCATCACAGCTTTGCGCGCTGTCAGTGTGCGGTGGGGAATGCCACCTCACCTAGTCAGGCAATTTTCACAGCCTTGCAATGAAATGTCATGATGCTGAGAGACACCAAATGCAGTCAGGACCATTGACATCTATTCATTCCATTCTGGTTCTTATCCTGCTCTTGTCACGGTGGTACCCACATGTCTGTATGCTGGAATTCCAGGACATGGAAGACTATACAAATGAGGGTTCTCTTGTTGATGTTCTGTTGGTGTTGGGGTAGGTATGGTTATCATAGACACCCACATGGCACAAGATGCCCCTCCATAGCCATCCTTTAATACACGCCCTGTAATTATTCCTATTTATCCTGTGGATGTGCCGCTCCTCTCCTGTTGCCTGTTGTTCAACGCAATGTGTCCCTTAAGGTCTGCGATCTCTATTTCTCAGTAGTTTATTGCCATAATGGAGATTGGTTTGTTTCCTACACTTACTTCCTCGGCTAATGGCCCAACGGCCAGAGAAACCTGCGACCTTGCAGTGCACCGATGCTGTACTCAGAGATGAAACAATTTATACTTAAACCAATTTGCTTCTAACCTAGGGCGCTGCTGCCGCCAGCCTGGTAAACTGTTAAAGCCCATCGTGTCCACTTTGTTTGCCAACCTGTGTATCAGTCTGTCAGTGCCTGCTGATGACACACAGGCTGTGCTCTCTGCCTAGGGAAGGTGGAAATAATGGATTTGATCCAGTCAAATCTTCCAGCTATCTGTATTTGGCCGGAGCCCCACAATTCTGACTCGCCAATGAGAAAGGGCCTAAGGACAGGGTGGCACTAGCGGATGAATACATTTTCAAACTGGGGTGCAGGACTTCCTTCGTGCATCTCTGCGCGATGCACGTGGGGGTAAAGGGAGTCTCGCAGCTATTACTGAGTTGTGAACACAACCATTATATTGTGTTTCAGTTTTAGTTCACTATATCTAACTGAAATGCAATAGAACTGGTACAATACGAGACACCGAGGGTGAGCACAAATGAGTCTAAGCCAAGGGACCAACAGGGAAGTGACAGAATGAAGTGTAACCGGAGGAGACTGGCTGTTTGTTTCCTTGTCCATACTCTTTTAGGATTTCATTTCTGCGAGTGTTGATTAAAAAGAGAATAATAATGCCCAGTACTGAATATTGTGGCTTCCCCATGGAGCTCTGCCAGTGCACCTCACCAGCTCAGCCTTCCCTCGTTATCCTTCTGCAGAGACTGTGAACCCTGCCAGATCATGGCACAGTTTGGAAAAGGTGACAAAGGTCCGAGATGAGATGGCCAAACTCAACTTTACTTGTGACCCAAATGGATTTGAACTTGCTGTGCGGGGAGCCCAGTTGCAGTTGGGCTGGGGTTCAGATTCAGGATTGCGCTGCACAACTTGATGTGATGATGCAACATTGTGATGCGTGATCTGAAGAGTCCAGGCTCCGGGGATGAAAGCACCGGATTCAAGGGAAAGCCAGTCTTCTCCTCGAGCTCTTATTACAGCAGGTCCTTGCAGTCAATGGAGCTCTGCCAGTTTCCACCAGCTGAGGATCTGGCCAAGGGTCTCAGAACACGAATAGGGGTGGATTAGGAATGTACTGGACCCAGCTCCACCTAACCCTCACACACACAAAGCTCTGACAGCTATCAGTGTGTGTGCTGGGCATGCCAGCCAAGTCATAAACTCATAGCTCCCAGCAGCTGTCCACCCCTCTGTTCTTTTGCCCCATGTAACCCTAACCTTGAGTCATGATCTCAGAGTTTGAACTGGTTACCTCAGACACATGGTGCCTCTCCTCCTCTCTGGGTTCTGCTCTGGCAGCCGGTGGCCAGCAGGCAGTGATCAGCTTTGTACCACGCTGCTTGCTGCTCCCTCCCAAATGTGGGGGTCCATGTCCAAGGATCCCCCCCCTCATCTGCACTGGGCAGCAATTCTTCCGGAGCAGCAAGGCATGATGATGAGACATAATAGTGTGATACTTCCCCGCCACAGGGGCATGTCTCTTGAACTCACACCTGCCCCTCATGGACTGGACACTTACATTTGGATTAACCTCACTGAGTCAGATGGAGTTACATCTTCCAATAAGCTCTTTGCCCAACTCTAAATTAAATGGGGGGCTAAAGAGGTGAAAGGGCCAACACACTAGTCTACTGCTTGTGTTTGCCCTGCTTAAATCAAGTAACACTCGATAAATAGTACACAGAGCCTTGGAGAGTGACGGTTCTGGCACATCTAATTCATCTTGCAAACCAGCTGAGACAATGCTCTGGCATCTGTGCATCCTTTCCTCTCCTATCCCCCGACTCCCCAGGTAGATTCTGGAGCAGGGGTCGGCAACCTCTGGCACGCGGCTCGCCAGGGTAAGCCGCAGCCACCACATCCCTCGCCCGTGCCACTTCCCGCCGCCCCATTGGCCTGGGATGGTGAACCGCGGCCAGTGGGGGCCGCGATCAGCCGAACCTGCCACGTCAGCAGGTAAATAAACTGGCCTGGCCCGCCAGGGTGCTTACCCTGGCGAGCCACGTGCCAGAGGTTGCCGACCCCTGTTCTGGAGTATCACAAGTCCTTCTTCTGACATCTTCTCTCCCATCCCTTTATATTTTGCTAGTCACTTGACATCCTTGAGGAGAACAAGACCAGTAATTGGGTTTACTGAGGGAAGAACCTCAGAGATAAATGTCTTGTGTTCAATAACTTCCTTTCTTTTCTTTTTCTCTGTTCCATTCTATGCATCCGATGAAGTGGGCTATAGCCCACAAAAGCTTATTCTCAAATAAATTTGTTAGTCTCTAAGGTACCACAAGTACTCCTGTTCTTTTTGCGGATACAGACTAACACGGCTACAACTCTGAAATCTGTCTTTTCTTCTTGTCATTCTTCTTTGTCCCATGATTCATACTATCCTGGTCATAATGAAGCTCCTATAAATGAACGCCGTTGCCATTATAAATCCTATTTTTAAAGGGTTTATCATTCAGAGGTAAAAATTCCCTTTCCCCATCACCAAGATTGATGCTGGATGATAAAGGCCATGCTCAAGTTACAGCCTAAAATCCATTCCCCTGCCCCTCCAGATTTTAAACATGAACCTGATTGCTTTGGAATAGAGATGGGACCAACAAGGCTCTGAAATAAAAAAAGACACAAGCTATTTTTGGAGGTGATAGGAGCAGGATTGGAATCTAAACTTGGATCTGGGTCCAAAGTTTGTATTTGCCCCTAATCTTTAGAATATTCCAAACTAGAACCCAAAAGATGGACTGCTCCAAACTTTGGGAGTTTCAAAATCCAGATGGGAGACTAAATTTTGTAGTTTGTGCCCATCTTAAAAAAAATATCTAAAGACCTTCCATGCAAACAAAAATAGCAGAACTTCCAGGCATCTAGGGAGACAGAGTGGAATATTCTATTAACATCTTTATCCCGGTCTAAAATCAACATGTTGAGCTCTTAGATATCGCAGTGATGAGAAGTATGGAAATACCAGAGAGAGAGGGGAAGAGACTTTAGCTGCATCATATATTTCACAATAGATGCAGTAGACAAGTAGGTAGGTATATAGATGTAGTGCGATGCACTACAGTAGGGCACAGTGCTGGATGGATTCTATTCCTGGCTCTGACATTAGCCTGCTGGCTGGTCTTGGGCAAGGCACTTCATCTCTCTGTGCTTTGATTTTCCCCATCTATAAAACGAAGACAATATTTGCCTTGCTTGGAAGAGCACTTTAAGATTTATGGATGAAAAAAGTGTTATCTAAGCGATGTGCATTGTTATAATAATTGATAGGGAATAGTAGGTGTAGTAGCTATATAAAGTTTTAGTACATAGATATCGCAAGGAAAACAAATAGGAGTTGATGAATCCAGCTTCTTTGTTGTTGTTCCATCTTTACCATTGCAAGTGAAATGTTGCAGGTTACTCCATTGCCTAGGTCAGGGGTCGGCAACGTTTGGCACGCGGCTCGCCAGGGTAAGCACCCTGGCGGGCCGGGCCAGTTTTATTTACCTGCTGACGCGGCAGGTTCAGCCGATCGTGGCCCCCACTGGTCGCGGTTCGCCGTCCCGGGCCAATGGGGGCGGCGAGAAGCGGCGCGGGCGAGCAATGTGCTGGCCACGGCTTCTCGCCGCCCCCATTGGCCCGGGACGGCAAACCGCGGCCAGTGGGGGCCGCGATCAGCCGAACCTGTCACGTCAGCAGGTAAATAAAACTGGCCCAGCCTGCCAGGGTGCTTACCCTGGTGAGCCGCGTGCCGAACGTTGCCGACCCCTGGCCTACGTGATGCTGGGAAACACTTTACTATGTTTGGAGATTAGTGGAATTGGAGCCAGAAATTCCTTGTTTGTTTCAGAAGCTGAAAAATAATCAGGTGAGGAAAAGTCTGCCATATTGGGTAAAGTTCAGCACAGCTGCTTATGGAGAACATGTTGAAACCACCCCCCCCCCCATTATGAACTTTGAGGGGTTTATCCCCACGTGGCAATGCACCGGGTTTTTGCAGCATTGCAATAACTTTCCACAGGTGGAAACCACCGTTCCTTTCCACACATATGCCAACATTTCCTGTGCAGATCTTCCAGGATGGTGTTTTGCACCTGATTCTCCCACCCGCAGGACGAGCGTTCAGGCCCATTTCCATGTGTTGTGCGTCAACCCCATCTCAGGCAAACAGATGGAGTCGAGTGCAGAGCCTGTCCCTCCCAATGCTTTGCCAGCTGCAGGAATCGCTGTGCTCGATGCCACCTTTCATCCTCCGCAGCACTCCCAGTACACTTCCTACTGAAGAAAACCTGAGTAATACACAGCAGAGCAGATTAAGAGCCAGTGTTAAGGGATGTGGGGAGTATCACTAGCACGGCCTGTATACTTGGCAGCTAAGTGCATGACAGGAGAGTAAAACCAAAGCGAAAGGTGCCTGCATCAAAGAGGCGGAAGCTGCCAGCAGAGGCCCTTTGATTAGTATATATATGGTGCACATGTGAAAAATCAAAGGGAATTTTCATAGAAATAATGACATTAAGGCCCTGGCTAAAACTCACACAGGCACATCACCCCAGCAGCGTGCTCTGGCAGGATTCTTTTGAAATTCTTCAGCTAATTCAGTGCTGCTAGTGGACGGTGCCAAGCTGACACAGTCTTGGAAACTAAACCCTGTCACTTAGCCACTGAGAATTGGCAGTGCCAGATTCCCTCACGCACCTCCCCCTATGTATTCCATACCATGCACACATCACGAGAAGGGACCGGGAGAGGGGGGAATAACTTGGTACCTGCTGAATTCATTCAGCACAATAAGTGAGATGTTCTGCAGGCCAGATCCTCCTCTTACTTACACTGGTGTAATCCAGGAGTAACTCCACTTATGGCACAAATAAGCCTTCCTCTGTCTCCCCAGCCCCCTCGTCCTGTAGCTCAAACAGAAGTTACGGGGTTGGTGCAGAAATTACTGAGTGAGGGTCCATAGCCTGTGTGATGCAAGAGGTCAGACAAGATGATCACAATGGTCTATTCTGGCTTTAACATCTATGAATCCATCCACTCCCTCAGGCTGAAGCCAGACTGGAAGCATGGAGAAAAAAGGCCTCAGATTTCAACATCAACCAGATTATAACGGCATCCACGGAGTCCACCCAGGGACAAATTCTCCCCTCAGTCAGGCTGGCGGAGAGTCCAGGGCGTGGCATTGGTGTAAATGAGAGGAGAATTTAGCCTGATGTATCCACACAGGGCTGGGGGAAGAAAGGCTTAGCCTCATATCTGCTTTCCTGAGCATTTCTTCCTTGGTTTGCGTCAGGTTTTTAACAGGGGTCAGGGGAGAAACCAGGAAAAGACAGAGGCAAGGGAAAGAGCGAGATAGATGCAAAAGTATGCATTCCCTCACTCACACACCAACAGCTGCACGCGATGCCGCAGTCCTGCAGAGTGCAACGCAGCGCCCCCCACAGGTAAATTGCCTGCTAGCGCACACACAATCATGGGCATTTTAAGTAGCTTTCAAAATACCTGTATGGATAATAATCAAGCAGGCCATGGCAGGCCAGGCCATCCTGCTGAGTTAACCACACATCTTGAGAGCTGTGTGGAGGGCGAGGAGGCAGAGCCGCGTACCTGGAAGCAGCGGCGGGAAGTGGTTATCTCAGCGTCTCTGAACTGCCTGCGGTGTGCCATATTCTGTTGAAACAGCCGTTTCTTCCCCAGCAACTGCTTCAAACCCCACTTCTGAGCATCCAAGCATGAGCTCTCCCTTGCCCTGCTGGGGCGAGGGGATGTGGAGGGGCATGCCTCTGTTTACCCAGACACTAAGGCACAGTTCAGCCTATAGTTCAGCGTTGTCATTCTGAGCTGCAAGCCCCCAACCAATGCTCGCTGCTAAACAGACACATCACTAGTATGGGGGTGCTGGTCAGTGATGCTTGCTCCATGGCAAAAACAGGGAGACTAACCTCTGCCCTTTTGTATAACCGTTCCCCTACCCACTCTTCTCCCAGGACCCAAACGGGCCTTTTATATGTGTCGTTCTGCTGGATGAAGAGGTGCATGGCTCCTATTCCCCAGCTCTCTCTCTCCCTCCAGCCCTGTTTCAACTAGGGATGGAAGAATTACTTTGGATAGAATAAAAGCCAACTGAACGTTCACCCTAAACTTGTACCAAACCCCAGAGCGCAAACTCAGCCTGACCAGGACCGTCTCCCAAAACTCAGACTAAACACCCCAACCCTGTCCTGGTCATCCGAATAACTGAAGCAAAGATGTAACTAGTCAGTTTCATGTTGCTCTGGGGCAATGGTCTGGGTACGATTCACCATCAGGCTCTTGACCCTTGTCCGAACGGTAGCGGATGTTGGGTCAGTTTGCAATTCGGATAAGGACTCTGGTGTGCAGGCTCTAGTATTTTCTTAGTGCATTTTGTTGATACACAAAAAATGTACCCCAGGTCTGTTCCTTTGGATGGAGGTAGTGACAAACAGCACGCCGGCAACGCCTTTCTTGCAGCTGGAGTGGCCACACAAATCCACACAGACCCCTTAGTGACTCTCTGGGCTGGGTCACTGCACAATGTCTTTCACTCTGTCTGTGGAGAATTCCAACCTGGGTGCTTATACATCAGTGACCTCTGATGTGCCAAGCGGTAGCACCTTTCAGCATAACAGTGCCACTGTGAGAGAGCCAGCCCCTGGAAGCAGGAAGCATGCAGGAATCCCATAAGAGCCTGTTTTTCATGAGCCTTCCAGCCCCATTCTGTAATCTCACAAGGTTCAGAGAGTTTGGAGAAGGTTCAGAGAGGCATTTGAATGCCTGGGTCCTTATCTGAACTGAGCAGAGGCTCACACAGCTGCTGCAGGCTGAAAGAGACCTCTTGGCGAGACACCCCTCTATGAAAGGCTGCTGTTGCAGGCCAGCCTGATTTTGTGAGCCCAAACAGTGATCCCCTGTGCTGCTGTGGACTCAAGGGCATCTTCTGCAGCAGGCAGCAACACCACGGTTCTTTTAAAACCCTCTAATCCATCCCACTGGCCAAACAAATCCTGCCTCCTGCCTGCAGCCTTCCTGCCTCCAACCCATCTCATTTCATGGCTCTCCTTTCGCCAGCTAATGAAACCCTGAATCCGTTGTGTGCAGTCATCCAAGAGGAATTCTGACAATCACTGCAGAACTTCCCTGAGGAGGCAATCGGTGCAGCCAGCTGCTAAAGTGACTGGGCTGTGGCCGCATGGCAGTCTATGGATCTGGCCTATATATTGTCAACACCTCTCCTTTCAAACACACAAGGGATGCTTTTTGGTTGGGATGGTTCATACTCCACAATTCCTAGTCTCTGGCACACACTCGGTCTCTACATCCAGAGGGAGGCACTCAGAGTCAGGGTCTGCTCCTTACACAGCTCTACTTCCTTTGTGGGGACTGGCCACCTGCTCCAGCAGAGAATCTGTGGGAGGTCTAGCTCCTGGGTCAGGCCATCCTCTGTTCTCTGGGGCATTCCGTGGTTATGTCAGCTCTGCGTGGCTGAGGACTCAGTGAGCAGAGAAGGGCTGGGACTCTTTGGTACTGTGGTGGGAGGGCGATCTTTTGCCTTTACAGTAGCAGGATCCGGCTAGTCCAGAGGAAACGCAGGAAATATAACATGCCAAATCCTGATCCCATTGAAGTCGATGGCAAAGCTCCAGTTGACCTCAGCGGGACCAGGATTTGGCTAACGGCATGTAATTTCCAAAAACGCCATGTGCTATGCAGTTTATCAAACATATGTGCTCTCTCACTCTACACGCCGATTTGACTTTCACACTCTTGGTAGAAATGTGGGTTTGTTACATTTACTGACAGCACAGCAGCTGTGTGTATATATAACCTCATTTAGAGGGCCACATGTATTCTCGCCCCTGTGCTTGTAATATTTATACCCACACATGCAAACACACTGTCACACACACGCACATACTGAAGAACCAGATGTATTTAAAATACTATTTTAAATAGCGAGTGGAGGTCATGCCATTTAAACCCGATAGTAGGGCAGAGCTAGTTCATGAAAGACGTTCAGGAGTAACTTTTCAAAGTTTTTGCACTTGTTTGTCTGCAAAATTACACCTACATATCTGTGCCTCTGCTTTGCAGATGTAAACACCCGTGCAAGCCCTTTAAACAGCTTGACACTTTAGTGTCCAATGGGTTTTGCAGGTACAACCTCGAACACGTGGGACCATGCAGTTGTTAGATCAGTGGCTCTCAACCTTTGCAGACTACTGTACCCCTTTGAGGAGTCTGATTTGTCTGGCGTACCCCACGTTTCATCTCACTTAAAAACAGCTTGCTTACAAAATCAGACATCAAAATACTAAAGTGTCCCAGCACACTATTACTGAAAAATTGCTGACTTTCTCATGTTTACCATATAATTATAAAATTGATTGGAATATAAATATTGTACTTACATTTCCGCATATAGCCTATAGAGCAGTATAAGCAAGTCATAATCTGTTTGAAATTTTAGTTTGTACTGACTTTCCTAGTGCTTTTTTATGTAGCCTGTTGTAAAACTAGGCAAATATCTAGATGAGTTGATGTGTACCCTCTGGAAGACCTCTGCATACCCCCAGCGGTACGTGTACCACTGGTTGAAAACTGCTGTGTTAGATTATTTAAAGGGTGCTGGCATGTAAGACTTTGTAGCAGGCATTTGCACTTGAAAATGCAGCCTCAAGTATGTATGTGTGCACATTTCTGTGTACACACACACACACACACACACACATACATACATACACACACACGGAGGCTGGGTAGAAGCCTAGTTGAAAATTAATTTACCTCTGGACCAAATTTTCAACCCCATCCCTGGAATCCGCAATCCACTTTTTCAGAGAGATGTTACTGGATCAGAACACATGCCCATCGGTGCACGCCAAACTCATACTACACCCAGACAGATCAGCCGGGCACCCAACTGCCTGATTCACATGGTCTGTGGGGTGTGTCACGTGCATTACGCAGGCATGTATTCTCTTTTGCAGATGAATTCAGTTTCACATTCAAGCGTGGGCATGCAAAATCCAAGGTCAACTTGAAGATTGCTGAAACTTTGGACCCTAATAGCAAAATGTGGCATATATTTCAACCTGGGCCAAATCCAGATATAACATAAATGGTGCAACTCTACTTAATTCAATGGAGTTGTGTCTACTTACATCAGGTCTGACTTTCACCCAATATATTTTAAGGTCTACATTTTTAAAGAGAGGTCTCCAAAGCTGCAGACCCAAATTTTGGGTCAGCAGTGTATTCAGAGCATATTGTGGCTACGAGATGCCTGCCTTCTTGGCAGACATGGAGGACTGAACTAAAAAGCCAGGTTCTGTAACTTGGAGCAGTATAGGCTCATACTTTGAGCTCTGAAGGTCACTGGTTCAATCCCTGATGTTTACCAGCACATAAGCAGTTGCTCATCTGGAATCTGAACTGCTGTGGGTCTCCGTTGCTGGAAATGACTGGCCAGCATGTTCCACATCCCCCATTCACAGATGATGTGAGTCTGTTACAGACTCCACTTTATTTGTTAGCCAGTACTAGGGACCTCCAAAGGTAAAAGCATGAGTTTCTCCAGCTTGAACTAAAGAGATGGGGACTGTAACAGGCTCACATCCAGTGTGGACAGAGGAGAATGCCTAACACACAGAAAGGGCGAAGAGTCTCCACGGGAAAAGCTCTGGGGGTACGGCTCCGTACCAGGGCCGGGACTATTTAAAGACTGAGTCCAGGGAGGGCTACAAAGATACCAATGGAGGGGTCCTGGGATAGGTCCCCATTGGACTGTATACCCTAGAAGGGGTCTGGTTTGTTTCACATACAGACTGTGTGTGAGACTCGGCCAGGGGGCTGAGTTACTGAAAACCCACCTGAGAAACCACGGACAGAGGTCACCGCAGGCTGAGAGAGGTGCAGACACACACCTGGCCAGGAGTCTCATGAGAGGTGGATGCCACCCTGTTACAGTGCCAGCAGAAGTAGATTAGGTACCCATAGTTTGCACTGAAGAGTGGGTAGATATAAATGTACATGAATCCCTAATGTAATGCTCAGTGCTTAATTAATGTCAGGGCTTGCCAGGCCTGAGCCCTGGCACTAGGGTGACCAGACAGCAAGTGTGAAAAATCGGGACAGGGGGTGGGAGGTAATGGGCTTCTATATAAGAAAAAGCCTCAAATATCGGGACTGTCCCTATAAAATCGGGACATCTGGTCACCCTACCTGGCACCTCTAAGCTTGGCAGTTCATAGCCCTGGCACCTCTGGGCTTGCTGCATCAGTTCTGAATGTAAAAAAATTGCATTAGCCCCTGCACCCTAATTGCTTAAACCCTGGCACCTCATTCATTACAAATTAAACACTGGTAATGCTTCTCCATTTCTAACCTTTTGTACATACAATGTAGCATCCAGTGTCTGCCTGATAGAAAGTTTTAATTTGCAATTGCCTCTGCATGCAGGACTAGCCTTTGAAATATTCTAGAAATGAGCTTTTTAATTCAGTGACACTTATGCACAGGTCAGTATTAGTGTTAGAGATGATGATACACAACTTCATATTGTGAATATGCAAACGCTACGAGAGAAAGAAAAGTGGCCTAACAAGAAGTAGTGAAGGCGTAGTCCACAAACAAGTCCTCACCTCTGCACTGAAGGGGGAGGAAGAGCATCTTATAGCTTTTAGCAACCATGTCATCAACCATATGACAAACCTATTCAACACTCAGTCACATCCAGAGATGCTTATCAACAAACCTATTGGCCTGTTTGTAACATCAGATGCACAGGAGTCTCTGCTGAAAATAACAGATGTTGGTGAAGAACAAATGGAGAGATTAGTGAGGTGTGCACTTGATTCTGATGGGACATGTAGTTTCTTACAGCCCAGTCAAGAAATCTGGCATCGAAACATTTGCTGATATGGCCAAGAAGATCAAATTTAAGTCTGGCAAGGGAGGGACAATCACAGCAGCTATCAGTCCAGAAATTGTTTTCTGGAGAGTCCTGTCCTTAGCAAGGTGCAGAGATGATGTTTCAATGGCAACTGTTCTCAATCATTGTGACATTCCCTAGGGTACAATCTGGACTGTTGAACAGCAGTGTCCCCTTAACTCTCCAGCTTGGGGTACCTTTCGCACAGCTTCACTGTCAGAACAGCCATTCACACAGCCCTCAGCATGCAAATTCCCTCCCAGCCAAATACGTGAGCACTCTGACCAGTCGTTCATGAATTACATACAGGGCAACACCCTCAAGTTCTCTAGTCCCAGCCTTGTTCCCCCAGAGATTTGTTTTGGACTGCTCAGTACCCTTCTGGACAGTACAAGCTCATAGGAAGTCCGTCATTTCACCAAAGGAAAAGGATAAATGTACCGGCCTTGTTATCCCAAATGGAATTTCCCACACATTCTAATCCAAACAGACTGGTTAAGATAAAACAATAAGATACATTTATTAACTACAGAAATGTAGATTTTAAGTGATTACAAGTGGTGATGCCTGTGACCACTCCCCTTTAGTTCAGTTTTGAGAGCCGTTGATGTCATGATCAGAGAGAGGGGAGAAGGAGAGTTGAAGTGAAGTGTTTTCCTCCCACGTTATAATTCAATTTCTTGTGCTAGAAACATCCTTGCTGAGTCATGGTGACACGCAGTCTGTTGTGGACCTGAGGTTTGAATCATCCCTGTGATGAAATATACATTTCTTGTTTACACCTTCTCCCCCACTAGAGGATGGCTGCTGAAGTTGGCGATGGCCCTTTAACACCTGTCTGGGGTGCTCGTGTGTCTTTGTCTCTGAAAAACTGGTTTGTGGGTGTTACCCAGAATTACAACATATTTAAGTAACAATCATACAGTAGAATCTTTTAACTTCACATATAGTGTTGCTACTCATATTTTAACAGGATAATGATATTCAGCATTATGACTTTTCAAATGCTACCTCACAGGGAATTCTTTGTACAAAATGTATCATAGTCTTGTAAAAACGGTGACGATGATAGTGTAGACTGTCACCGTCACCCAATAGCACCTGTGCCTATGTCCCTCTTCCATGCTGATGGAATAATGAGAACAGGCAAAGCTGAATTAGAGCATCAGCGGGAAGCTCAAGCTAAACGAATCCATGTACCAAAAGCATGCAACAAAGAAATCACAGTGTACATCGGAGATGCCATGGCTGTCGTGCAAATGATGTCTGGAGACAAGTTCCACACGTTTGATGAATTGACTGCTGAGTACTTGAAGCAGGCCCTAAAAGGATTTGACAAAGCTAATTCTGTAATCAAAATCTTTGATAGACATGGCAATTGTAACCCTGTGACAACTGCAGAAAAGACAGAGCCGGACAAGATCTATGGTTGGATGCAAGAAATATCAGATGATTGGTGGGTCCCCTGTGCCTCCATGAGAAAAGTTTCTAAACGTGGCACGCAACAGGCAGACACTTGTCAAATTCCTCTGTGAAGAGATGGCTCAAAATGCACCTGACAATGTAGAAACGCACACAACCCAAACACTCCTTGCTGGAGGCTTTTCCAGTGGTGAAGTAACAGAGTCCGTCACCAGCAGAGGTTTTGAAGAAGCCAAGGCAATGAAGACTCTGGTAACCCACACACTTTTGACAGAGATCAGAATGATGAACAAGATGATGATAATGATGTTAACTAGAATTGTCACCAGCTCTACAACATTTCAATTATATCTGTGCACATTTATTACTAGAGTCTGTTTTATTCTGATTGCTGTTGTGATGCTTTGAGGCCACAAAGAAATCCAATTTTAGGTCTTGAAATAATAAATAGAGTCATTAAACTACCAGAAGTGAATGCAAACATGGCAAGGTGGTCATTTTAACATGTTGATGGTATCATTGTTTATCCCCATTTCCATGGTAACTGCACCACTTGACAGTTGCACACCATAGCTCATCTTAAAGTAAACATAATAAGCTTTCAAATGATGTATGATGTGCATGTGTGTAGAGAGGCTACAAATCAGTGTGTCAGCTGCTCATCTATATCACAGGCTAAGGAGCAGGTAGAGTGAATTTTGTTTAGCCATCTAGGTAGCACGCACATGAGGTGAGGTCAAACAGCTGCACAGAGCCCCTTTGGAGAGACCTTTAGAGGGGAACCACATGGTGGTTTTTGCTGCCAGCCAGTTCCCTGCAGCTGGAGAGAGCAAATAAAAATGTGCATATGTACATTACCCATGCAGATTAGTCCCTCACAGGCTGTCCCTGAAACACCCTCCAAAGGGAGTGAGGGGGAGAATGCAAAGGAGCAGAGTACAGGGCAAGCATGTGACTACACAGTTCTCTGTCTCTAGTTCACGCACACATTTGAAGAATACAGACCTACCGCAGATTAGCTCTTTCTAAGGCTCTGAGAAAAGAGGGAAAATGTTGGTCCCTGGCCTTCCCCAGCTGAGGGCGGGAAGTTATAAATTTGCCCCCAGCCCCTGCAAGTTGCCTCAGGAGCTCTCGCTGAATTGAACAAACAGGAGAAACTTCTAGAGCCGGATTCGTTACTGCATTGCTTCGGCTTTACTCCACTCTGCATTGAATTCAATGGCTTTACCCTGGCTTAGGACTGGAGCAGCACAATGGTGACCAGGGCCCCCAGTATACTCATGGCTGCGTTGCATACAGGGATTGAGTCTGCTCTTGCACAGCATAGGTTTAAATCAGGACGAACTCCCCTGAAGACAAGGGAGTTAAACTGGTGTAACATTTGTGTGAGGGGGGATCAGGTTTCAGGCGGCCCCAGAGTCTCCAAATAATCAGAGAGCCGCATATGGATCATGTGAAACACATGACTCAGACGCTTTGGAACAAACAGAAAAATGATGTGAACGTCCATCTATATTCCCCTTTCCTCTCCTCCCTTGGAGCACTGGAGCTTGCCCCAGATGTATTGTTCTGCTAGGCATTCGCTCTTCTGGCTCCTAGGTAAATTAGTCAGTAATCCTCACAACCACACACCTAGGTGACTCCCCGCCCTCTCTTCCTCCCGCCACTCAAGCCCCCACCCCCACAGCTCAGCATCTGCAGCTCTGTATTTGCGAGCTACGCCCCATTTCTCTCCAGGATTTCCTTTCCTTGACTCTGGGTTCTGCCAGCTGCGAGCTCTTCTGACAGATGTTCTGCTCACGGACACGGAATCATTTTTACATAGCAGCAGCCTCACTAAATTTTTCAAGCCTTGTGCAGAGCTCTTAGCACTCCAAGTCATAGGGAGTAGCGCAGCCGGATCCCTGCATGACCACAGGCAACTCCAGGGCCCTGATTCTGGAACCCTAGAGGTCCTGACCGCAAGGGGGCACAAAAACCTGTTGTATATGGGTGAAGCTTTCTTTTAAAATAACTTTGATTCTAGTCCGTTGAGCTGTAAAGAAAACTTTCCCCAGCATAACTAGCAGTGCTAATGAGGTTTACAGAATACATGGCTTCGAGGAATCTGAGCGAGTCATAAGGACATATACCTTCAGCTTTCTGATATATTTTTAAATGTGCCATTAGCCAGTTTATGGAATGTAAATACTTTCAGCTTTTAGCCATATATGAAAATGAATGGAAAGAGAACAGATGATTAAGCATTACAGAACCACGTAGATGGGGAGGTTGGAAGAAAACTGTCAATGGATTCTGGGAGGGAACACACAGCATTCTGGGATAAAAAATGGTGGTGGTATCTAGAGGTCATGGAGGGGCAAAAAAATGAGTTTTGGGGTCCTGGTTCTCAGCCCGCCCCCCCGGTTTATAATGTTCCCACAGTCGTGCCAGCACAGGTAGTGGAACAAGTGAACTAGGATTCAAACTCATGCTGCAGCTGGACATGATCAGACATGATCGCCCTGTTTGAATCTGTACATCTGCAGTCTCTGGTTCAATAGTGCTTCAACGCATTAGTCTATGTAGGTCATTACACCACTCTCATCACTGTAGTATCTGAACAGCTTTGTTCTCTCTCCCCTGGGAGAGAATTGTGTGTGCTGTGTAGTGTTTTGTTTGGAGAGCTGGTTTTTTTAAACGTCCATGCTGCTCTGTGTTTACGTTAGAGACAGCAGGTGGGAGAAGTGCACCTCACATTTGAAAGCAGAGGGTGATGAGATTTAGGATGGGCCTTAGTTTCTTGGAGTGTGCGGTCCACACATCTGAGACTGGCCTCCGAGATAGCTGGCTCCTGCGCAGATGAACTGATCTGACTGTTAGAAATTAAAGTTCAAGCTTTAGTTAAAAATAAATAAATCCCTTTAAGATCCCAAATCTGACCTGGAATTTATGTGCAGACTTAAAACTAGCAAATTACATTTATATTTTAAAGCGAAGTCTTTGGAAATCTATCTGTCATTCATTTACCTGACAAGTCCTGAAGTCCAGGGCTCTGCATTTCCCCAGCAAGAACTAATGCCTTTCCATGTTGCTTGGGCCTGCCGAATTTTCCCTTCCAGTAACCCCTTCCCTGCTGAGGAAAACCAACAACATTTATGAACTCTCCCTCCCATCCATCTAATCTCTATTTACACATCTAAATACCAATAAGAACCTAATTCACAGGAACAGAACTCAGGTATCTCCAGAGCCTGAAATAGCAGGTGACTTATGATTTGGTAAAGTCCCAGGACATTGCTTTCTTCTGTGCTGTTGATCCAGTCTGTTGTTTTCAGTAGGTTAAGGTAGGTTCAGATTTCCCCTGCCATGCATGTTATATGGGCTTTGTTGGTACAATCAATGGATTTAGAACTGTGCTGTCCACAGACTTTGGACTTGATTCACCACTGCACTATGTCAGTTTTACTCTAGTGTTACAGAACTCTGTTGTAATATAGTCCGAACCCATTGCGTTCTGCATTCCAAAGTGGGTATCAGAGCGTTCACCCTATTGGTCAATTCCCAGAATGGCAAATAAAGAGTTAAATAAGCAGTGGCTTGCCAACTTGGCACAAGTGAACTAGTGCAGTGGTTTTCAAACTGCGGGTCGCGACCCAGTACTGGGTCGTGGAATGGAAGGCACTGGGTCGCGGCAGATCTGGTCAGCAATGCTGACAGGGCCGTTAAAAGTCCCGTCGGTGGTGCTGACCGCCTAAGGCAGGCTAGTCCCTACCTGTTCTGACACCGCGCTGCGCCCGAGAAGCAGCCAGCAGCAGGTCTGGCTCCTACGCAGGGTGGCCATGGGGCTCCATGCACTGCCCCTGCCCCGAGCACCGGCTCCATACTCCCATTGGCTGGTTCCCAGCCAATGGGAGCCGGGGGGGGGGCGTAGCCTGCGAGCGAGAGCCGTGCGGAGCTGCTTCCACACCTCCGCCTAGGAGCCAGATTTGCTGCTGGCCGCTTCTGGGGCACAGCATGGTCCACAATGCCAGGACAGGCAGGAAGCCTGCCTTAGCTCCCCCGTTGCGCCACTGACTGGGAGCTGCCCGAGGTAAGCCCACGCCCCAACCCTGTGCTCCAATCCCCTGCCCCAGCTCTGAGCCCCCCCCCCAACCTGGAGCCCCTTCCTGCCCCCCAAACCCCTCATCTCCAGCCCCACCCCAGAGCCTGCACCCCCAGCCCAGAGGCCTGACCCCCTCCTGCACCCCAGCCCAGAGCCCTTACCCCCTCCCACACCCCAACCCCCTGCCCCAGCTGAGAGCCCCCTCCCACACCCTGAACCCCTCATTCCCAGCCCCACCCCGTAGCCCTCACCCCCGCACCCCAACCCTCTGCCCCAGTCCTGAGTCCCTCCCATACCCCAAGCCCCTCATCCCCAGCTCCGTTGGGTCACAAGCATCAACAATTTTCTTCAACTGGGTCACCAGAAAAAAAGTTTGAAAACCACTGAACTAGTGGATCGATGCCCCAGTTCATCATATGTAAGGGGCTGAAGAATGTGTGAGGGAGGGTAACGGATAATCACGTTTAGAGCATCTGAAATGTAGATCTCGATTCATTTTGTTCAAAACTGGAGGAAAATAGCAATGTCAATACAGCACAGATTACCGCTTTTGCATGTAAGTGTTGCAAATAGAAGCTTCAAAGGGGTGCTAAAGGGCCACTGATTACCTTAAGAAGATTCCGAATATCTCGAGTCCAAGTTAAAGAAGTATACACTGTTGTGTCAAGTGTTTCTCAGTGAAGAAGTTATGCAGGAGAGATGGGAGTGTATCTGGTTAAAGCCATCATCTACATTTTTTTAATAATCAACTTTTCCCCTTTTGTGGTGTTCACCCATTAGTAACCATGTCTAGGAAGTGTCTAACTTGCCAGCACTTATAGAAAACGTGAGAAAGTGGATTAAATTTTAATCTGAGTTGTTAAAAGTTCACTAGCTTTATGCCCTAGAAAGAGTCTCCAATGGTCATCTGTCCTTTGACAGCTCATCTTTTAAAGGCAGCATCTGCCTGTCCTGGAGGGATACTTGATAGCCTACATATCTGGGAAGGCAATGGGAGTTCTGGCACTAAAGCAACACACTCTCCTTTCTCCAGTATTTCTTTTACCATGTCTAATACCCACTTCAAAGAGTTTGTCCTCACTCCGCGCCTGTAAGGTCATTATCCCCAAGTTACAGAGGGGGAACTGAGACACAGAGAGATTAAGTAACTTGCCTAAGATCCCACAGGAAGCCTGTGGCAGAATCAGAAAATAAACACAGGCCTCCTGAGTGAAGTTCTGTGCCTTCACCACAGCACTATCCCTCCTTTGATGCTTCTTGTCTTTAATCTTTCTCTGCTATCGCTTTCATTGTGATTTTAACCCTCAACTAGTTTCTCTCTTTTGTTTTGTTGCTTTTCTCTTTATTTGCCCCATTGCCAACAGTTAATGTTGAAGGAGGTGGGAGCTGGAGCAACAGTGAGTGCTGTCAGTGGGAGATCCTAAAGCATTGTCCATGGCCTGTCAAACGTGTGCAAGAAATTGCACAACCAGGAACTGCCGTGAGACTTGATGTTTCCAAGGAAGGAAACAGGCAACCAGAGGCCCCTCTCCGTGCACTATTGGTGGTGTTACTCCACTATTAGCACCTATCGTGAATACACATGGACAGAGAGCAGTTTGTGTTTGCAGTGACCTCTGAGAAGGGCAGCCTGTAACTATCAGTGATTATTTCCTTCTTGGGCCAGCTCTTTGGAGGTGTAGAAAGAGGCTCAATCAGCTCATCACGCACTGGAGGGAGGCAGTGTTTTCATGCAGAAAATCTTGGCAGTCAGCATTCCACTGATGATCCGTCTCCCGGCATCAAACAAACAACCCATCCAAGCGAGTGACAGTTACGAACAGGCTGTCTCCAGACCCGGCCCACATCTGACTTGGCATCTAAGCCAATGTGCAGCGTCACTTTGGTGTGTTACCTACACAAGAAGGCAAAGTAGGGTAGGTGTTGTTGGCTAACAACCAATGAAAAGCAACCTATTCCCATGTATGGGTCTAAGGCCTGATAAAAGCACATGCAGATACAAACCTAGGAGAGCATTATCACCAGGCACAGGCACAGTGATAGAACTTCATGTACAACCCCCCTGAACCTTTGAACTGAATCAAACCTGGAATTCCAAAGAATTTGGTTCATTATTTTTGTTTATTTAAATAGCATTTTTCACACTGCTTCTGGTGGAGGTGCTGAAATACCATGAAAGAAGTTGCATCTTCACTGAGCTGTTTCTTACCATCTCCCACCATTGCATTACTGCCAAAGCAGTTCTACTAGTGCTGGAAATGTGGGGGAAATGCAGGAGGCTATTTAGTTAACCTAATTGACCAGGACTTCTGTTTTCCACCTTTAGCTCCACAATACCCTCTAGCACCAAATCAGTGCTACCACGGGGCCTCATTGGGATACCCTTACTCAGGCTCAAATGCACTTTATGCTATGAATAATCCCATTGAAGTCAGGTGCTATTCACTATGCGTACGGTTACCGCAATCTGGCCTTCAGAGAGGAGAGTGCCCCCGATAGAGTCATAAGGACCACTTCCTGTTGCACCTCCGGATTCCTTGGCAATCTCTTACAGACATGTCAATCCAGACTGGCCCTGCTTAGCAGGTAAGCACTGAAGGGACCCTAGCACAAAGTGGCAGGGCTGCTGGCACCAAACGAAAAAACACAACAGGCTACGAGAGAGGGGAGAAAACACATTAAAGGAAAGACAACGTATGCAGTAGGATGGTTTGTCCTTGACCGAAGGAGATATCAAAGACAGCTCCAGTGATTTACTCTTTGACAGGCTGGCATTTCTGTGATTCATGGAGCTAATCAATTAGGAGACACATTCCCACTCACCCCAACCCCTTTACTTTTAACTGCTTCTTGCTGGGAGCTCTGCAGAACTGCATGGCACGGTGTCGAAACCATGCTGTGAAAGCCACCAAAATCGATGGAAATGGTGATAGATATGGACACTGCTCTGGGGCAAAGGGCAATACAATTGCCCAGGCTCCCTTCCCCTCTTCTCTCTCTCACAACACAAACACACACAGACGCAACTCCCACACACTCATACACATACTCCTTGTACATATACACGCAAACACACATGCACACACTTTCATTTGCATGCACACATTCCGCTAACACGTATACCCACACACACTCCCATCATGTCAAAGGCACACACACTCACCCTCTCATCCACATACATACCCCTCAGGCATGCACACCCACACATGCACGCACACACTCTTGTGCAAAAGCCACACCCCTCACACACACATACACTCTCATGCCCGCACACACAGCCCTCAGTCATGCACTACCCACCCCAATTTGATACACACACACTCCCCCATCTCTGCATACACACATACACATAAAAACACTCACCCCTCATACATTCACACACCCATCAGGCATACAGACCCAGGCACCTTACCTTGCTGGCAAAGGTGTTCTGCTGACTGCTAAACACAAGCAATTCAGTAATGAACAGTCCTCTCTCTCATTATCTGGACCCTCTACAGCCTTCCAGGGTTGGACACAGAAGGCAGAGCATAGGCTTCATGTTGTGCAAAGAACTTGGAGCTGTTTAATTTTAACTCCCACATATCGATGAATAAAATGAAAACACCTGATAATGCCGGAGGTTCTCGGGAACAGGGTCCATGAGCCATGCATTCCCTTCACTCGTATGGTAACATCATGATGGCCATTCCCCTTCAGGACCATTTACCATGTAACGGCTGAGCAATTACTAGTGAGGGGTGCATCCTGCATGGTTCGGAAGCTGGGAAATGCACCGTGACGCGGTTCTGGGATTGGCAGCCACAGCTGGCCAAAAGCTCTGGAAAGTAGCTTGTTTCATGTTGTCTCCGTCCTTGACAAGCCCCGAGAAGCTAATATACTGGCGTAAGGAGAGCAAAGGAGGCGTGAGGGGCTCTGGGAATAAAACATCCCAGGAAATAGACCTAGGGATGGACATTTATCATCATCCCAGGACTAAAATCTCCTGTGGAACACCTGTGGCAGCTGAGTGATCCCCTGTCACGGCCAGACGTGGGGCCGAGCCAGTTTGCTGCTGGATGTCGTACCAGAATTTCCTGGTGGCCCCATTTCTGCTGCATTTTAATGTTCACTGAATATAATGTCAGCAAGACCCAGATCCACAAAGGTATTTAGGCTCCTAATTTCTATTGATATCAATGGAAGTTAAGAGCCTAAATACCTTTGTGGATTTGGGCCTAAGCTTCTAGCCTTGGTGGGTGCAGAAATTATCACTCTGGTGCTCTGTAACGGAATCCAAGATGGCCTAACCAGCGGGCCTGATTCTGAGCTCACACTGGTGCACATCAGAAGAAACTCCATTGACATCAATCGAGCTGCTTTGGTGTAAAGCCACTGCGAGGCCAGAATGGGGCTCAGTAGCTCTAAGGAGAGTAGTGGGCTTTTTCCTATTGTCTAACAAGGACCTGGTTGCTCTGGGGCACAGTTATTCGTCAATTTGATCTGGGTGAAATTCCATCAGATCCTGTTTGCTTTTCATGGCAAAATTCCCCCAGGCAAACTAGTTGAATTTTCACCAATTCGGCCTCAGGCATGAATTTGCTGACTTCAAAGTGAAGCCAGCATCAGATGTCAAAATGGGGGTGGGGAGGTAGGCGGGTTTTCTTCTCCAACTGTGAAAACTGCCCTTTTAATTTTCATACAAAGGATTTGAGGCTAGAACAAAAGAAATGTTCCATTCTCTCTTTCCTGTCTCATCTGTAAGAGTTTTCTCCCATTGCTCTAACCTCAGATGCTGTTAGTTTCTGGGCACCCTCTCCTGCTCCCCTCAAACTCCTTCCAGATTGAATCCACATTAGATTTGGGGGGGTAGATCTTATTTGTTCTGCCTGTGACTTGAAAACTATAGTTTCCCACTGTTTTCCTCTGTTGCTTTAAATCCACTACCTGTTCCCGTTACTCCACTTTGAGGTATTTTTTAGATGTTGGTTATTCCACTTTACATCTACACTGTAGCTCATTAAAATTGAGCTTCACTCCAGCTTTCTCATTACAACAGGCAGAAAGCTTAGCTTCTGGGAACACAGTTATAACTTATAATGAGGGCAAAATGTACAGCTCAGAAACAACTTCTAATAGCTCATTAGTAAAATTGACTACTCAGACACCACTGCTGTTTCCTCGTTCCAACTAAAGATCTGAGAGCCAGCCCCTTCCCAGAGCGATGCAGAGGTTAGCCAACGTTTAGTCTTCAAAATCAAGGCAAAGTCGTATAATTCCCTAAGGATTTTATCTTAACTCTCGGAGGTATCCTGGCCACGCGTGTCCTGCAGTAATTTGTGTGGATGCTCCTGAGTCATTTGATGCCTACCTACCATGTTACCACCTCTCTAAATGCAGAGAGAGTTGCTACAACCTTTTGGCAATGCAGGCGGTGATGCCCTGTCCCCTAGTACCAGCATATGGGCAAAAATCTACCACTTCAGTGCAGGACCTCCTGCCTTTCCCCATCTTTGCCTCTGCTGACTTTCCCATTACTTAACTCTGATGCATTTCCTTCTAATCAAGCATGATGCTCCCCTTGGGTCTTTGTCCTCTCCCCGGTGACAAGAATGCTTAGAATCATAGAATATCAGAGTTGGAAGGTACCTCAGGAGGTCATCTAGTCCAACCCCCTGCTCAAAGCAGGACCAATCCCCAACTAAATCATCCCAACCAGGGCTTTGTCAAGCCTGACCTTAAAAACCTCTAAGGAAGGAGATTCCACCACCTCTCTAGGTAACCCATTCCAGTGTTTCACCACCCTCCTAGTGAAAAGGTTTTTCCTAATATCCAACCTAAACCTCCTCCACTGCAACTTGAGACCATTACTCCTTGTTCTGTCATCTGGTACCACTGAGAACGGTCTAGATCCATCCCCTTTGGAATACTCTTTCAGGTAGTTGAATGCAGCTCTCAAATGCTTGTTGGCTTACGCAGCTGAGGACCGTCAAGAGAAGTGGTGACCTGTAGGATTGTTCAATGCTACCATCCTTTTTCCTGCTCGGCCCATGTGATACTTTATTTTGGGACCTTTCTTCCTGGCTGTAGGCAGCCCCCAGTCTCATGAATAATCAGCATTAATGACTCTCGCTGAGGTGATGGGGGGCGGTGGGTAGGTATTTGTCAACAAATGGGTCTCCCCCAGTCCTAGGACTATGTGCATTCCTTCTGAAATGTGTGCCACCCACCTTCAGCATGGGAATCCTGAGGTCGCTCCTGCACTTGAGACATGTGCTTGCTGCTATGTCACCCAGCCTCAGTTGGTACTATGGGGTTTTTTAACTGTCCCAGCTCCCACCCCTGACATGAATCTCAGTGGCCACGAACCAAGGGTGCATCATTTTGGGGCACAAGGTGGGAGCTAATAACTGGACACCTTACCATTCTCACATTCTTACCTTTGTCTCTGGACAGAAAAATTCCCATGAGATTCTGTTTCTGAGTCAGGGTTTCTGGGTAGCATCCAACAGGCAATGTCCAGTACTCAGAAGTACTATTAAAAGCACAGCCACTAGAGAGCATTCAGTCACTATGGGGCAGATCCTGAGGTTACTCAGGATTTACCTGGTCCTTACTCAGGCAAACTGAGTAAACACTGACTAAAAAGTGAGCAAAGACCAGTGATTTATGTGGCCATATTATTGGATTACAAGGCCCATCTTTCTCTCTCTCTCTCTCTCAAAAAAAAGGTAATTTAAATTATAAAATATCAGTGCACTAAAAGTTCAGGAGGAGCTTCACTGAACTGACAGCGTTGCTCATCGAGTCTTATTAGCTACTTAAAACATCTGTCGCAGGAAACAGACTTTATCACCAGTGGTATTTAATGTTGAACATTTGGCTCAATTTGTTGCAGGCTCAACATGTGACCCTTTGACAATCTCACAGGACGTGGTGGCTACCGTAAAGGGGCTGGGAACCTGGCACTGAAAACCTCAATGCGCCATGTGTGAAGTCTGGCCTGCAAAGAGCTGAAGGGTGACCATGCTACCATTAGAGAGTTCCCTGCCGAGGGCAAGTGTGTGCTACGGCTAGAGAGCTCGCTGCTCTGGGATAGTACATGGAAGAGTGTGTGCTGCTTCAGCTCCAGAGCGATTACAGAGCTCCCTGCTTCGGCAGAGTAGAAAGCATTCCCTACCCTGGAGGAGTAGACTCATCGTGAGTAAGTACGAAGAACACAACAGCATTTGAAAGGGGTTTTTTTGTAGCTGTCAGTCATTATTTCTCTTGTCTATGTCACAGTGACTCATGCTTTGCCCCCAAACTGTGCCCTGGCAGAGACAACAAAGCATTTTTTTTTCATTTTAATGCACATTCTGGTTAGTTTGGGGATGGTTGTTCCAGTGGAATATATATTTTCAAAGACACACGGGTGCCTTTCAGAGTGGGCTGAAGCATTTCCCTGCTGTCAGATTCTGGATGCACATCTGCTGTTTTCTCTAAGCATGTTGTTTGTAAGCATATTGCTCATCTTGGTCTGGCTTTAGTGTCTCAGAGAAGAATATCACAGAGTTTACAACCACAAGGCACCACCAGATCCTCTAGTGTGACCTCCTGTATATCACAGACCACCAACAAGCACCTGCACTCTAAACCCAACACCCAAAAGTATTACAGCCCACCAGAGACTAGACTGTTATGTGCCACAGTCAGAGAATAGGAAGGACCGAGGTGCACCAGTGCCCAAGGCCACTGTAATGTCAGGGTAACGAGGAAGTGAGATATACTCCGATAATCCTGGCAAGTGACCCACACCCACACTCTGCAGAGGAAAGTGAAACCCCTCCAAGGTCTCTGCCAAACTGACCTGGGGGAAAATTCCCTCCCAACTCTAGATGTGGTGATCAATTAAACCCTGAGCATGTGAGCAAAAACCAGCCAGCCAGACACCTGAGAGAGAGATTGCCCCCCCCCCCCAATGTTCCATCTCGAGCCGTGGCTATCCCTGGTGCTTCAGAGGAAAGAGATCAACCCTTCCACACATACTCCATCCCCAGAGGCGTAGCGAGCGCCCTCCGTACCCTCCGACCGGAGGGGGCCCCGCAAGGAATGGGGCCCCTAAAAGCGGCAAAAAAAATGTAAGGTATAACTAGGTAAGTGACATTTATTGACGCTATTGCACAATCCATGTCGGTTTTACTGACAAAACCGTGAAGTCATTATGATACATCATAATGCTATTGGCTACATCAGTTGTCTGTCGGTCAGTTTCGAATTTTAGTTGGACTCATTCAAAGAATGTGTATTTGCGTTCATAATGGCGGTCGGCGGATAAATGTTATTAATTTAGTTGTTTAATTTTTTATCATTTGAAACTATTCGTTTCCAACGCAGAAGCGTGCTTTGTGATGTCTAAGAGAACGTATAAGAGCGGAGCTAGTAAACGAAAGGCAGCAAAAGATGCCGAGAAGGAACTTGAGAAAATTCCAAAGTTGTCAACGTATTTTGCGCTGCAATCCAACGTACAGGTACAGGCACATGAAACGGACAGCGCTAGCAGCGACGAATCGTATCCAGAAGTATCCAGAAGTGCTTCAAGTGAGGTCGAAGGTGAAGCCAGTTGTTCTACCAAACAAACTGTGACAGATATTCCAGCTGCTGCCGGGAAAGAAGTATCTGAATCTGAACCACTGACTGATGATCCAGGAGATTGGCCGTCTATAATATCTGACAGGCAAGTGTGTGACATTGTTGCACGTGGCCCACCGCAGCAGAATGAAAGTTACGAATTTCCATTTAACGAGGAAAGACGGAGGTTCACAAGTACTCATTTCTATCGAACCATGGCAAATGGTGAGAAAATAAGACGTTCATGGTTAATGTACTCAGTTCAGAAAGATTCCATTTTTTGTTTTTGTTGTAAATTATTTGGCACTGGCGACATACCGCTACGTCGTGGAACATCTGCTTGGAAAGCACTGTCAAAAAGACTTCAGCAGCATGAAACAGGCAAAGGTCATCAAGACTGTATGGTGAAATGGTTTGACCTTTGGTCAGGCATAGTAAACCGTACATCTATTGGCCTTTTGTTCTGACTGTGTACACGTGGTACGATATACTATTTCACGTCAATAAAACCAGCAAATTAATTCAGTCACCAGATGTGTCAATTGACATACTGCAGGCAGAAGTCAATGCTACAAAGAAGTTTTTGGAAGACTATCGAAATACAGGATATATCTCTGCGGTCACAAATGCACGTGAAATAGCAGAGCATATGGGTATTGAGCAGGTGTTTCCAGAAACCAGGGTGCGACGTAAGAAGAGAATGTTTGATTACGAATGTGCTGATGATTCGAGTCGTCTTTCTGCCGAAGAAAAATTCAAATCGCAGTTCTTTCTTGTTCTCACTGATCAGGCCATATCTTCTGTTTGGTCGCGATTTGACCAATTCGTGGAGTGGTATAAGTTGTTTGGATTTCTGTACAACGCTAACAGCCTGAAGCAGTGTCACAGAGAAAATGAACTGGAGAATCACAGCAAACATTTTGAAAGAAAAATGGGAGACATTGATGCCAACGAACTCATAATGGAATTGAATTGTTTTATTTATGTCATCGAGAAAGAGAGAGGACTTGTCACGGCAAACAATTTTTTAACATACATATACAAGAACAGCCTTCAGGAGATATATCCGAATCTTTGTATCTGCATCAGAATTCTTCTGACCACACCAGTTACTGTCGCTGGTGCTGAAAGGAGCTTCAGCAGAATGAAACTGATCAAGAATATCCTGCGCTCAACCATGACAGATGACAGACTTTCTGCGCTTGCAGTTATCTCAATCGAAAACAAGATTGCCAGATGTCTGGACTGTGACGCATTGATTAACCAATTTGCGGAGAACAAGGCTCGAAAGAAGCGCTTTGCGTAAATACGGAATACATGTACACTGTAGGCCTATGTATACATAATATGAACCCTGTATATTGTATAAAATAAATACCGCATTCCAGTTTCTGCATTGTAAGGGGCCCCGCCCGGACATATGTTCGGAGGGGGCCACGTTCTTTGTTGCTACGGCCCTGTCCATCCCCACCCCAGAATACCGGGGGGGGGGGGGGGGAGAATCCCTTCCCGACTCCTGCGGGTAGTGCTTTTTGCTGTAGTGTAAACAGAGCACCAAAGAAATGTAAAAGGGGCTATTGAAAGAACGAAGCCATTAGTTCCTAACGGTTACTTCTTGCCCATCTCACTGCTACAATCCTGTCCAGATACTAAACAACAACCACTTTCGCTTTACCGTGGAGTTCGCAACTCATCCTTGGCCTTCTCTGAATCACCCAGGCCCCCATTGCAGCACTGAATGCTGTGGAGGCTTTTTAGGGACTGTTTATAAAGGGATTTTTTTTTCTGCTCTGCTTATTTATTATCTTCTCAGATTTATTATGTTCCACGTTGACAGATTAGGTGAGCTGAAAAAACAAACAAGCCCTCTCTCCTCAGAAAAACATGACCTGGGGTTATTCATCCTTTCTGACTTTCTTCTCTTTCCACACTTTTTCTGAACAAATGGACGAATTAATTTAGGCCAAAATTGCCAAAGGAAGCTGCTGATCTTGGGAGCCTCATATTTTGGGTGCCCAGCCTGAAACCCCTCAGCGCTGGGTGATTTTAATTGGAGTTCTGGGTGCTTGGCATTTTATGGAAAAGAGGCCCTGGGTGACTCAGGCCAGGCACTCAGAAATGGAGGCATCCACAATTAGTGGCTACTTTTGAACATGTGGCCTCCTGGGCTTATTGAAAATGAGGGCTGGACCGTGCTGATTAGAGCCTGCAACAGTTGAAATCATGCCCAGACTCACCTGGGCAGCCCAGCTGAAGTCTATGATGTCGCACTGAGTGTAAGCCGAGGGACAGATTTGCCCACTGAGAACAGGGACTATGCATGCTAACGCCAGCTGCTCTGGTCCGGACTTGGAAATGGGTGCAGCAGACACAGCTCCTGAAAATCTACCCAGTGGTTCACACTAGTACCAGTGCTTGCTGTGGTAGGACACTATGGGATCCTGGAGCCTGATCCAGTGGGCGCACTCCACTGAGCACTAAACAGACACCCCGGCTAATGTCCCCAGCTGTGCCATAAAGCACAGCCCCAATGGGGCCTGGTCAGACGACACAGGGGTGTGGCCAATCTCCATCCTCCCCCATCCACACATCCTCAGTGGAAGCAGGTAGCTGAATGAGAATTTGATGTTTTTATTTGAAGCACAGTAAGAAGTGCTGCATTGTGCATTGTTCCCTGGTACCTCTGAGCCATCCTACCCTGCCAGTCAGGGACCCACCAGTCAGCCACTCTCTCATGCTCTGTGGAGCAGCATTTGCCTGTCCAGCTGCCAAACTTGTCCAGTGCTCTGGGGTGTCATAACTTGACTCACATTTTCAAGCCATCTTCTGCTTATCAAAATTTTTTAAATTTTAAATAAATTAATTTTTTTTTTTTTTTTAGATTAATGGAGATACCCTATCTCCTAGAACTGGAAGGGACTTTGAAAAGTCATTGAGTCCAGCCTCCTGCCTTCACTAGCAGGACCAAGTATTGATTTGGCCCCAGATCCCTAAGTGGCCCCCTCAAGGATTGAGCTCATAACCCTGGGTTTAGCAGGCCAATGCTCAAACCACTGAGCTATCCCTTCCCCCCCCCCCCCAATGTTTCTTTCCTGCTGTGACATTCCACAGGGTTCAGTCTGGACTGTTGAACAGCAGTGTCCCCTTAACTCTCTAGCCTGGGGTGTCTTTCGCACTGCTTCACTGTCAGAACGGCTGCTCTTGGCCTGCTCACGTAGCCTTCAGCATGCAAATTCACTCCCAGCCAAATACGTGAGCACTCTGACCAGTCGTACATGAATTACATATAGGGCAACACCTGCAAGCTTTCCCATTCCAGCCTTGTTCCCCCAGAAATGTGTCTTGTACTGCTCAGTACCCTTCTGGACAGTACAAGCTCATAGGAAATCCATCATTTCATCAAAGGAAAAGGATAAATGCACCAGCCTTGTTATCCCAAATGGAGTTTCTCCACACACTCTAATCCAAACACACTGGTTACGATAAAACAATGAGATAAGTTCATTAACTACAGAAAGATAGATTTTAAGTGATTACAAGTGATGATGCATAACAAGTCAGGATTGGTTGCAAAAAGGAAAATAAAAGAGTAAAACACCAGCTAATACCTAACTTAACAAGCTCAGTGAAACTAAAAGCAAAAGGAATGTCTCACCATACGCTGTAGGAACTTTTACAGTCTGGGGCTCCTTTCAACCTGGGACTCCTCCCTTAGGTCAGTTCTTTGAGAGTCATTGATGTCATGAGCAGAGATGAAGGAGGAGAGAGGTGAATTGGAGACCACTGCTTCTCCTTCTTGTATCACCATCCCCTTTTTGAGGATTACCCCCAGCTGGGGTGTAGGTAGGGTGACCAGATGTCCTGATTTTATAAGGACAGTCCTGATATTCGGGGTTTTGTCTATATAGGCGCCTATTACCCCCCACCTCCGTCCTGATTTTCACACTTGCTATCTGGTCACTCTAGATGTAGGCGACACATCGTCTATTGTGGGGGGTGAGGGTTCAACTGTCCCTGCGATGAAATGTAGATTTCTCCTTCACACTTTCCCATTGCTGAAGAATGGCTGCTTAAGTAAGTGATAGCTCTTTAACACCTGGCTGGGTGTTAGTCTGTCCTTGGTTCCTGAGAAACGGTTTGGACCTGCTTTTCTTAAACTTGGAGCATGTTATAACAAGGATACATAGTAGAATCTTATAACTTCACATATAATGTTGATACACATATTTTACCAGGACAATAATGTTCAGCAGATTATGATGTTTCAAATGATACTTCATAAGGCATACTTTGTACAAAATTTATCATAGTATTGTAAATGCAGTGAACATAATAGTATAGACCATCACGTATCCCCCAAGTTTCAGAGCTGCATCTTGGCCAAATGGCAGAGGAGGGAGCCTCCCATATGCCAAGTGTACTAAAATCCACCTCCATAAAAACGTACTTGACCCAGACAGTCCATAATTTACAACATTGTCAAGGATACAACAATGTCAGGACCAGCTGTGTTTACAAATTAATAGGGTTTGAATGTCTCTTGTTTACAGTAAGTTTCCTGCTAATTGTCTAATTTCGAGGGCAGAGACATCATGAGCATAATACATGTGGGTTTATGGAAAATAGATCCTGTCAAACAAACATGCTATCTTTCTTTGATGAGATTACAATTTGGTGTTAGTGTTGATGTAATATGCTCTTGTAAGGCACTTGCTTTGGTGACAGATGAGATTTTAATTAAAAACCTAGAACAATACAAAATTAACATGATACACATTAAATGGATTAAAAACTAGCTAAATGAGCAGGTGTGTTTCTAGTGGAGTCCCACGGGGGTCCATTCTTGGCCCTAAGCTATTTAATATTTTTATCAATGACCTTGGAGAAAACATACCATCATTAAAGCTTGCTGATGACACAAAGTTTGGGGAGTGGTAAATAATGAAGAGGACAGGTCATTGGTAGAGTGATCTGGATTGCTTGGTAAGCTGGGTGCAAGCAAGCAATATGTGTTTTAATATGGCCAAATGTAAAGTCATATATCCACCAACAAAGAATGCAGGACATGCTTACAGGATGGAGTACTCCATTCTAGGAAGCAGTGACTCTGAAAATGATTTGGGGGCCGTGATGGATAATCAGTTGAACATGAACTCTCTTTTTGAGACTGTCTAAAAAGGCTAATGAGATCCTGGGATGTATAAATAGGAACGTCTCGACTAGGAGTTAGGTTATACTACATCTGTATTTGGCACTTATGCAATTGCTGTTGAAATACTGTGAACAGTTCTGGTGTCCACTGTTCGAGAAGGATGTTGATAAATTGGAGAGTGTTCAGACAAGACCCACAAGATTGATTAAAGGATTGGAAAACTTGCCTTATAGAGACAGACGCAAGGAGCTCAATCTATTTAGCTTAACAAAGAGACGGTTAAGATAAGAGGTGGCTTGATCACTGTCTGTAAGTACCTACCTGGGGAACAGAAATTAGAAAACAGAAGGCTCTTCAGTCTAGCAGAGAAAGGTCTAACACAATCCAATGGCTGGAAATTGAAGCTAGACCAATTCAGTCTGGAATAAAGGTGCACATTTTTAACAGTGATGGTAATTAACCATTGGAACATCTTACCAAGGGCTGGTGGTGGATTCTCCATCACTGGCAAGATTGGATGTTTTTCTAACATATCTGCTGTAGTTCAAACAGGAGCTAATTCGGGAAAGCCCCAGGACCTGTGTTGTAAAGGAGGTCAGACTAGAAGATCACAGTGGTCCCTTCTGGCCTTATAATCTTATGATCCATGAATTTTCAGCCAATATCAATGCAACCTTCATTTTTGGGCACCCACTTTCATGCATTTCAATGGTAGTGCCTACAAGATCTGCCCATGCACATGCAAATCAGGTAGTCCATCAGCCATCTCATCAACCTGCCTGAAACGTATTGCACACCTACTCTGTGGCATGTTTGCAAAATGAAGATTTGAGCCTGTTCCGATTGAAGTCAATGGGAGTCTTTCCATCAGCTGCAAAGGGGGCTGGGTCAGGCCATGCGAAATCAGATGAGACTGAAAATTTGATTCCTGGATGAACTTTTTATCTTTTCACCTGGCAGCTAACAGGCTTCCAAGCAATCTGGTGGATAGCTCTCATGATCAGTTTCTTGTGATTGCAGGGGGCAGTTAGTCCTTCCAGTCGCCTATATTCCATTCAGGTAAATGAACTCAGTGGCCCAACGGGATAGAGCTGATGAGTCTCATTTCTGTTCCTGGTGTACAGATACCCAAACATCGCAAAATATCACCCTTGCAATGAGCCTTACTTGGCCCTTGGGTTGGCAGCCTCAGCAAACAGGCCAGAGATTGAATAGGCCATGCAGAATGAACTTTTCCTCAGCCCTACAAGCAGGGCCCCCCAGGTCAGGGTAAGGCACAAGGGCAGAGGGTACCAGGAGTATGGAAGAAACTTGCCATACCACTGCCCTGCCTCATAATTGTTCTGTGGATAAATAAAAATCTTCCGTCTCAATTGTTCATCAACTTTAATATATATAGAAAGATAGATTATATCTATATCTATATCTATGATATGCAATAAACCAAACAACTTGCTACAGAGCCCCTAATAATCACCAGCCAAGCAAGACAACTTATGAAATTCTTTCCAAGAAGCCTATTGAAGACTCACTCATCTCATTCCTCTAAAGGCCAGACGCAGCCCTGGAAATGTTTGAATTCACAGATTTACCCTGATGTCTTTTTACTCTGCATGATCATTTCTGATAAGTGTTCATCTTTAATCACCTTCCTATTGAGAGTGCGGCGTTCTCTCATGTTTGTCCATATGATTTTACTAAGGGTCCGTTTGAGGGGTGAGGGTGGAAATGATTTGACCGAGGTTAAGTAGTAATTGTAAGAAATTGTTTTGACATTATGTTAATGGCTGTCAGCATATTATCCCCAATTTAAAGTTAATCACCGAAATTACCGTTGCAGCTCCAAAAATCTAATGAAATAAGATTTGTTGAGGTGTGAATAACACAGAAATTGAGAAGCACAAGCTAGCTGTGAAACAAACGAAGTGCCTTTAAAGGCAGTACTGTGGACCCCATCCAGGAATATTTTGGCGGCGGGGTGGGGGTGCCCTCATTACTCACCCACCCTCCAAAAAAAAGTAATTGCATCATTTCCATAAATCAAAAATTATACCGACACAATACATACTAATACCCTTGTTAGAAAGTCCACGTTAAATAAGTTGAACGGTATTTTGGGGGTAATACCGCACTCGGAGGGCCCCTTCAGCAGCTTGTGGCCCTAGGCAATGGCTTAGCCAGCTTATACCTTGCACCACGACCGCTTGCCTTAACTCTTCGTATGCTCACATGAATTGATGTGGGCTTCCAGTGCTATGCAGGCCTTTACAAGAATTTAAAAGCCATGGCTGGGTCGATGCCCTGGAACAATCTCCTGAGATTCTGAGCTTTCTGGGGCAGTGACAATCTTTTCGTTGTGCAGCCAAGCACAATGGGTCCCCAATTCTTGACTTGGGCCTTCAGGGGCTACCATACTCATACCACAGCTATCATCATCGCCATGAATGGTTTAGAGGGCCATAATATCATGCCTGGACAGATCAATGGTCCATCCAGCCCAATAGCTTGTCCACACGACTAGCAATAGCAGAAGTTTCAGAAGAAGGTCAACCCACTCCTACCCCACATACGATACCTGACCAATTCTCCCCTACTGTTCCATGGATGAAAATAGCTTACTGCCCTTGGCTGAGGATAAGCATATGCCCTGAAGCAGAAGGCTAGATAGCCCTTATCGTTTTTAGCCTAGCTGGTATTTCTGCAATTCTTGTTTATTATTTGTTTTGCAGAACTCCCCTAACCGCTGTTATTTTACAGTAGTATCCAGAGGTCCCAATGCAGTAGGTACTAAACAAACTCATGGTAAGACACAGTCTTATTAAGCCCTGAAGAGCTTAGCCTCCAATTAGATAAGACAGAAAATAGGTGGGAGGGGAAACAGAGAAATAGCAGGACTTGCCCCAGGTCACACAGTAAAGCTGGGGCCAGAACCCACATGTCTTTGGGGCCTAACCTATTGCCTTACCCACTAGACCAGTGATTCTCCACCTATTTACCATTGTGGGCTGCATATGCAGCTCTTTCTGTGTTATGTGGCCCACATCCATGCACTCTATATCAGGGATCGGCAACCTTTGGCACGCGGCCCATCAGGGAATGCTGCTGGCAGACCGGGCCTGTTTGTTTACCTGCAGCATCCTCAGGTTCGGCCGATCGCAGCTCCCTCTGGCTGCAGTTCGCCACTCCAGGCCAATGGGGGCTGTGGGAAGCGGCAGCCAGCACATCTCTCGGTCCGCGCCGCTTCCCGCAGCCCCCATTGGCCTGGAGCGGCGAACTGCAGCCAGAGGGAGCTGCGATCGGCCGAACCTGTGGATGCTGCAGGTAAACAAACAGGCCTGGCCCGCGGCAGGAAACTTCCTACTTGTGTCTCAAGGAAGAAGCGGGAAAGAGTGATGGTGGAGCAGAGGTGGGTAGGGGACAATGTGAAAAGAGATAAGTGGAGGGGGTAGAGCTATGCAGGGCTTCGAAAGCAAGGACAAGAAGACTGAATCTTTCCCCTTGTTCCACTGCACCAATTTCAAAGAGGGAGGGTGACATGGTCACCACAGCAGGCACGGAGGAGGACCTTAGCACAGTGTTTCTCAAATGCGGCCATCGGGCTTTTTTTGTGGCCACCAGGGGCTTTTTCTGTGGCCACAGCCTCCTGAGCAGTGATTGGAGGAGGGGGTGCAAAGTAATGGTTCCTCCCCTGGGGCTGCCACCCGGGGTTGGGCCCTGCCCCTCTCTGGAGCCACAGGCTGCAGAGGAGCAGGCAGCCAGTGTAAGTTCCCCACCTTCCCAGGAGTGTTGGGGTTCGAGGTTCAGGCTCTGTCCCCTGGCTTCAGGCTCCATCACCTCTGCCTCCCACTGCCTCACCCGAGCCTCACCTCCCACCCCACCATCACCTCTGGTCCCCATTGCCTCAGCCAAGGGATGTAGATAGTGATCAGAAAGGAATGGGGAGAACCAGTATCAGTGGATTTACTCCAGAATTACAGCAATGTAACTAAGGGCAGACTTGAGCCTACAGATTATAGCTAAAGACACACACGTACCATTATCCTCATTGTACCAATTGAGAGACTGAAGCACAGAGGAAGGAAATGACTCACTTAAGGTGACACATTGTGTCAGTGGGAGAACAAGGGATCGAACCCTTTTCTCCTCACTCTCCAGACTGACTCTCGGTTATTCTGTAAGGCACTATGGGCCACGTTTTCCTATGTAGGGCTCTAGTTTTGCACGTGCCAGACTGTATGATACTATCTGCATCTGGTTTTCTGAATTTAATCACCCGCCTACCTGAGACGCATTCATACAATAATTGCAATCAGTTCTCGGTATAACATTTGCAACTGCAAATGTAGAGACAAGCTTGACAAAGGCTGAAAACCCGACATTTTATACCTCAAAATACTAGAGTGGCAGCATTGTTTGCTTTAATAAATGCCCACAGCTATTTCAGAGCCACCATAAAGTAGTTTTACAAAATCCTGTTTTCAGTTTCTTCACCTTTCAGTCTCTTTAAAATGACTTTTATACCTCTGGCCAATTTGTTCTTGGAATTTTGCTGCAACATCCAAATGAGGACACTTTGAATCACAGGTGTGAGGAATTAAAGATGCTTTTCTCTTTAGTTTTAATGATTTTTCATTATACGATGGAGCCAAATATCTATCAGGGTAAAATCAATAATAGCTCCCAGAACTAAGAGTAAATGCCCCAGACATAATACACTTCATGCACAGCCACTGCAGCCATATATCTAAAGGAAAACTAATAGAGTGACTAGTTCTATAAGTTATTGGTGTTTGAAATATGCTTCTTGCTAAAATGGTTATAGGCAATGTAATTTTTAGCATTACAATGCAGGGCTCCTGCCTGTTTGACTTTTCAAGCTTTGTCTCAAAGACACATGGGCTGTTTGTTGGATCTTTCTCTCAACCTTTTCCCCATGTGAAGTCCAAAAAAGGAATTGGTCTCACTGTAATGTGCTGGGTTGTGTGTGTGTGTCAACACTGCTCTTGCCAGGTTGGAATGTCTGATATGCTCAGTTGTGTGGGACAATGTCTCCCTCTGGTGACTGGCACGCTCCCCAGGGATATAAGCCCTTATGCTAGTACAGCCAACAGAGATTCTGTGTTAGCTCAAGTAGCTGGGATATTAAAGCAGGAAACCCCATGAAAAAAAGGCCAAAAACAGCTCACTTGAAATCCAAAATTCAGGCCAGGTTTGCTGAATAGTTCGCAAAATATTCACTTTGCCCAAGTCTGGGATTTGTGCTAACCTGAGCCAGGTTTCAAGAGAGTCCGAGACAATTTCTGGCGTCAGGTGAAAATCTAGCAGAACATGGAAATTTTGGCTGAGGTTTGAAGCCTGTTTTGAACCCCAAATTCTGGGATGCAGAGTTAAAAAGGCTGAACCTGAAGTAAACATTTGCACAACCCCATAGAATTAAATCTACCGAGCTGCTCATGGCTCAAAATGCTGAGTCCTGTCACCCCATCTTTCAGTTTGGCTGACAACTGTGGTCTATTTGCACATGGCCACAGATTTGTGGACGTCCCACAAGCTTCTGTGGTGGAAGCCAATTAAACTTAGATCAGGGATCGGCAACCTTTGGCACGCGGCCTGTGAGGGTAAGCCACTGGTGGGCCAGGCCGGTTTGTTTATCTGCCGCGTCTGCAGGTTCAGCTGATCGCTGCTCCCACTGGCCGCGGTTCGCCGTCCCAGGCCAATGGGGGCTGCGGGAAGTGGCACAGGCTGAGGAATGTGCTGGCCATCCTTCCTGCAGCCCCCATTTCCTGGAGCAGCGAACCGCAGCCAGTGGGAGCTGTGATCGGCCGAACCTGCGGACGCAGCAGGTAAATAAACCGACCCAGCCCACCAGGGGCTTTCCCTGATGGGCCGCGTGCCAAAGGTTGCCGATCCCTGACTTAGATTGTGGATATAGGGATTTAAAAACAACATGGCTCCATGAGCGGCTGCCACTCTCCAGCCCCGTTCAACCTCTGTTCTTTAATCTATTCTGAGCTCTATATCCTCCCCATAGGAAGGGCTGCCACTGTAGCATTGTCTGCAGTGAATTAGACTGCTAGTCACATGAACCACAGTCTAGCCTTCTCCATCCAAGAAATAAATAGCACAAAAAGACATTGACATCAACTACATCCGCTGTGTCTGGATACTGCAATGCCTGGCGCTCTCTGGGCTCCAGCTTCCCCTCATTGAATTCAATGGGAGCTTTGCCACTAAATTTCAGTGGCCTCAGGATCAGGCCCCATCTGCATATGCTCTCACAAGGTGTGAGCATGTTGAAACCACGGGAATGCTCAGCACACTGCAAGAGTGATGCACAGGATCAGGCCCTAAGTACCAAAGAGAGAGAGAGATTTTATTGCAGAGACTACAAGCTACACGAAGAGAAGGGAGTTTGGAAGCCCTTTGTGTCAACATCCTAATAATGATCTTGGGGGGGTGGGGGCATTTCATTATAAATCTCATAGAATAAATAACTAAATAAAAACATCCCATTTCCACCTGACACTCTGGCCAGGATTTTTAGGTGCTTGAGGGTTTGGGTTTATGTTTTTTTTAACACGTATAAACACGTACAAGGGGTCGTAATTGGACAATTTCTTTGTAGCATAATGTGTCAAGATGACCTCAGAGGCCTTTTCACTGTTGTTGAAACATATTGGACAAGTTTCTCAGCAGCTGTGCATTGGTTTTTTATTTATTTAATGAGCTTATCATAAATTACAGCAGCTACCCAAGTATCTCCCCATCACTTTTCCTTTCTTCACTGTAGCTTTGTTTGTTTCCCTTTTGCCTCCAAGGGTTGCTTTGCAAATATGTAACATCCACACGGGGGGGTGAGGGGGGACAATAAACATTATGTTGTATGGTTCCACATGGAGAGTGTTCCTTTTTTTTTTTTTTCCCAACTTGTCTCATATCACTCTTTACGAAAGCAAATTTTAGTCTGGTGAATAGTGTGGGTTTGACAGCCGTGGAGGTATAGACAGAGGTGCGTATGTGCCGCCACACACAATTTCCTTGGGGGACTATATTTCTCATGGCAACTGATAGGGCAGATTTTATTATTATTAATATTATTTTGATCCACTTGGGCTTTTTATTGACACTCTGTTCGATCTGTCGTTCTCTCTGCCCCGTTGACTTCCTGAACATGATGAGGGGACAGTATAAAAGGCATGTCCACTAAGTGAGGTTACAGGAGTGAGACAGTGTATAGAGCAGAAGTTGGCAGGGAAGGGGTTAAACCTCCCCTTCCAGCAAGGGAAGGAACACAGCTGCTTGCCCCGTGTGCAGGGATCTGCAGGGATGGGGATCAATCTCTCAACTCCCTCCCAGCCCATTATAAGAGGGACTTGCTGGAAGGTGCTGGGGTTTGGAGCTGGCAGGGAGGGAAGCTTAGCAGGAAGAAGGCTGAAGAAAAGGGGATGAGGGAGCTGGTTTTCCTCGGGTCTCTGGCCATACCTTAGAGATTGATTTTGGCCCTGCTCTGTTTAGCCTTCATAGGTCAAGGACATTCTTTGCATGTACTTTTTGGCTTTTCAATAAACCCCGCCATAGATGTGTATACACAAGCACCATCCTTTCCTGCTGCAGGGAGTTATGTGCATAGGCTATCCCAGGGATTGTGGGATACGTGTGCATAGTGGGCAAAAGAGGAATCCGTGAATAGACAAACTTTGCCCAGGCCTGGGAGCAAGAGGAGCTTTCCCACCTCTTCCTTCAGTCTGCCTGGATGCTAATGGGAAGAGGCGAGTTCAGCTTTCATACCGCATGGCAGCAGGTACACGTTCTATGACGCTGCCTGACTTTGGCCGTGGTGCCCCAGCATGGATGCTCCGGCAGATTCCTGGCTATTGAATCATTGGTGAGTAGAGGAGTGTTGGAGGCATATGGTCCAAGGGGACCTTAGAACCCCAGACTGGGGAGCTACAGGTAACTGAATTTTTGCTTTGAGGTTTCACCTCTGTTTGAACTTGACCGGGGGAAGCAACAAGCCTGGTTAATGGAATACGAAGCGAGCGTTTGCATTAGCCCTGCTGTTCTGCTTGGCATTTCCACCCGCACCAGTGGCAGCTCAGCAACGAACTCCGTCTCTCTTGCGTGCTGACAGATTTAGATGACCGTTGCAAGAACTAACTCTCCGGCTAGGCATGTGGGCTGGACTGTCTACAGCTACACAGAAAGCACTGGGTCACAGAACTGCTGAGGCTAATGCAGATCTTATGAAACAGTCCCAGTCCCTGTTGTGGAAGTTGGGAAAAGCACAGACATCTTAGGCTCTAGGAATACAGCAAGGGTCAGGCTAACAAAGTCAGGCTGACACTGACTCTAATAACGCGACACTTGAAGGCAGGGCCTAGGCGGGATTGTGCTAGGCGAGTGGGAAAGAACTGTAAGAGAGGTTGTTTTGACCTTGTATTAGATAAGAATGGAATGCAGACTATAGCAGAAACGAATGAGAAAAGTAAGATATCAGAAGGAATATGTATAAACAAGATGCGGTTGTTGATCATTATTGTCTGTAACAAAAGGTATAAATGCGTGCCCTAATTGTTTATCTAACGGAGACCTGCCTGGGACGGGGGGGGGGCACGACCCCCGCCCGTGTGTACTCTCCCCTTGCAAGTGTCAGGAAAATAAACTGTCTCCGACTTGTTGCAGCCAGCCTGAGAGTGAAGACTTTGTTTTCTTCCACACTGTCGTGTATTCTGATGTAACGCCTGCCTTTGACTGGATTTAAAAGGTCGGAGGTGACTTAGTGTGATTCAGAAGTAAGTACACAGAGATAAAATACCTGTTACGCCAGGGCTCTTTGAACTAGCAGACAGAGGTGTAACAAGAGCCAGTGGCAGGGGGTTAAGGCTAGAAAAATTCCATTTGGAAATAAGGTGCAACTTTTTAACAGCAAGGGTAATTGATTGGGACAACAGAAGTCTTTAAATCAAGATCTTTCTAACAGAGAGACTCTAGTTCAACCAGAGTTCAATATAGGAATTGTGGGTGAAATTCCCATGGCCTGTCTTATGTAGGAGGCCAGGCTAGATGATCATAATGGTCCCTTCTGACTTTAAAATCTATGCCGTGTGCTCTTAAAGAGCTAGAATTGGACTCAGAAAGGTCTTGAGGACAAATATTTTCTGGCAAACCCCATTATCAAGACGGCAATACCGCGCAATCTGCATTCTTGGCATGCAGATAAGTGACTGTGGCAAATGGTGTTTGCGATAGAAGGGACCGGAGGCTGGAGCACGGTGTTTTCCTAACAGAAGCATGCCGTGGTGAGCGGGAGTAAAGGATTGGAAGGATAGCTTATCCGTACTGCAGGCTAAGTTGACTGTGCCAGTTAAGCTCTGTAGGACAGGAACCTCTGCATTGTGTAGCATCCACTACATAAGGGAGGTTTCAGAGTAGCAGCCGTGTGCTCTAATAAATTTGTTAGTCTCTAAGGTGCCACAAGTACTCCTGTTATTTTTACATAAGGGAGTGGCCCAAATGAATAAGAGAAGCCAGGGACACCCAGAGAAAGCCATCCATCTGATTGAGACTCAGCAAGCAAGGGGATATGGACTGGGGAACGAGCACTTAGTGATCTGGAAGGAGGGAGCGTTGCCTAGTGATTGGAGCAAAGTCTCGTAAAGCCAGGACTCAGGTTTTGCTACCAGCCCAGTTCCTCAGCCACAGAGTGACTTTGGGCAAGAAGCCATTTCACCTCCCTGTGTTTCATCTTGTGTGTAAAATGGAGGGATTAATACCTACATCACCACAGGGGTGTTGAACGGCTTAATTAGTGTTTGCAGTAAAGTGAAGAGTGCTAGATATGTCCCAAGTTGTTGATAACAATTTCTAATTTCTCTAAGTAGATGAGCCCATGTTAGAAATAGCTGTATGCATTGATCACATGCTTGTATGTCTAGACATTTCAGGTTTCACTGGTTTCTGTAGCCTAGAAGCTGGCCGTGGCCAGAGAAGTGGTGGTATTTTATAGTAAACTTTAACACAGGGATCGGCAACCTTTGGCACCTGCCGCATCTGCAGGTTCGGCCGATCGCGGCTGCCACTGGCCGCGGTTCGCTGCTTCAGGCCAATGGGGGCTGCGTGAAGCTGCGTGGGCCGAGGGATGTGCTGGCCGCTCTTCCCACACACCCCATTGGCCTGGAGTGGCGAACCGCAGCCAGTGGGAGCCATGATCGGCCAAACCTGCAGACGCGGCAGGTAAACAAACCGGCCCGACCAGCCAGGGTGCTTACTCTGGCGAGCCGCGTGCCAAAGGTTGCCGATCCCTGCTTTAACATGTTTTAAAGTGAATTTTGTGTTGGTGAAAAATGTCAGGCTAACAGCTCTAGGAACTGATCTTCCCTGTTGATCCACAGCCTGGGCAGCGGCATAGTGCTTCATGCTCCCACATCAATCATGGCCTGGAATGAGTTGCCCCTAGTGGTTTGAAGGGAATTCAGCCATGGAGTAACTGAGCCTCCCATTGTGCATGGCCAGGCATGCCTGTGTCAGGGCACTGCCAGGGTTCACTGTGTCCACACCAGACAAAGGTGTGAGCAGCAAGAGAACGGTGTTTGTAACCCCCCTTTAGTTCCCTTCTTTCAGAGCTAGAAGCTGGGCATGGCGTGTAGCTTCTGGGGGTGGGGGGATCAGGTCAGATAAGAAGCACAGTTAAGGGAATGGAGTGGGAAGCTGATTATGACAGCACACATTGCCCATTGACAGTAATCTACAGGTCAGCACGGTCCTATCCTCAGGTAGACCCTTGTACTAACACCGGGGTGGCTCCCACACACACAGCTGATGTGAAAGGCAGGCATTCAAAGGGCACATGGCAGCAATATAGCTCGCCCATGATGCTTTCCCCTTACCGCAATGAGATCCGTGTTATGGGTGCACACGGTTTAGAAGTTATGGCCTTTGCTCTCTCATTCGACTGAATTATGCTGATGCTTCCTCCTATGCTTCCCCAGTGGCTGCAGGAGGATCCGGTCATCACAAGAGACACAGGTAACATGGCAGGACTCCACAATCACCCAACTAACCAAAAGGGGAGCTGTTAGTAAATAGCCTAGAATGACACAGTAAATAAGGACACCTTCCTGCAGTTCACAATGGAATAATTATGCTTAAGTCCAAAAGGACGTGACCGTGCAGCTTGCATTGTGGTACAAGAGGCAAAAATTACCGGATAGTCCCTGAAATAGCAATGAAATGTTATCACAGGGGCTGATTAAAGCACTGCACTGATCTCAGAGAGCAGGAAGATGGGCATGAGTTAATGGGGCAGGCCTAGCTGTGCTCTAGTGTCAGTCTGAAAGGTAAACTTCCACTAGTACCCAAAGTAGGGCTGCCAGGTGTCTGGTTTTCGACCGGAACACCCTATTGAAAAGGGACCCTGGCGGCTCCAGTCAGCACTGCTGACTGGGCCATTAAAAGTCTGGTCAACAGCGCAGTGGGGCTAAGGCAGGCTCCCTGCCTGGCGTGGCTTCGCACGGCTCCCGGAAGTAGCGACATGTCCCCTGTCTGGCTCCTATATGTAGGGGCAGCCTGGGGGCTCTGCATGTTGTCCCCGTCCCAAGCGCTGGCTCCGCAGCTCCCATTGGCTGGGAACCACTGCCAATAGGAGCTGAGGGGGTGGCACCTGCGGATGGGGGCAGCGTGCAGAGCTGCCTGGCTGCACCTCCATGTAGTAGCCAGAGGGAGGACATGCTGCTGCTTGAGGTAAGCGCCACCCGGATCCTGCACCCCTGACCCCCTCCCGCACCTGGCCCCCCTGCCCCAGTCCTGATCCCCCCCTCCCACCCTCCTACACCCCTCAGTCCCAGCCTGGAGCACCCTCCTGCACCCCAAACCCCTCATACCCAGCCCACCCCAGAGCCTGCACCCCTGACCAGAGCCCTCACCCCCTCCTGCACCCCAACCTCCTGAGCCAGCCCGGTGAAAATGAGCAGTGAATGAGGGTGGGAAGAGTGAGCGACAGAGGAAGGGGGAGTGGAGTGAGCGGGGTTGGGGCCTCGGATAAGGGGCGGGGCATGGGCGGGACCTCAGATGAGGGGCGGGGTGGGGCAAGGGTGTTCAGGTTTGTGCGAGTAGAAAGTTGGCAACCCTATCCCAAAGGGTTAAAAGCTCAGTGAGAGATGCCCTCCCACTCCTAAATTATTACAGGCACCCAGACCCTGCAAGCAAGAGGCTAGGAAGGAAGAGAGAATAGCAGCTGGGAGGGTCCAGATTTCAAAAGGGTTCAGGGCCAGGTTTTCCACTGCTCAGCCCACATGACTGGGGCCAGACTTTCCAAAGTGCTCAGCTCCCAAGGCCTAGTTTTTGGCCATGTCAAGCACCCACAACTCCGGCTGATGTCCATGGATGCTGCAGATGCTCAGCCCTGAGAAATCCAGCCCTCAGTGTGCACAACACTCAGCAACCTGGCCTTGGGGCCCAAACACCCAGCAAGCTAATCAGTGCTGCCAAACGCAAACCTTCCAGCCCAGCCTGATTTGGGTTTGAACCTTTGAAGGATAGGTCCATCAATGGCTATTAGCCAGGATGGGCAGGGATGGTGTCCCTAGCCTATGTTTGCCAGAAGCTAGGAGTGGGCGACAGGGGATGGATCACTTGATGATTACCTGTTCTGTTCATTCCCTCTGAGGCACCCGGCATTGGCCACTGTTGGAAGACAGGACACTGGGCTACATGGACCTTTGGTCTGTCCCAGTATGGCTGTTCTTATGACCTTAAACCTGGACTCTCCCCGCCAGCCTAAATCTAATCTGGTTCTAGTTCTGAATAGCCCCCTGCCCGGTCAGTGCTGGATCCTCTGTCACAGGGTGGCATTCCCAGGAGAGGTGGATGGCACTTTCTTTATTTCACGATAACTGCTCTCCCTGCAGCGCTCCCTTCCCTAGCGCTGAGAGTGCTGTTCGCCCTTTGAGTCCCATCCGATCCTTCGCCCCAGCTTGGAGACCACTCCATGGCTCATAGTGAATAATGATCCAATCCTCTGAAATCACCCAGCTCCATGTCCTCCCTTTAATTACTGTTTTGTTTTAATAAGCAATTGTGTTGGAAGTCATCTCGGGGCACCCAGCTTTACACACTTATCGGCAGCTGAGTGATTTCAAACCATGGAAGCCCAGCCCATTTCCAGGCAGGCTGCCATACGGCCCTAGTCTTCTCAGCAGCCAAGCACATACAGAAATGGTTCGTGTTTAAGTAGCACCCAGCTCATGGATTCACCTTCTTGGCCCCCAGAGCCAGCTCATGCCCTGCTTTCCTCCTGCTGCTGCTGGCATTTCCTGTATTTTAACTGAGCACTTCCAAAGGCCATGGAGGTATTTGAATCTGGTCTGCTCCTTGCCAGGTGGCTTAGGAAGGAAGGAAGGATGGGGACAGGGGTCACTATGGGAGATGAGGGGAAGACAAGCCTGACTGGTGGCTACAGCACAGGCCTCTTGGGAGACGTGAGTTCTGTTCCTGCACTGACTTGTTGGGCGATGGTCTGTTTTATTTGAGCACCTCTGAGAAATCCAGCCATTAACTAATACGTGCCTCAGCTTCCCCTTGTACAACAGGGATAAAACCTACCTAATGCGGAGGGGGTGGCCCTTGAGAGACGTTTGTGAGTCTTAATTCCTTAACCTCTGCAAAGTGTGTCGAGATCCCCTGGACATGCCACGAACGATTAGCTGGGCTTCAGGACTTGGCTCATCCAGCTCTTTGTGGGAGGGAGTCACCACTCCAGTTGTATGAAACTTCGGGCTTAGGGTCTATTCCTTCAAGGTGCTGAGCACTCCCGGGAGGTGCTGAGATCCCACTGAAGTCCAGGGGACCGGCACCTCACCGAATGGAGCCCTTCGGTCACAGGGGATGGGCTGATCCTCCGTCATTGTTGAACCTCGAGTAGGAATTGCACCTGCCCTCCCACCTCCTCCTGCTTTGCCTTCACTCTCAGGATAGCAAAGTTGCAGGCCAGGTTAAGAACCCACGCGCAAATACTTCCCATTACGTCTTGTCTATTTGGATGGTCCTGCAGGAAGCATGATGCAGCAGCCGGCTGCTCTGAGCTCCTTGGCTGGAAAGCTCCCGGGGCAGCCGGGCATGTGCATGCTGCGAAGTGTGATCATCACGGTCATTATCTCGAGCGTTACAGTTAGCACGTCCGCAGTACGCTGAAGGTGTATGTCCTCCACAGACCGGCTTAGTCACTTGATGCTTTCCATATGGAGTCCTGGCAGTTCTGTACAGGCTGCGGGGCATTGGGATAATAATCAGCAGGATAATAATGGAACGAGCAGGCCAAGTCTTCCCCGGATCCCCTGAGTCACAAGGGCATGAGGCTGCCTAACTTCTTTCCTCTTTGAGTTTGGAAATACCCCACTGGGGAAGGGAGGGAGTCAGGTGAGGCGAGAGGGGAAGCTCCAGCCTCATAAACCTGGAAGGGCCTTTCCCGTATTGAAGACACGCGTTCAAACTGCAGCTGCTGTGGGTTAGCAAAGGGAAGGGAGCGCTCACTCCGTGCCATCGCCTGCAAACCTCTCCTCCAACGCCAGGAAGGCATGGTTCCCTCATCGGCCAGCAGCTTCTGGCTCCCGACACTGGGGTCACGCCTGCCCATCCCGTGCTTCCCTCTCCACACCATCAGAAATAAAGCAGAGGCATCGAGAGAGCTCTCCTTTTGACTCCCTTCAAATATAGGGAGTCAAAAGGAGTCAATATACAGACAGTATTTGGTCCTGCCATGCGGGCAGGGGACTGGACTCGATGACCTCTCGAGGTCCCTTCCAGTCCTAGAATCTATGAATCTATGAAAAGGAGAGTTAGTCTTTAAGGTGCCACCGGACTCCTTGTTGTTTTTGTGGCTACAGACTAACACAGCTACCCCCAATACTTCAAATATAGGGGCTATGCAGCCATTTCTAATCGGGAGCTCTCAATTCTGCCTCTGATGCCGTCCCTGTATCGTTCCCACATTGGTGCCATCTGGATGGGAAGAGCACGAGATGCCGTTTCCACTCAGTTCCTTGGTCTAATGCTCCCCTTCCACCATCCTCCCCGCCCACTCTCTCACGAGCTCCTCCTATGATTACTTGTCGCTGGGTTGTGTCACGGCATGGATAGCTTTCCAACGGACGGACACCACTCAGCCCTTACAAGGACCTGGTTGCTCATTCTCCTGAGCTGCAGCTCGCCAGGCTGCATGTGTTGGCTCTGACCACAGGCAGCGCAGCGGAATCTCTGGGCATGTTCAGGGGAGCTCCACATTGAAAACTCCTGCAGGACCACACGCAGAACTTCCGCCGCCAAGCCCTGCAGTGCGGCTGAGATGCTCACGTCTTCCGGAGCAGTGCCTTTCTGTGAGATCACACAACCTGCGCCCAGGGGAAGAGCATGTCTGATGGAGCCAATCAATTCACACAAACCCAGAAATATCTTGGAGATGGAGTGGGGTGACGGGAGATTGCCATGGGGCTGGGAACCTGATCTGTTGTGAGCAACGTGTCCCTGGTGAAGTGCAATGGTGTTCTTGTTCAGGGTCAGATAGAATTCTTGGGACCTATAGGTCTCGGTTAGGGGGTCCCCAAATGAATGGGGACGAGACTCAGGGTTTGCAGAGTATTTACGGCCCGGCGTGAGGCATGCAGCAGAGGTGTGCTGTCTTTCTCTCTCTCTGATGAATGTTGATGCTCGTGATGGTGGCGTTCCAATAGCGCTGCGTTGAGAAAGGTGCTATGCAAACTTCTCCCTACAACACACACACGCTTCTGCCAATGTCACTCAGCCTCACCTGCAAACCACTCCCCTGCCACCACTGCTATTCCAGTCCTGAGCTCCCACTACACAGCTGTGCCAAGGGACCTCCCGCCTGACCTGTAGCACCCCTGGAATTCTAAGCCTGGAGCTCCTCCCACAGCTCACCCAGGAGCCTCAGTCCTGACTGCAGCACCCCCACTGACCCTGAGACTGCAGTGCCAATTCTGCCATACTCTGCAGGGCTTTGGGTTGGGGACCAAGTGGCATTTGACCCCAGGGTCGTAAGGCCAGCACTGCCCCAGTGAAATCCCTCCTGATAATGTCTATTGGGAATAAATAGATAAATCAGCCGTGCATGACAGGGTCACACGCTCGTTTTTCTGGTGTGATCTGAACGAGATTGATGGGACTGAGCTGAACAAAAAATGCAGAGACCCTGAGGAGCTGGGCTTTGTTTGCAGAGAAGGCACTGACAGGATTCTCCAACTCGGGAAGGGGAGAGGGGTAAATGAGCCAGTATTGAATCAGTTCCCTCCCTTTTAGCAGCACAGAGAGATTGGAAATGTACTGAGAGCCAAACAGACATAGCAGGACTGGAGAGCTACATGGACATTTTGATTTCCTCGCTATTCCCTCGGCACAGACCTCAGTGGCGAATGCAATGAAGACAATTCATTTGACTTTTGACATGAAAGGTGCTGTGGAAACTTGTAAAGTATTATTATTGTGTATTTATTAGCGGCTGGCCTGTTGAGTTTCCTTTAGCGCTGTATTCTGCATTTCTCTGCAGCGGGGAAGCAGCCTGCTCAGGGAAGGATATCATCTGCAGCCAACTGAAGGGATCCCCCGGAGGCAATCCAGGGGTAGCAGCAGTTAAATCACTTGGGACTCTTTTGGGGGCTCCATTGTCAAAGGGCCACCAGTGTGTATGTCTGGACGGTTTGTGTATGCGCATTCCTGCTCAGAAAGCCTGCCTTTGCCCACCCGAGAGGGGCAGTGTGCTTGGGAAGGCCTGATTATGACGGCAAATGGGTGCATGTGCAAACTGTGCTTGCATACAAACCTGAGGTCCTGTAAAAATATGGCCGCCTCGGAATTCTTCTGCTGCAAAGAAATTAGAGCTGGAAAACACCTGTTATGAGGGTGTTCCTTCCCCCAGTCCTCCCACAGGGCCAATACAGATCTGTTCCCTGTATCCTCGGGGGCTTTGTCCAGCTAGTTTTATACATGCAAAGGGCTGGTGCTTTGCACAAGGCCTGGGTGAACAAGTCAAGAGCATCCTTGCACCAGGAGCTAGTTTCCCTGCCCAACTCTTCCCTCACCAGGACTGCCCACCAGGAATGTGCTGGAGCATGCGAGCCTCTCAGGAAATTAATCCAAACCACCAGGGAATGGGCAGCAAGACAGGAGGGACACCTTGATAGAACTGCCATTTGAAAGAATTTTAATTAGCAAGCAGCTAGTTCTGGACAATTGATTCTCAACTCCAGATGTTCCCATTCGGAATAAGTGCTTTAGCAAAGTGCTTAATTGATTAGTGTCTTGTGCACTGTTTTGTGTGTCTGTCGGACGGTGATAAAACCCAGGACTGCCGAGCTGGATGGATTGTCCTTTTGGTAGTAATATGATACAATAACTGTTTCTTTCCAGTTCTTTTTAAAATTGTGTTTACCTAATGCAAATGCAGGCCAGGATTTGAAAGGCTCTTTAATTGCGATTACATTTCTTATTGTGATGCATGATTATTTTATGACTGATCACTGCTCCAGCACTATTTGCAAGTGCATCTGTTGGCACATGCAAAACAAATAAAACCACACCCATTGTTGTCACCCTGGAGCCTCATTTTAAAGAGGCCCTGCAAATATATGAATGAAACAGTTTGGGTAAAATGAAAACCAATCTCAGCTTTTGCCCAGACTCCAACTGAACCAGAGCTGAGGTTCAAATAAGTTGCTTTGAAACTTTTCTCATTATTTTTCTGCATTCTTAGGTTCCAACCGAGCTCAGAAATGTCAAGCTATTGTTAGAGGTTGGCTTGTCATCTTTTTTCTCTGATAAAAGTATAAGCATTGCAAGGTAGGGGAAGACGCATGGCAGAGGTAAAAGCTGAAAGCCTGCAATGAGGTTATAAGGTCCGAGAGACTTGATTTGGCTGCTATCAGCTAGATAGAAGGACCCTTTAAACTAAGGACCTGATCCAACTCCTAGTGGAGTCATTGAGAATCTTTCCTTTGACATCAGTGGCCTTTGGACTGACCCAAAAAAAGCAGAGAGCTGAGAACAATGACTAAACAAGTCTTTCCCTATTAAACACAAAGAGCCTGATTCTGATCTCATTCACTGTGGTTTCACTTTGGTATAAATCCATTGACTTTGGCAGAGGTACTTCTGATTTTTACTGTGTGAGAGGAGAATCAGACTAAAAATCCGGGTGGAAAATGCCAGAGGAAAAGATTTAGGTCTGTTCTTCTGAAAGTTAATAATAAATTAACCATCCATGCCCAGAGCTGCCATGTGCACAGGACCATGGCCTATGACCATTAAGAAAGCAGGCATGGCACTCCAATGTGATGGGCCCAAAATATCCTTCCTTGGTTGCTGGTTACTCTGCATACTTGAGTGTGAGTGGGGAAGGCAGCTGTCAGTTTTATCAATTTGCCCAGGTTCCAGGTTGATTTTAAAGCTGAAATCTAACAAACTGGATTCGCCAATTAGAGAAATATTATATTCAATATGTGATGGGAATTTTATAAGGTCGAGTCCTTTTATTGAGTCCAGGGAATGCTAGTTCACTAGTTCTGACACTTTTCTTTTCAGATTCACTTTTACCCTGGGTGGCACTTTTCAAAGCAGGAAACTCTCAGTTACCCTTAACTAATCACCAGGTTTGTTAATTCACCAAGAACCACAGATTACATTTGGATATCAAATGCTCTAGGCGTGTACTAAATACAACATATTGTCCTGAAAGCAACTGACACAGAACAGCACTGAGCTCAAACAGTTACACCAGAGAACAATACAAATCACCAAGATTTCTTACTTTTACTTATAATCACCAGTTGTCAGTTCTTCAATATCGCTAACACGTTTATCACACTTCACGTAATTCCCAAGGACTAAAGATGCACTTGTCTTAAGGTGCTCTTATGAACATGGCCTCCTGCTCTTTCCAGGGCTTGGTTGGAAAGGCACCAATCTAGTTTAAAGCACCAAAAGCAATTGCCTAAAGATATGGTTTGAGGTTCTTTTAGGCCAATGTACTTGGACTTATAAAGGAGAGACATGCATATGGCATTGTTTAGTTAAAATAAAAGATGCAGTTACCTGAGGTCTCACTGGAAAGAGTGCAGACTCAATGAGAGACTTTTCAGTTACTTCTATTTAAGAACTCAAAGAGAAATACAAACTCTGAACTCTCACCACTTCTTCTTACCCTCGTAACATTATCCTAGAGGAAAGTCTGTTTGTGTGTTTCGTCCAAATGTCCTGGGGGCACTTCTGGATTCTGCTGCTACTTTTGTGGGTTCCTCAAACTCATCTTCTTAGTCCTGTAACTGGAGGGGGGAAGAGGTTGTCTGCGAGGGTTGAGCAGAACGCTGAGGTCCCACATGGTGACCTCAGTTCACCCTGTGTCAGGTTCCTTGGGGGCGGGGGAGGGACAGGGCCAGCTCCAGGCACCAGCATTCCAAGCAGGTGCTTGGGGTAGCAATTTGCAAGGGGCAGCAGTCCGTGTGTTTATGCCACCTGTAGCGGGGTGGTTACCCCGCTCCTGCCTGAGGGGTTTAAAACATCCCTGGCAGAGGGCTGGGGCAAAGGGAAAAGCTACTGGGCTGATTGGGGAAGTAGCCACAGCTGGGCCACGCCCCAATCAGGCCCCAGCTGGCCTGTATAAGAAGGCTGGGAGCCAAGAGCTCAGCAGTTTCTCTCTGCCTTCAGAGAGAGAAGGGCCTGGCTGCAGTGAGCTAGAGACAGAGTACCTGAGTGGAGCAGGGCTGGGGAGCTCCAGCCTGGAAAGCCCCAGGCTGCGGCCTAGGAGAAGGCTAAGGAGTACTGGGGGTTGCAGAGGGCAGCCCATGGGTAGGCCAAGGCAGCAGGTCCAAACCCAACCTTGCCTGTGATGAGTGGCCTATACTGCAGTCTGCCCCAGGGAGTGGGGGCTAGTTGGTGACTGGCAGTGGTCTTCTTCTGAGGTGAGGTAGGGATAGTGGGTGGGGGTTCCCCAGGGAGGGGAGACCCTAGTATTGAGGGGTGTACTGCCAGGGGACAGCACCCCAGATACAAGGGCACCAGGGTCTGGGAGGGACACGGGGGCCAGAGGACAGGTGGATCACTGGCCTGCAGGGGGCGCTCCAGGATGCTGGAAGAGCTAATTCCCGAGATGACCAGCAGGAGGCACCGCAGGGGTGAGTCCGCTCCTCTACACCGCCCCAAGCAGCGTGCTGAATTGCCGCCGCGGACGGCGGAGGCAGTCCGTGCGGTATTAGGGCGGCACGCGCGTTTCCGCGGCGGCAGCAATTCGGCGGCAGCTTCTATGTTCAGCTGCCCACAGCGGCGGCAATTCAGCGGTTTCTGTCTTCCAGTTGAAGACAGAAGCTGCTGCCGAATTGCCGCCGCCGTGGAAACGCGTGTGCCACCCTAACGGCACATGGACTGTCCCCGCCGCCCGCGGCAGCAATTCGGCGCGCTGCTTGGGGCGGCAAAAACAGTAGAGCCGGCCCTGGGGAGGGAAGACCCTTTTATTTTTATTGGACACTTGCCAGGTGGCGGTCACGTTTCAGCTGTCAATTTCTCTGCTACTCCATTGATATCCAGTAGATGGCGTCAATTTCTTTTACCTCTCTCTTATCTGAAGTTTTTTATGTTTTCTTCATTTCAGGGATTGCATTTCACTTTTAACCCTGACTGTTAGAATTCCCTGTCCTTAAGCAACTTTTTAATATTTCCAAGTAATACCCTGCTTAGTTGCTTATCTCTTTCCACATCATTTTACTTTCTTGTGCATGTCATTCATCTGGTTTCTAGAGTGGGACAATCATTTAGAAAGAAAGCCAAGAAAATCCCCTATAGTTACTCTAAATTTAGTCAACCTTCTCTGTACATTCTTTGATAATATATAAGCATTTCATGTCCTTAGGGCTTATAATAGAGCAAGAAACATTATTTTGAAGGAACAAGACAGATTATCAAGGCATATGACAAGACGGTGCCTTTGATTTATAGAGCAGATGCATATACAGCTTGAAATTGGGGGTGACATCTGGTTGGTTTGGATTTCTTGGGCTATCAGGAAGTTTAACCTCTGGAATCTTTAGTTTTTCTGGGTCTCCTGGAAAGCTATTCTGGCATTTCTTCACTGTTCATCTGCCCCAGGGGTTCCAGGTAGCCAGAGAGAGAGGGAGGAAAATCTATCCACATGCAAATCATCAGAGCTTCTTATCTAAGCTTCTTATCTAAAACAGCATCAGAGCTTTCATTCCTGGGGGATGTGGATTTCAGCCTCAGTTTATCTGACACTCTTTAGTCAAGGTGTCTCACATTTATATGTTGCTCTCCCCATGTCAGTGGTTCCTTTAGGAGCATACCATCTGGAATAGAGGAGGGGATGATTAAACTCCTGGTTGTCATGGAGAGAGGACCAGAGTGATAGCTCCCTCTCTGCCCTTCAGTCAGGAAGTAATAGTACATTAGCACCAATATATTCCAGGCATATTTGACATCCATACATGTCACATGCTCTTGTTACAGTTCTGCTTGCCTATTTTTGCACATGCAACTGATTGCACGGGCAAGCAGATGTACACCCTCCCCCGCTTCTGCACACAACCTTCACATTTTTGTGTGCGCAAATCAAACAAGTGAGTGCCCAGCTACCCAAGATGCAGGCAGAAACTGGGAATGCACCCATCCCTTAGTGCAATCAGTTGTGCATGCAAACGAAGATAAATAAAAGTCAGAAGCTGCCATGAGGCAGGCCAGATAGAAACTCTGGTCCTTAATATCTATGGTGTGGGAGTATCTTAGTGCTGGCCATTATGGCATCTGGATCACTTTTTTTAATTGCTGGCTACAGTGAAGATGCATCTGGTCTTTCTGGTAGTGAGTGACAGGCCAACCATAAAAGATGCACACAGTGAGTTTGGAGAAGCATCCAAAGTGCTTCATGCAACTCTGAGCCCCTTGTGCCTGAAGATCAGTCTCACGGACTCCTAAAAACAGTCGTGCCCACGAGACTCCGTGCAGGTTTGGGTTGCAAACACTCCAGCTAGACTGATCTCCCTTTGCAGCCCATCCTGACCCAGTCAGCCAGATGGGACTAATTGTAAGAGTGAGCCAAGATGTGCCAAGATGTCCTGACTTCCCTTCGCCACTCCAAACCAAGCATGCTTCCTTCACAGCTCCTTGCAGCCAAGAGCCTGATCCCAAATCCATTGACTTCAATGGATCAAGGCCTAAAAGATCCGATGCAGCTGAAAACCCAGGTCTCTAGCATTGCAGTACAGGGCATAAAGCACTAAGCTACCACCAGGCTAGCCAAAGGAGTTAGAGACAGACCAGGACAGGGCACTGAGCCCAGGGCACCCGTTCTTTGTGGTCTGTTACTTCACAAGCCTGAAGTGACAGTTTGTTCTCACACCTGACAGGCTCTTTTTCTGCAAGAAAGGAGAGCAGTCAGGCTTTTATGAGCTGAGTCAGAGAGGCTCTTCCATTATGGTGTAGGGCTTTGCAATAATAAATTAGATCTTAAAATGTGTCATTTTTGCATGAGGCAAATCATCGGCCTAGACCAGGAGTGCGTTTCCATGGGAGTGTGTGCGTGCATGCTGCTAGCACAGGGCAAGGAACTAGATAATGCAGTTCTGACCCCGTACAGCCCTCTGCCAGTTTTCAGATTGGTGTAACGGGGGCCCTGGTATCTGTCTTCACAGCTTCTAACTTCCCCTGCAGAGCTGAAGCTGTGCTGCTGTGGCAAAGCCAGCAGGGAATGCATTAGGAGACCAGGGCTGCTTGGGCAGCCGCTTTTCCTTCCCTTCAGAAGGGTTGGTGGCTACAAATGAGCATTTGCATTTGCTTGAAAGAACAAAACCACTTCCAAAGCAGCTCTGATTTTGCCCGTCTTGCTTCTGCATCCATTTCAGCTGCCTTCAAACACTTTCATATTCTGAGGAAAGATGAAGGGAGCTGGCCTCATTTCTCCGAGGGGAAGAGGAGACTTTGAGGTGACCTCGGAGGTTTGCAAAATTAGGGGAAGGACTGATGCAGTCAAATGATGTGAATTTGCTGCTTCCCATAGCTAGGGCAAAGCTGTGATCTTTCTCTCACTATGCATTAGTGTGTTCGCCGCCACAATAGTATCCAGGTTCCAGTATTGCTAGGAACATACCTAGCAACGGTATCTGATCACTTCCCACCAGGACCTAATATCACCGGATGTAAGGGACAGTTCATGATTTCCATAAACTGGATCTTCTCTGCTGCTTCTTCCCCTTCTCTCAGTTCCCTCCTCTCCCCTCACAGAGATGGCAAAATCCCATGTGGAAAGCAGGGTGAAGACAGGCTTCAAGCACATCAGCAAACCCCCAATCAGATATTTCCAGGATATGCTTCATGGCACAAAGGAGTAGCTCATTTTCCAGGTGACTTTAATCCTACCCCCTGGCTTTTTCATCATGTCCTTCTGCCCCCTCCACCACCACAAATCAGGGGGTTGGTCTGATTTCCTTCCCTTTCCCTAGTAATTCATTCCCTAGATTTAGTGTGGTGGTTCTGTCGAAGTTCCCGTAGGTTTAGATCATGCCCATTTGCTCTTCGGAGGGCTTTTGGTGAAAAAGCCCTCACACCCTATTTGGGAAGCCCTGGCTATCGGGGTTTGGCTTAGCATTTTGGTACAGCGCTCCATAACAATTATCTTCTGCTACCCACTCCTCTGAAAATGACTGTTCCTGTTCCCCAGGATCACGAGTGACGGGATCATGCAGTCCTGAACTACCATAATTCTGAGGGCAACACTCGCTACATAGGTTGAAGGGGTTGGTCTTCCCCTCCCATGTTTCCTGTCTTTTCTCTACTCCTCAGCTCAATGCAAACCTAAAAGGAAACAGCAGTAGAACAGCCCCGCTTCAATCCTGCCACACCGGCATGACCTCAGTGAGAATTAGGTCAAAGTGAGTACAAGATAGGCAAAACCATGCAGGGTAGGAATACCCAGAAGTGATGTAAAATGGGAGAGCAGAACTGTTTTGTTACACTATTAAATCAAATCCACACCCGACTTTCTGTAGCACATGGGCTGGGGAAGCGTGAAAGGGGAACTGAGGGGCCACTGCTTTTCGTGTCTATGCTGTAAGTGATTTTTTTTTTGTCATAATGAAAAAGAAGTTACAAAATTGCTCCCCAAGACTGGGGATGCTGGATTTCAACTGGGGTTGACCAGCAGTCTCACCCCACGCTCTGTGAGCCTGTCTGACCTGTCAATAAAGGCAGGACTAGTGTGGCTCAGTGCTCGGACAGAGGAAGTGAAGAAGAAATTAGGGGTCCATGGGAAGGGTTGTTGGGATTTATTCACCCCAGTGCCCCTGGATGGTCTTGGAGGCGCTGCTTACGCTTTAGAGGACATGTAGAACCGTGACCATGGGCATAGGTGGTCACTGAGGGACCTTGGGCACTTTTACAGTAGAGAGGAAGGAAAGGTTTGGTGCCGTGTAGGTAATTGCATTCTGCCTCCCCAAAATCCCCTTCATCCATTTCAACTGGGTGTGTCAGTCCTGGCTCCATTTCCTGGCTGAAGCTGTTAAGCAGCTTTGCTGGACCCCTGTTAAACAGCTGCCACTTCCCACCCCAGAAGTGGCTGCATTTCAGTGATATTTTTTTTTTTCACGTGCCCTGATTGCAAGATCCTCCTGAACAGAAGGCAGAGAAGAAACTTTGTTATGAACCAGTGTTCGGTGACGCTGTGCTTGCATCTTCCTCGGAGTTTATCCAGAGTCACCCTGGTGAGGTCGGCAGAGAGAAAACAGGCCCAACTTACCGAGGGATGGCGGGGGATTCTTCATCACTTGGACCCTTTACCTCCGGACTGGGTGCCTTTCTAGTCTCCCATCTCTCTTAGCATGTGCAGCTCAGTTAACAGGGACGCTGCCATTCTGTATTCACCCATCCAGAAAAGGATATGAAGCTGCCGAGCTGACCTGCCTGGGGCAGATCATAAGAGGGACCACGGTCCACCTGTTTGGATAGAAGCTAATCTAGTATTTCTTATAATGTACCTGGGCAGTTACCTGGGCCTGACAGAAAGCCGAGAGTTTCCCCCAAAACAAAGAGGAAAGCAATTTACATTGGCTTCACACCTTGGCTGAATAGGAAGAATCTAGCCCTATGTTGGTATGAACTGGGGGGCAGTGCGTGCCCCCTCAGGAGTGGGGAGCATTTGGGGAGGAAGGGGAAAAGCGAACAAGCGCGGGACGCTGCTGTCTGGAAAGCACAGGTGGGGAGAGAGCTGGGGTAGGCCGGAATTAGCATTCCATCCTCGGTAGCGCTTTGGAGCAGGCTTCAGTGAGATCCTGAAGGATTGCTATCTTCTGAGGAACAGCAGCACTGGCTGATTTCATTTGGCTCCACTTAGCCCAGAGCGTGCGTCTGTCTGCCAGCTCCTCCGCTCCCTCGTCACAGAACAAGCCTCAGTAACAACACCACCAGCTAGCCCTAGGATTGTTATTGCTTTGTTCCCAGTCTGCTGAGTGAATCCAGCACTCATTGCTGTGCTACTTGCACTCTGAGGCAGCGGGGCCCTCAAAAATGCTCTTGTGGAGAGGGGGAGAGAGACTCCATTCTGGGTTCTCGAGCTGTTATCCAGCCTCAGGCTTCCTGTTACCTGGGCCGTTCTGCTGCAAATGTGTGCCGTTTAATAGCAACAGCAATATGAGAGCATCTCGCTCCTCTTGCTCTGGTGCATTCACCACTGAATCTGCAGCCAGACTACCTTGGGCTCTGAGCGCGTCACATCTCATAAGCAGGGTTCTGGTGGGTCCAGGCTTGAGTGGGAGACCTCCGCGCTGATGAGGATTCACTAGTCGACACGCATTTCCCACTGAACCAGTGCCTCAGCACGATGCTAAGGGGTGTCAAACTGCTGGAGAGGTACTTGGAGATCCTCAGAGGGAAAGTGCTATGCAACAGCAAAATATGATCATTCTCTTTCTGGGGAGATGCCAGCTTGACGGTCCTCACCACTCATAGTCTTAGGACATAAGAACAGCCACGCTGGGTCAGACCAATGGTCCATCTAGCCCAGTATCCTGTCTCTGACAGTGGCCAATGCCAGGTGCCCCAGAGGGAATGAACAGAACAGGCAATCATCGAGTGATCCATCCCCTGTTGCCCACTGCCAGCTTCTGGCAAACAGAGGCTAGGGACACTCAGAGCATGGTGTCACATCCCTGACCATCCTGGCTAATAGCCATTGATGAACTTATCCTGCATGGTCTTTAAAAGCCTTGTGTCCCTCTGCATATGTTGAGCTACTAAATCTGGCGTCTTGGACATATTCCAGTTTGGAGGGTTACATTCTGCCTTCTGAAACTCCTCCAGTCATGTCCTCTGGACATGGTATCCTTCCTCACTTCCCGTCCTCAACTGTCCTGCAGTGTGCGCTAAGCAATGGCTGCGTTTTACCCCCCACAGTGGCTGTACCACGCTCTGGGGCCAAGGGATTCCTGGGGATAGTTTGTACCGTCAGTGAAGTGCTTTGCCCTCCTGTTGCCTAAAAGTGTTACGGAAATGTGGCATTATTCGGCTTCAGTTCCTCCCACACCTCTTCCCCTTCCCTGTCCCACACCCCATTACCTAACATCCTGGGAAGGGGTGCTCCTCAGATACACAGTAAGGAGTGTGCTGTTAATTATAATGTATTTCTTTGTATTGCAGTATTCCCAAAGGCCCCCATGGGGACGAGGGCCCCATTGTGCTAGGTGCTGTACAAACCCACCTAATCCCTTCCTGGAGGAGTTTAAAGGTCTGTCTACAAATAGCTGCATTCTTTGCCCTTTAATGTGCCTTTGTCACTATTTCCTATGTGACAGCTTAGCTGGTATATTTTGGAGGATGGCACATGCCTAAGGTTTTTATTTTTATATATATATAATACACACACCTATACAACATGCCTAGTTTAGTGTTTATTTCTAGCCGATCCAGAAACATAAGTGTGAAAAAGCCCCGAGGGGAGAGAGCCACTGGGATTGATTTAAAACTCTGCACTTCACAACTTTTGTCTTTAATTGTCTAATCGCAATGGGGAAATAAGCCAGCTGAATGAGAGAACCCTTTTGAAGGAGATAATGAATCCTCAGGTGACAGCTGGTCTTTCGGCTTCTCTGACGATAGCAATGTATTTGTGCTTAGGGGAAAAGCAAGGTTTACCTTGAAGTTGATTATAAGAAATCAGAAGAACTGGCTTTGAGATCTGAGGCCATCTAGAACGCTAATGTTCAAGTTCAAATTGAGTTCTAGACCCAGTGGAGTCAGGTGGTTGCTGGCTGGCAGCCCTGGTGGGGATAGGCCAAGCGTCACCGTGGGGCGGGAACTGACAAAGAATAAAGTAAAGCACCCTGGGTAGCTCTGGAAGGAGCAGGCCCAGTGCCAGGAGAGGAACATAATTTCTTTGCTGACAGATTAAATGAAGATCTGATTGGAAGTGTCATGCTTTGGGGGTATGAACAATACTCCCATAATCAATCTTCCAAACCAAATTGTTTTCATTTCTTTGCATTATTTAGCAGCTATTTGACAGCAGACAACAGGAGCTGGATTCCGATCTCAGCGGCTCTTTATGCCAGTGTAATTCACTGGCTTCAGTAGAGTGAACTGGGGTGAGGGAGAGGAGAATCGTGTCCCTGTCTTTTAAAAACATGGCAAACATGCTTTGGCTCTCTCCTAGAATATCTATGAATCGTTCAGACGTATACATTGATTGTCTGCTCCTGTTGAGCTTAAAGCATCTTGTTGCACTAAGTAGACACTGTGAAACACAATGAAGCAGGATGTTAGCGAAATGCTACCATCTGCAGCAGGGAGGGGGAGTTAGTCCTGATAAAGGGTCCCGATGCCACCAGAAGTAGCAGTGGCAGTACTGTAGAGGCAGTACTGTTATTAGCTATACAGTATCAGCTGCCTTCCATCCCATTGGTTGTGCAATGCTGTCGATGGATCTGCAGATCTTGGAAGAAAGGGGATGAGCTGTCCACCAGTGGCTTGATTCTTGTGTGTTGGATGGGTCCTGTGGGGCAATGCTGGACAATTCCTTCTCTTCCCCAACTCTCCTGCGGAGTTCCACAGGGACCCATCATGCCCTCCTTCTTGTGCAATGTAGGCAAGAGACCACTAGTGGGCGTTCGTGAGGTACGATGGGGTGAGGTCCCTGTAGTGTCTGACACCTGGCTTTGTTTTCATCTTTTTGGACTCTGTGCAGTTCAGTGTTTTTCCCCCAGTGCTTAGCTGATACTAGGATATGGATGAGAGAGAAGTGGCCAATCACCATGGAAGAGGCAAGTGGTGGAAAGCAGCTGGAACATATGGTGAGGGTGGTGTCTGTGCCGCTCTCTGACAGCATTGCTCTGTCATTTGTTACCCATATTCATAACCTGGGAGTCTGGTTGCATTCCCTATTGTTGCTACTTGATCAGATCTCAGCAGTGGCTAGGACGGTTCTCCTTCATTTGCTTCATCTTGGAGAAAGGCACCTAGTCCAGAGGTAAAGAGTCCAAGTGATGGAGAATTCCTCACCATCCCTCCGTAAGTCGCCCCTGTTTCCTCGCCACAGACCTTACCAGGGTGATTCTTGCCTTTGTGATGATTAGATTTGATTCCATTGCAAGCCATTTGCAAACCTGAAGCTGGCAGAGAAGGCAGCAGCCCGCTTGGTAAGCAAGGGATCTCGCTGTAAGCTTAAGTACACTGATGCTTTGTGATCTGTGCCAGCCACCTGTGAGTTTTGACATATAAAGCCTCTAGCAGCCTGGGACCTGCCTCTCTCCCTGTGCTGTGCTGCCACACTGCAAACCAGCAGAGGCACTCCAGCTGGCATGCCCTTGGGGAGGTAGTAGGGCCTAGTGGATAGAGTGGACTGGGATTTGGAAGACCTGAATGCTATTCCTCTTTGCCACTGGTCTGCTGGGTGACCTTGGGCCAGCCACAACCCCACTCCGTGCCTCTGTTTCTCCATTTGTAAAGCGGGGTTAATGATACTGATCCCCTTTGTAAAGTGTTTTAAGACCTATTGATTAAAAAACACCAGGTATTAGTATCGAGAGGGCGCTGCTGGCAGGATGTTCCTCATGAAAGGGGCTTGCTTAGGAACACACTCCTCACTCCAGCCCCAATTAGCATCATCTGTTGCCCACAAGGGCATGCTGCAAGGTTCATCTTTTAAAGAGAGCCTAGGGAGAGAGATGGATGGAGGGATAATTTTCAGGAAGTCATTTTTCCTTTCCTACAAGGCTTGATTGTTTGCTGCTTTATGTAGCAGAAACTGCTGCTGGCTTATAACTTCTGTTTACTTGGCTTTCCAACGATCGTCAAAGGTGATTAGTGCTTGGCATAGGTGCTGTTTTTGTCTGTTATCACAAATACAAATAAACAGGGAGCCGGGAGCCTGTTCAAACAACACTGCCAGCTACAATGCACCACCCGTATAATACTTCCTTTTCTCCCACCCTTTGACTTGCCCATTCACATGATTGCTCTTTGGGGCAAGGACTCACTCTTATTATGGGTCTGTACAGCGCCCCCTAGAATAATAAGCCCTGACTTCAGCTGGGGCCGCTAGATGCTACCGTTATATAGAGAATAATACATGGATGCAGATCTGCTTGAACACAGCTGAGTGTATAGAGCTAATAGAGGTTATAGGTTGGGTCTGTATTTGTCAGACAAAGGAATACTGTCTGTGTGCAATAACATCCACTCCACCACCCAGAATCTTCATCTCCTCCATCATCTGCCTTTCCCCGCACCCCTCACCGGCTGATAAATCCATCTGCTTATTTCTGTGGCTGGGTTTTTTCCCCCCATACATTTAATTAAGTGCATGTTTTAACTCCATTCTCCTCAGCCAGACCTAGTCAAAAAAGAACTAGATAAATTCATGGAGGAGAGGTCCATCAATGGTTATTAGCCAGGATGGGCAGGGATGGTGTCCCTAGCCTCTGTTTGCCAGAAGTTTGGAATGGGGATGGATCACTTGGTGATTTCCTGTTCTGTTCATTCCCTCTGGGGCACCAGGCATTGGCTGCTGTCGGAAGACAGGATACTGGGCTAGATGGACCTTTGGTCTGACCCAGTATGGCCGTTCTTATGTCAGTTGTCTTGCAGAGGGCAAGCTTCATGGAGATAGGAAGGGGCTGGAAAGCTCAGACCCAGCTTGGGTAAGACCAGATAATGTTGCTGGTTCTCCTGAAAACAGCTTGTGCACTTGATGAGAGGTTAAAGAGTAGGAAGAGGAGTGGAAAATACGTGAGTTTCATCCAAGTGTGAAGGGGGAAGGTAACATTCCAGAGACAGGTGTGTACTCGGGTATCACGGAGATGGACCATATAAATACCTAGATTGTGTGTGTGTGTGTCTGGCATCTGGTACCTGGGTGCAGAGTGTCACTCTCCATCTGGGATGTGCCTCACAAGGTATGTGGGGCCCTTCCTGCTCTCTCCTATCTGCTCCTATTTCCTTGGAGGGTCCCCAGCCTGACTTTAATTAGTGGCATGAATGACCATCGCCAAAACCAGCATTGCAGTGCAGAATCGATGCTGGCGAAGGTCCTGGAATGATCGCATACCTGGGCCTTTCACTCATCCCCATGCCGCCAGAAAGACATGACCTTTCCATGGAGGTAACAGACTGAGGAAAGGTTCTTCTCACCTCTACAGACTAGTGAGTCCAGGGGAAGCAAGGTGACCTGGTCGGGCCTGGTACTATTATCATCAAGGTCTGACTGCAGTGATGCAAGGTATTGTATTAATTTAGACGGGATATATGGGCCCAGAGGGTGAAAGGGGTTAACTGTCCAACATTAAACAGTTTCAAACAGGGTTCGGGGTTTGGTATACAAAGACATCAGCCTGCTTAGCACCATGGGAAACACACCATTCAAAATCTTCTAACCTTTTTTAAAGGTGCAGAAAAAGAAGGAAAAACAGTTAAAGCATTTAAAATGAAAAGTATTAATTAAGCGTTTACTTTTACCAGAACCCTTGCTCCCTTTTCCTTTCTCTTTAGGGAGGTGTTGTTGGTAAGGAAAACCGCTTGGTTTGACAGACTTTGGGATGGTATTAAAGATGGCAATAGCTTTCTTTTGGGAGGGAAAGAAGACATTAGGTGCAATGGGCTCAAGCTGCTGCTGTTCAAGTCTGATCCCCTTTTCTAAAAGACAAAATAAGAGAAATACACACAACTAGAGGTCACCCAATGAAATTAATAGGCAGCAGGTTTAAAACAAATAAAAGGAAGTATTTCCTCTCACAATGCACAGTCAACCCGCGGAACTCTTTGCCAGAGGATGTTGTGAAGGGCAAGACTATAACAGGGTTCAAAAAAGAACTAGATAAATTCATGGAGGATATGTCCATCAATGGCTTTTAGCCAGGATGGGCAGGGATGGTGTCCCTAGCCTCTGTCTGCCAGAAGCTGGGAATGGGCAACAGGGGATGGATCACTTGATGATTATCTGTTCTGTTCATTCCCTCTGAAGCACTTGGCATTGGCCACTGTCAGAAGACAGGATACTGGGTTAAGTTAAGGAATTATTAATTAATGTTAAGGAATTCTTTTCTTTTAAGGATCCCAAAAGGGACTGATGGGCAAATAGTCCAGCCTCTCATTATTTTGTTCATCAATTAGGCTTTATTTCCAACACACCAATTTTGGCCCTTTGATTTCTGATCCCACACTTCCCTTGTTCACCTGTCATGATCTTAACACAATGATTGAGTTATATCAGGCGGCTTTTCTATTGGGATTAAGTCAGTCTTGGAGGCTCTCTTTTGCACCTTTTCCTATCAGCATCCATGGTTATAGTTTATTGTAACTTTTTAATCAACTTGTTTCCGCCTTCCCCCAGTTGAGCACACAATTAGGGTAAATTTGTAGGCCCAGGTATCACTATAGGGTCCAGGCTGGTGTTTAGGGGCACTAGGAGGGGCAAAACTTTATGCAGGTATTCAGCTTGAGTTTTGCTGATGTTCTTTCTCTTTGGTGTAGACCAGGGGTCGGCAACGTTTGGCACGCGGCTCGCCAGGGTAAGCACCCTGGCGGGCCGGGCCAGTTTATTTACCTGCTGACGCAGCAGGTTCGGCCGATCGCGGCCCCCACTGGGGGTTGCGGGAAGCCGCGGCCTGCACGTCCCTCGCCCACGCCGCTTTCTGCCGCTTTCTGCCGCCCCCATTGGCCCGGGACGGCAAACCGCGGCCAGTGGGAGCCGCGTGCCAAACGTTGCCGACCCCTGGTGTAGACTTTACATTCCAGCATAGAGGCAAACAGCCATGTGACTGCGTTTGGGGATGGAGTGGGAGAGCATCCCCAATGTATGTCGCTGCTACCTCCTACACTTACCCACTGCCCTGTGCAGCCTGTCAATCCCTAGAAAGACACTAGCTGTGAATCAGAAGGGGGCACACATAGCAAAACAGACAGCATATTCCTTCCACTCCCACCTGGTGCTGTATTATTCTGAGTGCTTGGCCGCACTAGCTGGGAAAGATGCACCGATGCTTGCAACCATACTGAATCTTGGCTGACTGCTCCAAATATGAGCCAGTCTGATCAAGGTCTAGCTGCATGCAAACAGCGTTGGGGTGAGGGCTGTATTATATATGTGTGTGTGCACATGGGTGTGTGTGTAGGTGTTTGTGGAGGGGGGGGCAAAAATATCAGTGGGTGTATTGAAATTACTAGCAATGCCTTCTCCCCTGCCTCTGTTCCAGTGACTGGACCTATGTAACCACCATAGCTGGGGATCATTGAGATTCAACCCTGTCAGGTGAGGGAAGAGACACGTCCTGCTCAGTGAGTCATTAAGAGTAGCTGTGCTGAGCTTTCACCAGCCAGAGACGTTTCTCTTAGGGTGTGTGATTTCCAGCTCGTGTAGACATACTTGCACTAGCTTTGATGGAGCGAGCACACTAAAAATAGCAGTGTAGCCACGGGCAGTAGTGAGCAGCGACACACAGTAGCCATCCTGAATACAAACCCGCCTGGACTCTATGGGTATGTATGTACTTGCGGCAGCTAGCCCGTGCTGCGACCATGGTTACGCTACCATTTTTAGCATTGAGCTAGCACAGTGTTTCTCAAACTGGGGCAGCCGCTTGTTTAGGGAAAGCCCCTGTCGGGCCGGGCCGGTTTGTTTACCTGCGCCGGCCGAGGGACGTACTGGCCGCCGCTTCCAGCAGCTCCCATTGGCCTGGAGCAGCGAACCACGGCCAGTGGGAGCCGCGATCGGCTGGACCTGCGGACGGGGCAGGTAAACAAACCGGCCCGGCCAGCCAGAGGCTTTCCCTACACAAGCGGCGGCCCCAGTTTGAGAAACATTGAGCTAGCATATGTCTACTTGAGCTGGGAATCGCACCCTAGCTCCAAATGCAACTGTAGCCCGAGATGTTCCTGGCCGACAGCCCAGGCCTGATCAGATTGGGCTGTTGAGTCACCCGATGTGAGGCCATGATCATGGAGCACTACTGGAGTATTCAGTCATGGCAGCTCAGTCTTTGAAGAGGGAGGCCTTTCATTGCCAAGTTCTGTCCCAAATCAATGGTTCCGCCTATGGAAGGGAGGGGAGAAAAAGTATCAAATTGTTACACTGAAACTTTTTTTGTTTGTTTACCTAATTTCCTCTTTCCCTTGATGTAATCAGCGAACGTGGTGTCATTGTAGCTACAGCTGATTGGAAATATTCCCAAAGTGGTCTGTGACTGTATTCAGGCACAAACTTGGTGAGTTCACTCTGCTGTTATCGGAGTCAGATAACAGGCCAGAGGGTTTATCATTCCTGGGCATTTAAGCACCAATTCACTTGAGAAAACATTTTCAAATTCAAAAAGTTCCACAAACTTTAGCACAGAACGATCCATTATGTGAAAATTCAAACCAGAAAGTTTGTAATTTGCCATTTATTCTCCCTCAATTGTCATTTTCCTGTGTAAAAGCTGTAAGTGATCTAATCAGGGAACGGAAATAATACAATGTGGCTTGGATGTGGCCAACCACACACCATGAATAACAAGTAGTCAAGAGTTGCCAAGCACCCCATAGGCTGCCATTTGCTGGCACAAACCATTTGGAGAAAATCTGGAAGCTCTGACTCACAAACAGAATAATCAGATAATTATCCACAGTGAATAATCTGACCACCCCTATTCACCATGTGTGACACACAACGGGGTGACTCAACACAGCAGTCTTGGAGCCTCACATCAGAGCTGCCCATGAGGCAACACCCAGGTAACTGCAAAAAGTGGAGAGTTGGGTTACAAATTTCCCTTGTGAGCCGGCAAGCGTCTCATGTGAAACCCCTGGAAATAGGGTTTCTGAACCTGGGTCTCACAGCCAGAGGCCAGAACAAACTGGCTGGTGACTAAGAAAGCATTTTCCTGTGGTTCTGCCTCTTCCCTGTTCACAAGTCCCTTCTCTACAACCCAGATGACATGTTAGGCACAGCAGCTGGCAAGCAGGACTCAGGAGCACTAGAGGGAACTCGGCTGAGCTGGGCAAGAGTTGTGTTCAAGTGAAACTCCTCTTGGAAAGTGTCTGGCAGTGTTTTGAAGATAACACTCTGTCAGCTCCTTTCAGGTCATATCGGAGATCGAGCTGTTTTATCTATAATGGCTTTTCGTAGGTGATGCAAAATGCTCGAGAGTGTCACCTGTGTCGCGCGGCTGGACGAATGGCTCCAGTTCATAACAGCAGAATTGCAAAACTGCACCTAATGAAGGATAGCAACAGTCTTGCTGGAGAGAGTGCTCTCAATATTACATTAGGAGGGATGATTTATCCCGCCTGCGCGGATGAGACAAACTCAGGAGAGAGGCTCTCTTGGGTCTGTTTGTTCACTGTGTTTTAATTTATTTAGGAGATGATAGCAGAAGTGAAAAGTAACAGATTGAAAACCCTGGATATTGAAAGCTTCTGGTTCCGTAAAGAATCACACAGGCAGTCCCACGTCAGTCTTCCCCACGTGGGCCCTGCCAACCTGTTTTAGCCCTGATCTGGTGGGTGAAATAATATCTTTTATTGGACCAACTTCTGTTGGTGAGAGACAAACTTTCGAGCTACACAGAGCTCTGGTTCAGGTCCAGCAGGGCAGTCCCAATGGCGCTGGTGTTGCATGAGGTGAACACCATCTGTATCCTCCCACAGGCCTAGTGGACTCTGGAAAGCAAATGCCTGTTCCAACGACTACTGAAGACAATGGAAAGACTCCTATCAACTAGAATGGGCTCTGGATTAGGCCCCGTCTCCTCAGACCAATCACTCTGCTGTCCTCGCTGCACTAGAACAAACCACAGCTCATCTGGCTTCCTGTCTCTGCTGTTGAACAATGCCAAATGCTTCTGAGGAAGGCAAAAGCCCCCCCTGTTGCTCCTGCACCTACTCACTCATCTCTGGGCCTCTCTCTCTCTCCACTAGCTGCCTTTCTGTCTCTTTCTAAACCTCAGGCTGTATTAATTGGCAGCATAAAAATAATGCGGGAGCTACACAGCAACCAACCTCTGCTTGACCTGTCACGCAACACTGCTGATCACTTCCAATCTTCTCTCGCCCTCAGAAAGCACCACGGGACGTATGGAGCTAACGGTCCAACTCCCATAGACGTGAGGGGCTCTTAGCACTGAAGACGCCTGTTCAGATTTGAAAAACTAACAAATAACGAACAGAAACTATCTTCCCCCCCCCCTTTATCTCTTTCTGGACTTTCAACCAGTAGAAAGTAGAGTACACTGAAATTAATCATTGCGATAAAGAATAAGCCTCCCTAACATTGCTATGATAGTTTCCTATCCTGAAGAGCCTAAGAGTTGCCTGTCCATTTGGCCCAGCCAGTCCAGTATTTTATTTTAAATAATGGCCAGGACTAGATACTTCAGAGGAAGATACAAGAAATGCCATAATGCACAATTAGGGAATAACCAGCCCATTGGGGAAAGTTTTGTTCCTGACCCCATCAGTAGGTGGCTGGCTTATGCTCTGAAGCATGATTTATCATTTGTCTGTATTCTAGCTAACATTCCTGGATGTTACAGAAACGGCTATCGACAATGTTGACCTGCAACAGTAGCAACCCCATAGAACAGCTTCGGTCAGAAAGAAAAGGAGACTGTTTCCAGCTGTGAGTGCGCAGCGTAGGAGGGATTTAAATAGCCAGAATGCAATTACCCAGGTTGGAATTTAGCCCGGACGCCAGGGGCCTAACACCCAACTTGCATTGCCTCATAGCCCACACAGCAAATTCTGTCTTAAGCAACTGCTCAGGGGAGCAGCAATGCTCATTGCTCAACCGGGGTGGTCTGCGAATAGAGGTAGGGCAGACAGTTCTGCTCCACCATGTGAGGAGATGCTTTGGGGCAGTCTCGGAAGAGGGGAGCTTGCCTGGCAGGGGAAGGGGTGGCCTCTCATCTAGGTTTTACTGTTTCAAAATGCCTTTGAAAAGTGGCCAGTTTGGTAACGCTCTCAATATATTCTACAACTTGGATCATAAATCTTACATCGCTGTGCAGTGCATTTCATTAAACAAATATGCAGCCGGCCAGCGAGCGAGCGAGCTCCCTGCACGCACTCGGAATATTTCTGCTCTGGGGATGATTTTTTAAACAGGAGATTGAAAAGTGGCCTTTAGACACCACATCTCCCCGCAACCCTATGCATTCCAAATCGTCCCTAAAACATCACAGCCCCCAACCCGTATCCTCCTCCTTTGCTCGCCAGCCTGGTTGAGCACTAAAAGCTAATGCTGCAAATTGCAGCACCTTTGAAGGGCCTTCTCCTAACCTTCAGAGTTGCCTGGAACACCAAGTAAATGAAAACGCCATGTGAGAGAATAAATTGGCGCTTGGGCACTTTCCCTGGGCAGACTGGGGCGCCGGCTGAGCTTTCAGTTGCATGCATTATGCATGTCTGTACACGGTAGATGTATGGCCACAATTTGCAAACATGGGGGCTTAGAGTAAGGCATCTAAGTCTCTATTTAGGCCATGGTTACACTCACCCTGACGTCAGCAAAACGTATGTCGCTCCTGGGTGTGGAAAAAAACCACCTCCCTAAGCAACATAAGTTTCGCTGGCACGAGCAGTCGTATGCACAGCGCTGCGTTGGCAGGACAGCTTCTCCCGCCGACATAGCTACCGCCGCTCGCTGAGGTGGTTTCATTATGTCGCCGGGAGAGAGCTCTGCACGGAGCGGAACTTACAGTGGGGCAGCTGCCTTGGTACAGTTGGGCCGCTGTAAGCTCGCTAGTGTAGACATGGCCTTAGGCACCTACATAACATGACACGGTTTTCAGAGGTGCTGAGCCCCTGCAGCTCCAGCTGGGATCTGAGAGGGAGGCCCTGAACCATTCCAGGGAGTTTCCATTCATCCTGGCAGTTTCTTGGAGGCAGGGCATTTAGTGAACACTGGTCAGAGATGCCATAAAGAGTCCCAGTGGGAGGGGTATGGATGATTTTCCCCTGTCACAAGTGAGGAGCACGTCATCCACCATAGCAACAAGTACTGTCCCTGTGCTGTGCCCTGGCCTGATGCCGGCCTGGGAGGGAGCCAGGAAATGGGCAGCCGGTGGGTGCCAATGGACCCCATTTATTGCCATGTGTGGATTAGCTTTGGTTGGAAGAGGCAGGTCGGACGCTGGGTAGTGGCTTGCGAGGGCTCTAGCATGGGGTGGTGGTTTCTCTAGTACCGCCCTGACTATTGAATGGCTTAAGGTGGGTAGTAGATGTCCCTTTGTCTGAGGAGGGGCCAACAGGCTGTTAGTTGGGCTCCCAGGTGTTCCCTCTTTTACCAGCCAGCCAGGGCAGGGGGCAGTCACAGGTGATCCCTGGTTGCCATCAGTGCTTCTGTGACTCATGTGAATGGGCTGACTCCGTGGAAGGAGGGGACTCACTATGTCTGGCCCTGCTCCCACCGGTAGTGCTTGGTGGCCTATGAGGCCATCACAGAAGCAGATCTGTGGAAGGTGATGATTCCTGTCGGTGGCCGGTGTGGAGCTCTGGGGCTGAGTGCTGGTCTCTGGGTTTACACAGTGATTTATAGCCCCCAAAACTCTGCAGGCTGGGACGTTGCTGCCTGCATGGCAGAGGGCAGCTTGGCTCTGTGTGCCTCTGCCATGGTAGTGACATGAGGTCTGGCAAAATCCTTGGTGTCAGAGCCTGCTTGTATTAGGCTGTCTTTTCTGCCATCCACGCTCTTTTTTTTTTTTTCCTTCCACTTTTCCTGTCACAGCTTGTCTATGGACCATGGCTCTCTGAGGGCCAGTTCTCTCTGAATGCCTGGGGTGTGCACTGTTCTGCCCCCTTCATCTCTGGCAGCCTGTGTGTGGTGCACTGGGGAGGCGGCTGTGGTGCCTGGGGTACCAATGTCCTAATGTCACAAAGGAAACTGACCAATGATATTGCTCCTAGCCTCGCGTTAGCAATGACAGCTTCTTTACAATGGGGTCTCATGGGCAGATTGCGTCCTTGCGTCTCCTCTATTTTCTCACCATCTTATTTGTGTGGGTGTGGGGGGGTGTATCCAGTCAGAGTTGTAATGACCCTCCCTCCAGTCCAGGAGGGCTGTGTGAAGCTCTGTCTAGAGCAGCAGTGGGCAACCTGCGGCCAGTGGGCCGCACGCGGCTCATCAGGGTAATCCACTGGCGTGCCGCCGGACAGTTTGTTTACATTTGTACAGCCGCCCGCAGCTCCCTGTGGCCAGTGGGAGCTGCGGGAAGCAGGGGCCGGCACGTCCCTGTGGCCCGCGCTGCTTCTCACAGCTCCCATTGGCCAGGAACAGCGAACCGCGGCCACTGGGAGTGGCAGGCGGCCGTGCAAATGTAAAGAAACTGTCTGACGGCCTGCCAGTGGATTACCCTGATGGGCCGCAGGTTGTCCACCACTGTCTCTGTGGTGCTTCCATGCCCTGCCATGTTGAGGAAACTGGGAATGGGCTCAAGACACCAATTCAGATCCTCCATGTGGCTAAGAGAGGGAGGATCCAAATTCAGATTCTCCATATGGTTGTACAGATCCTCACCTGAGCTGTTGGCAGATCACTTGAAACTTGGCCCGAACATAAGAACGGCCATACTGGGTCAGACCAAAGGTCCATCTAGCCCAGTATCCTGTCTTACGACAGTGGCCAATGCCAGGTGCCCCAGAGGGAATGACCAGAACAGGTAATCATCTATTGATCCATCCCCTATTGCCCATCTTGGCAAACAGAGGCAAGGGACACCATCCCTGCCCATCCTGGCTAATAGTCATTGATGTACCTATCTTCCATGAACTTATCTACTTCTTCTTTTGAACCCTGTTATAGTCTTGGCCTTCACAACATCCTCTGGTAAAGAGTTCCACAGATTGACTGTGCGTAGTGTGAAGAAATACTTGCTTTTGTTTGTTTTAAACTTGCTGCCTATTAATTTCATTGGGTGACCCCTAGTTCTTGTATTATGTGAAGGAGTAAATAACACTTCCTTATTTACTTTCTCCACACCTGTCACTATTTTATAGTCCTCTATCATATCCCCCACCCCAGTCATGTCTTTTCCAAGATGAAAAGTCCAAGTCTTATTAATCTCTCCTCATATGGAAGCTGTTCCATTCCCCTAATCACTTTTGTTGCCCTTTTCTGTACCTTTTCCAATTCCAATATATCTTTTTTGTGTTGGGGCAACCATATCTGCACACGATATTCAAGATGTGGGTGTACCATGGATTTATATAGAGACAATTTGATATTTTCTGTATTATTATGCCTGAAGGAAAAAGGTTGTGCTACGTAGAGATGTCAAAGTAGCAGATGAGCATGGGTCCATTCTTGACTAATAAAGTGTCCAATCCATGTGGTTTTGAGGGACTTTGATTTGCTTCAGAAGAGTGTCTGGAGGACTCCGTAATCCCTCTGCGTTCTAAGGGCCTCTAGAAATGTCCTTGTAACGTCAGGGAGTATGTACATTTGCAAGTGCAAAACGAATATCCCTGCATGCAGGATTAGTTATTGAACATGCATGTATGAGCGCCTGAAAGGAGATGTGCTCATAAATACTTCAGGGGCAGTCAAGGAAAATTTGGTCCTTGGAGTGTTAAATCTAGTCTCAACTTCATTTGCATAACGTATTCCTCTTCCCTGCTGTGTATCTCTTAGCCATAGCGGTGCTGCCGTTTTGGTGGATTGCTTCTTGTAATCTTACTTCTTTTTCAAACAGTAAACTTGCTCCTGATGTAATTACCGTGATAAAGCTCTGTGGCATGACGGATCATCCTTAACTGCACTGTCGCTGTTGACTTCAGACAAGAGGATATTTTATCCCATGCCTTTGTGGTAAGCATAGTAAACAATGTCAGTAAACAGGATGGGGTTACATTCCGTGGCACTATCTTCATCTGAATTGTGCCTGCCTAGCAAAATGTACTGTAAACTTCCCATCATTCAGTCTTCTATAGAGCTCAGATTGCTCTGTGATTTCCCTGCATGTTGCTCTGTGGTTGAGCATGCAAAATATTGTGGATCAGAAGTCATTTTTACCTGACGGGCACTCTGTGGCCCCTGTGAGAAATGAGTCGAGTAGGTGTCAGTCGAATTCCTAGTTGACAGATGTCCACAGTGCAGATACGTGGCACTGATTGGCAGGCCCTCTCAGAGGTCCAGAGAAGCCTGGGCCACTTCCAGCTTTTGAGGCCCCTAGCCATAATAAAAATAAAAAATGACGACATATGAAAACAAAATAAGGCACCAAAAAAAAGTGAGACATAATTTGAATATTTTTTATTTAACAAATGCTTTTCTAGCCGGTTTCTGTGCAAATGCACTAAAAATCTTGTTTTCGTGTAATGTCACAGTTGATATTAAGCATGGCGAGCCCATTCAAACGCTCTTGTCCCATAGTTGAATGGTGATAGTTCTTTACCTGCTTCAACACGTTGAAGGGGCGTTCACCTGAAGCCACTGATGCAGGCAAACTGATAAAAATACGCAATGCAATTGTGATATTAGGAAACACCCCAGAGAGTCCAAGTTCGAGTATTTCTTGAAGCAATTCCTTTGGCTTGCAATCCAATGTAAAGTTCGTGGAATATATTCGTTTGAGGAAGATGACCTCGTCACTGAGATCTTTTGAGATTTCTTGTACTGTTGCTGAAATTGTTCAGCTGCAGAAAGTAGATCTTCATTACTCAGTCTGTTGAACTGCCAAAGAAACCCCAAAAGGGTACAAATTAGTCGCAGTGACTCAAATCGATGTGTAAGACCTGATTGAATAGAGTCAATGATGACAGGGAAAACATTGACCCTATAAAAAGAACAGGAGTACTTGTGGCACCTTAGAGACTAACAAATTTATTAGAGCATAAGCTTTCGTGGGCTACAACCCACTTCTTCGGATGCATCCGAAAGCTTATGCTCTAATAAATTTGTTAGTCTCTAAGGTGCCACAAGTACTCCTGTTCTTTTTGCGGATACAGACTAACACGGCTGCTACTCTGAAAATTGACCCTATAATGCTGCTCGGCATCCGATTCAGTAGGTAAGTTGCGATTGGTGGAGAACTCAGATGAAATGCCAATATTCTCTACTACTAATTTGGACTCAGTCAGGATTGCATCCCATTGTTCACGAATCTGTTGAATGTCATTGATAAGACTTTCAGTGTTATCCCTCTCAATATCAAGTGTAGCATTGCGTGCTTCAGTTACCAGATTAGTTTGGTGGATCATTGTAAGTAGCTTCATCCACAAAGATGACATCAGAATGCATTCAAATTTGGACATGTGCTTCTGAACAGACTGAAGTTCAGTTCGAGCCTGTGCAGTGAGATTGAGAGATTCAAGCTCATTTAAAGCCTTTCTCGCTGAACTCAGACACTGCGCAACTGGTTAAACACCATCAATCCGTGCAGACCATCCAGTTTTGGACATCCCATTCAGTGAAACAGGAAGATATTGCTTCAGAATAACAAGTGTCTAAATTTGAGGCCCCCTTTAAGCTTGAGGCCCCCTTTAAGCTTGAGGCCCCACTCTGATTGCCCCTGCTGATTGGCTCTCTTGTTTCAGTTCTCAGCAGAAGAGCCACAGTGTTCATTTGCCCATGGAGGCGGAACTTCCTCTCCACCCAGGAAGCAGTGCCTGCAATCTGTAACTGACACATATCGGGGGTTGAAATTATACTGTCATTTTTCATGATGTAAATAGAGGGCACCAACGTACTGACAAGAGATGCTAGGAGATCAACATGCAGGAGGAGAGAGAGTCTCACGTGCATACATAGGACGGGTCCTGAGTGCTAGTCTGGTGCAAGCACAAGGACGTCTAATAAGCACAAGACAATGAATTACTGGATAGAAAAAAGGCGCTTGGCCCAGCAAGATGGCTGGTCTGACAGTTTCTCTGCATTTGACCTTTTGTGCGTGTCACTGCCATGTCCTGCCTTTCACTATAAAAAGAAAAAAAACAAAACCTGCCTCCTTTGGCAGCTGAGAGCAGCAGCAATTGCAGCTTTCCAGTTTCTCTTGCACCGTTCGCTGGACGCTGTGGTGCCTCAGGACCATTTACAGTAAATAAGGGGATCCCCAGTAAAGAGTCTAGAAACAGATGAGTCATCAGGCAAGATGTAGGAGCACGTGGAGCACTGGGCCCCTGAACAGAGAGAGTAGCTGTGTATTCCAAAGCGATGGGGGAAGGTGGGAGGAATGGATAGGGAATGATGATGGAACCTCCAAGCCTTGCGAGATTCACTCTTTGAGATGAGTGAACAAGTGTTTGGAGGATTTAAGATTTTATAGACAGCTGCTAGGGTGATACCACAAGTTAGGGAAAGGTACATGAGTGTGCCTCTCTGCACCTCTACAGAACAATGCTATTAGCAGGTTGGTAGCCAAAATAAATTGGCAAGCAAGCCACACCGCTAAAAGCAAGTAGGCGCTCCTTGAGATAAGGCATAGGAGAGCAGGGCTGGCAGATGCACAATCTCTGCTCTGGGTAATGCGTTCTCAGGGCAATTGGAAATCAGAAGCAAGGGTAAGGTTTGGAACGCAAGATCTTCCACTGAGTAAGCATTTTCCCAGCCGCCACAACTGGCATGGCTGTGAGCTACTGGAAAGAAAGGTCAGCCATTGGTTGTCCCAATGGTCTAATGGTCTTGTAATGTAACATGGAAGCAGAGTTGAATTTCCTCAGTCCTGGGGCTGGGAGAGCCTCAGAGTCACCCTTGGCAGATGAAATGAGCGTGGAGCACTTCAAGTTGCTGTCCAGTGACTGACTCCATCTTCCCTGACTAGTGAAATGAAAGGAATCCGAGCATCTCTTAGCAATCTTCCTTAGCCACCTTGCATTTGGTGGCTCCAGGTGAACCCAGTGGCAGCAGATGGAGTTAGGGGGACAGCCTATGAGAGTGTTTCTCTTGTAACACAGATCTCCAGAGCTAAAGGGAAGTAATTGAACGTAATGTCCAAACACAGAACCAGTCTATAAATCTCAGTGCCATGAATACAAAATTTCAGAAGGGCTGCTTCTCTTCATCTTATCACTCCCAGACAGTAACTGTGTTCTTGATGTAATTATAGTGATAAAACAATGTGACATAACTGCTGGCTTCCATCATGGTACCACTGCTGTTGACTTAAATTACAGGGTAATAATTTTATAAGAGACTTTTTATTTTTCTTTCTCTCTAAGCCACTGGCAGTGTTTGAACAAGGGGCAGATGTCCCTGATAAAATGCATTATACGCATTCCACGAGTCCTTAAATTTCCACATACGAATTTTTCACGCACTGCCCTACCGGGTGGGGTTTACATTGCATCCCGCAGATCTGGGGCATGGATCTCACCTACCAGCGCAGCAATCAGCATCTGCACCCTACGATCTGATACACAGAATGCAGCGATGATAGTGTTCAGCAAAACAGAACCCCATCATCTACTTTATCTACGAACATCACAATGTCTGGACAGCTGGACTATGGAAATGGGGAGAGAGAGACACTCCCACTCTTCTGCAGTTTCTTCACTCTGTGGGCTTCGGGCTGCTGCAGAGTTGTTGCACCACCAGCAGGGCCGGCTCCAGGCACCAGGCAACCAAGCGGCCAATCTTGGAGTGGCGGGGGGCAGCGCGCTGCTCGGCGGAGGGGGGGGGGGTTCCGGCGGCACAGCACTCGGCGGAGGGTGTTCGGCGGCGCAGCGCTCCGCGGGGAGGGGTTCAGCAGCGCGGCGCTTGGCGGGGGGTGTTTGGTGGCGCGGTGCTCCGCGGGGGGCGGGGGGTGTTCGGCGGCGCGGCGTTCAGCGGGGGTTTCGGCGGTGCGGCGCTCCACGGGGGGTGGGGGGGTTCGGCAGCTCGGCGGGGGGTGGGGAGGATCGGCAGCGCGGCGCTCGGCGGGTGGCGAGGGGTGTTCCGCGGCGGGGGGCGGGGGCTGTTCAGCGGTGCTCCGCTCGGCGGGGGATGTTCGGCGGCGCGACACTCAGTGGGGGGGGGTGTTACGGCGGGCCGGCGCTTTTTTTTGCTGCTTGGGGCGGCAAAAAAGTTAGAGACGGCCCTGACCACCAGGCTCAAACTGATTGGACATCATTTAAAGTCACATGATCTTTGCATGGCAAAGTGCGCCACTGCTTTATCAATGGAGTGCATGGGTGAAAATGAGGCTCTGAAGATGGCTTTAGCACATACTTCAAAGTGTGGCACTTCCCCTTTTATAATGCATCTGGGCAATAACTGGGTTTATCTTTTTTTTTTTTTTTTTTTTTTTTTGGTAATGTAGATGGGAAATGCGGCTCAGAGGCTCACGTGCTGAGGAGAAATCTGCAGCGTAGCAGGATTACAGAGATCCTTCTATTCCCATGCCTCCAGTCATGTATTTATGTAATGTTTACAAATAAAACTGGATGGGATTCAGACTTGCTCATCACCGCTATCGTCTGACACTGTTGGCCAAATCTATCTGTGCAGGCTCAGATTCCCCTTGGTGTGGAAAGATTTGTAGAGCTTTTGGTTACAAAGATCCAGGAGCTGCGTGTATTATCTTGTTATTCAACCTAATTGACTGATTAAGAATAATGTACATTAATAATGCAATGCATGCATTTACACAAGGCCGCAGAGCACATGAATAAGATACTCTCTCCCTCCTCCATAGAGCTTGCTATCGAAATAACAAATATGATGGTTTCAGGTTGGAAAGAATTTTGGGCCAGGGCTACAGATAAAGAACTGAGGCCCAGTCCAGCTCCCATTAGGGCCAACGGGAGTTTTACTGTTGACTTTACTGGGAGGACTTGAACAGCTGGCAGGAATGCTGAGTGGAGCTGATTGTTCCTTAACCAACCAGCCTTGGCATTAAGATGCCTCGCCGAGGTCCCTGCGTCCTAGGCAGTTAGAGATTTTGTTTTCATGCACACGTCTGAACCAGGCAAGCCCAGGCGCCTAGCTCCACAGGCAGATGTCATGATTGGAGATGAGGGAGGGAAGATGCCCTAATGGAACTGAATTTCCCTGTGTCCAAAAACAATCAAATATAAAATCTAACTAAATAAATATTTGGGGTACCCATGCTGGGTTTGCAAAAGGGTTGTTAAACGCACGCAATCCAGATCATCCATTGCTGGGATGTAGATACATTGAACACCATGTGGTTCTCAGCAATTCATACAATTTCTCTTCCCCCAGTCCCTCCTCCCCTCCAGTTTTGTTTTTTAAAAGGCACAACAGTGAGTGGAGGAGTTGATATTACCACCAGGTAACAATCAACTAGAGCAGTGGTTCTCAAAGCCGGTCTGCCGCTCGTTCAGGGAAAGCCCCTGGCGGGCTGGGCCAGTTTGTTTACCTACCGCAGCCGCAGGTTCGGCTGATCGTGGCTCCAGGCCAATGGGAGCTGCTGGAAGCGGCAGTCAGTACATCCCTTGGCCCGCGCTGCTTCCCACAGCCCCCATTGGCCTGGAGTGGTGAACTGCCGCCAGTGGGAGCCACGATCGGCTGAACCTGTGGATGCGGCAGGTAAACAAACCAGTCCGGCCTGTGAGAGGCTTTCCCTGGACAAGTGGCGGACCAGCTTTGAGAACCACTGAACTAGAGAAGGGAGCTACACAAAGAAATTAGTGATGGGCAAAGCTCAAAGCGTTTGTCATTTGTTGCACTTGTCAAAAAATGGAAAAATAATCATAGGCTATGTCTACGCTACCACGGTAAGTGGACCTACGCTACACAACTCCAGCTACGTGAATAACTTAGCTGGAGTCAACGTACCTTAAGTCGAGTTACTGCGGGGTCTACACCGTGGGCGGTCAATGGGAGAAACTCTCCCGTTGACTTACCTTACTCTTCTCATTGGCGGGTAGGGTACAGGGTCAACTGGAGAGGGATCTGCTGTCGATTTGGTGGGTCTTCGCTAGACCTGCTAAATTGACCACCAGCGGATCGATCTCAGGGCGTCGATCACGGCTATAGTGTAGACATAGCCATAGAATCATAGGACTGGAAGGGACCTTGAGAGGTCCCCTCGTCCAGTCCCTTGCACTCGTGGCAGGACTAAGTATTATCTAGACCATCCCTGACAGGTGTTTGCCTAACCTGTTCTTAAAAATCTCCAATGATGGAGATTCCACAACCTCCCTAGGCAATTTATTCCAGTGCTTAACCACCCTGAGAGTTAGGAAGTTTTTCCTAATGTCCAACCTAAACCTCCCTTGCTGCAATTTAAGCCCATTGCTTCTTGTCCTATCCTCAGCAGTTAAGAAAAACAAATTTTCTCCCTCCTCCTTGTAACAACCTTTTATGTACTTGAAAACTGTTCTCATGTCCCCTGTCAGTCTTCTCTTTTCCATACTAAACAAACCCAATTTTTTCAATCTTCCCTCATCGGTCATGTTTTCTAGACTTTTAATAATTTTATTGCTCTTCTCTGGACTTTTTCCTATTTGTCCACATCTTTCCTGAAATGTGGCGCCCAGAACTGGACACAATACTCCAGTTGAAGCCTAATCAGCACAGAGTAGAGCGGAAGAATTACTTCTTGTGTCTTACTTACAACACTCCTGCTAATACATCCCAGAATAATGTTTGGGTTTTTTTTGCAACAGTGTTGCACTGTTGACTCATATTTAGGTTGCGGTCCACTTTGACCTCGAGATCCCTTTCAATAGTACTCCTTCCTACACAGTCATTTCCCATTTTGTATCTGTGCAACTGATTGTTCCTTCCTAAGTGGAGTACTTTGCATTTGTCCTTATTGAATGTCATCCTATTTACTTCAGACAAGTTATCCAGTTTCTCCAGATCATTTTGAATTATAATCCTATCCTCCAAAGCACTTGCAACCCCTCCCAGCTTGGCACCATCTGCAAACTTTATAAGTGTACTCTCTATGCCATTATCTAAATCATTGATGAAGATATTGAACAGAACCGTACCCAGAACTGATTCCTACAGGACCCCACTCATTATGCCCTTCCAGCATGACTGTGAACAACTGATAACTACTCTCTGGGAACGGTTTTCCAACCAGTTGTGCACCCACCTTATAGTAGTGCCATCTAGGTTGTATTTCCCTAGTTTGTATATGAGAAGGTCATATGAGACAGTACCAAAAGCCTTACTAAAGTCAAGATATACCACATCTACCACTTTCCCCCTATCCACAAGGCTTGTTGCCCTGTCAAAGAAAGCTATTAGGTTGGTTTGACATGATTTGTTCTTGACAAATCCATGCTGACTGTTACTTATCACCTTATTATCTTCTAGATGTTTGCAAATTGATTGTTTAATTATTTGCTCCATTATCTTTCCGAGTACAGAAGTTAAGCTGACTGGTCTGTAATTCTCTGGGTTGTCCTTATTTTTCTTTTTATAGATTGGCACTATATTTGCCCTTTTCCAGTCTTCTGTGTGAACTAATGTGTGAACAACATCTGAAAATTCAAATCATTTTAATTCTGTGGGTTTTGAAAAGGAAGAATGTTTCATTTATTCAAAAAAATTTCATAAGAAAAGAAAAATGGTCATACTGGGTCACACCAATGGTCCATCTAGCCCAGTATCCCGTCTTCCAACAATGGCCAATGCCAGATGTTTCAGAGAGAATAAACAAAACAGGTAATTATCAAATGATCCATCCTGTGTCGTCCATTCCCAGCTTCTGGCAAACAGGGGCTAGGGACACTTCCGAGCATGGTTTTGCATCCCTGCCCATCCTGGCTAATAGCCATTGATGGACCTATCCTCCATGAACTTATCTAGTTCTTTTTTGTACCCTGTTATAGTCTTGGCCTTCACAACATCCTCGGGCAAAGAGTTCCACAGATTGACTGTGCATTTTGTAAAGAAATACTCCCTTTTGTTTGTTTTAAACCTGCTGCCTATTGATTTCATTTGGTGACCCCTAGTTCTTGTGTTATGAGAAGGAGTAAATAACACTTCCTTATTTACTTTCTCCACACCAATCATGATTTTATAGACCTCTACCATATTTCCTTAGTTGTCTCTTTTCCAAGCTGAAAAGTCCCAGTTTTATTAATCTCTCCTCATATGGAAGCTGTTACATACTCTTAATCATTTTTTGCCCTTTTCTGTACCTTTTCCAATTCCAATATATCTTTTTTGAGAGGAGGTGACCAGATCTGCATGCAATATTCAAGATGTGGGTGTACCATGGATTTATATAGACACAATATGATATTTTCTGTCTTATTATCTAGCCCTTTCCTAATGATGCCCAACATTCTGTTAGCTTTTTTGACATTGAGTGGATGTTTTCAGAGAACTATCCATAATGACTCCAAGATCTCTTTCTTGAGTGGTAACAGCTAATTTAGAACCCATCATTTTATATATATATATAGTTGGGATTATGTTTTTCAATGTGCATTACTTTGCATTTATCAACATTGAATTTCATTTTGTTTCCCACTCACCCAGTTTTGTGAGATTCCTTTGTAATTCTTCACAGTATGCTTTGGCCTTAACTATCTTGAGTAGTTTTGTATCATCTGCAAATTTTGCCACCTCACTTGTTTACCCCTTTTTCCAGATAATTTATGAATATGTTGAACAGCATTGGTCCCAGTACAGACCCCTGGGGGACACCACTATTTGCCTCTCTCCATTCTGAAACCTGACCATTTATTCCTACCCTTTGTTTCCGATCTTTTAATCAGTTACTGATCTAGGAGAGGACCTTCCCTCTTATCCGATGACAGCTTACTTTGCTTAACAGCCTTTGGTGAGGGACCTTGTCAAAGGCTTTCTGAAAATCTAAGTACAGTATTTCTCTGGATTGCCCTTGTCCACATGCTTGTTGACCACTTCAAAGAATTCTAGTAGTTTGGTGAGGCATGGTTTATAAAAAACATGTTGACTCTTCCTCAGCAAATCGTGTTCATCTATGTATCCGATAATTCTGTTCTTTATTATAGTTTCAACCAGGTTGCCTGGTACTGAAGTTAGGCTTACCAGCCTGTAATTGCTGGGATCACCTCTGGAGCCTTTTTTAAGAATTGGTGTCACATTATCTATCCTCCAGTCATCTGGTACAGAAGCTGATTTAAATGATTTAAAGTTACAGATGACAGTTAGTAGTTCTGCAATTTCACATCTGAGTTCTTTCAGAACTCTTGGGTGAATACCATCTGGTCCTGGTGACTTATTACTGTTTACTTTATCAATTCACATTTACCATAAAATATTTCCTGACTTGAACTTTTTCTATTTCCCCCCATTTTCAATTTTTCTCCCTTTTCCCCCCTTGCCGCTCTCTCCTGGCCTCATTTTTCCCTTTTGCCAGGGAAAAATGAGCAAGATCACAGTGGGATGGAAGGAGGGATGTGGAGGAAAAAGAGAAAACAATAACTGGAAATGATCATTTTTCTTTTTCCAATTGCTTTGGGGGAAAAAACAGAAAATTAAAAAATAAATTGTGAAAATATGGTGAGAATTTCCAGTTCCGAAAATAAAGCCAATTTTCAGGGGTGGGAGAAGTACGAAATATTTTGACCAGCTTCAGTTTGGTTTGGAGGGAAATTCTCGGAGGATTATGCTGATGATGGTTCTCCAAATATGAACAACTTGCAACTCTGAATGCTGCAAAACTGTATGTGAAAGGACTTTCTCTGTAGGAATCCCAGCCCTTTCTCTGAGGCTGTGAGAACAGCCTCCCCCCGTCATACGGTAGTGCTCTAGATGGGAGGTGGGGAGACCACTCCAGTAGGGGCCATAACCACACCCTCTGAGACATCAGCCAGGAGCACATCCTACGGTGTACACTCCCTCGCCCCCTGCAGCTCCAGGGAGAGACAATGCCTGCTGAAACCCCCACTGGGGAGCAATGCCACACCACCCAGTGTCCAGGCCGTGCCTTCATGGCACAATCTGGCCCCTAACATACGTACCCTTTGATGGGTATCAGAGCAGAAATGGGCCCCAAATATAAGAATGGTCTGTAATTGCCACTTTTATACTCCTTGGATCTTCTGGTGAATTCTTTTCCTTGGCAGTCCCCTATTGAAGATGCCTGTTAAATACTAGGTGATGAATACGCAGACTGTTGCTCTTGGAGAGAGTGTGTGTCCAGCCGCCCTTTCTGGACAATTGAATCGTGGCATATGGCCTTGATAAACAAACACCTGTTAAATTCTCAGCATTGACGCTGAAATCCTTGGCCAGCAGCAGGTGCGACCTATTGTGGAGCTCAGCTAGGAACTGGGAGAGATTTTTCTCTAGTGCTGGAATTCTAGCAATTCACTTCTTTGCTGAAATTCTCAGAGCTGCAGTAGATCAAAGGCCAATGGAGAACAAGATGCATTTTCATTATAACCCTCCTTGAAATTGACCTGCTGCAGCCTTGAGCTGCCAGCCAGGGCCCGGGGACTTGTGTCTGGAACTAGACCAGATGGTTTTGGCTCTTGGTATCAGTGACTGGCTGCCCACTGCAGATTGGAACTGATACCTCAGCTTAGTTGGTGTCAGGGGCAGGCGGAGAGGAAGGCGAAAATGCAGATATGGATTTTGAATGTGTTAGTGCTAATAATGTGGGGTGCTGAGTGCATTACCCACTAGCCCTCCTACCCATCCAGGTGTATGTCCCACAAGTGAAATGTTTTGGGGGGTTAGTGGGCTTCTGTTCAGTCAAGGCCTCTCCAGCACTAAATCCTACATGTTACTGTTTATTGACCAGGCCCGTATAGACTAGGTACCTGCCTTTTAACAAGCACGGGTTAAATCTCCCTTTGTCCTCTCTTCCCCCAGACAGCTGCAATTGCCCCAGCTGATGAGATAATGGGCGTGGTGGGTTACATCAGCACAGCAGAACCAGGGGGATATAAACTGGTTCCTCCAGAGCATGGGTGTGCTAATTCCATCCGCCACCTCCTCTTCCCATCCAGCCTCCTCGTCACCATACAGAGCATGGCCAGAAGAGGAAACACTCAACAAATCTCTACATGCAGACAACACTCTGACTGGGAAGAGGTTTGCATTCCTCACTGCGACCACTCATCCCTCTCCCTGCCATCTGGTACAGCACCCACCCCCTCCCCTCTTCAGCCCGTCTCTCCATCCTCTCGCCCGCCAGCCCACTGCTGGACCTCTGCTCCCCATGCCCCCTGTGACAAACGCATCTCCTGAGGGGAACCAGCAGCAGCTCATGTGCATTCCAGGCCTGGCTTGGCCTAGTGGAAGTACTGGACGGCCTCTCTTTGTACCTCCGCCCTCTCTCCTCTGTATCAGAAAACAAATAACACCAGCCAGCAGAGCTGTGAAGTTCACTGACAGGAAATCAGCTGGCGTCGTAAATATTTGAAGGCTGAGAAAGGACTCTTTAAGCAGTGAGCTAACGGAAAGATGCTATCTTGCCTGGGCTGAAACATACCAGTGGAGCTTTCGGCATCTCGCCTGTCTCACATGATGCTCCTGACCTGCATACGCAGTGCAAGGCACCCAGCAATCACAATCCTGCCCCTGGTAGGAGAGATTAGGGGGGGATGAAATTCCATTTTTTAAAAGTCTCATTTCCTATCTAGCACTGAGCCCCGGAGAGACGCATGGTTTGTATTGCCAAGCAGCTGCCGCTGCTGTCAAGTGTGAAAATGCCTCATTTGCTGGGCAAGTCCCAGGAATGCTAAAGAGGCTCCGCCATTAAGGGGAGAGGGGGATCTAGGTGGAGCACTGGCAAGGTGGCCTCTTGGAGCTATATGGTGCTTTACAGTGTGGCAAAGTGCAGGAGATCAGAGTTCAGATCCCAGCCCCAATTCTCCCCAAACTGCCAGGCATTGGAACTGCTGCTCCTTCATCTCTGATCAACTCACTTCCTCTCTCTCTCTGTTCCATCCCCCCACCCTGCTCTCATGCTGTCTCACTCCAATTCACCAAGCCCCACCCAGCCTGCAGCTTTGTGGAAGTTCCTTTACCTTTCCGGGTCCAAATGCTGCTCTCTGTCACACCCTTGATTCCCATAGGGAAGCACGTGATGGCAGGATGTGCCCCCTCTCTCTCCCCATGCCAGTTCTTTGGGCTCTTGCCAACTGGTGGAGGAGGATGGATTTCCCAACAGTGCCCTTTTCCCAATTCCCCCTTCTCCATGCCTGTGGCAGCTTCCAAACCAAACTTTCCTACATACGCACCTAGAACGTGAAACTTACAAATGTGTTGTGTTGATTCAGCACCCTCGCCAATTTTTCAATGTCCTAGTTAACATGTTGACACCAGAACTGTGTGCAATAGTCCAGTATCAGTCTCATCAATGCCATATGCAGAGGCAAAATCACCTTCCTAATCATAGAATATCAGGGTTGGAAGGGACCTCAGGAGGTTATCTAGTCCAACCCCCTGCTCAAAGCAGGACCAATCCCCTACTAAATCCCCAAATGGCCCCCTCAAGGATTGAACTCACAACCCTGGGTTTAGCAGGCCAATGCTCAAACCACTGAGCTATCTCCCTCCCCTATGTCCTACTCACAATTCTCATTTATAAATCTGAGGTTGTTTCAGCCATTTTTGCTACAGCATTTCGCTGGGAGCTCAGATTCAGTTGCTTGTCCCCTATATCCTTTTCAGAGTTACTCCTTTCCAGGATACAGTCCCCCCCTTCATAGAATCCATAGAACCATAGGGTTAGAAGAGACCGCACGAGTCATCTAGTCTAACCCCCTGCCAAGATGCAGGATTTGTTGTGTCTAAGCCATCCAAGACAGATGGCTCCAGCCTCCTTTTGAAAACCTCCAGCAAAGGGGCTTCCACCACTTCCCTAGGCGTCTGGTTCCATTGTCCTACTGTTCTTACAGTTAGGAAGTTTTTCCTGAGATTTATTCTAAATCTGCTGTGCTGTAGTTCGTACCCATTGCCTCTTGTCCTGCCCTCTGTGGCAAAAAAGAACAACTTTTCTCCATCTTTTTATGGCAGCATTTCAAGTATCTGAAGACCGCTATCATGTACCCCCTTAATCTTCTCTTTTCCAAACTAAACATACCCAGTCCCTTCAGCCTTTGCTTAGATGGCTTGCATTCCATACCTTTGATCATCTTTGTTGCTCACCTCTGGATCCTTTTCTGTTTCTCTACATCCTTTCTATACATTGGTGACCAGTACTGGACACAGTACTCCAGCTGAAGAGTAACCAGCGCTGAGTAGAGCAGTACTATCACCTCCCTTGACTTGCATGTTATGCCTCTGTTAATGCAACCTAAATTGCCTTTGCTTTTTTTCAGCAGCATCATATTCTGTACATACGACGTACATTCCTGATTCCTAGATGTATAACCTTGCATTTGGCTGTATTTAAATGCATTGTGTTTGAATAGGCCCAGCTTACCAAGTGATCCAGATCACTCTGCCCTGTCCTCATTTTTATCGACCCCTCCACCCATCTTTGTGTCATCTGCAAATGTTAGCAGCAGCGATTTTATATTTACTTCCAGATCACTGATGAAAATGTTGCATAGCCTCCAGCCTAGTTCTGATCCCTGTGGAACCTCACTAGAAACTCCCCCATTTGATGATAATTCCCCAAGTTCTGTCCAATTTTGTTTCCAACTTTGATGTATGTTTTCTCCTATTTCCAGTACAAACAGCGGTGGCTACTTTATTGCTGTGGTGGAGAAAGCAGGGGCGGAGGGGAGAGGAATTGAGCAAGGAGGGGTGTGCTGCTATATGATTAAAGATGACCATTTATATAATTGATATTAGCACTGTTATACAATTCCCATAAAGCTTGTACAAAGTGTATCATGTAAAGTGTCAATGGAAAAGTTACAGTCTATCAAATATTATTATCCTTGTTAAATCCATGTATCCTCTTTTTATCTGAAGTTATGAATATTGGCTATGGACTTGTATCTTAAAGCTCTGTTGTATTCCAGGGTGACACCTACCAGATAGGACATACGTTAGGGCTAGACAGCTAGGTATCGGTGGCCCATAAAGGCCACTCTGCTCTCACAATGGGCCATTGAAGAAACTCATCCCACCCAGGAGGTCTTCCAGCAGATAGCAAGGAGCCAATAGCCACCCTCTGTGGTTCTGCAAAACATATAAGGGCATGTGATATGCTCATGTGACCCTGGACTCCATCTTGGCCAGTAACTTTCCACAGACAGGGGCTGTGGGCTTTGTTTGGGACAGTACATTTCCATGCACATGGCAGAGGATATAAAAAGACACCCAAGACATCTCCATGTTGCCTCTTTCCTACTTTGATTATCTGGACTGTGGGTTTACAACTAATAGGTCCTCAGAACTATGCACTGAGGACCTTCCAAGAGAGACTTTACAAGCCAGCAGTCTATTCCATCATGGCTACAAACCTGATATAAGGACTTTGCAATCATTTGTAGGTATTTGATCTATTAACCATTTATAACTCTCTTCTTTTCTTTTATTAATAAATCTTTAGTTAGTTACTAAGGATTGACTGGCAGTGTGATATTTGGGTAAGATCTGAGATGCATATTGACCTGGGAATATGTGTCTGATCCTTTGGTATTAGAAAGAATCTCACAGCTGGTGAAATAGGTTTCCAATAATCTCTCACTATATTAGATTGGTTTGCCTGGATTGGAGCCAAAGGCTGGAATGCCTAAGGGGGACTGTGTTTGACTTCTGGTTAACCATGTGGTACTGCACATGGGTTTTTGTTACTGGTTTGGTGAATCTAATTATAGAGTAAACCACCTCTGGGGATAGTCTGCTCTATTTCTTGCCCTGAGTGTGGCATTATCAGTGTGGTCTATCCCAGGCACAAGATGGTTTTTAAGTTAAGCACCAGTGTGGACACAAGAACAAATGGCTATAAACTGGCCAGCAACAAGTTTAGGCTTCAAATTAGGTGAAGATTTCTAACTATCAGAGGAGTGAAGTTCTGGAACAGCCTTCCAAGGAGAACAGGGGGCAAAAAACCTAACTGGCTTCAAGAGTGAGCTTGATAGGTTTATGGAGGAGATGGTATGATAAGAGTGCCTACAACGGCTTGTGGACCATCGGCGACTGCTAGCAGCAAATATTTCCAATGGCTGGTGATGGGAAACTAGATGGGGAGGGCTCAGAGTTACTACAGATAATTCTTTCCCAGGTCTCTGATTGTTAGGTCTTGCCAATATGCTCAGGGTCTAACTCAGGGATCGGCAACCTTTGGCACGCGGCCCATCAGGGAAAGCTGCTGGCGGGCTGGGCCAGTTTGTTTACCTGCAGCATCTGCAGGTTCGGCCGATCGCAGTTCCCATTGGCCGCAGTTCTCCGTTCCAGGCCAATGGGGGCTGCAGGAAGGGCAGCCAGCACATCCCTTGGCCCATGCCGCTTCCCGCAGCCCCCATTGGCCTGGAACGGTGAACCATGACCAGTAGGAGCCACAAACGGCCGAACCTGCAGACGCTGCAGGTAAACAAACCGTCTCGGCCCGCCAGCAGCTTTCCCTGATGGGCTGCGTGCCAAAGGTTACTGATACCTGGTCTCACTGATCACCAGATTTGGGGTTGGGAAGGAATTTTCCCCCAGGTCAGATTGGCAGAGACCCTGAGCATTTTTCACCTTCCTCTACAGCATGGGGCACGGGTCACTTGCAGGTTTAAACTAGTGTAAATGGTGGATTCTCTGTAACTTGAAGCCTTTAATTCAAGATTAGAGGACTTCAGCAACTCAGCCAGAGGTTGGGGCCTAATAGAGGGGTGGGTGGGTGAGGTTCTGTGGCCTGCAATGTGCAGGAGGTCAGACTAGATGATCACGATGGTCCCATCTGACCTTAAAGTCTATGGGTCCATGAATAAGGGCCAGTTTCCCAGGTGCCACCAGCCAAGCAAGATATCCGTTTGTGTGTGCATGCATATTACGATGCAGAGCATAAAAGCCCGAAGTCTCCTTTAGCACAGCCTATAATCCTATTAGAAGGATTACTCTGTTGTCCTAGGCTATCTGATCGTGGTAAGAACTCATTTAGGTCAACTGTTTAGGAAATTTACACACACACACACAAAATTAAATAAGCCTCTTGCTGCATTTCACAGGGATACACAAGCTCCTTTCAGACGTTCTCTGTGCTGCCGATTATGTCCCTGGTCTTGTAGCTCCTTCACAGTTCTCTAAACCCTCATGTAAATGACTTGCTTTCAGCTTTTGACTTCTAACAGCAGATGTTGGATAGACAGTGCTGTACTTAGACCCTAGGTATTTCCGGATCTTGAAAGGATTAGAATTTTAAACGGTGAAGTACTTTGCTTTTGCTGTGTGTATTGCATTATATTGTAATATAGAGAATAAGGACTTTCCTCCGTGGGAAGGGCAGCTCTGTGGACAGAACTTAATGAAAGCTAAATCTAGTCTGGCAGGGTCCCAATCAGTTTAATCCCCCGGTCTGCTGATTATCAGCAATGTTATAATTTAATTTGAGGCCTCTATATTTAGAAGGTCAGTGAAGCTCTGTACAAATGAATGCATGGGAGGGAGAATGCAGGATGGCACAGGCAGTGCAAATGGCGATTTCCCTGGGCATTCCAGCAGGGCAGTGTATTCAGCTTTGGAGCATTTAAAACAAACAAACAGACGTTTAAAATAGTAACAGAGTTACACAGTCAGGTAAGGCCAGAAGCTGCCCGACACAGGCTCTTAGTGCTGGAAATAATGCGAAGGCAATGCAGACACCCTTGACTTGTAAAAAATCCATAGCCAACTAGGAACATCATGTCTTATTATGCTCCACTTAGTCACCACATATATCGCCACAGCAAAAGTGGGGGTAGGACAGATCTCCTCCTGTTGCAAAAACACATGCCCCTGTCAAGCTAAAGAAGAATCTCTTTGGCTGTTGGCAGTACAGGGCCTATGACACACAGCTCTCATTCCATCCAGTAGCGAGCAGTGACACATACACACAGTTCATTGAGTTTTTAAACAGCATTTTAGGATATTTAACATCTCAAGCATCCTGGATCAGAGGCATTCAGACTCCATACCCAGCAGACGATTCAGACCCTGTTTCCTGCTCCTCTATTAACATACAATTCAGCTGGACTCTGTAGTGTACAGGATCCATCATTCCATGGTTTGCGTGCCTTGCTCCAAGTGTGCCCAGTACTCTCTTGACCCTGACCCCTGGGGCGCATGTGAGCAGGGATGGGCTGGCACAATGGATGGGCTAGAGCTTTGTCATTGTCTCCTGCTCTGTACCGAGAGCAGAGTGGCACAGTGAAACTGACAAGCCCTGGGACGGTGCAGAACTTGTCAATTATACTTTCCTTTCCCACTGGCACATGGAGAAGAGCAACTGGGGCGTCAGAGGGCAAGGAGAAGCATATGTGGGGTGAGGGGAAAGAAAAAGAGTGAATAAAGAGTGTACAGAAATAATAATACCAAGACTTGCACTTCTCAGCCAAGGATCGCAAAACACTACATAATCTTGAGAAGGGTTGAGCGCCAGGCTCTTGCCGGGCTTCAGGGAAATATGGAGCCTTAAGGCAGTGGCAGATTAAGAACCTAGATCTTTTCCTTCCCCCCCCCTCCCCAATTCCCTTTTATCAATATTGTTAGCCAGCTGGAGGGATCTGGAGGAGAAATTTGACCAGCTGAGACATCTTCACGCTATTTCTCCATGTCCCCCCGCTCCACCAAGATTAGCAAAACGTTCTCATTTCCCCTGCTAGGGATTGTTTCTCAATGCTTATTTTGTCACTGCACTGAAAACTCACCCCCATCCCTTCAGCTGAGTCTCCTTGGCCTGCTGGAATAACTCCAGCGATAGAAAGGGATAGATGATCTCCATTAGTTCTTGCACTGCGAGCAATTATCCTTACTTGCTAACTGGGCTGCCTTCCTTAAGAAGTGGAGGTTTTTACTGCCAGATACCTGCTCCCTCTACTGTGATTCTGGTGGAGTTCTGGTGACACCCAGTGCCCGGTTTGCCTTATCACGGGAGCATGCGTGAGTGTGTGTGTGTGCCATGCTGCTATCCCCAGGAGATGCATTAGATCTAAAGACCTGTTTTCTCCTCTGCTTAGCTGAATTTGAATCAAGAATCATGCACCGTGTCAGAGGTGTTTGTGACATCTGCAATTCCCACACAAAGGAAAGGAAGCCTTTGAGGCCAGAGCTCCCAGGAAAAGGTGACTTTAAAGGGAGGCATGACTGTGTACAAAATAAAGCAAGAACCAAGAAACAAATCACAGCTTCCACTGTAGATGAGGTATATAGTACAACAATCAGTATCCGACCCAGGCTGGGACGTATCTCCCCCCACCCCCACCCTGTTCCCCAGAGAAAGGCTAAGTCTTCTGTAACATACGCAGGTCACTGTGTCCATCCATTCTCTGAAATGTGACACCAGCCCCATACAGTAAAAGAGCCGGTGAAAGGGGCTGGATTGACAGCCCCAGAGACAGACGAAATGGCGTGGTGAGCAGCAGGGCCCGCTTTCCCCACACAGCCTGCCACTGTCTCAGCCTTGAATGGCAAGGGTCTCTGATCCCAGGGGTGAGAAGGGAGTTCAAACATTGAGCTCTCTGATGAGATTCACATTAAGGAGATAGACTAGAGGCCTCTGGCTCTGCTTTAGAAGGCAATGGCCCACAGATAGGAGCATGCCCTGAATATTCCAAAGGCCTCATATTGCCTCCCCCCCTTCCACTTCACTGGTGCAACAGGGAAACTGAGGAAAGGAAACATTTAGGCTGCAAAGATGGGAAGAATTCCTCCCAGTGAGATTCCTTATGTGCGGACTAGTTCCTCAAGGGAAGCACTGGAAGTCCCAGTTGCTCAGATCATTCAAATTTTAACTGGACAAAGCCTAAGAGAACAATCCTTCACTGCCTGGCCAGGAGAAAGTACAGATGGGGCTTACCAGCCCTCTTCCATCGTTCTAGTCTGTGATCCTCTCCGCTCTTCTCCCTTAAGAGACCCAGCCCAAAACTCTGGTTGCCTCGGCAGCTGCTGTAGCTGCGGATTTATGCAGATGCACCGAACGCTGGGGCAGGACAGGACAGCTTTCTCCATAGATCCCAGCACACTTGCTCCCATCTCGTACATCATATTTCTATTTCCAGTGTATTTCTTCCCGCTGCAGGAATTTAAGCCACAGAGCTTTTTTTTGGCGGGGGGAGACAGCAAGACAAAAAGGAGCCTACAAAGCAAAGCCACTGAGATGTGATTTTTTTTTTTACTTATCAAAGATTTTAAATCTAAGGCCCTTGATGGAACTAAAGAGCCTGGCTTTAAAGAAGCAAAACTGTATGTGATCCGTTAACGAAGCTGAAAGCATCACCTTGAAAGACACCAAGACAAGGACATCCTTTAAATTCCAACCTGACTACAGTGGGTATTTACTTCCCCTAACAAGCTAGTTATCACTCCTCAGGCAGGTCAGAGGGACATGGATTGGGATGACCCAGCGTGTGGGGAGGGGAATAACTCTGTCTCCCAGACACCTCTACTGTTACTGAACAGACACTGAGGAGGAAATGCAAAATAATAGTATATTAGCATTAGAAAGGCAAAAGGCCAAGAGCAAATCTGCTCTCACTAGGATGCCCTATTGCTCTGCCCCAGATGATCTCATTGATGTTTCACTTATTTCTTTATTGCCACATGTTTTTTATTGAAGGGAAACCAATAATCTAATACCCTGGATATTAACATAATTTCCTCTATGTAACATTTTTTTTCCTCCAAAGGTCTTTCTGGGTTAGTTCAGTGTAGTTAACAGACCATTCCAGACCAGGATTTAAGGAGCCCCCCCTGTGTTAGTGTTTGATATTAATCCAAATCTGGGAACCAGAGAGCCAGAGAGAACCAAAGGACCTGTCTGTGCCCAGCAATCTTATAAAGAATCCCCTTTACATTCATTATAACGGGATCCTGTCTCTTCTCTGTCCTAACAGATATAACTTAGATAATATTTTTACTTCAAGGTCCAAGACACCCAGGCAAGGTTTTCATCTCGAGGCCAAAAGACCAAAAACATCAAGACACTTGATCACAGCCTTGGATAGACCAAGAGACTACTTACACTTGATCTACAATTAGGAGTGAACTTTAGCCTTTGGAATCTTGCTTCTGCCAATGTCAAGATCTGGTGCTTCAGAGGATGACAGTGAAATAGGCTGACCAGAGGGCAAGTGTGAAAAATCGGGACATGGGGTGGGTGGTAATAGGTGCCTATATAATAAAAATTCCCCATAATCGGGACTGTCCCAATAAAATCGGGACATCTGGTCACCCTAAGTGAACAACTCCCAGAATGCACCTGGATAATTACAGGTGGGGAAAGAAATGCTGTCCTCATCTTACATGTGGTCAGGTGATACTCTGACACAAGTGATTTGATCTGTCCCTCTTGAACTGGTGCTGATATCTAGAGCTGGGGGCGGGCGGAGAGTTTTCCCATCCCGCAAGAGTTTTTTTGAGATTTCAAGAAAAATTTCTTCTCCTAAATTTGGACAAAAGGTCCAAAACGCAAAATGTTCATGAATCGATAATCCCAGGCAATTTCCCAAGTGCTCTCATGACCCTTGTGGGAGCTGAATAAGAGACGGAAGCATGGTGCCCCGGTTCAGAGTGTGAGGTCCAGGGCTGCTGCCTCCCTGTGTGCCATGGGTTTTTTTTAACTCTTCCTTTGCGTTTTCCATGAATGACAAAAGTATTAACATACCTACAGTGAGTATCACTCATCGGAGACTAAAACAAACAGGCTTGGGTTATTATTTCCCTACCATTAGCCTGCCCAGGGGCTGATGGAGTCCTGCAGCTCTGACAGTGCCTTTGGGGGGTATTTTTAATGTGTCTTTTTGTTCTGTTTTTGTACAGCGCCTAGCACCATGGAGTCCTGGTCCAGAACTAGGGCTCCCATGTGCTACGATAATACAAATAATAAATATTAATAATAAAATAATGAGACTCTGCCATGTGACAATGGGGAAGAGCTGATTTCTTCTAACGCTGAACAAGAACCTTTATTAGAGTAGGGAAAACAATATTAGCCCTAAACTCGCTCTCCTGGTCTCTTGCCTTCCCTGCAGAGGTTCTGCCTGGAATCTTCCTCTGCCACCTGGCCTGCCTAGCTTCCTCTTAAACCCCGAGAAATAGAGAAAGGTAGGGAGGGGGGTTGATGGCTGAAACAACTAGGAGAGAGAGAGTAAGGCTGATCACAGTCACTGAGGCACAAGGGAGAAGCCGGGCGTAGCAGCCCAGCTGATTTCCATCACCAGCTACCCTGGAATCTGTTAGTGGAACAAATGCTTCTGCTGGGCATGTTTGTTTAAATGCTTATAGGTACAGCGTGTGCTTATGTAGCCGGTAAAGTTTGGCATTCTGATTTTGTGACTAAGACCAAAGGTGTTAACACCAAAGCATCTGTAACTTGATTTCTGTTTGTGCGGGTAACCGGCCTGTGCTCTGAGGTTAACATTAAAGCACTTTTACAAATGCGGCAGGTGATTGCTTAATTTAAATTAAACTACGATGCCCCCATGTAATGGTTTCTCTTAGCGATTGTACTCCAGTATATCTACACTGGGCTTGAGTTGTTTGTGAGATGTTTTACTGAAAAAGGCTGAGGCTGAAATGCAAAGTACTGTACAGAGATGGATTTTAACCACGGCACAATAGCTCAATGGGTTATGTTCAGCCTTTTACTGTTCAGGTGGTAGCAATAAAACAGAGCTTGGTTTACTCCCTTACGTCCTTTATCCTGAAAGAACAATAGTGAAATAGGCCTTGACTGAATGAGGCAGCTCTCTGAAAAGTTCCTTTAAGACTGCCTCTAATTTGAATTTTAAATGGTCTCATCAAACAATTACAACCCATACTCGATGTGGACCACAAATCTTTCACGAATTCCCTCTTCTGACCTTCAAACAACCTCCAGCCTGGCAACCTCCAAACTCTGACCCCCAACCTCGCAAAGCTCATCATCAGAAGCAAGCTCCCTACAGACCAGGACACACCAATTCAAAGCAGCACCAGACCCTGGCAGAACAACAGATGCAAAACCTGCAGATGTATCTCCCCTGCTACGATGATCAATATACCCCTCTATGTGCCGTTCAAGATCCTACATGGGTCCTACACATGCCTATCTCAACATGTTCTGTACCTCGTCCAGTGCATCAAATGCCCCAACAACAACAACAACAACTATGTGGGTGAAACCAGACAGTCACTATGGTCTCAAATGAACTCCCACAGAAAAATGATAAAAGACAAAACCAACCTATCACAACTGTACTAGACACTAAAAACCATGGACACTGGTTTTATGGCTCAGTACAATAATTTATAACACACCCCATGACCTGCTAGTGCTTAATTGTCCACTTCATTTTAAGTGGTCCCCTGCAATGTGTGTTTGAACCCCTTATGCTTAACAATCTGTCCCAACTTGTATTGAGCTCAGACACACTGGTGTCCTTCCCCAGACCTGAAGAAGAGCTCTGTGAAGCTTGAAAGCTGGTCCTTTCCACAATAGAAGTTGGTCCAATAAAATATATACCTCACCTAGTTCTTTCCTCAAATCCAAATTTGAGAGACAGTGAGACCTTACACCTCCAGCTACTGCCTCTGGGATGGTGCATTTTTATGCCACAATATAGCCCTCTGGCTAGATAAGGACACAAATAGCGCTGGAAATTTTGTGACAAAATGTTTCTCATTGGAAAATGCTGACTCAAAATTTAAACTGTTCTTGGGAATGGATCGTTGTCGACACATCTGATTTGAAACACATTTGAAAAAAAGGTTTGATATTCTCAAAACATCACATTTTGGCACTTGTTTGTTTGTTTGTTTTCTGATTCAAAATGACTTTTCATTTTGAAACGTTAGTTAATATATAATAAAAAAAAAACTTTAAGAGGTTGACATTTAAATGAACCGTTTCGATTGACCCAATCCAAAAACTGATTGGATCATCCTTTCTATTGCTCCTACAGAGGAGATCTATCTGTGCGGGATACCACCCTGGACTGAGGTGGGAAGCACAGCCTGAAGTTGCAACTATTGAGCCCGATAAAGGGGTGCCATGTGGGCCAGTGTTGCCAACACTCACAGTTGGATTGCAACTCACGCAATATTTGGTGTTTTCCCTGATAACCCCAGGTCCTGAGGTCATGAGAGTCCCTGAGCTCTCCTTTTAAAAACAAGGAACTTTCTAGCCATGGTGGTGGCAGAGAAAAGCTGGGGAACTATGATCCTCTCCAGGCTGAAAGAAAGCAAATAAAAACACACAGTAGTTATTTTTTTAAAAATCTCATGATTTCTAGGCCAACCTCATGATTTTGAGAGGCTTGGCTCAGTGTATTTGAACGCTCAGGTTTGGCAACACTGTATAATGCCTTTCCCCCTGTGCTAACAGGGAGGCAAGAGGCTTAAGGTCATGCCCTTTGACTTTCTCCAGCTCCTTTAAGGGAGTGTCTTACCACTAATACCAGGGGGTAGCCGTGTTAGTCTGTATCTACAAAAACAACAAGGAGTCTGGTGGCACCTTAAAGACTAACAGATTTATTTGGGCATAAGCTTTCGTGGGTAAGAAGTGAGGTTTTTAACCCACGAAAGCTTATGCCCAAATAAATCTGTTAGTCTTTAAGGTGCCACCAGACTCCTTGTTGTTTTACCACTAATACGCTGCCTTGTGCTCATGGATCAGGCACCCCACTGCAAAGGCTGCCTGCACCTGCTCCCAAGCGAAGGGTGGCCCCTAGTTTCTGAACAGCAACACTTTCCAGCCCTTGGAGTTTCTCTCCCTGTCCTGTTGCCACCGTGGAGCCCATAGGCTGTGACTCTAGGCTGCATGACGGTTAAGAAACACAATTGTGTCACACAGTGAGGGTGACAAACCACTGGAATCAGCTACCGGGAAGTGGTTGATTCTCTATCTCTGGATGTCTTCAGATCAAGTTGAGCTGCTTCTCTGGAAGGTTTGCTTTAGCCAGACACAAGCAACTGGACTTAGTACAGGGTAACTGGGTGAAATTCTCCGGCCTGTATTACACAGGAAGTGAGACTCCCTGATCTCATGGTCCTATGTGGCCTTAAAATCATATGAAACATTCCCTTTCCTTGGTACTAAATGCCTTGTTCTGCTAGAGGGGAGCCAGCAGGCAACCCCTGCATTGTGTGATCCCCAAAATGCCCGTTCCTGTTGGGCCAGCCCGGCGGTGCTGTTCTCTTGCGGGGGGGGGGGGGGGGGGGAAAGGGGGCAGGCAGCACTCTAAGGGTTTGAGCTGGTGTGCAATCAGCAAGAGGAATTTGAGGCCTCCAGGATCTGTGGTGGCTGACAGGTGCCCTAGGTTCGCATAGCACTTTGCAGCCCTTTGGGATGAAAGGCACGATGTACGTGTCAGGTAGTATTTTCACACCCGACTGCTTGCTCGCCAGGCCAGAGAGAAAGATCTAGTGTCCTGTTCAAATCTTCAGATGCTCTTCCAGGGAACCAAAGCACTGTGCTCTCTCAGCCAAACTCTCACTAGAGAAGGGTGCGACCATTCCGGTCAAAACACCAACCTTTGTCAGAAACTCAGCCTGATCCCTGCCGCCCAGCCGAGATCGAACGACTGGCTTGCTTTGTTGTGTTCCTCTTTCGCTCCGGCCCCTGCACTTCTGGGTGGGAAGCCAAAGCATCAAAATCCCATTTGAGAGGCCAGGGCCGGCTCTGGCTTTTTTGCCGCCCCAGGCGGGGGGAGGGCGCCGGAGGGGAGGGCGGCCGGAGCCCTGGGAGGAGGGCGGCGAGCCCTGGCGGGGGCTCGGCTCTCCCCCCCGCCCCCCCCCCCCCCCCGCGGCCAGAGCGCCGGGGACAGGGCGGTGAGCCCCGGCTGGGGTTCGGCTCTCCCCCCGGCGGCCAGAGCGCAGGGCGGTGAGCCCCGGCAGGGGCTCGCCGCTCTCCCCCCGGCAGCCGGGGGGAGGGCGCGGGGGGGAGGGCAGCCAGAGCGCCGGGGGGAGGGCGGCGAGCCCGGCTGTGGCCCCGCTCTACCTGGTGGCCCGAGCGCCGCGCTGCCCCCCTCCAGGTGCCGCCCCAAGCACCAGCTTGGTTGCCTGGTGCCTGGAGCCGGCCCTGTGAGAGGCTGAACCAGAACAAATCTCCGTCTGAGTTTGCACACTCCAGGGTCCGGAGTATGATACCTTTACTCCTGTTGGCAAGCACCCTGCTCCTCCAGGCATCACACTGATTTCAAAGGGGCTACTGGAGGACTGCAATGCTCCTTAGAGTGCGTAAGGGAAACAGACTCTGGGCCAAAGAGATAGGGATAGGCCAGATGAAGTTCAGAGCATCCCAGCTTTCAGTGCTGTTCCAAACTGAAACAGCAAACCCTCCTGAGGTGGAGCCACCACAAATTATCTGCTGTAGCAGCAGCCAGAGAGAGTAAAGGGGGCTACGCCTGCAGCCCCCACAGTGTGGGGAGGCTCTGCTAATCCTCCCGTCATTCCATCCTTAGCCTGCGTTTGTTTCAGATTAATTAAAAGTGAAGATGAGATTCCCAAATTCATTTAACTTCCTAAGCTTTGTTCTCTGGGGATCGATCATGGAAAAACAGCTGAGGACCCCGATGAAAAGCAGCTAATCCTAGGGCTATCTCAAAGGGAGTGGACAAGAAAAATACCTTCCCGTTCAAAAAGAGATTTCTGTGCCTTTGCACCACTGCATTTTCCATGGCAGGGTTTTCTGACCCAAACTAGTTAGAACAAGATTGTAGGTTGATGTTTAAGTATTAATCTGTGTTTTCAGATTTCTGCGTGCGCGCGTGTGTGTTAGCATAGGAGAGAGACACGTGCGACAGCAATTTTACAAATGTGCTGCTCTATCCGGTGGATAGAAAGCTGATTCAGAGTGCGTGGTGTTGTTAGTCAAAGCCTGAGATGTTATACGCTTTGACAGGACTAGTCAATTACAGGTTTCAGAAGAAGTAACCTGCAGCAGTTCAGCAATATTAGATGGATGTGTGGGGCCTGAGTTTACCTCAAATCCATCCATTAATGTTTCTAACCTAAAAGTCTTTGCAGAAGTGATATCTGTGTTATGTAAGGGAAGACATGGACACATCAGCTGCAAGGAGACAAGCCAGGAGCCTGACTGATGCAGTGGGCTCATGCAGTTTTACTTCTGGAGTGTCAGGTCCAGACCAAATTTGCTTCACAGGTGAAATGAGGTTGTTGAGTCCCATGTCAGTCTAGAGTGAAAGCTGTCTGCTTCACAAAAATCTACTACTAGTCCATTTGGCACAATTCTTCATGATTTTGGGGTGTTGGCCTTCAGTCAGGGATGTCGCTGAAATAATTAAGTGGATGTTGCATATAGTTTGAAAAATGCAAATTTCAAATTCACAAGCAAAGGTCGTTGCACCAGAAACCTGATTCTAAAGAGTTTCACTCATATAATCAGGGACGCTGACATCCCACCTGACCTAAAAAGTCCAGTAATAAAAGCTCAAATTCTGAAAATCGAGGACTTACAACAAACTACCTGTAAACAAGCTATCGAACAAGAACAAATGGGGTCATGATTAAGCTGAATAATGAATTCATTTGAAAAAATCACTAGCTAGTTGGGGACAAATTGTGTAGAGAAAAATAGGCAAAATTTGTCACAAATTATTCATCCTCTAACTCAGTGTTTCCCAAACTTGGGACGCCACTTGTGTAGGGAAAGCCCCTGGCAGGCCGGGCCGGTTTGTTTACCTGCCGCGTCCGCAGGTCCGGCCAATCGTGGCTCCCACTGGCCTCGGTTCACTGCTCCAGGCCAATGGGAGCTGCTGGAAGCGGCACAGGCCGAGGGACATACTGGCCGCCACTTCCAGCAGCTCCCATTGGCCTGGAGCAGCGAACCGCAGCCAGTGGGAGCCGCGATTGGCCGGACCTGCAGTTGCGGCAGGTAAACAAACCGGGCCGGCCTGCCAGGGGCTTTCCCTACACAAGCGGCGTCCCAACCACTGCTCTAACTGTCAGTCTCTGCTGAGGCAGAGCCCAGCCCTGGAGGAGCAAGGGGTTCTGTACTTCAGATATGAGGTGCATCAGCAGAGCTATGTGTTTGACCCAAGATGGGGATAGCAGCGGAGGGCTGCAGATCCGGACTGAGGGGCATTGGCAGAGCTGTACGGGGAGCCCAGGTCCGGGATAGTGATTTGGAGGATTCTGCAGGATGTGATTAAACTGCATTGGCAGTGCTGAGGCAGGAGAATTTGCGTAGCACCTGTCCACTGCGTGCAGAATCAATCACTTTCCTGCATTGCTTTTGTGAGTTCTAAATTCACCTAAAATTAAATAAATGAATTCAAAGACTAACAGTTCCCCAGAGGACACCCAGTGGATTAATGGCTCCTAAACACATGAATATATGAATCATTATGAACTATATGTCCTCTTGCAGATCCCTTCCACCAGATGATTCTGGGATGAAAGATCAATCAGAACAACCTGCTATGGGCCTCAGATACATTCATGCAATTGTCCTTCTTTTCAGTGGCTGCAGTGCATCCATACCCTAGGTCAGAATTTGGTGGGGTGTCCCTGATTTTTCCTTCAAAACAGGAAACCAGACTCACTAGATGTGTTTGAAAGAATTTCTGAAGTCAATTTATATGGTCTGTACACCTCAGTTCTCCTGACACCCAAGAAACCTGCCAAACTGGATACGAGTCAGACAAGTATGCACATACAGCACTCATGTACTCCACAGGCGCATGGGATTGTTCATCTGGGGTCTACCTGCTCCTACGAATTAGGTTTGCCTTTTTGGGGTGGGAGGCACTGGCTTCTCAGTGCTGTGGAATCGACCTGCGGCAGCTAATTAAAATCAGGCATTGTTCTTCCTTGTTCCCATATAATTGAGAATCACTGGTAAGCATTGTTTCCTGTAATGGAAATGTCTTCCATTTAAGACAAAAGTCACCCGAGGCAGATACTTCACTAGCTCAGTAACTTCTCCCCTCCTGTCAATGGAGGCGTAGCGTATGCTTTGCTGGTAAATGGATTTATGCATCTGAGTGAATGAGATGACAAATGTGCTGACCAGACTGCATATTTCATTGATCTGACTGCTCCCATCCCCTGAGAAACTGTTGCATGTTGCTGAGAGAGTTGCAGTGTTTCGCAGGCAGGTTGTCGATGCATTTCATATTGTCTCCAATAATTTTGTCTCGCTCTGCTCTGTGTGTAACGGTCTCCTTAGAAATAACTTTCTCTCCCTTGCTGGCTTTGGCCCTGTGCTTTTGACAAGCATTGAGCTTTCCCCAATCCCAGCATGATGAAGCAGATTTCATACAGCAAGAAATCATATTGGGAGTTAATGAGAACTAGAGTATGATTGCAAAACCTGTGAATGAACTGGCAGTTGCCTTCCTTCTGACACACGAGGCCAGCAGTCCCAGGGAGCTGGGACGGTGTGACGTTCCCCTGGTGTTGTCTGGACCAGTGATCTGCTAGGTCACTCCAATCCTTGACTCTGGGAGCCAGCCTTACCCTGCTCTGCTGTGAGAACCCCCACTCCTGGGCTGTTCACGCACAGCCTCTGGCATGTAAGCTGCTCCTTGGATTCAGGAGTGGCTCTAGCGTTTTTGCCGCCCCAAGCACGGCAGACAGGCAGCCTTCGGCGGCATGCCTGCAGGAGGTCCCCGGTCCAGCAAATTCAGCAGCATGCCTGCCGGAGGTCCGCCGGTCCCGCAGCTTTGGCATACCCACCGCCGAATTGCTGCCGAATCCGCGGGACTGGCGGACCTCCTGCAGGCACGCCGCCGAAGGCTGCCTGACTTCCGCCCTCGCAGGGACCGGCAGGGCGCCCCCTGCGGCTTGCCACCCCAGGCACGCGCTTGGATTGGTGCCTGGAGCCGCCGCTGCTTGGATTGTGCAACCAAATGACACTAGCCAATATCTCCGACCCCAGACACAACCCTAGGAACCTCCATCTTGCAGTGTCCAGTTATGTCCGCTGGATGCTGCAAGCTTATATGAGTTCGTCAATTTAACAAAGATATGCACCAAGCTTGCTATCCCAAGGGGAGTCTCTGACTGCTTCAGGTAGAATAGACAACCAAATTTATTTACTACAAAGATAGATGTTAAGTGACTATAAGTCAAAGCATAACAAGTCAGATTTGGTCAAATGAAATAAAAGCAAAACACATTCTAAGCTGATCTTAACACTTTCAGTGCCCTTACAAACTTAGATATTTCTCACCAGAGGCTGGCTGGTTGCCCTTCAGCCAAGCGCTCCTCTTTGATCAGCACTTCAGTTGCTTGGTGCTGGTGTCTGTAGATGGAGGTGGAGGGGAGAGGAAGAGCATGGCAAATGTCTCTCCCTTTTATCATGTTCTTTCTTCCCTCTTGGCTTTGCCCCCCCCCCCTTCAGAGTCAGGTGAGCATTATCTCATCGCAGCCCCAAACTGACCAAGGGAAGGGGGGTGACTCACTTGAGAGTCCAACAGATCCTTTGTTGCTGCCTAGGCCAGCGTCCTTTGTTCCTGTTAGGCCGGGCTGGGTTTGTCCCATACATGCCTTGATGAGGTGTGAACTGCCCCTCTGCTCTTGGAGAGTTTTTGCCTGGGGTTGTTTTAAGCCATGAGGACACATTTTCAGCCTCATAACTATATACATGAAATTACAACCTATAACATCACTATAACAACAATGCTCAGTGCATCACGAGCCTTCCGAAGACGCCAGACATGGCAAACTTTGCATTGGATACCACACAATCATATTATAAGGATGAGCATGGGGGTGCAGGGTGTTCCCTCGAGGTACAGAATGTCACAGCTGGTCACCATGCAGCTGAGCTTAATTCAAACTTTGTGCAAAATAAAAGCTGACCCACTGTGCCAAGTCAAAGGCGCTTCTGAAGTGCTAAAAGGAACATGAGCAAGAGTGGCTAAAACTAAGGCTCAGATTCTCCAGGCTGGCTGAGCTGAGCTGAGCGTGGCACAAACCTAAGAGATGAGGGCAAAGGTGACTTTATGCCACTATTTTAGCAACCCAATGGTGGGGCCAACCTGAAGGGTGCTCTGTGTTACACGAGTTGCCCCCCACCTCAAGGGGCCATTCCAGCAGCCAGGCTCTCCAGGGTGGGCGAACACCTTGGCCACACTCCCAGCATGGGGACGGTGGCATAGGATGTGTTCCAGAGGCCTTGCATCACCTTGAGGATTCCCCTATAAAGAAGGAATTCTCCCAGGGCCATTTAAGCCAGAGTGCTGGCTGCTCTGTGGTGCAGATTTGGGCCTTAGGGTTTCCAGTTCTAAAGTGGGAGTTTTCATTAAATGCAGGTATTGTACCAGAGATGGACCCAGATCCAAACTACTGCATGAGCTAGCAATACGAGCAAGCCCAGCTGAATGCAACCTGCGACTCCGTGGCTGATAACATGGATATGCGGGCTCCCATGTAACCCTCCGAAGTGACCAATAACATATCACCCTTCTCCCAGATGGTGTTGGCAGAAAAAGGACCAGGTTCAATTTTTGAGGGGTTTCATTAAAGAGTTAACTAACACCAGTTTGAGCCCTCACCCAGAAACCCAGGAAACTACATTCCCCTCACTCAGTGTTTGCACCCAACTTACCAAGTGAGCTAGAGTGCCACTGGCCGGTCCTCTTTGTTATTTACCGCTTCCCCAGTTTTTGGGTCATCTGCAAATGTTATAAAGGATGGTTTTATGTGTTCTTTTAAGTCATTGATAAAAACATTAAATAGTGCAGGGCCAGGAACTGAGCTGGGCACCTGGCCTTCATGGCTGGGCATGGTAGCATGTCAGGAAGTATCTACCCTGATGGCCTGCAAAGGCCGGCTTTCTGGTGGTGTGAGCATTGATGGTCTTGGATTTATTTCACCTCTAACTAAGCCCTGAATTAAGGCTGACTGCACTCATAGACCCAGGGACCTTCTGCACCATTTATCTTTGATTTGACTCCATCTCATCTTCTTTAACAATCTTTGTTTTGCCTGATGTATTATTGGCCACAGGCTGTTCTGGGGAACTTTACTGAGGTCTGTTCTGAAAGCCACAAACTGTTGACGTCGGGTGAGGGACAGAAGGGGATTAAAGGTATCTGAACCAGGGCAATAGGGACTGGATACATGTCCAGCACATAACTTCTGAAGCCCTTCATGGCCTATCCCTGCCCTACCTGTCACTATCGAGATGTCTCCTCCTGTCTCTGATCAGGCCACGATGCCAGTCTCTTCATGCTTTCTCCCATGATGCCCCTTGTACTTAGGAGAGCTCTCTGTAAAGCTCCTCATTATCCTCCAAAACTCTCCTAAAAGCTCTCCTTTGGCATGAGGTCGGCAAAAATCAGTGGTTAGGCCACCGGTATGCTGAGACCCCTACCTGTCATGCTGACCAGCCTTGGCTCATTGTTTCCTTGTACTCCCCCATCTGTATCCACTTGGGTCTCTTGTGTTGTACTTGAACTGTAAGCGCTTTGGGAAAGGGCCCCTCTTTTTTGCTCTGTGTTTATACAGCACCTAGCACAACAGGGTCGTGGTCCATAATGGGGCGTCACAGTAATACACATACTAAATAATAACAACTCCCAGGTCTGGCCACTTCATTTAGGTGACTCAATGGGAGCTGCTGTGTCCTGATCTCGTTTGAAAAGCCTGGGCCCGCAGTCAAAGGCATAGGGCAAAGATTGCTCGTCCCCAGGAGATGCTGCCAAGAGTCCAGCTGGGATTAGTAATGCAAATGGAATACTAACACACGCCAAGCCAGCAAAGAAGTCTGATAAAGCCTTAATGTCGGGGGAACCAATAGATGGGGCATAAAGACCTGTGCTGTAATATTTAGGTCTAATTTTGGTTGTTGGGCTTAGTGTGCAAGTGCTGGGTGGTGCTGCTGGCTTGGTCAGACTAGCTGGTCTGCGAGTCCCTTCTGGATTTAGACTGTCTGACACTACATTTGATTTGAATACTTTACTGTGGAACTGTTCTGCTCCCTCAGGCACAAGCAGAAGAGTGGGAACTCACTGGGTACGTGCGACAGGGCAAACCAAACTGCTGTCCCCAGGCACCATCGCTCCTTATGGACACCCAGCTTGGCAGGGAGGAAGGAAAAATTAGACAAGGTATAACATCCACAGACCCCGGTCATTGGCGGGTGGGATCAAACCCGGGACTTCTGAGACGAGCCCAACTGGCTCGTAGCTAAGGCTGTAGCAGACTCATTAATCTCTAAGTAGTCTTGGTGCCACTAGAGGGGACAGAACACCACACCCAGGAGGTGTGTGGGTTACAAAGGCACCACCTGGAGCCAAGACCCAAAAAGCAAGAGCCATTAGGCCCTGACTCAGATACATTGTCAAGGTAACAAATTCCTGCAGCACCCTGGGTTTTCTTTAGAACACTCCCATCTAAGTACTGACCAAACCAGCCCTGCAAATACATGCACACCTGAGCCACCTGCTCCCTGATCCTTTTCATGCCATCTATTGACAAAGGACAGTTCTGCTGAATTGGGTTTGGAGGACTCAGTGGTCTGAAATATCTGGTTAGGTCTCAGCCGTGGATCTCAACCTTTCATCTCCAGCCCTGATACATCCTTCACTAAGCATGACCTGGGGGTTCCACTTTGCCAAGACTCTAGAGCTGAAAGCGCTAGTTCAGTAAGTGCATGTCAACTCCCTGCGGCAGAGCTCCTGCACGCAGTTACATGTGGCAGGATTGTCAGGTACCCTGCATATTTTCTCACCTGCAGAGAAACATACAGCATTCGATTCCAGCAATCTGTGCTGGTTTCCATAACATCCGGAGTGAGCTACCTATCTCACCCATTGACCTTTAAGCCATTTTCCTGGTTTTCCTTCTGCAGGGGCACTTCAGCGCTAGAGTGGCCTACTTTGCAAGACAAACTTGGCATCTTGTCAAACTGACGTCTTTGGTATGTATTTACACTTGTAAAGTCTAATACTCTCCTGGCAATTGAGCTTACTTCCTGCCTACATAAACATGATTTCATTATTGGATTTGTTTGGTTGTTTTGCCGAGTCCGCTTCGATTCCTTTCCAAAGTTGCAGTGGTTCCCGTGTTTTGATTTTGATCTGTGCACAAAGCAATGCAAACTATCTCCCTGAACTGGCATCTCCCATTGCTGGCAGCATCTATAATCAGATTTGGGCAGAAATGTGAAAAGTCCAGTCCTTGTTTGGTGGTGTGCATCTCACTGGAGATGTGTCAGTTTACAGCCACTGGGGATTCTACTGCAATTCTAAATACTCATTCCTAGTAAGATTAAATCCCTAGAAAGAGTAATATGAATGTTGGTGGGGACGCTTCCGGGGTCCCTGTCTGTTTATTTCTGGGTATATCACTGTCGCATCTGATCCCAGATAATAGATATATGAACTGTAGCGTAGGGGCTATATCCCAGGTGAATTGGGAGATCCTCAGGCACTTAACTGTGTGTTTTAAAGCACTAAAATCTGAAATAACTACTGAAATAAACTTTATTTTAATAATAATATATGGAGATATACCTATCGCCTAGAACTGGAGTCATTGAGTCCAGCCCCCGGCCTTCACTAGCAGGACCAAGTACTGATTTTGCCCCAGATCGCTAAGTGGCCCCCTCAAGGATTGAACTCATAACCCTGGCTTTAGGAGGCCAATGCTCAAACCACTGAGCTATCCCCACCCCTGTCAGATGTAACCTTAAAGTGACTATGGGACATCCCAGCACAGTGGACTTATATGAGATGAGCTAGTTCCTCAGAAACAGGAGGCTACAATGTTGATCCAGTCCCATTGATCTGACTGGCTAAATGTCCGGCATGGTTCGGTGCATTTGGAAAAGCTGCAGTCTGAGCTGGAAAAGCCCAGCAAAAAAAATCCCCACATGAAATTGTTTGATCAGCAAAGAACACAGCCATGGTGTGCTGCCAACAGGATATTAGACTGGGAGAGCTTTTCAGAGCAGGACAGTGGGGAAACCATAGAGAGCTTGCTGCAAAAAACACTCTGTTCCTATGACATGAGGCCATTTGGATCTATATGGGGAGTGTGTACCGGAGCATTGATTCAGCACAGAGTCAGCTGGGAACTGCGCTATTGGAGATAAAATGTGTAAAGGCAAAAGCATGAGCACGTTGAATGTGGCTGAGATTTCAACCCCTAAACATCCTTGGCTACTTCATGAAATAATTCAGCCCTGCACATTAGCCTGTAGCCTGATTCATAATGTCTCTTTGAGTAGCTCAGTGAGTGGGGGTGCCCAAGAAGATCATCATATCATGCAGCTGGGTAAACAGAACTTTCCCATCCATCAGGACAATATATGCAGCCCTTAAGGCTAACATATGCAGCTCACTCCAAGCGAGTGCTGGAGGCATGCTAAAGCATGCAGTGGTGGCAGAGAGACGATTCAGTGACTCGGATCAGGCAACAGTATCACAACAGTTGATCCACAGCCTGGTTGTGAATTCATGGACACACAGCCACTCTCAATCTAGGGGTGCCAGTGAGCTGATCAGCATGACCATACAGAGCAGAGCCAGTGAAATGCCCAGGGTATCTCACTGGGTTAGTACCACGTTATCCTCTCTATGCAGGGGGCCATGCTGTCAGTCCCAGCTAAGAGATGCAAAGGCTCTTTGCTGCCTGTCTGAAAAGCAAGTCACATAATCCTTGCTCCGGGTCCTTTAGAAGAGATTGTTCTCTCCAAAACTTGTTCACGTGAGTTCTACTCCACAGAGGAGTTAGTTTTCCCCAAGTAGGCAATGCACCTTGACTGAACTTCTTTCTTTGGAGAGACATTTTCAGGAGTGTTGCACTCACATGACGCTTTAGTAACCAGGAAGCAACAAAAACATTAGCAATGCAGAAGGTAGGTCTGGCTACAGGGCCTGATCCTGAGAGGAGCTGCGCTCCGTGGAGTGCTCTGTGCATTTCAAGAGGAGTGCACTGTTGTTTGAAATCAGGGTGGAACTGAGTAATACCCCAGAATCTGAGCATTTCCTCTGGATCTGAACTTTCCCGATGGCCCTTATTTCCAGTCCAAACACAATCCCTCCCCTGAAAATGGCCTTCCCCCACCCTCAATGTTCTAGAGACCATCGGTTTGAGCATGTCAGCAAATGGTGAAGAGAGGCGGTTTCTCTGGTTCATAGGGATACATGTGGCAAAGTCCAGGTTGGAAAGAGGTCAAAGTCTCCTTCCACACCAAGCTGGAAGAAACCCTCATTGGTCTTGCCTCTGTCTGGAGAACCCTAAGCATCTAAGGATGCAACCCTAGGGCTGATCCTGTACTCATTGACACCAATGGGAGTCTTTCCATTGCCTTCAACGACCATTGGATCAGCCCCTTAGTCTATGCAAACCTTAGCCAAAAAAGGCAGATGTACCCCCGTTCAATCAAAGTATCACTTCCGCCATCTCTTCCAGTTGTTCCAGCCCAGCAGCATCACTGAGTAATCTATTACCATCAGCCCTTCTGACCTCCTGTATTGCACAGACCATAAAACCTCACCAAGTAATTTTTGCATCAAGCCCATAACTTCTGGTTGAGCTTGGGGCATGATCTTTTAGAAAGACCTCCAATCTCAAGTTAAAGACTTGCAGATTTGAATCACCCCTGTCTTACGCAGAACTTCGGCCTTCTACTTCTCATCCAAGCTCTGATCTCACTAGACACAGGGGAAATCATACATAATCATCAGAATGTCATTAACACAGGGGTTGAACAAGAAGGGTCCCAAGGTGCTTGACACACATGGGAATCACTTCGCTCCTCACCTCTGAGTTAAGACAAGGCTCAACGCTATGGACTAGTTCAGGGCAGGAAATAAAGAAGAATATTGTACCTGGCCGAAACCTCAAAGGATAATTCATGTTGGTGGAATTTAGTTGCCCTGAGCAATGTTTAGAGCTAAAACTCTATCTCTTGCAGAAACAGTCAGGGGATCTTCAGTGATGAAGCATCAACCCTATAAGGCAGTGTTTCCCAAACTTGGGACGCTGCTTGTGTAGGGAAAGCCCCTGGTGGGCCGGGCCGGTTTGTTTACCTGCTGCGTCTGCAGGTCCGGCCGATCGCGGCTCCCACTGGCCGCGGTTCGCTGCTCCAGGCCAAGCGACGCGGGCCGAGGGACTTACTGGCCACCGCTTCCAGCAGCCTCCATTGGCCTGGAGCAGCGAACCACGGCCAGTGGGAGCTGTGATCGGCCAGACCTGCAGATGCGGCAGGTAAACAAACCAGCCCGGCCTGCCAGGGACTTTCCCTACACAAGCGGCGACCCCAGTTTGGGAAACACTGCTATAAGGGGTTGAGCATCCTCAACTCCCATTGGCTTCAGTGTCAGTTACTCAGCCCTCACAGGTTCAGATCGACCCCTCAGTTTCACGTCTCATCTGAACTAGAGCCCCTCTGGCCGCACAGTACCCCTGAACAGCCTTCAGGAGCAGGGGGTCAGCTCTGACTCAGGGAAGCACCTGCTGAATCACAACTTCCCACAGCATACTGGGTTCTGCTTAAAGCCCACAATCTAAGCATGGCCTAGGTCCGTGTGAAAAGCTGTGAGAGCTGATGAGCTCACCATTGCTGTATTGGATGACACAGGCGGACAACCTGCAAGCGCAGAAATGACAGACTCGTGTCCCAAACTAGCCACCATTCTTATTGCAAGGGAGAACTAAACTACCATTGCCCAACTTCTGGATGTCTTCTTTGTTTGAGGTTGGTCAAGGGAGGGGAATGGAGGGCAGGTGAATAAGATCTTGTAGAGTGGATAGTTTGCTCAAACCATACCTGATTTGGATTCCCCAACCAATGGTGACTTTCATAGATTTATAGATTAGAAGGAACCATTGTGATGATCTAATTGGACCTCCTGCATAACACAGACCACAGGACTTCCCTGAATTAATTGCTGATTGTGTAAGAGCTGAGGCTGCACTGGAGCATAGCTTTTAGAATAACATCCCAGCCATGCCTTACTTAATGGGCCTGGATCGTGTTCAAAAGTGGATCACGGCGCCAATTAGGGCCAGCCGATAGATCTTTGGTGGAACGCTGGTAGGTCTATTGCCCGAGTGGGTAAGAGCAAACAGGGTGCATGTCACATGCTGCAGGGGTTGAAGAAGGAAAGCGAAACCAAACAACAGCTAATTTGCTTACTGCAGCCTTTGATTCTCTGCTGTCATGCAAACAAAATCCGGGAGCTCTGTGATTAGATGTACATGCTCATTATATGTTGTACTCTCCGAGCCAGCATTGTACATACAGCACAATGTATTCCGCTTCCTTCTGCCCAAATATCTTTTTTTCATCTATATTGCATTAAGACCTTGAGGCCTATCATCAGGGAGAGGAAAAAATACAATTTTCTTATTGTACAATGCATTTCATTCCCAGCTGCTGTATTAAATTTATCCCTATTTGAAGTGGTATCTGCGAGGATAAATCATTTACGTGTATATGTTTTTTGTTGCTGTGGCAACTGTTTGACTAATTGAATTCCAAAGTGTCTCTCTCGATTTCAAAGCAATGATAAAGGGCACGCGCACACTTAGCAGCAGGAGTCGGAACAGACGGCGGGGAAAAGCACTATACAAATGACACGTCCTCAGTCTCCAGTGCACTCCCTTGACAATAGCACCTTTTGTAATCGATGGGGAGGACGACAAAAGCGTGAGGAGGAGGGACATTGACTTTGCTAAAGACCTTCCATAGAAAGGGTTGTGGGACATGTAATCCACAGCAATGGTCACTCCCCCGGCATGGGCGGAGGAGAAATGAAAAGGGTGAACGTGGACATGGAAAGGTCTGAACAGCGATATCGACATGTAGCGCTGGGCAAGTCGCTTCCCATCTCCGCACCTCAGTTTCCACATCTGTAAAATGGGTGTTGTGAGGACTTATTCGGTAAAGGATGTGAAGTGGTAGAGTGTGTCTGGTTATTACATTACCCTAAGTTGTCAGGGCCTGCTACTTCTCTATCAGGATCTCACATGTACTGCTGCTGCTTGTTCCCCAGCCAAGTCCTCCTTGGGAGCTCACCAGTTTTCACAGGCTTCCTCCACCCCCATCAGCCGTCTGGAGGAAGCGTGGCCATGTGGATTCAGGATTCCTGGCTTCTCTTCCTGGCTCTGACACAGGTTTTCTGTGTGATGTGCTGGGGAAATCACTTCCCTCCCGGCCCTTCCCATTTCCCTGGCTGCGAAATGTGGGTAGTGCTACCTCCTGACCTCACGGGGGAGCTGCCGTCTGGCTAGGCCACGATTTAGTTAGGATAAATTCATATGTTTATCAGATTTAATGTTTATAAAGTGCCTCTCTGTCCTAGGCGGAACCAGAGAGTTGAGCTGACGTCTTGGGGCAGGGTGGACAGAGTGCTGCCTGCAAAGGGCTCTCAGCTCTCATATTCCCTTCCCGCCTGCGACTGAGAGATGCCACCAACTTTGCTGACGGAGCATGTTGCACTGTAAGAGCCACGTGCTGCACACGACAGAGATGTCACAGGTGGCAGGTAAACCACGCGCGTCTGGCAGTGGGAGTAGAACACAGGACCTGTGTCTGCAAAACCACAGGCCAATTTATATTGCACTAAAGGAGACCCCCTCTGTGGCCCACCAGCAACAGAAGAGCTTTGCAGCCCCTCACGCCTTAGCTGCATTGCACATCGGGGACCTGGTGTTTGCAATGGCTGCAGCTTCACCAGTGATGACAATGGCTTACGGGAGTTGTACCATTTGCAGCACACTGTCAAATCTGTTTGCCGGAAGCCACAAACGGGGAAATGATCCCTCGTGAGCTAAAGGACTAAGTCCCCTATGAACGCGTTCACTGGCCACTAGAGCGCCTCCTTGTGGCTGGGTCGCTCCAGTGCTGCAGTGGTCTCTCTTCCCATACCTCAGCCCTTCAGTTACATCACAATTTAGTCCACCTCTTACAGGGTAAGAGAAGGTCCAACATAAAAGAAGTCCAATGGTCTCAGGAGCGGGTCTTTGGCCCCAACTCTGGGTCCTGTTGTCCTCATTCCCTTGCCTGAGGGCTTTCCAATGTCCTTATCCCCCTACATCAGGGGGGGCTTCATGGCATCTTCTCCAGTGGCTGGTGGGGGAAACCCAGTCCTCCCTCTGCACCAGGTTCCAGCCCAGAGATCCTCCAACAAGCAGCTCTGCACAGCTCCTTGCTGCTGCCTCTGTGGGTTTCTTCCTATCACAGCCGTTCTCAGGTCTTCTCACTGACAACTAGGGGTGCTGGGGGTGCTGCCACACGCCCTGGCTTGAAGGGGTTTCCATCATATACAGGGTTTACAGTTTTGTTGAAAGGCTTTCAGCACCCCCCACTATACAAACTGTTCCAGCGCCCCTGCCGACAACCTCTCTGAGTGAACCCTTCTTGCAGAGCCAAGACAGTCAGGGCTTTTCCCTGGAACTTGTGGCTACTCTGTGCCTCCCCAGGCTGCTTGCCAGCCTTCTCTAGGCACGCTAGGATCCCAGGACTTCTCTCTTTCTCTCGCTTCCCGGAGAGCTGGGTGCAGACTCCTTCCCTGCAGCCCTCCCTCTGCGCTGAAGGTCCTTCCTTCATAGTCTCCACCAGGCTCTTATTCCAGCTGGTCTTCAACATCAGCAAAGCCTGTCTCCTTCCCCCGCACCCCTTACCATATAATTGGCCTCTCAGATCCACATGAACCCTGTCAGGGCCTGTGTGAGATATACACGCCATCACTTCCCGTGAGCTGGGCGCTGTTTGAGACACTCATCTCCGGGTGGATCCTGCACAGAGAGAATGGGATAGCTGACACTGACTCCTGTATTTACCCACAGCCATTCGTTACATTACAGGAAGGCCAATGTGTTCACACAGGCTCTTTTCGAGTGAGGGTCTCCTGGGCTTGGGCAGTTCTGCCATTGTTGCTTTGGGCATTTGGCACTGGTTAGGTTCTTGTTGCTGTTTTGCTTTCGCTCGTTAGCCTGCCCAAGCTGAGAGACGATGCGATGGGCAGCCAACCTGAACTGAGAAATGACATCAAGAGATCGGGTGCTGGAGGGGGGGTGTCCGCTCAGCCGTGGCCGGGCTCGTAAGGGTGGTGCATCCTCTACAGGACCTCAGCTGAGACAGGCCCTGCCACCCGCCTTTGGGGCAGCAGCTGTGCCAGCTTAGCTGAACTGGAGCCTCTCAATGGTGGGACCTGTGCATTGCTTTTTGCAGATCACCGCACCCCGAGCGACTTTTGGAGCTTGCTGAGCACCTACACGGAGCGCCCGGTGATATATTTTGCCTGCCCGTTCCGTTCATCCTCTCCTTGTCTTACATTAGCTAACTTTCCAGAAGCGACATCTTTTTGCCTTTAGCATGCTCTGTGATGCTTTGGCCCAGTGTTTCCCAAACTTGGGACGCTGCTTGTGTAGGGAAAGCCCCTGGCGGGCCGGGCCGGTTTGTTTACCTGCCCCGTCCGCAGGTCCGGCCGATCGCGGCTCCCACTGGCCGCGGTTCGCTGCTCCAGGCCAATGGGAGCTGCTGGAAGCGGTGCGGGCCGAGGGACGTACTGGCCGCCACTTCCAGCAGCTCCCCTTGGCCTGGAGCAGCGAACCGCGGGCAGTGGGAGCCGCGATCGGCCGGACCTGCAGACGCGGCAGGTAAACAAACCGGCCCAGCCCGCCAGGGGCTTTCCCTACACAAGCGGCGTCCCACGTTTGGGAACCACTGCTTTGGCCACTGGGCTTCCTTGATCTCCTTTCCCTTCTGAAGCACCAGGGAGGCTCCTGTGCCCGTTAATAGAGCACACGAAGCCTAAGTCTTCCCTCGCTAGCTCTGGGTTTACCTTGGGTAAGTCCCTTGACTGTGGTGGGGTTTCTCTTCATTCTCGCTGATACGTGTGAGCTGGGAATTGAGCCCACGGTCTCGCAGCAAGTTGGCCTTTGCTTCCCTCGGGCACTCAGCCAGCCTGGGAATGAGCCTGGTGTAATTACACAGGCGGCTAGAGAGACAGGCCGTTGTAACCCTTAAAATGCTGTCTAATTTCAGGCTAGATGGCAGCTGAGAAGGCTCAGCCCTGGATCACGTCTCCAGGCAGGGGATGAGTCCGCTGGAGAAGCAGGGCAGCTTGCTCAGCACCTGGCTGGGCTGTCCTGCAGAGAAGAGCGGGCATCAGGTCATTTGGCAGATTGCAGGGGCACTTGGCAGCTGGACGGGGCTGGGGCACAACAGATTTAGGATACTGGGGATCCTGCACCGTCAGGGTCCCTTCACCATGGACCTCTGGTAGGCAGCTGTTGCTACTTGACTTTCCAAACAGCAGCTTTCCAGACAGTCCATGTTGCAGGTGAAAAGCTCCTCCTTTCCCCATTTCTCCTGAAAGCCATCATCCACGCCAGAACCCCTCCCTCCACTTCTCCACCCCCCGTCTGCCCCACTCACAGGCTCTGGCATCTGACACCATGCCGCTTGTTGTTTTAGAGCACAGGGGCCTATTAAAGCAAAGGCACGACGCACATTAGGAGGACACACCTCTGTGATCCCAAGCGGCAGCAGCAGGAGCATGGGCAACGTCTGGAAACAGAGAGAGAGAGAATCTTGGTGCTCAACTCCCAACCAACTAATCACAGAGACTTCTATCTGCATCGTGCGCTACCCGTTCGTCCAGCAATGGCAGACACCTTATCACCCACTTCTCCACACATGGGTTTGGTTAGTTGCTCAGTGCCCTGCAGCATTTGGCTGTTTGTGGTGCTGGGATTTCAGGTGTTCCAGAGAAGGGTTGCCTGGCTAAAAGAGTTTTTAACCAGTGTTTCATATTGTAAAACCATCTAGTACAGAACAGAGCATCAATGAAGCATCACAGCTCCTGTCAAGCAAAAGAAGGGAGCTGGTCTTCTAGTTAAGGCCTGGGCCTGGCAGTTCAGGAGGGCTAGGATTTAATGCTAGCTCTGCCACAGGCTTCCTGTGTGACTTTGGGCAAATCACTTAATCTCTCCATGCCTGAGTTTCCACTTTTTCCCAGAAAAATGGGGCTAAGGCTTCTCTTCCTGACTGAAGTGTTGTGAGGGATAATTTATTGGAAGGTGCTTTGCACTCCCTGGATGGGAGGCTCTATATGAGTGCAAAGTATTATGGGTAAGGCTTACTTTCCCCATTACATTGATGGGGAAACTGAGGCACACGGTGTGTAAGTGACCAACCCTCAAGGTCACACAGTGATTCAGAGGCTAGGCTGAGACTAGGACTTAGAGTCTATTGCACTAACTACTAGGTGACATTTTCTTTATCTTTTATTGGCAGAAAAAATAAGGATTTCCAGAGAAAATAGCCCACAGCTACAATTTCTAGAATGGGGGCAGCCTCAGTCATCTTGCCATGCTGGAGACCTCCTGTCATAGAAATGTTTTGGCTGGAAGGGACCTCAAGAGGTCATGTAGGCCATCCCCCTGTACTGGGGCAGGACCAGTAGACCATCCAGGACAGGTGTTTGTGCCACCGGTTTTTATAAACCTCCAGTGACGGGGATTCCACAGCCTCCCTTGATAGCCCATACCAGGGATTAACTATCCTTATAGTTAGAAAGATTTTCCTCATAGCTAACCTAAATCGTCCTTGCTGCAGATTTAGTCCATGCCTTCTTGTTCTACTTCCAATGGACCCGGAGAACAATTAATTACCATCCTTTTTATACCAGCCCTTAACATATTTGAAGACTGTTATCAGGTCCCCCCTCACGGCTAAACATGCCCAGTTTTTTTTAACCTTTTCCCATAGGTCAAGTTTTTCTGAAACTTTTATCATTTTTGTTGCTCTCCTCAGGACTCTCTGCAATTGGTCCACATCTTTTTTACATTGTGGCACCTAGTACTGGACACAGCTGAGGCCTTACCAATGCCAAGCACGGCGGGACCATGACCTCCATGTTGCTTTCTATGCTCGTGCAAACCAAATGAACACATTAAGTCTATTTGGCCACCGCTTATGGCTAGACCAGGTTATAGAGGTTTGTGAGTCTGCTACTGGCCTTGTGCACATAGATCTGCTTCATGAGCAAAACCAGGTGATGCTCATGCTGAGAGAGCCTGGTTCAGTCCCCTCAGATGATGCATCCAGGGGTGTCATGACACTTGCCTCCTATCCCTCCATGTGCTTCACACCCACCTACTCTCTCTTCATTTGAAACATCCTTAGCACTTTGTGGATGGATCTGGATCCACAGATGGCCCACAGCAGGAAAAATGTGGCGAGTAGAAAAGTCGGGCTGGTAAAGGAATTCATTCGAAGAGTAGATGGTGCAGAGGGCAGCTGTGTTTACAGGCTATGCCATGAGGCTAAAGGTGTTGCTTGAAGAGCCCTTCATTTGTCTGGCTTTGAGGAAATTGCCCATCCTGGTCACTACTACGTCCTTAGGTATTTTTTGGCCATATCTTTATTAGCCTAGAAAGACCTCCCCTTTGGTCGTTATGGAGGTGTTTATTACAGCCCCACAATGGTAATAGCTGGCCGAATGATAATGAGAAGCCCCTAGCGCATGCTGCTTTTCTCGGGGAAGAACAGTCACCAGGATTGGGTAGGACATAATTTAAAAGTGGCTCCTGTGTGACACTCCTCCTGCCTTGCGAGTGCAGTGAGTAAAGCATGACACTGTTAACCATGCGTTTGGATGACTCTAACCCGCAGGGCAGGACCCCATTACTGCCGCTGTCCAAGTGGATCGCACGGAAGACACAGGCTTACTGGTTTCTAAAGGGTAATGTGTGCAGGGGTTTATGGGCCTTGAAAAGGTTACCGTGAACACTGGAGCCTCTGTGGGATCGCCATGGCAGGCAATCGGCTTGGAGTGAAATATACGGCACGGTGGCGGAAGGAAACATCCACCAATGCCAGGGGAGGTCCCACTTTCTCAATGACTTGCCCACATCCGCCCTCTGTCATTGCACTGTCATCATCAGCTTGAACAGAGACTGAAGGGGGGCAGCTGGCTGATGGGCGGATGTGAGCCTTTTATCTCCTCCAGTCAATGGGATTTTGTGTGTGTGTTGCTATCTCTGCCCATTTTAGCTAGTCCAGCCTACGAATGTCTCAATTGCCCTTCACCAGGGTAGCTGACCGCTGTCACCATTGTATGTATATACAGTGGGGCAGATCCTCAGCGGGCGTAAATGAATTAAATGGCGTTATGCGGATTTACTCCCACTGAGGAGCTGCCCCACTATGCATACCTACACACAGCTGCTAGTGGCCAGATAGCCTGGTGATGGGCGGCTAGGGAGCTATACCAATTGACACCAGCTGACAAGCTGTCCCAGTAGGTGTATGCGGAGCATAGGTATGTGTGTGACTGTCTGTGATCACAGCCGTATGATTATAGTTATTTGTGTGGCAGGAGTTAGTCTAGGGGAGCATACATGTGTGTCTGATTGTAAAACCTTTGTGTGTATCTGGGGCTATATGTATGCACAGCCGATCTATGTGTGAGTTGGTCTGTATGAACAACGTGGGGGGCATGCGTATGGCTGGGGGCTCTGTGTTTAGATGGTATATGCATGTAACTGACTCTGTGTACACATCTGTGCAGGCACAATCTGTGAAGAGCCGAGTGACTCAGTGTGTGTGTGTGTTTGGGGGGGGGGGTGTTCACGTATGTTTGTATGTGATCAGTCCATGCAGAACGTGGTTGCCTCAACTGGGTGCTTTGCAGCAGCCTAACGACCCCCCACCGTAGCTGACTTCTCTGCTGCTGTTTATTCTTTGTGTGTCTTTATTTCCAGCCCCATTAGATGCCTCTCCATCCGCCACACTCGCCTGTAATCACATCGTCTCTGCTAGTCAAAGACAAATAGCAGGGGCCTGAAGCAGGCGCAGGGCGGGAGCGAACAGCAGAACGCGGGGATGCTTAGGGAACTTGGCTGAGCTGTGTTCGTCTTTATTGTATTTTTAATGAATCTCAAAAGGTCTTTGCTGTGTAAATGTCTTAAATCAATAATAAAAGTGAGTTCTGTCCATCAGGGTGTTGGCCTGGAGCTAATGAGCCTGAAATCCAAGCCCCAGCCCATGTTATATTAGTCCAAAGTTGAGGAAACGCTCGCAAATCTGCATTTGATGAGGAGCGAGGAGTAGCTTGTTTGTGGGATGCAGGGAGCAGCAGAAACAATAGCTGGTGCATTATTTATCTGGAGCCGGCAAGCCAAGGCTGCACTCCAGGAACAAACCAGGAGGGGAGAGGGGAAGGGGGGAGCAGGAGGAGTGGTGTGTGCTGATGAGGAGAGCGTGTGTGCCTGCTGGGGCAATGAGCGAGCATGTGTGTGTGCTGGGATGGGATGTGGGGGGGGGCAGCTCTGACATTATCGACTTATCTTCATTAAGTGGCACATAGTGCTCTGGATACAGACTCCTTTCCTGGTCCATTGCTGAGCCGGAGGGGGTTCCTGGGAGCCCCTGGTTAAAATTCTGCCCCCCAACATGGGCGGAGCAAGTTCACTGTGTTCCGTGGGTTTTCGCCCCCCCTCGCTGGATCCATTCGCCAAGGCTTCTAGTTGCCCACGCGTTGCACCGACTGATGGAGATTTTCAGACTAACCTCTCAGGGGATGAGGATGATTTTTCTGGTTTGTATTATTGTAGCACCAAGGAGCCCAGCCCGGCCCAGTAGCCCCCTGTGCTAGGCGCTGTACACACTCAGAACAAAGCTTACAGGCCAAGGCGATGACTACACTACTAGGGGCATGTGGAGTACAGGCACTGCATGCACAGCTGGCACGGGGATCACCAACACGGGTAGAGTGCAGACTGGCCAGACCCTTAGGGTATATCCCTACGTGGCTTTCCACTGTGCCTGAGCCCTGCCTCCCACGTCTACACTGCAGTGTCCCACTGCTAGAGCCTCTCCCTGCTGCCTCCCTCCCCAACCCAGAGCCATTCACTGCTGCGTGTAGCTACACACTGCCGCTGCCGCTGGCTTTTCACTGTGGCATGTAGCTACACCATAGGCAGCGGGTATCGCAGGCCAAGGGAGGCTGAGCCTCCCCAAACAGCCCTGCGTGGCCTTGCCCACACTCCACCCCCAGGCCTCCGCCTGCTCCCTGCCTGCACTCTTCCCCCATGGCTGGGCTGGGGCTGGGGCTAGGGTTAGGGCTGGGAGGGGCCAGTCTGCGGCCCGGGAGTCTGGGTGGCTAGGGCTGCAACTCCCACCTACTCAGCGCTCCAGGGCTCGGGGACCTTGCCGCGGGGCCACCCGGCGCTCAGGGGCTGGGGGCTGCACTGCCCACCCAGCGCTCAGGGGCTGGGGCACTCTGGCGGCCCAGGGCTGGGGGGGGAGGTGGTGGCCACAGTGGGGGGCTCTGGGCTCCAGAGGGGGCGGGCCCTTGGGCAGAAGGGGTGGGGCCAGGGGCTAACCTCCCCAAGCCAGCAGTTCACGCGCCGCCCATGAGCTCCATGTACCCTATATACCGCTGCAAGCATAGACAAGCCCTAAGCCAAGCTAGAGCAGATGGACACAGACAGACAGACAGACAGACCCACAGGCGGAGTACAAGGAAACAATGAGACAACACTTCTTAGCATGATTGGCAGTGATCTCAGCACACCGGCAGCCTAGCTGTTGTCAAGTTTATTGTAGGCCACACAGCAAAGGAGCGTTTTAAGGAGGGTTTTGAAGGACAATGAGGTAGCTCTGTGGATGTTTATGGGGAGCGTCTCCCAACGGTGAAGGCCAGCATAGGAGAAGGCACCATGGGGCTTAAAATTTAACAAGTGGCTGATGGAGGCTGACATCATGGGCCAGTCGGAGGCAGGTGCCAACCTTTTGGTGCTGAAGGCGAGATGGCAGGGAGGTAGGGATCGTTTGTGAAGGGCCTTGGAAGTGAAGACATGTCGCTTATGTTTGATACAAGGGAGCCAGCGAAGAAATGCAAAGAGAGAGGGGCCCTGCATTCCCCTTTGCACTCCGCCGAGATCTTCATCCCACCCCCTCAGGCTGCAGGAGCGGGAGTCTGTGCTCTGCACACCTTCAGGAGCACAACACTGGCCAGCCAAGGGCAGCTCTCTGGGAGGCTGTGGCCTCCCTCTCTGGGAATGGATAGGGATAAGCACATCTGTTAAAATGGGAAAAGCCCCCCATTTCTCCCTGCGTCCCCCCCACACAACGCAAGGTGTCTTGCAGGCTAAAGGAGAGACAGAGCCTTGCTGCCATAGTCACAACTGTCTCTCCTGCCCCGAAGTGCCAACACGGTAGCTCTCCTAAATGCCTCCTTAGTGTCTGTGTAACTTCGCACATCCATGTCCCCCAGTGAGCCGCTAGAGAGCGCCCTCCGCCTGCCAGCCCAGAAGTGGGTGGGTGGCACCCTTTCCTTCTCACTGACAGCAGATTCACCGCTGCATACATGGGTGTCAGTGAGGAACCTGGCTTGCTGTAGTCGAGCTGGGTATTGTCAGACCCCACACTGAGGCTGGGATTTTCAAAGGAGCTGAAGGGAGGTTAAGGGGATTTGAGTGCCTTGTTCCCCAAGGCTGACTTACTGTGCAAACCTCATAAAATGGATATGGCGGGAACCAGCCTTCTAGTCCAGCCACTGGTGGGCTAGGCTGCGTTTCCTTCCAGTGTTGTGCTGCACCAGGCAGCGGCTGACTTATTACCTATCATAACTAAAAGGAACCAGAATCTTTGGCACCAGGCCACATAAGCAAAGGTGGCAGAGTAACATCTGCCCATCCTTGGTATGTCTGTGCCAGATAGAAGTGCCGTCCCTGAAAGAGCAAAGGCCCAGCTTTTGGAAGGGAATGAAAGAAAGCCTAAGCCAAAAAGGGAAATAAAGGGACATCTTCTAGTCAGTTACATTTTCCACAAGGGAGGCGGCTCTGTTCCTCCAGGCATCAGTGAAGCTAAAATTTATGGGGCAAGATTCACTGGAGATAAAAATTGTGGAGTCAGCACTGAGTGCAGAAAGAAAAGCTACATTCACCAGCAGAAATGGCAGACTCCCAGCTGGGGCAGGCGCGCAGGGTTTTTTTCCCAGGGGGCTCGGAACTGTATCATTTTCTTGGCTGCCAAAAAAGCTGGCAAAACTTCCGTGCTGCAAAAAAGAGCCAAATGTTGCCCCTTGGGCCCTATTAGTGAACTGTTGTGAAAACACAGATTTCATTGCACATGTAATAATCCTCACAGCAGGGAACCTGCTAATGACACTAACAAAACATCCCTCGGCCTCCCTTACCCACACACAGCTATAGAACGGATTGCAAAGTCCAGGTGGAATCAACTGATGGGTAATCAGCTTCACAAGCCAAGGAGGCCTCCAGGTCAGGCATTCAGGCAGAGACGATAAACCATTCTGAAAGGTTGGCGCTCAGTAATTCATAACCCAATACAATAGCCCCCTTTTTCCTGCTGCCTGGGCACTGGTGCCCAGATCCTGCCAAGTGAATTCATGGGTGCCAGTTCTTCCTGCCTCGACTGGAAAGGATTGTGCCGATTATTTTATGATCAATAAATATCCAAGCAGACACAGTGAAACGCCAATCAGAAGAATTTATAACATGAAGCCACAGATTATGTAGTGGGATATAAATAAACAGAAATTGTCAGTCAAATTCCTAGCAGCTGGAGTCAGAGGCAATACATTAACTGTTACACTCCCCAAATCACCTTTACGGTTTGGCTGGCAAGTGTATTTGTACAAAGACTTATTTCAGTTTGCGATGCCAAATACCCTTACTCCCAGTGACTCCGAGATGGTATCACATGGACTGTTGTAATTGGGGCATAGAGTCAGCATGAAGAGAGCCGGGGGTGGACCCAGCCCTTTGCTAGGCTGGTGGCCTCTGACCCATTATTATACAGCAGATCTGAGTTGGAGTGCTGAGATCTTCAGGCCAGCAGTGGCTGAGAACAAGAGGAGGAGAGTACACGGAGCCGTTGTGGGACAGGGAGAGCCTTGCTTTGTGCTTGACCTTTTGGCTGGGGGGTGGGGGGGCGGGCTTTGGATGTAGTGGAGGCAACGGCGGATTCCCCCAATGAACAGCATTAATTCTGAGTCTCATTGGCCCTGCAGTGAAAAAGGCTCAGAGCAGTGAGGGAATGCCTGCAAAAATGACAGCTGCTGTGTTTTCCAAGGCTAAAGCAAGCTGCCGCTGCAGGGGGCTAGGGGTGGGAAAGGTTGTGAGCAGGTCAGTGTGAACCAGGGGAAAGTGGGGCTAGATCCTAAGGGATCCAAATATTGGTGCCAGCTCTGTGGCACAATTCAGTGGTTCTCTAAGGGTTAAATCTCACCCCTTTTGCAGAGGGCCTGATTGAGGTGGAAGGCACTGCTTGAACTGCTCCAGTGGTGCATGGGGCTTATGCCGAGGGTGAATTTAACCCTAAATGAGCAGCTACGTGGCTCGCAGGCTGTATGTGCAGGTTTGGAGTCCCCTCTCATCAGTGTCACGTCCTCTAGAGCTGCCACCAGCTCCAGCTGCCTTAGGAAAGAGGAATCCTGGGCGTCTTAACTAGGGTGGGCACTTCCCCTCCCACCCGGTCCTGCCAGCCCAGCAGCCATTGCCTGTGGGGCAGTAATTAGGCGCTCAGTGGAATACTGCATCGATGGCTGGAATAACCGAAGCCGTTGTAAAGCTCTGCAATGGTGCTAGGGGCGCGGAATGGCAGCTATGCTATTGAATGTCTAGCTTGTCACCTTCAGCGCCACACAGGGGCCATCTCCTCTTTGAAATGCCAGAGCCACGGGGATGTGCATGAACGGAAGGTTGAAGCCTCCTGGGGATGCATCAGACAAGCTGGATTGTGGGTAGTCCTGAGTCCAACCTCCCCCCAGCTTTGTTTCAGTCTTTGTTGTGTGATGGGTCCCTTTATGCTGCACATGTATTATCAGACGGTGGTGGCTGGAGAAAGGAGCTGGATTGACGGTGCTCTGGAGAAAAAAGAGCTTCGGTGACTCAGCATGGGCAGCAGCAGTGCAAGCTTCATTGCTATGCTAGTGTGCCTCACCAGGGACCTCTCCCAGGGGTCGGTTTGCATGGCCTGTTCAGTTCTCGCCAAAGCTGCCAATGAGAAGGACAAGTGGTGCCTGCTTGGATGTGGACACGTGTCTCCTATTAAATCAAGGGCTCATTTGACTCATTTCGCATAGGCCACCCCATAGCCATCAGATAAGAATCTACCAGACCAGGCTGGAATTGAAGTCGGGAAAAATCTCAGTATCCCATTATACAATTCCCTTAGCCAATGAGTCCCCAGTGTATAGTCCAGATCAAATACCTAGTTAATTGATCAGTGCTCAGCACTTATCTGCTTCTTTCATTAGTCTAATAATTGGAGTCACTTTCTGCGGCTCCCAGGTATATGCTGATGTCACCTCCACATTGCATTTCTCAGGCTCACATCCTCACAGTAGCTGTGAGGTGACTCGATCACATAGTGTTGTGGTTCCACAAGCAAGCGCAAGGATGCATGCCTTGAAACAAGCAGGAAATCATGCACAAACCCCGGGGGACTATGTCAAAAGCCCTCCCGCCTTCCCTTTTCTCCCACATCACCCCTAATTTTTTGTAGGCATGTGGAATCGGTTTAAGTTTGGCACATAACCTGAAGCTGATCCTGAGCCTTTTTATCTCACATGGTTACTCTGGGACCCTTCCGCACCTCCTAATTCTAACCGCAGGCAGCACACGCTTAGAAAGGTAACGTGAGCCAATGGCAGAAATTGGCAGGATATAACGTAACACCAATGACACAGCCTTCCTGTAACTATAATCTGCCATTTGACCCACTGCCATTCTGAGCAGTAGAAAATGCCTGGGGATTTCACCACCAGACAGGCCATCGCACCACCCACTGGTAACCGCTATTAACGCATTTCATTTTGGTTATTTCTTCAGAAGCCTCAGTGATGTTGTGACACAGAGGCCCATTGATGGTTCACGACTCTGTGAGCAACTCCTATCAGGCCTGAAAAACTCATTACACCTAACCCACTGTTTTCATAGTGTTTGTCCAAAAAGTGTCTTGTAAGGCAGTGGTCTCCAAACTTTTTTGATCGCGCACCCCTATCAGTAAAAAAATTTTGAGCACGCACCCCCTGCCGTGTCGGCTCTACCATTTTTGCCGAAGCAAAAACAAACAAACAAAAAATACCGCTCGGACTCCCGCCCAAACTGCCGAACCAAAAAAAAAAAAAAAAAAACAACGCTCTTCCTGCCGCGCACCCCCAAGGATCCTCTTGCGCGCACCCCACTTTGGAGACCACTGTTGTAAGGTATCAGATGAAAGCCGGTGACACACTGGTCATTAATGCCATTGTGAAATGTATGTATTAACACTATATGAGGAATTATGGATACTTACTGATATTATGCTGTAAAGTCTGTAACCCAACAAAGGCAGAAACTAGTTTCTTCCAGACAGGAGGAAAGGTAGTTATCTCCCAATCTCTAATGTAAATTAAAAGCGTTGGGAAACCAGCAGGAAGGAACACCTATTTGCATGGTATGTCTACAAGAAAAACAGGTTGACAGAGGGATGTGAAATCAACAGGGGTTACCCTGACTCTAGAAGCAAAGACAATAAACCTTGGAAAATATAATCATCAGCAGAACATTTCGTTATCCATTTAACTGCGGAACACACTTAGTGGAGCAGAGGTTGTTCATGAAAATTTGGCTCCTGATTTGACTTAAAATCAGTAAGCTCTGCAAAAGGACTCTGAGGGTGAGAAACTATTGCAGACAAAGGAATATAGCCTGTCACAATTACGAGGCGTCTCTTAGAAGCGTGTTATGCTTTTGTTTCATTTGTAACCATTTCTGTTTCCATTATTCTTACTCAATACTCACTTGAATCGGTGAAGCTCTGTTGTTACTAAACTTCCGTTTGTTTTCACCAAGTGCTATGTGGTCAGGAAGGACCTGATCCTGGGTTGTAGTCTCCCAGCTGTGTGTACACTGTCTTTTTTGAGACAGCAGATTGGTCATTTCCGTGAGTGTCCAGTGACAGGCTGGATGCTACAGGGAGATACTTCTGAGGTGATTGGGAATGGGAGTACACCAAGTGTTACCTGCAAAACAAAGTGAAGGCTGGCAGAGCTTCAGAGGAGACTGTTTAGCTGGCTAACAGACTGGGATGACAGGGAGCGGACACCCAGTTTAGCCCCACCAAGTCTCTCCCGCACTGTGGCGGGGGAAGGGGAGGGGGTTACACAGTGATACAGAGTCCTAAGTGCCCCCAAGAAAGTGTCAGAGATGTGTCCTCCTGGCCCTGCCTGGAGAAGGAAGCTATTTGTCAAGGGACCTGTGAATGATGGAATTTCTGTAACAAAGACTTTGTCTGGGTTTAACTAGTTCATGAGCTAGAAACCTGGGTGAGAAGGAACTGACTGATGGTAGTTCACACCCTTCCCATCAGGTGAATCAGGCTGGGGTTAGTAGTTCAGCAAACTGGTATTTTTCTCTGGAACCTGCTATCTCATGCTCCCAAATCAGAGCTTCCACTAAACGAAAAATACTCTCCCCTTCCTAGCGTGAATCCTGGTCCTATGGACCTCATTGGCAAAACTCCCTTTGACTTCAATAGGGCCAGGATATCACCCATAGATTTTAAATCCAGGAGTAACTGCTATGATCTTCTAGTCTGACCTGCAAAATCCAGGTCAAAGAACTTCACCCAAGAATTCCTGCCTCAAGCCTGTGATTAAAACTGGAACATAAAAGATCAAAGGTGATGTTCATAAAAAGAAAGTTGAATGACAGGCAGACAGAGGAGGGGAAAAACGCCTAGTTAATGGTTGTTTTGTACTTTATTTGAGAAGAGAGATCTACATAAACTATGTCAGGAGGGTACAGTTCTACACACAGTTTCATCAATCAATAAATGGAGTTGTTAACGTAACACTGAGGATATGATACTATGAAGAAGACATAGACACATGACCAAGGAATATTTACAGCTCTAACGTACAATATATTTATATTAGAGAGAGAGAGAGAGAGAGATGTGTGTGCGTATGTGTGTATGAACACAGGTGCATGTATATACATACACACGCTCAGACATATAGGTATAAAAGACTCTTTTTTTTAAAACAAAAGTCAAGAAATGAGTTCGTCTTTTATTTGCAGCAGTTGACTATTGAATTGAAAGGTGGACATGGTTTCATTTTGTGGTGGCTGGTTAGTATTTTTTTTAAATCTCTGTCCTCCAACGATTGTTGACCAAATCGGAATGGTCTCCAGTGTTTGTGTTTCTTTAGTGGTGGTGGGGAGTGTGTGGGGTGGATGACAGGGGGCGACAGGCTGGAGTAGGGAGAATGGGGTAGGGGGTGGAGGAGGAACGTGTAAATGGAATGAATGACCTTTGGTGATGCCATTAAATCATCCTTTGTACTAAACATAAATTATCAATAGTTTTAAAAAAATAATTTTCTGTTTCATTTTGAGGCTGGGGAGGGGGGAAAGGAGAAGCAAAGGGTGGGGAGAGGATCCAGGGGAAGGGCAAATACCTCAGCGTTTCAGATGTCCCTTAACCTCAATTTCAAACACTTTTTAAAAATTTGTAAAAGGCTTCTATGGGTCTAAAACTGTAATGGAATCATGCCCCCCACCCCAGTGTAGCAAAGAGCTCAATCCAAATTACACTGGGGAGGATACAGGGGAACCCACTTTGGCTAATACCTTTTGCAGAGTTCCTCCCCTTAGCAGTTGGAGTCCCTGGGGAGGAAGGGTGTTGCAGACAGGTTCTAGGGGGTGCCATCACCCTGCCTTTCCCATATTGTCCCATGGGAGGGGATCCTAGTTTGACAGAATGGGAGGTTCTAGATGGGTCCTGGTATGGCAAAGGGTGTTGTGATATGGAAGGGGTTGAGAACCATAGCAAGACCTGAAGGCTGGTAGTTCATTTTTGACTCCTTAATCGGGTGACACCACCAATGACCCCCATAGTGGCTAAGTATTGGGAGGTGATGGCCTCCATTGTAGACCCAGATGCAGAATTTAAAACAGGATCCAAAGAGGCCACGACTGTAGCTTATTGGTATAATGGGTAAAAACAAACAACTCAATCCAGCAAATGTCACTGAGATTTTTGTTTTCTGTTCATACAGAGTTTCAAAAATGTTAACTGATATTCACATTAGCCTGGTAAAAATCCAGTCAAACGTCCGTGTTTTGGGATGCTAGCCATGTTCCCCCAATGTGTCTGCAAAGACGGGGCCGAGTTCCAACCAGAGGCTGCGTAGGGCCAAATTCTATTGGGGGAGGGCTGTACATGTGCTCATGAGTTAAGGGCGCATTACAGCACCCCTCAGTGCTCTGTGGCCGCTCCTGGGCTGGTGGGTGAGGTCCAGCTGCTGCCTAGCCCCCTACTGGAATGTGAATTATATAGTATGGGGCGGGGAATTCTACACCTGGCAGAGCCAGTCTGTTCCATTAGTAGTTGTGAACAGAGGTACATAGGAGCTGGGACAAAGGCCAACTGATTGGACTCTGATTTTACTTTCACTTTTTTTCTGAGTGGGGTAGAGCCACAGCTTCCCCATGGCTAGAGTCACTGCTGATGACAACAGCCTGTGTATACCACCGCAGTTCTTCCCCAGGCAAGGGCCCATCTATCTTTGCAGAATAGAGGCAGGGGAATAGATTTGTTTTGAGAGCTGGTCCATTTTTCCAATGCTGAGAATTATACATCCCTACTGGGGGGGGGGGGGGGGAAATTTGGACATACACGCCACTTCCAGCCATTGTCACCGCATCACGTATTTAGTATCTCAGGAGGGGGAGAATACAGCACCTACACTCCATTGCCAAATACATCCTGGTCTCCCCTCACGTCTGTCCCAGGTGCCAGCGGATCCTTCAGATCATGAAATCTTTCTGCACAACTCCTCCGACCCAAGTGTCCAGTATGAACTACATCAATGTACATCATTTACAAGGCAGGAAATCCTTCATTTCTCATGGAACACATTATGTGAAATAGCACTTAGTTAACATAAGGTTTTTTTGTTCTGCTTTAAGCCTATCTATAAAAAGCTGCTCATGCAAGAAATTACCTCCAGATTTAGCTGGAATTTTAAAGGACACTTCTCCTGAAGAAACAAATCCCTTTCACACAGGGGGAAAAAACCCAAACAACCAACCCACTTGTGGCTGGGCAAGAACCATCAGACAGTGGAATATACAATAATAAGACTTTGGTGTTTGTAAGGTATTGAGTGAGGGACCCTCGATCAGACCAGGGAGAAGCCCAACAAGACGGGAAGTCCAGATAAGCCCTCAAAGCTGCTTCAAATGGACACAAGTCACTTGTGGTTTCTCGCCTCTCTCCCAACATTTAAGACTTCCCTGTTCAGGATTCCCCTCTCCTGCAAATCAAACCCTCTGATTTCCAACAGCCTCCCTCTTACACCCCATTCTTCAATTCCCAGTATATCCTCCTGCCCTATGACTCCCTCTCCCTGAAATCCAGCAGGCTCCCTAACTCCATACTGCTCCTTGACCCTATTACCAGCTGGCATCTCTCCTCCTTATGCCACCAGTTCTCTATCTTCTTTATGCCAACCAGACCTCTCCCACTTCTACCTCTCAACTCCTCCTCCTGGCCCTGCTCTTCACTGATCAGAGATTAGTGACCTGAATTTCTTTCTCTCTCTTGTGTGATCAGAGATCATAAGTTCTGAGGTTCCTACTGCCTGGGTGACCCCAACATTCATCATCAGTCTTGAGGAAAGACACACTGTCAAACCCCAAGATGGATTTCAGCCAAGTCAGTGGGCCTGTTGGGTCAGGGAGGGAAGACAAGAAGGGGTGCTCCCAGGAACCAATCTGAAGGTTCGGTTCCATATCTGAGCTAAGTTTCTGGCCGGTTCTTATCTTCCATTTCCTGAATCAGGTAGCCCATCCCTACCCAAGAGCTGGGGATGGAGCTACAATTCCTGATCACTCCCAACGCTGCCCAAAGGAAGGAAATTATTCATGATGCTTGCAGAATCAGCCACTTAAGATGGAGTTTATCTGCTTCATTTGGGCTTAGAGCAGGGGCAGGGCTGTTAGAGTGAAAAAAAGCACAGAGACACTAAGTTGAACTGAGAGGGATTTTGCATGCTGTTACCTCATTGAGTCTGAGAAAAAATATGCTCACTAATATGTGGTAGCTACTCATTTCCTTGCACTGTTGCAACAGGACAATTTTATATAAAAATAAACAAAAGCAGATCAAAGGCTGCGCTTCAAAATCTCCAGCTGGCCCAGTGCTTTTTGATTGTCACTGGACCTGAACCTGATCTCACAAATGCTGGTGACAATCAGCAGTAACTTCACTGACGCTCCAGTTCCAGTAGTTTCACGCTACTTGGTTAAATCTTTTAGGACAAAGCAAATGTTGAAATTTCAGGAAAAGGGGTGTGTGTGGGGGGGTGTGTGGGGGGGGGGAAATCCCACATACACAATCGGGAGAAAGCTGCATGCTCTGATTATGTTCCCTTTTTATACATTAGACATGCTATAACTTGTCTCTCATCATTGAGCCAAATCCTTACATCATTCCAAAGTAAACGCCAGGTCCTTGAATATTTAGGCTTAAATAAGAGCCAGGACAGTCCCAGATCAGTTCTAGGGTAGCTGAGCCAGCCCACTGCCTACATCAGTGGTTCTCAAACTATTTACCATTGTGGGCTGCACACGTAGCTCTCTGTGTTATGTGGGCCACATCCACATAATATATAGACTACCTGTATGGCTCTGAGGATGGCACATGAGCCTCAGCTGTGTGCCGATTGGGCAGCAGGTTGAGAACTACTGACGTACATGGATCCCTATTAATCTTCAAGCTGTTTCTCCTGAGAGCTCTCTGGCCTGTTCCTCAGAGTGGGAGATGTACAGATCCAGCCCTGCCCCCCTTACTAACCCAAGTAGTCCTAATGCAGAGAGGAACACACTGATTTAGGAGCAGGCCAACGTCAGCAGGTTCAGGGTGCAACATTGGGGGGGGGGGGGGAGGGAGTCTTGACATACTGAGTTGGATAAGCAAAGCACACACAAAAGAGCAGCCACTAGGAAAAACCACCACCAGAGCTTAGAAACAAGGGGGGAAGCCAGGGCCCTGTGGGAGATGAAGCTGGGCGAGAGCCTGTACATTTCACTCACTACTAGCAGATGACCGTTGTCCATGGTGCTGAACACACAGCCCCAAATTAAATGCCAGTAAGAACATGCCACCCTGAAACCAGAGACCAGAACAAGTCTGACAGACTAAACACTCAGTCATCAGCTGCAGACACTGCTTGACAGCCTGCCTCCGATAACGTTTATTACACCGACCGTTCTTAAGCAGAGCTGCCTGAAATTGATCTCTGCGGTGTCGGAGGTGTCCCTGTCCTCAGCACAGAATTCCCTGGTGGCTGTGGTTAACATGTTGCAAAAATTTAGGTGCAGACAGGTCATCAAAACAATCTCATTGCTTGGTTTTCCATCAGCGCCTTTCTTGACCTTAGGCAGGCGCTTTGATCTTCAGGGAAATGATTCTACCGGTTTAAAATACAGCAGGATCCCCAGATTAGTGGCTGCTTTTGTCTCTTAATCTCAGAGATAAAGCTGATTTACAACATTGTGAACAATGCTTGCACAAAATAGATTGGGGGTGGGGGGAGGGGGAATCTGATGCCAGATGATTAGGGCCTGATTCTGGGAAGATGCTGTGCTGCTACCCATTTACATCACCGAACAAGATCAGGCTCTCATCCGCTCCCAAGCCCACCTCTCACCCTCATTTCCAGCTTTCAAAGATGTTGTGAGCCATGGTTCGTTCTGCTCTAGCAGAAGAACAAGAAAAACAAAATTAAAAGCTATTGGGACAGAGAAGTTCCTCTCTCTGTAGCAAATATTCTTTGTTGCCGGGGAGAATATGATGAGTTCAATCTTGTCTCATGTACAATTGTGGATTTTCTTGCACTAAATGTCAAACAATCTGTTTGTTTGACACATTTTTCTTGTACAATTTCACCCCCTCATTCCCTGCAACTGTACTCCTAACATCACAATGAATGATCTCAAGAGGCATCCAGACCCCACCACCTTTTCTGACTCTAGTGAACACTTGTGGTGCTCAACACCTACCAGGCTTTAGCCCAGCACCAAGTGGAGGGTTCAGATCTATACACGGTAACAATAACTCAGTCTTTTTTTGCTGATTATTTCCATTGTCGCAGCCCAAGTGTGTAAGAACTAGGATGGACTAGAGCAGATCCCATCAGGAATCAGTCCTGACTGACTTTCCAATCAGAACAACCAGCTGGGGGCTGAGTAACAGCTGAATTCTCAGAGAGAGAAATTACAGGCATAAAAACGAAAACAAACAGATTCCTCGCACTCATTCCATATTTCAGAGCATGTTTATAGTTACTGTGGGATTGTGCCTTAAATAACGGAGTTAGAAAAGGAAACTAAATCATCCCTGTGGGGAAAACATCATAAGCCAGAACTCTTCCTACTCTGGGACTTTTGCTACCTTTGTTCCTATCTCATTGGGGTTGGTGGGGCACAATTGGAAATTCCCCATCCTTGTGCTGTGGGCATGGACCTGAGCTGTACCTCTGTGCCAATGGCACTCTGTGGACTTCAGAGGGCTGGGTTGGGAGGAGGATTGAATAAGAGAAATGTTGCTCTCCATGGCAGTGTCCCCTGCCCTGCTCCCAGATTTCCATGTGGAAATCTCAGCAGGAGGTTACAGAACTGGGAGCTCTTTTATCTCCCTCTGGATTCCCCAAATCCCCTGCTCATGCTATCACTGGAGGGAAAATCCAAGGAGAAACTTGCTGAGATATCCTCCCCACAACATCGTGCAGAAGGTCCCACCAGCAGAGTATGATTTGACCTCCATTTTCACTCAGACCTCAGAGAGATGGGGAGCTCTAATTGCCGGACTAGGAAAAAGGGTCGGGAAGCCAACTACATAATAGTTGGGAAGCCCCCAGATGAAAGCAACAAGGTAGGGACATGCCGACATAGCCTATGTAAGAGTCAATTTTGTCTCTAACCTTTGAGAATGCTTTGGAAGAGGGAAGGAAATAATAAAGTAGACATTTGTATCATTTTATTAGACTTTCAAAAAGACTATGATAAAGGCCCTCATAAGAGACGAATAAGGAAACTGGATAGCCAGAGCAAGGGGTAATGTCCTACCATGGATCAAATACTAACAAGGAGAAACAGGGAGCAAATGGGAAGAGTAACAGGACAGTTCCTATTGCGCAGAGATGTTAATAGTGGGGTGACTCCACACATCGATGCCAGGGCTGGTGCTGGTCAATTTAGTTATTAATGACTTGGGGAGGTGGGAGGATAATGATGTGACATTTGCCAATGGCACAAAATTATTTAGTGAGTTGGGGCAGGGAGGAGTGGGAGGGACGAAAGTAAATCAGTTGTTGGGCAAGTGAAACTCGTCTTCAGCCAGTTCAAGAAGACGCACATTGGAAGGAGCAATTTAAATTCCTCCAACACAGGAAAAACACAGGGATGGGTTCTGAGTTCCCTTTATCCTCTCTGGCACAAAAATCTAGGGTTCACTGTGGACAGCACAGTAAAGATGTCCACTCAGTGCTCATGAAAACAAGTGCCTAAGATTCTGGGATGTAGTTAGATAGCGATTGAGAAGAATACAGGTCTCTCCTTCCTGATTGTCTCAATTCTTGGGCAACTAAGGGCTGGTGTGCTGTGGAGTTATAACATCCACCTATCACTGCAAGAGGCAGGAATCCAGTACTGCTCAAGAGCAACCCCAAGTGATAGAATGGCTCTGACAAAAGGGGACACACACTCCCTGTCCTTCTTGGCTGGAACAAAGACGGTTGTGAAGTGGTGCTTTGCTGGGAACCTCAGAGATGCAACAGACCCTATGAGAGAGGGGATGCCTGTCACAAACCCAACCATAATAAAGTGGTACTTCACCCTGGCCCTTTTGGCTTCCTGCCTGGGGCACAAAGAATGTCAGGGTTTTGTATTCTTTGAAATACAGCTAGCAAAGTGACCAGTGCATTAATATCCATGAGAAGCAAAAGGGACAGCAACCTTATTTTTGACTCAGCCAAAATTACTCCAAACCCCAAAGGTTGGGTTGCTGAAGGGTTTTTTTAGTTTGTTTTTTAGTGTGTCTGACATTTTATAGCATCAATAATGCAAACAAAGAGGAAATCATATTTGCGGAATATTAATGCATGGATATCCAAAGCAAAACACAATACCGATATACTTTTATACTTTAAGGGGGAGGGATAGCTCAGCGGTTTGAGCATTGGCCTGCTAAACCCAGGGTTGTGAGTTCAATCCTTGAGGGGGGCCACTTAGGGATCTGGGGCAAATATCTGTCTGGGGATTGGTCCTGCTTTAAGCAGCAGTTGGACTAGATGATCTCCTAAGGTCCCTTCCAACCCAGATATTCTATAGAGGCCACCAAGTTTGATTTTCTTTGGTGTTAAATTGGTCAATCATATTCTTTCCATAGTCAAAAATGACACCATGACCTTCTCTGTTACCTTGGAGGCAACCCTTCCAGCTGTATTCTAAGTGGGGATAGCAAATAAAAGTTCAAAAAAGAGTTTATAGGCCTGCTTTCAGAGATACTGAGGACACACAACTCCAGCTGAAGTCAATGGGAGCTGCATAAGAATATAAGAACAGCCATACTGGGTCAGACCAAAGGTCCATCTAGCCCCATATCCTGTCCGCTGACAGTGGCCAATGCCAGGTGCCCCAGAGGGAATAAACAGAACAGGTAATCATCATGTGATCCATCCCCTGTCACTCACTCCCAGCTTCTGGCAAACAGAGGCTAGGGGCACCATTCCTGCCCATCCTGGCTAATAGCCATTGATGGACCTATCCTCCACAAATTTATCTAATTATTTTTTGAACCCTGTTATAGTCTTGGCCTTCACAACATCCTCTGGCAAGGAGTTCCACAGGTTGACTGCGTTGTGTGAAAAAATACTTCCTTTTGTTTGTTTTAAACCTGCTGCCTATTCGTTTCATTTGGGGGCTTCTAGTTCTTGTGTTATGAGAAGGAGTAAATAACACTTCTTTATTTACTTTCTCCACACCAGTCATGATTTTACTGACCTCTATCATAGCCCCGCTTAGTCATCTCTTTTCCAAGCTGAAAAAGTCTCTGGCTTACTAAGCTCTCCTCATATGGAAGCTGTTCCATACCCCTAATCATTTTTTTTGTCCTTTTCTGAACCTTTTCCAATTCCAATGTATATATTTTTGAGATGAGGTGACCACATCTTCACACAGTGTTCAAGATGTGGGTGTACCATGGATTTATATAGAGGCAATATGATATTTCCTGTCTTATCATCAATCCCTTTTTTAACGATGCATGCACTACCTCTGAAAATGAAGCTCTTGACTCTACAGTCACTTCTATCCAGGGATCTCAGAGCACTTCACAAACAATAAACTTCTTTAACAAAGATTTTTTTCATGAAAGGAATTTCTAGAAATATGATGGAGATTTTGCCTTAGGGGTTTGCCACTGAGAGCCTGACATTTTGTCCTTTTTGCCTAGAATTTTTGCTATTTGTTATAGACATATATGAGTTTGGAGATGAACAAGAAGAACAAGGCATAAAGAATAGCTAGAATGCAGGATACACCCTCAAGTCCTGACATTTTCCAGCTGACAGTGCTTGTCTACACAGAGGTAATCAGAAGAACTAGGTGACTTCACTGGGTACCTACTAATGCCTGTTGAGAGCATTGTCTCTAGCACACAAGGGAGGAGAAGGCAGTTCCGCTTCTGTACCTCTCAGCCCTGGAAACTTTTGCTGCTGAAGCTACTCTTAAAGAAAATACCAAGGGTACTTGCTCCTACCTTGCAGTTTGGATTTAACAGCCAGAGCAAAGAAATAAGGAGTTTGGAGACTTCTCTTGCAATGGCCTTTGACTTCTGCAGAATGAACTATGTGAACTCCTTTAATTCATGCATCTTTTGTCTAGTGCTCACAGTTTAAATAGTTAGCTTCTGGGCTGGCTGGTTAACACTAGATGCAGCCGGTTGGCAGCAGCTGTGAGAGTGAGCGGCATGGCTCACCGTATCGGGTCTGATCAGTGCCCTTGTTTGGAGTTAATCAGAGAGAGACGCTAACAGCCACTGGTTAACCAGTTCCTTTTAACTATGACTGTCTGCTTGTGGATACATGGCAGGACCTGTTTGTCAATAGCAAAGAGCCTTTCATCCCCTTGATTTAAATACCTTGGGGGGATTAAAAAAAATATGGGCTAAAACTCCTGTCACTTTAGCAGAACAGAAAACCTGTCTCAGCAGGAATGGCCTGGATGAGGTCAGAGCCGCATTCTGCTGAGGTAAAAAAAATACAGTAGCTTGCCAGGCTCTTCCCCTTCTTCTCATAGAGGGGGGTGGGACACCCTTGGTTTCAGCTGGGATTTACAGGAGATATCCCACACGCATCACAATGAGCTTTGCTGTAAAATTCACTGCACAGAGGTTAATCTAGATGTCAACATTGCCTGACAGCAGTGAAATTACTCCAGGGCAGTGCTCCTTCTGAAGTCTTAATATAACAGTCAATTCCATCCTGCCTGCAGGAAATAAAAGTTTTCTGCTTTGTGTGCGGAATCATTCAGCGCCAATTTTCTCACTGTTTGAAGTCCAAACTGTGGTCTTCAGAGTCACCTCACATTAAGACTTTCGCTCAGTTGACAAAGTCTGTTTGTCACTCCCAGAGAACTACAAGGACAGAAAGGAAAAGTGTGTGTGTGGGGTGGCGGGGGATAGGGTTTGAGGGAATCTTATCGCACCTACACCAGACAAATCACAAGGCTTGTGCCAGTCCTATTTTTTCTGAAGGAAGCGAATGCAGCAACTTCACTTATCTAAATATCAAGCAGCAAATATCTGGGAGGTTGGAAACCAACAGAGAGCCAGCGTGCGCAAAAGAAAAAAAAATTCAGACCTCCCAATGCTATGATTTCCTTCACAGAGGCATTTCAGTCATCTCCTGCTGGGCTCTTGTCTTAAGAAGCCAGTAGTTCTGCAGCTAAACACCTCTTCAGAACAGCTGCTGAACTCTGGGCTTCAGGTTTTAGGATCAGTCACTTTTTTTGTCTGGGAGATCAGTTCCCATAGGGGATCCCTGAGTGTCAATGGGAGTTATGTGATAATCATCCATTTCCTTTGAGGACTGTTATAGCTGGTTGTTTTAGAAGAAGACAGAGGCTGTAAAGAAGCCTTGCGAAATTGTGGCCAGTGGGAAACCACAGAAGCTAGAGATGAAAATGACCTATGAGATCACTTAGCCTGTCTCCTGGGGTCCCAAGCAAGATTGTTCCCCACAATTTTCTAGCATAGTTTTAAAAGTCGCAAGCAATGAGACTTCCACCACTTTGGTTGGGAACCTGTTCCACTGCCTCATGTTGTACAGACAAGGAACAAGGGGCATGAAAGTGACTGAAGGATGCACTGTTACGTCTGCATCCCACTGGGAGCAGAGACTACATACGCCTGTGCCATTTGCGACACTATAGTCTCCCACTCGGGGGGGTGTGCCTTCGAACACATTCACTTGGCTAGACACAGGACCCGCAAAGTCCCAGCCAGGAGCATGGTTTCTAGCAGTGATTCTGGAGAAGAGCTAAGCAAGTTTTTCCACTTAGCCATTATGCTAATGGGGCACAAAGCGACATGCTCCCCCTGCAATTTCTTCTCCTTTGCAAACCGACAGCATACTCATCCCAAAGGTGCAGTCTCATCCTGTTCCTTTAAAAGGACACAGTAGCACAGCAGAGCGTTTGGGGATGTGCCTTTGCACCGATCCAAAGCATGTACCTGCCTAGTGTTTTTTTTGGCATGGGCATCCTGTCTTCCCACAATGCGCAGGGCACAACTGTATGGAGCCATCAGACCCGATCACCGGCCAACCGCCCCGCCCCGTCAGCTCCCTCTGCATGTGAAAATCCACATTTAGAGAAACATGAGTAGGTGTCTGAAAAGCAGAGAGGAGCCATTGCAGGGGAGCAACTAAACAGCATAGAACAGAACCCAGGCTCTTCCTGGTAAACAGGAGGGACTGCTTCCCAGCCAAGACCTGGCCCATGCAAGGTGAATGACCCAAGTGCTAAATATCCTGTCAGAGATTAAATCCTCCCCCTCTTTGTACAAAAAATACTAGGGTCTTAACCAAGTCCTGATGAATGGAAAGCCAAGGGGGTAAGCTATCCTTTCTGGTGGGTGTGTCTGTCTTCTCAACAATTGGTTCTTCCCTGCCCTGAAACTGGCACGTCCTCATATGACAGATACTCTAGGCTCTCCCTTGCATTCTCAGTCAGGTTTCTGTAGGCTAGGCCTCAGCATGGCACCACTGCCAGCTTCCCATTTAGTGGTGTGCAACTGAGCTTCAGCTGCTAAGCCCCAGGAGAGGTGAACATATGTAACTGTACAGGAAGGCACTGGGCATGGGCCACAGTCTTAGTCTGGTAAACTGGTACAGCTGCCCCAGAGGAGGGGGAAGCCCTGTACTGGGCCACCCTGAGGTGTAAAAATCACCTGCAGAGAGCAAGGAGGGCCTTCTCTGTCAGTACATTTGGCTACTAGCCTTGAATGCAACATTTTTCACTCACAGCCTGTAAAATGAGAGTCACCATTGGGTGCCGGAAGTGAAATGCCTCGTTATAAAAATAAATACGCGACCGTAATAAAACTGCCTAAGATCCCAGCTCTGAACAGAACACACTTTAGATGAGATTCACCAATGACAAATAAATACACCCAACGAACAACAGCGCTTAAATCAATTCCTTCTTCACTTACCTGCCGAGACCCGGGTTCTGTGTTTTTGCAGTTACAGTTGCTGATATCGCTAGTACATTAGGCAGCAAATGCACTTGGGTCCTGACAGGTAAAAGCCTTTCTTCAGAAGAGAAAACAGCAGCCTTAGCTTTGGATTTCCCTGCCTTTGTCCCTGAAAGGTTTAATATTGCTCAGGCCTTGTACTGCTTGTATTTCAGACCAGAAAAGCTCACAACACAGCACAGTTCAGACCCCTGCCGGCTGGTGACCTTTGCTTTTGCTTTTTTGCCAATGTTTGCCCAGAATTATAGCCTCATTTTCCTGTAGTCCCAGTCACACAATTTATTTTTTGTTTATTTCAGTTTCTACCATCACCACCACTTGGAATTTAATATAACACTAGCCCTTCCCAATACAACTATGGTTTACTTAACCCAAGTAGTGCACTGGACTTGTAAAACTGTCCCCTTCCTTACGAGGCCTTTTCCAAGCGCTGTCTAACTGAGACAGCTTATTTTACCCACTACAGGAGAGAGGCAGTTGGCTGAGCTTTGAGGATCACATTTTCAAAAGCAGCCTCTATAATGGAACCCCAACATTTTCACACTTGCTTTTGCACATATATTCCTCCACACTGACGTTTTTGCATGCCATTTTTCACACCCAAGTTCATGCAAATTCAAAATCTTGAATTCACATGCATGTGCCAGGTGATCAGGTTTGCACATATAACGCACGCAATGACCATCCAAGTCTGGTGGTGTGTGCAAAAACTGGAGTGTAGAGAGCTGTGTGAGCAACAATACAGGCATGCAAAATAGGAGGCTGACTTCAAGAGCTGGGGTTGAGCGCTCGATGGCCCACCCTCAAGAAGTATCCGCTTCACCTAAATGTTAGAAATGGGAAATCACAGAAGATATGGGGGGAAAAAAACATGAGGTCACTGAGACCACAACACAGCTCCAGTGCCCTCATACCCAGCAGGTTTCCATCTAGGTGAAAACTTCGAAGGGATTTGCCTGGGTTGCCCCACTGCCAGTGCAAGGAAGGGCAACAAGTCCTGTTCTCAGCTAAGGTCCAGGACTTCCCTTGGGTCTGGCCCACCTCCCCTTTCACAAGGCATTCGGGACCAGCTCAATGAAAGGAGGGGAGTAATGGGAATGCCCTGGTACGGGGATGTGGGGACAGGAATTGAAATAAGCCTAAGCCAGAGCCAACTGCTGTCCTTGGGGTATCACACGAGTAACCAGGCTGGGGGAGAGCTCTGGTGTTCCTGGCAGCAGAGCAATAGCTAACCCTCTTCATAGGGGGAGCGAATGGAGGATCTGCACAATGTTGGAGTCACTTGTGCCTCCCTTGTCCACAAAGGCACCCACATTCTAGAGTAGATCTTTGCTTTGAGGCACACTGCATGAGTTTCCCCAAATCCTGCGCTTTGACATATTGGAACCACACAGGCTTCACAGCCCTCAGGAACGTCTGGTCCTGTGGTGGGTGAAAGACCTACCCATGCAGACTAAAGGGGCTCCGTATTAATTCCGGCAAACAGGAGACTCCCCTATATGTTCCCCTATAACTTGGCCCAGCGTCCTTCCCAACTCCCACAGCACGTCTGCAACTATTTCCTCTCACCCGTACAGAAACAAAACAAACAAAAGCAAAACCCGACACCCACAGGCCCAAAGCAGCGGCAGCAGGGGAATCATGACTCCATTCCATGGTATCAACCCTGCTTTGCTTTTTTGCTGAGTAGCTGCTCAAAACAAGCTTTGACAAGAGAACCTTTCCCCAGTGCCATAATTGCATTTGGTGGGGCTAAGAATAGGGCATCTGACAGCCTGAATCTCGGTGTCGGGAGCTTAACAGCTTTCAGGGGACAACATCCTCTCCTTTCATTAGACCAGTTATTAATAACCATGCTGCATTCAGGCCTGATGTCTTTCCTTGCTCCTGCCCTCACCTTGCTCGGGTGCCCACACACAGAGTTGGCTTGGGGAATTCACCACTCATGGGACGGGGGAGGGGAAATCCCTGGTTTGCAGCAGAGCTGGAGGGTGGGGTGCTCCTGAATTTAACATGGAATTGTGGGGTCTATGAGTGCTATGACTGGGGGAAGGGGTTTGAAGGGTTAGTTAAATGGGCAGGGGGGGGGGAGGGGAGAGACTGGATGGCCCCCTCACCAAAGCCAGCTCCCATGGTCCAGCTGCCCCAGGAGAACGAAGCCATGCAGAGCGTGGGGGGAGTGGTGCACCAGACTGTGGTTTCTCTATGATCTCTGGGGCCATTAACACCCCTTCCCTGCCTGCCCTCCTGCCAACAGCTCAGTTCTGTTATCCAAAGCGACCCGTAAACAATCATGCAGCATTGTAACGCCAACAGCCCCGCGCGCTGCCCCGACTCCAGAGTCTGCTGCACTGGCCTTGGCCGTTACCGCCGAGCACTGACAGATCCTGGTTTTTGTAAGGCAGGCCGAAGAGTCACATTTTGTCTCCACTCCCCTCGCCAATGCCTTTATTACAGCAAGCACCGCCTCAGCCAAATAAGCCACTGCACCCATCCCTCTCCAGCAGCCTTAGCCCCTGCAGACTCCGCTCCACTAGCACCAGAGAGGCCTTCCCCTGGATCTGCTTACGTCCCCTCCCTGTACCAGGGCCCCCTCCTCTGATTTAAGCCATGAACAAGACAGCTCCAGATAAATGGGGTGATTGTAGGGGGGAGGGGATGGGGGTGTCCTCTGTGCAGCACGCCACAACTACGTCGCTAGCTGGACAGAAGGATCCTTTCTCAAATGTACCCTGCTCTGTTGATTGCTCTGGGCAGGGGATGCTGGAGGGGGGGGGGAGGAGAGAAGATCCCCCACTCCTTCCATGACAAGGGCCACATCCCAACAAGCTATTTCTGGGTCTGCAGCGGTCACCTTTCAGATTCTGCCTTGACAGTGGCTCCCGTGCTCCAGGCTCCTCCTGGCTGGAGCTGCCAAGCGGCACGTTCTCCCCTCGTCCTCCATTAGCTGGAGGAGAAACGAACCAGAAACGTTTGTTTCCCAGGCCTGCTTCGAGCAGGAGCCCGTCTCTGAGGAGGCCTTTCGCCAGGAGGTTGATTCCTTTTATTGATGGGGGCATGGGACAGGGACTGCTTCTCTCCCCCTCCCCTGGCTGTCCCTGTCCCCTTGGCCAGGCCTTTGTCCTCATTGACATGCAAGGCTGGCCGCAGTGGCCATTTGCTGAGCTGTCTCCTCGGGAAGGAACCACCTTCCCCTCCCCCAGCTCCCCGGGCTGCCAGTGGAGCTATTCTTCAGCCTCTGCATTTTCACAGCAGCTCAAAGGCAGATGCATCAATCCTTTCAGGGCCTGGAGACGTGAGGGGAATGTCAACAGGGCCTGGGCAGGTGCTGATAGGTTCCCAGCCATCTCCCAGACCCCTGCGTTTCCCCTGCACCCCCCACCCCTTTGGCAGGTACTGGACCAAGGGAGAGGGGGGTGGATGGTGGGGGCGGGGGAAAGAGAGGAGGGGCAGCATGGCATACTAACCCTGAAGAGCACCCCTGTGGCAGTGCCAGTCAGTCCCCAGCCAGATGACAAACTACAGCCTTTGAACACACCCTGGGGGAAAGCCCTGATTTCAGCGCCGTTGCACCAGGGATGAATTTGGCCCATCTGTATGGCGGGGGCTCTCCTCACATCTCTATCGTGTCCCCTGGCAAAAGAAGCAGGGCGGAGGGTTTTGCTTTCAAAACCGCCCCCTATTTGGGGCGACGCATGGGCTGGGTGCCTGTCCCGCATGCCGAAGTGCGGTCAAAGCATCCTTAGAATGGCACAAGCCCCTCCCCAACTCTGTTCTCTGTATGGCTCTCCCAGGCAGCTGCTCTGGTCCCCGGCACTGATCCCCAGAGTCTGACAAAGGGTTGGCGCTGGGCAATAGAAAGGTTCAGTTCCTCTTGTCTGTGTTCTGTGGGAGGGTGGCTGTTTCTCGTGTGTGGTTTACCCGTAGGTGCCGTGATCCTTTACTCTATGTTCCGAAAGCCTTGAGTCTCTACATTTAAGAATTGGCAAATTAGAAAAATTGTCCTGCAATGTCAAAAGGAGGAAAAGGGTGGGAAGGTGGGCGGGCGGAATTGCAAGTTCCTCCAGGGGCACTGCCCTGGCTCAGTGCCCGAACGCCCGGGGGGGGGACTGAGTCACACATTCAGTGCATATCTTACAAACGGGGCAGGGCCTCCTCCCAGAGCTTTTCTCTGCGCTAGCAAGAGTCTTGAGCTCGGCACGAGCGGACAAAGCACAGCAGGGTCATGTTTCACTGCTCCACAGCTTGGGGGAAAAGATTCCTCCTTTTTTTGTTTAAGTACTTTACGTTTCTTCTCTTCTTTTTTGTTTTGTTTTGTAAAGTCTTAGTTTCTGTAACAGCAGCTTCTTTCTGTATTGGTGTGGAAGGTATATATATCTATATCTATATATCTATAAATATATATAAGCCAAACTGCCTTACAGGTTGTTTTTTTTGTTTTGTTTTGTTTTTCAGTGTTGTATGTGTAGCAGGCACTTGAGTTTATATGAAGATGTTTGCTTGGGGGCTGAAGGGGTCGGGGAGAAGAGGAGGTGGGGAGGGTGGAGGAAGGAAGGAGCAGGAACTTTTGACAAGTGGCCACTGCTAGCCAAGGATGTCCAGGTAGATTGGTGTGGCCTTGCCAAGAGCATGAAGGATCTTGTAGATTTCCTTGATGTTGAGCCGCTGCTGAGGTTCCCTCTGCCAGCAGCCCAACATGATGTCATAAACCTCCTTGGGACAAACTCGAGGCCTCTCCAAGACTCGGCCTTGGGTGATGCACTCGATGACCTGAAACGCAGAACAGAGAGGGTGAGTCCCACACAACAACGCGCCGAGAATGTCCCTTTGCCGAATCTGCTTAGCCCTGGATGGTAACCAACATTTCATCAGAGCACTAATGAGCCAGCAGATTCCTCTGATTTGAGGTGTGCGGGCTCCCAGCTGGTGATATGCAGCAACAGATTCTCAGCACCTGCCTCCTGCTTTGCAGCTGCAGTTTTGCAATCTCAATGAAATACACTTTTGATTTTGCAACCACGATTAACTCCAGGCACAACTCCTCCCAGTTTGACACCTCATTACCTGACTGTACCTATGGACCAGAAGGCTTAGTCAAAGAAGGAGTCCAATGGTAATTTATATAGTGGAGAGGCTGAACCTGAAAGTGATATGTCAGTTTTTCCTGATGGTCTAAGAAAAAGTTAATTTTTTTAATATAATCAGTCTTTCCCCCAGCCCCCCTGAAAATAAAAGCCTTTTCCATGGTGAAACCCAGGAAAATTCTACTAGGGGGATTTCAAAGCATCATCTCCCACCTGCCTCTCCCAGGGCAAACTTGTCTAATTTTTGATGTTTGAAAGCAGAAAAAAGAACACCATTTCATCTTGGATCAAATTCATGATGGAAGGAAATCTTGCAAATGTTCACACCTCGCTCTAGGTCAGGTCGTTGCCGCTAATGAGAAATTTGCGAGCAGCTCGTGCAGCATGAAATGGTGTCTTTAGAGTGACTCCAGGGGAAAACAATTCCCCAAGCACCTGCTTTTTGAATCCTGCTCGCCAGAGAAAAGGATGTAAAGGGGGAAAAAAGTGACTTGTCAGAGACCTGTTATCACTGACTAGCCCCCTGTTTGGGAAGTGATGTGTCCCGGCACTGTGGTATCTGAGTGACCCGACACACGCTGCAGATAAACACAGATCCCAAACAGTGCTACTTGCGAGGCAAGTAGACCAGCAAGGGGGGCCTGAAGTTTATCATTTGTGACTAGTAATGGGGCCCGGCACCCATCCAAACAGATAGTTATCGTTCTGATGTTTGCATAGACGTAGCAAGAGGATAAGTGATTAGGAGGAGCTGCTGATGGGAGGGCGATGGAAATGCAGTGCTGCAGACAAGGCTCCATCACCATACAGCTGATGGCAGAGTCAACTTTCGGACCCTTGGTGGAGCAGGCAGAGAGACATGAACTAGGACCACTAAAAGGCTTCCTGTATTCGAAAGACCCAGGGTGAGCCCCTATCTCTAGAGAGGAAGAAAAGTTTAGATTTAGCCAGTAGGGCTCGCTTTGGGTCTTCAGGTGGTCTCTGAGTAGCCATGTGCCCTATTCCATCTTCCCCTCAGCGAGGGTCTCTTCTAGTGTTTAGCAGAATGTCTAAAAATGCTCATTTTAACTTTAACCGGCCAACAGCCAGACAAAATCTAGACTCATGTCCCCTGTAGATGTCCCGGAGTGGAGAAGGTGTGTCCCAGACCTGCTCATCCTCATTAAAAGTGACAGTCTAAGATCTGGTGGAGTCAGTTCTCCAGAGGCCCTTGGACTTTGCATGAGTCTCCAAAGCTTGCTTCTAACCAGCAGGGCAACAGCAAACACGTCCCTAACATTTGGGAAGATGAATGTGCAATGTTTTGTACAGGTTGCCTGTGAATTCTCTCCTTTGAGGAGAAAAGGGAAAGGGACAGAGGAAAGACGGGGCCACGTAGAGATGGAGGTGACAGTGGTTAAAAGTCACCCTGTCTGGATGTAGCAGTACTATTCCTAGCCCAACGGTACCAGCTTTATATGTTCAAAGCACTGTTTAAGGTTATTAGATGGGTTAGTTTGATTATCCCCATTTCACAGACGGGGAAACTAAGACAGGTGCAGAGACATTTGTGCGGTCTGGGTTCCAGCAGGACAGCTCATCCATGTGGGATGTATGCACGCTCATTTGTGTGTGTGTGTATTTATCTCCAAGGCAAATGCAAGAGCAGCTCATTAAGTATCATAACAAATGGCTTCTGTGATCATTTCTCTCGCTCTTTGTGTCTCTAAAATGTTTGTGCGTGCTGCTTCGGGAAGTGCACTGAGCTCACAAATGGGCAAGTATTAGCGATGTAAAGAAGCACCTTGGATAGTCCCTCTCTGCACTCACTCAATTAAGGGATCTGTGTCCGGAAAGCAGAAAATGCACATTTCTTGTTAAAAGAGGTAACATTTCTGAAATCCATTAGACACACAATCGGATAAAAATGTGCACGTTTCCCGGGCACAGCTCTGTCACTGCACTCAAACGTGAGCTGGACCACTGCCTGCTGTTCCAGACCTGCCTCTTCTGGATGTAACTTGAGCCTGACCTGCAGCAACCCCTACTAGTCCCAGTTCTGAGCGTGCTTCTGTGCTTATCTAGCCAAACAGTGTGGTGGGTATGTCGCTAAATCATGGATTTGGGAATCAAGGGACATGGGATCTATTCCCAGCTCTGTCACTGTATCAGGCTCTGTGCCTCAGTTTCCCTATCTGTGAAATAGGGATAATAGTTATCCCTCTGAAAGGTGCTTTAAATGCTATGCTGAAAAAGACCATAAGAGTGGCAAGCATTAATTACCACTGTTATTGTGAACATCTGGGAGGTGACCATCAAACTCGATGCACTGATTGCTCTGAAAGCATTGTTGCAAAGATGGCAATGGAAGGAGAACAGCCCTTCTCCCCGTGAGCAATAATGTTCCATTTTTATGGTCAGATCTGTCCCTCCCGCATTCACCCGCAGCTCCCACTGGGGTCAATGGGAGTTGTACATGAACATACAAGGGAAGTGCCTGGACCATAGGTGTTTGCTGTGAATTGGTATTTCCCAAATTTCCCCCCCTCTTTGGGGTGCACATTGAATGGCCTGACCCAGCTTTCTATAAAATACTGGGGGTCCACCCCGTCCCTGCACCTCCCCACCTGCAGCCCTCGCTATGACCAACATTTTACATGCCCCAGGTTGGGAATTCTGCTGGAAATAATTTACTTGCAACGGGCTGCTGCTTAAAGCCAGACAACTCAGTGCCAGTGTGGGGCGCATTAGCCCTCCATGTAACCTTACTTTACTTGTGGCTGATTCAAACCCACGAGGAAGGGGCAGGGGTGGGATGGGAGGAATTATGGGTTGGGGGCTCTTCTCAAAGTAAGAGCCTCTGTCAGGCTGCATTTCACAGACAGAAACCATGGCTTCACCTAGCCCTTCCTCTGCGAGGCCATGATGCTGTTATGAACAGTGGCACCCGAGGTGGGGGAAGGCTAGGATTTCCTCCTGAGAATGTGAAAGGTGGTGGTGTACCCTGGCTTCCAACGTGGATAAGGGAGGCAAAATGACCCACCTCCAGGTCTCAAAGTGCCCGAAACATCCTGCAACAAGCATGCTAAGCCCCTTTCCATCATGTCTCGTCTCCCCTCCCCTCCCCAGCCCAAGATGCCCTGGTTTATCCTGTACCTCTGTGTTTGAGAGCTGGAACCAGGGCTGCTTCCCATATGTGAAGATCTCCCAGAGGATCACCCCAAAGCTCCACACGTCACTCTCTGTTGTGAACTTCCGGTACATGATGCTCTCAGGGGGCATCCAGCGGATGGGCAGCATGGTGTGTCCTCCAACCTGCATGGGGACAAAGGCACAGGCAAATCTGGGTTATCAGAGCCATAAGAGAGGGGAAAGGCTGCACTTAGCTTGCCTAGCCTGTCTGAGCACCCACATGGGTAGCCTGCACTAACTCCTCCCTCTAACCCCCACACACTCACCCATCAATGCAAACTAGCTAATATCATAACATGAGAGATCAGAAGTAAAATATATAGAGATAAATGATCAGCTCCAAAGATTTCCCTCTTCCCAAACCTGACTTACAAAGTAATACAACAAAATGCCTAGAACGTGTTCAACTGCTGATGAAGCAACAAAAGGCAGGAAATATACAGTCTAAACCAAAGCACTATCCTTAGCCTTCCTGGGCCTAGATATTGCAGAATGAATGGCATATTCAGTTTTATGCCTGAAATACATAGAAATACGTACGGCAGAGGTATGTCAATGTTCTTTATAGCTTTCCTGCTGCCTAGGACAGCCTCAGACAGGTTTGGGTTCCTATTAAATAACTGCACAAAGGGGTGTGTACCCAGAAAACTGCACCAGGAATCCACTCAAGCAACTGCAGGTGCAAAAGCACAGTCAGTGGATGAAGGCTTGGCCTTCACACCGTTAGATACCACGGTGATGGGCGCAGCATAAGAATCTACTCACAAAGTAAAGCCTTCCCCTTCAGAATGTCTGAAATCTGTGGAGCCCTTGAAAGAATAGCCTGAGACTATTCCTCTGAGGAATGCTGGGCAGGGGAAGCATTTCTGGGACAGAGTTTCCCCCATCGCCAGGACATTTCAGTCCAACTGGGGAAGTACACAAGCCGTGGCAGCAGGAAAGCAGAAGGAATCACCTTGTCCTTGCTAGAGATTTTTGTACAACTAAAGTCTCTGAGCAGAACCAGCTTCTCTCTGTTCTGTCCTTCAATTCAGGAATCACCATCTGCAGAGGAATAACTAATTGATAGGAGTTTTGAACAGCAGGTGTTGAGAGCAGTGTGGCTCCATGTCTCCGGCATTCATCTCTTGTGAGGGCAGAGTGTCCTAGACTACCATTCCTTTCGTACTGATGCTGAGAGACTCCCTTCTGTGTGCATGTGTCTTTGCACATGCACGCTTGGGAAGCTCTTTTCATACTATTACAGACACCGACCAGTGGAAGCACTAAAGTTCAACCACGTGGCAGCTGGAATGAAGCGGCTGGAGTCTTTCTCGGTCTCTGGAGATGAGCAGAGGCAAAGGCCGCTGCTTCTTGGGACAGGGGCTGGAGCGCCTGGCCTGAAATTTCAGCAACACGGGGCTGCCTGTGTGCAGTGTGCTGCTGCCATTCGTGGAAAGAGGGCTGGTGTACATTTTTGTAAGTAACAAATGACATGAAGACAGTATCCTGACTCCACGTCATTGGTTTCCCATCCAAAGAGAAACCATCCTCCCAGGCCCCCGGTTTCAGCTACTGTTCGGTCAAGGGGGCAACAGTACTCAAAAAGAAAAAGCTTTGCAAGTCCCTGCTTTCCTCACAAATTCTCAAAGCTCCCCTGCTTCACGAGATCGCTGCTAGTGCTAAAGCAGTGTCAGTAAAGAGGCAAGCTACAACACTAAGCTACAGAAACAATTTCATAGGAGGTGTTCAAAGTAAGTTATGACATGGGTAATACACATGGCAGAGAGAGCCCTTAACCAGGAAGTGGTGATCCAAACTTCCCCAGAGTTTAATGGGGTGCAGATCCAGGCTCTGAGTTCTGTCAACTGGCCCTGTCTGTAGTTCAGTGGTTCCCAAACTTGTTCCAACGCTTGTATAGGGAAAGCACCTGGCGGGCCGGGCCAGTTTGTTTACCTGCCGCGTCCGCAGGTCCGGCCGATCGCGGCTCCCAGTGGCCGCGGTTCGCTGCTCCAGTCCAATGGGAGCTGCTGGAAGCGGCACGGGCCGAGTGACGAACTGGCCGCCACTTCCAGCAGCCCCCATTGGCCTGGAGCAGCGAACCACGGCCGCTGGGAGCCGCGATCGGCCGGACCTGCGGACGCGGCAGGTAAACAAACCGGCCTGGCCCGCCAGGGGCTTTCCCTGCACAAGCTGCGGAACAAGTTTGGGAACCACTGCTCTATTGCTTAGTACAGCCTAATTTTACCAGAAGTATGATTCTTTAAAGTCTCAAAACTATCTTTCACTTTAATGTGCGCAGATGCTCAAAACTGCAATTCGTGAGGATGAACAGCTTATTGTATCTCCACACCTCCCAGTTAGAGATCCATCTTTGGCTGAAATGCTCTCCATTTGCTGCCTTGAACCCCCAGGAATGCTATTCCTATTGCAACTGGAAAGACTCCTTCCTCTGTTCCTTTTAAATCTTGGCTGCGATTTTAGCTCTTTCCTGCACTTCCAGCTTTTATGACTTACTTTCCCTTATTTTGAAGGACTCCAAGGAAATTCTTTGTCAACACAACATGACATATATCCAAGTTAGTTACTGAAAATTATTTTGTGCTAATGTTTGGCTCCCTGCACTCCTTTAGTAGCACTGACTTAGTTTTCCAGCAATCCTGAAATCATTGCAGAGCTCTGTAAATCTGCCATATCTTGGCGCTTGTGGGAGATACAAGTAGTGAAATATATATTGTGTACATTTAACCTCCTTTTGAACTAGACCCGCGCCAGTCAGGAAGTTTGTGTGCCAGATCCTCAACTGGTATAAACTGGTGTGTAGCTTCACTGGCTTCAATGCAACTACAACAATTTATACCAGCTGAGGATCTGGCTGTGAAAGTAGAGAAAAGAACCAATAGTCCATCTCATCTCTAATGAGCCAAATCATCAGCCAAGGCATTGGCCTTCTCTACACACACATTGGGGAAAAATTACCCATAGAGTGAAATACAAGGTCAGCTGTTGTCCTAAGGATTTAACGACAGAATTTTGGCTTAGCTCATCTGTTCACAGACATGGAGTGCCCAGGGGCTCCTCTCATCTCTGTACTTCATGTGCAATGTATTTGTTATTGAAAAAAATACCAATAATTCATTAGGAAGATGGACGTAGGCCAGGGTTTCTCAAACAGGGGTCACCGCTTGTGTAGGGAAAGCCCCTGGAGGGCCGGGCCGGTTTATTTACCTGCCCGTCCACAGGTCTGCCAATCGCTGCTCCAGGCCAATGGGAGCTGCTGGAAGCGGCGGCCAATACGTCCCTCGGCCTGCACCGCTTCCAGCAGTTCCCATTGGCCTGGAGCAGCGAACTGCGGCCAGTGGGAGCCGCGATCGGCCGGACCTGCGGACGCGGCAGGTAAACAAACCGGCCCGGCCCGCCAGGGGCTTTCCCTACATAAGCGGCGACCCCTGTTTGAGAAACCCTGACGTAGGCAAAAACAAAAGACTCTGGAGCCCAAAATATGCCCAATCTAGGGCTGTAAGTAAGGGTTTCTTGGGAGTTCTGTATTTCAGAAGGGTAGCAGCTTTTTCAGTGGGTGCAGAGTTAATGTAATACCTGCCATTTGACGTTTTCAAAGCACAGCCATTAACTCCACACCAGCCACGTACCAGGTTGATTAGGGATATAAATGATAATCCCCACTTCACAGATGGGGAAACTGAAGCACAGAGAGGGGACAGGACTTTGCTTGAGGCCTCACAGTCGGTCATGGCAGAGCTGGGTATAGAACACAGGCGTTCCTGGATCTCAGTCCTGTGCTCATTCTACTATGCCCCGCTGCTTGCTAATGTTGCAAACGTTATCATCTAGAATTGAGAGCAGCCAGATTAGACTGCATAGGCTACAGTACATAAGATGGCATGTGGCCTGGATAACAGAAGATCCTTCTTACACCATGTGCTGGCTACAACAGGCATTGCCCTTTGGGGGTTCTTCCCTGTTCTGAACCCCCGCTTCCCACTGTATAATCACATAAGCATGATTCCCAGGCCTGTGCACTGTACCTGGGACCACCTGGAGTAGCATCCATTGGCAAAAGCACCGGAGAGAAATGAGGCTATTAAACAAACCTGTCTACAAAACAGACTTTATTTTTCCTTTTGCAGAGCCAATTTACATTTCATGTCCTTGGCTCTGGATAGAATCATTATGTATATTTATAGGGAAGATGAAAGTTTGCTTCAATCAATCCACAGTTTGCTGAGACAGAGCCCAGGGTGGCAGTTTCCTGCAATAACAGTGATCGCGCAGGCTGACTCCTTGTCAAGAGACTGCTGCTTCAAAATCATTTCTGAACGATTCCTGTCGCTCTCTTCTCCACCCTCCACCACTCCCACCCAGAATCAGACACAGCAGAGCTAGAAAAGAGCTCTTCTGAAATCCAGACCTGTCTACCTGGGGCAATGCAGGATTGTCCAGTGCAGTCTTCAAAGTCCCAAACGATGCAATTCCCACAACTCCCCTTGAGAGACGTTCTACAACCTGGTTACAGGTTTCACTCTCAAGAAGTTTATCCTGACATTCAGCCTAAATTCTTCCTTTCTTCTCCTTTGCTCCTAAAAGAACTCCCCCTCCTCCTTGCTATTCAAACTGGTGTGTATTATTGCCACTAATTATCTGTATAACTATAGCACCTGAGAGCCTTAGTCATGACCAGCACCCCATTGTGCTAGTTGCTGTATAAACACACAATATATTTGCAGCCTTCCCGCCGAACCTAGCCGGACAGCTTTAGCTCTTACTTTTTCTCTCTAAATCAACCTCTCCAGCTTCCATATCCTTTCCATTGCTCTGCTCAGGGCCGGCTCCAGCATTTCTGCCGCCCCAAGCAAATAAATAAATAAATAAATAAATAAATAAATAAAAAGCCGCGATCGGCGGCGGCAGTTCAGCGGCAGGTCCTTCGCTCCTAGAGGGAGTGAGGGACCTGCCGCCCCCGAATTGCCGCAGGTGCCGCCCCTCTCCCTTGGCCGCCCCAAGCACCTGCTTTTTAAGCTGGTGCCTGGAGCCGGCCCTGGCTCTGCTCCTTCCAATACTATCCTGGTAACGTGATGCCCACAAATGAATGCCGCCTGCGGTGCATTTGCTTCAGAGCTGTGGAGAACTGTCTTTTGATAAAATAGCCATCTTAGAATCAGGATAAACCACTCTCAAGGTCATGCACTGTTCTATAATCGCACATTTCCAATGGCCCAGAGCACCTGGCCTTTGCTTTGGGGCCTCATTACACATCTGAGGCAGCAGATTGCAAGATAGCAGGCCACTCCCGTAGAGTAGCTTATTGCTGTATTAGAGCTGAACCTCAGGGAAATGGGGGAGGTTCATGAAAGGCCAGGATTAATGGCCATTAGGGAGAGGGATAATTAGTTAATGCTAGTACAGCACTTTGAAGATGTAAAGCTATATAAGTGCTATGTATGATTATTATTATAAGGCTCCAGGTTTGACTGCCTGAAAGGAAGCCTGGTGTCTGGGGAAAGAAGTCTCCTTGTCCCCGCTTTCTGAATGACATCTAGCTGATTAGGAAGGACTAAAAAGACATGCCATCCCAAGTGAGTGTGGCCATACAGCAGCAAGTCACGGAGAAGCTTGCCAAGGTAGTGCAGTGTTTCAGACAATGGGGCGCTTGGGCACCTACTCTCTTAGACGTAGCCAAAACTAAAGACAGGCCTGGGCCAAAACCCTAGCCCAGAACTCCCGTGAACTTTGGATCTAGGGGTTTTTGGTTCTGATCCCCACTCTGGAGATAAGGGCCAGCTGGTGCATTAGGATCCAGAATCCAACTCCTCCAAACACCCTCTAACTTAGCCTGACCCAAATTTGTGATCCACACCCAGGAAACCGTTTAATGTACACAGGGGATCGCTTGGAAGGAGGAAGGGTCACTTGGCTGGCATTCATTTGGGAGGCCTCTGCTCTTGTCGCTTTTGCTACTCAGGTCTGAGTCACAGAAAATGTGTCTCTTTAAATGAGGCAGTTTTCTGGTGAATTTTGCCTTTTGTGTGCTGGAAGGTTAGATGTTGTTTGCTTGGTTTCTTCCTGGCCAACGTAGGGGGAAATAGAAAACTTGATGCCATCTCCCTGCCTGTTTGGTTTGTGAATGCAGTTGAATCCATTCAGCAAATTAATTCCTTTTAAACCTGGTGACAGGACATATGCTCTGTGGTTGCTGTCTCAACTCCGGCTGTGTGTGTGGGTCAGAGCAGAGCTCTCCTTCAACTGCAGAACTGGCTGACTTCCCAGGCTGGGATGGGATGGAACATGTGCGCATGTCCTTTAGAACCACAGCACCAAAAGCACCTGAAGATTCTCACCTCTGGACCTTCTTCCAACAACCAGATGTGTGTCCCCATCAGGGCGCGTTCATTTCTGCTGAGGACAATACTTACTGTTCAATAATCTAGAGCACTCTTGAGTAAATAAGAACTGCAGGTGCCTGGGTCATCTTCTGAGGGGAAGTAAGAGCAGAGCGAATACAGCTGAGATGCGGGAAAAGCCTCTGCATTTGGCAAAAACAACAAATGATGCTGCCATCTGCCCACCACAGCAGGCTGTGATTTTGTGAGTGCTCACAAGCTAAGCAGGGTTGCCCTTTGTAAGGATTGGGATGTAAGACCCCACAGGAAATTCCCAGTGTTGCTGGAAATCCAGAAGGGAGCAGTCTTCTCTGGGAGTCAGTGCTGAATCCAATGCCTTAGTGTGACGCTAGTAGATACTGTGCTGCTGGAAGTGCCAGCTTTCAGATTAGATGTAAAAGTGAGACCCTGTGTTCATTAAGGATTCCAGGGCACTCTGTGCAAGGACAGGGTGTTAGCCCTGATGTCCTGGCTTATTTTCAGCTACATTCTGCTTCTCTAAATATTCCCTGCAGACATTATACTTCTTTTTTCTTTTCTAAACTGTCTTGTTGCTTTGCTATTAAACAGCTGGCATGTTCCACCCCAGAGGTAGCTGCATTTAAGTGCACGTGTGTGTATGGATATTCATTTGGAGTTGGGGGAGATGGAATTCCATTTTACCATGTATGTAGTTTATACATGATGAAAGGCCCTAGAGCAGTGGTTCTCAAACTGGGGTTGCCGCTTGTGTAGGGAAAGCCCCTGGTGGGCCGGGCCGGTTTGTTTACCTGCCCCGTCCGCAGGTCTGGCCGATCGCGGCTCCCACTGTCCGCAGTTCGCCGCTGCAGGCCAATGGGAGCTGCTGGAAGCGGCGGCCAGTATGTCTTTTGGCCCGCGCTGCTTCCAGCAGCTCCCATTGGCCTGCAGCGGCGAACTGCGGCCAGGGGGAGCCGCGATCTGCCGGACCTGCGGACGCGGCAGGTAAACAAACCAGCCTGGCCCGCCAGGGGCTTTCCCTACATAAGCGGCAGCCCCAGTTTGAGAACCACTGCCCTAGAGAAATGTAAGACGAAGGAAACAATTCCTTGTTCCACTCCTTTTGGAAAGAAAAATCAAATGGAAAGGATCCCGCTCAATAGAGAGGCTGCTGTTTGGTACCAGAACATCACTTGTCCTTATAAATGTGTGGAAAAGACTCGGAAAGACTGCAAGGCAGATGCGTAACTCAATGTGGTCCAGCTCCAAATCTGGGCTCTGCTGCAACAGAGGCTCCAGATTCATGGAGGCAAAGCCTCTGAGTTTCGTAGACGTTCCTAACGTGGGTCCTCTCACCAGCCCCATCTTGCCTTCAGAGTTGCACGGCTCTCTCCTGTCTGGACACACCAGCTGGAGGGGGAGTATCCTGTGTGATTATGAAGGCCTTGCAAAGCAATTCCCCTGATATTGTCACAGCATCTCCAGATTGGGACCTCCTGCTGCTGCTCTACTTCGCAGTCCAGGCTCTTTCCCCTTCAACACAACCTCTCGCTGCAAATGTCAGGCTTGTTGCTCCCTGCAAAGAGCAGATCAGACAGACTGCCCCCGCTCCTTTCTTCCCCTGCTTTAGCCCTTCCACTTAACCTAAATTCTTTGCTGGGCACAGCTCAGGCCTACAGCAGGGGAGAGAACACACCGCACTCAGGGCTTTTAAGCTCTTGTTCTTCATCCATGATCCAGCAGGACAAGCGAGAGACTTGGGGCCTGGTGACTTCGCTCATTCAAATGGTCCCAGCTGCAGCCAGAGTGGAGAATGAACTATCACCTTCCCCCCAAAAACAAACAAACACCAACTGATTTTCTTCAGCCTCTTGTGTCTCCTTGATGCAGCTGCTTTGCATTCCCTCCACTGCCCATGGGGATGGCAGTCACAGCCTTTGCATTCATCTCCAGTCTCTCTGTGTAACGATTACACAGCCAGTTCTGCACTCTCGCGGCTTCACATAGCAGGCTTTGCGACCTGCCTGGGTGTCAGTAGCTGTAGGCAGCTTATATCTCATAGGGCAAAAACTGGGCCCTGTTCATAGCTCTCAGTGAAGTGCCCTGCACAGGTTGACCATGTCTGTGTTTACAAATAGGCACGGCCTCTCCTCACCAGACAGTAGCTGGCACCTGTGTCCCCCTACTTGTCAGGATGCAGTGCCCTGGCTGTGAGGTGAGGAGAGGAGGCTGGAATCACTTCTGCTGGAACCAATTGCGCTTCTCATAAGGTGGATGTAGAGAGCTGGATGTACCTGTTATGAGGCGGGGGAGCTGACCAGATAAAGTTACTGCAAGGTCGGGACGGGGGCGAGATGGACTATTTGTTCCCGACAGACTCGCATTCTGTGTTTAAATACAAGTCTAAAAATAAAGCCTCCCATTGACATTGTTTTTTCCGTACTTCATTTAACAATCTGGTTGGTTTATGACCCGTAATTCGGAATCAGGTGGAATTCAGCAGTGTAATTTGCAAGCAGGGACACCGTCCTTTTCACCCTTCCCCCGTCTCTGCTCCTTTGAGTTTGTTTCAATCCCACGGTTTTCAGCATTCCTAATGAGCCATTAACAAGCTGCCAATTACTTATGCAAATGAGAGGGAGCAGACATGGAGGGGTGGCTGTAGCTAGAGGTAAAGTCTGCTGCCTCAAAATGGCCTGAGATAAATCATTGCTACTCTAAGAGCTGCCTGCATCCAGGATTGTTCTCTGTTATTACCTGCTGCCTAGAAATGCCAGAGGTAACACGGAGAGTGGTTACAAAAAGGGAAATAGAGGATTAATCTCACAGATATTTTTAATTATGTTTGCCAAGAACACAGACAAGAACTCAGTGTGCCCAAACCACAGCTCAACCCTTCCCTCTTGTTCCCACAGAGCTCAGACATCAGCACCTACTGCTATGAAGGAGCTAGGCTAATCACATGCAAATATGCAAATGAGCAAGATCCAGCACTTCGCTTTTGCTTCCAAAACGATGCCTCAAAAATAGTACCTTCTGAGCACGTGTGGAGTTTTACACGTCACAGTCATATTTTGTTCAGCTGGGGAGGCAGCTGGTCCTACAAACTGTCCAGGTGCAGCCCGGACACAAGCCAAATGTCTGGAGTAACAGCGAGGAAAGCCTTTCTCAGCTCTGATTTGCAAAGTGCTCAGTGCGGCCACCAGCAATGCTACCAACTTCATAACCACATCCGCTACTACAGACACCATGTCCCAGGCACTGCCCAAACTGCGCACAATAACAGGCTGCATAGGTGGACAGAGGCACCTAATATCCATGTAATGCAGTGTTTCCCAAACTTGGGACACCACTTGTGTAGGGAAAGCCCCTGGCAGGCTGGGCCGGTTTGTTTACCTGCCGCGTCCACAGGTCTGGCCGATCGCGGCTCCCACTGGCCGCGGTTCGCTGCTCCAGACCAATGGGAGCTGCTGGAAGCGGCGGTCAGTATGTCCCTCGGCCCACGCCGCTTCCAGCAGCACCCATTGGCCTGGAGCGGCGAACCGCGGCCACTCGGAGCCGCGATCGGCCGGACCTGTGGACGGGGCAGGTAAACAAACCGGCCTGGCCCACCGGGGCTTTCCCATCCCAAGTTTGGGAAACACTGATGTAATGGAATGTCTTCCAGCTGTATCCAACTTTAATAAAGAGGTGTGGCCCATGGAAGCTACTGGTATCAGCATGTAATGCTCCATATTGACCCAAGCTACTCGTGGTCCCAGTGTGTAATTCTCCATCATGCGCTGAGAAGCTAATGTTGCTTGGATCAAGATGGAAATTTGCATGAATGTCCAGGGGCAGCCCCTGAGGTTTAGTGATAAGGGTTCCTGTGAGGGACACTGGAGAACTCTGCAGGCCATTTTGGCCTGCTGACCAACACTTTGGCTACCCCTGAAATTATCTAACCCCCTCCAACCACCTTCTCTTTTGCTTTACACTCTCCCAGTCTCATTCTGGCATGAGGCCAACTGACATCTCTTTTGTGCTGCATATTACCAGCTCTCAGACTGATTTTAAAGTCTCCCATATCTGCAAGATCATACAAGCGCATATGTTTTGGAGCTGGCACTACATCATCACGTCATGCGTTGTGGTGTAACCTGACAGTGACCTGATAATACAGTGATGGGTGTGTCAGGGATCAACAGCTAATCAGATAGACGGGCGTTAAGTCAAAACAGCAGGCTGCAAGCAATGTCTTCAATACGTTTCTCTTTCTACATGCATCATCTCGGGGCATGAACTTAGGTGGAGTTTTATATCAATAGATCCTTGCTCAGTAATATGCAAGTAAACTCACAAAATGGGCTGAGATATGAAGCTCAAAAAACTGCAGTGATAAACAAATTGCATGTACTACCACTACATGCAAAGACAGTGTCATCTTGGTATCTCTTAATCTCTCCTCTCCATTACCCCTATCTCTCTGTCCTGCCCACGAAACCCTCTCTGGAAAAATCATGTCCATTTTTCATCTGCAGCCAGATCCACTCCTGACTGAAGAGTATACATGATTTAGACAAGGCTCCATTACTTAACTTCTGGATGCTGGATAATCAGTTCAACTTCCTTGGCATTAATCATAATAATATTCAAAATTCATTAGGGTTGATTGTTTGGAAATCTATTTCCTATTAATGTCAGTTTCACTGAGCTCACGCCTGGCAGCCAGAGACAGAAATGTCCTGGCGGCTTAAAGACAGAAATTTAATACAATGCAGGGCCTGGGAACCCCATGATACATAAATCCCTTTCTATATGTGAAACAGGTACTCTGGAGGGTGACCTGAAAGCTGCCAGTGTTGAACCCAGCTGTACTGCAATGTTGGGATGTTAGCACATCATGCTGCAATGGAACATCACAGAGCCATAGAAATGTAGGGCTAGAAGGGATCTCAAGCGGTCATGTAGTCCATCCCTCTGTGCTGAGGCAGGACCAAGTAAACCTAGACCATCTCTGACAGTTGTTTGTGGCATCCCCAACACTGGAGGTTTTTAAGCACCAGTTGGACAATCTCCTTAGGTAACCTGTTCTATGGCTTAACTATCCTTATAGTTAGAAAATTTTTCCTAATATCCAACCTAAATCTCCCTTGCTACAAACTAAGCTGATTACTTCTTGTCCTACCCTCGGTGGATACTGCACCAGCCCATAATAACTTAATAAACCCGTTGGGTCAGATATTAAAAACTGCACACACGTAACTCTCATGCATACAGTTGCGTGCCTAAACAGCATATGCAGTTTCCTAAATTGTGTGTGCAAACAGGAGACGTGTGCGAAAGCGTGTATACAAATTAAAGGACCATTTCAAAAATCTGCCCCTTATTGTTCTGCAAATGTAGCAGTAGCTTCAGCCTACAATATGGGGGTTTAGTGTTTTCCCAAGGTGAGGGATCCTTTAGAAATATGATAGGTAGACAATCTCCATTAAATCAGGACCATCTCATCAAAATCCATTCGGTCACATTTAGTCAATCTCTTATGGGCCAACACAGGACAGTTCCTTACTGTACCTCTGCTAGTGCTTTGTCCTCTCCAGTCTATTTAAACATCTCAGGTGATGGTGCTTTCACCCCTCTTAGGCTGAGAGTCTCACTCTGTTTTAGAACAGTGGGTTATCAGCTTGAAAACCACAAAGAAATATTGAGTAACTTCAGACTGAAGTTGCTTTTGATTCCTGGCCTAGTCAAGTACCAGTTATTGGCAGAGAAGGCATGGATGGCATGTCAAACAAACATACTACATCCCATGTCAGAATGAAGATCTCAACATTCAGGACTGCAACGTCACACCCACTAATGATGCGATTAAACTAGTCAATGCCATTAGGGAAGCAATGCCTGCTCTGACATTGGTCAATGGGGGAGAAGCATAAGGAAGGCAGAACCAGGAGTTAAGGCACCGCTAGAGAGGATTTGGAGCACACACATTTTAGACACTGTGATGATACAGTGATTTGACATGTGTTGCTAATGGCTCCACTTCCTGAGGCCAAGCAAGGTGAATGCCCTGCATTGGATGGAGCTCTTTTCTTGCACGTCCCAGACGCTATAATGCATGGGCAAAAAAGTGCTGGGGCACAGAAACAGGAGGCTGCCGGAGGTGACAGCACCCACAGAAAAGTGGAAGCAGGGGACAGTTGCTGGAGGTGTCTGAGTGGGTTACAAGAAGGCAGCAGCAGCAGCAGAAAAATGGAGAGTTCAAAGCACCACTAGGGGGAGCAGTAGCCCATGCTGAAGATGGATCTGGGACTTGTTTCTGGAAACAGTAACAGGCTAATTTTGAATTTTGGGACTACAGTCCCCACCCTGTCCCTTTCTAGCCAAGCATTTGTCGTCAGAGTGACTTACAGTTCACTGTCCTGGTTGGTGATGTCTCCAGAACTTCTCGATAGACCAGCATCCACGGTGTCCAATGACCTGCTTATCCTAATGGTCTATTATTAAAACACTTCTCTGCACTTTATTTGGCAGAGAAATGTATTTTTTTTAAAAACCAAACCAAACCGAGGAATATGCTGATGCCTGGGTCCTAAATGCCATGAGAGCTAGGAAGAACTAAGAGCCTATTTCAGATATTGCTGTCTGACATCTCCTGCACCACTGGCTCCCTTTCCTGAAGCCAACCGGAGGCCCTGAACCATCCAGCCCCTAAGGGATTCATTTTGCTAAACCCACCCCCCGGTGGGACAGAAATGAAAGCTTTTGCTGGAAGCCTGTGTTGCCCCTGGATGATCAACTGTCTTAACCAGATGGATCTTTCGGATGTCTCTCTGGACACCATCTCTCCATTAGGGTTAGCCACAAGAGGAAGGACGGAAGGAGAGAGAGAAATACAGAAACCGCTAATGTTCAGCTGTGTCTGGTGGGAGGAATGACACAATGCAGATATGCATAAGGCATCATTTCTTCCTAGATTATATCCTTGCCAGGTCATTTACTGAGTGGAGAAGTTTATCTTTAAAAATTATGAGCCAGATCCTCAGCTGACTTCATTGAAGCTCCTCTGAGTTACATCAGCTGAGGATCTGGCCCTATATTTATGTTCCAGGAATTCTGTATACGTGTGTATTACACACGGAGAAACACACAGTGGCCACATATCTATACACCAAACTAAAAGATGTTCTACCAAAGGAATTAGAGTTGGAAAATACCTGCTATGTCCCACTCAGTTTATCACCCCTTTGCGAATGGAGGACTGTCCCCTGAAGGACATTTTGATGGCTTCAGTTCTAAACATCCCAAAGGGGCTTCCACTGTTTCCCATGTGCAAATACTCCACAGCCAAACACATCTCACTGTCAAGGAGATTTCCCTGATGTTCACGCTGCCTTTCTCTTTCTTATCTCCATCCCATTGCTCCTAGTGATAACTTCCATGTACAGCCCTAAATAGCACTTCTCTGACACTTCTGAAAATCTGCCGCTTTCCAATATTTGCAGACTGTCATATCCTCTCCCTTCGTCGTTGCTTAGCCAAGCTAAACATAGTTAGGCCTTTTAATCTTCATAAATCAATGGCCCCTCATGATTTCTGCTGCTCTTCTCTGAAGTCTTTTGGGTTTGTCAATACCTTTCTGTTAATGTGGTGCTGTGGCACGGAGCCTGCCTGCACAAGGAAGAAATATCTGAGGTATGGCTGCAGTAGAGACTTTTGGAGCAGAGACCTATCTCCCTGCTCCTTTATGTGATTGCTCCGTACATACAGCCTCAAAGTGCACTGGCCTTTGTGTTGCCGTATCACACAAGCTCTGTGGTGAACTTCCCCGTCACACGATTCAAAGAGGACAGTGTTTACCCCAAGAAAATAGGATGTGACCTGAGGGGAAATGATACAAGTGCACATTACAGGGGTTCTATTGTGTATGGGACAGAACTGGTTCCACGTGAGATGTGTGATGTTAATGGAATATGTGCTTTATAATCAAAGACTCTTTCAAACTCTCTCTCTCTCTCGCTCTGTTTGAATTTAATGCTAGTGAAAATGAGGGACAGAAACCATTAACTAGAGGCAGGCCCAGTGTGGGCAAGTCCAATGTGGCAGGTACACTTGCTCTGCCAGTCCACTTCAATCCTGATCTGCAGGAACACCTGGTATTACAGTCATGGGCCCTGACATGCTGCTACTGAAGTACCTCAGTTCCAACCTGCAGCAGACCCTGACCTTCCAGTATTGCATTCTCCTAACATAGTCCTGCTGGTGCTCCTCAGCCCGGACCTGTGCCGTATCCCGCTAATCCAGTCCTGTGACTCTGTCAAAGCCCTGGGCCTCATGTCCTCCAGCTCTGCGGATGCAATTCAATCCTGAAATGCAGCAACACCTGCTGTTCCAGTCCAAAACCTCCTAGCACACATAGTCTGTATCTCCTTCCATTTCCACTGTGTATCGCAGAAACCCTGGGTCTGTCTCTTCTCTCTCCTCTCTTCTACGTATGGCCTCTCTCCCCACCCCACCCCACCCCAAATCCCCCTGGCCCCATTTGAATTTTTAAGCTATTTAACATCCTCCAATATGTGCATAATGAGGTTTTTCGCCTGCCCTCTGCTGCCATCCCTCTGCTATTATGACACCAGGTGCTGAAGTGGTAACATGTTGTTTCAGAAGCCTTGCACTGGCTTCCATGTGTTAGAACTCTAATTACAGGGTAACTAGTGACCTTATAAGTACAGGGTAATCTACTATATAGCACCAGAGTAAATTATCTGGGTATTTCTGTCTTCTTCACTACAGCCTTATCCAGAGATTGAAACACGGCCAGTTAAATGATAATTAATCTCTGAACCTCTTAGCACCTTCCCATTTTGGTGTTCAGTAACCTGCCAGAGTATGTTATCTCTGTGCAGTGTCAGGGGACTGGCCATGTTGCTATCATTACAGAGCAAGAGTCAGCGCTTTTTAAATGCATAAAGTTGCTGTGTCAAGACTCTGCAATGCTGTCCGTGAAGCATGAGGTGGCTGCAGCACGACGCAAGACACTGTCTCCATGTCAGCGCCTTGGGAAACAGTTTATGAGTTGGCTTCCAGAGCAGCTCCCGTTGGCTGGATCTGAGGGTGCTCGGCACCCCCGAAAAGCGGCCCATTCATGTCCATGCACTGAGACTCCTCCCAACAAACAACTCAGCTGTGGGACAGGGGTGGGAGGGGTGGTAGCCCTGTTCAGGGTGGTGAAGAGGAAGGGTTTGCTCTGTGAAGCGCAGTCTGACTGGACACGTCTGTGCGTGTGACTGCAGGGAGGGGGAGTTCCTCTGTTTTGAACTGAGCTTTCTGAGAGGGACAAATCTGGGTTTGCCCAGTGATACCTGGAAGAAGGAAGGGGTGTGTGTGGGGCGAGCGAGGGGTCACCCTTCCTGATGTGGGAGAAAGGGGTTCAAGATTTCACACAGCCTCGTTTGTGAGGTGGTGAGGACACCAGCTGGAGTACTATATTAGCCTTCGAGCGAGGGGGAGCATTGCCAGTAACCACCACCTATGTCCTCGCGCTCTGTGTCACCCTCTGAACTCATCAAAACCAACGATAGAAAGACCTGGGCGTTCTCTTTGGAAAACCTGAGGTAAAACGCTGAGTGGACCAGCTGTCTCCTTCTCTGTTGAAACTTTTCGCCTCTGCCCACATGCACACACCCTGTGGGTCAGTCTGAAAGCTTCTGCTCCAGTCACCAGAGTTAATGCTGCCCCTCTCAGAGCCAGGTACATTATACCCCAGCCATGCCTTATGGAACTGCCTGGACTACAGTGCTCACCCCACCCGAAGGAACCATCCCGCCCACAGAACCCCCACATATCGCCCCCACCAGTTGATACACAAATGCCTCCAATCCACTGATGCCAACGGGTGCTCTGCATGTGGATCAGGGATTGGTGTTTGATGCATATAAGGCCCATGGGATTTTTAAGGTGACTAAGGCTATTTGCATGTATTTTAGACCCACTTAGGTTGCTCCCTCAGGAGCACTTACAATTTAAATAGTAATGGCAGCAATTATTTTCAGATCGTAGACTAATAAAATCTTCTAATTTGTTGGAAGGATTCAGTCGGGTATAATATAGCTCTTATGACTTTTAAAAAAAGTTTCCAGGCCCAGTTTTCAAACATGAGTACCAAAACAGAACGCTCAAATCCCATATGCTGATGCTCCCCTCAGCCCGTAGACCCCAGACACAGAATCATAGAAACGCAGGGCTGGAAGGGACCTTAAGAGGGCATCTAGTCCAGCCCCTTGCACTTAGGCAGGATTACATAGCTAGATCACCCCGACACACGTTTGTCTAACCTCTTCTTAACCATGCCTGTTTTGGGTGAATAAGTGTCAATTTAAATAACTGAATGTGGGACTTAGTTCACATAGTGATTTTGCACACAGCCCTCTGAGCAAATTGCTCTAGTAGTCAGTGGCTCTCAACCAGGGGTACATGTACCCTGGGGGTACTCAGAGGTCTTCCGGGGGTACCTCAGCTCATCTAGATATTTGCCTGGTTTTACAACAGGCTACCCCGCGAAGTCAGTACAAACTAAAATTTCATAAGACTTGTTTACACTGCTCTATATACTATACACTGAAAAGTAAGTACAATATTTATATTCCAATTGAGTTATTTCACAATTATATGGCAAAAAGGAGAAAGTCAGCAATTTTGTAAGCAAGTAGTTTTTAAGTGAGGTGAAACTTGGGGGTACGCAAGACAAATCAGCTACTTGAACGTGGTACAGTAGTCTGGAAAGGTTGAGAGCCCCATGTCTATACTGTACTGTAATGAATTGGCAAGCGTGTGTGTGTGTGTGTGTGTGTGTGTGTGTGTGTGTGTGTGTGTGTGTGTGTGTGTGTGTGTGTGTGTGTGCGCACCATTGCTCTCTGCTGGATGGAATGAGCACTACAGTGTGTCATAGGCCCTTTGCTATTACAAGCTTCAGGGGACTCTCCTTCAGCCAAAGTATAACCTTAGCTCTGCCCCCCCTGTACCTCTGCAATGTGATACCGTTTTCAGTTACATGATAACACACTATTTTTTCACAGGACCCCTGCTTCATGCAATGTACATGCTGGAGAATGAATGAGGCCAGGTTGTGTAGTGACTTTTCTTGGGACCTGAACATCTCACCTCATTCACCGCGGATATTGTATGGTGTGTCATGAATGAAGGTGGTATCCATAGCATCCTTTCCTCTTTCACTGCAGATGTTGTATGGTGTGTAGTGAATAAGATAGAGGCCCCCTGGTAGAGAAGAGATAGCCTTGTGATTATGGCCATGGCTAGGGACTCCCAAGATTTGGGTTCTGGTCTTGCTTGTGCCACAGATTTGCTGTGTGACCACAAGTAATTCACTTGATCTCTCTGTAACTCGGGTCCTCATCTGTAAAATGGGGAAATAAAACTTCCCGGCTTCAGAAGAGTGCTGGGCAGATAGAGATTTGTGAGGTTCTCAGACACTGCAGTGATGAATGACATAGAAAAAGACAATAAAGAAAGAAAAAAATCTCAATGTGGAAGTTGGATGGTGTGCAGCAAATGAGACATGGGGCCACACAATGAACACTAAGAAATAATGAACAATTGCCTGTGTTTACTGAGCACTGTCCTTGCAGGAATAATAGCTCACGATCATATAATTAAAGACTGTAGGGTGATACATCGGAGTGTAGAAGTTAAGGATGCATAGGCAGTCCTGACCTTTCCAGTGCCTGACTTTTGCATGCTTCACTTTGCAACCTTTATGTTCTTTTAATGCAGTATTTTTGTATGGGTTGTGTGAGATTCTGAGTTAAACCTCTTGCTTCTGAGCTAGGTACCTCCTGTTTAATAAAACATTAACTAATTAAGAAAAAAGATCCTGTTTGGGTGGCAGCAAGCAGAAAGGAAAGAGAGAGATGTGTGTTCAGAAAGACACCTGTTACATATGCATGTATGTCTCTCTCACCTCTTGGGGGGTTCTAATGCCTGGCTAATTGCATAAGCTCACCAGGCAAGGCCACATCCTACAGCACTGCAGCTAGACTAATGTCCTTGCACAGTACTGGCAGTATAGGCGCCATCTTTATGAGTTGCCAGGGGTTGCTCAACCACCTCCCTTTCCACCCCTGGCCCTGACCCCACTTCATCCCTTCCCCCAAGCCCCCACCCGCGCCCCTTCCTGCCCCTGGTCTGCCCCATCCCCTGAGTGCTCACTGCCCTCGCTCCTTCCCCTCCCCCCGCCCAGCGCCTCCTGCACGCTGCTGAACAGCTGATCCATGGGAGGCACTGAGAGGGAGAGGGAGGAGCTGATCGGCAGGGCCACCGGCAGGCAGGAGGCATGGGGGGAAGGGAGAGGAGCTGATCGGGGGCTGCTGGTGGGTGCTGAGCACCCACTATTTTTTTTCTGTGGATGCTCCAGCCTGGAGCACCCACAGAGTTGGCGCCTATGACTGGCAGTGCTGCACATGCCAGGTAAGGAAAGGGCTAAGCAATCACGGCATGGTCCTTGCACTGGTGGATACTTTCCAGCTCCTGCTGTTTTTTTCCAACAACACTGAGAATTTTCATAGTTCACCACACCCGGACTGATCCAGAGACCCAGTTCCAAGCAGGGTACATTGCGTATCTCTGCCGACAATGTTTCCCTGTGCAGTTCAAAACCAAAGATTGTATTTATCTAAGTAACTTATATGGCCCTCATCACCATAGTATCTGAGCAGCTGTGATGGGATGTCTATCCCCACACAAGCCCTCAGTGGGTTAATGTGGGCCAGAATGCTGCATCTGGGGTGGAACCAGGGCTTGATAGGCCTGATGGCAGATGAAGCCCACCTGGGATAGGAGTGCAAAGCCAGGAAGTGCAAGTAGGAGGCGGCTGAAGGGGTGAGGTCTGCAGTTACTTCCTAAAGGGAAAAAGAGTTGGTCAGGGACAAGGAGGAAATCCAGGAGAAGAGAAAGCTCTGAGGGTCCTGTCCTGGATTAGGGAGTCTGGCAAGAGGCTCAGAGGGGTGAAGTAGCCACAGAGAGTGGAGGAATCTTTGGTAGTAAACCCAGAGATAGGCAAGGACATAGAGAAAGGGGGCAGGAAGGAGCCCAGGGAAACAACAGTCTCTCAGACTAAGCAGACCTAGGTTGCTAGTCGTAGGGTCTCAGGGCTGGAACCTGGAGTAGTGGGAGGGCCTGGGTTGAAACAGAAGACTGAAATGGCATACGGATATTGTATGGTGGGACTTTCCTACCCTAGAAGGGGAGGACTATATAGTGACCAGGCCGGAGGGCAGAGTCATGAAGAAGGAGAGCCCTGAGTCATGAAGAGAGTGAGGGGGTCATGCCATGAATAATCCACAGAAGAGAGTGCTAGATGGTGTGGGGGAGGTGCTAATTCCCAGACCCTGTGGTGAGTGGGAACCCCTTCACAATGCCTCACCATCTTCTTAAAGGTATTTATCACCTATGAGGTACGGCATGCTATTATGCCCATTTTACAGATGGGAAGCTCAGGCACAGAGACTAAATAACTTGCCTGAGGTCACATAGGAATTCAGTGGCAGATCAGCAAATTGAACCCAAATCGCAGGCTAGCACCCAAACCAATGGCGGACCCTACCTCTCTATACAAGCATGGTCAGTGCAGAGCTCTGAAGTCTAGGACCCAGTCAGTCCGAGGGAGCTGGAGTCAACTGACCTCCATGGCAGGCTGCAAGGCTCTGCTGGAAGGGATACCCGGGGACATTTCTAAGTAAATTCTCCCCCACCCCACCCCAGAATAGCTTGTTCTTTGTATTTGCCAATATATTAAAAGTATTGAATGGTTGTATTATTAAATGGTATAAGCTATGCTAAGGGAATCTGTTAATTCACGTTATCTACACTGGAAAACACATAAAATCAACAAAAGGAAGCAACAAATTTCCAGATGGTTAGTACAATTATGAAGAAAGAGCCATTTGCAATGACAGTGCAGCCAAAGGAAGAGAGTGTGTGAGTGTTTGGGACGAAATGTTAACACGGGACAGGCAAGAGCTCAGGGAACTTTGCATCCGAGTACGGTAGTGTTCTCTTGTCCAAAATGTATCCACTCTCAGTGGGGTGCTGCATTTAGGTGAAGCCTGATATTGCAAATAGTACCAGGTATGGAACTTTCTAGAGTGATTAGTCCCATTAACTTCCCTGGGGATTGTTCATGGCAGTCCAGAGGTAAGTGTTTGCAGGATCAGGCTCACAGTTTGCAGAGGCTTTGGATGAAAGGAACTACAGAGAAGTTACATGTTACCATGTCTTGCTGGAGTTGACCTCTGCCGTATTTATACAGTCACGAGGATGTGAATGAAAGACAAAAAATAGTGTGAGTGCACAGGGGAAAATCCTGTTAAAAAGACTCCCTTCAGGCAGAGGCGGATTATGGTTTTGTGGGGCCCTGGGCCAGAGCAAGTGGGGGCCCCCCAAACCTCCCGGGCACTCCTGCCGGGAAAATGGGGTTGGGGCACGGGGGCTCGCCCTCCTCTGCCCGCCCGGCAGGAGCGCCTCTGGTCAGGAAGCCCATGTACACCTGGAAACTAGCCAGGTTCTTGAAATAAAGGGTTTCAAACCCAAATCTCTGGCCTGGCTGCAGGTCACATGGCCATGCTGGCTGGCACAAGGAACTGGCTCTGCAAGCCACCTGCTCTGGTGGGCTGGGCTGGATCCTGGGAGAGGTGGGCCCTATGTGACCAGCAGCCATCCCTCAGGATACCCTGGGGGCACAGCATGGTCCTGCAGGAGCACTGCCCTCTCCTCCCTTGCCTGGCACCCAAACCAGAGCACTTTAGACTCGATTCAGCCATGAGGGCTCTCGTTTCTTACAGCATCTCGGCTTAGCTCTGCTGATAACTCCGGTAAGCGGCCCCACCTGTGCCCGGAATCTCACAGCCCTGCGGAGCCTGTGCTGCTCATTCCAGCTAGCTGTAGCTTCTCTGAGTGGTCCCTTTAATCCTGTCCTGGCTGGGGGGTCTGGCAGGCCTCCTTCAAGCTTGCTTCTCCCTTGCGGCCTTGGGCTCCCTGCAGCTGCAAGCTTTTGGCTCAGCCCTCCGTTTGGGCCTGATTTAGCTGCGGGAGCTCCCTGTCATGTGGTTGCACTAACTTTCCCCAGCGGGGTGGAGACCTGAGCCAGGCACAGGTGGGGCTGGACCCACAGCCTCCTGAAAGGACCCATCAGCTTGGGACATGCTGCCTCTGCCCTTCTCTGCACTCTGACCCTGTTCACTGGCAGGAGCACCAGGCTGGCGGGCAGAGTGGGGCAAGCCCCTGCGCCCCGACCCTGCTCCCCGGAAGGAGCACTGGGTGGATGGAGCGGGTCAGGGCATGGGGACCCCATTTTCCCAGGGTCCCACAATTGCCCAGTGCCCCTGGGCATGGGACCCATTGGCCCAGTGGCTAATCCGCCACTGCCTTCAGGGCAGAGGATACAAATGACATCAGATCTTACACTAATTCCATCCATGGTTACTGCACTGAAATGCAAGAAAGCAACAAAATCATATTTGGGGTGAAGCCTGTTTAACTGCTGCCATGTCCCTTATATCGTCTGTCCACGCTGGATCTAAACTCACGCTATCGTGCGATTCTGCTGATCGACATTAATTACTAGAGCCCTGCTCCCTAACAGCAATGCCAAGGGCCTTCCAAGAGACAGTCAGACACCTAACGCAGCACATGCCTTATTGTAATCTGCTTCAGCTACACTGAGAGGCTGTTTATCTGTATGAAGTTGTTGTGGGGGTAGGTTGTGTTCTCCTCCCACACGAGGGGTGGGGTCCCCTCCACTGCCACGTGCACTGCGGCAGACCAGTCCCAAAGCCAATCCCATATGTCATCGCATGCTCGATCCATACAACTCCCCAGCCTTCAAACTGCCCCCTGGAGTTGAAATCCACTCACTGTTTTAGCTGCTGGTCGTGCTAGTCTCTGCCGCTGCCACGCTGCGCTGCATTGGCCCTTCGGATGCGGCCCTTCCTGACAGTGAATGGGTGAAAACAAGGGAAGGAGAAAAACAAAAGAGAAGGGGAGGGGGAGAGGAGGAGGGAGTATGTCGGGGGGGATGAAGCAGGGGGACAAGAAGGGAGAGGGTATGTCTTTAACTGAACTGTATGGCTTTCACTGGCTGCAACATTCTAACAGCTTTACAACACTCATCGTGAACATCCACTATTGTGCTGAGGCACGTTGCACCACTGCTCGGCACCTGGGGTCATCAATTAAACAAGTACAAAGGACTAAACAAAGTGATGGGCACCTGTGAATTGGACCCCTGACTTACATGATAAAAGCCACTGAATAACACTGAGACCCTGTACAAACAGTCTCCTTTCCTTCTTGTAGCACAGAAGGAACTGTAAAGGGCTGGAATTGTCCCTTGTGTCCATCTCCGAGATATCTCCAGTTCCTTTGCTACTAAACATCCTCCTTAGAATGATGTACTTGGATTGATATCACTGCAGATGGGACAGGGCCCAGGCCCAGGCCTTTACTCAGCCAAAACTTCCAGGGAACATTTGGCCTGAATCAAGACTGAGGACCTGATCCTGTAAGGTGCCGAGTGCTTGTCACTTTCACTGAAGCAAACAGGAATTCAAGCTGCTCAGAACCTGACAGGGAGTGCCCGGAGCCTCTCAGAATTAGGGTCCTAAAGGTTCACAGGATGAAGCACCCACTATATAATGGATGGTTATGTGCCAGCACTCCTACTGGAGAGGCTATTCTTGTAGCTAATTTTGCAGTGTAATACAGCAGTAACATAGATGCTATGCTATTCTCTGCTACACATGCCCCTCAGCGTTAGGGACCACTGAGAGCAGCAATATAAAAGTGGACTCATGAGAGCAACTTGTTCCACTTTTATTTAGTTTACAGGTATCCTAAGCCAGAGGAGCGACATGATAGACAGAAAAGTGTTTGGCCTCACAGTGATTCAGTAATCTGCCTTTCTGTGACAACTTCCACCTCTATAGTGCTCTTCACAAACAGCAATTAAACCTCAAAATACCCCCGTGAGGTAGGGAGGAATTATACCCATTTCAGACAGGGAAGCTGAGTTTACGGCCCTGATTTGCAGTGGTGCAAAGTTATTAAGCAGCTTGTGGTGACACCCTGAGTTTCATTTACAGTACTTCCTCCCCCCAGTCATTTCAGTCACATTTTGCAAGTACAGGAGCCTATCCTGCAAGATTATGACTGGCCTCGAATTCTATCCCCACCGGTGGGAGTGACAGATGCTCCACCCCTCAGAGAATTGGGCCCAAAGAAGAGAAGAAGAAAAAAATATTATAAAAGAATGAAGGAGAAAACACTGAAAAGACTTCGGCTGTATTAAAGCAGAAGGGAAGCCAGAGGAGACTCTCACTGGGCAAATAATGTTGAACGGCCGTGGCAGATACTGTGAAATCAGTGAGTAAGTCCTCTCTGGTGAAATGGACTCCAAGGGCAAAAATTAAAGGGACATCCCTGAGCTATGCATGTAGTTGGAGAGCACTGCTCTGCACACGTGACCATTTTCATAGGCGGTGCTTAAGAACACAACACGGACTGCTGCCAAATTAAAGCAAAGAAGTAAGTGGGTTTGGGAGGCATGGCCACCTAGTTCCACTCACGTGCACCTTTTCACCATAGCTAGCGGTGCAAATTTGAGCTGCTACCTGTAGCTGCAAGATCATCCCGTTCAGGCAATTGCTGTCTGAATGGCTGAAAAGCCTCTAAATTGCTTTGCTCTATTCCGAACAAATCAAATGCCTGAGGAATGAGAACTGGGTGGGAAAGAGGTTGAGAAAATGATTTCACTGCTGTTTAAATTTCCTGTTCATTAAAATGTTACAGAGTTAGAAAAGTCCGCTGCACAAACTCTCCCAGCCAGCAGTGTCACAGGACGGGCATCAAAAAAGATACAGAGCAAATGAAGTCATTAGCAATGGAAAAACACACCAATCCAGCCCAATACAGAACAATGCAAATCCCACCTCAAACATGAGGCTGCAAGAGACATTTTCCCTGTGTCTATCCCTTACCACGTGCTTATTCAATCACAAATAACTTAGGGAGAGAGAAACCCAAATGAAATTTATATCTCAGTCCAAGTAAATATGAAGAAGCTGTTGAATCTGACTATAAAAGCCAATGATCTCATATGCTTTCCTCACATATATTGGAAAAAACTAGGAGTGGAGTTACTACCCTGCTGCTATGAGATACTGGCAAAGTATTTCCGAACTATAGGTACTGCATGTTGTCACTAACTACTGCAGAAAAGGAAAGGGGGGTTGGAGTAAGAAAATATAAACATTTCTTCCCTGTGAATTCCTTTGACGATCTGATGATGTGATGCCCACACAAATGATTCTCCCCTCCTCCCCCAATTCAGCGTGGCATGCACAGAAAAAAGAACTATTTTCAGTTGTGCTCGGTACTTGAGTTACCCTCCCCAAAAAAGATTGCTATTTCTATATATGTGCAATTTTGTGCACCGTTGCCCAAGTGTACGGTGAAGCATGCTTTCTCTGCAAGCCTAGCCCTAAATGGTCCGTTTCTTAAGCACAGCTGTTTGCAAATACTGTCTTTCTCCCTCTTTCATCTCCAGCTGGTTTAGAGTAGGAGTTCACAGAGGGTGGCTGGGAGAGGAGGAGGATTATGAAATGGAGGGGAAGAGAGAAAGAATTCAGGCCACGCAGGAGTCAGGAGAAACATGCTCTCTTCCTATGCAAATATCTTAATTACAGAGGATGAGGAAGATATTTGTATGTTAATTTTCATAGCTAGGTTTTCAATTTGTCTTTGAGAAAGGCCTTTTGCACCGGGAGGAAGCCTTCAAATCTATCCACTTAAAAAGCCACTGCCGTGAGCAACACATTAAAAAAAAAAAAAAAATCAAGCCAAGCCATAATTTACCAAGCTCCTATTAAACTCTCATAAGTTCTCTACCTCCCCTTCCCTTGCTGATCCCCAAGGTGTTTGTGGCTAAACGACAGCTTGCGACCCTTCTCTTCTGCTGCCCCTTCCTGCTTGTGATCTCACAGGCGCTGCGATGGAGATGAATGGTGATGTCACAACGTTGCGGGTAGTGAGCAAGCAGGAGGAGGCAGCTGATCAGCTGGGGAGCAGTGGAGAGTACAGACCCAGCACTGGAAGAGAGGAGGGACTTGCTGCATCTAATTCTTAACTCATCTCCCTGAATGTGGCAAAGGCTTTTCTAAAACATCACGTGGATTCTTTTTCATTTTTTCTGTAGTTTCTGGTGCCACCTGGGACAATGAGTGGAAGTGTCCAAAAAAAATTGGGAAACACCTTTCTCATTCTTCTTGTCTGTCTGGCTTCATCTGTAATATCCTAGGGTCAGCTCCGTACCCTTTCCTTTGCATGGTTCTGGTGGCACTAAGGGACCAGACACTGGTGAGAACGCCCTATCTGCGGCTTCCCCTAGGCATACATCTGGCTCCTGAAGTATTCTCTGTGCAGCCCTTGTCATATGGAAGGTGGGGAATGGTGTGGCTAGCGCACACTGCTCCGGGAATCTCCAGCTGATGGATATCCACTGGGGGCCACAGCTGGCCAGCATAGATTAGAGGAGGCTCTAGGCTTCTTTAATCTATGATGGGGCTGGAGGAGAACCAGCTCTACGATCAGGGAGCCATCAACAGCTTCCTTTGCCCCTGCATCTGTTTGCTTCACCCAGCAGAAACTGGCTACAGCAGAGAATCCAGCCCTTAGGGTCTAGGCATAACTGGAATTTGAGTGGAGGGAAGCAGAAGGACCCTGAAATCTCACCAGAAAACCTGCTGCCTCACGATTAGCAATACAGTTGTGCAGGTAAGAAGCATGGACTATTTGGATGATCATCTGGATTTCTTTGTGTTGAATAAAATGGAACCTCCATGTTACTGGTGTTGGTTTGCCCCTCACTCATATGGGTTCAGCATTTGATTGATTACCCACAGCTGATTGGAATTTCTCCAGACCATAGTGGTGTAGAGATCAGGCTGGAAATCTCATGAGAACAGGACCTCTTGGGAGACTTCCTGTATTTGCTGGTTTTGGGTCACTTCATGCTGAACAAATTGGCTTTTACACAATGGCCTGATGCTTTCATGTATTCTGCAAACAGGAGATGCAAGGGCAGGGTACAAGTTAAAGGAAGAGCTAACTGAACTGCTTCTGACTTCACCAAACGTCTGAAGTTGAGCTCCACTGCTGGAAGAAGGCTCAAGGCCTCAGTTCAAGCTCTTGATGAAGATTTGGGGGGGGGGGGAAGAGGGCGTATTGAGCTCTGGTTGAAAGCTCATGTGTTGGTTATCAATGAGTGAAACTATGCGGGTTTGGCTAGCTCTGGGAGTCCACTTAGCTCTGGGGAAGATGCAGGGATGTGGTGACCTCAGGCACAAGGTTCTGGATTTAGTTTGAGCTCTGGATTAAGTTTTGGGGTTCCGTTTAAGCCATGGGGGAAGGTTCAGGTTGATTCTCATTTTACCTGAACCCGTTTAAGAGCATCATGCACTAGTGACGATGCTACGACTGAGTCTGGTGGCACAAATCCTGAGCTGGTGGTGATACTAGGGCAGAGGTCAAACCTCCTAGCACGGCTGGCAGGCTGGCGTTTTCACTAGTTGATTACAGACTATTCTTCACAGTCCCCTTTTGTGTCTGTGCTTCAAAGAAGACGTCACTAGACTGGTGAGAGGTCTTAGCCGGCCACATCCCTCTCATTATAGAAATTAAATGAACAGTATATACATCAAAACAGCAACCCAGCCATGTGATGGGCAGGTGGGGGTGGGGGGTAGAGGGAGGGCTGAGGGTGTAGGGGGGAATTAGGGTAATTACCATTCCTGAGAAAATGCCATGAATTACAACACAACCTAATTACCCTGATTAATTCTTCTGCTTTGTGAAGGGCTCTTAACTATCAAAGAGAGAGAGAGAGAGGAAAAAAGAACCTTTACAATTTGTTGTTTTTGCCCCCATCGGTGTAAAAGTCAGGGGTGGAGGGTGGGGAAAAGAGTCCAGATAAAACACAAGATGCTGTTCTTACATCTTCCTTTCAAAGATAATAAACTGTACTGTGAATTCAATTTGCAGCGGTTTTACAGGAGCTGGAGTGATATCAAAGACCAACACATTTAATATTGTGCAGTCTCTTCCTACACACACGGAACACCCAGTGTGCCGGCCCAGGGAGACTTATCCTGCACTGCCACACAGGAGTCTCCCTTTCCAAACCCGGGTGACTGCCAGTCCTGCTCTCTCACTCCTGACTGCCAGTAGGGACTGGCGCACTGAGTAGGTAGCATGCGGAGCCCTGAATACTGAGCACCAGCTGAGCAAGCAGCAGCATGGTTGTATTCTGATGGGAGTCCCATTCAGTCCTCGTCTGGGAGGTTGGTGACTGACGCTGGCACTGGAACAGAGAGGTATTAAAGTGGGGAGAATGAAGTTGCCTAGCGCTCCCTAAAAGGATACAAAGTTACACTGAGAAAAATATTCCCATCAGCAGTGGAGATCTCCATTCTCTGGCCAAGTTCCCTGCAAGTCTCCGGCCACCAGTCTGCAGGCACATCTGCATCCATTCTGAAAGTCTCCAGGTTCCCTTTCTGTCACCCTGAGGCACCTTCTACAGCTCTTATGGTCCCCTAATAGCACCCATGACTATCTCTGTATGTGAGTCTAGCACATACTCTGCCACGGCGTCTCCTATATTATGGGGAGCCCTTAATTAATCGGAACACTCTGCCCAGCTCCAAGTTCCTTTCATCTGCGGATCTCAAAGCATTTTTACAGACATTAAAATTTCCAGCACTGCCAGGCTGTAAATCGTATGATCACTTCCATTTTACAGAAGCGGAACCTGAGGTACGGAGAGGTGAGGTGATTTGGATTCATTAGCCAGCGTTAGCACTGCACTGCGAAGTCCTATATGCGTTATATGGGCTGCCCAAGAACTTACAGCAAAGTCAGTAACCTAGACGGGGATGAACATTTGGAAAGCAGTGTGTTTCCAAGTCCCATACTGGGTTATGGAGGGAAGAGCCCACAGTGCTCCTAAGCACACTCCGCATAGCTTCTGGTGCCAGCCATTTGCTTCAGACATGCCTCCTGGAAGAACTGCAAGAGGGATGAGAGTGGAATTGCTCCTCAGCAATTCCGAGTGAGAAGTGGCTGGTATTTCACAGACCATTATTTCTTCAGTATTAATTAAGGGGAAAGGGTTAGCGCTCTGTTAATTAGTATTAGTCAAATGGGAATGAAGTAATGCCAGAAGGGCAGGTGACAAATCGATTTCCCCCACTTTTGCCCAGTAAACTTCAGACAGATTTCTAAGACGGGAAGGCTGATGGATTAGCTCGAAATACTAGTACGTTTTCAAACCACTTTTACGTATCGGTACAGTAAAACCTGTTCTAACTCTACTGGGGATTGGATGAAAGATGTGACATTGCATCCAAACTTGGGGCAGGGAGTCCGGCACTTTTCTTGCTGGCACTGCTGTGCTGTAGCTGGGCGTTTTTCTTGGTGCTAAGAGCCTCACAGTGAATGCCACACTGCCCTCGTGCGACATGGAGATGGACAATAAAGCAAAGTCCTAGAGCAGCAGGGGAAGAGATAACAGGGATATTATATTAATGAAGGATTCTATAGTAATAAAATAGCATGGCGATGGATGTGTGAGAAATGCCAATGGCTAGATTAGAGCTGAAACTCTTAAATGAATTGAAAAATGATGGGGACTAAGCACTATCCAATGTTACTATACCAGGAATGATGTTGTAACAAGGTTTCACTGCTTTTGATGCTACCAAACTCCCCTATTCTGATTGGATCTTTGTCCTCACTCCTGCTGTCATATCCATGTTAGGACATTAACTGGGCGTCATTAGATGTTGGCTATAGAGAAGCCAGGATCAGGGTTCTCTTCCGAAGACTTAGAAATGTCACCCTTCCTTCCCCTGGTCTCCTACCATTACAAGCCAGCAACTACAATAGTGTCATGCGGAAAGTATTTAATTTAAGTTGGGGGGGTGGATTAAAAAGGAGAAAAGACCTGAACTTTCACCCAGAGCTCATATTAATCCTGAGCCACGTAGGGTGCTGGGAAGAATTCTGTTAACTTTTCATTTCCATGCCTTTCCATGCTTCTGGCCATGACCCGCCAGGCCAATGACAAAACATCACCAGAAAATATCTTCTTCCAACACTTCCAACCAGATTTTACAGACTCGAGGGGCTTGTACACCACCGGTGAAGCACCCAATTCAAGCTGAACTGTTAGGAATGCAATTCACCACTCATTAAAACACCGGGGACCCTTCTCTCGTTTTGGTGAAGGGGAACCCAATGACCTCACTGAGGAGATTCAACATCCCATTGAGACTAGCAAGGGCATGGGCCAGGGTTGGTTGGGATCTTTCCCTAAGGTAGTGCCTAAGAGAGGAGGGTGTGAGTGAGGAAGTCACCTACTTCTTAGGATCCAAGCATAACCCACACCTGCAGCATCCCCTGCTGTTCCATTCCTGCCCACCCCCAGCTGTCAGAGAAACTCAGTCCTGACCTGCTGCACCATCTGCTGTTCCAGCCCTTGCCTCCTGCACATAACTGCTGATTCATCTCAGTTTTAACTTACAGAATCCCGGCTATTCCAGTCCAGGGCTCCCCACACAAATCTGTTGCACCTAAATCCTGACCTGCAAGTCCCCCTTCCCCTCATTGCAGTCCTGGGTCTTTTGTCTGAAAAAGACTCCATTCATGAAATTAAAAAAAAATAAAAATTCTCACCAATACGCAGCTATTCAATCCTTTATTCCCACAGGGATCAAAACCAAAAATGAAATGGAACATTAAACAACGCTTTACAGCAATGTTCCTTCAATTCTGTGGAATGCACACACGTTTTAGGATTAAGCTCGTCCCCGTCCCACCCCTCCACCCTCCCTCCCTTTCGAATCAAAGATTTTATCTCAGATCTTTTCATACTTGCCAAAAAACACTTCCTCCCCTTCCCCATAAGAAACCCTGTCTTGTCAAAGCAGGTTTAAAAGCAAGAGCTGATGGGATTCCTAAGTGATCCGCGTGGGAAAGGACACATCTGTCTTCAGACTGAACACGGAGAGAGGGAGAACAAATCACTCTGTTGCTTTTGTTACGTCAATGTTTGTTTTCTGTATCCAAACGTGTAACAGGAAATTAAGCAGTTCACCTTTGTAAAGCATTTTGCATCCTACTTATGCATGAGCCAGATGGTGCTTTCTCTTTGTTTTAAAAGATTAAAAATGGAAAAGAAAAGAAATGGCTAGGAGTTAATCCCGAACCTGGAATGCACTACCGCATCCCATGCGCCTAGTTATCCGCACTCAGCAGTGCTGGGCGAGGGCAAACACACAGACCCAACAGATTTAAGTAAGCTGCAGCCTTCAGAGTGCTGCAGACCTGTCAGATCTTGTCAGTTTTCAGATGGAATCCTTCACAGCCTTCTCAGAAAATGATAAATTACTGTATTCTTCTGGGGCCTCAACCTGGATACACAACACAATGTGATGCAGAAATCACCCGAAATAGAACTTTGCTCCAGGATCCTACCAACAGGAAATATCCTCAGCAGAAAGGTGTTCTGCATGGACCCTGAGAAGTTGGCTCAGGGAACTTACTATGGGGGTTATACCCACTGCTTGGTACCATACCCAAAGGGTAAACCTTAAAGGCTGAACTCATCAGCCACATCCTAGTGGCTGCATATGGGAGTCCAAGCCCTACTTTGATTCTCAAACTTGGGATCTTGCTCTCTGTCTGTGTTGCTTCAACAGCAACCATTTGTGGTGTCTGGTCAAATAGCCCTTCATGCTGGGCACAAGCAACAGGGACGGGTGAGCTCTGAAGCCCAAAAGATCCAGTTTTAATGCAAGAGACATTAGGAGTAAAAATCCTAAAATGCATTCAGGGCCAAGAAGCACAATTGTGGCTGAACGGAATTGCTTGCCTTGCCCAGGTTTGCAAGAGAAGTCAATGGCACTTTACACCACGGCTGACACCACGGCTACAGAGCCACATCCAACACCACTGGTGTCACCACCAGCTTTTTGCCCAGAAAGGTGGCAACGGCTGCTAGCAGGGAGCTCAGCAATGCTGACTGCCATTCACAAACCGTATTCCGCCACACAATTCAAACCCAGCAAAGCAAGTCTCATGTTATCAAAGAATGTTGTTGTGCTAAGTGAAAGCAGAAGGGGAGATGGGGACAGTTTGGGGGGAATGTTGGAGCAGAGGATAGAGCAGTTAGGACTCCTGGGTTTTGCTCCCAGCTCTAAGAGGGACATGGCCTGCTGGCTAAGGGAGGGGATAAGGGAATCAAGAGACATGGGTGCAATTCTGTCCTCTACCACTGATTCACTGTGTGACCTTAGGCAAATCACTTAACCTGTCTGTGCTTCATTTTCCCCATGTGTAAACAGGAGTAATAATAGTGATCCCTACTTCTCCGGGGTGATTGTGGGGACCCCTTCAAATGGACAGTGCTAGAGAAAGGCTAAGTAGTAGTAGTAGTAGTGGGTTAAATGATCAAGATTTGTTTTTAATCCTAAAACTAATAAAAATTGGCCTCTGAAGAACAAAACTCTTCCCCTGGGACTCTCTGCTTGTATAGAGCACAGTGCCAGGGGCTGCTCTGGCCACACAAGGCAGTTGGTGTGATACAAAGAAAAGCCCACTAGAAACAGATGACTTCTAAAGACGCTGCAGTGACTGGCCGGAAAGGGAGCGTTTTAACTTCCACCTCCTCAGTCAATAAAGACATAAAAAATCCTTCTGCGAGAAGACGGGCGGGGCCCCAGGACATCTCCATTATAGAGAGTGAAAAGGGCCCAGCACAGTCCCTTCATCCACGAAGCTCTTTGCAGTGCTCACTCCTTTGCGCAGCACTAGTGGGAAGACAGCGATCCTGCTACTTAGATGACTTACAGAAACCCTGAAGAAGTGGGCTGTAGCCCACGAAAGCTTATGCTGAAATAAATTTGTTAGTCTCTAAGGTGCCACAAGTTCTCCTGTTCTTTTTGCAGAAACCCTACTGGGGTTTTCAATAATGTAGTTAGACGGAGCATATCTTTTCTACAGCCATAGAGAGAAGACTCAGATAATACCAGCTTGACAGCCCATCCTACTCCAAATCCTGCAAGATTCCTCCAGACATCATGCCCACTAACTCCTTATCTAGCCTGCTTCTTAAAATCTCTGCATTGACAGTGTCTTAACCATCTCCACCTTGGCCACTGCTCAATCGCTCTGTTGAGAGCTTTCCTCTGTCCATCTCCACTCTCCATCCCCCCACAAGATAGCTCCTACCTCATGTTGTTTTAAAACAACGTGGCCATGGATCACTCTGCCCCAAGGTGACAGAAATCAGGTGGAGAATCAGCAGCCAGCTATACAGAACCAGACCCCTACGTTACAATCTGAAAGGACCCAAACCCAGAACGTGCCCTACAGCAACAGCGTCCACTTTTTATCCTGAAAGACTCTTTTTTTGTGGAGGGCGGGGTGCTGAATCCTCTACAGGATTCCCCCCAAAGCAAAACCCATTTTCCACAGCTGAGGAGAGCTTCCTTCAGAGCCCATCAGTAAAGCTCCTGCATCAGCCAGATGGGGCACTGCAGAGCAACACAAGGGTGTGTGTAAGGACACAGGAATGTGTAAGTATAAATCACAGAAGATAAGGCTGGAAAGGAGCTCCTGGGTCATTGAGTCGAGCTCTAGCATTTAGTGCTGCACTAAACCCAGGTATTTATTTTCTAGTCTCCTGTTGAACTTCTCTAATGACGGGGCCTGAGCAACCTAGGTTGGCAAATTATTCCATTGTCTAAATAATGTCCCTTTTGAAAGACAGTCCTGAGGTCAAACCTAAATTGCCTATTATTTCCTCTCCCTTATTTTATGCAGTTATCAGTCACTCTTTCAGTTGCCTTTTCTCTATATTATGTTTCTTTAATTGCACTCTACAGATCACGGTCTACAATCCTTTAATCAGCTTTGTCACCCTCCTTTGGAGTCTCTTTAATGCATCAATGTCTTTTTTTTTTTTTAAATGAAGAGAGGAATCAAAAACTGCACATTGCGTGTGTGTGTAATGGAGAGTGATGTGTGTGTGTGCGCATCAGAGAGAGAAAGAGCTGAATATGTAAAAGACTAAGGGAATGTGTGTAAGTGCACGAGTGTGCATTTGTGTCTGAGTTCTAAATGTGTATGGGAGTGTAGGTGAGAAGGACAGAGGGTACCGATGTGTGGGTGTGCGCATGCGTGGGTGTGTACACCGATGTGTGCAAGGATGTGAGTCGTGGGCGGTTGCGTGAGTATGTGTTTCAGGGTTCGTGGGAGCACGGGGGAAGGAATGAACAAGCGTGCGAGTCAGTAGTTTTGGTGGCTGATTGACTGTAGCATTTCCTAGCCGCCCTCTGCCCTTCAGACTCTGGCCCTGGAGCTGCCTTACCCTGTAGTAATCAGTGCTGTAGACATCTCTTGACATCCCAAAGTCGCCAATCTTCACCAGCAGGTTGGCTCCAACCAAGCAGTTCCTGGTTGCCAGGTCTCTGTGGACGAAGTGCTGGGAAGCAAGGTACACCATTCCAGAGGCAATCTGGCTGGCAATGTGCAGCATCTGGGACAGCCCCAGCTCCCCCTTGGCCTGTCGAGGCTGCCCGTCCACCAGGATCATAGCATCTGGGCCATGCGCCCTGCAGGGGAAAGAGCAAAGAGCACAGAAGTGGGTATCTAAACAACCAGGTGGCAGGGATCTCAAACCACCTCCATTCATCCTGGAGTCAGGGCATTGGGCCCCAACTCTGAGACCTTCTCAGTGCACCTGGATGATTGGCTTCTATGCGCAGATCTATTGGAAAAATGGAGCCAAAACAAACATGAACGCCCTCAAGATCTGGAAGTTCAGTTCAGTTAACTTCGCCCCCCATAAAACCTTCTCCAAATATTTAGAGATCTCCCCTTCTTCCAATCCCATCATTCCCTGGCTCCCCAGTGGCCTCTCTCTCCTCAAACAGGTTGCCTTTTCCCCACCAAACTCCTTTTCACCAGCCCCCACTATGTCCTCTGCTCCTGGTGACGTTCCACGAAGCGAGGCAAGGGGGGGGGGGGTTCTGCTGGGCTTCAGATGTCACACACTCCTGGGCTTCCTCGGGTCAGAGCCCCAACTCTAACCCTGAGGCAGCCCTGGCATTTGTAAGCTTGGACAGGAGCTGAAAGTGGCAGGCAGAGGCAAGGCATGGGTGGGGGGTGACTTGCAGGGTCACATGCCCTCCCAGAGTTGCTAGCAGGGATTAGACCCTACAAAGTCAGGGGAAATCCTGGGCAGCACAAGGTCTACGTATAAGACACAAGTGCATTCTAGGTTCAGACTCAAGGTCAGCCTCCTTGCTGCCCTGCCTGCCCAGTTCCCCTCACATACTAAGCCTGTCTTTGCCACACTATCTCCATGGTGGAGTCTCTCCCCTACTGGAGTTCACCCTCTGGTTGCCTGTGTGGAGGTGGAATAGGAAAAACATTCATATTTAGGGAAAAAGCAAAAGATTTTGCTGTGATCTTCTTCCTCCTGACTAGATACAGAACAACGTTTCCTCTGGGGCTTTCCTACCACTCTCTTCTAAATGATTCTTGACATTTCATCAAGCAAATTGAAACTGCACGTACAGAGCTGTACCTCCTTCCCTGCATGGAGCTAAACATCCCCACAAGATCAGAACTGTTTGTCTACTTTTCTTAAGTGCTTGGCTGGGCTCTGGGATGAGCACTGGGATTAGTGTCCAGATATTTCGCGTTCAGCTGATTCCATTTCTCAGATGCCACTTCTTCAAATGCCTATTGCCTCCCTGCCACCACAAATACAACCCTAAAGCTCCCCTACAAGACAGCAGGAGGAGCTCTGAAAGGGAAGGTGAACTCTACAGGTGGCACTAGGGAGCAGGGAGTGCTGCAGACAGAGGTGGAGATGTTGCAGAGAGCCGGAGGTAGGAATGCTGCAGACAGCACAGGGCTAGGGTTGGAGGAGCTGGGCTGCGGGGTAGAAATGTCACAGAGATTATGAGGCTAGTTGCAAAGAGCAGGTGGGATGATGAGAGGAGCTGTGGACTGAGAGAACTTGTTAGGGAATGTTGCAGAGTGCAAGAGATTGCTGAAGAGAGTATATAAGATGAATGATTGATGTCTTATTTAAACATCCTAAAGCCTGTTTTATACCAGGGAAATTAACTGTTGTTGACAACACATGTCAGCAGTAGGTGGAGCTGAGCTGGTGCTGAGCACGGCTGAGCGACAAACATACACCAGAACAAACCACAGCGTCTGAAACAATGAAGAACATAGCTGGCCATGGTCTGCACTTGCAGTTGGACCCTGCTCGTCAAGGTTCGACTGGCTGACACCTGTTGTCAGCAACGAGTAATATTTCTGGTGTAGAACAGGTCTGGAAGCTAGCAACGTGTTGTTGATAGATGGTTGTTTGATCTGCTGCTCATTCCAACTCCCAACAGACCAAGAGGCACCAAAGAAATCTCTCTTTCTGCCCCGTCTAGGTAAGGAACAAAGGTGATGTTTAAAACATATTAGCTGGTCCAGGTCAACCTCAGAGGGGTGCACAGTTACCCTCAACCAGCTAACACTTTCATAAAAGTGTGACACCTTGTTTACACTAGTGTCTAAATTAGTTAAAACCTTTTAAAATGCAACCTATTCTCCTAGTCTAGACAGGCCCTTCCTCCCTCCCTGTAGCTGGGGTAGTGTCAACAGGCTAATGCCATTAGTATAAGTGACAACAGTGCATCCAGTTTTATGGAGAAGGCTGCAGAGAGCATGAGAAGACGGGTTGGTCTGTCACTTTCTCAGAGTGTGGGGCTAATTCGGTTTATTAAGGATTGTAAAACCAGGCAGATTCTCAGCCCATCAGAGGGGTTTGTTCTTTGGGGATAAAACACCGCAGTTCATGCGATGGACATTTGGTCAGCATGGGGCAGAAATCCCCTGTCTTCAATGAGCACTGTCTCTTTTTGCCCCCAGCTGTTTGGACACTACAGCTGTTAAAATTATACTACTATGACTTTTTTTTTTGTAATGGATAGCTTGTATGTTTGTTCCTTCTTTCTTCATAATCAAAAGACTACAAAAACTTCCAAGAAACAATTGTCTGTGAGCAGGGAGCAAGTCTGGAGTATTTAATAAAAGAGGAAAATTAAAGATGACTGCAAATAGGGATTTACAGTGGAAATTTTAAAGTAACCTTAACTCTAGCTGGTGCTACCACCCACGCTCTGATTTTACACACATACAAAATGCTACACAAACTTCCAAGAAACAATTGCCTCTGAGCAGGGAGCAAGTCTGGAGATTTTAATAAAAGAGGAAAATTAAAGGCGACTGCAAATAGGAGTTTACAATGGAAATTTTTAAGTAACCGTCACTCTAGCTGTTTCTACCACCCAAGCCCCGAGTTTAATACACACACACACATACATGCTCGCTTTCTGTCCTTCTCCACGGCTAGATAGAGAGGGAGACACACATGGGGTAAACACAGAGGGAAAGAGGATATTTGAACACCATAGAGATGCGGAGCAGCCACCAATGGTATGTGCACAGCAGGGGCTCTGCAACCTTGCCTTGCATAGCAGCTCTAGTGAACTCCCGGGTTTCAGAGTAGCAGCCGTGTTAGTCTACATCCGCAAAAAGAAGAGGAGTACTTGTGGCACCTTAGAGACTAACAAATTAATGGACACAAATCTGACATCAGGAATCATAATACTCAAAAACCAGTGGGAGAACACTTTAACCTGTCTGGTCATTCAATGACAGACCTGCGGGTGGCTATTTTACAACAGAAAAGCTTCAAAAACAGACTCCAACGAGAGACTGCTGAGCTGGAATTGATATGCAAACTAGATACAATCAATTTAGGATTGAATAAGGACTGGGAATGGCTGAGCCATTACAAACATTGAATCTCTCTCCCCTTGTAAGTATTCTCACACTTCTTATCAAACTGTCTGTACTGAGCTATCTTGATTATCGCTTCAAAAGTTTTTTTTCTCTTACTTAATTGGCCTCTCAGAGTTGGTAAGACAACTCCCACCTGTTCATGCTCTCTGTATGTATATATCTCCTCAATATATGTTCCATTCTATATGCATCCGAAGAAGTGGGCTGTAGCCCACGAAAGCTTATGCTCTAATATTTGTTAGTCTCTAAGGTGCCACAAGTACTCCTGTTCTTTTTAGTGAACTCCCAGGCTCCCTAGTAAGTCAGCCCTGGAGACCCCCTGCTCCCTGGAGAGGGATGTTTACACTTCTCCCTGACAGGCTCTTTCGGAGGGAGCTGCCATTTCAACGCTGGCCTTTTATCAGCCAGGACACTGCAATTTGCAGCAGGCCTTTTTGTATTTCCTGATGGGCCGACGGCAGCCTGACACGTCTGATCTGCCGCCACCAGTGGCGAGAGGAGCAGCCAGGCTGCATGAGGGCTGGGAGTGAAGTATGAAGAGAGACCACCCTGTGGCACTCAATCCCCAGTCCAGCTGGCAGGTGTAAATTGAAATGACTCCCCTTGCCACATCGGTCACCTTTATTGTTCAGTGTTTTCTCTGAGAGGCCATAATAAAAACTGGGGGACTTTTATTTATGATGCTTATCTGTGGGAAGCCCAGGCTAAAGTGAGCCCGCTCCCATTTTACTGCTTTTTCAATTTCTATTGAAAGGTGTAGTTAAACTCGGACAAGTTCATTTGATTTGCTCCTGCAAGTAGCCCCCGCCCCTCTGGCCCTGGGAGCAGTGCTGGGTGACGTATGCCAAAGAAAACTTCTGCATGCCTCCTGCAGGGTAAATACCCAACGCAAGGAATGCACCTGAGTGGACAGTGCTATGTCTGCATGGGTTATGTCGCTCAGGAGTGTGGCTAATTCACACTCTTGAGCGACATAACTAAAGCTGTAGGGTAGCTATGGCCTAATATCCTGGGACCAACACAGCTAGAATACTCCCAAGGGCTTCAGAGACTGGTCCACATTCAGCCCCAGGCTAACCTGGGGTAATATCTGCGGAAGTCAGTGGTAGTTAGGCCCTCTCATGCCAGGGCTAACTCCTAACCAGCACTGATGTGCAGCCACCACTGGTGTGCAATGCAGCAGCTGCTTCATGGTGCACAATAACGCTGCAGAAGAACTTAAGGAAGGCAGTGAAGGCCTTGAAGCTGATGGGTGAAATTAAAGAAGAATGTTATTATCCTTGCTGAGGTTTTGACAGTGTCTGGGCATGAACTCCCCTTTTTGAGGGAATGCGCTGGGGATTTTAAGTGACACAAGTGGCCAGGGCCTGGGCTTTATGCCCTGCCTGAAAGATGGCACCTCCCGCAGTATCGTTTCAGCAAAGAGAGGTGTGGCGGGTCCCTGTTCCAGTTCCTTCAGAGGCTCCTCTGCAGCAAGCAAAAGAGAGGCCCTATTTATCTGATGTAAAGACCTTCACGCCTAAGGAGACCTGACTCCAGTTCCCCGCCCAGCGCCTCTGGGCTGGCTACACAAAGGACTCAGTGTACGCTCACAAACAACAAGACAGGGCTCAATTCATGGCTCTGCCTGAGCTCACTGCCCAAGGGAGAGAGGTTCCGTCTAGCAGCCTCCCTTTCCCAGGGCTGCCCTCTCTCTACCTCATCCCCTTTGTGAGGATGGCAGCACAGATGCATTAGTGAATCAGGCTCAAGGGGTTCATGGTCTCTCTGAACTCCCCGAGCTTTGTGGGGTGTTCCCTTGGCCCAGGTGTCTCTTGGAGCCCTCCTGTCCCAATAACTAGGCTGGTGTCTCCTCCCATCACTAGTAAAAAAGGGGCTGGGGGATGCGAGGGCAGCTACTGGTGTTCCAGAGTGTCCATTCTGCCCACCACATAACTCCCCAGAGAAGGGGGCCCAGGGATGACCAAAGTATGAGGGAAAAAGCATCCAAAAGGTGTAAGGCTGTAATGCCTGGGACTACTGGGTAATCCAGGGATTGGACTCCATCTCATGGAGCCAGGACAATAGGGCATAATACAGTAATGAGACAAAGACCCTCTCTAATAGGTGATTCCAGAGAGTCCATGGCCCACCCAGGCACTCTTCAACCATGGGTTATCTCACTTAATGAGGCAAATTGTTGCTTGACTCCAATACAGCCCTGGAAGTGTGGGGGTGGAATGGCTCCAAGGCCTTCGTCTGGAGTATGAATGTCTGTGTAAAACCAGGCCCCAGAGCTCTGGCAGTGGCAAGGCTTAACAAGGAATGGCTTTGTCACACTGCGGTGTCCAGCTGGCCTGTTCTGGAGCATTCTGTTTGGTGAGGTCAATTAAAGGAGATGTCAAAGTGGTACAATAGGTTATGACTCATCTGCAATATCTGGCTAGTCCTAAGGAAGACAAGGCTTGCAAAATTTTAATTTTTTTTTTGCCAGGAAATGGTGTCTCCACTTCATCTAAGAGCAGATGGATTTTCTCCTTTTCTATTAAATACCTCAAGTACTTGGTCTCTCATGCTTTTCTCTGGGCTGGCTTCCTTCAGCAACACACTGTCCTACAGGTTGTATCTGCACTCCGAACTAAATGAAGGACCATCTCATCCAAATAGGCAGCCACAAGCTCACAATGATGGCAGGGAGAGGTGGTCCATAAACTGCTGGAAGGTGGTAGGGTGCCACACAAGGCATGGTAGTGAAATGGGAAAGCCCCGGAGTGGGGAAGGCTCGCTTCTCTTTGGATTTGGCTATGAGGGGGACCTGCCAATGCCTCTTCGGTATGTCTAATAAAGTGATGTATTGTGTTGTTCCTAACTTGTCAAGCAGCTCATCCCACTAGGGTATAGGATAGGAATCGACCTGTGAAATCACATGCAGTTTCCTGAAGTCTGCACACTATCACCAAGACACCTCTGGCTTGGGGATCAAAATGCTGGCACCGCCCCCCAAGGACTGTGAAACTCCGACATCAGTGCGAGAGCCACCTTGCAGAGCTCTGGGGAGAGGTGAACCTTTCAAGAGCCATTCCCAGAGCCTCATCACTAAGGACACTTGTTTAATAACCCAAACCTTTGGGGAAGGATTTGTTTTTCCCAGTCAGAAATCGATTGCAACAGTGGAGCAATAATCTCTGTGAACAGGAGAACCCCAGTTTCGGCACTGACACCACGTTCAGCTCCTCATTCCTAATGCAATTATGCTCGTGTTTAGCAGTCAAAACACAAAAATATCAAGGGTCCAATTTTCTAAATACTTGGAAATAAAGCTAGTAATTATTTCAAGAGGTAAGCGCCACTCCACTTACAGTACAAGCTTTAGAGCATGATTTCTGCATCACAGGAGACTAGCATCAGACACATTTGCTGTCTGCTCCACACCACTCAGAGATTTGAAACAGGGCTACGTTAACGCAAACTGAAACCTTTTTGTTCACACCAGGAGGGTCAACACAGGGCAGGCAGAGCACCCCTCAAATCACACCCCTCTAATGCGCTTTACCATGCGGTATAGACAAGCCCGGCTGGTGTTTTAATCTCTACCACTCTGGAGGCAGGTGAGGCAATTATTGAAATGGGGCCAGCCTACAATAGCTCCTAATTCCCCTAGGATTAGGGACATCTGGATCACAATTGGGACCTCTGACCAGAATTAGTGAGCAAAGCCCCAGTGTTTGGGTCCAGTGGGCACCCCAAAATCAGATCTCTGGATCTAGAAAGGGGAACTGGAAATCTCACAGGATCTCTAACCACTGATGCCAGCCAGGTCAGACATCCTGAAAGTACAGCTTCTCTAGGGTAGAGTTTTGGTATTTTTACTCCTGGCCCCATCAGAATTCTGAGGTGGGTGATGCGCAAAACGAAATGCATGGCAGCAGAACGATAACCTCGTTTTTACAAACCAGAGAAAGTGTTCAGGGGGGTCAGTTCAGTCCTTGGCTTTGTTTGGCATGGGAATTTCACAGCTGCTGAAAGGTGTTGATTTGCCTGCCCTGCAGACTACAGCCCCCTATCCATAGCATTCCCAGGCTGCCTCCTGTCTCAAACCTGCTTTGACCATATGGACGCCCTCTAGGGATGAGGACAGGGCCGGCGCTTCCACTAGGCGACCCTAGGCAGTCGCCTAGGGTGGCAGGATTTGGGGGGCGGCATTTTGCTGCCCTCGGTGGAAATTCAGTGGCGGGGGGTCCTTCCACTCCGGGCCTTTGGTGGAAATTCGGCGGCAGGTCCTTCACTCACTCCGGGACCCACCGCCGAAGTGCCCCGAAGATGCGGAGCGGAAGGACCCCCCCGCCGCCGAATGCTCAAAGGAGGAGCGCTGCCACCTAGGGCGGCAAAAACCCCGGCGTCGCTCCTGGATGAGGAAGAAGTCCAGTCTGCATGGCTCTCTGTGGAGAGTGCTGACCCCTGTCTGCTGGAAGCTGGACTGGGAAGACCGACTCATGTTATCCAGGCAGTCAAGTAGTCACTGGACAGTAACAACTTTTGGTCCCTACTGGCTTGGCCTGGATTCAAAGCAGTGACCCAGAGGAGGAAGGTTCAGTGGCCCTTGCCCTGCCCTCTCAGCAGTCAGCTCACGCTTACCTCAGGAACTTATTCAGGTCCCCATGCTTCATGTATTCAAAGACCATGATGAGAGGGTCCCCGTCACCGCAGACCCCATAGAACTTGACAATGTGCTCATGCTGCAGGTTGGTGAGCAGCTCTGCCTCCCTCTGGAAATCCTTGCGGGCTGCCAAAGTGGGGTCTTTCAGAGCCTGGAAGAGGGGAGCATACAAACAGAATTGGGAGGGTGTGAGTCAGAATGACCAGGCCTGGTCTCTCCAGCGTTGGGCTCTTCGGGGTAGAGGATTCTGCAGAGTGATATTGCCTGTTACACGAGGATCTCAAAGCACTTTACAAACAGGTACGAATTAAGCCTAATAGCCCCACTGTGAGACAAACCAGGTTCATTATCCACATTTTATTGATGGAGAAACAGTGAGCTGTCCAAGGCCACAAAGTGAGTCAGTGGCAGAGCTGGGAACAGAATCCTGTAGTGCCAGCTCCAGTTTCATGCTCTAACTGCTGCACTGAGCTACCCTCCTCCTGAAACCCAGCCTGGGCTGACACTGAGGGGGGAACCCAAGAGTGGCTGGGGGAAAGAGACTTGGTAGCATTGCCTGAATCTGCTGAGTAAATCTGGAGAGCGAACAGATGGGAAGAGAAGGAAGCTAGAGGAAGTTACAGGTGGGCTGGAGACCTTTTATAGGAGCTGCCCTCTTGCATTAAGTGCACTGTTCCTAACCCTTCAATATGGTTTGGGTTTGGTTTGAACCTGGGACAAGGCCGAAGTCTGTTTGGATTTTAGGAGGAGTAGTTTGCCTTCCCTACCATTAAACTCCAGTGTCTTACCAGCAGGTGCTAGAAATATCACAGATCTCTTCACTTCCCTGCGACAAGGAGAGACAACCTGCTCCTTTCCCACTAAACACCTGATGGTTTGCGGGCTTTGTTGTGGGACCCATCACGGAGTTCACGGTCTTCTCACAGTGCTGTCAAAGGGGCCTTTACTCCCTACCTATGTGCCTCAACCTTACCCTGGAGGCACCTCCTGTAGGAGTTGGCAAAGGTGGTACGGCTCCATGGCACCAGTCAGCCCTGCTGAGCTTGAGCCGCAGTTACTGCCACTAGGCTGGAGTTTCTTCCTATGTGGACAGCAGCCTACTTGGCAATAGAGCTCATTCCCCACCTCATTTCACAGAGAGCAGCAAACAGCCCTCAGAGGGTAATAGATTCCCATTATTACCAGCTTGGGCAGGATTTCAACTGGTGACCTAGGGGCGAAAGGCTCAGTATCTCATTATTACTCCGCTCCTGAGCCAGCCAGCCCCCTCTAGCTGTCTTTTCTTTTGAAATAGCTGACGACACCTCCTTTCTTCTGAAGACGGATTTGCTGGGCTGTGCAGTTATTGGGAGGATTTTTCAAAATGCCTCTGAAGGACACTGTCAAATCTTTCCTCATCATTTTTAAAATCATGTTTTTATTCCCTGCTGTTTATAACAGCTCCCTGAGAGATTGATGCTGAAATCTGTATCCTTACCAAAAACATCTCCTTTAGCACATTTGAGCACACCAGTTTGCTGCTGTTATAGGGTAGCTTACAAGCATGCACACACTTGTTATTGTAGGGTGCTGGGAGGACTTGACTGCACATACTTCCTGAATATACGGTCAGGTTCCGCGTGAGTGCAGGGCTGTACACACTGTTTATTATTGTACAGTTGCTTATGGAGGTTGGTTTGGACACTGCTTTGTAATTGTAGGTGTAATAAAATAAAAATAAAAAATATATGGAGATATACCTATCTCATAGAACTGGAAGGGACCCTGAAAGGTCACTGAGTCCAGCCCCTTGCCTTCACTAGCAGGACTAAGTACTGATTTTGCCCCAGATCCCTAAGTGGCCCCCTCAAGGATTGAACTCACAATCCTGGGTTGAGCAGGCCAATGCTCAAACTACTGAGCTGTCCCTCCCCACTATCGTTTTGGGAGAATCATCACAAATGCCATGGACTGCGAATCAAAAAAGGCTGCTCAGATTTAGTGCCACTTGATCCTAACAATATCCCTTGAAATTATTTCTTCTTGGGTGCCCACCCTACCAGGACATCTGCTGTCTGCTTACCAATCTCTGTCTGTGTAATGATGTCATTGGAGTTACCACAAACCCCAGTCCTTCTCTTGTCAGTCTGTAAACTCATATGGTCACCCCACTGATTGGGGACTAAGGACAAGACCCTGCTCATCTTACTCATGCCTGGAATTCAAAGGCACAAATAGTCAGAGGAAGGCCAGCAGAACTTGGCAGTAAATGAGGCACTGGAAGAATGTTCAGCATTTAGGAAGCGCTTTCTCATTTGCTGTGTCTTGAGGCAGTGGATCTATCGAGTGAGATGCTGAAAATAAATCCAGCCTGTCCTGCAGCTTTGTCAGGCTAGACCAGTGGCTCTCAAACTTTTGTACTGGTGACCCCTTCCACATAGCAAGCCTCTGAGCAGGGCCGGCTCTGGCTTTTTGGCCGCCCCAAGCAAAAAAAAAACAAACGGGGCGGCCAGAACGGCAAAGCAAAAAAACAACAACACCTGCGGCGCGGCCGGAGCGCGGGTGCAGGGGGATCGGCTGGGGTGGGGGGAGGGGAAGGGAGCGGGCGGGAGAGAGAGAGAGAAGGGGGCGGCCAGGGCTACAGCAGGGGCGCTGCCACGCGGCCCCTCCCGCTGCGCCGCCTCCTGCCGCGAGGGCTCTGCTCCGGTCGGCGGGGAGGGAAGGAAGAGGACTGCCCTGCAGGGCGCTCTGGTTCTCCGTGCCGCCGCCCCCTACAGGGCGGCTGGAGCGGAACAAGAACAAAAACCAACCAAACCAAACAAAACAAAACAAAACAAAAAAGTGGCCGTGCCGCCCTAGGATTGGGCAGAATGCCGCCTCGAACAATCTGCCGCCCCAAGCACCAGCTTCCTCAGCTGGTGCCTGGAGCCGGCCCTGCCTCTGAGTGAGACCCCCCCTGCCTCTGAGTGAGACCCCCCCCCTTATAAATTAAAGAAACTTTTTGTATATTTAACACCATTATAAATGCTGGAGGCAAAGCGGGGTTTGGGGTGGAGGTTGACAGCTCGCGACCCCCCATGTAATAACCTCACGACCCCCTGAGGGGTCCCGACCCCCAGTTTGAGAACCCCTGAGCTAGACACTAAGCTTAGCAAAGTGGCAAGTGCTCTTCTTCCATCCATGTGCTTTTCCCGCTGAACCAATCTCCACAGGTTATTATCCAAGCATGAGGCCACTCCTCTTTGTTCCTTCCCCCACCCTACACCCGCTCAACACATGGTATAACTTCATTTTAATTCTCTGCCCTCACGGGACAGCCACCTAGAGATATTTAGATGGATGACGGTCACACTGTGCAGATGGCAAAACATCCATCCTCATCTCAGGCACCTGATTATTTTTAATCATTTAATATCTTTATAGTATTGCTGCTACACCCTTCCAGGAAAATAGCTCCCCTCCCCCCTCAATCATCCTTTCCCCCCTTTATATTTGGACCTGATATTTCAAGGTACAATGACTTTTAAGTTCCCTGAATACATCGTTGATTCTACAAGGTAATGGGAATATATATGTTAAAGGAACATTGTTAAGATTGTAAAGGCAAGGATTTAAAAGTCAGGAAATATAGACGTTGGAAGGTGTGTAGTGAATGAGGCAAAAGAGAAGAGGAAAAAGAAAGGAGGGTCTCATGGTTAAGGCTGTTGAATGTTGCCTGGGAGAACTGCCTTCTACCTCTGCTTCTGCCTCTTCTGGATGCTGGGCAAGTCACTTAAACCTAACTTTACACAGGTGGTCACTAACTGTGAGTTCCTCATTTTCCTCATGCCTGACCTGAGACTCTGGGCTCTGATTTGCAGCTCTCTCAGCACTCACAGCTGCAACTGAAGTCAATGGGAGTTGTGCTTTGCATGCAATACTCTGGCATAAAGGCATCCAAACTGGGCATGAGGGGGTACTTCTCACTTTAATCTCTCAGTGCCTCAGTCCCCCATCTGTAAAAGGGGATAACTCAGGGTGTTGTGAAAATAAAGTCATTAATATTTGTGAAGCACTGAGTGATAAGGACCACAGAAAAGCCACGTGAAGATATGAATAATTCTGTCTTCAGAGCAGGCAACCTTAATGCTGGTATTTCCTACCGTTACAATGCTTGACTTTACAACCTCACTCATGTTCTTTGAATATAGTTTTTGTGTGTTATTTCCTAGGGTTTTAAAAAAGCAAATTGAGAAAACTAAAATGTCATTGAGTGGCATCATATTGACATCCACTGGGTGATCAGCAGGGTTGGAGCCTTCCAACTGCACAGACCGCTGCCAGGTAAGCTAATGGATAACAGTAGCATCCTCTATGTGGACCAGCACTAAAGGGCAACATTTTGCCAGTGGGTTTCACAGACATTTGCTGACAGCAGAGGAACAATGAGATTGGCATCTCAGGTACCATTACAGGCTCCAGAGGGAAGTGTGCCCATTCTCCCAACCGTGATCCCTGCTGTTCTGGTCCCTCCACTCTTGTCTCTTCTCCATCCATAGTTCCATGTCCCAGTCCCACTCTCCTCAGCCAGTGCCAGACCCCGTTCCTCTGGCTTCTCATTCCTGCCTCAGTCTCCTAGCTCACACAGTCCCAATTTCCCACCCCATCGCAGCTCCTCATCTGATCTATCACTCTCACCCACTCTGGCTTCCAGTTGCCCATTTCCCCGCTTCTGGAATTCCCCATCCCCAGTGGCCCCCAGTCCCAATCTCCCTCCTGGGGCTTCTCCAAATTCAGTGCCTTATCTTGTCCCCCACTCCCCAGTTTCTTACCCCATCTCTTTGTCCACCCAGTTCCAGTTCTCCGCATGCACCCTAGCTCATCAGATCTATCTCCCCTCCTACTTCTTCTTCCCACCCCACTGATTCTCAGTCTCAGTCTCCTCTCCCCACCCCGATCCTCATCCACTCTCAGACACACCTCCATCTACAGGTTCTCAGGCTCCTGTCTCCGTCCTTATTTCTCTCCCCAGCTCCCAGTCCAGTCTCCTTGCCCAGCTCCTTCTCCCAGTCTACTCTTTCCCCCAAGTCTGGTTCATGTCCCCTCTGCATTTGAATCAGGCAGCCTCCTTCTCCATGCTGCCTGGGCCCATGGGTGGAGTGGGATGGAGTGTGTGGGGGGGTCACTGAGAGCATAGGAAAGGCTGAGTGTCCCTTCTCTCCATTTTAGTGCCAGGACTGCATGAAACCTTCAGGGAATTTAGCTGCTAAAATCTAAGCAGTCTCTACTGAGCACGTGCAAACTGCAATTTTTCAAAGGCTGATAATTTGTCCAGATTTGGTGGATTTTCACAGGGACAGCGAAAGGCACGTCATTGACACAAAGGCCACTTCCTTGCCAAATTTCAAGTTCCTGGCTCCAAAGCATGGGGGTTCTAGAACTTTGGAAACAAAAGGTCATCAGCATTTTTTAGCATGGGCAAAACAATGCATTTTCCCTAGCCTCGTTCTTGAACACAGCTGAATTGTTTTGGTTGAAATTTTCAAAAAAAAAAAAAAAATCAGCCTGAGGCAGACACCCACCATGGGAATCTTCAGCCTAAATGGTTAAAATCTGGCAAAGGTATTATCAACTGAAAACAGGGTCTTACAATGGGAAGGGTCAGGCAACCTCAATAATGGGCAGTGCGATCAGTCCCGCCTGTAATAAATGAAGAGGAGAAAAGAAAACGATGTTCTGATGTAGAAAAGGAGGTCATCTCACATGCACCTGTAGAAACCAACTGCCGGTGCTACTGAGTCCTGTAGGCTTTCCTGTGGGGGAATGGGGCTTCATTATTGGGGCCACCTCTTTGCCATCACAGTCAGTTCTCAGGAGGTTGAGTCTGTGTGCACTTGCGAGATCTCCAAGAAAACCCAGCGTGCTGCAAGTGATATTGATGCTCCAGCGGGTGGCATTCTTCCATCTAACCCATCATTGAACAAATGCCAGTGCAGTCCTAAGGGGTGTGATGCTGCTGGGGGGTAGGTTTTTGGATGTGAAACAGAAAGCCTTGGTCACTTGTGGTAATTAAAGACCCTCTGGCATTTTGTAAAGGAGGACTGATGTTAAGCTCCGCCAGCCTGGGTTCAGATTTTGCATAACTACCTAAACTTGCTCCCTAAATTCTCCTTGTGGCTTCAACTGGCTACATTATTCTTTCCTATCCTTGTGCCGTCGGATGTCAAACAGCTGTTGTGTTGCATATTGAAGCTGGGCGCATTTCAGAGGTGGCGAAGTCAGTCTTGTGTAAAATGCTTTGTGACCATGACAAAAGGCATTCTGGAGATGTAAGTTTGTAACAACAATTAGTGGGAGATAGTCAAGCTAACGCTACCGCCTACAAGCAAATGGAACTCAGTCGAGCCCTAAGAGATTGTGGATGCATTGTTTATACGCCGTAAGGGTTGGATGTTGTTGAGAGGCAGGCACAAGTCGAGGAACAAGGTTGACACCATGGCACAAGCCACGCTCTCAGATAATTAATCATGTGTGTAGTTATTCTATACATCTCTGTAGCATAGAGCGAAAAGGTGGCACCTTGCAGTTCAGGACCAGAACATACCAGGAAAAGTGAGCTTAAAAAAAATGTCTTAAAAGGTTGATTAAAACAACGCTCTCTTTGGGAACAGGTTGTCTCTGGGGTTCTGGAGAGAGATATTTTTTCTTTGTAGGGTATCGGTTCAAATTCAAAACCACTGATAATGATTTACATGGCCGCAGTTACCATGGTGGATTATGATGTATTTGCCAACTGGTGCCACTTGATATGATAGCACACTTATCCACTAAGCAGAATCCTCCACCCGAGGCCTGGACTTGCTGTGCAAACGTGTTCTGAGTCTCTCAAAAGGACCCTTAAGGGGTGTACGCAGCAGCTGATTGAGACAGTAGAAGCCATGCTGAGCTGGCCTCTGTTGGAAGTCCTTTAGGAGTTGTGTGACCAAGCTGGTAGGAGCAGATCTCAGCTGGAAGTGATCCTTGGAGGATCTTGCAGATCATCCCAGAAAACTTTATTTCTGTGGGGTTTTTGTGTTTGTGTTTTGGATTTGTGTGTGTGTGTGTGTTTTGCTGAGGCCTCTTTGCCTCAACTTCTCATATATAGTTGCAGCAAAAGATAAAACAAAAGGCTGAGCAAAAGGAGGGGGGGGAGGACCCAGAGTTTCTCAGAGAGGGCAGGTGAATTCCATACATTGTTTTTGCAGCTGCATGTCAGCTTTAGCTTCCAGACCAGTGCAGTGCAGATTCTCCTCGGTGCCTCGTGGCCAGCTCAACAGGAAAGGAAAGGAAAGGTTTTGGCATTGGTGAGAATAAATGACCTTGAAGCAAAATGCTGAAACTTTATGTGACTAAGTGGATTTACCACAATCTACTGCATCTGATAAACCTTCCCCACCTACCCTTTCCTATCCTTCCCACACAGTATCATCCAGCTATACCTTGCTGTTCAGCCTCCACTACATTCTGTTCCATGCTCCCTTGAGATTTACCTTCACTGCCACCAGCATCTTGTCCTTGGTGGGGCTAAGGTTGTAGCACTCAGCCAAAAACACCTTCCCGAAGGCACCTTCTCCCAGTTCCCTCTTCAGAACGATGTCTCTCCTCTTAATATGCTGAACATCTGTGGAGAATGGGTTGATGGGGAGGGGAGAATGAATCCAGGTTAATGCAGGGATCGGACAACAACTCGTTACATTTCTAGTGCTTTACAAGCGCTCTACCTTTTCACATGCACCCCTACAGGGGATGCAGCCACGCAGTAGTGGAACTAGAGCTGCCCAAAACATCAGCAAGGAAAGCACTTGAAAGTCATCCTGTTTTTGCTAAAACTCACAGCAGGTTTAACAGGAGGTTCAGGAAACTTTCAGCTGAATCTCCCATGTTGTTTTGGGTCTGTTTGGAACAAAGCTGGATATGATATATGTTCTGGCACCACGTCCATGACATGTTGCAGTTTCACATGGTTTTGATGCCAGACCAGATGAAATCTGAGGGTTTTGAGTGAGTTTTGCATAGAGATTTTGGGTTGGTTTAAACCCCAAAACTCAAGAGAGATACTGTATTTGGGTGCCTGACCCTGGTAGGTCAAAATGAGGAAAATGACCTGGGAGGAGAGAAAGCACTAACTTTTTCGTGAAGTTCTGGGCAGTAAGTGGCAGCAGTTTAGCAGCCCCAACAATGCTACATAAGAGCCCGATCCTGCAACTCTCACTCCCATGAACATTTCTACAGGTGCAGGCTCATCATCAGTATGATTTCATTGACACCAGGGATCAATTTGATTTCAGTGAGCCTCTTCACTTCAGTTAAGGCTGCAGGATCTGACCTAATTTATGAAAGGAAGTGAAGGAAAATATCAACTGAAACGCAGGAAGGAGCAAACCAATAGGAATTTAGCTGGGACACTGCGGTTTATGCTCCGTCTGTTTAGGTCAGTGTTTCTCAAATTGGGGTCGCCGCTTGTATAGGGAAAGCCCCTGGCAGGCCGGGCCAGTTTGTTTACCTGCCCTGTCCGCAGGTCCGGCCGATCGTGGCTCCCACTGGGAGCGGTTCGCCGCTGCAGACCAATGGGAGCTGCTGGAAGCGATGGCCAGTACGTCCCTCGGCCCGCGCTGCTTCCAGCAGCTCCCATTGGCCCGGAGCAGCGAACCACAGCCAGTGGGAGCCGCGATCGGCCGGACCTGCCGATGTGGCAGGTAAACAAACCGGCCCGGCCCACCAGGGGCTTCCCCTACACAAGCGGCGACCCCAGTTTGAGAAACACTGGTTTAGGTCTTTATATAGCACCCATTGGTGCAGTATCTCAGGGCCAGATTTCCGAAGGTATTTAGGTGCCTAAAGGTGCAGACAGGCACCTAGCGAGTTCTTCAAAAGAGGAAGGCAGGCTGGGCACCTATCTCTGGTTGAAATCAATGGGATTTAGGGGCCTAGCCTGCGTAGGCACTTCTGAAAATCCAATTAGGTACCTAGCTACACCTTTAGACACAGAAATGCCTTTGAAAATCTGCCCCTCAGTGCCTTCTCTTGGGGAAAATGCCCTGGCATGCTCAATGACCACAGTGCGCCAAGCACTCTTTTCATATCTCACCCAAAAGATGGCCCCTCCAGCCTCTGGACCGGGTCATGTATGAGTCCCAGTGCTTCCAAAGGGCTTTTTTATGGCTCCAAGGGCCTGAGCAGTGTGGAGCTGGGAGGAAGAGGTGCCCAACCACAGCAGCAGTGTCTGGAAGCTTTGTGCCCGTGGAGGCCAGAAGCAGATACTGGGGGAGCACATTCCCCAGAGCCAGCTGCTTCACTAAGGCACCGGTGCACCACAGACTCTCCCCAGCTGAGCCCTAGTGTGCCGGAGGCAGAGTGATGGCAGCATTAGTGACCCCTCTCTTGTGCTCATGGACCAAATGTGGCTCCATTACGGCCGTCCCCTGTGTGGTAAAGTGTTCCCTTCTCTCTCCCACAGAAAGGCAGCGATAATGCGACCCTCTGGTTATGTGCTCCCACTTTCTTCCATAGCAAGTTGCTTTTGTATCCTTTCATCCATCTCCCTTTGCCAAGGTAGCAGAAAGGATCTGTACTCAGTAGGCAGCATTCTTTGGTGCCCAGATTTCATGTTGGGCTGGTGTATCGAGAAGGTAAGACAACACTGAGACAGCACTTCTGGTGGCTGTACTGAGTCATCTGGAGCATGCCGGTGAGAAGGAAAGGTTACAGCCCACTAGAAGTGCCCATCCCAAGTACCATATCAACCCTGACTCAATTCAATACACAGCTGCTTCACAGGGGGAAGAACACACCCTGTGATGGCACAGGCACTGCTCAACTTATCAAAAAGCCAATGCACTGGAAGAGGAATGAACTGAGGGTTTCCATACAATTAAACCTGCTAATTAGAAGCTCGCAGGCAGGTCTATAAGCTGCCATCTCCAGTCTTCTCGACTGTTTGGGAAGCGAGATATGGACAGATTGCATAAGCAATGGGCCTTGTAATGAACAGTGCCCTATAGTGAATTCTCATTGACCTTTTCATTAATTGTACACTAGGTAGAAAACTTTTAGGTGCCGCTATTAATACTATTAGTAACATTAAGGCATAGGATGGTAGCCACATCCTAAATGACTGGTGTGAAATCTCAAACGACAGTCAAAGACAGCAGCTCAGGTACGGGTTTCTTTGGTCTGGCCAGGGCTGGCTCCAGGCACCAGCGAAAGAAGCAGGTGCTTGGGGCGGCCAATGGAAAAGGGCGGCACGTCCAGGTCTTCGGCGGCGAGTCCTTCAGTTCCTCTCGGAGGGAAGGACCCGCCGCCGAATTGCCGCCGAAGAATGAAGCGGCGCGGTAAAGCTGCCACCGAAGTGCCGCCGATCGCGGCTTTATCTTTTTTTTTTTCCCGCTTCGCCGTTTGGGGCGGCAAAAAAGCTGGAGCCAGCCCTGGGTCTCGCTTAGTTTCAGTGTTTATGGGTACCTAGGAGAATCTGAAATGTCAGGTGTCTAAGTGTAAATGGATGCACTTGGGTAGGGAGAGCCCCTAACCTAAAAATATTGTAAATGGCACTGAATTAGAGATTCTTTTTCTGTGTACCAAGGTATTTCCATGGGGCCCATTACTGTAGTCTGCATACTAAGGATTTGGGTGTAGTGATAAACCCAGTATTTTGAGGCTAGGTCTACACTACGGGGGCGGGGGTGTCGACCTAAGATACGCAACTTCAGCTACGTGAATAGCGTAGCTGAAGTTGCGTATTTTAGGTCGACTTACCTGGCTGTGAGGACGGAGGCGAGTTGACCGCTGCCGCGCTGCCGCCGACTCCGCTTCCACCTCTTGCTGCGGTGGATTTCCGGAGTCGACGGCAGAGCCATTGGGGATCGATTTTATCGCGTCTTCACTAGACGCGATAAGTCGATCCCCAATAGATCGATTGCTACCCGCCGATCCGGCGGGTAGTGAAGACATGCCCCAAGTCTCGGTCCACTGTTCAGCAGCCAGAAAGAGGGCTAAGAGGAGGCTGTCTCATATTGGCAGCAGTCCAAAGATACTGTGCTAGTACTTTATAAAGAAATACTTATCTGGAGGATAGCATTCGGGTCTGGTCACCCTATTTGAAGTGAGATAGTTACAGAGTCCGATGTAGGCCAGTGTAGATGCTGCATGGTGTGGAGCGGCTCACATGTGAGCAGAGACTGATGGAGTTTGAGGTTATTTAGACTAGAGGGAAGATAATTAAGAGGTGACGTGACTGGAACTGAACCAAATACCCAGTTCTGAATCCCTCAGGTCTTGCTCAGAATTCACAGCTCCAACCTACTGTATCTGTAGAATGAAATGAGTATGAACTACTAGACATGGGAAAGTTCAGGTCTGGATTTTGTACCTTCAAGTTCAGACTTGATGTTTGCTCCATTACAAAAATACAAATTTTGGATTAAAGATCCGGAGTTTGGAGCAGGGCTCTGGTGCGGGTAATTTAAACTACCAATGGGTTGTTAACATCATGACCTATGTGATGTCCCTGAACCGGCCAGGAGTACACACTGGAAGTTTTAGGTAAGAGGGAAGATATGTAAGAAGAATTTAAGGAACATAAGAACGGCCATACTGAGTCAAACCAATGGTCAATCTAGCCCAGTATCCTGTCTCTGACAGTGGCCAGTGCCAGTTGCTTCAGGGGGATGAACAGAACAGGGCAATTTTGAACGATCCATCCCTGTTGTTCAGTCCCAGCTTCCAGCAGTTAGAGATTTAGAGACACCAGCAGCATCGGGTTGCGTCACTGACCATCTTTGCTAATAGCCATTGATGGATCTATTCTCCATGAACTTTTAAAACTTAGTTATACTCTAAACCAGGGACCGGCAAACTTTTTGGCCTGAGGGCCGCATCGGGTTTCGTAAATTGTATGGAGGGCCGGTTAGGGGAGAGGGCCGGTTAGGGGAGAGGGTCGTGGCCCAGCCCCCACCTTCTATCTGCCCCCCCTCCCGAGACTCCTGCCCCATCCAACCCCCCCGTTCCCTAATGGCCCCTCTGGGACCCCTGCCCCATCCACACACCCCCGCTCCCTGTCCCCTGACCCCCCCTGGACCCTCACCACCCCATCCAACCCCTCCTCTCATTCCTGACGCCCCCCCCCAGGACCCTGCCCCATCCAACCACCCCTTCTCCCTGTCCCCTGACTGCCCCTGGAACCCCTGCCCCCAACTGCCCCCTGCCACCCCATCCAACCACCCCTCCTTCCTGACTGCCCCTCCGGGACCCCTGCCCCCATTCAACCCCTTGTTCCCCCCCAGCCCCTATCCACACCCCGCCCCCTGACCACCACCCCGAACGCCCCTGCTCTCCATCCAACCCCCCCTGCTCCCTTACCGTGCTGCCTGGAGCACCGGTGGCCACCCGCCACCACGTAGCACAGAGCACTGGGTCAGGCCGGGCTCTGCAGTTGCGCTGCCCCAGGAGCTCACAGCCCCGCCACCCAGAGCATTGCGTCGGCGGCGGAGCGAGCGAGCTGAGGCTGCGGGGGAGAGGGGACAGTAGGGGAGGGGCCGGGGGCGAGCCTCCCGGGCCAGGACCTCGGGGGCCGGGCAGGACAGTCCCGTGGGCCGGATGTGGCCCATGGGCCATAGTTTGTCCACCCCTGCTCTAAACCTTCACAGCATCTCATGTCAATGAGTTCCACAGGCTGACTGTGTGTGCATTGTGTGAAGAAGTACTTCCTTTTGTTTGTTTTAAACCTGCTGCCTATTAATTTAATTTGGTGATCCCTAATTCTTAGGTTATGTGAGGCAGTAAATAATACTTCCCTATTCACTTTCTCCACACCAGTCATGATTTTATAGACCTCTATATACCCTCTATGTACCCTTTATAGGAACTCTATATACCCTTTACAGACCCTCTATGCCAGGGACTGGATTAGATGACCTCTCATGGTTCCTTCCAGTCCTATGATTCTATCATATTCCCCCTGAGTCGTCTCTTTTCTAAGCTGAACAGTTCCAGTCTTTTTCATCTCTCCTCATAGGGAAGCTGTTCCATACTCATAATCATTTCTCTTGCCCTTCTCTGTACCTTTTCCAATTCTAATATAGCTTTCTTGTGATGGGGCAACAAGAACTGCATGCTGTATTCACGGTGAAGGCGTACCATGGATTCATATAGTGGCATTATGATATTTTCTATTATCCCTTTCCTAATGGTTCCTAACATTCTGTTAGGTTTTTTTAAGTGCCACTGCACATTGAGCGGATATTTTCAGAGAACTAGCTACGATGAATCCAAGATCTTCTTGGGTGGGAACAGCTAAGTTAGACCCCATCATATTGTATGTATAACTGGGATTATTTTTTCCAATGTGCATTACTTTGCATTTAACACTGAATTTTATCTGCCATTCTGTCACCCACTTTAGTCAGATCTCTTTGCCACTCTTCACAGTCAGCTTTGGAATTAACTATCTTGAGTAATTTTGTATCATTTGCAAATTTTGGAACCTCACCGTTCACCCCCATTTCCAGATCATTTATGAATATGTTGAACAGCACATATCTCAGTACAGCTCCTTGGGGGACCGTACTATTTAGATCTCTCCACTGTGAAAATGGTCCGTTTTCACAGACCATTTATTCCTATCCTTTGTTTCCTATCTTTTAACCATCAATGAGAGGACCTTCCCTTTTATCCCATGTCTGCTTACTTTGCTTAAGAGCCTTTGGTGATGGACCTTGTCAAAGGCTTTCTGGAAGTACACTATATCGGACTGGATCACCCTCGTCCACATGGTTGTTGACTTTCTCAAGGAATTCTAATTTGTGAGGCATGATTTACAAAGTCGTGTTGACTCTTTTCCTGTATGGCTATTCTTACGTTCTCATGTAACATATCATGTTTATATACATGTCTGATAATTTTGTTCCTTGCAATAGTCTCACCTAATTTGCCTGCTACTGAAGTTAGGCTTACCAACCTGCAATAGACAGGTTCATCTCTGGAGCCTTTTTAAAAAATAGGCATTATATTAGCTATCCCCAAGTCATTTGGTACAAAGGCTGATTTAAGTGACAGGTTACATTCATAGTTAATAGTTCTGCAATTTATATGAGTTAGAACTCTTGGGTGAATTCCATCTGGTCCTGGTGACTTATTACGGTTTAGTTGATCAATTTGTTCGAAGACCTCCTTGGTTGACACCTCAATTTGGGACAGCTCCTCAGATTTGTCATCTAAAAAGAATGGCTTAGGTATGGGGATTTACCCCATATCCTCTTCAGCGAAGACTGATGCAAAGAATTCATGTATTTTCTCTGCTATGGCCTTGTTTTCCTTAAGTGCTCCTTCAGCAACTCCATCATCCAGTGGCAGGCTGCCAGCTTCTGATGTACTTAAAAAAATTGCTGTTAGTTTTTGTGTCTTTAGCTAATTGCTCTTCATATACTTTCTTGGCCTGCCTATTTATACTTTAATACTTGATTTGCCAGAGTTTATGCTACTTTCTATTTTTCTCACTAGGATTTGACTTCCAATATTTAAAGGATGCCTTTTTGCCTCTAATCACCTCGTTTACTCTGCTGTTTAGCCTTTGCAGCATATTTTGGTCCTCTTTTTATGGGGTAAACATTTACTTTGAGTCTTTATTATGGTGTTTTTAAATAAAGTCTATGCAGTTTGCAGGCATTTCACCTTTGTGACAGCTTCTTTCAATTTCTTTAACTAGTTTGCCTCAGTTTTGTGTAGTTCCCCTTTTTGAAGTTAAATGCTACCATGGTGGCTTTCTTTGGCATTTTTCCCTGTACAAGGACATTAAATTTAATTACATTATGGTCACTATTACTGAGCGGTTCAGTTATATTTACCTCTCGGACCAGATCCTGTGCTCCACTTAAGGCTAAATTAAGAATTGCCTCTCTCCTTATGGCTTGCAGGACTAGCTGCTCCAAGAAGCAGTCATTTGTGGTGTCTAGAAATTTTATCTCTGCATCCTGTCCTGAGGTGACATGTACGGGTCAATATGTTGAAATCTCCCATTATTATTGTGTTTTCGGCCTTTGTAGTCTCTCTAATCTCCCTTAGCATTTCATCATCACTGTCACCATCCTGGTCAGTATATTCCTACTGCTATATTCTTATTGTTCAGGCATGGAATTTCTATCCATAGCGATTCTATGGTACAGTTCAATTGATTTAAGATTTTTACCTTCATTTGACTCTATGCTTTCTTTCACATATAATGCCATTCCCTCCCCAGTGTGACCTATTCTGTCAATCCTATATATTTTGTACCTTGGTATTGCTATGTCCCTATCCTCATTCCACCAAGTTTACATGATGCCTATTATATCAATGCTATATTACAAGCAGTAGATAGAGTGGATATCCTGTTGAGGTGGGGGTATCAAGTAGTTCTAATGGATTTAATAAAAAATTGAATGGCTCTATAAAATTTAATAAGGTAATAGAGAATCAGTTTTGTGCTTGGGAACAGTTGGTCACCCTTTCTGGGGATCAGGAAGGAAATGTTTGCTGATCCTGCTTCCCGCCGATCCCAGAATGGCCACAGGGAATTTTGCATAGTGGTGTTTTGGCCCATGTGGAGTAATAATAAATAACATTTTCAAATGCTATAGGACTGAGCTGGTGCAGCTTCTGTGAAGTTCTTGGAGACACAAAAGGCTCGTGTTTGGTCCTACCTTGCTGTGTCAGCATGGGTTTAAAATATAAAGCAATGAAATACAGCCTGGAATTGAATGACTCGGACCTCGTTCTGCTAGACTTTGATCTGGTCTTCACTACCCCATTTTACACTGTAACTTGTAATTAATAAGGCAGCCGGAGTTGCCACCAAAAGACACTGTGTTGCAAGGACACATGGGAGGTTCATCTGAATAAAGCTATTTACCTCCTCCTGGCAAAAGCTGAGTGCTGCCTGATAAACAGCTGCTGTTTGCTGTTCCAGCCAGACGTGGGTGTACTAAATCTGTTTATCTGTCTCTGCTGGGTTGCGGTCAGCCTTGCTAACAAGGTGTATGCAAATGGCCTTCCCGCAAGCTCCATGCTCTTTTTTTTCTTCTCCATATACCGTTAATTTACAAAAGAAAGCTAGTAAGACAATTCAAAAGAGGAATCTAGGCAAGAACCAGAATAATAATTGACAGGAAAATAACCGGACTCAACAGCACTATAAGAACTCATTCAAGGCCATGCTGTACCTACAAGGACAGATGCCAACACAGAGCACTGAACTAGTTGCCATAATCACGGTAACATCTCATAATTCTGGTCCCACAATCGCTACGTTGCTATGGTGATAAGCGATATAAAAAAAGATAGACAATGGATTGATGCCCTTCAGTCATATTCTTTGACCATCAAGAATTCATCTGTAGAAAACATTTTGGCCTTCTCCCATCACCATTGTGAATGGTGCACGAAACTAACTGCAAAATGCCCAACAGGAGGTTAGAGGAAGCCTTAGAAATTATGTTCTAAGATTTAAAAGTGTTAAGAGTTGGGTAAGCAGTAGGAGGTGTGCTCACAATCACAACAGGGCTTCTGTTTCCACGAGACTCGAGGCAGATGGGTAGGGACCTTGGTTCTGTCGTGAGACCTTATACAACCTCCACCAAACCGTTTGCAATGTGGCTGAAAGTGCATTAAGTCAGAAAAATGACTGTCTAAAAATGGCACCTTGTTATGCCCCATCTTTGTTCCCTGTCTCTTAGTCACACCTACTGCTTTTCCAGACAAACATATGTGACTCTTATGAGCCCCACATAACCAATACAGCTTTTGGGGGGCAAGATGAATTCAGCTCTTCCTCACACATCAGCCCAGCATGTCCTGAAGGGGTCAATCCTGCACCAGCCCTCCAGAGATGGACTAGATGAGCCAATAGGGCTTTTCCATCTCCAACTCCTACGGCTGATTCTATGCTCCTATTGCAAAATCTCTATCACTGGTGACAATATAAGAGGCAGAAAGAGCCCAGCTTGATTTTTTTTCAGATCCCAAGTGGAGTTTACAGACTGGTAGGCAGAAAAAAATACGTAACTGCAACAGCTTGATGAGGATAAATCAGAATCTCGCATAGTCTCCTTTTCACATGGCCACTTTTCTGATTATTTACACGTTTTCAAATCACTCTTCAGTCTCATTGTTTTTTTTTTAATTTCTGGGTGTTTTCCATGCCCCTTAAGATGCCCCCATTTTCCTTTTAAGACCTCCCAATTCCAATGTCCTTCAAGCAAAGGACATTATGATATATTGGAAGGTTGATACAGATACTATGGTGATAAGTGTGGCATGCATGCTTAGCATGGTAGATAGATGGGTGGATAGAATCATAGGCACAGTAAACAGCTGCTAGGAATAGGCCTCAAACTATATAAGCAGCACAGAAAGCTATCCCTAGGCTACTGGTCTGGGCTCTTTATTCTCACTGGACTGAAATTGATTTGTGTGGCACGTACACCATCCATCTTCAACTCTCATGAAAAGGGGCCCGTTTGCTGGTATGTGTTTGCTAACCGATTTTGTATCCTGCAGCTCCTGTTTCATGGACAACATGCAGCTCATTTGAGGAAACACAGAACAAATCTATGGAAATTTCTCCCCTCTCTTTCTTTTTGCCTCCCATTTGTATATCGTTATCTTTTCCTCCTGCTATGGTGATGACCAGCTCAAATCCCCCCACTGGCTTCCTCTCTTCCTTCACATCGCATTAATGGTCCCTGTCCTTACCTTATACGCTCTGCCCAGTGCCATTTGAACCCACATCTCTGCTTTCATTTGCCACAATGCACCCCTCCCCTTCATACCTATTCCCCCTCTTGACTTGGTCACTCTATCCTGTCAAAACCTCCCCCTATGCCCTGCTCCTCTCACTCTTCAAAACCCATTTTAAAGCTGAATTCTTGATCTCCTGAGTTCGATCACAAACTCTTTATGGCAGGGCCCTTGTCTTTTTTAGGCACTTCTAAAGCCTGGTTTACACTTCCAGCACACTATATATATATATATATATATATATATATATATATATATATATATATATATATATATATATATATATATATATATAATACTAATGGGTGACAGTTTTCCCTAAGGATGAGTAATTTGCTGCAACACATCATTTATTCTGTGAATGTGGTCTTTTCTTCCGTTCACCAAAAGGTAAAGTTCGCAGAAGTATTCATTATTCACTAATTTCTTCCATGAGTAACGGTGACAATAATTCTTGTGAATCAGCCCTATGTGACTTGCATGCACCGTGACTATTAAAATCAACTATAAAGGTCAGAATTTGCACTACATCTTGTGTAATTAAGACATGTCACTAGCCAGCAGAGTGCATTTCAAATTGTACAGGCGTCAATCAATTGCGCTGCTGAGTTACCCAAGATACCTGAACCGACAAACGCATGTGGTAGGACAGGATCAAAAAGCCTCACAGTCGGCTGTCTGTTAAATCACTCTCTAACTTGGGCTTTTTTCTTAATGAAAAAAGGTTACTCATTTGCTAACTGCATGTGGTCTGATTCTCCAGTCGCATTGGTGTAAATCTGTAGTAACTCTGTTGAAATCAGTGGAGTAAAATAGTGTCAACTGGTGTAAAGCTGATGTAAATCAGAGGAGAATCAGGTCCGTATTGTCTACGATGGAGAAACACACATGCTGTTCCTCTAGTCCAGGAGGATAATAAATAGGCTGCATTCTTCTTCTAATGGTACAGTAGGTAGCCTGGCCACTGACTGCCTTTTGGAGGAGGTTCTACATCTGCTTCTTGACAACTCTTCCCTGTGCCTGGCCCCTTACTCTTTGCTGAGATCCTACATTAGAGTTTGTCCAAATACCATTCAGGGTTGTGTGATGTCCTGCTGGAGTTCATGTCTAAAATAGTGATGGACAATAAACATCAAAAGGGTCAGAGACTTGGTTCAGAACAGCACCAAAAAGATGCAATTTGTACCCCAACCTTGGGTAACTCTCTTGAGCCTGCAAAACTGGGTTGGAACTCTCCCATAAATAGACTTTCTGAGCTCTAGAAACCGCATGTATCAAAGCCCTTCCTATTCCCTCCAGTCACTAGGGATAACACCACTGTCATCTCTGTAACCTGGGCATCATTTTTCACTCGGCCCTCTCTCTAAAGCCTCTCATCCAGGCTGTATCTAAATCTTGCATGACATCTCTAAGATACAGCCTTTTCTATCCATCTGCCTAGCTAACACTCTAATCCAAGCTTTTATCATCTTGCGGCTCGATCACTGCAATCTTCTTCTCTGGCCTGGACAAAGGCCATCTTGTGCTCTCACCTCCCAAGGGTTGCTGCAAACACCATTTTCTTAGCTTGTCAATTTGATTCTGTCACCTACTCGCTGCATCCCTCTACTAGCTCCCCTTTCTTCATTGCATCAAACATAAGCGCCTTATCTTCACTTTCAAGGCCCTTCACAGCCCACCCCCATGAGACCTATCATCTCTTCCACATTATCAGAAAGTTGACTCCCATTTCCAGTCAGGCAATGGTTAATTCATCACCTACTAGTTAATTTTTCAAACAAGCACCTTCATGCTTCATCACCTACTAGTTAATTTTTCAAACAAGCACCTTCATGCTTTCTTCTATGCTGCCCCCATACTTGAGAGGGGCTTCCCATACAAAACCCACAATGCAACCTCATTGTCCTTATTCAAAGCCCTCTCTAAAACGCTTTTGCCACCAGGCCTATATAAGCCTTGACAACAGTTAAGAAGCTGGTGTGCTGAGACAACTGCCTGTCATACTGACCAACACTGTCTTATTGTTTCCTTGTATTCCTCCACCTGTCATCTGTTGTCTTACACAGATTGTAAAGTCTCTGGCAGAAACTCTCTCTGTTCTGAGTTTGTACAGAACAAATGCACAATGGGTTCCTGGTCCATGCCTGGAACTCTTAGATACTACTTCAATAGGCTCCCTCTAGATTTATTTACACCTATCGTGCTTGACTGAAAAGATGTGCCAGTAAAATCAGTCTCCAGAGAGGATGAGAACAGAGGGAGCAATTTCACAACCTGAGACTGTTCTCTGAGAACACCATATTTCCACCACCTCTGGAGACACCTCTAAGGCCTTGCAGCCAACACATCTCATCTGAGCTCTGCTGTCACAATAACACACAGGGCGAGAGGCTGACTCTAAAGCAGCCAGATTTAAAACCAATATCTTGATTTGTACCTGGAAGGTGATGAAAGCCAGGGCGGTGCATAAAGCGCAGCTGAAAAGTTTAAACCCAAAACGAAACCCTCATTTTCATTAAGAACAGTTAAAAACATTATTTCAAGAGACTATTTCTGTTTATCTTACAGCAAGGCCCAGCTTCTTTTTCTAAAAAAAAGCAAAAGCGGAGTGTATTAAAAAATGAATTCCCTACCCTTCACATCCATTCCAGAACGATACGTGCCATACTTGTGAACAGGACCTGCCTGCTAATTATCTTATAAAGGAAATAGCATAAAGTAACTCAGGGTTATTGGGCGCTCTGCGGATTCTCAGTTGAAATCTGTAATTATTTGCAGAACTCCGCAAGATCTCCTCCCTACCTGGGGAATTCCAGAAAGGAAAGAAAACAACATAGCCATGTCAAACCGAGAATTCCTGTTGATCATCCACCGCAGATTTTGCCAGCAACTGTAGTAATAAATAACAGAGGCCTCCAACCCTAGTGTACATCCGGATTCTTGCACAGTGGCAAATTCCCATCATGAAGAAGCAAATTCTCCTCTGCAGTCAGACGTGTAACTTGGCAGAACTGTTTCAACAAAAGATCACCTGCCACACCCACACCTTTTCTGATTATTGTCCCTGAAATCAATGGATGGTAAAATCACACATATGCCTCGTCTGTGCTCAGAAGTCAATGGCCAAAACATCATCACTGAGGAGAACACATCAAACTTGAGGGGCATGTCCAACATGGTTGCCCATCCCAACCTGGTTTGGGTTGATCTGAATGCCACGTCCCTGCCTTTCACCACAGCTCTCTTCCCCCCCACCCCTTCCTTCCCAAGGAACAAATCTAGATCTCTCTCTTTAGACTGCAGTTCTACTTGTCACCAGCACCTCTGCAACAGGGCCCACGGATACCACTGCTGCTGAAATTCTTGTCCCATGTTTTCCTCTTGCTTTGGCCACAGCCACTGCTTTCCCTGTGCCCTCCCCAAAACTCAGCTCTCTAGACTCCATCATGATGTCAGCCTTTCATCCATGTGAAACAGCACGGCCAGCTGATCCCCCCCACTCACAAACATGTCCATGGGCACCACAGTCATTTCAAGAACTGCTTTAAAACTGCCCTTGTTTTTAAAACCTTGCTCCTGCTACACTCGCAGATCTTCCGTCTCGCTCGCCCCGCTTGCCTAGCCCTGGACTCTTCCCTGCCACATCACACAAGCTAATCACTGCAAGCTCCCTCTCCTCTGTAGCTCCTCGTGACTAAAAACATCACTAACCCGCAAGGGGATTGCAAAAGCACTTGTTATCCGACCTGAGCCTGGTCAAAGCTACAGGCAAAAGACATGAAAACAGGACAAAGGTTTCCACAGATCTCTCCACCCCCACAAATAACTCCCTGCTGAAACCAGACGTCGAAGTCTAGCCTGTCCGCTGACCTTCATGTATTCCCACAATCTATTTCCACATATATCCAACAGATATATCACAGCGCACCATGGACATCTTCAACTTCTTGCCTCCAATGAGGTGATGCTTTGGGCTCCTACCCCAAAGTGTGTGCAGCTTTTGGCACACCAAGGGTTAATGACATGGCAGAGAGTCATGTGGGCAAGAAGCCAAACCCCTGCAGGAGATGGAGAGGGATCAGGGCTGAGGAAGAGGAGGGTATTGAGCTGCAGAGACCTTTGTGCTGGTCCAGAGTCCGGGAGCTACGCCACAAGGTACCATAAATGAGACCGAATGTGAAGTGGCAGCTGCTCCTTGACTCTCCGGTGTGTTCCAGCGGCTCTTGGAAGTGGGAATGGGGATTCTTGGCAGGAGCGGGAGGAAAAGGGAGTAAGAGAGAGGACAGGAGGCTTTCTGGTGAGCGTGTTTTCTTTCCACCAGCCAGGCCCCTGAGTCTCCTCCTGCCAAAGCACTCAGAATAAAACATTAATTCAATACCACACATTTAATTACACATTATTTGAAAGTGAATTTATTTGAATTGAGGAAAATAGTCTTCAGAGAGTGTCTGCCTCCCTCAAACTCGTCAGTCTGGCAGGAGGGGGCTCAGAGAGGCGAAACGGTTTGCTTTACATCAGCTGCAATTGCCATTCAGTTCAACTCTCCCAAAAGGGGCGATTTTAAAGAGATATAGTTGCTTTTCACAGGAACTTTACAGGTTGATTTGATTTTCCAGCCAGTTTTCACTTGATTGGAAAGTGCTGCTGCAGACAGATCCCACTTGCGATTTTTCTGGATCGTTAGTGGCGGAAGGGGGAGGGGGAAGGCTCCCTCAGGGACCCGTGCAGTAGTCAGATTTCAGACTTAGTGCTTTAACAATGCAGTAATCAGACACTTAACGGCATCCTATTGCCGAGATGGATAATCCCGATAAATCTGGGAGCAACCAGAAGGCCGCTTTATGCAGCAGGCTCAAAGCTTCTGGGCCGTCCCTTTGCCCACTCTCCCCAGGAACATGGATTGCATTACCTTCTGGCACTGAGGTTTTGCATGCCTCTCTTTGCCTTCCCCTTCCCCAGCACCCCAAAACTCCAACCACTCCAGCTCTTTATGCTCCCAGTAATGAAAGCACCACATAATTCTGGCATGTAGACACTATGCTGCTGGCTGCTATAGATAGACTGGTCCTCCTGGAATACAGGCACTATCTGGATAGTCTAAGGGTCTAAGACTTACTGTTGGTCCGAGAAGAATTCTCTTGGGAAAACCATTCATCTTTGGCCGCACGGTGACGGTGACTATGCCAGGCTTAGTTCCAATGGTGGATGGCGTACATACCACCCCCCCCCCCAGCCTCTTCTGAATGACACAGAGAGGCACACAGGTACCATAATGCCACAGCAGAGCTCCTGGTACTTGGTTCCTTGGTGGGAGAGGGACTGGCTTTTGAAAAACCCAACCTGAGACTTCTCCTTTAGCAACAGTTAAGGTTTGGCTTCCCTAGCTCCTCCCAGCATGACCTTCACTCAGGGCGGGATTATACCGTTCACATCATGACGCAGGGCCCCAACTGGTCACACCCCTGACCTTGTTCCTGCATGCGACCCTGCTCTGGGGTCAGCAGCAGAGGCACGGGCTCCCAACATCCTTCCAGGAGTTTGCCTTGTCCCTGGACCATGCCCTGGCCTCAATCCCTAGTTGGCATGTCAATGATATGGGCTCCCCTCCCATTCCAGACTTAGGGGCTGCAGCACATACCGGCAGCAGGGGGTCCCCCAGTACTTACCCCAGCAGCCAGGATTTATCTGCTTGAATGGGTGGGATGGACAGACCCACTATACTCTTCTGCAGGACAAAGAATCCTCTGCTGGGGTAGTGTTGGCAGCCCCTGCCCTGGGCAATGGGTCTTGGAGTTAACATCCTATTGAGATGCATGGGGCAGTTCATCCCTCTCAGGGCTATTGCTTCAGGCTGTCTGAGGACTCAGGCAGACGTCTCTGCATACGTTACACTCGGATCACATTTTCAAACTTTTCCTTGTAACCAGGGTGGCTCAAACCACACATTTTTTAAAAATAAAAGCTAAGAGTCCAGTTCAATCCCTGACTCCAGAAACTGGGGTCCTAAAAATGGGCCTATAGAGCTTATGCCTTAATCTGGCCCTACTTTCCCTGATGTTCCTGGTGACTTCTGCTCTCAGTCTGCCAGCACCACTTGGAGCCCAAGAGCCTATCACGCAGCACGACTTCCCAGAGACACTCAATAGTGTAGCATGGGGGCTGCTAAGCAGGGCTTGCGGTATCCATGCTGCTGACTGCATGATGGAGTCCAAAGGGGTAACTGGAAGGTGGGTGACAATTCGGAGAGAGGTGGGAATCTAACCAAGTTGTGTGGTCTGGAGGTGATTGAACATAGACTTGTTCATCTCACAGATTATAAACAGGGTGAGTGAAAGGGCTTTGAGTAGAACAAGAAGCAACCTGAACTTTGGCCAAAACTCAAATAAACTTCAAACTTTTTAGAAGGTCAACAATTTTGGCTATTTTTTTTTTTAAAAACCTACATTTTACTTTCATTGCTCCCCTCCACACTTCCTGGTGCCTTCCAGAGGCGGAAGTGCTGGAAGACCATGCAAAAACCTGTTCTCCCAGAATTCCTGCCCTGACCTGAAGCAGGAAGTAGTGGCAATCTGGTGAGAGAGAGCTTGTTCTTTTGAGCTTTCCAGACAGAGTTCCACATAGTTCAGAGATGCCTCAGATTCTTGTATGGCTCACTGCGATCACTAATTATAAGGACAAGTCTTGACAGAAACTAGTGTTTTCCACTACGGGCTCCAGGGGGTTTCTGAGTACCTGTCTCCTTCTCCTTGCCTGGCCATTTTCCTACAGAAAGCTTGCTCTGGCTGGCACTAAATGAGCAACTAACCCAGCCAAGTTTATGGAACAAGAAAATTCCAGAAATGAAGCCATATGGAGTGAAAACATGAGGTGCTGAAAGACAGATCTCAGGCTCATGTTATGGTTTCATTAGAATGTCTCTCCCTCTAATTTGCCCAATTTCCATCTCTCCCCTTCCCCCCTTATCCCTGCTCTCAAGCAGTTGATACAGGAGGCATACTCTAGTCTAGGGCTTGATGAGGTGTTCTTTTGGACTCATGTTTTTCTTATATCCCAAACGGGCCTGTCTCCTCCTTTCTCTCTGTCTGAGGTTTCCTTGGCTTCCTTCCTACTTGGGTCAACAACACCCCAATCCCTTTCATCTCAGCCACTCTTCTTGCTGCAGGAAGCCCCCAAAGGAGGAGTAACGTGAGAAATTTCCTCCTGCCTTTGCGGCACAATGGTCTAAAATTGCCGTGGTTTGGCTATTTCAGGGACAGTTATTAGGCTGCACATTTTATTGGGAGGAATAGGGAGTGATCTGATGGGGCTAGCAGCTGCTTCTCACTTAGCCATGTGGATCTGGGACTAGCTTGAGGACTCTCCCTCCACCCCCAACTCCAAGAGCTGTCAAAGGCTGGGGAAGAGAGAGGTGCACCCACTTGCCAAAATCACCATCTCCCCCTTGGCAGAGGTGTACCCTTTAGAACCTCAACAAGAACTGTCTGGAAAAGGCCTCAGAAATGTGGATGCCTGTTGATCTACTGCTATCCATGGAGAACTATTTAAGGAAGCCCGTGATCTTGTTGGGACCCTGTCCTGCCTTTCCCTAGTCTACCCATTTGTATTTTTTGTATTCCCCTCTAGTGTCCCACCTTTATGTAGACTGCATGTGGAGACCTGCCCTGCTCTTTGCCTGTGAGGCTCCCAGCACACTTTAGAATGCTGGATAAATAAAATATATCTAGGGCTGACTCTGTTTTCCATCACTGGTGGCTCTTGTTTTATCAGGACCACCCCGCAGAGCCCAAATTTTCACAGAGACTATCACTTTCATTGCAAGAAAACAACAACTTATTCTTGCTATCATTTGCACCATGGAAACTGCCCTTTTGGTTCTTCTTAAACTCCAGGGCAAGAATGAAGAAGATATTTTGTATTGTTGGTGACCCTGCGGGACACAATGAATTACGGCGAGTGAGACCGATCAGTGCCAGCTCTAAATGGGCTGTGAGTGTGATGACTGGATGATTGCTAAGTGAGTATTGTGGACACATGCCGTGGGGGACGCAGGGGGAGAATCTAATCAGACCTTCAGCTGAAAGGTCTATAGCAAGGACTGTGTTAACAGAAAGAAGGGTGGTGAGTCCTTGTGGGGCAAGTTTTGCAGTGAGCTAAGCCAGCGTAAGGAGCTAAAGAGACATAAAAGGGACCCCAGGCACCAGAAAGTACGTCACTGTAGCCTGCAGAAGCTGGTGATGCCAATTTTTAGATTAATGTGTGTGAGCCACACCTTTAACTGGTGTTAAGAAGCCAACCATGTGCCACATACAGTAGAAACGGGCCTACCACAATCTTATTTGCTGCCCTTCCTCATTAGTCAGGGATCAATCTCATTTAAGTTGCTTAGACAGGAGCTTACATGCTATGTGTTTTCTCTCAATGTTTGAATTGAAGACCTAGGAACAATAAATCAAAGGCCAAGTTTTGCTAATCTAATCTCATGCTCTACCTGCCTATGCCATGTTCATCACTGCAGTATAAGTCAATGACCCTGATTTTTACTCCTATTATACCCTTAAGTCATGGGTTCTGTCCTGGGAAGAGGTTCAGAGGGGCAGAGAGTCTCAGGTTATCTGAATTGCTTCACTCATCCTTTCATGGTATCCTCTCTCTTGCCCACATTGCATCCTCTGAGACAAAAATCTCCTTCCTGTAGGACTATTCTCAGAGCTGCACAGAGTCCAAGAAGTACCTTACTCCCTCCCAGAACCTCCTTTTTGCCAACACAGCCCAGTATCCAGTTTGCCACTGTGCACACTTGGAGATCTTACGACAGACTCAGCATTGGTGAAACATCAATAAAGCCAATGGAATTACAACAGGGATGAATCTGGCCCCTTGCTATCAGTACCCTCCATGCAAAACATTAATACAGCTTATGAACAACAGAGGTGCTTAAAATGAGCCCTGGGATATTACACTTTTGACCTCTTTCCAGCTGGAATAGTTTCCAGCAATGGCTCAGTTTTGTCTCTTGCTCTTAAGCCAGCTTTCTATCCAGCCTCCTATTTTAAATCCTACTCTAAGACTCCTAACCTCAACCATCAATCTCTGATGTGGAACCCTATCAAATACTTGCTGAAAATCTAAGTATACTATATCCACTAAATTTCCCTTATCTATTCTGGCAGTTAGATCCTCAGAGAATGCCTGCAGACTAGTTAAGCATGATCTCCCAATGCTCCAAACCCATGCTAGTCTGGCCTTCACAGCAATGTGTTTTTCCACCACATCCTTTAAGATGATTTCCAAGAGTTTCCGCAGAACACATGTTCAGCTCACTGGTGTTAATGCTATTATTTACAAAAGGAGTCAAGAGACAAACGAGGAGGCACTATGTTTGCCACCTTCCAATCCTGGTGAATCTGTCCCAAATCTGATGAGCATTTAAAAATGTCAGTTAGAGGTTCAGTTATTTCCTTGTTCACGTATGCATGCGTGTGTTATCGGACCTGGGTCTTTGTCTAAACAGTATATTCCCTTGTCCAGTGCCCATGAGAAACGGATCCTCAATTTGGGCAGCTCTTTCCCTTCATCCTCTGTAAAGATGAATGCTATTTTAGTAAACAAAAACTGTTTAATAATGCTTCTTTTTCTTTATCACTGATATAAGTTCTCCACTGTCCTCACTGTTGAAATAAGCTCTCCATTCTCCTCATCTCTGAGATAAATTCTCCTCCTCCTCACCAACTTCCCAAAGGGTTCTTTGTCTCTCATGGCTATATTTGTGACCAGGGTATTGCTGTTTGAAATGCTTCCTGAATTGTCTTGCATGCTGCTTCCGCCTGTTCCTCCATTTTCTCCTCTTTCCACTGCCTCTTTGTTTGGCTAACTCCCAATCTTCCTCCCTCACAGTTTCACTGTGTATTTCATCAGTGCCCTCTCTTGATCTCTTTATCTCCCTGCTTAGCCAGGCTGGTTTTTGTCAGCCCTTTCAGCTCTTTTTATTTTACTGGAATGAATTTTGAGTGCAGCCTTCCCAACTGTATCTTAAATATTCCCACTCCCCCACTGTGGATTTCCCAGGCAGCATTGAATTCCAGCCAGTTTTCTTTAACTCATTTTGCATTCCTCTAGAGTCTGCTTTCCTAAAGGCCAGTGTTTTTGTGCGGCTGCCCTTTCTGCAGGCCCTCCTCAGCATTTCAGTCCTGAGGAGAATATAATCATTGGCGCCTAGCTACTCTTCAATTTCAATTGCATTTATCATAGCTGGTGAATTTCCCTTAAACTGCTATCCCCGTCCCCCCGCAACATGCTTTCCCCTTTGCTGAAATGTTTGTGCATGGAAGGAAGCTTTTACCTTTACCTTCGGCTGCCTGCTCCAGTCCAGTTTCTGCACTTATGGTACAATCAACTGTTTCTGACATTACCTTCGTTTATCATTTATGTGCCATCAACAGTGCGTTGGGTGCTTTACAAACAAGGACAGACATCTCCAGAAAATCCGCCGGGCAGCCACAAACTCTGACCTGTGGCCTCTCCAAGTGAATCAAGAAAGAGGAGGAAAGAAAAGACAGTTACCTGTTTCGTAACTGATGTTCTTCGAGAGGTGTTGCTTGTGTCCATTCCATTGTAGGTGTGTGTGCGCGCCACATGCACTGGTGCAGGAAGATTTTCCCTCGGTGGTATCCGTAGGGGACCGGCTCTGGTGCCTCTGGAGTGGCGCCCATATGGCGCGGTATAAAGGGCACCGCCGGTTCCCCCCACCCTCAGTTCCTTCTTGCCAGAAACTCCAACAGTGGGGAAGGAGGGTGGGTCATGGAATGGACATGAGCAACACATCTCAAAGAACACCAGTTACGAAACAGGTAACTGTCTTTTCTTCTTCGAGTGCTTGCTCATGTCCATTCCACATTAGGTGACTCCCACGCAGTACCACCGGAGACGGGTAGGAGTTAATGGATGTGTCAATTGCAACAAAGCTCTACCGAATCCAGTGTCATCTCTGGCCTGCTGGGTGATGGCGTAATGCGCCGTAAACGTGTGTATTGATGACCATGTGGCGGCCCTGCAGAGGTCCTGGATGGGGACGTGCGCTAGGAAGGCTGCCAAGGACGCTTGTGCCCTGGTCAAGTGGGCGTTTAGAATAGGTGGCGGCTCAGCCCATGCCAACTCATAACAAGTCCGGATGCACAATGTGATCCAGTTAGAGATCCTCTGCAAGGACACCTGTAGGCCTTTCATCCTGTCAGCGGTTGCAATAAAGACTTGGGTCAACTTGCGGAAGGCCTTGGTGAGCTCCAGGTAGACGGCTAGGGCGCGTCGGACATCCAAGGTATGCAGCCGCCTCTCCTCCGCAGTTGAGTGTGGCTTTGGACAGAGAACCTGGAGAAAGATATCCTGGTTAACATGGAAGTGGGACACCACCTTGGGCAGGAACACCGGGTGGAATCGCAGCTGGACTTTGTCCTTGTAGAAAACCTTGTAAGGGGGCTCCGAAGTGAAGGCTTTAATCTCTGAGACTTGCTTTGCCGAGGTAATGGCTACAAGGAAAGCTACTTTCCATCACAGATGTGAAAGGGAGTATGAGATCAGTGGCAAAAAAGGAGGCCCTGTGAGCCTAGTCCTTTCAGAAACTGGATGGACGTGTCGTGTGAAAACACCGATTTGCCCTGGACCCGCAGGTGGAAAGCCGATATGGCTGCCAAATGCACCTTGATGGCAGAAAGCGCAAGGCCTTGTTGCTTAAGGTGGAGCAGGACTGCACAGACGACTATGTCGGAGAGATGCCATGCTCCTCCGCCCTGCAGGAGAACCGCTTCCACTTTGCCAGGTAAGTCGCTCTGGTGGAGGGCTTTCTGCTTACCAGGAGGACCTGCTGTACCTGGCTTGAGCAGGCCCTTTCCTCCGGGTTCAGCCACTCAACAACCAAGCCATGAAGTGGAGGGAGGGAAGGTTCAGGTGCAGGAGCCTCCCGTGGTCTTGCGAAAGGAGATCCGGATGGCTGGGCAGCGGCCATGGGGATGCCACGGCCAGGTTCATGAGCGTGCCAAACCAGTGCTGGCAAGGCCATGCTGCGGCGATCATGATGACCCTTGCCTTGTCTCTTTTGACTTTTGCTAGGACCCTGCTGACCAGTGGAATCGGCGGGAATGCGTACATCAGATCCCCCTCCCATGACAGAAGGAAGGCATCGGAGAGGGAGTCCCTGCCTAGGCCCTGGAGAGAGCCGAAGTGCTGGCACTTGCTGTTCTGTCCGGTGGCAAACAGGTCTACTCGGGGAGCCCCCCACCTTTGGAAGAGCACCTGGATGACCTCTGGGTGGAGGGACCACTCGTGGGGAAAGAAGAAGGACCTGCTGAGGCGATCCGCCAGCACATTCTGGATGCCGGGGAGGTGCGACGCCTTCAGGTGGATGCCATGCTGGATGCAAAACTCCCACAAACGGGGCGCTTCCTGACAGAGGGCCGACGAGTGAGCTCCCCCTTGCCTGCTGATGTAAAACATCGAGGTTGTGTTGTCCGTGAGTATCTGTACACTTTGATCAGAGAGGTGCGGCAGGAAGACTCCGTAGGCTAGGCGGTCTGCCCTGAGCTCCCTGACGTTTATGTGCAACGTCAGCTCCTCTGGAGACCATGTACCTTGGGTCCGCAATGTGCCGAGATGCACTCGCCAGCCAAGGTCGGAGGCATCCGATATCAGAGATACCGAGGGTCGGGGACTCTCAAATGGAACTCCTTCCAGGACAGTCCCCGGATCGGACCACCACCACAGGGAGGTAAGTGCCTTCAGTGGAGTCGTGACAACCTTGTCCAGATGGTCTCTGGATGGGAGTAGACTGTTGAAAGTCACTGTTGGAGGGGTCACAGCCTGAGCCTCACATGGTGGATGACGCAAGTGCACGTTGCCATGTGGCCCAACAGCCTGAGGCAGACCCGGGCCATGGTGAGGGGATATGTAGAGACTCTGGCAATGAGACTTGCCATCGTCTCGAATCTGTCCTGCAGCAGAAACGCTCTGGCACGGGTGGAGTCGAGGACCGCTCCGATGAATTCTATCCTTTGTACTGGGACTAACATTGATTTTTCCTCATTTATCAACAGACCCAGAGCACAGCACGTAAGCTGCAGCACTGAGATGTTGTGCTGGACCTGAGAACTGGAGCGGCCCTTGATAAGTTAGTCGTCGAGGTACGGGTAAACCTGGATACCTCACTGCCTAAGGTAGGCCGCCACCACAGTCATGCATTTGGTAAACACCCTCGGAGCTGTAGCCAGGCCGAACGTGAGCACTGCAAACTGGTAGCGAGTGGGACCCACCGCGAAGCGTAGGAATCGTCTGTGCCCCTGGAATATCGCATCTTTCAAATTGAGGGTGTCGTACTAGTCTCCTAGATCCAGGGAGGGAATGATGGAGGCCAGCGAGACCATGCGGAACTTCAACTTCTTGAGGTATTTGTTGAGGTCTCGCAGGTCCAGAATGGGTCTTAGACCCCCCCCCCTTGGCTTTGGGGATTAGAAAGTACCGTGAGTAGAATCCCTTGCCCCTGTACTCCTGAGGGACTTCCTCCACTGCCCCCACTTGCAGAAGGCCCTGAACCTCCTGCACGAGTAGTTGCTCGTAAGAAGGGTCCCTGAAGAGGGATGGGGAAGGCGAGTGGGAGGGGAGGACGGAAAGAAACTAGAGGGTATAACCCTGCATCACAGTGTTGAGGACCCAACGGTCCAAAGTTATAAAGGCCCATGCAGGGAGGAACAAGCACCTCAGACAGCTACTATGAGGATAGCTGATGGGCATCGTTTTTTTGCAGCGATCACAGGGTTTGAAGCCTGGGGATCAGTGTATGCCCCATCCCTAGGCTGAGTCCCATCCGGGACTAACTAACTAAGGGCTTGTCTATACTTACGCGCTGGTTCGGCGGCAGGCAATCGAACTTCTGGGTTCGATTTATCGCGTCTTGTCTGGACGCGATAAATCGAACCCAGAAGTGCTCGCCGTTGACTCCGATAATCCTGCTCGGCGTGAGGAGTACGCGGAGTCGACGGGGGAGCCTGCCTGCCGCGTCTGGACTGCAGTAAGTTCGAACTAAGGTACGTCGACTTCAGCTACGTTATTCACGTAGCTGAAGTTGCGTACCTTAGTTCGAATTGGGGGGTTAGTGTAGACCAGGCCTAATTAACTACACTAAGGGAAACTACTACCAACTTTTAACTATTTACAGAAAAATGTTTGACTCAACTAATTAAGAATGAGAAGGCTTGCCAAAGCAAGAGATGTTCCAGCACCGTCACTGGTGGTAAGAAGGAACTGAGGGTGGGGGGCGCGGCAGCATCTCTTATACCGTGCCATAAGGGTGCCACTCCAGAGGGCACCAGAGCTGGTCCCCTACGGATACTGCTGAGGGAAAAATGTCCTGCACCAGTGCCTGTGGCAAGCACACACACCTACAATGGAATGGACATGAGCAAGCACTCGAAGGAGAAGGGGAGACATTTAGGTACAAATTGTCTGAGTAATCAGCCGCAGGGTGAGAACAAATTCTGAAATACTCCAAAAAGCATCTCACACAACTTCAGTAGATTAGTCATTGTTGAAAAAAAACAACCCCAAACTAACCCCAGTGCTGTGTTTGCTGGGGTCTCATGGAAAAGAGCATTGCTTAGCAGGAGTTACATTGTTCTGCTATAACAGTGATCCGATTTGCATGTAATGTCGGACAGTGAATACACAAACATTTCTTTGGAGCAGCAAGGGTCGATATGAAAGGCTTCCCATGTCTCCTTAAAATCCCCACTGTATGTTAAGCCATGAGAGCACGCATACGCGCACACAGTTAATTGGAGTGTTACGGTATTAAAGCATTACACAAACAAACAGGGACAGTTTTCATAAGCTAGAAAATCCTTGAGTACGTTGTAATTAGCCAGGCTTGTTAAACCTCTTAATAAGCAATAGATAATAAGTGCCTACTGCCCCTGCACATGGCTGGTCTTTAGATGGAAGTGCAGAAATTAGGTATTCAAAAGTGAAATGAGTTTGAGGATCTCAGGTTAGTCTGCAAAAGAGTATTTAATATTCATCATGACAAGGAGTCTTGGCTCAGGAGAGGCCAGAGTTGGGATCAACTCAAGAGTGTTCCATAGATCACATTTTCCACATTGTGACTTCAATTCAATACTATGTCTCATGAGACTCATTGCATGCTCCCCCCAGTCCATACACTTTTGCTTCATCGGGTTTAATGTAGCGTGCTTTTGCCCTTGTTGCACTTAGCATCACAGGAAGATCTTGGTGGAAGGAGGAAAATTGTTTTCCTTAAAGAGCTGGCACCTAGACCCCAGGTAAGGCTGGATGCTGAAATTTTCACTTACACCCAACTTCCATAGGAAGGAACAGGACAGAGCAAATCTGCAATTGACAAACGAGGAGTCGAGCAGTCTTCTGAACACTCCTTAAATTGCTTTCTCCTGTGCTCAAGCCAAGCACTATGGGAGCCTGGAGAGGGAGGGCAAAGCGGCTTTATGAAACACTGAATCTATGCGAGCCAGCTCAATGCAGCTGCAGCTCCTCCATTCCATTTCCAGAGCTCATCTGGATTCTGTTTTAGCCTCTCCGTTCTTTTTTCAGTAACAAACCCAATTGGGCCTGCTGCCTTGGATTCTAGTCCACATGCAGCATTTAGGAGTTTTTAAAGGTGATCTGCAAAGGAAGTTGAAAATTTGGTCCTATACGTACTTCTCCCACCCCTTCGTTATGATGGATCCAAGAAGGCCTGACAGGTTTTTGTCAAACCTTTTGTTATTTTTCTACTTTAGAACTAGCAGGCGTTTCAAGTCTGTTTTTCCCTGGCTGTTGCAGAGCTTGTTGCTGTGCGCCCTCACAACCTAACTGAAATGGAGGGCTGCTGAGGCTTAGACACGATGACATTTATCCCACCTGTTAATCAGGCATTGCCATTAAATAGGTGTTAACAATAGCCAATGTAAAGCAAAGGGTTTAAGCTTTTCCTCTCTTGGCTCTTGTGGTGCATCATTTTACTACCTCTCCAGTCATCCCTGAGTCTTCCAGAGCTGACATGATCTGAATTTCTAAAGCAGGAGAACAAGGAGAGGGGGAAAAAACAAAAAAAAACCCCATGTTTTGAAGGAACTCCCCCATCTTCCAGTCTCTCTCTCGACATCATAAAGAAGCAAAACAAAACAGAAGTGAAAAGCAACGCCCTTTTTTCCAGGTCACCTTTAAAAGACACATCCTTTGTTCATGTGAATTTCAATGCTGGTGAGAAGTGCCAGAGAAAGTTCTGCATATGGAAGACCTCATTTTGTCCACAGGACAGGACAAATGCAACACAAACTTCTCCCCTTGCATCCCTGACCTGGGGAGACCACAACATCATGACCCACTCAGTCACTGGCCTCGGCTGCCTTCCAACAATGTAGTGGTGGGTTTTGTGACGTGGACACCTGTCCACAAAGAACTAGGCTGAGATCCACAACCTCAGTTCACACAGGCCACCAAACAGCCACGTGATGGCAACAGCTTTCACCCACAACTGACCTGGGCCACATGGGAACTGGCAGCCCAAAAGTGAAAGCCTCCATCTCTCTTTTACCAGTCTTGTGAGCCATCCAGGCCCTCAAAGCAAACCCTTTAGTCAAATAATCCTTGCACTGTGGCTCTGACTGCACACTCCAATGTTAACCCTTTTCTGTCCAGATACCACCCTGGTGATAACTGATTCTGGAGACTCCCTCCTCTCTTCCTAACCCCATCCCAAGCCAATAGAGCTGAGCTCTCCTCGTCAGCACTGCTGCTGCGCATGCTCTCAAGGGGATGCTGTTGGGTTCTTTTTAAGGCCAGCTGCCGGTTATCACACCGAGAGAAGCAGCTGATTAGCTCCTGCTTTTTTGTTACTATTATCTACTGAAAACAGACAGCACATCAGAGAGCGTTATCTTTAGAAAGAGAGAGAGAGCCCGAAAGTAAAGGTTAAGAGTGCAGAGAAAAAGTACTGCCAGTTCAAGATCTAGTACAATAACTAATGGAACGTTCCCTGCCTCAGACCCTCAGCCTTTTCTTCAGCTCTGGCGCTTGGTTTCATCTGTTGGGCTCTAAATGATTCATGGACCTTTTAAAAAAAATATCATGGAACTAAGTCAGAATCTGTACTCAGAGGATTGTAAGGCAGCCTGGTGTGGTGCTGAGTGGCTCCTGGGCCCTGTCTTTTTTGCCTGGGCCAGGCTGCCCCTTTGTGGGGGTGGGGGAAAGAAATCCTCAGGGTTTGACATTTTTTTCTCTGACACTGCAGGCTGTGACGATGTATCCCACAATGTTTGATGGGAATATGAGATAACTGGAGTATGTCTTATGCTACATGTACCATGTAACTTATCTCTGTAAAGGTTATGGTCTACTGAATCTATTCATCCTATTTGTACACATATATCATTTTTGTACTTGAAGTTATGAATATTGGCTGTATACTTGCTTGATTTCTAAGTAAGCTTTGTAAGGCATTTGGTCAGCTTCTTTAGAAAGGAATTTGCAAAGTTAAGTGCCCAATCAAGAAGCACTTAAGGAACAATGGATCTTGGAATGCTCCAATTCACATAAGAAGTCTACCTGAGGACATTCAAGGTAGCATGTGAACCCTGGCTACTACCTGTAGTTCTGAGTCATGCATGGACATGTGACTCGCCCATGTGACTCCAAAACTCCATCTTGGAGCTACACTTTGCATAGGAGTGAGGAGGGGGTCTCTACCCACAAGAGAACGTCTATTTAAATCCCTGGGAGACCCCTCCATTTCATCTTCGGCTGGCTAAAGAGAGCCGCTCCACATCCAAAAATACATGAAAGAAACTGGAACAAAGGACAGTACCTACGGGGTGTGAGTGATCGCTGGACCCAGACTAGCAGGAGACTAGTCTGTAAAAGGAAGCTTACTGGAACTGGTGAGGTGTTATTTGTATTAAGTTTCTTAGACAGACTTGCGTGTTCTATTTTATTTTACTTGGTAATTCACTTTGTTCTATCTGTTACTACTGGAAACCACTTAAATCCTACTTTCTGTATTTAATAAAATCACTTTTTACTTATTAATTAACTCAGAGTATGTGTTAATACCTGGCGGGGAGGGGCAAACAGCTGTGCATACCTCTCTATCAGTGTTATAGAGGGCGAACAATTTATGAGTTTACCCTGTATAAGCTTTATACAGGGTAAAATGGATTTATTTGGCTCTAGACCCCATTGGGAGTTGGGCATCTGAGTGTTAAAGACAAGTACACTTCTGTAAGCTGCTTTCAATTAAGTCTGCAGCTTTGGGGCAAGTAATTCAGACCCTGGGTCTGTGTTGGAGCAGATGGGCATGTCTGGCTCAGCAAGACAGGGTGCTGGGGTCCAGAGCTGACAGGGAAAGCAGGGGCAGAAGTAGTCTTGGCACATCAGTCTGGCAGTTCCCAAGGGGGTTTCTGTGATCCAACCCATCACACAGGCTATTTGCCGGGCAGAGCTGCCTTCCTGCACCCCAGGCCTCAAAAGCTCATCACTGAGGACTCCAGCTCAGTCTGTTAGCGGCACAGGAAACAGACTAGTTCCTGACACCCTCCCAACCTCAAGAACATCTCCCATCTCCACTGAATCATTACAGCAGAGAGTTATTACTCCTCAAGGATACCTCACGGCTTCCCCAGTGTCAGATATCGACAGTGTTCCCCCTCTTCCCACGGGACTGCAGTAGTTTTTAAATACCTATCCCGGAACATCACAGACTGCCTGCGAGGGAGTTAAGAATTATTACACCCTACATATTATTACAAATGAGGAAACACATGGGCAGAGACTTACCTCTAGGTTACATGGTTATCTACTGGCAGAGCTGAGAAAAAAACCCAAGACTTCCAGTCTAGCCTACTACATCACACTCCTTTTGAAACCCAGCCCCTGATCTAGGAAAATCAACACCACCTCTAAGCCTGGCACCACTTTCTGAGCATGGGCCCACGCATACACCCCCTGCGCCATGACTGAAGAACATCTATCTCCCACCTCACTCCAAACATCTGCCATCCCAGTGAAGGAGATGGACCTTCCAAGACAGATGAGGCATCTCTGCTCTACTACAGTGAACTGAGCATAGTGAAGCACCAAACCCTCATTCAAAAGAGAGGAGGAGAGTCAGTCCTCATTCAAAAGAGAGGAGAAGATCAGCAGACAGAGAACCCATCCCTTACTCTGTTCATCCTAAAGAGGCGTTCAGCCAAGGATGAGTTTGGAAGCTAAGACCCCTCTCCCTTGTGTCACGCATGGATCCTGGAGGGAAGCAGAAAGGCTGAATACTCCCATAATTCTGCCTGGGAGGGCCGACCCCAAGATCTCTCTCATTGGCTGTTTCTCTTCAGTGCTTTCCGGGGAATGAAAGAGCTCAGTGAGGCAGATTTCAGTCCACACCCTGGGTACGTCTACACTGCAACGTAAACCTGTGTTTGAGCCTAACACCCTTGCGTCTAAACTGCAATTGTGCTAACCCAGGGCTTGGATCCAGGGTCCCAGGACCCTGCAGGGCTGGAGGGTCCAAGCTCGAGTTAAGCCAGGACCCAGGGTCCAAACCCTATTGCTTTGCAGTGTAGATGCAGTCCCGCTTAGACAGCCGCAAGTATCCCACAATTCCATGGGACAACTTCCTTAGTCCTCTCTATCCCAACAGTCTGCAATCCACTCCATTGAAAATGGAAGCAACACCCCCTTTGCAAACAGCAGCAGCTCAGGTCAGCGTTAACCCATTCCTTCTGATCATCAATCTGCAAGAACACTATCAGAGAGCCTCCTAGGCTTGCAAGGGAGAGTGAACTGATCAAACCTTTTGCAAAGCGAGCTACTTCCTGGTAACATGCAGGGCGGGCAGTAAAGTTTTCCCACAGTGCACCACAATCCTAGGGCTAGAGTGACCACATTTTGGGGAGGGGCATTATACACTGGGATCAGATCCACCAAACTCACTTTTGCTGTCGATTTAAGCCAGATTTGAACTCAATGTGTCATATACAGTAGCTTCCTGGAAGGTGAAAATTCAACACTTACCTAGATAAAAAGCTCCTTTCTCAATCGCCTGCAATGTCTGCATGCTGTCAGATGTGGTGTCTTTGGGGGATGAGTATCTTTGGAGTTATTGTGGCATTGCTGAGCATACATGCTATGCCTGAACACTTTTAAATGTGCAAACCTCTTTGGCACCAATTGCTCAGGAAATGTGTCCTGGGAAGCACAAGGCAACTATGCAGTTACTTCTCCATTCTGTGGGGCATTGGACAGCATTGCACCAATCCAGGATTGGCTTTCATCTGCTTATACGAATGTACAGCTGTTCCAAAGACCCCAAAATATTGCCAAAAACTGATTTCGGCAAAACCAAAATGCATTCTTGGTCCAAAATATCTCTGACTGCACTTAAGTACCAGGCACAAAGACCACACAGGAAGTTGCGAGCAGAAAAGCCACCGTTAGCAGTTTGCCCAGCATAACAAACTCACCTGTTGTGATGTTTGGAACACTGGTACACCATTGGCATGTGGTCATTGCTATTATTTATTAGTAGTATCACTGGAGTGTCTACAGGCTTCAATCAGAGATCAGGGCTAGGCACACACACAGACCAGTAGCAATACAGCACCATGCATTCAATACATGTTGTGTTAGGATGACATGCTGGCCCTAAAAATGCTGCAGAACACTGTATTCCTTACCTAGTCAGCTCAAAGAGTGCGACCGTCCTCCTTTATTAATTTGGGGATAATCCCAGTAAAATCAGGGCAGGTGGCAGGCAGCCCTAGTTTACTTCTGCTTCTATGGGACTGACACTGCCTTTAATAGAGCTGGTCAAAGAGGTAAAAAAATAAAAATAAATCACAGTTGTTATGACTAAAAGCAATATTTCAGGTGCATTCATGGGCTCCGATTCTTGTTACTCATGAGTATGCGGGCAGCTCGCAGACACGCAGGAAAATATTCCTAAACCCCCAAACTGTTAGCACCAATGATTCTCTGTCCAAAAATGTGTTACAAACCTTTGTTATCCATCACTGTCACAGTTATAGGGCTAGCTGCACCCCTGCCCCTTTCAAGTCTCTCTGAATGCAGCCACCTCAAGTGTCAGGTCTCTTGCCCTACCTGTCTCAGGGTAGACTCTGGTGATTCTCCCACAATGCCCCTTATACCAATTGCCTATCACCCTGGGTTTTGGGTACCTACCTTTCTTCCTTTCGGGAACCTTTGACCAGTGATACAATGACCAACAGCCTCTTAAAACAAAGTGGTTTTACTTAGCAGCTACAACAGAGCATTACATGAAAATGAGTTAAAACAACCACCACCATCTATCTTACCTAAAGTACTACCATCTTGTAATGGTGACCCAGGGTTAATTTCTTCAGCCAGGCTGGCAGGCTCTGGTGTCTGAGAGCGACTCCCAGTCTGGATCTCTCTGACTCCCCTAGAGAGAGTCTCTGACTCCCTATATCAACCATACACCCCTCCCTTTGTCTTCCTGGGTTCTTTAGCAAGTGTACATGGGTCCTGCCCACTCCCCCTGTTCAGACTAGTTTGTGGGCTGCCCAGAGATCCGACTAGAGCCATTAAGGCTACTGGCTCTGGTATTGTCTCTTAATGACTCATGAGTGCAAGCTATTAGGTGACTATTAAACCGGGCCTCCTTCTGCTTGCTATAGGTGGGTAGGCTCTGCTACTCAGACAGATCCCTAGGGTGAAATATCCATCCCCATATATGGTACAGAAATACCATGCTAGTGACTGATCCAGTACAGTAGTAGTAATTGTTCAATAGCACCTTCACATTGGTCATCGTCACTATTTTCCTGTTTAAAAACTTTCAGTCATCCAGTCAGAGAGCAGAAACAATACCATGGACCAATCACACAACACAATAATGAATATTTGAAGCAAATTGTTCTAGAAAAAAGGCACAATGTGCTGCAAGATATCCACTGAAACCATGGGGCAAATCCCTATGAATAACCCACATGTTCGCAGAAACCAGAATCAGGTCACATATGACTCAGTAACCCCAAAATGAATCATTTAACCAGCTCTAATAATGAATTCCTTTGCTTTGTTCAAAACAACCAGGATTCGCACCTGCTGATCAGTCAGTAGTTACAGTTACTAGTTCAAAACCGATATCAAAGTTCAAAATAATAGTCTTGTACTTGGCATTTTGCTTTAGTGCTGGAAAGATCATCTTTTCTTGTCAAGGAAATAATCTGCCATATATTTACTAAGGCGGGAGAACTAGTTCTTTCAAACTAAGAACTGAAATAAGTCTTAACCCAAAAACCAAACCAAACTCAATTAAGGGTGTTTTAGATTTCTGCTCGGCCTTTAGTCTTCCTGGCTTACAGTTGAGTCCTGGTCCCTGTAAAGTCAATGGCAAAGCGCCCATTGATTCAAACAAAAGCAGGAGGAGATCACTCACTGGATGGAAGCAAACATACCAAACTCCTATGAGTAAAGACCACTCTTGTGGTATATCCAAGTTAGTGAAATCCAAAACTAAACATTTAATCAGGAGATGAAGTTCCCATTCTGAGATTCCAGCAACACTAGAGAAGCTCCACAACTGAACCTCTGAAAGATCTATGTGTTGGCCTTCCTGCCACTTGTTTCTTTCCTGGCATTAAATGGTGAACAGTTCCTGTGTAAGAGAAATGCTAAGGAGGGTAACCTAAATTTCTGAGCATCTGACAGAATGAAATGGCCATATATTGGCTCAAATCCATCCTTGGGCTAAAGCCACCAAAGCTGATAGAGTTACATCATGGATGAATATGAACCATTGTCTGTACAGCTCAATCAGAACATGGATGGCTGAAAACGCAGCTGACTGAGAAGTGGTTACTCTGGGGAATTTAATGTACCACTGACCATCACGGCAACACTAAAGAGATTGTCGAAGCAGGAGTCTATCTGCACGCAGAGCAGCAGCTCTAAATAATACGTCTGGGGCTCAGGATGCAGATACAAGAGGGGGAAAAGCCATGGAACTTGAGAATTAGCCCAAAGAGCTGGAGGGTGGAGGAAAGGAGAAGCTATTTCCCCTTTAAAGTGGCTGTATTCATTTTCCTGTGACTTGTTAAACTTTTCTGTCAATTGATCAGCGCCTGGAGGCATCGGTAAATATCGAGGTAACAAGGACTCCTTGGCTCATTACTTAAGCCACAGCTGGAACAGTTCAAAGCGTTAAACAAAAATGAAGTCGCCCTTCATTGATTTCTCTTGCGCGCTCCTTTGTCTGCTCCTTCAAGCCTGAGTTTAAAGCTTGACTGCTGTATCGAGGGCTCTTTATCCTCTGCTAATGCCAGGGCTTAACCCGTGAGATCTGCAGCTTGCACTTGGTACAAATCGAAATGGAGGGATGATGTTCCGCTACACTTAGCTGACAGAGGTAGGAGTTTCTTTGCAGTTTGCCCTGTCCCTGCCCAGTGGACAAAGGAAGAGGCTGGGAGCATGGAGAACTTAGGGGCAGGATGGGGGAGGGAAGCAAGGAGTGGGGCTTTCTTGAAAGGAGCCTTATTGGTTTCTCTGGGATGATGTGCTGATCAGTGCTAATGGCCTCCTAGATCAACAAAACAGTGGTCAGAGTTTCTGAGCTCACCCTGTGCAGTTTGGGGAAATAGAGCTGGACAGAGTGCAGGCAAGTGCCTGTGAAAGCTTCCGGAGTACGCTCTGCCAGCACCTCAGTCCCGACCTGCACCACCCTCTCCTGTTCCGCACAGCTCTGCCCATGCACCTCAGTCTTGGTCAGACTCATTTTACATAGAAGCTTACTTGGCAACTAGCTTACACTACTGATGTCTCAATAACCATGAAGTCCTAATACAAGTATTAGTGATCCACCGCCAGGTACAAAAAACCCCAAACCCACCAGCAAGCACAATGAGAACCCCCGCAGCTTCTTTCAAGCACTAAGACACAACTATGCCTGCTTATCTGGGGTTCACAGCTTCCAAAATACATTGAGGTCATGGGAATTCACATGCTTGGAGAAATCAGCTTCCATGGAAATGCAAGGCGGGTGGACTGGGCCATAATGCCAGGCTACAGTAATCGATTATCAGGTCCCGGCTGGCAGCATTACGGATCTGTGAAACCCAACCAGGGAACTGGCACACTGGGCAAAGGAGAAGATTGGGGTGAGCTCCCATTGGCTGCATGCTTCCAGCAAGCCTGGGGGAAGCCTGGGGTCCGGCACCCAGTGCAGCAGTGAGTTGGTCAGCCTCTGTGTGAGGTTGTGAATCATGCCCACTCCCCCCAGAGGAGCACATCCCCTCCTCTCTGGGTACACTGGCACAGGGCCTGGAGTGGGAGAGAGCCTGAAGGGCACTCTGGGCTCAACAAGACCTTGTTGCTGTCAACCCCAGCACCCATTCACCAGGCACAGAGATATTGTAATTAGAAGCACAGGCAGAAACCTGCTCATGGCGCCCGTGCGATGCGTGTGTTTGAAAGTCAGCTCAGGACTTTAGAGAGGCAGATTGATGCCAGACCATGGTACCTTATTTTGTTCACTGGGGGCCAGTGTGAGACCATCAAAACTTCCTTGGGCCTTTTCAGGAGAGTTACAGTGAAACTGCTCCTATAACATCCCACTGCTGTCAGTTCAAATATCTCCCATTCAGCACCGTTCTGGAGTTCCTCCCCTCCTTTCGCATATGCACACATGGACACATACAGGTTGGTGTGGTGGTGGTGAGAGCGTTATGAAAATGACAGCTCCCACTGACAGCCTCATAGGCACAGCTGTCACCATCCCTCCAGTTTACCAAGCCTGACAGATCAAGCCCTGGGGCAACTGAGACATTTGTCCACTTAGACAAAGATGGGGGAAAGGCTGAGTAAAACAAAGTTACCTTCATCCCCACTCCACATGCCATTCGCAGCCATCAGCTTAACGGGATAGCTCTTCTGGATGGAGGATCCTTGCTGGGACATCTGCTCTGGCACATGCACATGTAGAGCTGAGGCAAGCTTCAGAGACCCAGATAAAATGATGAACTAAGAGCCACCACTCGTTCCTCCATCCTCTGGCAAAGGAGCCCGTCTTTGTAAGCCCTTAAATTGCCCGTTAGCCTGCTGTGTCCCAGAGAGGGAGGTCATTGGAGATAAGTGCTGATGTGTGGCTGGGAATCACTAGCTATTCAGACACGTAGTCAGCAGAGCCACAGTTCTATGAGAAGACCAGCCTCCAAACCAACGTGGGTGACAGAGCCAAGCATCAGGGCAGGTCTACACTACAGCGGGGATCGACGCTCTGAGATCGATCCACCAGCGGTCGATTTAGCGGGTCTAGTAAAGACCCACCAAATCGACTGCAGATCGCTCTCCAGTCGACCCCTGTACTCTACCCCCGATGAGAAGAGTAAGGTAAGTCGACGGGAGATTTTCTCCCGTCGCCCCTCATGGTGTAGACCCCACGGTAACCCGACCTAAGGAGCGTAGGTCTACATACCGCGGTAGTGTAGACATAGCCTCAGAGCTGAGCACTTTTCACACCAGAACAGCAAATTCCCCTCCCAACCAAAAAACTGTACCAAGAACGCATAATTAAGCAGTAAAGTATGGGAGGCGTCAGTCTGACCTTTTCTTTATTTTGTCTTCAAAGAACAGACCTGATGCAGGTGTTTCGTTAGAAAATAAAGTGTTTATTAAGAAACTAGACATTGAACACCCCTATAGTCTCTGTGAAAAAGGGACTGTCCCATTTCCATAGCACAAGATGATAGTTATGGCAAGATAAGAATGCTCAGGGATGGAGGACTCTCACTGACAGGAAATGAGGTAATGATTTACAATAATTAAAAGAAAAAATCCTTAGATTTGCTACTTAAAGCCACCAATTGCAAATGACTGCGACTGGCTGTCATTTTCAGCAGTGAGGAACCAGAGACTTTTAGTTGGTGTTTAAATAACTGAGACATCAATCACAGTGGGGAGAACTGTTTTAAATGTTTCCGTACGGTCAGGAAGGACAGCTTCTGAGCAGAGATGGGCCTGAGCTGTGAAATTCTACTGTCCTCCAACAGGGCGTTTGGAGACAAGGTTCTGGGTCAGGTCCACACGTCTCTAAGTCTGACACATACAGTTGAGAGCAGAGTCCCCTGTGCAGTGCAAGGGGAGAGGACCACGAGGCTGAGCAGTTCATCCTGAACAAGACATCCCCAAATGGGATGGGCGAATTTCAGAAGACGGGGAGTTCAGTTTGGACAAGCACCCAGCTGTTACATGTTTTTCTGAAGTGTCTCCTAACTCTCTGAATCTGCAAAACCGAGGCGGAAATAATGAAAGCAATGGGTCATCTCCTTGTACATTTCCCGCCACTCTTGCTCCAATTTGGGCTGGAAATTTCATGGGATATTACCCTTCAGTTCAAGTTTTGGTTGTGGGTCCTTATGTGATCCGCATTGAATTCTCCCAATTCTAATGCAGCTGCCCCTTCATGCGTATGCATTACTTTAAAACAAACTGCCACCATTTCTCTTCTATTATACTTCACATTTTTATGCACGAGAACCAGTAAAAGAAGCAAGAGAATGGAATGTTCAGTGGAGCGTCCCTGTGTGGAGTTCGAGAACATTCCTGCAATCTCCAGGAATGTTCCGCACGCGACACCCGTGAAGGGCAGGATGACAATGGAACATCCCATTCTTACACTTCTGCTCAATGCTGGCTGAGGGGGAACCTTCTCGCTTCCCAACGGCAGCAACCTATCAGGGCTGGTGATGATAAACATCGTCTCGGGCCACGGAGGGAGGCAAGCAAGCTAACTGACTGGTGAGGGAGCTCATAGTTTGCAACTCCTGCCAGAAAGGGATCTGACCAAACCTGGATTCTTTGTTTTTCTCCCCCTCCTCCTTGAAAACCTGCCTCATTTTATAGGTTTTCAGTGGTGTCTGTGAGCACATCTTCCTTTCCCATACACACGCTCTCCAGAGTATCCAAGGAAAGACCCATCCCAGGCCAGTCCAGATTGTGAGTTGCCGTTAAAGGCAGTTATCTTCTCATAAGGGTAGGATCAAAGGTTTAATTTTTCCATCTGAGAGGCTGAGGATGGAGTAAGGCAAGAGAAAAAAACATACAAATATTGACCAGAGAACAGGATCAATATTTCTGTTTATGCCACCAAAGAAGCAACAGAATGTTTATTTTTCATCCCCTTCAGTTTGTCTGCCTTGAGCTGATCATTCTGTGTACATGACTGGATTACACTACATCTCTACCTCAGCGAGGAAGGAGGGGAGGAAAAAAGGCCCATGGATTCACTGACTGGGGCCAGCATGTGTCTGATATGCTTTCTCCCTTGGCTTACTGCCCTACTCCTGGCAAGGTCACCAACCATCCTACACCACTGACGTTCCATCCATGTGGGAAGTCCAGGAAACTCCTCAGATAAAGCTCATCATTCCAGCAGTAGGGAGAGACCAAAGCACAACAATGATATAGTCAGCGCCAAAGAGCTGTTCTAACACACACAAACGAAAAAAGCCTCCTAGGACAGTTGTACGTCAAAAATAACCACATTCTCTCCTGTCAGAGAAGTAAGATTTTTATTCCTGCCCATCTTCACTTTCTGTGCAAAAACTGGGAGCAGAGGGCTTCCTTTGTTCTTACCAAAAGTCTTCGTTATGCTCTAGTGTCTTCCAGGATCCCCCATCTCCACTCGCTCTGGGAGACCTCCCATGGCGTTGCCACAAGAAAAGGTGATGGCGGCATTCGCTGGGTGTTGTGAAGACACAAGCTCACAAGGAGAACTCCAAGCAGGGAGGACGTGACTAACAGTATCAGTTTGGTTGTTTCAAGCAAAAGTACAATTATTTACTGTGTCATTAGGATGACTCCTTTAAATTGGGCTTTAAATTTTCTTTATTTGCTCTCATTGCGGCTGTGGGGCCTTGCAGGAACATTTAACGAACACAGCAACTATTGGAGGAAAAGAACAACCCTGATATCTGGTGACAGACAACCACAGGTTTCGGTTGGCTTTAACATGTGTACCGACGGGGCTGCAGAGTCCTATTAGGAGAAGGCCTTGATCCGTACAGAGCACGCTCACTGCTTCCCACCGCTCTGAGGACACAGCCTATAAACTTGGCATCAGAACAGGGACCTTTAAGGAGTTTTTAAAAGCCATGACGTCCTTTGCTGAAATAAACACTGACATCCTCAACATAAATGCCTTGGTTAAGAGGTTTGGAATGTCCAGGGAGGCTTATTGGATTCAACATAATTTCTCTGAAACCTAAAAGAAAAACAAAAAACAGAAAAAAGAAAAAAGAAAAATAAAGTAAACGAAAAAACAAAAAAGAGCAAAACTAGAAAAAAAAGAGAGAGATACTGACACACATGTAATTATTTAAAAAGAACCAAACGAATAACCAGCGAACGGCTGCAGTTAAATCAAAGTCAAACTGCCCTCTCTTTGCCGGGTCTAGCTGGCTATCTCAGTCCATAAGGGAAAGACAGAGGCTTCAGGAGGTACATGATTGTGACAGGGAAGCAGGGTGGTGCAAATGCTCTGTGAATTATTTTCCCAACAGATTCATATTAGTTAGAGATGGCAGAGGCCTATTAGTTCACAACTAGTCCATCTCCTGGGGTGGGGGGTTCCCTGCTGCGGTGTCCCCACTGCTTTGTTCAGTCTAGCTTCTAAAAGCTAAAGCACAAGAGCTCCCTCTACTATTCCTCTGACATTCTTTCACAGCCTCATTGATTTCATTGGCCCAGCCTGTCCCCTCAGTCTCAAGAGTTATACTCTGAGGGGATCATTTGTACGTGGATCACCTCCTTCCCGCCTGGGCACAGCCCTGCCTGGAAGGGTACTCTGTGGGTCTAGGGTCTGCCCTGGTCAGGTCAGAAGGAAGAGTGTGTGGGACAGGGAACGCATACATCATCCCTCCTTCAGTCCCAAGGCATCAACCGCCTGGGATTGTCATTTCTGCACAGTGCCCCCTCCCTGGGCAGGCTCAGCCTGGGAGAGTCCGTACTACTGTGACTCCAATGGAACCTCCATCACCAGGTTTGGCCTATTCCAGGCACCAGCGGGAGCTAACCTCATTTGTTCCTGATGGAACAATGTGGGGGAACCTCCATGGGGGAAAGCTGGTGATTTCCTGTCCCAGAGCCCTCTTCTGTGAAGCTGAATGGGACGGGGGTGCGCAGGGGCTATGTTCTGGGTCAATGTTAGGACACTTTTCCAATGGTCAGCCTAAACTTTGCTTTGCTTAGTTCTACCCCCGCAATGTCTAGCCCCATGTACCCGCCTCTTTGGTGCTTACACCTGCAGGTACTTGCAAAGAATTCTCATGTCTGCCCTTCCACTGTCATCTAGCCAAGCCAATTTTTCAACTCTTTCTGTGGACTCCCATTGATAATATTCCCATAACACGGAGGCAGCCACAATGGAATGAGATGGGCAGGAGCGAAGATGGTCGATGTCGTCGGAGGTAGGTAGTTCCCGCTGAGTTGCTGTCAATGAAGCTTGGGCAAAGAGGGTGCAAAAGAAGCTTTTAAGCCACCTTTGGTGCCTTCCTAATCCTAGGTCCATCAGGCTGCCAGTCTGGTCAACAATGACCATTAACGCTGCCTCAGGGAACGTACGTCTATGCCAGCTACTCCTGAGCAGTTCCAGCAGCTGGGAATCACTGGGATGCCTTTGCCCCACCCAAAGGGTGCAAGTGCTGCTCTAGCCGCTCTACACAACTCAAGGATTCCCCTGGGCAGGGAATCCTCGAATTAACTGCTGAAGCTGGCTTCGGGGCTGCTACCACCAGAGCAGCCAGTGTGCAGAGGAGAACCTATCCCTTCGATTGCAACATGCAGGGTGACCTCTACTAGATCAGACACGGAAGGGACAGAAACAGATGGCCTGTGCTCACTAAACCCTGAATCCAAGCCAGACAGCAAAAAATCATCTCTTTTAATTGTAAAATGCAGTTCTACCCTGAAAAGCACCTTTATAAAACTGGCCCCTTCTTCCTCATCAGATCCCTGAATGCATGTAGCAGTCAGATCTGCTAGCTTTGCAGACAAAAATAATTTTTAACTATCTGTTACTGCTGTTGGCCTGCAGAATCGACATGTCTTTGGGACAGCAAGCTGGATTCAATTATCATAACCAAAATTGTTAATCAAGTTCCAGCAGCAGAATCTTCATTCCTGATGAGAAAGATCCCAGTTTGGCTGACAGTTAGAAAATAACGTGTAAACTGAGCACGCTTATTATCAGAGTCATTGGCAGACAATAAACATGGCACCCCGGAATGGCATTTTTACCCAGTCACTTTTCAGAATATAACTGCACTTTAAATTCACTGGTGGATGGCTGGAGGAGTCAACTTTCAATAAAACCAAGTGTCTCTTCAGAGTTCTGGTCTCTGCTTTATTTTATTGCAAAACCAGTGTGTGCAGCAGTCCCAAAGCCTGCTATTCACCAAGACCCTCAAGCAAGAGACACATGAAAAATCAGCCAGGCCAGGAGTTGGAAAGTCCTAGGGCTTTATTCCATTAGCATCAGTGGCAAGTTCTGCAAGTACAGCTGGAGGCTTCAAAGCTCTCCATGGACAATAAATAAAAGAGCACAAGAATGCTGGGTCTGCATGGGATGGGAGCAAATTTGGGTCTCATAGGTGGCATGTGTCTCTTACTGAGAGACAGTGAGGGGTGTGCTGAAGTGGAGGTCTATGTTTCCCAAGGTTTAGGGTATTAAGCAAACCTACAAATGATCTGGCAAAAAATGAGATACTGCCCAGCACTCTTTTATGGTGTTTAATTGTTGCCTTTTTCTCTCTCTTGTTTGTAAAACCCTCAGAGAAGTTGCAAAACTATATTCCTTTCCTGGCAGATTTTGCTCTTTTTCAACTATTCCTCTCCCAATCTGCAGTCCTCTACCCTGTTCTGTTTCATATGGATCAGAAACTAACATGACTTTTGCTAGGTTTTCTTCTTTGTTGTCATATGTTAGATGGATGATGTCCTCAGTGATGTCGAGTTGGAATGGGTGAATCTCAAAAGATTCAGAGATGGGATAAGCATCAGCTCTACTGGCCGAACCATTAGCTCCTGCAAAACTGGCTTGGAAATCTCACGAAAAGAGGATTTCTAGCACCTCCTGCTTTTGGAGCAGGCTGGGGAAATCTTGAAACAGTTCTTGTAACGTTTTCACTCAGTACAGTACCAGTTGGAAAATGGGAGGAAAACACTCTAATATATTGGTAACTAGTGACCAGCCAGGCATTTCAAAGCCTTGTGGAAAATCGGACTCTAAGAACAGGCAACACTTCAGGGTGAGGATGATTGTTCCTCACTCCTTTGCCCATCGCTGGTCTATGGTGACCAGTTTAATATGAAACCACCTTTCTTAATGATCATGTGGTTGTATTGGAGCAAATGCACAGAGCGTTTTGGCTGCTGGTGAGGGAGGAAAGGGGCTCAGATCTGGCTTACATGTAACTAGATGCAGGACGGTCTAACATCTTGGGGTGGGCAGGATCAGATGGAGCACTTGTCCTAAGCAGTCTGGGAGGGGGTGGCTGCTGAAAGGAGAGCTGGGTTGAGGGCATCTGTCCCAGGGATATGTGATAACCCTTCCTCTTTGCCCTAGCCATTTACCTTCTCATTCTCCTTGACTCTCCCTAGTTTCCGCTCTGGCCTTCCAACAGCCTCCAGCACCCTTTTTGCTACTTTAAAAGGGAACCCAGAGCCCAGCCTCCTCCTGGTTGGGTCCCTGTAGTATACTAACTGCCTGCCTCCCGCTCTGCCAACATTTTGAAGTGCTATCCAGCCTGGGGCTTTTCAAACCCTGGAGTGCCCCAGGTCACATGAGGAGAGTGGAAGGTGGTGCCGCAAAGGGAGGGTAGCCCCAGGGGATTATATAGAAACTGGCACATAGTCAGCCAGGGCACTAGCAGTACAGACACAGCACTGACAGGGCGATTGTTTTTTCTTTCTTGGGAAAGAGAGGTAGTGCTAAATTAACAACAGCTATTTAGAATCGGGAAGAGACTCTCCAGCAAATTACAGCTGCGCTAACCTAGCTCATATTTAAGGCCTCAACTATTTGATAGTGTTCCCACCCTTGCCCTTCTCATGTTACATTAGAACATGTAACATAGGCAAGAACAATGAGCGAATCCAGTGTCCAGGTATCTTTCATAGCTCTATGTAGGAGGAGTGCTCCTTGGAATGACATCCGAGAAGACAAGAGATGGGAGTGCTGTTTGGTGCCATCCAGTCTAGTCCATGTGCTGGAGCCAGTGCGTGTTCAGGGTTAGGAGAGTCGCTTGTACATCCTGATGAGGGAGAGCCCCATGAAGTTCATCGCGCCCTGGAACTTGTGAACTCTGTGGGAGACACTCAGCCCCAGGGCTACGTTTTAGAGGCGGGGGCTCCTTCAGGAGCCTCCCCCACTTTCAAGGGACAGGGCTGGTTCATCCAGCCCTGCAACTACAATTCCAGCCACAGCGGATCAGCAGAAAGTGAACTAAGGTGCTGCTTCCCCCTCTCCCGCAAGACAGGAGTCATGCTGCCTTCTCTGCACTCCAAGCTAAAGCCACTGGGCCTGATTCTCCTCATCTTCACCCGTGTTACAAACTCCCAGACTTCAAGGGAGTTACTACTGATTTACAACCTGCGTGACAGAGAAGAATTAGGCCCCCGGAAAAGTTTCACTAGGGTCAAGCCAGTGTTAAAGTGGAACCAACCCCACTTACCAGCTTCGGAATGGGTCCTGGGAGCTAGTGAACATCCCTATCGGAAAGGCAGAATCACTTTTCACTGCCTCAGTCAGTTCCCCTTGTCCCTGGGGCTTGACTGTTGGGGACATTTGCATGGAAACAGGATCTCTGTCCATTAGCAGCAGCTTCACCTTTTACTGCTGTTTATTCTCCCTGGGCTCTATCTCATAAATTGCAGAGAGCTGCCTGAACAAACAACTCCCACTTACCTCAAGGAGAGCTGAAATTGCCTAACACCTCTCTGGCTTAGGCGCCAGCTGAAGTTATAACCCTCCGTTTGTGGCATCTCCATCATCTCCACAGGAACCAACCGCGATGTCACAATCAGAGGATCATGACCTCGGGTAGGGGTGTGTGGAATAAAGAGCAGAAGCAGCTAAAGCACAAAGATCCTGTTTTCATGCAGATTTTTCTCATTCTTAAACCACAGGGGAAGAGAAATACTGAAAACACCCAGGAGTCTTTGTGAAGAAAGCAGTGTTCAGAGCTTTCCATTTGATGTCCACGGGATCTTTAAGACTCTTGTGTCGGACTCATTAAACCTTTGGTCAGAAGAATTCCCGTATCCAGAATATTTCTGCTGTTGCCTCCATTAATCTGAGACATTTCCATATTAGCTGGGATCACAAGTTTGTTTTCTCTGGAACTCCTTTGTGGATGGAGTGGTTCCAAGATACTAAATGCTGTAGCCGGATAGCCTAAAAGGCAGAGATCCAAGATTTCCCCATCACTCCCCCTCTCCTTAAGAAAAGCCCCTGAAGCAGAAAGGGAAAGTGTTTACCAGGGTGGAAAAAAGCGTGAATTGGAGAGAGAGTGAGTGACAGAAATAAAAAGATCACTTTGAGCTCTGCTACAACAGTGTCAAGGTTGCGATAGCATATGCAGGTGCTCTGTGTTTTGCTCCTGACACACCCATGTCATCAAAGCTTAGAGCCAGATTTCCCCCCCAGAATGCACTGTGATGCAGCTATTTAAAGCTACTCAGAGGCCCAGTGCATGATGGAACTCAGCCAGATCAGTTAGGCCTCCCTGTCCCCAGCTTTGTTTTCATTAGCCTGAAGTCAGTGTATGTGGGATTGCTTGGAGGGGGGAGGACTGGGTACCCACCAGTTTCACCCACGATGCACAACGGTTAGCGTTTCAGTCTTCTTTCAGTCAGATAGGGTCAGACTTGTAACATGTAGGAGAGAGGCTCTCAATCTGTGAAGTGCACAGGGCAGTATATCCTGGCTGTCCAAACAACCAAAGCAATGCAAGGTGTGCAGCAAACCGGTCATTGGATATATTAGTGATGAAAAACAAATTACCCTGAACTCAGGAATTGATTTTAAAACACTCTATGGATTTGCTCCAGACGATATCATGAGCTTTGTCTCTCTCTACTCTCCTCATCCCTGTCTCTTCCCACAGTTGTATCACTACTTTGTGCAAAAGCCTTCTCCTCCACTGCTCCAGTTGACAGAAGGAACCATCTCTAGTATCTTTCCACCTCGTTGACTCTCCATTTCTTTTCGACATTGCTCTGTCTCAGCTTCTCTCCCCTCTGCTCTTACGCTCCCCAAAGCATTAGGGACCCTGTCAGAGATACTATACTGGAGCATAATACATTGTCACATATTTGATTTTTAAATATATTCTTTTGCCATCTTTACATCTGCCCCTAGATGTCTACTGACTTGAGAACCAGGCACCTTTTCAAAAGAGCTTCTCAACTCTTCTGCAGAGGGGAGCAATAGCTCAGTGGTTTGAGCATTGGCCTGCTAAACCCAGGGTTGTGAGCTCAATCCTTGAGGGGGCCACTTAGGGATCTGGGACAAAATCAGTACATGGTCCTGCTAGTGAAGGCAGGGGGCTGGACTTGATAACCTTTCAAGGTCCCTTCCGGTTCTAGGAGATAGGATATCTTTATTTATTTATAATCCCAGTTTGCCTAGCAGGTCGGTCCGTGGTGTTGGTACTATTCTTACACTGACTCAGTTCTCCAACTGCTTCAAGTGGAAATTGTTTATACTGAGTTGTTGGAATCATAAACCAATCTGCCCAGGAATTAGAGCCCATTGGGAAGAAATCCTGGTTGGCTGTTTTTAACTAAACAGGTTATTTAATTGGTGTTTAATACAAATCATGGAGTGGCTGATCTAACAGTGCCATAGACTGGAAAGTCAAAGAGACAAGCCATGAAGGAAACCCCCCAGTTAGGATAACAGCTATCACATTATACATTTCTCTTCAATCTCAAAGGGCTCTACAAACATTAGTTTGCTAAGCCTCACCATTCCCCTGGAAGGCAAGAGATGTTTTAACCATTATGCCGATGGGGAAACTGAGGCACAGAGAAGGGATGTGACCTGTCCAAGATAGCAGAAAGAGTCAGTGAGAGAGATGGAATGTAACCCAAGAGCCCTGACTCCCATTCCCTTGCCCTGACCACTAGATAACACTCTCACTAGCTACTCTGTCGGTGGGTGCAGGGCTCAGCCTGCCCCCTTTAGACTAATGACAGAAGTGGCTGGCATGGCATAATAAGAGACACAAAGGAGGATACATGTTTGCAGGTGGCACTGAACTAGGCAGCGCCAAACAATTTGCTGGCCCACTCCCAGATCCCCAACCCTTCAGTAGCTGAGTTTACTGCAGACAAATTGGTAGGGGGATGACAGCACACAGCCAAAGGAGGTATATGTGCTGAAGAGAAAAATGCTCCATCTCTGCAGCCCTGGATATGTGGGACCGTTCCTGTCTCCTTCCCTAAGGCCTCCATCCGGATTCCCAGATGGACAAGGAAGTAGTAGAAGAGAGATCGAGGCCCAAGATAGTCTCTCATTGGTTTAAGTCCCTTCCTCGAGCCATCTGCTCCAGCACTGCCTTCTGTAGCCTGGCAAGGACACAACTGTTCTCAAGGAATCCGGGCAGCGATACCAGCCTGAGAGTCCTGGAGCCAATGTCCTGGAGCTTTTTAAAGAGTGATGGAAAGTGGTGCTTTAAGAGTGAAGAGCACCAGGGAGCTCAGCCGGGAACCAGGTGTTTGTCTCTACAGAGTGGTTCTAAATAGGAACAGAAATTGCTGAGGGCAGGAGACTGCAGAAGAGCAGAGGGGCTAGTGCAAGAGGGGTTTGTTATTTTTAAGCCATTAGGCAGTTACGCGGACGGGTGTTACTACCCTTCACAGAGCACATCTCCAGCTCTTCTACTCTGCAGATCACTTTGTAAAAGAAGAAACCTACCATGGGTTTGCTTCCCCTGCCAATGCCCCACTATCTGGTTCTCAAAAAGTTTCCTTGTGAAGAAAAACAAGTCAGACAAGAAACAAGTTTCTTCCAAAGGGTTAAGTGGGGAGGGCTCCTGTCCCCCACCTTTGTGTCACAGAGCAACACGCCCTCTGAACATTCAAATCAATGCACAAACAAGGGTACAAAAGGCCAGTGCTTCCCTCAAAGAAAGAACCCTGCAGTCCCCACAGGGTGTACAGGAACCCAAGCCTGTACTGGGAACATGCTGCTCCTAAGGAATAATCCTAGGCATTCCCGATAGCCCCAAGTGAATGAGGCAGGCATCACATGGCTCACTCTACAGAGGGAGGCATGGCTAGAAACCTCCCTTCCACAGAAGGTACCTAAAGCCCTGCCTGTTTGTGGGAATAAGGTATAAAAGTCAGGACGACTTCCCCCGCCCCCAGCAGAGCAGAGAGAGTCAGCAAAGTGGAGAGGAGACAAGGGCTGGGGGCTCCCAGGCAGTCTGCTTTGCAGGGAGCGAGAAGGGATGGCGACCGATGCATGAGATGCCCCTCCCAGCACCCTAGGGATGGTCAGCACAGGGTGGCTAGGGACGGACCCGCACACCAGTGCAGGGTTGAAAATGAGGGCCAGGGGCTGAAATGCTCAGTGGGATGAAAGCATTTGGCTGCCTCATTTGGAGTTTTCTTTTTTTTGAGGAGGACAAAGGTGTCTTTCCTGCAAACTTTTCCTGTCAGTAGCCTGGTTGTGAATCTTTGCGCTGGAGCTTTTGACAGACAGTTCTGTGCCTCATGAATCCACATGATGGACAAGCCCTTGCCTGACCCAGTTTTACTTTGAGCCCCAAACTAACTCCCCCCACCCTCTGAGTCACATAAATGCACTATGGGTTTAAAGCACTTCAGCCAGATCTCATTTCACACCATATAATTCTGTGCAAGGCTTTATATCTGTCTGCCCCACTTTTGTCACAAATATCAATCGCCATGGATGTGGAACGATCCACAGGAGAGACGAGGATGCACTCACCCAGGGTCAGTACGGGCAGGTGTTGGGACAGGATAACTCACTAAAATACAACTGTCCAGAAACCCCCCCCATTCTCCTTCCACCCAAGAGTTAAAAAGGGAGCAGTGAGGGGAACAGCTTTACCCAAAATAACTTCAGCCCAATGTATCATACATCCATTTTCTGTCTGTTGCTTCCGGCAGTCAGGAGTCGCCACTGGCCGATGTACCAGAGGCCTCAAAGGGAGAGCTACTAAGGTTGTAAGTGTGTGGGAGAGACAGCATAAGCGAGCGAGTGTGCACACATTCATGATTATGTCTGCATATCTGGGTAGAGATGACTGTGCGTGTGACTGAACGTGAGTGACTACGGTCCATGGCTGTGCATGCAACTGGACATGGGTCAGAGTAGTGAGTGTGCATGGGATGAGTGATACAGAAAGGTTGTGCATGTGTGAGTGTGTGTTGGTGGGCGTGTTTGTGTGAGTGCATTGGATGTGCAAGCACGTGATAGGGACAAGCAAGTGACACAAAGGGTAAGTATGTGACATGTATGTGAGTGATATTGAGTGCGGTGGGGAGAAGTTTCGTTGTACGTGTGACTATGTCTGAGCAACACAGAAAGCATCAGTGTGAGACCGTGTAAGTGGATGTTGTGTGTGTGGATGGCACAGAAAGGGCAAGGCCATCAGGAGGGTGTGACCTGTGTGAACGACAGTGATAAGGGTGAGCGTAGGATGCGGGTGTGAAGAGGCATGTGACGTGCGAATGTGTGTGTGTCACTGTGAGCATGTTGCAGCTGAACTTTGATCATTTTTTCACATCTTAGCTCAACAGCTTTTAACAGGAGTCTTTCTAAATGATCAGCATTGGTTACAAAAGGAGCTGTGGGAATCATTATTCTAACCAGGGGAACTAGAGAACATGGCGTAATCGTGTGCACTACAATCATGCTAATTAAAGGCACTCAGAAGAGTTGGGAGAGAAACACCAAATGGTTCTCACTCTGCTGCCCTAACCCACTAACTGCCTTGTCACTTCGGCTCCCGTCAGCCCTAAGAAGGACGATCCTAACAGAGTCAGACTTGGAACAACAGAGACAGGTCTAACAGTTAACACACTGGGGACTCTCTGTGCAGTGGGCACAAAGCCAGGGGAGCAGTGATGCCCGGCATACCAGACCGGGCAATAGGTTTCTTTACACCGGCAGCCAAAGGATGCCCAAAGCATCCTCCGCTCCCCACAAAGCGCTGAGGTTTCAAGTTCACTTCCCAGAAGCTCAGCAGTTGGTTACAAGCATGATAGTTATGTCTAAAATACAACCCGTACCCAGAAACCCGTTCTTTTCCTTCCACCCACTTGGTGCTGCTGGGTCACGCAAGTGTCTCCGCAACAGCTTTATTACAGCTGCTCAGCACGGATAGGCCATCATGGGCTGTCAGGGAAGTGCATTGCCTAGGCTTGTACTGAGGGACCCCAGATCACTGGAAGACATTGAAGGGCATGTCTACACAGCATTTTGGAGTGAGCCTCCCAGCCCGGGCCAATAGACTTGGGCCAGCGGGGAGCCTGCTCACACTCTAAAACTAACTGTGCGGACAGCGCTTTGAAGTTGTGGCTCACGCTGGAGCCATGGCTCTGGGAAGGGGGGTGGGCTTCAGAGCCAAGTTCCAGACTGAGCTACAACGTCAAAGCACTGTCTGCACCACTATTTGTAGAGAGCTACTGTGAGCCTGGCTAGGCCATGTCTATTGACCCGGGCTGGGAGGCTCACTCCATACTGCCGTGTAGACATACCCAAATGTGCTAAGTCCTTGTCTACATTATGGGAACTCTGCAAAAGTTTCCAAAGACTGGGTCAGCTCTGCTGGTATTAGCAGCAGTGTGCACCTTACAATAGACAAAGAAGAATTTGAACCACAGTGTAATACAATGTTAATCAACACAGTGCTCAAAATCCCAACTCTTGCACTAGGGCCATGTCTACACTACAAAATGATGTCGACCTAACTTACGTCGGCATACAGCCACCATAGTTATTAAATCACTTGTGTGCGCATGCTTGGCTCCCTGGGTAGGCGGTGCACATCCTCACCAGGAGCGCTCATATCAATTGTATTGTCTGCGTGGGGCATTATGGGACAGCTCCTGGAGGCCAGGAACAGTCAATGCAAGCAACGCAATGTCTACGCTGACCCTGTGTCGACCTAATTACATTGACTGTGACTCCACGCCGCTCGGGGCGGTGGTGTTACTAAATTGGCGTAGAGAGGCACTTATGTTGAAGGGAGACAAATTTAAGAATACAATTCCACAGCTAGGTCAACACAAGGCAGCTTACGTCGACCTTACCACGTTGCATAGACCAGGCCTAGGTCTTCTACTATGGGGAGTGCTACTGAACTGGCATTAGCACTATGGGAAATTCTGCAAAAAGGGCAAAGATTAAAGCTCTGTCGGAAGGTAAAGAACTAACAGCTTTGTCTGAGTACCTTTCCCAGACCTGAAGGAGAGCCCTGCGGAGACTGAAAGCTTGTCTCTTTTACCAACAGAAGTTGGTCCAGTAAAAGCTATTACCTCACCCACCTCATCTCTCTCAGCTTTACTGAGCCCAGACAGGCAGCCTGGAAGTCTTTACAGAACTGACTGAATGTTCCCATGCACTGTGACTTCTTCAGGAGCCATTACGACTACAACAGTTCTAAAGACTGTTGGGGCTCTTCCGTGGACATTACCACTCCATTTAGCTTCAGCTGAGCAAGGCATTCACTAGAGACAACTGGCAAACCCTGCCTACGCCTGTAATAGGATTAACCGAAAAATGCCCACAACAATCAAATCACCAGCCCATTACACAACAATCTCTTTCTCTTCTCAATGAGATCCCATTTTCTCACGGTTTGCGAGTGATGTGCACAAGCTCCTGTTTTGGATCTTCTCTCAAGTGGCACAGATATGGATTTGGCTGCAGCAGCCTGGGCACCAGGAATGAATGATGCACGGAGGAGGTGGGGCAGCACAACACCAAACGCTACCAAACCACTGTCATCGGGTAACAGCTTTCCTTGATGGCTTGTCTGTTAATCAACAGGTCCATTAATACTGAGCAAATGCCTCGCTAATGGACACCCATAGGATCACAGGCTGCACTATTTGTGTACAGCTCCTTTCATTGATTCACCCTAAAGATCAGCAAGGAAACGAGGAAGGATGTGAAATTTCTGCAGGAAAAACATTCCATAGCGGATACTCTGATTACTACGTTGAGTCAGGTACTGTATGGAAGTCTGCTCTTAAAGAGACTTCATATCTGACTCTCTGATTAAAGAAATATTTCAGTATGGAGAACAAGTAACAGGAACGGCCTTCATGGATCAGCCTGCAGGTCTATCAGATCTGATGTCATGCCATCAAGGATCACACAACTAGTCAATATTCAACCTGCTGTCCCACTCCCTGCAATTATGGATCACACCATAATTCTGTCTTGTCTACTATTCCACCTTCTGCCATTACAGATCGCTCAAAAGGTCCATCCAGCCCAATAGCCTACCTCTTCCCATTACGCCTAACAACACTGGACTCCAGCAGCCAAGGTATTCTGCCTTGTGCCATGCCAGAAACATCAGTCCATTTACTCCTTTATTCAGCCTTTAGCAGCGGCTAATATCTAAAGCTTCAGAATGAGGCACAACTCCCCCTCCCCCCGCATAATTCACCTGGCCAACTGCGCAATGCAGCACATGGTCTGGGGAGAGGCAGTGCCTTTCTGACCACCCCCTCATGGTGGCTATGTCTGCACTTGGACTTGGGGGTGTGAGTCTGAGCTTGCACAGATACCTGCACTAGCTCTGCTCCAGCTATCATGCTCAAATTAGCAGTGTAGCCAGGGTAGCACAGGCGAGCTGCCCAAATAAGTACCCAGGGTGTCCAGGCGGGCATGTACTCCCATAGCCCAGACCCACCTAGACCCCCCGCTACTTCCCTGGGTGGCGAGCCTAAGCCACCATCTGTGCTAGCCCAGCAACTCTGCTGTTTTTAGCACCCTCGCTCAAGCAGAGCTAGCTCAGATATCGCCACGTGAGCTGGGAATCACACCCCCGGCTCCAAGAGTAGAGGTTTCCAAATGGAAACAGGAGGGCACTGCTGATTCAAGCTGGACTTCACAGGGTTGGGAGTGCCCCGCTTGATAGCATGGTGCAGGAAAGTGAGTTAATAAAGTCCTGAGAGGTCAGGGAGAAGGTTGGCGGCTCACAAGCAAACAACTGAAGGGTCAGCTGAGAGATCTGCCAAACGAGTACTGTCACCTTGCAAAGGCTGCCTGCATACATGTAGGCGATGGTTTAATATTGTTTCAGTCTGGAAAAAAGCAGATTCCCTTTTATAAAAGGCCAGGCTCTGAGTTGACACATTTAGCTATGAGCCCTCTCTTGGGAATAAGCCAGCTCAGCAGAAGCAGTTATACTTCAGCTAAGATAAGAGCTTGAGACATCTCTTTCCCTCCCTGATTACGGTCCACTCACACAAAACCTCTGGAAGGGCTGTCTAAGCAGCCTGAGTGAGGAGAACAACATGGACACAAGACTGAGGTTGCTGACACCCTCCTATGATGTGACATGTTTATTTCACAGGCAAATGAGTCAAACAAACCCAAATCAGGCTCTTCTTGTCCCCTCTGAGCTAGTGGTAAATAACACAGGGGCAAGGAAGGGGAAGTGTTTCTGAGCCAGACATGGTTCGCACGTGGAACACGGAGAGCGTCGAGCTGGGGACATGGGAAGAATTATACAGACACTCACAGGACCTAAGAGACGAACTCCTCTTAGAGGACATGCAAGCAGGTGGAGTAAGGACTCCATGGAGCAGCTCAGTGATGCCTAGGGCCAAAGGGGGGGGGGGCTTTCTGTGATTCAGGTCTGTCCCTTGCTGGCAGAAGTCAGCAATGAATCTGGAGGGCTCAACTTAGACTAGATCGCACAAGCTTTTGCAGCACGACCGCTTGGAAACCAGGTGAGTACTGCAGGTCTCAGCCTAGCTCACTAATGGCTGGGTTTCTGCCTCCACTTTCTTTCCTTTTTTTTTTTAAATGAAGTTTTTATTGATTGACAAGAAAACCAGCCAGCATTAAATGAGACATGACCCTGCACAGTCAAATTAAGCTATTAGAGCACTGTAACCAATACAGAATATGCAGCACTGATCGCATAAGGAGCAAGGAGAATTTTTTTCAATGCAGCAATTATTAAAGGAGAGAAGGAAAATGAAGCAGACCAGAAAATCAAACAGAACTGCAACTTCAGCCCCGAGCTACACATGAAGCAACAGGAACAAACACATCTAACTCAAGGTTCATCTCCCCCAAAACAATCATGTCCCATCCAAAAATGGTCCATTGTTTCTTCTGACAGTTGGAGCACGATGACATGTCAAGTGCAAGAAAAGGAGTCAGATTCGTAAAACTTCGAGAGCAGAACACACACACACACACACACGACCAAGAACACTTGTGCAAAATTATGAGTGTGCACTTTGTATGGCCATTGTGAGGACTCAGATCACACACTGGTTTTAAGCCACCTGAAAATCTAGCCTGGACTGTATACAAGAAGGTCAGGGAAAGAAAAAAGAAAGAAGTCCAACTAGAAGGACCAAGGCTGCCATTTGACCCTCCATGAGGATTGCAACCCCCTATGCTCTCTCCCATCATTTACACACAATTTAAATCCCTTGAGAGCTGTTCTGTGTGTTCGTTCCCTCAGTTAACCTCCTGCGCCCAAATTCCTCTGCCCTGTTATCTCCACCTCCGAAGATCAATCCTTCTGCCCCAGTCACCCCGCTCTCACGGTCTCTTTTCTTCACCCTATTAATGTGCCCTTCTGAGTGTTCTTTCTTGACATCCTTGTCCTCCACTGGCTTGGAGTCAGTAAATGTGTCTGGTGTCACTTTTCATGCTGGTTGATACAGAAGATAAGGGGCTGATTACTACCTCCCATTACAAGAGATCTACCTTAGCTCAGGTAGCTCAGGCCTGGGCTTTTGGGACTCAAGGCGGAGGGTTCCAGTTCCCCAGGCATATGTGTGGTTTATACAACCGCTTCTGCAGTGTGTGAGGCACAGATTCATTGCAGCACTGCCTTCCTCTTGAGCTCAGTCTTCTCCTGTAGTCCACCCAGGGAAGGGTACAGCAGAGTGGGGGCTGCTCATCTGAAACCTTGACTATATCTCTACATGGCCATCTAGAATAATTTCTGTACTGAGCAGAGTCACCTCCTCCTTCCCTCTGGACTCTTCTCCAACACTGGAACTGCACTTGCAGCATAACCATGAAGGGAAAATGGGAAGAAGAGCTGTTTTCTACTTTTCTCCCCACAAAGCAATGGCTGTGAGGAACAATGCCATGTCATGGCGCCATGCTGCTCATAATGGAGCCAGGTGCAGACTGAGGGAAAACTCTCAGCTCTATAGATGCAAAAGTTGGCAAATACGTAACCAGCTGCCATGTGCTTAAATAATGGCAGGCGTGAGCCAGCTCTGCCGTTTAGCAGCAGCACTATGCACTGCTATACTGGGGCCCTGAGTATGAATTTTGATTTTAAACTTGGACTTTCCAAGTCAGCTGGGGAGCGCTCATGGGCAGAAGGTCAGCATGACCAGCTGGTGGTGGATCAGAACCACAATGCACAGAGCTTTGTGGTAGCTGTAAACGTTCACCGGCACTGAAATTTACACATCAAACCCCGGAGAGGAGCTTCTCAGGTGCATAATGAGAATGTGAGCCTCACCTGGGGTGAAGCTCAAAGAGGGAGGGGGAGAACTGTGGTATCGAACTGTGACTGAATTTTTGATTAAGAAGCTGATGATCAATAAAAGTTATGTGCAGAGGCTCACTGGGTCAATGAGATACTAGCTATCCTCTGGCACAGGGACATCGGAGGCCACACAGGTCCTGCCTGACTCGCCATCCAAGGTCACCAGATCTTCCCCTCCCTGCCTCTTCTCACTACTGGCGAGGCCTGAATTTAGGCCTTGTATTTGCCAAGACAGCAGGCCGCAGTTCTCCCCTTCCAGAGTTCCAGTCCTAAGGGAGCTGGGGGAAGGAGGAAGCGAAACTACTTAAAAAGGAACTTGGCTGGGAAAAGAGTAATGCAAGAGATTTACAGCCTGATTCTGGGCTTGAGATGCAAAGTCTGGAAAAAAATGGAAAAGGTATCCATAATGTTCCAAGACAGCTCCATTAATCTAAAGAGGCCTCCTGGCACTAGGACACATGGCCTCGAACACATTAAGCAGGAAGCCATCTTAGGTGCACTGACCACTAGGCAACCAGGCCATTTGATGAATGGCTGTTTTATATGAACAGTGACGTAACATGAAAATGACCACACAGCAATTCCAACAACCGCTATCACATTATCCCCCCCAGATGACCGTGTAACTGCTAAAGAGGTATTGTGTGTTCCATCTTAATAATAATTAATATCATCAGTGCTTTTCATCCCAAAGGATCATAAGGCATTACAGACAGCATATACTTTATAAAGGAACCATTTCTAACAACATAGCCACCTGTTTAATAGCACATAGGAGGCAAGGCTACACAGGATTTTAGGACAGCAAGTGACGAGGAGTACTTCTAATTAACACTGCAGGGAGAAATCAGACAGGCAGAATGTCATTACCTGAGTGTGAATTTAACCATAACACCACGTCTAATAATCTGACTTTTCCAATCCTCTTTAATGACCACAGGGAGTGTGGCCAGGACCTTTGTTTTGTATTTCATCCAAAAAAACATTGCCTCAAGCAGCGCAGCGCAGCGCAGCACAGCACAGCACAGCACAGCACGCCCTGCCTCCGTACACATTGGAATGCTAGTTCAGTGCTCTGCTGACAAAGGGAAGAGCACCATCAATGCTCCCTGCAGCACTTCAGGGCAGCGCTTCTACCACTTCCCTGAGAAAAGTAGTCCACCCCCACACTAACCAGGTCGTTGAACTAGTCCCAGAGCCCACTGGTTGTCTTGTTCCTAGTGGACAAATGTCCACATCACAAAAAACACCATGGGTAAAATTTTCCAAAGTGCCTAAGTTATATAGGCACTTGTGAAAATGTCTCCCCCTGACTAACTGCCCCCTCTTGTCTTCAGCCTCAGAAGAGAGGCCAAAGACCAAATGGGCCACAGAGGCTGAACTACTTCCTGGCCTCGAGAGCTGGTCCCTCCAGGGCAAAACTGAGGCATACTGGCTACGGAAACTTACACTACAATTTCCTGTGCTATACCCGATTTAGGGAGAGAGGAACTCAGTTTCCAGGATGATCTGGCACCCATCATCCACACTAGGTTTACTAAAATAATGTATACAATAATGGTGGAATTGGTGTATTATACATGCATTAATTCAAAATAGTCCCTGCAGTTTAGAGTAGTTAATGCCAATGTGTAAATCAATCAGATGTTCACAGATTTATACTAAATGTAAGAGAATTGGTTTCCCAGCAACCTACGCAACTTGGGCATCCATCAAAACCCAGGGAAGGCTGAGAAAATCAGCAAACATGATACTTTTTCTGGGGTATCCCAAAGAGAACAAGATGATTGAACAGTGCATTGGAATCTTCCCCAAATGTATCAAATTCTTACAGCGCTGGGGTTTGCAATTGCCCTCAGCAGAGAGAGAGTAAAGGCAGCTCATTAATAGTACTTGACACTGAAGATCTCTTATATTAAAAAGCATTGCAATTACTTAGATCAAAACTCTATATTATTCATAAGGTCCACATCTATTATGAAAATATTATTTATGCTACTATGGGGAAATGTAATAAATAAGGCAATAAACTCTTTCTTCCTCCAGGCCAAGACAGAATCTGTAGCTTGGAGCACTCTGTTTTCATCAGTCAGCGAGTCCGATGTCCCAGGCTCCATGTTGCATTCTTTCAGCCAATAAAGGAAGTCAAGGAAGGAGAGGCAGTAAGGAGAAGTCTTCCATTTGTATAAGGCAAATATCGCCCTACCCTTCCCCTCGTAAGCTCTGCAATGAGCCTCTCTGAAAGCATATGACATATCTATGTGCTTGGCAAAGAAGTCTGTAAAATGGAGTTACTCTTGCACTCCCAGCTCAGCCCACCTCCTACCAAGTTGGCAAGAAGCTAACTTAACTGGTCTCAACTGGGAGTTACCTCTTTGCCAACTATGAAATAATTACAGTAGGCACGTAAACACACAACATGGTCTAGTGGGCTGAATGCAGGCCGGGGAGCCAGCAACTCCGGGATCTAATCCGAGCTGCCACTGACTTGCCCTGGGACCCCGCACAAGTCAATTCCGCCTTCTGCCTTTCCCCTTCTGTAAAATGGAGACAAGGATCCTTTGCTACCTGACAGGTGGCTCTGAGGAGTAATCAGTGTTTCTAGAGAGTTGTGAAGTACTAAGTATCTCTACCTGAGAAACCCAGAGCAGAACACCCCAAAGCTCCCGGATACCCTGCTTCCCTAAGGAACTTTGCCCTGCTCATTGTAAAGCATGTCCCTCCACCAAGCCTCACTCTGGCTTGTTGGGCTCTGCCCCAGTGAACATGGGCTTGCAAATCTTGTCCTAGATCATTGATGATATCTACTAATGTGCCCATCACCACAGACTCTGGGTGCCTGTCCCCTGGTTTGCACAGGCTCTGCACCCTAAGTATAAGACCCACAGGACAGGGTACTGAGCTGCACTGAATGAGGCTTTATTGGAGACACCTGGAGCAAGACCTCAGCCTAGCTACATTTGTCTTTGATGTGTGAGGGCCCCAGCAATGCAAGGACAAGAATGGAAACTGCAGGCTGCGTAACACAATGCTTGGAACTGGGGCTGAGATCCTTTCCTGGGAGTTTCTCCCCCCTGTACTGGCAGCTTTCAAACCAGCGAGCAGTTACCTCCCCCCAGAATGCAGGCTGGTAATTCTGAATGGGACACAGGGGAAGGAAGGAAAACCCAGCTGAGCTCCCTTTCCTCTTAGGGAGCAGGGTGGAACGACTGTAACCAGCCAGCCTGGTTCTCACAGGGCCACCTCAACTGAGACCCACTCTCTGGCCTCACAGAGCTCGTCTGAAACATAGGTTGGGGGCATGAAGCCCATCCTGCTTCTTCTGCCTGCATGGAACCTGCCATGGCCGCAGGCCCACTCTACCCCATGCTTGATACTCCACATCAGTTACAGTGCTATGATGTAAAATGACTGATACTTTTAATACAAGGGGCCAGTCATTTATTTATTAGCTGGCGATGGGCTCTTCAGGCTGGGATGGATGCATTAAATCAACCGCATTCCCGGCCATTAAAAATTCATCCAATTCATAATGTAGGACGCCAGTAATTTCTTTATTAGTGTCGAGTGTGAGGTTTTTTTTTCCCCCCATGGTTTTTACTTTACTTCTTCACTTTCCTAAAGACTTTGCTCAGCCGAGGATTAGCTCAAATTAATCCCTCAAGTAGGAGGTGGAAGGGTGAGAGAGGATGAGATGAAGGAGGGAGGGAGGCAGGGACTTTGATTTCGTTTCAGTGTTGCAATTAGAAGGCAAATTTGCCTTTACACTTTGGAGATTTAGCCACCTTCTCTGCCTTTTATCCCTATCAGAGCCACATAGATCTGTTATTTCACAATATAAAGGAAGTGGTTTTTTATTTTGTTTTTGAAAGAACCCTTTGGCCTGGCACAGGGTTAATAAGAAGGGATAGAATGGGATAAGGAAGGGCAATGCAGCTTCTGTTTACCATTTCCTATAGTACAAGAACAAGAAGGCACTCTAGATTTCAAAGCCAGCACATTTAAAACCAATATTTTAATGTATCAATAACCTGGAGAACTGCCGATGCAAGATATTAAGGCAAATAACTCAGTAAGACTCAAAAGGATTAGACGTTTCTCTGAAGAACGGTATGTGCAATTACATTAGTGGGCCTCTGGGTGCTACTGCAATGTAAATAATAAATAATTCACAATTTCCCGGGAGTAAAACAGCAAGAGCTCACAGACTTCATGGCACCAAGTGATCACTAGCTGGAGTCAGGAAGAAATCCCTACTACACTCCCCCTCAGTAAGAATACTATTGCACGACTGGGTGCACTGTATTGTGGCACCCTCGTCAGCAGCACCCAACACTGGCCCCTGTTAGAGGTAGCAGACTGGATTAGATTCAGCTCAATTCTACCCTTGGGTCTGCCACTGGGTTGTTCCAAGTGCCTGCGGCATGTAGCATAGTGACAGATGCGGCATCCTCCATAGCCAAGTTTTGTTACATGATACAGGAGGCAGCCGCACTCTTTACAAAAACTGTCTAGCTCATTTAGCAATCGGACTGGCTGAGCATTCACAGTCCGTTCACACATCCTTTCCTAGACCTCTGTGCAGGTCCATGGAACGCGAGTCCCCTTTGACACGAGGAGCTCTTTGGAGTGAACCTATTGCAATTAGGGAGAGCATCTTTCTACCCTGATCTCTGCCTGGGTTTCACCACTGGAACTGTGGGTTCTGTCATGTTCTGAAAATGCTGTTTTGAGGAGAAACCACTCCTGGGGTCTCTGTCTAAAAGCGGCATTGGAAATGGACAGTGCTTGTGACTGCTGATGAACCATCACCATTACATCAGCTCTAGGGTACCAGACTATACCTCCATTGGGAGAGGCAGCGCTACTAAAGATGCTCACACTATGTTGGGAGTAATAATTTTTCTAACCGGCACCTAGACTTGTCATTAATAATTGGTGTCTTTATTAGGAGCTTTAATTCAACTGCACTGCCAGCAGAGAGAGCATCTCCTTCAAACCAAGTCAACTCAGATCACCTCTGGAAGACTTCACCCAAACATAACTCTTCAGCAGGATGTGATGTTGCATCTGCAAAACCAACTCTCATTGGGTGGATTATACCAAGAGAGGAGGACATTGTTTCCAAGCAACTCCTGGGACCTGGCAACTAGCTTCTACAAAATAACACTTTCTTGGGTACTACGACATGCCACAGCCACATCAGAGCATCCATGTACTACATGGGCATCATGGATCTGTAGGTACAGCAGGCAGGTCAAGGGTCTTTCAGAATGCTTGTTTTATAAGCCAAACCAAATTCAGGAAAAAAACCACAATAAATAAATAGCTGATGGGTAAGTTCTCTCTCTATACAGACATACCATCTATTTTTAGCAATACCCAAAGCATAATTCACACAATCAATGTGCCATTAGGAGATCATTCTAAAGCTTTCTTCATTATCACTGGCATCAGGGCTGCACGAGTTAGCAATAGCCCCAGGACAAGCTGCTGTGTCACCATTATGCCAAACGGAGAGGACGGAGCTCTGAGCCAGGACAGCAATGACTGATGAAGACCATTATGTCTTTCTGTGGCACAGACACCCACCTCAGCCCCAAGAACAGAGTGGAGCTGAGACAAATTCAACCGGACAGACATTACAAAATACCAATACGTAGGTGAGCGAATGATTAAACAGGCACCAATTTACAGCATGATAATCTCTCTCCTCCTTCTGTCACCTGCCCTATCCTTTCTTTCTCACCCCACCACTCCCACAATGCCTCACAGTTTATGACCTGCCAGAATTGAAAATCCAGTCTCTCTTGCCAGTTCATGAAAACCCTTCACCCCACCCCCACCCCCAGAAATTGCAGAGACAGCCATTTTTGACAGGTAGGGGCAATATGTGAAAGGGAAGCTGCCCAGGCTGCATGTCAATGTGCCTGCTGCCATTGCTGGGCTTGCATGGGAGGGGTGGGGGTGGGGAGGGTGGTGCCAGAACTGGCAAGCGTGCTCAGCAGAAAGTAGAAAATTCACAGGTGCAAAGTTATCTGTGAGCAGAGGCGTCTGATAAGTGGGTGTGAATGTACGTGTGAGAGCACATGCATTGGTGAGTGAGTGCCTGTAGCTAATCCAGCTAGGGTTTTATACCATGCCTGTCACTACAGTATATGAGTGAGCATGCATATGTACGCAAATCAATATGTACGTCGGAGGGCACAGAAGTAAGGATGATGGGTATGTGATTGCAATACATGGGTGGGACAGACTACAGATAAATGAGTGTCACAGGTGTGCAAATGAGTGTGCAGGTAAAGTGTGGATGTGCCCAGGGTGGCAAGTGAGTATATACACATCCTTGCTGCAGCCAAGTAGCTTTCAAGTTTAATCATTATTCTCGTGTGGAAGAGTTTGCTCCCATACTGCTGAAGTGGGAAGGATCAAACTACCCTTTTCTTGATGGACAGACAGGGCTTCTGATGAGCGACAGCAGCCTGGAGTGCTAGAGCCTCTCCGGCCCAATAGGAAATATGCTGAAGGCCTTTCCTTGCTTTGCTTCTTCGTACAGCTTACAGGCCCCCTTCGTAGAGCTTTGGCTCCGTTCTAAAATCACCTCAGGCAAGCCGACACTAGCTGTCACCTTTGGACATGCCAGGATTAAAGGGGCCTCAGGAGTGACTCTGGGGCCAGAGGATGTGTGTTTAGGGGAAGACTTTGCTCGTTGTTTGATGTCTGTATGTGGGTCTCGTCCCTTCATGAGCATTGTCTCCCTGCTGGCAGGTCAGTGTCAGCAGCACATAACTGAGTTATGGCTGAGTTAATGGTTTGTTTTCTAATGGAATTGGATTCGCTGCACTCAGGAGCGTGGCTTCCGGATGCAGCATCACCCGCCACAGATGTGCTGTCAGCTTCAGTTCCTGGTGCGGGCTGGCGTTGTGCTTTGCTGCCTTTGATCTGTTTTGTTGCTACAAACATCTTCAATAAACACACATTAAAATAACAGTGGTAGGATCTAACTCCCTCAGAGCCCATCCTCACAGCTGCAGGAGGTGATTTGCTTGTATGCAAATAGAGACAGCATGTGTGTCACATTAGGAGTAGGGCGGGCCTGTCCCACCAGGCACTGCATTATTGGCTACCACAATGCCTTGCAATGCCTGCAGGGTTTGGGCAGAGACAGGCAGGACAGGAATTTTCCTCCTTAATTGTTTGGCTTCTCCTGAATGGATCCATGTAGAAACACCTGCAGTACTGGCCAATAGTCCTGGTGTACGTGGGCAGAATGCACCTGCCAGCCATTCCACTGCAGCCTGCTACTTCTTTGGCTCAATAGCAAGCTGATGGCCCATGGCAGGAAAGGCAGAAGACCAACTCCCAGTGGTGTTAATCCTGAGGGTCAAACTGCAACTCAGAAAAGCTCTTGAATGGGTCTGGATGATCAGTCTGCCACTCTCCGCCTGAGATTGGTTTGACTTCTCAGCTCTGGCATTTGTTGCCATTTCTCTCTCCCTTCCTCCCCTGGGTGAATGGAATGGAGAACAAATGCTTACAGATAAGGAATACTGGAGAGTGCAGCAGAGAGAGAGAAACCAGCTGAGAGCTGACCATAGGTAGAGAGAGCTGGATGGGCAGGCCAGTGACCAAAAGGACCTTTCCTTTCAGCTGTCAGTCAGGAGAATGAGGCAGAGGAGGCGGGCATGAAGGGATGAGTGGGGCCCTGCGCTTTCCTCATTCTGCCACTCTGCACTGCTCAGTTCTGCTTCATTGCCTGTGGGGTTTGAACATTAAAATCTGTTCCCAAGAGACTGTCGTTAGCCCTTGGCATTCTAAGCAGTTTCCAGCAGAGACTACTCTGGAGCAGGGGGGTGGGGTTTGCAAGGTTTGGAAGCAGGATTCTAGTTCAGGATCACAGAGGTTTTCCAGCTGCTAGAAGGCGAATGTTGAGGTCAGGATTTTTGCATGGAGCCAAGCCAGAAACCTCCTAGACATAAGTGCTGAAGAGATGGAAGAGACTTATTAGATCTACTCCTCCACCCACTTGTCAATGTAAGATCGCCTATGTTTTGTGTAAATAACTCTAGAGACAGGGTTTCCACTACTTCCCCAGGGAGCCTATTTCATACGTGGTCTCCACCCCACCTCCGAACCTGACAATCAGGGCTGGGCAGCAGCCATCAGTGAGAACTCTTGTCCAGGGAAGCTCAAGAGGGTTTCTGGCAGTGGAAAGGCTGGCGGCTGGGCAGCAATGGGGAGGCAGACAGAAGAAGTGCTTACTGTGGGTAGGGGGACGGAGCACTCTGCAGCAGTCTGATCTAGAGGTGACAAAGGCATCAATCATGACAGCTAAATTCACATCCAAGAGAAACGGGCACAGCCTCCTCGTCAGATCTAGATGGACAAAGGTGCCTTGACCATTGCTATTCTTTTATCCTTCAAAAGCAGCTGGGAATCTAACCCGACCTTCAAGTTGTGAGCGGAGGCCTCAAACTGGAGGCATGGCATCAACTCAGTCTCATCATCCTGCTGCTTCCCCCACTCCCCATAAACACTTCACTCTAACCCAGCTCACTTTCATCTATGCCCCACCCTCATCTAAACTCCGAGACACCTGATCGCCCTCCCTGGGTTGGTGGAGATGGAGATGCTCAATTAGGTGTCATCAGCGTACTGAGAAGGCCTCAGCTCAAACCTCCCCACTAAGTCCCCTAATGACCTCAGACACACATGGACCATGAGGGATGGCAGCACAGAATGCTGATGTACCCCACAAGAAAGCGCCACAGCCAAACCTCAGAGAGAAGTGAAGGGAACTCGAGTCTCTGGGAAGGTTAAGGCTTTTCCGAAGGAGCAGAGAGAGGGGTCAGTGCTTGTGTACGTGAGTGTCAGTAGGACTTGCAAGGGGTTCTGAGAGGGGATTCAGTCTACTCGGAGGCTACGTCTACTATAATTCAGTTACTCTGGGCTGCTCATTAAGAGTTAAAGGGCCTCTGTCATCAGCTCAAAGTTGGCTCAAAATTTACATTTGGTGGAAATACATTTTTCCAAACCCTACCTGCCCCCAGGAACGTTTCCTCTTCTATTAGCAGTGAAAACAGTTGTTTTCATACAAATAAACTGCAAACATTTGCAACCTAAGATGTGCATCTTGGAGAACCTAGGAGCAAAACTGATTACAAGCAAAATGGAATGGACTTAGTCAGTTTCCTTTGTCCAAGCTAAAGAAAATACAACTGGTGAACAAAGAGCATCAGCAGTGAGAGGAAAACTGGATTTTTAAAAATCCTCTCCCATTTTGATTCTCTAGTGTTATTAGAGACAGGGGAGGAAATCCGTTTGTTTAAAGAGTATGATTTTTGAATGGATCACAGATTCCCTTTCAAACTGCACTCCAAATGCAAGATAAAGACAGAGTGATGTGCGGAAAGGCTGCTGATGGTGTCTTTATTGTGTGATTTGCCTTGGTTTTTCTGAAGTACTTCTTTTTAGCCGATTACCATGTATTTACAGTTATTAAGTAATTAGATAGAATTACTTAATTAGTGTGAATACGTGTAATTACTAACTTTGAATATGCAATTATGTCAGGGCAGCCTGTAATAAATGCGGTTGTAAAAAAAACCCTCATTAGTACTCTATAGAAGGACATCGGCTCCGCCCACATGGTGAATGCATCGCAGTGCTAAGGCTGCACCAGTCCCGACAGAGGAAAACAAACCAAACAACCGTCGTGCCCAGTCTGCAGCAGCAGCAACAACAAAATCAAAGAAGGCTCTGAATGACTCCAGCATCGCTGTTTTTACTGGGGCCAGAGCGTCCTGTTCTGAGAGAGCAGCCCCGACTGACCCTTCACCCCAGACGCAAACTGAGAAATGCCTGAGTTTCAGAAAAGTTCGGATCCGTTCTTGGAAAGTATTTTTCATTTTTGAGGCCTTTTCTTCCTAGTTTTGCCCTGGAACAGTCTCAGAAAAGCCAGTTTTCCGCAAGAACGATTGCTCCCTGGGATACTGCTGTTCTGACAAAACAGGAAGCCAACTGAACGTTAGCTACCGTGTTTGCATAGAACCTGATGGTACAGACTCAAGAGATTCTAATAAATAATCTCCTCAACATAGCCGGTGCTTATTACCATTATCAAAAGCAAGGTCAGCCTCCAAACCTTTTCATCCAAAACATCTCTGAAGCTTTTAGATCTAAGAAATGTCCAGCTTCTTCCATCACCCACCTGGAATCAGAGTCGGGGGCAAAATGGATCCTTTTTAGTCTGGTGGGGACTGGCAAATTGGAGCTAGAGTGGAAAGTCTCCATTGCTGTCAACAAGCACAGCTGTCCATGGTCAAAACTGTGACATTTGGTCCCTCCCACCAGCATCAGGGCACCGCATCAGTGCTAATGTCTCTTGGGCAGACACTTGCCATTTTTTCTATCGTGTGGTTAATTTTTGTAGCAAACTGCAGTTTCCTGCCCATAGGAACCAATTGCCGTTTTCAGGAAACGTTGAAGGGTAGAATGAGTCACGTTTTGCTTCAGCACCAGCATCACTCATGGGATGGACCCTTCTGACCCACTGCACACTGAATTCTGATGAGTTCCCTTCCATACGGTGCCCTAGCCCAAAACAACTTAAATGCATTTTAGAAAAGAAACACAACTATTTCCAGATGACAGTGAAGGCACAGATTCATCCATAGATACCCTGAGATCTCAGTAAGCAGATATGCCCACCTGATCCCTAGTCCGTATCCCAGAAAAAAGGGACTCTATATTGCCACCAATTCTTCTGAGATCAACATGCCCCATCTTAAATCTGACACTCAGCTTAACTCCCTGCAGGGGAGTGAGAACTACTGAAGCTGAAGCTTTTATTTATTAACAAAATGCATCCTTCCAAGCCATGGTGCTGACCGGTGCACATGGAGTTATGGCTGGAAGGAGCAGAGGGCACGAGGTCCCAAAGTGTCAATACGTCCCAACACAGGGACAGGGTGGCACATTTGCTTCCAGGCCCTTTCCCCAAACCCACATCTAGGAAGGGAAGAATGACTCTTCCCTTCCGTCTCTCTAATTCTGGAAGCAGCAGCAAGCAGGTGAGTGAGAGAAAGGCCCTGGTCTCAGGAGCTCCCAGAAAATCACAGGTGAGAGAGAGAGCTCCAGCATCCTTCATCCTATTGACAGGGAAAAAACCCCAGCACCTCCATAGTCAGAAGCAAACGTCTGTCTCCTCGCAGACAGCAGTAATTAATGGGTCTGTAAGAGTACCCCCCGCAGGACAGGTTTGTGCAGAAGCAGCAAGAGGGGGCAAAGCTTAGCAGGCAGCAAGCCACTTTCCATATTTCATCTGCAATTCCATTATGCAGAACTAAGTGGCTGGGAATAAACATCCATCATTCCCGCATGATAAGCGATGTTTGTTAGTGCAGAGGGTGACGGAAATCTATATCACACCAATGTACTATTAATACTGCATTAAGCACAGAGAGTTTTCTCTCCTCACTGTAATTCAGTAACAGGTGTCTGAGTGTCCTCAGCCCAAACACCCAGCGTCACAGCCAACCAGGGAGGAGGACCAAGCTAAAGAAAGAGAGAAGCCACGTTCCAGTGCCTATAGATGATACGTTAACAAAACCTGTATGTGAACCTGGGCTCTACAGGCTATGTGGGGGTAAATGCCATTGCTAGCGATGGGCTTCATAGTCTAATATCCAGCTAGTGGACTTAGCAGGAAGGCAGTGATCAGAAGGGCAGGGGCTAACTGGCACTGGTATGTCCAGGCATTGTATCAGCCCCTTTTCTGGATGGACTCTGCTGGGTATTAATAGGCTTGCCTATCTAAAGGGCTTCACCTCTCCTTCACAGAGGGAAGGGGGAGGAGGGAGAAATATTTTAAGAGGAGCAAACCAGAGGTCCAATGTGTAAAATGCTGGGTGAATGGGAACAGTCACTCACCTCCAGCCAGACCCAACACGCCAAATGAGGGCTGGGCAGAACAGCTTGGGTAAAATAAAAACCAAATGGAAGCTCCAAAGAGCCTGGTTGGTTTTATTTATTGTAAAGGTGAACTATAATACTTTCCAGGGCTCAGGCCACACTGCTACTGAAGTCACAGGTTTGAATAAGAGCTGCAGGATTGGGCCCTAAAATATACTAAACTAATGCCAGAAACATAGAACCCTGCAGATGATTCCAGGCAGGTAAGCAGAGAGGCAAGTGCTTTCCCTGTAATCTGTTGTGCGTGTATTTATTTACAATGTTATATTCTCCCCATGTGGCCCGGTTAAATGATCCAGATTCCAGCCCCTCATGGTTCTGCTGCATATTGAACTTTTCAGATCTTAATCAAATGGAACCCGTGAAACTTTCGGACCAAATTCTGCTGCGATTTACTTCCCGGGCAGCCCCACAAAACGCAGAGTAAATTGAATCCTTTGACTTTCAACCACCACTACTACAATGGCGCTTACACACCAAAATGGTTGGTGTACTATGAAATACCATCGATTACAGAGTTGAGAGAGAGAAAGCAGAGAATCAAAGCCATCAGAGTCTGTAAAGTGTTTTGAGCTGAGGTGCTATAAGAAATATAAAACATAAATATGATACAGAAATACCACACTATTTGGCTCCTTCTGCCTAACCAAAACACTCCACCCCATCCCTGTACAAACAGACCAAAAGAAATACATTAAAATACAAATCAAAGGGAAAGCCAGGCACAGTAACTGGATACACCCCATTGCTCTGGTGATTGAAGTGCAACAAGCAACAGTCCAGGATTGGAGGTCCAGCTCATGTTTCTCTCTATCCGTTCTTGTGAGTGTCAGCGATAGGACCAGCCCTTGACATCTCAGCAGGAGGGGAAAGGGATGCTGTTCGGGCTTATCTGATTGCAAAAGAGGAAGCCATGGAGAACCAACTTCTTGCCTAATGTTCAGTACTGGGTGAATTTCTAATGGTGTGGAAGTTTGATTCCTACGAACACCTTAAAGTTCAGTGGCTGACTCAAATTTTTCCAGCCTCCCGAGTTGGCAAAAACAGACTGGAAGTCTGGCTCTCCAGCAAGATCCCTGGTTCTTCCTGCTTCTGGTCAGCCCGGAAAGATAGTGACAATAACTTTCCTTGTGACATTTTGTTACATCCAATCCTGACTTGAACCAAGAAATGCAAAATATTCCAAGAACCTGAACAATAACTGGAGTGGGGGGTGGTTGCTTCTAGGAATTGGCAAAGGCTGAGGGTGCAGCGAGAGGTTTGTATCTGATCCACTGACTGTGAATGGGCTCCACATATTGAGGGACAGTGGCCCGGGAAGCAGTCGTGGTATGTGGTGACCAAGAGTGCATCTTTTTTAATAGCCCTTCACTTTTACTATCAGAGTTTATGAGGGCTCCCACTAAGCTGGGATGGACAGTTTATCACCTCGTGTGGAAGATATTTGCTATTTAATGGATTTTGCTCACAATGCAGATTTCAAGCTTTTCAGAGGCCCCCCTGAGTGTAAGAAATGGAGTGTCCGAATCTGTTGCTCTCCTGCTCCAAGTGTTTTTTGTGTATCTGCCCTACCTGTAGACACTGCTGTGTTTGCCCTTTGGGCTGCAGGGTGTTCAAGGAGGTAGTCCCGCTGCTATGAGGGTAGGGAATTGTTGGAGAAGGAAGGGTAGATGCATTCTTATCACACATGGGAAGCAGGTCTCTCTAATGCCTTGTGCTCTCAAGTTGCACTGGCTCACGCCTCTGGTACAGTGCCCAAAGCAAACGTCTGTAGGCTCCATTCTAGGCTGTCTCTGTCCGGAATGGGGAAGGTGATTAGCGGGTGGTGGTAGGAGGATGAAAGTGGAGTGGAGGGTGAGGGTGGGAATTCTCCTTCTGAAGCACCTTCATGTATGTTGTGATTTTTGAGACCTGAGATTTACCTTAGGGTTCACTTTCATTTCTGGACCATACAAGACCCATTACCCTCCCCCACACCCTCTTCTTCCTTTACCTCTTCCTCCTCATCCTTCTTTCCCCACCCACTTCTCTTCCCCCACCCCTGCCCCCATTCTTGTCCTCACGTAAGCAGAAGGATCCAGCTGAATAAGGCACTCACATGTGTCTGGCTTGTGGCAGTTGTGGCCTTGCCTGAAGTACTGGGGGTTCTCGATGACGGGGATACGCGTCATGCCGATCACCACCGTGTCCGGGCCAGCATCCAGCGACGAGGGTGTGGTGATGCCATGGTTGATATGATGGAGGGGACTGGCAGAATCCTCCTCCCCGCTGATCACTGCCACGGGACCTAGATCCATCACACACAAAAACATCAGACAACACAATGAAGAGACAAGCGGCCCAGATCCCTGTGTGGTTCTTCTGTTCACTGTTACATACAGTTCACCCAGGTTAGTCGCGTCAGCTGGACAAAGACTAATCTAACCTCCTGAACAGGATTAATTATCCTGGGAATCTCCCAGACAATGCATGGGTCCTGGGGAGAGCCCGTCCCGTTCACCATTCCGGTGAGCGAGCCAGACTGAATCCTGGAGATCAAAGTCCTCTCCCTCCAGAACTACAGCACGGGCAGCAACAGAACAGGCTTCAGCCCTGCCCTGGAGGGCCACCGTCTTTAGGCCCTGCAGGACAGTTCAGCCTCTGTGGTGTTCATATACTACAGTGCTGGGCGTGATATGAGAACCGAGAGATTAAACAGGGGACCGAGAGCGCAGACTGGAGAAGCAGCATTCACAAATAGGGCTTCCTGGGTCACACGCTGTGCTCAGATGATGTTTCCCTCTCACCACCCAGGTACACCTCCTCCTTCCCTCTTTCCCTGCCTGCATGTACACAACCGCTCGATGCAGCTGATGTGCTTGGGAACCTGTGATCCATAGGAGTCAATCCTGAGTGAATTGCACAGTGATGGAAATGCACCCCGCTCCTTCCTAACTGTGTGCTGAGCAACCCACACCCTCTCCACCGGAGCCCCTCCGAAGCCAGAGCATTCACAGACAGCGGGAGAAGAAAAACAGCCAGTGCTCTCTGACTGCAATCCAGGGGAATCCCCCCAACCTTCTCCACCTGCCATCAACTTGTTGGCCTGCTCTTGCCTGAGAAAAGGCTGCAGGAGGATTTTCCCACTGGCAGAGCTTCTCCTTGCTGGCACTCCACAGTGTTGGCTTCTCCCCGCTCCGCCTCTCTCCACCTCTGCCACAAGAACCCACAGCCAGCACCAGGAGCAAGCCCCAAGCATGGTGCAGAGCCAGGCAGCAATTGGAGCAAGCTTTGGGCTGAGCTGTAATAGGCTCAGGAGAGTTCCTCCTCCCCATCTTCTCTAATTTGACTGTTGCCATCTCAAGTCCTTTTTAACTCCCCGTTCCCCATCTGCTGCTCACGTCCAGGGTTGCTTTATCGATCTCGCCACTCGGTCACACTGCTGGGCAGCAGGACTAATGGAGAAGCCCGGAGTCTCTCTCCACGCTGTCCTTCTAAGCCAAGGGCTGACACTTGTCACCCAGTGGGAACTGCATGGCGGGTGAACCATTGCAGCAGCCTGCACAGTAGACCCTTACACACAAATAGTTCCCTCCCTTCTCCCAACGCACCCACATCCACAATCACCTTAACACCCCAAACACCAATCCCCTCTCCTTCTCAGACACCCCAAAATACGTCACCATCTGTGTACACCTCCCTGCCCTTTCACAAACCACCCCCTCCAAAACACCACATGTACCCACCCCTCCAACCACACGTGCCCCAGCATGGGCAAACGCACTCATCCTAACACCACCAAATGGGCACACTCAACCTCCCCTCAGGCACCCTAATGGCCCAAACACTGCAAACATACAGCCCACTTCCTGCAAACACAGACCCCCTCACATCCAAGCATGCACATGCACACACACATCCAAATCCCAGAATACGGCTGCTCTAACCCCGCCCCAACACACACCCATTTTCATACGCAAAAGGGTGCCCTGAAGAAAGGGACAGGTGACCTAATAGCCAGGGTCCAGCTTCTCAAACCCATGAATATGTTACAAATCTCAGTCACACCCTGATTTTTACAACCCCAGTTGTAAAACTGCCCATCAGCTTTCATGACGGAAAGTTCTCAAGGCCAGAAAACCGCACGGGACTTCAGAGGCCAGGAGGGATCATTATGAAATGTTCTTTCCACATGCCCCATGATCACAACCACCATTTCCCCATGCCCCTGGTAAAGCCGAAAATTGCAAGCCTCAGCCATCTGTCTTGCATGAATGGGAAACTGTGAGGAGCTTGGGAATGAGAAGGCTCCAACGCAAGCTTTTGCAAGGACGCATTCCTCAGCACCCTAATCAAACACACTGCAATTTATTCAGACACCGAGGGAAGAAAAATCCCAGCCATCTGGTGATGCGTCTCTGCTGTTTTCCGGAAGCTACCAGGGGCTAACAGAAGGTTAAGCCAAGATGAGCAGAGCTGCTCCACCTTCTACCTGCGCCGAGTAGAAAATGTCTCTCTCCTGTCACTAATCTATTGCTAATTGCACAATTACTTTATTATGTAGCGCTAGCAACAAAGAAGAGAGTCTTGAAGTCATTTTACTCTCTTGGAGCTTCTGAGAGGATCCAGAGAATATGTGCTTCATTCAGACATTCTGACTGCATTCATTTAGTCTAATTTCTCAGACTTCAAGTACTGTTTGTTCTTCCGAGTGGGACATAATAAAGTTATTGTGTAATTAGCAGATTCCTGGCAGGTGTTTTACGCACAAGAAAGAAGTCTCTCCCTTTATTGTGAGTTCCTTTTGGCAGGTTCTCGCCTTCTTTCAGGGCCCAGATTACTCTCAGCTCCTGTGATGTTACAGAAAACACAACGGAATTCAGCTCCCCAGCAAGATGCCTGCGTTAGGACTACAGCTATTGTGTTTCTCCAAACACAATAAACAAAAAGCAATTTCAGTCTGAATGACTTATTTTAGATGAAAGAGAACACCACCACCACCACACACACACCCCTCCCGCCAAAGAAAGAACAAAAGCAAAGTCTTTTTCATGGTAGGTGTTTCCTCTGTCACAAACTGCACTGAGAAGTGAACACAACATGACGTCTGTCTCTGCAAAAAATCTGGTCTACTATCCTAGTATATGGCGCTTGTATCTTGATTGACATGTTTTCTGTATCCTGCACCCTTAAATGTAGGAATGTCACCCTCCCGCCTGCAGAGAGTCTATGAAGGTCCCACTTCCCCCTACGGCAGTGGCAGAGGCCAACTGACAACCCCACGGGTCTCTCTAGGCAGCAGGATCTTTGGATTTGGGGGAGCTGATGGAAGTGCTGGGCAACTGATAGGAAAACCCATCCTCAGGAGATTCCAAGCGTGCCTCCCAGAGCAACGAAGCCTGGATAATGTCTCAAAGGTGGGATTAGCACCAAACTTTTGGGACCTGTTCCAAACTGAGCCACATCTTTGAACCTTGAGACTTCACCCACCTTTAATGATTCGTAACAATTCACTGATGCTGTGCAATTCATTTGCCAAACCAGACAAAATCGGAACATTAGTACACTCTTGACTGAGGCCTTGGCTACACTGGCGCTGTACAGCGCTTCAACTTGCTACGCTCAGGGGTGTGAAAACGCCCCCCCCCGAGCGCAGCGAGTGCAGCGCTGTACAGCGCCAGTGTAATCAGCGCCTGCAGCGCTGCACGCTCGCTTGCAGCGCTGCAAGCTACTCCCCTCGGAGAGGTGGAGTACATACAGCGCTGCAAGAGCTCTCTCGCAGCACTGGCGGCGCAACTACACTCGCGCTTCACAGCGCTGCCACGGCAGCGTTGCCGCGGCAGCGCTGTGAATCCGCAAGTGTAGCCAAGGCCTAAGCTGATGAGGGCTGGGGGGCGGAGGGGCAGAAGAAAAGGGAGGGGACAGTAACCAAGATTGCCCTAGGGACAGGTTGAGATCAACTGATCCAGCAACAGACTTGCGATACTGCACTAGCCAACATAACGAAGCTGATTGTACATGACAATACACTAGTTCAGGCAGCTCCACAGAACACAAGAGGCTGCCTGCAGAGGGGAGCATGCCCGGTGACTCCCTGGCTAATGTCTACCTAACCAGGTCAGCACTGAGGTCTTCAAACTGGTGCTCCTGTCCCTCAGGTTGAAGGTGGGCTTCAAACTGAATCCCAAGAAGGCAGAATGCAAAAGAGGCAGAGAAGAATCATAGGCATTAACGATGGACAAGACCCATTACCATAGGTCACATCAAGCCCATTCAACCACCCCATCAATATAGGGCTGTCCCGTTTAAATGTCTCAAGCAATGGGGCTTCCATCACTCCCCTTTTGGACACTAGAATCTCATGGTCTTACCTCACTGGTAGGAAGTGTTTCCTGAGGGTCGCTCGGCAGTTTCCTTCTCTTCATTCTATCCCCACTGCTCCTACTTCAAGCCCTTTTTGAATGCTCCCCAAAATACCTCATGCTCCTTGATCTTTACACCCTTCAAAGGTCTTTGTGGATTTCACTCTCAGGTAATTCCCCATAGCAGGCTGTCACCCATGCCAACACTCCTTCTCCAGGCTCAGCCCACTTCCTCCACTTTCGCTTACTCTTCCATACATTGGCATTTCAGTCAGGCCAGGTCCACTCTACAGAGTTCTGTCAGCATACCTATGTCAGTTGGGGGGTGGGTGAAAAAACCACAGCCCCTAGGTGACAGCTATGCCAGCAAAAACCCCAAGGCAGACACAGCTGTGCCGACAGAAGCAGAGCTAACATTGTTGCGGGAAGCGGTGCAACTCTGTTGACAGAAATACTCCTTCTGTTGTAGACATAAGCTGCATCCACACTAGAGGGCTCTGGCAGTACAGCTGCCGGCAAAGCATCTGTAGCCTGGACAAGGCCTCAGTCTAAACCAGGGGTCTTAAACTCAGTTTACCTTAGGGCCAGTGCCAGTCCTCAAATCCTCCTTGCGGGCCAGTAATGTCACTGAAGATGGTGTTCAGAAAAGAAAACGTTTATATTGTATTTTTTATTTTGAATTTCTTAGAACTAATGAAACTGTCATACAACTTTATACAATTCTTCGCCTGCCAGAGAGTTTTTAGTGTTTGCCAGACACCTGGCAACACTTCAGTTCTGTCAATTTGTTGATGTTTGGCCTCAGTGACTGAGCAGTTGAAACCTTCAGGATTGAGCAAGGTGTGCATCAGATAGTTCTGTTCGGTATTTTGACTTATTTATATTCATTGTGGAAAAAAGTGACGCTGCCTCCATGGCTGACTCTGCCCGGCAACTAATGATGCTCCCGCCATAGCTGACTCTACCCAGCAACTAATGATGCTGCCTCCATGGCTGATTCTGCCCAGCAACTAGTGATGGTATCTCTGACCCTCTCCCCCAGCCAATGGGAGCTGCAGGGGGCAGCGCCTGCAGCAGACAGAGACTGCAGTGGCTGCATGCATCTGTCCTCCGCAGGCCGCAATGGGGAGGTTCTCGGGCCACAGATGGCCCACGGGCCGAGACTTTGAGACCCCTGGTCTAAACAGAGAGCAATTCTTTGGTTAGCACCCCGAATGGGCCTGGTGTTTAAAAGGGGGCTGTCAGGGATCCGTAAGTGCCAGTTAAGGGTTTTCATGTCCCAAGGCAGTAATGTGATGTGGTGGTAGGGCACACATCAGGGTAAGTGAGCAGGAAGGGTGGCTAAAAGTCATTAGGATTACACCTGGTCTACACTTAAAAGGTTTGCAATGCTGTCTATATTGCAGGGATCGGCAACCTTTGGCACGCGGCCCACCAGGGTAAGCCCCCTAGTGGGCCGGGCCGGTTTGTTTACCTGCCACGTCCGCAGGATCGGCCGATCACGGCTCCCATTGGCTGCGGTTCGTTGCTCCAGGCCAATGGGGGCTGCGGGAAGTGGCGGCCAGCACATCCCTTGGCCCGCGCTGCTTCCAGCAGCCCCCATTGGCCTGGGACGGCGAACCGGGCCAGTGGGAGTTGCAATGGGCCAAACCTGCGGACGCGGCAGGTAAACAAACCGGCCTGGCCCGCCAGGGGGCTTACCCTGGTGGGCCACGTGCCAAAGGTTGCCGATCCCTACTATATTGGATAGCTATATTGGTAAAACCCTGCAAGTATCAATGCAGTTGTACCAGCAAAGTGCTTTTGTCAGGATAGCTTATTCCAGTTTAATGAGTGAAATAAGCTATCTCGGCAAAACCACTTTTTTTTGCCAGTATAGCTGTGCCTACATTAGGGCTTTTGCCAGCATAGCTATGTCGTAAAGAAATGTCCCACCCCTTGCCGAAAGAGCTCTGCCGGCAAAACCTTTCAAGTGCAGACCTGGCCTTAGAGGACACCACAGATGGCTCCCAAATAGGATGGGTTTCAAAAGCATTACTACAAACGTAGGGCTTAGTTTTCAGAAATGCTGAGCTGCCACCACTCCAATTGCAGTTAATGGGAGCTGAGAGTTCTCGGCACTTCTGTCAAATCAGGCCCTCCGAGTCAGTAAGAGAAGACACTACACGCTAAAACTAAATAGAAGACAGGTCTACTGTACCAGGGCTCTGGCTGGTTCAGATATACAGGGCCTTTTGCTTCTAGGTCACTGGTTCCCAACCACTTCCATCATGGTGGTAAAGAGGTTTGTGCATTCCTTCTAATAACTCTCAGTTAAAATTATTCCAGGCCAGGATTTGAATCTGTGATCTTTAAATTTTTTTTTAAAGACAGAACATACACAAAGAAACAGATTTTCCCAAATGACACTAGGGAACTGGGGCAGTACGAGGTTGCAGCATTTTGTCCCAGAGGTGACCCTGATTCAGAATGGAGAAAGTGATCTCTATGTGCTAGCAGTTTGTCTGATCGGTTAGTAACGTGGACAGTGCTTTGGGATCCATTTTGATGAAAGGTGCAATGGAAAGTCAAGAATATTGTCATGATCATTACATATACAGTATACAAGACACACTGCCTGGCTTACACTGAGATAAAACCACCAAAAGACCTTGCTTTATCTCATCTCAGTGAAATTCACCCAGCTCCAGCAGACACTGGTACACTTGTGGAAGCTACCAGTCCCCATCAGCTTCAGCACCAGCCAACTCTGCTGGTCCATCACCATCCCCAAACACTTACAACTACTGCTAGTCACTGACAAAACAAGAACTGCCAGGGATGGAGCCACCAGACGTTTACAACCACATGGATAATATATTGCAGTCTGCCTAAGCACACTTCCATCTCTTGCCGAGAATGAGCCTGCAACGCTTCCTCTTCTCAAGCCCCAGGGAGTCCAGTGCAAGGGAATGCACCAATGGAGCTCAGAATGCAGTTGCTCTTACCTTTTGGAGGCACTTCAGACCCCTGCCAGGGCCAGAGCTGGAGACCAAGATACTTAGCTATTGGCTAGCGTCCAGCTATTTCCTCCCCAATAAACTCAGGAACCAGATATTATCGGATTAATTATGTACAATGTTTACAAATTAATGTTTAGTGCCCTCCAAGCCTTCCCCTCATTCTCTTATCATTTAATTATTTATCTTTGTTATTTTACATTTCTCCTAAATCTCCAGCTCTCTGCTCCTCTCTTAGATTCCCCCAAGCCAATGGGGGCTGCAGGAAGCAGCGCCGGGCGAGGGATGTGCTGGCCGCTCTTCCCGTAGCCCCCATTGGCCTGGGATGGCGAACTGCGGCCAGTGGGAGCTGCGATTGGCCTAACCTGCGGACGCAGCAGGTAAACAAACCGGCCCGGCCCACCAGGGGCTTTCCCTGACGGGCCGTGTGCCAAAGGTTGCCAATCCCTGATATATACAATCATCAATTTCTGATGGAAATAAACCATGTATCAATAATGTAACTTTTAAACACTCTCTCGAGTATACTGTACATATTGTAACTACTAACCAGGTATGGACACTGAATGGATGATACTGATGAAAGACCAAATCCTGAGATCTTTACTTGGGCAAATGTCTACTGATCTCAGCGAGAGATTTTCTGAGTAAAGACTGAGAAAAACTGAATAAAAATGGACTTCAGGATTTAAGTGTCTATGGATCTATGCAAATCTATCCACCTGTACAGACAGATGGATAGGTAGGTAGATGCCCGGATGGACATAATTTTGTACCATCAAATGCAGGATAATGGTCCAGAACAACCCCTGGTAATTCCTGATATACCCACGGGAGATCTTGGAACAGGACTGAAGTGAATCTGAGTCTCCAATGAACCAAACTATGATGATGATGTGGCAGGTGTCTGTCTGTGGATAAATAGGTCTGTATTGTGGATATTAATTACCGTATAATATGGCCACTAGTTAATTTTTGAAGGATTTTGTATGTATCTTCTGTCTTCTCTGGGATTTTATCATTCTGAAATCTCAGAGACCAAAGGAGGGATTAGAAGCAGAGGTTGGATCTGGTATGTGGCTGAAGTCAGGTTAACAGTCGGAGTCATTCATACCTGCTGCACGACAGCAACTACAGTTTCCTGGGGGCCCCTCCATGACTCCAGCAGCTGATTCAACTCCACACTCCTTTTTTTAGACTCTTACTTGGTCACCACAACTGAAAGTACTGTACCTGTCCTCATCCAAGAAAGACTGGTGGAGAGCCTGGTCAGAGATGCCCCAACATCAGCCATTAGAGTCACGATAGAGAAAGGTGTAGCTCCCCTTTCTGACTCTTTCTGTCTTTTCCCCCCACACCACCATGAGCTAGGCCCATTTGCATGCCCATCTACCTCCCTTCTCATCTCCTGCTGCCTCCCTCCCACCCTATATGCCTTCCAGTTCTTTCCCAGCATTATGCCCATTTTTCTTTTTCTCCCCCTTTTGGATTTGACTCTATCCTGATTCTGCTGCTCCAAAATCCTCCCTCTTTTCATCTGCCAAGCAACATTTTCTCCCATTCTTCTAATCTTCCTGAAACCCACTGTCTCTGGTGACTTTCTAGCATCTTCTCTCCGCATGGTCTCCTGAGGATGAACTGGTCTGGTTCCAGTTTGTCTGAATCTCTATGAAGCAGGGTACACCTCTTACTCTAGATCTGTAAAGCTCCTAGTAAATTTACAGGGTTATATAGGCAATTTGTTATGAAAAAATGAAGTAAAAATAAATACCTAGGAGATCCCCTGTTCACATGATCATATCCTAATAGTCAATTACTTAACAAGGTAAGGTACTATATTTTCTGATAAAATGCAGGCATAGGCATTATAGAATACCTTATAAATAGCCAGAGATTAGAGAAGAGAAGATAATGGTCACTCCACGCACATCCATAACATAATGAATTCTCCAAAGCAGACATGTGCACAGAAGCAAAAACTCCATCATGCTAAGACAGTAACCTCTACCGGGCATCTAGAAGGCAGGTCGGGCAGATTGTAAATAATGATGCTCAGTGCTCTCCCAAGCCATGACATTCTTTATTGCAGCAGAACGGCCCTCAGAGAGGAGTCAAGTTCTTTCCTATCTCTGAAAAGATCAAAGAAAGACAAAGTACCTACCTACCTTCCAGTCTGAAGCTCCTTAAATCTCCTCGTAGTGAACGTAAGGGATTTTCAAAGCCACCTAGAGGATATAGATGTGCATTTCTCATTCATTGCAATGGGAAGTGGACATCCAGATCCTTTAGGTGACTTTGGAACTCTCAGCCTATAAGCAACACAATTCCCTAACACTGTTCTAGAAAGGGTCTGTCCCAGCTACACTACAAACCCCAAAGCAGTGGTCCCAAAGCAGGCCAGGATAAAAAAATAGTGCATTCAGAACAATGGGCCAACCACACCACCACCAACAGGAACTGCCTTCTGGGAACTGATTTTTGATCGATCACTACAAGAGCTAAATGGGCTATCCAAACTCCACTGGATAATATAAAGAACCACACAATGAAGCCATTTCATTAAGAACTGTATATGATCCATAACTAAAAAAACCCTCCCCTCCCCACTAAACTGGTCCAAAAAGCAAGTTACAGCAAATGCTGTAAAAGCCCTCATTTAAAAAAAAATCCACCTTTTAAAATCCCATTGGCCTTCTGGCCTGACCTCAAACCTCGATTGGTGCTTTCATGCTTCAGTTATCTTAATCTTAAATTCAATACATCAAAGGGCCATATCATCCGTTGGAAGGTGGATGGCTCTCAAACAGAATCATCCAGCCCTGCTTCATACCAGGAGACATATATTTATTTATAAACAGCAGACACAAAAACAGCTCCAACCTTTACATTTAAAAACAACAACAACAACAACAACAACAAAAGCACCAAGGTGTTTAAAAAATCCCAACCTTTAGCTGGAGCTGAAATCAAACACTGACTCATCCCCCAGGGGTGAGCTCTGCACCAGCAGGGATGGCAACTGAAACTCATAAAACAGAATAAGTGAAAGCACAACAAACACAATTAAAACTCTCGCCATGCTCAGAGATGTATTGCATTTACTGTCTCATAAAGAGCCTTGTTCTGTCAGGCAAACAAAAGGAAATCAATTTCTTAATTTTTATTGGCAGATACAGGCACAGGGCCAGGTTAGCGCTTGCTTTCAAGGCAGGGACCTGACTGGAGGCTGGCTCTCCCTGTTCCCCTTTCCCTGCTGTAAAGGGCATTATCCCACCCTTGTTGTCTGCAGAATATCCCGGTGCGGCTGCCTCTTCTTTCTAGCTTTGATATCCAGCATGGCAGACTGCGGGAGCTTCTATCCTGTAGGATGCGCTTCCCTGAGCCGTGGCCCTACCAAGAGCCAGAAGGGGCTGAATACCTCCCTCCAGTCCATGCAAAATGCTTTCACTCTGCTGACTACAGTCTCCCGCCCTTGGCTTGCCCTCGCCATCTGCATCAAGTTCAAACACGGCTTCCCTCACTCCCCAACAGCCACAGGACTCTGTTCCGCTCTCCCACTCCCTGCTGTCTTCGCACTGCCTGCTCGGGCCACTCCCAACTTCATGCCTATTTCTAGGTTACCCCCTACCGTGGAAACAGCTTTCCGGTTACCATCAACCGAGGGCCATCCCTCTCCTTCTTCACCAAATTCACGGCAATTGGTCCACAAGCCTTAGAGCTGCATCGACCCATAGCTCATCTGACGTTGGCCACACTAAGATTTGAAACCAGATTAGCACCTTCCTAGAGAGCTATAATCACAGTTCTCATTAAACGATACACTCCACAGGCAGGCCAGAGGTAGAGCCAGAAGCACATGGACCAACCAGAGACAGAACTAATTGCAGCAGTTACACTGATGCAGACCCAAACTGCTGAGAATGGAAGAGGGGAGTCATGAACCTGCCACTGAATTCAGTTGCAAGTGCCCTGAATGAGCTGCTCCTATTCCATCCCCAGGGGGTAGAGGAAAAAAGAGAAGCTTGTTGCATTTCAGCTTGCAGTGGCAGCACAGCTACTGCCCCCATCCTTCCTTCCCCATATGCCTTCTGCCACATGTAAAAATAATCCATTGTGGTCGCTACAATTGACCCCCAGAACAAATGGAATGCTGGACAGTAATTCTCCGAGGAAACTATCCCATCATCACGTTTAGGAATTGAGGCACATCACAGAGTAAATCTACTTCTGGGCCACTCACACTGTTGTTTGCTTCATATACAATAATCCATAAGGTCTCCCCAAGCCATAAAGCACTGGTTCAACTTCCATCACCCTTCAAAGATTCTCTCCTGTAAGAGAGATGTGGGATTCCCCAAATCTCTCACGCTCCGGAGAGCTCCCCCTTGGTAGTGTTTTTCCTTCTCAGCTTTATTTATGGAGTTTTGATGCGACTCCTGAATGCACTTGCACACTGGGAATGGAAGTATTAAGATCAAACATGAGTCAATGCATAGGACAGCACGAATACATAAATCCAGCCGAGGAATGCAGACAATAAAAATCACAAGACAATCTGAAAATTGCAAGGGGAGGCATCCAACAAGCCAGACCGTGTGAAAATGCAATTCTGAGTCCCAGGCTCCAGTAGGAAGAATGGAGAGGAGGATATTTTACAACTATGCCCAAAGCCAGAGGGCCAGCTGTACCAAGTGCCTCCAACGCAGGAAGAAGCAAATAGTCGGAAAAATGACTAAACGTGACACTGTGGGGTTACTCATAGGAATATTTTATCCTTACACCTGAGCATCTCAAACATTTTAAATATTAACTAAGCCTAAACCGTCCCCCATGAAGCACATAAAGGATATATGGGAACCGCTTCACCTGCCTACCAATGAAATGCAACCACCTCTGGGGTGAAACATGGCAGCTATTTAATAATGCACAGCAACACTTCCTAACAGCTCAGGAGAGGAAGCAAAGCATATTTTATCTGATGGTAAATGCAGGGAGGATGGCCGTATTTAGTTACCATACCTGTGCTGGAATGGAACAGGACACTAGCTAACAGCACTACTCTTATACCATCTTTAGTTGCTCCTCATGATTCCCTGATCAAGTTTGCTCTGTTCACATGCCAAAAGCTGATTTTTCTAACTGCCAGAGCTGCACACTCATCCTGGGATTTGAAAACCCAGGTGGAGTCTTTCTGGCTTACGCATCAATCACTAGCAAGAATGCTCCTGGGATCGCATCTTGGTATGCTAGCGTCCATGCCAGCGATATCGGCTTTTGCAGCATTAATGGGAGCAGAAATGCAGTTCTGTCAGCAAAAGGAGCAGATATGCTTTGAAGGCACAAAGAGAGTGGAGTGGGGAAGCAAGGAAGGGCCAAATCTACAGAGTCACTCGCTGTAATCCCACTTTAATTATTCAGCGTGCTCTTTGGGTGTACCCACGGCTGCTACTGACTTGCCAGTGCACAGCACCCTCTGGAAGTCAGCCCCTTTGCTCCTTTCACACCTCTTTACGTGGGGAGGATGCTGGCATATATAAGATATGGAACCTTCCAGCAAGGCACATGGGATGCACTGTGGTATTTTGGGTTGCAGAATCGCAACCGCATGTCAGTGATGTACCCTTCTGAAATGCAGTGAAAAAGGGCCCCTGTTGCAGGGGATACAACTATCTATCGCTGTAACAAAATCCCACTCTGCGCCTAGCCCGAAGTACCCATGGAGTGGACAAATGCCAGAGTGGGCAAATCAGGAGACATTTCAGAGGCCCAAGGCACGGCACCGCTCCTTGCAAACTCACCACGGCCGCAGGCCCCAACAGCATTTCTGTAGACATGACCTGAGCAGGACACAAGTCCCTTTGCTATTCATTTGTCACTGTGGCTCAGGTGGGAGCCCATCTGCCTCTGGCCCAAAAGCTTCTGGGGTTCAGATCTCATACCAAGATCCAGACTTATAGCAGCCATGCAGTAATAAGGGGGAGGGTCGCTGTGCTTAGGGGGGCCATATTTGGAATGAGGCATCAAACCAAGGAACCACCTGCAAGATTCTGGTTGGTGATTCATGTGGAAACTAAACATAGAATCATAGAATGTCAGGGTTGGAAGGGACCTCAGGAGGTCATCTAGTCCAACCCCCTGCTCAAAACAGGACCAATCCCCAGATCCCTAAATGGCCCCCTCAAGGATTGAACTCACAACCCTGGGTTTAGCAGGCCAATGCTCAAACCACTGAGCTATCCCCCCCCAAAATAGGGGGGGGGACAAAATCCCATTCCCCCGCCTCAAAATAGCCTCAGTTTGTGGTCTAAGTCAAAAATCTCTCCAGCGCCCTTTGCTCCATCTTTAAGTCCCAAGGCACTTTTCCGGAGGAGACAGAGGATAAAATGACTGACTCTTCCTCGGCCAGTACTGCAGTTTCGCATATCTGAGACTACTGCTTAGTGCAGAACAGCTGCTATACCACCCTCAGCATGGCACCTGGATTTTGCAAGGTGCTACAGAAAGCCAAAGGCTAGTCAATTTGGGGTTGGATGGATCAGGGGAACCCAACAAAGACTGAAGTCATGGCAAAGGTGGGTGTAGCTGGGATTCTTTACCACAGGAAGAATCCTTCCTGTCCTGTCACCAAGGCCCGCAATCTGCCATCACGTTATGGCCATGCTTTATTTTTGGCAACAGAACCCCCTATTTCCCACCCCCATGTCTGGTACCAGCCATGAATCTCTAACTGTTCAGCATCTCCCATTAATCACCCTTAGCCCCCAATCCCATACACTGAGAGCTCAGCACGCTCCCGGCTCCCCTGAACTCTCAGCATGCTGCCCCTTTACATCGTCTTTTCGTAGCCGGAAACTTGCCTCCCATTTAAGCCAGAGTCCCAAAACTTTCACCTCGAGGGCACCTTGAACCTCCAGAACCGTGTGTACTTTACAACACAAGAGATGGGCAGTTGCTGGGTAAAGACCTCAGCCAGTGCCTATTAATCTCTTGGCTCACTCATCCCTATCATAGACACACCGTAAAAATGATATAAGCATTTCATTCAAACGGCACTGCAGAGGGAGTGGGGAGAGAGCACAGGGCCAATTGATTTCCAGGATGTCTGCTCTTTACCTTCAGGTATAAATACAACAGCAAAATCAATCGGAATAACACCATATCAGCTTTCTAATCTCTTCTGCTTATAAGGTGTGTTTTATATACTGCAGTGCTTGCTACAATTTGCACACACGTGCAGGAGTACACCTTCAACTACTCACATGAACATTCACGTCTGCACAGGTGCTGCTCACGCATATACACACTCGCACACAATAAACAGTACGCAAAAGGAGCGAAGTGTCACAATCTTCATTTTACCAGTAGGGAAACCGAGGCACAAAGACTATCCAGCAACGTAATCCAGTAAATCCATTGCAGAACCAGCAATAAAGCCCAGATTCCCTGACTCCACTAACCACTAGATCATGTTGACACCTGCCACAAAGGGACCCTCCCTCACTCAGACCCACACAAGTCCATATTTGCTTTCTTAGACACGTGCCTGCTAACATACGGTCACTTGAACTCGCCCAAGGACTTGCCTATATCCGTTTACATGCATGTGGCACTCCCACACAGACATGCTCACTTGCACATGTGTGCTATCACCCATATGTAAAAATGGGGGGGACAACCCCCCCCCAAAACCACACTCAGCATTGTGACATGTTTCTTCGCCCATTGGCCCTTGGCGTTTCACATGCTTACAAGTCATTTGAACCAGAAGGTACCTCGTGGGCGCTCAATGCCAAGACAAGCGAGTCAATCCAAATGCCCAAACCACAAGGGAGCAATCTCCTCGGAAACAGAGCTGACGGCTCAGGGCTGAACACACACATTTCCTTTTTTCAATTTCTATTTATCACTGGCCCAAGGCTTTTATCCACTTTCCTGGCCCCCAGCCATGGCAGACTGAGACTGTGAAAAACTGATAAACACTTTAACCAAGCCCTTCCTCCTGAGCACACGCATACAAAGAGCTGAGCTGGAGCAGGGGCTGCTTGGCAGGCACACGGTTTCCACAAACATAGGAAATCTCTAGCTACTAGCTAGAAATCTCTACTAGCTGGGCCCCAATGTGAAGATGCCATCCCCTCCTCGCAGGCAGACCCCTCCCAGGACAAGGGACACTGTTACAACGGGGTTAAAAGCTACTGTTTAGATGGGATCTACCTGTCTCCGCACAACTGGGGTAAAGCTTTGGACAGCCCAGGGTTTTAAGGTGCCTGCAATGCTGGGCTGTGGTTAGGTCCTGCCTACCCTGCAGCTTTTCACATGTTATAACTGAGACCCCCTGACTAGGTTAAAGCTGTAGTTGAGCCGGGCCTCAGCAACATTAAATTTGCCATTGAATCAGACCATCAGCTCAGTGAGTCCAGCATGGCCCCACGAGCAAGTGCCTGCACCTGGCCTACTATACAGTGCTGACCTGAGCTGAGCTGAGTGCACCGCGGATGCTTAATAAATAATTATAGTAATCAACCAGCAAACCTCTACCAGCTCTCAGTGGTCAGAGCATTTGTATCTGCCCTCCAGGCATCTGGCCACCAGCGGATATTGCCATCATGGACATGAAGTAGAAGGTTTGTGCATGCTTCCCATTTTCCAGCTTTGCCATGGTTCGACAATCAGCTTCCCTCCCTCGCTATGGTTGCTGTGAGCTACCAACATATCCACCCCCCACCCATCCTCTCGCCACATCTCCTCCCCCATAACCTGGCCACAGTGAGATCAATCTTGGACTGTCTCTGCCTTGATCTACTTGGAAAGCTTAACGGCCATGAAAGTAAACCACTTGTCCTCTGGCTCCAATCTCTTACAGAAATTAGTGCCAATGGAAGTGTCAGTATCAATTTCATAATGTTATTGGATGAAGGCAAAGCTGGGCCAAGTCCCATATTCCTGATGGGTCATCAAAGTGATGGGGATTATGGGTAAGGAGACAGACAGTCCTGGCAGGAAAGGCAATGACTCAAGAGCAATTATACTGACAAGCCTATCTTTAAGCCACATCACTTAATGCTGACACCAGTGCGTTCTCCATGGAGATGAGAGGCCTGTATGCAGAGTAGTCTGACCCATCCAATGGTAACCAGAGCCCCTGGAGTCCTTGGAGTCATGTGTCCCCTCCCCAAAGTATCCAATTTATGAGACTCTGAAGCCAGTGAGGGAATTAGCTGTTATAATACAACATTAATGTTCAGGCCTCCCTATTGCGGTTTAATTTTCTGTCAAGCAAAAAAAACATGTATTAAACAAAAATAAATCTCTTCCCTTGTGTTACTCACACAAAGGATTCAAATGGAAAGAACCTTTATAATCCAAGGTATTTTGCACCCTTGGCTTATGCTCTTTGTTTTCTTTTTGCAAATCATTCATCTTGAACCTTTAAACTAGACTAGTCAGTTTCTCACATTCTAGTTCTCAGACTCTATTTTACAGAGCTCATGATGTTTCAAACAAAACCTCTTCTGTCAAAATTTGACCTGTTTTAAAAATGGACTTTTTGTTATTAAACATTTTAACTCTGTATTCAGGCAGTCACCATAGTTGTATGACAGTGACATTATGCTTCTAACGAGTTATTTGCAGGCACACTTATTGCAATTCTGCATGCAACTGACATAGCATCTACACTGCAAAATAAACCCATTGGCAATGAGTCTCAGAGCCTGGGTCAATTTACTCAGGCTCACAGGGCTCCTGCTACAGAACTAAAAATAGCAGTGTAGACATCCCTGCTCAGGCTGGAGCCCGGGCTCTGAATGTGCAGATTAGGCACATATTTGCACACCCAAACTTTTGAAAAACCAGATCCACCATGTTTACTTTCAGCCAGAATGGAATTTAATAGGAAAGTCTGAAATAAAACTGACTTAACTTTGTTAGTTCTTTAAAGTAATGGAAATGTAACACTTCTGACTTCTGCAAAAAGCATATCACTTTTCTTTGCTCAACACTCCTCAAAATAGCCTGGTCTGGTGATGTCATCCTCCCTATGCATTTACTCCTTCCGAAGAAAAATATTTTGTTTCCTACAGAAACTAAATGCATTTAAATTGCAGAAATAGTTTATATCCTGAATCTGAGCCTTTTGAAAATTATGAGGATCTTCTATGGGTATGAATTCCAGGTTAGAAATATCCTTAAAAAAAAAAAAAAAAAAAAACCTTGTCCACTATTCCATCATAGATAAATTAAAAAAAACCAAAAACACACAACCATTGTTTACATAGTCTCTTGTGCTTTCCCCTGCTGGTACCCTAGTGCTATGCTGATACAGTCTTGTCATCTGAAGTTAACCGGAAGACATGAGGTTCAGCAGATTTTCAAAAGGATGTTGTAGACAACAGAGAACATAAGAATGGCCATACTGGGTCAGACCAAAGGTCCATCAAGCCCAGTATCCTGTCCTCTGACAGTGGCCAATGGCAGGTGCCCCAAAGGGAATGAACAGACAGGTTATCGTCAAGTGATCCATGCCCTGTCACCCAATCCCAGCTTCTGGCAAACAGAGGCTAGGGACACCATTCCTGCCCATCCTGGCTAATAGCCATTGATGGACCTATCTTCCACGAATCTATCTAGCTCCTTTTTGAACCTCGTTATAGTATTGGCCTTCACAACACCCTCTGGCAAGGAGTTCCAGAGGTTGACAGTGCGTTGTGTGAAAAAATATTTTCTTATGTTTGTTTTAAACCTGCTACCTATTAATTTCTTTTGGTGACCCCTTGTTCTTGTATTATGAAAAGGAGTAAATTACACTTCCTTATTTACTTTCTCTATACCACTCATGATTTTATAGACCTCTGTCATATCCCCTCTTAGTCTCCTCTTTTCCAAGATGAAAAGTCCCAGTCTTATTAATCTCTCCTCATAAGGAAGCCATTCTATACCCCTAACCTTTTTTTTGCCCTTTTCTGAAACTTTTCCAATTCCAATATATCTTTTTTGAGATGGGGCGACCACATCCGTACGCAGTATTCAAGGTGTGGGCGTACCATGGATTTATATAGAGGCAATATGATATTTTCTGTCTTATTATCTATCCCTTTCTTGATGATACCCAACATTCTGTTCGCTTTTTTGACTGCCGCTGCACATTGAGTGGATGATTTCAGAGAACTATCCACAATGATTCCAAGATCTCTTTCTTGAGTGGCAAATTTAGACCCCATTATTGTATATGTATAGTTAGGATTATGTTTTCCAATGTGCATTACTTTGCATTTATCAACATTAAATTTCATCTGCCATTTTGTTGCCCAGTCACCCAGTTTTGAGAGATCATTTTGTAGCTCTTCCCACAGTCTGCCTGGGACTTAACTATCTTGAGTAGTTTTGCATCATCTGCAGATTTTGCCACCTCACTGTTTACCCCTTTTTCCAGATCGTTTATGAATATGTTAAATAGGACTGGGCCCAGTACAGATCCCTGGGGGACACCACTATTTACCTCTCTCCATTCTGAAAACTGACCATTTATTCCTACCCTTTGTTTCCTATCTTTTAACCAGTTACCAATCCATGAGAGAACCTTCCTTCTTATCCCATGACTGCTTATTTTGCTTAAGAGCCTTTGGTGAGGGACCTCATAGACTCATAGACTTTAAGGTCAGAAGGGACCATTATGATCATCTAGTCTGACCTCCCGCATGATGCAGGCCACAAAAGCTGACCCACCCACTCCTGGAATAATTCTCTCCCTTGACTCAGCTGTTGAAGTCCCCAAATCATGATTTAAAGACTTCAAGTCGCAGAGAATCCTCCAGCAAGCGACCCCTGCCCCATGATGCGGAGGAAGGCGAAAAACCTCCAGGGCCTCTGCCAATCTACCCTGGAGGAAAATTCCTTCCCGACCCCAAATATGGCGATCAGCAGAACCCCGAGCATGCAGGCAAGATTCTCCAGCCAGACCCGCATTGACCATTGATACTAATTACAAGCGATGGCATGTTATTGACCTATTGACTAAAATCACGTTATCCCATCAAACCATCCCCTCCATAAACTTATCAAGCTTAATCTTAAAGCCAGAGAGGTCTTTCGCCCCCACTGTTTCCCTCAGAAGGCTGTTCCAGAACTTCACCCCTCTGACGGATAGAAACTGTCGTCTAATTTCAAGCCTAAACTTCCCGACGGCCAGTTTATATCCATTTGTTCTCGTGTCCACATTAGTACTGAGCTGAAATAATTCCTCTCCCTCCCTGGTATTTATCCCTCTGATATATTTAAAGAGAGCAATCATATCCCCCCCTCAGCCTCCTTTTGGTTAGGGTAAACAAACCCAGCTCCTCGAGTCTCCTTTCATACGACAGGTTTTCCATTCCTCGGATCATCCTAGTGGCCCTTCTCTGTACCCGTTCCAGTTTGAGTTCATCCTTTTTAAACATGGGAGACCAGAACTGCACACAGTACTCCAAATGAGGTCTCACCAGTGCCTTGTATAACGGAAGCAGCACCTCCTTATCCCTACTAGAAATACCTCGCCTAATGCATCCCAAGACCGCATTAGCTTTTTTCACGGCCACGTCACATTGCCGACTCATAGTCATCCTGCGATCAACCAGGACTCTGAGGTCCTTCTCCTCCTCCGTTACTTCCAACCGATGCATCCCCAGCTTATAACTAAAATTCTTGTTAGTCATCCCTAAATGCATCACCTTACACTTCTCACTATTAAATTTCATCCTATTACTATTACTCCAGTTTACAAGGTCATCCAAGTCTCCCTGCAGGATATCCCGATCCTTCTCCGAATTGGCAATACCTCCCAACTTAGTGTCATCCGCAAACTTTATCAGCCCACTTCTACATTCGGTTCCGAGGTCAGTAATAAATAGATTAAATAAAATCGGACCCAAAACCGAACCTTGAGGAACTCCACTGGTAACCTCCCTCCAACCTGACAGTTCACCTTTCAGTATGACCCGCTGCAGTCTCCCCTTTAACCAGTTCTTTATCCACCTCTGGATTTTCATATCGATCCCCATCTTTTCCAATTTAACCAATAACTCCTCATGCGGTACCGTATCAAACGCTTTACTGAAATCGAGGTATATTAGATCCCCCGCATTTCCTTTATCTAAAAAATCTGTTACTTTCTCAAAGAAGGAGATCAGGTTGGTTTGGCACGATCTGCCTTTCGTAAAACCATGTTGTAATTTGTCCCAATTGCCATTGACCTCAAGGTCCTTAACTACTTTCTCCTTCAAAATTTTTTCCAAGACCTTGCATATTACAGATGTTAAACTAACAGGCCTGTAGTTACCCGGGTCACTTTTTTTCCCCTTCTTGAAAATAGGAACCACATTAGCTATTCTCCAGTCCAACGGTACCACCCCGAGTTTACAGATTCATTAAAAATTATCGCTAACGGGCTTGCAATTTCTCGCGCCAGTTCCTTTAATATTCTCGGATGAAGATCATCCGGTCCGCCTGATTTAGTCCCGTTAAGCTGTTCGAGTTTGGCTTCTACCTCGGATACGGTAATGTCAACCCCCCCTCCTTTATTCCCCTCTGTCACACTGCCTCTATTCCTAAGCCCTTCATTAGCCTCATTAAAGACCGATGCAAAATATTCATTTAGATATTGTGCCATGCCTAGATTATCCTTAATCTCCACTCCATCTACAGTCTTCAGCGGTCCCACTTCTTCTTTCTTTGTTTTCTTCCTATTTATATGGCTATAAAACCTCTTGCTATTGGTTTTAATTCCCCTCGCAAGGTCCAACTCTACCCGGCTTTTGGCCTTTCTCACTCCATCTCTACATGCTCTGACCTCAATAAGGTAGGTTTCTTTGCTGATCCCTCCCCTCTTCCACTCTTTGTACGCTTTCTGTTTTTTCTTAATCACCCCTCTGAGACGCTCGCTCATCCAGCTCGGTCTAAATCTCCTGCCTATGAACCGTTTTCCCTTTCTCGGAACACAGGCCTCCGACAGCTCCTGCAACTTCAACTTGAAATAATCCCAGGCGCCTTCCGCCTTTAGATCCGTAAATATGTTAGCCCAATCTACTTCCCTAACTAGTCGCCTTAATTTATTAAAGTTAGCCCTTTTGAAATCGTAAACCCTAGTCTCTGATTTAATTTTGTTAATCCTTCCATTTAGTTTAAACCGAATTAGCTCATGATCACTCGAGCCAAGGTTGTCCCCTACAACCATTTCCTCAACGAGGTCCTCACTACTCACCAAAACCAAATCTAAAATGGCATCCCCCCTCGTCGGTTCAGCAACTACTTGATGAAGGAATTCATCAGCTAGCACGTCTAGGAAAATCTGAGCCCTATTATTGTTACTAGCATTTGTTCCCCAATCTATATCCGGGAAGTTAAAGTCTCCCATGATTACACAGTTCCTATTAGTATTTACTTCCCTAAAAACATTAAAGAGTTCTCTGTCCATATCCAGGGTAGATCCCGGCGGTCTATAGCACACCCCAAGCACTATCCCAGGGGAGGCTCTAGTAGTTTTTTTACCCAATGTGAGTATTGCCCAGACAGACTCCGTCTTATCCATTCCATCACTTATTATTTCTTTACAGTTTACCTCATTATTGACATACAATGCTACTCCCCCACCTTTACCTTTGTTCCGGTCATTCCTAAACAGCACATACCCTTCCATACCTGTGCTCCAGTCATGACTACCATTCCACCACGTTTCGGTTATTCCTACGATATCCGGTTTCATTTCTCGGACCAGGAGCTCCAATTCCTCCATTTTGTTACCTAGGCTTCTCGCATTGGTGTATAAACATCTTAATTTTTGCCGTTTAGCCTCTCTCACGTTAGTTATCCAATTTGGTACGGACACCGTACCGCCAGTATGACCTATTAGTCTAGTATCCATCCCCCCGTCTTCCTTATGTCCAATCTCTTCCCCCTGGCTATATCAGTTCTTGTCTCGTCACCCTCCTTCTCAGTGTTGTAATCTGGCGTGGAGATTAACTGGACATCTCCCAACCGTCTCCCCCGAATTCCAAGTTTAAAGCTCTTTTGATGAGATGAGCCAGCCTCCCTCCCAGAAGTCTATTTCCTTCCCTACTTAGGTGAAGTCCATCCCGTGAGAACAGTTGTCTGTCCCCGAAAGCCTCCCAGTGGCCATACATCCCAAAGCCCTCCTTATAGCACCACTCCCTTAGCCAACTATTTATCATCACAATCCTGTCAGCCCTTTGCTGCCCTTCTCTAGGAACAGGCAGAATCCCACTGAAGATGATCTGAGCCTCGATTTCCTTAAGCGTCTTCCCCAGCCTGGCATAATCTCCCTTGATTCTCTCTAGTGAGAACCTAGCAGTGTCATTCGTTCCTACGTGAAGGATTATCAAGGGGTTCTTACCTGCTCCTTTTATAGGCCACCTCCTTGTCAAAGGCTTTCCGAAAATCTAAATACACTATATCCACTGGATCTCTTTGTCCGCATGCTTGTTGACCCCCTCAAAGAATTCTAGTAGATTGATGAGGCATGATTTCCCTTTACAAAAACCATGTTTACTATTCCCCAACAAATTATGTTCATCTATGTGTCTGGCAATTTTGTTCTTTACGATAGTTTCAACCAATTTGCCCGATACTGAAGTGAGGTTTACTGGCCTGTAGTTGCCAGGGTCACCTCTGGGGCCCTTTGTAAAAATTGGCTTCACATTAGCTATCCTCCAGTCATTTGTACAGAAGCTGATTTAAATGAGGGAAAGCAGAAATTCCTGGCACACATATTAACAGATGATATCAAGGTAGTATTTGCCTTGACTTCTTTTAAAGACAAAATGAGTTCTTTTAGCTACAATTTGCAGACAACTGTACTGTTACAAAATTCACTGTCATTGTACATACACATCATATTGAGCTGACATCACACCATTAAAGAAAAGGTTAGTCACAACATCTGACAGGGATGGTTTAGGTATACTCAGTCCTGCCTCAGGGCGGGAGGATGGACTAATTGACCTCTTGTAGGGCTGAAAGGGACACTTCTTCTATGAGTCTGTGTGAAACAAAGGAACAGATGGCTGTCCAGGGCAAACTAAACTGAAAAAAAATACATCTGTTACAACTATTCCACTAGTGCAAAGGATCCCCTATCTTCAGAGGGGCAAAGATCTCTCAGAGGGGACAGAACCCCTTGACAATATCGGGAAAAGAGGCCCAGTAGCAGGATATATGAATCTGTACAACAGTCTGCCGAGGGAAACAATGAAAGCTCCATTGCTTGGGACATTTAAAAGACTGGACAAAGCACAAGAAATCACTAGAGGAAACAAATCTGTATTGACCCCAGGAAGTCAGGCTGGGTAGACCTACATAGGCCTTTTCTATTTCTAACTTCTGTGATTCTTATTTTCAAAGGTCTCTCTTGGCTGGGTCCCCTACAGTCAATAGGTCAGATAGGTATGCCAGTCTTTTCCAGGACACCACTCATGGTCTGCAGCCCTGACCTGGAGATCTAGAGGTGGATTGTATCTCTATGTCTGAAAATCAGGCTGTGTGGGTTAAAAACAAGAACTATTGACAGTACCAGACACAGGGTAATCATGACAACTGGTGTCTGGTCTAGTCAGCCAGGTCTGATTTCTCCAATGCTTTCCCCAGACCTATCAGAAAGGAGAACACAAAGCTGGCTCCTACAGAATGACTTAGAATGCATATGCTACCAGTGAGCCGACTGCTAATCGGAGAAGAAAATAAAACTAACTGCTCAGAATTCTTATCTGAATCCTACATGGATTTCTGGGAGAGCCCCCTTTCAGCTTTGATAGGGAAGATAAAATATACAGGGAGCAAAGGGTTGAGTGCTGCTGGGGGGCGGGAATCTGCTGCTACTCCAAGAAGTTGATGCGCTGCTGATACCAACAGCCTAAATAACCCCTTTAATAAATTAGAGAGCTATTCATTTAAATGGATTCCACTGTCCCTATGCTGCCAGTTAATCTGTAATTCAGATAGATCAGACAGGAGGCAAGAGTCCAGAATATAAAATTATTAATTCCCCCCAGGGCTGGGGATTTCACTTTCTAAACAGTGCAGCATGCTCCGCTTCTCACAGAGGCACACATGCACGCAGCTCCCATCTGAGGTCAGTAGGGAACATCAACTCCATTTAAATAAAGGAGCAAGCAAGTGCAGTGGTTGTCATGGTATGACTGGAGCCATGATCGCAAACAGCTCTAGCTCTCTCAGTGTAAGTGCACACAACACCTTCTGGGACCCGTCAGCTGTGTAACCACACTCACACTCAACCAGAAACCGATTCTGCCTCTCCCCGTCCTGCCAGCCATAGGCAATAGCCATTGGAGGCTGCAATTATAAAGGGTGAAATGGTGGCATGGAATAAAGGGGATGATTCCAGACAATATCAGGTTGAGCGATGGATGTTGCAAAGGATCAGGAACAGGAATGTGGTTCCTTTCACTTCTAAGCAGCTAGTTCAAACCCAGCCCAGGTCAGTAAAGACCAAACATTATTACCCATCCGGGGCTGTTCAGTCACCCAAGTGAAAGAGTTATGGGGCTCACTCGATTTCCTGGTGGACAGCAGTCCACAGCACAAGCACAATTAACACTACTCTGCTCCTTGTTGACACTCATAACAGAGAGGCCAAGAGTTGAACAGGCCATAGGAGACTGACTTCACCTCCCACCCCCGGGAGGTGCCTCTAGACCAGAGCAACTCACATTTAAGGGGGAGGTGCAGCGTATATCTGCATGATGAACCATCTCTCATCTGTGGGAAAGGCTTTCAGGTCAAGCTTTTAAAAGAGTTGGAGCCCAGAGCCACACGTAGGGGCCTGAGCAAGCAGCCTGATCTTCACCTGTGGCATCCCCAGCTGCTTCCATTGACTTCAGCTTGAACGAATCCAAGCAGCCGGTGGTAGCAGGTGCCCAAAAAGAAGTGGTGGGGTTGGCTGGCAATTAGAAGTTGGAGAGGAAGGAAGGTTAGGGCACCAGCCTAGAACTTTAGAGACCCAAGTTCAATTCCCTGCTCTGCCACAGACTTCCTGCATCATCTTGCGCAAGTCATTTGGCATCTCTGTACCTCACTCCCCTATCTGTGAATAGGGGATACTGATACTTCCCTATTCACCGGGGTGTTGTGAGGATAAACGCATTGAAGACTGAAGTGCTTTGAAATCTACTGATGAAAAGTGCTATATAAGAGATTGTTATTATTATTAGAACACATCCTTCCTACCCCCACCCTGAAAAAAGTATTACACTCTTGGCCCCTCCCCGTCGTTTGAAAACTCAAGGGGCCACTGGTATGAGCGGGTGCCACTCCACCAACTGAATGGAGTTGGGTCCTGTACATCAAGGCTGCCTATGGCCCAATGACTGGAAGAGAGAGGAGAGTCTTAAAGTGAGGGGAGCTTTTAAGTGCTCTACTGAAGAGCATGTGAGGAGTTGCTGCTTGTGTCACACACTGGGATGCATCACAAAGGAGGACACATGAAGAGGTCTTTGGTTAGAAAATGCCCATGAACACCAGACACTAAAGGACCGGGGGGGTGGGGGTGAAGAAGAATGATAAGAGATAGAATCAGTTGGCTCAATATACTAAGACGGGCAAGAGTCAGAGGGGAAGTTCCCAGAAACCACCTATCACAATGCAGGAGACTCCATATGGGATCAAATGTAGGAAGACGGATACACACAGACTATACATGTGTGCACATAAAGAGCATCTACTCCCACCTAAGAACAGCAAATGAGGGGAAACCCTATTGTCAGATTTATTCTACGCATCCGAAGAAGTGGGCTGTAGCCCACGAAAGCTTATGCTCAAATAAATTTGTTAGTCTCTAAGGTGCCACAAGTACTCCTGTTCCTATTGTCAGAGACTGCTAAGGAAGCAGATGAATACAACTGGACATCAGAATGGGGTCTTGGTCACCCAAAGGCTTTTCTGGCATAATCAATGACTTGCCAACAGGAGATTCAGGCTAGAAGAGACTCTGCTTGGAGCCTCGAGTTTTCCCTGTGAGCTGTGGGCTAGCCTTGCCTCACAGAAGGGAGTGGGTTAGAGGTGGCTACTTTTACGCCCAGTTCTTTGCAATCCAAGTTGTCTATGTTTAAAATGATACAAGTCGGAAGGACAGAGTGCTCTCCCCTTCCCAAGCCAGGTCCCCATTAGCACACATGTGCCCTGTGTCATTATTAGCTACTTCATCAACATCCTGAGAGCTGGTAGGAGGGAAAGATGCCTCTTTCCAGGTCACGAGCCAGGAGGGCAGAGGAAAGCAGAGGCGGTCGACATTTACCTTCATGACTAATTAAGGGGATGCAAAGGACAGCATCTGTCATTCCGCACAGGCAAAGCATCAATATGTGTTGAGCCCAGCCCCCTTCGTGAGACAGGGCTCTCACATTAGGGGATTTATATATTTTTCTGGTTGTTTTTGTAGCTCACAATAAGACGAACGACAGCAGCTTTGTGCTGCAAAGTCAGAACCGAACATGTGCGGGGGCCATACGTCTCCTCCATATGCGCCATCTGAGGGAGAAGGCAGGCACAGGAGACTTTTCAGTTAATAGAATCCTCATCTACTGCATTGTGAAGGGAAGGAATCTGGAATGCCCCATGCTGGCAGCAAGCAGGCCGGGAGCCGCTAGCATTTTCTGCGCTTCACGCCACGTGCCTCTCTCACGTCACCCACTGACTGCTGCTGACCAGACCAAGCACACCCAGAAGCAGGCACCAGGCGTGTGGCTGAACAAACAAGGGGCTCCCAGCACAATGCAAGGGTGCCGCCAAACCTATCCGCTCACCTAGCAACAAGCACCTACAGCACCAAGCTGCAGCACCTCCTGGGTGGGCCCAAGACAGGAGGATTTTCCATGCCCCTGCAAGACCCAGAAATGCCTGAGATCACTGAAGCATGTGTCCACAGGATGTGTGGGGATGTGGCTGGGATCGCTGGAATGTGGCTGTAGGGATCATATAGATAGCACTGGAAACACTGAGGCAGGTGACTGGAGGGGCACGGAATAGCCTTTCAGAAGTGGATACCAAGTCACTGCAGGAGCAGTACGGAAACTGGACCACTTTTCATCCCAACTATCTAGGCACAAAGGCAGGTGAAACCATCCTCAGTATGGAGCAGACAGTGCTAATGTGTATCCAGAGCCTTTGAACTGTGGGTCTTTAGGGCTGAGAGGGTGAATGGATGGGAGCCGGTGTTTACTCACAGGGCAGATGTAGTGTTTGTCTTAGCTATTGGATGGGGATCAGAAATGAGACTGAGGCCAGGACTACACTGCAGACCTATCGGTATAACTACATCGCTCAAGGGTGTGAAAAATCCACACCTCTAAGCAATGTAGTGATACCGACCTCACCCCTCATGTAGACAGCGCTATGTTGACAGGAGAGCTTCTCCCATCGACACGGCTACCCCCTCTCGGGGAGGTGGATTAACGACACCACTGAGAGAAGCTCTCCTGTCAGTGTAGGAGTGTCTTCACTAAGTGCTACAGTGGCATTCTCCATCTGTCTGTTTGTACAAGAAGACAAGGAGGATCTGTGGGCGCGGCTGCAGCACCGTTACACCCAATGCAGTGTCCTGTTAGCATCTCCTGGGATGCCTTCTGGCCACTTCCTTAACAGAAGAGCTCAAGCAACCAAGCCAGCTTCCAAGTTTATTCTTCTGGTACCTTCCTCTTTAAATAATAATAAAACTAGCCCTTCCCACCAGCTATTTCTCCTCTTGCTCACTCGCCATTCTCACCACTAGAGGCAACCTTCATTCAGACAGGGAGGGCTGGGTGGTGCTCTTACATCAGCCACAGGGTGGCACAGCAGAGCAACCTAAGCTCATCTCATCTCACCACAGGATGGGTGGCACTGGACAGCACTGCTTTTGCAGCTATCCTAGCTCCTGGCCACCTGAGGAAGGAGAGAACAGGAACATGACTCAAACCTTGGGCTCCTAGACAGCAGTTCAGAGCAATAACCCAAGAGGTCAGCCAGAATCTGAAGACTGATCCAGGATCTTTCTCATGCAGAAGAACCTAGAGCACTTGCAGCTCCTGCTGGCCTGAAGTGCATGCAGTGGGATATCACAGAGCATTCTCTAAGCCTGGCAAAGCCACCTATGTCTCTCTCTGTCTCATTCTCCAGCTGTCTGTTTGCTTTTCAATCCCCTGCTCCTCCTGGATATGTTCAAAGACTCTTACCTGTTCTTCAAAAGCTATGCAGGCCTCTCAGTAAACAATCCACAACCAGGGAAGAGAGGGGGGACAGGAGGGGGTGGAATCCAAATTTAATTAAAGACAGTTTTGCTTCAGGGCCTGAGAAAATTACAAACTCATAAATCTCTCACTAAATGCCCAGAGCGGTCACTACAGCAGGTCGCCTACTGGTCCCACCAGGGGGCCAATAAACAGCAAGCAAACTGCCTCCCTCCCCCACTTCCACCCTGCAACACCAAGCAACCTTGAGCCGCCTGTCAAGCCCATGACAAGTGTCTTCTGGCCACAAAGCCATCAATCTCTGACCCTCTTAGCCAAGGAGCAATCTGCCTGGTGCAGGGAGCTGCTCGTTTCGTTTGCAGCTGCGGTGCAACAATAGATGGGAGGAGGACAGCAATGGGGATCTACATGGCCAGGTGAAGGCCGTGATGAGCGGGGAAGGGAACAAAACACAGGTCTGACCAACGGTCCCGGAACATTTTCTTCAGATGTATTGGGTTTTAAAAACATGTTTCATAAGGGAAAGGGCCCAGAGGAATAAGAGGGCAAGAGTGACTGGAAATGCTGCATACATGGGATCTATACCAGTCAGGGGTGTGCTCAGTGCACAGAGAAGGGCTGGCCACCTCTTCCTGAACCATATTTTCTTCAGCAGCTGATAGGAATCGCCAGGGGAGGCCACATGGTCACTGGACAGCCAAATCTAGCATTACATCTCAAGAAGGTGTTACAGAAAGGCAGTGTCTGTCTAAGAGCATTAAATTAAGTGTCTAAGAGCATTAAAACAAATTGCTTTATCACATTCCTTCATTCGGTCACCCAACAGGGAATGAACTGAGCTTCAGGGTGAAGTGGAGGACTCCCACAGCATTAAGCCATTTAAATAAAACCCAAAGGACTGCAGTAAATGGCATGGAAAGCGCTATCAACCAGTTTGTGCTGGGGAGTAGACGATCACCCATTTTGAGGTTCAGGAGAGAATTATTTTTTCTCCGATCATGTTTTTTGTCCAAGAAGTATATTACTTGGGAAGGACCCTACCTCATAGGATGGGAGAAGAATTTATTCTCCTTGGCTCATTCAATTCTCAGCCTCTCTTTGCTGTTAACCAGGTGGTCAGTTAGTGACATTTGTAGTGGTGTATTTTTGTTTGCTTTTCTTTAACGTGGACAATAACTCCTTCCACATCACGCAGCCTTCATATGCTGGTGACTGTCAATCAATCACATCCTGGGCTGGACTTGAACCAGAAAACTAAAGGTTAAAAGGGCTCTATAGCTCAGGAGTAACCCACGATCCAACCAGTCCTCTACAGGCTGGGCTGTCAATCATTGCTCACACAGTAACATCCATTTTCCAACATACAGGGTATGTCTACACTACGGGATTAATCCGAATTTATATAATTCGAATTTAGGAAACCGATTTTATAAATTCGAATGTATTCGGCCACACTAGGCACCATTAATTCGGTGGTGTGCGTCCAAGCTACCGTAGTAGCATCGATTTCCAGAGCGTTGCATTGTGGGTAGCCAATAACATTGAATTGCCAATAACATCGAATTGCGGCCACACTAACCTTAATTCGGATTAACAATACCGATTTTGACGCTACTCCTCTCGTCGAGGAGGAGTACAGAAATCGAATTAAAGGGCTCTTTAATTCGAATTAAATGGCTTCGTTGTGTGGACGGGTCAAGCGTTAATTCGAATTAAAGCAGCTAAATCCGAATTAAAGTCGTAGTGTAGACCAGGCCACAGAATCTACTGGGGTCGATCAGAAAGATCTGCTGGTTCCCAGGAAGCCAGCCCTGGCATATGCCCAGTCAAAGTTAGCAGTAACAGAGGAAATGGGTAAGAGGGTTCTGAAGAAAACAAAACCCCATGAGCTTTTGCCAATTTCTAGAACAAAAGCTGAACCCCATCCTTTCTGAGAGTTCAGAAAGGCACAAGTCACTTTTTTCCTCTTCCATTTGTGAAGCTATCTATGAACTTTCTGGTGCTGACCATGATTAGAAGCAGAAGTGCTGAAAGCTGTCCCTGGGGTACATGGCACAAAAGCCATGTGAGAAAGCCTGTTGTCAGGAGATTTCCAGACAAATTCCGCAGGCCTGAAAGGTGTGAAACATTTTGGACAAGGATCCAAATTCTGCAGTGTTTATTCAAAGCCAACGTCAACTCCCAACATTTTTAGCCTTTTCCCTTCACTATTTATTATCTATTTACCAACAAAATTAACCAGAAACTTGAGACTTTGTTCTATGCCTCTGCTCCACCTGGTAAATGGACCATCTACCAAAACACATTACACTACTAGGGGGGCAGGGACAGCTAACCAGACACCATCAGTTTCACTAGGTTCAGTATATATGCAAGCACCATAGGAGCATGTGCAACCATCAAAACTGGTTTCCCTTTGGCACCACTGGGCTGGTAGCGCACAAGGGCCAAAGGACATTCAGCTCTTGGGCAGGATGTTGTCAAGAGATGGAGTTACAATTCCTAATTACATTATCATCACTCACTTCCATGATCACTCATGCAGGCTGCTCTGAGAAATGGAGGTATGAAGCCACACAAGGAGTTCAGACTATGGAAACCAACCTTTCTTGAGGAAAAACACCCGCTGCCCACTTTGAGCTCCCCACAAAGGAAACTTCCGTTCCAGGGACAATGGCATTAAAGAGGGTTAGCTTAGGCCAGGTCTACACTACAGGCCTATATCAGTATAATTACGTCACTCAGGGGTGTGAAAAATCCACACCCCTGGGAGATGTAGATATACCGACTTACCCCTCACCCCACCGTGTAAACAGCACTATGTTGACTAACTACACCGACGGGAGAAGCTCTCTCGTTGGTGTAGTAGAGGCTTCACTAAAGCGCTATAGCGGCACTGGGGCAGCTGTGCGGCTATTGCACTGTACGTGAAGACAAGCCCTTAGTCAGGGAACAGGAACTGAGCTACAGACTAACATGTCTCTCTCTTTAGACTACAGCAGCCCACTATTATCCATGTCTATGCACTAGTCTGTGTAGCTATCTATCTACATAATTACCTACTGTATCTGTCTAAGTATTTATCTACAGCACCTATTTATCTAAGTGGAGTGTCTCCTTGTCTATTTATCTTTCTCTCTGCCTAGCTCTAACATTTGTCTCTATTTTACGATGATGGTGGCTCCTGTAATTCTCAAACTAGGGTAGTTTCCCTGGGGACACGGGTCTCTTCTCAATATCTTACTTGCAATTCAGGGGGAAATACGGTGACCAGACAGAAAGTATGAAAAATCGGGACAGGGCATGGGGGGTAATAGGAGCCTATATAAGAAAAAGACCCAAAAATCAGGACTGTCCCTATAAAATCGGGACATCTGGTCACCCTAGAGGGAAATGATGGTGAGGTGGGCATGGATGGCTGAGACGCGTTCCCACATTGTTGCAGGACGTGTGCGCCTGGGAGTGGAGGCACAGACTGTGTATGTGTGTACGCAGGAGGGTGCACATGAGTGTGAGGGAGCGTCGGCAGGGATGTATCTAGCAGCCGCATGGAATACGCTGCCATAGGGTATTTCTTTTTCTAAATAAACCAGGATGGCAGCTGACCAGCCTTTATCTTTCTACCTGCCTAATCCAATCTCCTTCCCTGTACCATTCTCTGCACACAGAAAGCAGAGCACATCCTGCTCTCAGTCACCCCAACGTAACTCTGTTGACTTCAGTGCGAAGTGAGGGTGTTTAGCACCTCACAGGATTGGGTCCCTGACACGGATACACTAGGACACACTCTTTGGCAGGCTCATCCCCCTCTTTTGCTGGCTAGCTAGCAACAGCAGACACATTGCTTCAGGAGAAGCTGATGAGTCAACAGCCGCAACAAAGAAACCTTACCCCCTCTCCCCCAGAGCATCCTACAGGAAACAGCAGTCCTCCCCCCATTTTCACCCTTGCACCCACCCCAGGGCTGGGGGAAGCACTGGGACTCTGAGATGCAAACTCCTCCTTTATCTCTGGCATTTGTTTCTCTGAATTCTGCTTCGCCCCACCCCCACCCCGACCTTTGAACAGTGAAAAAGGCAAACAAAAGCTTATAAATTATCAATTCCTCTTGATTGATTTTGCTGAGAAAAGCACATAAAAAAAATCACACCGAGGAGGAGAATAATTTACCATTTCAAGCAGGGAAGGCTGATGTTGCTGAGACAGCTCTGTGCAGGCAGGCCACCGCTGTGCTGCCCAGCAGGCTCTCCTTTCCATCCTCCTCTCCAGCCTCTTCCCCTTGCCCTCCGGGGTCACGCATACAAAACCAAACCCTTTTCTCTCGGAGCTGCTTTCCAACAGGACCCCCTGCATTTCCACTGGTGGAGCGTCACCTCCCACGCCTGGCACCGTTGTCTGGGCATGGTGCACCCACCTCTGGCGCCTCCTGTCCCAGACATGTCAGCAAAGGGGGTGCCACCCATGACGGAATTTGTGGAATGATAATCCCAAGGTTCAAAGCCAACATTTGTGAGCCCAGCTGGCTGGGCAATTACAGATCTGCCCCACGTTTATTTCAGCACCTCTTTCTTTCTCGGCAGCTCAAACTGGTGAAAGACGCTAGTCTGACAGCCCTGGAGATCAAGGCCTCTATTTATCCCCAGGACAGGTAAAGCACAGGCAGCAGCATGGCAAGTTTCCACCACTTACCACCCCAGCAATGTGCATCAACCCTAACCAGGAGGAACTACCTCTCACACTGCTACCACTTCACTACTCCAGTGCACGAAGATTGCAATAGTGGTGTGGATGGCTCCTACCGCCTCCAACTGCCCAGGAGACTCCATTCTTTCCTCTTCCGAAACAGACCTTGCCACACATATCCATGCTCATGGTCACCAGGTTAGATGGCAGCAACTCCCTCTACCCAATGATTAACGGGGATGTCACTGAAGCTACAAGTCTGAGTCTTAAGCAACAAAGGTTCAAAGTGAAACTATTACTGTAGTGTTCCACACATGCCAACGGTTCCCCAGACACTTCTAAACCAAATTCAAAGTCTTGGTCCTAATCAGCTATGCCCAAAATAGCTGAGAACCTGACTATATCAGAGATGACATAATCGCCCACAGTCCAAAGATACTCGTATAAAGGACGCATGAGCAGGCAATTCAGTTCTTCACCTTCTACCAGTAAAGGGAACAATTAGTGCCAATTGCGGTGATGGTATTCTTGTCGCATGGGCACCTGCCCACTGGAAGTGATGGAAATCACCAGGCTCATGTCACAGAAGCCAAACAACCAGCAAATGCTAGCAAGTTGTGGTCACGACTGACCTGGACTGGATTCGAATAGGCCACCTAGCTATATCCCTATGCCAAACCCCTGAGCTATTCAGCCTCTCCCCTTAGTTCCAATTGTGAAGTGGGCACCTCTCTGCTATATTGTGACCTCCAGCTCCTTTCAGATGGAGGGGCACCAAATAGCCATAAGCTAGTAACAGCTTCCAGCTACCACTGACATAAGATGCAATCAGATGTCTAGGCCAGAAGTAAAATGCACAGCCCTGGACTTTATTAGTGGAGCCATCAGACAGCCAGTTTCCCCCTGGCTTGTTTTTATAAATTTTTTTTTTTTTTTTTCAAAAAGCATCACCCTCCTTTTCCTCCTTTTCTCTAGTCTTTGGCCTCAAGAGCCCACAGCGCTAAACAGCCAGAGACGTTTGACAGCTGGAATTTTAGTTTAGAGAGAATAAAATTATTTGGATTGCTGCAAAACTCTGCACTGTGCACGCCTGCACCGCTGTGTTTTTTGTGTTTGTTTTTAATTCAGAGCGCGGGAACATCTATTCTCCCTAACTCCCTGTGGCTCACCCTCTCCCCTGTCTTCAGGGAGAATTTTTGGACCACGCAGCGGGAAAAATAAATAAATAAACGCTATTCTGAAATAAGTAAAAAGACGGCAGCTTTGGATTGGAAGTTATTTCCCCTCCTTGCTGCAGTAATAATCTGATTAGGGTTCAATCCTACCGCATCCTTCATGCTCTAAGTCATCCTTACAGAGTTTAAGCTGCCTGAGGGAGATGGATGGAGGGAGTGTGCGTGTGAGATTCTGATACAATACAGTATTGAAGGGATATTGTGCTCACCCTCTGGCCACCTCATAAAAATGAGAAATTTCTTTGGGCTCTGAGGGTTTTTTCCAGGGCATTTGCAGAGATGTGTTTTTGAAAAACTATCATTTCAGCCCCAAATAATTTATGTGCATTTTTGGATCTGCTACATCAGCTGGAAATCTACCCCCCCCCCCCCCGTGAATCCATTGCTTTTCCAGACATTACCATCATTCCCCCCATGCTAACCTGTCTTGCATCCCTCACTTTGACTTGCCAGCTTCCGAGCTGTGCAGGAAGTCAGAAGGATGTGCTGGTTCCACACCACCTAACCATGCGGTAGCTGGTTGTAGCCCGGCTCTTAGGGCCGAGAATCAGGCCACTGGCTTTCTCCATGCTCCCTTTTCACATGCTGGTTGCATGTTTGTGGAGGACACAGCAGAGCGAAGACACAGCCCAAAAGGTTCAGTCGGAGTCCTGGGATGTGCTGTCTGGCTTTATATGGCAAGGACAGTCAGAGACTGGAGCATGGAGTTCAGAGAGAGGGCGAAGGGGAAAGTGACAGATCGTTTCTTTTATTAAACTACATTTTATGCTGGTGAAAGATGCCAGAATGACAGCCTTGGACAGGGATATCCTCTGATCCACAGACCAGACACAGCCCAGGCAACGGCAGGGCAGCTTTCCCCTACTGCGCCTCAGCCGTGCCTTGCAGAGACCCTGAGGAGCTAGAGGGGAATGCAGGCTCCATGGCCCATTCAGTTCTTGGCCCCTCTGCAGAGATGACTCTTACCAAGCATGACCATCAGCATGTAATTTACGAGATGTGGGAACCTGTCCGCTGGAAATTGGACAGAGACCCAACAAATCCTCTCACTGAATGACTCTCAGATGGATCTTAGCAAGCTACCACCCTGCAGCAGCGAGCGCTATAGGTTCATTACATGTTTAGTTTAAAAAGTGTTGTGGATTTGTTTGAAATGCCAGGTGCCCTCTACGTCCTGCATGATGAGATGGGCTAAATAAGAGTCGCTGACTGGCCAGCTCTGGCTTTGCCATTATTTTATGACTGCTGTCATTTTTGCTCTCTCTCTTCCGCTTTATAAATTGAACAGGCAACAGAAGTAAACGTGAAAGTGATGCAAACCACAGGAACGTGTGTGCAAGCAGTTGGCATATGAGCAGCAGTTACTGTATTACCCCTGGGGTTACTGAGTGTGCTGAAGCAAAGGGAAATATGCTGCTTATGTAGCAAAAAGAGGGGACATGGGGTCACTCTGATTGCATAACTGGAAATACAGGAGACTATAGTTTCCCCCCCACCCCAACCTAAGCTGGGTGCAGGAATGAAAGCACATGTGTGGTGGGGAGAGGGAGCCACCAGATACTACAGTCAGCAGGCCATGTAAGCACCCAGAGAGAAACAAAGACAGAGTTTATGCTCTCGGGGTGCAATTGCCATCGAAGTATGGGACTGCTCCACTGCTAGTGCAGTGCCATTCTGACTGCATCAGTGATGGGGCCAAATCCAGAGCAGCTATACAATACAATTGCACCGGCATCAGTGCCACCAGGCATGCAATGCCATCTATAGCAGAGTGACATTGTGTTCTGTGCACATAACTGGAGCCACGCTTCACCTCCTTAAACCAAGAGGGTGTGGTGAGAGCTCTGGGGACCAGGAACGAAATACATGCTTTTAGATACTGGGTCGTGAGGTAGCCCAGCACTTCTGGGAAATAAGTAATATTTTGTGCTTTTCCAGCACCTCCTGTTCAAGGAGATCAAAGCGCTGTGCAAGGTGGGTAGATAGAGTTCTGAAGATGGGGAACGTGAGGCACAGAGAGATTAAGTGACTTGTCCAAGGTCAGTTGCTGAGCTGGGAAGAGAACCCTGGACTCCCGACTCCCAAGCACCTGCTCTAATCACTACAAACTACTACGTCTCTGGCCAGCAACTGCAGTTACACTTGCCAGGATAAAATTATACAGTCTACCAGTCCTCACACTTGATGACTTCAACTGATCACCAGTTGGAGTCAGGAAGAACCCTGCCCCGCCCAATACAAGGAACATCATTGCCCAATTAGGTGCATAGACTAAATGGACTATTAATCTGATCCATAAGGCAGGAGCCAGGATACTGAACTAAAGAGAACATCGGTCTGTTCTGGTAAACCAATTCCTAGCTGCCTGAAATTAGGTAGGCCTCTTTCATCTGGCAGAGTGCAGTTACCATTTGTCATACACCAGCTAGAATAAAGTTGGCACAAACAAAAATTATTTGTCAAGGGTGGCGGCGCCAGAGAAGAACAGAAGCTTCTGCCTGAGTGCTTTGCGGCCAGAGCTCCCTGGCTGCAGTATGCCCGAGTCTCTATTTGCACTGTACCTTCAGTAATCTTTCTGTGTTGTGTTTAATGCCATGTATATGAGAACCGCATAGTCTCTGCGTATGGTTCACTCTCCTTTATCAGCCAGAGTAATTTGTTTCCAGCAGGGACAAAGCAAAGCAGCAGATCTAAAGACCGATTTAAATATCATAATCATAGCAGCTAGACAAGGAGAGTGCAGCGGTACTCAGGGCTGGGCTGCACAAGGCTATCACAGCGAAGCCTGGAATCCACGAACAGTGTCTGCTCCAAAAGCCTCAAATAGCTGTTTTCACCGTCAGTCAAAAAAATGATTGCCCTCTTTTTTCTCTATCCACATACCCTCTTTCTTATTTTTTTCCACTTGGCAGCTCAAACTCAGCCGAGATTAATTAGTCTAGGCAACATTTAAGTACTGCACACAGCACACATATGAAGAGAAAGGAATGGCTCACTCCAAGTGTCACTGCACTAGCCTTTCACGAGCTGAGGTCACAAGCAAAAGGAGCTGGCTAGGTCTCAGCCGGATTCCTAGTAGAACCTTGTTGCTATCCACAAAGCATTGGTCAAAGCGCTGCACCAGAATTTGTTGTTTCTCTTTGAATGTTATGTTTCCAGTGGGTGTCGTGTACGTTTATTGCATGTTAGGAGGGTGGGATGCTGGAGGAAGATGGGGGAAGTTTTGTTCCCGCTCTGGGATTGATTTGGGCAGGTTTCCTTTTTCGGTGTAAGTTATGTTTTTACTTATATTTCATTAAAACATCCATAGACTTTGGGAATGCATGCCCAGGAATAAAAACATAGTGCTCTTAGTGGAACAAGCAGTCGTCTGTTCTGCAGAAACTATCTCCTGGAATAGCAGGAGGTGCCGAAGGTCAGGATGGAGGTGCATTGACAGAACTAATTGGGAGAGCCCAGGGTTGTTATAGCAGAAGGTGCTCTGCAGAAAAGGACGGAGGTGCATTAGTAGGGCTGTATTAGTGGTCAAAACTGGGACAGGGCGAGGGCTTCCAAGGCAGATTACAAGTATGACAGCATTCCCCTCTGGAGAACACTGAACTTGTGTAATTGGGGATGCTGTAGATCAGGTCCATAGCATATGCGAGTCCTCATATTTTCATAGCATATTCATTTTGCTTGGACATTATCTGTAGCAGGCCCCATAATTGCCCATCGCTTTGGCCATATCACCTTTCTCCTCGATCTCATCTCACTATATCAAATTCAAACCTCTTGCCCTCACGTTATTGGCTCTTCACAATTCTACCCACCCCTATTTGTCCACTCTGTTCTTTCACTGTACCACCCCTACCACCATGATCGCCACCTTCTCCTGTCTACCAACAATGCCAACCTCATTACCCTGTTTGTGAGCTTCTCAAATATCTATCTCCAGGCCTTCTTCCTTCCTGCCCCTTACACATGGAACATCTTCCCTGAACCGATCCGCAGGGCCACTACGCTCTGCTCCTTCACAACTCTCCTCTGGCTGATTTCTTATGACATCCCAGCAATCAGTGATTGACACATGGAGTATTTTAGGCATTTGCACATACACAGATGCAACACAGACTAATCCCATTTGACCATCAATTATATATTTGATTATATACCTCTCCCCCAAGTTTCATGGATCACATTGTAAATTCTTTCAGGGATCATCCAGGTCTTCATATGTGTTTGTACAATGCCTAACACGAGGGCGCCCCAAATCTGGCTGCAACGGTAATACAAATAAATTAATTAATTATAATCAGGAGTATGGTGACCAGATAGCAAGTGTGAAAAACTGGGACACGTTGGGGGGGAGGGAGAAAGGGGAGTATACTTGCGTATATAAGCCAAAGCCCCTAATATTGGGATGGTCCCAATAATATCGGCTCATCCGAATCAGGACTGAGGTACAGTGGCATGGCTGTGGAGGAGGGTCCCAGGAGTGGAATGACTGTGCGGATGCAGATGAGGATTGAAGTGTATTTAAAAGCTATGGGAGGCAGGCAGGACTGGAATAATGGGGGAGGGGAGTGAAGGAGGACTGCAGATCAGGACTGAGCTGCATTCAAAACCTGGAGGAGGCAGGGCTGGACTAACCGGAGGGACGGCAGATTACGATTGGGGTGCCTTTGCAGAGGTGTGTGGAGATGTTTGCATGATACCTATGCCCGGCAGAGCCCAGGAGCGCTGTCAGTCTCTTGCGCTCAAAAGCTGTTTGACAAGTTTGGACGTTGTCTTTAATGAAGCTGTGAGAAAAAATTCCTCTAATGTTTTTGAGCAGAGCTTCAACGAGTCTCCCTCTTCCGGCCCCTTTGCAAATTACTGGGATATTGTCACTAATTATCAGGCTCAACAAGTGAAATTATGCAATTTGTTACAGACACACTGGAGAAACAACACGCAAAGCAGGTTTAGACATGAGGAAAAGAGACGAGTTCTGAGGAACCCTTGAGAGAATCTGCCTCATAGCAGCCCCCATGGTGAAGCAAAGGGAAAGTGGTGTTGCGGGGGTGGGACGGGAGGGGGTGTCCCAACGGGGGGAGCGGGAGCATTGTTGTGTTTCATAATGTCTTCCTTTTTTGCTAATGTTTACTTCAAGCGTTTCACTCTGAGGGCTTACAAAGAGGATTAAGTGGTGAGGAGGTCTCACAGAGTTAGGAGGAATTAGTCAAGCGGTAATCAGAAAGGAAATTAATCTGAAGAGTTAATTAATCAGCCAAGGCTGAGAGACTTCAGCCAGTCCTCCTAACCCACCTTCCAGTCAGCAATTTCACCCATGAGCACAAAATATGGCAGCCGCAGGGATAGAAGGAGCAATTTGACTGGGGGAAACAAGGCCAGTATCTTGTTCTTCCTCCCACTGCTTTCCAGTTCCATCCAGTATCTTGTTCCACCTCCCACACTACGATTTGGGGTGAATTTGGTGCTTCTGCATGTGAGTGTCTTATAGCTCTGGTTAGAGCTTGGCACAGGTCAGGCAGGGGCTACGCAAACTTCCCAAGCACAGCCCTGCAGTGCTAATGCACCACAATCTTGTCCTGCAATCCACTGATTATTACTAATCTCTGCTCATCCCTGATTTCTATCCATCCGGCTGTCCTGCTCTGCCACCTTCAAACAGTGCTGCCCGTGCTCCTCAGCCATGACCTTCTAGCTAACGAACCTAACTAGCTCAGACCAGCTTTAAATTACTCAAGTGATGAGGCATTCACTTTGGAAACTATACCACGCTCCCATACAGCTCACCTGCAGCAAGGGAAATTGGGGTTAGATATTAGGGCAAGCTTTGTAACTATTAGGATAGTGAAGCATGGGATAGGCTGTGGGAGGTTGTGGAATCCCTGTCATTGGAGGTATTTAAGAACAGGTCAGACAAATGCCTGTCAGGGATGATCTAGGTATACTCGGTTCTGCCTCGGCGCAGCGGACTGTGCAAGATAACCTCTCAAGGTCCCTTCCAGCCCTCCATTTCTATGATTAGGAAAAGTTTCCAGATAGTGAAGCTACATATTCTTGTGCTTAATTTTATCTTGCAACTTCCAGTTCTAGCCCCTTACCCTAAGAAATCCCTCTCCTTCCTCACTGTTTACATCTTTTAAATATGCACTGCTGGTTATCACATCCCCTTAGCCGTTGTCTAGCCAAGGTATACATACTTAGCTTTTTTTTACAATTTAATCCCTGCAGAACCTTAATTATTTTTGTTGCTCTTCTCTGAATTCCTTCCAAGAGAGAGTCAAGTGAACTGCTCTGCAAAATTGCTCTCGTCCCTTCCAGACTATGTTTTGCCTAAAGTATATTTCCCTGGGGATGGGATACACACCACCCACGGTGGTGGTACTGGTATAGTGAAGCTTCATTTAAAGCCCACAGCATTTAGGAAACATCTCTGCAATTCACAGCAGCAGCAACTTTATTCAGATAATGCATCTCCAAACTTACTAGACCTAGGCCAGTTTGCTAAAACATCTGAAGTCTCATTAACTGTACCATTATTATTAGACTGTGTTTATTCACTCAGTGGACATTTTAATTGCTCTCATGTCTAGGAGAGGCTTCTATTGTGTGTTTTATAGACCACAAATAAAGACTCATTCCTACAAGCTGCCTACAAGCCTCTCTGAGGAGACGCTGCAAATCCAGTGTCTAGTTAGAACTGCGAGGGGTTATTCAACTATGTGAAAGAAGTTCTTGCATCAAAGCCCTTTCTGCAGAGAACACCGGAAGCCCTTTCCCCAAGTAATCTCCCCTAGAATAATTTGGAAAGATGTTCATTGGCTCTTAGGTCTTTTACAAGATGACAGCCCAACATGGAGTTGATTTGATTCACAGAATGGTAGCTGCAGTAACCCAAGTATCCTACCCTGGTATCAGATAGTGCAAACAGCTACGAAAAAAAAAAAAAACAACAGAAGACATACTATGCCCTGGTCTACACTACAAAGTACAGAGCTCTGGTCCACACTGTAAGTACGTCACTCAGGGGTGTGGAAAATCCACACCCCTGAGCGATGCAGTTATACCAACCAAACTCCCAGTGTAGACAGTGCTATGTCGACGGGAGGGCTTCTCCTGTCAACATGGCTGTGGCCTCGAGGGAAGGTGGAATAACTAGGCCGGTGGGAGAAGCTCTCCCATTGGCATAGGCAGCGTCTTCACTAAGCGCTAGAGCGGTGCTGCTGCGGCGCTGTAAGTGTAGGCAAGCCCTCGGGCTCACCACAGACACCAAAGGGAACATTTTCATAGAGATTTAGCTATGTAAGTACCGCCCAGTGCTCAGGAGAGCCCCCAGAAACGTGAGCCTATGTTAGGGTGACCATAAGTCCCATTTTGGGTGGGACAGTCCCTTTTTTAAGCCCTGTCCCGGCCATCCTGACTTTTTTGTCCCGTTTGCTCTTGCCATCTTGATCATCAGTTGACAAGAGTAAACGGGACAAATGCCCAGTTTTGCCAAAAAAAAGTGGGGTGCGAACCCTCGCGGGGCACAGAGGAACGTGTGGGGAGGAGGTGAGCGGCAACACCAGCCCCGCCCAGGAGGGAGGGTTCGGGAGAGCGGCTCGGGCCGCAGGGGGGCTCTGGCCAGTTCTGCACACAGACAGGAGAGGGGGACCTTGGACTGGCCCCGCCTGCATGCCGGAGTAGGGAGGGGCTCTGGGGGCCCTGTGCAGTGTCCCATTTTCCCTTTGGGAAAATATGGGTCCCCTAGCCTACATAGAGACTGAGCTACCTTTGACACCGCCCCTCCTCCCCCGCAAATGGGTGGTGGCACCAGCTCAGGACTGAAGTCATTGGCAGGTGATAGTGTATGAGAGAAGCTTGTACTGCAGTGGTTTGTTGGCATGGGACTGGGGAGGAAGCACTGCCAGAATGCTGCTTCATTAACCACCATAGATGGACACATTCCCTCAACCCCTTTACAAAAAATCAAGAGGAAAAGACCCATGTTTCTAGAGAAAGACAGAACATTAGATGCTCTGGCAGAGGCTGAGAGCACACAGGCTGTTCTGAAGGTCAAAAGGGAGTTGGGGAGGGGAGGGGTCAAAAGGGAGAGTATGTTCAAGTCTGGCCGGAGTTCATCCTCAAAGGAAGGATGCTATGGAAAGAAACAGCTGGACACGCACAGGCCACAACATGGCAAGGCTGAACTCCAAGGAGCCAGAGCAGTCTCAGAGGAAACAGATCCACTTCACAACACCCCACTCTGCTTCCCGATGGTTTGCTCGGTCATGGAATGGGCTTGCTCTGAAATCATCTTTCCTGGGTTTGTCTTCTCGCATTATTCCAAAGTGAGGCTGGGATGAATTAACAAGGGAAGGGATTATAATAGCGGAACGTGCATAGCTCCCTTATGTTACATCTTGGCAAAGGCAGGCTGCTTTGGTTGGAAGAAAAACTATTTTTGAAAGCGAGTGGAGTTCTACCTCCTACAGGATTTTGGCTGACTATGCTGCTAATCAGCTCCCCTCAGATCAACACTGCAGATTGTGCAGGAGGCCCAGATGCCATGGTCAGAGGGAGAGAGAGATTCCTGAGCAAGGTAAGCGGGAAAGGCCCCCACAGCCCTGTTTCCTCCATGCTGATACCTGCACATGAGAAAGCATTAGATCAGTGGACTGAGTGGAGTGGTCCAACCAGCTGTTAACATCTTCCCGGGGGAGGACATCACTATCTATGCCTTTATTTCATGTGTAAATTCCATTTCCAAATAGTAACAAGTCTCCTGCACCATCCCTCCTCAAACCAGGAACACCTCTCTCTGTTTTGAGATGTATCACATCCTGATACAATGTCCTGGAAGGTGGCCCTTTAAGAAAAACTAATGCTGTTGCACAGGGCCCTGAGGGAGCTACCAACCCCCATCTGGCTTTCTGGATTCCCTACCTCGGAGGAGGAGCTCCACGTGGTTGCTTTGGTATTGGACACACTATTTGCCCCATAGAATGTCATCTGAGTGCCCTGTAAACAGACTTTTGCAAGGCCCACACTCATTATAAGTGGGTTCCATGGTATATGTGTGTTTATTATATAAAATTCAATAATTTATAGTCCGCCCCTCACCGCAGCATCTTCAGTACAGCTAAATATTCAGAATGCTAGTTCCGATCCATGAAGCTCTCTCTTCATAGTCAGAGGCCTGGATACCGCAGCGATAGATGCTCTCTCTGTGGGTACCCCGACAGCTGAGATCAAAACAGGCACTGCGGCTTATACCCTCTTGATTAATGCCTCAGAGAGCAGGGCGCTGTCAGGGCTAGGTCTCCAGTCTGGAATTTGATTCCCTCCTTGCTCCAGGAAAGCGTGAGAATAAAACCCTAGTTCCTCTGAGATCAATAGCAAAACTTCCATTGACTTCACTGGGGCCAGGATTTCACTCTGAGAGTGTTGACGTTTTGGGCACATTTGTTTTCTCAGCAGTTTTCAAAGCGGAGGTTGAACGGAGGAAGTATGTTATGCTGGCAGAGGGTGTTAGCTGGGGCAGGAAAACCTTTCAGTGCCATTTGACAGGCTATAACTGATTATTGGGTTCAACCGGATTATAAATGTATCGACATGCACACCGGATAAATTGCAAGAAGGAACGCACGTATGCACACACATGCAGACATGGGTATACATATGAAACTCACATCCTCTCATGTGATGCTATCAGGTGTATTAGTTCCAAAATCCCCACAGAGCAACAGACAGCCTCAAAGATTGTCTTAGCTCAGAAGTAACAGAATCCAGTTCCCCGGTCTCCATTCCCCTTCCATTTCCGTATTAATGTTTGTTCTCTTAATTTTAACGCAACCCATGCATCTTGTTGCCCGGCCTGGGACTGCTTTGCTCAAGTGGCAATAACAGCGCTTCTTAATTCATTCATTCTCCAGGAAAAGAGCTTTTCCCGCATGAAATACTCACATCCACCAACACGATGATCGACGCAGGGTGCACTGAAAGCTGCCGTAACTAACGCACGCTTTGGAACCAACCAGACCACGCAGGGCAGTAAGTGGAAAATCTTTACATACTCCACTTGTCAAGGCTAAAATATATACATACCACGCAGCTCCGACAGCCGGCATGCTGGGCACAATATATCCATGCAGGCTTCCCAGGCATTGGGGATGCAGTTCAATGTTTATGCTAAAGAGTATTAACTAATTCTCAAGGCGAGCGACAAGGTTATTAAAGGGAAAGCCTGGCTGACTGCATAATGCAAATGGGAGGCAAAGCAGGGGACATCAGCGGAGCGGTTGGACACTGCTAGAGCAGAAGCAAAAGGGGCTGTAAGTACTGTGCACTTTATGAAGGTCTGGGCAGTGCCATGATCAAGCTGAGAGTGATGGAGTGAATCTAGTGTCATCCATTTAAGACGACGATGCCCCTCGGAATACAAGAGCTGTAACACGAAGAATTTCACTAAAATGTTCATTCCGCCCGAATAGTTTTCATAAAGCCAGACAAACAAGCTGGAAAATATCCCCTGGGTCACCCTGACAAATCTCCATTACATCCTGCAGGGCTTCTCTCCACAAAGGGCCCATTATCGGCCAGATTTTCAAAAAGCATGTTGGAGGTACATCGGGTGCTGCGCTCTCATGAAAATCTGGCCACCAGTGTCACAGTGTGAGAGGCTGGGTGCTGAGCACTGGTCTTCTCGAAACAGTGCCTCCATCACCACAGGGATGGTGTCGCCATCACCCACTTGGGAAGCCTACCCTACAGCCCAACTGCGCCTAGCCTTCAGAACCTTCTCCTCAGGACCTTCAGAATCCTTCCTTCGCTGGACGTCACACCACCGCACGGGGTCCAACTGCCTTCTGAAACTGTGCCAACCACCTACCTTCCTGCCTTCCTATTGTTGCCTGGAAGGTAGTTATAGACTGTGATCCCATATCCTGCTCAGTGACTCCCCTCTGTAGGTGTCTTGATAATAATAATACCTCTCAGATACCGTTTTTCATCCATAGATCTCTACGCACTTCACAATGGTCCGTATCACCCCCATTTTACAGATGGGGGAAATGACAGCACAGGGAGGAGAAGTGATTTGCCTAAGGTCTAGTGGCTGAGACTGGAACCCAGGTCTCCTGAGTCTCAGTCCAGTGCTCCAGCCATTAGGTAACACTGCCTCCCCTAAAACACAGGGAATCATCATGATTACTGTTCAGCTATACTACTTCAGCATTTTCTCCAATGGAGAGTACAGCGAGGGAGCACACAAAATGCCTCCCATCACAGCCCAGGGGCCAGTCATCACCATGAAAAATCTTCAGAAAGATCCTCGGGATACTCAGAAGTTAACAAATATCATTCATGAGTTTTATGAAAGCATGATATCTAGAAGGATCAAAGACAGCTGCACATTTCCAGCGGTACAGTGGGGTGAGCAAAGATGCCTCTTCAGACCACAGACGTTCTATGCATTCTTCGGTGCTGCAGAAAAGGGAACAAACATCCAGAACAGAACACATGGAGAATGCAAGTCTTCACCTTCTAGCAGCCAGTATACACCAGGAATATTTTCTTGTGTCTGTGACTAGAGACTATACTCTAACATACTTGATGACTTTTTTTTTTTGGTAACATATTTGCTTACTTGATTGGTTTGCACTATCAGATCCACTGTGTCTGTGATTTCCAGACTAAGTTATTGCAGTTGTACTCTATCTGGGCATAACAATGCTAGACCTGAAGAGATCCATCTGATTCAAAATATAGCAGCTCGCCTGCTATCCAATACAGAGTGATATGAACATATAACTTTTGTACTCCAGACATTTGGCTTCCTCTTGAACAACAAGTCAAAATTCAAGGTTCTGGTCCTGCTCTCCAAAGCCCACAATGCAATGAGCCCAGACTACCTTAGGGACCGTGACCTCCCATGACAACTGGGCTCCTCAGGCACTGAACTATCTACTACAAGGATGAAACTTGTGGAAGCCTGAGCATTGGGACTCCCTTACATAAAGGTTAACATGGCATAGGACTAAATACAAGACTCCCCTTTTTTACTAGAACAATAACTGTAGTGGTAATACATTTAATTTTTACCCATTTCCCCTCACATGCAAAGGAAGAGGAAAAAGCCAAAAAACAGACCCGCAACACTGATTAAACTACTGTCGACGCTGGTATTTCTGTAAGGTGCTCAGATAATACCCTGCTGCACAGGGAATAAATGCCTAAACAGATCCGTGAGAGTTCCTCTAGGAAGGTTAGCAACTGGAGATCGCCATCTGGTTCCATCTGGAGATGGAAATATACTTTGCTGACAACTGCATCCCATTGATACATGCACAGGACAATCTTCAAACCCTGGCTAGATGGCTTTGTGCATCTGCTTTGGTTTCACTGCCAACTTGGGCAAAATAGTTGCATGTGCAGCCATATACTTCCCCAATAATGCAAATGGGAAGCCTTCTGTTGGACCCCATTCCAAACTCCTCTGAGTAGGTAGCATCCGTCCCAGCAATGTGTCCACTTCCACCAACCTGTACAACTGAAACATCAAGGCCAGCAGAGGCAGCCCCCAGAGGGTTTGAGAGAACCTTCCCCAGATGACTGAAGGAACAGCCTTCATCACACTTCAGCAGGACCATGTCCAGTGGTCACACTCCTTGATGGAAGGAAGGTAATCTTGGGAGGGGTTTGAAAAAAACAAAAAGAAATAAAACACAAGCATCTTTTGCCAACCTCCCAATGAGAACAAAATGGGAAACAAACCTTTCTCCCGCCTCCTACTCATCCCCATCTATACCCTTGAAAAACAAAGAAACAATTTTTGTCTGGAAACTCCAGCAGCACCACGCTTAGGAAATCATTAGTGCAAATTCCAGCCAAGGTTATTTATCCTTAAAGAACCAATATGACAGCAAATCTCACTCCAGCCGCTCCCAGGCTCTGCAGCTCGGTGCAGATAAATAGGCACTTACCACCAGCTGCTAATAACTTCATAAAACATCTTTCTGCTTTTATTCCCCTGGGATGCCCCACCCCCGACCCACACACACTATTCAGACATGTAGATTGGAACTAATTCTTCACAGCCTTCCCCCTTCCCTAGGGGCTTCGTTAAGGGACAGCATGCAGCCTCAAGATGCCTCTCAAGCGACTTCACTACTATACTGTCTCTGCCTTTTTCATAGATTCCAAGGCCAGAAGGGACTATTGTGATCATCTAGTCTGTCCTCCCGTATAGCACAGGTCAGAGAACTTCCCCAAAATAATTCCTAGAGCAGATCTTTTAGAGAAACATCCGATCTTGATTCAAAAAGCGTCAGCAATGGAGAATCCAACACGACCCTCAGTAAACTGCTCCAATGGTAATTACTTTGGCCATTAAAAATTTACACCTTATTTCCAGTCTTAGCTTCAACTTCCAGCCACTGGATCATGTTATATTTCTCTGCTAGACTGAGAAGCCCATTGTTATTTGTTCCCCATGTAGGTACTTATAGACTGCAATCAGGTCCCCCCTTAACTGCCTCTCTGTTACACTAAATAGATTGAGCTCCTTGAGTCTATCACTGTAAGGCATTGGAGCATAAGCTTTCGTGGGTGAATACCCACTTCGTCAGATTCACCCATGAAAGCTTATGCTCCAATACATCTGTTAGTCTTAAAGGTGCCATAGGACTCTCTGTTGCTTTTAACAGATCCAGACTAACACAGCTACCCCTCTGATACTTGACTGTAAGGCATGTTATCTAATCCTTTAATTATTCTCACAGCTCTTCTCCGAACCCTCCCCAAAATATCAACATCCTTCTTGAACTGGGGACATCAGAACTGGACACAGTATTTCAGCCACGGTCACACCAGTGCCAAATACAAAGATAAAATAACCTCTCCACTCCTGCTCAAGATTCCCCTGTTTATGCAGCCAAGGATCACATTAGCCTGTTTGGCCACAGCATCACACTTTTAGCTCATGTTCAGCTGATTATCCACCATGACCCCCAAATCTTTTTCAGGGTCACTGGCTCCCCACAATAGAGTCCCCCATCATGTAATTATGGCTTGCATTCTTTGTTCCTAGATGCATATACTTACATTTAACCATATTAAAACACTTTGTTTACTTGCACCCACTTTACCAAACAACCCAGATCACTCTGTATCACGGTCCTGTCCTCCATATTATTTAACACTCGCCCAATTTTTGGGTCATCTGAAAACGTTATCAATGACAATTTTATGGGTTTTTTTCCAGGTAATTAATAAAGAAGTTAAATAGCATAGGGCCAAGAACCATCTCCTGCAGGACTCCACTAGAAATCCACCCATTCAATGATGATTCTCGGTTTACAATTACTCTTTGAGATTTATCAGTTAGCCAGCTCTTAATCCATTTAATATGTGCCATGTTAATTTTATATCATTCTAGGTTTTAAATCAAAATATCATAAGGTACCAAGTCAAACGCCTTACAAAAGTCTAAGTATATTACATCAACACTATTATCTTTATCAACCAAATTTATAATCTCATCTAAAAAGATATCAAGTTAGTTTGACAAAATGTATTTTACAGAAACCCATGTTAATTGTCATTAATAATATTGCCATATTTTAATTCTTTATTAATCAAGTCCTGTATCAGCCGCTTCATTATCTTGCCCGGGATCGATGACTGACAAGCCTATAATTACCCAGATCATCCTGTTTACCCTTTTTAAATGTTGGCACATCATTACCTTTCTTCCAGTGTTCTGGAACTTCCCCAGTGTTCCAAGATTTATTGAAAATCAACATTAATGGTCCAGCGAGCTCCGGAGTTAGCTCTTTTAAAACGTTTGGGTGCAAGTTATCTAGACCTGCTGATTTCAAAATGTCTAACTTCAGTAGCTGCAGTTTAACATCCTCCGAAGATATTAGAGCAATGGAAGAATGTTATCATATGATATGATTACATCATCTGTTTTCCCCTCCAAATACATAACAGAAATATTAATTGAATACCATTGCCTTTTCTGCATTATCATTGATAAATCTACCATTTCCATCTAGTAATGGACCAGTACCATTGTTAGGATTCTTTTTGTTCCTAATATAATTTTAAAAATCCTTCTTATTGTCCTTAACTCGGCTTGCCATAGATTTTCCTTTGTGTTCCTTTCCTTCCCTTATCAATTTTCTACAATTCCTAGTTTCTGATTTATATTCATTAATATCAACTTTCCCTTTCTTCCATTTGCTATATTTTCCCCACCCCTTGTTTTAAAAAATATATAGCTTCCTATCTAAATCAGGTCAGTTTTTAACCGATACAGCTTTCTTCCTCAACTGTAGGACTGTGGCTTTTTGGGGTCTACTAAAGTATTCTTAAACAATTCCCAGTTATCATTCACATTTTTTCTGATTAAATTCTTCCTCCCAGACGATTTAGCTGATAATTGTTTTCCTCTTTATGAAGTTGGCCCTTATAAAGCACCAAGTGTGTGTGTGTATGTATGGTCTGGACTTTATTCTGATTGCACATTAAAAATGTGATCAAGTCATAATCACTTGTACCTAAATTATCATTACTTTTTAGTTCTGTTATCAGTTCCTCTTTTTCTGACAAGATGAGGTCTAATATAGAATTCCCGTGTTGGATGTAACACTTTTTGAGTTAAAAAAAGTGTCATTTACAATATTTAGAAATTCCAAGATTGTTCTAGTCGCGGCAGCATGAGACCTCCTGCATGTGTGTCTCAAATCTTACCCCTCCCATATCTGTCCTCAGAGCCATCCAGCCTTTTGTGTGAATTCATAAAACCTTACCCATAGATCCTTCAATGGTGTCCATTCTTGCCAGAAAATCCTAGAATCTTGAACTCAAGATTCAGAAGCATTAAGTGGAGGTGGAGCCAATTCCAAATATTTTATTCTAAAGTTTAGATGGATTTGTCAGTGGGCTTACAAAGTCTGTGACTGATTTGCGATCCTGAATTGCTTCCAGTGCATGTGTGTGTTGGGGAGGGAAGGGGGTTCTGAAATCTTTATTGTTCCCTGTACCATCCCCATCATTATATATATAGTGTTTTAGATGTGCCTGGCATTTTACAGGGCACATAAAGACACAAAGCCTGTGCCTCGAAAAGTTTACAATCTAAGTTAAGATTAGAACAGATATGGGAGGGTTTGGAAAATCTTTTAAGGATATAATCTTGGTCCCATGAAAGCCAACGGGAGTTTTGCTATCGACTTTAATGGGACCAAGATCTATCCCTAGGCCGCTAATTTCAGACCATGTATTTGAAAATCCAGGTGAGTTTGGCTTTAGGGATCAGTGCCAGTGGTAATCATTTTCTTACATGGATCCAAATTGATTTCCAAAGGCTGATTTCAGTGGGTGCTGATGTGTTTAGCTTGCACACAGATCAGATGAACAGTCCAGGTTGAGTTTTGAACTAAATGTCTGATGAGGAAAGAATGTCATCCCTTTTCAGGGCCACTCTGTAGCAGGTAACAAATGTTATAGTTTTTGGCCTTACCAATTATTATTATTATTATTCAGAAATGTAAAGGTCCCAAGGTGTCTTCCTTCAACAAAAACACCCGTTTACAAGTTACCAAAACCTGCTGTTTAACAAAAAAAAGCCCAAACCCCATTCCTGATTAGGAAGATTAATGAAAAGCCTTGCTACATAAATTGTACTGGAATGGCACCCTGCAGCTCTCCAAACTGAGGCTCTGTCAGAGCCCTGCAGGAACTACGTTCAAGACGGGAAAGCCTCAACTGAGAGTGCCTTCTTCTGAGCATAGGAAGTGCAGGCCCTGAGCCAACTGCAATAAGAACCCAGCAGATCCTAACTTCTGTACTGTGACATAAGTCAGTGGGACCTAGAGGATGTAAAGCTCTGTAGAGCGTAAGCAATGCCTCTAGCCACACACACACACACACACACATATATAAAGAGGGTGCCTAAATTATCCTTACAACTTCTGCACCTGGTACTCAGCACAGAACACATCCACCTTGCTACCAAGCTTATTAGTAAGCTCAGAAGGATTAGATTTTTATCAGTAAATGTCAATAAACGTTGATTTCACCATACACATACAACCCGAGAACAAAATTTCCACTGATAAAAATCAAAATGCACAGATAAGCAAAGTAAGCTGCTTGAAAACTTAGAGTTTATTTTAATGCTATTTATGTTGTATATTTAGATATATGATGTTGACAATTTGTGTTTTAATAGTTATAAAGTATTAACTTTTTGAATCTCAACGTCCATTGTCGTCAATTATTATCTGGAAACCACCACCCATGATTTTGTGCAGAAGTTGTAAGGATAATTTATCCATCAAAATTATAACAAAAAATAAAAATTGTATTCTGCCAAGCCTACTTATTAGGCATGTGCTGATGTTCCATTAACTCCAATATATTACTAGATAATAGAGCACAGCCAGGAAGCATTATCCAAACTCTCCAAGTGGGGAAATACTCCTATATCAGAAATCACATTACTGAATATGTCAGTAGCATAGAAAATGTTGGTAGAAAAGAACATGAAAAGTAAGGACCATATGTTTCGTTATTAAGAGCTAAATGACATTGTAATAAAGGAATGGAAATCTAAAATCCAGCTGTATAACAGCAGTGAAGTGGAAGTGAATGTCCTTGATATTCCAAAAATGAAGTCAGAGTGAATAGGGAGATACTATTTTTATGTTTATATATCTATCTATAGGCTATTTGAGTGCCACTTTTAATGAAGGAGGAGTTTAGAATGAACAAGAGAGAAAAGAATTTACATTCCCAAAACCCCATAAGAAATAATGGTCAAAGCAGATGAGAAGTCCTTCTAGTAAATTCATTCATGTTTTCTCTGTTGGTTCTCCAGATCAGCTCGACATAAATGGAGCAGCCAGCAGGTGTATGCTACCTAGACATACCAGATACACTCAACAGCATGGAATACACTCAACAGCATGGAAGGCAGGAAATGCACTTCCAGGCCATGGACTAATATATATTTCTATCCAGAATCATACCAGTAAGACAGACAAATACTATAATTCTTCACAGACATTTATTTATATTTATATATATATAATATATATTTATAGATATACTCATATATATTGTTAACTGTTGCATGTTCATATTTGATGAATAAAATAAATTAGTACATTTTACTTCGATCACTAGCAAAACAATTAAACAAATATTAAGAGACAAAATTCTTTAAGTGCCTACAGGATAATGGAACCAAGAGCAATAAGCCGGGGATGTATAAACCACAAATCATGCCAGACTAATTTGATCACCTCTTTTTTGTTGTTGATTGAATTACAAAATGAGTAGATGAAGGGAATGCAGTAGCTGCAATCTATCTGGACTTAGTAAAGCATTTGATACAGTGCTTCACAAAATCTTACTTGAAAAATTATTTCAAATTGGCTTCGTTATAAGCACTGGCATATAGTAGCATTAATAATAACAACACATTTTATTTATATAGCTCTTATCAGCCAGTGCCATTCTAGGTAGTCCACAAAAACACACCACTTGCATTAAAAAAAGTATGCATATGAATTCAAAACAGGGTGAAGGAGTGTAAACAAAGGGCAATAAAATAGCAAAGTTTAGAGTTGGGGGAAGCTGTCTGCAGCAGGATTGGTGTTAAGTCTGGTTTTATTTAACATCATTATTAATTATTTGGAAAGCATTAGACACCACATTAACTATAAAGCTGATACTTGTATGTTTAGGGGGATTATTACCTTTCTCTGAAGCATCTGATATTGGCCACTAACAGGAGAAGGATACTGGTCTATTTCAGATCCAGTCTGTTCATTTCTATGCTCCAACGATAATAAAATCAGGAGGTCACTGAGGATGGGGAAGTCATACAAAAAGCACCTAGAGGGCTTAGAATACAGGGAAGGAAACAAAACAAGACCCAAACCCAGAAAAAATGCAAGCCAATACATTTTGGAGAAAATCACATCAAACAATTTAGTGGAAGGCAGAAACCTGGAAAGTAGTTAATACCAAAAAAGGCTTGTGGTGACGATGGGCAGTAAAAGGCTTATCAGCCTATAATGCAATATGACAGCAAAAAAAAAAACCCACCCAAATTCCAGCCTACATAGGCAGCAACATTGCATCACCGAGCAGAGATAGTCCATCTCCCTAGAGCTCGGATGAGACCACACCTGGAATACTGCAAACAGTTCTGGGCAAAAAGCCAGGAAAGCATCAACACATTTGAGGAAATTCAGAGAAGAGCAACAAAAATGATGAAGAGGCTGGAGGGACTGACTTACGAGGGGAGTTAAAAAAAAACAAATATGGATTGCTTCCCCTTAATGATGATTAAGGGAGAGAGAGAGAATCATCTACAAGGATGAAGAGGAGAGAGGAATTGTTGAGGATGGCTCAAAGGGGTGTAGCTGGGAGATGGAATGATACTGAACAAAGGTAAATGTAGGCTCTCCTAACAATGAGTGCCATTAGACTGTGGAATAGTCTCCCATGGGAAGAGATGGGATCTCCACTGCTGACAAGACCAGGCACTAGAGATCATCCAATGAAGAAGAGTCCTGCACTGGCAGGGGAAGAGACCAGATGAACAAATAGGTCTCCCCCAAGTCTAGTTTCTGGTGTACTAGTAGGCTAGGTCTACACTGGGGGGGGGGGGTCGATACGCAACTTCAGCTACGTGAATAGCGTAGCTGAAGTCGGCGTATCTTAGGTCGATTTACCTGGCCGTGAGGACGGTTGCAAGTCGACCACTGCCGCTCCCCCATCAACTCCGCTTCCGCCTCTTGCCGCGGTGGAGTTCCGGAGTCGACAGCAGAGCGATCGGGGATCGATTTATCGCAACACTAGACGCGATAAATCGATCCCCGATAGATCGATCACTACCCGCCGATCTGGGAGTGATTTTAAGGGTAGAGGTTCTGCATACAGCTACACAATTTGTACGAACAGAGTCTCTGCACAAGCAAATTAAGTGTACAATTGCACACTTTTCTCTTTTTTGAAAATCTAGCCCTAGTGCAATTTTGGAGAGGCACCGGGTACAGCACCAGAATGAGAAACAGGCACACTTCACGTCACACATCGTCCCTCTAACATCCATTATTACACTTTAAAATGTCCAGTCTAGTGAGCTGCCAATATAATACCCCCTCTGCATCCTTGCCATGCTGGGGCTATGCCCTTACCAGCTGCTCAGTCTTGTTGCACCATCATTCTGCCATTCTAACAGGCATGTGGATTCTCTCTCTTTACAAAATGCAATAAATAACAAGGAGAGAGATTAATTAAGGAGACCATAAATTGATCCCAGGGCTTTGCTGCCTTAAGTTATGTTTTCTCTCTATTTGTAATTTCTTTTCTCCTTGATTAAAAAACATAGCTTAATAAATAATTCCACACTTGCTATTATACCCAGATTAATTATATATTTTAAAAAGAAATCAACGTATTTATTACTGGAGCACCTGGGGGGGGGGCAACAGAAATCCTTGAGTTATTTGTATAGAAAATGCTCCAGCCTAAGTACTTCCTCATGAGAAATTCATCTTTTGGTCCCAAAGCACATTCCAGATGGTATTCATACAGCGATCACTTTGCTCAGCATTGAAATGTACCCACTTCTAGGGTGGAGCACAACAGCCATTTAACAGAGCCCCCAAAACACTGCACATCAGTTTAAGGCAGGGAGTGAAGAATAACGCATCTAAGTGACAATGCAGGAGGACTTTGGGGAGGTAGACTATAGAATATAATCACCCACTTGGAATTAGGCAAAGACACTAGCAGCCCAATATCAAAGAGTGGGTTCCATTTTCAGCATCAAGTCCCCACCACCTTAAGACAAACCTGAGCTGAAGGCAGCTGTTTGGGCTCAGGGACTGAGGCATCATTCCACTGCGGTAGCTCAAGAGATCCTATGCAAGCTCCTTTCTTATCCTGCATCTGCCTATGATTGCACTAAGATAGTCTGATGAGAGGCCGGGAACCAATAGGGAAGCCTGATTTTCCTCAGCCCAGGAGGCATGCTGGCACAAGGCCGGGTTCCTTGAGGGAAGGGAAGGAGAACACCTGGGGAAATTAAACAGGAGGAGGGTGCTCCCAGAAAACCTTCCTCCCTCTTAAAAAAAAACTGTCATAGAACTGAGCACCAGGCTCAGTACGTCCTCGCTCCTGCTCCTCATAGGTCCTGACTAGGTCAAAAGGTCCTTCCCTCCCTCCCGCAGCCACACCCAGACAGGCTTCTCTTCATGCCACGTGGGCAGGAAAGGGTTAACTGTCACCACTGTTTCCAAAAAACAGCTCACAAGTCCTTGATGGCAATTAAACAAATAAATAAATAGAAAGACTCCAATTTATAGATGGCAGCAGTTTCCCCGGCTCCTCCGCTGGGAGTCATCATGTCATGCTTAATCTCTCTGTTAAATAAACAGCGCTATACCGCGAGACAGAACAGGTGGCAGAGAGCTGACAAGGGGGCCCCCTAACGAGAGGCGCACAGGCCTGATCGTTAAATACCACAGGTGTCCCAGCAGCCGTGTCACTACAGCGTGTTCAGATGTACAACAAGGCACGGGCACGGGCCAAAGGCAGGAGATTAATACTACTGGTGGGGAGGGAAGAAGTGAAAGGGAAGGATGAGGGACAGTGGAGGAAACCAGAGGAGAGAGAGAGAAAAAAAAGAGAGACAACTGCTGTGGCAATGGCGAGGGAGGAGTTTCTCCCCTGTCCCTCCCATCGTCCCTTCTGTCTCCACGGCTTTGAGTTGCCCCCTAAAACAGTATAGTACATGCACTGTATGCTGGGGGCTTTACACCCTCTGGGGCGGACTCCCGCACCAGCCACTGTCAGAGGGACTGCCACTGCCATCTGCTATGGGCAAGAAGCAGCCTAAAGGAGTAGGACAGGTGGCTGATATGATCTGGTAGGTCAGAAGATAATACAAGGGACAAATGCAGCAACAGGACTGACCTGACACAGCTGGAGACAGGACATGAGACGAAATGAACCATTGGTCTGATCCGGTATAGATTAAGATAGGGCACTGGACAAAAGGGGCTATTGGTCTGGCAGGGGTGGAGACAGGACTAGGTGGGCTATCCGTCTGCTCTAGAAGGCCAAGTCTTACGTGGCCATTTAGGACACAAAACCCCATCATCTCCCTGACTCCATTATTCAGAAGCCAAGCAGCTGCTGGGCCATGCTGGGGGCTTGCTGATGAAGTGGCAGGAGAGGGAGGCTGTTTTAAAGAGAGAATGCAGAATGACAGAAAGTGCTCTGCCTCAGTCCCACCACACTGCATGGCCTCTCCTAGCAACAGAACAGAATAGATAGCTCTCCTCACACTCCTGAGAGCGCAGGCCCAAGTTCTCCAAGGGCTTCCTGAGCAAATGTGCTGTTGTGCCTTTACCATGAGCCACTCTGCCGATATGCGGGCTAACATCACAAAGTCAACATGGAATATGAGTCATATGCATGGGATAAGTCCTGATGCCCTCCATGGCTATATCCGCAGGAGATATTAAGCCTCCTGTGGAACAACCCTGCAAATACAGGGAAAGGGAACCAGGAAGTCCAAGAGGGTTTTTTCTCGCTGACTTCTCTGATACTGTGAGTGATAAGGGGAAGGTGAGCAGCTCTTATTTCTCATGCACTCACTGATGTGTGTGGGGAATACAAGAGGATCTCTCTGGAGACAATAAGTAAAGCCTTACCAAATTCTTGGCCATGAAAAATGCGTCACGGACCGTGAAATCTGGTTTTCTGTGTACGTTTACCCTATGCTATACAGATTTCATGAGGAGGCCAGCGTTTCTCAAACTGGGGTTCTGATTGAAAAGGGGATTGCAGGGGGAGTTGCAAGATTATTTTAGGGGGGTCGCAGTATTGGCACCCTTACTTCTGCGCTGCCTTCAGAGCTGGGCGGCCGGAGAGTGGTGGCTGCTGGCTGAGGGCCCAGCTCTGAAGGCAGCATCACAGAAGTAATGGTGGCAATACGATACCATGACATTCCTACGACACTGCCTTCAGAGCTGGGCTCCCAGCCAACAGACACCACTGTCTAGTCATCTAGCCCTGAAGGCAGCACAGCCACCAGCAGCAGCGCAGAAGTAAGGGTGGCAATATCGCAACCCTCCTATGATAACCCTGCGACCCCCCCGGTCCCATCACAGCCCCCTTTGGGTCAGGACCCCTACAGTTACAACATTGTGAAATTTCAAATTTAAATCTCTAAAATCATGTAATTTACATTTTTCAAAATCTTATGACCATGAAAATGACCAAAACGTACCATGAATTTGGTAGGGACCTAACAATAAGGTAGTGAGGCAAACATACAAATTTAACACCAGTATCTGTTCCCCATCCACTGATGTGCAGTATCCAGAAGGATAAGAACAGAATTCCTGTTCTCCCTCCATCAACTAAAAGAACAGGAGTACTTGTGGCACCTTAGAGACTAAATAATTTATTTGAGCATAAGCTTTCGTGGGCTACAGCCCACTTCATCGGATGCATAGAATGGAACATATAGCAAGGAGATATATATATACATACAGAGAACATGAAAAGGTGGGGGTTGTCCTACCCACTCTAAGAGGCTAATTAATTAAGATGAGCTATAATCAGCAGGAGAAAAAAAACTATTGAAGTGATAATCAAGATAGCCCATTTCAGACACTTTGACAACAAGGTGTGAGGATACTTAACATGGGGAAATAGATTCAATGTGTGTAATGGCTCAGCCATTCCCAGACTCTATTCAAACCTGAGTTGATGGTGTCTAATTTGCAAATTAATTCAAGTTCAGCAGTTTCTCGTTGGAGTCTGTTTTTGAAGCTGACTTTTGAAGCTGACTCTGAAACCTCCATCAACTGGTTCTCTGCTCATCCTGCCTGCAGACACCATTTACCCCTCCTATAACTCTCTGCTGCCCCCAACTGGCTGATTAGAGAAATGGTGTTAACAGGCTCTGGAGGGAGTTGGGTCCATTTCTCCATGGTGTTGGGAAGTTCCCTTTGAGGCAATAATGTCTGAGGTGGGAGAGTAGAAGGAAAAGTAGGGAAGATTCTACAAGCTTTGAGAAACACCCACCCCACCCCACGGATACAACAGCTCCCATGCGCTATGTGGAGAAAAACAGGGATGATTCCGCCAGTCACACACATCTCAGTCAAGCTACCCCGTTAATAAATAGCTTTCAGAGCAGCCCTCACTCCCGCAAAGCAGGACAGTGCTGCGGTGCCAATGCTGCTGCTGCTGCTGCTGCACAACCCTTCTCCAAACTGTAGCAGAACTTCTGGGTCCCTACACATGTGCGGCAGAAGTGGGGCTGTTTGGAGAGAGCGTTTCGTGTCTCAGCATGCACATGCCCTGCATCACGGGGAACGCATCTCAACCCAAGGATGGCAGTGGTTTTACCTGCCTCCCTCCATGCCAGCACCATTTAATGTAATGACTACTAAGTCCTGTCAGCAGATCTGAGCCAATGGATGCAGCTACATAGGCAGATACACAGAAAGCCGTCAAGACGCCCCCTCCTTCTAGTTTTTCGTTATCCATCTGGAAAATTGCAGAGGTCACGAGAGCTTTTACCATATCAAAATGAAATCATCCTGTCAGCAACAAAAGGGACAGTTTCTTTACCCCGATTCCAGCAGCTGCCTCACCGCCGCAGGCTTTTACGTGAGCGGCAGACACTGCACTGTGTCAAGACAGATCTCTCTTGTGCTGAGGAGTCTCCCATCAGCTCACCCCTCCCCATCCCACTCCAGGATTGCCCAGGCACAGGGATCTCAGCCTATGCCATACTCTCACTGCACTCAAGAGGCAGAAACTCCAGATTTAGATTAAGGAAAAAAGTATCTGTCCCCACTCCAACTCACAGCCTCCCTCTGTCTGTCCATTCCTCCCACCCGGTCTCACCTTCCATTTTAGAGGGGAGCAAAGGAAGCAAAAGGGACACTTCCTTTTGCAGGGAGATTCAGAATCGTATAGGCCTCCTGGCTCCAGCTTCCAGCAGAGCAACCCTTGGTCTGAATTAGGGATAGGTGTACTGGTTTGGGTAGAAGGAGTTTCATCCTAATCCCAAATTGACCAGGACGTTTGCTGTGCTTGGAACAACTGTTATTTTTCACATCTCTAGAAGCTTCCGCACTTCCTTGGCCCAGCTGGTATCAGAAACAAACAAGGCAAAATGCCACATCAAAGGCTGTTCTTTTCTTGAGATATCTCAGGACCAGCTGGAAACAAAACGTACCAGATACCTCCTGGGGAAGCCTGTTTCTGGCCCAACTGTGCAGACTGACAAGATAGAGTAAGCTCAAAGAGGGTCCAGAGGGACACCGAGCAATCTCCAGTCACTAGTGAGCGTAATGTTGGGTCGTATAATAACAGCCCTGATTTGTAGACAAACACTTCAAGATGGGGCCTCTGAGAGGTCTAGTCTTGGAGCCTCAGGGAGGAAACTTCTATGACTAGAGGAGCAATGAAAGATAAGGGACAGAGGAGAAGGAAGCAGTGACTCCACGCTGTCCTTGTGCTGGGAGAGACTGAAGCTATGAATTACTGGAACAAAGAGAGGGAATCCACTAGAAATATATAGCCAGTGTGGGGAGAGGGAATTCCTTTCTTTGAAAACAGGGTGACCTATGGTTCTGGGCCTGCACGAGTTTTCATGGCTAAACTTGGTACCCTATTTTCCTGTGGCACGCAAGAGGTTAACATGGTGCTCTCAGCTCCTTGAATTATACCAGCATATAATTAGGCTTGGCAGAATTTGATTTTTATTTTATTTTTTATAAATTTGACAGATAATATCAATGTTTATTTTTTCCTATTAACTTTTAATTAAATTTTAACACACATACACACAAAAAATAAGCTATCCATAAATGTCTCACAATGTGTTAACTATACCTGAAACAGTTGACTATATCATATGAATGGTTAAAATATAAATCAATTCTTTGTATTACAGATTATAAATAATTTGTTTATAAAATCCAATTAATTTTAAATCTTATTCTGCCTTATCCTTATTGTATGTACAGAGAAATTGAAAAAAAAAAGAATACGATAAAGAATAGAAGCAAACTTGAGGGGGAAAGAGAAGAGGAGGGAAGGAAATAGGCAAAGAGGAGGTGGCGAGTGGGGAAGGCCCATCCATTTAATAAGATCACCAAGATACTTCCAGGAAAGCACCCCGTACCCTCAGAATTTTTCTGGGGTATTTCTGTTACACTATACAGTTCTTTCCATGGATGGCCAAGTTTATGATGTCTATGCTGCAATCTTCAGTTGGTGGTCGCTTTTTGGATTTCCATTTCTGTAGCACTAGTCTTTTAGCAATTATGAGTGCTCTGCTGAGCCAAAGTTTTTCACATTTATTCAGCTTCCAATATCAATGTGCATTTTTAAGCAATTTTTTAAATCAATTCAAATTGTCACAATTGTCCAAAATTATGAGTTTCAGGCTTTATTTTTATCAATTTAGATTCTTCACAGTTGTGGGAAATTATGCGGGCTGGGATCAGATGTTAATTATTTAGTGACAGTAGGCACTGAGATACAAAAGGTTAAAGCTTTATAAGCATTAAAACGCAAACTGTCAACAATACAGTATATACACAGTAAATATCCTTAAATCAAATGCTAATAAGTTCTCAAGCAGCAACATTCTTCTTACTTTGCCTATCTGTAATTTCAATTATCGTCTTTTTGTTGATTTGTTTGTATATGGTAAAAATCCACATTTAACAACATTTACTGAGAAAAATCGAATCCTTTCAAACCTACATATAACCCAACTGCCACAAGTGCCCACACCCCATTCAGCTAGCCCCAAAGGAAAATAAACTGCTTTTCAGTACATAGTAGTTAGAAATGACTATCAGCAATACCAGCCTAGAGCTCCAGGTCTCTCTTCTGAAGCCGAGGCAGGGTATCCAATACAGATCCCAACCATCCACTGGAGAAAGAACCCCCTTCCGCCCCCCCATTCCTTCCCAAGAACTTGGAATGTCAACTAGAGACAGCTCCCCACCCTACAACCTGGATCGTGAAACACCCTGGACACCAGGCATTAGAATCACAACCTGATTTGTTCCTACAGCATGCTGAGTGCTGCTAATGCAGCTGACTTCAGGTACTAGGCCAGGCATTTTTCATGGGGGCCATTAATTTTTAATAGCATAGTTGAATATTGAAATGAAATGCCTGAACGTTAATGAGGGTCCTACATGGCTTCCACTTTCAGCAATAAATAAATACATTAAATAAATAAATAAAGCTACTAAACATCGGTACCCCTGCTAGATGCTCAGTGCTTCCCAAAACACAGGCAGAGGTGTAACTCCATCACAGAAAAGTAGAAATTAGAGATGGAAGAGGCCCATTAGATTATCCCATGCACACTGGTCCCTACAATATACTCACCAGTGTTCTCTCCAGTAGAGTTTTAAATGGTTCAAATAACAAAGCTTCTACCATTTCCCTTGGAGACTATTCCACAGCCTTAGAGAGCCCAGGGTTCAGAAGTTATTCCTCAGATCACACTAAGCCTAAATTCACAACTGAACAATATCATCCCATTACTGTTGTAAATCTTCCTTAAGAACTCCCTCTCCCTCCCCGGGGGGTTTACACTGTACTTGTGTGTGTTCATCACATCTCCATTGAGGTGTCATTAGGTCAAGAGCTGCGCTCTCTGGCTGCACAGTTTAGGGATGGGCTATTCAATTGCAGGAGCCTTGGCTAAATGGGAGGAAAATCTTGAGGATCCTACAGCAAGCCAGAGAAGGAGAAGGTGAACTACAAACTCCATGGAGGACATTTAGTGCCCTATAGCCTTTTCCAAGAGAAAGACAAGGAAAGGTAGTATAGACAGATCACAATTAAAGTATTAATTAAAGGTGACACAGGAAAGAAAAGCAAGTACTGGGCCTCCCTGCTTCTCCCTGTGTTACTCTGCAGTGCTCCAGCACCAATACCACCATCGTAACAGACGGTGATTTGCCCAGTTGTTGTCAGCCTCAGAGGAGGATCCCGACAACTCCATATGGTTGAGAGAAGAATTCAGTCTCCATGGCCCAGAAGTAGTTCCCTCCAAGTCAGATGAAGGAAACTGATGCATATGGCACATGTGCTATAGATAAACAGAGGTCTTAGGTCTCCAGGTCTGTCAATACACCATCTTTCAATTAATTTTAAAACGGAAAGAAAACACAACATTTCAAGTGACAAGCACAGGTTGGAATTGAAAAGGGGATGAGTGACCCAGCAGGAACCACACTGCTTTCAGAGGAGATCCCCTTGGGCCATCATCCTCAAGGTAAGGCTGCTCTGATGAGAGAAGCTCAGCAGTGTGAGACTTCACTGCTGTGGAACTGAGATGCCTGCAGAGCGGAAAGCAGGACCACAAACCAGTATGATGGTTTCCAAATCTGCAATGGATGAAGGAAGTCCACTCAGCCCCTCCAACATGAGAGAGACTGTGTAATTGACCCTATTCCTCTCCCCCAGGAACTGTATGCAAGGTTGTGACCCCAACGTACATGAAGTTACAAGCCTAGTGCATTAGCATGTCCAGCCAGATCACCAGCCTCCTACCGTTCCTCATTAACCCAATGTCCTAGAAACCCTGAAGCTCCAATCTGTTCCTGCTTATTAATGTTCTGCTGGGCAAAGCAGCAAAATGCAAGTCACTTGGATTTGGGAGTTTGCTTTTGGGTTTGCTTTTTATAATCCAACTGTTTACTTCCACCACACCAATTTGGTGTTTGCATCTCAATTTAGCTGCAAACAATTCTGGGTGCCACTAATGTGATTTGTGAACCATTCATGGCACTCACTGGAGAGAAGAACAGAACGAGATTTGCGTATTACAGTCTTTCACTAGCCAGTCTGTTGTTGGGCTCTTTCCATCATTGTTCCATTAATGTGACTGGTGCATTCTGGAGATGGCAGGAATCAGAATACCCAACAGATAATTAGAAAGAATGAATGCCCCGAAAAGCAACAAAGGTTTAAGGAGAACTGGAAGGTCTGATGTATGATGAAAGGCTAATGGAACTTAAAGGAAGCAGAGGTATCTCAAGTCAAATTAAACTACTTATTTGAATTCCTTAAGCAGTTCTTACCATTGCTCTCAAGTAACATTCAATTTTTGACTAAGAAATTAAAGTTGATGCTTGATAGATGTTTGGTAAGTGCACTTTGCAAGCATTTCTTTTAAGCAGTCTCTTAAAGCTTCAGGTAGAAGTATTTTTTCTTTTAGATCTAAGCAGTTGCAAATCTTATACTAAGCATTTCTCCAAGCAGTTCATAGGAGTAAGTGGCATGCACCTCTGTTCCCTTCCAAAGTCTTTCAGGGATGACACTTCTATCTGGCACAGAGATGCCAAGCTTGGGCAGAATTTACTCTGCCACCTTTGTTTATATAGCCTAGTAACAAGGAATCTGGTTGCTCTTAGTTAGGATAGGCAAAAAGTCTGCTGCTACCTGGTGTAGCAAGACAGTAAAAGTAAATGCAGACTAAACTTCTAGTGACTGGACTAGAAGAACAATACCTACCATATATTAAGTCTGCACTTTAAGTGCAGGAATTGGTATCAGAACCTTGGTAAAGGGAACAGGAATGCTGGCACAACACAGCCTTGGGTGATACTGGTGCACTTCCAGTCCTGTGAAACGAAGATAAACGGATCCCTCTAGAGACATGCCGTTGTAAGCAGTGCAGTGTTTTCTCTTGAGGTTCACCAAGACAGGCCTGGAAGAGTTTTGTTTGACCATTGCTGCTGTGGTTATGGATTGTATTTTTAATGGAAGGCGAGGTGCCTACACACTGGGAGAACAGGGTTTCACAAGGTTGAAATCAGAAAACAAAATAAAATGGCACTTTAGAAGATACAGAAGCACTTATAGAAGGAAGCCCCAGTGAAACCACATGCCCTTTCAATCCATTTCCCAGGTTTCAAGGCAGGCAAACTAAGTGATGTTGAGCGCAGAAAGCAAACCTAGGGGCTTTTAAAACAAATAAAAAGATACCACCAAGGAAAGGTCCTGACCTTGCAGGGTGCTGAGTGCCTCCAGCTCCCATCAACGTCAGCAGGAATCCAAGGAGCTCACATCTCACATCAAGTGCTCAGCACATTACAGGACTGGGCCCAAACAAAGCAGCAGAAGCCTGTTACCTTTTACTAACTTTTGTTCTACTTGATGGTTCACCTGGTTCACCATGGATTTATTCATGACACTTTCTGTGGCCAGCTGCTGTTTCCTATGGATGGCTGCTCCTCTCCCGTAGCCACCCTGTACGGCCTTGATACTGGGAGGGAATCACCCCTGCGACATGAACAAGTCTGGTAGAATAAAATAGAAGGGTGCTGGACACCGATTCCTTTGGGGCAATCAGTACTGACTTTATGGTTTCTCTTAATTGCACATTTATTTTAATTTCTGTACAGCTTCAAGGAAAAAAATAAACCGCCATGTAATTGTACTCAGACATGGGCAAGTCAATGGAGGTCAGGATTAAGTCTCATTGGAGAGGCAGGTCATGTCACTTAAACATTTTTTCCCTTTAAGCTACAGAGATAATTACACTGTTAAGAAGGGAAACAAAAAAACAAAGCATGCATCCAAGCTCTCCTTGCAGGAACTGGTCCCCTTGAAATCAGAACCCTGGCATTGCTTTGCAATGGACGCAGAGGACAGTTACCATCTGTTTATGGAAAAAATGTTAATAACCCCCAATCATAATCAAATAGGCAACCACTTTACTTTAAGTAGCTATTAACTAATGCTAAATTGCAATGGAACAGCTCTGCAAGTACTTTTGACATGCACATGCACATGCACATCAGCAACACCAGTGCTCTGATCAGGGCTATTGGAGTGAATACCAAATGAACTGAGTGATGTGATTCTTGAAACATTACAGAAAGGGTAAAGAGCCTCTATTTACTATTATTTTCCCTCTCTCTTTCCTTCCCCCTCTCCCCTCTCCCCTTTGCTGTTTCTGTTGATTCAGAAAATGTAAAAAGGCAATGGGATTTTAGCAGATGAAGCTACATTTGGGCTGTCAGTTGCTCCTCACCCTTGTCCTGCATGATGAACCTGATTTGGGGACCAAAAACTAGTTTGTAGCTGAGCCCAGAAAACAAGTTTAGCTATGCAAGACAAGTCATTTTGTTCTGTGTTTGTGTAGCACCTCACACAATGACTATAGGGCTGTTAGGTGCTATGGCAACACACAAAATAAATATGTACATTTGTTTCTGCTCTGCTCTATCCTCTTTCATCCAAAAATATTGTCGCTCTCTTACAAGCATGAATTATTGTTTATTATTTCTGTAGCACCAAGAGTACCTAATACAAATAAGTATGAGCACAACATCCCTGTCCCAAAGAGCTTACAATTGCAACAGAAAACATACACACAAAGGAGCACCCGCAAGCCAAGTGTTAGCACTAGAATGTGCACGGCAGAGAGAAGAGAAGCAGAGGCACTGGCCTATGCTCCCAAACAGGACCCAAATCCATACCTATTAGCTAGGAAATCCCTAACTAGGTCCTCTCAGATTGCTCTGCTCCTTTGCTGTGCTTTCTGCCCATGTGCACAAAGCCCAGGATTGGGATATAGGAGTTCCTCATTCTCTGGCCTCACCTCCTCAGAACACAAGCAGCCACCTGCCTGCACACCCTGGTAAGGTTCACTCCCCTACCCCTGTGCCAGCTATCCCCCACCTCCTCCCTTATTCACTAGGCATTAACCTCCCTGCTCAGCCTGCTGGGAAGAGCACAGTAGAGGGGGAGGAGGAGACAAGCTTACAGGGCCCCCACAAGGCGTTCTGGGTTACTTGAGTACACAGTGTTCTGTGGCCATGACAAAAACAACAAGAAAAACCTGCTCCTACAATCCTGCCAAGCTGGGATTTCAATAGCAAGTGGTAATGCATCAGCTGGCTACAAACTGCTCCTGAATCAGGGAATGATGCTCTGTACCTAGATCAGGCCTTTTGATTATTATTATTCTATTTTTTTAATCACCAACCACATTCTTGATGCTGTGTAGGACCTAGTTCCTGCCCCAGAAAGCTGCAACTAAATCACAATGGGAGACTCAGAGGAGCGAGCAAGCTTCCAGAGGATTTTTGGTTGTTTTGATTTTTGATCACATTCTCCTTCTCTAGCATGACACTGTGGCAGTAAAGATCTTTGCCAGAGGTTAGTGTCCAGTGGTAAGACTTCAGGAGATATGAATGAAGAAAGAAGAGTGGCTTGGCAAACTAGATTAGAACTAGAACTAGGGATCACCAAATGAAATTAATAGGGAGCAGGTTTAAAACAAACAAAAGGAAGTATTTCTTCACACAACGCACAGTAAACCTGTGGAACTCCTTGCCAGAGGATGTTGTGAAGGCCAAGACTATAACAGGGTTCAAAAAATAACTAGATAAATTCATGGAGGATAGGCCCATCAAAGGCTATTAGCCAGGATGGGCAGGGATGGTGTCCCTAGCCTCTGTTTGCCAGCGGCTGGGAATGGGTGACAGGGGATGGATCACTTGATGATTACCTGTTCTGTTCATTCCCTGTGAAGCACCTGGAATTGGCCACTGTCGGAAGACAGGATACTGGGCTAGATGGACCTTTGGTCTGACCCGTTATGGCCATTTTTATGTTATTAGGGAGCTCATTCCACAAGTGGGAAACACCACAGAAGAAGGTAAAGATGGGAGACTGAAATAAATGGGGCATCATTGGCAGAATGAAGGGTGGGGGGACATGATAGGAGATAAAATCCAACTTGTAGCCTAGGCCTAAGAGCTTGTCTACACATATGGCACTGCAGCGGTGCAGCAGCACCGACGAGGCTGTAATGCTTAGTGACGACAGTACTTTTGCCAACAGGAGAGCTTCTCCCATCGGCACAGGTACTCCACCTCCCAGAGAAGAGGCAGCGATGTCAACAGGAGAAGCTCTCCCGTTTACATAGCACTGTCTACACCAGGAGTTCGGTCGGTATAACTGTGTCATGCAGGAGTGCGGATTTTCTGCATTGCTCAGGGGTGCGATGTAGTTATACCACCATAAGTCTGTAGTGTAGACCAGTGGTTCTCAAACTTGGGACGCCGCTTGTTCAGGGAAAGCCCCTGGTGGGCCGGGCCAGTTTGTTTACCTGCCGCATCCACAGGTTCGGCCATCGCAGCTCCCAGTGGTCACGGTTCGCTGCTCCAGGCCAATGGGAGCTGTGGAAAGCGGCAGCCAGTACTTCCCTCGGCCCGCGCCGCTTCCTGCAGTTCCCATTGGCCTGGAGCGGTGAACCACGGCCAGTGGGAGCCGCAATCGGCCGAACCTGCGGATGTGGCAGGTAAACAAACCGGCCCGCCAGGGGCTTTCCCTGAACAAGCGGCGGCCCTAGTTTGAGAACCACTGGTGTAGACCACACCTAAGTTATTCAAGGCCTTAAAGGTGTTAAGTGAGAAGTTTGAACTTTTATGCAGTGGCTGAATGGACGCCAATGGAGGGTTGCAAAGGTAGATAGAGGATGATAGGATCTGATCAATGGGGAAGGAAGAGTATTTTAGCCACTGCGTTTCGGGCAGACTGGCGGGGAGTGATGCAGTCATCAGCTGGTTGCAGCCATCAAGGAAAGATGCAGCCAGGGCATTAGAATGGAAGGGTCACATTTACAAAACATTGAAGAGGAAGAAGCAGCGATATTCGGCAACAGCCTTGTTGTGTGGGAAGAAGGGAAAGGAGGAGTCAAAGGGATTGTGAGCCTAAGTGACGGGCAGGATGGAACAGAGAAAGGAGGAAATGGAAAAACCAAGAAGCTCTATGCTGGTGATGGGCCATGTAAGGCCATATATCAGGAGATCCTCTGCAGCACGGGAGTGGGCAGAGGGAAACAGGGCCCATAGATTAGTGAGTGATCAACCAAGAGATGAGAGTTAAGCTGTACAAATGAATACGGTCACCAAGGAGGTGGTATAGAGGGGGAAGTCATGGAAAGGGTCCCCAGAATGTTGGTTGAGGGAGGAGAAGGAGGAACCAAGGTGGAGTTTTTAAGGAGAGCAAATTAGACAATTTTACCCTAGTGGCAATGATAAAGGTGCTGTAGAAGATACCAAGAGAGCGACGTGAGCCCTTGTGTCAGCAGCAGGTACTTTTGCTCAGCAGGAGCATGTGCATGTTTGTCTAAACATGGTGACAGAATGCTACCGATTTATAAAGAGCCTTCAAGGCTCAAGATCCAGCCACTCATCCAATAGCAATGCCAGTCACTTTCACACTAACTCCACGTGGACTTGGTGTCCACAGCGCCCAACAACAACCTGCATTTCCAAGATGCCTATGATGGTTGTGATTGGCTACATAATCAGTGAACCAAGATCAAGTCCCACATGAGACATCTCCCTGAATTTTAAACCCATGTAAACACTGCAGATTCTGTCTGTCTAACAGCCTTACCAGTTAAACCCCTAAAAATTAAGTCTGCAGGGGGACATTTATGTCTACAATTTATTATCAGACTAACAGGGACTCCAACTTAGCACAGCAACTTAATGAAAGGAAATCCATGTTTTTCTTGATAAAAGCTTGTGCTATCTAAATCCTGCACATGCCAAAAGGGAATATTACCACAGCACATCTCAGGCTTCTGGGGAACTCAAACGTCATTCAAGATTCACACTCATGGTTACCATAACCCCTTAGTGCAAGCACACATCTGTCATCTACAGAGGTGAGTTACCCACGTGATATTCACATTCATCTCTGTTTTTCATGTGTGGGGGAATATTTATTCTTTTCTTTTACCCATAACATTTTGCACTATCAGCAGCAGATATCACAGCACCGTACAAACATTCCTCCTGTGACTCTTAGGCCTGGTCTACACTAACCCCCAAATTCGAACTAAGGTACGCAACTTCAGCTACGTGAATAACGTAGCTGAAGTCGACATACCTTAGTTCGAACTTACCGCGGTTCAGACGCGGTCCACACGCGGCAGGCAGGCTCCCCGTCGACTCCGCGGTACTCCTCTCGCCGAGCTGGAGTACCGCAGTCGACGGCGAGCGCTTCCGGGATCGATTTATCGCGTCCAGACCAGACGCGATAAATCGAACCCGGAAGTTCGATTGCCAGCTGTCGAACTACCGCGGTAGTGTAGACTTGGCCTTAGATAATTCCCCCCTCCCCCAATGAAGTTGGTAAACTTCAGCTCCACTTTCCAGATGGGGAAACTCAAGCAGAAAGCATAGTTAAGCCAGTTACTTGTGTGAGATCACAAAATGAGTCAGTGGAAGAGCTGGGAACAAATGGCAGAAATCATGACTTCCATTCCCATGCTCTCCCCACCAGTCTGTACACCCTAGCAGATTGCTCCCATCAATGGGCATATGAGCTAAATATTGCTAAGTTGCTACAGTAGTTCTGCTGTTTAATTAAAGTCCTGTCTTCCATCTCCACAGGCCACACAGGGGAAACTCCAGCCACAATCCTATTTGGACCTACTCCGGAAAGGTCTTCACAAAGCAAACTAACTCTGGGCAAGCGCAAGCCATGCCCCCAAACATTTTAGCCTGCTCCTCAAATGCAGGCCCCAGCATGGCTGGGTAATCAGCTGCCATTCAGAAGCCTTTGAAAAGGGTTGTGTTAACCAAAGACCACGTGTTTGGCTGAACAATGCCTGTATTAACAAGGATAGAGGCTGGCAACTACTTTGTTATGTTATAAACCTGTCCCAGTAGGCTCTGCTGCGCACCACCAACGCTCCAAGGCTGCAGATAAACACAAGGCGAATCATGAAAAACAGACGGTGCTCAATGATTCAGTTTCTCTTGGCACGAGCCCCATGATCCCGAAGAGAAGCAACTACGTTGCTGGGGAGAACTGAAAGAATGGCTCCATATGGCAAACATCACTGTCTTCTCATTGGCTAAGCACTACCTAGCCTGCCTGAAACAGTTCCCACAAGGATGGCCATGAAGCAGAAGAGGAAACGAGTGAAACATTCCAATGGGGAGGCAGCAGGAAAACCCCTCGCAACCTGCTGAAACATCACTTGCTCTTCGCAAGCACTCCACAGACTCACAACAGCATATTCTCTTCCTTCACAAACCGACTCCAAATCCACCCGCCTTCCTTTCTATCAGGAACTGGCCAATACACCAAAGAGGCAATTTCATGTATTTTCACCTCCCGCCCCAACATACCCAAACCTGCTTAACGCAGTGCGGCCAACCGGCATTTCCCGTGAGACCTATAAGAAGGGCAAAGGGGGTGAGGTAATATCTTTGAGAGAGAGACAAGCTTTCGAGCTCTGAGTACATTCCCCAGACCTGAAGCAGAGCTCTGTGTAAACTCGAAAGCTCATCTCTCTCACCAACAGAAGGTGGTCCAATAAAAGATATGACCTCAGCCACCTTGTCTCTCTAATATCCTGGGACCAACACAGCTACAACAACACTGCACAAGGGCATTCATTCTTCAGTGTGCAGCAACCGCTGTTCACTGCCAAAGACAGCAGGACCCAAAGCCCCCACCACCAACACACACACACACGCTTATTCCCAATAACAGGAACATCTGCAGCCCAGAACAACAAAAGAGAAAGTCTCTATTGCTCTCTAGGGCCAGGCAATGAATAGAAGAGGTAGTAGCACCTTTCCCCTTCAAAGGGCTCTGGTAATGCCACTGGCTGGTATAGACAGTACCTTTTGTGGAAATAAAACAACACCTTTCATAATGTGGCATTAGAGCCTGGCATTCCTTGAAGGTGCCTCTTGCTGGAGAAAAGCAGCTACACGTACCTTTCATCCCAAACTTGGACCGTCGACCATACTTGTTGATCATAATAAAGAGCACCACCAAGAGGACACAGGCAAAAGCCGCAAGCCCAACCGCTATGGATACCTGCAAGGGACAAATCTGAAAGTTAGGCTAAAGGAACATATGATATCAAAACCAGTTCAGACTTGAAAAGTAGAAGTCTCCTGGCTCAGTCACTCCTGTACACTTACATTCGCTACAGCAGCATGAATGCCTGCTGTGGAGACGAATACATCTGAATGCAAATGGCTTTAATGCAATTTTGAAACTACAAGAGCCTCTTACTGCTACTGGAAAAACAAGAATAATTTCTATATAGATACAATTCTGCTCCAATATCACATTTCCCATATCTCTGAACCCTCGCTCTTTAATCATCAAGTACAGCTGCATGGACTCTTCGCTCCTTAGTATTCCTTAATGCCCTGTTTTTTTTCCCCTTCATAATCTCCATTTGACACATCTTAACCAACTTGTGGTCTCACAACCATAAGGGGATACTAATTTGAGATGGGGAATATGCAGTAGGAGCAGAACAATTCTTTCACAATATCAATTCTGTCTCCATGCAAACAACCCTCAGAAGCAAGAATAAAGGAAGAGAAAAAACACAAGAGACAGAAGGTGGTAGAACTCTTTTCCTGAGGCTCCAGCTGCTCCTCTATTAGTAGTAGTACTAAATATTTATATTATGATAGTATCCAAAGTCCCCCAATTGGGACTGGGGTCCCATTGTGCGAAGCACTGTACAGACGCAGAAGAGAGATCATCCCTGCCCACAAAGGCTTACAACCCAAAGCTCCTTTTTATATTTATTAATATTTATTTCTGCAAATCTTTACCCAAGACACTTTAATTGTGTTGCTGTAAACAAACAGCTTCCTTTCAGGATTTCTTCCGTTTGCATTTGGCCAATTATTCTTACTGCCTTCCAAGGCCTCTTATTGCATTTGGACCTGTGTTCCTCTTACTGTGATGTGTTCAATAACAGAAGAAAATACAGCATTTAACACAAAGACATTTTATTCCTTTCATCGCTTCATGCTTTTCCCAGTCTTTGATATACTCATGATTTTATTTTTAAAATGTCACATTTTAACAAGTATGATTTTCATTCCCATGTATATATTCTGCATTTCTTTTTTCTACACTCGGTGCTCTTCTCTAGTAATGTCCCATTGTATGAAGCTCTCTCCTCACTCCCCTGAGAATTACAGCTGGGTAAAACATTCAGAAAATTGACAAGGTTTTGTTTATTCTGTCAATATTTTCTGGATTTCAAGATTCTCAAAAACTTGCACAAAATTAGAGCAATTTAATGAAATCCTAATTATTTTCCCAACACTATTGCTCACAACATTTTTTCCCATTCCTGTCTGGATTCTGTGAAAAGTGAAATTTTGAGGTCTTGCAAACCATGTAAAACGAATTGGCAAAAGTTTCACTTTTTTCAGCCAATGTCATCAAGTCCTAGTGCAGGGGTCGGCAACGTTCGGCACGCGGCTCACCAGGGTAAGCACCCTGGCGGGCCGGGCCAATTTTATTTACCTGCTGACGCGGCAGGTTCGGCCGATCGCGGCCCCCACTGGCCGCGGTTCGCCGTCCCGGGCCAATGAGGTCGGCGAGAAGCGGCGCGGGCGAGCGATGTGCTGGCCGCGGCTTCTCGCCGCCCCCATTGGCCCGGGACGGCGAACCGCGGCCAGTGGGGGCCGCGATCGGCCGAACCTGCCGCGTCAGCAGGTAAATAAAACTGGCCCAGCCCGCCAGGGTGCTTACCCTGACGAGCCGCGTGCCGAATGTTGCCGACCCCTGTCCTAGTGTGACATCACCAAATGCAGCAGGGGGGTTAAAGAAGGGGTGGATGAATCGGTATTGATGAAAATAAACCCAAACTGGATCCATGCTCCTAAACATTCTATTATAGCATGAAACAACTCAATTCATTGATTTATTTGTTATTTTTTCAGACTGTTCTCCCAGAATTTCTGACCCTGCAGGAAATACTTTGTGGGAGACTCTGTCTTCAAGAGATTCACAGCCCAGTTTTGCAAACTCAAGAGGCTCACGTGGTTCATATCAGTATCCCTGCTTATCCATCCCAAACCATTGAACCTTCTGAAGTCTGACCATCATGAATTGCAAAGAGTAGGATTTTACTTACAAACAACTATCTCAGTATAAAAGCAATGGTGGTGCAAACAGTGTACCACCCTATCCATCAGCAACAGCAGAAAATGCTTCCCCTGTACAAAAAGGAGACAGGACTCACCCCAAACGTATCCTCCTCTGGTTTGTGGGTCACGGTGATAGGTGGGGTGGGGCTCACTTCATAGTCACCAACTGGAACCAGAAGAGGAAAGAGGAAACATTCAATTTGTGCCCCCAAGGAATTCCATAGGTCCCAGAACATCCCAACCTTGTGATGTCACACTACATAGCACTGGCTAGCCCAGAGAATGAGGTCTCTTGTCTTCTATTTCAAAGACTCTGAATTCAAGTCTTATTGGGGTTGTAATTTCTCCTGAACTGGCATAGACCAAATGAGCTAATAGGTGTTTTCTACTTAAGATCTCTAGGGTCCTATGTAACTGGGCAGTGAGGAAGCAGAGCCACGTTACTGATCGGACACAGTGCCACTCCCACCCAGCTAATGAGAAGCAGTCTGATCCCATATGTTCTGTGGGTGAAGGTTCTTCATCCACCCACACGCCTCCCAGCACCAGGGGAAAGCTCGTGGTTCAAGCATCCCTGGAATGCGGATTGCTGCAAGACTGAATCCTGCCAAATTAAAACCAACAAACAATGACTTGAGTGATTTTTTAAATTAAATGCATTTGAATGCTGGCGATTAAAAATCCAGGAGGCAGAAGTCCCCCACCCACAGAACAGGTACAGCACTTACCCTACACACCTGTTCAATGGGCCTCAGCTCTTACTTGGAAAAGTCCCCATTACAATGCAGGGGGGAGGGGTTCCAATATCCAGGACCCAATCAGTCCCTTGGCTTGCGCTCAGACTGCCCGAATAAGGGGGTCAAACCAGTGCTTGTTGTGATGTGGACAACTGTTCTGCTAAGAAGGGGACTGAGACCCATCTGCTCATTTCATACAGTTGATTCAATGGCAACTTCTTTGGGGCACCACCTACCTGCACCTAATTTAGATCAGTAACCTCAAGGGGAGAGGTTCCATATTACTTCCCCAAGCCCTGAGCCACATCAGCCCCCACAACATTAGCTCTGAAGACTGTTTTTCCTTTTAGTTTCAGTGGATGAGGCATCTATACCGCTGCCCGGTGGCACCCCAAACTACAGCCAGTACAGGAGTTGCTTGAAGACACATTGGACACATTCACGCCTCTGTGTCATGCTGCAAAGTCACCCATGCTACCAGCACAACACATGCCACCCTCTCCATTGGTATGGATCCTTCTTCAGGACGCCACTAGGCAGGAATAGACCTGCCCAGGATCTGCAGACTGTACAGCACATAAAAACCTTCCTTAATACACTCGGGCTCTCACAGAGGAGGAAACAAGTGTCTTGCTTCCCATCTCCTTCTCTAACAATCCCTCCTGCCTAGCGCTAAAGCATTAGATTCCCCCCCAAATGTCATCTGCAAGGTACTTGCATTCAGGAGGGGGGAAAAGGGAACAAAGCAAAAGGCAAGAAGGCACTTACTTGAGACAAAGTTATCCGTACTCTCTGTGAAAAGGACAAAGAGAGAAGCAACACAATTAACAGCGCAGTAAAGGGACGGCAGCCCCTCCCGTCCAAACACTTCTCAGCCACACTCCCGCATCATCCCAACCAGCCCCGGGAGGCTTGAGGGCTTATCTCTCGGAGCAAGCCAGCCACTAGCTAGTGCCAGCTCACTGACTGCACAGGGAGCAAAGGGAAAACCCTCCTAGGAAGAGCATAGCTACTTTAAGAGATTTCTCTGTTTAGATCCACGCGGCAGGGCTGAGCAGGATTTGGGGGAGGTGTGGCGAGAGAACAAAGCTTCCCATTTTTTGGCCCATTTGGCAGTCCTGGCTCAAAATAACCTCAGACTGTGTTGAAGGTCAGGATCGGGGTGCACTGGAACAGCTGTGAGGGGGCTTGGGCTGAAATGGGGGTGGGGGGACTGCAGGTTGGGATTCCGGTGGATTGATAAGGCAGAACTGGAAACCCCCCATTTAGGAGCAAGTTGCGGTAGCAGAGCTGTGATGGAGTGATGGGCTCAGGACAGAGGTGTGGCTGGGGTGGGGGAAACGGGCTGCACTCCATTTGCGCCATCCAGTAGAGCAGGCCCTGTCAGTCATTCACCTCAGCAACTTGACCGGTTCAGGGTGTCCAGAAAAGCTCCTTCCAAACAAAACAGCTCGCTGGGGCCCCAGGTGACAATGTCTAAAGCTCTCAGTGACAATCAGTTTACACAGCGTGAGAACAACATCAGCTTTCAATGTACTCGCCAGAATAAGAAACTGACCCTGATATTAACAGGATTTTACACAGCTTTGCTGGCCAAGGGTGCCTGGAATGATGCTGCGGCATTCCCATAAAAGCACGGCAGAGGCTTGGAAGGGAAGCAAATACAGTCCCAGGGTCATACGGGCAGCTCCCAATGACCTGAAGTTTGGTTCGGTTAATTGGGCTGTGATGGATTAGATCAGTAGTTCTTGACTCCCAGGCGAGTCACTGCATTTTTTTATTTGAGGGGGCTGGAAATTTTCAAGAGACAACAGCACAGGAGCCAGCAAACAGAGCTGAAACCAGCTGCATTTGCGTGGAGATCCCTGTTGGAGGAGAAGGTAGCAAGCCTCTGCTCCTGAGGGGTAGGGAGTGAGTTCTTGACAGTGTGATTGCTTGCTTGCAGGTTTGTTTTCAGTTTGCAAAGTCTGGCAGGGGGCAGTGTGTGGGGAGAGAAGCAGAGCCTGTGATCACTGCTGAACCTTGATTGAGGGGGCGGGGCTTCCCTAATCAGCAGGCCTATAAAGGCAGCCAACCAATCGGCCAGCAGCACAGGAGCCAGCAAACTGAGCCAAAAACAGAGGAATCTGTGGACGGGGGCGTGTTTTGGGTTCTTTCCGCACTCCTTTTTTCTTTCTTCACAGGAGGAAGGCTATGACAGCTACACAGGCAGCTGTAGTAGTGACCCAAAGAATGGAAGAGACAATTAAGATGACTGGATATGGAAGCTATGGGATATACATTATTCTGCCGAGGGTACCTGAAAGGTGCTTCATTTGTATGAAGTGCCATCTGATGCATCTGACGGAGGAGAAGATCCAAGGTTTGGAGAGGCAGCTAGAAACTGATAGAGTTTCAAAGGGGATTTGAGCAGATGATGGAGGGAAGGAGAGAGGAGGCTGAAGGGAAACCTCATGACTTGCAAATGCATGCTGGACCAGAGAACTGTGAGGGTACACTTCTGGATGAGGAAAGTGGCCAGCAGAAGCACGTGACTATGAGAACAAGGAGGAGGAAAAGACTGGCTAGCGAAGGAGAAATAGAGCTGAGGAACAGGTTCGCTGAGTTGAAAAATGAAGGGGAGAGGCAGTCAGTAATCAAGGATGGGAAGGCAAGTACGAAAAGAAGAGCAGCTAGTCCTACAAGAAGAGGAGAAGAGACAATGAAGACAGCCAGACTTCAGAGACCCAAGAGAATAGAGGATGACTCGCAGGAGACGACAAGTGAGAACAGAAGACAAGAAGACTTGCAGCCAGAAAGAACAGAAGGGGGAAGGCTGGAGAATTGCAACACCATCAGAAGAGGAAGGTTTATGAGATTGGGGACTCCCTACTAAGAAGGACAGACAGACCTGTCACCAGAGCTGATCCAGAGAACATAAGGGTGTGTTGTCTACCATGAGCTAAGAGACAGGATGTGGACCTGAAGTGGAAGAGGATCCTAATGAGAGGAGGAAAGAATCCACCGATTGTCCTTCACGTTGGAACAAATGATACTGCTAGATTCTCACTGGGACGCAACAAGGAAGATTGACAGGCTGGGGAAGACACTTAAAGAAATGGAGGCTCAGGTGACCCTCAGGGGGATTCTACCCGTCCCTAGAGGAAGAGGGCAAAGGCGAGACAAGATTATGATGATCAACAGATGGTTCAGACAATGGTGCTATAAGGAGGGCTTTGGGATATTCAACCAGTGGGAGGCATTCACAGACAGAGGACTGTTCTCATGGGATGGACTCTACCTGAGTAGGGAGGGAAATATGCTTCTGGGATGGAGGTTGGCACAACCGATTAAAAGAGCTTTAAACTAGGAACTTGGGGGAAATGGTTTGGAGCTCATGTAATCTCCGCATCGGATTCTAATATTGAGTGGGAGGAAAACCAAGTAAAAGAGCAATGAAGAAAGGAATAAGAGAGGGTAAGAAAATGGACAACAAGAGGAAAGAGTGCTAAACCACTGGCAGTAACAGTCAGCTATACTGGCAGTAAAATGACTGTATCTAATCCAGCGAGGAATTTGGGCGAAACCAAGCAGAAACAACTAAGATGTCTGTATATCAGTGCAAGGAACCTGGGTAACAAAATGGAGGAACTAGAACTACTGGTGCAGGAAGTGAAACTAGATATCATAAGGTGAATGGCAACATGGTGAAACAGTCGCCATGACTTCAATACAGGTGTTGAAGGGTATGTGCTGTTCAGGAAAGACAGACATAGAGGTAAAGGTGGTGGAAAAGCACTGTCTATTCATAACGGGGAAGACTGTAAAGAAATTAGAAGTGATGGAATGCATAAAACTGAATCTGTTTGGGTCAAAATCTCTTTGGGGAAGAAAGGTAACAGAGGCTCCACTGGGATAGTGCTTGGGTCTGCTATGACCACCCAGGATCTGATTTGGATATGGAGAGAGACCGCTAATATTTTTAATGAAATAAACAGTACTGGGAATTGTGTCATTATGAGAGATTTTCATTTCCCAGATATAGATTGAAGCACAAGTGTGTAAATGGTAGGGCCCAGATATTCCTGGACATGATAGTCAACAAATTTCTTCACCAAATACACCTCTACCCCGATATAATGCGACCCGATATAACACGAATTCGGATATAACGCAGTAAAGCAGTGCTCAGGGGGGGCGGCGCTGCGCCCTCCGGTGGATCAAAGCAAGTTCAATAAAACGCGGTTTCACCTATAACGCGGTAAGATTTTTTGGCTCCCGAGGACAGCGTTATATCGAGGTAGAGGTGTAGTCACTGAACCTACAAGATATGATGCTATTTTAGATTTAGTATTGGTAAGCAGCATGGACCTCATAGGACTCCTGGTTGTAGAGGACAACCTTGATTCAAGTGATCATGAATTAATTCAGTTTAGACTAAATGGAAGGATAAACAAAAATAGGTCTGCAACTATCCTTGATTTCAAAAGGGCACACTTTAAAAAGTTAAGGGAATAAGTTAGGGAAATGGACTGAATTGAAGAATTCAAGTGGAGGAGGCTTGGAATTACTTTGAGTAAGGGGAAAAAATTAAAAGGGAAGGATAGAAGACCAAACTGAATGAACAAGCATCTCAAACAGGTTATTAAGAGAAAGCCTACAAGGAATGGAAGAAGTGATGGAGAGCTACATCTTGAAAGTCAGAAAGTGTAGGGGGAAAAGTGAGAACTGCCAAAAGCCAAGCAGAGTTGGATCTTGCAAAGGAAATTAAAACCAATAGTAAAAGATTCTTTTTTTTTTTTAAAGAAAACAAGGAAAGAAGTGAGATCGCTAAGCACTGAGGATGGGGTGCAGATTAAAGATCATAAAGGATGGCCCAACACCTAAGCAAATAATTTGCCTCAGTTTTTAATAAGGATAATGAGGAGCTTGAGGGCAGTGGCAGGGTAACTAATGGAACAAGTATATGGAAGTAGAAATTAGATGGAAGCCAAACTCAAACAGCTTAATGGGACCAAATTGGGGGACCCAGATAATCTCCATCCAAGAATATTAAAGGAACTGGTACATGAAATTGCATGGGTTTTTAATGAATCTGTCAACTCAGGGGTTGTATCTTATGACTGGAGAATTGCAAATATAGTACTTATATTTAAGAAATGAAAAGAAAGTGATCTGGGAAACTACAGGCCCGTTAGTTTGACCTCAATTGTATGCAAGGTCTTAGAACAAATTATGAAAGAGAGAGTAGTTAAGGATGTAGAGGTGAACAGTAACTGGGATAAAATACAACATTGGCTTTACAAAAGGTAGGTCGTCCCAGACCAACCTAATCTCCTTCTTTGAGAAGATAACCAATTTCCTAGACAAAGGAAATGCAGTAGATCTCATCTACTTGCATTTCAGTAAAGCATTTGATACAGTTCCACATGGTTAGATCAGTAGATTAGTTAAATTATTAGTTAAATTGAAGACGATGGGGATTAATACAAGAATCGAAAGGTAGGTAAGAAACTGGTTAATGAGGAGACAACAATGGGTCATGCTGTCAGGCTGAAGGGAAGTTACTAGTGGAGTTTCTCAAGGGTCAGTCTTGGGACCAATCTTATTTAAAATTTTCATTAATGACCGTGGTACAAAAAGTGGGAGTGTGCTAATAAAATTTGTGCATGACACTAAATTGGGAGATATTGCCAATACGGAGGAGGACCAGATCATCATACAAGAAGATTTAGATGACCTTGAAAACTGGAGTAATAGAAATAGGATGAAACTTAACAGTACAAAGTGCATTTCGGGACTAACAAGAAGAATTTTTGCTATAAGCTGGAGATGTATCAGTTGGAAGTGACAGAGGAGGAGAAAGACCCGGGTGTATTGTCAATCACAGGATGACTATGAGCCACCACTGTAATCCTGCCATGAAAAAGGCTAATTGCAGTCCTAGGATGCATCAGCCAAGGTATTTCCAGCTAGGAAAGTGTTATTACCATTATACAAGGCACTGGTGAGACCTCATCTGGAACACTGTGTGCAGTTCTGGTCTCCCATGTTTAAGAAAGATGAATTTAAACTGGAACAGATGCAGAGAAGGGCTACTATGATGATCAGAGCAATGGAGACCCTACCTTAAGAGAGGAGACTTAAGGAGCTTGGCTTGTTTAGCCTAACAAAATGAAGGATGAGGGGTGATACAGTTGCTCTCTATAAATACATCAGAGAGAAAAACACCACAGAGGAACAGGAGTTATTTAAATTAAGGGCCAATTCTGGCAAAAGAACAAATGGACATAAACTGGCCATCCACAAGTTTAGGCTTGAAACTACACAAAAGTTTCAAACCATCAGAGGAGTGACGTTCTGGAACAGCCTTCCAAGGGAAGCAGTGGGGCCAAAAAACCCTAACCTATTTTAAGACTGCATTTGATAAGTTTATGGAGGGGATGGTACAATGAGATTGCCTACAATGGCATATGGCCCATCCACAACTGCTATTAGACAATATCTCCAATGGCGAGAGATGGGACAGTAAATGGGGAGGGCTCTGAGTTCCGACTGAGAATTCTTTCCCAGGTGTCTGCCCGGCAGGTCTCGCCTACATGCTCAGGGTCTGATCACCATATTTGGGGTCAGGACAGAATTTTTTCCCAGGTCAGATTGGCAGAGACCTTGGGATTTTTTTCCTTTTCTTTGCAGCTTTGGACATGGGTCACTTGCTGGTTTGAACTAGAGTAAATGGTGGATTCTCTGTAACTTGAAGTCTTTAAATCAAGATTTGAGGACTGCAGTAACCCAGCCAGAGGTTAGGGGTCTATTTCAAGAATGGGTTGGTGAGGTTCTGTGGCCTGCAATGTGCAGGTCAGACTAGATGATCACGATGGTCCCTTCTGGCCTTAAAGTGTATGAATCTATGAGACTCTAAACTTTAATTTTAAAAAATTCTGCTCCTGGCAGGTTGCAGCAAAAACCTCCCCAGTGTAACTAGCAGCAGTAATGAGGCATGTTGAATGTGCAGCTCCTGACATTTTCTAGAGAAACCAACTTTCAGATGCAAGACTATAAATTTCAGATGCACTGAATGTTAATGTCAGTTTTGGCAATGTACGGACCAGTGATCTTCAAGGAAAGTAAATCATGGACTGATTACATCATGGGCGGGGGCTGCCACAGTGAGAAAGATTCTGGGACACAGGCTCATGGGAGGAAAAAAGGGGATGGGTTTGTAGTGGCAGGTAGAAAAAGGCAGCGAAGCTTTGGATTAGGTCTATCTATAGTCTTTCCTTTTCCAGCACCTTCTATACAAGTATTTCAAAACACTTTACAAACATTAGCTTATTCTCTCAACATGGTGGCAAGGCTGGAATGAATTTTTAGTGTCAGCTCTTTGGAGCAGCCGAACTGCTTCCTATTACCTTTGGTAAGTGCCTAGCACATTGCGGATGCATCAGAAACAAAATGTTATTATTCCCCATTCTGCAGGTAGGGGAACTGAATCACAGAAATGGGAAGTGACAGAGGTGAGAACATAACCCCTATCTCCTGACTCCCACCCCTGTGCCAGAAACATAGACTGCCCTTCCTCCCTGATAGTAGAAAACCTACATAGATTAAGGAGATAGACATATTATCATCCTTGAATCTTGAATATAATTTTCCCACTCCCTTCTGTATCTGTTCATGTCTTTAGATTGGTCAGCTCTTCAAGGCAGAGATTTTGGTTTCCATTTACTATATCTGACCTGCCGGAAAGCTCTGTGTGCATTGACGGTATGATATAAATAATAAATGAAAATACCATTGGTATTGCTCTATATATAGCAAGTGCCCTATTTTGCTCAGTTTTCTAGGGGCTGCAGGAGCCAACTTGGGGCTGCCACTTTCTCACGGCATCACTCCTGAAAGCAATAGCATGCACCGCTCTGTTAACTCCATGGGGCCTGATCTGGTGATGCAAAAGCAGAAGGCAGTGCAAGAACCCTCCAACTCTTCCACTGCAGTACAGCCACGACAACCCTCTCTAATGCACATCTTATAACAAGAGCTTAATTTTTCCTTCTACAATTTCGCCACTCACCACCTAGTGACACAGTGAGGAATTTAAAACCATTTCCTGAGAGTGCCTAACAAACAGTTGATACAGAGGAACTGGGGGGATTCACAGTTTTTGTGGGGGCTGTTGCACCAAAAAAACTGACAGATTTTTTTTAATAAAATATGTAGAATCCTGATGACATTCCATCTAGATTACAGCCATTTTATAGAAGAAGTAAAACGAGATCACCAAGTCCCTCAAAAGGGCTTTCCTCCACACACACAACCACTACCCCAGTTATATGCCAAATATTCAGTGTCAAAACAATGGGAGTCCACTTTAAGGGGCGTCAGAGTAACCCATGATACACTGCATGCCCTAAGCCCTTCTCTCACGGACAAGTCATGGAGCAAGAACCACCACAAACACTGCAGAATGCAAAGTCAAAAACCAGTCAGTCATTTTCTTTTCCGTCAAATGTTCACCCTTTTTTCCCTTAAGATGCTGATTAAGATTCCTGTCAAAGAAGAAAGTGGGGTCCCCTGCCATCATATTGCATGGGTTGGGCAAACTTCACAAGCTAATTAGGGCCATGCCTGGTCTGTACGTGGTTGATCAGACCCAAGTGTCCCATCATGATGTTGTGTTGTTGTTCAAGCCGCCATCTTTCAGATGAGACTTGACACAAAGGCCATGACCATTCAAATCCCCCAAAGACGTCATGGCACCTTTTTGCACCAATAGGTATGTTAGCTCTTACATCATGGCCAGTTTGGGTAATTACATCCTCCCTCCCTAAAATCCCCTTAGATTTCAACTGGTTCCACAACTCTTTTTCACACCCGTGTCTAGACTCTTGTGCAATGTTGCTCCATGCTGGTAAACAGTTACTATATTGTGCACCAGAGGGGACTGTATTTTAATGGGAGGTTCAGCGATCCTGGTGCATAGCTTGTATAGCAGCCTGTTAAGTGCTCCGAGATGCAAGGCACTACAGAAACATAAGCTGTGACTCTCTCACCTGGAAAGGGCTTCTCGAGGAAGTGCCCTTTGATGGTCTGGTTGGCTGTCCCCAGCGGGTTGGTGGCCACGAGGGTGTAGTTGCCATTGTTGTAGTGAGTGGGCTTGTTGAAGAGTAGACAGCCCTCAGACACTTCACCCTGCTGATAGAACTCCATGCGGATGATCTCAGTCTCCCTGAGGACCTGGCCATTGTGCAGCCAGTGAAGGCTGGGCGCTGGGTTCCCATGCACCACAAACTCAATGCAGTGCTCCAGACGCAGCTCTGGCTCCTCCAGGCTCTGAATGCGTGGCGGATCTAGCATAGAGAAACACAATGCAAACCTGTGGGACTCAAGTAAACTCACGTGTTCCAGGCAGAGATGATTGCCTCATCTCCCAGTAGGCAGCCAGCCACCAAAGCGCACTCGAACAGCTAGAGGAAACTCCCATCCCATGGCCGAATTTGCTGGGCATGCAACCTACATGCTACTGCAGCTGCAACGTGAACTGGGATCCGTGTCGTCTGTAAGCAGCAGCCTTACCAGGTGAGCTGGAATGGAGCCTTGCCCAAAGGAACCAAGCCTAGTTTTGGCAGTAGGAGATGACCTGCTGTTATTTAAGAGTCTCGTCCCTTCCCTCTGGACTTGATGACACAAAATCAACTAAGCTTGTCTCAGCTGGGAGTTGCTCTCATAGCATTTCATAGCACTCACATCACACTGGTGCAAGGCCCTTCCCAACACATGTTTGAGGGTTGTTCACATTCATTTTAGTGGGCATGTAACGAGCAGTGCAGGATAGAGGGACAGTCAGTCTCAACAGTCAAAATCCCCAATAAAGAAACACGTAACCAGGCTCCGCCCTGCCCTGGATAATGGATACATAATAGAAATTTAAAATGTCCACTGGAACCCCTTACTTTGCAGCCCCACTCCTCCTCACCCCACCAGTTTAATTCCTAAATGGCCCTGCTTCACAGCAGCCTTTGCTCTGGTGTGGAGGACCGAATGGGCTCATGCAGAGCATCAACCTGAAGGGGCACCACTGAGCCACTCTAGCCTCTATAAAGGCAGCACTACAAGCACCGCCAGCTCCATAGGTCTGGGAAACAAGGTCTGAGATCAGATCTCGCATTTGGACCCCTGCAGACCAGCCCAAATTAAGTTTGTAACTCCACTTAGCATGCATATTGTTGTATTCCCCGCCTCACACAATGTCAATGGAGTAGCCTGCTCATGTTAAGTAGGCTTTTGTAGTGCCTTGTTATTAATTACACACATGTCTAAAAGGTGCCCCTTGGGGCTCTCTGGTCACATTCAGTAGTTTAGGAATTCTCAGCCATTCAAGCAAATATCCCTCAGGACTTCTGAATGGCTGCATGTCCTTGGGGGCTTTGATTGGTTGAATCTCCCTGGGGGAGCTCTGATTGGTTGAATATCCTCCAGGATTGTTACAATTAGAGGGCATGTAGCAGGACAGGGATTAAAGCTGGGAGCTCACCTCCATTTAATACATATTGACGGTCCCCTCTCCTGAGAGGCCTCTGAACTGAGGATATCCACGCCTCAAGAATTCAAACTCCGCTCCACCATCGCTGATGAAATCTTAATTACAGCATCACATGTAAGGCCCCAAACACTGAGGCCACAGAGCATGACCAAGGATGGCCCAGTACTGTGGGGCAAGGATCACAATTTCATAAGATTCTTCTATTCTTTCCTAAGCACTCTCCTTTCCCTGGCTCTCACCCCATACTGAGGGCTGGGGTCATGCCCCCAGGCAGCCCCTAACTAACAGGAAAGATCCATCAACTTTCCTCTCTCTGTTTTCTAAAGATGGTCAACGTTTCATGCAGTGGCGGATTAATAATTTTGCAGCCCCTCGGCCGGGAAATAATTGCCGCCCTGGCCCCGCCCCGACTCCGCCCTTTTCCCGCCCCCATTCCAACCCCCTCCCCAAAGTCCCCGCCCCAACTCCGCCCCCTCCTTTCCCCTATTGGATCCCTTCCCCAAATCCCCACCCCCGGCCCCGCCTCTTCCCCCAGCGCGCGGCGTTCCCCCTCTTCCCCCCTCCCTCCCTGCCCCGCAAAACAGCTGTTTCGCGGCACAAGCGCTGGGAGGGGAGAGAAACAGGACGCAGCGGCGCACTTGCAGAGAAGGCAGAGGTGAGCTGGAGCAGGGGGGCGGGGCGCGGAGGGGAGCTTCTGCCCCTACAAATTTGCCGCCCTAGGCCTAGGCCTTGTCGGCCTAGGCAATAATACGGCGCTGGTTTCATGTTGTGAAAGTGGAGGAACAGCAATGCCAAAGAGAGAGAGGTAGAGCTGGGAGGAGCCGTGCAAGATTCCCCACTCACAACTCAGCCAATGGACCTCAATCCTGAAACACGGCTGCTAATCCAGAGACTGTGCAGAGTCCCACCCAGCGTGTTTCACCTGTAAGCCTCGGTCAGAATTTAGTTCCATATATCTCTGGGTGAAAGACTAGGAGGGTACCAAAGCAATTAGTCACCGATACACCAAAATATCAGCTCTTTTCAGAATGATTACATTAGAGCAAGTATGGTACAAACTGGCACTGGCTTGCAGGATTCTGGGCATGAAAATTAGCATCAACATGGTGGCACTTAAAGGGTTTGCAGTAAACGACTCCAGAGTAAAGCACTTTACCTGTCTCCTTCCAGCTGATCAGATCTGGAACTGTATTAATTTAGGCAACCGAAGCCCCCAACCCATCCAAACACCCCAAAATTATTTATTTTGGGGGAGACCAGAGAATGATGTACCTTTTATTCTCCTTCCAATATTCTATTGTCTACAATTCTGCCTCATCTCTACAGGCGCCCAATGGTGCCCGCGCTGCATGGGATAGCAGGGCATAATTCTCCAGTTTACACAGATACCAGCAGGGGTGAGGGATGGGGGATTTCCAAACCACAGATTAAGGGCAAATGTTATGGATCCAGCAACACATGGTAAGTCCCGGCTGCCTGAGGCAGCAAAGCTGCGTAAACTCCTGCTAAGGTCTGGTTTTTATTAAGTTATATTAGGAAGCACATGAAAGTTTAGCTCTCTACAGCCTATAAGTAAATTGTTTTAAACCTTGTTTGGCACATGTTTACACAGTGTTCACTGATTAACCTGGTAGGAACAGATCTGGGATGAAATCCTGACTCCACTGTAGTCAATGGCAAAACTTCCATGGATTTCAATGAGGCTAAGGGATGAGTGACTCACTTACAAATGCAGGGAGAAGGTTTTAGCCCCTGCTGGGCACTTCCTCACCCCACTGGATTTTCCAGTGCTGCTTTGTGAATGCAAGTAGCCACTTGAACGTGCCAGTGAGGCATGCAGGCATAGACTCAGCCGTTCAACCCACCAGGTGCCCACTGCACATGTGCAAGTGTGGGACTGGCACACCCACACTGGGAGTATGCCCGTTTCTGCAGGGAAGCTAAAATGGAGAGAAGCTGGAGGACACAGTAATTGGCCCATAATGAAAGCTCTGTACATTTCCTTTTACAGTCCTAGAACTGGTCCCTGCCTCAGTCTCCTGCAGCAATTCTGACTCCGTGTCCACATCCTCCACGGCAGCAAATCAAGATAAGCACAGCATAGCCTGGTGACACACAATTCCCCGCGGGAGACACATTCAAATAGTTCCCATGCTCACCCTCCCACCAGCCCATGTATAGCCAGCATCTCCCTGCCTCTACTTACAGTAGACCGTGAGCAGCACACTGGCATTGGTCATTCCCACCACGTTCTCAGCAATACACATGAGGAGGAACCCGTTATCCTCACTGGTGACGTTCACCAGGGTCAAATTGATGGCATGAACGTTAGTCCAGTTGAGGTTCGTCTGCAAATCCCCAAAAAGAACAATAAGGACAAAACCAACAAATGATGCCGGCCTGCCCACCTCCCTGGCCCAGGACCAGAAAATCCCAACTCCTGTATGAAATGCCATGGTCTCTAACAACCGTGGCCAGGCAGGATTTCAGTTTCATGGCACCACGAGCACCACAGTGCACCCACGCACTTGGTCCAAGGAGGTTATAATCACAGCTTCTGAAACAGTGCTAAGCAGGGTATGTCCCTGCCTCTACTTGCAGTTAAACCACGTTCAGCTGCACCTATTGTTGACACACCATTGTCAGCGACAGATAATTTTGCTCGTGGAGATAGGCTAACATGCAACCAAGGGAGCACTGAAGGTGTGAAACGATCAGCCCGCAGGAAGCGCTGTTTTCCTGCCTGGATTCAATATCTGCACGCCACCCGCTAATACTCTGCTAACCCAGGGTTCCTAATCTGACGCTGGTGGGGACTATACAATCCATTTCAAACAATCCCTGCATTTCACTTCTCCCCCGTGGTGATCAACACTCATCCAGCCCTATTAAAATGGAATACAAAGGAAACGAAGACCCGGAAAATTCCCACGGCCAGCACCCCAACTGCTGTGTTGTGTGTTAACGTCCTGGCGATGGACCTTGGCAAGCGCAGTAAATGCCCAGCCACCCAAGCCCCTGGGCCTCCTACCTGGTGAGTAGTGATGGAGTGCAGATCTGCAACCGTCCAGTCTACGTCTGGCAGCGGCGAGCCTGAGCCATTGCAGGTGATCACCGCGTTCTCACCTTCCCGCACAGTCAGGTTAATGTGGCTGACGCTGATCTCGGGCAGATCTAAGGGAGTCAAACACCAGGACACTTAGGGCACCCTGGCCAGCCAAGGCACTTGGATTCTGATCCCCACGAGCTCCGTCTCCCAGCCAGGCTTCACCTTACAGCAAAGCAGCCTGCACTGTCCTGTGCTTCCGAATGAAGGAAGGGGAGGGGGAAGTACAGGAGGTGGCAAGTAACTTGGCCTTCTCATGCTGGAAGAGATGAGTGACACGGGGGACATCACCAGGTGGATGGATGGATCTTCTCTGTGTTTTGCAATTCTGACATTGCACACAAGTCAGGAAGTTCAGCCCAAGTGCTAGTTGCCATCCAAACCTATGTCCCTTCTCCCCTTTCCCCCAAGCCCCTGGCACCTGTGTCCTGGGCTAGTGCAGAGGTCTGGGAGGAATAAAGCCGCTTCTAAGGAATCACTGGCAAGAGATCCAGCCTGAGCTAGGACAGGGCACAGAGCTCCTGGCACTTAAGGGGAAGAGAGAGAGTTTCTCTCTAATTTATAACAATCGAGAGAAGATGACCAGGGACGTGTCCTCATATTAACAACATCTCTGCTAATGAAAGACGCCCCTGCTCTTCCCTCTGAGGTGCCAAAGAAATACTGATTTATAGTGGCTCTGACTTACTCCTCTGTCCTGCTGAGTCACCCAGCCACCAAACGCTCACACAGAGTGCAAGAGGCAGTGCCAGCAGCAATACAGAAAGGAGGGTGATACACAGGAGGGTGACTGGACACAGCATGCATCAGGGGGGCATTGAGGGCTGCAGCATGTGTAAAGGGGGGGAGAGAGGGGGCCCTGAATGAACGAGATGGGAATAGAAGGCAACGGGTCAGTGCAATGGCCTCTCTCTTCTGACGACTTGGGTTCAAACTTTGACCCAGTTCAAAAGTGAATCCAGAGTTATGGGTCTGTTCTTGTTCCTGTGGGATCTCTGAGTCACGAGAGTCTCTAGGAATAGCAAAGGTGCTGCAGGTCAGGATTGAGATGCATTGGCAGAGCTAGGAGGGGAGCCCAAGAGAGGCTGCAATTCACTCTTGAGTAGCGTTAACACAGCAGTGGGAGTTGGGCAGGAGCCTGTATGGTGCACATATTCTGCCACAAGCCACATATCAAACCTGAACTAGCTGCACCACCTGGCAGGACAGAATGCAAGGATAAAGTAAGCCTCGTTGGAAAATACTTTGAGCCATTTGGATGCTTGCCCACTAAATCTCTGAATGAAAGATTCATCTCGGGAGGAAAGATCTTAGCTGGGCATCTTCTTTTCCTGCCTTCTCTCTATTTTTTTAGGGATCATTAGGGTCTGGGGGGTCAGTGGAGCTGCTCACCTGGTAAACCCAGGAGATTTATGTACATAAAACACCCTGTTGTTCTCTCACGTCCAATAGCAGTAGGAGTCCCCTCTCCCCCTTTCCTTGTTCATGGAGGATTTTCTAATCACTGAGGATTATTCTTCTCATTTGTGGAGGAAATTATAGTTCTCTCTCAAATCTCTTTAATTCTCCTACCTGCAGATATTTCAGCCCATTTCCAGGTTGTAATAAAGAAGGGTTAGACTAAAGAGACATTATAAACTTGAAAGTCATATGCCGTATCTCCAGCTGAAAACAGTGTATCTACTGTTGTTACAAGAAACACCCGAACACTCCTAGAATAGAAAGATGTAAAATTTTAAAAAAAAAATGTTTCTCTTTTTTCCCCAGACTGTTCATTTGACAGCCTCCTTCACTGCTCCGTTCTTGGTACAGGACCTTCCCTAGGTCCTGCTTGCCAGTACCAGCAGTAGTAGAGCTGAAACTGAAAAGGCAGCAGACTTAAGGGTGAACAAAGGGAAAGTGTTGGGAGAAGGGGCAGCCCAGAGCATGTTTGAGGTTGCTCATGGGCCCACCCAAAAAGACCAGCAGGGGGCAGAAAAATATACAAGCACGTGCGCACGCACACACACACACGTAAAACTTTAAGGATCTGCTATTTTAAATGTGCACCAACTGAAAAAAATTATTTTAAAAAAATCAAGCTGCCCGTGTCCCTTTAATACAAGTAGTTTCTAGTATCGGTTAAACAGAAGGATGACCACAGGAAGCATATCCGGTCTCGAACAAATGGACAATTCCTGCTGCTTCAGGCTAAGGCATGGACCAACCACAATGCACCTTGCCTGATGATATTATGCCACTGAGGGAATTTCTTCCCAAACACAGCTGATGATTAGCTAATGCTCTGAACCATGAGGAATAGTATTCCAAGTTCAACTACAGACACCATTTGTATTCATAAACTATCCTAATCTATTCCCTGTCATTGGGTACTCCTTGTAGGACGGGCAAGGGGAGCAAGGGGCCTCTCCTGGCCTCCTCTCTCTATAGCCTTGGGAGAAAGGTGAATCGGAGCACATATAGGGCTTTCCTTACCACACTGGGTGATGTTCATCTCCTGCAGGGGAATGACAGCAGCCTCCATGTTCATGCAGTACAGCTCCTGTTTCTGCAGGTTTGCTTCACCCTTCTCCTGCCAGAGCTGAATCCAGCGGATGTCACAGCTGCAGTTAAAAAGGTTTCTTTCGAGTGTCCTAGAGAGAGAGAGAGACAGAGAGAGAGAGAGAGAGAGAGAGAGAGAGAGAATGTGAGAAGCAAGGGATGGGGTCAAATAAACAGGGTGACCATTGGTTATATGGGATCTCCGCAGAATAGCTACTAATTGTAAAAAGGCAGGGTCGCCCTTGCTACGTGCTGCGAGGCTAAAATGAGTCTCTACAGATCAGGAGAGATTCTGGACTCCTTGGAGCTGCAAGGGGAGAAAAGGAGCATGGGGGTGCAGCCAGTTACTGCACTAGCCTTTTGGCCTTGGAAACCAAGGTTCAAATGCTATCTTGGGGTCACAAAAAAGAATGTTGTAAGCACTCTCAAGGCCAGACGGATATTTGGCTAGAGGGGGAGAAGGCAAGCAGATATGTTGGCAGAGTTTGAAAGGCAGAGAGTACAAGAGCTGGAATAACAAAGGATGCCGAGGTTCAGAATGGAATTGCATTGGTGGAAGGGTGTGTGCACACGCATTGGACTGCAATACTACTGGCTTGAGCTAAAGGAGAATCTCGATTCGATGTTAGCCATATGGGGCAGTTGTTCATTTGTATGCACTCTCCAAACACACACACACACACACACACACTCCAATTCAGAGATCTGGGTTTCACAGGAGCCCAGACATGTGACATCCATGTAATACATTGGAACGCCCCAGGATTAAATGGTTATCACAATGCTCCACCTCATTGCCACCTAGCACAACAAAGGACTGTCTCAAAGGAGCAGACGTGACCCCATTCTCCTAAAGAAATACACCTTTACCCCGATATAACGCGACCCGGTATAACACAAATTCGGATATAACGCGGTAAAGCAGTGCTCCGGGGGGGCAAGGTGGGGCTGCGCACTCTGGCGGATCAAAGCAAGTTGGATATAACGCGGTTTCACCTATAACGTGGTAACATTTTTGGCTCCCGAGGACAGCGTTATATCGGGGTAGAGGTGTATTTATGTCTTGTGTCATAAGACCCCAGTGCTTGTGGGGGGCAGGACCCTTCTGGGGGGCATTCAGCAGGGTGTGCTCAATAGATGCTGGCAGCTCTTGTCCTTAATACTGCATCTTCGTGTAATAAAACAACGCTGCTGGCTAACACACAGCACACCAGGCATTTTAATTGAATCAAACAGTGCTGTGCTGGGACCCATTGACCCGGCTGGGAGGGAGCTCTGCCTTTAATATACTTCATTTAAAATACACTCACACATATTTTATATACAGATAATTTTATTATTATTGATTTTCCAGCCTATTAGCCATTTTGTTTACATTTCTGAAAAACCCTTGCTATTCCCTTCGGAGACGTGAGGTCACTGGTTCCCACTGGGGGATGTGAACCCAGCCCGGCTTGGCTGGAAGGATGACCACTGGGATAAGAAGAGGGAGCTACTTGAGGATGTAGCATGGAGAAACATGGGAAAGGGTGTGACATCCCAGGGTACAGTCCAGACTAGTGAGGAGCTGTGTCACCCCAGCCCTGTAACCTGGGGTGCTCTTCACAAGGCCGGGCTGCTGTAGCCTCCACCCTGGACTGCTCATGAACAACCTCCAGCGTGTAAGTCACTCCCAGCAATGTCCATGTGTTTGCTGCAGCCAGCCAGCCACACCTTGACTCTTACCAGCCTTGGCTATACTTCAGGATGACCCCAACACACTCCCAGTCCTAGATCTTCCCCCTGAAATACATGTCCTGCACTGCCCAGCCCTTTCCTGGACAGTACAAATATATTAAGTCCATTATTCCTTAAGGGAGCAATATGCCATCTTATTACCTTAAAAAGTTATCCAGACATTTCAACTTGAATACACTGGATTAGATAAAACAGTAAAACAAGTTTATTAACAAGATAGATTTTAAGTGAGTACAAGTAATGAGGCATAAAAGTCAGAAATGGTTACAAGAACAATAAAGATAAAATGCAACCGATGCCTAACTTAACAACCTGTATCAGATTCAAAGCAAAGTTTCCTCACCACATGCTTTCAGCAGGCTTATTGACCAAACTCTTTAGGTCAGGACCCTTCCTCCAGAATCCAACTGCTGCTTCCTTTGTGTTTTCAGGTGCTGTGAATGCGATGGGCAGGGAGAGACAGAGGGGTGTCTTGGGGTGTCTGCCCCTTCCTTTATAGTCCTGTCCCCACTTTGAGAAGCATTTCCAGCTGGGAGCAAGGTGACAGACAGTCTGTGTGCAAGGGAACTCCATGCTATTTCTTTGATAAGATGTAGATTTTTACCCCGCCTCCTTTCCTGCCAAAGAATCGCCACTTAGCATGTAATGGTTCATTAGCCGTGTTTACACCTGCCTGTGGTGTCTGCTCACCCTTTGTCTCTGAGGAACTGGTCTGACCACTCCCCAGACTTAATCATACTTCTAGTCATGATCTCAGCTTCTGTCTATAACTTCACATATAATACTATGTGCATTTTGCCATTATATTATTGATCAGCAAATTAGGAGTTTTTAAATGATACCTCACAAGGCAAACCTGGTACAAACATTATTACAATAGTGTGTAGGGTGTGAACACAAGGATATATTCTGTCACAGAGGGTCTTCAGGACTCAGCCAGAGACATGACAGGATTTCCCAACACAGATACAACCAGAAGCCAAGAGAAACCAGGAGGCGTAGGAACTGTGAAGTGCAGACTCAGCCATAAGAAAATGGAAGGGTCCTTTCCAACTCTGAGGTTGCGAAAGATTCAGCAAGCCCAAAAAACTCTCCCACCCAGGGATTCTGCATCTTTGTACAACTGCGTACCAGGGGTTGGCCAAGCCAGAGGCCAGTACTCCTCTGCTTTCCTCCATTTTGGTCTGCAAAATTTACATTTTCATTAAAAAAAAAAAAAAAAAAGCTACATAGCCCCCACCCACACACCGGATTCTGATGCGGTGTACTGCAGGGCTGCTGAAACTCTCAGTGCAAAGAGAGATGGCAAGTTCCCCCTGTTTTCTCAAAAGATCTTGATCCTGAAACCTGGTGATGTCACTTTCCATGTGCACATTGTTCAATATTTTACAGATGATCATTTTGGTGGCCCAACTTGGATGATGGGTGGCATTTCAGATCTCTCCCTCCCTCTCCCCTCACAAGAATCTACACCCTTTAGAATACAGGTGCAAGAGGCTGTCGCACGAGAAAAAAAATCAGGGACCCATCAGTAATCTAGCAGAAAAAGGCTTAGAGAAGACAGACCTGAGATCATCATGACTGTCTCAGGGATTTGGGGGCACATGGCATCCCACACTGCATGACTTAAACATCCTCCCCCACCACTATGATTATCGCTGGTGCCCAAAGTAGGCCTTGAATTCACTTCAGCATGGCTGTAGACCTGGAGTCCTCACTCCCCTCGATACATAGGTACCTTCCATCAGTGTGACAGGATGTCGGCCACGCGCAGGGAGGGGAGATCACATGGTGCTGGCTGAGTGGTGGGACAGCACACGGTTAGGCGTTCTGGTCTTTGCTAATAGCAGGTTTGTTAATGTGAGTTACGTCCGGAGACGCAGCAGAGAGGAGGGGGAGACTAGAAGAGGGGGGGAAATTCTACTTGGCTGGAAACATGGCCCTGAAATCAGGTTGCCTGCGAGAGCCACCGCCCTCACAGCACTTCAGGGGCAGATCTGTAAGTAACAGAGTGCAGTTTTCTGGCCCATCGATAATGCATGAAGCCCCATGAATAATACAGGAGCAGCACACTTCAGGGTAGAATTTACTAACAACCTGCCCCAGAGTCAGTGATGTAACTCCCCCTAATCGTGGCCCCCCGGGGAGCTTTTGCACAAATTAACTCCTCTCATCGACTGGATGTGCCGCGTGTCATCAGCAGCTGGCACTTTGCCACTCTGGGGACAGGGCTGCTTTTCAGATACAGCTATTGATTCTCCTTTATTTGTGCTTTTCCCAAAAGCGCTCCTGGCTTTGAACCCCTGCTGCCAGGCCAGCTGATTCACAGGAGGGGGAGATACATTCTCTACGCTACAGACAGGGATTTTGACTCCCATGCTGTTCTGCTCCTGCATCCACCACTCTGTCCGTAGTAATTGAAACACGCTTCTTCCTGCTCACTCAACTCCATGCCAGGCCCTATCAAGCCTCAGGGCTCATGCCTGACCATTACAAACAATGCCACTTAAAAGCAGCCTTCCCTTCTGTTCTATTTTCTCACAACCACTGTAGCCCATGGACTGTCTCCTGTAACAGATCTATCATTCCTCTAAGTGCAGAACAGGGAGGTTATCTGACTCCCTTGACATGTGCCAGGCACCCCAGTGGGGTGATATAAACAACCATTTCCCAGTAAGAAAAGGATGGTAGTTGCCCCGCTCAGATACTACAGTGGTAGGATGTGCTCCCAGGTGTTCCAGTTAGAACTCAGGCACCAGGCCACCCAGCGTTCCAGTGCTTACCGTTAAGAAGGCAGTACTTGCCGGGAACAGTACTTGAGATTAACAGAGCTTTCTCCCCATGTGCTCAGAGGAAATAGCTCTGGCAACTGCATGGTGCCTATTGGCATATGCTGACTTTTCAATGTCCAGCTAGAAGGCACCCACCGGGATGCCTAATGTCACAGATAAAACTTCAGACCAAGAGACAATTCATTTATGCCAATACTTTTATCAGGCTATAAGAAGTCAAGAGGATGGAAGGAACTGCAGGGCGTATGTCACAAGAATCATAGACATGCAGGGCTGGAAGGGACCTCAAGACATAATCAAGTCCAGCCTCCCTGTGCTGAGGCAGGACCAAGTACATATAGACCATCTCTGACAGGTGTTTGTCCAACCTATTCTTAAAAGCCTCCAACAATGAGGATTCCACAACCTCCCTGTAGTGAGGCCGAATGGCCTCCCTCCAAGAGGGAGTGCGAGGGTCCACTACACTCCCCTTGGTGGGCGGAGCCTAGCCTGCCCCCCCCCCCCCCCGCACCGGAAGTGCCGGGGCAGGGCCGGAAGTATAAGAGGAAGGCCCTGCAGCCCAGTTAGGGCAGAATCCTCGGAGGAGGACGCTCCTGCCGTGCCCAGGAGGGGAACCTACCCCCGGCTGTGTGATAGCCGCAGAAGTGGGAGACCCCGACGAGGCATGGCCCAGACTACCGGCCGCGGTGTACCCTAAGGAGCCCGACGAGCCCTGGAAGCAAGAGGTACCAAACCCTGGGGAGGCAGGAAGTGGCCCAGGGGCAGCCATGGAGCAGCCGGCTGCGGAGCCAGGTGTGGCTCAGTCGGCGTATTGTGGCTGGATCCCCACCGACACAGGGGCAGCCAATCCTGCCCCTGCCAGGGCCCAGGGCTGGGACGAGGTGGAGTAGGGTGGGCCCGCGTCCCCCTGCCACCTCACCCCAGGGTGGCCGGCTCCCTACACTGTGCAGGGAAGCTCCCACCCTGAAGAAGGAGCCTCCCTTACCAGCTCCCTTATAGACTGTTGCTTTGCTGGCTGCCTGAGCCCCGCCCCGGCTAAAGCCAGCCTTGAGACTGTTTGTTGGCTGGCAGCCTGAACCTCAAGCCCAGGCCCGCACCAGCTCCATAGACTGTGATTGTCTTGCTGGCAGCCGGACCTGTAGTTGGTGTTTAATTGCTGGCAGCTTGAGCCTCCCCAAGCCCAGGCTAAAGCCTGGCCGTGACTGTCTGGTGCCCAGCCCTATTGTGGGGCTGGGAACTAGAGGACCTGGGGGGGCCTTGCTCCACCTCAGGTGGAGACAAGGGCCCTAGACTGTTCTGCAGCTTCGTGCCTTGGCCAGACAAGCCCGAAGGCAACCTGAATGAGTGGCCTCCCTCCAAGCGGGAGAGAGAGAGGGTCCACTACACTCCCTTGGAAGCCTATTCCAGAACTTAACTACCCTTCTAGCTAGAAAGTTTTCCCTAATATCTAACCTCAATCTCCCTCGCTGCAGATTAAGCCTTCTTGTCCTTCCTTCTGTGGACATGGAGAACACATCGCCCTCCTCTTTATAACAGCCCTTAACATACTTGAAGACTGTTCTCAGGTTACCCCTGCCCCACCAGTCTTCTTTTCTCAAGACTAAACCATCCCCAGTTTTTTTAACCTTTCCTCAGAGGTCAAGTTTTCTAAACCTTCTATCGTTTTTGTTGCCATCCTCTGGACTCGCTCCAAATTGTCCACATCTTTCCTGAAGTGAGGCACCCAGAATGAGAGCATGAGCGGTGTCAATACCAGAATGACCAAGGGATGCACGGCCATCTCAGAAAACCAAGCTATCCTCCCTGCGAGGCTGCAACTTAGGCCTGGTCTACACTAACCCCCAAATTCGAACTAAGGTACGCAACTTCAGCTACGTGAATAACGTAGCTGAAGTTGACATACCTTAGTTCGAACTTACCGCGGTTCAGACGCGGTCCACACGCGGCAGGCAGGCTCCCCGTCGACTCCGCGATACTCCTCTCGCCGAGCTGGAGTACCGCAGTCGACGGCGAGCGCTTCCGGGATCGATATATTGCGTCCAGACCAGATGCGATAAATCGAACCCGGAAGTTCGATTGCCAGCTGTCGAACTACCGCGGTAGTGTAGACCTGGCCTTAGAAAGAGAAGGAGCTAATTTTCTCCACAGCTGCGGTCCCTTTCCTCAGCAGCCTCTGGAAGTTAATTTCACTTAGTTGCTGCCATATGCTTAACAGCCGTATCAGAGCTGCAGCAAGATCTAAAGGCTGAGTGTTCTTTCTCATGAGCTGTATTCTGCACGTTTTACTCTAGGAAAGGACAAGAAGATTTTAGTTTATATATTCAGGCTAGAGGTATTCCCAATCCACGGCCAGGTTACCACCTCTCAAGGGGTGCACAACCATTCCGCTTCCTTAAGACACCTCATTTGAAAAAACAACCCACAGCTTTGAGAAAACACAATTGCACATGTGTAAGTGAACTGGGATCTAATCTATCAAGTGTATCTACCTTATAAGCTAAAGGAATGAGCCAGCAAAAGGAGATGGACCCACATGCTGGTCTAGCATATTCCATCCATGGCTGGGCAGGGAGGAGACACACAGCAGCACAGCACGCACCAAGTGAGCTTTGAAAATGGTTCTACTGGCGCAGGAAGCAGAGGGAACAGGCACAAGTGGGTCTGGCAGTTTCATTCCAGGAGAGAAGAACTGCACCCAGTCTTGGCAGCCAAGTTGGGCTCAGAGTTAACACGGCTCATTTTCAGGAAGTCCCATGTGACTACACATGAACGGCGTAGTACAGGGGAAGGGTCTAGGTGACCAAGAGAGGTGAGGGCACCTAGGAAGAAGATCTCAGAAATATGCAGCAGCAGTTGGTAAGGAGCAAGTCAGCAAAGGATGCCTAATCCCTGCCTACACTAAGTGAATCATAAAGTGTTGCAGCTAGTGTGACCAGAGAGCAAGTGTGAAAAATCGGGACGGGGGTGGGAGGCAATAGGCACCCAAAGAAGACAAAGCCTCAAATATCAGGACTGTCCCTATAAAATCGGGACATCTGGTCACCCTAGTTGCAGCTGCCTGGTTCAGCCAAGCCTCCTAACCGCATCCCAGAATGCAGTGCCTAGAACGTTTGGAAATTACCCCAGCCACCCTGCTCCCAAAAAAACCCAATGGGCTCTGTGGGGCAGAGGCCTGAGGAGCTCCTGAATGCACTGGGATGACCACGGTTTTAGATGTGTGCTCATCTCAAAACTATTCTCTCAAGAATAACGCAGCCGCGTGGGACACACCAAACCCTCACAGCCTGTCCCTGGTTCGGCGAGCTCACTATACGATTCACCAGTTAAAACAAAAGTGCCCGCAGCAAAGTTCCTAATGGGAAACAGCAGATCTGTGCCTTGTTTCCATTGTCTGCTTTGGGTCTTATAAAATTAGGGTTGAGGTTTTGTATGCTTGCGGCTTAAAGCACTCTCCCAGGTAGGGACTCTGACTCTTCTTTGTTGAGCCTCCAAGTGAATCAGGGTGTCCAGCAAAGAAGGAAAAATATCTGGCTTCATCATTTCAGAACCCCTGGTGGCAGGCAATGGAACAAGAAGGGGAGATTTAATCTACAGAGCGAGGCATGGTTTCTGGTTGCTGAATTAGTCCCCTGCACCCAGCAGGGAGGCCCCTCTTGTGTATAGCCAACTCCATTAGCGTGCCTGTCGGTGGCAATAAGTCCTCAAGCAACGGACACATGTGAAATTAACTTGTGCTCATGATATTAACAGACACCCTGCTGTGCCCCATTCAGCACCGTCACCTCTCACAACAGCACTATGGAAATGTTTTGCAGTGCAATGAGGCAGCTACAGATTGCTTTAGAAGGACTGGAGGTCTGGATGAGGGAGGAGTTGCCCGTAACGCCAAGGTTTTATAAAATGAAAGATGCCACTGGATCAAGGAAGGCTTGGATCTCTCACTGCCCTGGGAAGGTCAGTTTTGGGGGCAGGTTTTTTACAAAAAACTCTCCTGAAAGGTCAGCCCCAAGCTCTCCCAGAGCATGACGGAGGAAGCCAACAGTAACCTCTGGATAACAAGGCCTGTACGTCTAATGTTTATGAGCTGTTGCATGTTTTTGAAGCTTCCCTGAGCTCAGCACACTACAGGCTCACAAGAGCTGCACATCCTTTGGCTGGAGACCTGCCCGACAAGGTCAGTCTGAGCCTAGGAGAGTTAGGGGTTGACTCACAGCAAGCCATCCCCAGACATGGCTTTTTCCAGGAGTGGAGGAGGTATATTTTGGTACCAAGCCTCTTGTTTCTCAAGTCCCTGTGGTGTTGGCTGAAAAGGAGTTGATCAGGACTTTCCTTTGTAATGCACTGTATTGTATTCATACAAAATCATCCTGCCCCAAGACAGATCTGCCTTATGTTTGATGCCAAGAACCAGTTGCTCGGTGCTTGCGCCAGCAGGAGTGGGGAACGTGTAGCAATCGTCAATAGGAGATGACCTCTTGCCAGTCGCTCTGGGGGAACGGTCAGCTGGGGAGAAGGTTGGCTCTGGCCAACGACAAAGAAGCCCTAGCCTGCAAAAAACTACTCATTCCTGCAAGGAGGCTGTTGGTTCCATGTGCCTAAAGGGCAGACACAAACCCACTGAAGCTTGGAGTTCCTCAGGAAATTCCCATATGTCAGCCAGATCTTACGGGTGGCATGATCCTGGTATTACTATTTCCGTGCTCTCTCCTCTCCTGCGTTTGCTGTGAATGGCTTCATCAGACCGGACATTCTCTATCGCTCTCCATTTCATGTCATGTCCATTGCAGTGCCTCTCCTCCCAATCCTCCCCAAGGAGCTGTTTCTCCCTGTCACCGTTTCAGGGTAACTGCACCTGTATTTCCTCCTCCATGGTCCCTTGAGGGCTTCCAGCTGCGACCGCTCCTGGGCGGAGACCTGCATCTCACTCCCCTCTGACTGGGACCTTTGAGACTGCACAGCTCCCTGATGTACACAGATACCCGCAGCAAGCCAGTCGCCCTAAATGGCCAGCGCCTGCGCTTTGCTCTCTCCCCAAGGGCAACGAGCAGTGTGTGGCCAGCCGCTATAAGTTAACACACAGCTCCTTCTAAATAAGCACATTGATTCTGAAAGTCAAAGTATGACCAAGAAAGCACACAAAAACCCAAGAAAAGCACCTACCTGCATCCTAAAAGCTTACCGGGGTCACCCCAACTCCAACATAGGGCGCTGTCAGCTGTCAGTCCTTGAACTCCCATAGCTGGGTTTTCCCTGGGCTCACATCAATCTTTAAATCGGAACCAGAATAAAAGCTAGGCAGCAGCTACTTCGTTACACAGCTCAGGCCTTTAAGCTTCAGTCTCTGGGAACAGGCAATCGCCAGTTGATGGCCCTCTCCTCAGGGTGTAGCCCCAAAAAGCTGGGTTCTTGCAAAACCGGAGTTGTGGCAATTGCCTTAAAAACTCCCCAGGTATTGCCCAGGAAAGCCATTTAACACGTATTGTCCCAAAGAGCCAAGGCCTGTCTGGCACATTTTAGTAGAGTCATTTGAACTCTTTACACTGCCCAGGGTCTCCGATCTGTCACATTCCCACCATTACCTTTACCGCTTGCTCCACTTCTTTCAGCTGGCCCCCTGGGGGCATCTTTACCTGCACTGACATTTCTGCCTCTTGATGCCCTGAAATGCTAACAGATCATTTTTGCCTGGTTATGTTCAAGTGACGAGCCCCTCCTACCAGCTGGGGCTGTCTACTCTGCCGGATGTCCTCTCGGTAACCACCACTCCATCTTTGGCCTTAAGCAGCAGCAGCTGTTGCCATTAGAAGGCCAGCTTGTCCCCATCTCATCTTCCTATATTCCCATCGCTCTGGAGGATAATACACATCATGCGAACATGTGTTCTTGTGTCTTCTGTAATATTTCTCCTGCCTCCCCAAGGCCTTGCAGAGCTCATACGGCTCAACCTGACTTTCTCACGCTTGCTGTCTCTCTGCATCTATCTTCTTGTTTCATTACTTTCTTCCTTTCAAGAGAGATTTGGCTCACCTTCAAGTTCTTAGCCAACCTCACACTGCAGCTTTCTCTCTAGCTTCCACCAGTACAACACTGTCACCTTGTGTGGACTGTGTATTCCACCTCCCTCCCAAGTCTTGTAACCCATCTTGTAGCTTGACATGACATAAATGTCTTCTACTGGCTGAGCCTCTTGGGATTTTTAAATGTTATGTTTCTCCTGGACCATCCGTTCTTAACCTCTCCCCAACCTGCTGGAGATTTATTCCCCATTGCACTCATCTTGCCCTCTGAGCTTCAGGGGTCAACCCTATGTGCAATATATTTATTCCGTTCTCTCTTTCCCCCTCACTCTCTAGCATCTTCGCATTCACAATTATTCAGCCTTGTAGTTTGATTTCCACCCCTTTCGGTCTTCTCTCAACCCAGGCCACCCTCGTCCCTATCCCAGCGGAGGTGCTCAAAGCACGCCTCCCGCCAACACTGGTACTCTCCCAGCCTGCTAAGAAAGATTCCCCTCTCTCTTCCAGACTTCCTGGAGCAGCATCCCTGTCCTGTCCTACTGCTGACCACCAGCCTGGCCACTGTCCAGCTGGACGGAGATTTGTTGCTGAGCAGGATCCCATCTGGAAACTTCTGTTTATCTGAACTGTATGCTGATTGTATGCTGATTGTATGCGGATTCTGATTCAGCTCAAAGGAAGTCATCCCCCATAGGCATAACTCTCAATGAAGGAGTTAAACCCAATGGGTTTTTTCATCTTAGGAGCCACTTTGATAGCTTGAGGAGCACACACTTGGGAGTTAATACTTTCCCAGCACTAGAGGCCTGAAGCTTTATAAGGGATAGCACCCACCACACCGCTTCATAACGGCAGTGCCATTTTCCCCCTTCTTTGATCCCCAGCAACCTCATCCACGTTACTTCTCCCACCAGCCAAGGCTCACTACCTCCTACAAAACCACTCTGCAAGAGGCTCCAAAAGGAACTGGACTGTTTACACCACTTCCATTCTCCTCCTTCATATAGCTCACCTGATCGTCAGCCCTTCGAGTAATGGTCATGAGCTACCCTGCTGCCACAACATGAAGCAAGCTCAACCAGATCGAAATCCCTGTTGTAGGGCAAGAAAGAGGCTTCTTGGCTAATTTTTTTGCTGCCCAAATATGAAGGATCCTCAGTTTCCATCATTGTTGGTGTTGGCCTGATGTGGGGTTGTAGACATGGGATATACTTGAAGTGCAGTATAACCAAATGGGACAGAACCATTTAAAAACAAATTAATATTGAGAGTATTTACACTGATCTGCAGCATACCCCATTCTAGCCCTTGACTCCAAAGCTTTTTGCAAAAGCACCCCAGTCCTGATCTGCAGCACCCCCCTGTTATCCCAGCCCTGGGCTTTCCCCCACAACTCTGCCAATGCACCTCAGTCCTGACCTGCAGCCCCCCTGCTCTTCCATTCATGGGCCTCTCTTGGCTAGCAACCACTAATCTGAATTGTGCCAGATGGTGCAATGAGAACAAATGGAAACCTAAGACTACAAGCCACTCACCTCTTTTAAACTTGAAACCTGAGCCAGGACTTGGAACTCGTGTGAGCTGCAATCAGTGCAGAGATGAATTCCAAATCCAGCGTTTAACTCTGTGAGCCAGATTCCCCATCGGATGGGTATTTCTTTATTTTCTAATATCACTATTAGTATTTTTCATTTAACAATTTGACAGAAATAAAATACACTGCAGTAACAGCGGTGATAACACATTTACTCCCACTTGAGAGACTGTCATTATTCTTTCATAAGTCACTTCTAGCTTACAGCTGTATTGATCACAGGTGAGGATGAATGGGATATCCCATGATCCTCTGGGATAAATCGTACATTTTTTTTTATATCCACTGAACAACTATTTCTAAAACTCAACAAAACAGGTCACCAGGGCAGTGCTCTATTGATTTCATGTCCACTTACTCTTCAGACGCAGTGGAGCATGCTTTATCAATAATTCAGTGGGCTGCAGCCCTCAGGTGACCCAGGAGAGATACTCGCCTCTCGTCCACACAGGATCTGGCAGGTGCCTTGGTTACTCAAGAGCCAGGGAGTGACCCACCATTACAGCCACCATTGCCTACGAAGTGCACCCCTCCACACTTGGATGACCCTTGCCGTACAACCAACCATAGCCTGCAAATGAATGAGAGTGGAGGACTCTTCCCATCTCACAGTGTCTGGCCCTTACGGAGGTCCACTTAAAATCTGGCCTTGCATTTAACCAAACAGTTATAAGCCCAGAAATGGCTTTATCATCAGCCCCAAACGTCAGTTCACAAGATGTTATGAAGTTAACAGAGAAGCAGCAGGGCTCTGGTGCTTCCGTGCCCAGGAACCCCTTCCAGAATTCACTCTGCCCTCTGGGATTTTAGATAATTATTCACACTCATATATCACAGGTTTCAAAATTAATCTTTTTTTTGGGGGGGGGGGACTTTCTGTACCTCTTTCCCACCCACCCCCCTCCCAGGAGATCCCTCCAGGATGGAACTTACAGTTCAGAAAGTCTCAGTGTCTGGAAGAGTTGCCATGACAGTGTGGTAAGCCGGTTATCGGAGAGGTTTCTGAAAATTAACAAGAGAAAGAATTCATGGTGAATAATTCCCTCTGCACCAGACCCTACGGGGTTCCTCAGAGCTCATCATTTTCCGCTACAGTTTACAGCTACAGGGAGGCTATCAAGTTGTCTAAGGCCCCAACTTAAGGTTTAGTAAAAATATTTTAATGACACTGAATGTGGATAGAAGACTTCCCTTCCTTTTTGTGAAAACAGTCCATATTCTGTTGCAATGTGAAAAACACAAACAGAACAATTCCCTGCAACTATACCTGAGAACCGGAAAGGGAACCAGCTACAAACAGAAAGGAAAACTGATCAGTCTGGTTACACTCTCCAAACTCAAGTGAAATAAAAGAGATAAGCAAACTGCATGGTAAGAAATAAATGCTAATCTTTAGAATTATTTCAACTGTGACACTCTAAAGTGTTAACAGAAACACAGAGAAGGGAAATTTTAAAACAGGATTTGTATATTTGTTTTCCCATTAGGTTCTGCGTCTTTCACACCAAAAGGAACTGCTGCTGTAGCAACTAAGAGCAACCACCTCCTAGCACTACTCCACCCTGAACTACAGAAATGTGACCTCTTCTCTCTCTGGGAACATTTTACAAACCAGTGCCCACGTCTACTGAGTCAAGTAAAAGAAGGAGAGAGACAAAAAGAGCTGGAGATGGGAGAGAGAGCAAACAGGGGTCAAAGACTAGCTCAGAGAGGACAGAGGCAGAGTATGAGAAAGAGAAAGATAGAGAGAGACACACACAGAGAGAGACGGAAGGGTCGCCTGTATTTTATTATTGATTCATTTTAAGATGACGGGAAAAAACAAAGAACCTAAATTTCGTAAAAAGCAAAATGTTCAATGGATCCTCAACCCTCGCTCAAAAAACCCCCCAAAAACGGTTTGTAACCTTCCATAACTTGTTCTTCGAGGTGTGCTGCTTGTGTCCATTCCATGTTAGGTGTGTGCGCGTGCCCACGTGCATGGCTGCCAGAGATTTTTGCCTTAGTAGTATCCGTAGGGCCAGCTCTGGTGCCCTCTGGAGCCCCGCGCTCGTGTGCCAGTATATGAGGTGCTGCTGGCCCTGTGGCCTCTCAGTTCCTTCTTGCCGTCATGGACTCATGGAATGGACATGAGCAACACATCTCGAAGAACAGCAGTTACGGAAGGTTAGTAACCGTTTTTTCTCCTTTCAGTGCTTGCTCATGGTGATTCCATGTTAGGTGACTCCCAAGCAGTATCCCTGGAGGTGGGCTCAGAGTTCACGGATGTGCTGTTTGCAACACTGCTCTGTTGAAGCTGGAGTCGTCCCGAGCCTGCTGGGTGATGGCGTAATGGGACACAAAGATATGGACTGAAGACCAGGTAGTGGCTCTGCAGAGGTCTTGAATCGGCACCTATCTTTAATGTGCGTCTCTCCCAAACACTTCCGACAGCTTGCATGGCGGTCGCTGACAGGCATAGGCTTATGGCAAGCGGAACATGGTTTGAAGCCCGGGGACCGGAGCAAGCCCCGTCCTTGGGACGACGTCCCTAAGGGGACCACTAACTAACTGTAACTTACTAACTATTAAATACTAACTCTATGAACAACTATATACAAGAAACTATGAAGGAGAACCACTATAAGCACTTGCAGTCACAAGAGGAAAGGCGTTCCAGCAACCACCCCAGGCAGTAAGAAGGAACTGATAGGGCGCAGGGCCGGCGGCGCGTCATATACCAGCACATGAGCATGGGGCTCCAGAGCTGGCCCTGTGGATATCAGTAAGGCAAAAATCTCCGGCAGCTGTGCACATGGGCGCGCACTTACCTAACATGGAATTGATATGAGCAAGCACTCAAAGAAAAATTAGGCCTCAAAGCTTTGCACATCAAAGCTACACACCTGGCAGCTCAGTCTACACACACACACACACACACACACACACACACACACACACACACATTCAGCTCGCACCTGCCCGCTGAAGTTTTTGCACCTGCAACAACTTGAGCATGAAAAACCACAGCTGCAGAAACTAGGGGCAAAAGCTCCAAACCATTAATCATCAGCGTGAGTGATCATAAAGCCTTCTCCTAATTACAGCCTAATTAACTCTGCCTTCTCTTCTTCCCAACCAAACTCCCATTTTACAGCAAGAACCAAGAGGTAGGGGTGGATCACAGGCGAATCCCGAGTTTAGACTTCAATTGGAAGTTCAGCAATAAACTTCAGTAACCCCTGAAGTCATTATCTGGCTTTTTAAGTCACAGTGAAGGCTGAGATCTGGGGTCCCACACCCTGAGAGCAGAGACAGCAATATCTGCCCAGGAGAATCTTTGGTTTGGGAGCCCATTCCTGTAGAGCTCTAGTGGGGGAGAGCCCGCTGCATGGGGAGGAACGGGAAGCCATCTCCATCGCTGCATGCCAGCAACGAACGTCCAGTGAACAGGATTTGCAGAGTAGAGTTGCTTCAGGACTGTCTTTCCCCCTTCTCAGCAGTGGGGTTCTGCACACGTATTAATCACCAATAGCACCCCTTCCCTTGATCTCCCTCCCTCCCATTAAAGCACTGACCCCTTTCTGTCTCTCATGCCACTCAACCCCTTCCTCATCCTCTAATTTCCCTCCCCTTTGCCGGCCCATCTGAATCATCATTGCCCTGGTCACCTATGCCTGGGCAGGCATGGCAATTTATCAGCTATGACAACGGTTCCTTGGCTGCAGAGATCATTCATGCTGTGACCTTATTCACGGAGAATGGCGACGAAGAGCAAGAGACATGAACAAGAGACCCAGAGCCTCATTAAATCTGCAGCCAGCTAAAGAGGAAATATGGGGCAAGAGGAGGTGGTGGCACGAAGGCAGCTCCAGGCAGCCAAGTTTGCTATAGGCCAAGCACGAGGATCCCCATCAGATTCAGGGAAATGGGATAAGCACGAGGCAGCATTGAGAGCGGACACGGAGAGGCACTGACTTCGGCTCTACGTGGGTTTGATATAGGAGGGAGTCTGAAGGGTTTGGGCTATTAGATTCACTTGGCTCTTACGCTCAGAATAAGAAAGCAATATACAGTGAAGCCAGGTGTTTAGTGCTAGGGGCGATAAATGGGATGGGTCCTACAAATCCAAACTGATCTTTTTTGGATACAGGAGTCTCTGAAGGAGTTTTACCTTTCCAGCTTGGAAGAACTCCTCACAATCTTCCTCACAAAGCCCCTGGAAACCTGCCGGCTCTGGGTCTCTGCCCAGCCAGCCCACTTGAGACACCGTGGCCTCTGCAACGCAACCTGCCTGAAGGATGCTGCAATAACAAGCCAGTGTGCCACCCAGCCTCCAGGAGAGAGTCAATGGCAGATTCTAGGCCAGAGATCGGCAACCTTTGGCACGCGGCCCGTCAGGGAAATCCGTTGGCGGGCCAGGACTGTTTGTTTACCTGCAGCGTCCACAGGTTCAGCCGATCGCAGCTCCCACTGGCCGCGGTTCGCTGTCCCAGGCCAATGGGGGCTGCGGGAAGCGGCACGGGCCGAGGGATGTGCTGGCCGCCACTTCCCATAGCCTCCATTGGTCTGGAACGGCGAACCGCCGCCAGTGGGAGCTGCGATCGGCCGAACTTGCGGACGCTGCAGGTAAACAAACTGTCCTGGCCTGTCAGCGGATTTCCCTGATGGGCCGCGTGCCAAAGGTTGCCATCCCTGGTCTAGGCTTTGCTTTACGAGACATGTAGCACACAAGCCATAGCCCAGGGGGTTGGAGGGCAAATGTCACTTTAAGTCACCCCTCTGCCACTCAGATTCTAGGCGGCATAGGTTAGAACAGCCCCAGGGGTTGCCCTAACTTAGGACAACCTCTCCTGAAGGGGTCAGATCTGGAATTCTGCAGTTGAAGCCCAGACACATCTGTGCTGCTTACAAGGCAAACACTCCCAAATACGCGTCGTTCACTTTGGTTAGGGGATAAACCGCATCACGTGCCCTGGTGTCATACAGCTGTGTGGTAGTAGCCACATGACTCCGCTGCATCCATAAGCCGTGGCTTCATGTCACGCTACATCATACCGCGCATAAAGCACTGCAAACTGCAAGAATCTCACTGAGGCAGCAAAGATCCCTCAATTCCCAACGCTGTGGAAACACTGGGTTTGTCTAAAAGGAAATTTAGCGTGTGGCAAGCTGGGATGTAAATCCACAACGCACTAGCTTGCTGCATGCTAACAGGCCGTGTGGACCTTGCTACTGCGTGATAACAGTTCCATAGTGAGCTTAGACCTACTACGGTTTCACTCAGCAATGGATCAAACCACACTACGGAACTCAGGGCGCGGCAGCAAGGTCCACACAGCCAGTTAGTGCGCGGCAGGCTAGTGCGCTGGAGGTTTACACCCCAGCATGCCACGCACTAAGTCTCCATTTAGACAAGCCCATGGCTCCCACTCCCATCCGCAGGAAAGTCTTGGGAAATGGACACAACCTGCAAGCATGCCCCAGAGAATCGGACTGCAGTGCCCCTCAGAGAAGAGTCAACCTTTGGGAGTCTGGCACCGCCAGATGAGGAGAGGGTAGGAAAATCCCGTTGCTACAGAAAGATTAGCCGGTAAATGTTCTACAGTTCCCCGCACCAGAGAGAGAAGAGGGGAGGGTGGAAAGGGCGATGGGTGAGAAATAGAGAGAGATGTAGAAGAACGGCAGACAAAGCTGCAGAGGAGGGAGCACATCTTGCTGGAAGTGTCCTTTCACAAAGGTCATGTTTAGCTACATTAGGCAGAAATGTCAAGAGAAAATTGGATTCTGAAAGAGGAAAGAAAAAACAACAGGCTTTCCACGCAAATAAGGAATCAAAAATAGCATGATCATGTTATTACAATTTGGGGCAGGGAGAGATGGAGAGGGGACACGGCCTCGCTAACGCGAGGCGCTTTGCTAGGCGGATGTGCTCGGCTTTTAGCCTCACTCCTTCGCCGCGCCCCTCCCGGAGAACCCAGTGAAGAGGGGACGCGCTGTCATTGGCTCACATCTGGCAGGAAACGCTCCTTCCGAAGAGCAGTGACACCGTCTGACCCAATAGGCAACATCTGCAGGCGACAGCAGGCAGGGACACCTATTCACAACTTTTATCTGGGAAGTTCAACAGAGATTCACGCCATGGGGAAGGCGTTGGTCAACAGAGGCAGATACACACACTCTGAAGTGGGGTGAGTTATGTAAGGTTCCTGATCTTAGGAGGTTTATTTTTAAAAAAAACAAAACACTATATTTAAAAAAATAATTAGGTTGGAAAATCATGTGACGCTTTGTGGTTCACCCAGACCAGTAAGGGGTTGTTTTACCGCCCATCCTGCAAGCCTGGTGCTTCTGTGCTGGGCAGCTTTGGCTCATAGCCCTGGCAACAGCGGTACAATGGTTCACCCTCGCTTCCACCAGCCTGGTTCCTCCTTTCAGGGTGACACCACCAGCCCCAAGTCTACCCAAAACCATCTCCCCTGCAGAGCTCAGTCCCTTTGACTGTAGCCCTCACCAAACCTTATCGAGTTTGCTGCTCCTCTGGTGAGACAGTACGCAGCACCAGCCTGTTCGCTTGGCTGATGATTTTACTCTTCCATTTGAAACAATGCACTGAGGTGGTGGTGTCATAAAACAAGATTAAGTTTATGAACAAAGCACAGACATTCAAGTGATACCATATTGGCGGAACTGAGACAGAAATGGCTACAAACAAACAACAGTAAAAATATGCTTGTAAAACTAAAACCTAACTTAAACTAGAGCCTCTTGTTCAAAGTGATTTGATCACCACCGTTGTTCTTCCAGCATGAATGGCCAATTCTTAGCCAGGATCCAACACAGAGCTTAAAGCGCTTGGCTTCTTTGTCCCTTCAGGTGAAGGATGCCAAAACGGCTTTTTCTCTCTGCTTATATCCTCAAAGTTTTATCTTTATTTTCAAAGTCAGGAAGCCCTCCTGGGGGCTTAGCTTGCTGGGTCCACCAAGGAGCTGACACTTGTCATTTTTGCTGTCTCCTCCCCTCACTGAGATAGTTAAGTGGCTATCTCCCCAATTCACTAGTAGTTTGATGGCTTTGTTTACCTTTTATGTAAGCGTCCTTTCATTGCCTCTCTTTGTTCAATTTACATTGGAGGCAAAGTCAAGCAGGTGGGACCACATTCCTTTGTCTAGGGTGGGTTGACTTAAACCCTACCTGCCAAAAACACTTGAGAATACATTTCCATCACAAAATGTTTCTCGTATCACCCACAGACACCACACAATAAAACTAGTGACCGGCGTTTTATCAGTTCACAGATGATACTTTACACCACACCTGTTAGATACAGATTATGACAACGTGAGTTGGAGTACACAGGTCAGGCCAGCTCAGGCTCACTGCTAGCTACTAAAGTGCCCGTTGCCCTCTGGCACTGGGGTGCTCTCAGGGCCACTGTTAAGCACTCAAAAAATAAGAAATGCCAGAATTAGAGTTGCCTGTGTAATCTTTATTTGGCCTCCTTGAGTGCATGCATTATGATACAGTCTTTAGTTACATGATCACATACTATTTTACCCACAAGACCCTGGCCTAGCCACAAGCAACCTTAACTCTGACAATTTGAGCATTTGACTTTGCAGCCTTATTTGGTTTTTGGTTTGGGTTGGGTTTTTTTGGGACAGGAAGGTTGTATGTAATTTCCTAGGGTTTGGGTAATTTTTTAAAGCCAAACGAAAAAACTGAAATTACATTATGTGGCACCATATAAACACCTATACAGGTCATCGGCAGAGTTGGAAGTTTTAGAGCCACAGCACAGACCTCTGTAGCTTGAGGTAACAGAGTAACCGACAGCAGTAGTAGGTTGTCATCCTTTGTGTGGAGCAGCACTAGAGGAGACTGGGTCACTTTGCCAGTGTGTTTCCATAGATAGTTGCTGACAGCAGAGGAATGGTGAGACTCTGGAATCTTGGATTCCAGGCTCCGGAGGCAAGTGTGCTCCAGAGAACTACTGTACCTGCTAAAATCTAACAACACTTTACTGAGCGTGTGCACACTGCAATTTTACAAAGACTTATAATTGGGCCAAATGTGGGCAGATTTTCACAGGGAAAGCAAAAGGCACATCTCTGACACAAAGACCACCGGCCTGTCAAATTTCAAATCCCTACTCCAAAGCACGGGGCACTAGAGCTTTGCAAAGAAAAGAGAATTCTTTGTCACGGATAAAACAATGTATTTTCCCTCGCTTCGTTCTTGGGAGCAGCTGAACTGTTTTAGCTGAAATGTTCCAAAAAATATTTAGCATAAGGCAGACAGCCTGCATGAAAAAGTTCCAGCTCAAATGGATAAAATTTAGCAAAGTTATAAGCAACTGAAAATAGGATCTTATCATGGGATGCATCAGGCAACCTTAATAATAGCCTATGTTACCAGCCCTTTCCACCTCAGGTTGTCTAAACCTCACTCCTGCCAGCCTCCGGCATCCCACAGGACCCTCCAAGGACCCACTTTCCATGGGAAATCCTTCAAAACACTCTCCTCCCCTTTCACAAATAACATGTTCTTTCCCTGTACCCTTCTGGACCAAGGGGGCTCTAAAGGAGGGGAGGCCCATAACGACCAAGTACCCCACATTTCTAAACTACAGGTCAAAAGAGCACTTGAATGGTTGAACACCAACGAGACAGATTTAAGACTCTTTAGTGACCTCTGATGGAAAGGTCACAGTTCAACAATACTCAACTGTCCCAGCATCATGTCAGGGGGAGCAGTGTTCCTGGAGTGGCTGTCTTTGAGATGAGACATAACATTCCTGACCACTGGTGCTTATAAATCTCATGCATTTTTTGTAAGAGTTAGGGCAGGGGTCTGCAATGTTTGGCACGCGGTTCGCCAGGGTAAGCACCCTGGCGGGACGGGCCAGTTTATTTACCTGCTGACATGGCAGGTTCGGCCGATCGCGGCCCCCACTGGCCGCGGTTCGCTATCCCGGGCCAATGGGGACGGCGGGAAGCGGCGACCAGCACATCCCTCGCCCGCGCCGCTTCCCACCGCCCCCATTGGCCTGGGACGGCGAACCGCGGCCAGTGGGGGCCGCGATCGGCCGAACCTGCCGCGTCAGCAGGTAAATAAACTGGCCCAGCCCACCAGGATGCTTTCCCTGGTGAGCCGCGAGTCAAAGGTTGCCGACCTCTGAGTTAGGGTATTCCCGCCCGGGTTATTACATTCTGCCTCCTCTCCCTCTTGGAATTTCAACTGTGTGGGACTCGTCACCTCATCTCTCCTAAAGCGTTGATGTGCATTATTAGGCAGCATCTGTACCCCTACTCAGAGGTGGCTGCATTTCAGTGGTAGCTGAAGTGGTTTGCATATGGCTAGAGTGCTGTGGTAACCTTGGTGAAGAAAGGCAGAAGAGAAATATAATGCTATCAGAGTCATCTTAGCCCAGCAGATGAAGGGGGCCACTGAGATGCATCTGCCGAACGGCTCGTCACTCCCATTCTTGGGGAGGTGGTGGTTTCTTTGTTTGTTTGTTTGTTTGTTTGTTTGTTTGTTTGTAGTGGAGGATTAAAGAGGAGTTTAGCTCCCGAAATCCAGAACAATTGGACTTTAGTCGAAAAGGAAATGGCATGTTTGCTTTTCCCTCAATTAAGCAGCAGCAAAAAGGGCTCCACTATTAAAAGCCATTTTTATTCAGCTAAATTGAGCCAGATGCCTGATTAATGACACTAACAAACAAGAGCCTCTGTAATTAAAACTGCAAACTATATTATTGTGATTCAGTCCAACTGGTGGCAGAAAGACGCTGCTGTTGAGGACGGACCCGCCTGCCCTCCTTCTCCCACTGAGCTCCCCCTTCCATGGTTGCCCTTTATTTCAAACCTGACACATTTCTTTACGCATGGAAGATGTTTTTAAACACATTTTAATAACACGCTGCCAGCTCCGAAAATCCTGATCCAGAGGATTAGCGGCATGGAGCTGCTGAGAGGGCGCGCATGAGTGCTTGGCATAAATTAGAAGTGAAACGCACATCCCCAATGTATTCCCCAGTCCCAGGTTGTCAGGGGCACAGTGCGTGGCTTCTTTGATATTCAATCTGCTCTGCAACACAGACCCAGTCATCCTTGCCCATTAAGGCACTGTACCCCAATATAGCACATAGGCTGCTGCCCCCACTGACTCCCCACCCTCTCATCTAAAGGCCAAGGATGGCAGGGGGCAAGCACACGGCAGGAGAAAGTCATGACAGCACACTCAGGGTTGAAGTAAAAACTGCTGTTGTCATTGGGTAGGGAAACCAACCTACTGTGGCTCTCTCCAGGCCATTTGCTAGCCAGCAGCAGTCCTAGTTTTGGGAAGGGAATAAGGAGGGAGGAAATGGGAGAAGAGAAGAAAGGGGCCACCAACTCCACAAGAACAAAAACCAACCAGAGGGAGCCTGGGAAATTCTCCCTGACATTCCTACATAACTAACCTCTACGTCAGTCCCGCTCAGGCCCCTGCACAAACACAGCTGGGCACAACCCAGGGTAACAATACAGACTGAGAGCCCAGCAAGCGTGGACTTGTCATGGTTTCATTTCTCCAGACAATTCAATCTCTCAGCATTCCTGGTGGCAGCTAGTTTAACCCACTGAAGCCGGCAGCAAATGCCATGGGTTCACACGCGTCTCGTGTCGGCTCTCTGGAGCAGCCAGGTGCCACAGGTGCTTCAGGTTTGAGATGAAGATGTAAGTTAAAGTAAGGACGGACACACAGCCCACTGGTCCGCCTCTGCCCACCTCTCTTCATGCCAAAGTTTGACTTTATTGCATATGTCCTCATAGGAAAGTCCTCCTCCCTTACACCTCACTCCTCAGGGCTCCTTGCCATTCACCAGGAATCCCTCCCCCACATCCAGGCTTCTGTGGACCCGCTGTCTTCACCAGGGTATTTGGGCTTTGCCCCATGGCTGCAATAAAGCCCTGGACTGAAGACTTCTTGATCATCTTGGCACCCTTGCGTTGATCAGCAAGTGTGAACTGGACACTGAAGCTGACAGGAAGGAGAGGCCTGATCATCTGTTCTGGCATTGCCCTGTCTCCATGTGCCACACACTTGACACAGAAACAGGGTGCCAAGGGGAGAGAGACATTGGGGACCGGCGAAAAATGTGTGCCACCAAAAAAATACCACAAAGTGGCTGGAGGGGAAAATGCACTGGCCCACTATTCTTTTAGGCCAACTCCTCACCATCTGATCTATTTTCTACCGTGTGCCAAAATGGCCGAAGTGAAAAACATTCCACCTCAGAGTAATCTGGCTTGATGACACAGGAATTGCCCTTCCAGAACAGAGCAAGAGGTCATCCCCCAGGTGGACGACCCACCTAGTCCGGCAGAAACCCCTTGAACAAGCCTCACTCTCCAGCACTGGAGAATAACTCTTCGGCTTGTTCATCTCTGTCAGAGAGATGCAATGACCTCTAAAAACAGTGTTGTGCTCCTGATCTCCCCCCTCCCCCTCAGTCTCCTTTCTCCTCCTCCACCCTATTTCCTGTTTAGTAAGCAGCTTTGCTCATTAAGGGAAAACGTACTGTCCTCCTTTAATGAACGTGCTAAAATTACCCTAGCAAGTCCCAGCAGCAGCCACGGCGGCGGCACAGGCCCTCACCACGAATCGGGCTCTGCCGATATTAGACTAAATTGAAATCTCAGATAGCTCAGCACAAACCCCCAATAGGCCACAGCTGAGGCAGAGCCTGCCAAAGCACCCGGCAATGCCAAACGCACGCAAGCCTCTCGCTCCCTCGCTCACACGCAGGCAAAGTGGATGAGTTAGCAGAACAGGGCTCAGCGTTAAATTGACGAGGCCAGTGTTAGCCGCTGGCTATTCCTTCTGCCGCGCTCTCTGCCTGGACTCTTCCAGGTGTCACCACAAACATATCAGCGCTACGAAAAAGCAAAAAGATGTTTCATTCCAGCCAGGAAAGCCCCAGTTCCTTGCCCTAGCGTCTCCCCAAATGCTGCAATGGATGAAGGGGGTGAGAGCCTTGTCCTCTTTGTGAGATTGCCCAATGCTGCCTTAGAACATGGGGTATCCCAAACAGCATCACTTCATGATCCTAATACATTGTCTCCCAGAGCCACAGCCAGCAGTCACGACAACCCCAGAAACACCAGCATGGATGCCAAGATTTGGTCCTGCGGGGGAGAAGCAAAAGATTTTCACCACCAGCCTGGTGGAGCCATTGCCCACCGTGACGCATCACAGCACATCCCCCTTTCAAACACCAGCCCTTGCATCCCCTGGGATGCACCTAGCCAGCCCAGGCCCGTTCCTAGGCAGGAGACCAGAGATAGCACTCCAGCCGTCCTCGCTTTGCGTTTGCTGGCAGCCGGCATTCTCCACAGCCCCCAACTGCTCCTGCAGCAGAATCTGAGGGGGAAGAGGGGTGGGTGGAGAGGTTTTATTTTTTTTCAGCGACAGCATTAAAACCAAACCACAATCACGATGCAAGGGAGAGAGACACCGGGGGAGGAGCGAGGGCGTTTCCCCTGCCAATGCTGCACAGGGTGAAATTGCCAGCAACGTGCACACACACTTATGGCACCCTGGAGCTAGGCACTAGCAGCTCATCTGCCACACGCCTTTCCTCCCACCGCAAATGATAATAACAACGTGCATACTGCTAGCACTTTCCTCCCAATGGATCCCAACGCACTTCAGAGTCCACAGAGCCTTCACACGCCGTCCCTCATCCACCACCCCCTTTCTTCCAAGGGGTCTCTCAGCTGCACCCAGCTTTACTCAGAGATGGGACCACCCCCAAAGGTTCAGTGGTACTCTGGGCTTTGCTTCAGCATGTGACAGAGATGGGGACCGGTCACAAAGGTTGGATCCAAACTTTCCCATGGTCTGAGGTGGTTTAGAGGTTAGAGGCCAGGGTTTGGCTCAGGCTCTCTGTTATGCTCATCGCCCTTTGCCTGGGGGCTGTTTACAATGTTCTCCTCCAAGGACAGCTGGATTCAGAGGATTCAAGCCAATACTAAAAAGCTGGCTCGGCCCCGCAATGGCATTTCCTGAGCCTGCCAGCTCCCCCGCAGGGTGAAGGCCAACAGCGCTCGGAAGCACTTTAGTTCTCAGTGCAACTAGCCAGCCTGCAGTGAGAGGAGCCTTCCCCTCCACTTCCACCCTACCACGGAGAGAGATCCTCCCCCGAGTGCCCTTCACTTCCCCGCCCCTCAGCCCACACCGGGGTAATTGGACACCCATCAGACCTGGAATATAACTGTACGATGGGTTTTTTCCTGCTGCAGTAGGAATACTACAGAAGCAGTATTCATGCCGACTGAGGCCAGGAGGTGCCAGCTGACAACTCCAGCAAGAGGCCGGGCTTATTGTGCTTGTTTGCCTCAACCTGCTTGTTTCCCCCCGCAGACAGCGAACGGCGAAGACCCATCCCCTGCATCCCCAGCCCCAGATTTCCAGCAGGCCTGGGGTGAGGCAGACCATTCCACAACAGAAGAGAGATCCCAGCCATCCTGAGAATACAGGGGAAGATACAGAGAGCGCCTGGGAAGGGAATCATGAAAGGGCCCCTCCCTCCGACTCCACAAAGCACACAGAGAAGCCAGAACCCACAGCACAGCCACAATAATATTCAACAAGGATCCAAAATACTTAACTACAGCTTCCAGGCACTGTGTATAGAAACAGCGAGAGCCAATGGATTAATAAATCACCTTTATGGAGGCACTAGAGGGGAGCCCTGCTGCACAGATAGAGCGGGAGGAGGGGCTGGGGCGTTTTACACAATCAACCCACAACTGCAGTCGTAGAAGAACTATGGTGAGCAACATCGAGCAGGAAGCCGCTCAGGCAGGCTTGCTTGGCCCAGTCGCTGAGCTGCCTTTTTCTGTCCTCAGAGCCATGTTCCAAGTCCCCCTGCTTTGCTACATGCACATAAGGCTGGAGGGTGAAAACCAAAACTGCCAGCAGACCCCCGAGCAACCTTCGCGGTACCAAACGGCTGTGCTCACGTGGCCAGGCTGGGAGGGGGCAGCTCTCCAGGTTCTCTGGACTTTGAAGAAAGCGGTGGGCGGGAAGCGGGGGAAATCAGCAGTAACAAAACAACCCAACACGAGGTAGACAAAGCACTTGGCAGGCACTGCTAAATAGTTTCCAATTAATTAACTGATTACATGATAGAACAGAAGGGGATTCGAGTGAGTGCTGTTGACCTTTAAGAATAATTAATATCATCAGGATCACAAAACTTGTCCAAGAATAATTAGGCACATTTTAATATTACATCCAAATCCAAGGGGGTGGTTCTGGTTAATTTAGAGGCACAGCTCCCAGCACCTCTCGTCCCTGCTCCACTTTCCTGGAGTCCACACACCCCATTCCTACCCCAGCTATCTTTCCCTTTCTCCCCTATCCCTCTGCCCTCATACACATTCTTCCCATCCACTTCCTTTCCCCCTTCTCCTCCAACTCATTCCTCCTAGCTCATTTCTTCTTGCTCCACCCTATTCAACCATTATCCCTTTCCGGCCTGGTCCCCATTCCTCACTAGCCAGAAACCCCCAAACTTCTCTTTGTTCAACATCTCATCCCTTTCCACCTCCCCCATTTCCTGCTCCCCGCTCTCTGCTTTCCCCCCACCCCCATCCCACATCTTTGTGTCTATCAATGCTTCCCTTTCCTCCCTGTCCCCCTGAATGTTGATTCAAAGTCAGAGCAGTGGCTGGGTCTTTGCCTCAAATTTCTCCAGCAACAGCCAGCCCATGCCCTGCCTTGCCAACAACATGAGTCCTCTCCCTCCCACCAGGCTCAAATCTCACTAAACACTTATTTCTCACTCCAGCTTCCCCTGCTCACCTGCCCTGCCCGGCCAGGTACCTGGCTCTAGTGGGAGCAGATAGGGAGCCGTTCCACCAGGACAGAATAGAGATCAAATGAATTTGCTCCTGTGTGAGCAGCTGAACCCTTTGTTGAGAAGATCTAAAAATGAGCCACAGCCCTGGGATAAAACAGCAAAAACAAAACAAAAAAATCTGCTGCTGTTGATTGTTAAAACTTCCATGGCTTGATACTTTACTAAATTATAGATAAAAGGAAAATGGTCTTCATGGGCTGATGAAGCCAGGCTGCTGCCAAGAAATCTGTGTTTATACCAGCTAATAAAAAGGAAAGACTGCCATTACCTCACGGCACTTGCACCCCAGCATCAGAGCGGAGGGAAACTGAGACACCTGCTTCCAGTGCAACCTCCAGTGGCAAAGGGAGTACTGGGGACATCACAGATAGACACAGCAGAAGACATGTGGCCGAGAAGGCTGGACAGCCTATACCAGTGGGTAGACAGGGGGTATGCTGGGTGAGAGGTGAGGATCTGTGTTGAAGTAGTTTATGTCTGTTGGGGATTGGTGTAGACTGGGTGGGAGAGGAGAGGAGAGCCTTGTATCTCCAGGAGGGGGGAGTGTTTGTGTGTCTGTGCAAGCATCTGGGGGAAGGTGGTGTGTAGCTGTGGCAATGGGCCGCTGGAGGGAAGCAAGCCTGGATCTCAGGAGAGGCTAAGGTTTTCATCCTGGAGGGAAAGGAGGAAGGCAAGTAGCAAAGGGTCCCCTGCAGCAGCAAATGGATACGAAAGCAGCAATCCAACAGGCAAGAGAAATGCTCAGCTGACAAGACAAATACAACATCAAGGAGGAAGCTGCCCCACCCCAAACTGCCGATTCTCATTGGGACCCCCACAGCGTTTGTGGGGCAACAAGACACCAGACATCAAGGCGACTACAGCCCAAGCCAGTGGTTAGCAGCATTCATGCAGGGTAGGATGGCAGCAAACAAGCCCAGGTAGAATGGGAGAGAGCCTTTGGGGAGCTGCAGCTTTAGAGCCACCCCTGTCTTGCATTCACCCTTTTTCCTATTCCATTCAGATTCTCGGGACACATCCAGCACCGCGGTATCTGACTCCTGAGAGGCCGTCCTGTCTGCAGAGCCTGTTGCTGCTGCACGGGGATGACTGGGAGGGGTGAACGGAGGGCTGGGTGATAGGTTTATTTTGCTGGAACTTTGGGCACCTGGGTAGCCTGTTGGGAATGCCGGAGTACCCGTACTGGGAGACAGTTCCATTTAGGCTGACAGGGGGAATTGGCACTGGGAGATCAGTTCAGGTTAGAGAGAATTATTTTGCTTCTTTTTAATACAGACACAACTTTGGAGAGATCTAGCCCATGTGCGGGGGAGGAGGGAGATAACACAGGGGTTGGAGGAGAATAATTCAGACAGGCTGGTAGCACCACAGAAGGGTCCAAAAGAAAGCTATTCTCCCCTCTCTATCATTCACCCGCACCTGTTACTCTGGAGCCATGGGGAGCTCTTCCTCCTGCCCCCCCAAATCCTTGGCTGCTAGAAACAGACAAGAAAAACAGACACCTGCAGACACCTGCAAGACAGATGCGAACAGCTGCAAGTTCACCACTGTGGCTCTGTTTGCAAAATACGGATCTTGTGCCAGCAGTGGGAGCACTGGGAAGAGGGAGCGAGGAGAGGAAAAAAGGCAGGTGAATATGGAGGGGACCAGTTCTGAAAGCCTGGCATGGCCCTTACTGCTCTCCTCTTTTCTGATGGGAGGGCCGAGGGGCTCTGCTCCATGCTCTGGCCTTGGTGCTGAATGGCACTGGCCCTATCGCAGGTGCAAAGAGAGGTGACATGCTGCAGCTAAGGGACTCACGCACCAGGCTCCCAGAGCAATGGATCAGAAGTAAACATGCACCTCACTGGGTGTAAGTGTATTCAGAGTGCAAGGCACCTGGAATAACCATATACCAGTGCACTGGGGATCCAGTGTAAACACACACACACACACACACACGTCACCGTTTGTTCGCATTCCTGACTGAGAGGGGCTCTAGTGGAAACACACACTTCCATGGGATCAGGTCTGCCACCACAACTTATCCCACATTACTGCTGACACTCACTGCATACATAACCGGAAAGACAATGCAAAGGCAATTCCAGCCAGGGCTCCTCATGACGCCATAACCCCACAGTGAGCTCGCACAGATGGGCTAATAAAGTATGTCACACTGACTCCCACGTCCTGCATAATCCACCACTCGGCTTTTAACATATATAAATAGGGAGTGGGAGGGGTTGGTGGAAAAAAACTAGAATTTTATAACAACATTTTACAATTCCAATAAAACGTGCCAGTGAGTAAGTTATGGCGTATTAAATTCTGGCACAGTCACATGCAAGGTCTGAATTAATGCCCCATCATTCACACCCTGTCATGCCTTATTGCTTAAATAACACACTCTTTGAATGTGTCTCTTTCTCAGAAGCTCTGTTTACTGTCTCTACACCCCTATCCACCCCACCGTCATGTTGTTAGCAAGGCGGCATCCTTGTAAAACCCAAACGAGATCACTTGAGAAGTCCCTCGACATTTTATTATGCTCCTACAGTTATGGATCTTCCCTCCCACCCACTTTTAAGGTGTCTTCCAAGTCCCCCTTGGAGGCCCATACTCTTCATTTCATGCCCCCAGGGCACCTCCCACTGGGAGGCTGGATATGGCTCCCCACCACAGCCACTTAACATACCCTATTGTGTTTTCTGCAGTCAAGCAAGGTGCTTCTGACTTCAATGGGCTACCAGAGGCTGCCTCTGAAATGCTATTCCCCACTGGCCACAGGGGTGTGGAAGTGAATTCTGGCCCCTATCGCCCATGGACCTCCACACCAAGCCCTGCAGGAATCAGGTCTTTCCACATTTGTTTGCTCTCTCTTGGAAGAGGAGGAGAGATCTGACTGGATTTAACTACTGTATATACTCGTTCATAAGCCGAATATTTTTGGTAAAAAAGTGATGCATCAAAGAGCGGGGGTTGGCTTATGAACGGGTCTACACCAAAATTTGATGATTTTAAACTCTATGGAATCATTGAATTGAATATCTAATACATTGTCATTTTGTTTACCTGGAGCATCTGCAGGCATGGAGCCCCTCAGCTCTCTGTGGCCGCGATTCGCCGTTCCCAGCCAATGGGAGCTGTGGGAATGCCACTTCCCGCAGCTCCCATTGGCTGGGAACGGCGAACCGGGGCCAAAGGGAGTTGAGGGGCTCCATGCCTGCAGACGCTCCAAGTAAACAAAACATCCTGACCCACCAGTGGCTTACCCTGACGGGCCGGGAGCCAAAGTTTTCCAACTCCTGAAATATAGGGTCGGCTTATGAAAGAATCATACAGTTTTTGCTATTTTTACCTATCCATTTTGGGGAGTTGGCTTATAAACGAACGGGCTAATGAACGAATATATACGGTAAGTACCAGGTGATCCCCTGGCTCAGAAACACTACGTGAGGCATGGCTGAGATCGGTCTCCCGATTCTAACAGCATGCCTTGCAGGGTAAATGCGCTACATCAGTGTTTCCCAAACTTGGGACGCCGCTTGTTTAGGGAAAGCCCCTGGCGGGCCGGGCCGGTTTGTTTACCTGCCACGTACGCAGGTCCAGCCGATCGAGGCTCCCACTGGCCGCGGTTCGCTGCTCTAAGCCAATGGGAGCTGCTGGATGCAGCGCGGGCCGAGTTTGAAATGATGCTGCAATCAATGCAAAGGACTTTGTAAGACGGGACTGGGAAGCAGAGATATTCCGGCAAAGCAGCTCCCAGTTTTGTCCATTTGCCAGCGAGATGACGGATCGTTTTTCAAAAAGGCGGCATGGCATGAAACCAGAAAGGCCCAAGGGAGTAGGGAACATCACCATCCCCGTGTGATTTAACTGGAAGTGGTGGTTCAACGCATCTAAAAGGTTCAGAGCAAGGTGGTGTGTGAGAGAGAGACAAGATTCTGAAGAGTTCAGACACCACGGTGATGGGCAGATAAAAGGACCTGAACAGAATAGGACACATTCTTTACATCACTACTGTTATAATTCATCTTGTTAGAGTAGCGCCTAGAGGCCCCACCAGCTTGTGGCTCCATTGTTCTAGGTCAGTGTTTCCCAAACTTGGGACGCCGCTTGTGTAGGGAAAGCCCCTGGCGGGCCGGGCCGCTTTGTTTACCTGCCGCATACGCAGGTCCGGCCGATTGTGGCTCCCACTGGCCGCGGTTCGCTGCTCCAGGCCAACAGGAGCTGCTGGAAGGTAAACAAACCGGCCCGGCCCACCAGGGGCTTTCCCTACACAAGCGGCGTCCCAAGTGTGGGAAACACTGGTCTAGGTGCTGCACAGGTGTAGCCCCAGAGAGCTACAGCCTACGGAGACTAGAGAACAAAAGCACTCTTATCCCCATCTGACGGAGATGGAGACACAGAGAGATCAATGACTCACCAAATGGCACACAGGAAGTCTGTGGCAAAGACAGGATCAGCACCCATATCCCGGAGTCCCACTATAGTGCATTAACCACATGATCATCTCTCCTCTCGGTATTACTGTAGAACACATGAGTTCTTAGGCAGGTTTGGATTCTGATGGAGGCAGCCAGCCCTGCAGCAGAGAGCACAAGTCTAAGAGGCATGAGGTCCCCAGCTCCAATCCTTACTGTGTAGCCTTGGGCAAATCACTTCACATCTCTGCAGCTCCATTCCCCATCTGTAACACGGGGCTAACACTCCCCTGCCTACCTTACCAAGGCCTGGTGAGGATGCTTGTGCAGTGCTTTAAATGTGGATGGTGTTTATAACTAGAGATGCTGAGGAGTATCACTGCAGTCAGAAATTCACTACTGGGCCTTCGGAATGCTGTTCAAATGAGCTAAGGTTACAGTGGCCAGCCTTCTGGGAAAAGCCAGACTGACTGATGTCTGCACAGAACGGGTCTCTCCTTCGGCCTTGAGAACAGAGGCTGCTAAAATACAGAGCCTGCCTGCGCTGCTGTTCCAGCTGAATGAGGAGATGCTCCAAATTGATTCAGTCTGAGGTAACAACTGGGGGGAAAAAATGCCATCCAGCCACTGCTGCTGATTAGCATAGCGGCTAGGCAGTGTGCTATGCCAGCACGCAGGGGACAAAGTAGGGAGGAGGGCATGGGGGAGGTATGGAAGCAGAGTGAACATTATTACTATTTATTATACCTAGGGAACCACAGACATGCACACCTCTTTACAGAAGAACTGGAGCCCTTGATAAACTGGCCGCAAGCAAACAATGTGTGTTTTAATACAGCTAAATGTAGACATCTACTAACAAAGCATGTAGGTCATACTTGCGCCGTGGGGGACTCTATCCTGGGAAGCAGTGGCTCGGGAAAAGATTTGGGGGTTGTGGTGGATAATCAGCTGAACGTGAGCTCCCAGTGTGATGTTGTGGCCAAAAGAGTTAATGCGATCCTGGGATGCATAAACAGGGGAATCTGGATTAGGAGTAGAGAGGTTATTTTACCTCTGTATCTGGCACTGGTGCTACTGTTGCTGGAATCCTGTGTCCAGATCTGGTGCCCACAATTCAAAAAGGATGTTGATAAATTGGAAAGAGTTCAGAGAAGAGCCGCAAAAATGATTAAAGGATTAGAAAACTGGCCTTAGAGTGATAGACTCAAAAAGCAAAATTGAGTTAGCTTAACTAAGAGAAAGTAAAGGGCTGACTTCATTACAGTCTATAAGTATCTACATTGGGAACACATTTAATAATGGACTCTTCGATCTAGCAGAGAAAGGTATAATGCAATCCAATGGCTGGACGTTAAAGCTAGACCAATTCAAACAGGAAATGAGGCGTACATTTTTAATGGTGAGAATAACTAACCATTGGACCAACTTACCAAGGGTTGTGGTGGATTCTCCATCACTGGGCATTTTTAAAGCAAGACTGGATGTTTTTCTAAAAGATCTGCTCTAGGAATTATTTGGAGGAAGTTCCATGGGCTGTGTTAGACCGAAGGGCAGACTAAATTATCACAGTGGTCCCTCTGGCCTTGGAATCTATGAAAAATAGACCAGGGCAACTGACCTTGCTGTGAGTAAGTTACAATTCAAGGGCCTGCTCCCAAGAGGTGCTGAGCTCCCTAACGTCCTTACGGCACAAATGGGAGCTGAGAGGTGCTGAGTACTGACATGACCAGACCTTTACTAAAAGAGCGGATAGCAATGGACCACATCCCCTGCACAGTGTGGTCCTAGTCCATAACGATGTCTCTCACAGAAATACAATTAAATAGTAATAGCGCCAAGCTAGGAATGCCAAGCATTACCTGGGAGATGGGGAAAGATTGATTTGCTATGGATGTATTTGATTCCTTTTCATAATTGTTTGAAATGTTCCTATGCTATAATTCAGGTTGGAGGGAAAAGACTGGCAGGAGTGCAGGTGACAGCTGGTACTTGAAAGGACTGAACATGGAGGAGGAAGGAGGATGTGTGGCACCCAGGATCAGAAACAGTGAGAAGCCCTGGAGTTGCTTAGTGGAGGAGAGCAGAGTTAGACTTTGCTCCTTATAAGACAGATTAGCCTGGCTGCTTTAGAGAGAGGCCCGGGATCACTATCCAGGGAATAAGGGCAAGTGATTTTTGTGAAAAGCAATTGAACATCTTCGAAACAATATTACGTCTGGTATTTTGTTTGTTTATCCATTCAGCCCGAGATCCTGAACAAGCTCACACAGCCACACAGGGCAAAGTAGTTTAAACAATAACGCACATGGAAAGGCTGCGCAGTTACACGAGGGGACACACAAACCTCACAAGCACCACGGCTCAAGTGTCTACAGTCCTTGAATATGTGTGTGTATGAGCTGGAAGGGTGCTTCTAGTGTCTGAGTGCCTTTATGAAGTGTCAATACAATGAGCGCAGAGTGACTCAGCAGCCCTGATCTCTAGACTATGCGGTATCCAGAGGAGGAGTCATGGGTCATGGTCCTGCCTTGATCTAGAGATAATCCTGCAATGCTTCTCCAGAATATTCTAGTCCAAAACTCTTCACAGACCACACTTATCCACGCAACCCCTCATTCTTTCACTTCGCACTGGAATGCAGTTGGCTCTGGGGTGGAATACAGCCGCTCTTTAACAGCACTCAGCAACTGTACCGAACAGACCAGGAAGTGAGGCAGAGAAGAATCCTGTATCCAGTCAAAAACAGAAAGTGAACCTCAGGTAATCAGGATGTGCTTTCCCAGACTAGAACGTGGCCAGGACAGTAGGGCCAAGGCCATGCTCATAAAGTATATCCACATCAACATGCCACGGTGAATGGCCAGGGCGGTCTAAGTTAACTACATCACAGAAGCTGGCAATGGAACAGGCCTGTTGGATCATCCACCCCATCCTCCTCCCAAGCCAAGCAGTTCCCTACACACTTAGCCCAGTGGGCCTTTCCCACTTCTAACGTCCATAAGTCTGTCCCCCTCAGCCCACCCCCAATGTATGTGAGCAGAGAAGTGACAGACACAGAAGAGAAGATGAAAAAAACCACAGTGGGACAGAAGGCAGCCTATGTATGCAGCATTCAAAAGCCAAACAATCTATCAGAACAGGGGTCGGCAACGTTCGGCACGCGGCTCGCCAGGGTAAGCACCCTGGCGGGACGGGCCAGTTTTATTTACCTGCTGACGCGGCAGGTTCGGCCGATCGCGGCCCCCACTGGCCGCGGTTCGCCGTCCCGGGCCAATGGGGGCGGCGGGAAGCCGCGGCCAGCACATCGCTTGTCCGCGCCACTTCTCGCCGCCCCTATTGGCCCGGGACGGCGAACCGCGGCCAGTGGGGGCCGCGATCGGCCGAACCTGCCGCGTCAGCAGGTAAATAAAACTGGCCCGGCCCGCCAGGGTGCTTACCCTGGCGAGCCGCGTGCCGAACGTTGCCGACCCCTGTATCAGAACAAGGAGTAATGGTCTTAAGTTGCAGTGGGGGAGGTTTAGGTTGGATATTAGGAAAAACTTTTTCACTAGGAGGGTGGTGAAGCACTGGAATGGGTTTCCTAGGGAGGTGGTGGAATCTCCTTCCTTAGAGGTTTTTAAGGTCAGGCTTGACAAAGCCCTGGCTGGGATGATTTAGTTGGGAATTGGTCCTGCTTTGAGCAGGGGGTTGGACTAGATGACCTCCTGAGGTCCCTTCCAACCCTGATATTCTAGGATTCTATCACCCCACCACCCCGCTACTCAGAGAGGGCAGGAGTCACCACAAAGACTCCATGTCCTTTGTATTTACCAACCTGGCTACAGTTTGTAAAAACATGGCTCTGCTTTATCAAAGGCCTCCATCCCCACACTGGCAAGCACTGCCAAGCGAGAGCTCTGGAATGGGAACAGTGTCTCGGCCGGCCTATGAACCAATTTAGAGCGCACAGAAGCCTCCAGAAGACAGATGGGGGGGGAAAGAAGCCACAGAATGCAGGCGGAAAAAGCAATTATTAATAGTCTAAATGGAATTCTGACTACTTAAGCTTTATTTAAGAGCGCACCTGACTCTGTAATTACTGGGCCTTAATTTGTTTTCTTTACTACGCCAATAAATAAGGTGCATGTGGTTATTCTCTGCAAATACAAACAGGCGCTTTACAGGCTGGCTGACTGAGAGCCAATGATTCGAGAAAGTGTTTAGAGGGAGTCACACTCTATTAGCGGGTGACCTGAGACGGGGGGTAGAACGCGATGGGGTTCATGGGGAGGGACTCAGCTCTCAGTCCAAGGAAAGGAGCTGGGGACAGGGGACCAGCATTGGCTGTTAATGGGAAGCAAGGGAGGCTGAAGGGACTTACACCTCTGGGACCAGCATCAGCCTATCTGAATGGCAGGGAGGGGTGAGACTGTCAGGCCTCCCAACCAGCATGGAACTATGGACCTGATGGGAGGGATGGAGCAGACATACAAATACATTAATATCTAACGCACACCAGTCTGTGGCATTGTGGTTCCTTCTCTCCTCTCTAGCTTGCATTTCCAGTCCAGCCCTCAGACCCTATCCCCAACCTCCTTGACAATGGCAACGGGATTGGGTTCCCCCAGATAACACCACCCGATTGTTTTTATTCTCAATTTTATTGCTGTCCTTTTCTTTTTATCTCTTGGGGGCGATTCTGGTGCCAGATTGGCAGCCCTGGCACTGATAGCCTCTGCAGGGAGAGCTTCCTACATGCCATCACACTCCATTGACTGTTTCAGCCCTGAGCCATTTGGGATAAGAACAGAGTTCAACATCTAGAGCCCAGCCAATCCTGAGCCTCTCTGCTGAGGCCCTCACAATGGCAGGGCCACTGAGTATCACTTGTAGCAGTGGGTTTCGTGGTAGCCCAGTCCCCAAAAAGGATCTGAGACCTACCAGATTTGTGTCATACAGTCAGCTAAGCTCCTAGAGTCCTTGTCTCCCCAGGACATTTGTTTCCTATTCTCTCCCAAGGGCACATTATTTGAGCAGATGGAGGTTGATGTTTATCTTTTGGAGGATGGGGAGAGGGAAGGTCCAGTTCAGTCAACAAGACAGAAAAACATAAATCCTACAGCCACCCTCTCCCGCACTGATGCAGAGGGTGTCCCCCACTGCAATGAGAACTCTGGGCTCCTGGCATAGGCAGCACTGTGCTTTGGGAGGGAGGGGTTTATGGCAGCTCCATCTTTTGCAGATCCCAGGATGGAAGCACAGTGAATGGGTCTCCCCTGGCCTCTGCAGAAGCTCTGCCTGAGTGGTGGGGGAAAAGGAGAGGGCAGAGAGATGGTTTCCCCTCCAGCTCCCTTGATATATGGGCCTCATTTGGACATACTTCAGGAACTGGAGATCTCAGCTCCTTAGAGCATGGCACATCCATGACAAAGGCAGCACACTCTCCTACTTGGGAGGGGAAGGCAGCTGTGTTAGCCAAAGAGGCCCACCGCATCCTACCAGCTCTGCTTGGTAACCCTGCCCTCCCAGCTCCGGAAGAGCCTAGGGCAGAGGCATGGAGTAACAAAGGACCCCCAAATTTAGCAACTACAGTATCCCACAGGCTTCTTGGAAAGACCTGGAGCTCAAAGACGGAGTTGATCACATAAAGCGCAATCCTCACTGTGCTTAACTGAGCTGCTCTGAAACGGTTTGGCTGGGGAGTCTCTGCCTGACCTGATCCTTGTTACCTGGTGCCCAGGTCCAAAGCTCTGACTGGATCACTGAAGCCCATGCGCAATACACATCAGACTCACAGCATCCAGAGTAGACCCCCTCCTGGGAGTGGATCTCCAGAGCAAGCCAGGTGTTAGCCAAGATGACACCAAAGACTGCACAGTAAAGGGGCCAAGGACTAGAATCACTGTGGGGCCCTTGCCCAATAGCGAGGCCTCCAGAGTCTTGGCAAAAACCTGTCACAGGCCACAAGTCTGAATCTGACTCAGATCAAACCTAAAGCTATCCCCCTCCAGTCAGCAGCTTCTGGACAAAGGAGTTAGAGCATGTCTACACGGCAATTAGACACCCGTGGCTGGCCCGGGCCAGCTGACTCAGGCTAAGGGCTGTTTAACTGCAGTGTAGACGTATGGGCTTGGGCTAGAACCTGATCTCCAGGACCCTGCAAGGTGGGAGGGTCCCTGAATGAGCTCCAGCCTGAGTCTGAATGTTTACACGCCTTAGCCCAAGTCCTGCGAGCTCAAGGCAGCTGGCCCGGGCCAGCCACAGATTTTTAAATTGCGGTACAGACATACCCTCAATGGCCTCAGTTCAGTTACCAGTGGGGCAGGTACATCCACTTTAGAAAAACCACCCCCCAAACACATTTGGGAATAATTGTCCCCTTGTTGACAGACTCAGTGGGCCAGGAGACCTAGCTCTGCTCACTCCCAGAGGTGGGTGTGACGGGATCCCCGGGGCGCAGCCTGGGACTGTGGGACCGCTCTGCCCCTTTAATTCTCTCCAGCCTGGGCTGGCTCCCACAATGCCTTGCTAGTGATCAGCAACAAACCCCTCCAGGCGCTGTGATCACTCAGCACAACAGCATGTGGACCCTCACACCCAGCTAGATTGCATGAATGTTCCCAGAGCCACTCATGAATCACGCAGAGAAAGGCACCAGAGCCAAATCCTCCCCCCAGCTCCCAGCACTGTACCTCAGGAATATACCGTCTTGCACTACTCAAGATGAGTAGTGCACATTTATTAATTGGTTCACCACTTCATCAATGGGAAGTGGAGATACACCAGCCTTTGTAAAACCTGAGCAGATTTGCCCCACATTTGAGACAAACTCACTGGTAAAGATAAACAGTTAAACAAGTTTATTGGCTACAAAAGATAGATTTTAAGTGATGTTAAGTGACAGGCAAAAAGTCAGAGTTAGTTACCAAAAGAAAAGAAACGATAACCACACAGTCTAAACCAGTGGTGGGCAACCTGTGGCCCAGCAGGGTAATCCGCTGGCAGGCTGCGAGACAGGGTTTACAGTGTTTCCCATTGGCCGGGAACTGTGGCCACTGGGAGCTGCGGGTGGCCATGCCTGCGGACAACCAATGTAAACACTGTCTTGCGACCCACCAGCAGATTACCCTGACAGGCCGCATGCAGCCTGCAGGTTGCCCACCACTGGTCTAAACTCTCAACTCTATTAGACTGGGCAACATCTAGATTAAGCAGTTTTTCTCACCCCACTGGATACTGCAAGTCCATAGTATACAGATTTCCCCCTTGAAATCTGGGCCAATCTCCTCTGCTTAAGTCTTCTCAATGTTCTTGTTGCTTCCAGCATGGGTGGGTGAAGGAGAAAGACCCCGCATGTGGCCCCTGTGTCTGTTTTATAACCTCAGACCCATGTGCTTGGGAAGCACAAGTCCAGGCATGTGGAGTCTCCAGGCAAGGTTGAGCAATTCCCCTGGTGTGGCCCCATGCAGGTGAGTCATTGCATTGTAGCTCCCTTGCTGGACAATGGTTGTTGATGGGTTGATTGACACCCCACCCAGGTGTTGGTTACTTTCCTTGCTGTTGCCTCTGGGGGGCTAATATCTGTCTGATTCCCCAATTTACAACATGTTTTAGTGACAACCCACAATTCTCATAACTTCATATGCATTAATGATATACATATATGGATAGAGAAATGACTTTCAGCAGATCATAACCTTTCCCCGATACCTTACAAGGCATGCTTTATATGTAAGATCACAATTACATAAAAATGAGGACTATGGGGGTTACAAGACACTCCCCCAAGGTATAGTATGTCACAGTAGGCTAAGGCTATTTATGGATCCATATACCTCCAGTCCAGGGTTTGTTTACATCAGTCACTCACTGCTCCCTCCGCCCCTTCCCACCCACCCCCTGACACATCAGATACCAAGGACTGTGCACAGGACCGACTAACCACTCAAGGGCAGCTATGTCCCCTGTTAGAAGGCACTGGAGTATTCAGACACTTCAAGAAGCTGAACACTGTAAAACCTCTCAATGGCTTCACCTTCCCTTTCTTACTCTGTGCAGAAAAAAACTCATTCAGAGCCATTATCTTAAATAAACCCCAACAAACCAGAGCTCCTACAATTAGAGCTGGAGTAAGTGATCATCTTGATTGCACAGCTGGGGTCTGAAGACTTGTAAATGCACGGAGAAGGGAACAGAAATAGAAGAAGCTGGGAGAAGGCAGAGAAACCCAGCTTGTCTGACAGGAGGAAGCCTCTCTCAAAGCTGTGGGTGGAAGGGGAGAGAAGATAGAGAGGTGGATGGTGTTGGGATTTACCCCAGAGAGGAAAACCCCCCACCATCAATCAGTAAAGTAGTTTAAATCATTATGCAAGCTTTCCCCAAGATACAAGTCTGCCCCTCAATCCCAGCTTCCAGCACCCCCTGCGATTCCAGTCCTGGGCCCCAACACACCTGCACTGTGGCCCCTCAATCTTCCCCATTCAGCTTCTCAGTAATTCGCCAGTCAAGCACTTGGTGTTCGGTGCCTCAGAATCCATTTGCAAATTATCCAAACCTCCAACCAACACACAGCGACAAGATCCCCAAATGAGGTGGTGGAGGGCAAAGAGGCGATGTCCCCTGCAATGCTGCATCCTCCCCTGACCCCTGGGTTCCACTTCTCACAGCCCTGGCTAGCTGAGCCTCAAGTACAGTGACAACACCATCCAGCAGGTCTTGGCCCTGACATGCAACTGCTGTGGCTCATGGAGGCCATTCCCCTTGCTGGGGACTGGGGCAGTATTCCTTGATCTCACCAGCCATTCAACCCAGCTATAGCAGCCTGAGACTCCGAGCAGAGTGACATTTCCACTAATCCTTTTATCCCCAGCTCCAATGTGAGGCTGCCTCCGAAAATGTCAGGTCTGCAGCAGGCTGAGCGCCTTCCGAGGCAGTGGCTGGCGAGGAGCCTGAAAGCTGCCCTGCCATGCTGGCGCAGTCTCACGTGCAGTCGCTCTGGAGGGGTCCCCCGAGTGCCACCAGATGTTCATGCGGCAGATCCAATGGCTGAGGTGAGATGGCCTGCCACACTCCGAGACAAGGGAGCCACAGGAAGCTTAGATAGTAAAGCGGAGGGCAGACCATCTAGACAACCAGCAGCAGCCCAAATCCTGGTCCAGTTGGACTCAGAACCCTGCCCTGCCCCATCTATCTCACTCCACTATCTCAGAAATCACCTCTTTGTGTTATCATTAAAGCCACTTCTCCTCTAGGACCAGGAAGTTTAAGAGCTAAGAACTTCCAGCCTTTACATGAGGTCAGACACCAAGATGAACAGCAAAGCGTGACAGAGAGCCCAACGTCTGGGCTCCTCCCATCATCACGCTACATTTTCTTACTTCAAATCAACCGCTCTTCACACTGTGAAATGCCAGAGTTAGGAGAGGTCTCCTCATTTGAGTGGCTGGCATGGTGACCAGGGAAGCTCTCCTGGGAGCAGACAGGTAATTCCAGAGATGATCCAAGACACTATCAGAAGAAGGTAACCGTGACCATCGGGCATGGAGAGGGCCCTACAGCAAGATGATGTGTCTGAACAAACAACCAGAACCAGGGGCTGAGCTTTCTTTGGACAGGAGTACAACAGTCAGAAGAACAGACGTATTTCCTCCTCTCTAGCTCCATGCTCCCAGGTGAAGGTTGAAGCATGCCTAGGACATACCACCGGAGCCCAGCTACTTAGTTTAAATAAAAAAAAAAAGTTAAGGATAGTAACTGAACAATGTAGGTACCTATAGTAGCAGACCCAAGCACTTCAAGGCAAGGAAGGGAATCTCAAGCTAAGGATGTTTAAATCTTACATGGCCCACATAGTAAACAGACATTTCATCACCACACAGCAGCCTTAACTCTGACCCAAAATTAAAGTGATCTGTCCAGCCATCTCAAACTACAAAACTGAGCTCTTTCTGAAAGAGAAGTAATAATTGTATATGTACACACTAATGGCACATATTGATCAGCCTCTAATGCAAGTTCACCTACACAACATTACCATGGATCAATAGTTATGCTCCTTACCTATTATAGACAATATTACTCCCAAGAAACAGCAACCATAGCTACTTTACCCAACAATTCAACTGTCCAGTGCTAAATGCATTATGCAATTTCCCCATTCAACAGTATCTCATCAAAGAAAATATTTAGATTTCCCAACCAAAATAGCCAAGAGTATACATTACAAAAAAGAATCCATGGGTCAGAATTAAAACTGTTGTATTGTGATGAAATATGCATTCCTTTATGCTCAGTAAGAACAGTGTGTGTTTATTAGGTGGGCAGTTCAAGTTCTGTGACGTCCTTAACTATTCATGTGTTTGATTTTAAGTGCTTGGGTTTTGCAAATGGCCTGTTAGGTAAGTACATTGCTGTCACTTAGCAACTGTAACTAGCTTTCACAATGAAGCTTTTAGGCATTTGTGTTAACGTGAGCTCTGCGCACGGAATCAAGTGGCAAGTAAACCCCATCTCTTTTCACCAGTAACATGCCCATATGGGTGGTAACACATGCCCATAGAATCAGAAAGATGATTTTTTTTAAGTTATGACCAGTTTTCATTGAAATGGCTGACAGCATACGATTCAGAGCAAGCACATGGGTTCACACACAATGCACCAGAACTCTCACAATAACCAATCAGCCCACCTCTAGTCCTTATGCTGGAGCTCAGAGGGATCTGATCCCATATCACTCACTCAGACAAATTATTTCAGGCCCTTGATGTGCTTTGCACACATGCTGGTACTCCAGCCTTTTCTGAAGAGAGAAATGTCACCCATCAGCCTCCAGTGCTTGTACGTTCCATGGGACACAGTCCCACCTTCCCAGATACTCCTCTGGAAAACTGGATGCTACCTACTGGCTTGCCGCCTTCCTATACCAAATTCCAGAGCACCACTTCCTTACCATCTTCCCTTATCCTCCAATAACTTCCAGCAGGAAGTATCTGTGCCCAGGGCCCACCTCAAACGCACGTTTAACGAGTCAATAATTAGGAGCACAGCTGTCAGCCACGTGCCTGAAGCGACAGCAAGATCTGTGTCTGCAAAGCCCTCTGTATTTGTTAAATGCTAATGAGCGGAGCAGGCTCAGGCTCTGCACTAGGGCACGCTGCCACCACCACCCCGTCCGCAGTCCCCTGAACTCCACAGAAAGGGAAACTTCCGCTGGCCGCTGCAGGGGTGCTAATGAGGCAAGCGCTCGTTACAGCCACAATCAAAGCCAGCCCAGTTCTTAGACACCTAAATGTGTCGGCTTCCCAGCAGGAGAGAACTGTTCAGTGCTCTCACTTTCCCCACACCTCCTCCCTCTCTGTGCCCTTGTCCCCCATCCCCTTCACTCTTCTCTTCTACTCCCTTCCTTAATTCACCTTTCATTACTGCTCACTCCTTCTCCCTCCTGCATCTCTCCTTTCACCCTTGCCCCTGGCTTTCCCCCGAGGAGTGACAGCATTGGAGATAACCTTTCCAAAGGGAACAGCAGGGCAGGGGGGCAACGTTACTCACATGTAGCGCAGATGAGGGTTCTTGGCAAAGGCTCGCGGCTGGATGCTGCGAAGTCCTGAGTTCCTGATTGTCCTGGAAGGAGATTTAAAAGGACAGTGATGAAGTAAAGACTGAGGATCAATGGGCACTCAAAACCCTTTGCTAAACTCGAGGAGACGGTCAAGAGACAATGGCCATAAAACTGAAAGCGACAGGCCGAGCAAGACAGTTTCAGGAGCGGACACTCAGGGAGTTAGCGAGCGTGGGGAGGGGTGAACGCTTTAATCGCTCGCCTCAGAAGACCTGGGTAAGGTCACAAATAGAGAGGAGTCTGGTTGTCTCAATTTAATCTGATAGACCTAGTACTGTCAAGAGCAGGTGTAGCATGAGCAGCCGCTGTGCAAGCCTCTCCTACCAGCTCTGCCAATGCACCGCAATCCTGACCCACAGCACGCCCTGCTACTGCAGCCCTGGGCTTCCCCACGTAGCATTATCAATGCACTTCGGTCTTTACCAGCTGCACTCCCTGCTACTCCAGTCCTGAGCTCCCAAAACACATCTCTGCCAGTGTCCCTCAATCCTGACTGCACCCCACCATGGTCCTTGCTACTTCTGGTCCAGAGTTTCCTTGGGCTCATTGTTCTAGAGATCTGTGATGGACATATACATCCTTTGGGGAGCACCACACACATTTAACCCAGGAGAAAATCCCTTTGCTTTGAGCACCTGAGGACAAGTGAGTTTTTCCCAGCATGATAAGAAGAGCCGAGAAGGATTCTCTTCTTCTTGTGCTCTGGCAGAGCTAAATCAGCACCAGGACCATGATTTTTTAATCTCCTCTATGGACAAGATACCAGACTCCATTGCAGCTTTCCTACACTAAATCTCAACCAGCAGCCCAGGCTGCGTAGGCTGGGGATTGGTTCGGTGCACAGCTTGCCGGGGAGCAGAGTACAGGAAGCTGAGCGATATATTGTAGGTTTCCCACTGAAATGAGGTTGGAGAGTTACCACTTAACTCCTGGTGGATGTCTGTCCACATTACAGAACCATCGCCCAATATAATTCAGCGTCTGCTCGAGAGAGGCTCCAGTTTAAGGCACTGGAATGGGATCTGAAAGGTCTGGGCGCCGTTCCTGGCTGTACCGCAGACTGACAAATCACTACCTCAGCTCCCCCTCTGTAAAATGGAGATTCGAATACTTCCCTACTCACAAGGGTATGCTGAGGACACAGTCGCTGTTACTGCGAAGCACTCAGCTGATACTGTGATGGGAGCCATGTAAGTAACCAGATAGATAGAAATAGCTGGCGTTTCACATCTTAGGAGAGCAGTGCAGAGTATGGACCCAGATCTGGACTAGCAGGAGGTGATCCAGGTTAGGATTGAAGCGTATTGGCAGAGCTGTGTGAAGTTCACAGTCTGCCTGACCAGGGCTCCATCTAGGACTGGAAAGCTACAAAAGTTAAGGAGAAAGGCAAGGTTCTACATCTGCCTGGGAACAGTCAGTCACGCTCTCAACATCATAGGTCAGAGGCCATAGGATGAAAGGAGCAATATTTCCCTGCTGCAACCTGAACTGGCTGCCCGCACACCACCCTTCAGGTCTCTCGCCCTCACACATGCATGATACTCACAGCCTCTGGAGTCCCGTGTACAGCTCCATGTCTACAGCATTCAGCGTCTGCAAGTTCTTCCAGTTCTCTATGTGTCTGTGGAGAGGAAGGAAAAGCTCAGCCCTCGGCACAACAGGACAGTCAGTCTGTTCCACGCAGGTGAAGTGCTGCATGACACAGGCAACACCCAGGAAACTGTCTATAGGAGACATCCACTCCCTGGCTTTGTCCAAAGCCCTAGGCAGGGGGAGGGTGTGGGGAATAGACACTATTGCATCTGCAACACCCACATAAGCTGCTGCTCCCACACCGTGGAGCTCATGTGGTTTCCATTATAACCCCCAAAAAAACAATTTCTCTTGTTTTTTTTATTATTTCCAATTCTCTGCAACTTTGGGGGTCAAGCCATCACCTTGGGTTTTCTCCGGTCCCGTCCTTTAATATTTGATTAAGGGGCCAATGGAGGTACCTGGGTCTAATGGTTAATGTAGCCAAATGGGAGGGAGGAGTTTGGGGCAAGTCACTTCCCCTCTGTGTGTGTCTCACTCTGCCCATGTATAAAGCAGAGATAAGGATCAAGATCCCCACATGAGAGACACTAGCGCCACTGGGCAAAAGGCTGAGCTGCCCGACAAACAGATAAGGTCCCTTCAGGGCTCAAGTGCACTCAGCTCTGACCCCCCCAGATTCAAAAAACCCCGTCTTCAATATGGGTCCAGCCCAGCGACAACATACAACATCCCCACGTGTAAGAGCCAGAGTTAAGGGCCCACCTCGGGGCTCCTGGTCTCTGAAGCTTCTGGAAGGCAGACACCTCTGAAAGCAGCCCTCATCGCAAACTAATCCAGGGAAAGGACAGAGGGCTCTCCACCCCCCAGACAGCTGATCCACCAACCAGAATTTGTATGGACAACGGTAGATCTGATTTCCCGTTTCCAATCAGCAGGCTCTTCAGCACATGGGGAAGGGGCATCCCTGCATATAATGGGGCAGAGGTGTCCCCAAAGTTAAGCATGCAGAGCCGCTGCAGGTCTTTCACCGGGTGAGGGAACAACAGCTTAGGAGTCAGCGGCAGGTCTGTGGTCCTGGGCTAAGCAGGGGAGCCTGTGGGGCTCCTGCTACGGGTGACCTCCATGACACTGAAGAACCATTTGAGTGGCGGCTCATCTTCAAAAGCCCCTTGTAGCCAGGGGAAGTTGAAGGTCACAGGGGTCATATAGGGAGGTGGAGCTGAGATGCACCAGAAGGCTTATGGGGCCAAGGAAGCCTATTTCTCTCTCCACAGGGGATGTTCAGCTGCTACACACACGGGACACGGTTTTACAAAGCCTTTACAAGGCAGCAGCCTGCTCCAGTAGCTGTAACTTTTGCTCGTCCCTCGATCAGAGCCAGAGTAAGGAGGAACAGCGCCATGGAGATATGATACGGGCACATGCCCAAGTTTGTGGCTAGGGCAATAATGAAACAGATGAATCTTAAAATAAATAAATTCCTCCAGACTGTCCCAGAGAGGCAGCTGCCCCATTCTATCTTCACCTGCTACGGACCATGCCGGTAGCTTCACGAAGGAGACCGCTTTACCCCAGTACCCTGGGAACGTGCCACTTGCCACAGGCAAGGATTCTGCATGCGTAGATGGAGTTTAAACACCAATGGGGGGGGGGGGGGGCTATATTGTGCAACACCGAAGTGTTAAGAGTTTCCTGGCCTTTTAAGGGGCCACACCCTCAGCCAAAGGTAAGGTGCAAGATGCAACTGGCCCCAGCCAAACCCAAGGAGTAAAAGAGATACCAGGAGTTGAGCAGCTCCATCTGCGATGGGAAAAAGTCAATGATTTCCCCTTTACACGCCGCTGCTCTGAGCAGAAGGGCAGCTGTGGCAGCGGCAGGAACCTAGTCCCCATACCCAAAGACACACAAAAGCAAGGAGGGCTTGGGGGAAGCCTGGGGCAGCCAGCGGGGAGCAGGGGCTGTTGGGATGGGGTGTTGTAGCAGAGTCTGGAGGGGAGATTGTTTGGGGGGGATGGTGCAGGGAGGGGGAAAGAGAGCCTGAGGCTACTGGGGGAAAGGGTTATGGGGGCAGTAGGAGCCTGAGACAGGTGTACGGGGGACAAGGGGGAGCCTAAGCGTGAGTGAAACCCTGAAGAAGCTTCCCTTGTTCTGCCCCTTTCTGCACCATTCGCCCTCTTACCCTCCCTGCTAGCAGCTATTGCTGCTGTCACTACCCCACCTGGAGCTCCCCACCTGACCCACCACCAGCAAGAGAAGCAGGGAGACGGGTGAGGAAGAAAAGCCACTTGTCCATTGCAACCTGGCTCCACGGCAACTCCCCCGCAGCCACTTTGCCTAGAGCCCGCTGGGCTGTGTGAGCTCTCTCTAGGGATTGGTCTGCTTCTACAGCCCCATTCCTGTAGCACCTCACACTCTCTAGCGGATTTGTCCTCATCCCGCTCCTGTGAGGCAAGGAGCTATTAGAGGTCTATTACAGGAGTGGGTGGGTGAGGTTCTCAGGCTTGCAATGTGCAGCAGGTCAGACTAGATGATCATGATGGTCCCTTCTAACCTTAAAGTCTACGAGTCTCTGAGCTATCGTTGTCCCCATTTTACTGGGGAAGCTAGGCACCGAGAGATTAAATGTCACATAGGGAGTGTATCAGAGCAGGGATTTGAACCCAGCTCACAAGTCCCAGTCCAGGGGGCCATCCTCCAGCCCGGAGGAAGAGGGATAACTCCTTCCCTGCCAAGCGCTGGATGGGGTCCATACAACCCAGCCCTCCTTTCCTGGCAAGAGCTTGGATTTGCAAAGCAGGGTTTGGGGCTGGGGCTGGCAAACTTTTTGGCCTGAGGGCCACATCGGGTTTTGGAAATTGTATGGAGGGCCAGTTAGGGGAGGCTGTGCCTCCCCAAACAGCCAGGCGTGGCCCGGCCCCCATCCCCTATCCCCCCCGGTTCTTGCCCCCCTGATGGCCCCTTGACGCCCCCCCCCCCCCGGAACTCCTGCCCCATCCAACCCCTCCCCCCCGTTCCCTGACAGCCCCCCCCCCGGGACCCCTGTCCCATCCACCCCCACCCGCTCCCTGTCCCCTGACCACCCCCAGAACCCCTGCCCCTGACTGCCCCCGCCACCCCATCCAACCCCCCCTCCTTCCTGACAGACCCCTGCCCCCATTCAACCCCCATGTTCCCCCCCCCGACCGCCCTGACCCCTATCCACACCCCCGCCCCCTTACCACCACCCTGAACTCCCCTGCCCTCTATCCAACCTCCCCGCTCCCCGCCCCCTTACCGCGCTGCCTGGAGCACTGGTGGCTGGCGGCGCTAGAGCCGCGCTGCCCAGAGCGCCAGGACAGGCGACCGGCTGGAGCCATTCACGCCACGGCGCAGCACAGAGCACCGGGTCAGGCCGGGCTCTGCAGCTGCGCTGCCCCAGGAGCTCACAGCCCCGCCGCCCAGAGCGCTGTGCCAGCGGCGGGGTGAGCTGAGGCTGCGGGGGAGAGGGAACAGCAGGGGAGGGGCCGGGGGCGAGCCTCCCGGGGCAGGAGCTCAGGGGCTGGGCAGGAGGGGCCCGCGGGCCGTAGTTTGCCCACCTCTGGTTTGGGGTGAGGTGCTTTGGTTGGGGTGATTGCGATATACCGTATAACAGGAATGGAAGGACCTGGTCATACCTTTAATCCAGAGAGACAAGGTGGGGGAGGTAATATCTTTCATTGGACCAACTTCTGTTGGGGAGAGAGACAAGCTTTTGAGCTTACACAGAGCTCTTCGGATCAAGGAAATGCACTCAGTGTCACAGCTAAATACAAGGTGGAACAAGCTGTTTGGCATAACTAGTTAACACACATTTCAAGGGGCCATTCAAGGTGAAGTGGCTACAGCAACACAGCATACCTATATTTATCCACTCTACTAATGGGAGTGACAGGTGGGGTTCTACTCTTTGCTGGCTGGGGAGTGTTTATGTGACATGGTATCTGGCTGAGTTTGTAAAATGTGTCTTTACAATGAGTTCCTCGCACACTTGAGGCAGTCGGACAGGCGTGCTATAGAGAATGGGTGGGGGGGGGGGGGAACAAAGCTGGCACTGCTGTATTGTTTAATTCCTATGGTACGTCTACCCAGCGAGCCTCAGAGCCCGGGTCTACAGACTGAGGCTCGCATTACAGTGCTAAAAACAGCTGTATAGACACTGGCTCAAACTGGAGGTCAGCCTCTGGAGCCCGTCCCTCCCTAGGCTTCAGAGCCCAAGAGTCTACACAGCTGTCAACCCGGGCTCTGAGGGTATGTCTACACCCAGCCGCTAGTTCGGCGGCTGGGAATCGAAGTTCTGGGTTCGACTTATCGCGTCTTGTCTGGACGCGATAAGTCGAACCAGGAAGTGATCGCCGTCGACTGCGGTACTCCAGCTAGACGAGAGGAGTACCGCGGCGTCAACGGGGGAGCCTGCCTGCCGCGTGTGGACCGAGGTAAGTTCGAACTAAGGTACTTCGAACTTCAGCTACGTTATTCACGTAGCTGAAGTTGCGTACCTTAGTTCGAATTGGGGGGTAAGTGTAGACCAAGCCTGAGACTCACTGCCACTAGCTGTACAGATATACCCCTATAAGCACAGACTCCTGTCCGTGGGCCTCAACCCTGAGCTGGTGGGAGCCTAACCTAGAGAACAGAGGAGAGTTTTGTCTCCCCTGAGCATTCAGGGCTTGACCTCATTGCTGACACAGCCAACAAAGGGCTAGTTAACATCCACGACAATGGAAGACCCACCAGTACATCGCAGGTGGTCCACTGAGCAGACACACATACAAACCTAGGTTGAACTGGAATCAGTGACCAAGAGGTGACAGGCTCCTCATCCCAGTCCCTCTCCCCACCCTTCACAGGACAATCGGGTAATTTCTGCTCCCACATGAATTTTCACGTTGGAAAGAGGAAGGCGCTTTCCCCGTCCTCACGCCTGGGGGAAGAACACTCTTCACACCAACAGACACACTCACGGGCTAAGCAAGCTCAGTGGGAAACAGGTTGGCGTGTAAAGCTCCTCCCACACTGAACTGATAAGCTGTTGGGCCATAAGCTGCCAGGTCACTGGAGTCCTCTGAAGGCATCTAGCTCTACGCCTTACATGCCTTCCTAGCTCTACACCTTACACTACAGAGACATGCCCAGAGAGATGCCTACACTACATTCTACACACAGTCCACACACACACACACAACTTGTATCTTGCCTAGTTAGTCTGGAGTGGACTTCCATGAGGATGCTCTCTCTCCACGACACCTGAGCAGATGACATGGCCCCTTTAGAGACATGCAGCTCAAGACCCACATTTGTGTTTGGATGCTAGGCTGCGAAATAAGCGCAGGATTCCAGCAAGCAAGCAGCACTCAAACAAACACACGCACAATGGAAATGCAAGCCGCGCATTTGACTCCACACCCTTGTAGGGCAACCAGGAAATTGATTTGTCATCCAGGCGTATTATGTCTAGTGATCTAGACAGGAGCATTAGCTTTCAATTATCTGATATGTTTAGCATTATAAACAAACTGTCTGGCACACCAGCTCCAGACCATGCAGATATGAACGTGGAGGGGTTGGGGGGGAGAAGGGGGCCTTCTTTTAAAAGCAGCAGCCAATTGAATCCAGCTCTCTGCCTCTCCCCAGCTGTCAGGAGAAAGAAGGCCAGAGGCCATGCAACTCAGGCTGATGGGTACTTAAAAAAGTCGATAGGTTCAAGGACTTCTTTTGAAACCCACTTCAGCATGTTTTGTGACTGGCACGCCGATCTGGGAGGCCACTGCAATGCAAAACAGCAATTACCTGCGGGAATACCAATGAGCCGCTGACAATCCATTGGACCCGCTGCCGTTTGTAGACGGGATGCTAGAGATCCTGGGTCAATTCCACAGTGTTTGGTGACGTCTCCAGGCAATCTCTGTAGCCCCCCATCATCCTGCTAATGACTGCAGTACAGAGTGCACTCTGCTTCTGCCCACGTCACCACCCTTCCGGTGCCAATCCCATTACAACGATACTAGCAAAGACTGATGCGAATTGCCAATTGATCCCAACGCAGTTAACTAGCTCTGCGTACAGGGGTCACTCTTCCTCCACTGAACTTAACCTCTGCTAGCCTGGAAGATGCAGGCAGCCGCACAGCGACATGACACAAGGTTCAGGACAGAGAGGAAGTTACAAAGAATCCTCTCTCAGACTGAAACCACATGGGAAATTTAGAGCCAGCAAAATAATTCCCTGAGATGGAAGGAGTACGGCCAGGGATTGAGGGGCTACCACTCCGACTCTGGTAAGGAGTGCCATGGGATTTGTTACCCAGTGGACAGGGCCCTGGTTTTATGTTCCATCTGAAGAATGGCCCCCTCCAGCAGCACACCAGGGTCCTGCACCGTGCTAGGGCACAGAGGTCAGCACGGACTCAGAGGGCATCACCTCCATTGCTCGTGCTGCTCATCACCTCCTACCCCCCCACTGGGGCACTGGAGTCAGCACGGATTCAGAAGGCCTGGTTGCCCCCTTTTGAGTCCCCCACACACTGCTCTGCAGTGTTGTACTGGGGTCAGCACTCACTCAGGGGAGAGCGCCTACACCCCATCCCTAAAGCACCCGGAGTTTTCTCTAGGAGCCCCCTCTGTTATAACCCCAGTCACACCAGCGAGTGACGGCTGAACAGTTTCACGCAGGTTGCTGCTGCCCAGATGTTCACAGTCAGCGCTGAGCAATTTCCCCCCTGCCCTTTAATTTTCAGATGAGTTTTTTTGAAAACCTCAGAACTCAGAGGCTCAGTCCAGGGATCAAAGGCAACAACTGACAATGAATAAATGAACAATTCCTGGCAAGTTCCACCAGATCAGAGCAGCAACAGACTTGGCTCCACCCCCCACCCCCCACCAGCCTGCACTGGCTGGCTTTTGCTAAACCCTTCCTGGTAGGCAGGAAGGGGGGTGCGTGTGAAGAGGCCTTTGCCTTCCAGTGAGGATAAAAAGAGGCCACCACACAGAGCGTCTCTGTTCCTCCTGCCTTAGTGTTCAGGTACGGTCAGCCTATCTCAGTGTTTCCCAAACTTGGGCCGCCGCTTGTGTAGGGAAAGCCCCTGGCGGGCCGGGCCGGTTTGTTTACCTGCCGTGTCCGCAGGTCCGGCCGATCGCGGCTCCCACTGGCCGCGCTTCGCTGCTCCAGGCCAATGGGAGCTGCTGGAAGCTGCGCGGGCCGAGGGACGTACTGGCCTGACATCATTATCAAAAAGGCTGACAAAGGAGGTGCTGTCGTCATCATGAATAAATTGGAATATGACCAAGAGGCTGCTAGACAGCTCTCTAACACCACATTCTACAGGCCATTATCCTCTGATCCCATTGAGGATTACCTAAAGAAACTACACCATCTGCTAAAAAAACTCCCTGACAAAGCACAGGAACAAATCTGTACAGACACATGCCTAGAACCCCGACCAGGGACATTCTATTTGCTACCCAAGATCCATAAACCTGGAAATCCTGGACGCCCCATCATCTCAGGCATTGGCACCCTAACATCAGGCTTGTCTGGTTATGTGGACTCTCTCCTCAGACCCTACGCTACCAGCACTCCTAGCTATCTTCGAGACACCACTGACTTCCTGAGGAAACTACAATCCATCGGTGATCTTCCAGAAAACACCATCCTGGCCACTATGGACGTAGAAGCCCTCTACACCAATATTCCACACAAAGATGGACTACAAGCTATCAGGAACAGTATCCCCGATAATGTCACAGCTAACCTGGTGGCTGAACTCTGTGACTTTGTCCTCACCCACAACTATTTCACATTTGGGGACAATATATACCTTCAAGTCAGCGGCACTGCTATGGGTACCCGCATGGCACCACAGTATGCCAACATTTTTATGGCTGACTTAGAACAACGCTTCCTTAGCTCTCATCCCCTAACGCCCCTACTCTACTTGCGCTACATTGATGACATCTTCATCATCTGGACCCATGGAAAAGAAGCCCTTGAGGAATTCCACCGTGATTTCAATAATTTCCATCCCACCATCAACCTCAGCCTAGATCAATCCACACAAGCGGTCCATTTCCTGGACACTACTGTGCTAATAAGCGATGGTCACATAAATACCACCCTACTGACCGCTACACTTACCTACATGCCTCCAGCTTCCATCCAGGACACACCACACGATCCATTGTCTACAGCCAAGCTCTAAGATATAACCGCATTTGCTCCAATCCCTCAGATAGAGACAAGCACCTACAAGATCTCTATCAAGCATTCTTAAAACTACAATACCCACCTGCTGAAGTGAAAAAACAGATTGACAGAGCCAGACGAGTACCCAGAAGTCACCTCCTACAAGACAGGGCCAACAAAGAAAAATAACAGACCACCACTAGCTGTCACCTTCAGCCCCCAACTAAAACCTCTCCAGCGCATCATCAGAGATCTACAACCTATCCTGAAAGATGATCCTTTACTCTCACAGATCTTGGGAGACAGACCTGTCCTCGCTTACAGACAACCCCCCAACCTAAAGCAAATACTCACCAGCAACCACACATCACTGAACAAAAACACTGACCCAGGAACCTATCCTTGTAACAAAGCCCGATGCCAACTCTGTCCACATATCTATTCAAGTGACATCATCATAGGGCCTAATCACATCAGCCATACCATCAGGGGCTCGTTCACCTGCACATCTACCAATGTGATAGATGCCATCATGTGCCAGCAATGCCCCTCTGCCATGTACATTGGCCAAACCGGACAGTCTCTACGCAAAAGAATTAATGGACACAAATCTGACATCAGGAATCATAATACTCAAAAACCAGTGGGAGAACACTTTAACCTGTCTGGCCATTCTATGACAGACCTGCGGGTGGCTATCTTAAAACAGAAAAACTTCAAAAACAGACTCCAACGAGAGACTGCTGAGCTGGAATTGATATGCAAACTAGACACAATCAACTCAGGATTAAATAAGGACTGGGAATGGCTGAGCCATTACAAACATTGAATCTATCTCCCCTTGTAAGTATTTTCACACTTGCTTCTTATCAAACTGTCTGTACTGAGCTATCTTGATTATCACTTCAAAAGTTTTTTTTCTCTTACTTAATTGGCCTCTCAGAGTTGGTAAGACAACTCCCACCTGTTCATGCTCTCTGTATGTGTGTATATATATCTCCTCAATATATGTTTCACTCTATATGCATCCGAAGAAGTGGGTTGTAGCCCACGAAAGCTTATGCTCTAATAAATTTGTTAGTCTCTAAGGTGCCACAAGTACTCCTGTTCTTTTTACCTCTCCTTAGACATCAGTCCTTATTTGCCATAACTCAGCCCTGCTTCTCAGCTCAGCCCCAGAAGAGAGCTAGCGTGGAATCTGATTTTGGATTCTCCTCTCCTGTGCCCGGGAGCAGTTGAAGATATGCTCCAAACCACTGCAAGGTTAAGTGGAAACTGTCTATCCTGACTGCAGCCTTGCCAAGCGACTTTGCATGCCCCATGAGAGACAGAGAAAAAAGCCCATAGCACAGTGAAGACCCTGGCTGTACGTAGGGAGATTAAACACCACAGCACAGGTCTCTGATTTGCATTCTCCCTTCACCCACACCTGCATACTCCATAAGAGTTTCTGATGAAGCTGTAAAGAAATCAAGCCATCCTTTACAGCATTATAAAGCACTTATCACATACATTTAATAACTACGGGCATGAAAGACTTAATTCACTCAACATGGAAGTTATAAAATTGAATCAGTAACTGAGCATCAAAGGGAAATACAGACACATAAATACTTACAAGGGCAATATTTTCCCTATTAAATGGATGGATTTCCCCTCAACTCCCCCTCCCCACGGGCACATAAAGAAAAAAGTCTCCCAGCACTGAGGAAGTTTATATCGTTAGAGGATAATTCGAGGTCACAGGGAAAAAAAATGACTCCAGCTTTGGAGAAATAATTAACAGCATCACCCTAGGGTGTAATTGTGATTTGTCAAGGTAATGATCATAAAACATAACATTTGTGACACAGCACTCTCTACACATGCAAATCTGTGCCTCTAGCCAGGTCCTTACAGAGCGCATGTGAGGACAGTCGACGTACGTGAGGCATGCGTAGGACTCAGGCAAAGAAAGCAGGAGATGAGGCAGTTACCCGTTCATGGCCCCAACCTCGCATAACCTAGTGGTCCATACGGGATCATTCAGAGGAACTATGTTAGCTCAGAAAGGTGCAACAACCGAACAAACAGCACCGCTAGTTAGAAACTACTAACGGAGAGGTCCGATCCATAGCTAGCAGGAAACAGTGTTCAGGTCTGCATTCTGGTCCCAGATGTGACACGGCACCAGAATCCTACACAGGACCCAACATCCCAGCTCAGACATCTGTTTGGCATCCCCAGAGAGACAAAGACACGAATGGGCTGTGGAGACTGAATTCTTCTTACCCCGCTACAGAAGGTCTCCGAGTCCCAGCTGAGACCCACTGGCAGGGTGTGAGGGGGGAGCAGGAACGTCTACACTGCTATTTTTAGCCCCATAGTGCAAACTCAAGTCAAGTGGGGTGGGCTCTGAGACTTGCTGCCACAGGGCTTGTTTTGCAGTGTAGACATGCCCAGAGGATGCCTGCCCCATCCCAACAGTGACTAAGGGGGCCTATCAGAGTATAATCACCACGCAGGGAGAGGAGCTGCTTAGGGTGATCCAAGGGGACAGAACGAGGAGCCATGGGATTAAGCAAAGGCGCATTTATGTTGAATATCATTAAGAGTCTCCTGACCATGTGGAATCTGAGTCTCCTGCAACAGGAGGTGGAATCAGCACCCCACTGGAGCGCCATCATGGGGAAAGAGCGAGAGCACAGCAGGCAGGAGGGGAAATAGATTGTAGGGAACAATTTTGCACTGCCCCTCAGGGATAGATAAAATGACCCCTCCTCTTTCTACTCCCATCCTTGCCTAGCACTGCCTCCTCCTCTGTCCTCTTCCACACAGCCTGGCCAGACAATGCAAGTGCAAGAACCTTCTCCTCTGCAGCTCTCTTTGCCAAAGCCTCTGAGTTCTCCCCCCTTGCCACTGAGTTAATAACTCTGCAACGCATCTTGCAATCTGGTTAGTGGCTGGAGGTGTGTTGCATCATCTCTGCTGAGACACTGAAGACATTCCCATCTAGGTACAGGATCCTGGAGATAACTGTGAATTCCTCTCCCGCCCAGAATCCCTCTCTTCTGCCCTCAGGAGCCCCACCACAGTTCTCAGGGCACCAGCGGTACCTGGTGTGGAATTTGTTTTGTTAAGGACACTTTTCAAGCAAGTCGGGATGAGGTCAGTGTCCAGCCAGTGTCTCCCCTCTCACCAAAACACGTTCTGCTGTCCCAGACTACCTGGGAGCTATTGCTCAGTGCTGAAGGGCTGCCTCATTTGCAGTATCTAAATTCATTGCCATAGAAAGGCATCCGAGTACAGAAGATGCTCTAGAAAACCAGCCTCTATCTTGTAAGTGATATATTTAAGCTCTGTTTGGAATCCATATAGAATTATCCCAGGCACCGATGCTGTGCCCAGCTACACAATGCTGCTGGTAGTCCATAAGAACGCAGGCCAGAGGTTTAGGCTCCGCATTTCAGTTTTGTTAAAGGGGTTGGGAAGAGAGGCACTGACAATGTTATTGATTCCTTACTGAATGTTATGTTACATATGGGGGTCGGGCATCGACGTGTCACATTCCCTGTGTGTTCTGCCTGGGTTTGTTTTTCACCATCTTCTAAGGCAGTGTTTCCCAAACTTGGGACGCCGCTTGTGTAGGGAAAGCCCCTGGCGGGCCGGGCCAGTTTGTTTACCTGCCCCGTCCGCAGGTCCGGCCGATCGCGGCTCCCACTGGCCGCGGTTCGCCGCTGCAGGCCAATGGGAGCTGCTGGAAGCGGCAGCCAGTATGTCCCTCGGCCCGCGCTGCTTCCCGCAGCTCCCATTGGCCTGGAGCAGCGAACCGCGGCCAGTGGGAGCCGCAATCGGCCGGACCTGTGGACGCGGCAGGTAAACAAACCGGCCTGGCCCGCCAGGGGCTTTCCCTACCCAAGCGGTGTCCCAAGTTTGGGAAACACTGATCTAAGGGTATGTCTACACTGCAGTGTAAGCCCAAGGTTCAAATTCAGGCTCAAGCCTAGCCCCCTTCCCTCTACACACAAATTGCACTAACCCAGGGCTCAGACCCAAGGTCCCAGGACCCCACAGGGGTTGAGGGTCCAAGCCTGAGTCAAGCCAGGACTCAGGGTTCAGGCCCTATTGCTTTGCAGTGTAGATTCAGACCCACTGGACTCCCGCTCTGGGAATCCACCAAAAGTATCCCAGAGGCTGACTTTCTTTGTCCTGTGGACCGTCTCATTTTCCCACACTGCACCACAAACAAAGGGCTAGAGGAGCTATATTTTGGGAGGCTGCCAGGAAGTCTGGGATACAGCTAGTTGGACTCAGGCCTGCAAAATGCAGTGTGGATACTGGAGACGCAGGTTGTTCAACAATTCCTAACCTGGGGTTACAAATGAGTGTAGACACTCAAGCCCTAAGTTAATAAACCCAAGGACTGCTAATTCAAATCCTATTAACCCCGAGTTTACAGTGCAGTGTAGACATCCCCTTAGGGCCTATCTTCACTGCAGAGTTAGTCCAGGCTCTTATCTGGGCATCCACTCTCAAAACCCTCTGAGCTGAGCTAAATGGTGTTTTCAATCCAGGCTAGCTGGCCTGGGCAGGGGTATAGGCTACAGCTCAGGTGCTGCTTTCACTCAGGCTGGTAACCCACCCACTTTGCAGTAGGCTGCAGGCTAAACCATTTGAGTACTGACAGCCCCCCAATTCTCCCTGTGATCCTCAACAGACAGACACGTCCTCCCACAATTCAAAGGGAAAGAATCTTCAAGCACTTCTGCTCACTGTAGGGCCGAGCACTATGGGATATGCCCCCTGATCTCTCAGCAACACACATGGGGAAACTCAGCACCAGTGCAGGTAACTTGGGTAGGGCTTTGCAGAAGGGCTGCTCACACCCAGGCTAGGCTGATCTGGGTGCTCAGACCCCAGCACTGATCCCTCAGGCTGACTACATCCTCCCTCCAGTTCACCAGGGTAGTGCCTTCACCCTCTCTTCCTGTCTCATGGGGCTGGTTGTCCTGGCTCCAGGGCTTATGTTTCAGAACTATCAGCTGACAACTGTCTGCCCCACTCCACCACAGAGGCAATGCCGCAAGCCAGAAATAGTGAGCTCTCCTGTTCTCACACACTAGAGCCAGGGCCTTCCCAGTGCCGGAAGAATTACACGTGGTTTTCTACCTCGATGCTTCACAAGGCACAGCAGCCGAGACGAAACCCGGCTGGTGGCAGCAGCGGCAGGGATGTCGTTCACAAACACCCTCCTTAATGTCATGCCCTTGTTACCACCAGTCAGAACTGAGCCCTGGGTTCCCCAGAGAGCTTTAGGCCTCCAGAAGCAATTAGTGCAACTGCTCAATCACTGCATTTCTGCTCACACAAACGAAACCTTGCTCACTGGGACCAAGCTATGTCGAAGGCCCGCAACAGAGAACTGCATTTCCCCCCCCCCCCCCAGTCCTCCTCTAAGAGGCAGCACAGCTTAATGGTCTGAGCACAGGACAGGGAGTCAGGACTCTTACATTCTATTCCTGATTCTGACTCTCTATGGGGCCTTGGGCATGTCACCTTACCTCAGCTAACACCATCTGCCTTCATCAGAGGAATGGAATGGAGGCTCTGTTTGTGCATTGTTAAGCTCTGCACAAGTGCTGTTATAACCCACATCAGTGTTTCTCAAACTTGGGACGCCGCTTGTGTAGGGAAAGCCTCTGGTGGGCCGGGCCGGTTTGTTTACCTGCCGCATCCGCAGGTCCGGCCGATCGCGGCTCCCACTGGCCGCAGTTCGCCGCTGCAGGTCAATGGAAGCTGCTGGAAGCAGCAGACAGTAAGTCCCTCAGCCCGCACCGCTTCCAGCAGCTCCCATTGGCCTGGAGCAGCGAACCGCAGCCAGTGGGAGCCGCGATCAGCTGGACCTGCGGACGGGGCAGGTAAACAAACCGGCCCGGCCTGCCAGGGGCTTTCCCTACACAAGCGGCGTCCCCAGTTTGAGAAACACTGCTCCACATCCTACCCTCGTGTCCCTTAACTGTGTTGCCCCTGCCCCACCTTTGCCCAGGGTCCGACAGCAGAGCGATTGTATTAATAAACCTTTGCGCTGCTTTAGCACCTTTCATCAGACAATCATAAGGCATTTTACCGATACTAACCCTTGTGACACTCCTTCAAATGAGATAAGTGGCATTTTAAAGTTGGGGAAACTGAGGCACCGAAGGTCTAATTACTCCTCGGCCTTTCACCCTGTGTCGTGTACACCCAACAGAGCAGGTGTAACCCACCACCCAAAGGGTGAGTGCATGAGGAGGGAATTCTAATTCAGCAGCACTTTACACCCTGTTGACACAGATGTCAATAATTCCCGGTACTGAAATACAACCACCGCTGGGGTGGAATGCAGCAGCTGCAAGGCAATGGAGAATAAGGCCCCAGTCCCCTGCTTTAACCACTAGACCAACTTGTCTCTCCCTTTGGCTCCAGTGGAAGGTTTCAGACTGACAGCCCTGGAGACCAAAGTCATCTATTTCTCCCCATAGATGGGCCGTTTCTTTGTTATTGTTGGGCTGGGCGTGTGGCTGGCGGTCTCACTTCATGACTTCATGAAGTCATGGCTAAAACAATCCTTTGCACCAGGAGAGGCGGTCCCTGCTGCTGCTTGTTAGAGACTTATCCACTGTGCATCAGGAGCATATGCTCTGGATTAGGGACTATTACCATAAACCTGTTCATGTTTCATTACCCTGCAGCTCTGGGGTTGAGGGCTTCCCAAGGGAAAAAGCTGCTTCCTGAGAATCTCAATCGCAGCACAAGCCTCAGGACGGGCCAGCATCGCCTGACTTAGGAGGTGGCTTTAGGGGACCCAAAGAGCCACCCCTTGGACAGTAGCTAACCGAGGCAGTGAGAGCCATCCTGGCTTCTGGATGAAGGACTCTTGTTTTATTCCTCTTAGTCTTTCATATGAAAGCATGAGGTCCTGACCCCCTGTGGTCAGTAAAGATCACACGGCATTTTCTTCAAGAATCAGGGTGCTAGGCCCAGCATCCGGGCCAAATCCCAACTCATTACATTCCCTCTGCGGGTTCAAATGGATAGAGGGTGGTTCTTCACGTCCTGTAGTAAACTGCTGTACAGCACCAGGCCCAGACTCCCAGAGGGACAAAGGGTATATAGAGCTCCAGGCTGCACGATTAACGACAGAGACGCAGGTAGGGTGGCTACTCACACATCCCCATGATACTGGACACATCGGTACTTCCGGGAATGACGGGGCCTGCCCCCCATGGTGCGCCCTCGCGTGCACGCCACAGAGAGGCTGCCATTTTGAAGAATGCGCCATCCTGCCCCCGCTTGCGTGACCCCGCGCGCACACACCAGCGAGGTCACCCTGGCACCCTTGTGATACCGGACAAAGCCATGTCTGGTGTTGTCTCAGTACTGGACAGGGGACAAACCATCTAAAAACAGGACTGTGCATCCTAAAACCGGACCAACAGCCTGCCTAGATATGGTGGGGGTTAAGGAGCCAGGGCTCTGTATCCCAATTCTGACCCCACAGCCCCCTGCTACTCCATTCCTAGCCCCACCTCCAGCACCTGCAGCTGTACTAATATACCTTAGTCCTGAACCACAGCCCTCCTGCTGCACCAGTCCTGCCCCCTTTCCCCTCCTCGCCCACACACACTTAAAACAAAAAGGTTCCATGTGAATCTAAATTTAGGAGTTTTCTTTTCTACATCAGATTCTTTTTTCCATTTTAAATGCAGACGTGAATGTCAGGGCCGTGGGGCTGATTCCCCACCCCCACCCCCCGGGTACCTCCTCTGACTATCACAAAAGCTGTAAAAACAAAAACTAAGATTTGCAAACTTCAAAGTGTCAGAAGGTCTTTCTGCTCCTTGAGCGGTTATGAGCTTTTGGCAACAGATTCCATGTCCTGCCCCCAGCCTGAGCTCTTCTTGTCCTCTCCCTCCTCTGCACTCCCCCATCCCCCTCCCCCGCGGCTTTATGCTCCTCCGTTTCCCTCAGCCTTTCCCTCCCTCCTAAGCTATTTCAGGCACCAGTTTTCCCACACACACCAGATAGTATGAAACCTGCTGTGCTGCTGCTGCTCCCAATGAGGCGGGGAGATGGAGCCAATCTTTCTTGGACTTGTTTTCAGCTCCCACGAAGCATTTGTTTTTCTAAATGGCTCCCAAGGAGCCTGAACTTTGATCCTCCAGCGTTTTGGCTCCTCAGATGTTTATGAAGCTTGAGCAACTGGGCAGTGATGCCCAGCTGGGCTGGAGTAGTGCCAACCTGCCCGCCCCCTCCCCAGCGGAACGCTGTTCCGAAGGGCCTTGGGGCCCAGCAACTTAAGGCTGTCTGGGAGCTTGGAAGAGGCCCGCCCCGGTCTCCCTATCTTCACAGCGCTGCCACAGAGGATTTAAAATCGCTCTCCTTGGCCTGCTTGGAGCCTGTTCTCCACAGCAAAGCCACTGGCTCCGAGCAAGCTATTGCCAGATAGCTTATTATGTGCCCATTGCCATGGTGCCCCTCTTATTCCTTCCATTGCAGAAAAACCACAGCCTGTCCTGCCAGCAGCAACAGCCCTCCACCGCCATCTGCCCCACGCCCCAAGGGGGGAGATTTCCACTACCTCAGCCCAAGCTCAGCCCTCGATGACCCATCAGAGGGAGCAAACACCCCTAGTAGCTGACTCCCTCCAACAAAGTCACCTGGCAGTGATATTAGCAGCCTTTCGAGATTATAATGTTTTCATTTCCTGCAGTTGGTCATCATTGCTTGGAAGCGTCAAAGAAAAAAAAAATCTGTCGCTTTTCTGAACATGTCTCCTCCACAGAGCGGACCCGCTGGTGTGTTATTGTAAGATTGTGGTCAGGAGAGCTGGAGATGTGCATGCCAGTGTGCTGGCATGGGATTGCTCATGAGTGCTGGGCTGTTGGTACTGCAGAGTACTTTGTGGGAAGGGGATGGTTGGTTTGCACAAATGACACTGTCTAGACAGAGCCAGAGCTAGAGGGGAAGGGGGAGGGGGAGAAAGTATCATTGATCAAACTTAGCCCTCCCTCCCCCAAAACACTCTCAACTTTGGCAGTGTCCCTTTAACAAGGGTGTGGGGTTTTTTCTAAATACTGTAGAAGGAAACAATAGGGCAGTGAGAGACTCTGTTAAAGGGGCTATGGCATTTCGGTTAGGATTCCTGACAGACCCAGCTAAGGAAACAACTGTTTGGACCTAGATGCAGAATGGAAATGCCTCCACCCCCCAGGGGCAAAGTGGCATACTCAATATTCCACTCCACATACGCCCTATGTAAGTGCATAAACTGCATTGTGAATTATCCTCTCAGCACCCATGTGGGAGCGATATTTACAGTTAGTCATTTGAAAATAGTATGTCTAGGTTTTTGCTTGTTAAAGGATCCAAAGGAGATGCACAGAACATGCTTACTTTTAAGCAGCCTCCTTTAACGGTCAGATGGTTTTTTTGACTGCCCGATAAATTTTAACTTAATGCACTAGATGGGCAATGGCGACCTCTAGTGGTCTATTTTCAGCACTGTGGGGGTGAAGCCGCCTGTCTTCTTTTTAAGATCAGCTGATTGGCTAAGAAAGAAGGCTGCAGCAGTCAGGTTAAGCACAGATCTCTGTATCATAAGGCAACGTCCCATTGAGGGTACCCTGAGCGCCTCCCTTACTGAGATGTGATAAGTACACACATGACAAGCATGATAAATTTCTGATTTTAGAGTACACCAGCCTATTTCCAAAGCATTCCCAAAGGCCAATGCTTAACCGACAGGTATAAAATCTTGCAGGAGCATTCAAGGAATCCAGAGGCCATTCCAATTCATAATTGCAAAGAAGGAACGAGAAGCGAAGCCAAGTTCAAGCTCCGGATGGCGCCTCCTCTTTCTGCAGTGAGGCTGAAAATTCATTTACTAGGACATGGCCTCCCTTTTGGTGCCATTTAGGGTCACGGAGCAATTTCAATGCCAGAAAGCAGATCCTCAGCAGAGAAAACATCTCAGCATGTTCCTGGATTCTTTGCAAATCCTAACTCAAACTTTGCTTTTTCTTCCCAGGCAGCTGCGTGGGCTGAGAGGTCCCAGTACCAACCCGGCTTCGGAGTAAATATCACCCCCGACTATCAGAGGACGCAATCTGCATGTTAACACAGAATTCAATGAGAATGGAGACACAGAGAGCGAGAAGGCAAAAGACAAACAGACCAGGGCGAGACTAGAGCACGCCGAATGGCAGAGACACAGAGTGGCAGGGAGAGAAAGTCTGAGCACTGAACACAATCTCTCAGTTCTTGAAGCCAGCTAGTGGTGCTGCGGCTATAAAGACACTTCCAATGTTCTCATGGCAACGGTGGCACCACGGGCATCAAAAGGCATCAGCAGCCAGCACCAAGCCAAGGGGAAAACGCCCAGCCCAACAAGCCGGCAAAGTCAGCTATCGGGGGAAGTGACTGGGGAATCCAAGAGAGTCAGAAGAAAGGGAAGTTCACTCTGCGTGAAGAATGTGGACTTTGTTGCATGCCAACACACAGAGAGTCCTCTGGGGGCTGGCTCACTCAGCAGCCCACAACAGCTGGGACCTAAGCGCTCTTGCTGTATGCCAGACTGGGTTTTTATTAGAGTTTCCTGCTTTGTGGGGCGGCATCTCGAGCCTGACTGAACTGGGGGGCTCTGCCAGTCCTACGGCACACACTTGGCTGGCCCCAGGCAGGCCCCACTTGTCTGCTGGGCTCTATCCACCCTACTGGTCTGGGGGAGTTAGTGACTGGGAGGGGGAGATGAGCCCCTCCTCACACGGATACATAGAATGACCTGGCCGCGGACCCAAGGAGAAGTGGCAGGGACAAGATGGCCCAACACACACTGTGCAACAAAAGGGCTGTATCACCCCCTTGCCAGGAGCCAGAAGGCCGCACCACAAATGTGTCCTCCCTGATAGCTGAGGAGAAGCCACTAGTTGGCCAAGCTCGCCAGCCACAGCAAGAAAGCGGGGGGCATGGATCAGCGTTCATGTTGTGCGCCCTGTCAGTGCCAAGCCCAGGCAAGCTAATGATCCAACCAGTGGATCAAATTCAGTGAGGAATCCTGGTCACGTGCCACCTGAGGCATGTGGCGGATATGCTAAGAAGAAGAAGCAACAAAGTCATGAGGAGGAGGGGCGGGGGCAGAGCACTTTCTGGGCTCTGGTCTGACAGAACCACGGGCTACACCAACCTGCTGAAGAGGAGGCCAGTGGGAGCGCTCCATGAGCCACATTCACACCTAGAGACCTGGCAAACTGAGAAACCTCCGGAAGCTGGAATGAAGCTCAATTTAGATTAAATGCCTAGAAATCTGTATCCTTCTCCAAAGCTGCCAGCCGCCCAGAGATCCCCCAGCCTGGCCCCAGAGCAGCCTGCCCCTACTCCACAGGGCTGAGTGGGCTTGCTCTCCCTGCCAGGATCCCCCATCACAGCTTTCCCCACCCCTGAGGCAGCAGGGCCTGGAACCCTGCGAGGCTCAGGCTCCCCCATGCACACCTGGAAGTTCAAGAGACTCGGAATTACAATCCCCTAAGCCGTGCAGCGTGCCCATCCGCAATAGTGCATCCTTACCAGAGTGCCCCCTTGCAGCGCTGCACAGTGCAGCAGTTGCTCAGACTCGGTTTCCCTATTAGTCTGCTGCTGCTCCACCCAGCCTCCAACGCCTTCTGGGTCGCAATGACTTAGCCCTCTGGTCAGGTCACTTACAGGTCTACCTCCGCCAGGAGACCCAAAGACCAAAACAAGTAGACAAGCACATAAACTCTTCCCTTTCCCCTTGAGACCATATCAGCAACAGCTTTCTTTGCTGCAAGCAGAACTCCACAGCCACTCCCCCAGCCTGCCATTCTCCAGCTGAGCAGGGCTCTCCTTTTCTGCTCCTCCCTGGAAGTCCCACTCCCGCCCCAGGTGTCGCAGGGCAGGCTGACTGGGCTCCAGTAGCCCGTTAACCACTTACTGCCTTGTGAGGCATCTGTATGCCCCTTCACCCCATCCTAATGGGCAGCACAGGGAACGGCAAGGCTGTGCACTCAAAACCCTGAGCCAGCGCTTGATGGAGGTAAATAAAAAGTTCAGCGAAAACCCCCAACAATTTCACTGCAGAAACAAAATTCCTGGGTCACCGCAACAGAACTGTCCCCAAATTACCTGTCTGACCCCTACAGACGGGCGAGTGAGGGGGGGGCGGAGAAGGAAGGGGAGCAGCCAGGTAGTCCTTTCACTCCCCCGGAGGAGCTGCTCCCTGGAGTACAGGTCCGTGAGGCAGGCAGAGGAAGATGCTGCTTGTTTCAGGGCTCAGGGCTTTTTTACAGCCAGGCTAGCTGCTGCAGTCCTGAATGCCTAGGGCATCACCCCAACTGCAAGGCACACAAAGAGCCTGTGCACTGGGGGAGACACAGGCCATGCAGAGGGTCAGGATGTCTGCTGTCCCCTCACTGGTATGACCCAGAACAGAGTCTGCTCACTCCTAGCACAGGGTTTCTCAGTTCATCTCATTCTGTAAGTGACCTGGTGAGAATGGGACTAGCCTCCCCTCCCAATACCCCAGTGTTCGGTTCTCAAAATAGGTCATCCCGTGGACCATCGGGAAAGGCTCTGAGCACCACTAGTGGTCCATAAGCCACAGGCATGGCCTGGCACATTCCATACAAGGGTCCTGGGTGCAAAACTTGCATTACAGCAGCATACAGAGCCGCACGTACCCAGAGACTTGGGCTCTGCAGGATGGGAGGACTCCACCCTCTGGCCTATCAGCTCCAAGACAATTGAGGGGTGCAAGGCAAGCACAGGATCTCTGGGGAGCACCTCCTTCCCCCATTACTCCCTCGCTGGCTGCCAGCTCATGGCTAAAACAGTCAGGAGTTAAAGGGCTCGTTTGGCCTGTATTACCCAGCCCAGCAGAAAGCAACAGAGTCCTCCTGTATGCGCAGCTGCCTGTCCAGGGAGCTCCTTTCCTGCAATGAGACATCAGGCTCCACGCTCTGGCTCTCTGGCTGGCAGAGCAGCAAGGCTGAGCTGCTGGGATCACCTCCTACAGCAAGTGGGCAGATGCTCCATCCTCACAGCCTGTCAAAGGCTCACTCTCAAGCAGAGGGGATTTTGTACCAGCGTTTCCATGGCTTCCATTGGCACCAGGGCAGCAAGAGGCAGAGCAAGGAGGGAGCGGGAGCAAATGGGAAGGGAACCAACCCCAGGGAGGAGTAGAGCACACTGCCAATAGGGTGCAGTGGAATCATGGCTCCCTCTGGACACGGTGCCCTTTGGACCAGCAGGGCCAGTCAGCCATGCATCACTACAAACTGCTGAGTCGACACAGGCACCAGCACAGCTGAAGCACTTTCAAGGAGGGTCCTGCAACGTGAGAGCCCCAGCTGCATGGGAGACGAAGGGAGAACAGGAGAGGGTCACCAATACACTGCAATACCCCAAAGGGCCAGGCCGGGCATCTTCATTTCCATCTGGGGTGATGGGCTTCCACTTTCCTTACCTCCCACCCCCCAGCAAAAATAAAAGACGTTTAAAACAAACTGGAGTTTGGCTGGTTTGGGGCAGGAAACGGCCTCTAGCCTGGCAACTATAGCATTGGGTTGTAAGCGCTGTGATCCCAGGACCAGTGGCAGTCTGATGATTCACACCAAGTGTGAGCATGAGTGTATCTGGGTACAAATCAACACTTGACACTTTCCTAGTGTACCCCTGGAATCTTGCCCCTCCACCAGGGCAAGCCACAGCCCTACAACATCAGGCGCTGTCTTGGAATCCATTGGCCTCCCATCACACGCATTGTCCCTCCAACGGTGCCCAAGCTCAACACCGCCTGTGCACACAACTGGCCCAGCAAGGCTGTTACCGCACCGTGGCCCTCACTGCTCTGCTCAGGAACGGTCTGAGGGATGGGGGAGGGGGGGTTCACCAAGGAATGGAACCCAGATCAGCATGAAGAGGGATGCTCCCTTTCCATAGCCCTGCCCACAATCGGAGCATCAAGGCGATGTGTGGGGCCAGCCAGTTCCCATTGCCTTGACGTTGGGGCAGGAGCAGGTCAGGCCAGTTGAGTAATTCTCCCAGACATTAGGCAGTCCTAACCTTACAGCGCCCCCTGCGCTAGCAGGTATTTGATACCCCACGAGTGGCTTGGTTGGATCCTGTTTTTAAACTCCTTCCATTGCTTCCCCTCCAAAGTCCCTGGTGTGGGCGGAGTTTGGCAGTATCCACAGATGCAGGGTGGTGTGAAATAGACACCACAGTCAGGAAACTGCTGACCAGGCTTGAGCCATTGAGATTAGGGCCACCCATGTGCTGCTCTCCAGTCGCTGCTGCCAGGGGAGGAGAACACTCAAGAGAGTTGGGGCAAGGGTCTGTGACTCCCCATGTGAACAATCGGGAGACACACAGGGCTGAAATATTACCACGGCTGCTAATGGGCATGACACTTACAACACCTGGGGGGGATGCAATTAGCCCCAAACCACACCGTTACTGTGCGGGAGGGAGTGTGTGTCATCATTAGAGCAGGGACTCAGGACTCCTGGGTTTTGTTCCTGGTTCTTCCACCAACTCAATGCAGGCAAATCCCTTCCCTCTCCGTGCCTCAGTTTCACCCATCTGTAAAAGGAGGCTAATAATAATAGTGACCCAACTGGTGTGGACTGCAAGGTGTCCTTACCTCCAAGCAGCTTCCCGCTGTTATAATGAAAGGGGTTAGAGGAAAGCAAAGCCATTATTATACTCTGCCCATTGAGAAACTGGCCAGCACGTGGCTACAATTTATACCAATTGCAAGGTATTAGCCTAGCTTAGGGAGCCACCTCTTCTCCAGCGTCAACCCAAAGGCTGTAGGTTACTCAGATCTTACATCAGGACTTGACTCCTAACCTTTGCTGAAAGCTCACTGGGGTCCTAGCTGGTGGGGGAACATAGAATCATAGAATATCAGGGTTGGAAGGGACCTCAGGAGGTCATCTAGTCCAACCCCCTGCCCTTTGAAAGAGATCTTAACCCAACCTCTCTCCTGGGCTGTCCAGTTATAGATCCCATGCATTTCATGCAGCCGGAGACAACCCCAGCACTGGGCTGCCCAGAGTGGGGGGCAAGTGGGGCAATTTGCCCCAGGCCCCGGGCCCCGCAGGGGCCCCCATGAGAATATAGTATTCTATAGTATTGCAACTTTTTTTATGGAAGGGGCCCCTGAAATTGCTTTGCCCGAGGCCCCCTGAATCCTCTGGGCAGCCCTGCCCCAGCATCTCCCGCATCAACAGTCACCCTCCTTACTCAGCAGCCTCTAACGGCCCTGAGCCATCACCCAATGCAGCGTGACAGATGTGTTTCTCTGCACAGACAGGCTCTAACTCACTGCTGCGCAAAGTGCCTGGAAACACCTTAAGTCTGAAACGTGCTGTGGAAACTCAGTCTCTTCGCGTTTACGAAGCCCCGTAACAGCTGAGTGGGAAATATGTCTTCTCCACAAAGGCTGACAGCACAGTGAGTGATGCACCAGAATGCACACATCACAGGTGCCAGCGTGCCGTCCCCACCCACCCTGCCTCGAGGCTGTATGTTAAGGACCCCTGCTCTCCTTCACTGCAGCTGGGAGAATACCCTCCCCTGCATCCCGTCTCCACTGATTAGCCAATCCCAGCCTGGCCATGTGCACCTCATTCTGTCTCCACCCCCAGTTCCGGTCGTGCTGAACATCTGTATTCAAGACAGTCATGTCAATCACCTTGTCAGCAGCCAAAGAACCTCTATGACATATGGCCTAGCGACACCCCTAGCAACCGCTATATGGAAGAGGCTCTTTCCGTGTGAAACTCGAGTATGCAAATAAGGGCCTTGCAGACCCACCCTTTGAGGTGCCCAGACGGCTCGCAAACAACCCCAGAAGGAAGTTATGTTACGAGCAGACACAGGAGCACTTTCCTATCGGCAACGGAGAGCAGTTTAACCAGGGCGTGTCCGGCAGCTCTGCAGCCCTTCCACTGTTTACACTGCATGGTGGCCACATTTCGCCCATTTGAGGGCCACGTTGGTGAAACGCCGGCTCTCCAGCCGCTCAGTCCAGCTGGCATGAAATGCAGCTGAATACAGCCAAGGCCCCGAGACCCCATAGAAATGGGCATAGTGTTACTAACTAGACTAAGAGACATCCCAGCATGCAATGCAAGCAGGGCTCTCAGTTTAGAACGGAGCATTATGGGAGCCACCAACTCGCCCAGCCCACACCTCCAGGTTAAAGAACAGCCACAGACTGCATTGCTGAGCCACGTGGGCTGTGTTTGGCTCGTGAGCCGTTCTTTGCCCAGTGCCCAGCCATATATGGCTATACCCAGCCACCCACAGCTCCACACCCACGCAAACACCTTCTGGACGTCCCGATCACTTTCAGTGTGGTTTGCTTCTGACACAGCAGCTAGCGCTCTCTGCCTTGCATGCCCGCAGTGGAGCAGAGGCACTCCCTCAATGGATTGGTGTGACGGGTGGGGGAGGGAAGCTGACAGCCATGCCTATAGCCTGTATGGTGATGGTGTGACAGCACACACGCAGCCAACACAGTGAATAAGATTACAACAAATATAAAATAATGATACAGCTGTCAAGACAGATTAGACTGCACAGTGGAAAAAATTGCAGGGCTGTTTAGTCACAACAATATGAGATTAATTTATCAATACAGCTTATGCGGCACTGGAGAGATAGCAAATTGAATAAGTGAATCTCCTCCACACCTTGCATGGGGATGGAATCTCCTGAGCTGATCCGCACAGAGGTCTGAAGGCCAGCAAGGATCTGCAGGCAAAGTACAAGGCCAGTCAGCTCCCGAGGAGAGAGGGCGCGCATACGCAGACTACACACGTGGAGGACGCAATTGCACGTACAGCTTCCGCATGCAAATAATACACACCCTCAGACACACATAGCCTTGCACACACACATACATAAACTTGCACACACCCACAGACGTGTACAAACACATGCACGCTCCAACGCACAAAAGGAGCAGACCCACTGCGTTAGCAGAAGCGAAGGCCACTTCCGGGCAGGGGCAGAGTGAGTCGCTGGAGACACAGGACTCTGGAGAACTTCACCCAGGGTCTGTGTTGGCAAGAGCCTAATGGGCAGGTCTCAGGGAGAGGCTTGTTTTTAATTTGCAAATTTTAACCAAGAGCGACAATAATGATGGGTTAAAAATGTGCAAATAAATAAATAGCTGCAGTGATAATTAGCCCAGGATTCTACGTGTGAAGGTGAGAGCTCAGCAGCAGACGCCGATACGAAGGAAGCACCAGTTTCTATAAATATTGAAATCCGGTAATTATCATCATTAGAACTAGTTGTGATGTATCTGCTGCTCAAGCCCCACAAGTAAGAATGGCATTTATTTGCCACACTTAGAACCTCTAAAAATACTTCCCTGCACCCTCTGTGATTCTGCACTGTCCCTTTCCCCTCCCAGACCCTCTCACCCAGAGACACTGCACCTTTAAGGCTGAACGGCAGGAGAAAAGCGCAGGGCAGATCTGAGCTGGGGAGTAGTGGGGGCACAAGAGCAAGAACCACAGATCCCATCAGCCCCTACACTAATCCACAGCAGAAACTGACAACTAGCATTGGTCAGTAACAGAAATCATACCATGGAAGAGCCACCAATATCTGTGGTGACCCTGGGCAGGGAGCTTGAGAGAAGGGGCTGAACAAACAGTAGCTCAGCATGGCCCTCCAAGATCCCTGCCAGATTGCTGGCATCAGAGGATTCCAGCTGGCGCTTCCGCAGCATGGGAGATGGCTCTGACCAGCCTCTCAGAGATTGATTGGTCAAGTGGGGCACCAAGAAGCCCCACAATAAAATAGGAGCAGGTATCTAGGATTAGATTAGTAAACCCTCCAGGCTAGTATCCCAATCCTGACACTGCCCAGTGCCAGAGCCAACAGAGAAAGGTGCAAGACGCAACGCAGTGGGCAAGCTATGGAATAACCTGAGCTCTGCAGAGTTCTTCCTCGCTCAGTTACAGAGCGCGGCCTCCCAGGGCTTTCTCCCCAAAGGCCCAGATCCTCCAAAGCCGCTGACCCTCAGGGCCTCTCCCCTGGTGTCTCTTCTCTCTGGCCTCCTTCAGGAGTCTCCTCCTCCCCAGCTGCCATCCCCATTTGAGAGAACTCCCAGCTACCTCTCTCCTGGGTCTCCTCTCCCTGCAGGCCTTGCTTTATAGGAGCCACCCAGCGGAGTCTAATCCTCAATTAACCTGCCTCCCCTCCAGGGGCCAGAGAATGGGCAAACTGGGCTCTCTGGCTCCCCTTTAACCTTGTTGTGGCTAGTGTGGGGTTTATACACCCCATCACAGGTCTCATTGGCCCTCTCTGTATCTAATCCCTTTCTGAATCCTGATCAATTCTCAATGGCATCTCATGGCAGCGAGTTCCAAAGCTGATTGTACGCTGTCTATTCCCTTTCATCAGCCTTCCAGCATCATGGACAGTCCCCTTGTTCTTGTATTAGAAACCACAGTAAATACAAGCACATGATTTGCCTTCTCTCCCTCATTCCTTATTTTGTGGAACTACCATGTCCTCTCTTAAAAGGCATAGAAGATAATGGGAGGGAGGGAGGGAGGGCGGGCAGTGGTTTGGGGACACTCCCCACGGGGACACACACACACACACACACTGCTTCACTTTGTCTGCAAGTTACCTGGTGATCACGAAGCCTGGAAAGCGGGAGGCAACTTGCGCTGGTAGATGCACAGTACACAGAGCAGTCACAGCAATGTGTGACAGCACTGCACCCTCCCTGCCAGAGGAACCGGCTTTGTGCTGCGGAAATGGACAGGATCACAGAGGGCCTAACGAACCCTTTAGGACCAGAGTTCCCACAGGAGCTTAGCATCCATTTAGGCACCCAAAGCGGCGGCCAGGTTTTCAGAAGAGCTCCAAGCACTGGACATAGGTTGGGGGCTGAGCTTCCTTCAAAACCCAGCCCTAGTGTCAGAGCGGGGGCTACTGGGGGCGAAGCGCTCTTGAAAATCTGACCCTGGTTTAGATGCCTGAACGGGAGCTGAGCTGCCCTGGGTATTGAGCACTTGGAAGTCTAGCCCCACTACTGCCTGATGTGGCCAGTTGGGGACCAGCCAAAATGCCGCCAGCTCACAGTGAGATTTTAAAGGACAGAACATCACCCCGCGGGCAGGCGGAAGCCCAGGTTTACGCCCACAAGCACAGTCCTGCACCCCCAATCGTCCCTTTTTCATCAGCAGCGACAGCCTTTCTGCCCTGTCCTCAGGGCCACGAATAACTCCCAGTGCGTGGCTATGCACGCTGGGACTGACACCAGGCAGCAACTGACTTTATTCACGGCCACACCCAGTGTGGAGCTCCTGCCTACCGTCTGCACCCTCAACTTCCTGCTGTCTCCAAGAATCCTGGAGGGAAAAGCCCGTTACACCATGCGCCCCCACCTCGCTGCCACTGTGACCATGCGCCATTTTCTAATGCTTTGTCCAGCCTAATTTCAAGAGGCCAGAGTGAGCACATGTCCCTGGAAAGACCATTCACCACTGTGGCAGGGAGGTGTCTTTCAGATAGTCACCCCAGATTTTCCCGCTCAATTTGTTATCCCCCCATCAGTAAAATGGGGATAATAGTGTTTCCATACTGCACGGAGGTGTTGGGAGGGTAAATACGTTGTCGACTGTGAGGCACTCAGATACTAGGGTAGTGATGGAGACAGACAGACATTCATCCCTTTGCTCCCAGTGATACCCATGTGTTCTGCCCTAAAGTCCCCTCCTTCCTTGGGGTTTACACCCTCCAAACTCGGAGACTATTCTCTGCACAAATGGACCCCTCCATGCCCCGGATCTCTTTTCACTGCTCCAGTCTGAACTCTCTCTCCAGTTGGTCAATAGTCCGGTAACGAGGCACCCAGAACTGAGGCAACATTCCAGGTGCTTTAAATAAGCCAGCTCCTAGCTCGGTGCTACCTGCTGCACCCAGCTACATGCCTCCCCCCAACTCCGCACACTCCTGCAGCCGCAGCCACTTTTCGAGGGCCTTAAGCCAGTTTTCAGTCCATTTGGCAGTGTCATATCCAAGCCAAACTGAACTAATTTTCAGAGGCAGATTTGGCGAGACACTGTATCAAACGCTTTCCTAAATCCAACTATATTAGGATTTCCACGTCGGGCTCAGCCACTAATTTTGTGATTCCATCAAAAAGAAAAAGCAATCAGGTTTGTCTGGCAAGATTTATTCTTTCTAAATCCCTGCTGTTATTGCTCATGCTTCCCTTATCCTCTGGTGCTTCTCTCTCTTAATACTGCAGGGCTGGAAATATTTGCTGGAAATTTATTTTTGCTATTTATATGGATTTTTAAAATCCGCCTTCTCTTCCCCCTCCATTCTCAGCTGCCACAACTGTCCTCGGTGCTGTGACTGCCATACAGTTCCCTTCTGGGGTTTCCTCCAGCAAAGGCCAGACTGCAGCCCGACATTTGCTTCTAGTTTGCCAAGACCTCGCCAGTCTCTCCAGTGACGGTTCTAGCGAATTTAGCAACTCTTAATTCAGCACCCCTCCGATGTAACTTGGAAGAGTCACTAAATGCTTTTATTGTTAGTCTCCTGGCAATTGTTCTCCAGGTCGTCAAGCAGAATTGGACAACATGTGACAGACGCTAGTCACATTGCTTAATGCACTGCTGGAAGGTGCTCAGACACTACAGTGACTATACCACGACAGAAAGTGGCATAAGAACCTATACAGAACAGAACGATTCACTGATTAGGGGCCAGATTCAGAGCCGTGTCCAAGTTCGTGGGGAAAAGGGGCAAACATGGACTGCAGGGATCGGTACCCAGCCTAGAAGAGGCTGTTCTTGCAGCCAGCAACAACTGAGACACACGGATGCTCCAGTCACACTTCCTATGCCAGGAACCAGTATAGGGGAAGGGGTAAAGGGGACAGACAGCTGGAGACCCTGGGATTGCCCTTAGGAAAGAGAATCCCAGGTAACCTAGTAAGCCAGTTCCCAGCCATTTTGTGCCAGAACCAAGAGAAGGGGCTAGAACTTGGCACCTTTAATGCAGTATGCCTGACAGCGAAGCCTGACAAATTTGCTACAGAAAAGAAAGGGTCATTCAGAGAAATATTCAAATCCATGGCCGCACCTTTCTGATCCCTTCACCTCCATTTACTATTGACAGGCTCAGCCCTGCAAGCTGCTCAACACTGCCCCAGCTCCCACTGACGTCTGGGGTTCGAGGGGGCTCAGCAGATCATAGCACCGGGCCCGCATCTTAAAACCCCGATGGGCCCAATACTGCTCCTAGTCGTATCAATGGAAACAATTTTCACCGACTTCAAAGGTGTCTGGGGGTCACTAAGTAACCAGCACAGGGACAGCAGCTATGCAGGCTGCATGTATTTGTATTTACGAGCTCCGCCTACAGGGGGCGCTGATTTCCAGGGTCTGGAAATGCTTGCTGGGCCTGCTGGAGGGGAGGCAGGACAAGTGCACCCCAACACACTAGCTCAGAGCCTTGCTTGCCCCAGGAAAATGCCTGCTCCTTCCTGCTGTTCCCCTCTGGGATTCAGCAGCCAGTTTAGCGCTTGCTGGCCCGCATGCACTCAGCAGAGATTAAGATAATTCATTCAGAGGGTAACAGGAGTGCTCCCAGAGCATCTCTAAGAGCCATCACCTGGCTCCCTGGGAGACAGGGCAGGGAGTTTCCAGGGTCCACCCATCAGTTCCATACTTACCCAGGAATGACAACCCAAAACACTACGGCAACCCCTCCTCTGCTCCAGCAATGTGTTTTTTGGTGTCGGCACCACTGCCCCCTACTGAAGCAGGGCAGAACTGTTCACGTCTAACAGCTCTGCTCATTGAGCCCTTTGACATCGAGGTGCAGAATCAGCACTTGGCAAAGCAAAGCTTCCCGAGTTCCAATCTCCCAGCCTTGCACAACAGCAGTTGGCAACAGCAGCACCAGGGCTTGCATGTACCGTATTAGAGAAGCCAGGCCCCTTTCCTGAGGTATTCAGCCACCAGCTGTCTGTCTGTCTGCACTTCCCAGCCTTGAGAGCTGCACTGACTATTGTCCAGGGTAGCAAGCTCACAGCCAGGAACGTCTCTGTTTTAATCTTCCCCTCTCCCAATCCATCTCTGCCTCATACCTGCCAAAGGAGGACAATGAGAATGACCTCCCTCCCTCCCCCCTGTGTTAGAGGAATCAGGGTCAGAGCAGGGGCATCAGTGTCTCTGCGACCGCCCGGATGATCCCGGGAACACATTTCCTCCTGCCCAGGGTAAATATGGCACTATGGCCCAGGGGCATCCCCAGAGAGACATTCATGTGTGGCAGCCATTCAGCGGCCCCTTCTGTGAAGCAAGTTGGTGGTCTCAGCTCTGTTCCTCACACACCAGCATTTGCACAGCAAGGCACACTAATGGGCCCCCTTGCTGGGGGTCTCTGCCCAGGCCAAGGAATGAAAGGGCCACAAAGACTGCACCCCCCCCCCCGATGGGGGAGGGGAGTCTGTGCCCAACATGCTGCAACCTGCAGAATACAGGAGGCATCCCAGTGCTGTATGGTTCCATGGTGCAGTGACCTTCCCCGCAGCCAGCCAGATCAGCCTTTGCCAGCCCATCACACTAAAGCTGGCGCAGAGGATGAATGAACCTAAAGAGCCAGGAAAGGGGGCTTCCCGGCCCTGCACCCTCCAGCATAAGCGGGGAGTTATATGGGCCCGTGGTGCCTGTGCTCCAAGAATATTCAGGAACGTGAGCCCGGCTCCACCAGTGTTTGGGCTTATATTTAATCAGAGCCATCCTGAACCGGGGCACCCACCCCGGGCCCTGCGCTTTGGGGGGCCCCCGTGCTTCAGGGAGACACGGGGTCCAGCCTGGAGGGTTAGCAGGGGGCCTGGCACCAGAAGCAGCAAGCAACCCGGCCCCAGCCTGCCCCGCTCCACCTCTTCTTGCCCCTGCTCCACCCCTTTCCTCAAGACCCCACCTGACCCCTGCTCCGCCTCCACCCCACCTCTTCCTACCCCTGCTCCGCCCCCTCCCTGCCCCCCATTCCCCCAAGCCTCCGCCCTGCCTCTTTCCGGCTTCCAACCCCTCCCCTGAGCGATGCCGGAAGCTGGTGGGGCAGGCTGGGTCGCTCGCTGCTGCCGGCACCAGGACCCTCGCTAACCCTCCAGGCTGCCCTGGACCCCACATCCCCCTGAAGCGCAGGGCCCCCCAAAGCACAGGGCCCGGGCCAGTTGCCCTGGTCCGTCCTATGGACAGGACAGCTCTGCTTGGAACCATTCTGGGCATCACCAAAAATTATACAAACATGGCACCTATGCCCTCCAGTCCTCTCCCCCACGTGTCTGCCTGTCAAGCCCCCTTCCGCAATACAACACCAAGGGATTTACAGAGTTGGGGAACTTATGGGGACAGGCAGCGAGGGAGCAAGGGACAGAAGCAGGTGATCTCCTGGGTTGGTGTCACAGAGCAGCAGGGAATTTAAAGGGATGGGCAAGTTACAGGGTCCTCGGAACAAAGCAGAGGGTGGTTTCCGGCGTCAGCAGCTAGGGGTTTGAAGAGCTTAGCACAGAGAGGCTGGGAGTTTACAGGAGGGGGTGCAGCATTACAGGGGGCTCTTGACTTTCCAGCAGTGGTTATGCAAACATTAAGGGCTCCCTCCACAGAGCCCCAAAAGGGCCAGAAGAAAACTCAGGGCCAGATTCACCCTCGCAGAGCCATATGGAGTTAGGGGGTGGTTTGCACTTGTCACATCCTGGAGCTTCTGGGAGACATCTTAATCTCTGGTATGGGTTGAAGCAGCTCTGAAGGCAGCCTGTAACTTGCATGGCTCCTGCAATGGTCCCTATGGGCTGCTGCAGCACTGCAGAATAGTCAGGGCAGTCAAAACATGGGCATGTTTTTGACATGCCCCCTGCACCCAGGCTACTGTTCATGGGGATTTACAGCTGCTTTGCAGGTGTAGAGTGGCCCTAACGAACCCACGAATTCCTTCATTGGGTCCAATGCTCCACTTCCCTGCTCCTGCTAAGAGTGAACCTGGAGTCATGAGTGCTCGGAGGAGCACGTTACACCCCTTCCCACAGATGTCTGCTAACACAAGGGAGAGCCAGACCCTGAGATGTACAGATTAGAGCAAAGGTGCTCAACTGGAATGCAAGGCTCCAGCTGTGGTAGATGGAGCACTGCATCAAATACAGCTTCCCCTCTGCCTTGGGGCATGGATAAGCCATTCTACGTAACAAGGCTGGGAACCACATATCCTCCCCCACACCCTGTCCTGGGGCCACAGGCAAATGCCCTTTTCCTCTAGCAAGACCAGCTGCATTGCTCATGCCACCTTGTGTGTCACACCCACCTCAGTTTGCAGGGAGGAGGCCCAATGGGAGGGGAATCCAGTGGCTAGAGCAGGGGGGCTGGAAGTCAGGACTTCTAATGCTCTGGAGAGGCTCTTTGCAGCTGGGGTAGTCACCATGCTGATAGCACTGGGACTGGGGGCCAGGGCATCCTGTTCCCTGGCCATGCAGCAAGGTCAGGGAAGCCAGCCAAGCCATCATCCCAACTGCAACAGATCCTTCCTTGTGGGCAGGTCACTTCCCCTCCCCACACACACACTCCCTCCCTTTATGTTCCCATTTCCCAGCTGCCTCTGCAATTCCTGCTTCCAGCTGGGCCAGAAAGCAGCAGAGCCAAAATGCCCCAAGGAGCCTCCTTCTCCGGAGCCCTGCAGAGCCAGGCACTTCACTGAATCCCAGCGAGCAGCCAGAGCGTCGGTCCACTGCCAGCGCGAAGGCAGCTGCTGGGCACTGGGCACTTGAATCTTCTGGTCCCACTTGCAGCTGCTGAGCCCCTCCGACAAGCTTGGTTTTTAACATTAGCTACGGAGCCCGTGCTGGGTTGGGGGCTCCAGGCTGGGGAGGGGCAGCTCACAAACTGACACATCAACTGCCCTTGGCCCCGTTTCATTCCTTCAGCCCCATTGCTGGCGTTTCCTGGCTCGAAGAGCGACGCCTGGGAGCGCGAGGAGGCGGCACAGGTCCCTGGCTTTGACTGTGCCGACGGTCCCAGGCTGGAGATCAGGGAGTGTGCAGCAATGGCAAGTAGCGACCCAGTGCTGCGGCAGGGCCCTTCTCCCGCTCCCCATTTCCTGCCACACTGAGTGTTACACTCAAATCCCCACAGAGCAATAAGTCACTGTTCAAAAAAACAGACAAAGGAGATGTGGGAGGAGGCGGGTCTCACAATCTTAGCCAGGGAGCTAGGAAAATCCCAGCAGCTCTTTGCTGCCCTGCACTCCCCCCTTCCTCCCTCCCTCCCCGTCGCCTACCCCGCAGAACTCCCACAGCCGCTGCTCTGACTGATGCAGGCGTGAGACATGCGCAGCCCAGTGAGGCACAGCCAGTCGTCGTGTTCAGGGAGCTGCCTGGGAAAGCATCTCCTTCCAAGAGCAGCACTTTGAGATTAACTGACCATAACAGGGTCATCGCCTCCAGCGCATCTCCTCCAGGTCTAGGGGGCTGCAGCCCCCTTGCCTCAGTTTCCCCTTCTCTGGGCTCTTCAGTAAATACCCCACCACACAGCATTTAAAACAAGATTTCCCCCTTCTGCGTGGGGTTTAATTTGTTTCAGCTTTAACACAGTTTTCAGTAGCCCGCTAGATTCCAAACCCTTCCCTCTTGGCTAAGGGGATTCCACATCACAGCCCACCTTCCTCCTTGGTGCTGCCCCCTGATCCACCCTTTCAAGAACAAAGCTCCACACTCTCTCTCCCCTGGCAGCTCAAAACAAACACACAACAAAGAGCCTTTACCCCAGTCTTTCAGGCTGGGCCCAGATCCTCCTTCTCTGCCCTCCCCCAGCTCTTCCCCAGGCCTCTGTTCTTAGCTTTTCCAGGAAGACCTGATTGGTTCCAATGACCCACCGTCCCATGACCATTCTCTCCACCTGGGGAGGCAAGAGAGTTGTAACACAGGTGGAGTTGGGTCCCTCTCCCCTTAAAGGGGCCAACCAGACTGTGACCCTGACCAATCAGCACAAAGAAGGGAGCTAAAGTCTGCAATGTGCTTGATACAGTACACGATACTGAGACGTTCCTCCACCAGCCCCAGAAAGCAACCCTGCATCTGCAGGCCAAGACCAGCTCTGGGGACAGGTAGCAAGGGAGGGAGGTGATAGAGGAAGGTTCAGCCAAGTCATGGGCAAAAATCAATGGACACACGGGCACCTTGAGCCAAACCAAACACACTAGAGCCAAATGGAAAGGCAGAAATCCTCCTGAAAGGCTCCTGTGGCATTTCATCTCCTTGAATCCCGCCCAGCCCGGTCTTTCCCCATCGAGGGCAGCTCCACCCTCCCCAATGCCAGGAATACCAGCCATATGTGCCTATCCCAGATTGCTGTCTGTCAGATCTGCCACTAGCCAGAGCTAAGGTTAGCTGTTCCCAGGGGGCTCTAGCCACCTGGACTCCCTCTTCCTTTCCCCCACCTGGATTCCGTGGGCCAAATCCACCCCTGGGGTAAGCAGGTGCAACTCCATTAACTTCACCAGAACTCCCGTGTGCAACAGGGTTCTCCGGGCTGTGCTGGGCGGAGCTGAACGAGGGTATGGGCATGGGTTCCGTTCCAGAAGCTTTGGGGGCAATTCAGGTCACTCGTGAGAGCAGGGTGGAGGTTCCTTCCTAACCCTGCACCCTGGCACCACTTCAGGAAGGCAACACCCCAGACAAGCACTGGAATGGGTTACCTAGGGAGGTGGTGGAATCTCCTTCCTTAGAGGTTTTTAAGGTCAGGCTTGACACAGCCCTGGTTGGGATGATTTAGTTGGGGATTGGTCCTGCTTTGAGCAGGGGGTTGGACTAGATGACCTCCTGAGGTCCCTTCCAACCCTGATATTCTAGGAGTCTATGATTCTAAGGTCAAGTTCAAACCCTCGCCCACGAACTAGCCAGTGCAAAGTCTGCGTCAGTGCCGCCAAAGGGCAACCTATGTAAAGGAAAGCAGCACAGGGCCCCAGCCTAGCGTGTGGCGGCCCCAGAGCCAGGAACGGAAAGGCCTCATCACTGGCCCAATTAACAGATGCATCCGAATCACAGCTACATGGGGCAACTGATGTCGGGAAAGAGAGTGGCCAAGTCACTGGAGCCAGGGCAGGAGCTGGGGTCGGGGGCTCCCCAGCAGCAAAAAGTGGCCTGTAGACTGGAGATGGCACCTTCAGGGGTTTGCTCTAACTTCTGTTAAGGCAGCGGTGGGCAAACTTTTTGGCCCGAGGGCCACATCTGAGAATAGAAATTGTATGGCAGGCCATGAATGTTCACAAAATTGGGGTTAGGGTGCAGGACGGGGTGAGGGCTCTGGTTGGGGGTGTGGGCTCTGGGGTGGGGCCAGAAATGAGGAGTTCAGGGTGCGGGAGGGGGCTCCATCCTGGGGCAGGGGGTTGGGGTGCGGGAAGGGGTGCAGGCTCCGACTGGGGATGCGGGCTCTGGGGTGGGACTGGGGATGAGAGGTTTGGAGTGCAGGAGGGTGTCCAGGCTGGGATCGAGGGGTTCGGAGGGCGGGAGGGGATCGGGGTGGGGCAGGGGGTTGGGGTGTGGGGAGAGGCTCAGGGGTGCAGGCTCCAAGCGGCGCTTACCTCAAGCGGCTCCCAGAAGCAGCGGCATGTCCCTTCTCCTGCTCCTACTCAACTGCGCGGCCAGGCGGCTCTGCACACTGCCCTGTCTGCAGTCACCGCCCCTGCAGCACCCATTGGAATGACAGAGGGGGTCACTGGAGTGCGTAGGATCTGGAGCGGGGCCATGCCGCGGTTTCTGGGAACCATGTGGTGCGCCCCCCGACCCTGTGCCCCGGCTGGAGCGCCAGAGCAGGGCCATTCCATGACTTCCGGGAGCCGCGTGGTACGGCCTGCAACCCTGCGCCCTGGCTGGAGCGCCACCGTGGGGCAAGCCCCAGACCCCGCTCCCCAGCAGGAGCTCGCGGGCCGGATGCGGCCCGCAGGCCATATTTTGCCCACCCCTGTATTAAGGGAATTGACAAATACCAAGGTCTGGTTCATAATGAGGGAACCGAGGACCAATCAGTTCTAAGAAGAGCATCAAATTCCCATTGCACTGGCCCAATAAAGGAGAAGCATGCACTGAGCGAGCAAGGCTGAGCATGCTACAAGTGTGCACGTACAAGAGACCAGACGCGCTACGCACGTTGTGAGCATGCAGCAGAGGGCATGACACTGAAGAATCGAGACTGAGTGTTGCCCCAGGGTGTACGTACTAGACAACATGCTGCAAGCATGCATGAGTGTACAAAACTGTTGTGAGCAAGTGAGAAGTGAGCATGCAAGCTGGTTACGGTGCAAACGTGAATCTGTACAATTGAGTGTGAATTAGCAGGTATAACTTAGTGGTGCAAGTGCAAGCGTGAATGTTTGTGTGTGTGTGTGTGTGTGTGTGTGCACGCACATCTCTGTGTAGGGGGATAGATGAGGGAAGGGTGACAACCAATGGGCATCGAGTAATGCAATGAAAGAGTTAATATTCTTCCCAGGCCAGGAATAGAATAAATAAGATGAAAATAAAGCTGCAAGCTGCCTACATGAGGCAGGAAGTGTCTCTCCCCTCAGCCTGGAGTGACGGCAGCTATTCAGCACAGACGGATTATGAGCCATACCGGGTAATATCCCACTCTGTAATAGTCACTATTATGGGTAACACAAGGGCCCAGATAAGATCCCATCAATCACAAATCACAGCTCACAGCCTGTCTGCAGCTGCAGCTACAAGGCTGTGCATTGCCGGGCAGCCAAACACACGCTCATCCCATCACTCACCCACGTGTACGTGCACTCACATGCACGCTTTCTCACACTCCAATGCACCCACAGCCGCACCCTCCGATGGCCACCCTCCCCCATCTGCTCGCACACCTCCTTACACAGAGATGCACGCTTGCCCACTCCAGTGCTCCCTTCCCCCCGCCCCACGAAGCCTTCTCATACTGAAGTGATCAATGCGGTGGGTACTTTATCTGCTTCCCTGCATAGTTATTTTATTAGAGGTGAAGGGATCGATGCCGCAAAGGGAGCACTCAGGAAAATGCCTCATCGAGCCAACACTCAGAACATTTGTTCCTGCTCATGTAACCTAACCATTCTATTACAAACAAACCTTGGGCTGCGGCGGGGAGCCTGCCAGCAAAAGCTGGGCTCTACAGCACCCTCTGCTGAACAAGAGTCAGCAGGGAACTCCGCTCGCCCCACCCCAAATACCCCTCTAGGATATCACAGGCTCCAGAGGTTCAGGGAGAGGAGATGGAGACAGCCAGATCATTCAGAGAGGACGAGGGCTAAGGTCTGCGTCTCTCACCCCCACACAGCTCCTTTAAACCCTTCCCCTAACCCAGCCCAAAGGCGCACAGTAAGATGAAGGAATCATTTCACCACCACTGAAATGCAGCTGCTTCTAGGGAAGGTCGTGGCCACCCAGGAACATTTAGGAGAGGAAGTGAGGAATCACAGCCCCATGTGAAGCCGCAGGGGAGGCGGTATGGAATTATTCAGGACCCTGGGGATTTAGGATGAGCAGGAGCCGCTGGTTTTACGTGTTTCTCTCTTTTTACACACCATGCCGTTTAGATATTAGGAGAATACTCCAATATATGGTGCCCACATCCTGCAGCTGGCAGTGTCAGACGCGGGAAATATCACATTCATATCATCTGCCTCCCCCTATAGCTCTGCCTTAAATGGTGCCAGCCAGACTGGTTTCTGCTCTAAGTTCCCCCTATTCCCTGCCCCGGTTACAGAAAAGTCCCCTCCCTATAGTCATTAGCCCTGCACTTCTTCCAGCACTTCCCCAACTTCATTGCTTGGCTCAATGTATCAGCAGAACTGCAGTATAAGGCCTCCTGCCACTATGCATGATGGGTAACTCTCCACTGCTCCAGGCTGGCCTGGGCAGCTTCAATCAATGGTAATAGGGACTGTACGTCGTTCGCCCAACACGCAGGAAGTACCAATGCAATTCCCACCCCTGCCCCCGAGCACCCAAAGTTTGAATAAAGCTCAGGAGTATCTTTGCTTTTATAAATCTCTGCCTTTTAATGATGGCTTCAAGGCTGAGGGAAAAAAGGCCCATTAAACTCACTGAATAAGTTAATGGGGCAGAGAGAATCCATTTCAAAGCCACCCCAGGCTACTTTCCTCCGGAGCTAAAGTCTGAATAAGCAAAAAGAAAAATTAAAACTGTACAGTGCTTTGCCAATAAATAACCCCCAGCGTAATCTGCTGCCAGCCAGGACTCCATCTGCAGAGATATTAGGATGCAGATCAGTTGTAAAACACCTCTGCTCCCAGAGACTGCCACGTCTTTATTGCAATTAGTTCTCGGTCCTCCTGTCCCTCCCCATCTCCCCAGTCTGCCGGGGGGGGCACAAGGAGACCTCTTGGGATTCAACTTGGCAGCACTCAGCAACTATGCACCCAAATCTGGTACCTCTCCCACCTCCCTGCCCCCTATAGCTCTATCCTTCTGCCCCCGGTGCCCTACAGCTCCAAGCCCTGTACCCCCACCTCCCTGCCCCCTTGTAACTCTGTACCTCAACTTACTCTACACCTCAGAACTTCACCCCCTGCAACCTCCCACCCCTCCCCCCAAACTCTTGGCCCCTTTATGCTCCTGTTCCTCAGAGCTCTGCAGCTCCCTCTGCCCCCCAGGAGCATGGGCCACACATGCTGCTTCACGGCTTGCTCGGTCGGTCACAGGCCAGCGGCAGCCCCCGGCCCATCCCGGAGCCTCATGGGCAGCTGCTCCCACCATCAGACAGCTAAATGCTTTGAAAACTGAATGCATGTCCCAGAGAAGAAAAAAAACCATCCCTGTTTGTAAATGTTGATCCCGCTAGACGCGGCTTGTTTACTAGTTAATATTTAAAGATGCTAATTAAGTCTTTGAATAAACAAATCTATTCTAGCAAATGCCTTTTGGAAGTCAGGGATCCTTCCCCGTAGAGTCAGTGCCGCCGGCGCAATGGGCAAAGGCACCAGGCAGTCTGCCTGGGGGCCAGGGGAGCTGGTCAATCTGCCTCCATCCTCAGCCATTTGGTGCATCCAGCCACAGGCCTGTGGGCTGCCTCCTCCACCATGCCATGTGGCTGGGGCTTCTTACCACTCAGAAGCACTGCACAACGCTTGACCCCACCTTCCCACCTTTCCCTCTGCATCCACCATTTACTGCAGCCACATCAAGTCCCCTTCCTAGTCTCAGTAGTCTCTGGGTCCTCACTGACACCCAAGCCCAAATCTCATCCAATCAGCAAATGGGTGCGGGGTGTGGGGGAGGAAGGGAAGCAGGGAACAAGGGTGTCAAAATGACCTCCCAGTGGCAGAGCCTCATATAATGATTTAGAGAAGGGAGAATGAAGGGAGGGACCCCGGAGATCTAGGATCAAACCTCAATTGAGTTACAAGTGAAAGAGTTGGGTATGTCTCATCCCTACTCAATACAGTGCAATAGCTTGTGGCCTGTCGCCGGCTGGGCACATGGTGCTGGCTCGTCCTCCTCATTGCCTGCAGTTAAATTGTATCAGAAGCAGCTAAATACCCATTAATACTTCCAGACGTTACTTTCCATATGAGCAATTGCTGTAGTCGCTACAAGGATGATCCCCAAAAGTGGGGAGTGGCTGGGTGGGAGGGGACCTGTGAAACTGTGAATATGGGGGGGGGGGCAAGTGTCTCCATGGGTCTCTCCTCAACCAAGTATTTATTGTCTCTTTCCCAGAGGATTCTTGCCCGCAGCACAAATCTACGACAACCTTCACCCCTAGCAACCATGCTCCAGCCCGGGCCTGGAATAGCAGGGAGAGTAAGGCCAAGCCTATTTGGCCACCAGTGCACAAGGGAGGACCTTAAAGGGACAGAGACCACAGGCTAGAGGAGCACTGGCAGAGCTGTGCTAGGGATCTCTCACTTTTGGGAGCAGCAAGGTCACGGCTTCCCAAGCTGCCTCTCAAGTAGCACAGCGAGGACCATCGCTGCAAGCCGGGCACTGGACTCAGCTCCTTGGCATCCCGAGGGAACTTAAAGCTTCCCAGCAATCTCAGCGTAACAGCACTAGCCAACCCCAAATGGGGATCTCACCCCACAAGCCAACTAGGTTTCCTCACTCACCCTTCAGCAGGTATGTGACAGAGCAGAACCCCCAGGTGCTATAGATGGACACCGGGGAGGGGGCAGGAGATCTGACATGAGAGAAGAGGCCAAAGTCCTAAATGCCAAGATGATCCCAGCTCCATCCCGGGAAGCTACCATGCATGACTCCTACCCAACCCCGTTCACTCTAGCCTCGTCACCAGCTCAAAACCGGGTCAGGTCAAGGGCTCAGAAACAAGCTACCGAACCCTTCATTTCTGCGCCTCTAGAGAGTCCATAAGAGGCTGGTAGTGACAAGGCCACATCTGCTGGCTGTTCAGTGGTCCTGATGTGAGCTGGTGGGGCTCAACACAGCTCTCCATGAACAAGTACCCAAACCCTCCTCGCAAACAGCACCAGCCGGCCCATTTAGCAGAGAGGCCAAGGGCCATGGAGACTGAAATCCCCTCAGCCCCAGTGGGACCCCTCCAGGGCAAGGCCAAAGACCTTGTCAGAGCAGTAGAAATTTGCTCTGCTCTATCTCTCCTATACAGACAGAGGACAGCTAGCTCCAGGGCTGTCACCCCACAACCTTTCGGCAGCTTCAGAAATCGCCAGAGGTCCTTATCTCCCTACAGCTGAGGGCCCCCTCCTGCCGAGCAGAGCAGAGCAGCAGAACAAGAGGCCTGATGCTGAAGTGCCAGCACACATCTGGGCCCCAAATCACCCCCTGCCTCTTGATATGGCTCTGAGTGGCGCTGGCATGCAGAGGCACAAGGGCACCTGCTCTCGGGGTTGCGGGAGAGGGAGGGAGGGAGGATCCTATGCTGGCATCAAGGAGGTCAATAGCCTGATGTGAAGAGGGGCTGATGAGCTCCCACACCTGACACTTCCTCCTCCTCATTAGGCTCCTTTCTCCCCCACAAAGCAGATCCAGCCAAAGCCATTAACCCAGTGGGAGCCAGGGCCCTGCTCAGCCTTGGGGAAGCTGGGGAGGCAGGGCCCAAGCAGAAACGGCTACACAGCTATTTTTAGCGCTGTAGCACAAGTCTGAGTCAGCAGACCCGGGCTCTGAGACTTGCCGCCATGGGGTTCTTGTGTTTGGTTGGTTTTTTTCAGTACAGACATACCCTGAGTTTCCTCCTCCCACAGCACTGACCGGGCTCAGCATCACGGCAAAGGCAACAGCTAGGCTAGAACACCCAGCCCGGAGCGAGAGCCCAGCTCCAGCAGGCTGGACCATGTATCCCATGAGCCCCAGCCTTGCCCCAAGGAGGTCCCTGTTAGAATGGGCCCCTCAGCTCCAATCTCTGGGATGCATTAACCTTTGGGGCTCCTTCTTAGTTAACTGTTTGTAAAAACAGCCATCCCTCCCCCCTGACCATTGGGGGTGCATTCATCCCAGGGCCCTGCCTCTTCCAAGCTGTGGTGAGCTCCTTTTGTAAGTCAGGTATATCCATCTCCATCACCCCACCCCTGCTGTAGCCCCCAGTTCCGGCCTCAATGTAATAAGTCATCCCTGAGCCTGATTACCTGAGGGCTCCACATCAATAAACCAGGGCTCAGCCAATCCACAGGCGAAGGGCTAACCAGGTGACCCCCACACACACACTCCCCAAGGCCAGGGATATCAGCTCCCACTGAGAGCAGCTTCTCCAGTCTACTCAATGTTGCTATGTTGTTGCGGGTATCCCCCGCTGCTGGGTGGTTCTGACAGACTGCTCCTGCCCCAGCCCCTGCCCACTCCTGTTCCAACCCTGCTCTTGATGCCTGATTCCTGATCTGCTCCCGCCTGACCTCTAGGCATGACCGCTGCTGCTCCAACCACTAGGCCTGACCCTCCACTTCTCAGTTTCTGACACCCACGCTACCGGAGATGAAAGGAAGCTTTTAAGTAGAGCTGCAGGCTGCTGCATGTTGCCCCTGCCCTAGTTCCGCCTCGTGTTTGGATTAGCCGGGCTCTGCACTGCTTTGAATTCCCTGCTACAGAGCGTCTCCCGGGACAGCCGGCTAGTCCACTTTGAAGTATAAAGAAAGCTTAAAGTGTCCAGAGCTGAAGGGTAAAATAAACCCAGCAAAAGAGAGACTGGTACTGTCTTAGCACCTGAGTTCCTGGCAGTGCCCAGGGATTCACAGATTCCAAGGCCAGAAAGGATCATTGTGATCATCCGGTCTGACCTCCTGCCTAACACAGGCCACAGAACTTCCCCACAATAACTCCTGGAGCAGATCTTTTAGAAAAACACCCAGTCTTGATTTTAAAATGGCCCATAGTGGAGAATCCACAACCCTGGGTAAACTGTTCCAGTGGATCTGGGCTGGGAGCCCCTAGAGACCACTGCCAACCAGCAGGGGGAAACGGTGGCCTCGGGGCTGCCTGACCCCTTCACTAGGGGAGCCCCAAGCTGTTCCCCACATGCCGTCCCTGCCAGATGGTCCCTCACAGCAGCACAGTCAAAGAGCAAAGCTCAGAGGGAGGTGGAGATGGACTGGCAGCTGCTCGGCAGCCTTTCAGAGCGCCAGGGATAAATAAGGAGGGTCCCTGAGTCATCAGGGTCCCCTGCAGGTTTCTTCGGCAAAGGAACCTGCCTGCTGCAGCCCTGCACCTCAGCGACAAGGGAGAACCGAGTGTGCCTGACCACTCCGCACACGCCATCCAAACGGGACGCTAGCCATAAGCTAGTCAGCCCCCAGTACCTACTGTCCCACAGAGACCTCAGCACCCATGCACTACCTGAGCTGGGAGCCCAGGCACTGAGACACTATGGCGATGGGAGACAAAGGGTCCGTCTACACGGCAGCAGAGCGTGACCTTCCCAGCCAGTGCAGACAGGCGCACGCTAGCGGTACTCAAGCGCACGTATAAACAGCAGCGGGGACATTGCTGCACCAGCGGAGACACAGGCTAACACCTGGAGCTTGAACTCAGGGGCTGGGTGCTTCTGAGGTACCAAGACAGACAGGACAGAGGGGCACCCTGCCCCACAATCAACCTCTGAGCCTACCTCCATCCCTGCCCCAGTTCTGCAGCCTTCCCACCAACAGGCCGTAAATCATAGAATCCTAGAATATCAGGGTTGGAAGGGACCTCAGGAGGTCATCTAGTCCAACTCCCTGCTCAAAGCAGGACCAATCCCCAACTAAATCATCCCAGCCAGGGCTTCGTCAAGCCTGACCTTAAAAACCTCTAAGGAAGGAGATTCCACCACCTCCCTAGGTAACCCATTCCAGTGTTTCACCACCCTCCTAGTGAAAAAGTTTTTCCTAATATCCAACCTAAACCTCCCCCACTGCAACTTGAGACCATTACTCCTTGTTCTGTCATCTGGTACCACTGAGAACAGTCTAGATCCATCCTCTTTGGAACCCTCTTTCAGGTAGTTGAAAGCAGCTACCAAATCCCCCCTCATTCTTCTCTTCTGCAGACTAAACAATCCCAGTTCCCTCAGCCTCTCCTCATAAGTCATGTGCTCCAGCCCCCTAATCATTTTTGTTGCCCTCCACTGGACTCTTTCCAATTTTTCCACATCCTTCTTGTAGTGTGGGGCCCAAAACTGGACACAGTACTCCAGATGAGGCCTCACCAATGTCGAATAGAAGGGAACGATCACGTCACTCGATCTGCTGGCAATGCCCCTACTTATACAGCCCAAAATGCCGTTAGCCTTCTTGGCAACCAGGGCACACTGTTGACTCATATCCAGCTTCGCGTCCACTGTAACCCCTAGGTCTTTTTCTGCAGAACTGCTGCCTAGCCACTCAGTCCCTAGTCCAGGGGTGGGCAAACTATGGCCCGCGGGCCATATCCGGCCCACGGGACCATCCTGCCCGGCCCTTGAGCTCCCGGCCCCTCCCCCGCAACCACGCCGCCGCGTGGGCAGCGCTCTGGGCGGCGGGGTTGTGAGCTCCTGCCGAGCACAGCAGTAGTATGTCTAGCTCCGGCCTGGCAGCGCGGCTGCCAGACATGCTGCTCTGAGCGGCATGGTAAGGGGGCCGGGGCCAGAGGGTTTGAATATGGAGCGGGGGGTCCCGGGGGGCAGTCACGGGACAGGGAGCAGGGGGCGTTGGATGGGGCAGAGGTTCTGCGGGTGGGGCGGTCAGGGGACGGGGAACAGGGGGAGTTGGATAGGCATGGGGTCCCAGGGCCTGTTAGGGGGCAGGGTTGTGGATAGGGGTCGGGTGACTGGGAGCAGGGGGGTTGGATAGGGGGTGGGGCCCCGGAGGGTGGTTGGGGCGGGGGTCCCGGGAGGGGACTGTTAGGGGACAAGGAGCAGGGGTGGGTTGGAGGTTCTGAGGGGGGCAGTCAGGGGGCGGGAAGTGGAAGGGGGCTGTTTGGGGAGGCACAGCCTTCCATACCCGGTCCTCCATACAGTTTTGCAACCCCAATGTGGCCCTCGGGCCAAGAAGTTTGCCTACCCCTGCCCTAGTCTGTAGCAGTGCATGAGATTCTTCCGTCCTAAGTGCAGGACTCTGCACTTGTCCTTGTTGAACCTCATCAGATTTCTTTTGTCCTAATCCTCTAATTTGTCTAGGTCCCTCTGTATCCTATCCCTACCCTCCAGCATATCTACCACTCCTCCCAGTTTAGTGTGATCTCCAAACTTGCTGAGGGTGCAATCCACGCCATCCTCCAGATCATTAATGAAGATATTGAACAAAACCGGCCCCAGGACCGACCCTTGGGGCACTCCACTTGATACCGGCTGCCAACTAGACATGGAGCCATTGATCACTACCCGTTGAGCCCGATGATCTAGCCAGCTTTCTATCCACCTCATAGTCCATTCATCCAGCCCATACTTCTTTATCTTGCCGGCAAGAATACTGCTTTACTAAAGTCAAGGAATAACACATCCACTGTTAGAATCACCCCGCACCCCGTCCCTCCACAGCGGAAGGAGGGAACGACTCCCTTCTACACCCTACATGCTCCCCTTACAGCGACAATCCCAAGGGGGGAGCAGCAGCACTTCCAGCAGCACAGCTCCCCCTCTCCTGGCTCCAGCCCGGCCACACCCGACAGCTCGCACTGTTCAGGCTCCCAGCGGCACCACCACCATGCAGCGTTGCTGGCTGGCAGGGACACGTTGGCACCTGGCTTCTCTGAGAGCGACCTTGTCTTTTCTGTGTGACAAGAAAAGGGAGCTGTTGTAGCTTTGATCCCTGGCCTCAGACACTGAAAGGCAAGCGCAGGCTCTGCACCGACTTTTGTTCCCGCCTGCTCCTCAGGGGCGGATTACTGTGCTGCTATTAGAGTCACAATAAACACTTCAGAGGCACGCGGAGGTTGGGGGGAGGGATCCCCCGCAGCCCTTGGGGAGCGGGAGGCAGCCCTGCTGCGTGTCCCCTTGAACCTACGCTCCCCACTCGCCCCCAGAGCCAGCCAGCTGCACACACCAAAGGAGCATGGTGGGGTTTGGTTGCAGTTTCAGGGGACTGTTTGCTCACAACATAAAACCTCCACAGGCAATTTAGGCTGAGCAGCCTTCTCCTCTGATGAGAGCCCAGGGCTGAAATCGCAGGGGGCTGCAGGGCAGGAGAGAGGGGATTTGGCAGAGCTCTCTGTGTGGGGAGCCCGGAGCTGGACCCACAGGGGTCTGCGGGGCAGAAGAGAGAGGATTTGTCAGAGCTGTGTGTGGGGAGCCCAGGGATGGACTCACAGGGGGCTGTATGTCAAGAACAAGGAGATACCAGGCTTAGTTGGAGAAAATGGCACAGGACAGAACTAGGCACCTCTTCATGGGCCACCTTGAAGAAGAATTTCTGAAAAAATGCACCAAAAAACCAAGTATACACCCGAGATACATCGATGCTATTTTCATCCTTTGGACAGATGACTTAAACTCTCTCATAGATCTCCACCACTTCAACAACCACCACCCGTCCCATTAAACTCTCTCTGGAACACTCCCACACTGTCATCACCTTCCTGGACACCATGATCAGCTTCAACAATAGAGCCCTACAGACAACGGATCACCACACCTATCTTCACAGATCTAGCAACCACTCCAAACACACCAACGAATGTCTTATCTATAGCCAGGTACCCAGATACCACAGACTATGCTCCGAGGAGAACGTCCGGGATACACACCTCAATACACTCAGAACCACCTTCACCAAATAAGGACACTCCACCAGAGAAGTACATCGCATCATGGAACGGGCCACCCAAATACCCCGAAAGAACCTGCTTCAATACAGAAATAAAATCTACTTGGCCGCACATCCCTTGTTGTCACCTACCACCCCACACTGGAACCCAAACCACTACAACCCATACTCGCTGGGGACCCCATCCTGAAAGGAATCGTTCCTGAACCTCCTCTTCTGGCCTTCAAACAACCCCCCAACCTCTCCAAGCTCATCATCAGAAGCAAGCTCCCCACAGACCAGGACACGCCAACTCAGAGTGGCACCAGATCCTGTCAGAACAACAGATGCAAAACCTGCAGACGTATCTCCACTGCTACAATGATCAATACCCCCCACAACACACCTTATATGATCCATGGATCCTACTCATCCTACCCCATCCAGTGCACTAAATGCCCCAATAACAATTATGTGGGTGAAATTGGACAATCACTACACACTCCAATGAACTCACACAAGTAAATGATAAAAGACAAAAACACCACATCAGCTGTGGGTGAACACTTTTCACAAAATGATCACTCTATATCTGACCTATCAGTCCTCATCTGCAAAAGAAACCAGCACAACACTTTCAAAAGACAAGCCTGGAAGCATACATTCATAACTTTGCGAGACACTAAAAATCATGGTGTTAATAAAGACACTGGATTTATGGCTTATTACAACAATCTGTAACCCACTAACCTCCCCCCCCATTTGTCCTATGATTACAGGGGTGTTAACAGGCCACTCTACCTTGAGTGGTTCTTTACAGTATGTGCTACTTATGCTAAACTCTCTCTCTTCCACCTTGTATTTAGCTGTGACGCTCAGAGTACTTTCCCAGACCTGAAGAAGAGCTCTGTGTAGTTAGAAAGCTTGGTCTCTCTCACCAACAGAAGCCAGTCCAATAAAAGATATTACAGTAACTCCTCACTTAAAGTCGTCCAGGTTAACGTTGTTACGTTGCTGATCAATTAGGGAACATGCTCGATTAAAGTTGCGCAATGCTCCCTTCTAACGTCATTTGGCAGCCGTCTGCTTTGTCCACTGCTTACAGGAAGAGCAGCCCTTTGCAGCTAGCTGGTGGGGGCTTGGAACCAGGGTGGACCGGCAGCCCCCCATCACCTCCCCCTATCAGCTCCCCACTCCCCTAAGTTCCCTGTGCCGCAGCCGCCCAGCAAGCTATCAATCGGCAGTTCAGCTGTCCCTCCCCCCACTGCCATGTGCTACTCCTGCCCTCTGCCTTGGAGCTGCTCCCAGAGACTCCTGCTTGCTGTGCAGGGGGGGAAGGGAGGGGGCTAATGTCAGGGTGTCCCCCCTCCCTCCTGCTCCTGCACCCCGCTTACCCCTCATAGACTCATAGACTTTAAGGTCAGAAGGGACCATTATGATCATCGAGTCTGACCTCCTGCACAACGCAGGCCACAGAATCTCACCCACCCACTCCTCTAACAAACCCCTAACCTATGTCTGAGTTATTGAAGTCCTCAAATCGTGGTTTAAAGACCTCAAGGTGCAGAGAATCCTCCAGCAAGTGACCCGTGCCCCACACTGCAGAGGAAGGCAAAAAACCTCCAGGGCCTCTGCCAATCTGACCTGGAGGAAAATTCCTTCCTGACCCCAAATATGGCGATCAGCTAAACCCTGAGCATGTGGGCAAGACTCATCAGCCAGCACCCAGGAAAGAATTCTCTGTAGTAACTCAGATCCCACCCCATCTAACATCCCATTACAGACCATTGGGCATATTTACCGCTAATAATCCATATAGAGCAGGGACGGGACACAGAGGGAGAGAGACAGAGAGAACTTGGGGCAGCAGTTGCTGTCTCAACTTCCTGATCCACTTAAAAAGATAATGCACTTAAGAGTGGGTCAGCTTACTTAAAGGGGCAGTGTGCATTTCTCTCTCTCTCCCACACACAAGGTGTGTGTCTGTCTCTGTCTGCTATGACTCATAGAATCATAGAATATCAGGATTGGAAGGGACCTCAGGAGGTCATCTAGTCCAACCCCCTGCTCAAAGCAGGACCAATTCCCAACTAAATCATCCCAGCCAGGGCTTTGTCAAGCCTGACCTTAAAAACCTCTAAGGAAGGAGATTCCACCACCTCCCTAGGTAACCCATTCCAGTGCTTCACCACCCTCCTAGTGAAAAAGTTTTTCCTAATATCCAACCTAAACCTCCCCCACTGCAACTTGAGACCATTACTCCTTGTTCTGTCATCAGGTACCACTGAGAACAGTCTAGATCTCCCCTCCCTTGTGTTCGTGCTGCCTTGTGTGAGAGGCTACATTAACAACAATGTGTTAACCCTTGAGGGCTCAGCCGAGTGCTAGTTCATCATTTAGCAGCAAGGCATTCCCTGGGAAATATCCCTCCCTCTTCCACCATCTAACTTCACCACCTCAACCAGGCTTCACAATCATCATAGCTATGAACAGTATTAAATTGTTTGTTTAAAACATATACTGTGTATATATCTATATAATATATAGTTTTTTGTCTGGTGAAAAAAATTTCCCTGGAACCTAAACCCCTCATTTACATTAATTCTTATGGGGAAATTGGATTTGCTTAACATCGTTTCGCTTAAAGTCGCATTTTTCAGGAACATAACTACAACGTTAAGCAAGGAGTTACTGTACCTCACCCACCTTGTCTGTCTACTATCCTGGGACCAACACAGCTGCAACAACACTGCATGTAGCTGCTTTGTGGTCAGTTTGGAGCCCTGACCAGCTCTGCAAACTGATTACTCACACAGCAGCCTCTGTGCTCTCTGGCAGTGGCTAGAAGAGGGAATGCTTTAGGCATGTCCTGATCACTGAAGGTCAGTAACACTCCCATGATCCTTTTGGCAAGAGTCAGGATGTGAACCCCAGCATTGGGGCCACCCCCCCACCCTACACACCATCAGCGTCAGCTGGACACAGGCGCTTCTGTGAGTCCTCTTCTAAGAGCTAATGTAATGTTAATGATCCTCATTACACCCAGTGCTCACTTAGTGGATTCCACCAACCCACTGCACACAGGGGGAGGGGCTGGGTCAGGATGATTACCCTCATTTTACAGATGGGGAAACTGAGGCATGGAAAAGTATAGAGCATGATAGTCAAAGGAGCTAGGATCTTCTACTCCCATTTATGCACTCAGATGAAGCAACCAGACTTTCGAAACAGCTCATCACTCAGGAGTTCCCATTGCGCCCACAGGCCTCTGCGAATTCTGGCCCATATGACTCACCAAAGGCCACACAGTGAGTTAGCGGCAGTCGGTCTTGTTCCTGTGGCATGTTTCTCCACCCTAGAGGTAGCTGCATTTTAGTGCTGGCTCAAGTCAGCCCTGTCTGCAGTCAGCAAAGCTCTTCGAGGACCCCAAACGCTATCGAAAAGGGATGTGGTTCTTCTAGGAGCTTCTGACTGACCAATAAGAGTTTGGAACCACACTGGTGCCCAAGGAGACCTTCCCCTCCTCTCACTCCTCCCCGGGCAGGGCACAAAGCAATGAGCACCTTGCTGGAGGGAGGAAGAATGGTGAGAACAAGGAGCCGGGTGGGTACATGGAATATTCACACTCCTAGGAGACAGGAGAGCCTATTCCTAGAGGTCCTCCAGTGCTGCGTCTCCAGGACATGTTTTTGGGGGTTACTTGTTGTGTGCTGAGCTTGTGTTTGTTTGTTTGGTTGTTTGAGGGACCGTGTGCTCTGGCTGGCAGTTGGAGGCAGGTTTGAAAGCTCGAAGCCTCTGGTAATTGGCTGAGCCTTACTCAGTGGGCGGGGCATTCACTCAGGCCAGGGCTTTATAAAGCCGCGCACAAGCGACCAGGGGCTGCTAACAGGGAGTTTCGCAAGGGAGTTTAGAAGGGGAGTGGGAAGGGAGTGGGAGTCCCTCGCCAGCCGTAACCCCATCCCCGTGGCCCCCCCCTAAAACCTATAAACCAAACCACATTCCAAAACTTCCTTCTGTAAACCACCCTTTCACTAACTAGGATACAATGCAGGCAGAAGCCCAGCAGCAGAGTGGGGGCTATCCAGTTTATTGCACCGACTGTTGCATGTATGATTACCTGCCCTGTGGGCGGGTGGCGTATGTGTGCAGTCGGTGCAAGGAGCTCCTGGCCCTCAGAGACCATGTACGGACTTTGGAGGCCAGGGTGGCGGAACTGGAGGAGCTGAGAGAGGCAGAGAGGTATGTTGATGAGGCTTTCCGGGACACTGTAGAATTGTCCGACCTCCGCTTAGACAGCACCTGTGCTGTTAAGGAGGAAGAAGGGCCCAGGGAAGTAGAGCAGTCAATGGGAGCAGAGGGAAACTTTCCCGTAGTTGGGACCCTCCTTCCAGATGGTTCTGGGGTTGCCTCTCGCACTGAGGTTGCCTCTCCGGGGGAGGGAACTCCAGTTTCTAGGAAAAGGCAGGTGTTAGTAATGGGAGATTCGATTATTAGAAATGTAGATAGCTGGGTCTGTGATGACCGGGAGAACCGTATGGTGACTTGCCTGCCTGGTGCGAAGGTTGCGGATCTCTCGAGGCATCTAGATAGACTTATGTGTAGTGCTGGGGAGGAGCCGGTGGTCGTGGTACATGTAGGTACCAATGACATAGGGAAGGGTAGGAGAGATGTCCTGGAAGCCAAATTTAGGCTGCTAGGGAAGAGACTGAAATCCAGGACCTCTATGGTGGCATTTTCAGAAATGCTCCCAGTTCCACGCGCAGGGCCAGGTAGGCAGGCAGAGCTTCAGAGTCTCAATGCGTGGATGAGACGATGGTGTAGAGAGGAGGGGTTCACGTTCATTAGGAACTGGGGAAACTTCTGGGATGGGAGGAGCCTATACAGGAGAGATGGGCTCCACCTAAACCAAAGTGGAACCAGACTGCTGGCACTAAACATTAAAAAGGTTGTAGAGCAGTTTTTAAACTAGGAGATGGGGGAAAGCCGACTGCTGCAGAGGAGCATGTGGATCGGACACAGACTTCCCTTAGGGGAGAGTCTGATGATAGAGAATCTCCAGGTTATAGTCAGGAGCAGAGGACTGAAAAGTATAATGTAAGGGCCGGATCAGATGATAAACAGCCACATAAAAAAGAATCTGGCACATCAGAAAAAGACAGGCTAATAAACAGGGACAAGTTTTTAAAGTGCTTGTACACAAATGCCAGAAGTCTAAATAATAAGATGGGTGAACTAGAGTGCCTTGTGATAAAGGAGGATATAGATATAATAGGCATCACAGAAACCTGGTGGACTGAGAGCAATCAATGGGACACAATCATTCCGGGGTACAAAATATATCGGAAGGACAGAACAGGCCGTGCAGGGGGAGGAGTGGCACTATATGTTAAAGAAAGTGTAGATTCAAATGAAGTAAAAATCTTAAGCGAATCCACAGGTTCCATAGAGTCTCTATGGATAGAAATTTCATGCTCTAGTAAAAATATAACATTAGGGATCTATTATCGACCACCTGACCAGGACAGTAATAGTGATGATGAAATGCTAAGGGAAATTAGAGAGGCTATCAAAATTAAGAACCCAATAATAGTGGGGGATTTCAATTATCCCCATATTGACTGGGAACATTTCACTTCAGGACGAAATGCAGAGATAAAATTTCTCGATACTTTAAATGACTGCTTCATGGAGCAGCTGGTACGGGAACCCACAAGGGGAGAGGCGACTCTAGATTTAATCCTGAGTGGAGCGCAGGAGCTGGTCCAAGAGGTAACTATAGCGGGACCGCTTGGAAATAGTGACCATAATACAATAGCATTCAACATCCCTGTGGTGGGAAGAACACCTCAACTGTCCAACACTGTGGCCTTTAATTTCAAAAGGGGGAACTATACAAAAATGAGGGGGTTAGTTAGACAAAAGTTAAAAGGTTCAGTGACTAAAGTGAAATCCCTGCAAGTTGCGTGGGCCCTTTTTAAAGACACCATAATAGAGGCTCAACTTCAATGTATACCCCAAATTAAGAAAAACAGTAAAAGAACTAAAAAAGAGCCACCGTGGCTTAACAACCATGTAAAAGAAGCAGTGAGAGATAAAAAGACTTCCTTTAAAAAGTGGAAGTCAAATCCTAGTGAGGCAAATAGAAAGGAGCACAAACACTGCCAACTTAAGTGCAAGAGTGTAATAAGAAAAGCCAAAGAGGAGTTTGAAGAACGGCTAGCCAAAAACTCCAAAGGTAATAACAAAATGTTTTTTAAGTACATCAGAAGCCGGAAGCCTGCTAAACAACCAGTGGGGCCCCTTGACGATGAAAATACAAAAGGAGCGCTTAAAGATGATAAAGTCATTGCGGAGAAACTAAATGGATTCTTTGCTTCAGTCTTCACGGCTGAGGATGTTAGGGAGATTCCCAAACCTGAGCTGGCTTTTGTAGGTGACAAATCTGAGGAACTGTCACAGATTGAAGTATCACTAGAGGAGGTTTTGGAATTCATTGATAAACTCAACATTAACAAGTCACCGGGACCAGATGGCATTCACCCAAGAGTTCTGAAAGAACTCAAATGTGAAGTTGCGGAACTATTAACTAAGGTTTGTAACCTGTCCTTTAAATCGGCTTCGGTACCCAATGACTGGAAGTTAGCTAATGTAACGCCAATATTTAAAAAGGGCTCTAGGGGTGATCCCGGCAATTACAGACCGGTAAGTCTAACGTCGGTACCGGGCAAATTAGTTGAAACAATAGTAAAGAACAAAATTGTCAGACACATAGAAAAACATAAACTCTTGAGCAATAGTCAACATGGTTTCTGTAAAGGGAAATCGTGTCTTACTAATCTATTAGAGTTCTTTGAAGGGGTCAACAAACATGTGGACAAGGGGGATCCGGTGGACATAGTGTACTTAGATTTCCAGAAAGCCTTTGACAAGGTCCCTCACCAAAGGCTCTTACGTAAATTAAGCTGTCATGGGATAAAAGGGAAGGTCCTTTCATGGATTGAGAACTGGTTAAAGGACAGGGAACAAAGGGTAGGAATTAATGGTAAATTCTCAGAATGGAGAGGGGTAACTAGTGGTGTTCCCCAAGGGTCAGTCCTAGGACCTATCCTATTCAATTTATTCATAAATGATCTGGAGAAAGGGGTAAACAGTGAGGTGGCAAAGTTTGCAGATGATACTAAACTACTCAAGATAGTTAAGACCAAAGCAGATTGTGAAGAACTTCAAAAAGATCTCACAAAACTAAGTGATTGGGCAACAAAATGGCAAATGAAATTTAATGTGGATAAATGTAAAGTAATGCACATTGGAAAAAATAACCCCAACTATACATACAACATGATGGGGGCTAATTTAGCTACAACGAGTCAGGAAAAAGATCTTGGCGTCATCGTGGATAGTTCTCTAAAGATGTCCACGCAGTGTGCAGAGGCGGTCAAAAAAGCAAACAGGATGTTAGGAATCATTAAAAAGGGGATAGAGAATAAGACTGAGAATATATTATTGCCCTTATATAAATCCATGGTTCGCCCACATCTCGAATACTGTGTACAGATGTGGTCTCCTCACCTCAAAAAAGATATTCTAGCACTAGAAAAGGTTCAGAAAAGAGCAACTAAAATGATTAAGGGTTTAGAGAGGGTCCCATATGAGGAAAGATTAAAGAGGCTAGGACTCTTCAGTTTGGAAAAGAGAAGACTAAGGGGGGACATGATAGAGGTATATAAAATCATGAGTGATGTTGAGAAAGTGGATAAGGAAAAGTTATTTACTTATTCCCATAATACAAGAACTAGGGGTCACCAAAAGAAATTAATAGGCAGCAGGTTTAAAACAAACAAAAGGAAGTTCTTCTTCACGCAGCGCACAGTCAACTTGTGGAACTCCTTACCTGAGGAGGTTGTGAAGGCTAGGACTATAACAATGTTTAAAAGGGGACTGGATAAATTCATGGTGGCTAAGTCCATAAATGGCTATTAGCCAGGATGGGTAAGAATGGTGTCCCTAGCCTCTGTTCGTCAGAGGATGGAGATGGATGGCAGGAGAGAGATCACTTGATCATTGCCTGTTAGGTTCACTCCCTCTGGGGCACCTGGCATTGGCCACTGTCGGTAGACAGATACTGGGCTAGATGGACCTTTGGTCTGACCCAGTACGGCCTTTCTTATGTTCTTATGTTCTTATGACAATTGGTTGCTGTTACTGCTCTGCTCTACAGTACGCACAGGCTGGGTCCAAAGCTGCTTGGAGAGTGCCGCACATGGCAGCTGTGGGCACAGGTTAGTGCAAACACACGGATGCCCGCAAGGGAGTGCACATGGGCAGATGCTCTTCAGAGTGCACCCAAGTACTTGTGCAAGCGCACACCTGCCTGTACCCACGTGCACACCCATACTCCTGCATATACACACCCATGTACTCAGGAGAGCACACGTGCACAACCCACACTACTGCACGCACACACGCATGCCCTCAGGTGAGCACATGTGTGGCCTGGGGTTTGGAGACGGGAAAAATTGTAAGTAGAATCTGTCCTTGAGATCCCATTTACTGTCAGGAAACTTGAGATCTGGGGGCAGGGGGGAGGGGGAAGGGATGGCTCAGCTGAGCTGTGCCGGTGACAGCATGTGCCTTGGAGAAGTCTGCTGCGCCACTTTGTGCCTCAGTTTCCCCACCTGGCTAGCCAAGGGGTGCAAGGCCCTGGGAGGTAGCAGGCTGGTCAGCAGTTTGTCCTTGTGGTACATGTAGCTCTGACAGGGCCATAGCCGGATCACGTGGCCGAGACGCCTGCCGCTCAATCGCCTGCCTCTGCACTACAAGCCTACTCGCCAGCTCCCAATTGATTTAAAAACAATAAGCCCTTGTCAGAGATTGGGTTACGGGAAATATGCAAATTGCTTTTTCATCTCACTGCCGCTTATTGCATTTCCCTGAGGGAGGAGGTGACAGCGGAGAGAGAAAGCCAGCAGAGAGAGCAGAGGGGGGGAATCTCACAGAGGGGAGGGGGAGATGGCGGTGCCTCAACCCTGGGCCACCAGTCTGTGCCCTGGATCAGCTTAGAGCAGCCCTGAGGGCACTGCCCACCCAGACGCCATGGCTCCAATGGGCTGGACAGTGGCTGGAATACCCCGTCCAAGGCCCTGTGCTGGCGTCACCCACTAGGGATGCCCTACAACTAGCTTTGGGGCCATACAGCCGCTGCACAGCCCCTTCCCACCAGAGGGCAGAGATGAGCTGAGCCCAGAGCACCCAGATACTGGGCACGGAGGGCCATCGGATGCCCAGACAGACAGAGCGTCTGCCACAGGTGAAGGGCAATGGAGCGGGGGGCCCAGCAGGATCCCTGGAATTTGTGCCATTTACAGAGGAGAACCGGGTGCTCACAGGCGCTGAAACAAGCGGGTTGGTGACTCTGGCTCCCCGTCACCCCCACCTGGGGACTCCCTGGGCTCTGAGGAGGGGTCTGCCTGGTGCCAGGGATGGTCGGTGGTACTGAGACTCCCCTCCGGATGTGGCAGGCAGAGGCCTGGCTCCTCTGGACTTGGGCTTCATTGTGACGTTGTGCAGTCTATATGGTTTTATAAAAACATAATAAGAAGTGAATATAATGCAACTGGAATAGTTTTATAAAAATATGATAATAAGTGAATACAATGTAACTGGAATATGCTTCAGGCAAAAGATCTCTTGTAAGGTATCATTACAAAGCTTATAATCTACTGAGTGTGATCATCCTATTTGTATAAATGTACCACTCTTGTATCTAAAACTAGAAATATGAAATATAACTCTGAGGGCCTATTGTAATTATGCAAAGTGTGGGCCATTAATGGTGGTTTGAAATCTTGATGACTCCCATTAACCAGGACCATTGTCTGCAGATGGCTGTGTTTACCTGTTAGTCTTCCTGTATGTGTGTGTGCTGGCAAGTGGGTAATGAAGTCTTGCAGTGACATGTGATCATGTCACCTGACCTGGAATCCATCTTTAACCTGGTGCTTTTCCAGTGAGGGGGGGTGGAAACCCAGAGGGACAAAGGGTTTCCGCCTTATGCAAAAGATATATAAAGGGGTGGAAGAGAACAAGGGGGGAAAGGAGCCATCATGAAGAATCCCTTAGCTATCACCTGAGCTGCAACAAGAGCTGTACCAGGGGAAAGAATTGTGCCCAGGCCTGGAAGGTGTCCAGTCTGAGAAAAAGCTTACTGAAGCATCTCTGAGGGTGAGATTATCTGTATTCAGTTTGATTAGACATAGATTTGCACATTTTATTTTATTTTGTTTGGTGAATTACTTTGTTCTGTCTGTTACTACTTGGAACCACTTAAATCCTACTTTCTGTATTTAATAAAATCACTTTTTATTCATTAACTCAGAGTATGTATTAATACCTGGGGGGAGCAAACAACTGTGCATATCTCTCTATCAGTGTTATAGAGGGCGAACAATTTATGAGTTTGCCCTGCATAAGCTTTATGCAGGGTAAAACGGATTTATTTAGGTTTAGACCCCATTGGGAGTTGGGCATCAGCACGTCTTCACTACCCGCCAGATCTATTGGGGATCGATTTATCGCATCTAGTGAAGACGCAATAAAATCGATCCCTGATCGCTCTGCGTCGACTCCAGAAATCCACCGCGGCAAGAGGCGGAAGCGGAGTCGACCGCGGCGCAGCCGCGGTCGACTCGCCGCCGTCCTCACAGCCAGGTAAGTCGACCTAAAATATGCAACTTCAGCTACGCTATTCACGTAGCTGAAGTTGCGTATCTTAGGTCGACCCCCCCTGTAGTGTAGACCTGCCCTCAGTGCTAAAGACCAGCACACTTTTGTGAGCTGTTTTCAGGTAAACTTGCAGCTTTGAGACAAGTTATTCAGACCCTGGGTCTGTGTTGGAGCAGACGGGAGTGTCTGGCTCAGCAAGACAGGGTGCTGGAGTCCTGAGTTGGCAGGGAAAACAGAAACAGGGGTAGTCTTGGTACGTCAGGTGGCAGCTCCCAAGGGGGTTTCTGTGATCCAACCTGTACAAGCGGGTTGGTGACTCTGGCTCCCCGTCACCCCCACCTGGGGACTCCCTGGGCTCTGAGGAGGGGTCTGCCTGGTGCCAGGGATGGTCGGTGGTACTGAGATTCCCCTCCGGATGTGGCAGGCAGAGGCCTGGCTCCTCTGGACTTGGGCTTCATATACAATGCCACGACAGTGGCATCATGCCAGGCCATTATGGATACAGAGAGATGCCATCCCCCTCCAGCAGGGCAAGGGAGCATGGCAGAGTCCCCCCATCAGGACCGCTCCAACCCGTGACTGGGGGGATGCCATGTCAGGAACTGGAGATGGGGGGGAGGAGGTGACTGCCAAGCGAGTCATTAGGGGTCCCTGGAGGCAGCTCTGCAGCCATCTGTGCAGGGATCAATACGAGGCACACGGCTCCATTTCCAAACACTGTCTATATACATTACAATTAACCAATGGGGGGCTTCGCCCCAAGAGAGCAGGGAGCACACAGGCAGGGAGAGCCGGGGGGAGGAGGAGGGAGCCCAGAGAACAAGCCTGGGGAAGGAGGAGAGGACGATGCAGGAAGAGGGAGCGAGTGAAAGCAGAGAATGCGCCAGGGCAGGCAGGCAGAGGGGGGAGGAACCCGGCTGGGTTCGAGCTGGGTGCAATGTCTAGTCAGGCCTGCAGCAGGGCAGGGGCTCGGTGCAAAGGGAACCCAGCTGCAGTATGAACAGGTGAGGCCAACAGCCACCCCCGGGCTCCCTCAGAGAGCAGCCACGGCGGCGCACTGCCAGCAGGGCCAGGCAGGTACACAAGCCGACAAGCTGTCTCCCGCCAGCAGACGGACTGATGGACGTGGCTTGTGGCACTAGCGAGGAGCCCCAGGCCCAAGGATCTGAGAAGGCGCGAGACATGACACGGGACAGTGAAAAATAATGGGGGTGGGACCTGCAAGCTGCAACCTTCCCCCTTTGGCCCCACGATACATGGCCTCGCTCTGACAAAAGCGAAGGCCCTGGTTAATTCGAGGCCTGACCCCCGGGAGCCACTGATGCCTGTAGCCCAGGCCATGAGAGAGCGCACTGCCAAGCCCATAAGGGAGCGTGGCCTGCCAGCAGCAGGGTTCTGTGCCCAGCTTGCTGCATTCCATAGCTTTGCTGAGCTCCTCAGCCAGGAGGCGAGAGACAGGCAGGGGCTTGCTGCCGAGGAGGAGGGCTCTGCCACTGAGCTGTGAGTGGTAAGGAGAAGTTAGAGGCCACATGCAGCACAAGGCCTAATGCTGATGCAGTGTGCACTGCCATCTGTGCCCAAAGGTTGTAAGTTCAAGTCCTACCAGTGCCAGGAGTTAACCAGCCTGCTCTAGTCCAAAACTAGAGCTCCCTGCTGTCCAGCCACAGAAATCACCCAGTGGAGTTTCCACGTTCCTGATTCAACACAGCCTGAATTTGCTGGGCCTCCAACGGACTAGGGCACAGGACCAAGCAGAGTCTGCATTCAGTGTATGTCTCCACTAGAGGTAAAAGGTGTCAATTCCAGCTTGAGAGGGAGCCATGCCAGCTCAGATCATGCTAGATGTCGAAGTGTGGCTGCTGCAGTGGGATGGGCTCCCTACCCCAAGTACATGCTTCTCTCAGACAGGATCCTATTCAGGGCAGCTTGCAGAAATGCTTTATTTTTAGCATGCTAGCTCCATCAGAGCTAGCGTGGGTATGTCTCCTTACAGCCCCAGCTCTGGTGTAGACAGACCCTAAGCATTAGCCCTCCATGGGCACAGCCATCAGCAGCCAAGCAGGGACAGTGCCATGGGGAATCTGTCCAAGGCCAGCCCCGCCTAGCACAACAGCAGGACAGGGACAGTGCCAGGTCACCCGGCAGCAGCGTGCTGAGCACAGGGATTTGTCTGAGTGCCCCGTCTCGCCAGGGGGGCAAAGGTAACTGCGCCCCAGCCTCCCGGCACCTGGGCATGAAGCTCACGGTGGCTCATTCAAAGAACAGCTTGGCTCAGACTGTGCCAAAGCCCCAAAGTCAGAGAGGAGCTGCAGGGAGGGAGAAGGGAAACCCAGCTGGCAGCTGAGGTGCCTTGCTGATGGGAGAACTGGCAGGACAGGACGGGCAAGGGGCAACCTGGCAGGACCAGGATGGACAAGCTAGCTGCAACTGGAGGGGGTAGGGGAGGTGCAAGCCGGCAGGGAGGGGACCAGCAGCCAAATAAAGCCTGGAGAGGAACCTCATCCACAGACCCCAAATCCCCACTCCCAGCTGTTGCCAAGGAATCTTCCCCCCACCTACCCACCATGTTTGGCCATCGTTCCTCTTGTTTTCAGCTCCCCCCATGCTGCGAGCTCTGGGGGGCTCCCCACCGCCCTGCACAGCCATGGGGTAACGTGCATGAAACAGTAACAACGAAGAGAAGCTGTCGGCCCCCCATAGATTTGGGATCAAAGGTCTACTGCGTTGCCACGGCAACAAATTTTGAGGTCAAGGGCCAGATCCCTGGGAACATATTTCCATATAAAAATAAAATAGGCAGGACTGGGAGTTTCTGCTCAGGGGGGCCCAGGACGGGAGCAGCAGAGAGGGGGGCTGCAACCGAGGGTATTGACAGAGCTGCGTGGGAGCCCAGGACTGGGGTAGTGGGGAGGATGGGGAGGGCTGCAGGTCAGGATTGAGATGCACTTCAGCAAGGAGCAGGGCTAACGACTCATTAAGCAGCTATTCCCTGCTCCGACTGCTCCTGTCCTGGTCATGGCTGAGATCTGCTGCTCAGGGGAACCGAGTCTGGCTTTTCTCTGGTGTTTCTTAGGAACAGGCCCCGCCCTGCCAAGCAGCTCCATCAGACACTGGACAGATGCAGCTAGACATTCACAGTCACTTTAACAAACCCCCAGCACTGGCGCCATCTATCAATTAATTTTCAAAGCTTCGTTAGGTGCAAACCAGGCGCTCAGAAAGCAGCAGTTTGTCTGGAGGAGGCTCCGAGCAGGCTGCACAGGCTGCCCTGGGAAGGGCAGACTGGACAGGGCGGGTTCTCCCTTAGCCTCTCAAACACGCAGCTGTGACAGCAACAACCTGGCACAAAGTGTTCCTCCCCAGACTGGACAGCTGCCATACAGCCTGCCAAGGAGCAACGGTAACCAAGCCACTTGGAGCCAGTCGCTGCTCACTAGATCTGCTCCGCTGGGAAGCCTCCCCCAGCCCTCTGGGACCTTCAGGGCTAAAGAGATGTTGCCTCTCTTCATTTTGGCGGTCTCTGAACATGGGGGAGAGGGGTGCATAAGCAGGGGAGAAGCGGGAGGTTAATACACAGCACTGTTTCCCAAACGGTGACCCTTGCCGCTCTTGCTGGTGGCTGGCTGAGAACCGGCTGCTGCAGCATATGAAAAGAAGCTACAAATAGAGCAAATTCTTTCCTGATGTTCCTTTCCCGTGTAAGCAAAGGCTGGCGTTGCCACAGCAGGGTTCTGCCATGGGGAACGGCATGGGCAGTGCGGGGCCAGCAATTGGGAATGAGAAGGGGGTTGGGCTGGGAGATGGGGCAGGGGAGGGTTAGTTTCTGTTGCATGGCACTGGCCGGGTTGGCCGTTCTCCCCATGAAGCTGGGCACATTCTGGAGAGCCCCTGCTCGGGAGAGTTTTATTGCATATTTGCTAAGCGCCAGGAGCTGCTCATGCAATGAAATGCTGTAACTAAGGGGCCCTTTATCTCCAGGCCAGCGCCCAGCACAGTACCTCCCACCACTCCACACTACAGCTTTAAGAGGGGTGTCTCAGGAGGCGGGTGGGCATGGCATGGAAAGGAGCTAAAAGGGCAGGGTGGAAATCAAAATCATATTGAAGAAATCCCCATTCTTCCTGGCCCTGGCTCCTAATGACCCCGGGGCTCATTTGCACAATGCCATCAAGGCGGCATGTTTTCCGTCTGCATTTCACCCGAGCTTGGGGCGTGGAACCAGCATGGCCGCTTCCACATGCCACCTGTCCTGTGTCAGCAGGGGCCGCTGGGCTGCAGCGTGCAGCCTCCCGGAGAAGGCTCCAATCCAATAAACCGTTTCCACGGAACTGTCAAAAACATCATTCAAATATTCTGAGTCGCAGCAAGGGTTTTTTCCCTCTTTTCGTCAAGTGGACTGAGCGGTGGGCCCCGAATTATCGGCCAACGTCCCAACGCTGAGCAGGGATGCGTTCACTAGCCCCCGCCCCCAAGCACACTTTCACCCTGCACAACCACTAGTGAAAACTCAGCTGCTGTTACATGAACTGGCCACCAGGTGTCACAACCACCCCACCATAAATGCATCCAAACTGCATTAACCAGGCAGTAAAATAACCAAGATGCTTTTTTTCTCAGAGAGATGCTGGTGGTTGGCACCAGCTCACTAACTATGAGCATGGGACTGCTGCAGTGGAAGGGGTATGACTCAGCTCCTCCTGCACCCCCCTCTTCCCAACTAGGTCTCCTCTCTGCCCTTTACATCTTGGGGATCCAGCAGTTTCTTCAGCCCTGCATTCAGCATGCCCCACCCCCAGCCATCCAGCACTGGGCTCGGACATGCAGCAAAGGGTTAATCGGAGCAGGGATGGCCCGATCTACTACAGCTGTTTCCAAGGCGCTGATCAGTGAGGGATCTAAGGCCAGCCGCACGGACAGACTGTCAGTACAGGGGTGTATCTAACAGTGGCTTGAGTGTAACAGGCTAGAGAGAGCCTTCACCCTATTCCACCACGACTTGACTGTGACCCTAAACCTCAGCCATGTGCCCTCTAGTGGGTTAGCAGGGTATTGCAACTGGTCAGGAATTAAGACTGTCTCTGTTAAGTACAACTCTTCCCTCTGCAAATGCACAGAATTGCCTCTGAGTAACCACTCCTCCAGCCGCCCTTCTGCATACACGACTCCCTTTCTTCACCCCACTGCAGCCATGGCACCTCAGCCTGTCAGCTCAGCAGGGCTGGGCAGCTCAGTGCTCCAATAAGAGCCCTCCCAGGGAAACCCAAGGGCTGTTAGAAGTGGCGTTGGTGACTCAGACAAGGCGCTCTCCCCTCTGAGTCAGTGCTGACTCCATTCCCCCAGCGTGGGACTTGGGGGGGCTCTCCCCTCTGAGTCAGTGCTGACTCCACTCCCCCAGCGTGGGGCTAGGGGGCGCTCTCCCCTCTGAGTCAGTGCTGACTCCATTCCCCCAGCGTGGGACTTGGGGGGGCTCTCCCCTCTGAGTCAGTGCTGACTCCACTCCCCCAGCGTGGGGCTAGGGGGCGCTCTCCCCTCTGAGTCAGTGCTGACTCCACTCCCTCAGCATGGGGCTAGGGGGCGCTCTCCCCTCTGAGTCAGTGCTGACTCCATTCCCCCAGCGTGGGGCTAGGGGGCGCTCTCCTCTCTGAGTCAGTGCTGACCCCAATGTCCGAGCACAGCAGGGGGGGATGAGAGTGACTCAGCAGGGGGCACTCTCATTTCTAGGTCAGTAACGAGCCCCAGGCCTCAGCACAGGGCTGGTGCAGCAGGAGGAGCCGTATTTTGGGTCAGATCCTGCCTACCTGTGGTCATGGCGCTTGGTCATGAGCCCTAATGCGCTAGCCAGATTCCACCTTGGGGAATTAGAGGGCATCTCCTTACACTCCCTCTGCAGCTGGACTGGAGGATCTCTGTCCCCGTCCTAGCTGCTCTGCAGGGCGGCCGTTCACGCAAACACCTCAGCTATGGCTAGAGGGGACAGAGGTTCCCCAAGTTTATTGCTGCACCCCCACTTCTCCAGGGGAGTCAAATAACGGTCGTGCTCCCCAATTCCCATCCATGTGGGGCAGAAGAGAGGGGGCGGTGGCAGGACCTGGCTGGCTCCATCCCCGAAGTAGCCCACAGCCACGCGGCACAGACCAGGGCTCCTCGCCCTCCCTTCCCCTGCCCGGAACCTCTCACCCCCGCAGGCTCTGGAGGGTTTTAAATGGATGGGGCTGCAGCCGCCCGGGGCAGGGCAGCATTGGGGGGAGCATGTAGGAAGTGCCCCGGGGGAGGGGAAGAGAGGGAGGGGAGAGCAGCAGGCTGCTGCCCGGGTGGGGCAGGGCAGGGACCCGCTCCCTCTCCCCACTCCCGACCACTGGGGACTCCTTGCACACACTCCCCACTGCTGCCCTGCCCTGGACACCAGGCTGACTGCAGCCCCACACCCCACCTCACCCTCCTGATAACCAGGGGGGCACCCACCCCACAGGTTGAAAACTAAGACTATAGTGAAGCACTGTGGCCTGGTGCATAGAACACTTGACTGGGACTCACAAGACCTGGGCTCTCGTCCTGGCTCTGCAACTGGCTTGCTGGGTGGCCTTGGGTGAGTCACTGCCCCACTCTGTGCCTCAGTTTCCCCAGCTGCAAATTAGGGATAACGATACTGCCCTCGTTTGTAAAGTACAATATAATATTGTTATCGCTAGACAATAGTCCCAAAGGGCCGATAACACCCAGCACATCAGCATCTTCGACTGTATTTAATGTGGAACTAAAACCCTCTGTCTGTGTCCCCAGCCTCCTCCTCCCCCAGGGCATTTCACTCTGTACCAGCTCTGTCTTGGGCACGAGAACCAGCACCACGCAAGGCATGGGTACGAAGATGTGAATACCACTGAGGCCGTAGAGCTCATGACACTGATGCAGCATCTGGGTGCATTTGCAGGGATGCTGGGGAGGTGAGACGCCTGGAGCTCAGAAAGGAGAGCTGTGACCCACCACCAAGTGGCATGCAAAGGCAGCATGTGACACAGGCGCTGAGGAGCTGGGACTGGAGGTTACTTCAGGAGGAGTTTTTGCTAATGAAAGAGCCCCAGAGTCCAGGGTTGCTGAGACCTATTCAGTCACCCCACCAGAGGGTTGGAACAGCTGGCGCTAGGAAGCTGGAACAGTCACCTCGGAGCAAAGGCCCTTCGTGTGGGTGACCCACTGCAGAACCATGGTGAGGCGAGCGACAGGAGAATCCGGCCCTGATCACTACAGAGGGGCTGGCTGGCCGCAGTGTCTTTTGTCTGGGCACATCCATAAACCTGCCCTCCCCACCTGGCTGGGATACAGCCTCCCTGCTTCCCAGTGCAGGACTTGGGGGGTGCAGCAGAGGGAGTCCTGCCATGTCTCTGTTTATCACCATCCCTCCCCAGGACACAACCCAAAGCTGCTCCGCAGCTCCAGTCTGTCTATCCCGAATGCTGACACACAGTCTTGGGCAGCATGCTGCCCTCTAGTGGCTGAACTGCACTTCGAAAAGGCAAAGCCGCCGGACTAAGGGAAAGAGGAGGAGATGGGGAGCTGTTTGCTGGCTGGGGGTGTGTCCTGACAGCTACCACAAGGCTACAACCGGGCTCAGGGCTCCCCATGGACCGGGGGCTCCTTAGCGCACCCTCCTGAACGCCGGGCTGGGATGACAAAGGGACAGACCTGCCCAGGGATTTTGCTGGGATAAAGTCCCTCGCGGGAGGCTCTCGGCACTTCACACCCTGAGCGCTTTCCAGTATCGGACAAGGAAAGCCGGGTGCTAGGAGGCTGGGGAGCAGGGAGAGTGTCCAGCAGCTGGGATGGCCTGAGCCAACCTACCTCACAGACCCGAGCTCCCCGATCTCAAGACCTGTCCCCATCCAGGCTGGGAGCAGCTGCCGAGAGGCAGGTTAGATGGGAGGGCGACACGGGCAGGTTTCTAGCTGGCCAGACATGGGGAGGCAGGAACCAGCAGCAGAGCCAGGGGTCAGGCTGGGGCACATCAGGGACAGTGGAAGGGGCCAGCAGCTGGGATGGGGCCGAGGCTCTTGCTGAGGGAGGCGTCAGTGGTGAGGTGCTCTGGAGTGGGACCAGGAATACGGAAGCCATGGAGGAGTTACTGTATCCTCGGCCTACGTGCAATTTCCTGAGGAAGAGGAAAGGAAGGTCGGCCTCAGGGCTCCAAGGGGCACCACAGAGTGAGGGCTAGTGTCCGGCCCTGGGTCGCACACTGGCTAGGAGAGACAGGGTGCAGAGGGAGGAACAACTGGGCAGTTCCCAGAGAAGTGAATTGATGCCAGGGCTGGTGCTGGTCAGTATAGTTATTAGTGACTGGGACAGAGGGTGAATAAGGAGGTGCTGATGGCACAAAAGTATTTAGTGAGTCAAGGACAGAGAGGAGTGAGAGGCACCAAGCTAAACCAGCTACTGGGCAAGTGACTCTTGACATCAGCCAGTCCAAGGGGACACACAATGGAAGGAGCAATTTAAACTCCTCGGACTCCTGACACCTCATCCTGAGTTCACTGTATCCTCTCCAGCACAAAAACCTGGGCTTCACTGACAAGAGAGAGCCGTGAAGAACTGGCTCAATGTTCAGTGGTGACACAGGTGTCTAAGGCCCTGCCTGTAGCAGGGTGTCTGTCATGCACGGCTGTAGCTACCCCAGTGCAAAGCCCTAGTGCAGATGCACTGCCCCGGGGTAAGATGGGGCTCAGGGGAGCGCACTACTGCAAGCTCCGTTGTGCACCAGTGCAGAGCGCCTGATGGAAGGTTTACACTGATGGCGCCACATCCGTGCAGTTACCACAACGCAACCACCCCATACCTAGACAAGCCCTAGGAGGCAGGGCTCCGCTGAGATGGGGACAGAGAATATCCCTATTGAAACCAAGGACACAGCCACACTCTGAACACTGGGTTGGAGGGGTCACCGCGTCTCCAAAGAGAGTGAAAAGAAGAACGAAGGCAACTGGAAACTAGGAGGGGCCTCCAGAAGGAGGCGAGATGAGAGAGGCGAGGGCCTGATTCTGGCCCCTACTCTGTCTCCCTTACACCACTGCTGCTGTGTAAAGGGGCCAAAACGGCCCCCTGGGGAATTCCCCAAGTGCAGGAGCAGCTTAGGGCAGGTCTACACAGCCCTCCCCCCATCCCTTTTCACCCCCAGAGCAGGGGAGTGGAAGGAGCACTCTGCCCTCTGGCTGTGCTGGACCATGAGGCAGCCCACAGGCAGTTATGGGGAGGCTGCCATTAATTAGAGCAGCCTCTGAGTCGCTCTAACTTATGACAGGGGCCAAACTGAGCCCTGAATCAGCCCAACATCTGGGTGGCACAAAGTTGGCATAAAGCCACCTTTGCTCCCTCTCCCTGGACCATACTGTCTGCTCTGTGCCTCCTGCGTGGTGCGGCCCAGAGCCTGGCACTTGGACTCTTTCGTCTGGAATGAGGAAGAGTAAGAGAGGTGAGGAGAGAGGGATACACAGCAACCCAGAGACGGCCAGTCTGGCTCCTCTCTACCCAGCCCCACGGCACAAGAACAAGGGACAATAAGTGAAATGTAAAAGATTCAAATTTCCCACAGATGGAGGGAAACACTTTTTGAGAACATGAAATGAACCCACAGAACTCACTGAAGCAGCATGTTCCCAAGGCTAAAAGCCACTGAAGAGCACCTGACGGTCCATCAGGCAGAGGTAAATGACAAGCACTATTAACCCGCATGTTGCAGGGCATCACCAGGTCAGACACTGTGGTCAGGAAGACATTGTGCTTAGTATTGGACTGTGGCCCCAGGGGCCTTGGTTTCTTCATGCAACTTCTGCTCAGTGAACAGGGGGGAGCCAAACCCAGCTGCAGGCTACCTACAGGGAGGGGCACAGGCATTCATATGGAGCATCCAGTTCTGGCCACCAGTCGTGACAGCACCAATGACTAACAGGCTGCTGGTCTGGGGCAGTTTGGACATTCTTAGAACCCCAGAAGCTGAAGCACAGCTGACCAGATGGGGTGCCCAGAAGGGGTCCCTGATGTGATGGTTGGGGGTGTTTCTGCCTATGGAAGAACCAGAGTTGGGCACACATCGCTTCTCTGGCCAGCAGCAGAGATGCCAGGGGGCTCTTCAGAGGAACAAGAGGAATCAGACTTGTCTATGTTAGGGGCTTTGCACTGGCATTCCATCAGTGCAAAGTCCCAGTGTAGATGCCCTACACTGGTGTGAGATGGGGCTTGAATCAGTGCGACTTGCTCTGGCTTCAAGTGAGCCACATCCGCAAGCCCTGCTTTGTACCCGCACATGCCCTCTACCCTGGGGATTTACCCCAGTGCAAAAGTCCCTAACGTAAACAACCCATTGTCTTCAGGAAAACAACCCCCACAAAGTACACACAAGCCCTGTGCTCACAAGGGAGGGTGAGCGGGACAATTCCACTGAGAACTGGGCTGGACACATCTCAGTGCGTCCAGCGGTCCCTGCACTGGGGGATGCTCACAATTCGGCTTCTCTGGGTGAGCAGCAAAAGGGGCCCCTCCCCTTTCCTCCATCTCCACCCCGGCTGGTAGCTCACAACAGCTCCTCTGCCCAAGCTCCTCCACATGGGATGGGGCGCCATGCAAGGCATGGCCTGTGTCTGGAACTTCCCAACTCGCGCTCACCCAGCTTCCAAGGGGGGTTGTACTCCTCTGCCACTTCTGTGACAGATTCACCAGCTGTCAGAGGAGGCCCGCAGTTCTCAGCCACCCAGAGACCTGTGGGGAATCTGGGACTACACTGAAGGTGGCCCCTGGTAATGAGGGTCCCTGGGCAGGTTTGTACAGTATCTCTATTCCAGTGGAGGGCAAAGACTGGGGAGATATTACGTGCAACCCATCGATCCCTTTCCCTTCTACAGTCCGATCAATGCCATGCAAAGCCAGCTCAATCACCTGCTTTCCCATTAGCCATCTCCTGTCTGCAGAAGAAATAATCTCAATGCGGCTCAGGCCACCAGGCAGCCTATCATTCCAGTGGGACCTCGCTGGGCAGGCTGGTTGGGTTGGAGGAGGGGCTCCAGAACAGGGGCTGCTGGGGTTGCTCTGAGAAGCAGCATTTGGGCAGAAGGGAGGCAGGCCAGGCGCACTGACAGAGCTCTGAGGCCTGGCCCGGCAAGGGGTGCTCAGGGACAGACTGTGGCACTGGAAATGAAGGGACAGAGGCATCAGCTCAGTGGTTCTGGCTGAAGAGGCCAGGTGGCTCGGCGCAGGCGGAATCGTCTTTCTGACACAAGTCTGCTCAGTAACAGTTGGTTGGCCTGTGTCCACAGCGCTGCGCTAGGCACATAACCCGCCATGGTCTCCAAGCCTTGCTGGGAGGCGGATTCTCAGGCCAGACAGAGACCTGGCACAGGCAGCTGCAACTCCACTGAAGTTAGCAGAGCCGCAGCCTCTTACAACCGGTCTCTAGCTGGCCCTTGGGCTGTGTTCTGTGCACAGCGTTTGCTGGGTGATGTTTGGCGCTTCCATTCCCTTTCCCTGGAAAGGCAGCTGTGAGTCAGCCGTGTCCCTGTATAACCAGAGTGACTGCAGAGGCTCTGGAGGGTCCAAAGGTCACGGCAGGCACGAAGGTGCCTCCTTCTAGGAGTGCTAAGCGGGGAGAGGCGTTATCCATGCAAAGCAGGGACGCTGAGCCCAGGCCTGGGAAATTAAACCACACAGGCACTGCTGCAGCCAACTGTAAGGATAGCACAGGGGCAGGAACATGAGTTCAAGGGTTTGTCTACACAAAGACATTGCGCGTTTAACCACATCAGTGTACTTAAAGCAGGACAGCCCCTGCTACTGTACAGTTTGACAGTGCTTTTACCAGGACAGCTTATCCCTATATGGGAAGGGGAATAAGGCACCTTTACACTGGTATAACTGTGTCCACACCATGATTTAACTGCTTCAGTAGGAAAATCACAGCCTTAAGGGAGAGTTAAACCAGACCCGCTGGGAGAGTGGGTTTGACCTGCATGAAGAGCCTGTAACAATCCCCATTGCTACACCCAGCAGGAGCAACAGAGAGGAGAGGCTCCAGACACCGGCCCCGAAGGGCATCTGGTGGCACCCTGCTTGGAAGCAGCCCCTGCGAAATGAAGGCCAGGGACAGGCAGAGCTGAAAGATTCAGGGGCTCAGCTCCTCCAGATCAGGATCTTTCCAGATTATCCAAACAGCTCAACTGCCTTCATTTCTACAGCCCTTTGCAATCTCAATCCAGCCTCTCTCACGGACCACGTCTCTCTCAACTCCTGCCTCTTCCACAGAACTGCCCTGCTCTTGGTGAGAGTGCCTTCTCCTCTGCAGCCCCTGCCACCTGGAGCAGCCTTCCCTGCCTCTCTCCACCCCACTGACTCCCCCATCCGGCTCCAAGTCTCAACCCAAAACATCTTCACACCCTGGGATGTGTATTTCCCTCTCCCTCTGCCGTCAGAGTCTCTCACTGCGCCCGCCTCTCACTTGGCAATGTGCTTTGGGATAAGCGCTCTGCATAAACAAACACTGTGCAAAACAAAGATGGATTGAATTACAGACCTTTGTAATGATCTCACTAGCAGCCAAAACCTCAGGGACCAGGATCCTGGCGAAACAGACAGACCAGAGGCGCTGGTAACATAGGGGCATGTAGCCTCTGGGGACCCAACGTCCTCTCCCAACTGATGGCACAAGTGAGAATGAGTTGGGTGAATCGCATCCTACTGGATATTTGTCCACATCATGAATCCACACCATAATCTGGCATCATTTGCAGTCTCAGCTCGGGAGACCCCCCCAGGGCTGGAACAGCAAAGGAGGGGGCCAGGGCAGAGAGTGCTGCTGGTCAGGACAGAGGCGTATCAGAAGGGCTGCGGGGAGGGGGAAGCTGGCACGGCCCCTACTCTATCTCTCTATCTACAATCCTCTTATCCCCGTGATATCTGACAGCTGCCTCCGTTCTGGCTGGTCCCAGCCAATTCTCATAAACACCACGTTCACACATGCATCTCATAAAGGGCTGACAGTCACTGCTGAGATTCCTGGGCACAGAGGAGGAAAGTGGTTATATGTCCAACCAGCGGCCTCACGAGTCGCTTCACCTGGACAGGTCGTGACTGAAATGTACATAAAGAAGCTTCCTGGAGGATACAGAGGCCACCTAAACCTCTTCTGGCATCGGCACGGTCTGGATCCCCACTAGGGCATGGTAAAAGGCCTGGATGTCCCTGCAGTACAGTGAGGGGTGACTTGTATGGATCCCCCCAGTATCTGCACCCCATTGCCTCTAGCAGGAGAGTTCACTTAATCACTCGCTGGAAGGTTCCCCAGCAACCCCTCCCATCATTCTAGGCCGACACAAACTCCAGCTCCTTCCGTTCCCACCAGAAGGGCCCACGTCAGGCAGGAGGTATGACCTGCGAGCACCACTGGAAGAGATTCCTCCATACATCAGGCAGTACGGGCAGGGTGTGCCAGAGCCATGTATCTGCTGCTTCCCCCGTTAGCAACCTACTACACTGAGGGCCTCTTCTCTCCCCTGTCTCCATATGTGCAAATCTCACTGTGCCTGGTAAGTGAGCCAGTCTTCCCCCGGGCTCTGAGACCACTGAGACCTGACCTGGCGGGCCCACTCCTCCAAGGCCCACATATTAGAGAATTAAGCACATTCCAGTTTAACTAGGCCTGGTTACACCAGACACCTCTTGTGATTTGGTGTGACCTCATGGCATTGGCAAGGCACGCTGGGCTGTGTGACCACTCCCCCAGGACAAAACACCTGCATAGCAGGTGACCCCATAAGGGGAATACTAGAGGCTCTCCCCCTTCTAGGGGTGTCACAGGCTTCTCCATGGGGGACCCCCAAGAACAGGGTGCCACAGATTCCTGTGCCTCTCTAAGGATGTGATTTCTGCTCACCCTGCCATAGGCAGCTACCCAGTCATGGTGGGTAATGTTAAGGACCCTCCTGGCCCCTCACCTCCAAGCCCTCTACAAGGTGTGATTCACAATGTAAAACACTGTTCCCCTTCTCCAGTCAGAGAAGGGAGCAAGGCAGCTGGCAGTTATATACTGGGGACATGATCTCTGTGCTGGGGCAGGGGGACCCCACCTTGCGACAAGGAGCCCAGGAGCGATGCACACACCCCAGCACAGTACTGCTGGCAGAATCTTTCCAGTACCAGAGCAGCAGCTGAGAAGTAGAGAGGCCCAGATGGCCAACTCCTCCATCCTGCCTTACCCACGCACGCTGTGCCGGAGCACACGTGTGCTTCCCACGCTGCCATAAAGGAAACGCTCTGACTCTCCAGCCAGCACGCCGAGAATTTAAGATCTGCCCTTCACTGAGGCCAGTGCAATGACAGGGGAGCAGATACACCAGGGCCTCAGTACAACAACATGGCATGGCATGGCCAGTCCTCTCTGCCCGCCTGGGAAGGGTCGGCTCTGCTCACCAGACTCTATAGAGAACATAACCAGCCAGCGGAGTTGGGGCACTGGGACGGGAACGAGGCACTTTCACCTCTAGGTCACTGCTTCACACAGAGCCCACGATGGCAGCGGATGGGGAGCATGAACGTGGCTGCTCGGTGGACTGAGTGAAAGGAGCTGATGAGGTCGAGTCCTGTTCCTAGCGGCCAAGCGGCCATGTCACACCTGGCCCCCTCTCCGGCGGTCTCAGCAGAGAGGTCGCGGATGCAATGAGCCAAGGAGACTGGACTGCCCTCTCCCGTGGGTGAGGAAAGCTCATGTTCCCCAACCCATACCTGGCCTGGAGTGAAGCAGAGGCCTCCTGTCTCCAGGGCCATCAGTCTGGCACCCTGCAGCAGCACTAACGTCACTAGGAAAATAAATGAAGCACATCGGCCCACAGAGCCCCCCTTCGGGACGCTGAACCCCCTCTAGCTGCAAGCTAGCCCAGCCACGGCTCACACGGGGCCCTCGCAGTCCAGGGGCAACCGCTCCATCAGGTGGCCAAGGGTTGAGGCACGCGGGCAGACACCGTGCTGAGCTCGTCTCAGCTGGAAGGGGCACTCGGCAAATTTTGCAAGCCTTTTCCAAAAACAAGGACGAGCCACACGTTCTTCCTGGGAACATGATGCTGGCTGGAGCTCAGCACCCTCCTGGCCTCTGGGAAGGCAGCACAGATAAGGATAGCGCCTGACCTTACATGACTACAGCTAACGGGAAAGCTTGTGCAATTCCCCTGGGGCAGGAGGATGCTGAGTGGCTCATGGTCAGAACCAGGTCCCCAGAAGCCCAGTCACAAAGCCAGATGCATTGCCAGGGCACTCGGGGATGGGGGTAAGAGTCCAGCCTGCTCAACACAAGGACACTACCAGGGTTACTCGGGGCCTCAGGGGCCCGTGCCAGCCACACAATCCTCACCCACTCGCCCCACTTAAGCCAGGGCCAGGAATGCTCTGCCCTTCCCATGCTTCCCTGTTAACCCTTTCTGGTCTGGATTCTTATAAAGCGCTGCGAATCACCCCTTTTCCAGCACTGGATGGGAGAGTCCATCCATTATAGGAGGAGCCCCAGCACCCCACAGCAGCTTCAGCACTCCTCTCCTGAAAGCAGCTGGGAGATCACCCGCCCATCTCACTAGGCCAGGCCTCCTCACTAGCTCTCGGCCTTGCGTCCCCTGGCCCGTCCCCACCTGCAGCACACACCAGTAGCAGCAGCGTTGGCTTCACAGATAGAAACAAGAAATGTGACCATTCCGCTCTCCATGGAAGGAGAACAGGGGGAGAGGAAAAAACCAATCTGAGAGCGGAACGTTAATTAATTGAGGCTTTTGTTCAATTTCTAAACAAGCTTTTAAACGGCAGCTTGAGTTACACCGGCTCTGATAATATTACAGCGAGGCGGCCCAGCCAAACTCAGAGCGACCCACTTGCAGCTCAAGTTACCAACATGCGGCTGCTTTTCCAGGAGCGCCTGATGTTCAGGATCAAGGCTCGACAGGAGAGGTGGCCGTGGCTGATCGCTAGCCAAAGGGCTGCCTTCATGCATAGCTGCGCTCACACTGCACGTTTTCCCCCCACACAGACAGCTGCGGGAATCTGCTACGGTGAACTGGCAAGTCGCACGCAATTCGAACTCAGTCCACTATGGCTCAACAGCCAGGCCATGACAGAGTAACGCGCTGCTGCTCAAGCCTGCGCAAACTGAGCCCTCCTGGCTGATTTCAAGGTAGGAGAAGGAATGCCAGCATGGCTTGGGCTTGGAAACTGCCCAGAAGAGAGGAAGGTGGCAAAGAGCTTCTCAGCACTGGCAGCATCCGAAGATATGAGATGCCAGGGTCCAGACCCTTGGTGCTGGTAATTCCTCTGCCATTGATGGGGGAAAGGAGAGTGAATGCCCCAAACAGGCTCCAAAGAACTGGGCCCCAAATACAACAAACAAGGACACAAAGACACCTAGGCAGCTGGCAAGCTGTGATCACTACCCTGATTGGCTAAGAACTGCATCCACCCCGTAGCATATTACCCCTTTCCCCCACCTCGGCCCACTCTTCTGTCTCATGCCACTGTGATGTCCTCTGTTAGAATCTCAGCTCTTTGGGGCAGGTCCCTGTTCCCTATCTGCTTGTGCAACCCCTAGTAAAAGAGGGCTCTGGCCTGGATGGCCTCCGGGATGTTACATCACTAGAGCAAAATGCTTCCAATGGCTTCATCCCAAGATGGCGGGAGATGGGAATATTCCTTCTTTCAGTGGGATGTTTTCTTTTGAAGACCTGTAGCAAAAGGGCTCATGGCCTCTCCCGCTGGGCTTTGGAACATAAAGAGTTTTAAAATAACAGTGAGTGAAGTGTTCACAACCTAGGGTCCTCTTCCTCCCATCCCCCAGCCCCTTCTCTCTTTCCCAACCCTTCCCCTGATGAAAATGGTCTTGCATTTCCACAGTTCAATCCACCACAGAGACCCTGTGAGCGTAGCTTTACCAGTTGTCTTTTGGCAATGGGGAAGGCATCACCCTAGGCCCTGTGGCCTTTCTGAGAAAGAACACGCCCTACCCGTGTTTTCAACAGCCACACGAAGGGAAAGTCTTCACGGGAGGCTCTTGAAAGCTAGAGATTCCTTCCCAGACACCGGTCGTCACGCAGCAGAGACTGGAGAACAGGCCCAGAGACACAGGATCCATTACAGCAGCGCGCACCAGAGCTCCGCTACCCACCCCGCCAATACAGCCCCCCACCCCTCTCCAGAGACTGACAGGAAAGGCAGGTGCTGCAAGCTAGCTACTCGCCTTCTTTTGCACACCATTCCCCACGAGGGGCTAGTAAGTTAAACGACCCCTGAGGCAATTGCACGCCACTAAGTCAATCTGGCTAACGAAATAAAAGCCCCAATGGGCTTTTACACTAGGAGACAGAATGAAGCAGGATGACGCAAAGGTGACATTCGACATGAGGGAGCATCACACTCTTCTCTTTGGGAAGGGCAGTGGATTCGTTATTAGGTGGATTGAGAATGTGCCCATCACCCTAGCATCTGGGCACTGTAACTTCCTTGCCAACAACATAGTTTTGACAGGCCAGGATGGGGCTGAACTATACCTCATATTTACAATCTCGAGGTGGGGGCAGGGATGATCTTTGACCTTCCCTCCCTGTGAACTGACCCAATCAGCCCTGTCCTAGCCTCCCTTTCTGTCGAGGGCGGAGTGAGCAGAGTATGCTTGCTAAACACAAGTTTCTGTCCTAGCTCCTTCAGGCCACGCGCTCAGGTCCCTAAGGAATCCCACACAAATAGCAGGAGGAAACGACTTCTTAGGTGCCATCTAGCCCGTCCCTGGCCCACCAGGTTGCCCCCTCCAAGTACAATGGCTAGTGCCAGTTGTAAGCATCCTGAACTCCCGGGTTTTCATCTCTTCCCTGGGGAGACTATTTCACCGTCTCACAGATCTCACTGTCAAGACGTCTTTCCTGATATTCAGCCTAAAATCCCGAATCACAGTAGTGGTGGTTATGGACTAACCTCAATTCAGCTACCACCATTTCTTCCAAAGCTACAGAAGTCCATTTAGGGAGTTGGGGATCCAGGGAAGACATATTATTCTAGATGGAACACAAACAGATTTACCCAGTCACCCTCTCGTTATTCCTGTCCTGAAAAGATGCTCTTCTCCTGAAAACATTTCCTAATGGAGTTGAGAGGTTTGTGGGCTGGGTTTTAGGTTTTTTGTTTGGGTTGGATTTTTTGTTGACTCCCAGCATTTTTCAATTTCAAAGCAGTAAAGACATTTTCTAGACACAAAGGATTCACATTGTAGTAACTCATCCAGCAGTTCAGATGTGTGTATATACACACACAAACACACACACAAACACATACTAAGTAACAACCACACAAGCTGCCTCTGAGCCACAGTACAGTAACCAAATTGATAGTTCTCTTCCCTCTTACAGCATACTTGATGCTCACAGTTTAACAAGAAAGGGTTAAGAGAAAAACACAACAAACGGTAAGCACAGTAATAAACACAAGTTTCTCCCACTTTCCTAGTGTTATCTGGATCGCTCTAGCATCCACAGCAATACTCCAGCACAGGGGGCACAGGGTAAATCTGGGCCATTTGGCACACAAACATTACATTAGGTTCATATTTACTTTCCCTGATCCCTTTAGTTTCTGGAGAGCAGATTTGCTGGAAAGGGAAAGTCGTAGCATGGGAATAGGTCAGCGTTACTCACTAGAACTGGACGTGGGGAGAACTGCGTGGGCATTCATTACATTAAACCCGTTAACAGCAATGGGTCTGTGTTAGCCCAGTCATCTTTATCCGGCAAAGGTGCCGAGCAATGCTCTTCAGGAGGGTATCGCAATTATTCCATAGCGGTACTACAATTGCACTGTGACCAAATAGCACAGCCTCGGGAAAAGAACCATCAAAGAGCACCCTTCGAACAAGCTATTTCACAATGGAGGTGGGAAATAAATAAATAACCGTCAATTACTCATCCCAAACCTTGCTGCATTTAACTGCCAGGATAAAGAATTCCACCTCATTTCCACCCAACTCCCACAGGCAACTTACTCATGGGGCTACATTTCCCTAAATGCTCACATTTCAATTAGCATTAGAATAATGAAATGCCTTGGAGTTCACCTCCCCGAAAATGTACTGAACGTCGAAGAGCAGAGATTGTAGAAGATGAGGGATTTTTTAAACACACACATAACACAGCATGATGTGGGAGGGGGGGGAGAAAAAAACCAGTCCTTTCCCTACTCTACGCTGATGAGATTTGCATGGGCTTTTGCTACCAGCCTCTCCAAACAAGGATAATGCAACTTCCAGTTGATTTTCCAGATAAACAAGCATGCAAACAAACGCAAAGTGCTCAACTAAAAATATCTGCCTCCTACACATACCCCCACTACCCTGAGATCAAAATACACAAATCCCAGCTCAGCATCAGAGTGGAGCTGGAAAATTATAACAACTTGAGGGGCATCTCACACTCTCTCTCTCTCTCTCTTAAAAAGGAGAAACTGCAGATTCCCAGATCCACGCAGCCAGGGCAGAGGAGGGTGGATTTGCCAGTGGGGGGATAAAAAATGACATTCTAATCAGATCCGAAGTCTCTGAAGGAGCAGGCGGCTTAGAACTTGCCTTAGGTGCCCAGTTTGTGTGTGTGTTTGTGTGTTTTCATCTCTCTGCTAACACAAATGGGGAAAAGAAGAGGTCGCTTTACAGCATCTCTGCCTGCTGCCCGCCCCTGCTAAGCCATTTCATCTCATTTACTTTATCCCACTTAAATGTGAGCCAAACTGTTGCTGTTTCGGTGGGGGCAGAAAATTAGATTTGCGTCCTCTGCACAGCAACCCAGGCATAACGGGTCTGAGGCAGGGAATAACCAGCATCCATAGCAATGCTGAGGGCACCTGAAATCCACACGCCGGTTTCTCCCCTTACACACACACACACACACACCCTGTGTCTTGGGCAGCGGTAGAGGAAAGGGCACCCACTGGGGTGGGGGTGGGGGGCATAGCTGACTTACATTGAAGTGATGTTCCTTGAGATGTCAGTGATGTTGATGCTGGTGTTCCCATTGCTGGTGCCTGAATCCTGCCCTTCCAAGAGAGGGAAGAGGTTCCCATCATCCGGCTTCTTGCAATTGATGTCTGTCTTGCTGCAAAGGCAATTCGCAGGGCAAGCCAGCACCGAAAGCAGATAGTCTCCCCAAATGCTCCAGAGCAAAAATACCCTCCAGAAACTGCACTTGGTAGGGCAAAGAGAGACATCCATCTCCGACTGCTGCTTCTAAAAAAGAGGAGGAGGAGGAGGAAAGGGGGGTGGGGGGGAGAAGGGGAAGGAAACAAAGACAGAGGGAGGAAAAAAAACTCAAACGATCAGATGCAAAAATCCTCCAGCAGATGAAATCATGCTGGCAGCTGGCTAGGAGAAGCTGTAATTCCCCCTACAGTAGCGGTCCGAAATGCATAGTGCCTTGTTGATTGCAGGCTGGCTCTCGGTATCAGGCGCTCTCTCGCTCTCTCGGAGAGACTTCTGAGGATTGCAATAGAAGATGGGGAGGAAGCACACACACACACACACACAGGCACGCACACACACACACGCACAAAAATGGTGCTAAAGTCACCAAGTCCCACCTACTGGGCAGAATTAAAATTGACACACCTGCAAAAAAACCCACACAGAGGCAGAAGAGAGGATCAGGAGAGGAGGGTGCACCCTTTCCATCCCCTCCCCCACGCTGGCTGGATCTGCTGCAGCAGGAGATGCATGCAAAAAATATCTATCTATCTATCGAGCTAGATTGCACAAGAGCCTGCAAAGAGATCCCCTCTCGGCGTGTTTCCCTCTCTGCAATAAAAAGGATTCTCCCCCCCCCCCCCCACCCCCCGCCGCCGCTTAAAAAAAAAAAAAGAGGCTGGTCTCAAAGCTAAGGACTGGAGATGAGGAAAGGCATCCCGGCTAGAAGAGGAAAAGTTCCAGTTGGGATTGCAATTGAGAAGAGGGGGAGGGGAGAGTGTCTTCGGCTTTTTTTACTTTCTTTTTCTCTGTTTTATTTTATTTTAATTTTTTTTTTGCTGCAATCCGGATAGCCAGCAGGAAAGACACGCACTGGACTAGAGGCGCCTACCCCCAGTGTGGACTCCGGGTCCTTTCTATGTACGCGTTTATTTTCTAAGGATCCCGGGGAGATAAAAGGCAGCTCCCAGGGATGGGGGCAAAAAAGCTTGGAGAGCGCCCAAGCAGCACTTTCTAGAAAATGCACACCCACAAAAATCGAGGCGGCTGGGGAAAAAATGCAACGGGGACCCAGTGGATCGTTTGGACCTGCCAGGAGAGCTCCGAAGGGGGGGATCTCTTTCGCTCCTTTGCACCGGCGGCAGCAGATTCCGCAATCACACACACACACACACACATACCGAAGAAGAATGAAGTGTTGAAAAGGCTGAGCGAGCGGAGAGCGCCGAAATGGCACCGGGAGAGCAGTGTGGGAGAGCTGAACAGCAGAGCGAATTAAGATGCATGGTGCATTTTTGGCAAGCACAAACCCGAGCAGATCAGGGCTCTGCTTAATTTGCTCTGCCTTTCTACAGCGCTTTTTTACGTGCTTTTTTTTTAGTTTCTTGTTTCTGCTCCTTCGCCCAGAGGATGAAGGAGCAGCGCAGCAGGCGGGTGGTGGGGAAGAGGAGGAGAGGAATTACAGGTGGATCCCTCCAAATAGCTCAGCCTGGGCGCTGCCAGGGAGAGGGACTCGCTTCTAGTCCTGGGGGGAGACACTGGAAGTCTGAAGCAAAGCAGCGTGATCGGGGAGGGAGGCCGCTTAGCAGCACGCAGACAAACCCACCGAATCTACATGCAATCCAACCAGGCCAGCAGGAAGAGCAAGGGGGAGAGAGAGGCTGCAGCTTGACCTGTATCTTTCAGTAAGGGGTCCCAGCAATTCGTGCCACCCACACAAGGGGGCTGTTGAAGTGGGGCTGGCCGCTGGGATCAAACTCCAATAGCATCCCTGTTATTTCTTAGCACGAGTGTAGCGGTGAGCGCCTAGAGGCCCAGTCGCGCCTCGTGCTAGGCGCTGGCCACTCTTGAGGCATTTGTTTGTTGTCCTAGACTGGACAAAAAGGTCTAGGAAATAGCCTAGAGGGAAAGATCCTTCCCCGGGCTCCGCAGATGGACTAGATGGGACCTAACGGGGCTTTTCCATCTCTACCGCCTGTGATCAATGGTAGTTGTACTGGTGTCCGTTTGCTGTAATGTCTTCCTGCATGGGAGAAAGGATGGTCTGGTAGCTAAGGCTGAAAGTTGGGGGGACTGAGCTCTTCCTTTGTCCCCGGCCCCTTGTGTGGCCTGGGGCAAGATACTCAAGCCAAAATGTTCAGACTTGGGTACCTAAAGATAGACCCCTAAATCCATAGTTAGGCAGCTAAATAAAAGTGGCCTGATTCTCATTGGCTTCAGTGGGAGCTGTCAGGACTCAACACCGCTGAAAATCAGGTCACTTATTTCAGCGCCTCTGTACAAACTGAGGTGCCTAACTTCAGGCACCCAGGATTGAAAGTTTTGCTCAGACGCCCATCCGTGCCTCAGTTTCCCCACCTGTAAAAGGGGATAATGATCCTGACTCACCTCAGAGAGGCGGGAGGGTTTGTTCTTTCCTGTTTGGGAAAAGCTTTGAGATCCAGATATGGAAGAGGCTAGAGATTGGCAACATCATTGTATTATTCGTTACATCTGTCAATATTTTTAAGGCGAGCCACCCCTCTCTTCCTCCCAGCCTCTGGAACACAGCTTCTCATGCTTCATGTTATGTATCTGTTGAGTGCTGACAGCATGCTTGGCGCTGCATGGAAGAAATCATCTCCCTGCCCTAAACAAACAGCAGGCTGTGCTGAGGACCGGAAGGGTGGGTTCCATCAAACAGTGGAGTGGCAGGTCTGCGTGTTTTGTTACCCAATAAATAACAACCCTTCTTTGGGTGGCAGATTAGCACCAAGGGGGTTTCCTTCTACTGGACCCTGCCATGAGGTCAACCGCCTGTGTTTGTGATATCACAGTGTGTTGCCATGGAAATGACTGTAATGTCACCAGCCTGGCAAGAGGACATCACTGCAGGATCTGGCAGAAGGAGATGGCAAATCCCTTTGTTTGAGGGCAGATCTCTTGGATAATTATGCAAAACAGAACAAGAGCAGCGTCTGGGGGCTACCCACCTATTGCCGCCTGCACTTTCAGGGCAATGGATTCGCAGATCCCACGGGTGCTCTGTATTCCAAGGAGCTGTGATCTTGTTTAGCATTTAGGTGTGATTCATGCATGAGCATCTCGCCCCATGGTGGCCGACCCGCTTTAAAGAGAAACATTGTGGTTTTAACACCCTCAGTCCCTGTTTAAATTCTCCCCCACACATTCTGGGAGCAGAGAGAGAGACATTTGGATTTAGAACAAATGAGAAACCTCCAAAGACCCTTTGGAGAGCTGCTTGGGAACAAGAGGAGATATGGCAGAATAAGCTTAATTATGACAGCAAAATGGGATTGAGGAGGGGATCTAAGATTCATATTCTGGGCTGGAGCCACGAGAAGCCAAGAAGCAGGGCTGCCTGGCACCTGGGGCGGACAGGAGGAGAGGAGAAACGTCTGTCCCAAAAGGATGATCAGAAAGGGAGGGGACAGGTGTCACTCACCTCAGCAAGTGCAGAGGAGCAGTCAGACCTGGGAAGTAGCTAGTATTCCCCAGAGCTGCGCTGCATGGGGTTAATGGGCATAGGGACCTCTATGTCTGGGTCTACAGTTACAGGGCCAAATCCTGACCTTTTTACCCAGGCAAAATTCCCAGGGCTGAGGAAGGAGGGAGTCAAAGCTGAGTAAGGGATTCAGGGCTGGGCTCGTATGTGTTAGCTAGTGGGCTTGATTCACTGCTGGGGCAAGTAGTGTCCAGCCAGGGCAGGGGCTCCAGTAGAATCCCACCAACAGAGGATGCCCAGCAAATCGACCTAGAGAGCACCTCTGCCAGGGGCCTTCCTTGGCTCTGTCCCCTCCCCTAGCTGCCCCCCCCTATTTTAGGGCTGCACCAGATGGGCACAACAGGTATGTGGGCCGCTTGCACTGTTGTGCCTCCTCTACTCCTGAGAGGGCTCCCCTGCAGCTGGGGCCTGGGACTTTCAAGCAGAAGCAAATCTAGCCCAGTGTTTTGCACGGTGCTTTGAAAACACAGGGCCAGATTTTATTGTGTGCACAAGTCCCCTGGGCATTCACAGTGATTGTGCATGCAAAGTCCAGTTAGATGTCTGGGTGACCATTTACTCAGCTACTTCAGTGATGGAGAGCCCCTATAAGCACCTGGACAGATAGACACACACGGGCACTACGGTCATGCAAATAATAATACAGGTTTAACCACTGCCCCTCATTTAAGATAACCGTAAGGGTCAGTTAAGTGTACGTCATCGCCCAAAGCAAAGACATAAGTGAGTGAGATCAGGAATTTACAATGTGAGCAGAGGGACTTTGCTGAGTATTATTTTAACCAAGGGTTGGTGTGGTGAGGAAGAAGCAGGACAGAGACAGACACCGCCTGGAAGTGTGATGTGGCCCTGGGAGAAGCCTAGAGAGAGATTTAGGGTGGAGGTGCCAGCTAAAAGAACCTTGGACCTGTGAGCAAGGACACTGCCTCCCATTATTTGATTCCTCCTGTGTTCAGGGAAACGGGACTTTGTATATTCTTGGTAAATAAAAAAGATTGCATCAAAGAAGTGCCTCATCAATGTCTCCTCCAGTGGAAACAACCCCAGGGTCCCAAACTCTGACTAGCTGCTTGGGTCACAAGAGGTAACAAAATAATAACCATGTATTTACCATGGCTGATTGTGCAATCGCAGGAATGCCATACCCAAGTCACGCCGGTGCATTTTTCACAGATCATTTTAAAACCTGGGCCATAAAGTGCTGCAGAGGGGCTCTGTGCTATTATTGTGGCGTATAGTGCTGCAAGTGTAAATAATACTTATGCTTAGCTCTGACGGAGTTTACCATCCCGAGGCATTGTTCAGACATTAGTGGCAATGCAGATTTTGTCCTTCTCTAAAACGTCCTTACCGAGGACCTCAAAGAACTTTCCAGACAGTAATGACCCGATCCACACAGCTCCCCTGCAATGTGTTCTATTCCCATTATTAAACTATATATCATAACCATCTGACAGATTGGTAAACTGAGGCACAGAGTGCTGAAGTGACTTGAAGGAGGAAAAACAACTGGACTGGTGCCCTTTTCTGCTTCTTTGTGATGCAAGAAGGTGGCTGGACAAGCTTTTCCTCCTGCATCTTCATTGTTCCTTAGATATATCAGGAATGGCACATCTTGCCTTCCCTGCTTCTGACAGGGGACTCAGAAGTGCGTACAGGGATCTTCCCCAGCCTGTAACTGAAGGGGCTGGGTGTAGAGTCCTTAATAGTGAGCTTTTTCTGTCTTCAGTGGGGAGGGTTGGAAGAGGGGAGGGGACTGGTGCCACGTGGGGATGAGTGGCATCCTGCTGGTGAAAGGAGTGGATCAGGCGTGCACCGCCTCTAAAAGTATAGTACCCCAGAGTGATGGAAGTGGGGGAGGGAAAGCAAGTAAGAATGCAAGTATGCTGCCGAGATACGGGATCTGTGCTTCACCCCCTTCAACCTGCGAACAGGGCCAAGTATCAACAGCACAATGCCACAGCCATAACCTCTCCCTTACTTGGGGGAGTTTACCATGAATCTATCTCCATCACTTACGTCCAGGTTCACCCTGGGCAGATGTGAACTAAATAGAGCATCAGTGAAGGCAACCGCAGGCCTTTGAACCCACTCCCTGCAACCCTGGGCAGCGGGTAGGAATCATCCCCGCCCTTTTCCCCTGCCAAGCACGCTCCACATGACGACTGCAAGCAGCCCAGGCTCTCAGCGCGTTTGCCCGCTGTCCTACATTTTCCAAAGCAGCTCCTGGCTATTGTCTCGTGGCTGTTACAATTCAAGCCCAAGCTGCAGCCAGGATGTTCTGTGCCTGGAAAGTAGGGCTTATATCTGAGTTAGCATGATAATGGAGTGTAAATCTATATGCAGAGGTTTTCAATTCCTCTATAATGAATTGAAAAAGTTACTGCAGCTCCCACTTTCCCTAAAGCTCACTGTCAACACGCTCATGTGGCTGCAGAAATCCCCAGATGCCCAGTAATGGACTCCTGCAAAGGAGAGTTTTAGAATTGTGGAAAGTTTGGAAGGTCTCAGGTCTCTTGCTTCAAAGGCGGAGCGGTTCTGAGTGAGAGCATAGGGCCCTCCATCTAGTGCAGGGTACCTCTGAGCTGAGACACCCGCTCTCCGTCCTGCCATTGCCATGCCAGTGGGGCCCTGCTTCAGCAGCTAATGAGAAGGTTCTGTGCCAAGCTCTGGCTTCCTCTGCAGCTAACAGATAAAACTGCCACTCAGAGATGTATTTCGAGCAGGAGAAGAACTATAAGAACGTAAGAACGGCCATACTGGGTCAGACCAAAGGTCCATCCAGTCCAGTATCCTGTCTACCGACAGTGGCCAATGCCAGGTGCCCCAGAGGGAGTGAACCTAACAGGTAATGATCAAGTGATCTCTCTCCTGCCATCCATCACCACCCTCTGACAAACAGAGGCTAGGAACACCATTCCTTACCCAGCCTGGCTAATCGCCATTAATGGACTTAACCACCATGAATTTATCTAATTCTCTTTTAAACCCTGTTATAGTCCTAGCCTTCACAACCTCCTCAGGCAAGGAGTTCCGCAGGTTGACTGTGCGCTGCGTGAAGAAGAACTTCCTTTTATTTGTTTTAAACCTGCTGCCCATTAATTTCATTTGGTGGCCCCTAGTTCTTATATTATGGGAACAAGTAACTAACTTTTCCTTATTCACTTTCTCCATACCACTCATGATTTTATATACCTCTATCATATCCCCCCTTAGTCTCCTCTTTTCCAAGCTGAAAAGTCCTAGCCTCTTTAATCTCTCCTCATATGGGACCCGTTCCAAACCCCTAATCATTTTAGTTGCCCTTTTCTGAACTTTTTCTAATGCCAATATATCTTTTTTGAGCTCAAGAGACCACATCTGCACGCAGTATTCAAGATGTGGGCGTACCATGGATTTATATAAGGGCAATAAGATATTCTCCGTCTTATTCTCTATCCCTTTTTTAATGATTCCTAACATCCTGTTTGCTTTTTTGACTGCCGCTGCACACTGTGTGGACGTCTTCAGAGAACTATCCACGATGACTCCAAGATATATAGATATAGATGTATAACTGGTGAAGCAGGAGCATCCGCCTTTGCCAGAAGCCAGGGATTTTTAGTAGGTGTGTGTGGAGGAATCTGTCTGTTCTATGCTTCAGAAGTGCCCGCAAAACAGAGACATAAGAACTCTGTGCAAAGGGCATACCGGTGGCTCCGCTGCAATTCACACCACCTCACCGTCTCCCCTACAGGCCTCAATAAACAGATGGAACAAGAAAAATTCCTGCAGCACCTCCCAGGAGGCATCTGGGGCAGGTGAGAGATCACTGCTATCTCTCTGTCTCTGCCAGGACCCGGTCAGTAACTCAGTCAGTGTCCCCAAGGTTGCCGACAGTTAAAGGAATGACCATGGACACTTGGTGTGTGTCCTTCACCAGACAGAAGTCAACACCCAACAAAGCCAATACAGTCTCCATAACACACAGGCCCGAAACCAGACCAAAAAGGGAATCGAGAAGATCTGAGAACTGCAGGGATTGTCGGTGTGGCTTACACCCCGTACTTTTCTCTGAGCCAAGGGACAGGGTAAAAACTGATCCGACTGTCAGGATTAAGAGGTGATCTCCTGGGCACAGCCTTGCAATCATTGCTTTAAGACATGCTGGCATCTTGCCCTCCCTAAGGCATGTGTTAAGAGTCTCCATGAAGAATGAAGTCAGTGACTCCCCATGAGATTCTCTTGGCCAAGAGGGACATGGGTTCAAACTGTAGGGCTTTGCCCGATGTTGACCAAGTGCCACCAGAACCTCAGTGAGCCACTCAGGTCTAAAATTGAGTCCCGTAAGAACTTGCATTTATCCCTCTCAGACACACATCCACCCTCACGGAAGCAGCCAATCCAGCCCCAGACTAGCTGGTGTGGCCCCCAGCTACAATCTGAGAAAGAGTCAAGTGTGTAACCAAGCACAGAGAACCTAGAATCAAAAGGCTGCTAACCACTCAGAACAGTCCTGTTGACCGGGACTTCCAGGCCACCATGCGGTGACCAGATAGCAAGTGTGAAAAATCGACACAGGAGGTTGCGGGGTAATAGGCGTCTATATAAAACAAAGCCCTGAATAGCAGGCCTTTCCCTATAAAATTGGGACATCTGGGCACCCTATTTCCTCCACCCCAGTGGTTCTTAGATAAAGGTTATTACTCCTGGTGCCTCAGCCTAATCATTACCATGCACCGCACCTCTCCCAGGTGAGGAAAAAATTACAGTCACAATCTCCGGAGACACTTTGATCTTAAAGGGTTAGCACACCAATATATCAATGAAGATGCCAACAGACTACAGAAATGCACAAACCAAGTAAAAGAAGTAATGGAGAAGATAGGTTTGAGATACAATGCAAAGAAATGTAAAGTCATGTTCATGGGGACTACAGGGACAGAAATCAAAATTAAAGAAGAGAAACTGGAGAAGGTGGACAATTTTGCGTATCTTGGAAGTACCATCAGCCAAGATGGTACTAGTTCTGAGGAAATAAGAAGAATCGGAAAGGAAAGGCAAACGCAGCATTTGGGAGACTCAAAAACATCTGGCAACTCAAAAACATCTCCCTCAAGACAAAACTGAACGTGTACAAAGCAACTGTTAATCACCATCACAACATATAGCAGTGAGACATGGCAAATTACCAAGAAAGATATACAAAAGCTGGATGCATTTCATCACAAATGTCTGAGAAGAATATTGGGAATAACATAGAGATAGGAAGATGAATGAAGAAGTCAGAAAAATGACTGGACTCAGCACCCTCTCACAAATAATCTGCAAAAGAAGACATCAGTGGCTGGGACATATGCTGAGAATGGAAAAAGAACACTTACCAAATATCACCCTTGAATGGAAGACCTATGAAAAAGAGAGGAAGACCGCGAATAACATGGAAACGAACAGTTCTGAACGACATCAAGCACCACAACATGAAATGAAATACAAATTATAGAAATTAATGGAGATATCCCATCTCCTAGAACTGGAAGGGACCTTGAAAGGTCATCGAGTCCAGCCCCCTGCCTTCACTAGCAGGACCAAGTACTGATTTTGCCCCAGATCCCCAAGTGGCCCCCTCAAGGATTGAACTCACAACCCTGGGTTTAGCAGACCAATGCTCAAACCACTGAGCTATCCCTCCCCCCCAAATGGGAAGATTTGGAGAGAAGGGCGGTTGACAAGCAAGGATGGCAAAGCACAGGATGGACTAAGGTCTAAGGCAGGGGTCGGCAACCTCTGGCACGCGGCTCGCCAGGGTAAGCACCCTGGCGGGCCGGGCCAGTTTATTTACCTGCTGACGTGGCAGGTTCGGCCGATCGCAGCCCCCACTGGCCGCGGTTCGCCGTCCCAGGCCAATAGGGGCGGCGGGAAGCGGCACGGGCGAGGGATGTGCTGGCCGCGGCTTCCCGCCACCTCTATTGGCCTGGGACGGCGAACCGCGGCCAGTGGGGGCCGCGATCGGCCGAACCTGCCACGTCAGCAGGTAAATAAACTGGCCCGGGCCGCCAGGGTGCTTACCCTGGCGAGCCGCGTGCCAGAGGTTGCTGACCCCTGGTCTAAGGTAAGGACACCGACATATACTCCGTCCTTATAAGATCCAGCATCTCCTCCTTCCTCTAATCTTCACATTGATTCAGCAACCCCAGAGACGTGCCTCATTCTGGTCCCTATTACCAGAACACTACTAAGTTATTCAGTAATGATGATCTAACACTTCTCTAACCCCTCTCATCCAGAAGGACCCAACCGCACTTTACAAACACAAGATATATGGAAGGATATCACTTTGCACATTACAGGCAGCCATGTCTGGGGTGGGACGCAGCAGCTGTTCAACAACACTGAACAACACTTTAGGATGGGAAGTGAAGAATACTATATCTGATTGAAACTCCAGGGAGAAATTTAGGGAAGAAGGTGATTTCCCAAATTGGAACTTGGCCAGATCACTGAAGTCTAACATCCCAATTCTTAGGGGAAGTGCCCTGGGCTCTTTAATGACCACAGGTGGTCAGGACGTCAGTTTTCCATCTCATCTAGAAGCTGGCATCTCCAGCAGCACCACACCCCTTACAGCTGCATTGTGGCACTGGGATCAGTTGACTCCAAGTCCCGCTCGCCACTCCCTGCAGCACAGCACCCCCTTGGGCCCATGCTGGGGCTTTGGGGTCAGTACTGATTCCAGGGGAGACTGTTCCCTGCTGAGGCACCGGGAGGTGCGACCGGGAGGTATCAAAAACAAAAACAGCTGCAGTCACTGAGTGTTAGAGGAGTCTGTTTCCCTAGCTTCGCCCAGACCGTATAGCTCACACAAGTATCAAAAGGAATGCTACCGAAGCAAAGCTCCTCTTTCCCTGAAGCCCTGGGAACAGGCAGCTTTTGATCTGATGTCCGTATCTCTTTTCAAGCATTTGGCAGAAGAAGCCCACGTGTAGCAAAAGGAGGTAGCCTCCTGCAAACAGGTCAGCCTTGCCTGGGAGGCTTGGGGGAGGGGGGGAGGGAAATCACACCTCTGGGAAACATCAGACTAGGAGGCAGGCAACAAAGGGTTAATGTCTAAGCAGCTGGGGAGGTTGGAAGGCAGCAGAATTGCTCCTGGCTCTAGCTCAGCTCATCCCAGCAGCTGTTCATGGTGACCTCAAAGAGAGGGCAGCGCGAGAAGCAGACAAGACACCAGCTCTCCACACTGCCTTCTCTGAACCGCCTCCCTTCGCCCTACTGCGGCCAGGGGATGGGGCGGCAGGCCAGGGGAGCAGGGGGCTGCTGCTCTGGAGAATACAAGGAGGGGCTGTAATGAGCCTATAAAGGACAGGGGCAGGCTTGGTCTGGAGACAGCCTGTTCCCAGGGAGAGGCAGGGTTCTTAGGACAGGAATCAGGGTCTCTGCCTGCAGATGGGTGGAAGGGAACTGAGCCTCCTGCTGCAAGTCGCTGTCCATGGTGTATTTTCTGCTCCCTGCCCACCCACTGCAGGCTTTTCAAACAAGAGGCACCACAGTCCCTGGGGATGATTCTTCTGAGGAGGTTCTTGGGGTGGAAAGACAGAGTGGCCCAGACAGAGGCAAGTGGGTTTCTCCTCTCTCCTTATAGTGGCTGTCGCCAGCAGAGGGAGAGGGTGGCTGTGGTGTGAGATCCCGCGAGGTTTGCACCAGCTCTGCAGTACCAGAGCATTGGAGATACAAGGGAGATTCCGTGGCCGCTGGCGACTGCTGTCCCCCTAGAAGGTCCCGCTGGGTATGCCAAAGACTTCTGCAAAAGACAGAAGCCCTGTATGTTCTACTGAGAGGCACAGTCTAGTGGTCTCGGTGCCAGACCAGGCGCCAGGAACTCCCAAGGTCTAATCCTGGCTCTGACACTGATTCTCTCTATTGCCTGGGGCAAGTTACTTGGGGACAGATTTTCAACAGTGGCTTCTAATTTCGAGTCCCTGGCTTTTGGTTGCCCAAATTTGAGACACTGATGGCCTGATTTTCAGAAGTGCTGAGCACACCCAGCTCCCACAGGCTTCAGTGCCAGCTGCAGGTGCTCAGTGCCCCTAAAAAACAAGCCCTCATTATCCAAAGTTGGGCACCCAAGATAAGAGACTTCAGCATCTCTGTAAAATGGGGATAACGTTCTCTGCTTCACAGTGGCATTGTTTGGATTAGCTGGTGAGTTTCGCAAGCACTTTGAAGAGGAGAAGCTGTATGGAGGTGTCAGGTTTGATCACCGTTGCATCATCATCCACAAAGATGTCCGTTTCATCCACAGGGCAGATGAGCTTCCCCACCCACGTGGAGAAAGCAGTTCCCACCGCACTGGGCTCAGATCTTCACTGGCTTCTCAGATTGCCTGGCTGAGATCTCCCCAGCTATATGTCCTCTAAGACAGTAGTGTAGCTAGCGGGGTGCAGGGGAAGCAGCCGCTTCCCCTCAGCACATGTTCCATAAGTGGCGCCTTTCCAAAAGCGGCCGGAGGAGCGAGGGGGGGCGGCCAGAGGAGCGGGGGGGGCGCAGGCTGGCGGCCCGCAGTGCGGCCGGCAGCCATGGGGGGGCGGTGGGCACGGCCGGAGGAGCGGGGGGGGCGCGGCCGGAGGAGCGGGGGGCGCAGCATGCGGCCACAGCGCCGCCGGCTGCCATGGGGGGGCAGTGGGCACGGCCGGAGGAGTGGGGGGGACGCGGCATGTGGCCCGCAGCGCGGCAGGCAGCCGCAGCCGGAGGAGCGAGGGGGGGTGCAGGCTGGTGGCCCACAGCGCAGCCGGCAGCCATGGGGGGGCAGCGGGCACAGCCGGAGGAGCAAGGGCGGGGGGCCACGGGGGTGGCACGGCAGGGCCGGAGGAGCCGGGGGGGGAGGGGCGTGCGGCCGGAGGAGGAGCCAAGGGAGGGGCATGGAGCGGCCGGAGGAGGAGCCAAGGGGGGCATGGCCAGAGGAGGAGCCAAGGGGGGGCACCTTTTTTATGTTTGCTCCCCCTCCTCTTAGAAGCTGGCTACGCCACTGCTGTACGAAAGCCACTCTGCGAAAGCAGGTAGGTCTTTAGGGAAGTGCCTGTGTGCAGAGCTACCACTCCCACGTGTGCTGAGACAGAGAAAGACAGATATCAAATATGATAAATGGAAATCAGAGCAGGAAATCACACAATCCGCTCTAATTTCCAGTGACACGACCAATTACAATGGACTCAAATTTAAGCAGGCATGAAAAGGAAATGGAGAACCCACAAATTAAAGCCTCGTTTGCTCGTACACAGGCATGGAAACTTTGAAAAATGCCGTTTTCAAGAGAAAGATGAAAACATTGTCCTCTCCATATTTACAAGTAGAACATTGCCTGCAGCCCTGCTTTACAATAAGCCTGGGGAAATAGATTCACCATTATGCAGTTGTTTACACATTGTTCTGTAAGGTTGGGTATCAGGTAATGAACACTGCCTATGTGTGGCTGGGTGCAAGGCTATGCTGGTAAGTATGGCACATGGGTTCACTGGAGCCCAATCCTGGTAAGAAGCACATTGCATGGGTCAAAACAGTGTAGCACGGAGTCCGTGATGTGGAGATGAAATTCAGCGTTGACAACTGCAAACGACTGCACATTGGAGGGACTAATTTGAACAACTCAAACACTTCAGTGGATTCTAAAGAAAAAAGAACCTGGTCATCAAAATGAATACCCAGGGGACAGCTCCGTGAAGGCTTCTGCTCCATGTGAGGCAGTGGTCAAAAATGTTAGCAACCATAAGGAATAGGTTGGAGAATAATACGGAAAAGATTATAGTGCCATTATATCAATTGCTGATAAGCTGCCACCTGGAATTCTGCGTGCTGTCTGGTGACCCCATCTCAGAAAGGAAATAGAGGGGATTCAAAGGCAATGAGAATGAATCGTGGCATAGAGAAGATCTCTCATATGAAGAGAGATTGAAAAGTTTGAGACTGTCTGCCTTAGAGAGGAGAGGACTAGGAGGGGACATAGTAAAGCCCACAGAATACTGAATGGTCTGGAGAAGAACTTCTATTTCCCCTGTCTCCGAACCCAAGAGCAAGGGGACATTCAATGGAATTGAAAGGTGGCAAAATCAAAACTTATAAAAGGTAATACTTCTTCACACAGTGCCCCACTGGCCTGGAGGACTCATTGCCAGAAGATATTAATGAGGCCAAGAGCTTAGCAGAATTCAGAAGAGGATCAGGCATTTTTATGAACAGTATGAATCTCCAAAGTTATAGCAACAAATTGACAAAAAGAAGAGGGAGAGGGAGCAGGTTATCCCCTAACCACCTGCTGCGGGATGTCCTGGACCTTCCTAGGAAACATCTGGTCTTGACTGCTGTTGGAGACCAGACACCGGGCTTGATGGACCACAGGTCTAATCCAGTCGGGTGATTCTAATGTTCCTGTGTTATGGGGATATCACGAGCAGAGGCAAGGTTTGCTGGTGGTGAAGACTCAGAAGTGGACTGTGAGGTCTCTGGGACAAAGACATTCTTTTGTAAGCACCTAACACAATGGGACCATACTCTTTGACCAAGGTCATTAGGTGCCCATGGTCACTGGGATAACTCTTCAGGAATGATACATACAGACCTCGGAAAGACATCTAGTATAAATGGTTTCTGTGTCCCTATTCCATCTCCACATTAACCCTTTCCTTTCCATACATCACCCCTTGTCCCCTCTCAATTCCTTCCCCACACAGCCAACTCTTTCTTATTTCCAGTTCCCATATCACAAAGCCATTACATCACAATTCACAAGTCCAGTCACTGCCCTCTAGAGAAGCCTCGGTGAGCACTAGGGACAGCCAGTGTGTTGCCATGTACATAACAAAAAATACAGTCATCAAATTTCTGCTTTAGTGCCTGCCGTCTGAGGATGTCAAAACGATACTGAAAGAATAAGGGGGGGAGGTGTCCAGCCCCGTGGCTCCCCATGTGCACTTGCACTGTGTGCTGACAGTTGGATTGCAGATGCAAAGCTGAAAATTTGACCAGTTCACTGTCTGACCATGGGCACAAATCAGGAAACCAGTAAGGCACGTGATCAGGTTTGGCCCTGCAGTCCAGTTATGGACACACATTGTGCCAACAGAAAGGGAGCTAGGGTCTCACACCACCTAAAAACATACCCCCAAATTATCTTCCCCAAAAGGTGAAGGCCTGGATTTTCTAAAGTGTCCCCTAATGATGGTAACACAGTCTTTGGGTGTTCATCTTGAGACGCCTAAAGACCTGATTTGCAGAAGTGCTGAACACCGAGACCTCCAAGTAAAGCCACCGAGAGCTGTGGGTGCTCCACGCCTGTGAAAATCAGGCCTTTTAAGGTTTTTCAAGGTGGGCATCCAAAAATGGAGGCAGTGACCACTTTGGAAAAAAATGGCTGTAGATTTAAAAAGAAACAAAACCGCCTATTTTAAGCACATGTTAAACAAACAGAAAATGTATGGCATTTCTGTGTGCATTAAGCTTTAAAAAATTCATTACAAAATTTCAGTTTGAGATCGAACACCACTTAACAGCTCTCCTTTCCTATTTACTTGCCAATACATAACATTTTGCACTACCCTGGCCTCAATTCCTCTGTGCACTCCCCAGGTCCAGTTCCCCTTTGCCAGCAACACCTGCCATTAGATTGCAAGACTCCTACAAATTGCAACTATGCTAATACAGCAGCTCCTGGGGCTCGGGTCCAGATGGCAAGCACTGCTAGTGCCAGGCTGTACCTCAGTGTGCTTTAGTGATAGCCAGCGCGGCACCAAAAATGCTGGGAAGGAAATTGTGCGACAAGAACAGCCGCCGTGACACATGCCTCATCAGAGGCTAAACAACACTCACGCCAGCCCCCTACCAAGTCTTCAGGTTAAATCACAGCTCACTAGAGAATCAATTCCTCCTTACCCTGAGTTTTTCCCTGGCTCCAAATCACACACCCACATTCTACAAACCTAGGCTGTCCTTAAAAGTGAATTGAATAGCTTTTTTTTTTTTTAAAACTAACAACTTGCTTCAGACTCCAAATCCTTAACAGATCCTCCTGCCTGGTAGGACTCTGCTGATTACAGTGGAGTCCCAGCAGGGTTGAATTTATGTGAAGCTATCTGAAATCTAATGGCTCCTATACTTACCTGCTAAAGCCGAGATTTGGGGCTCACGATCTCCCCGGTCTAAGTCAATTACATCACTAACACTAAAGCAGTGTAAGAAAGGCAACTTTCTGGAAAGGAGGAAAATAGACCCACCCCCTCCACTCAGGTGCTGGAAGGTTTAATAGGGCTTCCTAACGTTTCGGAAACAGGACCATCAAAACAGGTCCCTTGACCTAACTGGAGAAATTAGTCCAAACTTGAAATCAAAGGCGGCCACAGTCAGTCTAGGACAAGGGGATAATTTCCAGATTTCCCAAACACTAGACCAAGAGTGTGCCCAGCTATCTGAGTTGAGCTAACCATCATGTGGGACAGCCCCATGGTCATCCTGGCAGCCAGGAAATCGCGGGCTGTTTCCAAACCTCCCTCATCCACGCGAATGTTGAAGTCACCAAACACAAGGACTCCGTCTCCAGTGCTGGTGAGGAACCTCCACAGCTCCCAGTGGGACAGGAGAAGCAATACACACGTGCTGTTCCCATCTGAACCCCAGCCCAGGGCCTGTACACAAGACGGAGACACTGTATTCAATCCAGTGTCAGGGTGGGCAGCCTCCTTCCTTTCAGACTCGCTGCAATGAAGAGAGCCACACCACTCTCTTTGGCTCATGCTGTACAACACACCCAGCTCGAATTAATGGTGCCAAACCAAATGGGACAGTTGTCTATTCCCGAGTGGGAGATGGGGCACCAGCCTGGAGGAACTATTGGTCTGGCCTCGTATGGCAGCTCCTGGGAGCCTGATAAGAAACAGCGACATCATCCAGGGCTGGAGAAAACATACTGAATGAACAATCCACCGGTGGCTGATTGAGTCTTTATTTTCCTATTTTGATGCCTCCCCTGTACTATCTGAAAGTCTGAGCTCTTGGAGCGGAAAGTGACGAGCTAATAAGAGCCCCTGGTAGAGGCAGAGCTGTGTGTGCGCGCACATCTCAAGGTGCCACCGCCACTGTTTCTCAATAGCAGCTTTGCAGAGTCGTTAACCATCACGCTAATGTGTAGGATCTAATCTCTCCCTGCACAGAGATGACAGCAGCCTCGGTACTCAATGGCATAATTGTGTTTTGATCCACCATGCCAGCTCCCAGAGACTCTACTTTACACACTGAGAGGTGATAGTGTGTTAGTTACAGGAGAAGGGGGCCACCACCGAGGAGCCCCAAAACCCCGGGGTCTCCTTCCATTGAACATGTGGCAGGGGAGCTGATGGGAGACAACAGGGGAGCTGCTGTTACTTCTGCAGAAACCGTGAGGAATTCACACCATACTTGGATAATGATGATTAACCTTTGCACCACAGAAGCTCTCCAGTGCTCTAGTGGGGACAGAGAGGCACCACTGGGGACAGGCCAGAAATCTGTGACCGTCCTGTGCCTCCCCCTCCTCACCAGCAGCTAAACCTCCCCTCTGTCCCTTGTGCACATAGAGGGGAATTGGAGGCAGGAGTTTGGCATACAAGCTGCAGTGAGTGTCCTGCCAAAGTGTCTGTAATAAACAAATCAATAATTAAGAGAGGATGCACATTAGCCTTTGAACATGTTCCAGATGGAGTTTATTTTAGACCTTACAAGGAGAGTGTACGAGGTGAGTGAGTGGAGGAGGGTCTGGGATGTGCGCCTGTGAGGCTGTCTGTGTGGGGAAAGGGGAGCTGTAGGGGGTGAAGATGCATTGGTGGGGGATGTAAGGACTGAAAGGGTGAGTCTGAGTGGGTGTTGCAGGGGTGAAGGTGTGTGAAGATGCATTGGAGGTGTGTGTAAGGGCTGAAGCAATGTGCACACGCAATGGGGGATAAATGTAGTGTGGGTTTGTGAGGGGGTATAAGAGTCAGGTGGGGTGTGCGTGCTCAGTAGGGGTATGTGACCAAGACCCCTCCACGCCCACAACATACAGACTTCAGGGAAGAATGAACGTGTAGCTCACTATCAATGGGTGAGTTATAATCACAAGCTTATCTGCTAATCAAATAAGATGTCGTTCTCCTCCCTGGAAGGAAGCTCTGCTCACAGGCAGTGCTTGGTTCTGGGTGGGGTTGGGCTAGTGGCCACCATCCTGAATATTGTGGTGGAGGAGGAAATAATTCCATTATGAACTCTAATCATCACAGCCGTGTCATGTGGGCAAGACTCTGCATTCTGACTCAAGCTTGCCGGGCCCCTTATAAATTCAGGGCTCTCCAATTATCCTACAGACCTGGCTCTTGGAATGTAGGATGGGCTTGGTAGCACACAGGAGGCCCTGTTTCCTGGGGAACAACTCAGAGAGTTCCAGCTCCTTGGCCAAATGGCCACTAGATTATTGCTTCTGACAGAGCTGGCATATTGGGACTCTGAGCCCCTCCTGGCTGGTGGGAGCAGCAAACAACCATGCCTACTGCTAACAATTGGTGCCTCTTTCAAATACACAACTCTGCCAACCTTACTGAAATGCACATTAGCCTGCCTGATCCTCGGAAAGCCAGCCCTGGATGCAGAAAGCCACTCTGACCTCACAGCCATCTCCAGCTCTCCACTCCTAGACTGAATCACACAGGAAGCAATGACAGCTCAGCTCCAACAGCACATGACCTACACTTGCATCCTAGATGGTTCACAGAGCAGCCTCAGACCAGGTCACAGCACAAAGACAGTCCTGGTGGTGCTCAAAGACCATCTTCCTGTGGCAACAGACAGAGGCTTGGAAAAGAGATGACTAAGGGGGGATATGATAGAGGTCTATAAAATCATGGTTGGTATGGAGAAAGTAAATAAGGAAGTATTATTTACTCCTCATAACACAAGAACTAGGGGTCATCAAATGAAATTAATATGCAGCATTAATATGAAATTGTTTAAAACAAACAAAAGGAAGTATTTTTTCACACAATGCACAGTCAATCTGTGGAACATCTTGCCAAAGGATGTTGTGAAGGCCAAGTCTATAACAGGATTAAAAAAAAAACTAGATAAGTTCATGGAGGATAGATCCATCAATGGCAATTAGCCAGGATGGAGAGGGATGGTGTCCCTAGCCTAAATTTGCCAGAAGCTGGGAATTGGCGACCGGATAGATCACTTGGTGATTACCTGTTCTATTCAGTCCCTCTGGGGCACCTGGCCTTGGTCACTGTCGGAAGACAGAATATTGGGCTAGATGGATCTTTGGTCTGACCCAGTATGGCCATTCTTATGTTCACATCTCAATGCTCAGACTGCTCAAGAGGGAAACATTTTCAAGAACTCCCATCAAAGGCATTCACCTCCACCCCCCATTCTTCTGTTCACCCATGAGGGCAAAGCCTTCAAGTCCTGCTAGACTCATCACTGAGACTAAATGATTAGGTAACATCAATGCTGAAAAATGCCTCTTTACACGTCCAGCTAGTGAGAAAATGTTGCCCCTTCCTCATGAAGGAGAATCTGGCTACAGTGATTCACACGTTCAGCACCTTCAGGCTGGGTTGCTGTAAAACACGGTATTTGGGGCTGCTGTTGGAAGCAACACAGAGGCAGCAGCTTGTGTAGAAAGCAGCAACCCCTGAACCCATCTCCACAGCGGGACGTGTCTCCGGGAGCACATCACTCCTCTGCTTCACACCCTCCACTGGCTCCCAGCCATTGCCAGTTCAAGGCGTTGCTCTTGAGACTCAAAGCCATCAGCAACTCAGGATCCAGCTACATTAGCTACTGCATCTCCATCTCTGACCCACTAAGACAGCTGTGCTCCTCGGGGGCAATGCCGCTGACAAAACCTCGGGCCAAGCGTGTGAGAGATGGAGGTAAAATGTTATCGGTCAAGGAGGTTCGGCTGGGAAATGAACTTCCTGAGATCAGGCTGCTCCAGGATCTGCCTAACTTCAGGGCAAAATGCAAAGCTTGCTCTTGGACAAAGCATTTCCACTCTTAAAAACTATTCCCCAAGCAGGGCCTCCTACAAGCAGGAAAAGGAGGAGAGCAGAAGACTTCATGATCTAACATATCTGTGCAGCTCAGACATACTAAGGCGATGGATGCTATGGAAAACCCCTAGATAGACAGACGGACAGATGACTCTACTTCCCAGTGCCGCAGGGCTCACCTTCTTTGCTGATTCTCTCTCAGTGATATTCCTGCTCATGCCACTAACAGATCAAAGGGTGAAGTTTTCCACTGGCTGGCTCTGCACATCTCCCACCTATGAACAGTACCAGGATGGCACAGGACAGCATTTCGCTTTCAGCTCCTCACACGTACACATTTTTATGTCTCCCCTCCCCACTTATAGCTAAGTTTACTTTTCCCCCTCCCAGAGCCTTTGAGATCAGCTGGCCCTGGGGAATACCTCAGAAGTGTTCACATCTAGCACCTCTCTTGGCTTGCCTGCTCCTCGGGAGGTTGAGCATGTTGAGAGAGGCGGTGACTAGGCCCTGAGAGTCAGGCCACCTGGGTTCTGTTCCGAGCTCTCCTTGGGCAGGTCACCTCCCCTCTCTGCGCCTCAGTTTCACTCTCTCAAAAGCAGGGATAACAATGATCTCCCTAGATAGGCTGGCTCAGATGTCCAGATGAGCACCCAGACCCACAGAGGCCCCCTCCTGGCCGCCATGGGCCGCTCTAGAGCACCTGAGCTCCCCTGTGCAGTGGAGGACCCCAGCGTACCAGGGCATGCACGGAACCAGTGTGTCAGCCTGATGATCTGCAGTGAGATGGAAATGAACCCTGACAGCTCCTGACTTGTGCCCTTGTTATCCTGGAAAGAAAACAAGAAGACATTAAAGAGGCAAACGGTCTCCCACGGCGCACAGTAGATACGTCTGTCTGTCTGTCACTCACCCAGCGGGAACGGGGAGTGCCAGCCAAGAACCCAGCTGCCTAGCACTCCTCCATGAGAGACAGCATTGGGGGCAGCAGGGAGCTCGGACAGTGGGGTAGGCAGCACTTGGTACTGCTGCCCAGGAGGACGAAGAGAAGGGGAAGAAGTAGGTGAGGGGAGACAAGAGGAAGGAGCTGGTGAGAGGCAGGGAAGGGGCCTGAGACATGCAGGGTGGGGCGGGGTGGGGGGGCAGAGAGTGAAAGAGGGTAGGGGAGCTGGGATGGGGAGAGGGTCTAAGAGAAAGGGATGTGGCAAAGGGGCCTGAGAGGAGGGAAGCGGGTGGGCTGAGGGGGGAGAGGGCCTGAGAGCAGAAATCTCTCTGACTTTGAATTTAAGTTGAAATACCAATTGCTGCAGCCATGTGGAAAGTGCCAAGCACTGCCCAGGAGCCACCTTCTCACTTTCCGCACCATTGCATCGTGGAAAAGACCTCTTGCCCGGAGACACACACAGAGAGGGGCTGACAGGCCTGGTTTTGCTTGTGGCATTTACCCTCCATCTCTCTCTTGGGGAGAGTGGAGTCCCTCAGACCCTCACTCTGAGAGGGGGCTGGTTCCACTCAGCCCTTTTGGGACCCTTTCAGAGCCTCCCCGTGCACACTAGTAAGCCGACCACCCCTGCATGCACCATGCCTGGGGGCGTCAGGGGAAGAAGTTTTCCTTTCACCTCGTCCATTTTAAACAGACTGGTAACAGAGCACTATGAAGAAGCTTTTGGCTCAGAGACCGGTGGAGACGTGAGCTCAGCCCAGTCACAGAGTCCATGAGTCAGGAAGAGCCAAGACGTTTCCAACTTGGGACGGATTTTGCCACTGGGTTTTGAAAATTCACACGAAAGAAAAGGAAACGTTAAACAAAAGGCAAATCTGGGCTCTGCAGTAATTGGGGCTAGAACCAGACAAATACAGCTGAGATTCACCTCAGTGTTCAAATAAATTCCCTTCGACTGGTCTGCACCCACGCCAGGTTTGCTCCCCACAAATATGCAGCCAATGAGGTTACTGGAACGACTGCCTGGCCTGGAGAAATGGCAAATATTCCAGAGAGTTCTCCACAAAGGAGCGCTGAGCTCACAGCCATGAGCGTCCACACCACAAATCCAGTTCTGAGTTACGCTCATCCAAATGGGAAATGGAAACGTACCATGTGACCAGGTACCTAATCAAAACAGCTCAAATGCCGAGACCTAGCAGGGAGCTGCCTGAGTGATTCCAAACAGAGAATACATTTGAGAAACCCAGGGTCTCTCCACCACCAATTTGCAAAGGGAAGAAAAGGCAAAATTTGTTATGAATAGTCACCCAATACCAACTGAATACTGGGATCCATTCCCAACATCATGCTTGAAGTGGTATTCTAACCCCAAATCTGACCCACTTTAACCAGGTGAGAAATTCTTTCATGATGATAAATATCTTTTTTTAAAACTCAATCAAAGAAGTCACTACAAATTAAAAACAGGACATCTGATGTTTCTCTAGGACCTGGAGAAAAACAATGTTTTGTGTTCATATGCTGCCCCCCTACCCCCGCTGCATGTAGCAAATACCCATGTCTTCTCAGATCTGCCACTGACGATCCCCAAGCACAAAGAGAGAAAAATAAAAGAAGCCAGGTTAAAACCATGGTTATTAGGAACTCAGGGGGAAAAGAATGAACATTTGCCAACTGGAGATATGGGGAGAGTGGTTATTTAAGCTCCTGAGCTCCGGGGTATTACAAACATTGGAAAGCAATGAAATAAAAATGATAAATAATGTGACAGTATCATCATGTCTGTATAACTGACGCCCTCAGCAGCTGTTTGGGCTGCACAACAGAAGTAAATCCAAATTTGTGCCTGCTGCCCATGGCTGCCTGGCATTCCTTTTGGGGCAATCTATGAGCCGAGAGAGGAAACTTACAGATGATCATTGCCAAGTGGAACTTTCTAACCCTCCACTGGTCACCAGGTCCTGGAAGTCTGGAGAATCCTCTCGCGAGTAAATTCCCAAATTGACTAGCAAAATCTGGTCTCCCTAACAGAGGATGCTCTTCAGCTGAAGGCTGGAGAAAGCTGTTCAGGAATCATAGAATCATAGGACTGGAAGGGACCTTGAGAGGTCATCTAGTCCAGTCCCCTGCACTCATGGCAGGACTAAGTATTATCTAGAGTCCTAGACTATCCCTGACAGGTGTTTGTCTAACTTGCTCTTAAAAATCTCCAATGGTGTTGATTTCACAACCTCCCTGGGCAATTTATTCCAGTGCTTAACCACCCTGACAGGTAGGAAGTTTTTCCTGTTATCCAAACTAAACCCCCCTGGCTGCAATTTAAGCCCATTACTTCTTGTCCTATCGTTAGAGCAGGGGTCGGCAACGTTTGGCACGCGGCTCGCCAGGGTAAGCACCCTGGCAGGCCGGGCCAGTTTATTTACCTGCTGACGCGGCAGGTTCGGCCGATCGCGGCCCCCACTGGCTGCGGTTCACCGTCCCAGGCCAATGGGGGTGGTGGGAAGTGGCGCGGGCGAGGGATGTGCTGGCCGCGGCTTCCCGCTGCCCCTATTGGCCTGGGACGGCGAACCGTGGCCAGTGGGGGCCGCGATCGGCCGAACCTGCTGCGTCAGCAGGTAAATAAACTGGCCCGGCCCGCCAGGGTGCTTACCCTGGCGAGCCGCGTGCCAAACGTTGCCAACTCCTGCCTTAGAGGTTAAGGAGAACAATTTTTCTCCCTCCTCCTTGTAACAATCTTTTATGTACTTGAAAACTATTATCATGTCCCTCTCAGTCTTCTCTTCTCCAGACTAAATAAACCCGGTTTTTCCAATCTTCCCGCATAGCTCATGTTTTCTAGACCTTTAATAATTTTTGTTGTTCTTCTCTGGACTTTCTCCAATTTGTCCACATCTTTCCTGAAATGCAGTGCCCAGAACTGGACACAATACTCCAGCTGAGGCCTAATCAGCGTGGAGTAGAGCAGAAGAATTACTTCTTGTGCCTTGCTTACAACAAGCCTTTGGTGAGACTCTAAAGTGGTCCCAGAAGACCTTTGTCTGGGGGTCCTTGCTGCAGATTTCACTGGGATTTGAGTGGATTCTGCTGGGCCTCTGTCAGGGTGGAGCATTCAATCCACCTTTTCCAGAATGGCTGTCCCTCACTATGTCTCCACTGCACAGTCCAACGGCACCTGCAGTAGAGGAGGCCTGGGGAGGGACCAGTATCACCAACCCAAACATTCAAAAATCAGGAATCAGGCTCCCAGTCATCAGGAGATTGGCTTAAAAAGCATTAGATTTAAAATAATAACTGTAGTGTTCTTCTTTGCCTTTTGGGCCCCGCTCCTCAAAGGTGTTTAACTCTCATTGATTTCAGTGGGTGCTTACATCCCTTTTGGGGATCTGGACCTCGAGCCTTTAGGGTTGAACTTGCATCACGTTTTCAAACGTTTCTCTGCCATCGTGAGAACTAGAACCCCGCTTTTCTTTGGATGGACGCTGAGATTCTCAGGCCATCTCTTGATCCTTGCGACTGGGGCTTGAAGAGAAACCTCAAATATTGCCAGGCTGATAAAATGATGAATTGGCAGCAGGGCCTTGGACTTTGCTAAATGTTATTTCCCATCATTGAAACCATTCCTTTTCAAGGGGAATTTCGTGTCTGGTTGTCGAGGGCGAGCTGTGTTTGCTTGAAGCACCCTTCCTTGGTAGGAGGTGCTGATTTGGCTTGGGATGTAAATGGGGTTCTGCTGATTCACTAGCCTTGTCTACACTAGACTTACACTAGCTCTGGAGCAGTTCCACCAGCAGGAACCATGGTGGAAGATGTAGTTTGGGCAAGGTGCTGCCATCTGATGCACTGTATCATCTAGACCTGCTCTGAGTTAAGTGACATTCTAGTTAAAATGGGAGCTGCTTATTGGCCATCCATCAGTAGCTACGAGCTCTGCCCCTCGTTGGCTTTGTGATCTCATGGGCACTCCTTGGTCTCAGAACAGTTCCTTCTGTAGGGGCCTGTCTGGCTGCAAGGTGGCTGTCTCACCTTTGCTTGCGGCTTCCTGTGTTCTCTCTGGTCACTGTCGGGGTGGGGTCTCAGCACTGCCGGCAGCATTCTGAATTTCTTCAAGTAGGGTCCTCCTTGGTTTTGTTTTTGATGCTTCTGCTCTCCTAAAGGCCTGCATCTCAGGGTGGATGGTGAAGCTGTTACCCTGGTTGATTGCTAGCTGCTTCCTATTTGGAATCCAAAACTAGTTGTTTGGACTCCCTAGGAAGGAGTTAAGGAAGAATGGCACCTCCGAAGGTCTAGAAAGGGTTGAAATATTGGCTGCATGATGCCACTGCGGCAGGCTGTTCAGCTCATGGGCTTTCTCCAGTTACGTTGGGGTGAAGAAGGGAAGTGCTCTGCTTTGCTGGAGTTCAGAGTGGGAAGTGCATCTGAGAGGATATTTACTGTTGCACAGATTGCTTTATGTTAAAGGCCAGCTCCTACAAGTGCACATCACAGAGAGTTAGCCTCCTCCAGAACAAGAACTTACTGAGAACAGTAAATCCCCCACTCTCCAGCTGCAATACCCTCACTCCAAGGAAAGGTCCTGCAATGCTTCAGCAAAAGGGTCAGATGCTTTTAACTGGCACAGCTGTTACTATGATGGTCACTGGAACCTTCCAACAGTAGCAGGGATAGAACTGCTGCTCCTAAAACACAAGCTATCACCAGCGCTACAGAGATTAGGCACTAGCACCTGTGGAGGGCTGTGACATGCCTAGGGAACAGTTCTCACTCTGTCCAGTAGAGGGCAAGAGCTCACAAAGATACCAGTGACTTCATCATGAAACAAGGTCCCAGGAGGCGAGCTGGGATCATGGCCGATTAGCCATGGAGAAGCAGTTGGGTGGGAGAAAGGATGAGTTGGGGATGGCACTTTTGTTCTCCTCATCTACCGCACACCCACTGCATCCATGAGACCCTCACAGAGCTGGAGAAATCTGGCACTCTCCCCTCCCAACCTGCTGCCATGATCTCTCCCTCCACTTGTTTATTTCTAGTGCTTTAGCTGCCATCCGTTAGTGGCTTAAACGCTGTTCAAGTGAGCCCCTCTCCAATGTGAGTGTCTCCCCCCGGGGCCTGCGCACTGACCTCTCTGCATGGAGAGCCACAGCATTTTATGGTGATGTTATTATGTTTGGCTCATTCTCCTCCCCCGAGGCCATTATACATGACTGTGTTAAAACCATGCATGGAGGTAATGGGCTTCCTGGCTGCCCCGGGTCTGTTGGGCTGCATACAAATGAGGTTGCCATATGCTGTGGGGTCTGTTTCTCTGATTCTTGTGGGGTTGTTTGCATTGCTTCTTATGAGCAAAAGGGACAGAAAGAAGCACTGGAGGCTGCTTGCTGCAGTGGTCTGATGTCCTGGCCTTTCACCTCCTATGACTTTGGTTCAACACCAGTGCCAGGGCAGGCAGCCAGTCTAATAGATTTTTGGGGTCTTATGTCTTCGGTGGAAATTTGTTCTGATCACAAAGCCACTGGGATGCCTGGCAGGTTTCTAAGGAGAGGTCCAAGCCTGGAAAAGCAGCAGAGCTGGAGATCAGAACTGAGGGGCACTGGCCAAGTTGTGCATGGAGAGCCCAGGACTGGTAAGGCAGAGTGTTCTGCGCGTTTGGATCGAGGGCCATCAGCAGAGCTGGATGGAGAGCCAGGACTGGAGTATTAGGGGTGGCTGTGGGTCAGGATTGAGATACATTGGCAAAGATGGGGGGGATAACTGGAAGAGCCACGGATGCTGCAGGTCTGGATTAAGAAGCATCGGCCCGGTTGTACATGGGAGAAGCTCGCATAACTCCTGGCTTCAAACCAGGGATCACAGACCCTTATACACACACTGCAACTTCCCTGTTCACCTTCAAATTTCATACACGAAAGCACTAAGTAAATCAGTAACCCAGCACAGGCACAGGCAGGTTTTCAGGAAGGCAGAAGGGTCTCTGAGCAGATTTCCTGGAGCTGCTGGTAACTGCAGTGAGGTAGGTTCTGAGAGTGGTGACCAAAACCTGATTCTTAGTCATGTCCACTGCCCTGTGGACGGGTGAGATCTACTAGGCTTTCTGTTCCTTCTGCTCCTGTACTTCTCCCTCTCGGAATGCGACCTGCACCAAGCCATGGGCAGACGGAAACCTCAAGAAGAAATCGCTGCAGGGTTGACCTTACTAGCAATAACCAGTAGGGGGTACTAAGCATCACCAGGAGCTTAGCATGCTGTGCGGTGCCCTCATTCACCTGCATACGATTTCTCAGTGGACTTCCCCATCCAGCTGCCCAGACCTCTTTGCTCTCTGCTTTGCTCCCTCTGCTTATCCAACACTGGCCTCCTCTCTGTCCCGTCTCTCAAGAACCTTCTCCTCTGCAGCTCCTGCCATCTGGTTGGATCTGCATTTCTCTGCCTCATCGGCTACCCCACTTATGGGAAATCTCTGCTCCAAACATCTCCTTGCTCGAGGCCCCTGAGTCCCCACCTCCCTTCTCCTCTGTTGGCCTTAAGCTTATTTAGCCTCCAAACACTGTCTTCCCCAGCTGTTTTCTGTCTCACACCCTTTAGGCTGTCCGGTGTCTTGGGTCAGTCACCCCTTTGGGTGGAGTCTGTGTGAAGGCACCTAGCCCAGGGAAAGCTGGATGGGGTTACCTGGTTTATGCTCGGCAGAGAGTTTGTGAGCGAGAAATGGTAGTTCGATTGCGCCCGCTCTACCTGCCACTGTCTCTCCCATCAGCGTCTGCCTCTGAGCTGCCTCGTTTCTGGTTCCCGCAGATGCCACAGGGATGTGTGTGTGTGTTGGCTGGGAGTGAATTTCAGCAAAGGCCAAGTAAAGGATCACAGTATGATTACATTGTAGGATCCCCCCCCCCCACACACACACACACAATCCCCAACCCATCAACCCAGACCTCTGCATTAAAAGAGCAAGAGGACTGGGGAGCACAGCTCAGCACAGCAGGTCAAATCCAACACCTTCCTGCCATGTCCATGTAACCCGGGGGCCACTGGGACGCTTTGTCTCTGCACAAAGACACATGGGGAGAAAAAGAGGGCTCCACCTCATCGCCAGCGACCAGGAGAGCATTTCCGAGGCACCCAGTGAGAAACTGATAAATGAGTTGCTAAGAAATAGGCACAATTGTCCCCTCTAGAGAATCTGAACCAGGGAATCTCATGTAGCAGCCCAGCAGAACAGGCATGTAACTAGCCCTGCAGGAGAGAGCCGGGGATGAATGCAGCGCCACCTGCTGGTCACAGGGTGTAAAGGAAATATCTGAGCCAGGATGTTTTCCCAGCCAAGCAACAGGCTCCCAGTCCCAGCTCATCCCCTCTTGAAGGTTGGGTTGCAGGGGAACTGGTGCCCTGAACTCTCTGCAGGGGAGAAACCAGGCAAGGCTTCCAAAATCAAGAACTGTTTGTAAGACAGGGGAGGGGGCCATGGCTTCAAACAAGTGCATACAGCTGTGACGGAGATGTTTGGGCAGGAGGTTCCCCACCCCCTGCATCCGGCACACTATAGCTTCTTGGCCATGGGTGAGACACACGAGGCAAATGAAGGGCTGAGAATACAAGTGAGCATGACGGGGGTAATGGAGCCCTTTGAAAGGAGCAGGGAATCTCTGCGGCACTGGCTGGGACTGAGGGGCAGAGGTGCGGCAGGCTGGAAGGGAAGGACTGGAATAAAAGGGGGATGGCAGGTCAGGACTGAGGGGCCTGGGCAGAGCTGGAGGGGTTAGTTCTGGACTGGAATAGCAGGGGGCTGCAGGACAGGACTGAGGAGCACTGGCAGAGCTGTGTGGGGCCCGCACTGGACTAGCAGAGGGTGCTGGCAATCTGGATTCAGGGGGCGGAGGGGGTTACCAGCCTGCTGTACTGGGTTAGCAGGTGACAGCCATGTTGAGGGGAGCAGGGAACGGGGACAGTGGGAAAAAAAGTGTCTAGAAAAAGCGGAGAGCATTTCCCCTTTGCTCCCTGGTGCTGTCACCTCTTTCTCCTTTGGGGAGCAGCGGGGGTCCCTGCTGCAGCCCTGAGGACCCTCCCCCGGTGCTCCCAGCTTTCGAACCCCCTCCCGCCCCCAGCTCCGTATACCCTGCATTGCAAAGTGACCTCCTCACCATGCAGGAATATTAACCCGCTGGATGGTGCCTGCCTCGAGCACAGAGGGTATCAATGGCGCCCAAAGCGGTTATTCACCCCTAACCTGCCAGGCCCATCACATTGAACCTCTCCTGCTCTCACCCCTCTGGGCCTTGTTCACTCCAGGCCCCAGCCACCTCGCAACTCACCAGCTAGCTGGTTTCCCTGCTTTGGCATAATAGCAAAGAGAAATATCCCTGGATTTTAATTGCTCCTCTCGCCGCCGCCTCCTCCTCGAACCCTGTAATCACAACTAATCAGCTGCTGTCCCCCCGCAGCTGCCACACTCTGCTAGCGGATGGCTCCTCTCCCAGCACACAGACCCAGCCCGAGGTGGCTGGGAAGAGTGGCTCCCCGGCGGGCAGTGACTGTGCTCCCCGCCCACTTGAAAGGTGTTTAGGAGCTGAAAGGAGGAGGAGCGAAAACACAACCAGCCTCGGTGTTTGCCACCCACCTCTCTGGAGCTAGGCAAGCTGCATTACTCAGGGCTTGGCGCATGAGTCCCTTCCTCTGCCATGTCCTGTCTTGCTTGGGCAAGTGCCAGCTCCCCAATGGGGCAGGGGAGCAGGATGGGGGCACCCCTTCCCAAAGGGGCAGAGGCCCCAAGGGAAGCAGCTAGGGCTGGGAGACAACGATCCCACAGCCCGTGAAAGCCCCTCGTGTGGGTTGGGGGCGCTGCGTGGTTTCCAACACGAGCTGATCCCCCAAAGGCATCGCTTGCCCATCACCTCGTCAAAGACGAGACATGTTCAGCCTCTATCAGAGCAGCAGGTTGGCGGGGGGGAGGGGGAAGGGCATATGAGGGAGCACAAAGAGAAAGCAGGTCTGCAGGGGAACACGGGGTGCTGCTAATGACGACCTGTCTCCCGAGCTCACATCTTGCTCTCATGTGGCAGGGGCTTGATTTCCCTGCGGAGCGAGAGCCAGAAGCCTTAAAGGACTCTGCATGATCCCTGGCCCCTTCATTCAATAGCTAGTAGAGGGAATACTTCCCAGCCGAGGAGTGGATTGGCAGGGGGCGGCGGGCAGGACGGAGGTGCATTGGGAGAGCTGCGACAGCCCAGGAATGGAATAGCAGGGGAGAACCGGGATGCATCGGGCACAGCAGGAGGAGGTGCAGGGCGGGCCGAAGGCTGTATGTGTGAGGAGCCCAGGGATGCTGCATGGCAGGGCTGAGGGGCCTTACTCCATTAGCATTGCTGTGCCCAGCACTGGCCTGCACGATCCCTTTCCCCAGTTAGCGCTCTCAGCCCCTCTCTGTCAGGAGCAGCACATTCTCCCAGCTTGTTCTGCGGCTGCGCCTCCCGGAGACTGAAGGAAACCCGACAGAATCATAGAATCATAGGACTGGAAGGGACCTCGAGAGGTCATCTAGTCCAGTCCCCTACACTCAAGGCAGGACTAAGTATTATCCAGACCATCCCTGGTCCCACCTGCTCTTAAAAATCCCCAATGATGGAGATTCCACCACCTCCCTAGACATGGTGAGAACTCACTGAAACCAACGCATGGGCCTGGCGTGAAGCCCCAGAGAGCGCTGTCTGGAAGCGGGACTGGGGAACTTGTCATTAAACCGCGACAAAATGGCAATAAAAACAGGGGAAGGGTCTGAAATTTGGGCATTTCTGGTCCTGCTTTACCCGGACCCAGTTCCCAAAGCAGGTGGGGCAGGACAGGCCAGGAGGACAATACCAGGGCAGCTGCTTCTGTCTTCCTCAGTCAATCCTATTTCCAGCCCACCAGAAATATTAGACCCAGAGCATGTGCATAAAGCAAAAGAGTCATGACAACCCAGCCTAGTTGGGAGAAAGGCACTGGGGTAAAGTGTCCCCATGCGCAGAAGGGTAACACAGCTCTCCGTGGATACAGGGAACTCCAGTTCTTGAGGGAGTGGCCACAAGAAAACTCCTGCCTCTCTCTAACACACAGGGAAAGGTACATGCCGCCCCCTTTTCAAGAACCTTGAATCTCTGCTGAGGACACCAGGTGCTGTTAGAGGCACTGGAAAGCTATAAGTAAATAGGAACATTTGGGAAGATGCCTTTTAAATTTGCCTGGGGGAACAGATAGCTCCAGGAATTGGGGATGAGCTACAGACCCAGTCACTGGTTCAAATCCAGCATGGTCTCTATTATTAGCTGGTATTTGATTCTGGTAGAGGCCACAGCGGAGACCAGATCCCAGTGCTAGGCACTGTGGAAACCCAGAGTAAGAGATGGCCCATGCCCTGAAGAGGTTTCAGTCTAATTAAAGGCAGGATGAAAACAACAGAGGGGGTGAGAGACGTGAGAGTAGCTGTACATGGGCATAATCTGTTGGTCTCCTGTGGCCAAAGGCCTCTGGCAGCATGCAATGAGTTTGGCCAGTTCTCAGCAGGCTGGTGTCCTCAGCACAACTGACACCGAGCTGAGCAGGGAACCCATACGCTGCATGGGACCTAGAGGGGCTTGGCGAGGTAGGTTGGTGGATGCAAGGGGATGCTAGCCCTGTCCATTCTCCAGGGTGGGCAGGTGGGCAGTTGGTACCTTTGAGATCCACTGTGAAAGAAAAGGCAATCTGGGGGCTCCTGGAGGGGGCAGAGAAATGGGAAATGCTTCACTCAGCGATGGGAACAGAGCTTCCTGAACAGCAGCTGTTGGTGTGGAAGGGTCAGGTCAGGTGCCTCCTGCTGCTGCTTCTGTGGGGGCTTGTTCTTGTGATCCCTCGTGCCTTAACCGTTGTCAGCAATCAGACAGTCTGGGGCACGGGTGGCCACCGTGATGGCTGAGCTGTTAGAGTGAAGTCGAGCCCCTGGGGATTGTTGCCTGTGTGTTGGGGAGGTGGCACGTGCCATGTAGCACATAGTCAGGACAGCTCAGGGACCAGGGCAGCTGCCCCTGTTATCCAGGGATGGACATCAGAGAACTCCTAGAATTGCAATCGGGATCCGGGCCCCATCACTGGTTCAAATCCAGCCACGGTATGAGGGAGGGACCTGGCAGGTCTTTCCCACCTCCATTCACTCTGGTTCTATAGCCCAGCTGGCTCCCCAGGATCTCCCCACGCCAGCCCCGTGCTGAGGTCACCATGTCCCAGGCACTGTTCTCAGCAACAAAGCCACTGTGCTGTGAGGCACCATCACCCCCTCACAGTGCGGCTGTGGCTTTCAGAGCATCACTCAGCTCGAAGAAGAGGAGCTGCATTGTCCTGTGAGTGCTGAGGCTGGTACGACAGCAGCGAGACTCAAAACTGTCCTTGAATGTCTGAGGGAGAGGCAAGCCCGGGGGCTGCCTGTAAAGAGGCTGCTGAGGGAAGCCGCAGCTCCCTGCTTCCCTTCCTGTCCTGTCAGTGCCTGGCTGCAGAGTTCCTGAGATGCTGGGAATGGGCTACGCTGAGGCCAATGCCAGTTGCACCATGTGAGATACTGTGTTGTTTGCGTGCATACAGGGAGGTTAGGACTCGGGAGAGCAGCATTCCAGTCCCTGCTCTGACACAGTCTCACTGTGTGACCCTGGGCAAGTCACTTAGCCTCTCTGTGCCTCAGTTCCCCCTCTGTACACTGGGGATACCAGCCCTGCCTCACAGGGGCGTGTGAGGGCAAATGAATGAAAGATTAGGAGGGGCTCAGATACTTCAGTGATGGGGCCCATACAGGGAGCTGAGCTGTCTGCGTGTGCTCGTGTAGCCGTGCCGGCATGCGTACACATCTCTCTGTGTGTCTCAGAATGCGGCCATGGCTCCCACACTGGCGGCAGCTCCACGGGTGGCATGTTATGGAAAGGAGCTAACTTGCATTTTGCTAATGGCCATGAACTGTCTTAGGGTCGCTGCACCCTTCCCAGCGCAGTGTCCGGGCTAGGGCAGGGGCTTATACCAAGCCTGGCAGTTAGGGGGCTGGGGCAGAAAGGGGGTATCTAGGAGTGCTGGCTGGTGTCTGGGGTGCTGGGTCAGGTGGGAGGGGGCCAGTGTGGTGTTTAGGGTAGGTACTGAGGCAGGTCTGGAAGCTGGGGTCTCTCCAGGGGCTGGGATCTGGCTAAGGTCTCTCTCTGGGACAGGGGCAGCCTGGGACTAGTGCTGAACTCCCCTTACCTTCCGTCTCCGCCAGTTGCCCTGCTGCTGCTGCCTGCCCATTAGCATCATCCCCACTGCAGCTGGTGCTGTTCCTCCCCGCTGGGGAAGCAGATAAGCTGCCTGAAGCTGGACTCCACAGTGGCATCTAGCGGCCGACAGGGGAAACTACAGATCCTGACCACAGATGAGCCAGGTGTGTGAGGGTGAGGCCAAGCTGCGGGGATGCAGACAGGGCTGCGAGATGCCTGGCGCTTGGCGACTCTAGGGCCACGCTCTAGCAGCTAGCAGCCTACTACTGCTACCAGCTCATGGAGGTTCTGCTTTAGCTCAGTTGGTAAGCTCCTGCTGAGGGTCAGGGGTTCAAACCCTGCATTGACCCAGGCAGGGGTTGTTACATGTACACACACATGTCTGCATTGGCATGTGAGGGTGTGCATGTGCCTATGTGCACCTGTGTCTGTACGACTGCATATACAGCTCGCTCTGCATGCAGCCGTACGAGTGGGTCTGTTTAGGCTTGTGTGCACCCCAGGACGTCTGTCAGTCTGACTGTTTGCTTCACAAGCAAACGTAAGGATGTGGCTTGTACTTCAAGGAAAATCACTAGGGAGCGTCAGGCCCTGACAAATGGAATATTTTTAAAGGGTTAAGCAAAGAAAGAAACGTGAGAATCCTTTTGATGCAACAATGAGCAGAAGAGCCGTCTGGCACAGAAACCCCCGAGTGCAAATGGCTCCGCCATTGAACTACCTGGGAAACATGTTGGGAAAGAAAGAAACTGAACTGAGGAACATGCCTTTCATCTCTCAGGCCCCTCCCGCTCCTCTCAGGCTTCTCCTTCACCCTTTATCGTGACCATCATCTCCTTTAAGGTGTACCGTAAAGCGATTCGAAGCACTACAGGGGCTCGCTCAGAAGAGCAAATTGCCATGCGAAGCTTTGTAAATGTTTTAAAATATCATTTAAAAGCGTGATTTGCTTAAAGTGCGATTTGTTGTCAGCGGAAGTGGCCTCCTGGGTGGATGCAAGGCAGAGCTGAGAGAATGCAGCTCCCATTTGAACGCATGAGGAAGACAGGAGAGTTTCAAAGGGGTTGTAAGATAGTTTCTGTAACAGACCAGACTGCTCTGCATTCAACACACCTAAACAGGCATGATTCCTCTGTCTCTGCTGGAACTCTCCCATGGTGAAGAGTGAATGGCACGATGGCTGCTTATCCATGACACAGTTTGCAAACATTCTGCCTAATGGGAAGGGAACGCATTTGACCAGTGCCAAGGCATTAAGTGGTGTTTAACCAGATAGTAAAGAGATGTGAAATTTTAAGTGCCAGCCTTTTTAAATACAGAGGGTGCCAAAGGAGGAGTAAAATAAGAAATGAAGATGAACTGTGAGGAGTCTCATTTTTATTTAGCACAGTAGTTTATTCCATTTTAAGATTTTTTGGACTTTTTAAATGGCTTCTTCACACCTGGAATTGCTGCTAACCTGGGACAGATCGAGATACAAAAGGAGCACTTAAAGATGATAAAGTCATTGCGGAGAAACCAAATGAATTCTTTGCTTCAGTCTTCACAGCTGAGGATGTTAGGGAGATTCCCAAACCTGAGCTGTCCTTTGTAGGTGACAAATCTGAGGAATTGTCACAGATTGAAGTGTCACTAGAAGAGGTTTTGGAATTAATTGATAAACTGAACAGTAACAAGTCACTGGGACCAGATGGCATTCACCCAAGAGTTCTGAAAGAACTCAAATGTGAAATTGCAGAACTACTAACTATGGTTTGTAACCTGTCCTTTAAATCGGCTTCTATACCCAATGACTGGAAGATAGCTAATGTAACGTCAATATTTAAAAGGGGCTCTAGAGGTGATCCCGGCAATTACAGACTGGTAAGTCTAACGTCAGTACCGGGCAAATTAGTTGAAACAATAGTAAAGAATAAAATTGTCAGACACATAGAAGAACGTAACTTGTTGGGCAAAAGTCAACATGGTTTCTGTAAAGGGAAATCATGTCTTACTAATCTATTAGAGTTCTTTGAAGGGGTCAACAAACATGTGGACAAGGGGGATCCAGTGAACATAGTATACTTCGATTTCCAGAAAGCCTTTGACAAGGTCCCTCACCAAAGGCTCTTATGCAAATTAAGTTGTCGATAAGAGGGAAGATCCTTTCATGGATTGAGAACTGGTTAAAAGACAGGGAACAAAGGGTAGGAATAAATGGTAAATTTTCAGAATGGAGAGGGGTAACTAGTGGTGTTCCCCAAGGGTCAGTCCTAGCACCAATCCTATTCAACGTATTCATAAATGATCTGGAGAAAGGGGTAAACAGTGAAGTGACAATGTTTGCAGATGATACTAAACTGCTCAAGATAGTTAAGACCAAAGCAGACTGTGAAGAATTTCAAAAAGATCTCACAAAACTAAGTGATTGGGCAACAAAATGGCAAATGAAATTTTATGTGGATAAATGTAAAGTAATACACATTGGAAAAAATAACCCCAACTATACATACAATGGGGGCTAATTTAGCTACAACTAATCAGGAAAGAGATTTTGGGAGTCATCGTGGATAGTTCTCTGAAGACGTCCACACAGTGTGCAGCGGCAGTCAAAAAAGCAAACAGGATGTTAGGAATCATTAAAAAAGGGACAGAGAATAAGACGGAGAATATCTTATTGCCCTTATATAAATCCATGGTACACCCACATCTTGAATACTACATACAGATGTGATCTCCTCGTCTCAAAAAAGATATACTGGCATTAGAAAAAGTTTAGAAAAGGGCAATTAAAATGATTAGGGGTTTGGAACGGGTCCCATATGAGGAGAGATTAAAGAGGCTAGGACTTTTCAGCTTGGAAAAGAGGAGACTAAGGGGGGATATGATAGAGGTATATAAAACCATGAGTGGTGTGGAGAAAGTGAATAAGGAAAAGTTATTTACTTGTTCCCATAATATAAGAACTAGGGGCCACCAAATGAAATTAATGGGCAGCAAGTTTAAAACAAATAAAAGGAAGTTCTTCTTCACGCAGCGCACAGTCAACCTGTGGAACTCCTTGCCTGAGGAGGTTGTGAAGGCTAGGACTATAACAGGGTTTAAAAGAGAACTAGATAAATTCATGGAGGTTAAGTCCATTAATGGCTATTGGCCAGGATGGGTAAGGAATGGTGTCCCTAGCCTCTGTTTGTCAGAGGGTGGAGATGGATGGCAGGAGAGAGATCACTTGATCATTACCTATTAGGTTCATTCCCTCTGGGACACCTGGCATTGGCCACTGTTGGTAGACAGGATACTGGGCTAGATGGACCTTTGGTCTGACCCAGTATGGACATTCTTATGTTCTTATGAGAATATCCACTGAAGAATCCCAGTTAACAGGGAATTCTACTGGAATTCAAAAGAAAGCAAATGTGCTTAATTTAAACCACCATTCCAGTAATGTTTTTAAAATGTAAAGAGGAAGGTGTTCCCACCACCTTTTCGCCTGCGGGATGCTCAGTTAATGCAATACAATGCTCATGACGATAATGAAAGGGATCCTTAGTTTAACTCACTGATTAGTTTTTAACTGCTATTGCGACTTTCCCCTTCAGTTCTTCAAGTCACCATTAGACAATTACTTGACGATGACACCAGCAGCGACACCAGGGAAAGCAAAGACTTCACATCAGTGCACATGACTTGACAATGCAAATGGCTTGAGATAGCCAGTGCATAGGTATATATTATTAAATAGCATTACATGAATTTCCCGTACTTGTGTGATGGGCAGGGAGGGGAGGGGGGATAAGGAAAGAGCTGCAGCAGAGCTGAAATCCTAGATCGCTCCCTACTCTGGGTGTCTCTCACACACTCTTTTTGTGGCTAGTTTTCGGGGGGTGTTTTTAAAAATAAGGTTCCTCCTACATTCAGATCTAGTAAAAGTGGGGACGACTAAACCTCATAAAACTCCTTCCTTCCCTCTTGCCCCTGCTACAATGTCTCAGCTGAGGCCGGAGCACTCTAGCAGGGGCCAAATGTAAAGGTGTTTGGGTAATGGCCAGACCGCTTGCAGTGCCGGAGGGGATGGCTAGCATTCTAAGTAATGAGAGGCGTCAACCCAAAGGTTCCTACTTTGGATAATCCCCCAGGCATCTCCCCGAGACTCCCCCAGCAAGAAGCAAGAAAAAGCAGGTTCCCAGCACCACCAGCCTGAAAGCACCCAGAAAACAGCCGAGGCCTGGAGCTAGACAAGCCAACGTAGAGAGGGATGCAGCAGGTGTCATTGGAGAGGCAGCACCCGCCCGCTGCCTCCCCATTGCAACAGGCTGCATTAGTCCCTCTGACCATGTTGAGGTTCTGCTTTGGCTCACTTCTTACTGTTACCCAACTAGTTCAACTGTCCTCGATTCCTAGGCAGCAGCTCTGACCTTGCCACAGACGCTACAAAAGTCGGTGTGTATGAGTAAGGTCTGTGAGGAATGCAGACAGGCCCTTTCTTATTAACAGGCTTGGAGCCCCTTGGGTTTATCTATCTTGGACAAAAAGAACTAGCTACATCCTCACTCTGCTCAGAGCCTCTCGGGGCTCTGTGTGGCAGGGGCTCTCCCTTTCTCTGCTTACTTCTTGCTGTCTCCCATTCCCCGCTTTGTCCTTTTTTCACTGTGAATCCAATCCAGGCTTTCCTTCCCCAAGTGACCCTCCCAGCCCAGGTGTTAACCTTGCAGTGGCTGGAGCCGATTGGAAATAAACGTCGTTGGGCACGTGCAGTTGTAAAGTACAATGCCCCCTACTGGTCCTGGTATGCAGACAGGACAGATGCCCATACCTGGAATTCTGGGGCCAAAGTCCACCTCCCTTAGCTCACACTCCTGCAGATGATGTGGTTTTCACCTCCCTCCAACTCATCAGTACCAGGGGTTTGATCAGCCGTTATTGGCGCCAGCAAGGGAAATGGGACACAAGGGGCTGAAGTTAATTTAGCTTATCATAGAATTAAAATATTATTATGGAATCATAATCATCCTTGTGCTCAGACTTTGGAAGTATTCCCAGCTTTGGAGAAGTTAAAATATTGAATGCTAATATGATGGGACATGTACAGTTTATTGAGTGGGGTCTCCACAGAGGCGGGTTAATCCGAGTCCAGGAGATCAGGCCGAGGAGGGAGAAAACCCTTGTAACATTTTCACTCCACTGGAGAAGCCATGACCCTGTGCATGGCAACCAGGAGGCACCACCAAAGAAGAGTGGTCAAGTAGGAGGCCTCCTTAGAGTAACACAGAGTGTGCCTCTCTGGAAGGCCAGCCCTGCTATGAGTTGGGCATAAGCTTAGCATCGCCCCAAGAGGCTCAGCTACAGAAGGGGGGAACCCACTGGGCTCAGCTGGGACTGCCAGTGGAGGACCCACCTGGCTTCAAGTCTCAGCTGCAAACATGTGAGTCCAGCCCCTGCACTGGTGGAAGGGGACGGGGGACTCTGCTGACTGGATTCATCCACCCGAGGGTCTACGTTAGAACGACTTTCCCCAGGATCCCTTGCAAAGGAGACCTCCAGTGAGTGCAGGTTGTGGGGAGCCAGACCATTGTGCTAGGTAGGAGGCAGAGTTTAGTACCCAAGCAGAAGCATCGGGGAGTTTTGCATCTCTCCCGAGAACTGGATGAAGGGTGTGTGGTTATGAGCATGGCCATCAATGAACCACAAAGCCTTTTAGCATCCATTATTTGCAACTGCTGCTGAGCAAACAAATGCAGCCGCACGGGTCACTAACAGGATCATCCCCCGGTGAAGGCCATTCGCGTCAGCCGATACCTCCCAGCAGGAACAAAGAAGAGATGACCCAGAGAGAGCTTGATACAAACCCATCTCCCTCTTTCTTTAATAAGAAACCTAGGCGAATCAGGAAAAGTCAGCTCCGGCTATCCTCCGCGGCACTCTGCACCCATTCTGCATCCATCCCACGTTCAAAAAGGTGCCGTTTGACTGTAGAATAAACACCCAGGACCAATTCCTGCTCCCAGTTACAGTGATGTAAACCCAGACACAGAGGAGAGGGTGAGGAGGACTTAGCAGACTTGCTCTCAGATTCCTTCCCCCACCATTCACCCAGCTTCAGCCAGGTGAGAGCTCTTCTTTCCAAGTTCAGTGGAATGGGAGACCAGAGAGGGGACCCAAGCCTGGGGTCAGGAGACCTAAAACTGGGACCAGGAGGCCAGAAAATGGGCCCCAGGCCTTGGGTTGGGCGATCCGAGAGAGGCACCAGGGATGGAAGACCAGAGAGAGGCCCTGGGTCTTGGATCTGGAGAGTGATGGAAGCCCTCCATCCCAGAAAGACCATCAGTGATTGTTTTAGAGTCTAAAAAGAATCGATACCAACTAGCCACAAGACTCAGTCAGTCACCCTTTCAGCCCTGTGCTGAGGATGGTTTCTTCAGTACACTCAGGTCCTGATCCTGCCAGGAGAAGATTCACCTTCTCAATCAGGGCACAAGCGGCGTACAGAGGGAAGCAGTGTTATGAACTCACAAGAACATCGAGCTGGAACCCAGGAGACATGGGTTGTAATCCTGGCTCTACCACTGCTTCAGTGTGTGACCTGGGACACCTGGGACACCCCGTGCCTCAGTCTCTCCATTTCTACAATGGGAACGTGATACTCACCGAACTTGGTAAAGATCTTCAGACATAAAGGTCTAGGCTGATCTCTCTTAAGGCTCCGTAGAGTGCTTCTCACCTGACAGGCCTCATTCAAGGACCTCTCACGTCAATGGGAGTCTTTCCATTGATTTCTCAATTGGGCCTGGATCAGGCTGTAAGTGCTGATATAAGTGTAAAGTGTGATGGGGACCTGAGCTCCCTCCCCACAGCTGGGCCTCAGTGAAGTTCTCATTGGTTGGTTTGGTAACTCTGCAAAGTCTCTTAAAGCAGTGGCCTTTACTCTCAGCTGAAGGACCCTGCTTTGCCAGCACGTTCTCTGCCCCGTCCCCACACCGTGCCGACCTGTTTATCTGCAGGACCCTGCTTTGTCAGCACGCTCCTGGCCCTGGCCCCATGCCGTGCCAGCCTGTTTATCTGCAGGACCCCGCTTTGCCAGCACGCTGCCGCCCCGCCCCACGCCGTGCCAGCCTGTTTATCTGCAGGACCCCACTTTGTCAGCACACTCCTGGCCCTGTCCCCACGCCGTGCCAGCCTGTTTATCAGCAGGACCCAGCTTTGCCAGCATGCTCCTAGCCCTGTCCCCACGCCGTGCCAGCCTGTTTATCTGCAGGACCCCGCTTTGCCAGAACGCTGCTGCCCCGCCCCACACCGTGCCAGCCTGTTTATCTGCAGGACCCCGCTTTGCCAGCACACTGCTGCCCTGCCCCACACCGTGCCAGTCTGTTTATCTGCAGGACCCCGCTTTGCCAGCACGCTGCTGCCCCGCCCCACACCATGCCAGCATGTTTATCTGCAGGACCCCGCTTTGCCAGCACGCTGCTGCCCTGCCCTATGCCGTGCCAGCCTGTTTATCTGCCGGTTTAACAGTGCACTTTATTTTTTATTTTTTTATTGTTTTTATGAGTTGTGCCGCACTTCTTGGTAAAGCACTTTAATCCCTTTTAATGCCCCCATTCTGCTCCTCGGTGACAATACGGTGGTTAGGCTAATGCATCCCGCTCACCTTGGGGTTACTAATGAGGTCACAAGGAACGCAATCTCCAAACTGAATAATTCACTAATCAGATGCTGCAGACTCCAGTGGTGAAATTTATTTCTGACACCTAAACAGCAAATGGGTTTGTGGATGCACACACTCACTCTCCCTCCTCTTTCTTCAGAGATGGGTTTGCTTAATTGATGGCAACTCGGTCTGCTGAACGAAAGAGCTCTAATGCCACCACAAATGCAATAGGATCATCTCGACTCTTAAAGTGAACTCCAGGGGAAAAGAACAAACTATGGATCCCACACACGGCAGGGGCCTGGCTGGTTCTGGACTGACATGAATGCTTTGGCATGTGCCATGGATGTGGCTAGCCTGGTGTCACGGGCTAAGACTTTCTTACATCTGCCTTCCTTGTCTGTCCTTCTCGCTTGGTGATCATCTGGCCCTGAGCTGAACAGCGGCCTGGCATTGACTCATTTATATCTGAAACCAATTAAGGAGTCTCCCTTAGGTAGACATTGTCCATCGGCCGGGAGGGATAATCCATTGTGGCAGTTAGGGTCAGTCGCTCTCTCTTAAAGTCTGTCATCTGCATTCTTAAAAGGAGCAAATTGGGGGAACAGAGCTGAGAGCTCCCATCCCCAAGATTGTCCCAAAAGCCCCTGGTGTTCCAACTAGAACAACTTTCCCATCCCCCTCTTTAAAATACGGACACTGCATCCCTCTGTATATTTTAAACCCATGTGAATATCCCTCCATCTCCCGTCAGAATCAGTTTGATTGGCTGCTTTCATTGCAATGAGTTACTACTTGGTGGCTCAACAGGCTTCCCCAGGGAAATAGAAAGGGTCCTTGCAGCCAATATTCACCCAACACCAGGGGCATAAACTCCCTGCAGGGGCCAGTGATCAACTGCCCCACTCATAGAATACCAGGGTTAGAAGGGACCACAAGAGGTTATCTAAGTCTAACCCCCTGCTCAAAGCAGGACTAATCCCCAGACAGATTTTTGCCCCAGATCCCTAAATGATCCCCTCAAGGATTGAACTCCCAACCCTGGGTTTAGCAGGTCAATGCTCAAACCACTGAACTATCCCTCCCCCCCATACTACATGTTGCCCACTAACCCCTGATCTCTCCATTGAGAGTCTCAGACCTCAGGCACAGTATAAGAAGCTAAATTGAATAGAATGATACCAGAATTCACCCACACACATAGGTGCTGGAATTAGGGGTGCTGCTGTACCCCCTGGTTTGAAGTGGTTTCCATTATATGCAGGGTTTACAGTTTGGCTCTATGGCTCTTAGCACCCCCACTGTACAAATGGTTCCAGCTCCCCTGCTCACACAGCTACCTGCCCATGGGTTTCTCTTGGGCAAGGAGGGAGGCTGGCTGGAGTGAAGCTGGTGCTGTTAGCAGACTGGCAAGCTGGCTTCTCACCACAGGCCCTGTGTCCCAGCCTGCCAACATTTCTTCCTTCTCCTCAGCACAACAGCTGGGCAACACACCACCTCCCCCAGGCTGACATTTTACCCTGGGAATGAAATCCACCTGCCAGTCTGAAATGGGGTGTTCAATCTGTGCTCCATAGCTCCCTCCGTCACAGTACAGTGCAGTCCTGTTGTCGGGTTTGATTGATCGAAATGTCCACGCAGCCACTACATCCAGGGCCATACAACAGCGAGCTGCCCGCATCAGGAACCCCGCAGAGAAGCAAAATCTCCACCTTGCATGGACACATAGCTGGTTTTCCCAGGCATCCTAAAGTCAAGGCAGCTCAATCTGGAAACAGCTGATGCTCCCATGAGCCTTGACGTGACTGTCCCTTCAGCTTTGTGGCCCTCGTAGAGGTGCAAAGTGAAAACATCAGCAAAAGTTCCTTCCCCTTGGATCCACCCATCCCCATCCCACCTGGATCAGGGAAGTGAGGGGCAAACTCAGCAGCACCAGCAGCAGCAGAGAGCTGGTGGAAAGGAACTTTTGACTCATGTAGCTGAACGATCCTAAAAGCCCAAATCCCACTGTATATTCACTAGTAGGCCACAGATCTGCTCCTATATCCCTCCTCCCCTACAGACTGTTCTCCTGTCTCCCAACCTGGGCTCTACAAGTATCTGTCTCCCACAGCACTGAATTCAGGAGACAACCCTCTCCACAGAGGGAGAGCATGCAGGAGAGACAATGGACTAGCTGCAGGCTTTGTGGGGCTATTTCCTGGGTTGCTTAAGCAGCTAGAACAGAAACCCAGCAATGGGTTAAATCACCCGGCAGACGCAGCACTGACCCTCTGTTCATAGCACGCACACTGTCCTACCAACCCCAGCCCTCATGCTGCTGTGCCATGGGACTGGCTGCTGGCGTGCTGCGTGGGGGGAGGAACTGGCAGATCAGGCTCAAAGTCTGGGTAGGGCCTGTTTTGAGCCCCCCGGAACGTCTAAAGCTAAGTGGGGTGATGGTTAAGAACATCACAGGCTGCAATGGAGGGTGTATGCTCAGAGGGAGGATAAGGCCACACAAATAAAAGGAAGGAATAACATTAAGTGGGTTGGTTCGGTGGGTTTTAGAGGGAGATGGTTATTTTCTGTTCATTTCCAGGCTGCTGCTTCTTATGTACTAAATGATACAAATTGGTCTGTGGATTACAGTTAGGAAGGGGACAAAATTGTTTCTGGGACTGTTAGCAGAAATGAGCCCAAGCTACAAACTTTGGACCCAGATTGTAATCCGTGTGTGTGTGTGTGTGTGTGTGTTGGTTCTGGCTCAGTCTATTTTGTAACTGTAACACTATGGGCTGGCCTGGCTGTGCCCTGGTCATACTGCTCTGAGCAGGGGAGTAGGACATTCACCCATTGCTCAGCCTACCTGCGGCTTGAGTGTGGGTCTGATGTAGCACAGAGCCCCTGTTCTCCACATACGTCCGCTGCAAGCCAGTGGGCAGGGAGCAAATGGAGATGGGCATGGAGTGGTGGGGCCTTGGCTCTCTGACCCCCAATTCCTTCCTGGTGGGGCCACGCCTGATGCCCTGTTCGATGCAAAGTCCTAGATCTCCATGCATTTACACCTTGTAAACCATACAATAAACTTTGACATAAACATACCTGACCCCTTCTGGCTTTAGCAACGGACTCTGCATTTTGATCACTGGTAACTCCTGCTTTCACCCCTAGTGTCAGCATGCACCAGCCTCCTTTTAATCACTGCCACCTTCATTTGCCCTATTAGCATCTCTTTTCTCTTGCTCATTGTATCCCATTGTAAGCACTGTGCGTTGGCATATTTTAACCACACAGCATCCTGAGCACCTCAGTAGGGAGGGGCAGTAATAATCCAATTAATTTGCATCATTAGTACTGCTCTATAGTCACTCGGTGTCATTAAGGATAATAATAATTAATACTCCATGCTCCGGGTGGACACGACAATCCGTAGCCTCAGAGACGTTTTGCATCTCAGTTCCTAACTCTGGAAATGGGTGGCTAATAGGTCTGGGAGGTCCTCTGTATGGAATGTTTTTTGGCAATACCTCTCTCTTCTCTTGGAGACTGGGACCTGTACCAATGATTAACTGGAAGTAGATAAAATCTGCCTGGGTTGGGTCCTGTAAGGTGTGAGACCCCCTTGACCTGCTGGCTGCACTCAGACGAGTAGGTGCAGAAGGAGAGAGCACGTGCCCCTCTCCAAGGTGAGCAGGCTTGAAGGCTCAGAAAGTAGGGTCAGAAGAACAAGGCCAAGCTGCTAAGAGGACTGGTGGTGAATGGCATTGGGAGAAAGGACCGTGAACCTACTGTGTAAATGGATATGGAAGTAATGGTAGGATCTGCTCTGGAGAAGGGCCTGCGTGATGGTTAGTTACCGGAGCTGGTTGGAACATTTCTGGCGAAATAGGCTGTTTTGTCAAAGCTGAAATGTGTTGGTTTTCAGGTCTGAGAGACACAGAGAGAGAAAGAGAGTGACTGTATAGCTGGCTGGTTAGGGTACTGGCCTGGGATGTGCTAGACCCCGCTTTAAGTCCCTGTCCTACCTCATCTGGAGTGATCTGGAATGAAAAACTCTGCTTGATTCAGAGCAGGGACTTGCACTTGGGTCTACCAATCCTCGGCCACTAGCCCCCAGGCACACGCTGCAGTTGCCATGAAAAGGATTTGTCGTGCTCAGTCAGCTCTAGTCGTTACACAGCTGAGTGCCCGTTTGTACATGCAAACGTGGGATTGGCACAATGAGTCTCCTTGTGCCCTACTGGAAAACCAGGGTCGGATTGTTAAAACTAAGTCCATTCAAGTATGCACACAAAATGTGTGTTCAATTGTGTATCTAATTTGTGCACACACGTACCATGACTAGGAATGCATATTAGGAAATTGCATGTGCAAATGGTCAGTTGCATTTGTAACCAGTCATTTACATGTGAAATGACTTTGTTTTGCTGAAATAGCTGCTAGGGAGGGGGGGTCCTGGTTCCAAATGCAATCTAGCCCTCATTAAAGCCAGTGAGTGTGCCAAGTATGCTGTTTCAGACTCAACAGAAGGAGCAATCAAGCCCGTTATGTAGTAAAAACTGCTGCAGAAAGACCCTAGGCAGCATGGCCAGAGCAGAGCCAAACCAGGTGGATTCACAGGAGATTTTTCTGATTGCAAATGCAAGGGCTAGGATATTTGTTGCAAGTTGTGTGTATTGGAGGGAGCAAGGCAGCAGAATGAGTTGTGTGCATGACCCTGAGAGGAAGCAGAGAGACAGAGCTTCTTGGGCACAGAGCTCACCGGAGTGGCAGACTTGGGGATTTCTGAGAAAGGAAACTTGCTGCTGCTGGTTGTTTTTACTGCGTTCAGAGAAACAGGACACTGTGTGCATTGTTTGTGACTAAACAAGATTACACCAAGACTATATCTGGCTCCTATCACCAATTACCCATCCAGGTGGAAACAACCCTGCCAAAGGGGCAACATTCGGTTTGCAGTTCAGTCATGGTAACCACAAGCACAAATTAAAGCATTCGTTTTTGTGCATATAACGGAGTGCAAATGGCTTTAAAAACCAGGTCCCTATTGTCCAGCTGCCCTAAGCCTTGGGAAAAGTATCCCTTTGGTGAGGAGACCCAGAGAGCAAGGGGTTTACCTGGGAAGCCTGCATCCTCACAAAATATTCATTAGAGAAAACCACTGTCAGCATAACACAAAATGGAAATGATCAGATTGTTCTCATAAATCAGAGCACTTCCCTCAGCTCACCGGTCATTCGGATGCATGCTGTAAAGTGAAGTCACGTAACCCAGGCTGGTAAGATCCAGTTTCCAAATGTGAATTGTGCAAACCTTCCTAGTTCAGCTTGAATCTGGCCTGCAACTATTGTGTGTCAGAAATAGCGCGGGTAGGTTTGTGCTCCCTGACAAGGGGCAAGTTTAAATGAATGAGCTCATCTCAGCTGGAAATCACTCTGAAGATCTCACAGTCCCCATGGGCACAGGTCACATATGGCCCAAACGTGCAGCAAAATCTACGATGCAACATGATCAGAGAAGGAAATTCCCTTGTTGCTCCCCTTTTGTCACATTTTACAGCTGACCCCGCTTTGCAGGGATGTTTCATAATGCATCTTTCCATCGCATGGTGGTAGGCAGCCATAAATCCAGGCCCCATGCCAGAGATTAATAAGAACTGGAGCCAAAAAGGCCCATGAGCTGTGACCCAATAAGATGGCGTCCCCTCTGACAAAAGGTCCAAAGCGAGACAGGACAGACACGGCACACTGGATATTGCACATGGCCAGAATGGGTGCAGGCTAAAGACAGCTTGCAATGGGGAGAGAGTGCAGTATGCCATAGCAACAAGCAAAGCAACCAGCAGAGGTGCTGAGAAGGAGCCCCACATATGGTGCCTGTGCACAAGGGGCCAGGAGAGCTTCTGCACAGTGCCAGGGACTGCCAGGATCCTCACCCAAGCGCCAAGTGAGATTATGTGATAAATGATTGCATTAGCCTGGACAGCTTCTCATTTTCCTCCAATCTGGCCTGTTTGCCCTTTTAGCACGGAGCTCCTGATAGCATTTCTCCCTTCACTGACTTCATTTTTCCTGTTAGCTTGTCAAGCTGTCAGTGTGAAGAAAAGAGACGACATCGACAAGGTGGTTACTGATTCAGCTCCAAGTACCTTCTGGGCATCCCATCTTCCCCAACATCACTGACCATAGCTCCCAGCTCACGCAGGTTCGCACCTGCCACAGCCAGGATGGGATCCCCCAGGCCCCGCCCCATGCCACTCGTCTTCCTCAGAAACTCCTGAACTTTACAGATTCCCAGCACAGACTGGAGGAGCCTGTTCCAGAGGATAGGATTGTGTTGCCATGGGGACAGGGTTCTGGCCTTGATGGAAGGCTGAGACAATATATGTGTGAAATGAGGCCCACGGCCCCTCAGAAATTCTTTCCTTCCCCCTTTCCCTCTTCAGCATTAAGATTTTCTCTTCCCATTCCTTCATCGCCAGAGTCTGGCAGGGTGCTAGGAGGCAGGTTCTGGGAATCCGAGGGGAGCTGTGAATGAGTGAGACATCGAGTGTCTGTCTGCAGGAGGGATGAGAAAGGAAAATCAAGGAGATCCTGGCAGAGGGGAGAAAGTGAAGATGAATTTGCCCAAAGGAGAGGCACCTGGAAGAAAAAGCTGCTTGGAAGGGACGGGAGAGGAAGATCCTGGAGCTCAATAGGAAGAGAGCGAGGAGGAGAACGTGCTGGGATCGGGGTGGGAAGGGGCTGATCTTTCTGGGATCCTGGGCATTTTGGTGAATCAGAGTCCCGTTTAGTTGTGATTTGCCCTGGGGCTCTGAAACATTTAGGTGGATTTGTAGGGTCCTCCACTTCATACAGATCCCACTTCTGCCATCAGAAACCCCTGCCCTTCCAAGCCAGGAGAATGGGTAGGACTCCACACTGCAGAGCCTCTCAGTGGTCCTCATAATTTGCACTGAGTAATGCAGGTTGTTGCCTCCCAGGTCAGTGGCTCTGTGTGCAGGACTCCCAGTCCTGCCTAGCCTACAGGACAAAGAGAAGTGTGGCTTGTTTGATGCAGGCCTTATGGTCCCAAGAAGACAAAGGACAATGGTTGTCAGACTCAGTCTCCTCAAGAGGCTGACATCCGTGGTCCATCTGATGCTGGCACAGTGGCAGGAGGAGGTTAGCTTTATTCTCTTCCTGCACCTGGCCTGGGCTTCTTGTGAGTCACAGCCCATCCCAGTCCCAGTGCATTTTTCATTAGGATCAGTGCACTTGGCACATCCCAAAGTCACCACATTCCCCAGCATTGCATGTCTGCACAACACTTGCTTCACATATATGTACATCTGTATCTCTATATCTCTCTATAGCTCTGCACTGTTATTTCCTGGGCCTCTGTTGCCTTTGGGCCTTTTCCACTTGAGGAGAGTGCAAGTGGGCAGATGCCGCTGACTGATGCTGATGGACGTCCCGTTATGTCCAGCTGGCCGATGGGAAGGAAGTTGCTCCTCTAGAACTGACCAGCCCACAAGCTCACACACACACCAGATCACCCACGTATCAGCCCCTGTGCTGGCCACATCGGAGCGATTGGCTCTCCACATGCTCCGATCCCGCTACATTCTGAATGCCCTGTGGCAGTGGAATGCGCCCCTGTGACGGCATGTTCCACTAGGCTCATGCAAGTGGCTACAACCGCTCACCTTCTTAATTCAACGATTTCTTCCCATGCTTACTGGTAACTCACCCACTCACAGAGAGGCCCCTCCTCCTGCTACACACAGCACTTATAAAACCTGCCCCTCAGTATGGTCCCTCTAAAAAATCTACCCCTGAGAAGGGTGGTTTCGTGGTTATTATGACACAGAGCTGGGAGTCAGGACTTCTGTTCTTTCAGGTTCCTCTCCCACCCCTCTCACTACAGTATCTGAGCACCTCCCAGCAGTGCCCTAGGCGATGTGGCTAATATCAGGCAGGTGGGGTTTGTTCTCTCCCCCGGGGCAGAGCTGGGCATGCTTTGTAGCATGCTGTGTTGGTGGAGTGTTGATTCCTGTAGCTGTATGCACCGCTCTGTGTGTACGTCAGGGAAGGCAGGTCAAAGAAATGCATCTGGCACTGGGAGTGGGAGGGGGGTTGTGATGGGCCTTAGCCCCGGGGGAGTTTGTTCCACAGTTGGGGACCAGCCCCTGAGAAAGCGCTGTCTTTCACACTGACAAGCTTTGCCCTTGAGGGAGACAGTTCCCTGTCCCTGAGGAACGGCATGTCAATCACAGTCTTCATCCTGGGGCTTTAGCCAATCTTTTAAATATGCTGGGAGCAGGCCACGAAACACCATGACGACAAGGACCGAGACACTGAACTTGACTTGCTATTCTTTGGGAAGTCAGTGTAGGGAGTGGAGGACAGGTGTGATGGCCTGGCCTCCTGCCTAGGTATATTGCTGTAGTCCGGATGGGAACTGACAAAGGCATGTGTATTAGGACTCCTGGGTTCCATTCCCAGCTCTGCCACTGACTCGCTGTGTAATCTTGGGTAAGTCCCTTTCCTCGCTCTGTGCCTCAGTTTCCCCATTTGTAAAATAGGAAGACTAATAATCCTACCAATCCCCACTGCACAGAGGCGTGATTACTGAACACCGGTGACACACTTTAGAACCCTGGCATAGAAAGCGCTCCATAATTGCGAAATGAGGTGATCCTGTCACCTGAGAGAAAGCAGTAATAGGAACAGTGCTTATGGCACCTGCAGCATTTCTGTAATGCTTCACATCTTCAAAGTGCTTGACAAACGTTCGCTAACGCTCACAGGCCCCCTGCAAAAGAGGTGGGTAAGTACAATTATTCCTGGTGCAGCAGCTGCCCTTGTTTTAGCTGGCACCTGGCGGAGGAGGGACTTTCAAGTCCCCCTCCTTAGATATCAATTCCTTCATGTTGATATGAGGGTTAACAGCCATTTGTAATCGCATTAGAGAGACAGTTTAATTCTAAGGAGGCCTGTTCGCTGGACTTGCTTCCCTCGACTGCATTACAATGAGAAGATCAAACGGAATCAATTTCAACCGGGAGATCAAACCAAGGAATGGGAGAGATTTCAGTGGCTCAAAGTGCAATGGAAACCACAACGATGTCCTGCTCCAATAATGGAAATCTTTACAAATATAATTAAAGTGGGGAAAATTAGAAAACCAGATAGTGCAGGCAGGACTATGGGAAGGCTGAATCTAGCCAGGCTCCAGGCCAGGGCTACTGAAATGAACCAAGAGCTGCCCAGATTTTCTTCAAACCTCTTGGTCTTCACCCCTGCAGCCCCTCATTTATCAGCTAGTTAGGTCTTTATACTGCTCACATAGTCATTGTATCTGAGCACCTAGAAGCAAACGCATTTGGAAGCAAGGGGCAGAAATCAGCCCCATACTGCATACTCCCATGCGGTAAAGCCCCAACACTCAGAGTTTGACAGCTGAACTGTGATTCAGAAGCAGGAAAAGCTTAGAAGGAGCGAGGGCTGGATCAGTGGAAAGATAGGTAGGTTGGGAAGGAATCTGGGGGGTTAATCATTAGATTTTTTCCAATTATCTTCGTCTGTAAAGTAGTCTGAACATCAGTGATGCTATAAAAATAGACTGTCAGCTCTCCGAGAACAGGACCACCTTTTTGTTCTGTGTTTGTACAGCACCTCGCACAGTGGGGCTAGGGCCCAGGACTGGGGCTAGTAGGCACTATCACCATACAGATGATGATGATGTTTAACTCGGCTCTTGCGCTTTTCATCTGTCGATGTCAAACCCTTTCTAGCAGAGGGTGTCATTCTCCCCATTTTACAGATGGGGAACTGAGGCACAGAGAGGAGAAAGGACTCATACAAAGTCACATAGGGAGTCAGTGGCTTTCACATAGCAGAGGGTCTGTTGCTCAAGGGAAGTGGGTAAAACACAGGTGTTGATGACAGCTGGCTGGCCATCATTCTGTTATTACTATAGCCTGGCCTGCCTAGCTGGATATGATGGGAGCTGCTCTTTCCTCCCCATTTAAAGACAGAGAACATCCGAAGTAAATGTTGAGGCTCTTTAGCGCTGACGCCCAGGGCGCGCTGCCATTGCAGTGTGTGGATTAAGTCATGGCCAGCCATTAAGCACCACAGGACGTTTCCTGGGTGTGGCCCGTATCTGCTGTGTCCAGAATTCCCCTGGTTTGTCAGGCCTGTCCAGCAGTCCCCTCAGCTAAAATGCTGATGAATTACTGGCCTGACCATAATCTCATGGTAAGAGTATTTCAATTCTTCCGGATACTGATCACCTCCTGGGTGATCTGCAGGTTTTGTTTCCTGAGCTGGGCGAAAGGGTGGATGGTGGGATGGGGAAGAGAGCAGGGGAGCAGTGGTGGGAGCCCCTAGGGAGCGGTATTAGGTCAGCAGGGAGCAGTGGATTTTGATAGCAAGTAGTCAGGCAGCCAGCCCTCTCAGGCAGTGACTGCTAATCCCGCTGCATCCAGATTATCAGCAGCACTGGCCCAGGTAAGTGAAAACAAATGCCTCCCCTTTCCCCGGTCTGTCCCTTCTCTCAATCAGCCTGCTGAGACTTTCTCTCCTTCCCTCTCTCCACCTATCTGCCTCTCTTTGGTCCATCTCTCTCCCCTTCTTTCCTGCTTTTTCTCTTCCCCTTCTCCCCACACCTTCCCTCTCCCTTCAGATGCCAGCTTGTAAACGTGCCACGTTCGGCTAGACTCTAGAGAGCCTGGCATTCCACCTGGCCAAGGCCGCCAGGCTCACTCTGGAGGCTGCTGAAAGAGTGGCAAAGTTTTTAACTGCCCATGTAAATGCCTCAGCCCACATGCAGCGCCTGCTAGGTTATTGGCCCTCCCCCCACCAGATATAGGGCTCCTACTCACTGCCACTGAAGCGTTGCACCAACTGGAGGTTTTAGCCAGCTCAGCATTTCTGTGGCCATTGTTGGCTACTGATACACGTAGCCACACTTAGGGGTTCTTGCTGAGTGCGCAAATATTTTCTGTCCACACACACCCTGGAACCCACCTCACATTGCTCCATGCTGCCCAACTGCAAAGTCTCTGTTGCCTTCCCTGGAGGCTGAGCCCAGAAGCGCCCCCAGTCCCTGCAGGGGTGAGGGGAGGTTGCTGGTGGAAGCAATTCTGGTGCAGTTCGGTCCCTGTGCAGGCAGTAAGGCTGCAGGGAGTTTCCAGCTATGCTTTGGAGCCACATTTGCCCCTTTGCTGCCTCCCCAGTGATCACATCTTCCAGCTGTGCTTTGCCATGGAGCATCTATTCCATTCCCAATGAAAATCCAGTGGGAGGAGCCAGAGAGGCCTGACACGCTGGACGTGCTCTACCCACTGCACTATGGAAGGGACTACAGCAGGTATCGGCAACCTTTGGCACACAACCTGCCAGGGTAAGCACCCTGGCGGGCCGGGCCAGTTTGTTTACCTGCCACGTCCGCAGGTTCGGCCGATCGTGGCTCCCACTGGCCGCGGTTCGCCGCTCCAGGCCAATGGGGGGCTGCTGGAAGCTGCGGCCAGCACATCCCTCAGCCCGCGCAGCTTCCCACAGCCCCCATTGGTCTGGAGCAGCGAACCGCAGCTGGTGGGATCCGCGATCGGCCGAACCTGCGGATGCGGCAGGTAAACAAACCAGCCCGGCCCACCAGGGTGCTTACCCTGGCAGGTTGTGTGCCAAAGGTTGCTGATCCCTGGACTACAATCTGGTCTGGCAATCAATGTTCTTCCGAGTACAGTGGTGATTACCCTCATTCAGGGGGAGCTTTATAGCCAATAATGATCAGAGGGCAAATGGGTGAATATAACCCCAGTGACTGACTTGTAACAAAAGAGACTGTGTGTGTCTGGGGGACTGATCCAAGCAGTGGCAACCCCCAGGTGGTAGCCAGACAAACTGTGCATCCGCCACACTCCACAGCCAAGGTCCCTCCACTAGGAGCCATGCTAAGCTTGTCTTGGTTCAGGGAGCTGCTGGGAGTTGCCTCCCCACCCCCAACCCCCACCTCCCGCAAGCCAGTTGGCGCTGCACTGAGCTGGTTTCAGCTGGAAACCACTCTTTGCAGGTCTTACAACAAGGCAGGATGGGGCCCCCCAACAGGGCAGCTGCATTTGCCTAATGAAGAAGGCTAATAGGAAATAGAAATCTATCTTATTTGGTATGTATAGGGCCAAAGAGGATTGTCAGGAAGCTGATGGGCCCTGTTTATCCTCTTCCCCTCCCCTTCATTTCTTCCTCTTCCCTCCCCCAGCAAAGCTAAAGAGGGGAGAGGGAGAGAGTGCAAAGCCAGAGCAAGAGCTCAGGGGGTCCGGAGTTTAAGAGACGATATCGCTGTAAAACAATTCCTGCCATCTTCTTGTAGTGCATCCCTCTGGAATGATGTTTGAGCCATTCTAAGGGGGCTGTCTGATCTGCATTTAGACAGTGACACTGGGACGCAGAGCCCAGTGGACCATGTAAGTATCAATTTTCCAGAGTGGGCAGATCGTGTGTAATTACAGACCGTCCCAGGGTTTATGGCTGGAGAGAACCTCGCCGACTGGCACTAAAATGCTTATGAAGTTGTTCTGAATTTTTCCAGGCAGCTGCTTTGGAGGAAGGGTTCCAAGGCAGACAGTCCCCCCTCGCCTCCAGAACGGCCATCAGAAACGACAGCAAAGCCAGACTCCATGTTCTTATAGCCAACCAGGCAGCCATGTCTCAGGGAAGGGATAAACAAATGATAAGGGCTATAAAGCCTGTAAGCAAAGGGCCGGAAATAGACTTCCCTATGCCATAATGATACATAAATAACAAGAGACGGGGCTGAGGTTCCGAACCGCTCAGAGCTGGGACATACTGAGATTTGGGAGCCTGGATTGGTCTGAGCCCCTGTCCATAAAATCACTGAATACCAGCGACTTGTAGTCTCCCTTCCAGCATGCTGAGAGCAATGGGGTGTGGACACCTGGGATCTCTGTATCAGTGGGAGATCGATGTGCTAGTGTGATTATTGCTGTTATTTACTGAGCACCGACAGTGTGCTTGGCCCTGCCCAAAGTTACATAGAGTCTAGCACGGACACAGACATACCCAGTCAGAGTTGCTGGTGGGGTCTTGCACTAGTGTTTGCTGGAGGGCTTTGCAAAGGAGCATGGGAGAAGACACAATGAGGTAGCTGTCAGAAGGGCATGGAGGGAGCTGTCAGGCAGGGAGCTAGGGGAAGCTGAAGGGAGCCAGAGGGCAGTGAAGTGACATGGGTGCAGGTGGGGTGGAGCTCTGCAGAGCCTGGGAAGTAGCGAGGGGAAGCTGGAACTTGATGTGGAAGGTGAGGAGCTACTGTGCGGGGAGTGATGTGATCAGATGGGTGGGAGGAGAGGAGGGTGTAGCGGCAGGAACAACAGCATTGTGGGTAGACCAGAGGAGGCACGGTGAGGGAGGCTGAAGTGGAGGAGGCTGCAGAGATGACAAGCCCTGGTTTGGGGAGAGGGCTTCACCTGGCACTGCCCCCAGCAGTGTCCACTGGGCAATGGCTCTAGCTAGGGTTTCATTCTGGTGGCTGACGTGTAATCCGTTTCCTAATTCTCCATCCTGTTGCTGGAATCAGACACAATTGCGCCAGCGGAGACCTGCCAGGTCACCTGACTTGCTGTAGTTCAGGGCTTTTCTCTCTGCCATGCCCATTCACGTCTCATGTGACCTCATCGGGAACCTCAGCCAGGATGGGACCCACCCTTCTGCAGGGTGTGTTCTGCGCTTCCATCTGTCTGGCCATGAACTGCTCCTTTGCACTGTCCACATTAACATTACTGAGCCAAATGCCGCTCTGGCTTTTGCTCGTACAGGCCCATTGGTTTCACATTGTTAGTCAGGGCAAGAATTTGATCCACAGGCCTGGATTCTGCTCTCAGCCACACTAGAGTTCCCTGGGAGTAACTCTCCTGATTGTTCTGGGGTTACTCTGGATTTACAGCTGCGTAACCAAGATGAGACCCTGACCCTGAGCATTTAGAGCCAATCAAATGCTCCTGTTTTCAAGCAGTAATTGACTAAGCAATGCCCTCTTTGCGGCTAGCTCCCTCCTCACATAAACTCCTCACTGCCTGCTTCATAAAAAGGACCTCCTGTGAATTACACAGGAGAGAGCCAGGCTGAGCTCTAGTGAAACATTTGGACTTAATCTAGACTCTCCGGTGAGTCAGTAATAAAATTGGTGACAAAACAAATGCTTTTAAAGAAGTGAGATGTTCAGAGAGGAGAGAGCCTTTAAAACAGACATTTAATAACACGTCCATAAAGCAAGGGAATAAAAGAGGCCATGAAATAATTGGCTTTCTGTGAATCTTTCCTGGGATCGGCCACACACTCTCCTGGGATCGGCCACACACTCCTGCTCCTGATCCCACAAGAACAACCTTCCAGGGACTCCCACACACAGCCTCCAGTGAACCTCCAACACACAGCCTCCTGCAGTGACCCACACGCCTGGGTGGGATGCCATCCAAACACATCCTTGCAGGATCCTTTTCCAAACTCCTATCTAGGATCCTTTTCCAAACTCCCCCAGGCTATCCCCCCGCCCCCAGATACACCCACTTGGGAGCCCTCCTCAAACGCTCTCCTGGGCATCCCCAAGTACAGCCGCACGAAGGACTTGTCTATGTGGGGGAAATGACTGGACTAGCTATTCCGGAACAGCTCCCCACGGGGACACTCTATTCCGGAATTAAATGTGATTTTAGTCCAGAATATTTACTCTGCCTGGAAACCACAAATTATTGTGGGATAAAAAGACTTTATTCTGGAATCGAGTGTCCACATGGAGGGGCTGCTCTGAAATAGCGATAGCACAGGGGTGGGTAAACTTTTTGGCCCGAGGGCCACATCTGGGTGGGGAAATTGCATACAGGGCCATGAATGTAGGGGTAGGGCTGGGGCAGGGAGTTGGGGTACGGGAGGGAGTGTGGGTGCAGTGTGTAGGAAGGGGCTCAGGGCAAGGGGTTGGGGTGCAGGAGGGGGCTCAGGGCAGTGGGCTCAGGGTAGGGGTTAGGGGCAGGGCAGGGGGTTGGGATGCAGAAGGGGGTGAAGAGTGCAGGAGAGGACTCAGGGCAGGGGGCTCAAGGCAGGGAGTTAGGGGGCTCAGGCTCCCTGCCTGCCTTGGCCCCGCGCCACTCCCGGAAGTGGCCAGCATGTCTGGAAGTGGCTCCTGGGGGTGGGATGGGGCAGGCGGCTCCGCCGCGTGCTGCCCTCACCTGTAGGTACCACCCCCAAAGCTCCCATTGGCTGTGGTTCCCCATTCCCAGCCAATGGGAGCTGTGGGATGCAGTGCCTGCAGGCGGGGGCAGCGCATGGATCCCTCTGCCCCCCCACCGCTCCCAGGGACTGCAGGGAGATGGTGCCGGCTGCTTCCGGGAGTGGCGCGGGGCCAGGGCAGGCAGGGAGCCTGCCTTAGCCTTGCTGCGCCACAGGGCTGGCAATCCTGCAGGCCAGATTGAAAGCCCTGACAGGCCAGATCCGGCCCGCGGGCCATAGTTTGCCTTCCCCTGCGATAGCAGATAGATTATTCTGCAATCGCTATCCTGGTCCATTTCCCCATAATGACACACCCTAAGGCTTTGTCTTCACTACCCGCCGATCCGGCGGGTAGCAATCGGTTTTTCGGGGATCGACTTACCGCGTCTAGTGAAGACGCGGTAAAATCGATCCCTGATCGCTCTGCCGTCGACTCCGGAAATCCACCTCGGCAGGAGGCGGCAGCGGAGTCGGCGGCAGCGCGGCAGCGGTCGACTTTCCCGCGTCCTCGCCGCTAGGTAAGCCGACCTAAAATACGCAACTTCAGCTACGGTATTCACGTAGCTGAAGTTGTGTATCTTAGGTCGGAACCCCGCTGCAGTGTAGACCTAGCCTTAGACTCAAACTTCCTGCTCGCTAACAATGTATTAAAAGGCCCTGCTGCCCAATAAGAGCCAAATCATCCCTGTCATCCCTCACCAAGAGAGCCTCCTGAGTGTGGGGTGCAAACCAGCATGAGTTCCACTCTGTAGGGGACCCTGCAAATTCCTCCAGATGGTGAGGCCAAAGCCAGTAAGATTTACAATTCATGGGACCCCAGAACCTTTCCAAAGCGTGAGGCATAAACCAATATAAACTCGGGGGTCACCCACTTCATAGCTTCGGAGCTCATTGTACATACCATGGGCCCCTTGCATTCCTCCATTCCACTCCCTCTGTCTCCCTATGTGGCACCCGCCCACCCCCTCCAATTCAGGGATTCCCTGTAGCTCTCTCCATCCCCACTCTGCCAGAGTTTCTGTGTGCCCCCACGTCCCTGTCCTCCCATCCAGAGTCCCCCATTCTTCCCCCATGCCAGGGACTGTGTGCACTCCCCTATTTTCCATTCTCCCCCAACCATTATTAATTGTCTGGGAGAGAAGTTGTTCAGGGTGTCAACATGTTAATCTCTGTTGGGAGGATGAACAGAGATAAATTCAGGATATTGTTATGCTGGAGGAGTTAATGACTGCCATCAACCAGTTGTTTGATCTAGAAACATTTGCAGAAATGCTTGAAGCTGTGGCTTTGCTAAACAGCTGACACGGGCTCATTTTCCTCCTTCTGGTTTTCTGATTTGCCCCCAGATCTATATGGCTCTGGCCACTGATGCCTAGATCATTCCCTGAAATTTAGAAATCGATCAGATGCAGCGCTCAAAAGTTATTGTGTTACAGACAGCCAGGAAAATGCCATCAGGTTGAGTGTATGGCCTTGCAAGCTTGGCCAATTAAATACAATAACAATAACAAGCGATGGACGATGTTCTGTGTACACAACCAATTCTCTCAATTTGTGTTTACAAGACAAAGGAAGAGACACAGAGAGAGAGAGAAACAAGCCGCTGTGAAAATAAAAAATAACCTTCAAACACCGATTGTTATTAGCCTGAGAGATGGGGAATGTCTAATTAGCCTGTAGATGCTCCTTCTCCCACTGTGTGAGATGAGAATGGAGAAGAGAGAAGGGAAGACATAAGTACTTATTGGGTTCCGGGAAGTGGGCGGGCAAAGCCAGTCCACTGCTAAAGGATCCCCCCCCAGCCTAAGGGGAGGACCCACAGGGCCTGAAACCCAAATGATTACGGGGGACAACTAAAGTAATAACAGGGACAGGAGTGCGGTCAAAGGGTCAAAAGAAGGGAACCTGATGGGGACACCGAGCAGAGAACCACGGACAGCGCCCACTGCTCCTCAAAGGTGTCAAGGGAGCCAGTGGACGCCGCCCAGAGGAACTCTGCCCGGATACGTGAACGGACAGAGGATTGGAAACTGGCCCCACAGTCACAGGAACCTCCATCGGCCAACCTCCTCTCCCTGGTTTTATAGATGGCCAGTTTAGCCAGGGCCAAGAGGAAGTTGACCAGGAAAACATAAGTAGCAAGGGATTTAAAGAGGTGATAATGGAACGTTCATTGTTAAAGGGGGAAAGGGTGAGTTCAACAAAAGGATCTACAGGAACAAAATACATAGGCCATAATTAAAGGGTGGAGGACTTTATCCTGGGAAGCAGTGACTCTGAAAAAATGTGGGGGTTGTGGTGGATAATCAACTGAACATGAGCTCCCAGTGTGATGCTATGGTCCAAAGAGCTAATGCGATCCTGGGATGCATAAACTGGTGTATCTGGATTAGGAGTAGAGAGGTTATTTTACCTCTGTATTTGGCACTGGTGCAACTGCTGCTGGAATCCTGTGTCCAGTTCTGGTGCCCACATCAAGAAGAAGGCTGTTGATAAATTGGAGAGGGTTCAGAGAAGAGCCATGGTAATGATTAAAGGATTAGAAAACCTGCCTTAGAGTGATAGACTCAAGGAGCTCAATCTATTTAGCTTAACAAAGAGAAGGTTAAGGGGTGATTTGATTACAATCTATAAGTACCTACATGAGGAACAAATATTTAATAATGGGCTCTTCAATCTAGCAGAGAAAGGTATAAACAGGATCCAATGGCTGGAAGTTGAAGCTAGCCAAATTCAGACAGGAAATAAAGGTGTACATTTTTAACAGTGAGAGTAATTAACCATTGGAACAATTTACCAAGGGTCATGGTAGATTTCCCATCAGTGACAATTTTTCAATCAAGATTAGATGTTTTTCTAAAAGATCTGCTGTAGGAATTATCTTGGGGAAGTTCTATGGCCTGAGATATACAGAAAGTCAGACTAGTTGATCATAATGGTCCCTTCTGGCCTGAGAATCTATGAATCTATTAGGGCCTGTTTCATGAAGTGCTCAAGGCCCAGATACCACAGTGATGGGTGACCTTGCACAAATCCAGATTGAAGGGTTAAAGAGATATTTCTCCCTCCGTTCTGCAGATGCCAAGATTAATTTCCCACTCCATGACTGGGATAGGCAGGTGAGTGGGGTCATAAGAGCATCTTGACTTGATTCTTTTTTTACTTCATTTTCACCTGTGCACTGCATCTTCCACGAGCATCAAGGTGCTGAGCAGCGTGCAAGGACAAGAGATGCATGAGAAGAAGAGGAATCTTACAGGTGAGGAGAGGAACCGGAAAGCAGTTTAGTGGCATAGGAGTCTGCAGATGGGGAGAGAGCTCTGCCAAACTGGGGCAGCACAAACAAAGGCCTGAGATTCTGAGATTCCCAGCAAGCCAGCCGCAGGCACTGATCACTGATTTGTCAAGGATGGGGCACGGAGGGGGGGAGGGGGAGATGGGAATCAGCTCACACCAGTAGGAGAGCAGAGCAGCAGCGCTGTGACTGAAAGGCTTTAAATATCAGAGGAAGAACGATCCACTTAAACTGCTCTTTCATTTGTATCTGATCTTCTCCGCGTCTGTCCCATTTTACGGTGGCTGTCTTATTTAAAAATAAATTATTGCAAAAACCCCACACTGCAATCTGCTCATCCAAGCAGGGCTGCCTTTCTGGTCCTGATTTTATCAGCGTGGAGATGGTTTGTCCTTGCAGGATGATGTTACCATCTTGAAAACAATTTCGGAACAGCAGAATGTCATCCCCCGGTGGTGCGAGGAGGTTTTTATGCACTTTCTCATTAGGATGTACCCCAATGTGGAGACGTTTTTAAGAATCATCATCATACTCATTGTATTCTGGGCATCACATTGCCAGAAGGATATTGACATACTGGAAGGAGGTCAGAACATAGCAACAATAATCAGAAATTCAGAGAGACTGATTTACGAGGAAACACTAAGAAAGCTAAATATGTCTAGCTTGGCTAGTGTGGGGACATGATCTCCACTGACGGATATATAAAGATGGTAATGAGAGAGCAGCATTGTAGAAGGTGGTACATGGGGTATATCTAGTGAATGTGAAATTAAGAAAAGGGATCAAGTTAGGCTCAATCTCAGGAAAATCTAGTTTTCAGTAAAATCAACTGTGGGGTAATCTCCCAAAGGAAGTGGTGGATCCCCATTGCCTGGAATATTTGAAACTAAACTGGAAACAGCATGAGAAAATATACACTGGAAACAATCCTGCATTGAGAGGGGTGTAGACTGGATGACCTAATAGGTCTCGTCAATCTCTAACCTCTATGATTCCTAGCACAGCTGTTAAATGATACTGAGGGCTAGTCATTACTGACCTGGGCTATGTCATAACCAATGCTCTAAAAATGAGAGGCTCCAGATACTATTCCTAATCCTTAGCGCCATGCAGTCCCTTTCTCTAGCAGTTTTAGGTAGGTCATATTTTGTGCCCGAATGAATTGATGCTGTCCCTGTAAATACAGTTCATCTAGTGTGGCACACTTCTATATAAATACATGTGCTTTAGCACGGCTGCACTCTGTGAACTGAGGGTGTGAGCAGCCTGTGATTAGAGGTGAGCAAGACACTGATTATGGGTTAATTAGCGAGGCTAATAAACTGCCTGGTGGAAAAGCTGTATTTCCTCCAATATAAAGCCATTGAAGAACCTGGAGAAGAAGACCTTTTTGCCTGAGAATTTTGAAATGCTGCCTCTGAGAGGGGAATAAGCCTCAGACCTGGACTCAGTGGGATGCTGGGTGGACTGCAAGAGGGCTGGTGGTTCAAAATTTACCTTCAGCCCCAAGGGAAGTGCAGCAGCAACCAAGCAGTCCTAATACAGAGCAGTAGGGCCTGGATAGAATCATAGAATCATAGGACTGGAAGGGACCTCGAGAGGTCATCTAGTCCAATTCCCTGCACTCATGGCAGGACTAAGTATTAGCTAGACCATCCTTGACAGGTGTTTGTCCAACCTGTTCTTAAAAATCTCCAATGATGGAGATTCCACAACCTCCCTAAGCAATTGATTCCAGTGCTTAACCAACCTGACAAGTAGGAAGTTTTTCCTAATAGCCAACCTAAACCTCCCTTGCTGCAATTTAAGCCCATTGCTTCTTGTCCTATCCTCAGAAGTTAAGAAGAACAATTCTTCTCCCTTCTTCTTGTACCAACCTTTTATGTGCTTGAAAACTGTTATCATGTCCCCTCTCAGTCTTCTCTTCTCCAGACTAAACAAACCCAATTTTTAAAATCTTCCCTCATAGGTCATGTTTTCTAGACCTTTAATAATTTTTGTTGCTCTTCTCTGAACTCTCTCCAATTTGTCCACATCTTTCCTGAAATGTGGTGCCCAGAACTGGACACAATACTCCAGTTGAGGCCTAATCAGCATGGAGTAGAGCAGAAGAATTACTTCTCATATCTTGCTTACAGTGCTTCTGCTAATACATCCCAGAATGATGTTCACCTTTTTTGCAACAGTGTTACACTATTGACTCTTATTTAGCTTGTGGTCCACTATGACCCCCAGATCCCTTTCTGCAGTACTCCTTCCTAGGCAGTCATTTCCCATTTTGTATGCGTGCAACTGACTGTTCCTTCCTAAGTGCAGTACTTTGCATTTGTCCTTATTGAATTTCATCTTATTTACTTCAGACCCGTCCTGGGATCTGAGTGGGTGGATGGAGATGAGAGACTAGCAGCGATAGGAGCTGAAAACAATGCAACAAGCAATCAAAAAACTTAAGTTTGGGCACAACCCTTCAAGGCCTCTGCACACCTAAATCCCCCTGAAGTCAAGGGAAGGCTAGCAGCAAACAGGAAGAGCCATTCAAAAAGAAAGAGGTAGTAGAAAGTCGAGACCCAGAGAGAGACAAGGGAATCACAATGAAAAGAGCATTTGCTGGAACACACGATGGCTGCCAGGGGAACGGAAGGAGTTTAAGGTGGATGAAGACCAGAAAAGTTACATATGCATGGGAATACGCTGCAGGAAACCATCCTACCATGGGCGGGTGATGGATTAGACAAACTCTGCTAATAATAGGTCATTTCTATTGCTATGATTCAGAGGTTTAGATTAGAGACTATTTGAAGCCTCTCCTTGGCTTGGGATCTCAGTAGAGGCTTTCTCCCAATGTTTCCAATGCCGAACTGCTGGTGTTTCTACTGCCAGATCAGTCACCAAGTGTCCAATCCATGAGTGACACTTTCACCCAGAATGTGAAGCTAATCAAATTCAACCCTTTGTTTCTGAAGTTCAATTAACTTTCTGGTCCAGTTGCTCCACGTGTGTAAATCAGCAGGACTGGACCAATGCTCCACTGATACCAATTTCCAACAGCTGAGGATCTGAACTAAGAACTCAACTTAACTGAACTTAACTGAAACTCAGAAACAGGGTTGAGGTTGAGTAAGTTCACGTTACGGGTGAAGGTTCGAGCCACTTATTATTTTCTGCAATCTAGCTTGCTGAGCATTTTGATACTCTCTAGTGTGTTGCGTTGCTCTTCCCAAACAGCTGGTATTTAGACAACTCCATATCATGAGTGCCTCCAACCCAGCTACAGACCAGGCAGGGACCAAAGTCAAGGTAGCAAGTAAAGCTTTCCGTTATGCAACCATTTCAGCTCTGCTTTGGGTTGGAGTGTGATCTTGGAACAATCGGTGTATTTGTGACATGCTCTGTGGTTGCAGAGGCGTCAAATGAAATCCATTTCCTCTTTTATCCCTGTCATAAGGAGAGTGTATGTGTGAGGCTTCGCTATAAAAATAAATCCTCTTCTGTCACATTCCAGCATATTAATGATGACACTTAATAATTCCTGCTTCGTAGTCCCCATATTTGTGTGGGAATCTGCGACATGCTGAGCGCTGGACACGCTTCCCCAGCACACATGGTGCACTCTGCCCATATGCCGTGCAGCTTGGCAAATGAGTCTCAGAAAGGAAATCGGGAGAAACAAATTGCATTAACAAATAATACAACTTTTAATTGAATTTCATGCTGTTGGACTGACAGCTCTGGAGACTGGAGTCCTCACCTTATCCACAGAACAGGTACAGCACAGTAGGTGGCACGTTGCCTGCCACAAACCTGTCTAAGTGCCGTCCTGGAAGGACTTTATCTAGGACCGAGAGGGGACTTCTCTCTGCGGCTCATTACATTCTTGGCTTCCACTCTGATGTTACAATGGCAGGTTTTGTGATGTGGATGCCTGTCTGCTGGGAACTGACTGCAGTTACCTGTGTATTTCACACTCAGAAGGGCACCAAACTGCAGTTGGATGGTGATGGCTTTCAGTTACTGCCAACCTGGAATGGAGCAGAACCAGTATCTTAGAAGTGAGAGGCTCCATAGTCTGAAATGCACTGTGGCCGGGAGATGGGCTACAGTATGGGACTTAAGGGGGCCAATTTTCATAAGGTCAAAAGCTGTGTGCAAGGAAATGAATCATGTGCATGTGCAGCTACCACAACTGTGTGCCTGAACTGGGTACTTGCTGGCGCAAATGGCTGGTTGGGTATATAAATGGCCATTTGCACGCAGTCACAGAAATGCAGTGCAAAGTAGGCATGCCATTGCAGTGATATTTTGTCACATAGCCATAGGCACCTGCCCTGTGCAAAATCAGGCCCATTAGGTTTTTTCCATCTCCAACATCCATGATTGCACTTAGTCCATTGTCAGGCCCATTTGCCACCAACCCCCTGAGGAAATGGCATTTGTGGCTGAGTTCCCTGTGTTTTTGATCCAAGTGCAGCTATATTGCTGGCTCCCCTCAAACAGTAATTAAGAAACACTCATTTTTTTAAAAGCAAAAGTGAGCAAAACCTCATTGGTCAAGGTTTCAATGACTTAAACTACAACCAAAACCCAGGGAAAGGGTTGGATTCATGGACCACAACCCTACGTTCAGGAAGGGCAAGAGTTACAAGAATGGCCTGTCCCTTGTTAGGAAGTATCTTCTGCCATTTTGAATAGGGAGCCTCTCCCAATACAATTCAGCCTAAATACCCTTCTGGACGGGGTTATGTTTCTTTCTGCTCACCACTATCGAATAGTAACACTGATTGTAACCTTACAGATATGTGCAGATGGGAAATTACCATGCCCCCCTATACAGCAGCGGGGAAGCCAGAGCCAAGAACCCGAACACCTCATTTCCCGTCTGGCTCCCATGAGCCAAGGGAGAACTTTGCTGCATAAACACTAGACACTGTGTTCCAAAACGAAACATTTAAATCTGTGTCCTCTAAAATAAATAAAGGGAAAAAATGGTGGGGAGAAAACCCCCCCAACTAGGTAGCTCAACGTTGTTCCTTTGAAATCCCTCTAAGTGGGCATTTACCTGGGCTGCATTCCACTCTCAAAGCCATTACTACAAGCAACACATACACTGAAGGAATTACTTTCTTTTTAGGCTATTATTCCTCTCTGCAAAAAAATGTACCGAGCTAGATTTTTTTTTCACACCAAAACCACTTGGGTGGTTGTTCAATAAAATAACACCCACCCCAGTTAGAGATGATTAGCCCCATTTACAGACTAGTCATCGCCCACAAAGTGTCCTCTAAATGCCCAGCCCACTGTTAGGTTAATACAGCCGGAGAATGGGGAGGAAATTGCACTCACTTCTCTATGGTTTTTGTGTGTGTGTGTGTGTGTGTTTTTTTCCCCAGTTTTTCTCTTATAATTCAGAAATTGGCCAAACGCTTTTTGTTTTGTTTTTAACCCTTTCACCACCCCTGCCACAGCTACCCGATAACATGCCTCTGAAATCAGCACCATCGCCTCTCAGTGGCCTGTCTCACCGGGGCACATTCCTTGGCTGAAACTTGGACTGAACGTCCCCTAAAAACATCAGCTCCCCAGATGAGGCGAAAGAGAACTCTCCCCTGGATGAATCAGCAGGAGCAGCTGTGCACCCCCTCCTTCACTGAACTGGTCCCAGCAGGGAGTCACTCAGTGGGAGCCGCCTTCCTCTTGCTGAGCATGGTAGGGTCTGCTCCGAGGGGGTCTCAGCAGGTGTCAGCTCCCCTGGTTGAGTCAGTAGGAGCTGTGCAGCATTGGCCTCAGCTGGGAGTCTCCTCCGAGCTAGCAGGGGCTGGAAGAAGCTCTTGAATGGAAGAACCTAGTGTAGCTGGCATGTTCAGTAGCATAGCTGATGTGTTCTATCTGGAAATACCTGGAACTGAAGGCAGCAGGCAGGAAGCTGTGACTGGCCCTGGGATGATGAACTGTCCTGGTATGATACATTTCAGCCAGTGGAGACTCCGTTATTGCCAGGATTGAGATATAGAGCTATGTGCTGTACAGTGTGTATCCAAATCTACATACATATTAGTGCACTCTCACAAATCTGTCAGCCCTCCGCTCTGGGGCAGGAACTGTCTTCCCTTTCTATCTTGCAGAGAAGGGCTGAGCATACCGTAGGCCAGGGGTCGGCAACGTTTGGCACGCGGCTCGCCAGGGTAAGCACCCTGGCGGGCCAGGCCAGTTTTATTTACCTGCTGACGCGGCAGGTTCGGCCAATCGCGGCCCCCACTGGCCGCGGTTCGCCGTCCCGGGCCAATGGGGGCGGCGCGAAGCGGCGCGGGCGAGCGATGTGCTGGCCGCGGCTTCTCAACGCCCTCATTGGCCCAGGACAGCGAACCGCGGCCAGTGGGGGCCGCGATTGGCCGAACCTGCCGCGTCAGCAGGTAAATAAAACTGGCCCGGCCCGTCAGGGTGCTTACCCTGGCGAGCCGCGTGCCGAACGTTGCCGACCCCTGCCGTAGGCTCTTAACAAACACATACCGAAAAGACATAATCATAATGATCCCATGTTCCATGTGTAAAGCATGCCTCTCATTTGTGCTAGGTGCATGTGCCCAGCTGAATTCGCACAAGGCAGAGTGACACTAACCGAGACATTAGCAACAGTTCAGAGAACTCCCCAAACTACAACCAAAACTCATCCCCCACCACAGGCCTCCACAGGGAATGCCCTGCCCCAGGCATAACAACGTGGGGACTGAGAGCAGGAGCACAAGAGCTGCACTGTCCCAGCTGATTGGGGTGGAGCACAGAGAAGAAAGCTATCTCCATGGTAGCAATGAGCCAAACCATAAATGGCTTTTAGATTGAAACCAACACCTTAAACTACACCCAGAAAGAAACTGGAAGCCGGGCCAGTCTATGGAACTCACAAGGGTAATGCACTCTATGCAAGATGCTGTGTGCATGTAAGCAGCCATACTGGGTACTAGCTTAAGTGGTTGAGTGTAGCAGACATAGCAGGGGGGAAGCTTTTTAGGGTAGGGACTGCCTCCTACTCTGTGTATGCACAGCACCTAGCACAATGAGGCCCCCATCTTGTCTGGGGCCTCTGGGCACTACTATCATACAAATTAATAACAACAATATTATGTGCTGTGGGGAGTGCAGACCAGAGAGGAAAGGCACCAGTCCCTGGCCAAGCAGGGATAAAAAAGAGCATCCTTCACCCCCATCTCTACCTGGAAATCCATGAGCAGCTGAGGCTGCAGTACCCCCGGGTCATGAGCCACGGTAGCAGTAGATAGACACAATCCCCAGCCCCTCTGCGGAGAGGGGGGTCAGAGTGTCTGTGTTGCTGAAAACCTGCATGATGGTCCAACGTGCACATGTGTGCCGATGAAATCTAACCCCCCTGAGGTCTGCTCCCTGGCTGAGACCCACATTAAAGGGGTCGGTATTAAGGAGCTCATAGGGCACCTGCTCCAGGAGTGACAAGCTGCTGCCTGAGTCTTGGGCTGCCTGAGAAGTTCAGCATTAAAGCTGTAAGCTTTCATCTCTCACCTGGGACCAATAAAGCAGTGTTGGGTAGAGACTGTAGTGATAAATGGGGCATAAATCACACCTTCCCCCTCCTCACCTCGAGGGGAGACAGAGCTGCCTGAGCCGTCTCAAGCTGGACTTCATTGCGCTCAGACAGGCCCTTGTCTGACTGTGAAGTCAATTAGAACTTCATCAGAAATCAATTTGCGAGGCCCAGCTGAGATGTACCTATAGATCAGGCTCTGCCAACTGATTATTGCACTAATGGAATATTCTATTGATTAATTGAATATTTAAGTCCCTGAGATGTAAGCCTGACTATATTATCCCCGACTTGTTACTGGGCTGCACAGCAGTTATGCCACAGGCAGGGGCTAAACGTGGTGGAGTCAGTGTCTGACCTCTTGGGGTGTTATGCACAGGCCTATGCACCCCTTGAGCCTTGCCCTCCGCCATGCGGAGATGCCCATCTGTTTTCCATGGGCAGGAACGGAAGGGGCAGGGAGTTTCTTAATCCTCCTAAATAGGGGGAGTGGGGGTGGGTCTGTTTTCTGGCTAACAGTCCTCAACTGTATGTTCCATCACTTAATATTTTTGGACAGGCATCCAGAGCTTTGGGAGAGCACATTGTAAAAAGCATCAGAATAAATAAATAAAGACAGCACCAGCAATGAAAGAATCAACAACATGGGGAAGGAAGGTCTTGTTTGATTTTTCATTGAGTCATAAGTGTGCGGTCTGCCCTTTGCTAGCAAGGCTCTCAGCATGCTGTGAGACGCCAGGTACCTGAGCCTCATGACAACCCATTTTCATAAGTTAAGATGATTTAGTCCCATTTTACACACAAGCAGGAGGCCAGGCCTGGAAACTGAAATTGGGGAGGAGAGTCCAAAGATCTTCTTTCCCCACCTTTTCCTGTGCCCCAGTCACATTTGGTGTCCACAGTGCTTTTCCACCCCTGTTAAACCTCAGCTGTTCTGATGGGCAAAGTGGCAGAATGCTTTGAGCACGAGGGTTTCAAACTTGCCACGTGGGGAGGGACAAGTTGCAGGTTTAATCATGTATCAGGGGGTAGCCGTGTTAGTCTGTATCCACAAAAACAACGAGGAGTCCGGTGGCACCTTAAAGACTAACAGATTTATTTGGGCATAAGGTTTTGTGAGTAAAAAACCCACTTCTTCAAATGCATGGAGTGAAAATTACAGATACAGGCATAAATATACTGGCACATGAAGAGAAGTGAGTTACCTTACAAGTGGAGAACCAGTGTTGACAAGGCTAATTCAGTCAGGGTGGACGTGGTCCACTCTCAATAATTGATGAGGAGGTGTCAATACCAAGAGAGGGGAAATTGCTTTTGTAGTAAGCCAGCCACTCCCAGTCCCTATTCAAGCCCAAATTAATGGTGTTAAGTTTGCAAATAAAATACAGCTCTGCAGTTTCTCTTTGAAGTCTGTTTTTGAAGTTTTTTTGTTGAAAGATGCCTACTTTTAAATCTTGCATGGTATCAAGTATCAGGGGGTAGCCGTGTTAGTCTGTATCTACAAGACTCCTTGTTACTTGCATCTGAAGAAGTGAGGTTCTTACCCACGAAAGCTTATGCTCCCAATACTTCTGTTAGTCTTAAAGGTGCCACAGGACCCTCTGTTGCTTGTTACTTTTAAATCTGTTATTGAATGTCCAGGGAGATTGAAGTGTTCTCCTACTGTCTTTTGTATGTTACCATTCCCGATGTCTGATTTGTGTCCATTTATTCTTTTACGTAGAGACTGTCTGGTTTGGCCAATGTACATGGCAGAGGGCCATTGCTGGCACATGATGGCATATATCACATTAGTGGCTGATGTGGTTGGGTCCTCTGATAGTGTCGCTAGAGTAGATATAGGGACAGAGTAGGCAACGAGGTTTGCTAGAGGGATTGGTTCCTGGGTTGGTGTTTCTGTGGTGTGGTGTGTAATTGCTGGTGAGTATTTGCTTCAGGTTGGGGGGTTGTCTGTAAGCGAGGACTGGCCTGCCTCCCAAGGTCTGTGAGAGTGAGGGATCATTTTCCAGGATAGGTTGTAGATCGTTGATGATGCATTGGAGAGGTTTTAGTTGGGGGCTGTACGTGATGGCCAGTGGTGTTCTGTTATTTTCCTTGTTGGGCCTGTCCTGTAGTAGGTGACTTCTGGGTAGCTGTCTCACTCTGTCAATCTGTTTAATCATGACATCAGTGGGACCACTCGTGTGCTTAGTTAAACACCTGCTTAAGTGCTTTTTTTGGAACAGGACCAAACTGAACAGGGGAGAAAGAGAAATGAAGATGGAGACGGGGCGGAAGAGAGCGCTGGGGTCAGAGCCAGGGAAAGAAGTATGCTGGGTCTGGAGTAATACTCCGTTCAGCGACCAGAGATAGGTTTAGAAAAATAACTAGTGAATTGCACTGTGTTGGGATTAACTCGGCAGAGCTCAATGGAAAGCACACGAGCAAGAGAGGGAATTCCAGTTCCACAGAGCTCCACCCCAGCACAGCTCTGCAGCAGGATTACAAGCATTACTTCAGCAGGACAAATATTGGCTGCTCCGAGCCCTGAGCAATAGCCCCTGGTCTCTTGCGGCTTGTGGCAGCAGAAGCCTGACACAAAATAAGCCTTTCACGCTGGGTGCTGTGTACCCACAAGGCAGGAGGATCTAGGGCAGAGGTTCTCAAACTGTGGGTCGGGACCCCGAAGTGGGTTGCGATCCCATTTTAATGGGGTCACCAGGGCTGGTGTTAGACTTGCTGGGACCCAGGGCCGAAGCCGGAGCCCGAGCCCCACCACTTGGGGCCAAAGCCAAAGCCTGAGGGCTTCAGTCCTGGGCAGTGGGGCTCAGGCTTCGGCTTCAGCCCTGGGCAGCAGGGCTCAGGTTACAGGTCCCCTGCCTGGAGCTGAAGCCCTTGGGCTTCGCCCGTCACCCTCCCCGCCCCCGGCCCCGACGCACAGACTGGCAGGGCTCGAGCTCTGGCCTCCTCGTCTGGGGTGGCGGAGCTCAGGCAGACTCAGGTTTTGGTACCCCCTTCCTGGGTCATGTAGTAATTTTTGTTGTCAGAAGAGGGTCGCAATGCAATGACGTTTGAGAACCGCTGATTTAGGGGGAGGGGGAGAGAGGCAGGTGGGAAAGAGAGGGAATGAAAAGGAAGAGAAAGCATGTGAGCAATTTGCTTAATTTGCTTTCATAAGTGTAGCACTGAGGCCATCCTCTTGATCTCTTGCTAAAGAAGGTCAAGCCCAGAAAATGGAGGAGGAGGAGAAAGGCTGTTGTCTCCATAGGACAGATCATGACAATGAAACTGTCTCCCATCCAGCCAACCGACTGTCTATGAAGTCTGAAGAGACCACTCACAAACGACCTGACATGCCAAGAAGCCCACACACCTGTCACGCTTCTCCATTGTTCCCCAGTCTCCATTCCTTTCCCTCCCCACCTCTCCATTCTGCGCCCTGCCCGCTCCTTCCTCCAGCCTCCGGGCTACGTCTGCCTATCGGAAATGCCGAGAAGCCGCTGCCATAGTCAAAGAAGATTAAAGTGGGTGTGTGGGGAACAAATGCTATGGACCGGCTGCTGGACACAAAGCATCAGACACATCCCCAGCATCCCAGCCCTGAAGCTGTCTCTGCAGAGGTCTCCACTTCCCATCCTGGACCCTGCCGGAGCCTTGTCCTCTTCGGGTGCCATGTGAATGCTCTCAGCCGGCTCTGAAGCACCGTCTCCTGCAGAAGCTCTCTTAGCAGAAGCCGCTCTGCCTGCTAAGGGAGGCTTTGGGTTTTCGCTTTCTTTCTCTCTTGCCAAGGAGGTAAAAATAAACCACGAGGAAAAACAAGCATTGATGGAACAGCCAGAAGAGAAGAACAGGCTTTTTTTCACACTGAGAGGCCTGACCTTTCGGCAGCAGCTTCAGAAACCACAGGCAACAGCCCTTCACTGGAATCTGATGCTGATGAACTACTGAGAGTTCTCTCTCCTTCTCTCACTAGATACTTTTTTACTTATTAACCATTCAGCTCCCACTGTCCTGGGAGCCTGAAGATTCTGCCCATCCACCGGGCTGCCAGCAAGAAGAATGACCCCAGTGCACCCCCACCCCACTCACACATGCCTCCCCCCAGACACACTGCCATCCTCACAGGGCAGGGTTTCAGCATGAGGAAGCTTCAGAATGTGATTCTCAGCTGAGGGAGGTGCAATGTGCTCTGAACAGGGAGAAAATGTGACAGAAACAGGCAAAGTATATCCCCTCTGGCTAAGCAATAGGACAGCCCTGCGGCGCCTTCCTGGGTGCAGTCTGCAAGGTGCAACCCTGGCGGATAAAGTGTGACCAAGGCTCTGAAATGTGGCCTAGGGTTTCTTGATGAATTTATGAAATCCACCTGAGACATAAAACACAAAGGGCAACAAGTCTGGGTGGGAATATTACCGTTTGGATTAGCCCAGGTATTTAGTTTAGCTTTGCAAATAGACAAAGACAATTCACCAACCCAGCAGCAAAACAAACCAACCGGCCCTTTGTCACGATAACGATGAGCAAACAAACCAGATTTCACTCCCCCTGGGTGAGGGAGAAGGACGCATTTTGCACAGTTGCATAAGGCCACCAGAGGCCTTCTCAGCAAATTAAAAGCCTGGGCCCTTTTTCCAAAGACAGTGGGAGTAAAGGGCTGAGGAGAGGCAGCAGGGAGTTAGGGAGAGTCGGACAGTGGGGTTCCAGGGGAACAGACATCCCAACCTGAGCACTCAGTTCATCTTCTGCAGGCTCCAGGCCCCGTGGTGACATTTTGGGAGGAGAGATGTAATTACCCACACTGGCTTTGTTTTGCTGGCTTGACTATGCACAGAGGTCTGTGTTGTCCCAATTGCCTCAGACACCCCTTTGACATCCTATTACCCTGAACGTTGTTATTGGAGTCCAATTCAATGGGAGGGACTGTAGCCTGCACCCAAATTGTAGCCTCTGAGCGCCAATAACCACAAACACCATTTTCTTTCCCTCTCTCGCTCGCTCTTATTTGATTCTACAAAGAGCACAAACATCATTGATTTTAGAATAAAAATCTCTGGCCTCTCCAAAGAGGCATTTTTCACAAAGGTTAAAGCTGATGATATGGTGTTATTTTCCCATTATCCTCTTTTGTAACCTTGTGTGGAAACAGCAGAGAGGCCAGCAGTCTCTTCTCTCCCACCTCTCATGGTGGCTTTTCTCCAGTAGCCGCTGCTCAGGCACTTCCCAGAGCAGGCCTCGTAAAAGGGAAGGAAGAATGAATAAATAGAGAAGGGTTATGCACATTTCTTTGCTGCAGACTGCCGGTCCCTCTCCAAGCACCTTTCCCAGTTGCTGTGCTAGTGCAGACTGGACACTTAGGCTGTGCCTGCACTGGGAAACAGACCCATTGCTGGCAAAGGGCAGCACCAACAGGTGCAAATGAACTGGTGCGCGAATGATTATTGTTTATATTATTTTACATTAGCACCTAAAGTGCCAGAATTATGCTAACACCACAGTCCAAACATATTATTATTATTATTTACTATTTGTTTTATCATAGCACCTAGGAGCCCAGTCCTGGACCAAGCCCCCATTGCGCTAGGTGCTGTACAAACAGTCCCTGCCTAAAAAAGGAGTTGACCTTATGCTCTAAATAGATCAGCCAGACAAAGGGTGGGAGGGGAAACAGAGGCACAGGGCGAGAGGTCACATAGTAAGTCAGAGGCCAAGCAAGGAACAGAGCCCTGGTCTCCTAACTCCCAGTCTAGTTCCTTATCCACTAGGCCACACTGCCTCTCTGAAGCAAAAGCTGCTGTACTACAGCTGTAGACAGGACCCAGTCAAGTTGCATGCAGCAAGCAGGCTTCTCCCAGGACTTCTGAAATGATGCTGACTGTGCTTTGGCCCTGTCTACGCTTTCAGGCAAGCTGTCTTCAGCAGCAGTTCAACTCCCGCCCTTGCTGATGCCTGGGCCAAGGTTATACTGTGGGCCTAGGAGCAAGTGCTTTCTCTCTGTCTTCGTGTCTCTATCCAGGGGCTGCTGGATACAAATGCATTTCTTAGGCCTGCCCCAAAATAGGGGTGGCAGGAGTTACAGGATCTCAGTATTCGGGGGCTCCTCCCTCTTCCCCCATGCAGCCCAGGAGACGGTGCCTACAAGAACCCACTTCACCTTCCCAGCTCGGCCACCTGCTATTGCAAATTGTGCCCCAAATGGCCAGGCTCAAAGGAATCATCCCAGTACCTGAGGAGGATTCCATCGCTCCACAGTGGGAGTGCCTCACGCCAGCCATGCTACAGTTAGAGTTTTATAAGCACAGTCATATCTGAACACTCGTGCATGGGGACAGGGGACTGGCTGTTGGTGAGGCAAGATGGAGCCTTTCATCACCAGTTCTAGACTGGCTCTCCTAACAGTAAAACTGTACCATTGTTATGTCTCCAGACACTCCGGATTACTGCGAGTTCAGATTAAGGAAAACAACAAAGGAAATAAGCACAACTGTAAAGTCTCCATGAGAGAAAGAGAGCACAGTGTGCGTCACTCAGGCTGTGCCTGCTACCCTGACACAACGCATGCCTGCACCTACAGCTGACAGGCAGGGAGACACTTTAAAGTTAAAGGCGCAGTGCACAGAAAACAGACTCACAGCAACTCTCTGATGTTGGCATCGCTGCATGTACCACAACCACGCGACAGCTGCATGGGGAACAGTGTCAGCCCATCTCACTCCCACAGAAGGGTCTCAATCAGCAGAGAAGCTGAGGACTGGCTGAGCCCTGTGGACTGAACTCGCTGCTCTGCATTAAAGAAGGTCTTTGTTGGGGGAGATGAGAGGGGGGCAGTGTGGTGGAAGCTTGCTCTTCTTCTGTCTGTGCTGCACTTGTTCTGTAGATAAATTCACACACAAACCTTTAAAGGTTTATAAATCCCAGACTGTGGACATCCCAGTGTTATAAAGCGGATGAGCTTCTTGGCTGCTGGAGACATGCTGGTCTTCAAATTCTAAGCGAGATTTCTGCCGTTGGCTGCTTCTGGCCCTTTAAACGGAATCTTTGCCCACCAAGCACTCCTACAACACACTTCATTCATGAATTAAGTCCCTGACAGCCCATATCTGTATGATCAATATGTTTGTTTATCGGCAGCAGCTGCTGTGTTTTAGCAAAGCTAGAGGGCTCCAGCGAGAGAATTGTGCTCTAACCGCAGTACAGGGTTCAGGACAGGGAGAAGAAGAGCCTCCTGCCAGCAAATGGGAGCTGGGATGGATAAGATTTCACACTAATGACCCTTTAATTGAAATCACTGGTTGGGACGGATTGCTCATCTCAGGGAAATCTGCTCTGATGGCTCCTGGCTTGGCCACTCCGGAGAGGAGTCCATTAACTCAGTGGATGTGTACACGGAGCAAATAAAGGCAAGCAACAATAACAGAAGGATGAGGCTGTCTGGGTCAATCAGTCATGGGCACAGCTGAAGTGTATGTTAGGGGAAGTGCAAGTTAGCAGCTGGTGTAAACGGACGGCGGGCTCACTGAAACTCACACCTCTGCTTCGCCATGCTAGGGCTCTCCTATCCCACCTGGGCATGGCCCACAGCAATTCTCATTCCACTTTGCTGGCTTTGTGAGTCTAGCGGTTACAACAAGCAAGTCAGGACTCCTGGGTCCCAGTCCCACTCACAGTGTGATTTGGGGCACACTTCATCTTCCAGTACCTCAGTTTCACTGTATGTAAAATGAGAGACTCACCCTTAGGGGACACTTACATACTATGGAGATAGGTGTATTAGAAATACGGTAGATACATAGATCATATGGAGGAGAAGGGGAAAGTTCATAGATTTTAAGGCCAGAGGCGACCATTGTGATTACCTACTCTGGCCTCTAACATAGCACAGATCAAAGAGAAAGTGAGTTTCCTAGTTGAGGACCCTTCTCATTTAAACTTGAGCCCTTCCACTGCTCACAGCTGCAGCAGAATCACAGGGGAAGGAGACAGTAGTGTTAGTTCTGCCCTCTGACTGGCTGAGTGCACAAGACCTTCCAGTGCAACTACATGCATGTGCAAATGTACAGTTTGATTCCCACAAACCCTCATGCCTGTGCCCCTGAAATGTGCTTAGTGAGAACATTTGTGCCTGTAAAACGCCATCTCTCAGACGTTCATTGTAAGATTGCGAAGTGGATACACAGGGGGCGCAGGCTGGGCTGTGGATACTTGAACACAGCCTAACCGAACGTATTAAAAAATCCACACAAATATCACAGGCAATAGTTTGCATCATTTGACCAGCTCTGCATTGGAGCAGGTGTATGCCACTCACAGCTGCACCTATCAGACAGCAGCAGACATCTCCTCTAACCAGCATGACTTGGGCATCCCCTGGTATTGTGTCTATGCCTGGGCTGCAGGTGCACGTGCTACTCCCTATGCTCGAAAGCCAGGTGAACAAGCAATTGGATTTGGTCATCCCCTCTCTCTCCCCAGCTCCTCTCAATTAGTCTGACTGAGGACACGCAAACACAGAGCCTGACTAGAGGGACTGCCTATCTGCAGCTTATTGCAATGAACTGGCTAGAGAGAGAGTGTATACGCATGTTCACCCCCCATCTGTGTGTCAATAGCCCAGTACTACTAAGAGAGATTCTCTAGTCACCTGTGTTTTTAGAGCAGGTGAGTGTGAGCTTCATCCTCATGGACACCACGACATTCCCAGTGCCCAGCAACATAGTGACAAGTACAAAGTCCTTGGTGGCCCAATTTGTGATGACTATTTTATCCCATGGCCTCATTTCCAGCCAATCAGGAGCCTCCATTTCCCAAGAGGCCCGTTGCCTATGAAGATTTCTTGTGGGCCTAAGAACTGCTAATGAAAACCAGGCTTGTTAGATTGAGGCAGCTCCTCTGGACCTGTTTTGTGAGTGGAAACGTTGATGTGTGTCTCTTGCAATGCGAATGGAAGTCTGAGTGCACAGAACGGAGGGTTATGAACCTGCTTTGAATGCATTTATTATTCACATTAATTACTATGTCTGCTCAAGAGGACAGCTGTTCAAGGAGGCTGTGGTACCAATTTATCAGAAGAAGATTCTGACAGAAGTCACGGAGAGTTTTCCTCTGAACTTGGGAGGATGGAAGATGGAGATTTTGTAATTAGAAGAATTAATGGGAACCTAGCAAATTAAAAATAGTCCCCCTCCCCCCACCCAATGTATTAAGCTCTGATCTCAATTAGAGAGATCAGGGACTAGCCATTGAAAGGGAATTACTGAGATGAAAACTGATTGCAAGACAAAGAATAAAGGCAGCAGCATCAGAGATGGAGCGTGGGGAGGGGCAGGGGGATGCAAGGGAAGGAAAACAGTAATGACACATCACAGAGGCTGTACCCAGCTGCTGGCGTGAGATGCAGAGTGGAGATCCAGTGGCCCGATGCAGCCACATCCAATGAGGGAAACCACTTAGGAGCACTGTGGGGAAAGACAGCCCCATTATTTACCATCTAACTAGTACCTGAGATAGTTTCTGCCTATAGTCAACTTGTGTTAGGAGGGGACCAACAGTAACCTGGGTTCTGCCAGTGGGTTCCAGGCACTGAATCCCCTTTGCTTGTTCACTCACTGGGTTTGCATTTTAGGGGCTGGTTTTTAGAGGGGTCTAATGGGAGCACACCCCTGCACATACACATCATGTGCACTAGCACCCAGCTGCACAGGCAATAGAGTCTATAACTGATAAACACATGTGACAGAATTTGCTCATGCAAAACGTAGTCTCTGCTAATAGGAGGGCACAAGGAGTGCAGACGTGTACTCCCCATGTACACAAGGGGAGCATTCCTGCTGAACAACTGCTCTTCAAGTATTAACTCAGTTCCTTTCGTTACTTCATCCCCCCAACTCTCCCCACTTTATTTGCTTGTCTGTTTTGCCCTATTGCATGCCGCCTGTCATTCAGCCTCTGAGTTCTCTGGGGCACGGACTCTCTCTCTGTTATATGACTGTGCAGTGCCTAGCACAAGGGGGCCTGTTCCCTTAGCACCAGACAGCAGACGGTGACTGGATGGCGCTGGGATATGGAGCCTTGCCCCTCTCGGATCTTCCTGAGTCTAATCACCTCAGTCTGGCAGAGCATGAAAGTCGCTGGTATCTGGCGGCTGCGTGTGCTCTATGTGCAGTGAGCTGGGCAGTCCTCACTCCAGTTCATTTCTCGAAATCCAGCCCCATTCTATGGTGGGGCCTGGCTGCATTGCAAACCCCTGCTGTCTCAGGGCAGTCCGGGTGCAGGCAGAGAGGAACTGGCATAGCATAGGAACTGGAGATGGGCAAGAACAAAGGGTGGGTTTGGTTTTGCAAAATGAGCCATTTGAGTGTGAGGATTGTACAGCCCAGACTCAAACCAGGGCCTGCTGGTTTGCGTCTCTATCCCATTTCATTCAGTCCCACCGCAAGATGTGAAATGTTTGGCTAAATACTCTTTAATTGGAGCTTCATCTTCTACCGTCTCCGGTCACCTGTGGCTAGCAGCCCTTCTCTCCCCTCCAGCCGAGAATCCGTGCCATATTCCAGGGCAGGCAGGGACCTGAGACTGAAATTACAGACTTGCTTACAAATTGCGGCATGTTCTCTCTCTTTAGGTATGTCATTGCCGGCAATTAGCACAAAGATCCTTTCCCACTCTTGTTAAGTTCCTGTGCTTCAGTTAAATACTCCCAGATCCCATTTAAATGATTTCAAATGCAATTCATTCTGGCTCGTTAAATAATTCCACAGCAGTGTCTGTCTTCTCCTCTCTGTTTTCCAGCAGCCGCTTTCTCCCAGAAAGAATGTGGTGACTGAGGAAAAAAGGGAAACGGGGGAGGAGGGGAACAACATGAAAACATGAGAGGAAAGCAGAGAAATTTGGTTTTCATTCCTGTGGTTTGGTCTCCCTCTGTCCTTTGTTTCACCTCTTCTTTCTCTCTCTTTTTGGCAGTGACTTCACCTGCCAGCCACGGATTTAGAGATGTTTCACCAATTATCTATGCCCAACAAGAAAATTAGGATTTAATGTTCTGCCTATGCTGTTCTGCTCACGCGTGGCCAAACCTACAGAGACGAGGTCAGTTGCATCTTGACTGCCTGCCATCTCATCAGCCCTCTGGGAGTCCACTGCACATGCGGCACAGTCCGGGGATCTCTGCAGCCAGGAACGGGGCCCTAAGTCGGTTGAGAGTATTAGACCTCACAACTGCAGTTCCAATGGCTTCACTTCCCATCCCAGAATCGTGTCAAATGCTGCAGTGCTCTATGTAAATGGCTACCACCTTCCCACCCAGAGATGGCTGCATTTAGTGTTAGATGAAGTGATCCCTGTGTTTAAGATCTTTCAGGATGCCAGGTGCTAAAGCCAACTAAATCATTATCGTTAGGCTGGGGGTCTTGTGGACTCTCACAAGAGGACATAGTCTACCCATCAGTAATGAGCAGAGGCCAGTGAAATGTTTGCAGTGAAATTCAAATGTAATCAAAATCTGACCTTTCAGGGTGAGTTTGAAATTGGTGACATATCTGTGAAAGGGCTATTACAGGGGTCGGCAACGTTCGGCACGCGGCTCGCCAGGGTAAGCACCCTGGCGGGCCGGGCCAGTTTTATTTACCTGCTGACGCGGCAGGTTCGGCCGATCGCGGCCCCCACTGGCCGCGGTTCGCCGTCCCGGGCCAATGGAGGTGGCGAGAAGCCGTGGCCAGCACATCGTTCGCCCGCGCCGCTTCTCACCGCCCCCATTGGCCCGGGACGGCGAACCGCGGCCAGTGGGGGCCGCGATCGGCCGAACCTGCCGCGTCAGCAGGTAAATAAAACTGGCCCGGCCCGCCAGGGTACTTACCCTGGCGAGCCGCGTGCTGAACATTGCCGACCCCTGGGCTATTACATTTTTGTATGAAAATAGGAAACCCTTCAGAGGAAATGGGTTAACTTTTCAAGCAAAATTGTTTCCACAGTGAAATTGTGAAAGGTTGTGATTATGTAACCAAATGATCACTTTCAGGCACTGTTACAAAAATATGAAAATTTTGGGGGTGCAAATATGGGCGAAATGAGAATAGACATTTACACTACAATTTTTGCAGAAACCTGCTCGTGAGGTTACTTCTACTGAGTATAATACAGACCAGCCTTAAAGCCTGCGTATCACTAACAAATCATTATTTGTTTGTTTGTATTGTAGTGGCACCTAGGAACCCTAGCTCTGGAGCAAGGCCCCAATATGCTTGGTGCTGTACAAACACAGAGCAAAAAGACAGCTACGGCGCCAAAGACCTGACAATCTTTCTTAGAAAGCCTTTCAGCCTGGGGGTTAGAGGATTAAATAATTTGTTGTAAATAATATTCACAGCAAACTTCATCTAATAATTCTTTGCAAATATTACAGTTTAATTATGTGACCAGCTCGGGTGAGGATGCGAGAGATATACAGGCAATGCTAATGCAGCCCTCTTTGGGGTGGAATAGTGCAGCATTGCTACTCAAAACAGTTTAGGACAGGAAGTGAAGAAGAACACTGTATCCAAATGTAACTGTCCAAAGCATCTAGGGTTGCCCAGGACACTGGGGCTAAGACCAGGAGTCCTGATGACAGTGCCAGGGGAATCTTTAATTACCAGTGGTGGTCAGATCACTGGGTTTGCATCTCATCTGAAAGACAACAAACACTGATGTGACTTCCCCGGAATGTGTTATTTAATTTAAAAAACTAACAGTTCTTGGTTCCTTGTCAGCTTTCTCAGCAGAGGGCCATGCCAGCCTGATCTCCTGACATGACACATAATAACTCATTTGCCATGCTCTGTCCCAAAATGAAGCCATAGGGATTGAGGAGACAACTACCTCCTTAAACTCACTGCTCTCAACCCCTGATCTCAGCACATGCCTATTGCTGTACAGGGGTTGCTGTGCCCTTAGTCAGGATGGGCAGGGATGGTGTCCCTAGCCTCTGTTTGCCAGAAGCTGGGAATGGGCAACAGGATGGATCACTTGGTGATTACCTGTTCTGTTCATTCCCTCTGGGGCACCTGGCATTGGCCACTGTTGGAAGACAGGACACTGGGCTAGATGGACCTTTGGCCTAATCCAGTATGGCCCTTCTTATGTTCTTATGTTCATGTATTGCCCTAGGTATTCATGATGACCTCCTTAGAGGTAATACACAGGCAATCAGATGGGCAGTATGTCTTAAGGTTTTATGTTCAACTGTGGGTACAAACTTAGAGGTGAAAGTTCCTAGATATGGACCCACGATTCATTTTTTTGGGTGCAAAATGAGGGCAGAAATGTCCAGGGTGTGATATGCACCCACACCAAGGGAGGTTGGGCCTTGACCTGGTGAGAAATTACCCCAAAGTGTGCCAAGAACAACTTTCCCTCAAGTGGTGCAAAAATAACACCTTCCCAGACAATGGGGAGTGGGGAGTACCACGAGGGCCAAATTCCCCTAGAGCCTTTATGCCTTGGCTGCCCCTCGGCTAATTTCTCTTCCTGTCTGTCAGTGCAGGCTCCCAGGACAACCTGCCTGACTGCTGTGGCCAACATTTAGACTGTGCCCTTCTCAGGACGCCAGTTGGAGCAATCTCTGTCTTGTACCCGCTGGTCAGTGGATATTTGTAAAACCACCATAGCCCTGAGATGACTTCAGCAAGCCCTGCATGGCCCACAAGATGTGCCTGCAATCCTCAGTGCCTCTGGGCTCCTTTGATGCTCATATTCCAGGGCGCCGAGCTGGGACGCATGGTTATTTCTCTCAGGCTGGCTTATCTCAGTGTTCACATGTTGTATATGTGTTTGTCCCAAGCTGGAAGTGGGGAGGATTTTGTAACAGAGACTGAGTCCATGCTTTCGGAAGCATATACCAAATCTGCCCAGGAGCCACCTAACAGACTGTGCTGTCTAATGGCTAGAGCAGAGAACAAGGAGCCAGGACCCTTGGCATTGACTCACTGCGTGATCTTGAGTATGTCTCTTCTCTTGTCTTCAGTTTATCCACCTGTAAAGTGGGTTAAAAGAACGAGGTGCCCCACAGAGATGTGGTGAGACTTAGTTAATGTTCATGACCTGCTTTGAGAGCCTTAGATACAAGGGCCTACAGAAAAGCAAAATATTAATGTAATATTCTTTTAAAAATTAATACTACGAGAAAAATCAGTGGCTGAGAATCTGACATAGCTCCTGAATGTCTTTCTCCTTCCACTCCCTGAAGGTGGTACTTCCTGAAACAATAGTACTCTGATTGGCTGCCCTTGTATGACATCATAGCCTACAAAAGCACATACCGCAAAAGATGTCACTGCAGGGCTATTCCAGGGAGCAACAGGTTTGTGGGATTTCATAGGGGTGGGGTGTAAGCCTAGATATGATGGTGACAGATAGATAGATCCAGCTGGTGAGCAGGTTACATATCTCAGGTTGGTGTATTTGATCTATTGCTACCAACAAATCTCATGAGGTCTGTTTAAAGTAACAGCCTGCGTCAGAGCCGGGCAGCTGTCTGGATGCCTCTCCCTTCCCCACGCGCCATCCAGTCTCACTCTCCTTCAGCTTCTCCAACACTCTCATCACCTTCGCACGTAAGTACTACTGACTCCGCTGCCTGACTCAGTATGATGCCCTGTGGCAGTCAATAACACAGACAGCAAGAGAAATAACAGATGGAGGGGGTGGGGGGAGAGAGAGGGAAAGGCAGAGAGGCAGGGGAGCAGGAAGGGTGGGAGAAATGGAGGCAGCGTGAGAGAGAGGAGAGGGTGATGGAGAGAGAGGGGCACGGGACAGGAGAGCAAGGCAGGGCGCATGGTGGAGAGGGGGGGCAGTGAGACTCCTAGAGATAAGAGACGGAAAGGACCCTCACCCAGGCCGGCCAGTGGGCGAGATATACAGGGAGCATGGGGCAGGCCACCACTTCTCCTGGCAACATTCACCCGAAAGCCGGAACAAGACCCTAACCATGCTGGTGGCCTCACTGCTGGGCTATAGATGGGACAATCTGCAAGCCTTTCTGCAGCCAGCCCGGCGCTGTCCCTGTACCCTCCCCTCCGGGTCTTGTTTGACCATCTCAGCAGCCACTGCTGGCACTGGACTGCAAGTTCAGGAAAGAATCATCTTTCTGACGGGGATGTGCTATAACTCACTTATTGCATCCCAGGCTGGTAGGTAGTCCAGGAAACATGCCTGCCGTCAGCACTGCAGGGGCTCCAAGGGCCCTTGTGGCACAAGAGACAAGAAGGGTGGGGAGGGTAAGTGGGCAAAGGGGAGCAAGTCAGCATTCATCGCCGGGCTTTCTCAGCATGATGAAGTCTAAGGCTCTCCCCATGGGAAGGCCCAGTGCCCTCCTACTTACTCAGTCCCATCACATGAGAGAAGATGGGGTCACACCACAAGGTGAATGGCCTGTAGATTGAACCCCACTAACAGGGAGCGGGGGTGAGGGGGAATCTGCCTGCAGCAACCATAGCCTCCTGCAGGAGGTCAGCGAGTCAGATGCTTCCCAGTGTTTTGCCAGTGCAAATGTAAAGAATCCCTATTACACTACAGCTGAATGCTGGACAACATTATGACCAATAACAACTTTTGCAGCATTGTGGCTGAGATAGGGGTGATCCAGTCGCATGCATCAGGGGAATGGTCTACAAGAGACAGGAAGTGACTCCCCATGTGGCAGCTCTTTTGGGAGACAAATGACTGTCCCAGAACTGATGGAGACAAATCAGAAAAGCCAGTTCAGTGCTGCTGCACCATCCACTCCTGCTAAATCTTGCACGCAAGTTGGCGGCACCTTGTGAGACAGGTGTCCGTGATTGCCAATAGGCACAACGGTGGAATCACAGTGTTTGGTTGACCAGAACCATCCCTGCCACATCCCAGTCTGACCCTCATTGTGAAGGGTGTAGGATATTGGCAGAGGTCAGGTATTGCTGGTGTTTGCTTGCCACCACTTGTCGGTAACTTTGCCCAGGAAAGGGAAACCAGCTGTAGGGCGGTAGCTGGAGAGAGCTTTGAGGTCAAGTGATGTTTCCCAAGAGCCAACCAGAATATGGCACTGCCTGTGGTGGAGCTAGACGAGACTTTGAGCTTGGTTAGGGATGGATGCAGAGGCTCTTCTCTGGCTACCATCAGCCATGAGGACCCGGGATTTATTTCCCATGTAGTGACCCTCATGGCTTCCAGGGACTCTGAGTGACTGCACCAAACTCCAGTTAGAAAGCTGGAATGGTCACCACTTTTACAGGGGTCCTCGGATGTGTTTGATCTTTTCAGCCAAGTAGGAAGAGGGCTCCTCTCAGACAGGCACTTGGGGCCGAGGCTGGGCAAAGGTCCTTCAGATGGATTGGCTCCTTTATTCAGAACGGTTCAACCAGTCATGCAGATATGGAGGGGGGGAAGAAGAAGGTTCTTCTGGCCTCCTTCACCGGCGGGGCACATGGTTGCCAGGAATCCTGCACTCTTGTTGATTACATACAGAGCAGGATTTGTGCCGCCAGCATTTGAGCGTTCTGTCTTCACGTTTCATCTGCCAGGGCTTCTCAGGGCAGCAGGGTGATCCTGCCAGGATGATGCAGGGGGTGAGAGCATCGAAGGGGGGCAGATGTTTAATGGCTGAGGACAGAAGATGCCAAGAGTGCTCCACCAAACTATTGGTGCTGTGACCCTGCAGCAGAAAAGAGCATTCTGGGAGCTTATTGCATGCAGATTCCTCCAGGGATAACCATCATGCTTGGCTCCCCTCTTTGGCAGGCGGATGGGAATGCCGTCATCTCTACTTCCCTCCAACACCGTTATGGTATCTGCCTCCCAGCAGGCCCCTGGTGAGGTAGGTGTTGTACATATTGTTACACCCATTTACAGACAGGGGAACAGAGATGAAGAGAGAGAGGCTGTGATTTGCCCAACATCATCCAATGAACAGAGATGGGAGCTGACTAGAGTCCTGATTCCCATTCCGCTTCTCTGTCACTAGGCAAGGCCACTTCGCAAGCTCTTAGCAAATAACTGCAACATGTCAAATGGCATTACCATGGGAGTAGGGTAGGGCATGGCAGGCTGTACTTCTGCAGTTATGGGACCGCCTGACATGCTAGCAAGCAATACAACACAACAGAGGTAACTTAGCGAACTCACGTCTTGGCACCGTTGCTTGGAAACAAACATGGGTGCCTGCTCTTAAATAGGAATGGAGTTAGGGTATCTCCTGGAAGCAACACACAGACTAGAACACCCTCCTCTTTCCCGCTGATCATTCGAATCTAAAGAGTTGGTAGGATTCTCCTGAAAATATAAATTCTAGATTAAAAAATATACACGCAGGAAAGGGAAGGAAAAGCTCTTTGCCGGAAAAATGTATGTTCCCATCTGTTAAACAATATCCAGGTGCTGCCGCAGTTACTCATACTCCAAGATTTATGCCACAAAGACTTTCAAAGGCAGATTGTCTATGAGAAGAACAGATGGAGGGAACAGCCCTCCTGCCCAGGGTGTGCACCAGAACTACAGACAGGGAGCTTGTTGTCTGACTTTGGGATTTATAGGGGCTGAGCATTAAGAGTAAATCTGTGCTACGCTCTGCAGGGGAAGGCCTGGGCCACTGGCTGGCTCAGGTGGTGGGTGTATTTCACGCCAATGTCCCTGGTGCTGTTCCAGACTGTGACAAAAGTCATTCCTATCTTGGAGCTGTTCAGTGGCACCTGTATGAAAATGAACTGATGGCTGCAATCCAGTTCCTAGTGGCCAGGTCCACAACACAGGGATCACCATCTCCATGGGAATTGCCCCCCTTGCTGGAGGCCTGAGAAGACAGGCCAAAGATTGACTGGGCCACAGAGACCAAATTCCCCTCTTGGCCCCAGAGGCAAGGCACATTGTTGAGGTGATGGGGAGCTGCTTGTGCTGCCAGGCTGTACCTGCTCTGTGATAAACAGATCAGCTGAGTCTCCGGGGCTGCCAATCCAGCACCCTTAACCTTTCACCAGCACAGAATTCTCTGTAAAATGGAAAAAGTGATTTCTTGAAAGCAAACTAATCCCCAGTCATATCAACGAGTCACTTAGCTCCCGATCTCTCTCGCTCTCTGGTTTCTGCATCTCAAGGAACGCGCAAAGGAAAACAATGTGACTGTTAATTACAAACTGTTTTGAATGAATGGAAAAACCATTTCAAAGATGGAGCCAGCCGAAGATAGGGAGCCTGAGAATACTGCATGTGCCTAAACGCTTTAAAGGGTGGAAAGTTCTATTGTAATTAAGGCTGATGCAATCATTGTAACAGATGCAAGGTAGAAATGTTCCCTTGTTTCGCTTTCCCCCTCGCTCTGCTGTGCACATTGGGTTTTGCTTTGGACTAGATGCAAAATGCCGGAATATCAAGGGGATGTTTTTCACTTGAAGAATTTTAATGAATAAATGCTGTTCCAGTCCGTTACTTGTCTGCACTCTGATCTCAATGGGATTCTAGGGAGCATGGCTTTGTTTGCAACATCTATTGAACGTGGGCACCTCATAATTATCAGCTTGCGCTGTCCTGCACCTGGGCAGCATCCGAGACGAGGAGAGATTCAGCGATAGTCACTAGAGCTTGGTGGTCACAGGTTGAACAGAGATAAAAATGGAGTTGTAGCCCTCTGCAAAGGCCAGCAACCTCCCCAAGCTCTTCTTATCTCATTGATGGCTCAGTCCAGAGCATGAACACCTGTCACAACAGTCTGATGATGGAGTGGATGGAAGATACACAAAGTGTATGTGTATGTACAATACATGGAGAGGGTGCACCAAATGCTGCCAATGGGTACCGTACAAACCATAGACGGGTTTCAGAGTGGTAGCCGTGTTAGTCTGTATCAGCAAAAAGAACGAGGAGTACTTGTGGCACCTTAGAGACTAACAAATTTATTTGAGCATAAGCTTTCGTGGGCTCCCAGGAATGGACATGACACATTATGTCAGCTGGATGCGCACAGTACCCAGGGTGAATACAAGCATTATACACATAGTAATTCAGGCAGTGGACACCCACAATACTAGGGATGGACAGACAGAACCAGGAATGGATAGAAGGAATATGCACAGAGTATGAGGAACACATACGTATGGGCATAGGTCATTTTCCATTACAGGTCTGCAGGGACCTTTCTTCTCCATTGCCATGTGCGCAGGCTGGAGGAGGCCTAGTGGTGGGGCAGCACTAGCAGTGGGCAGAGAAAAGGTGGTGGGGGCTGTGACGTTGTGCAGTCTACATGGTTTTATAAAAACATGATAATAAGTGAATATAATGTAACTGGGATAGTTTTATAAAAAAATTGATAATAAGTGACTATAATGCAAATGGGATATGCTTTGTGCAAAAGGTCTCTTGTAAGGTATCATTACAAAGCTCATAAGCTACTGAGTGTGATAATCCTATTTGTAGAAATGTACCACTCTTGTATCTAAAACTAGAAATATAAAATGTAACTCTGAGGGCCTATTGTAATTATGTAAAGTGTGGGCCATTAATGATGGTTTGGAATCTTGATGACTCCCATTGTCTGCAGATGGCTGTTTACCTGTGAGTCTCCCTGTATATGTGTGTGCTGGCAAGTGAGTAATGAAGTCTTGCAGTGACATGTGATCATGTCACCTGAACTGAAATCCATCTTTAACCTGGTGCTTTTCCAGTGAGGGGAGGGGGTGGAAACCCAGAGGAACAAAGGGTTCCCGCCTTATGCAAAAGATATATAAAGGGGTGGAAGAGAACTGAGAAGGAGAGAGGAGCCATCATGGAGAATCCCCTAGATAACACCTAAGCTGGAACAAAAGCTGTACCAGGGGAAAGAATTGTGCCCAGGCCTGGAAGGTGTCCAGTCTGAGAAAAACTTCCTGAAGCATCTCGGAGGGTGAGATTATCTGTATTTAGTTTGATTAGGCATAGATTTGCGCATTTTATTTTATTTTGCTTGTGACTTACTTTGTTCTGTCTGTTACTACTTTGAACCACTTAAATCCTACTGTCTGTATTTAATAAAATCACTTTTTATTTAGTAATTTACTCAGAGTATGTATTAATACCTGGGGGAGCAAACAACTGTGCATATCTCTCTATCAGTGTTATAGAGGGCGAACAATTTATGAGTTTGCCCTGCATAAACTTTATGCAGGGTAAAACGGATTTATCTGGGTTTAGACCCCATTGGGAGTTGGGCATCTGAGTGCTAAAGACAAGCACACTCCTGTGAGCTGGTTTCGGGTAAACTTGCAGCTTTGGGACTAGTAATTCAGACCCTGAGTCTTTGTTAGAGCAGACTGGAGTGTCTGGCTCAGCAAGACAGGGTGCTGGAATCCTGAGCTGGCAGGGAAAACAGAAGCAGGGGTAGTCTTTGCACATTGGGTGGCAGCTCCCAAGGGGGTTTCTGTGATCCAACCCGTCACAGGGGCTGTGGCAGGAAGTAGACGGCATAGGAGAAGGGAAGCAGTAGTGGTACAGTGGGTGGGAGTAGGAAGCGATAGTAGTGATAGTGTCAAAGCCAGGCCCCTGCATATCCCATCTCTGTGGCAGGCTATTCACCTCACCAGACCCCCGGTCAAAGACAGGCATAGGGCCCGAGTGCCGATGCCCATGCCTTGGCAGGGAGCTCACCGTCTCTGCGTCCTAGGAAAGTCTGCAGTGCCATCCCTCAGCTCTGCTCTCTCCCTCCCCTCCCTTTTCACAAAGGCTCAGAGCCGTGTTGCCCCTGCCCTTTACTCCTTAGTTACAGCCAGCGTTGTAGCCATTAGTTACCACCAGCAGTGGTCAGACCTTTACACCCGTCAGGACTAGTTTCCACTCGCCTTAGGAGAGCCTGGTCGGAGGGCAGCAGGCTGAGTTATTCTCTCTCTTACTCTGTGTTGGAGGGCGGGGGAGGGAGCGTGCGTTTCATTTAGTTGCAGGGCCGAACCCTGTTGGGAAGGAAGGTGATAGTGAAACTGAACATTTGTGGTTATTCTCTCCTCCAATCTGCCGCCCACACACACTGTGGGACTTGGAAGCTGCAAATAGGAAGGTCTCTGGCAACCAGAGCATTTTCAGATCAGAACATGTAAGCTAAGTTTTGTTGTCTACAGAACCTGCATCAGGTGGGGAGGGTTCCTTTGCTGAAGATCCTATAAAGAACTCCAGAAGGCCTGGGGGTGGTGGGTGTTTGGGGAGGGATGACCTTCCCTGGAGATCCCTTGGAAGAGCTCAGATGAAGCAAGGGAAAGGAGAACCAGGAAGAGAAATAACCCCCGAAATACCAAAGGGACATGGACGTTAGAGCTGGAAATGCTCTCTTAGGCCAGCTTGTCCATCTGCATTGGCCAGTGCAAGACTGCTCCCTACAGGACATTTTCTAGTGTTCTACCAGTTCTAGTTTCCCACCCCTTCCCTTGGAGGCAGGCCACGGGCTACCACATCTCACAACTAGGAAGCCTCTCCGGATACCACGTCCCTTTTCTCAACTCTGTCCTATCGCCACCAGTCCAGCCCCTTGGATCACCCAAAACAATTCCTGCTCCTCCATAATGTTCACACTTCACACGTCGCTAGCCAATTCTCACGTCCACCATGTGGCCTCATTAGGCCACATTCTGCTCTTCATATTTAGCTCTTTTAATCTTTCCCCATGAGTCATCTCTTCCAGCCCCTTACCCACCTTAGTGACTTGCCTAAGGACTCCCCCTCTTGCTAGAAATGGGGTGCTCAGCTCAGCAATGAATGCAGCAATTCAGGGAGCTGGGGTGTGTGTGCGTCTCACCAGTGCGGTATAGAGAGGGGCTTCCGCCAAGCTGCTCTGTGATGCGAAGTCACAGTATGTGCATTGCAATCGCATTGACCTTTCTAGCTGCCAGATCACATTGCACACTCCACTCTGAACTGCTGTCCCTTGTCGCCCCAGGTCTCTCACAGCCATTGCCACTTCCTGGGCTTCAGACTCTTTCCTCCCCACACAGATTAGCCGCACGTCTCCAAACTGAATCTCATTTTGTCATTTCCTGCCCAGATTTCTAACCCTTGGGCCCCTTCGAGTAGTTCCCTGTCCTCACTGCTGTGTGCAACTGCTTCTCATTTAGTACCTACTGTGACCTTTTATTGGCACGACGCTGACCTCCCTCTTCCAGGTCATTAATGAAGATGTCCAGCAGGTCCTAACGCTGCTTCCTCTGCCATCCCACTACTAGACCCACTCCCCCAGCTCAGGCTACAGCTGATCACCATTGCTTTTGGTTTACTGTCCCACAGACAGCTCTCAATCCACGTGACAGGCTCTGAGCCAGACCAATTTGAATTTGTTTTCCTATGAATGCTGCATGAGACACCAAGCCAAATGCTTCGCTACAATAAATAGAGGATAAGCTGGTGACACAGCCGACGAGCTGGTGACCACACCAACCACTGCCACCTGTTCTGCCTCCACCACTCACAACCTTCCTCCTACTCAGACCTAGTGACTAATTTCATTGCATTTCTCTGCTGCTTGCCTCATTCCTGAGTGTGTGCGCGTGGATGTGCGAGTATGGGAGGGAGAGCAAGCAGCGGGTGTGTGCGTGAGAGAGAGAGAGTTTGGGAGTGTGAGACTGTCTGTCAGAGCTTGTGTGCAGGAGTGTGCGAATGGGTGTGTAAGCGAGAGTGCGCAGGTAGGGGAGTGCATATGGGACACAGTGTGTGTCTGAGTGAGTGTGTGAGGTTGTTGGACACCGTCTGTTGTTGTTCCGGGCTACTCGGCACTGTTGTTTTCACCCCCACCAGGAGATGCTCAGACTGATTCTACCCCTCCCTGCCTCTCTCCAGCTGCTTCACTGCTCTCCTTGAGAACAGGCGGAGCCTGCACTCAAGGTCTCATCAAGTGGAAGGAAGAAACCTCTGGACAATGGGGTTTAAAGAAGCTGGCAGCTGCAACCTGCGTCTCTCCCTTCTACTCAGTGCGGCCTGCTCTCCCAGAAATGGAGCCGTGTCAGAAACATGAATGAGCCGGTGGTGTGGTGTCATTACTGGAAGCAACAGCAGTGTTTCCTGTTGGTTAGAGTGTGAGAGTGGGATTTAGGACTCATAGGTGCTTTCATTGGCATTATGTGATAGTAGGGTCTCCAAGGGACTGGGAGCCAGGACACCAGGGGCCTATTCCCAGGCACTGCCTTGCTTTGTGACTCAGTTTACCCATTTGTAAAATGGATATCAGTGTGTATTGCCCACACTTAGTAAATAATAATGGTCATAATACTGACTGGCCTCACAGGGGTGTTGTGCGGCTTCATTAACTCATCTTGTAAAGCATTTTGAGGGCCTCTGGAAGATGTCTCTATACATGCAGGAGCATGGTGCAGTGAGTCATCAGTGGGTGGCAGGCTGGGTGGGTGTGTGGGAACAAAGAGGCAGCCATGTGACTACCAGCAAGGAGTAGTGGCTGCATAACCAAACCCAGCTTGGTGTCTGCTTTGCAGGATGAGCTATGGCCCAGGTGGGGACTGAGCATCAGGAGACACACATTAGGTCCCCTAGTGATGAGTAATGAGTCTGTATCAAGCCTATGCACTTACCCCATTGCATTGAAGTGATTAGCAGTGTTCAGGTTACACCTCCTAACTCCCTGGAGTGACTAATACACACCAAGCGAGCATAAGAGAGGAATGTCTGTGCTGCTCTGAAACAGACTCCCCTGCCCGAGAATGGGAGCCAGCCTTCCTCCACTGCTATTTCCTGTACCCAGGGTAGGGTGACCAGATGTCCCGATTTTATAGGGACAGTCCCAATATTTGGGACTTTTTCTTATAAAGGCATCTATTACCCCCCACCCCCTGTCCTGATTTTTCACATTTGCTATCTGCTCACCTTGCCTGGGGCTGTCAAACACATTGGCAGTGCAGGAAGTTGGGAGGACCAGGTGGCTGAATGAGGCCCAGCCCCTCCCCTCATGAAAGGTGATTTGCTGTGATGCGGCCCCACACGTCCAGTAGGAACTCCAAGGGTTTGCTGGGGCCAAAGCTTCCATGGAGCTTCCAAAAAAGCACCAACAAAAGTGTGTACATCCCCTTAGCATGGGCTGCAATCTGCCTTTGTTCAAGCAAACATACACCTGTGTGTGCAGTGACTAGCTTTGCACGTGCATACACAGGTTAGTGGGCCCACAGAGGGGGTCCCATACATGGTGTGTGGGTATTTTTAGAGGCTCTATTTGTCCCTAGATGACAAAGAACCACCTGGGGTCTGGGGGGCAGGGAGAGTGTGTGGCACACAGGCCACGGGAGAGAAGCAGCCCTGAGGAGACGGAGGCAGGAGAGTGAATGGATAGAGAAGATGGCTTCAGACATCCACTTGCACATCGCTTTGTTTCCCTTGTGCCTTGTTGTGTGTGTGTGTGTTTTTTTACAAACCCTCCCGAAGAGCTGAGTAACACAGAACCCGCTGGCTGCTGTCTCTAGGTCCCGGTGGACTCAGGCGCACCACACTGCCAACCACAGCCCCGAGAGCGGCGCGTAATGGCCTAAAGAGCAACCAATAACAGCAGCGGCAGCCTGCTAATGCGAGCAGCAGCAGACACAGAGCTCTCAGTGGTCTCCTCGCCCCCCCACCCTCCGTGCCAAGACTGCCTTTGCCAGAGGTTCCATTCTTCCTAGACTAGAAAACAGGGGAAGTTTTCTTTTCTTTCCGCAGTTCTCCCACAAGGTGACATCACCTCATGAAATCTCAGGGAGAGGTGGAAGGGGAGACGGGGAGCCTGCTGTGAAATAGGGTGAGATTCTCAGGCCCCCTCCCCTGGGCATTCGCTCCCATTTCTAACACCCTCCGGGAATGACCTCTGCTTTCTCTAACTTGGTTTCCCTTGTCCCCATCTGTCTGTCCCCGTCTAGTGTCTCAGAGGCAGGAATCTGACTGTCAAAGAGTCACTCCGTGGAAAAAGGACCCCACAGAAAGAGAAGGACACATTTTCAGCCAGACTCTGATTCCGGGCACCCATTAGTTCCATACTGATTGGCCATTGCCTGTGGCTCTTAATTACCTGTGCGATGTTTAGATGTGATGGGGACAGATGCTTGAGAAAACTCAATAAGATAGATAGATAGATAGATAGATAGATAGATAGATAGATAGATAGATAGATAGATAGATAGATAGATAGATAGATAGATAGATAGATGTGTGGTAGAAAGTTATGGCTATGAGTTTGGGATGGTCCATTATGCAATTCATCCTTAGCAAACACTATTCAATCCTTCAGACTGCACCATTCTATATTCTGTATATACTGCGTACGTTACAAGCAGATGAATGGGACTGTTTCTTGGTCCCTCCATCCTTGTGTAAAGCCAGCTGCCTGAACTATCATGGGACTGGCCTTGGGGGGAGCCATGAAAACCTCTTAAATTGACTGAAGATAGCTTTTTTATAACTAAAAGTGTTATGCCTTTAACAGCAAGTATCTTGGGTCCTTCCAGGGCTAACTGGGAGTGCTGGGAAAGGAAGGTTTAAAAGCGTGACATTTAACTAATGCTGTTGCTGGTGCAGGACAAGAACTTTATCACTCCACTGCCTTGGGCCAGGGTGATTTGGGGAAGCAGGAATTCTCTACTTGTAGAGGAGGAACTATTTCTCTCCTGGGTGGCTGTTTGAGGCTGCTTAAGGGGCGAGACTAAGCCTGGGGGTGATGGATTAGTGGGCAGAGCACAGGAGAGGTGGGCAGAGCTGAGAGGTGCATTAATTTGTCATGGGGCTCTGTGGTATGTCATATGGACATCTCCTCCATGTCTGAGGCAGGTAGGTACAGCTGTAGGCAGAGAGGATACAGATGTAGATACAGTACTGTCTCCTAAGCACCCTTTCAGCAGAAAACCTGGAACGAGGTCAAATCGTAATTAGAGGTCAACGGAGTCCTCCACCCAGTGGCTGGAGTTGCTGCCTTGGTCATGAGCACAACCAAGCCCTTGAGGTCCGCAGGAAGCAGCTGTGCCAGGTGGCTGGGACAGTAAGTGCTCTGTTGAACTCTTCAGCTAGGAGTGGCTCTTTATAGATTTGCGGTCTTGCTGATGGGCCTAGGCGTGTGCATTCTCTACCTTCCCTATCATAATGCTGTACCCCACCTGTGGTGTATAGGTGTGCGTATATCTTGTGTCTCTTTGATGTGGACAAAGCCCACGAGTGGGAACAGAGGCAGGGTTCGTGGACTATGAAGTCAGGCCAGGCCAGACGGGGTGAGGTCTGATCAATTCAGGTGATAAATGTTTCATGCCAGATAAGGTTGAGGAGAAAGGCCATATACTGCCGTGATTCCCTCTGCTTCACAGCATTATGTCACTGCAATCTTTGATGAGGATGCATCTGGGGACAATGAGGAATGGCGGCAATCAGATCTGGTTGGTTCTATTCCAGCTCTTCCTTGCCTTTGGCTGCTTTGTAAACGCTACTACAGCTTTGTGCCACCTCCACATCTGTAACAAACTGCTGGGGGTATGTTACCATCCTGGTGCTTTTTCCTAGTGACGTTGAACCAGCTCTCCTCTGTTTAAAGAGCCACCAACCAATAGGAGAAAAGAATCCATTGCACACCCAAACCAGAACAACAGACACAGACCCTTACAATCCATTAGCAATAGCACAGGGAAGGTGCATGTATTGCCCCTGTAGGAAAGTCCTTTATCTGTCATCCTCCAGGAGTCCATAAAGATCCTGCTATGGGGTGATAAACACAACTGCAAGAGACAGCCAAATTCTACTCCTCTTTTTAAAGATTTGCAGTGCTGGTGAAAGGTGCCAGATTAATGCCCTAGAGGCCAAACCCCTGCTGCATCTGTCTACACAACAAGAATGCCACAGGCAGCAGAGGGACAAGATTTCCAAGTCCTCCTTACCCACCGCCGATGATCGGCCTCCATATCGACTTGAGGAACCATCTCTTCAGGTGAGAGGGGGACCTCAGACTCCACTGCCCAGGCAGACCTTGGTCTCTACATTGATACTATCAACACGAATGTGAGTTAGCTCCAATGAATATCGGTGGTGGTGGTTTGTCATATGGACCCTTGTCCACTAGGAACCGGACTGAGACCCACCAGCTCATTTCACACAGGCTACTGAGCAGCAGTCAGCTGGATAACAACTTTTGGTCACTACCAGGCTGGGCCAGATGCCACATGGTGGTGTGAGACGGGAAATGCTCTACGTCGCTTTCCTGATCCCCTGAGCCGCCTAGTCCCCTACAGAAATGCATCTTTAATTATAAATTATTCAGGGCAAGCACCCAGAAGCTCAGTCTCCTTGGGCATCTTGAACTGTACTCCAGTGCTAGGCACATGGGATGCAAAGGGCTGACAGCGGGAGGAAACTCATCGATCAGCAATGGCATAAAGCAACTGAAAAGGATAAAAGTATAGCTCACCAGCCTGGCAAAGTCACCATGTGGTCCCTGCTACAAGCGCATGCAGCAGAGTTTCTCCCAATGGGCTATACACTGGCACCTTGTGAACAGTGGCCCCCTCATTCACTTGCCGTACTTCCATTCCTACTGCATCTTTCCTCCAAAAGGATCCCAAAGCACTTGGCAGACACAATGCACAGGAATCATCTCCCCTACTACTGAAAGGTAGCCACTTCTGGGATGGGATGTGGCAGCTGTTTAATGCCCAGAAACACTCTGCCACCGTTTAGAACAGGAAGTGAAGATCAAGGCTGTATCCCATTCACATTTCGGTGCTGACTCAGAGTGGCGAACGCCCCCTGCTGAAGCCCTAGCACTGTAGGAGAACTCCTTGGAGGGCTCTGTTGCAAATACAAAGCAAGCCCAACGCTGCCTAGCTTACGAGAGCTACCAATTTCCCTTCCCAGGGTGGTATGACTGCAGCTTTTTGTCAGCTGCTGCTATGAGGCCAGAATGAAGATAAATGAGAGAAAAAAACCCTCATCAAAACCCTTCTGAACTAAAGATAAAAAGCAACTCAGCAGCAAGGAATCATTTTCAAAACGGTGGGAACTCAAATGTGGGTGTGTATATCACTTTAAGGATTTATAAAATGACACATGGCCTCACCTGTCAGCATGCCAGAATCCGAATGCCGGTTTTAATTACACCGAATATTTTATTTTCTTATGCAGAGGCATAATCAATTATCTTATTTAAAGGCATTACGCTAATGTGTGTGTAAAATGGAGCCATTCCCTGTATTGCATTAGATTCTACTAATTATAGGAGAATGTTTGGACCTAAAATGTCAGCCTGTCATCTGGCTGGTGTGTAATTCATGATCTGCATTCACAGGCGCGCATGGAACTGACAAAAATTGCATTCATCCCCTTCTATTGGCTTGGCATCAAATCCACTTGGTTTGGGGGTGACAAATCCCCCACTTCACCCTTCCCCAAGCTGGAGTGGTATTGTTCCCCCCTCCCATCTCCCGTCCCTTCCCCGAAAAAAGCCTCCTTCCCAAAGCAAAAATGATGGTTGCAAAGAGAGGAATAGAGGAGTTGTGAAGTGTTACAAGAGAGCTTTGTGTCTGTGTATCTGTAAATAGCTAATAAAGTGCCAGCGTATGGCACTCAAGAATATGTAGCTTAGTTCCTGGGGTCATAGGACCAATAAAACGTGTTGTTGTTGTGCTCTCTTTGTGTAGCTCTTACCAGGGAGGAGGCAGAGAGAGAGAGGAGTGAAATAAACAAGGGAAGAAAAGAGAGATGAAAGAAACATCATCATGATAAAAATCCTCATATACCTTTAAAAACTCCCCATCTGAGTTACTGCTCATAATGTCTCCCAATTATTAAAGCTGAAAGATTAAATACAATACCATTTCTTTTTCATCAGTTTGTGCATTATATTTACTGTTGGCATTTCACCCTCAGTGAAATTTGGCTGGAGAGTTTCACTGTTTCTAATCACTGGGGTGGAAATAGAAAGTTGCAAACATTGCCATGCAGAGGAGGTTTGGGAAAGCCCCACTCTGCACTACACTGTCTTCCAGCAAATGTTGGGGGTGCCATTTAATGCAGACTTCTGTTACGGAGGCTTGCACTCTTTCACATTCAGTATATGTGTAGTCACTAGGGAATTGTCCTATTACCTGTACTTTATAAAGCTCCTCACCCCCCGGATCTCACCAGAGCCATCCTTTATGCGTGGGTGCGAGTCTCACACAAACGTGCAAGGAAGACTCTGTCTTGGGACTGGTTCACCACGATAGCCCCATGAAGCTGAACTGATGGTGATGCATCATCTCTGAGTTTCTCTCATGATACATTCCAACTTAGCCAAACACACATCAGAACTGTTGTGGATTTCAAATGGGGTTAACTCACATTAAGGAAAAAGAGGAACTCCTAATCACTGTGTAGTGATAGCAGCAGCCTGGATCATTGTGTGCCACATACTGCTAGGCAGGCCTTGAAATATTGTCATGAAAATAGACCAACCAAGGCACAAGGCCCACAGCAGGAGGATGATGATGGCAATGAGAAAAACACTAACGATGTTTTATTTGGTGACCAAAGAGATAGCTCAGCTGGGGTGAGCGGGCAAGTAAAATTTGCAAGTCTTTGTTAAGCCCGGGCAATCCTCTTCCTCTGAAACTAGCTGCCAAGCCATCACCCCAATCACATGCAAATCCTCTCCAACACAGAAGCAGGCATGTCATGGAACATGTCACAACACGTTGTTGTTGGTAGGCACTGTGATCCCTCTGCCGGCCCTTGGGGTATGTGTGATGGCTTACAGAGGCTGCCATCCTTTTGATTTGTGTGGGCATTTGCTATAACATGGTGGAAGTTGGAGGGTGCGTCATAATGTCCTTTGCCTAGCGAGCTTGCATGTCCCCTCTTCACAGCACAGCTTCCATCCTGAAGGATCCCAAAGCACTTTACCAACTATCTACACTCAGGACTCTCTTCACCACGGAAATGTAGCCCCTTCCCAAGGGGGGGAGGGCCACAGCCAGACAACCAATTAGCAGACCCTAAAGAGTGAGGGTTTTGGCTAAGGACACCAGAGCAACCCCAGCTCTTACAGAAAGCTCCCCATGGGATTTTTAATATCCATAAGCCAGGACCCTCCGCGTTAAAGCTGCATTTGAAAGACCTTTCAGCAGTGACTCACCACAGAAGGAAATGATATTTAAAACCCCCCAAAATGAAGCAATCTTCTGAGATTTAAATCTTATCAGAGCCTCGGTGCATTGTGTGTGTGTGATCTACACGGTGTGCTTAATGCAGATTTCAGTCCCTTCAGGGCAGGGACCATGTATTCCTCCACATACTCTACTCCAGTGTTTCTCAAACTGGGTCCGGCGCTTGTGTAGGGAAAGCCCCTGGCGGGCCGGGCCGGTTTGTTTACCTGCCGTGTCCGCAGGTCTGGCCGATCGTGGCTCCCACTGGCCGCGGCGGCCAGTACGTCCCTCGGCCCGCACCGCTTCCAGCAGCTCCCATTGGCCTGGAGCAGTGAACCGCGGCCAGTGGGAGCCGCGATCGGCCGGACCTGTGGACGCGGCAGGTAAACAAACCAGCCTGGCCCGCCAAGGACTTTCCCTACACAAGCGGCAACCCCAGTTTGAGAAACACTGCTTTACTCTAATGTGCCAGTACATTGATCCTGCTCAACGAATAACACATCCTAAAACTAATAAAGATCCTCACACAGCAAGTTGCTTGGAACACAATTTATCTACCTCAGTCGGTGAAGAGAAAAGCCAGGCCCAGGGCTTCCAGAGTGCTGAGATATTCCAAAGCTTGCGCTTAGATTGATCACTTATTCCCTCTGGCTGCAGAGATGGTTCTGCATGTGATTTTTTTGTGGCCATTTGCCACTACAGCCATGGACCCTCCATGATCATTATCAGGATTGTGTTGTGTGTAGTGACCCTGATTCTTTTGGACCTCATTAGGGCTCTCCTGGCAGTCATCAATTGCTGATCCAATGACTAGATACTACACTAATAGGTGCTCTATAAATATGATAGCTAGATAGATTAGATTAGATATTTCTATGGCCCTAGCCGGGTGCTTAGAAGTAGAAATACTAATAACAATGTCTCTCTCTTTGTTCCCAGACTTCAGGAGACATAGATTGATTAGTTTATAGGATTTTGTTTGTCTTGTGTTTATGTGAAGAAATCATTAAGGAAGAGTTAAGTCGACGCAATGAGGTTTGCATTTATCATTATTATTTATTGTTTGCATTGCACTAGTCAGGGTCGGCTCCAGGGTTTTTGCCGCCCCAAGCACCCCCCCCCCCAAAAAGCCGCGATCTGTGGCAGCACTTCAGCGGCAATTCCGCGGGAGGTCCTTCGCTCCGAGCGGGAGTGAGGGATCTGCCGCCGAAGAGCCGGACGTACCGCCCCTCTCCGCTGTGGCCGCCCCAAGCACCTGCATGCTAAGCTGGTGTCTGGAGCCGGCCCTGGCACTAGTGCCTCGGGGCCCCCTCGTGGATCAGGATTTGGGTGCTGTGGCTATTTAGGACTCTAGTAGCACTGCAGAATTCAAGGGGAACCCATGGGCTCTGCCTGGTTTAATAATTGGCGGGTATACACCCTTGCTACTGGGGGATGCTGTGGAAGAGACAAGTCTTTCAGAGCACGTCTCTCTTGCAGCCAGCATCATCTCAGTCTTGCTTGGGTTCAGCATTAGTCAGCAGCTCTTCCTCCAGCTGCTGATTTTGTCTGGGCATTGAGCTAGATGGGCCTTGGTGGGGTTTTTATTTAATATAAAGGCGGTGTACAGCCCAGTGTCATCTGTGTATTTCTGACATATAAGCCCCTGCCATCTCTCCAGCTCTACCAATGGCTTCCTATAGATATTGAATACTAAGATGTTGTGGGGCCCCATAGGGGAGGGGTTTGGAGATGGAGGAACAGGCCCTCTGGGTTTGGGCTGAGAGGGAGGCCCTGAACCATTCCAGGGAGTTTCCATTCACCCCAGCAGTTTCTTGGAGGCAGGGCATTTGGTGATTACCGGTCACAGGTGCCATAGACAAGCCCCATGAGAGGGGTATGGATGATTTACCCCTGTCATCCACCAGAGCAACAAGTGCTGTCATGGTGCCGTGCCCTGGCCTGTCACCGGCCTGGGAGGGATCCAGGATACTGGCAGCCGGCGGGTGCCACTGGACCCCGTTTATTGCCATGTGTGGATTAACTTTGCTTGGAAGAGGCAGGTCGGACGCTGGGCAGTGGCTTGCGAGGGCTCTAGCATGGGGCAGTGGTTTCTCTAGTACTGCCCTGACTATTGAATGGCTTAGGGTGGGTAGTAGATTCCCCTTTGTCTGAGGAGGGGCCAACAGGCTGCTAGTTGGGCTCCCAGGTGTTCTCTCTTTTACCAGCCAGCCAGGGCAGGGGGCAGTCACAGGTGATGCCCCGATTGCCATCAGCACTTCTGTGACTCGTGTGAACGGGCTGACTCTGTAGAAGGAGGGGACTCGCTATGTCTGGCCCTGCTCCCAACTGGTTGAACTCAATGGCCTGGGAGCAGCAAGATGGCTCAGCAGCCCAGGACACTGAAATCATGAGAATTGCTGATGAAAGTCTAGGCGTGGTCCCAACCTATGCCCAGGACAATCAGTCCTGGGCTCCAGCTCCAGCTCTGGGCTCCAGCTCTGCTGATGGGAGTGGCAAAGATAATGGGGGTTCCACTCCAGAGTAGTGGAAAGAGATGCTGCTGAAAGGGAAAGCATTTCATTATTGCAGCCCCATCTAGATAGGTAGATAGATAGATAGATAGATAGATAGATAGATAGATAGATAGATAGATAGATAGATAGATAGATAGATAGATAGATAGATAGATAGATAGATGCCATACTGGGTCAGACCAGTGGTCCACCTAGCACAATATCCTGTCTTCTGACAGCGGCCAATGCCAGATGCTTCAGGGGGAATGAACAGAACAGGGCAGTTAGCAAGTGATCCATCCCCTGTCGTCCAGTCCCAGCTTCTGGAAATCAGAGGTTTAAGAACAACCAGATCATGGGGTTGCATCCCTGACCATCTTGGCTATTAATAGCCATTGATGGACCTATTCTCCATGAACTTATCTAATTATTTTTTGAACCCAGTTATACTTTTGGCCTTCACAACATCCCCTAGCAATGAGTTCTTCAGGTTGTCTGTGCGTTGTGTGAAGAAGTACTTCCTTTTGTTTGTTTTAAAGCTGCTGCCTATTAATTTCATTGGGTGACCCCGGGTTCTTGTGTTATGTGAAGGGGTAAATAACACTTCCCTATTCACTGTCTCCACACCACTCATGATTTTATAGACTTCTATCAGATCCCTCCTTAGTCGTCTCTTTTGTAAGATGAACAGTCTCAGTCTTTTTAATCTCTCCTCATATGGAAGCTGTTCCATACCTCTAATCATTTTTGTTGCCCTTCTCTGTACTTTTCCCAATTCTAATACATCTTTTTTGAGTTGGGATGACCGGAATTGCACTCAGTATTCAAGGTGTGGGCGTACCATGGAGTTATATAGCGGTATTATGATATTTTCTCTCTTATTATCTATCACTTTCCTAATGGTTCCTAACATTCTGTTATCTTTTTTGACTGCCGCTGCACATTGAGCAGATGTTTTCAGAGAACTATCCACAATGACTCCAAGGTCTCTTTCTTGAGTGATAACAGCTAATTTAGACCCCATCATTCTCTATGCATAGTTGGGATTATGTTTTCCAATGTGCATTACTTTGCATTTATCCACATTGGATTTCATCTGCCATTTTGTTGCCCAGTAATGCAGTTTGTAACTCTTCACAGTTTGCTTTGGACTTAATTATATTGAGTAATTATGTACCGTCTGCAAACTTTGCCACCTCACTGATTACCCCTTTTTCCAGATCATTTATGAATATGTTGAACAGCACTGGTCCCAGTACACATCCTTGGGGGACCCCGCTATTTACCTCTCTCCACTGTGAAAACTGACCATTCATTCCTATCCTTTGTTTCCTATCTTTTAACCAGTTACTGATCCATGAGAGGACCTTCCCTCTTATCCCATGACAGCTTATTTTGCTTAAGAGCTTTTGATGAGGGACCTTGTCAGAGGCTTTCTGAAAGTCCAAGTACACTATATCCACTGGATCACCCTTGTCCACATATTTGTTGACCTCCCCCCTCAAAGAATTCTAATAGATTGGTGAGGCATGCTTTCCCTTTACAAAAGCAGTGTTGACTCTTCCTCAACATATTGTGTTCGTCAATAAGTCTGATGATTCTATTCTTTACTATAGTTTCACCAGTTTGCCTGGTTCTGAAGTTAAGCTTACTGGCCTGTAATTGCTGGGATTGCCTCTGGAGCCAGTCATCTGATAAAGAGGCTGATTTAAGCAATTGGTTGCATACCACAGTTAGTAATTCTGCAATTTCATATTTGAGTTCCTTCAGAACTCTTGGGTGATACCATCTGGTCCTAATAACTTATTATTGTTTAATTTACCAGTTTATTCCAAAACCTCCTCTACTGACACCCCAATATGGGACAGTTCCTCAGATCTGTCACCTAAAAAGAATGACTTAGGTGTGGAAATCTCCCTCACATCCTCTGCAGTGATGACTGATGCAAATATTTCATTTAGCTTCTCCACGATGGCCTTGTCTTCCTTGCGTGCTCCCTTTAGCATCTCAATCATCCAGTGGCCCCACTGATAGTTTGGCAGACTCCCTGCTTCTCATGTACTTAAAACAAATTGCTATTAGTTTTTGTGTCTTTTGCTAGTTGCTCTTCAAATTCTTTTTTGGCCTGCCTAATTCTACTTTTACACTTGACTTGCTAGAGTTTATGATCCTTTCTAGTTTCCTAAGTAGGATTTGACGCTAACCGCCTCTTTTTCTCTGCTGTTTAGCCATGGTGGCATTTTTTTGGTCCTCTTACTGTTTTTGTTTGTTTGTTTGTTTGGGGTAGACATACAGTTTGAACCTCTATTATGGTGTTTGTAAAAAGTTTCCATGCAGCTTGCAGACATTTCACTCTGATGACTGTTCATTGTAATATATCTACTTAACTAGCCTCCTCATTGATGTGTAGTTCCCATTTTGGAGGTTAAATGCTACTGTGGTACATAGATAGAGAGAAAGCAATCCAGCCAGTCTCTTCTGCTTGCTATAAGGGCAAGGCAGCTTTTCATCTCTGTAGCCCTATCTTTTCTCAGCCACCACCTAGCTCCCAATTCCCTTTACTACCAGTGCTGCTCCCCAGGTACACTGGGCTTGCTTGGGCACACCGGTGCCATAATGGAAGCCTCCGAAAGCTACCCAGGATCCACACAATTCCATTAAGAGGCTTATTAAAATTTGATGCTCCAATTTAACACCTATTAGCACGCGGTGCCCTTTAGCCGTGCGGGAGAACTGGTAAATGGAAGCCCCAGTTCCCAGCAGAACTCTAAATGGCTGGGTTTAACTTTATGGCACCAGTTAGATGGATGCTAAAACAATATCAGTGCTACAGATTTATTAATGCCTGTCTGCTCCCCAAACCACTGCCCTGAAATGCTACAAGGAGGCACAGCAAGAGTTGCTGTGGGCCATATGCTGGGTTAGCATCAGGCACAGCCCCAGCCCCTCTGAATTGCAGGGGGGCAAGCCAGCACTCCCAGGGCCTTTCTTTGTGTGTTTGCACTATGTGGAAAGGTCCAGGGCTAGGGATTTAGTGAGCAACGGCCAGCGGTTGGGGGAACTGGGGCTGGGTGGGTGCAACCCGAGAGAGCAGAGGAATCAATTAAAACTGGAATTTCTTTGGGCACTTTTTGTAATTGTGATTCTTCCATAGCTAGCCTGGACACGGAGGTGGATGTGATGTGTGCACTGGACTTTTCTCCCTCCCTCCCGCTCTGGCAGCTTCCCTGGGATCCTTTAACAACAAGACAGCTTCCCTCTCAGGTCTGGGTTCCCACGCGAGGCGGTGCAACCAACAGGGGGTCATGACCACTGTGCCCTTCCCATACTGCTAAATGGGAGGGAGACCCCAGCAAGGAGAGGGGTGAAGGGTGGGCAGGGGATGCCGGTGTGAAAAAGGGAGAAAACAGTTGCCCTGAGAACTTTAGTGTTTAGTCGCCACCCTAATCCATCTCCTCGCATTCTCCTTTCCTCTCCTTCTTCATTCCCTCAGTCTCCACCTGCCTCGCCTGCTTTCGGTGTTGCTGTCTCCCTGGCTGGAACAGAAGAGCTCTGTGTGGACATGGAGCATGTACATCCCCAGGGCTGTTCTGTGTGGACAGCTGAGCTGTCAGGCTCCGCCTAGGCTTTTCGAAGTTCTACATTGAGACCACAGGAAAGGTCCCTTAGATGCTCAGATTTGACCTTTGACATCAGCGTCATGAGGGATATTAACAATCCCCTTATTAGAGATGGGCGTGAAGTGGAACCTGAGTTCCCATTTTGGAGGTTAAATGCTACTGTGGTACATAGATAGAGAGAAAGCAATCCAGCCAGTCTCTTCTGCATGCTATAAGGGCAAGGCAGCTTTTCATCTCTGTAGCCCTATCTTTTCTCAGCCACCACCTAGCTCCCAATTCCCTTTACTACCAGTGCTGCTCCCCAGGTACACTGGGCTTGCTTGGGCACACCGGTGCCATAATGGAAGCCTCCGAAAGCTACCCAGGATCCACACAATTCCATTAAGAGGCTTATTAAAATTTGATGCTCCAATTTAACACCTATAATCCATTCTACCTGCCTGGGGCCCCTGTCACCAGGCTGTCTGAGCACCTGACAGTCATTAACGTAGCTATCCTCCCAATGCCATTTTCTAGATGGGGGACTGAGGCACAGAGAGACTCACCCAAAGTCACACTGTGAGTCTGTGGCAGAGCAGGGACTTGATCATGTAGCCAAAGCGCTCTGCTAGTGCCTAACCACTGGGCCATCCTTCCTTTCTTCTGTAATTGGGGAAATGCTGATCTGACTTCATAGCATGGGCCCATCCCTGCTCCTCAAAGGCAATGCGCAGGCAAACAAACAGGCACTTTCACTGGCCACATCTCCTGGAATTTCAGTCATCTACCGAGAAATACTCTTGGAGTCAAACACACTCGTGTTGATTCTTACCTGATGTACATTGGCCAGGCCTGTTCTTTGGGCAAGGAGTTCCACAAATAGCCTGATCTCCATGTGTTCTGCATGCTACTTTGTGCTATTAACACACTCGTAGCAAACAGGTGGAATTGCCGAGGTACTGAGCAAAAACTCTGCTGCCTGCAGCTGCCAGAAGCCCAGCTGTTAGGAACAGCGCTTATTTATCACCTCTTTCCTAACATGCTGTATACGACAGGAATAAAAACGATGTAATCAATGTGACGAAACTGGCCAGGGTTTGGTTATTATTCTCATTTGTTCTCTGCCATGCAGGACAAAATATAAACTGCCTCAAACTACTCACAATCTACCCAGCTGGCCCAGAGGAGGGAATAACCCACAAGGCTTGTGTCATTATTGGGATCACTATTTCCTTACTATTTCACAAAATGTGGAGGGAGATAACGAGCTATTTTGAAGGAGACAAATCCTCTTTCTGTATAGTGAGGCTTTCTGTGCAAGTGCAGTAATATGTGCACAAAGGGTTCTGAGCGCCCCTTAGTGGTCAATCTACTTATAATTCTCCTTAGTACAGGAAAGGCCTGTTACACAACCTGGAATCTTCAATAGCCACCTGGGTGTGGCTGTGTGTGGAGAGAAAAACAAAGCATGGTGATGTTAGGAGGAATCCCATTGAGGAGAGGGATAGCTCAGTGGTTTGAACATTGGCCTGCTAAACCCAGGGTTGTGAGTTCAATCCTTGAAGGGGCCATTTAGGGACCTGGGGCAAAAATCTATCTGGGGATTGGTCCTGCTTTGAGCAAGGGGTTGGACTAGATGACCTTCCAACCCTGATGTTCTATGATTCTATGAACAATATACCAAGGCACAGCCCTTTCTCCTCCACACACTACCTCATCAGCCGACACTAATGGCTGTTGCAGTTCTCTACCATCACCACATTGTAACTGGAACCAATTCACTCATCCAAAGCCACATGGAGCAATAAAATCAGTGCCAGCCATGGGAGACCCTACAATAACAAACTAGTACACATCAGTCAGGGATCGGGAGACACTCTATAATAACAAACCAGTCTGCTCAAGTCTGGATTGAAGGCAACCCAGCAATAGCCATGGTGCACCAGTGTGCCCTTCTGAGCACTTATGAGGGGCCCTGCAATAACAAGCCAGACTGAACAGCCTATTTTGGCAGTAACCAAACAGTGTGGGTTTGGTCACAGAAGGTTTCAGGAGGGAAACAGATTTCAGTTTCAAGTATCCACTTGCATATCTGATAACTAGATATCTTAGTGATCCCAACTCCACCTGTGACTAGCTGCAGGTGCAGGATTGTGCCTGCAAGGATTGGGGCCAATTGAAAGCTGCAATGAGAGGCAGGTGTTGGAAACAGCAAGGAGTTTAAATAACACTTTTCAGAGTGATGTGAAAACCTTGCCTGTTTTTGCTTAATGCCCGAGTGAGCCGGCATTAGCTCCAGCTGCCTGGTTCCTTGCTGGGTGGGGAGGGGATTATATTGCTCATACTATTAGGATATGAAGCCTGCCATGAGTCTTGGGTTTGAATCTACTGCGGAGAAAGTGACCAAAGGATGTTCCTATCTGACGGCCACTTGGTAGCTGATGCTAAATAAAATCCATATCCTAAGTAGGTACCATCCTCATCCCCCTCCATTCTGTCCATTCCAGGGGGAAGGCCTCACCCTGGTCCCATTTAGCCTCTTATTCCTAGGACTCCAGTGACCATGCAAGCCCTGAAAAGTCTCCCAGTCCCGCCCTCCACCAGCTGATGCCTCCTGTCCCCTTGCTGCACTCACCATCCACCGATCTTTGTGCCAGTGCAGGCATGCTCCCTGCCTTTGGCAGCTTCCACACTGGCGCCACCCATGGGCATCACAGCCTATCACAGGAAGGGATAGGAGCGGATTGGGGGGCTGCCTGGCTCACTGGCTGGTGCCAGTTGGCTCAGGAACCAGCTGCTGTTTGTTTACCATTTGCTCTAACTCTCAGTCTGAGTCACTGCAAAAATGGTGCTGGCAGCAGCTAGACCCGAGAGTCTCTTCTCTGGCCAAGGTGTGCAGGGAAGGCGGCCGTTTTCACGCCCAGTCTGGAGATGTTTAAAAAGCCTGTCTGGTGCATGGGGTTTAATCAGCCTCCTTAGCCTAATAAAGTCATTTTGGTGCATCTCACATCACCCTAATTACTTGTCATAATAATGCGAGACAGCTCCTTGCATGCGCTGCTCCCCAGCCCGTTGTGGGCCAGAAATGCCCAGCAGAATGAGGCAAAGATAAATACAGCAGTTCGGTTACTCATTTGCTTGTTTCCTCCACACACAACCACACACGCACACACAGCTGACCCGCAATTCCATATGCACACATACACACCTCTGCAGTGCAAACTCATAACAAATGCACCCCACACCTCTGCAGAGGAACCCCGCCACTTCACACTCCTGACTAGAAACCTACAACTCCATATTTGTACACATGCCACATTACTACGCACACACCAACCCCCCCCACACACCCTTGCATAGAAACCACTCTACACACACACACACACACACACACACACACACACACACACACACACACACACACACACACGCCAGGATCTCCACACTCCTGTCCAGAACCCCTCAATTTCCATCAGTTCCCAAACACACATTGATTATAAATATCGAAACTCATCATAGTGCTGACATGCACCTCCCCAGAAATAAACACACATGCAAACACAACTGCACACACTGCCATGCACCACAGCCATCTCCTGCTCCTTAGCATATGCACTCTCCTCCCCACAATTGCATTCACATACTCCCAGAGTCCCATCCGATCGTATGATTCTGCCTTAGTGCTTGAAATAGCCTGCCTGCCAACAGGATAGGTGGCTATGCCATGCGGACACTGTGAGAGGAGCCTAGTGGGGGGAAATGGAGGCAGTTGTAGGATGAGGCTTTCCAGGGTGATGGGCAGACATGTTTGGGTAACTGACACATAGTTTCACCCAAATCTCACAGCTTCTTTGAGATCCACACACTGGAGGTGATTTCCCCCTTGCCCCCATTATTCCCCACGTTCCTGGGACCCTGCATTTTCTGGCTCCAGACACGATGTCCGACAATCCCAGGAAAGGCCCTTTGCCCTCTGGATCACACCTCCCGCTGATCCCCAGGGCAGCCTTTGGTTTTGCCACTTTACAGCCTGCCTGTGCCTGTAAATCTGGCAGTTGGGCATCCATGCGCTACCGACCATGGCCACCAAATCTGAGGCCAGGTTGAGACCCTTTCAAGATGGAGGGCCTGCGCCTCCAGTAGGGTTGTCAACTGTCTAATCCCACAAATCCAAACACCCTTGCCCTGCCCCCTGCCCCGCCCCTCCTCCAAGGCCCCGCCCTGCTCACTCGCCCCCTCCCCCCGTCGCTTGCTCTTCCCCACCCTCACTCACTTTCACCGGGTTGGGGCAGGGGGGTGGGGTACAGGAGGAGGTGTGGACTCTGGGCTGGGGCTGAGGGGTTCGGAGTGTGGGAGGGAGCTCTGGGCTGAGCCTGGGGCAGAGGGTTAGGGTGCAGGAGGGAGTGCAGGGTGCAGGCTCTGGGAGGGTTTTTGGGTGCAGGAGGGGGCTGGGTAGGGGGTTGGGGTGCAGGAGGGTGTGTGGGGTGCAGGCTCCGGCCAGAAGGTGCTTACCTCGGGTGGCTCCCGGTGGCAGCGCAGCGGGGCTAAGGCAGGCTCCCTGCCTGCCCTGGTCCTGCACTGCTCCCAGAAGTGGCCAGCACGTCCCTGCGGTCCCTGGGAAGAGGGGGAACTCTGCTCCCCTGCCCCCTGCAGTTCCCATTGGCCGCAGTTCCCAGGCAATGGGAGCTGCAGAGTTGGTGCTTGGGGGGGGGGCACAGGCAGCGCGCAAAGACCCCCTGTTCCTCCACAGGGGCCGCAGGGACGTGCCAGCCGCTCCTGGGAGCAGCCCGGAGCCAGGGCAAGCAGGGAGCCTGCCTTAGCCCCGCTGCACCACCAGACTTTTAGCAGCCTAAAATCTCCCGGTTTGACTTCAGTAGCCTCCGGGGAAATACGTCCTGGTTCCGGGAGACTCCTGGTGAAACCAGGAGGGTTGGCAACCCTAGCCTCCAGCCTGAGTGGAAAGAGGAGGAGACAGAAATTGCCAGGCAGCTCATTGCTTGGCTTGGAGGTTGGGACATTCTGAGAAACTCGTGGCCTTTAGCTACTTGTCTGAACCCAACCCTGGAGCCCTTTAACATTCCCCTGTCATTGTACCTTGTCTTTCACCCCCATGTCCTGTTGCCACAGAGGCTTGATTTTCCTGGACCAGATCTCCCGGATAACCAGTATGGGACTGGGTGCAGTGAGCTCTAGATCCTGGCAGCCTTGGACTCCTGGTGCTGCCAAGGTCCCACAGAAGAGGAGTCTTCCCAAATTCCACACCCATCTGCTAGAGCGTGTGATCTAAAACGTTCCCACATTATACGCTCACTGAGTGCCGTACTCGCTGTTCCTCTCCCTTTCCTCTGAGGTTGGCCCTCGATCCAGTCATGCTCGGAGCCGTCGGAGCAGCTCCGAGACCGGATGAAACAGTCACTTCAAAACATCTTGAGCTGGAGCCTTCCAAGTTTGTTTTCATGGAGTGTTTTAATGGCACCGCTCTGAGCTTATTACCTCACTTTATGGCAATTTGCAGCAGTCAGCTAATGAAGGCGACTGCCATAAAATGAGGTCATGGACAGTAATATGCTGTAAAACAGAAGGGGAAGAAGGAATGAAGCCTGAGACATTTGGACTGTCAAGGGGGTAACCTGGATTGGGCTAGTGGGGGTCAGTCCCATCCAGCTAGGGAGGCAGAGAGGCCTTCTTTAGAATGGGAAAATATGTGCAAAACATTTGCCGTCATGGGCAGCTGGAAGCTGCTGAAACACCAGCTTTGCCACCACGCTCGGTATTAATAGATATGGGTGTGTATTTATTGTAACACCATTGCGAGCGGCTGAGAATTTACTGAACTGGGTACATGCATGTGGCTGTCATATGTGTTTCTATAGGAACTGGAATCCTGCAGCACTGGCTGGGCTTGCTTGGGGCTCTGTTTTCAGAGCTCATTTTAAGCATGAAATGAGAGGCAATGAGGATAATCGTTATTAATGTTTATTTATCACTCAGTGTGCTAAGCACTGAACAGAAACCGGAGCTGTCCCAGTGGGGGATGCTGTAGGAGCCCTGAAGGTAGATGTAAAGATGCAGCCCCTGCTCCAGAGAGGTTATAAGTTCAATTCACACATGGTACAATGAATGGGGATAATAAACAAGCAGAAGACAGCACAAGGTGACAATGATAGAATGCTACAGCTGCTCACATGGGTCCAGGCCCATCTTCCTTGAAGTAAATGGGAGTCGGTCTGAGATCAATGGGACGCTTTGCCCTGGCCCCAGGGGAACATACACATCAAGGTGGGCTGGCTGATTTTATTTTTAAATGTACAATTCACTCCATGTAGGCAAGGCTGGAGGAGAGTGTCTTAAGGAAAGGCTGGTCTGAGGAGAGGGCAGTGGGTCAGTAAAGAGGCTTGGGGAGGGCATTGCATGCATGGGGGCAGTATGCATGGCAGAGGGCACAGGGGTGGGAAGGACAAGTTGGGAGAAAGGAAACAGAGGGGTCAAGATGGGCATAGAAAGGGAATCCTCATCGGACGTCCAATTGAAATACCTAGAGTGATTGAATATGCCTTCTTTATGTATGTAAGTTGGTTTCCTCTCAGTTAGCTAGTTGAGGGATTTTTGCACTGATGTAAGTTCACCAGTGCAAGTTCCCGGGTAGAGACGTGCTGGACCAGTGCAAAAAGTGCCTTTCACCAATGCAGCTCACTCCATCGTGATATGTACGTCCCTTGCAGGCCTGGCCCCACTCCCAGCAAACACCCCTTGATTTCAGTGAGACGGGAGCAAGGCAGGCTGCACAGGAACAGGTCACCTTTTGCAGCAGAGCAGCATGTCTGCGCTAGGGGCTAGCAACACAGCTACATCGGTGCAAAAAGTCCCCCGTGGAGGCAAACCCTCAGCCTGCTGGCAGACTTCCCATCAAGTCCTGGGAGCGGATTTTGTTCTTGCAGTTGCATCCTGGTCCCCATTCCCTGCTCATTAACCAGTGTGTCCCCTTCCAATATGTGCCGTCATTTACTGTGTGAACAGCTCCTTTTCCCTCTTCAGTCAGTTAAACAAACAAACATACAAGGCCTTCGTAACCAAGAGGAAAATTAGTAGCAGGTGAAAGCTGATTTTTAATGAGACCAAACTGTTTTCTAATGTAGCAGAGAAACATTTTTCTCCACCTCTCCCTGAAGTTGTTGGTGGCGGCTAAGTTTGGCAGTATGGGGTAGCACAGGGAGTTCTCACGCTATAGATGGTGGGGTCCATATCTCGACAGAGATACTGTCCCGTGGACTCCTCCCTGTCTACTCCTGATCCCAGGGAGCCCAACTCATCTCCCACTGGTGATCCCATAACATCCTTGGGACAACTGCAGCAGTCGTTTGTGTGGTGAAGTATCTTTGGGGACATATTTTTAGGTAACCCGAGTTAGCTAATTGCTTTTTTCTTCTAGGATAAAAGTTAATCAAACTGTGGTTAGCTCTATGTGTAGAGCTAGAGGTGTGATTCCCAGCTCGGGTAGACATTCTCACGCTAGCTCTCACCTAATGTGCTAGAGACAGGAGTGTAGCGGTGGCAGCACGGGCAGCGGTGAGAGGTGGCACGGGCTACCTGCCCCACGTATGTACCTGTGGGGCCCAGGCGGGTTTGTACTCAGGGCAGTAGTATCCTGTGCCGCTGTTGCCTGCGCTACCCATGGCTACGCTATTTTTAGTGCACTCGCTCAATGAGAACTAACGCGAGTATGTCTGTGCAAGCTAGGAATCACCCCCCTCGCTCCAAGTGTAGACACAGCGTGTGTCTATGATGGCTTCTCCTTTCATCTCTTCTGCCTCTCTGTTCTCTTCCCCTTAGCTGGAAACTAGGGGGAGAACCAGCAGCATGTGTGTCTAGCTTCCTATCTTCAAATGACCAGGACAAGCCCCATGAGCTTAATTTGGGAACATCTTAATCTAATGGGTTTAACAGAGAGCTGCCACTAGGAGCCAGGAGCTCCAGCGTGCCGATCCCAGCTCTGCCACAGACTTGCTGGGTGGCCTAGGGTAAGTCACTTTACTTCTCTGGCCCTCATTTTCCTCAGACGAGGGGGAAAATACCTCTAACCCACGTAGGGGTGGTGAAGTTTAATTCATTATGTTTATGAGGGCTTGGCAAAATTTCACACATTTTTCTCATCAATCCATTTTATGTCATTTTTGAATCTTCAAAATGCCATGAAAAAAGAGAGAGAGAGAGAGAGAGAGAGAGAGAGCCTCTTGGCTTGTGAAATCACCACGTTTCACACAGAACTACCTCAGCGGCCATCTTGTCTCTGCTATTGTTATGGCAGGGGTGGGTGGGGAGTTTCAAAGAGAGCAGGGCCAGTTCGTGGGCCCTTATGTGGCTGCAAAGTTATAAATAACAGGACTTATTTGTTTAACAGAAGAGCACCATATTCTGGGCAATCTTGGCTTGTGAAGAGAAAAATCTACAATTTTGGCTTGTGGAAAAGAGAAAGCAACACTTAACCCACCACACCTATTTATAACATACATAGGAATACAGGAATGGCTAGACTGGATTGGACTCAAGGTCCATCCCATCCCATAGCCTGGAGCTGACAGCAGCCAGTACGAGAAGCTTCAGAGGAAGGTGTGAGAACCCCGCCGTAGGCTGATGTGGGATGACCTGCCCCCAACCTAGGACTCATCCTGATCTCTGAACATTAGAATTTGGCTTAAACCCCGAAGCACAAGATTTAAATCACGCACCAGAGCAGAGAGAGCAGGCAAGCCCAATCACTCCTATGTCTTGCTGACATTAATAAGCCAAAATGGCTTCTGCTAGCAATTTTGGCCACGTGGGGTGCACTCAACCAATCAGGGAGCCCCACCCACCAGCACATAACTTACATGCCCAGCCCCAACCAAACCCAGCTCAGTAGTCACGAAAGTGAGGTGAACGTTTGCCACCGCCTGCTTGCTGGCACCGCAGCAGGAGAGGACAGTCCCTGCAATTGTGCTCGGCAATGTCTATGTCAGGGGTCGGCAACGTTTGGCACGCGGCTCACCAGGGTAAGCACCCTAGCGGGCCGGGCTAGTTTATTTACCTGCTGACGCGGCAGGTTCGGCTGATCGCGGCCCCCACTGGCCGCGGTTCGCCGTCCCGGGCCAATGGAGTCGGCAGGAAGCCGCGGCCAGCACATCCCTCGGCCCGCGCCACTTCCCGCCACCCCCATTGGCCCGGGACGGCGAACCGCTGCCAGTGGGGGCCACGATCGGCCGAACCTGCCGCGTCAGCAGGTAAATAAACTGGCCCGGCCCGCTAGGGTGCTTACCCTGGCGAGCCGCGTGCTGAACGTTGCCGACCCCTGGTCTATGTTTTCATTACGGGGCTCCAGTTTCACAGAAAGTTTGGCAAACGTGAACTCAGGTTAACTTGGAGGAGAAATGGTTTCGCTGTGGATTTTTCCCACAGCTGTCACGTGTTAAGGGCATTACAAATATCAGGTGCTAAGTAATGTAACTAGTAAAACAGCTAAACAATAATACACCAGTGGCCACCTTCTTCAGCCCGAGGAAAGTGTATTCTTTCCAAAAGGCCAAAATTGCCACCTTCGGGAGGTTCTTTGGCCTGTTCTGCTCCCTTTCCATCACTCTGGCAGCGCCAAGGAGCAGAAACCACCTCCAATTCCCCTGCTGCATGCAGCTAGCTCCGATGCTTCCCTCCCCACAGATCCTGGTGTGCAGGACGTAGCCCGTGGCTGGAGCACATTGCGCTTGGCCTCTCTCCAGCTGGCGTATGGGTCAATAGGAATCTGTTGCAAGTTAGGACACCTGTTCTAACTTGGATAGGACAGGCTGGCCTGGGTAGTTGTGGGGTGGAGGGGAGTCATTCTTTTCTAGGTGCTGCCCTAAGTCGAGCTCCTCTCCTGTTCTCCCTGGAATTCCCACAGGCTGGGTGGGAAGCAGGCAGTGGAGCAATCAGAGCTGTCGACTCGACCCTCTCCTGAGATGCAGCAGGCAGCCAACTGAGGTGCTGCAGGGCAGCTGCAGCAAGCATGGAACAGCAGCTGCTCATAGCACTCCTAGCTGCCCAGGGGGCTGCCAGAGAAGCAGAGGCAGACAGCTGGGAAAATGGCATCCCCTACCTCTTCCCCATAGTGACACGCCTCAGTCAAACCCTGCCCTTTGAACAGGGCCATGGTTTTCAATTCATCATCGAATGCAAATTTTCTCCTTAACCCAGCCACCCCCTAGGGCCGCAATGCAGAGCCTTGAGGGCTGTTGGTTGGACACCACTGCTCTGAAATATTCACTCAGCTCGGTACCCTATTCAGAGCTTATATCCCCTGCTGGTGGGGTAAAAACCCCTTTGCTCTTATATTTCTTAATACATTCAAGGAAAACATATGAGATCATTGGGTTTTATTCAGTCAAATTTGGCAGCCTCCTCATATTTACTTGGACTGAGAGGGAAATTGAATTTGGGTTTCTCACTTCCTAAGTTATTTGTTATTGGAATAAGTGCGTGGTAATGGATTAGACAGAGGGAAGATGCTTCTCTTTCAGCCCTGTGTGCGAGGTGGGATTTGCATTGTTCTATATTGGGCTGGATTGGCGTGTTTTTCCACTGCTGATGACTTCATTTGCTCTGCTTCTCTACGATGTCTGTCCTGTGCCACAGCTGGCTGGGGGAGTTTTGTGGGGGACTTCTCTAACTCTCACATTTTAATGTAGAGGAAATTTAAATAACAGTGAAAACATTTTCTTAACCCTTTCCCCCACCCCCAGCCAGTTCCCATTCCTCGGCCATCTGATTTGTTGGGATCAGAGCGCATGTCAGAGGCTTTTCAGCCATTCATACAGCAATTCCCTGAACGGGATGATCCTTCAGCTACATGTAGCAGCTCAGTTTGCACCCAAGCAGTGGTGAAAGGGGGCATGTGAAGTACCTATATGGCCATGCCCCTCAGACCCACTTTCTTATTTTCTTCCATTGGGCAGCAGTACGTTTCATACTCTTGAGCATCACCTGTTGAAAAGCGCGTGTGCGCATGCCTGGGAGCATCCTTTAGAAATGCTAGCCTGGAAGGGTTAACAGGCATTGTTTGTAAGTTGGCAGGACACCAGCCTGCAATGTTTTGCGGTAACATTTACAGTTTGTGCCCGAGCCCGGAATCTTGTCAGGCTGCCAAGTCCCTCAGAGATATAACACTTTCAGCTTCAGGACGCGAGGTCCCTGACAGCACTGCTGTGCTTACCCGATAAATAAAGGATGAATGACAGTTTACGTAGGGAAAGGACCATGGTGCTGGTGGCACATAGGAGGAAAGATCCTTATATAACAGGGGTCGGCAACGTTGGGCACGCGGCTCGCCAGGGTAAGCACCCTGGCGGGCCGGGCCAGTTTTATTTACCTGCTGACGCGGCAGGTTCGGCCGATCGCGGCCCCCACTGGCCGCGGTTCACTGTCCCGGGCCAATGGGGGTGGCGAGAAGCCGTGGCCAGCACATTGCTCGCCCGCGCCGCTTCTCGCCGCCCCCATTGGCCCGGGACGGCGAACCGCGGCCAGTGGGGGCCGCGATCGGCCGAACCTGCCGCGTCAGCAGGTAAATAAAACTGGCCCGGCCCGCCAGGGTGCTTACCCTGGTGAGCCGCGTGCCGAACGTTGCCGACCCCTGTTATATAAGGACCATTGTCATCGCTTGCTACGTTAAGTCTAATTTAGCAAGTAAACTCCTTTGGCCTTGGCCCTGTCATTTCTTTTGCCTGTTAAGCACCATGCACACCTCGGATGCCCTCTATATGAAGAATTCCTTGGGGGCTTGATTTGCAGCACTGCTGAGCACCCACAACACCACATGGAGCTGTGGGGGGCTCTGCTTTGTGCAAAATCAGGCCCAGTGGCAAGGCTGGGACTATTACATGGCCAAGGGCCCGAATAAGGATCAGGCACCCCATGGTGCTAGGTGCTGTACAAACACAGTCCTGCACTGAGCCAAGGTGTGGAGCAGCTGGCACCCAATGGGGCTTTTCCATCTCTCATTTCTGTGAATCTTGACTCCCCAGCAAAGCTACAACCTTGCATTGTCTGACCCTCCTTCTGCCCTGTGATGTTGTGTCCCTCCGTTGGGAGGAAGGGGTGTGTGTCTGTGTCACACATTTTAGAGGTGGCTGTGCTGTTCACACACTCCAGATCCACCCCTATTTGAGCCTTGGCAGGCGGAGAGGTCTGAGGCAGATGTCCTGTGAGCTCTGCCATGCAGGTGAACGAGGTAGGAGTTCAGGTTCTCATCCCCACTCATTCCATAGAGCTGGATATATTTAAATCCTCTCTTCCCCAGGGCTCTTGTCACTGAGCTGGAGGGAGCATGACACAGACACAGCACTGAGCCAGCAGCAAAACACCGCAGTTCCAAAATAAATACAGCCTGCGTGATCAACATCGGCGCAAAGAGGAGCAGAGCCCACACTCCAACTGGCTCAGAATGAAGGAAGCTTTCCCCTCCAGAGCCACAGGTGGAGATGCTGCTGCTGCTGCAGACCAGGAGAAAGGAACCTTTCAGAAGTGGGGTGCCGAGTCTTCATTTATTCACTCTGATTTAAGGTTTCGCGTGCCAGTCATACATTTTAACGTTTTCAGAAGGTCTCTTTCTATAAGTCTATAATATATAACTAAACTAGTGTTGTATGTAAAGTAAATAAGGGTTTTAAAATGTTGAAGAAGCTTCATTTAAAGTTAAATTAAAATGCGGAGCCCCCCGGACCGGTGGCCAGGACCTAGGCAGTGTGCGTGCCACTGAAAATCAGCTTGCGTGCCGCCTTTGGTACGCTTGCCATAGGTTGCCTACCCCTGCCCTACCTGATGGAGGTCCTGCCTTAGGGGTGGGGATAATAGCTTTGCCCTGCATCACAGGGGTGTTGTGAGGATACGTGCATGATTGTGAGGTGCTCACAGTAATGGGAGCCTAATGATTCCCTAGAATCAAATGACAAGGACCCTCAATCATGGGGAGACATCCCCAAAGGGGGCACTGGGCAGCCCAATGGGAGATGTTGCTGGAAGGGCCCTGGGCAAGGCACTGCTAGACAAGATCTTCCTCATCTCTTTATGGTTGTTATGATGTGTAACAGCAAGCACCGAGGCGGCACTGCTCTAGGCTCTGTGCAAACACACGGGAAGACACAGTCCCTGCCCCAAAGATCTTCTGAGCTGACTGGAAAGAAGATGCAGCAAAGAGTGTAACTCACACCAGGAGGGAAGGGGGCGCTGATGAGGTCACACACCGAGGTGCCCAGCCTTGTAGATCCCAGTCACTGGGAAGTATTTAATCAAAACACCTCTCCCTGATTGCCCTGATCTCTTGGAGATGTCACAAGGGGAGTCTCGAGGAGGGGTCTGAAGGGACAGAGGCTGGTGACCTGCAGAGCAGTCCAGGGAAGACGTTCCATATGCAATGGGCAGGGCGGAAGAGAGTGCAAAGAGAGATGCTGACAAACGGGGCAGTGAGACAGGCATTGCTGGCGGAGCACAGGACACAGGGATGAGGGAGAGGAAAGGAAAAATACAGAGGGGCAGACACATGAAGGGCCTTGAAGGTGAGAACCAGAAGCCTGATGCTGAAGCAATAGTCAATAGTGGGGGCCCAGTGGCAAGATTCAAAGAGGGGAGACATGGCTAGAGCAACAGGCCGGGGGGACGATCTTAGCAGCTGCGTTTGGAACGCTCCTCTCTCCATGTTTGCAAATGCCTGTGTCCCCGGCCAACACCTCCAGCTCTCTGCACAGCTCCCTAAAGATGGTGGGCATTTGACTGTGGCGCTGAAGGAACCCGCTTGGTGCTTGGAGCCAGAGGCTGAACTGCAGGGAACTGGCACAGAGGGGCAGAGAGAGAGGTGAGTGCGTGAGGAAGCAATGGACAAACCACTGCATGGCATCTCTGCTCCTGGACAGGCCCAAACAGTGCACTGGCCTCTGACCGGGAAGCCAGAGAAACTTCCCCAAAGGGCATGAGCTGCCCTCCAAGGGCTGGGGTGCTGCTGAGTGGGTGGGGGGTGAAAAGAGATGAGAGACTGAGCTGCCCGAGTGCAGAGAGAGGCAGCAGCGATGTGTGTTCTGCACTAGCTTTTCAGCAGCATCCTCCATTACAGCTGCTGCCCTAGCTGGGCCAGAGGTGAGGGGCCATGCAATATTGATAAGGGCTCTTCAATTAGCCACCACTCTCTGCAGGAAGTTACAGATGCTTCTGCTAATCACCCAGGGAGGAGGCCTGGCCTACAGAGTGCTGGGGAGAGGGAAGAGCAGTTAGGAGACTGAGTGCTCCCTGCTACAAAGGCTGGGGCAGGGCCTGGCTGTGGGGGCTGAGGAAGACCCCACTTCCCACAGGCCTCTGTCTTCCAAGTTCTGAGCCAAAATCACAGCCCTTTTCATTGACTGGTTCCCCACTGGGTCCCCACCCTTGGGGGATCAACTGATCTGTTCAGCAGTCGTTTCTCTATCCCTGCTTTGGCTGCCTAAAAAAGCAAGTATTGCCACCTACTGCCCTTGATGTTGTTTAAAGACACAAACCCAGGGACAGACACTGCCAAGACTGGCTCATCTGCCCCAGGTGCCCCCTCCTGCTAGTTTAAGAGCTCCGTGGAATTTTTCTATGGGCCGGGATTGTTTTGCAAAATGATACATTTGATCTTTTTCCTTGGGGGGAAAAAAATCATACCTGAAGAGTTCCTACCTACACTAATAAACCGGAGTGCATGGCCCAACAGTCCTAAGTGACCTTACAATAACAATCCAATGTGTAAATGCACGATGGAGGGGGTGAACTGCTTTGGTGAGGAAGCAAAATTTAATGTGAGACTTCCATGGGAGCAGCGGAGCGTTTGAATGATGATGACTGGAGCCATGACGCAGATCTCGCTCCCGCCTGGTCACTGTTCTGCCAATGGCTGTTACACCGTATGCAGTTGGAATAAGCCTGCCCTGGCTCTCGGCCTCCCCACTGCATGTCCCCTGGTGCTGCTAGTTCTGTGGCAGTTACCAGGGAGGATGCCACAAACCTGCCCTCTGGGCTTCTGCAGATGGAGTGGCAGGCCAGCTGGTCACCCTGAAAATCTCTGGGAGGAAATGGAAGCCCAGACAGCCACCTCCTAAAGGCGGGAGAGGGGAGATCATTAGGTCTCTGCTCAAAATGTCTAGGTTTGTGTGGGGCAGGAAGAGGTGAGGGTCCACAGCCTGTGAGGAGGGGGAGAAATTGGGCCATGGATCCTGCTGTGGGGACAGCCGTGCCAGGGGAAGCCAGAATCATTGAATCAGGGTGAGGCACAGGTTCCCATTGACACCCTGAACCCGACAATGCTCACTGGTTTGGGATTTCTCAGACCCTGTTTCCTCCTCCCGCTGCCATTTCCCCATCCCTGCCTCTCCACTACTCTCCTCTCCTCTCCCTCCCTGCCCCTCCTTCCTTCCTTCCTCTTTCCCCCACTCCCTGTCCTTGTCCTCCAGGGCCGGCTCCAGGCACCAGCGCAGCAAACAGGTGCTTGGGGTGGCCAAAGGGAAGGGGCAGCACGTCTGGCTCTTCGGCGGTAATTCGGTGGCGGGTCCCTCGGTCCCTCTTCGAGGGAAGGACCTGCCGCCGAAGTGATGCTGAAGAAGAAAGCGATCGCGGCTTTCCCCCCCCCGCCCCCCGCTGCTTTGGGTGGCAAAAACCCTGGAGCCGGCCCTGTTGCCCTCCCCCCTCCAGTCTCCCCCACCCCCGGGCTGTCAGAATGGGACAGTCGGTGAAAATGCAGAGTTAGTTGTGGGGAGGGACCGAGAGTGGCGAGGAAGTAGCTGAAGTTACAGGTGCTCCTCGGGAGCAGGGTTTTCCATGCTTATTTCTCCAGGGGAGAGAGAAGGATTGTATTAGTCACTGATGGAAAGTGCACATCTTACAGCGGAACATGTTTCCAGCTAACACCTCACGAAGTTACTAAGTGTCCTGGGAAAGGATTAAGACATAAACCAGAGGAGTAGGTGGCTCACTGGGGACCAGCACTCTCACCCACAGGACTTTTTACTACCTCTAGGCGACCTGATCCAGGAGTGACTGAGCGTTGCTATCATGTCATGGCTGCTCAGTGGTCTTCAGTGACTAGATGTCCATATCCCAAAGAGCACCATCGCCATGGGTGCAGGCTGGCCTTTTTGCTGGCAGTCTCAGCAGAGAGGCCAGGGACTGCATGGGCCCCAAGGACTGAACTATGCAGTGATTAGGGTTGCTCTGAGTTTCACTGAAAGCTCCTGCCCGCCTAAAGGATTCTGAGCCTCTCCACTGCTCCCAGCGGTGCCCAGTGGGGAGACACATTAGGGGTGGGAAGAAGTCAGTGCTACACTCAGATGCACACAAGCCATTCAATAATGTTTGGGTGTCTCCCTCGTTCAGAACTCTCTTGCTTGTGAGTGTTTTCTCTTTGGATTATCTAGTCATATTTTGCATCTAGTAATTTATTTTGTTTGGGAAGTGATAGAGTAAAAACAAGATTTCCTTTAAGATACAAAACGTATTGACTCTAGAGAGAAAGAAATCTGCTGCTGACACAGCATGCGTCTTGTAAGTTATTGTGCATAACCATGGTTAAGCTGGTACCATTAGTAGAGTCCCTGCCATTCACACTCCTAACAAGGAGACTACACTTTGTGGATAGTGCCTATCTGCCCTGATCCCACGCCAGCCTGACCACAGAGCCCCCTGCTAGCCAGGCAGAGTGACAGCTTGTATCAGCAATGAGATCTGGGAGAATTCTAGATTTGAGCATCACCAAAGTGCGCTCAGTGCAGGTTCTATTGGGGCCACATTAGCAGTGACCCCTTGGGCATATGCTGCCTGTAACACAGCCAGGGTGCAGCAGAGGGAAAGCAGGACAATAGTTATTCAAGTGCCAAAGCTGCCCGATGCCTGCCTGGCTCAGAGAAGCATGAATCACTCAATGAGTATGCAGGCATGAGAGGGAGACAGCGTGATCTAGTGGAATAAGCCCAGGGTTGGGAGTTAGGAAGTCCTGAATTCTAGTCAAGATCTGATACTAGCTCCCTCTGTGACTTTGCTCCAATTATTTCCTCTCTCCATGCCTCAGTTTCCCCTCTGTAACATATGCCCTAGCAGCCTTACCTCCCTTCTAGGGAGTTACGATTTACAAGTGTTTGCAAACTACTATAAAAGCGCTGAGCATTGTAGAGACAGAAACGTTCCCTACCGTTCCCCCTTCCCTTGCAGTGGCCAACCTCAGCTGCCATTGGCAGGCTATTCCACATTTGCCCCAATGTACAACACTGCAAACGAACTGCAGGGCTCAGGCTAAGCAGTATTGATGGCATTGCTAATTACATCACCATAAACATGATTTATAGTGATGTAACTGCTGTCAGGTCCATGTCCAAGCCTTACTAAATCACCCCGTGTTGTTTTCTTAGCACGGGCATCCCTCTAGCTATGCTCTCAGCCATCTCTCTCTCCGTCGAGCGCCGGGCTGTAACTACCCAGCCATCTATCTCCTACCTAGCTTATCAACTTGACCTCTCCAGCTCTTTCCCAGACAGGTAACATGATGTGGGCTAATGCTCCAGCCAGGCCTGCTTTCCTTGGGATATCAGGCTGAGACACTGAAACACACATCAGACTCTTCCAGCACCGTAGGGAGAAGCTTTGCTAAATTCCTTGAGGTTGATTGAGAACAAGCAACTCTCCCTCCCAATAAAGGAGAGCTGGCCCGTCTGCCCCGTGCTGCTCACCAGCTCCCCACCATACTAACCCCCGAGGGTTTGGCCACAGCGTAGGACATGCAGGTACAGTATGGTGACCCGGAATAGGTTTGCTGATTGACTACCTGCTGCGCAGAGAAGCTACTGAAAAGGGGGAATGGTGGGGAGGCTACTTAACTCTGGCAAACAAGGGGAGCTATGGGAGGAGCTGAGAGAGAAAAGTTTGCACGCACAGAGTTAATATGTACCATGCCTTGCCCTGCCCAGCCCTGCCCTGCCCTAAGCAGACACAACCATGACTATTGCTTGCACCAAGGCCTGCTGGCCAGCCACCTGCTGCCTTTTATACCCCAAAGCCCACCTTCTTTAGTAGCCCTGACAATGCCTGTATAAAATTCAAGGGCCCAGATGATGCTCCTCAAAGGCATTTAGGTGCCTAACTCCCTTTGAAATCAATGGCAGAAAGGTGCCTAAATACCTTTGAGGATCTGAGCCAATGCCATTAGTACAGGCAAGGCAAAAGATACATTTAAAGAAATCACGTCACTCCGCCGCCTAATGACAGAGATGGGGAATAAGCCACTCCACAAGAGGGAGCCGTCCAGGCTATTGCACCTCCTCAACGTGAAGGAGCCCAGTATGCGATGTGCTGGCAGTTGTGGGTTCCCAAGCAATCAGCAATGTGTATGGCCTGACCCTGTAAGGAGATCTCCCGTGAAGAGTGAGCACCCGCAGCTCCCATTAGCATCACTGGGAACAGAGGGCATTCAGCATCTTGCAGGATTGGGCCCAAAGGTGGTGTTATTTGGATGCGTTTGGGCATAAGGGCCCAGATCCTCAAAGGTACTTAGACACCTGGCTCCCACTGAAACCAATGGAAGTTAGGTGACCAGAGGATCTGGGTGAAGGGTGTTTGTGTGATGCTTTCAGCACAAATAGGAGAGCTGTGGTTTTCTCCCAGAGCCTAGGGCAAGGAGTTGAGAAGACAAGGACTCTGCCACCAGCCCCAGCTGCTGCAAGCAACCGGATTCTGCTGCTAACACAAGCACCCCAAGTTCCCATCGTAACTCACTGAGGTGATGTTCTAGCAAAAACTCCTGGCACTGGAGAGCCATGCCTACTGGCATTTGGGGTCTGAGTCCAGACAGGGAAGCTGGCATGGCCTTGCCCCAAGAAGCGAGAGAAGAACACCGCTGTGTTTGTGTTGTTTGCCTGTAAACAGAGACCTGTCAAATGCTGTGTTGAGATGAAATCCCTAATGGGGGATGAAGAGGTGTCTGGCCTGAGACCCAGCCAGTAACAGCACCCTGTGGCATCCATCCCCTTCTGTCTCCCCTGCTGCCCCACCCAATCACATGGTTTTGAGGTGAAGGGAAGGGAAGTGGGCTCCATCATTTTGTAATTTTAGAGGGCCCCTAAACTATGCAATGGACATAGCCCCCGTAACCCCAGTCTCCCCCGCCCCACCCAGTGTATGTATCAAGATCAATGAAGTGATGCCCTATTGCTGAATAAGACTGGTCACCTGCACCTCCTACTCCTGCTGCTTGGAATGATGCCAGGACTCAGATGTCACTAGCTTGTTCTTTCTCCCTCCTGAGCAAAGACCTGGTCAATCCCTGGACTGTGAGTTCTCCAGGAAGCCTTGGGGGTATCACATGAGCCAATAGGTGGCTCCTCCAAGAAAACGTTGCCAGTCAATGCATTCCTTCAGCCAATGTTTGGACTGGCTGTGTGAGCATCTTCTAGCATTGCAGCCAAAGCTAAACCAGGCTCCTCTTGGGGGCTGCTCTGCCAGGCTGAGTTGGTATGGTAGGAGCTTCACATCTCAGCTGGAAATTGCTGTCTTCATATTTCACACTATATAGTGCCCTATATAGTGTCTGTCTCACAGTCCTCATGCAGATGGGTAAACTGAGGCACCAAGAGGGGCAGTGCTAATGTCACACAACAGGTTAGCAGCAGAGCTCTCAGGCTGGTGTTCTATTCACCACTCCACAGCTACCCTCGGACAGGGAACATTTGTAGCACAGGAGAATTAGGTATCAGCCAGGAGATCAACTTATTCCCAACCAGAATCCTTCACAAGCTGGAAAGCGGTGGAAATGGAGCTTATTCCTAATGGAGGAAACAGTCCAGCATGTGTCTTAGTTGAGTTATTTCTCACCCTCTGGAGGTCTTTGTGTCCTTTCACTCTCCCGCCCCAGCTCCTCTGGCCAAACTTACAAACTTTGCTGATAGCATCCCCTTCAATCAGTTCCCCTTGGCTCCAGAACAATGATTCCCCCACCTCCTGTGCCACGGTGACAAACCCTCCTGAAGCAGTGAAGAAAGCGGCCGCAATTTCTGAGTTGAGAGCTCTCAAAAAAGCTCTCTGACCCATTCCCAGTAAGTGGTGCTCGGCAGAACCCTTAAGGCTCCTGCTTAGGAGCCCTCAGTTCTGAGAAAAGCAAACCACAAGGCAGATGGGATCTCTCAGCCAGCGAGAAAAATACAATGAAGGCTGCCAAGTGCTGGCCAAGATGCTTATAAAGAGCCCCAGCCAGCATTCCGGCACACTTTAATAAAGCAGGTCCGTGGCTGAAACCCCATACAGCTGTCAGGTCCCGTTCCTGAATTTCCCTGCACGTCAGTGCTAATCACCAGGAAATCTGTGCATTAACAGAATGGAGCAAGTTCACACACTACATTGTCTAGAGGTTCACCAGGCATGGATCTGGACCCTTTTCTGCTTCACTGTCAGCCCATCCTGCCTGAATGAATTCAGCCAGCGTCAGTGACATCACAGCAGCTCCCATGGTGACTGAATTATGATGTCACAAGCACTGGAATGTGATGCCGCTGAGTGAATTGGGCTGGGGGATAAGGCTGATTATAAAGCCTGTAGGTTCGTTGCACATATGTCTAAGGACATTGTTCTCTCCTGGTAGCCTCTGCATTGTCTACCTCTCTAATGGGCTTCCCGTCCCTTCTCCTGACACAATCCAGCAGCAGGACTCCTGGGGACAGTGGCAGTTCCAGATTTTGTGATAATCCCCAACTTCTGGGGAAACCACCCCTTTAGGGATGGACTCAGCTTTCAAAGACAAGGAGAATGATGGGAGCTGCTGGGTGCAGGTCACTTCAGAAAATCTGACTCATCATCTGTTAGAAACAAATGCTTAGAAACAGAATTCAGCAAATGAGGATTTGGGGGTCACCAATCTGCTTTTTGCTGATCCTTAAACTTACAAACTTTACACCCATCAGTTACAACAGGATGTTCTGATTCTGAGAGGTGGTATCTCCCAATGAGATCAGTGGGAGATGTGAGTGCTCAACACCTTGTGAAATCAGACCATATTCATTTTTATCTCAGTATTTATAAAAAAAAGAGAGAATTTAGCTAGCTTTGTGACATTGCAGAGCTTCCTCTTGCTTGGACCCCGGTTTAGAGGTACCATGCTCTTGGACTCCATTAAAATACCAGAGATAGATTGGGTTAGATTTGATAAGTGAAGTATCAGCAATAGAAATGGCAGAAACAGACATTTGGGTTCTTATGGCCTCATGCAACTTTTCTTTGGTTAAGTGTGGACTTGCACCCCTGAGTTCTAATGAACCCAAAATCTCAAAGAGAAGCCTCCAAGTTTGGCTTTTACTACTAGATATGTATATATTATCCCCAGGCTCATCTGAAATTCACCCTGGCTTGAGTGAGAATGAGAGAATCTGGGCCAAGCTTGGGCAAAGAGGTATATTTCACTGGGTTTGAATTTGATTGTGTCTCCAGCCTCATGGGTAATGATCATTCAAACCGTGCTTTGGGTCTTGTCGCACGTGCTTCATCCCATGTACAATGTCTTTTAGGAAACAGCTCACCTGTCTACGGAGACTGGATAGTTTGCTCTGTATAGAGATATGTGTAATTATATCACAGGATTGTCTACTCCAGTGGTTCTCAAACTAGGGCCGCCGCTTGTTCAGGGAAAGCCCCTGGCGGGCCGGGCCGGTTTGTTTACCTGCCACGTCCACAGGTTCGGCTGATCACAGCTCCCAGTGGCTGCGGTTCGCTGCTCCAGGACAATGGGGGCTGCGGGAAGCGGCGGCCAGTATGTCCCTCGGCCCACGCCGCTTCCTGCAGCTCCCATTGGACCTGTGGACCCGGCAGGTAAACAAACCGGCCCGGCCCACCAGGGGCTTTCCCTACACAAGCGGCGGCCCTAGTTTGAGAACCACTGGTCTACTCTGCTGACTTAGGGCATTTGACTGTGCCCAGCCTACTATTTACTGACAGCTAATGAGGTTGCTCCTCCAGCCCAAGAGGCAGAGGCTTGTGCTTTGGTGTTGAAGGTCCCATGTCATCTCCAGGTCAGACTTGGAACCCCTAACCAGGGCCGGCTCCAGGCACCAACTTGGCAAGCAGGTGCTTGGGGCGGCCTCTTCGGAGAGGGGCGGCAGGTCCAGCTATTCTGCGGCAATACGGCGGACGGTCCCTCACTCCCGCTCGGAGCGAAGGACCTCCCGCCGAATTGTCGCCGCAGATTGCGATCACGGCTTTTTTTTTTTTTTTGGCTGCTTTGGGCGGCCTAAACCCTGCCCCTAACTCACATTGGTGAGCAGTTACTCACCCAAAGAGTGCCACTGCAGTCAGTGGGACTGCTGGTGTAAGTAACTGCTCATGAGCAAGAGTAAGCGGGGTCACAATCTGCCCCTCTGTGTGTCTGGCCATGCTTGGATACAACTTCAAGAGCCTTCTGCTGCTATTTCTTGTGAGCAGATTCTTGTCTAGTCTTTGTCCTTCCCTCAGCTGATCACTGAACGCTGGGTGCCAGGCGCCTGGATAAAGCCAGCCCTAGGGGAAGGTGAGGAGTGGAGATCTGATGCATTCGGGCCCAAACCAGGCAGCAGCTGACTTGCGTGTGTCCTTTTCTTGCAGCTGAAGAGGCTTGAACACCAAAGCGCTTGCACCAGGGTGAAACATTCCACACACACGCCTGCACAAACCCTGCTTCCCTGTCGTTTGCCTCTTGTCTCGGTGCTAGACGTGAGGTGTGGTCCTTTGAAGTCTGGTTCCCTCCGACAGAGCCGGCACAACAAGCCACCAGCCAGGGATACATGACTTCAGCAGGCCCAGCCTCTCCAAAGTAACCTCTTAATTAGCATCTATTCATAGTAACAATTATTGGGACATTAAATGTGTATTTATATCGAGTCACCTCCGTTCCGCAGCAGGCGGCCCCAGTATTCCTCATCAAGAAGCAATTTAAAGACGGGAAGGGAAGGAGGCCTCCGCGATGGGGGAAGGAGAGGGTTGGTGCTTGTTGGCATTTATAATTCTCATGGCTTTGTTTACTTCTTATTGCTATAATTGAGAGATTTGTTAGATATTAGATGCGCAGAGATGAGGAGACAGACTCCACTGATTCTCTGATCCAGCTGCTTATCTGATGCCCTTAGCATATGTCACCATTCTATCAGGCCAGCTCTGGTCTTTGCAATGGCTGTTTTAGTGCTGTAAAGAGCAAAGGGCCGATAGTGCAGGCTACAGGCAAGCATAGTGTAAGCAGCTGCTGCAACAGCTTCCCGCACACCCAGCTTTGCCAATGCAAGGCAGTCCTGACCTGTAGGCTGCAGCCGCTCCCGCTATTCCAGTCCTGGGACTATCAGATAACTCTGCCAATGCCCCTCAACCCCGGCCCACAGCACCATCTGTTATTGCCAGGCTAAGGCTTCCCCACACAGCTCTGCCGATTCACCTCCTGCAGCAGCATCTGCTGTTGCGGTCTTGGGCCTCAGTGCTCAAATAGCACAGTGTCTTTTGTGGCAGTGCAGAAATGTCATCACTTAACAACCAACATGAGCTCAACTCCCTGTGCTAGCTGTGTGTGGACTCACCATTGTGCGATCAGTGCCGGTAACAGCTAAAACCATTTCCATTGGCAGGACTCAAGAGCTTGTATCTAAGGGTACGTCTATACCCAGCCGCTAGTTCGGCGGCTGGCAATCGAACTTCTGGGTTCGACTTATCGCGTCTTGTCTGGATGCGATAAGTCGAACCCGGAAGTGCTCGCCGTCGACTGCGGTACTCCTGCTCGGCAAGAGGAGTACCGCGGAGTCGACGGGGGAGCCTGCCTGCCGCGTGTGGACCGAGGTAAGATCGAACTAAGGTACTTCGAACTTCAGCTACGTTATTCACGTAGCTGAAGTTGCGTACCTTAGTTCGATTTGGGGGGTTAGTGTAGACCAAGCCTAAGTAAGTGCTGGTAGAAACAAAGTGGGCTGTGAGGCAAGGAAAAATCATGGCATTAACAGGGTGGCCAGTTTTCCAGTTTTTGACCAGAAAGTCCCCCACTTTCCCCTGGAAAGTCTGGTCGAAAAGGGAACCTGATGGCATCCGGTCAGATCTACTGATGGGACACCCAAAGTCAGGTTACTGCAGGTGGGGGAGCAGGGCCGGTGCAAGGAAGTTTCGCGCCCTAGGCCTCCACCTTGCGCCACCCCCCAACCCAGCTAACCCCGCCCCCCCGTGGCAGCTAACCACGCCCCTCCACCCCCCCCACCAGAGGAGCCCCCCCAGGCTTGCGGCACCGATAGGAGGAGAATTAGAGCGGGGGCTGTGTGCTCGTGGAGGAGGCAGAGTGGAGGTGATCTGGGGCGGGGAGCGGTTCCCCTGTGCACCCCCCCCCCCCCGTTACTGCGGGCGGCCCTCCACACGCCCCCCTGCCCCAGCTCACCTCCACTCCACCTCCTCGCCTGAGCGGGCTTTTAGGCGCCCTCAACCACTAGGCGCCCTAGGCGGCCCTCTAGTTTGCCTAGTGGTTGCACCGGCCCTGTGGGGGAGGCAGGGTGGATCCCCAGGGGGAAGGGACAGGGCAGAAGCAGGGCCTCGGGGGAAGAGGCAGGGCGGGGATGAGGCCTGAGGGGCAGGGCCTCGGGGGAAAGGGGTAGGGCAGGGGCGGAGCCTCAGAGGAAAGGGGTGGGGCAGGGGAGGGTGCAGCACTCCTGCTGGAGTTTCTGTTTTTTAAATATTACAAAGTTGGCAACCCTACATGGCAAGCTTAGCATTGCTACCTTCCTAGTCCATCTGTTGCCCATGTCCCCCACTCCCAGCACCCACGGCAGCACCCGCATTTCTCACTGCCGTTCAGGTGTCCCTGTAGGTAACCCCCTGCTCGGCATCTTCTCAGAGGAGGACGAAGACACCATTTTAAGTAGAGACAAAGGGGCCCTTGCTTCGTCAGCATGAACCTCAGGCAGCTCCCGAGAAAAATTCTGGGCCATTAGTGGAACATAAGAAGATTTATAATTGAAATCTAGTTTGTAGCACTACAGGCGGCGCTCTCGAAAGACATTTCTCAGGGAAAAAAAAAACAGAGAGCGACAGAGAGAACTAGTTAGAAGAGTTTAAAAATCTCTCCTAAAACTCCACTGCATTTAACACTGCGTGATAGTTTTCATAATTCAGTACAAAGTGCAAAGCTCTTTAATGAGCCCATTAATGACCCTTTAATTTACTCTGCCAGGGCTAGATTCATAAAACATTTATGTTCCATTTACATGGGATTTTCCTGAGACTGTTTGAGGGGAGTCACCATGAGGGAGCAGGTGGGATAAAATGCAGGGGGTTTCCTGCCCACACCTGGCACGCTCTTCTCTCTTTGTCTCTTTCCCCCTCACCCCCTCTCTGTGTGTATCTTTTAATATTGCTGGAGAAGCTGCAGGGACCCTAGAGGGAGAAGTGGCATCTTGTGACCCTGCTGCATGGTATGTATACACTATGGACTGCTCTATCTCTGTGCTCTACATGCAATTAAACTCTCTTCAGGAACCAGCCAAAAAGGGATCTTCAGAGCCAGTCTGGGAAAGCAAATCGTTACAGTGCAGCACCTATTCCTTTGTCAGATCTCCAAGGGGTTCATGCACCTATTGCAGGGTCAGATTCCTTCCTTCCGGGCTGTTAAAGCGAAGACCAACTAGATTCCAGGCTGTTTGGGAGTTAATTGCCCCGAGCTGGCAGCTTGTTCAGCTCTGCAGAACACCGAGGAGATGCGGCTTCTGTCCCCAAGGAGCTCCCAGAAAAAACAAACCACACAGGCAACGCACTGGGCGACCAGTGTCACAGCAGGGAAGGGTGTTGTGATCTTGGTGAGTGGCTGGGGTGTATTTGGGGTGTATAGGCCTCACGGGAAAAGACGGTGGAGGTTTTAAAGAGGGATCCAAAGGGAGAGAGGGTTGAGGGAGGCTGGCCAGAGCAGGTCAGAGATGGGATTTTAGAGGTAAAGGGGCAGCACTGAAGAAGACACAGAAATGAGAATGGCTGGGGGGGTGCTTAGGCAGAGTGAAGTAGTAAGAGAGCACAAGGTCTGAGCAGTGCAGAGCCTTGAAGCTGAGAATAAGGAGGCTGAACTGGACACGGAAAATGAGAGGATGCCAGAGGAGGGATTTGAAGAAATGGACTTTGCCAGAGCATCAGACAAGGCAGCATCAGGTCTATCCCCTGGCACTACAAGCTTGTTTCCTACAGCCTATTCAGGTGCCCAGGCTAAAATGTCTCAAGTGATAGCACTGCCCTTGGGAGCTGATCCAAGTCGAAGAAGAATCAGCACAGCCAGGACATTTTTTCCTGTTACTCATCCTAAAGTTTTCTTCGCTCGGTTTCATCCTGTTCCTCTGATGGTCGTCACCCACTTCTGGATCCCCTTAAGTCCTCTCCCTTCTTGGTATTTGCACCCTCCAAACACCTGGAGATAGTGATTGTCCCAACTCCAGGCATCGCTTAGCCAAGCTATAGAGATTTAGCGGTTTTCATCTTTCCCCAGCCTTGTGCGTCAATATCCTTGAGCCTCTTACTCATCTTTGTTGCTCTTCTCTGAATTCTCAGGAGCTCTGGTTTTATCTCTCCAAGTCTAACAACCCCAGCAGATTTCCTTGTAACAATTCCGGAGGACACAGATCCCAGCCTGCCAGATCCCATGAGTTAATACCCAAAACTGTTGGCACAGAAAGGTGAGGATGATGCTATTAACAGATGTAAAACTTCTACCCCCTTGGACAGTTTCTAGAGTTAATATTTCTAATATCACTATATTATAGAGATAGCAGTGAGTAGACTTCATGCTTGAAGGTCAGAGGAGATTGGGTTTCCCGGAGAGATGTCCCATTTCACAAATGAAGCACACTTGGGACACGGAATTTTTCTTGTCTCCATAATCCCCTCCCTAGAAATTAGGGATTTACGTGACTCTCTTTTCCCTGCTCATCCTCGATTTTGCTGATGCATGTTGGAAACCCGATGGACCATTAAGGCACTGACACTGCCTCTGCCTGAATGGTTCATGAGTCATCCTTATCGCTTCACAGTTAAAAGGACTGCTGACGCTGATGCCCTCAGAAAGGACACGTCAGTGGGAATATCAATGTGTTCCAAACCATGTCATTGCTCATCATAAGCACTGGGCTGTGTGCACACTGCCTTGTTATTGTAGGGTCTCTAGTGGGCACTGATTTGTTATTGCAGGGTCACTTGTGAGTGCAGGGGAAGAGAACCCCATAGTGAAATTGCCAAACTGAGTAGCTGGTTTATTATAGGACTGGCTTGCAACGTAGGGTCAAATTTGTCCCAACATTTCAGTTACAAAACCTAAGACCAACAGAAATGCTAAATATGGATTTAAAAAAAACTATTCCAAAGGAAAAAGATTTGGGGTAATATTGCCAAATGTTCCTACGTGACTTTAGAGCATAACTGCTATTTTCAAAAGTGATGTAGGCACTGAAGAGCCTAAGGGTTTGTCTACACTGCAATCTGAAGTGTGGTCGCAGCTCAGGTAGACATACCCGCACTAGCTTTACCTATGCTAGCATGGCTAAAAATAGAAGATAGATGTGGTGGCATGTGCTGTACTATCATGCCGAGGATCCTGGGTCCATCTCCAGGTCCAGGAGTTGGGAACTATTCTTGAAAGCATTTAATTAGTCTCGTTAATTATGATTGATCGTATTTCAAGACACAGCTCTCTGAACGTTTTACAGTCCCCTCCATGCTCTTTGAGTTTTCTCCCCTCTTTGCTTCTCTGGCAAGAGACTTCTGCTCCTTCCTTTCATCGATGCTCTTGCTGGGGTGGCTCAGACAGTGCAGTTCTTCTGATGAATGAACTGGACTGGTCTCTGGACATCCACCAAGCCAAGGGTCTTTGCTTTGACGCAGTCAGGAGGGAAGCTGCCTCCATAACTCCATCTAGAATGACCCTGAACTCCAGTTTCCAAAGGAAGGACTCGCTCCCTGTGTGAATGGTGGACTCGCTGTCACATTCAGTCCAGTTGGAGATTTGAGGAATAATGGGATGAGCAATGCTGGCCAGGACGACTGATGGGTTATTGTGGATGAATTGTAGCGGTGTCAGATTCCTGAGGTGCCCTTGCTACAGTCTCCTCTTGGCTGAAGTTCTGATGTTGGGACGTTTCATGGGTAGCATCAGTCCAGGTCAGGGCATAGTGCTGGAATCTCTGAGATCACAGGTTCAAGTCCTACAACAGGCTTTAGGTTCATGGGCAGTGTAAACACTCCAGGAGCACTGGAGAGATTTGTAGCCGTGTTTTGGGAATGATGTTCACACTGGTGTGTGGGGCTATGGGACATAACCAGAGGGAGACCTCCTCCATCCCATGGGACAAAAACTCTATGGAATAAATAATCAGAGAAGGAGACTACAGCAGCAACTGTGAAGGAGTGGAAGAGGCCTTACAGGAGATCAGTTCATGAAGAATGAGGAAACTGTGGAGTACAATGAAAAAGCAGGAATGATGGATTATGATCAGAGAAAAATGGCTGATACCGAAATCCTTATACTACTCTGCTAGTAGCACTGTCCTTCCAAGGTGCTGTCACCCTGAGCTCCCTTCTGTCTGCTATGACTGATCCAGGGGGTTTTCTGGCTGCCGCTTCCCGCAGCCCCCATTGGCCTGGAGCAGCGAACCGCGGCCAGTGGGAGCCACGATCGGCCGAACCTGCGGATGCGGCAGGTAAACAAACCGGCCCGGCCCACCAGGGGCTTTCCCTACACAAGCGGCGGCCCTAGTTTGGGAAACACTGGAGTAGGGGATCTGAGGAGGTGGGCCTTCCCCAGAGACGGAGGAGAGAGCGGAAAGCTCAGTGCACACTGGCCCTCCTGGGGCTTCAGAGGGAGTGAGTGGAGGACCCGGATTTCATTGGTCAAACCACTCCCTCTCTGTGGAAAACAGGAGGTGCAACAGTGGAAGCACTGACTGGACCCTGTGAGGTTGGAGCCGCCATGGATTGGATGCCCCTGGGGTTGCTCCACATGGAGTTGGGTCATTGCCAGCAATCTGCCTTGCTGGAAGGGGAGTGAGGCAAGAAGAGGAAGCCAACAGGGGATGAGTGTCAGGAAGGGGAGAAATCACCTGGCCGTGCAGAATCGCTCGCACAGCCTGGGTTCTCTGTCTAGGGCAGCTCAAGGGTCTCCTGGTCCACTTGGCTCTGGCGAAAAGCAAATGCTGGGCTGCTGTATGGGGCTGGGGGCTGTTTGCACCTTATTGTTATAAACTCCTAGAAGAAACAGTTCAGGAATCTTGTTCAGACAGGAACCCCAATTGTTTACACAGCACAGGCTGCCAGTTAGTTAGAAACACATGGGCTTTTATTATTACATTTTCCTGGGAAAACAATGGTTTAAATTAAGGGGGAAATATTTTGTGAAAACCAAAACTTTCTTTTCAAAAAAGGCCTTGCCCTGGGCTCCCCTACCCCTTCCTGATTCCCCTCTCAGAACTTCCTTGGCTTCTCCTAGGGAAGTTCATCCTTCATGGACCCAGTTGCTCATGGCAATAGGGGTTGCCTTTGGTTGGGCTAACCGTGCTGCCTGTGTGGCTAACAGAATGGTTTTCTTTACGAGCAAAGTGTCTCCTTTCCCCTTCAGTATATAAGCCTTGCAATATCCCAGGATGCACGACTTCCTCCAACTAAGACCTCCAAGAGTTGTGGCCCTGGGTCCTACACACTATTGTGATGTCCTGATTGTCAAGAAAGCGGCTCCTCCAATGCACCTCGGTCCTGATCATCGGCACCCTCTGGTATTTTAGTCCTGGGCTCCCCTGCATGCACAGCTCTGCCAATGCACCTCAGTCCTGACCTGCAGTACCTCCTGCTCTTCCAGTCTCCAGCCCCTCTCACACAGCTCTCTGGATGCTTCTCAGTCCTGACCTGCAGTACCTCCTGCTCTTCCAGTCTCCAGCCCCTCTCACACAGCTCTCTGGATGCTTCTCAGTCCTGACCTGCAGTACCTCCTGCTCTTCCAGTCTCCAGCCCCTCTCACACAGCTCTCTGGATGCTTCTCAGTCCTGACCTGCAGTACCTCCTGCTCTTCCAGTCTCCAGCCCCTCTCACACAGCTCTCTGGATGCTTCTCAGTCCTGACCTGAAGCCCCCACCTGTTGTTCCCTGCAGGAGCTTCTATGCATTCAGCTCTCCCCATGCACCTCAATCCTGCCTGCAGCGCTCTAGAAGCAAAGCATATTTTCATAAACATGTGCAATCTGGAAATAACCCTTCTGGGAGTGACAGATTAATAGTTACTAATTACACAATTATTTTATTCTGTAGCACTAATAAAAAAGGGATTTGGAGTTGTGTTTTTTTAAAAAGTCTAAAGATTTATTTAATTAAAACTACAATTTACTGAAAAACCAAGTAATTTTTTATTGATACAGACAATGCTGTGATTGTATAATTAGTAATTAATTACTTATGGGAATGACACTTTAATTTACTTAGACCTATTAATTTATTTGTTTTTCCTGAGCACTGGTTGCCTCCAGAACATGGATTCCATGGTGGCAAATTGTTCTGCATGGTGTGAGGTGTCCCAAAGGGAGTTGGATGACATCCACCAAAGTCACTTTCATTTGTGGCCTAAGACAGAAGCTGGTCTCTGGCCCTGAACATGCAGTATGGCATTTGAAGCCTGATCCCTTAAACACTGCAGCTCACTCCTGCCCAGACTACTGTGACTTCTCCCCAGCGACTTCATGTTGCTGTTGCCATAATAGCTGATATCAGTCCCCAGATCCCAAAGCAACTGGACAACCGCAAGGGCTGCTCCAGCAGCACTGAAGGCCCATCAGGATAGGCCTGATGAAGGGGAATAAAAACCTCAATTGCTGCCCTCTAGGAACAAGCCATACTGCTCTACAGTGCAACGGGCTTCATGTCTGGAAAAATAAAGCACAGCCCCCAACTCCTGTTTGCAAACAGAAATAAGAAGTTGTGGAGCCAGGTGGGAAAATGCTCGCTGCAGCAAAACCAGGGGAAAGGCAAACCAGGTTAGACTCAGGCTGAACCTAGAGTCCAATAGGCTCTAACAATTAGTTTGGGGAAGTTCTATGGCCTGTGTGTTACAGGAGGTCCTATTGGCTAGATCGTCGGGCACAATGGGTAGTGATCAACGGCTTGATGTCTAGTTGGCAGCCAGTATCAAGCGGGGTGCCCCAGGGGTCTGTCCTGGGGCTGGTTTTGTTCAACATCTTCATTAATGATCTGGATGATGGGATGGATAGAACCCTCAGCAAGTTTGCAGATGATACTAAGCTGGGGGGAGAGGTAGATATGCTGCAGGGTAGAGATAGGGTCCAGAGTGACCTAGACAAATTGGAGGATTGGGCCAAAAGAAATCTGATGAGGTTCAACAAGGACAAGTGCAGAGTCCTGCACTTAGGACGGAAGAATCCCGTGCACTGCTACAGGCTGGGGACCGACTGGCTAAGTGGCAGTTCTGCAGAAAAGGACCTGGGGATTACAGTGGACGAGAAGTTGGATATGAGTCAGCAGTGTGCCCTTGTTGCCAAGAAGGCTAATGGCATATTGGGCTGCATTAGTAGGAGTATTGCCAGCAGATCGAGGGAAGTGATTATTCCCCTCTATTCGGCACTGGTGAGGCCACATCTGGAGTATTGCGTCCACTTTTGGGCCCCCCACTACAGAAAGAATGTGGACAAATTTGAGAGAGTCCAGCAGAGGGCAACAAAAATGATTAGGGGGATGGAGCACATGACTTATGAGGAGAGGCTGAGGGAACTGGGCTTATTTAGTCCGCAGAAGAGAAGAGTTAGGGGGGATTTGATAGCAGCCTTCAACTACCTGAAGAGGGGTTCCAAAGAGGATGGAGCTCGGCTGTTCTCAATGGTGGCAGATGACAGAACAAGGAGCAATGGTCTCAAGTTGCAGCGGGGGAGGTCTAGGTTGGATATTAGGAAAATACTGTTTCACTGGGAGGGGTGGTAAAGCACTGGAATGGGTTAGCTAGGGAGGTGGTGGAATCTCCATCCTTAAAGGTTTTTAAGGCCCAGCTTGACAAAGCCCTGGCTGGGATGATTTAGTTGGGGATTGGTCCTGCTTTGAGCAGGGGATTGGACTAGATCATAGAATCATAGAATATTAGGGTTGGAAGAGACCTCAGGAAGTCATCTAGTCCAACCCCCTGCTCTAAGCAGGACCAACACCAACTAAATCATCCCAGACACGGCTTTGTCAAGCCGGGCCTTAAAAACCTCTAAGGATGGAGACCTCCTGAGGTCTCTTCCAACCCTAACCTATGATTCTATGATCACAATGGTTCCTTCTGGCCTTGGAATCTATGAATCTACAACAGGCGGGACTGCTGCCTGCCCCATCTCCTTCCATCCGGGGCTGCCTTGGCACAGACTCAGGAAAGATGGAGGCAGGGCCTTTGTGTGATGGGGTCAGAGCACTCAGAGATGGAGAAGCTGGGATGATGGGGAAGGGCCAGAGGGACTGGATATGCAGGTGAGGAGAGGGGCTCCGCTGTGCATGGAGCTGGCTCATATCCAAGCCAGGTGAGTACCGAGTGAGAGCCATTCCCATCTGATGGCTGTGTGCAGTGGGGCTCCCACCACAAAATACACCATCACTGCCAGCCATAACTCCCTTCCTGTCCCCCAGCAGACAGTCTCAGGCTAGAGCCCAAGCACTGACCGAGCTCCCCTCAGACAGAGCCCCTCCAGTTCAGGGCTGACTGAGGCACATTGGCAGGGGGAGATTTGTGCTATCCCTAGGATGGAGCTGCTTTTTCTTACACCTTCCTGCTTGTTGCTTGTCCTGCTGCACCCCCATCTCCTCCTCTGCAGCCCAACTGGTGCGAGTCACCTGACTTAGCCCCTTACACCAGATCAGTTTACAATTGCCAGTATAAAGGAGCATAGGCGTTATTGTAACAGATCACACCAACAGGCTGCTCAGTCTCACCTCCTGCCCTATCAGAACAGACTGAGAGCACCTAGCCAACGTGAACGGGGTTAGGCTAACCCCAGGGGCTTTGGGAAACCCCACCCCACCTGTCCACCTAATCCTACTAAACAAGCTATCCTGATCCTTGCAATCTATCTGCCCGCCTCTTGCCACCCCAGATCAGACTGGAGGCTGATCGAGTCCACTATCCTGCTTCTTCCATGCTAGATCAAGCCACTGACCTACTTCATCTAGCACAGGGGTCGGCAACGTTTGGCACGCGGCTCGCCAGGGTAAGCACCCTGGCCGGCCGGGCCAGTTTTATTTACCTGCTGACGCGGCAGGTTTGGCCGATCGCGGCCCCCACTGGCCGCGGTTCGCCGTCCCGGGCCAATGGGGGCGGCGAGAAGCGGCGCGGGCGAGCGATGTGCTGGCTGCGGCTTCTCGCCGCCCCCATTGGCCCGGGACGGCGAACCGCGGCCAGTGGGGGCTGCGTTCGGCCGAACCTGCTGCATCAGCAGGTAAATAAAACTGGCCCGGCCCGCCAGGGTGCTTACCCTGGCGAGCCGCGTGCCGAACGTTGCCGACCCCTGATCTAGCACTTTATTTCTGGCAAAAACTAATAGCTGATGCTTCAGAGGAAGCACACAACCCCTACTCTAAAACAAGCAATGACATCTAGCCATTAGTGCAGTGAGGTATCAAGTGAGGAAATCCCTGATTCCAATCAGCTGATGCCCTGAAGCATGTGGTTTTACTTTAGCTGACATAGATAGAGATGTTACCAATGGCTATTAACCTACATGGTCCTCTTAAGTCCAGCTATAGTATTTAGCTGGCTACCCTCCAGGAGCAGTGCTAAGGAGGTAGAGCCTGCTCCCAGCTATGCTGGAGGTTTGGGGGGGGTCTCCCAGAAGGTAATGGAGGGAGGAGTCAAAGCAACCCCAACCCATTTGTTAGTGGGGACAGTGCCACTGGTGCACACACATGCTCACAATCCCAGCGGGGGAAAGATGTAACAAGAGCTCAGGGCTGCAAGTCAGGACTCCTGGGCCATGTTCCTTAGTTTGCTCCAGACTTCCTATGTGGCCTTGGGCCTCAGGTCTAGGCCCCTGCCTCAGTTTCCCCACCTGTAAAATAGGGAGAGTGATCCTCCATAGCCAGGCTGAACTCATTAATGCCTGTCAAATGCCTTGTGCTTCTCGGTTGGAGGGTGGTAGAGAGGGGCTTCCCCCCTTCTACAGATCCAGACCCACTCCTCCTCCCTTCCTCCTCTCTGCCCCAAGAGCTTCTCCTTTGCTTGACTACCTCACTCTGTGTGTGTGTGTGTGTCTGCCTCTGCAGGGGGAGTTTCCCCTCTGGACAGCTAACGGCATGCGGGGGGGAGCTCTGCATTCTGGCTTCCAGGGCAGAAAACCAATAGAATCAATTAGGGGTTGTGGTTTTTTTTTTTTTTCCAAAATAATTCCACACACAGCATGTTGTGAGCCCTTGTTCATGGAGAATCTATTATTAACTGCCAGAGAATTAACAATTTTCCCTGCCTGTCATCCAGCCTGCAGCCCTCTCTCTCCAGATCTGCTTTAACCATCTCTTGCCTTTCACGAACAGGGTGGCTGGGATGCTGGGTTTGAGCCTGAGGGAGGGGGGGATGCTGGGGTGCCCCTCCCATCTCCTTACCTGGCTGTGTCCTAGAGGAGGTAGATAACACCTGCCTGATAACAGGGCTTCTGGGCCCTGGTGGGACACACCCCCTACCTGCCTGGGACATGCTTTAGCACTGGAGCCAACAGAGAGATCAGTCTTTGCATGAATTTCCTTCCGTGCTACATGGGTGTGTCTTTGGCCTTCTGAGCGCCTCTCCTCTGCCCTGATGCAGCAGCAAGGGTAACAGGTGTTCGGCGAACCTCAGAGAAGAACCCAGGAGTGGGAACCCAGCGCGGAAGGCAGCAGGGCTAGTGGCTAGGCTGCCTTGACCTACCTAGGAGCAGAAGGGGAGAAGAGCAAATCCCCAGGGAGAGGAGTATTTAAAGTGAAAACCTGAGGCCACTTTGGAGTGTGACTAAACTGGGATTTCGGATGATTCAGCAAAGACAAAAAACCTGAAATCCTCCCCCACCCCAGCTCCTGCTCCAGCTAGGGAAAGGGGCAACATCCCCACCCTGGGTGACCTCCTGCGGGTGCTCTGAGTGCACCTCCTCTGTGAAAGGTTGACAGGTGTGAGCTTTACGACAAGGGCAGGAAATGCCCACCAGCAGGGCTGGATTTCCAATTAGGCACAGCAGTCACATTCCTGGGGCGCTGGCATTCTAGGGGCGCCTAAATGTTAAAAGTGGGTTAAAAGTTTCATTTTTTACAGAAAACACGAAGGCCAGCTGTAGACGGGGGAAGGGGGGGACACTGAAGATGCTGTGCCTAGGGGGGGTCCACGGTTTAAATCCGGCCCTGCCCACCAGGGGATGGGCGAGGGTTGCTGTGCCCATGAGGATCTGCCTGAAAATTCCAGTCCCCAGGGAATTGGTAGCAGGAACCTCCAGCCGGAATCAGGGTCCCTGCCCCTGAAGCCAGGGCCCAGGGCTCCAGAAGAGTCCAGGAGGCCCACGGACCTGAGATCAGTTGCAGGTGTTGATGTGGAGGGGCAGGCAGTGATGTTCCTGGAACAAAGGCCCCTCAGCTCATCAGGCAAGGGAGCCAGCAAACTAAAAGAGCCCCTCATCAGATCCGTAACTCTCCGCTTGCAAGTGCAGAGCCTGCGATTATGAGGCATGTGATAGCCCTTGGCTCAAGGTCGTAAGAATAGTCAACAGACTGTGAAAATATGGACACAATTAATCTCTACCAGAGGAATTTTACTGTGAGAAGAAGTCACCCGGATCGGCTCTGAGTCTGGGATGTGAGTGGAACAGTGGGTGCCATGCCTCTGTCACTGCCTGGCCTCGTTGCCAGAGCCTGCCTAGCCTTGGGGAGGTGGGGGTGCTGGCTGTCACAGCACCCATGGGAGCCGTCACAGCCTGGGTGCAAGCTGGGGCAGCCCCAGGGTAGGGAAGGTGCATGGCTCACCTGCTCAGTCCCTCTGCTGAGCTATGGCTCAGGGCTGGGCTGGGGTCAGTATCTTTAGCAGTGATTACAATGCATGATCCAGACTGGGCCCCGCTTGATGCTCAGAGCCCAGGGCAGGTGGCAGGGCTGGACGGTAAAAACCGTCTCTTGTGAGCTGGGCAAAATGGCTCTGAAATTGCGGCGACACAACGAACATGGAGCCCAGGGTGGCATTTCAGAGCAGAACTGTGTCTTAGTCCCAGGGAGCAGTGTGAAAGCACAGGCAGCACAGAAGCCAGCCACAACCCAGCTCTCTGCATTCCAGTCCTTCCCGGCCCCAAAGTCTATTGCTCAGCTCTGGCCGGACCACGGGACAGCTCATCTCTTCAGCCCAGCGCTCAGGTGTTCAAGCGCTGCATGGACTGTAAGGTGGATAGAAAGCTGGCTAGATCGTCAGGCTCAATGGGTAGTGATCAACGGCTCCATGTCTAGTTGGCAGCTGGTATCAAGTAGAGTGCCCCAAGGGTCGGTTTTGTTCAACATCTTCATTAATGATCTGGATGGTGGGATGGATTGCACCTTTAGCAAGTTCGCGGATGACACTAAGCTGGGGGGAGAGGTAGATACGCTGGAGGGTAGTTATAGGGTCCAGAGTGACCTAGACAAATTGGAGGATTGGGACAAAAGAAATCTGATGAGGTTCAACAAGGACAAGTGCAGAGTCCTGCACTTAGGAAGGAAGAATCCCGTGCACTGCTACAGGCTGGGGACCGACTGGCTAAGTGGCAGTTCTGCAGAAAAGGACCTGGGGATTACAGGGGACGAGAAGCTGGATATGAATCAACAGAGTGCCCTTGTTGCCAAGAAGGCTAATGGCATATTGGGCTGCATTAGTAGGAGTATTGCCAGCAGATCGAGGGAAGTGATTATTCCCCTCTATTCGGCACTGGTGAGGCCACATCTGGAGTATTGCGTCCACTTTTGGGCCCCCCACTACAGAAAGAATGTGGACAAATTGGAGAGAGAGTCCAGTGGAGATCAACGAAAATGATTAGGGGGCTGGGGCACATGACTTATGAGGAGAGGCTGAGGGAACTGGGTTTATTTAGTCTGAAGAAGAGAAGAGTGAGGGGAGATTTGATAGCAGCCTTCAACTACCTGAAGGGGGGTTCCAAAGAGGATGGAGCTCGGCTGTTCTCAGTGGTGGCAGATGACAGAACAAGGAGTAATGGTCTCAAGTTGCAGTCTTGAGGGGGAGGTCTAGGTTGGATATTAGGAAAAACTATTTCACTAGGAGGGTGGTGAAGCACTGGAATGGGTTAGCTAGGGAGGTGGTGGAATCTCCATCCTTAGAGGTTTGTAAGGCCTGGCTTGACAAAGCCCTGGCTGGGATGATTTAGTTGGGGATTGGTCCTGCTTTGAGCAGGGGTTGGACTAGATGACCTCCTGAGGTCTCTTCCAACCCTGATATTCTATGATTCTATGTGGGAATGGCAGGTGTGTGCCTGGAGGGGAGTGGGGTGCATGTATGATGAGGTAGCAGATAAACCTCAACCAGCTCAAAGTGCTTGTGTCCAAGATGGGAGGCATCCTGCTCCATTGCTGGGTGGCCCACAGCTCCTGTGCCCTGACTCCAGGCCTGGGTTGGTGGAGGTGTGGGCAAAGATGTGAAGGTGAGTGCAACAGTGTCTCTGTAGGGGAGGGTACCAGTAGTGCACTAGTACATGTGTATGTGGGGAGGCTACGTAGCTGGATGCAATGGTGGAGGGGTGTGGAGTTGTGTGTGTGTGTGTGTGTGAAGAGTAGACACAACACGTGTGAATGTGTGAAGGTGTGAAGGGCGGGGAAGGCGGAGTGCAGAGTATGTGTAGCTATGAGTATGCAGATAGCCGCACGCATTGCTCTGTGTGTGTGGCTGTGGTTGTGTGCGTCTGTGTTTCGGTGCACAAGGTGTTGCTTTGTGTATGGCTGTAGACAGTGTGTGTGTGCAGTGTGTATAGAGTGTGGGTGGCTGTGTACTGTGTGTGTAGGAGGGTGGGAGTGTGTGTACACGTGTGGCTGTTTGCAGTGTGTATATGAGTGGCTGTGTGTATAGGGTGTGTGTGTGTGTGTAGGGCAAGCATCGGAAAGTGAAAATGCCAATTAAATCTGCAAATTATCCCCATCAGAAAATCCAGGACTAATTAAATTCTTAGAGGCACAAATCCTGGGCGTGGGGCTGAGGCAGGGCAGAAGTCTTCATCAGCTGATTCCTGTAATAACGAGCTCTCTGCACCACGGACCTTGAGCAGGAGGGAGGTTCTGCCCAGAGCCTTCATGTTCACCTTGGCCATGAGGGCATGGAGGATCTCCCTTTGATGGCAGAACAATGGAGCCCTAGCGCTCGAGAAGTCCTGGCAATTGCCTTTCTTCATGGGCACGGGAGGGGGTGGGGGGCTTTGTCATTCCAGTCTCAGCACTGGGCAGCGTCTGAGTCAAGCTAGCACCCTACGGCAGGCACCGGCTCCCAGCCAGTACCCCAGGGGCTCTCCAGCCACAGGGACATCTTACCCAAGGCACTTCAGTGTGAGCAAGCCGTGAGAAAGGTTGTTTGGACCAGAACAGGGATCATTCTGCCCTCAGTGCCCCCCCCCCCAGGCCTAGGGAGTCTGCAGCAGACTCGGGGGGCATGGAGGTGCCTGGGGAATCCCCCAGAATTGCCTGGTATGGGATCCCAGGAGTGGGTCAGCGCAGATGGAAATGTTTGTGACTCAAGCTCACCAGAAGCTTAGGTGAGACACCGAATTTGACTCAAAAGCTGGGGCGAGATGTCCCCGTTTACCTGTCACTCAAGAGACAAACAGGAAAGTCCTGGCACCCAGCAGAGGGTCAGACTCTCAGCACCATCGAGTCTCCTTCACACAGGCAGGATCACGCTGCTCCTCCTAGCTGGAACTGACCCCAGGGAAGAAGGCTGGGGCCCGGCTGGGGATTCATGTGGGACAGTCGATCCGATGGGTGCATCTGACACACTCAGTGAGAGGGGGAGGCTGGATTTGGGTATGTCACAAAGGGCTGCCAACTGTTGGCACAGCAGGTACGGCTGGGGCAGGCGTCAGCTGAAGCCTTCAAGCCCCAGCCACAGAGACACCCATCCCTTTGCCTATTGGGTCACCTCACGTGCTGCTCATTCCTTTGAATATGAAGATGCCCACAGGGAAGCTGAAGTGCCAGGCTGTGACTGCCTCCAGGGAGCCAGGCTTCTGCCATGAGAACTGAGGCTGCTTGCTCTGCCCCAGACCATGGCACAGATGCACTTCTGGGTTGGCACCAATGCTCTGCCCCATGCAGAGAACTCATGTCCACTTGCATTACACGCAGCGAACAATTTCATTTATCCCTGGCTCCCCGATCCTCATCACAATGGGAGCCGCCAGCCCCAGCACGCAGCCCAGATTCACTGGGACAGCTCCAGATTCATATTCATAAGGAAATTCAAAGAATTTCCTGTAAAGAATCGCTGCATCAGCATTTTGCAGTGAGTCCTGACCCCTCAGCCCACTCTGTCCATCCAGGACATCATTGCAAATCCTAGTGCAAAGGAAACAGTCACGCTGCCTGGGGGGTTCATGTGGACCAGCCAGGGGCCTCCACTTCTTCCTCTGGGGCTAGAGTCCTTCCTGGCTGCTGACTTTGAATCAATGGGCTGCAGAGATACAGTGGAACAGAGCTCCATACTTGGAAAAAGCTGCTCCCTGGTGCGGCCCTGCTGGTAGCCTACTAGCTCGCTAGGCTGTCAGCCTGTTCACACACAAGCCCATGCAAGGTCAGTTCCCTCTCATCTTGAGAACTTGCCCCTCTGCGCCCCTCCCTTTAAAGCCCTATTGGGAGCTCCATGGGCGCCCATCCCCATGACACCAGTTCATGTGGGAGGAGCTCAGGCAGCAGAGAGCTACAAGGAAGAACAAACCCTGCCCTGTGCCCCGCTCCGCTGCCCGATCAGAAATCCCTGCAGGGAGCCAGGGAAGGAATTAGAAGCACCGGCAGGCCTGGCACTGCCTGGGCCCCAGGGTGTGGTGTGAGCAGAGAGGCCAAGGAGACTCAACTCTCCTCTGACCCCAGAGGGGGCTGCTGCAGGGCAGGGCTGAGTCAGGGGAGCTTGCCCTGCTGCTGCCAAGCAGCATCCTTTCGGTGGATAGACACAGCCCTTCAGTCTCTGGGGATCTCAGAGTGGCACCTTCCATCAGCCCTAAATGAAGCTTTAAGGGGAGGAAAATGCCCAGCATGTCAATACATCCTTAACTGAGACGTCTAATGCCGCGTCTTTGGAATGTGTCCACCAGGGGGCGGTGTTCAGCCCCTGGAACAGGACCAGCTGCCACCACCGGATGCCTGCAGCCGCACTCACTCATGGGAGCGAAGGGGGGTTCTGTGACTACTGCTCAGAGCTGAGAACCAGGGGAGCCAGCCTCTGTCCCATCCCCCCAGCTCCTGTCACAGGCCTCCCCTCTCTGTGCCTGTGCCCTCAGGTGGAAGCTGACAGGGATGGAAGATGGGGTATTAAGATGATCATTCCGCTCCCTGGTGCAAGCCGGAGCCACCTGGTGTGAATAAGACCCTGGCCCTCACTATAGTAATCGATGGGGCGTGGAGGGGTGGGGGTCTCCTTGTGGGTGGATGGGAGCCTAGAGAAGCTTCATGCTAATGCTGCCAGGCGGGTGTGCCAGGCTGGGGGAGCCTAAAGAGAACCTTGGCCTCTGGCTGGATCCACAGAGCCTTGGGAAAAAGCCAGAATGCCCCCAGTGCTGGGCTCTGGCCCTGAGCCCCAGGTGCAGGCAGGGGGGAACTGTGAGGAGCTCCCAGGAGCATATCACTGGTTGTGGTGCTCCTGGCTCTCCCAGAAAGCCAGGGCCCCAGGCTGGCTGCTACGCCGGTGCCAGATGGTGGATGAGATTACAAGAATTTGATTTTCAAATAATCCATAAACCTGGCTGAGCTAATGGCATTTCATATGCATTATCTTGTAATCCCAGAGAAGAGAACATTTCAGAGCAAAGAGCCTGATTCTCCCTCCCTGCAAGGACTCTAACAAGCTACAGATAATCCCCTTTTTGTTGGAAGGTACTTACAGGGAATCTACAAAGGCACAGGGGCTTTGCCAATTCCACAGCACAAGTGCCTGCTGGCTACTTTGCATACCAGTGGCACCTGGCCGCATGTGGCTACGGTGCCTCTGTGACACAGCCTGGGGCCTGTGGCTACAGGCCTTCTGGTGCACATGGATGCAGGGCCCAGCATGGCGCAAATCCTAGGTAGTGCACGCAGCATGGCCAGGTGTGCGTGGGTACATCACCATGTGCATGATACAGACATGGATGTGGCAGATGGTTTCTAGAGTTCCATTAGAGGACACTGCATTGATGGGCTCAGCTACAGGAGTGCCAGGAGAGTCCCAAGGGATTTTAAGAATATAAGAGCTGCCTTCCTGGGTCAGACCCTGGTCCATCTTGCCCAGTATCCTGTCTCCGACAGCAGCCCATACCAGAGCTTCAGGGAGAGGGTACGCTCCTGGCTTCTGGTAGTCAGAGGTTTAAGGTTGCATCCTTGATCATCTTGGCTAATAGCCATTGATAGACCTATCCTCCATGAATTTATCCAGTATTTTTTTAACCTAGTTATGCTTCTGGCCACTGCAACATCCCATGACAATGAGTGCCATAGGTTAGTCGTGCATTGTGTGAAAAAGTATTTCCTCTTGTTTGCATTAAACTTGCTGCCTCTTAAATGCTTAGCATGACCCCTTGCTTTTGTATTGTGCAAAGGGGTAAATAACACTTCTCTATTCACTTTTTGTATACTATTCATGATTTTATAGATCTCTATCAGATCCCCCCTTAGTTGTCTCTTTTCTAAACTGAACAGCCCTACTCCCTTGAGTCTCTCCTTGTATGGATTCCCTTGATCATCTCTGTTGCCCTCCTCCAAACCTTTTCCAGTTCCATTATATCCTTTTTGAGATTGGGCAACCAGAACTGGACACAGTATTCAAGGTGTGGGTGCACCATTGATTTATAAGTGGTATTATATTATTTTGTCTTATTTTTTATCCCTTTCCTAATAGTTCCTAATGTACGGTTAACCTTTTTGGCTGTTGCTGTGAATTGAGCAGAAATTTTTAGAGAACTAGCCACAGTGACTCCAAGATCTCTTTCTTGGGTGGTAACAGCTAATTTAGACCCCATCCTTGTGTATGTGTAGGTGGAATTACTTTTCCAATGTTCATTACTTTGCTCTAACCAACATTGAATGTTATCTGCCATTTTGTTGCCCAGTCACCCAGTTTTGTGAGATCCCCTTGTAACTACTTGCAATCTGCTTTGGACGTAATTATCTTGAATAATTTTGTATTGTCTGCAACCTTTGCCACTTCACCATTCACTCCTGTTTCCAGATCATTAATCAACATGTTGAACAGCACAGGTCCCAGTACAGATCCTTAGGGGACCCTGCTGTTTACCTCTCTCCATTGTGAAAACTGGCCATTTATTCCTACCCTTTGTTTCCTATCTTTTAACCAGTTACTGATCCATGAGAGGCCCTTCCCTGTTATCCCATGACTACTTTAGTTTCCTTAAGAGCCTTTGGTGAGGGACTTTGTCAAAGGCTTTCTGAAAGTCCGAATACGCTTTATATCGACTGGATCACGCTTATCCACCCGCTTGTTGACTCCCTCAAAGAATTCTAATAGATTGGTGACACAACTTCCCTTTACAAATGGGAACAATTGTGTTTCAACAAAATTGTGTTTATCTATGTAGCTGATAATTCTGTTCTTTACTATAGTTTCTACCACTTTGCCTGGTCCTGAAATTAGGTTTACTGGCCAGTCACTGGCAGGAGCGCCTCTGGAGCCCTTTTGAGGAATTGGTTGTTACATATTGGTCTATAGTGTATTTGTTTCCCAGGAAGCTCCCACTCAATTTTACTGACGTTCCTCAAGAAGCAACCGAGTCCCACTGAGCTACAGGCTGTCTTCCAAGGGCCCACCCCAGCTCCTATTGAATCAACAGCAAAACTCTGCTGCCTGCAGTGGGAGCTGGATAAGGCTCTTCGTGGGAGAGTCTCACAAGGGCCGGTGTGACGGTCCCCCTGACAGTGGGGGTGGGATGGGATTCTGAGCTGGAGGCCGATGTTGACTCATGGCAGTTTTCTGAGTAACTCAAGAGAACGAAAGGGGGTGGCATTCTAATCTGAACTGAGATGATACCAAGCCTGTGAAACTCCCCCCACAAGGCAGGGCTGTGGCCTGCAGTGTCCCAGAGGAAAGAGTCCAGCCACAGGGGTCCTTCACCCATACCCCTGGCCAGGTCTGGCAGAAAACCCCCTACAGGCCCAAGCCAGACAATCCTTATTCCCTCCAAGCCGAGGAGCGGCAGGGCCTGCATGGAATGGGGACGTTTCCGTGGCATTGGGGGAAGGGCCTTGTCAGCTGAGGCATGACATTTGCCTCTCATCTCAAATGTGTGGGGGCAGGACAGGCTGCAGCAGCTTTACAGCTACTTCCCTCTGCAATCTGCTTCTATGGGAGTGGACACTGGCAGGGGGGCAGCCTGTTCTTGACCCTCCTTCCCCAGTCCTGCGCCAGCAGCTCTGCCAGCTGCTCGCATCTTTGAACCCAGAACTTGCCTGCTACAAAGGCCCTGGGAATCTCTAGGATAAAGCATGGGAACTTAGAGATCAATGGCACAAATACAACCAGGACTCTGCAGATGCACCTCACTCCTGACCCACAGGCTGCCCCCACCCTCCACTATTCTGCATCCAGAGTCTCTTTGTGGAGGGTCCTCTCTCCCCAGCCCTGGGGCAGACCTTGGAAGCAAACGCTGCTTGCACTGGGCACAGATGGAAACGTTGCTAAATGCTCCAGGGGCGTCGCTCCTCCAATCGAGTTGTAGCCATAAGCTCACAGCAGGGCTGATGCAGCCCATGGGTCAGTGCCAGAGATGGTACCTCCTACGCCCCTCCTGGCCATCTGGAACATGCTGCTGGGCACGTCAAGCCCAGGAGGAGAGGGAGGGGGAGGGGCTTTGCAGCCTGATAATTTATGGAGCTGCTGGCGAGTTTTCACACTCTCACCAGATTCAGCTGTTTGGGCTCTGATTGACATGCTGCCATTGGGGAGAGACACCCCACCCCCGAGGGAAGTTCTCTGCATGGCACTGATGAGGGCAGGGGGCAGAGTGATAGCCCGGGGCCACCTGGCATGATAGGAGATACTAACTGGAAGTAGCACAAGCCCTGTTGGACACAAGTTCTGACAGTGATGGACGGACAGCTGGGCCTGTGTCCTGGCTCTGCTAAGGAAGGCAGCAGCCATCATTAAAGAGGATGCCTCAAAGCACAAGCAGAGCTGGATGCAGCCCAGAGTGGGAGCAGCTGATGGGATTTCCCAGGCAGAGCCTGCCACCTAGTGGCACAGTAAGGTGTTGGCCTACACACTGCTGTCAACAAACGTCTGCTAGAACAGGAAGCCAAATTTGCCTTTTAAATTAGATCTAAGCCAGAGACAGGGCCGGCTCCAGGCACCAGGCAACCAAGCTGGTGCTTGGGGCGGCACCTGGAGGGGGGCGGCGCGGCGCTCGGGCCGCCGGGGAGAGCGGGGCCACAGCCGGGCTCGCCGCCCTCCCCCCGGCGCTCTGGCCGCCCTCCCCCCCCCCGTGCCCTCCCCCCGGGGCTCGCCGCCCTGCGCTCTGGCCGCCGGGGGGAGAGCCGAGCCCCAGCCGGGGCTCGCCGCCCTCTCGCCGCCCTGCCCCCGGCGCTCTGGCCGCCGGGGGGAGAGCCGAGCCCCAGCCGGGGCTCGCCGCCCTCTCGCCGCCCTGCCCCCGGCGCTCTGGCCGCCGGGGGGAGAGACGAGCCCCAGCCGGGGCTCGCCGCCCTCTCGCCGCCCTGCCCCCGGCGCCCTGCCCCCGGCCGCCGGGGGGAGAGCGGAGCCCCCGCCGGGGCTCGCCACCCTCGCCCCGGGGCTCCGGCCGCCCTCCCCCCGGCGGGAGAGCGGAGCCCCCGCCGGGGCTCGCCGCCCCCCCCCCCCCGCGGGGGGGGGGGCGGGGGCGGCCGGAGGCTTTTTTGCCTGGGGCGGCAAAAAAGCCAGAGCCGGCCCTGGCCAGAGAGCATAGACCAGAGCTGCCCAGTCTCAGAGCCCCAGTGCAAGCTCTGGCAGGGAGCTTCTTCTCTCCCTCTGGGCCATGGCTATGAGAGGAGGGAAGGTGTTTCTTAGGTAAGCAGCAGCCCAGATCACGGTGGGTCAATTCAACCAACGCAATGACTGAGCATGGTAAAGGTACACCCTGCTGAGCCCGCCTCCACCCCTCAGTACTGCGTTTCTCAACCAGTGGGTCGCAGTGCCAATGGGTGGTGGTGGGGGGAGAGTCACAGAAGGCGGCGGGGGGCTGTGAGGTGTTAAAGTTATTATTACAAACAAAAGCAAAGAAAATCTGGTTCCTGCGCTCCATGCACACGCTTACCCTTCAGAGTCAAGCATTCACTGTCAGCCTCTCAGCGCACACACATGCACCATTGCTATCACGGAGACCTTTTTTACTCTTACTATAAATGAAAGGGGATTGCAGAAAAAATATCTGATTTCAAATAAGGGAATTAGCAACCTGGAAAGTGTGAGAAACACTGACTTAGCACATGGGACACTCAAACTTACTGGGGCTGGCCTGCATCCCATTATAACAACCCCAGATAGCCTCAGGTTTTAATGTAATGTTACCTATTAGCAACCACAGCCTCCTCTGAAACATGGCACCTCCAGCCGTGCAGCACTGTGACTGGGGCATGGGGGTCAGCATTGGCTCGGCAGAGAGCACCCCCCTGTGGTTGGGGCAGCTGACTCAGAGCCCCCAGCACAATATGAGGTTTTGGAGTCAGCACTGAATCAGAGAGGGAAGCATCCTCTCCCTGAAGCCCGGTGCCCTCGAGCATCGCCTTAGGGCAGTGTTTCCCAAACTTGGGACACCGCTTGTTCAGGGAAAGCCCCTGGCAGGCCGGGCCGGTTTGTTTACCTGCCATGTCCGCAAGTTCGGCCAATCGCGGCTCCCACTGGCTGCGGTTCGCTGCTCCAGGCCAATGGGAGCTGCTGGAAGCGGCAGCCAGTACATCCCTCAGCCCGTGCCGCTTCCAGCAGCTCCCATTGGCCCGGAGCAGTGAACCGCGGCCAGTGGGAGCCGTGATCGACCGGACCTGCGGACGCGGCAGGTAAACAAACCGGCCCGGCCCGCCAGGGGCTTTCCCTACACAAGCAGTGTCCCAAGTTTGGGAAACACTGCCTTAGGGGATCAGGATCAGCACCGACTCAGAGGGGATAGCACTGCGCACTACAAGGGCAGTGGGCAGATCTGAAGAAAGAGGCCAGCCCCGTAACAAGCTGTAATCAGCTAGCTTTGTCTCTGTTATGGCCCTCGACTGTCCTATCTAACATGGTAGAACAGGCACATATCTGGGGCTGCAGGGTGTTGGGCTGGGCCAGGAAGCACACTCACAGAACCAGGAAAAGCACACCAAGAACTTTCCTCCCTTGTCCCACTGGGCAAGGCAACCAGCAAGTCGCTTCGATGAGTGCAGGTGGGTTTGGGATCTCCCACAGAAGCCCAGGCAGGTGACTCAGGAGACTGAAGAACAGTTGGGTTTCCCCTCCCTCTCTCCCCACTAAGACCATTTGCATTAACATGGGCTGATTTCTCCTTAGGAGCCTCTTAACTCATCTGCTTATTCACCCCCACCTAAAGTGAATGACACCTCCATCACCCCCACTACAGCCAGCTGGGATTTCCCCTACCCCCATGGGGTTAGGAGGCCAGTGGGAAAGAGCAGTCACCAGCAGATGGATTCAGAAGCCACAAGAATCCTGTTTCCAGGTCAATGAAATCAAGGGGGTAGAAAGGCAGGCAGCCTGGGAGAATGGTCACTACTAGAAGGTTTCTAAAGGCCCTGCAGCCCAGCACCATGCCAGGGGGTTGGGATCAGCATTGACTCAGAGAGGACAGCACCCACTACTGAGTCACTAACATCGTTTCCCCCAGCACATGGCCCCTTACTCAGCACGGGGTCAGAATTGATTCGAATGGACCACCAGTACCACGCCCTGAAGCAAGCCCTTTTTAGCACAACGCTGGGCTAGAGGCTGAGTCAGAAAGGAGAGCATCCTCTCCAGTCATCCATGCTGCTTCATGCTACACCGAGCCCCGAGCACAAGTGGAGCATTGGAGTCGGCCCTGACTCAGAGAGGGAGAGTCACCCACACTGCTCCCTGAAGCACAGCAGCCCCTGCATGATATTGGGGTCTGCAAGAGCAGTCCATTGGTTTACCAGCACCTCCCCTTAGCAGTTGGCTGTCTGCTCTTGAACACACCCCATCGCTTTCCTAAGCAACTCCAACATTCTCAAGTTGCTAATTCCAAGGATCGCAAAACAATTTGTTTTCCAGAACAGCACACTGGTGTCGGGCGCTAATGGGATACGTTGGTCATTCAGAAGAACGGCCCAGGGCAGGTCAGCGGCTTACAAATGTGCAGACCCAGATTTCACGATTAGCACATGGCTCAGATTTCCCCCAACGCTTCCAAAACAGCAATAGGCGACATTAACAAAAGGATTACTCAGAATTCAAAAGCGAATGGGATTTGTGACCCATTATATTAACCAGAGACGGGGGAAAGCTCTGCCGAGTGAGCACTGCTGACAGGGCACCAAACCAATTATGAAGAGCTCACAGATCACTAAGCTGGGTATATACACACATCAAGATAAATTCCTATTTGCCTGCAAATGCAGGACGCTGCCTGAGCCGCCCTACCCAAGCTGGTTTGCTTTTCTATGTGCCCATTAAACTTGGATTATATCTAGTTACTTTCCCTGGTAATTCACTTCCCCCACAGGTTTAATGCTCAGGGATAACATTTGGGAGGGTAAAACCTGAAAGAATAAATGTAATGTGTGTAATTACTTTGATAAATGAGAGAGAGCAGAAGGCAGGCAGGGAGTACACTGAGCTACAAGACCACGCACACACACAATCATGGGAATACCACCGATGCTACTGACAGATACATAGGAACAGCCAGACTGGATCAAACCCGAAATCCAGCCAGTCCTGTATCCTGGCTCTGGCAGTGGCTAGTACTAGATGCTTCATAGGAAGGTGTAAGAACCCTGGAGTGGGCAGATGTGGGATAATCTGCCCCAATCTTAGGTCTCCTCCTGATCTGTAATAGTTAGAGATGGGCTTAAGCCAACAAGCATGAGGTTTAACAGCCCTTCCAAAATGTGTTGTCAATTATAACAACTCTGGCTAGTCTTGTTATCTATATAAGAGTCCAGTCCCTTTTAGAATCTTGCTAAGTTCCTGGTGTAAAGGACTCCCTGGGGCAATGAGTTCCAGTCTAATCACACACGGTGTGAAAAAAGTCTTTCTTTGTATCGGTTTTGAATTTGCCCCCTTTTAATTTCATTAACTATCCTTTTGTACCTGTCTTACAAGATACTTCTGAGTGGCATGGGAAACCCAGCTGGGCTCCACCTGGAGTCAGTTTTCCACTGTGGAACTTTATAGATAGAATCATAGAAGTGTAGGGCTGGAAGGGACCTCAATAGGTCATCTAGACCAGTCGCCTGCACTCAAGGCAGGACTAAGTAATAACTAGACCATTGCAAGTTCTTAAAGAGAAAAATGTCTCTCTCGGGAGAGTCATATCCAAAACATCCCCCTGCCCTGAAACCTCCTGCTCCAATTGCCTCCCACTGATCTTGACACCTTCAGTGTGTTTGTTTCTCTTGTTTTTGTGACTTGAAGATATAGACTAATAGACTTTAGATGATCACGATGGTCCCTGCTGACCTTAGTCAAGGGGTGGCCAAAATATGGCCTGCAGGCCAGATCCGGCCTGTCCAACATTTCTGTCCAGCCCACCAGGCTCTTTGGCTGCCCCTTCACGATCTCTGGGCTGCTAAAAGTCCCGTGGCGCCGTTGGGTGCTCAGTCAGGTTGCCTGCCTGCCATGGCCCCACGCCACTCCTAGAAGTGGCCAGCTACTGCTGGCATATCTCTGCGCACCCCTGGTGGGGGGAGGCAGCTCCACGCACTGCCTCCACCCCCAGCACCATCCTCACAGCTCCCATTGGCTGGAAACTAGCCAATGGGAACTGCAGAGGTGGTGCTTGCAAGCGCAGGCAGCGCATGGAGACCTGCTGCCCCGCTCCCCACAAGGGGGATGCAGAAACGTGCCAGCAGCAGCCGGCCGCAGCCGCTTCCGGGAGTGGCATGGGGCCATGGCATGCAGGCAACCTGCCTGAGCCCTGCTGCGCCGCCGCCTAGGAGCCACCTGTCGTAAGCACCTCCTGGCCAGAGCCTGCACCTCGCAGCCCCTCCCATACCCCAACCCCCGGCCCCAAGTCAGAACCCCCTCCTGTACCCCAACAGTCTGCACCAGCCCGGAGCTCCCTCCTGCACCCAAACTCCGTCCCAGACCATGCACTCCCTCCATTAATATAGTAGAAATGTGCGGCCCGTGATGACTTATCAAAATTCATGGAGTGGCCCCCTTGCGAAAATTATTACCCACCCCTGATCTAGTCTGACCTCCTGTACATTGCAGGCCACAGAACCTCACCCACCCCGTAATACACCCCTAGCCCCTGGCTGAGTTACTGAAGTCTTCAAATCATGATTTAAAGACTTCAAGTTATAGAGACTCCACCATTTACACTAGTTTAAATCTGCAAGTGACCCATGCCCCACGCTGTAGAGGAAGGTGAAAATCTCCCAGGGTCTCTGCCAATCTGACCCGGGGGGAAATTCCTTTCCTACCTCAAATATGCCAGTGAGTTAGACCCTGAGCATATGGGCAAGACCCACCAGCCAGACATCTGGGAAATAATTCTCTGTAGTAACTCAGAGCCCTCCCCATCTAGTGTCCCATCACCAGCCATTGAGGAGATTTCTAAGTCAGTTCCTCTCTGCTAATACCTCACCCCGCTATGCACGTCCTGACCCTCCCTCCTATCCCTGTGGATACTCCTCAGTACAGACCTACAGCAACCCCTGCTGGTCCAAGACCTGTCCTGCACAGCCAGCGAGGCATGTCAGGTTATATGGATGGTTTCATACTGTGGGAGAAAATATCTGCTAGACACTGGAGAGACCAGGTAAATGCTTGCCACTGGTGACCTGAATCAGGCTTTTAAACCCTTAGCCGACTATGCCACCTGGCTGCACGGAGTGAAATTTGCTTTACTCAGCACATGCGGCCTGCTTCTTTTGCAGACTGCATGCACCAGCTTATGGGAGAAACAGGCAGAGCTCAGAAATGCTGTGAGCTGTCAGGGAAATTCCCGTACAAAGTTCCTCATGCTTCTGATGGTGCAGAACTTCCAACACAAATAAGATTCAGAGGGCTTTAATTGAGCGAGAAAGAAACTACCAATAAGCCTAGAGTCGTCTCTCTCCACCTTTTCTTCTAGCAAGGAAAACAGAGTGCACAGGAGACCTTATATAGCATCATTAAAATATACCAAAAACCAAAACAGCTGAGGCCCAGCCAAGATGCCGACAAGAGGCCTGTAGACCCCGCCTACACCACACATGCTCCCTACTGGCATTTCACACCACAGGAATGTTGGGGCTGTAAATGCAGGGATGGGACAGGGGAACATGGGGCTGGGGCCAAAAATCTACCAGTCATGGACCCGCTCCTGGACAGTTTTCAAACCTGTTGGGATGGGAGGGTTAATGTAATAAAATGCAAAGGATTGCTTGCCATGACTTTTTGCATATCCAAAGGTGTGTCCTGTTCCTGGGTGATGGGAACACTGGGGAAGGAGGGGCCATAGGGCTGCGTGGGAGCCAACCCTCGTTTTCTCTTTCCTTTCCCAGGAAAGAAGGGACAAATCAGAGCAGAGAGATACCCAGAACTGAGGGCACAGGACAAGATGGCCTGGGCTGTTTCTACTAGGGTGACCAGATGTCCTGATTTTATAGGGCCAGTCCCAATATTTGGGGCTTTTTCTTATATAGGCTCCTATTACCCCCCACCCTCTGTCCCGATTTTTCACACTTGCTGTCTGGTCACCCTAGTTTCTACCAGTGTAATGAACAAGATCTCATCCTTCCCAGCTCAGCGGAGCAGGATGGAACCACGCTCCAATCCAGGAGTGAAGGATTAGCGCTTGTCACACTGCATACCATCTCCCAAATTAGCCAATTCAAGGGTGTCTACAGCACTAACCCATCGCGACCTCCAACAGCCTTGTCAATATTGTCAGCAGAGAGACTAAGGCCTGCATGAGCGCTGGAGACTGGTCTCCCTTCTTCCCCCTAGAAATGGTCAATCTGGGCAAGCTTGAGGACATGTTTGTGATGGAGGTTTTACTTTCTCCTGCTCTATGAATTTAAGTACAGGAGGAGACCAGGTGGCTGGGGTGTCAGTGCAGGACCTTCCCCAGCACAACACTCCCAAAGAATCAGGCTCCAAAGATTGTGCTTTAAGCATCTCACACTAACTGTACTCATCTCCCTGAGCTCTTCATGGTCTACTCCAGAGCTCATGCTCTGACCAGCAGAGACCATTGGCTCCTGGACATGTACAAGGGGGAAAAAGGAAAATCTTTGTCTTACTTGTGAATTTTAGTTCTAGGATCCTCCATGTTGGAAAGTCTTCATAGTGGGTGTTCTCGGTCTCCCTGGCAAATGGAGGCCAACCTTATCTTTGTTGAGCCTGGGCTTACGACTGTCCCTTGGAAAGGACTCTCCAGAATGATAACTGCCAAAGCTGAAAAATCACTTCTTTCTAAAAGTGCTATTTCACTCAAGCAATTTGCAGCAAAACGTTGACATGAAGCTCAGGGATTTCTGGAAGGAAGGTCCTCTTCCCTTTCCCTAACAAGAGAGCAGTAGCCAGAGAAAAACCTGGGCACAATGCAATCCTCCAATGAAGGGTCTTGGAATAAAAATTGTGAATTTTCCCTCTCGGTCCCCTCCATGTCAGACCGTCTTTCATAGTGGGATGTACAAAGCAGAAAACCATCCCTAGGGAAGCAGAGGATTCTATTTACCCATGTAGGATTGAAAAGGAACTTAAAGGTTACTGGGTCACCCCATTGCATAACACTCTTTTACCAAACATTGTATCTGAATAATTCTCAGTGGTTAAGGGGGGCAGGGAGATGTAAATGAAGCTTTTTAAGTCCACCTCTGAGATAAGGGGAGCACAGCCTCCACTATCAAGTGTCTCTTTCTTACATAGTAGTACCTCTACATCAAAGTCCAGTTGGAAAATTAAAATAGGTCCATCAACAGTCTTCCATCCTGGCCTCTGATACACCAAACAGCGAGATGGTCTAGGTTACATTCCCTTGTTTCTGTGCCAAGTTATACTCCATGTCTCCTCCTTGGACCTCAGCTCTTCCCCTCACCCCCACAAGTCAGACAGGAGTTCAGATATGTGCCCCCTACATGGGTTTTGGTATCTGTACTGACCACCAGCTTCTCTGGACTCAACATCAGACAGCTGTAAAATTATTAAGAAAGCATCGCTTGGTGAATTCAAGTAGTGGATTTGGACAAAGATCTTTACGTGCTGATTTACTGCAATTGCTGTCTGGAAGCAAAGTAAGAATTGTGCTGGGTATCCACATGAAACCAGCTAGCCCAGGAGCTGAGTGAGATTTTATCTTAGGAGAGGTGTGCTAATGTTTGGTGAACTATCTTCTTCCGTCTCTCTTCTGAAATAAATTTGATCTTTGATGATGACTTAGTTACTGGAGCTCTGAGCATGCTGTAATTGGGCCTACCACCTGTTCGCTCAAAGCCTGAAGGCTTTTACACAAGGCCCAGGAGCCATTGCTAACATAAGAAGATCATCCAGACTAGGGTAGATATGTATCCCTTTCACTTGAAAGGAAGGTTGATGAAACATTGGGCTATATATCCATTTATAAGTTGAGTCCAAAAGGGGAGTGCTTTGTATTGAAAATGCTTCTTGTGGTAGCAGAACCTAAAGTATCCCTGGGTGACTCTCCCCGTGCATACCTTCAGTATATCTCCTGGAGGTGTATTTTCATATTGCGGAGTTTGGAGGTGATAATGCTGCAAGGATTGATTTCAGTATTTCTGCATGGAATATTGATTTCCTCGTGGATGATGGAAGACCCAAGATCTAAAATGGGCTGTGTGCTATTGTTTCTTTGTACAACAAAGAATCTTATGCCTTTTCCAAAATATGTCTTCCCTGAAACTGGTTCTATCATTCTAATGTGTAGGAAATGGACTTCTGCACCCTTCATCTTTAGATTCTACAAAGAGACTTGTTGTTACTAGTGTTGATTTATATTAATTCACTTTGAGGAAAGGATAAACTTGATGCTTGGACAACAAATGGGCTCTATTGAATAGCCTTCCCTGATTATCTCAAGCACCCATTTTCGTAAGTGAGTCACTCACAGATAAAGACCCATCGTTAAGGTCATAGAGGGAGGGTTTGCCCAAACTTGGAAATCCAAAAAGTCACCAGAAGCTTATGGGGCTAGATGTTTTTCCCCCACAAAAGAATCCCAGTCTGAGTCTTCCACCTCTCTGGAAAGGCAGTAATGGCTTCTTCCTCATGTGAAATCTAAGCTGGAGCCTAGAGGAGCAGAGAGGTTTCAAAGGGAACACTTGCTGAGATAAAGCAGTTGGAAGATATTCGCACTGGAAGGAGGGAGGGACGTATTACTTTGTATATAGCCTCAGCGACTACTTTGTTAATGGGCCCCCCAAAGAGAATATAAGTTCCTGTAGGACCCCTGGAGGCGGGAAGGGGGAAAGGAGGTAGGTCTATCTCCTAGGGAAGGGGATCTGAATCACCTCACCCCATGGTCCCTGCTGCTGAGTCCAGAGTGAGCGGGGCCTGACCACACAGAATGAGGAGCGAGCTGGAGCCGCTAGAGATAAACAACTCATTGGTAACAGAAGAGTCGCAGGAGCTGCCATCTTTCCTGGCAGCTGAGGCCTTACAGGAAGAGGGGATGCTTTGGAGCCTTCTCAGCACAGACCTCACCTGCCCTGGGGATTCAGGCGGTTCCATGAAACTTTCCTGCTTGCAAGGCAAGCTGTGGGAATAGGGGTCCCATATGGGGGCGCTGAAAAAACTTGCCACTGATTCTGGCCTGGCCTCAGGGAAGGCAGCTTCCACGCAACCTGCCTGGGCATGGACCTCACGCACCTGCCAGCTAGGAGCTGGGTCCTGGGGAGAGCTGCTGTCCTTCAAATCCGCCTCAAAGCCAAATGGAATTCTTTTTGTTCTGACAAACCTCAAAGCCAAGGAAGAGAGAGACATTTAGTTAAAAGTCTTTCAGAAACCCTGCAAAGGGAACTCTGGAGCGAGCTGCGTGGAGGCAGAGCTCCAACAGTCCTTCCTGAGGGGCAGCTCTGAGCCCAGGCTGAGAACAAAGATCTGGTCTGCCTCCAGTTGCCATGGCGACCGGGAACACCCCACTGTGAGGTGTGCCTGACAGGCAGGGGACTGAGAACGCAGGTGCTTAGCACGGATGGAAAGAAGTGCCCATCTCTTCCTGCTGCAGACAGCTTTTAGCATCCCAGCGGGCTGAAGTCCAACCCTTTCCCCCTTTCAGTGAAGCTGGAGTCACCAGACCTCAGCAAACTAAGCTCAGACCCAAGGCATATACTCTGCTTTTATTTAGTTTCTCTTTGCAGCCTGCTCTCTCTGCGATGGTCCAGCTCCTCCCTGAGCCTCCCAGGGCAATCTAAGACGAGAGGGGTTTTTAATATAATTTATTACTAGCCTGCAGCTTCGAAACTCCCCGGCTTTCGAAAACAGAAGGCTGCATCTCTGACTGCTTATGGGGTGATTAACAGCTTTAATTGGTGGCCTGCAGCTCGACTGATCCCCAGGGGTTGACAAAATACATATAGCGATCTCAAGTTGGTCCCCTGAAGCCCTGACTCGCCCTAGATGATTCAGAACTGCTCTTTCCTCTCTATCTGTGCCACTTGAAAAGGTTGTTGCCCCACAAAATGCAGCGAGCACCAGATCCATACCTAGCCCAACAGTCAGCAAAGCTTTCAGTTAGAAAATGCCTTTGGAAATCAGACCATCAGGTAAGGCAGAGACCCGCAAGGATGGGACATAGTCTTCAAAAATCACACCCCTCCCCTGTAATCTGAAGTCAGACTGTAAATAACAGAGGCACTACCAAGTAGGGTCACCAATTCTGGCCTAACAAGCTGTGCATAGGAATGGGGAGCCAGGGATTTCTACACCCAGGTTGACAGAGACTGGCCTTGGATAAGTCATGTCCCCTCCATCCCTTCTCCTATCTGTGAAGTGGCAACTCTAATGCTGAACTTCCTGATGGGATGGAGAAGATAGTCGGGCACTAGGTAAGGGCAGGGTGTAAGCAGCAGCTCTGCTTTCTCTGCTTCTAAGTCTGTCCGGCTTCAGTCACACGCTAGAGCGGTGGTTCTCCGACTTGTTATTTTTCATGGACCACTTGAAAATTGCTGAGGGTCCTGGTGGACTACTTAATGGATCTTTCCAAATGTTGTTTGTACCGTTAGCTAACTCTTGTAAAGCGCTTTGGATAAAACCGCTATATATAAAAACCGTAATAATTAATGGGTTTTTTTGTTCTACAAATAAAAGCACACAATTCATATTTTAATATCAGTAGTCTTACTTTTCTAATGCGATGGATGTGCCCTCTCTCCCCCGCTGCGGCAGCCCCCGAGCTGGGGCTGAGGAGTGGAGGGTCTCTCCCTCTCCCCCGCTGCAGTAACCCCCGAGCTGGGGCTGGGAAGGAGGATTGTCTCTCCCCGGCAGCTGCAGCCCTGGAGCTGGGAAGTCACCTCTTTCTCTGGCCACCATAGCCCTGCACATCCCAAATTCCCCCCACCCCACTGCCCCCTCCCACCTGTCCCCTATTCCAAGGCCACCACCTCACCTTACATGTGCGTCTTCTCCAGAGTCCAGGCACCTCATTAGTGGAACCATGCCTGCACGGCTCCACTCATTAGGTGGGTGGCCCTTCCTTCTCTTGTGTGCGGCCACCCAGGTGCGTACCTTAGAAGGAACTATCCACGGACCACCTGAATGGAGCTCGCGGACTACAGGTGGTCCACGGACCACACTTTGAGAACCTCTGCGCTAGAGGGTTGCAATGGCCTCACAGAAGCCTTGTCAGAATGGCGACAGGAAAGCCACATGATGGTCTTTATGCTAAAGAAAGAGGGCTGTGTGGTAGGTGGCCAACATACCACCTGCTGCCACATCCTTACAAGGACTGGGAGTGCCACAGACAGGGATGAAACAGCTGCATGTGACTTAAGCTGTTTGACTTTCATTGTGAATTTCCCATGCAGATAGAAATAGAAGAGGAGCCAAGTCCTCAGCTGTAGCACAAACATTTCCTGGGGCATGGCTCAGAGCATAAGGCGCAGAGGCTCCACTTTGCTGAGAGGACAGTTTGTCTTCAGCCACCATAGCCTGGCGGCCACTCAGACATACTTTCTGCTGAGGCACAGATGCCACAAATTAATACACAGCACTGGCTTAGAACAGTTCTCATTCGTTAGATAAATTACAGTGGCTGCCTCTGGAGAGGTCAAAGGACCCCCTGGTAAATTAAAGAGGAGGATAGGTGGGGCTCAGCAGTGTGTACAATTTGCATCAGCAGGGACCAGTATGTTACTGAAGATGCTGCTTTCCCACGTTCCAGGCCAATGAGAGCCGAATTCCTTAGAGAAGCAGATGGCTGCTATTCCCCCGCACATTGACAGGTGCACCTCCTCCCCAGAGGGGCCACAATAACCCAGAAGGAGATTAAGGATTTAGAGGCTTGGACACAGAGTTTAAAAATGGGGAACTTTAAACATGGTCCTTTGCCAGGTCTCCCAATGCAACTAATTGGTAAATCCCCTTCTTACCCCTCTAACAGTGTCTCGTCCCACCTAAGCAAGTAAAGGGAGCTCACTCGCTGCTCCTCTTATTGAGGAACAGCTGCTAAAGGAAGAGTACAGCTTTTCAGAGAGACCATTTGAGCTTCAGGCTACTACAGGGATCCAGTGAAGAGAGGTACCACAGACCTAGAGAATGGCACAGCTGGGAAGGGGAAAAGGAGAATCCTAGGGGCATTAGAGGATGCAACATAAGCACAACACTTTTCACTTAGCAGAGGTTTTAATATTTATTTGATACCGGCCTAGAGAAGAGGAACAGAAAACAAGGGGGAGGTTGGATCCTTCTTCAGGTTCAAACGCCACTCTCTGTACACAGAGGCCATGCTAAGCATTGTGCACCTGTCTGAAGTTGTTTTTTTTGTGTCCTCCCCATTTGCCTGGAGCACAGCCCTGTCTTTCACTGGTCCATCAAAAATCTGTTGACTTGCTTTAGGTAGTCTGGTTTCAAGTAATCCCCCAGTTCCCCCTTGCTGACCCACACGTAGTCTTCTCTCCTCTCTGCCTGGAGCAGATCACCGCTCTGGAGGAGGGCTTTGAAGAAGAATATTTTGGCTCCCACACTGCCCTCTGTCCTGAGGGCCCTGGGGAACTTGTACTTATAAAGCCCGCATGGTGCATTCCCTAGGAATTTGGCCTGGATGCAATTTCCTGTGAGGCCCCAGGGATCCAGAGGGGGAAAGAAAACAAAGCAAGAGATCAGGTCACACGATAGCAGCTGCCGTATCCAAGGGGTAACAGTGGAACAGCACAGGACACGTCATGCTTAGTTTTGGTTCAATTCTGTTCTCTCTTTCTAGCAAGAACACCTCCTCCCGCAGGTCCACACTGTGCCACACCTCCCTCTTAGGGGCTCTTTTTAGAGTCCCAACAACCCCTCGCAAGGACTGGCCAGAGGTAGTGTGATCCTGAGGATCATAAAGTGCCCCCCCTCCCTTTGTCAGGCTAACTGTGCTGCTTCCACAGTGCTCCCCTGCTGGGAAGCAAGAAGCGACCTTGCTGAGGATAGGCCAGGGTTTCTCAAACAGGGGTCGCCGCTTGTGTAGGGAAAGCCTCTGGCGGGCCGGGCCGGTTTGTTTACCTGCCTCGTCCGCAGGTCCGGCCGATCGCGGCTCCCACTGGCCGCGGATCGCTGCTCCGGGCCAATGGGAGCTGCTGGAAGCAGCAGCCAGTAAGTCCCTCAGCCCGCGCCGCTTCCAGCAGCTCCCATTGGCCCGGAGCAGCGATCCGTGGCCAGTGGGAGCCGCGATCGGCCGAACCTGCAGACGGGGCAGGTAAACAAACCGGCCCGGCCCGCCAGGGGCTTTCCCTACACAAGCAGCGACCCCTGTTTGAGAAACCCTGGCATAGGCTTTTCGTGCCAAGAAAGGCTGCTAATGGGCTGTGTGTGGTGGAGACAGAAGCCCTTTCCCCCACAGCAGCACTAGATACCATTCAGGAGCCAGTCCCTGGGGCTGAAACATTGCAGACCCTAAAGCCACATTGAAGAAATCATCGGGCCAGCTCGCTGCAGCTACCAACAACAACAGAGTCTTACTCTTAGAGTATGTGTACACCTACGGTGGTGTGCAGAGTACAGGCACTGCGTGCACGCACACACACACACACACACACACACACACACACACTATAAATGGCAGGGTAGATGGTGAGGCATGGCTTTGGTGAGTAGAGTGCCCTACATGCCTGAACTCCCCGGGTATACACTCTACACAGGCTCTCTACATACGAAGCAGCACCTCCCCTGTCTACGCTGCTATTTTTTAGCAGCTGCAGTGTCCCGCTGCCAAAGTCTCTCTCTGTGGTGCCTAGCTACTTATTGCAGCGATAAGTGTGGACGCAGCCTCCCTTTCACTGCAGCTGCATGTGTGGTACCTGTACTCTCCATGCCGCCATAAGTGTAGACATAGCCTTGGGCACCTAGCACCCCCCGTACAGAGTCAGTACACTATCAGCTGAGCTGGAACGTAGAGCAACTCCCCCTGAAATGGGCAATACCCTGGGCTTCCCATCAACTTTACCCAGACACAACTCTCCTCAAAGACCCCATTGGGTGCAACCCACCCCCTCTGCTGCTACATGTCCTTTCTCTAGCCAATCCCAATGGAGTATAATGGGCTCGTATGCTCATATAACGCGAGTATGAGCAGACAATACACAAGAGAAAGAAATGGGGACAGGAAGGGGAGGCAGCAGCTGCACAGCAGATGACTTACCTGAGAGAGTCGCCAAGGCTCTCTCTGCCGTGCTTCGCAATGTCTCTCCAGCCTGCCACTCTGCTTGAGGCAGGAGCCACAACTCTTGGTTGCCAACTTTCTCTTTGACCAGAAGCATCAGGTTCCGATCCAGCTTCCTGTTCAAAGATGTCCGGTCATTGCGCTTATCAGCATCTGCCAAGAGAGAACAGATTCTAGAGACAGATAGTCTCCAAGTGGGATGGGGTCAGCCAGTACCTAGCTTGTCAGAGCCCAAGCCTTCCTCTCTCTCAGACCCCTGACAACAAGGACACATGGAACAATTCTGAGTGATGCTTCTAGGTACAAATGCTTCTTATTTCTTGGGAGAGTGGAATAAACTCCCCCAAGAAATAAGAAACATCACAAACCTCGCTACTTTCCACTCCAAGTGCAAGGCACATTTCTTTGACATTGCCTTTTCTAACATAGGCCCATAGTCATAGGTATATTTATTTAAAAAAAAAAAAACCCTACCAAAACAAGACATCTGCTCAATATGCAGTGGCAGTCAAAAAAGTTAACTGTGTTAGGAACCATTAAGAAAGAGATAGATAAAACAGAAAATATCAGAATGCCACTATATAAACCCATGGTACATCTAGACCAGTGTTTCCCAAACTTGGGATGCCACTTGTGTAGGTAAAGCCCCTGGCGGGCCGGGCCGGTTTGTTTACCTGCCACGTCCGCAGGTCCGGCTGATCGCGGCTCCCACTGGCCGCGGTTCGCTGCTCCAAGCCAATGGGAGCTGCTGGAAATGGCGCGGGCCGAGGGACGTACTGGCTGCTGCTTCCAGCAGCTCCCATCGGCCTGGAGCAGCGAACCGCGGCCAGTGGGAGCCGCGATCGGCCGGACCTGCGGACGCGGCAGGTAAACAAACCGGCCCGGCCCACCAGGAGCTTTCCCTACACAAGCGGCGTCCCAAGTTTGGGAAACACTGATCTAGACCTTGAATACTCCATTCAGTTCTGGTCACCCCACCTCAAATAAAGATACATTAGAAATGGAAAAGGTAGAGAGAAGAGCAACAAAAATGATTAGGGGTATGGTAACTTCCATACAAGCAGAAATTAAAAAGACTGGGACTGTTCATCTTAGAAAAGAGACAGCTAAGGGAGGATATGATAGAGGTTTATAAAATCATGAATGGTGTAGGGAAAGTGAATAAGGAAGTGTTATTTACCCCTTCACATAACAAGGACTATAGGGTCACTGGACAAAATTAATAGGCAGGCAGCTTAAAAAATAATAATAATAATAATAATAATTAATAAAGGAAGCACTTCTTCACACAGTGCACAGTCAACCTATGGAACTCATTGCCATGAGATGTTGTGAAGGCCAAAAGTATAATGGTGTTAAAAAAAAATTAGATAAATTCATGGAGGACAGGTCCATCAACCTATCTGCCAAGATGGTCAGGGACGCAACCCCATGCTCCGGGTACCCCTAAACCTCCAGCTGCCAGAGGCTGGGACTACCCAAAAGGGTATAGAACACTCAAAATTGCACTGTTCTGTTCATTCCCTCTGAAGCATCTGGCACTGGCCACTGTCAGAAGACAGGATACTGGATTAGAACCACCATTGTTCTGATCCAGAATGGCTTTTCTTATGTTCTCAAAACACTCCACTACACATGCTTCTCCCGCTGGGGGGGAGATGAGAGAACAAACAGCATATGATGGATGTTAGTCATGTTACTTAATGCACTACTGGAAGGCCCTCAGATACTATGGTGTCGAGCAAAGTATAAGAACCTATATACAACAGAATAGGTGTCACCTGCGGATCTGGATGGAATCCATTGATTTTCACTCATGTCTCATAAAAGTGAAAGCAGGATTGCACTTGAGATGCTCTTCTCTTAAAAAAGACCATTTAAAACAAGTAGTTTAAGTCTCTAGTTCAACTTAGTGCCTAATAACTAAGAGTCAACGTTTATGTAGGACCTACATAATTACAACACTAATATTGTGTGCTCTTGTGAACTACAACTGGGAGTCAGTCTGGTCATGGTTTTTCTGATAAGGACAGAATAACCAGTCTCCATACTTTTCTCACAGAAACTTTGAGAGGGGATAAAGGAACAGAATACAGCTCCTTTCACAGACCAGATAACTCATCCTAGAATAGCTGAAAGGGGTCAAGGGAGTCCCACGGAAGCTCCCTCTTCCTGAGGGCTCAGCACCCTGCCTCACCTCCATTCCACTGTACCAAAGTCAATCATGTTCAGATAGACCAGAGAGGCCCCATCCCTCTCTTGCTCAGCTGAGATAACTTGAATCAGAACCTGTTATTCGTGGGCCAGCTTTGAACCGTTGGAATTTCTGTTCCCAGGCATCCTCCAGGTCTTGGGCCAACACAGTAGCTTGCACAGAGTCCGCTTCCTCATCATGTATATTGTCTTTCCTCTTCTGTAGCTGCTCCTCTTCCGCCATGCGACGGATCTCATGGTCTGAAAAGTTGCTTTTCTCCACCTCTATCTAGAAAGGACATCATAGAGAATTGTCAAGTATCAGGAGCCTCACTATGGGTCACAGTTACCAGCGCTGTTATCCTAGGTCACACAGAGAGAATAAAGCAATTTTTATTGCCACAAACAGGGCTTGTGTTGATTTCTTTGTGCTGGAGAATAACTTCTCTGCCCAGAGCATAAGCTCTACCCCAGGAGGTTAAAGTTACACTGTGCAGAGAACACATCCAATATTGAAGACATAAGAAGATGCTAGCCCACTGTAAATACAGCTATATGCTCACTACAAAAAATATGTTAGCACAATATTGTAGTCTGGAATCTAAATGCACATAAATCAGGAAATCCAAAAATTGAGAGTTTCACAATAACGTGGCCTCAGTGTGACATCCAGCAGATATCACCTTTTAGAACTACAGCCAGGCATTGGAGTCATTACTGCCTCAGAAAGGAGTGTTCTCTTCCCAACAAGTCACCCCCACCACTTGTGGAATCCCATCGCCCACTAGCACATGCGGGGGCATGGAGCTCATGACTCAAAGGACACCCGTAGTGTGCCACTCCCCACAACATCCATACACTAGAACACTCCTCATGGAAGTGCATCTGATGAAGTGGGTATTCACCCACGAAAGCTTATGCTCCAATACATCTGTTAGTCTTAAAGGTGCCATAGGACTCTCTGTTGCTTTTTACAGATCCAGACTAACACGGCTACCCCTCTGATACTTGACTCCCCATGGAAGCAGAGTCATAGTGCTAGTGCTTAAAGCAAGAAGGGGACACTCTGATTGATCATCTAGGGTGCACATCACAGCCCATGGAACCTCACCCAACAACTCCTGCATCAAAGTGCATAAGCTCCTGGGCACAGCCTGCGTCTTGCCCCGGTACAGTTACAAAGGGGCATTTTAACCCGGGTTTTAACTTTGTGCTTTGTAAGCTATTCGCATTTTAGATGGGGGACTTCTCCAGGTGGGTCCCAGCCCAGAGGCACAACAAGCTGCTTTTCCGCAGCTCTGACACGCCTGCGCTTGACAAAAGGGGAGCCAGCAGTCTCCTCTGGGGGAAACACAGCATGTGGCCACCAACACAGCTCTGGACCAGCTTCAGTGCTAGGGGCTGCGCGGGGGTAGGAGCGGCTCCGATAGGCACAGCAGGATCCAGCCCCGCCGCTGCCTGCGCTCCCCCATCCACTGCACCCCACAAGTACCCCAGGCGGGTCGCCTCCCCCCAACCCCGCTACCTGGTGCACCAGCTGCGCCATCGCCTCCTCCTCCGGGCTCAGGGCCTGCGTGATCCTAGGCAGCCTCTGCAGACACAGCGCACCCACGAGCCGCCACCGGGGCGCGGCCGAGGCACACACCCAACGAGGGCCAAGCGCCCACCTCCATCGCACCGCGCCACCGTACAATGCCCGCTGCAAGGGGGCCGCCATCATTTGTCCTCGAGACCACAATGCACCGCGCCATCGGGCGCCGCCATCTTTCCTCCTATAGGCCACAATGCACGACGCTGACCTTTCCCCTCTCCTGTCGGGTTGGGCCAGTGGCTCCTCGCTCTGGGGCGGGTCGGACGGCAGCGGGGAAGGGCCATGACCCGGGTGCTGGTGGTTGCCTGGCAGCGGTTCTTAGGAGCCAGATTGGGGTAACGAGGAGATGGGGGTATCGGCGGGGGGTAGCCAGGGCGCTGCTCTGCGAGGGACGTGGGGTAGCGGGTTGGGAGTTGCGTTCGGGGCGGCCGGGGCCTTGGGAGTTGCGGGGCGGGGGCGCGAAGCGGGCGGCCGGGGCCTTGGGAGTTGCGGGGCGCGGGGGGGGGGGGGAGCGGGCGGGCGGCCGGGGCCTTGGGAGTTGCGGGGCGCGGGGGGGGGGGAGCGGGCGGGGGGGGGGGGAGCGGGCGGCCGGGGCCTTGGGAGTTGCGGGGCGCGGGGGGGGGGGAGCGGGCGGCCGGGGCCTTGGGAGTTGCGGGCGGGCGGCTGGGGCCTTGGGAGTTGCGGGGCGGGGGGGGGAAGCGGGCGGCTGGGGCCTTGGGAGTTGCGGGGCGGGGGGGGGGAAAGCGGGCGGCTGGGGCCTTGGGAGTTGCGGGGCGGGGGGGGGGAAGCGGGCGGCTGGGGCCTTGGGAGTTGCGGGGCGGGGGGGGGGGAAGCGGGCGGCTGGGGCCTTGGGAGTTGCGGGGCGGGGGGGGGAAGCGGGCGGCTGGGGCCTTGGGAGTTGCGGGGCGGGGGGGGGGAAGCGGGCGGCTGGGGCCTTGGGAGTTGCGGGGCGGGGGGGGGGAAGCGGGCGGCCGGGGCCTTGGGAGTTGCGGGGCGGGGGGGGGGGGAAGCGGGCGGCCGGGGCCTTGGGAGTTGCGGGGCGGGGGGGGGGGGAAGCGGGCGGCCGGGGCCTTGGGAGTTGCGGGGCGCGGGGGGGGGAAGCGGGCGGGCGGGCGGCCGGGGCCTTGGGAGTTGCGGGGCGGGGGGGAAGCGGGCGGGCGGCTGGGGCCTTGGGAGTTGCGGGGCGGGGGGGAAGCGGACGGCTGGGACCTTGGGAGTTGCGGGGCGGGGGGGAAGCGGGCGGCTGGGACCTTGGGAGTTGTTGGGGGGTGGGGAAGCGGGCGGCCGGGGCCTTGGGCATTGCGGGTGGAGCGGGCAGCCTGGGAGTTGCGGAGGGGAAGTGGGGAGCGGGCTGGCGGCCAGGGCGTTGGGAGCTGCGAGAAGCAGGTGGCCAGGGCGTTGAGGTCCTAGCTCTGGGCTGACCACAATGCCCTGGGGATGGTTTACAGACAGCAGCCGCACTTCGCGTTGGGTTACATTGTGGATTCAGAATGTCTCTGCTCCAAGCAGTGACTCCGCTGTGGGGCTCGTGTGCTGTTCTCATCTTTCTTGGTTCCAGAGCCAGATTGCTCAGAGCGCAAATAAAAACATTTGTTTTGCCATCAGCCCTGCAGACTCAGGCTAGTCTCCCTCTGGTTGGGTATGGTAATCAGTAATAAAGATTCTGTTCCCCAGGGATACCAGTGCAATCACACTGTCTTCATGTTCTGCTCCTATATACAGCCTTTTGGCCCTGTCATTGCAGCTCAGTTCACCCTTGTATAGACGAAGCATGAGGTGCAATAGAAACCTGTTCACTCTCCAACTATGTAGCTACTGAAGTCAGCAGCTCTGATTGATACACATGGGGAAGGGCTCTGCTGGGTAGGAAGAGATTGTGTAGGGTAGAACTAGCTAAATTATTAAAGCTACATGTGTTTAACAAGCGCTCTCCTTCCCAGCTCTACCTGTAACAAGGTCATACTGTGATGTTGTTGATGCTGTTTCCATGTCAACCGATGACCTTGTGCAGGATCTAGGCACAATAGAGAAATCCAGGGCTTGAGGTACAGGCTCTTAGGGTATAGCATAGGCTTGGCAGGAAATGATTTGGCAAGGCTACTATTTTATTGATGAACAGTCTTATTTTCAAATTTGCTCCCAGGTAAGTGTCTCTTCAGAATGTATGTTGTCAAGATACAAATGAAATTAGACACCTAAAATCCCCTCCTCTGTGCTACTAAAAGGATTATACAAAATACCTCACAGTGCTCATTTCAGTGTTTGTTTGCGTTTGCTCCTCCCTAGATCCTGGCCAATGAATTTAGCCAAGTCCCTTTCCATTTCTGTTTCTTGTGCACTGCCAGCATGCTGTCTGAGTTTATTTTTATTGTGAAAACACTCCTCAGTTTTGCCCAACTGTTTGTTTTGATAAAAAAATGGAATGTGGAGGCCTGACAATGTCCCTTTGAAAAAGTGATGTTCCTGGGGTGGTTACTATTTGATTCATCAAGGTGACTGGGGAACCCTGAGGGTGGTGCTGACTGCTTGAGTTAGTCCTGCAGTCAGCAAATAGCTTTGGTTGTTTCCTGTGCGAAAATATGCTATGGGAGGTCTTATGTGAGGGTGGCAAAAGATAATGTAAAAGACTATTGTGTAGCTGTGAAATCCTAATCTATTTCTCCCACTTCTTTTACCTAGTGGTTACAATGTTGCCTTGTGTCGTGGCATACACACAGGTTCCCAGAGGTTGCAGGGACAAATGGAGAATACAGAAAGTGTTGCACCTGAGGTGACAGCAAACCAAAGCAAGAGTGACTTCAGGTGAGGCATCCTGTATGGCTCCAAACCAAGCTGTGGTGTAAAGTCTCTTCATTTGTCTCTCATAAGGGGGTAAATCACCTCAAGCATCTTTCAGGAAAGTAAGGAAAACAAGTGACTTGAAACAATCACAAACACAGTTCATATAAGAAGTTCTGAGCTTCGTTTGGCAGCATTTGATCCACATTTTCCCCAAATTCCAAAACTGTATTAAAAATTACCATTGCGTGTAAGTGATATTGCATGTATTTGATTCCTCTTATTTTACTTTTCAGCCTTTTTCCCCCAGTACCAGGACAAGGAAGTTCCTTAATTTGGGGTGGAAAAAAATATGAAGATATCCCAATAGCTCACATCAAAGCTACGTACAACAAGTAAGACACAAACTTCTCGGTGTACAGGTCCCATGTAAAAGGGCCTGCAGCATACTGCTTTATGCTGAGAACACACAAGCTAAGCAACTGGGCCCTGATCTTCGCTAGATGGGAGGCCTCTATGGAAAAGTCTGGGAAGTAGTGTTGGCTACTCAGGAGACTTTCTTATGAGTCAGTACTGAAGCAGTACTTCAGTGCAGTGCTGGAGGTGCCATCTGTAATGGGAAATGCAAGACCAAGGCCATTAACTCGTAGTGCCTTTCACAAGAGCAAGGCTGTTGATCGCATGTTTTGATCAAATTCCAGTATGGGTAATTGCATCTTGTCCCCCCTAAATTCCACAGGCAGTTTTAACAGGATACAGGAATCTTATCATTTCCTGTCCTACAATGTTGTACTATTGCTGTACAGCTGTTGAACAGCTGCCATGTTGTTCACCAGAGGTGGCTGCATTTCAGTGGTGACCCCTAATGAGACATAATTTATAATTCTGTACAGCTCTCTGAAGCTTAAAAAAGGTGTTCTATACATTTTAAAATAAGCAGAGGTGGTGAATCATACTCACGTAGTGGGAAAGTGGGTCTGGAAAGATGAAACCCCATCTGAGCAATTTCTAGCAGGAGTATATTACCGCAAAAGACAGTGTACTCTAATTCTGCCACTCTAGCAAGACCCTTAAGACAAACCAGGGCTGCTGCAGAGCTTTCTACCATTGCCTAGAGCAGTGGCTCTCAACCTTTCCAAACTACTGTACCCTTTTCAGGAGTCTGATTTGTCTTGCGTACCCCCAAGTTTCACCTCACTTAAAAACTACTTGCTCACACACTCAGGCATAAAAATACAAAAGTGTCAGCACACTATTACTGAAAAATTGCTGACTTTCTCATGTTTACCATATAATTATAAAATAAATCAATTGGAATATAAATATTGTACTTACAGTTCAGTTTATAGTCTATAGACCAGTATAAATAAGTCATTGTCTGCATAAAATGTTAGTTTGTACTGACTTCGCTAGTGCTTTTTATGTAGCCTGTTGTAAAACTAGGCAAATACCTAGATGAGTTGATGTATCCCCGGAAGACCTCTGCATACCCCTGGTTGAGAACCACTGGCCTAGAGTGAAGTAGTGTTGAGGTATGGGGCGGGGGGCCCTCTGGACGGCCTTGAAGATAATCCGAGCAAGAAAAGATGGGAGAATTACTTTCTTATGGCTTCTTACTCCCCTTTTTCTCATCCCCAGCACCCACATCCAGGTCATCAGTCCTGACAACTTGCCATTTGCCCGTACGTCCTGTGGCACAGAAGGATTCAGAAATGCCAAGAAGGCCACTGCCATTGCAGCACAGACTGCAGGCATCGCAGCAGCAGCGGTGAGTCTGGTCTGGTCATTCTGCTTGTTGAGGCTAATCTTGCTGAGCTCAGAGGAGGAATGCTAGCAATGGAGTGATTGCCAACAGAATGCATTTGTGGATGGGCTCTGAAGTTCTGCCTCCTTCTCCCATTTCTATCTTCTGTTGGAGGAGAGAAGTAAAGTCTGCCAATTCCTGTGTGTCTGAGCAGTACACCTCGTTTACACATTGCTGCCCTTGTTTCCTTTGAGGGGGGGCATGGTGAGCATCTCAACCTGGATAAACTGTATGTGAAATGAGAGCTTTAAATGCACATGTGGTGGCTTTAGTGGCCTGTAATGAAGACATGTAAGTTGCTTCCTATCCTTTTTTGGCTCCAGTTTGGACAGCGTCGTAGTTTAAACCATTGGTCTGAATGTTAAGCAGCACATTTCATTTGACTGTTAAGCCCAGATGGAAACCGGTTACTCAGCTGTGACTTCCCTTCCACATATCGATGCTGTCAGAAGCAGTGTCGCTCATTGGTAAAATGGCAGCTGCTGTTGTGAGAGACAGAGCTTCCATTTCAGTTATAGCTTAAAAGGGTAAGAAATTCATGTTACCTTGTGCAGAGTTGTGGCCCTGACTTGAGAGCAGCTTTTGCTCAGATGGTCTCACTTAGAACATGGACCATTTATTTTCAAAAGCCAAATAAGGGGAAATGAAATCTAGGCACAAACCGAGCAGGTGTGAGGGGCAGGAAGGAATTGCTGTGTTGAGCATTATCCCATGAGCAGCACTGCACAGTTGGCCCAGTGAAGTCTCAGCTATAAGCTTTTGTTGGAGGCAGAATACCACACCAAAGACCTGAGCCATTCTGGCAACCCTTCATTCCTAAAAGAGCATGGTCAGACTTTGAGAATATGAGCACATGTAGTTACCAGTTGCACACAGACTTTAATATCTGGGTCTAGTGTAAGTGTTTCTAAAAGAACCTAAGTTTGTGCATGATGCGTGGGGGAAGATGAGACTACCTGTGTCTTGGACTCCAGCAGTGCAGAATGAGGCACAGTGAGAATGAAAATCTAGAGTGTCCCCATTCTGAACTGGATAGAACTCACTCTAGTTAGCCCTTTAGCCTCTGGAGTTTTCTTTCCCATTGTGGGAAGAACAACGTGTTGTGATTGGTTTAGATGAATAAGAACCATTTCCAGCACTAATCTCATGCATCAGGGACAGATTCTTAGAATACAGGTGCACTGATGCATTGTTACCCCTCACAAACAGCCAGTGTCAGAAATTAGCCTCTATCCCTGTATCCTGAGGCCTGTTCTATACTGGGAATTTACATTGGCATAGTTCTCAAGTGTGAAAAATCCACACCCAAGAGATGTAGCTATGCCATTTGAACTCCCGATGTAGATGGGTGCTAGTTGTCAGAAGAATTCTTCCGTCAATCCAGTTTCTGCCTCGGGGAGGTAGATTACCTACACCAGTGGGAGAACCCCTCCTGTCAGGCCTGGTCTACACTAGGAAATTGTCTGTATAACTACGTTGCTAAGGAGTGTGAAAAATCCATACCCCTGAACAATGCAGTTAAATCAACCTAACCTCCTGAGGAGGTGGAGTACCGACACCAGCGGGGGAAGCCCTCCTGTCGATGTAGATCGTGTCTTCATTGAAGTGCTTCAGTGCAGCTGCAGTGTTTTAAGTGTATACAAGCCCTGAAGTTCTAGGGCTATATCATTTTAAGTGTAAACATACCTCCAGACAACTTTTAACCTGCACCCTCAGGGAGGGTTAGAGATCTCCACTAGATGGCAGTGCTGCGCCACATTAGGAGAAACCAATAAGATTTGTTGATTTGAAGTTCTTTTAGGCCCTCCCTAATTTGGTCACCTACCAGCCTTAAAAGGACACATCATCTGCTGCCTCAACTCATGACCCAAGACCGCTTCCCTTCTCCGCTCCCCTTTCCTCTTTGTACATAATGTTGTGCTGAATGTGTCCCTGGCCATGCATTTCCTATCCTTCCCCAAATCCCTGGCTTTGGCCATATGATCTCCATGTTTATCTCCCCGGAACCATCCTTGATTCTCTCTTCCTTTCTGTCTGAAGAAGCTTGTGATAGTGGATGAAAGGGATTAATCCAGAGAGATTGATACTAGCAGCGATAGATACCTTTTGACCTGCCTGCCCCTCATCACTGAAAGCACTTTTCTCCCCACAGAAAGCCTGCGGGAAGGGTGTGTCCCATGTGCGAGTGGTGGTGAAAGGTCTGGGCCCTGGGCGTATGGTAAGTGCCTAAGATTCCTCTTCACTGGCATCATGAGCCCTCATCTATTTGTTCCTTTCTCTGAGGGCTGCAGGGTTTTTTATTCAGGCCTATGGAATTATGATGCCTGTTAACCTTTTCTGAAATTGCTATGAAGGACAGAGGGGCTGCAGGGAATTTACTGTTTTGTCACCCCAAAACATTAATCGCAAAAAGAAAAAAAGAAAAAAGTCCTCCTGGTGAGATCCTAGAATAATTTTGTGTAAGGGACTGAGTGAAAGCCAAATTGCTTACGTCACTTCAAACTAGAGTAGCAAATCAATGGAGAATACATTGTAAGAAACAATCCTGCCCTAGCCAGGAGGAATGGACCATCTAGGACCAAACAGGGCTTCCTGATTGTTAAGACTATTGCAAAGAGATGTTGATTGCCCTGTTCCAGACTGCCTCCTCAAAGTTCTTTCACTTTTCTGCCAGTCTGTGCTGATTGTGCAATGGTGCAGCATGCGGTCTAATGTCCACTCTCTTGCTCTTTCAGTTTGCCATCAAGGGGTTGACCATGGGGGGTTTGGAGGTCATCTCCATCACAGACAATACCCCAATTCCACACAACGGCTGCCGTCCTCGGAAGGCACGAAGACTCTGAGAGGGGAGTGGAAGGGAGACACCGTGTACAGTATCAGTTTGGTGCACTGTGAACTGGTTTTGAATTTTGCCTTTGATGGATCTTGGCAGGACGTGTTCCTTGGAAGCCTTTCCTAGGAGAAACTTAGAGAATGGACACAACCCTGGTCTTTAGCCTAGTGGTTGAAGCAAGCCTGTATTTACTTTCTGAGTAGGAAGCCTCGTCTGTAAAGTTAATAAATTAAAATGTTTTAGTCTTTGTGATGGCCATGTTTACTGGCTTTCTGGAAGCATTTTGGATTATTCTTCTATCAACTGCTGCTTTCCTCCTGTCACTGCTACTATATGTGGCTCTTGACAAATCCAGGTGCTGCTACTCTTGTCATTAGGAAGGGGCCCTCTTGCAATGAATGGCAGATTTTTCTCGTCTCCCTTTTATCCAAACACAGAGATTTGGGAGCTGGAAGTGGAGAACCTCTTCTCCCCATCTAGCTTACAAAGTGTGGTGTTCCCACCAGAGGCCCGAGCCCAGCACTGCTATGCGAGAGGGGTGCAGAACAGCCAGCTCCTCCAGCTGCGCTGAGTGGAGGAGTCTGAAGTCATTGCTGCTATAGGTTGGTTTTGTTGCTTCATTTTGCCTTAGCTGCAATTGTCTTATTGGTGGTATTTACTAATAGAAAGCCCCAGTTCTACTGAAGCAGGAATCTTGCCAGCTTTGAGCTACGGCATCATTGCTGTGACTGTGCCAACTCCATGCATAGCTAGCACTGTGAAATGCACATACAGTAGCTGGTACATTTTTTCCACCTGTTACTGCATGCAGTATTTTCAGTCCTGTCTCTCTCATGCCAACTGCATCTGCTGTGCCAGGGCTCAAAGGGAGAGGGTAAGTAGGGGATTAGAAGTCCTGAAGAACAACCAAATGCTGCCCAAGAGATTTAAAATGCCAGGCCAGGCCAATGCTGCCCTTGGCTAGAGGCAGGCATAAGCCAGGACCTATGTGCTTGGAATGTACCTGCTATTTGCTGCCACCTATTTCAGCTCCACCCAAGGAGAGAGTCTCATAGGCTAAGGGCTCTCTGGAGTGTGAAAGAGGGGTGGTAACTCTAGCAACTGACGGTGTCCCTTCCTGGCTGAGGGAAGTTTGCTGATTAGCCACCTCCAGCTCAAGGAGGAGACCAAGAGGAACAGAAAGAAGCATTGGTTACATGTCCCAAACACCAGGCAAGTACTTCACCTCTATCAGGGATGTTAATGAGCACAGATTCTCCTTTGGTCCATCTGCCAGGTCTAGCACAAATCCAGGCTTCTCTGCTCCATTAGTTCTCTTTTCTTTTGCTTCCTCTTTAGTTTCTCAAACAGTGTAATTAGCTATTCTCTTCCCCTTTAAAGAGAGAGGGTGCCATAGCAACAAGGCAATGTTTAACTCCTTCATGGCTTTGTGAGATGTGCAGCAAGCTAACGAAATCAGGCTGTTTAGAGGAGCCAATTGGGCTACATTTAACCAATGGCAATAAAACAAGGCTTGAATGACTCCTCCTACCTCATTCCAGCTCTGTGTATGTGAATTTGGGCAGAGGGGAAGTTGTTTTTAAAGTAGGGGGAAGTCCCTTTACAATTCACAAGACTGCAAGATGGAGGAGAGAAGCTTTTTCCTGTAGGCTCCCCATTGATTTGATTTAATCACTCAAAAAGGCAGGAGAGCTTTCCCCCCAAGCCCAGGAAAGGGGTTTCTTGGCTTCTGCTGACTTCCCAGCATCTCCTCCTGAACAGTGTTTGGGTCAGTTATAGACCCTATAGAAAAATATTAACCACATGCTTCATTAATGGCCAGGGAGAGCGTACATGGAGACGTGGGTAAAGCTTGATCATTTTTAGTGCTGGGTTCAGCAAGTAGTCGTGGGAACTTAGCAGTGTCCCAGAACATGTACATTCACTATCCAGCAAAAAAATGGCATGGTTCTAAACAGGTGCATGTCTGAGCATTGCTGAACGGATGAAGATAATATCATTATATGTATTCTGGAGCAAACTAAATAGTCACTCTTGAACACAAGTAGCTTATGTGCTGCTCAATCCAATGCTACTGTGAGCACCACTGGGGCAGCAAGAAGTGCTTCTAAGTGCAAATGGTAGAAGGGAGTGAAAAATAACAAGTGCTATGGGGAGGTCTGTTATTTTTGAGTCATGCGCTCATCACATATACCCTCTGTAGCTCCAGGCCAAATCTACAGTAAATCTTGGCCTTTCCACTCTCTAGCAATTATGAAGACCGGGGCTTTTAACACTGTTGATTCCTCAGCATTTGTGAAAGACACATGAATCCAACAAACTCTTTGCACTGTATGTGCAGTAAAGAAGTTTCTCATCTCTTCTCTGCTGTTCTGCCTTGCCCCCTTGCCTGTCTCTCTCTATTCCTATCCAATATTGATGTTTGCCTAGCTCTCTCTTAGAATCCCTGTGTACCTGGCCAGAAGTAGCTGGCATTACCTTTCCATCTGTTCATTAGCTGGCCATATAGAACATCTTGACATGTTTGCTTCTCTTCCAATCCCCCAGCTCAGCATAATCTTCATGGGCTTGCAAACACAATGCATCAATTACAGCGCTTGTTTGTGAATTCAAATCCACCACATCCACCTTCTTTCTCTCTTTGACTTCACTGCTGAAAAATGGACAGTCTGAGCCCAGGCCAATCGCTCATAAAGCATGAGTGGAAGAGCAGGGGAGCCTTGACTCTGCTGCAGCTTTAACTCTTTGTTCTGCAAAGCTTAGGCCCGTGCTGCAGCTTTTAGCCTTGGGGAAGAGCATAATTGCATCCAAATTGGACTTTTACTCCCCTTGTGTGGCACAGTTACTTTCAAACGCTGTGCTGCAGATAAAAGTCTGCTGCAGATCTTTTAGTGCGGTGTGCTCAGTTGTGCTCTTTGTTGGGTACGAATGGACCCCAACAGCACTTAATTACAGGATTTCTTTACAATTCCATTTCAACCGTTAATTAAAACCCGATTTGAGTCCGCCACAAGGATTTACAAGTTTTAATTGCTTTCCCTGGTGCTTGGGTGAGGTATAGTTCTGTGCTGGCTTGCTTAGCTCCTCCTCCTCCGTGTGCAGCACCATTTGGTCCTAGTACTTTTGTACTGGTCAGACTCTTTAGTCCCTGTTTGACTTCTCTCCTCTCAGGAGTTCTCTGTTTGCCCTGGTGCTCACTTGGCACAGGTAGGCTTCTCGCTTCCTTGCTTTGATAACTTTCTGCCTACCATTGTAGCTTCCACCTCATGACTCAAGGCTGCTCAGACAGGCCTTTTTGAACACAAGCTGTTTAGTCAGTTACTGAGGGCAAAGCACCGCTCTTTCTTCTTTGCTATCACGGTACAAACATAGGCTATTTTTTACCCTTTCTTTTAAACTAGAACATATCCAAATTTCCTATAGTGGGGGATCAAAATGCAAAATAGGTTACTCATTTATGGCACCATCACCTTTTTGGTGCAGAGAGCACACTTAGCGGATCAGGCAAGACAGGAACAGGGAAATGGTTAGTTTGTCAATCCCACTTGGGCTCAGGTGTGAGCTAGGCATGAAGCAGCTCGGCAGTGTCGAGTATGAGACAGCTTTCTGCACGCTCACTAGCGGGAATTTAGGTTGGACCTAGGTGCGGAAGTGTCCTTGTGCATCTATGCTTGGTGCTTTGAACGAAAGCCACAAAAACTCATCCTTCATCGTGCACTGCTGTACATGGGGGACCTCCTTCCTAGCCCCTGCACCAAGCAGTTTCCCCCCCCTGGAGCTGGAGCAATGGTCATCCTTGTTTGCTGAACCAGCGATTCACTATTTCCTTTGTAGTTTAACTGTAAATGGTTGGTGACAAGTCAGGTGCCCAATTCCTTTGCATGTTTCAATTGAACCATTAATCAAATGCTGCTGATGTCCTTTAATAGCTGACACCAAGTGCAAGTGAGGAGGAGAAGAGGGCAGAGCTTCCAGTGCCAATAAACTGCAGTAGCTGGGGTGGTTTACTTCACACAGTGTCTGCATGGGGTAGGGCTTCTGCTCAGTTTTCCCTCACTGCCCCCAGGGGAATGTTTGTAACCAGAAATCCTCAGGAGCACTGCAGTAGAATTACACTCCTTTACATTGGCAAAGTGGTAGTGGGCCAAAATCATGCTCAGTTATAGGGGGTAAATCAAATTAACTCCATGATTGGACATTCCTAACTAAGAATCCTTATGAACTCCCCTGAAGTGTGGAGGGGATCCAAATGAGGTCATGATTCTACCCGTCCTGTGCACTGAGACTTTGGCATCAATATTCTCCAGTCTGCAAACAAATCATTGATACCAATCCAGCTCAAGCCTCTTTACCTTGGCCATCTTTTCTTTCCTAGTTACCTCTCCAGGTTCTTAGCCTGCAACCTCTCAGGCTAAATTAGGTCAAGGATCTTCAGATTGTTTTCTTACTTTCATAGTGCTCTCCACTCTCCAGGAAGAGGCTCAGGCATTAATTGGCACTCAACAGCAGTGAGTGCTTGGAGGTTTTGCTTTTCAGCTAGCTAATAGCATCCAAGTTCCTGAGATAATGGTGGGGGTTGGCAGCACATTTCTCTTGAGGAGGGGGTACCAAAAGAAGTGGGCAGACAATGGCTATTTTCATTTTCCTTTTGCCGATGATCACTCAAGCTCCCGCTGGGCAGCTAAACAACAGCTGGTGAGAAAACTGAGCACCAGTGTAGGAGGAAGCATTGTGTTCTCAGCTCTCCTGTCCCTCTGACCCACCCCCTTTACCTTTTGTTTCTCAGATGCTCATGATCCTTCCCACACTGGGCCCAACATCTGCTGAGTGCTGGAGAGTCTGCATGTGCTTCTGCTATCTGAACTGAAATCTTGCACCAGCTGGAAAGCCCCAGTAACTCTTCCCCTAGGCCCAGGCCAAGTGAGGCTGGGAGTAGCTAATGTAGTCAGTTTAGAGCTACTGTTCTAGAGGAAGTAGGCAGAGCAAACGCATGGGGCAGGGGACTGAATGAATGCTAAGCAAAGGTGAAGTGAATGAAACAGGAGCCACTCAAGAAGAGAGAAGTTTGGGATCAAAGTACAGGAAGTGCATGGTTATATTCTGCTGTAACTATCCAAATCTTCTCCTATGCTGAGCCTCCAGCGCATAGTCTAGAGCCGTCAGTGTTACCAAAAGTGTCAGGCTGTACACGCAGGGACCACTGCAGCAGTAACTGTACTCTAAGCTATTCAGACAACTCACTCCCCTTCCCTAGCAGGGAAGAACCCTACTCTCCTCCCTCCCAATACCCAAAAAAGCAGCTGGGAGCTAGCATGAAGAGTCCAGGAGGAGTATTCACTTAGCCATCTTTAATACTGGCCTGATAATCCCATTGGGAATTGACTCCCAACTTGCTCCTCTTTAGTAAACTTTAATTTCTCTATGGGGAAATGACACTCCTCAAAACACTTTCCTTTCCCTCCCGCTCTGGTTCTGAAATGCCCCAGGGGTATGTCCATGAGGCTCTGTCTGCCTTTGCTTATCTTTATAGAGACTGCTGCAGCAGGAGGAGCAGTCCACCAGCGAGTTCCCCCAAAGATGCTGCTGGGTAGGGCTGCTATGCACAGCTCCCTACTTTAGAGCGAGGCCAAATCAGAGCAAGTGCAGGACTTGCGCTATCTCACCAGTTAGGATTCTGATTGGCAAAGCCAAAGTGAAAAACAGGAATGGCCTGGGTTCATGTCGTACATTTGTCCAAAACCATTTGGATAACAGCTTCACTCCTGGTTCATTTTAATCACACGTCCTTGTTTCCTCCACTAACTACCATGTCTGAGAAGAGGCTGCATTTCCCACAGCAGGCTGGACTCAGTGTCACATAAGAAAAACAGAGCCGAGCAAGAGCCACGCTCGCAGCCTGCCTTATCAGTCCCTCTGGCAGGTCCCAGGCTGAAGTGTTGAAAGATGATTCTAATCTCTTCCTATTCCTGCCTTGAGGCAAGCAACTTTCTCCAGTAATTGTCAGGAATAGCCCTCATGCCACTCATTGCACAGACCTGGAATCTGGCCTTCATTTGCTCCTGCAGGGTCCATAACAGACGCAGATGACTGATTTACTGAGCAGCCAGGACCACACTCTGCCCAAGAAAGTCTAGAAAACAGTCAGACTAATCTCCAGTACCAGCCCATGTCTCCTTATTCCAGGGAGAGAGGGGGAATAACAGGTGCAGCTTCTCCCTCCCCCTCCCTCCAACCATCAGTGTTGCACCAAAATGCTTCCTCATTGTGCATGTTGGTAAAGAGTCTGTTTAATGCCAACAATGAGAGCCACACTGACATTCTCCGTTTACCCACAGAACCGTAGCCGGCTGGCCAGCTGCAAAAAAAACCTCCCTTCCCAATGGGCCTGACCAGCAGCCAGTCCATCTTTGCCCTCTGCTGAGATTGCCACCCTGTGTGCTATGGGCACCTCTGCAGCAGGAAGTGAACATTGTCACACCCAACTCATTCCTCAGATGTTAATGAACTACCACTGGAGGGTAGGGATAAGCACAGCTGGATTTAAACAGGCCTTGTAGAAGAGAAACGCTTCCAGCACCCTGCTTCTGAGCCAGTCAGGCCCTCATATAGGCTCTTTAACTTAAAACCTCTTTTGGAAGAAACAGCTGCAGGCAGAATAGGGATTTTATTCTCCAAAATGATGGTCATTCAAGGTGGGAAGAGTGGGGAGGGCTAGACAAGAGCTTCACAGCAGTCAGTGCGGGTACATAGAATTGCAGCTTTAAAAGAAAATCGTCTCTTGGCCTTTGGCTATAGCTAGCTTTAAACGTACTTTCAGTCCTTCAGGTCAGTCCCACCTTTCCCTTAATCAGCACACGATGAGCCGAGAGACAGTGAACTAGACGAGGGGTTAGAAAGCAGAACTGTTTGGCTGCCAAGCGCTACTTTCCTTCTCCCTCCCAATATGCATACATTTTAGCCAAAAAAATGGAATTAATTCCTATGCCTGTCCCTTGCTTTTATCAGTGCTCTGCATGCACTGGCTGGGAGGAGACAGTGCCCAGCTAGTTCTCTACCAATATCAGCATGTCTAACCTGGTTGGACTCTGGACTCAGCATCTAGCTAGAAAATGCAATAAGCAGCGCTGAAAACCTTCCCTCGGGCTAAGAAAGAAAGAAAATGAGAAAGAGGGACCAAGAGTGTGAGCATGGGGCCTACCCTGCAGGTGACACTAGCTACTAATCCCCTCATAGAAAGTATTGGCATGAGCCTAGTTCCAGCAGCAGTTCTTTTGCCATTGGGAACAGAGTTGTCGTAAGAGCCTGCTCCGGGGTTGTCTCCAGGGCTGGCTAGCACCATTCTCAGCTGTCCTTGTGCAGATTGCTCAGAGTAGCCAGTTCGTTCGAGCCTACTGTCTTCTAGCTCAGGCTGCTGCATCCCCCCCTGGGGATGCTTAATAAGGACAGGGGCCTTGCCCAGACACTGGACCGAAGGGTGGAAAATGACCTCAGCCATGGGCAGAGCAGCCATGTGCGCTACTCCACCCCCCCCCCCCCCCCGCGTAGGAGAGCCCAGGCTGTTCGCTAGCCGCTCTTTCCTCTCCAAGCGGCTGTTTTAACTGGGTTTTGTTGCCCTGTGCCGAGGACGTTGCCATGTTGATAGCTGCTTTTGCGGCCTGTCTCTCGTGGTTGTCATGGTTACAGTGATTAGCAAGCGCGCAATCCCGAGCTGGGGGAGGGGTAAAAGCTGCATCTCCCCGTGTGCTCTCCAAGGGCAGCAGGTACATCTAATCCCAGCATTGCTCCGGCTTACGCCTTTGACAAGCACCAAGGAGCTATCAAATGACCAGCTCCAAGACTGCGATCATTGCTCGGAGGGGATGCAATACTCAGCCAACTACTCCTATTAACACTGTAAATCAAATCTGACCAGGGCTGGCAGACAGGCATCTCTGGAGCTGGCGAGGTCACCTCCTCCCACCTTTCACTTTGTTAGAGTTGTTCAATTCCAGACGGGGTTCTCCCTTTCCCCTCGCCCATCATTCCTGCTTTCTTACTGGTGAGAAACCCACTGGGGATGAGCTACCATACAGCAGTATGCCCGCACATCCCTTGGACACCTTGGGGCCCGAGTGCGGCTGTTCACGTGCCTCAAGCATACCACACACTCACACTTAGATGCTGCCTGGCTGCAGGCTCACCTCCATGCCACTCCTCCCAGGCACAGGCTAGGAAAATGCAAGCAGCCAGACCCATTGCATTGAAGGGCCTGATCGTTCCTTCCTCACATCCACACTGAAGCCAGGGAGTTTTGTGTCATAAGGAATGGAGAACGGGGCTCAGAGTGAGTTCGGGTTTATTGTCTCCTATTGCTACTTTGCCTTATAGCCAAGGCCTATAGCTGCCCCAGCAAGGCTGGGGGAGAGAGATATGGCAGGTGAGGGGGCAGGAGTCCCCAAGAGGGGCTTGCTCCCCAGGGTAGTCCCAAGTAGGGAAGTCTGAAGGCATGTGTCCAGGAGCAGAGGCCTGATGTGTCCTTCAGGCAAAAGCCAAACGGTGTGTGCCTGGGAAGGGCTCCACTTCCTTGAGATTCCTCTCTCAGTGCACCAACCGGCAGCTGGCACATAATGAAGGCATTTGGAGAGCTCCCGACCGAGGAACAGGGATAGTTGCTACTAAATACAGTTACTGGTTAAAAATTAACAGCTTCTGTTCAATTCAGTTGATCCTTGCAAATTAGCAACCCAACCAATAGCGTCCATTTCTAAGGCCAGTGACACCAAGCATCAACCTCCATCTGACAAGTCAGACTGCCCCCCCTAGGGTAGAGGCTGGGGATGTTAAGGTTTCCTCTAGCTTCACGCTGCCTCATTTCAGTTTCCACAAGACGTTCCCCAGCCCCAGTGACTGGCATCCAAGCCCTCTGGATCTCCTAAACCACCAGTGGATTCTCTCCCTGGTCTCCTCTCTAAGCTTAAGTAGGTTCTGCTAAGCTCACCGAGCAGCTGGTGATAGTCTGTCTCCCCACCCACAGTGCATGAATAAACTTTCCCCTGAATTCCTCAGTGCACTTGGCATTCCAGTCATCGCAAAGCAGATGGCAATTCTGTCAGGCAGATGAACCGCAGGAAGCAGAAGATGTTTTAAGAGAGGATTTTGCCAGCTGCCAGAGTGAGAAAACAAAAGGGAAGACACTGGAAGAACAGCCAAACCATGCAGAGATGCAAGAGAAGTCTACCAGCTGCAGCTGTCTGTCTGGAAGCCAGCTCTTTAGGGCATGCCTGTACCCACCCACAAGACACAGTAAAGCTTCCAAGCCTGCTATCTCCTAGGATCAAAGCAACAGAGCCAACACGCTAATGTAGCATTATAGCAGAGCTCCAAAACATGACACCGTAGGACCAACTGAAGTCTGGATATATGGATTAACATTACTAGCCTCCAATGGAGCATAACTAGATGCAGTACAACTCTGTCAGCACTCACTAGCCCGTCTTTGTAAGTATATCCCCCTACAAACCTACTGCTACGCTGCTGGTTACCCACACGTCACTATAGTTTTCTGGTTGTTACAGTCTTAAAGCCTGTATTTTTCTCCCATTACATAAGAAAAACCTTATACAATTCAGCATTTTCATATCACTGTTTCTCTGAATAAAACCAGAACTCATTTTCTGGCATGCCAACTAAAATTCTGCACTGGAGCAGAGACTCCCAGCCTAAAAGCAGCTGTGGTTTTGAAGTCAGTCACCTCACAGAGCAGCTGGCAGGGTCATGCAGATTTCTTACCTCTAGAAGAGTTTACTTTGTACAACTCACCAGAGCACACGTGTCTGCAGCACAGCAGCAACAGGAGGTTGTAGCTGTCTCCCTCACTCCATTTCCTTCTTTTAGCCAAACATTTCTCACAATTACTCTTACAAGAGAACAACTTTTGACATGATGCCAGGGAGGCGGAAAGGCACAAGGACACACTAACAACCTGGATCCTAACATTGCATGAGTAACATGAACACATGACCATCACACCTGGCACATGATTTATTGATTACAAAACATCTTCTACGTTCACTCTTCTAAATTAAAAAAAACATATAGCAGAAGCAATCCCGGTTTTACTAGACCTCAGTGACTTCATCCCCTTTCCCCCAGGGGTGAAATGGTTCCCATAAAAGGGGGTGGTGGAAGAGAAGAGACAGGAAAGACTGGAAAAAAAGTTGCAGAAAGTCACAAACCTGTTTTTTCCCCCGTGTCAGAAAAGTCCTAAACAAGCCTACCAGATACACTGGAGAGCATGTGAACAAAGGGACGCTCCCATAATTACACTGGAACTGCAAGGGAACAAAGCCAAGGAAGAGGGCAGAAATGGTGGAAAGGAAGTCACTGCTTGAAGGTTAACTGAAAGGAGGCTTGAGAAGGGATCTACCTTTAGATGAATACACAGATGTACAGAAGGTTGCATTGTTGAGCCCACAATGACTTCTGTAGCTTGTCACTTAATACAGCTATATATAATCCTCACACAACTGACCCAATCTTATTTTGATTGTCTGCCAGATCAAAGATGGCTGAAGTCACAGAAAGCATAAAGTAGATCCATTGTTAACCAACACACAGTCTTTTCAAGGCAAGAGTTTCCCTGCCAGTTAGTTCAGAACTGAATTGAGGAGTGCTCAGTGCCAAAGGGCTTCTGTGGGGTCATTCTGACACAAAGCTCAAGAGAAGCCGTAGAATAAAGAACCCTACACACAATAGAGGGAAAGGGCTCAGGAAGTGAAGATATCGGCCTCTCCGGTGCTCTCCTGCTTGAGACCGAGTATGGAGGTGCGCACACACAGTGTTGCTATTGAGTACCCGGTGCAGCAGAGCAGCGAGAAATCCAAAGGTGTGGAGCCTCAGATCGGGCCCGTATGTGTACTGGCAGCCACTGTTCAAGCTAGCAGAGGCACATTCCACCTGGGAGGACCATGCAGTAAAAAAATGCATAAATCAAAACAAAACCCACCAGTATTTTTGACCCACACTAAAAAGTGTTGGTGACAGCCCTGCAAAGCCACCCACATTGGCTTAACTTTCATGTTAATGTCTCAGGGAGAGGAGATAAAATAGCCATAGGATGAGGCCCTAGGGACAGGCAGAAGGAAAAAGTCTATGTTCACAAGTGGGGCTGGCAACTTGAACACCAAAGTGGGAGAGAGGAGTGCATCCCACCTTTGCCATTAGCTCACACCATTATCCATACAAATGAGTCCATAGGAGCATCTTAACAGCTCTAAGGTGAAACTTCAGCACAATGAATTAATAACCTAGACTTTATGCAGACCCTCCTACACATGTAGGTCATGACTCCTCAAGACAAATGCACCCTGTTTTTTCTTAATGAAAGGATTTAAGTTACCACTGATATCTGATAGGAGATCTTGGAAAGAGGATACAAGTCAGACTCATGAAACAAGTTCTTGTTTATTCTGGTATTTAATCTTGTGTTGCTAACAAGTTCTCATCCTAACCTAGTAAAAATATTAGGTAGAAAATATATGTCCCACCCCTACTCCCTCACTTCTTGTTTCTTAAATAAAAGAATCAAAATTTCAAGCATGAGAATGAGACAGGCTTTTCTTTCAACACACTCCTGTGGTAACATTAATCCTTCACTGTAAATACAAAATGTAGCAGCCACAGAATCTACAGTGCTGCACCAGTGCAGTTCACACTCCTCACAACCATCAATCTGTGTCTCCAGAAACACATTAAAACAATATTTAGCACTTATCTGGTACTTTTCATCCACAGAACTGAAAGTGCTTTAGAAAAGTGAGTCCACATCACCCCCTTTTACAGATAAGGAAACTGAGGCAGAGGGAGGGGAAGCCTCAGATTACACATCTTAGTGGCAGAGTTGTGAAGATGGTTGTTACTTATACCAGTGGTTCTCAAATTAGGGCTGCCGCTTGTTCAGGGAGAGCCCCTGGCGGGCCGGGCCAGTTCGTTTACCTGCCACCTCCACAGGTTCGGCCGATCGTGGCTCCCACTGGCCGCGGTTCGCCGCTCCAGGCCAATGGGGGCTGCAGGAAACGGCGCGGGCTGAGAGACACGGCAGGTAAACAAACCGGCCCGGCCTGCCAGGGGCTTTCCCTGAACAAGCAGCGGCCTTAGTTTGAGAACCACTGACTTATACTACTTAAAGGAAATGGTATCAACAGAAAGCTGAGATATTCTGAAGCACTGCTCCACCCCATCTGGAGCTCCAGGGAGAGGGGCCGCTAGCTTGTGGCATCAAGGAATTAATGGGAACTGCTGAGAACTTCTGGGAAAGACAGAAAGATACATTAACAATGGAAAAGGGTAATGAAGAGTGAACTTTTGGTGAGAGAAAGCAGATAACTCAGTTATCTATCAGCTACAGTGCATTTTATCGAGGAGACAATGTGCGAAGACTCCCTGCTCGGAGCTTTAATAGAAAGAGTTTGAGAATCAGATTGTAGGTGAAAGATTCTAAAACCATAAAATAGTGTTCTGGGCTGGAGAGGAATGAGGCACTACTGCATGCATGTCCTGACACCTCCCCCAGCAAGTGGCCTCCCAACCTGAAGTCATTTGTTACAGCTCCGAGAAACTTCCCATCAGCACAAATACCCTGGGAAAAAAGACAAAGAAATATGTATTCTTGCCCTAGGACAGGGGTCGGCAACGTTCGGCACGCGGCTCGCCAGGGTAAGCACCCTGGCGGGCCGGGCCAGTTTTATTTACCTGCTGACGCGGCAGGTTCGGCCGATCGCGGCCCCCACTGGCCGCGGTTCGCCGTCCCGGACCAATGGGGGCGGCGAGAAGCTGCGGCCAGCACATCACTCGCCCACGCCGCTTCTCGCCGCCCCCATTGGCCCAGGACGGCGAACCGCGGCCAGTGGGGGCCGCGATCGGCCGAACCTGCCACGTCAGCAGGTAAATAAAACTGGCCCGGCCCGCCAGGGTGCTTACCCTGGCGAGCCGCGTGCCGAACGTTGCCGACCCCTGCCCTAGGACTACATTTTCCATAGCCAGGCTTTGAAAGCCCTTAGCAATCCTGCATAGATGCAGATGGGCTACTGGTTAGAACTAGAAGTCAAGTCTATACTCAGTTTACACAAGGTCATATGAATTATTTCATCTAAGTCTCAATTTCACCATCTGCAAAATGGCAGCAATACCTTTGTAAGAGTGCTTTGAGATCCTTATACAAAAACTGCTTTATAGTGTTGAGATGGGGCTATGTTTGGGAGGACAGAAGAAAGAAAGATAGAGCAAAAGAACTACACTGAGGGCTGTAAACATCCAAAGGACAGGATGGCTCAAGGAATCTAGGGTGGGATGTGGAGCCTGTCACATCTAGGTGAGGTATCCAAACCCTGCCCAGGTCAATAGTGACAAAAATAAGATTATCTGATGGCTATTCAGTGATGTCTGAGATGAGCTTGTGACCTCAGGACTTTCCGAGCAGACAAGTAGCCACAACATATTACTCACAACTGGCCCCCTTTTTAGTACCTTCAGCAGATATGAATGGGCTTTTAGTCTGAAGGGCTTTCCTTCGAGGGGGGCGCCCTCAAGGACAGTGCCCTGTCATGGCCCACCATGTGCATCAGAGAACAGCGGTTTCCAGTGTCAATCCAGCACCTTTCACCAGCCTTGTGTTTGCCTAAGATGACAACATTCCCTCGCAACATGCACATTTTTGGTATGCACAAGTTTCGAGAAAGCCCATGTGCTACCTTGTAGTATAAATGCAGCCAACAATGAAGTGATCTTCAGATCAAAGCAGGGCCAGCATTTATATAAGCCTGCACAAGCTCAGACCCAGAGGCATTAAGGTGCACATCTTCTGGATTCAAGTCTAGCAGCTCATTTTGCAGACATCTCAGACAACGTAGAAGTCAATCTTGCTTCAAGCGTACAGCGATACACCAGCAAGCTGTGCTTCAATCCCAGGCAGTCACCCATTGGCACCCCTTGCCACCTCGCCCCCAGTTCTCACAGAGAATAGGGTGTGAAGCAGGAGAGGACAGGCAGCAGTAAGTCAGCAAAGTCAGACCTTCAGCTACAAGCTCCCAGCAATACACATGAATCCAAGTCTCCCCTTCTCCCAGTGCAAAATCCAGCCTAGCTGTCCTCTAACATCAGGGGAAAGGTAAGCACCGCGACATTCCAGTGCCAAACAGATGCAGACACTCTGGAATCAGCTCTCTCGGGTCTAACCCTGTTACTCCCTGGTGACTATAACCTTACAGTCCGAGGAATCACATAGTAGCCATGGGAAAGACAAGGATGCCACAAGTCAGACATTCTCCACATTCACGTACCTGGGCATGCACCAGAGACTAGGGCTGGCTCTTTCCCACCCTGTCAGCAGAAGCACGGTGAGGGAAGAGGACGACACCTACCCCTGGGGACACATTCCCGGTCCATGCAGCTCTTTTCCCTAACCGAGGGACCAAAGAGCAAACTGCTCTCAAGTTCCAAGCCTCTCTCATGCATTCCTGCTGCTAGCTACCCATCTTCCCACCCTACAGCCTAGCTCACACATTAGGCAGTTCTGGTTTCCCTTCCTTGGTACTTGCCACCTTTCATCTGAGGGGCTCAAAGTGCTTTACAGAAGGTGGCTCAGTCACATCCTCATTTGCCGGTTGGAAACTAAGGCACAAAGATTAAGTGACTTGCATAAGAGTCAGGAACAGAAATCATCTCCCCTGATTCCAGTGACCTGCTCTAACTACTAGACCACCCCTCTAACAGAGACCTTTCTCCCCTAATGCCTTGCATATTGATGTGGCTTGAGTGCACTGTGAGAGTCACAAGAGCTAGTTTCGTTTCCTCATAACAGTAAAGGTACAAATAAAAAAAAACCCACCACCATAGCTTCTATTCCCACTCTGTAAGATGGGCTACTTGTCTTGACTAAGTAGAAGGGCACCGGTGTTTGAGAACTCTGCCTTTCCTATCACAAAACAGACAAAGCGAGAGAAAAGAAGACACTCCTTGGAGAAACAGGCAAGGTTTCTCAGCTACATTTTGTTCACCAATAGGTGTGGGGAAAGACAGGGTTTAATGCAACAAGGGGCTTTGGCAATATGAACTGGATATCTATAGAAAGAAATTATCATAAGACTAATCTCCAATCAAGATGGCTTCTTTAGAAGCACAACGGGATTCTCTTTCAATGGCTTGCGAGTGCCAGCTGCAGACGCTGGGGAACAATGCTGGTTGGTTAGGGCTTCCAGGTCAGGTTCCGTAGGTGAGCAATGGTTTGGTTTCCTAGAAGGCATGAGTGTCCGGCTTTGGTGTGTCCATGATGGCAACAGCTGCCCCAGCCCAGGATTGTACTATGTGCAGCTGTGCCTCATGTGGAAATTAACAACGTATTCTGCATTAGTCCGCTGCACCGAGATGGCAAAGGGCTCAAAGGGGTGAAAGGTGAATGCAACCAGGCGTCGTACTGTGTGATTGATGGGTCGGCCCAAGAGTCCTGCTTGGATTTCAAACTTCAGAAGGCCAGAATCCCGGGCATAAAATCTGTAAGGAAGAGAAACAGAGAATGCTGATTATGTCTATTCCTGCTCACTGGTTTTGCCATCTTGAACTCTGCATGAAAAGGGACTGGTGCCACTGATGACTGCTCCTTATTCCATCCCTGGAACTTACCCAAAAGAATGCTGGCAAGATGGTGCGACAGACTCAGCCTGCACTGGCCAATACGTAGCATTGACTAAGCAATACAAATGATGGAAGGTCACGTAGGGAAAGTCCCTTCCTGGGTAGAAGTTTTTAATCTCTAACATTTTAACTCATTTTAGTGCCATAAATGAGAGAAGCCTCTTGCAAAGGGCTGTATTTCACTCTTGCGGGCTCTGATTTCTGGATCCACAGTTAGAAGTAAAAGGCTTTATCCCTAATAAAATACATACTGGCTCCCTACCATCCCACTGATGCAAACATATCCCATAGTCATAATGGGAGTTACACATGAGCAAATGAGAATACAAACCCATTCCTTTTAGTAACTTTTAAACAACAGCCTTCACTCTCTAACTGTGAGAATGCGTTGTGTCTCTCCTGTTCTACCAAAAAGACTTCACAACACCACATTGCTGCTATGTGACTTGGTTACTCGCACATCACGTCCCCTGGCTGTGTCCCCATTCAGAAGATGTAAGAGAGCTACTGGACTTGACTTTGCTCTAGGGTGCCTTACACTACTTTACAGCCAGACTTCACAGCCACTTGCTGATTTCCAGTGAAAACTGTCAATGCAAGAGTCTAGGAGAAAGTCGCTTAATGGCCAAATGCAGTGATCACAGCAAATCTGGATGATCTGGAAAGGGAAAGAAATCACCCAATGTACTACCATGCAGAGATCCACCTCTGAGACTCAGATTGGACCCTTGCTCCCCAAACCTGGAGTGCTCTGCAATGTGGCTCACGTAAGAAGTGGACATTGCTCTTCACTGACTTTCTGGCCCATAAGCAGAGCAGTGTTGGCTGCCTCTAAAGGGAGTTCTGCCTAGCACTCCTTTGTTTGATCTTTCCTGTGTCCTGGAGGAACTCCTCTCCATGTCCAAGAGTTATGCTGTTTCAAGCTGCTCCCCCTACATCTCTAGGAGAACACAAGGATCTCTGCAACTTCACCTTCCACCCAATACTTCGGTGGGTTCTTCAGATAATTTGAAAACCAAATGGCCTCCTGTTATTACACAAATCCATCAGCACTGGCCCCGAAGTTGGTTCCACGATAAGGACCTTTTTCCGAGCACAGACTTGTGATGGTCATTCTGTCCCTATCTGTCTCCATTTCCTTCCTGCCTTGTAGCTTTTGGTTGTTTGCATTTGCCTCTGGTTTCAGCTCAAAATTGCTTTTGTATCAGAGCACATTCTTCCCAACACCACCTGCTAGCCTGATACACTCACAGCTCTTTAGGCTGGCAGCAATGGCTCCAGACAGATTCTTTCAATATCAGACACCCTCCAGGTTTTGATAATGCAGCTTGCTAAATTCCTTGCATTTCCTAGCATGCCATTCTCCTCTCCAATCTCACTCCTCACCTGAATAAGAGTGCCAACCAACTGGCCTGCCAATTACACATAAGAATGAAGCAAAAGAGCTACAATCTTAGTAGCTGGCTTTCCAAAAAGCTCCCTCCTACACAGAACTAGGCATGTGGGGGGTTGGTTTCTAACTCAAACATGGCCTGTGGGCTGCTCCTCTCTCCACAATTCAATGTAATTTAAACACACTCAAGATGAGCTCCCTGTAATCTCAGGTAATCTCAAAGATGTGCTCGGGTCGGTATTTTTAAAAAGTGCTCTGCAATCAGAGGCCATTTCCATGGACTCTCACTCTGTGGATAAACTAGGCACTGAAATAGAAGACCGTGTGGCAATAAAAACAACAAGACCAGCCTTTTCAAATTGTACAAAAATGGTAAATTTATCTGCAGACCACTTCTTTAAGTAGGCTCCTTAGTAACCCTTTAGATTTAAAAGCTTTAACCCCTAACACAGGAGTTGCTGTGTTAAGGATTTGGCAGCCCATGCATCTCCCCCACAAGCTTTGTAGTTCCCTGCTGTGAGTTTGCTGCCAAGCCTCTTGTAAACAGATATTGGGGAAAAGGCCCTGAAGCCATTCCATCAGCAAAGAGGCCAGGAAGCAGGATGTTAACCACTCCAGCAGCTGAGAGAGAGGACTGCTGCAGCCTTCCAGGGGAAGAGAGACAGTAAAACTAAGAGTGGGGAGGAGTTAAAGGCAGCATGAGTGGGTGCCGAGATGGTGCAGGACACAACTACGGGACCTCAAAAATAAAATATAGATTGAGTGTACCTTGGGCTGCTGATGGGCTCTGTGCCAATGCCAGGTGCATGGAACTGTCACTATAAATCCTACATTACCAGTAATGAGAAAATAAAGCTAACGCGTCTTTATTTCAAAACCGTTTTCTGCATGATGGGCCACTGTTGTATCTTATTAATCACTGTCTTGTGTGAGAGAAACATGGCAGCACTTTTCCAGCTGTTGAAGGGTTAAGGGTTACTTCTGCTGTTGAATTGCCCTGCATCCTATAAGCAGGCAGCTGGGAAACAGGAGCCCCCCACAGCTCCAGACCCCTATTCAAGTCCTGATTGACTCTGGCATTTTATAACCTGATCTTCTAAAGCGCAAAGCTACACGTCTACTCAGGGGAGAGAGGGAAGGTGGTAGTTTGCTTTGTTTACTACAGAAGACGTGACCATAGCAAATGTCTGCAGTCCTACTCCCTTTTGTCTGTAGAAGCTGCACAAAGGTTGGCAGATGCAGACAAACACCACCCAGTGAGATGTTCGAACATCAAGTACAGCGACAGGAAAAGCAGCAGATATTTTTCTGCAGACTGTACAGAGTGAGTTCAAACCAAACCGTACACGGGAAATCAATTAAATAGCTATGATTTGGGGATTGTGTGTGTATGAATGGTCAGAAGTTCCCAAATCTTAGGCAGGTATAGTGTGCATGGTGCAGGAGGGAATACCGTGGACAGCAATAAAGTTGGTGGTTGCGACCAGTTTCCCATCTCTCTGGGCAGATCAAAACACTGACATCAGGGCAGTCACAGAGCGCAGTATTAACTCTTTGATCTCTCTCTCTTTGTTCACAAAATGTAGGATTTATTTCGCTCTTCAGGCACTAAGAGCTGTGCAGTTTTCTGCCTTGGGACACTCAGCACATTTAGGCCCAAAGTTTGATCTTCCTTAAAACGTTTTGAATCTGGTGGGGGAAGTGCCAGAATCCAAACAGCTATTCTTGAAATCCATTGCTGTGGCCAATAAACAGAAACAATTTGTGCATGCCCAAGATAGAAATGTGCAAGCTCCCCGTTAGTCTGCAAGGAGCATTGCTAGCCTCCCTACTTTCAAGGTTATTAACAGGAATATGCCTAAGGCACAGACAGAAATAAGCAGAATGGCCCTTAGGTCTGACCAAAGGTTCTGCTGTGCAAGCAAGTTTCTTATGCATTATAGGTTTCCAAATCATGAGAAACACAAGAGACGATAGGGAAAAGGGGACCACAGACTCCAGTGTTTGTTAAATGAAGAGGAATAAAGTTCACAGTGAAAGATGACTTTGGTTTCTAAGTTTCTCAGTGTGCGTTACAGACAACGGAGTATGAAGACAGTCAAACCAGCGCTGTGAATGTTATGGGTAACATATAAAGACATTTAAACAAATCAGACTTGTATAAGTGCTGGCCAGCCCCACCTCCCAAAATGAGCATTTTCTTGCCGTGGCAAAGCAGACTCATACATTGCAACCATAGCATGCTGGCTGTCATATAGCAAAAGGCTGGAGTCTGAGAAGAGGGGGAATTTAATGTTCATATAAAAGGATGTTAAAGTTTCAGTACCCATTTCTGCCTCTTAACATGACCAATGCGCTTCAACTCCACTTTTGAAAGAGCCAAATGTAAATGTGCATATGTAAAATAGGCACAGTCCATAGGAGAGGAAAGACAGAGCTTCCTAATTTACTGGTCTCTCCGGAATAATCTAAACAAGGACTCTGCTGGAATGGGACAGAGGAGGGGAAAAGGGAAACATCCCTATATGTACACTTCAGTCTGAGACACAGTCGAGACACATGTACATTTCTGAGAAACACGCATTCAGTCCTAGCCATGTGCAATTTTCTGACTCTTCTTCATACCTGATGGGGTGATCTCCACACGTCTTTGGCCGTTCCATGACTGACACCCACTTGTCATCATAACTGAAGAGGGAGAGGTCAAGGTAAGGGCTGCCGCTGTAAGACTGAGCGCTGATTGGGAGCTGACCCAGCAGCCTCCGCACAGCCTCTGTGTGCCCTCCATACTTTGCATTCACAATAGTGTCCTTAAACCTGGAACACACAAAGGGACAGATTTTATTTGCAAAGCGCACAGGGAAATGGCACAATGTAGATATATTAGTGTTCAAAAAGGATAAAGATAACAAAAATCAAAACAGCAGCAGTTTAAAAAACTAGTACACCTCTACCCCAATATAACGCGACCCGATATAACACGAATTCGGCTATAACACGGTAAAGCAGCGCTCCGGAGGGGCGGGGCTGCGTGCTCCGACGGATCAAAGAAAGTTCAATATAACGCGGTTTCACCTATAACGCGGTAAGATTTTTTGGCTCCCGAGAACAGCGTTATATCGGGGTAGAGGTGTACTACTAAGTTCAGAAGTTATAATTCATCTAATACACCATCAGTCTCAATTCTGGTGACCTTTTACCTGCTCCACAATCAGTGTTCCTATTCTGTTTTGGAACTATGGACTGACAAGTGGATAGGAACTTGTCATTCCACAAGATCTGGCTACAGCTGCCCTGCAGTACTGGAAATGTACAGGATCAGAAATGGGGAGAGATGGAGTAGCAGCTTAATCAATCAATCCAGGTTTTACTGCAAAGATCGTAAACATTGTCAGTGAAGCCTGAAGGTTGTGCTGTAACAGCTGAATTCCTGAGGCTGAAGGAGGACTTGGGAATCCATCTCTCCCCAGCCATTATGTTTTGATTGCATAAAGCAGGGGTCGGCAACGTTTGGCATGCGGCTCGCCAGGGTAAGCACCCTGGCGGGCCGGGCCAGTTTTATTTACCTGCTGACGCGGCAGGTTCGGCCAATCGCAGCCCCCACTGGCCGCGGTTCGCCGTCCCGGGCCAATGGGGGCGGCGGGAAGTGGCGCGGGCGAGCGATGTGCTGGCCGCGGCTTCCCGCCACCCCCATTGGCCCGGGACGGCGAACCGCGGCCAGTGGGGGCTGCGATTGGCCGAACCTGCCGCGTCAGCAGGTAAATAAAACTGGCCCGGCCCGCCAGAGTGCTTACCCTGGCGAGCCGCGTGCCAAACGTTGCCGACCCCTGGCATAAAGGGAAGAAACTGTAGAAGAAGAAGAACCTCGAAGAGAAGCCTGCAGCTGTTTAGCTCAGCACTGTCTGAAACGTTCTTTCCTGTGAAAAGATTTATCTGCATTGGAGTTTTTCTTCTTTACAAGTTAGTAAGCAGAATCTGAGCTTTCTGTTGACGAGATCCAACTTTTATGAGACCAGCGGTATAAGAGCCACTTATCAGGAACAGTTTATATTGGACTGTAAACTCTCAGGGCAAGGGCCTATTGTGTTTACTTATCTAACAAGCACCCTACCACCCCATCACCAGCCCCATTATAGGCTCCACCACCAACCAGAAGGCTGAAGAGGTTCTTGCCTCTGGTTTCAGCTACAAAACAAGAGCAGCACTTCATATGTTTGCATTAAGTTCTGTCCCTCACAAGCAGTAGGGAATCCCCAGTGGGAGTTATGGAAATATACAGGACGACTAAGTCTCCTTCACTTGCATGGATTCAACAGTTTCAATCAACAGAAGTCTCCCCTATAAGCAATGGCAGAAATGGTCACTACATAGTTATGCTGAAGTTAAATTAGTTGTGGGAAGTACAAGAGGCTCTGGCACACTTGGGTATGTCACCACATACTCCTAGGACCACATTTTAGAAACATCACCACCTGCATTACTAACATGACTTTAGTCTGTTTAAAAGAATTTTAGAAGCCTTATTTACTTTTATATCTCACTCCACTTTCACTGTGACATTAGATTGGTCAGTTTTACTTTCACACAGGAAAGGAAGGTCCAACTGAAAAAAGGAACAGCATACTTTTTGCTGAAATTGTAGAAAATGCCACAAACACAGAGTTTTATTCATATTACATTTGGGGAAACCTGTCTGGCAAAATAAATCCCAAATTTGGTGACATTTTTGGTTTAACAAATCCTAGCTTTGGGCCCTAATACTCAGAGAGCATCACTTAAACAGCCCCAGAGGAAGACACAGCACAAGGTGTGCTGGCAGCATTCTTCCCTCAGAAATCTCTCCCCCTAGGGTTGGGTGCTTAGATTGTCACTGTATACTTTCTAGCCTTGGTCTACCATTTGCATGGAAGACCAAACAAGACAGTGAATGTGGAATACAGAACCAGGTGTACCCTGCCTCAGCCTTGAGTGTTCAGCAGTTTTCAGAACCATAAGGCTGTGGTGAGATGTGCCATGTTCAGAATGGACTCATACACCAGTCAGTCACTAAAGAGCTATGTTTCTCAAGGTTGTCACAGCTATTTGATACTGGCCTTTGGCTGGCAGTGTTGAGCATGTACCTATATGGTATAAGGCATGCTCCAAATGGCTCACCGGCGCTGGATCTGTCTGGCAAAGTTGTTACTGGAAGCTGAGCAGGGAAATTGGACAGCCTCGCTGTGCAGGGTGGCATTCCTGAAGAGGTCACAGAAGTTCTCAAAGAGCTCCAGTAGCTCATCCGAAGTGTTCTCAAACACAGCAATAACCTCTGTGGTCACCATGTTGTACACAACAAAGAATGAAGGCTGCAGAGAGTAGCAGAGTTAGTGGTTTTCCAACAGAGTGCAGACAGACAATACAGGGTCTATATTAGTTGGAAGTCCCTCCCCCCCGATACACACAACACACACACAAAAGACTACCCATGATTACTCTGCAATGTAGGAGAATCTCACATTCACTATACAAATTCATTATGCTATTCAAATACCTCAGAGGGTACCAGATTATCCAGCCTATTCACTACAGTGTAATTATTTATGAAGGGAACTAAACACGCTTTCAATTTTTCATTTCAAACTGGACGTCAATATTTCTGTTTTCCTCACTCCCCACCAAATATAAAATGCTTTTTAAAGTGGCAGATTTAATTTTCTTTCCTGCTGGGGAAGTGATTTTAAACCAGGTGCTGGCTGGCAACAAATTATTTTTCCTGTATGTGAAGAGCTGAGAGCTTTTTTTTTTTTTTTTTTTTTGGCATTTATTGTTTTCCCCCCTCTTAATATTTCCAGCATGCAGAGATGAGATATTTTTAGTGCATTGTGTTCCAACATTGCCTGCAAAAGTTTTGCCCTCCAGGTACCATGCTGGTGTAGAAATGAAAACCTGAAAGACAATAACTATTTCTTTTTAATACTGACACTCTTATCCAAGAATTTCCAGGTGCCGTTGCAATTGTAAATCCAAAACATGACTCAGGTACTTCTGCAGTAATTTTTTCCCTAGATAAGGTTACTCAATCACTACAGACACTAACTCCCAAACCAGGGGTGTCCAAACTTACTGGCCTGCTGAGCCACATACAACAATCGTCAAAAGTTCAAGAGTCGGGGCACACCTGCTGGGAGCCAGGGGTTGGGGCTTCAGCCCTGCTCCTGAAGAAGGCCCGAGCCCTGGCAGCTGTGCCCTGGAGGGCTGAAGCCCCAAGACCCACCCTCTACTGGACAGAAGCCCCTCCTGCACCATCCCACTGCAAGGCAGAGGTCCTGAGCTTCCTCTCCTCCCCCGTCTGGTAGGTGAAGAATGGGGAGGCATACTGCATAGCTGCACTTTAATGGTAAAAGAGCTGCATGTGGCTCGCGAGCCACAGTTTGGCCACCCCTGGCCCAAACCCAGATACCAGTCACATGCATGACCTCTAACAACACATAGCAACAGAGTAGCACCTTTGTAAATCCTGATGAACTCAGACCTTAGGATTTCCATTTATATTAGATGCTTATAGACTATAGACTCCACCTTGATATACTCACAATGCAAGACTGGCCTTGTTTTACAAAAAGAAGCCCAGCTGCAGACGCACCTCAAGACTTCACCCTATAGGATAATTTGTGGGCTGGGGAGAAGAAGAAGGAGTGAAGAACTCAGATGGGTCTCTCAAAATGGGGCGGAGTTTGGACTATCACTATATCGAGCCCATGGCTTGTTACAGAGTTGTCTTGGTTTGGGAGAAGTTGGTCTGCGCTATCCAGTTTTCTCTCTCAAGGGAGCTGTTACTGACCCATTGTACTTAGACTATTCAGAAAATGGGGGGGAACGGATAGTTGCCAAATACCCACATATTACTCCCAATCACCTGAGCTATTAGCTAAATCACCACCTCCTGGAAAAAAAAAAAAAAAAGTCCTTCTGGGCTATAGGATTGAAGTGCCGAGGGAAGGAGAAGAAGGAAAAGGGCTTGACTACCCTTGACTCATTCCTGTACAAATATTTACCACTTTAAAGATTGCAAAAATTACAGGGTGGATAAAAATCAATGATTTAAAAAAAAAAAATCAGATTTTTTTGATAAAATGCTTTTTGAGGAAAAAGCCCATCTAAAGATAGTTTTAATTAAGATACATTATAGCTCAAAGATATCTCATCATGGAATAGGGATTATAAATTCTAATTCTATAGTATGAGACAATATATTAATGTAATGTTTAAGAAGAGTTTTGTAAATGAGTTCCAATAGTTCATGGATTAGGGACCCAATTTTATGGGGTTCCAGGGGCTTCTGTATAGATTATTTAGGTTAATCTTTCTATCTATCCAATGGGGCTCAGTCTAGAAGATACCATCAGAGATGCTTAGTTTTACAGTTCTCAAACTGTGGATTTGTATCTCCAGAGATAACATGCTTGTTAACAGCAAAAATGTTTTAAAATAAATAATATATAGAGGTGAGAAATAACAGACCTCAACCCTATTGTCCCTCTGCGAATTTGTGTACACAGAGTCACTTCCTTACCTCTCTCTAAAAGTACAAAGTTTCAAAAAGTTCAACGAATAGAAGATTGTTGGGGGCGGAATAGATCTGGACAAGAAGTCGTCTGGAGATAAATGTGAGAAGGGAGGGACAGGCAGTAGAAACAAAAGTGAAACTGGTTAAGCAGCATATTCCAGAAGTCTTGAGATCTTTCTGAGTGTAGCCTTGATTGATTTGAGATCTACCATACCATTCTCTCACTTGAAGGGAAAACCTATAATGGCAGCAGGCCGTAAGAGAGACCCAGTTTGGGAATAAGAACCTTTCAAGCAATACATGTTTGCTGATGATGTTTTAAAGAAAGTCACACCAGTGAACTGGTGGAAGTCACTTAAGCACTTGGATTCAGAGACTGTTGAAGTGATAATCTCACTTTTAACAGCAGTAGCTTCTTCTGCCGGTGTAGAAAGAATATTTTCTTCCTTTGAACTAATTCATTCCAAATTGAGAAATCGTTTGGGACCTGAAAAAGCAGGAAAGCTTGTTTTTCTTTTCCAGATTATGAACAAACAGGAAAATGAAGATGAAAACGACTGAGTTAGCTGCAGAAGCCAATATTTTAAATTTCTCATGTTGACCTGGCTGACATAGTCGATTTATTTATTTTTTTTTAATATTCATTTAACTATTTTAGTTAACAATTTTAACAAAAACAAACCTGATTTTAAAAATCTTGAATGTTTAACTAAATTCAAAAATGCACATGCTTGTTTTGTTAAAATATTATATGTTTGCTGTTGAAGAAAAAAAATCCAGAATACATAACGTTGTTTTAGTTACATAAAACAATTTAAATGTCTGTCTGGTGATGTGCTCCTCCTAATACAGCATGGCAAGAAAATCCTCCAAATATTAATGATTAACCTGTTGAATTGGAGATAGTTCACCTCCCAATGACTTCATAAATATCTGCTTCAATTACCTTTGGTAAATGAAATAACAAAACAATCATTCATTTTCTGATATAGCTGTAAAACTAATCTGAAAAGTTTTCAAAATAAATCACTTAAAAAATGTATAGTGTGTACCTTCTAAAAATGAAACCTACATCTATCTGAGTTGTGAAGAATATGTATTAAGGTTATAACAACCAACAAGAATGCACTTTTATGTAGAAATCCATGATTAAATCGAGTCTTCCTGACTAGTGATTTAAATCAATTTGATTTAAATCAAATCCACCCTGCAAAATTACAATTGTAAGATACACCTCTACCCCGATATAACGCTATCCTCGGGAGCCAAAAAATCTTACCGCGTTATAGATGAAACCACGTTATATCCAACTTGCTTTGATCTGCCGGAGCGCGCAGCCCCGCCCCCCGGAGCACTTCTTTACCGCGTTATATCCGAATTCGTGTTATATCAGGGTAGAGTTGTATTTCTTTTACGGGAATCTCTGTATTTACTGTAATTATGGGTCTATGAAATGTGCTAAACCAGAGAAACTTTTCTCAAATAATATTTTAAAGCCACTTGTAGTTCCTGGGTGGGACATTATGCTATACACTTGGCGTAAGTTAGGTAACCACATAGCTATTTAGAAAAACACAGTATTTCCATAGAACGCGTCATGTCTAGATCCATCTGAATAACTGAGAATTCATCTTCCATACTTTCAATATAGGATCCCACTACTGGTGCTTGTGTTAATCAGACAACTGAAATGGAAAAAACCTACTAAATCATCTAGTCCATATCACTGCCAATGTAAAGCTCAGATCCCAAGAAGTGGTGGGGGGGGGGGGGGGGGAGGGAAGAAACCAGACATAGATATTCAACTGTATCATAATTTTAGGCCTCACTGCATAATCAAACAAACAAAGGAAAGGTTAGACTCAAGTGCAGAGGAAAGAACAGAATTTTCACTAAATATAGAACCCTGCTACAGCTGCCATAGAAACCATCCAAGAGCAGTGGAAATGGCAGAGCATGAAGAAGGGACCTTGTGGCCAGGTTGACAGATCTAAAACGTGACCATTTTTGCTTTACTTTGTATTACTTCTTGTTTATTTAGATGCATAAATGTATTTATCAAAACTCAAGCTTCATGTACAACATTTGAAAAACAACCTTTTGTGAGTTTTAATAAAAATTAAAACCTTAACTTTTTCCTCTCAACACACCAAAAAACCCAATATCCTAAATACCAACCCACCCAACCCCTCCTTATGCAAAACCTTGGACAGTGTTTCCCAAACTTGGGACGCCGCTTGTGTAGGGAAAGATCCTGGCGGGCCAGGCCGGTTTACCTGCCACGTCCGCAGGTCCGGCCCATCGCGGCTCCCACTGGCTGCGGTTCGCTGCTCCAGGCCAATGGGAGCTGCTGGAAGCGGCGCGGGCTGAGGGACACGGCAGGTAAACAAACCGGCCCAGCCTGCCAGCGGCTTTCCCTGAACAAGCGGCAGCCCTAGTTTGGGAAACACTGACCTAGGAGATGAGATGGGCCTAATTGTCAATAAGCTCTGGCTCTCTCAAAACAGAAGTAAATGAAAGACTTTCCACAACTGAGAGCCCTACACACAGAACAGCTTGCCACAGATGTTTAAATCTAGAACCTATTAACCAGTTATCTTGAATGCCTCAGCTGATCAGATAGCCAGAACTTACACAGAGCTTCACAGATCAAATATCTGGAAGTGGACCCAGAAACAAATGGGAAGCTAAGTTCATCTCCTGAGTAACCAGTGTAGTCTGCTGCCTGCCTCTGAGACTTCAAGCCAGCCACAATCTGCATCAGCTATGAAGTCTAAGCGGTCTTCAAATGGAAGCAGTCTAGAGCAGTGTTTCTCAAACTGGGGCCGCCACTTGTTTAGGGAAAGCCCGTCGGTCCGGGCCGGTTTGTTTACCTGCCGCGTCCGCAGGTCCGACCGATCGCAGCTCCCAGTGGTCGTGGTTCGCTGCTCCAGGCCAATGGGGGCTGCGGGAAGCGGCGCGGGCCAAGGGACACACTGGCTGCCGCTTCCAGCAGCTCCCATTGACCTGGAGCAGCGAACCGCAGCCAGTGGGAGCCGCGATCGGCCGGACCTGCAGACGGGGCAGGTAAACAAACCGGCCCGGCCCGCCAGGGGCTTTCCCTACACAAGTGGCGGCCCCAGTTTGAGAAACACTGGTCTAGAGAGCATTGCAGTGACCAGTCACAAATGCCTGTCAAAGTCCAGATCCAAGAGAACTGGTTGCATTCACCTAATCAGGAAGGCTTATGATATTTTTGGCCACTGGACAGAGCTCAAGACTCCAGAATCAGTAAAGTGGGCCCCAAAACATCCCAAATTGCAACCCACTTGGACAAAGGTTTAATATCTTTGCAATATCCATGTTGTTTATATGTATTTGTTAGACAAATATTTCAATGCTGCTTTTACAAAAGACACTCAGTCCTCAACTACTTTACAATAATAAACAGTGCGCACAATCTAACACAGTGGTTCTCAAAGCCGGTCCGCTGCTTGTTCAGGGAAAGCCCCAGCGGGCTGGGCCGGTTTGTTTACCTGCCGCGTCTGCAGGTTCGGTCGATTGTGGCTCCCACTGGCCAAGGTTCGCCGCTCCAGGCCAATGGGGGCTGCGGGAAGCGGCGCGGGCCGAGGGATGTGCTGGCCACCCTTCCCGCAGCCCCCATTGGCCTGGAGTGGCGAACCACGGCCAGTGGGAGCCGCGATCGGCTGAACCTGCGGATGGGGCAGGTAAACAAACCGTTCCGGCCTGCCAGGGGCTTTCCCTGAACAAGCGGCAGACCGGCTTTGAGAACCACTGATTTAACATTCTTTGTGACTCTACAGCAGACTAATGTATGTGCACAATGGAAGAAGTAACATACAAAGAAAGCTTCAAAGCGAACAGCTAACATCCATTCATTCCAACTTCTAGCCCTTAAAAAACAATGGGACAAATATTGAGGGGGGCAGGGAGGGAGTCACGAAACTTCCAGAGAAAACAGAACAATGAGCAATGAGCAGCACTGCAAGTTTAGAAAGAGTTCTTGCCAGCCATCTTTAATAGAATTATAAAATAAGCAGATGAAAGGAATTAAGTAGTTTAAAAAACTTAAAGTAGTCTCAGACCAATCTCACGTGGATTGAAAACTGAAGATCTCTAGGAAAAAAAGGCAATGATAAACATGTTGTGTTATGGTGCGGGCAGAGGGGTAAGGGATGTCTACCACAGAGATTGGCATTAGAGCTGGTCTGATTTAACTTCATTACCGACCTGGAAATGGGAGTAAACAACATATTAGTTAGAGATAGCAGATGATACTAAATTGGGGGAATTCTGCACCACTGCACAAGCACAGAATTAATGTCCCCAGCAGATTTTTTTTCTCCTGCAAAATAATTGATTCTGACAGGAAGTCAAAGGGAAGTCATGTAAGGGAAGTCATGTGAGGGGTCACGCTACAATTACATCTTTTGCCCACCAGAAGAGAGGGCAACTGGCTCATGAGCAGGAGCAGCCAACCGTAGAGAGGGGGCAGATGCTGTCTTCCTTACAGCACCCTGCCTGCAGGGCCAGGTAAGGAGGCATGGAATGGGGGGATGAGAGGGGCAGAGAGTGGGGCACATGGGGCTGCTGGAGGGGTCACGCAGACTGGGGTTCATAATAGCTAGTGAGGGGAGACAGATTGGACGCAGGGGCACACGAGCTAGTGGGGTGACAACACTGAGCCAGGGGCTGAATGGGAATGGGGGTCCAGGGCCACAGGGGAATAAGGGCAGCTGTGCCTGGGTGAATGGGAAGTGGGGGTGCAGGGACACATGGAGATGGGGCAGCTATGCATAGCTGATTGAGGATGCAGGGCCACATGGGGAAAGAGGGGAGTGGGGGTGCAGGGACACATGGGCATATTTGCAGATATGCCTGGCTGAATGGGGTGTGGGGGTGCAGGGACACACAAGGACAGGTTCGGATGTGCCTGATTGAATGGGAGAGGCTAGAGGTCAGCCAGGGTCTGCATGAGGGAGGCTCCCCAACTCCCAAACAATTGCCCCCCTCCAAAAGAAACACCTTGTTCCATACTTCCCCAACTCACACCCAACAACCCTCCAGATTCTCTCCCAGGCTCCTTCCCAGCATTTACTTCCCTCTCCCTCCGCTCCTCCGTTACCCCCAACTTCCCAAAGCCTTTGCACTGCTTTGGAGTGGTGCGGGAAATACATTTCTGTATTGTACTTTAAATGAATTATTATTCAAAGTTCTGTATTAATATGCCTAGTAAGGAATCTATTTGTCAAAAACCATTTCCTGAATCTTTTTTGTTGTCTGTATTGTTACAGACATACTTGCTGACAGGTATTTTGAAATAAACTACCAAAATAATTGAAACTGGTTATATTGTTATTTTGACAAATAAAATAGGCAGAATTTTACAGAATTTTAAAATATTGTGTGCAGAATTCTTAATTTTTTGGTGCACAATTCTTCCAGGAATAATTGGGAGTTGCAAATACCATCCAGGACAGAAAGATAGTAAGAGGCTTTGAGAGATTAGAATTGTAAGCAGAAAAAGTGAGATTCAGCTTGGAAAAATGTCAGCTATTACATCTGAAAAATACTCACACACACATACCTAATAGGAGAGAAGCATCTAGAAAGCAGTAATGGCTAGAGATCCAACTATGCAATACAATATGGCAAGAAAAAAAGGTCAGTTTGGGGTGGCACATGCAGAGTCTGTAGACCACAGAGTAGGGAAGTTAACAGTCCTTTCTTTATATTACTCTGGCATGACTGCCTCTGAAGCACTGTTTAGTTCTGGGCACCCTTCAACAGAAAGAAACTGGTGAGAGTGGGGAAAAGGAACAAAATGATCAGCAGGCTGGAGGGGTTGAAATAAGAAGCTAAATTAAAGAACTAATTGTATAGTTTGTGTAAGACATCTGATGGGGAATGACTGGATGACTCTCTACAGGTAACTGAAAGGTATATATACCAAAGATGGGAAAAGGTTACAATATGTAGGGTAGCAGTAGGATATAATTAGGAATAACTGGAAGAAATTAAGAAAAATGTAGAATGAGTTTTATGGAGCAAATCCCAATCATGAGTTCCATTAAGCTGTGGAACAGTGTCCCAACGGAAGTAGAAATACGGTCACTTGGGACATTTACAATTCTAATCAGATTGTACGCTCATCAGGACAGAGACTATTTTGTAGCCTGTATTTGTACAATGCGAGGCATAATAGGTCCCTGATCCTGATTACTAAAATACAAACAACAACAGACTTGGCAAAGCACCAATAAGTGTAGTATAGGAAACAATCCTGCATTTGCAAGAAGATAAAATTGTATAACCACATTGGTCTTCTCTCTCTCTAATTTCTATTAAGTTTTGACATTGAGAGAGGGGGAATCTTACTAAATACCATCAAAGATACCACCAAGGCCCCTCACAACAGGATCCAAATTATATACTGTGGAGAACAGAACATTTCTACCCAACACTCAAAGACCCAAATCAGCACTTAGACAAGAAATGTAGCTTATAGTATTTTTCTGCACGGGAATAACCTCAACAAAGCAATAAGCTGTCCAAAGAGGAAAGGCCCTACCTGTGAAGGGTCTGTCACCCGCAACGTGACCACATCTTCACTGGTGTATTTAATAAACAGATGGCTCTCATCCAACAGCTGCATTTTCCACATGCGCAGCTGCCTCAACTGATCAAAGTACTGGAAGAACCTCCGTTTTGCCATTGCACTCCCATCCTGCTCTGCCCTCCTCCACAGGTACACCAACAGTCTGTGTTTCAGAGAATTTATGAAGGGCTCTTTGTACGGGTTTGCCATCCCTGTCTGAGTGTCTCGCTGCACTTCTGGATAGACAGCGGAGAGGGTCAGGAGATCATCCTCATAGCAGAAGCGACCTATAGTCCGTACATCAATGAATGTGCCCTCAGGTGTCACTTGAAAGACATGAATAGTCTGCTGCTGCACAGAGAGAATAGCCAAGATATTCTTATACAGGTATAGGCCCTGGTTGTGAGACAAGATGACTTTGTCACATTTGAATGTCCTTGTGTCACACAGTCTACCTGTGTGAAGATCTATGATATGCAGAGAATAGTCCTCCAAAGGGGACCTGGGATTTGGGGTCACCGACTCACTGTTGCGATAAACCTCAAAAAATGGGGGGTGAGGTTCCTCGGGCAGGTAGGCAGCAGAGCCCACAATTACATAGCGACAGTCATCTGTGAACAAACTGCACTCGCGGTTCAAGTGCTCACCATTGGAGGCCACGTTGGTGATATGAAGCAAGACGAAGAAACGTTCAAAGAGCCGCCCACGGATATTGACAGATCTTTGGTCGTTGCCATTGGCCAAGATCTCTCCCTCATAACCCTGCAGGAGATCCTCTGCTGCCTGGCAGCCCTGATACTCGTAGATCTCCAGGGAGGTCTGGTCCGAGGAGAAAGCGATGAAGTAGCGCCCATCGGGGGAGAACTTGCGCAGGAAGCAGGGCGGCTTCTCAACGTTGACCACAGTAAAGTTGGGGAAGACATTCTGGTGGAAGACCCGGACCTGGTGCCAGTGGGTGCCGGCCTTACCAGAGCTGATCCTTCGGCGCTCCAGGCGGTGGATGACATTCTGGTTCTGGATTCTGCGGGGCCTGATGGTCGGAGCGTCATGATCCATCACTTCATCGTTCCCTGGGAAGGAAACACAGAGGCCGCTGTACTGGACAGGGAGCAGCACGACCCTATACCAGACCGTGTGTGTGTGTGTGGGGGAGAGATGGGAGAGGGTCTCCTGGGGGAGCAGGGGCACCGCAAGGGTAACACAGCTGGGTCCCTAGAGGCGGGATGCTCTGGAGATGCCTGCTGAGAAGAGGGGGCGCGGGAGGCTCCCCCGGAGGCGGCCCCAGTGTCAGGGCCCGGGGGTGGGAGGCTCACGGAGTTAGGGGGGCCTGGGCGCCCCGGCAGACGGAGGTTGCAGTTTCCAGACGCCGGGGCGCTGCAGGGCCGCGGTCCCCCGGGAGGGGCGCGAGGCGGCGGGAGCCGGGGCGCTGATGGGCGTCGCGCGTCTCCTCACCTCTCCGGGCCGCAGCGGGATCCCGACGCCTCCGCCGTCCGGTCACTCTATGGCCGCCGCCATCTTTCCGCCAAGGCGCCGCTGCTAACGACTCCTCCTCAGCCTTGGTGACGAGAGCAAGAGGGTACCGCGCCAGCCCGGAAGTGCTTCCGGAGGCCACGGGGCGTGGCGTCAGGTAGGCGCCGAGTGTCAGCCGCAGCCGGCAGACAGTGGCCCCTGGCGGCCGGAGGAGTCACCGCGGGGCTGGGGGGACCAAGGGCCGTTCAGAGCCGCCAGGGACCACGGCAGCCGGGCATCATGGGAGATGCGCCCCACATCCCCAGCAGTGCAGGGCACCCCCTGACCTCCCCTCACCCCAGTAGGGAGCTGTACTCACCGCACCCCTCCCTGCCCCCCCCCCCCCAGCCAGCTGTGCCCCTCAGGCACGCCAGGCACCTCGCTGCCCAGGGTGCAGCGCCCACCCCAGCCCCTCCCGTACTCATAGCATCACCCCTCGCCTTACAGCCATTGCTGGCAGACTCCGGGGGGAGTCTGGCTCTGAGGGGCACGGCGGGTGTAGGGGAAACCCCATGCGAACTGGGACCTCTCTCCCAGGTGCACACTCCCACTGTCCATCGGCTGCGTCTCTGGGTTGCCCATTGGGGCCAGTGTTTCTGCAGTAATACCTGGGCACTACCCTACTTCCCTGGTATGACATTTTGGGGGGCAATCCAGAGCAGCGAGGGGCTGTGTCACCTCTGCCCTTCAACCGTGGGTGCCACACAATGCTTTGCTGTTGTGGCTCCTAACCTAGGCTCCTGCCAAACAGCATGCAGGTCACACCCTGAGTGTCTGTGTGTAGCCACAGTCCTGGGCCAGCAATTCTGACCCCAGCAGCCTGTCAGCAAACGCCAGCCACACTGTGGCTTCCAGCAGCCTTGATTACCACATGCAGAGTAACCCCAACACACTCCCAGTCCTGGATTTCCCTCCCCCCCCCCCCCCCCCACAAATATACTGCCCTCTCCTGGACAGATCAGATAACAAAGGTCCGTTGTCCCAAAGGAACAATATACAATTTGCCACCTTAATTGGAATTACCCACACAGTTCACAACACTAGATTAATTTTGATTAAAGAACAAAATGTATTTGACTACAAAGAGATAGGTTTTAAGTGAGTACAAGTATTAAAGCATTTAAGTAAAAAATGGTTATAAGAAAAAAGATACTGTACTAAACTTTTAAAAACTAGGCCTGGTTCAAGGTAAAATTCTTACCATATGCTTCCAACAACATTACTGACCAATCTTCGGGTCAGGATCCTTCCCAAAGTCAAAGAGCTGGATTCTTTTGTCTTCTTAGGTTCAAGAGAGATGGATAAGGAGAGAGAACTTGGAGTGGTTTTGCCTCTTACTTATATAGTTTAATCACCCTTTGAAATGCATTTCCCTGAGAGTGACCCTTAGATAAAGTTCTTTCCAGTGAAGGGCAAGGAGACATGGGGGGGGGGGGGGAGGAGGAGAGAGATTTCATGCTGTTCCTTCTCTCCTCTCTGTCTGAGGACTCTGTTTACAGCTCATATGCAAATTGAGGTAAACACATATCCCTTTGTTTAAGACCTGCTTGATCAGCTTTACCTAATGGCTACATGACTTTAAACATGGGTCTTTAACATTATACAGGGGGAATTTCATAACTTTACACACAATGTTGCCACATATATTCCACCGTGATATTATTGACCAGTGAGATATTAGTTTTCAAATACTTCATAAGGTGACCACACAAGTGCATTCCATTACACCTTGACACAAACGTGTCTTTCCAAAATGTGTTGTGGGTGTTCCCCCCTCAGGACTGGGACTGATGCACCATCCCCCTCCTGTACTGCCCCACTGCCTGCTTTCTTCAGTCCAGCTCTCATTGGCCATCCGCCATAGAGCCTTCCTGACCCTTCACTTTCCAGTATTTCCTCCCCTCCTGGGAAAGCACCATCGCCCCAGAAGAGTTTTGTACAGCCTGAATGCAGAAAAGGCTGATACTCAATGTGGGGAGGGCACACTGTGCCCCATTTCACTGCCCTTCTAGTCAGAGAGAACCATGCTCCTCCAAGACTCTAATGCTCTCTTCACATCAGTTCTCAGAGAAGAGTCCCACCCCACCGAGGATCGCTGGCTTTGCTCATTCCCAGTAAGATTATCACATTCCTAATTGCCACTTGGGAATAGATTAGCAGTCAACGAGAGCAACAATTTTGCTAACTCAAAATGTCCCATTCTAAAGGGAAAAGACCTGGCCCCTTGTGACCAGCAAATTCATCACATTTGTGATCCAAGCAAACTGGGAAGCCTGGTCGCCTCCAGAGAAGAGAGTCAAGTGTGTGCTGTCGCATTGCCACCTGGTCCTTCAGTGAGGCAGTGAAAATCGTCACAGGTTTGAAAACCTTTTTCCTGTTTGACCCCTTCCTATGGTGGTTGGAATATCTCTCTCCTCTCAGTGAGAGGTTCACCAATGTTTCTGTTGTGTATTTTGCATTTAATTCAACAACAGCCCCTGTGTTTGTAGGCTCTATTGATCATTAAATATGACAGAAGTGATACAGTCTGAACTGTGCCCTACGCCAGTCCCCAATGGATGCAGCTGACCTACTGTTATCAGAACACAATGCAATCACAAGGGTTTGGCATTTCGACCATTGGTATAAAAAGGTGAATATTGTGCCAGTGAAAAATACAGGTTCCAGCAGTGCTAAAGATTGAAACCTCTATAGATCACCAGTGCAGGCAACAGCTGGCAAGCATGTCCCCATGCACCAGCCTCTCCACCTATGGGCCATTTCAAAGGTGTGACAGATTAGTTCATCTCCAGGGCCCAATTAATCCTTGGCCTCTGTGGTAAGATCCCAAAAAGGTAACCACTTTTGGTGGTTTTTCATGTGATCATGTCCCCAAGGATCTGAACTGAGATTCCCTCTTGCCCTCTTATCACTGAGATTAGACTGCACTAATGCATAATAATATCTCTGCCATCTCTCTCCTTCCCCCAAGACCGGGCACTAGTTTTCCTCAACACTTTTTGATGAGGTATATTATCATTTCTGATAATCAGTGGGACTCACTCATGCATTCTCCCTCATAGTGCAGGTACTGGAATAGAGAGGATGTCTCGTCTGTCGCTTGGTGTCACCCTTGCTTCTTGGTGGGAAGAGCTATGCTTTGTGTACCTCAGTTTTCCACTCTAGTTAATGGCCAATGACAACAGTTGTTGATTGGCCACCAGTGGTCATTGAGTGGTGTAGGGATAGGATATATTTCCTGCTACCATTCACTTCTGGCAGTCCCTTCCCCTTGTCCTTAATGAACATTGTTTTGTGGGAGGGAAGCAGCAATTAGAGGAGGCTGCAGATTAAGATGGGGTCTTTCCTGAGGTCAGATTCAGCAAAATGGCTTGGAGGGCAGAATTTTCCCCTTCCTTTTTCCCCATCCTCTTCCATCCACCAGAGATCTGCATGACTCACACACAGAGAGCCCTGAGTTTGTTAAATAGGAACATCTTATTCTAGAGCTCAGACTGTTTCCAATGCAGGCCTCCTCCAAGGACTAATTGCAGTTACATTTACATCGGCACAGGAAATGTGGTGTCCTCACCATTCTGCAGACTGCAGGGTTGTAACTGTGGTAACTTTGGCCTTTGTGTCCAGATGGCCACTAGGGAGAGACACCCGAAAATGAGAGAGAAATAGGGAAAGCATTGAGCTGAAAACTGACCCAGGGCCTCCATTAGTGTATGGTCCATGAGGGGTGTATAGCCTCTAGGTTTTCAGAGCAGCTTGTTTGCAGGACATGATTTTGTGATCATTCTATTTTATGGTGTATTTTTTATGGGATTCAGCTTCCAAATAAATGGTTCCCCAGGGCAGTAAGATAGCAAAGAAGTGATACCATTCACATCTCAGAGTATGGTGTCTGCCGGGGGACAAACAAAAAGAAAAGGTCATGGCCCACTCTGATCTCCACTGACCCCCACAGTGGGGCCAAAGGGAGAGACAACTCTCAGCGCCATTTATGTCCCCCTCCCAGCAGCTCACCCACAAATTGCAAGGCTGGCCCTGAGCTGAGCTGTAGTCTCTGTCTCCGTACATCTCTGCACTAAAGACATTGTGAGCTGCAAAACGTATCCTGGTGCTGCATGGCTCTGCAGGAATGAAACCATTATTGTAAAGTGCCTCTTATGCAAACACCTTCCTCCCAAAATAGCCTGAGAGGCAGAGGGAAACAAACAAAGCAGGAATTTGGAGTCGGATTCTTTCAACAAAGAATCATCTGCCCTTTCCTGTCGTCGTTGGGGGCCTCGGATTCAAAAGTGCTGGGCAGCAGCCGCACCAATCAAGTCAAGCAAGAGGGGAGCTCGGCACCAGCATCTGCAAGGCAAGATGGGAACTAACTAGAGCTAACTCTGCCCCCTCAGCCAACTTTCAGCAGCTGGGACTGTAATTTAAACATACAGGATTGCATGTAACTGTCCATTAGAAGGCACTGGCAGAGCCATGCTGGTACAATACAATCTGACCAGTGTGGCTTGGGACAGTTACACCCAAATGAGGCCATTCCAGTTTATCTGCAGTTTCAAAGTTGCTTCTTTCGGCCCTGCTCCGTGAGTCAGTGACTTCAGTGGGAGCTCAGCATCCGAGCAGATCATGTTTGTTGGTAGAACAGGTTCAAGAAACAATGAGCCATGGAGTCATGTTAAGCCAAATTCAGCACTAGTGTATGTAAATCCCTGGTTGTACTGCACCCAGATTACAATACATTTCTATCCATTCTGATTGTGGGGAATAATTTCTCTCAGCTGGATTCTGATTGAACCTCAGCTGTTCCCATATTTCAGTAACGTTTCTGGGTTGGCCCCTGTCCCACCTCCACCCCTTCTACCTCTCACCTGTGCTGTACCAGCAAAGATTATTTATAGGGGAGAAGCCAAAAATTCCCCTGCATCTCCCCCTACCTCTGTATGCTTAGCAATTTCCTAGCCAGGGAATGAATTTGTCTGCTCTCTTTCTGTGTGTTTCTGTGGTTTGCATTGTCATTTGCAAACTGTATTACTTCACTCTGTTTACTTTGCTCCACAGTCTGGACAACTGTGTGTGGCTTCCCTCCTTGCACAAATAAATAGCTGTTTGCTGGCAGCCTCTGCTACACTGGGGGCTCAAGATCTCCAGTCAGTGCAGGTCAAGCCTAGGCTTCACGGCTAGTGTTGAGTTAAAATCTGCGGGTATTTGATGGTGGGTGGTATTTTTCTACCCAGACTAAGGCAAATGAAATTTTGTGAGATATACTTTAATATACAGCAAAGGCTGGTCTGCTCTGCACAGTAAACACCTCATCTTTCCAGAGAGATTGTTCTAATTCCAAGAGATGCTGCTGGTGTTGCAGGGTGCTGGAAAGCGATCTGCAGCATGGTGAGAAACTGCAGCCGTCTGGCCTCCATTGCCTTGTGTTTGTTAAATAGGAATCACTGATTTCTCTCCATCCCCTTTTGCCCTTGCATGCACACGATTCTAAGGGGACACTGGATTCTAAGGGCTGAATTCTGTCCTTTGGTACATGGGTGAGGCAATCTCTTTTATTGGACCAACTTCTGTTGGTGAAAGAGACAAGCTTTCAAGCCACACGGAAAGAAGAGCTCTGTGTGACTCAAAAGCTTGTCTCTGTCACCAATGGAAGCTGATCCAATAAAAGATATGACCTCACTCACCTTGTCTCTCTGATATCGGGACCGACATGGCTACAACTACACTGTGTGCTTTCATACCTGTAACGCACTCACCCTGAACACAGGAGGAGCTTTGCCTGCGTGAGGATTTCAGGGCTGGTCCCGCAGTCCCTCCAAAAAGTTTTACCCACTGCCTTACTCTTTGGAGGTCTGGTCAGTCTTCCCCCAGATCTCAGGGTTGCACATGCTGTGAGATGCAGTCCTAGCTGATTCACTGAAGTAATTTCTTAGAGTACTGGCTTTCTGCAAACCTTTCATCCAAATAAACAAGCTACAAAATGTATTCTACCCAAACTCCTCCTCTTCCAGTCTGTAGCCTTGAACACTGACCTCTCTAGTGACACAGGCCCTTGCCTCTTCCTCTACAAACCATCTTTTCATTTAACTCAGTACCAATCCACCTTCGTCGCCTCATGTTTCTTTCAAACCACATCCAACTCACCCAGGGCTCATAAGCTCACACACAATTTTTCATAATGGTGTCTTCCCAAGAGAGTCCTGGGTCAGGAAAAGGATGGGGCGTTACAGCCCAGCATTTAGGTGCATTGGCAGAGCTGTGTGTGCGCGAGGGGGTTCCTGGGCTAGACTTGGGGGATATTGTGGGTCAGGATTAGGGGGCAATAGCAGAGCTGTGTATGGGGAACCCAGATCCAGAACAGCAGGGAATGTTGTAGGTCACTAGTTGGATGTATTGGTAGTGTTGTGTGGGGAACCTGTTCTGGACTAGCAGGTGGCTGGAGGTCAGGATTGAGTTGCCGTGGCATTGCTGTGTGGAGGCTGGAGAAGCCCAGGGCTACAATAGCAGGGGATGCTGCTGGTCAAGAGTGAGGAGCATCAGCAGAGCTGAGTGTGGGAAGGCTGCCCATCCCCTCTCTGTACCACACCTACCTTTCGCCAGTAGCTTTTTAGTCCCTCACTTTCACAAACACTACATTAATATAGATTTTCAATCAAATCCATTCCTTGTTTTTCCCCTTCTCAACTCATTTCTTCCCATCTGTGCATGACGTGGGGACTATAACTGGCCGATTAGCCTGGCCGGTGGGTGTCTTCTTTACCTGAGGAATGACCAGTGGGCGATGGGTTGCTCAGGAGGGGCAGCACTCGGTTGTTTTTAAAGGCCTTGAAAGCTTTTTGTTTCTCCTCAGGTTTGTGCCGCAAACTGAGGCTTGCGTCTGCAAGGCTTTTAGCAGCTCTTCCTCTCACGCCCTTTGCATTAGTGACACGCAGCAGTGGCAAGGAAGCAGGAGCGGGGAAGATGCACTAGAGGGGCACTTGCCTTTTTCCCCCCCTTTTCCTTTTTTCTTTGAAAGGAACAATGTCAGGGGTCCCTCGACTTCCATTTGCCGGCTGCTGGCCTGTCCTCTCTCTCTGAGGCTGAGTGGTTTATTAAGCATTCCTGGCACAGGCAGCGCAGGCACTTTGAGCTACTTCATAAAGCAGGGATATAAGTGCAGTAGATATAAAAGAGATACGGCACTGGGGGAGGGGGTAAAACAGGGTGATGTCGAAAATGCTAGAATTCTTTATCACATGGCCAGCAGACTGAGTGGGCCCCTGCTTGCTGAAAGGGTTGAGAGGGGATATTGGAGCTAACCTATCTCTGGTCTGTAGAGAGCCTGTAACCGGGCCCCATATACAGATCCACCCACCACCAAAGGCTTTCCTGCAGTAAACAAAATAACTTCCTGCTCGGAGGCCTCGTTTATGTGCTGCAGAGACCATCCCATCTAAGGAGACCCGAGTGCGGTGCCCAGCCCAGCAGCCCTGGGCAGGCTACACAAAGGAACCAAAGTGGTGCAAACTAATAACAACGCCAGGCTCCATTCCCAGCTCTTCTCAAGCTCACTGCCTGAGCATCTTGAGGAAACGGAGAGAGGTTCCCTCTGGCAGTCCCTCTGTAAGCCCCTTGGTGAGGCTGGCGGCACAGCTGTGTGAGTGAATCAGGCTCAGAGGGCTCAGACGCTCTCCCAACTCCCTGAGCTTTGGGAATAGCTGTCCTTGGCTCTAGTGTCGCCTGGAGCCCTCCTGTCCCAATAGCTAGGCTGATGCCTCCTCCCTTACTAGTAAAACTGGGACCGGGGTGCATGAGGAGGGTCCCAAAGAATCTGTACTGGCTGGCACAGAGCCCATCTCCCAGGTACCTAGGTGAGAGGGAGTTATTATTTCCCATCCAATGGATGATCTGGAAATGATATTATGTATATTTTGTTTTCAACATGCAGCGAGGGGAGGGTATTCACCACCAATCTTATATTTGGTGGAGGCAGAGAGGAACATCTGGTTCCTCGGGGCAATATCCTATATTAGAATTTACTCTATAAATACAAAACAAGGTTGATCCTTGGACTAGACACCATATCATCCACGTATCTGTACATTCCTCAGTACAGCGGGCACAGATGCCAACTTTCACATGTGCCAGGGGGTCCTGGACTCCTGGCTCTGCCCCAGGCCTCGCCCCCACTCCACCCCTTCCCCCAAGGTCCCACCCCCACCCCGTCTCTTCCCACCCCTGCTCCACCGCTGCCCCGCCTCTTCCTGCCCTGTTCCGCTCCTTCCCCCAAGCGCGCTGAATCCTCGCTCCTCCTCCCCACCCCGAGTCTCCTGCATGCCGTGAAACAGCTGATCGTGCCAAGCGGGAGGCGTGGGGAGGGAGAGGGATTCATGGTGCCTGCCGGCGGGCAGGACATGCTGGGGGGCGAGGGGGAGCTGATAGCCACCCACCATTTCTTCCTCGTGGGTGCTTCAGCCGCGGAGCACCCATGGACTTGGCACCTATGACAGCGGGACCTGATCCCGACAAAGGATTTGATACAATAGAAATTTTAGATTACGTTTAAAAAACTATGTTAAAAGAATGTTAAGATTGCAGAGTCAAGCACTCAAAAGCTAGGCAATGCCAGACTCTAAGTTGTCTGCAGCCTTAATTTGCCTCCTCTTGTGCATATGCACTATGACACAGTTTTTAATTACATGATCACATACTATTTTCCCACAGCATCCCAGCCACATTCAGAGAATAGGTAACTCTTCAATGTTTCTTTTATCCTCCACCTTCAGTGTGTGGCCCCAGGCCTTCCTTACTGCACACTATTCAAACCCTGCTCTGAATACCGAAATATTAATTTCCTCATTGGCTTTTCTTTGGCACTCATCGCTGTAGCATCTGAGTGCTTCACAAACATGAATTGATTTATCTTCACAACCCCTTTGTAAGATCCAGGGGTATACCTGTTTTACAGATAGGAAATTGAAGTACAAAGGGGTTTAAGTCAAAAGTATCCACTAATTCTGAGAGCCCAATTTGAGATGCCTAGGGTCTGATTTTTCACAGTACTTAGCATTACGTAGCACTTTATTTGTTCAAAGCACAGCTCTCATTGACTTCAGTTGTATCTGTGAGTGCTCAGCAGGTCTTCAAATCAGATCCCAGGGTCTTGGGCACCCAGTAAATGAGGAACACGTAATTAGTGAGTGCCTGCACAAAGCTTGGGTTAACTGACTTGCCCAGCATCATGTAGGAATTCTGTGGCTGTGGCTGAGGCAGGGATAGAAACCAGTTCTCCAGGGCAGCATTCAGCTGCCTCAATCATGAGACCCTCACCCTGCTGCTGTGTTTCATCCTCACACACTGGACCCCTGTGCTCTAAGCTTCCTGAGTCTGAGTGGGCTCCAGCACTGTCTTTTTCCTTGGGCTCTCTGGAACACTTCCTGGGCACAGGCTCTTTGCCTGTTACCTTTGTTTGGAACTGACCTCACAATCCAGCTGCCCTAGGTCCCCAGGACCTGTGCTGATCCTGCGTAGGCTCCCCAGTTCCTTAAGCACACCTTTCCCCAAAGCATCAACCCCATGGCACTCTGGTCTGCTGTATCTCCCCCCAGGGACATGTGATAGTGAAAGCTGTGTGTTTGCTAAGGTTTCTAACACAATTACTCTTTACTTTAGATAGCCCAAGAAATACACAGATCTAGACAAAAAACTAAACACCTGTAAGTATTGCCCTGCCTCAGTTTCCTCCAAGCTGCTTGTGCACCAGCAGAGGGAGCATTGAGAGCACAGGAGAGACAGTCTCCCTGCTTTCAGTTCCAGTGTCCAGCGCCACAGTGATTGGCAACAGCCGAGAGCAGCACTTGCAGGGAAAGTCTTGTTCAGCTACGCAGCCCTGGGATGGAGCATGCCCAGTCACTGTGTGGGGATGGTGCATGCACTGTCCCACAGGCACCGACTTTCAGCTTTCTTTGGGGGTGCTCCACCCCTGCTCCACCCCGAGGCCTCAACCCCACTCCGCCCCTTCCCCCAGTGCCCCTGCACTGCTTCTTCCTGCCCCGCTCTGCCCCTCCCCCAAGTGTGTCCCACCCTCACTCCACCTCTTCCCACCCCTGCTCTTCCCCCTCTCCCCAATGCCTCCCGCTCACTGCTGAACAGCTGATCTGTGGTGGGCGGGAGGCGGTGGGAGGGAGGGGAGGAGCTGATCAGCAGGGTCCACCGAACAGTCTGTTTGGTGGGTGGCTGGTGGGTGCTGAGCACCCACTATTTTTTTCCCATGGGTGCTCCAGCCCCAAAGCACCCACAGAGCGGGTGCCTATGCACAGTCCAGTCAGCATGTCAGAGCTGTGAGGCATTGGAGCTTGTTCCATGCAGATGGAATCTTTGGAGAATTTACCTGCCAAACTCTAACAAGTCCCTGCTGAGCATGTGAAAACAGAGATTTTTCAAAGGCTTATAACGTGGCCAAATGTGAGTGTTTTTTCATGGGAACAGGAAAAAGGCACACCCCTGACATCAGGCAGGTGCTTCCCACGGGGCTGAAGCTCTGAGACCTCCCTCCCCACAGGGCTGAAGCCCTAACAGGCGCCTCCCGTGGGGCTGAAGCCCCGAGCCCCAGCAGGCGCACCCCGGCTCCCGAACTTCTGACAATTGCCATATCAGAGGGTCAGTAAGTTTGGCCAGACAAAGCTGCATGAAAACCCTGCTGAGATGGGGACCCTGAGTTGCACAGATCTTGATTCCAACGCTGAGAACAGTAAAATGACCCCAAGGAGTGTAAGCCCTGTGCCCTGCCTTCTGCACAACAGACCTTGCAGCAGGCAGCCATCAATAATCCACATCTCGCTCTGCACATCTTACCTTGGTTTCCATGTATTTATTTTAACCTTGATTTTATTAAGTGTTCTTTGCGCGTTAGGCGTGTGTAGCCCAGGCACAGTCGGTCTGGAGGCCGGGCAGGATCGGAGATTTCCTACTCGAATGAAGGTTGCCCAAGGCACCTGAGCCTGGCCATCCTAGTGATAAACACGAGCCAGGCTTTTCTGGTTCCTTCAATGCAGTTTTTAAGTGCTGCTCATGTGTATGATAAAGGGAGAATATGGAGACAGAGGGAAGGGGACATAAAAGTGTCTTGAAGTAGCTGCAGGGGAAGTGCTTTTCTTCACAAGGCTGGCAATGAAATTAGAGGTAATTGTGAGGACCAAAGATTCAATAAAACCCAGGGAGGATGTCAGGTGAGAGAGGGGCTGCACGGCCATTTCTGTAAATTGAACAGATGTTCCCTGCTGGTGCCAATAATCAGTTACTGATGGTGCTGTTAAACAAACAGCGCCAGGCCTGCCTCAGGTGCTGTAAAGCTGATAGGGACATCTGTTACTACCACCTTTGAACTTCAGAGTGAGAGGACAGGCTTCTTTCACTTTGGCTCTGGTTGAATGAGGCATGGTGCTTTAAATAAACCCAGCAGCCGCTACCTGTCTGATGGGCAGAGAGGTGAAAGGGCACTGGGGTGTGACAGGCAGGCAGCACATCTCCAAAGTTGTGACGCGGGGAGATTCAGGAGAGAACTGAGTTGGATGATGGGTGTTCTGGGGCCTGTGCTGTGGCTCATGTCAATGCGTTCTCTGCATCCTCATGCCTGGACATGCTGTTGCCAAAGGCAGTGAGCGTGGAATCGCCAGCTATGCAGATATTTACAGGGACTGAATGGAAACTGGACTACACAACTGCACTATTCCCTGCTCCCCTGGCAGTGAGATGGAGTGCAACACTCACTTTTCTTGCCCTTTTCTTTTGGGGTGAATGGTGGTGTCTATGAATCTGAGAACGTTGGCCAGAGGCAAGTGAAGTGCCAGCAAGGTCTGAACAACTTCCTTTTGCAGCTCTGACAGTGCTCTTCAACCTGACCGGCAGCACCTTTGCTCTTTCAGGACTGGGCTTTCCCACCCAATTCTGCCGCTGTATCTGAATCCCAACCTCTGGTGCATCTAACTGTTCCTGTCCGTCAGCCACTCCAGAGTGAAGTCATGTCAGAATGAGTGGTGGGTTTCATGGTGTGCTCATATAGCCAGTTGGCATGGGGATCAGATTGAGCCCATCAAACACATTCCATTTGTGATTTAATCAGAAGCTGAATTCAAGTGTTCAGAGGTGAAAGGCTAGTGTATTAACCCCCTGAGCTAGAGGGGCTACTTGGTTATCCTCAGTCTTATAGCTACATCGATGTTGCAAAAGCATGATGCCAGGACTTAAACGAGTGGGTCCCAAATTCCCTCTTTGTCTCTCTTCCTCCTGCGTAATTAATTGAGATCCACCTTAATAGGATAAAACTAAATACTGAATAGCATCCAAACGCACAGTGGCTGGCAGGAAAACAACAGCCAGACACAGAAAGGGAGAAAGGCAGCTAAATGGACAAAGACCCATTTAATAGTGTTTATTAGAGGTTCCTAAGCTACTAACATCATTATCACAATGTCAACATGGCTGTGATGAGCCTGGTATGTGCCAGGAGGGGCGATCCTCTTATGTGTTTTGACTAATCAGCTGGGATTTACATGATACACAATAAATCTTATTGATTCTAAATGAAATGTGCCTTTGGGAATCTTTAGCATTCACAGCGAGCCTGAGCCAAACCAGGCAGCAAAGCTCTGTCTCCATTGGACTTGGAATTTTAAAAACCTTCAGACAAAAGGATTTAATGGAAAATATGGATAGGAATGAGTCTCTGAACTGCAGTATTACAAGAGACAAGCAAACATGCAGATATGCCTGAGAGAGGCAGCCAATAGGAGGGGGCAGGGAGAGGTTGGGGCACATAGAGAAATGGGGGTGGAGGAGAGAGAGAGCTTAGATCAGGTTTCTTGACCTTCAGGGCATGCTGCCAGACTTTATTTCAGCCTCTGCTGGAGGATGCTTTTGGTGTTCGTTAACTGATGTTTTCTATAGAACGTGCCCAGAAGAATATACAATATCTAAATACATAGCAGAGTGCAAGGAGAAGGGGTATATTGTCACAGCTCTACCAAGGCAGTTTGAAATAATATTTTGGTGTCCTGGAGGGGATGGTATCTCTGTTAAGGTTTGAAACACTTAGGCTCCCTAGAAACACAAATTTGAATAGCATCAGCGGCAACGTAGCCATTTCTTGGGTCATTACACTAAGTACTTTGTCAGTTCTTCAGTAGGACATTCCCCATGCCTGCTCTGTACAAACTTTTCTAGGGGACTGGCAGACAGTACCTGGAAAGCTTGGGCAGCTCTGCATTAGATCCGGGATTCTGCATCTACTGGGAAATGGCAATTTACTGTCTTTCCATGCTAGTTAGCAATAGGGGCTGGGGCTGCACAGTCTGTCTGTGCTGGCTGACAAGCCATTTCTTCAAGTAACTCATAAATTTAAATTGAGTGCCATAAAAGTGTCGGGTGGGGAGTGAGATGCCACAGTCCATTTCCTGGCATATCTGTCAGGTGGAGTTTGCAGAGCTGTTTATATCCTTCAGGACATGCTGCTGTTAGGATTTGGGTTCTTGTTACATTGTCTCTGACAGAGGAAATAACCAGGTTGGCTGCCAGGGTCAGTTCAACACCAAGGCCTCCTCACTGCCCACCTTATCTCCTTTGAGTCTAATGGAGAGGTAACAGTTCCTGATTGCAATCACGGAATTAATGAGCAGTTTGCAAGGCCATTTATCTTGGTGTCTCTTGGTTTCTTTTTTCTTGATGTTACTAAGGAAATAACCATCCACCCCTCTGCTGAAGGCTACACGAGACACAAACATCCATCCAAGCTGATGAGCACTTTCTGTGACTATTCCACCAAAGGCCCCAGGAGATCCAAGAAGTGTTCAAATAACGTCCCATTGCCACTTGTGACCAGCAACTGAGAGAGAAGCTCATTCCAGGTCCACCCCAAATTCTTTTTGGGGATGCTGATGCATTCTCTGAGGTCCAGTTCGCTGAACCCTATATCATCCTGCACAAAAATAAGCTGTTCATAGACTCCAATCTTTTGCTCTGGCTACTCTTTCTGGGGTCTCTGCGGTGGCTGCTCAGTAGCACTTACTGGGAAAGAAAGGCTGGTAGCAATGGGATGTTAATGGAACAGCACAACTTAAGTTCTCAGCAGTGGCTGGTGAAGTGCACAGAAGCAAAAGAAGCAGCTCCTTTTCCAGTTTGCAGAGAAATCTCTTTAAATTCATAGCCCCAGTAATGCATTTTTTCACTGAAGGTCTTTGAGTTGGTGCAGAGATCTACAATACAGACCTGCCTGCAAGTCATGGGACCAGGAGTGCAAGTAGGGCGGTACCCTCCGGTACCCCATACCTGCAAGAAATTTCTAGCCAGTACAGGGTACTGGAAAGACAGGGGCCAGCACCCCCGCCGGAACACATGGCAGGGGTGGGGGGGGGGCTGCGCTCTGCTTAAGCCGCGGCCAGCACATCCCTCGCCCGCGCCGCTTCCCGCCATCCCCATTGGCCTGGGACAGCGAACCGCGGCCAGTGGGGGCCGTGATCAGCCGAACCTGCCACGTCAGCAGGTAAATACTCTGGCGAGCCGCGTGCCAAACGTTGCCGACCACTGCTGTAAACCCTTTATCATTTGATCAATCCCATTGAAGACAATGGTGCTATTTGCATGACTATAGACCACTTTTGTGGACGGGTGAGAGTTTCAGGAGTCTGTTCCTGTAAAGGAAATTGAATCCCCCATTGAAATGCAATGTTTGGGTACAGTACCATAAAGCAATTTAGGATACAGTTCTACTTAAAATTTGCTTTTAATAAGTCATACATATGCTGAAATGGCACCTCACCCAACTCCCATATTTCATATAAACAGACTGAATACTACATATTTGGAGGGAAAGTGAGTAGTTAAGCATGTTGATGTTTGTATATACAAAGGGGGGCATAAGAGGGGATGAGAGTGGGGGCCCCGGGCTGGTGGGGAGGAGTCACATGGAGGGTCACGTGGGGAGGTTACATGCCTCCCCCCCCCTTGTGTCCCTCCCATGAGTGTAGTACTAGCAAGAAATGATTTCTACTTGCACCATTGCATGGGACTAATAAATATTCTCTCATATTGTTGTTTCAGATGCCATAGCACTATTAACAGGTTGTGACCAGGTGTCAGACTTCAGGGCTCTGTGGGGTGGTGCAGAGCTACGCTACCAACTCATGCTGGCAGTTAGTTCAGATGGGGCTTATTAACACCAACTCAGGAGTATAAACAGCTGAGAGTCTCTCTACTTGGAGGAGGGTCAGGAGATCTAGCAAGGGGGGAAAACCTAGAAGCAGTTAGTGCAGGCCAAAGCCTATCTTTGTAAGTGCAATCCTATCTTGGGGCTTTGTAGGTTAAGAATAAAGACAAACTTCAGGAAAGAATGGATTTGAACCATAGCCAGTGTGTATTTGTGATGCAGTATTCACAGATATTGTTTTATTAGGGGCAAAATCATCATGCCATGAAACATCAACCACATAAATCATCCTGTTCAATCTCAAATGAGGCTGAATGTTTCACTGCCTTCTGAAGGGGAGAGTTTCCCTCATATTGTTATTTATATATGAAAACAGTGGCAGGTATTTGAAAAGAAGAGTGATTTTGGGTGCTATACGTATTGTTTTCCAGTTTTGATTAAAGGTCAGTGTAGAGGTGCGGACTCACCCCTGCGGCACCTCCTACTGGTTGCTTCGGGAATTAGCTCTTCCAGCATCCTGGAGCACCCCCTGCAGGCCAGTGATCCACCTTGTCCTCTACTGGCTCCGTGTCCTTCCCCAGACCCCGGTGCCCCTTGCTGTGGGTGCTGTCCCCTGGCAGTACCCACACAGTACTAGGGTCTCCCCTCCCTGGGGAACCCCCACCCACTATACCTACCTCACCTCAGGATAAGGCCACTGCCAGTCTCCAACTAGTCCTCATTCCCTGGGGCAGACTGCAGTATAGGCCACTCATCATCGACAAGGTTGGGTTTAGACCTGCTGCCTTGGCCTAGCTCTGGGCTGCCCTCTGCACCCCTTGGCCTTCCGCTAGGCCGCAGCCTGGGGCTTTCCAGGCTGGAGCTCCCCAGCCTGTCTCCAGCCCTGCTCCACTCAGGTACCCTGTCTCTAGCTTGCTGCAGCCAGGCCCTTCTCCCTCTGAAGGCAGAGAGAGACTCTTTGGCCTCTGGCTCACAGCCTTTTTATATAGGGCCAGCTGAGGCCTGATTGGGGTGTGGCCCAGCTGCAGCTGCTTCCCAATCAGCCCAGCTTAGCAGCTCCCAGCCACAACCTCCCCCCAGGGCTGTTTTAAACCCTTCAGGGCAGGAGCGGGGTAATCACCCCGCTACAGTCAGGTTTTGTAGGAGTTGTCAAGGTCTGAGTTTGGGATCTGATCGGGGATTGGAATGAATTAAGATTCTGGTGAAGGACATCATGATGCGGGGGACAGAAAGGGCCTTTTTTAGGACTAGGATTTCTCATCTAAGAATCTTTACTTCAGTCCTTTTCAGAAATCTTCAAAGCCCATAGAGAGCCTAAACCCTCTTAGTTTGAGCCAGACCAATCTGTTGATGTGTGACACCTTTCACCTTGTTTCCTTCTTGGTAAATTTCTCTCTCCACTTAACCTGGTCCCATTCCTCTCCTCTGGGATACAGGTTTGTCCTCCCGGTGTGGTGTCCCTTTACTATTATTTGTATTGTGGCTCCACCTAAAGGCCAGAGGCAGGATTTGGGCTCCATTGTGCAAGCAAAAAGAACAGGAGTACTTGTGGCACCTTAGAGACTAACAAATTTATTAGAGCATAAGCTTTCGTGGGCTACAGCCCACTTCTTCGGATGCATATAGAGTGAAACATATATTGAGGAGATTGTGCAAGCAGGTAGATATGACCCCTACCCTCGGAGTCCAATCCAGAAGAAAGCCTCTGCCTGACTTCTCAGCCATGCTGTTTGTGAGGCCTGAATGGAACAGGAAGGACAAGTGCTTTCCAAATCCAGACTAGTAACACAATCCCACACCTGCTTTGCATTGGAAAGCTTCTGTTTCAGGTCTGCTTCACCAGCTCCCTCGTGTGCAGAGAGCAGGCACTATGCTCCATGTATAACTTTTCATTTCTTTGGTATAGGAGCAACTTTTCTTCTGATGACTAGTACATTTTTTGTACTCTTCCTTATGCCTTTTACTAACAGCCTGCTGGCGCTAGATCTCTGTGCCTTCTTGTGTGCAATGAGTGGCCTATTGTGGCAGATTATGGAGATGCTATGAGCGAGGGGCAATGGATTACCTACTGCATTGTGGATTTCAAGCCACTAGGCACACCCTTGAGTGCCATGCTGCTACAGAGAAATGTCAGCCTCTCTCTTTGTAAGGGCCACACTTGTAAAGAAGAAAATGCTTCAGTTTCTGAACCTTAAACTAACCTCCCCCTCCAAGGCTAGCAGTAGGCTTCAGAAATAGCAAAAGCCACAAGGTCTACAGAGTGTTGCTGAACATTAAGAATGACTTACACATTGTGTCAGAGAAAATACAGCTTTCTGGGGATTTGCTCAGAAAATTGTTAGTACAGATACTGTTAAGCAGTTAAGATCACTTCAGCCTTGAATAGTATTTCTTACCAATCGTCAGACCCATTCCTTCTCAAGGACTGAATTCTCAGAACACACTTGGCTTGTTAATTAAATTTCAACTCAGTGTGCATACAACAGCCTCATGCATGCTTAGGTTCCTAGGCCATTGGGTTATTCAGCAGCTTCAATGAATTCTGCCATTCTCAGCTGTCAAATCATTTGTTGTCCATACAACCTACAACTTGCCTGATGAAAGCTTCCTTCAGAATGGTATTTTACGCCACTTAAATATAAAAGGCAGTATTAATGCAGTTAGGTTAAACACTCTAAAACCTATCCTTTAAAGATTCCTATGTAGGATGTAGCTAGTCAGTTCTGCAATGAGAAATCTAAGTCCTGCATTTTTTTTCTTTAGAAAGGATCTACCAGCTCAGTGTTTCTAATGCAAAGCATCCTGTCTTACATTCAAGTACCTTGAACTTCAGCCTGGAGAGGGAGTGGAAGCTCCATTGCTTGAGTAACTAGACAAGGAATGTAAGGAACAATCCAGCCCTAGGTTTTGGGGTGGGCAGGCACCTAGGTTTTGGGGTGGTTTCAAAGGTCTTAACTATCTCTAATGTCTGAGATTTTTTTACCAATGCCAAAAAAAATCCCCCAAACAACCTTAATTCAGTATTTACTTACCTCCCAAGTCTGCGGGGAGATTTAATTGATGTTTGTAAAGTATTTTGAGCTCTTTGGGTGGAAGGTGAAATGTCTGATCTTTAATAAAGTATTATTCAGAAATATAAACTTCACTTCAGCTCTGGGTGAAAATGTTCTCAGTGCAGGCCACTGGGATGACTTGTGTGGTCCCCAAATTCACAAAACGTTAGGGGCCACATTTTGCTCACAGTGACACCTCTGCAACCCCATTGACGTCAGCAGGGTGGTAATGGTGTAATCAAAGCAGATATTGGCCTGTTGTCCATTTGCTTTAAATTTTTCACTTTTTTCTATGTAGTCCTTTGTGTGTCTGAGTCAGATTATGTCCTTTTGGGGCCAGGACCTTGTTTTGATTTGTGATTTGTAAAACACTGTGTACCTTTATAGCACTATTGAATGTGGCAATACGCTTTCCTTTTCATCATAGTGAAACATCACAAAATCCCATTTTAACTGGTGCCCAAAGCTCTTTTCACAGCTGAAAATGGCAAAATTGTATTGTTACCTGTACTGCACTGGTGGCTAAGGACATCACAAAGGGATCAGGGCCCTATTGTGCTAGATGCTGTACAAACGCTTACTGAGAGCTGTAGATAGTTTAAAAAGTTGCATGAGATCTTTCAAAATGATCCAGACTCTTGCAGTGACCCATGTTGCAGGGCATAACACTTGACAAAGCCAAAGTAGCAAGGCAATGGGACTTGCCATCAGCATATGTTCCATCCATCAGGATGACATTAGTGAGCTCAACATGTGGCTGCACATTGAGACCATTTGGAAACTGAGGCTAATGCAGCATGTAGCCACCCACTTGTTAATCAGTGCATCGCTTTGAGAGCAATTTACACTCATTCTCTGGTAACTACACTGGCTACTTAATAGCAGAGCTATTGACCTATAAAACATGAAATGGACTGGGAGCTGCCTAACTGAGAGGCCATCACACTCTCTCATACGATGCTCCCACAACTGGAGCCATTTCTGTGTATAAGAGAATAATATATTCTGTGAATATAGGGCTCTCTGTAAAGCATTTTCTGGGAGGTGTCCTTGACTTTGGAATTGATTCCCCCACCTTGTCTGCCAGAGCACAGATGGTTAATCTTCCAGGCATCCCACCTTTGCTTTCATTTGGGGAAGTGGGCTGATGGACATTGCAGTTAAAGGGGTTAGTTTGTTAAGATGATTTCCAGGCCACCTATTAACTATGCCGAGAGGATGACTAGGGTGACCAAACAGCAAATCGGGATGGGGGGGGGGGGGGGTAATAGGAGCCTATATAAGAAAAAGACCCAAAAATGAGGACTGTCCCTATAAAATCGGGACATCTGGTCACCTAAAGGATGACAATGTTTTAACTCTTGCATGAAATTGTTGTAAAGGGCCCAGAGCTTGAGATGGGCACTTAAATCATCACAATCAATATCTAGTTAGGTATTTATACCACATCCAGGTAGTGTCTGAACATCTTGTATGCTGAGCCCTGTGGGGTCACGTCTCTGCACTGAGTTGCCAGGGGGGAATCTGCAACTGTTTCCGAGATACAGCCTGCACCCCGCTCCTCCTATCACACTCCTCTACCTACCCAATCTGTTCTAACCTCTTCAAGTAAACAGCAAACCTTTCCAGATACTGTGCCCATTTGCTGACTTTGAAAGGGTAGAGCAGGGAAGGAGGGCAGCAAGTGGATTTGAATATGTCTATAGCTGGGGCAAGTAATTCTCCTGCAACGAGGAAAAAATAGGACCAGGTGTGTGTAAGAAGGTTATAAAAAGAATATGCAGCTGCATTTTAATCCCCGTTTTAGGAACTAAGGCTAGTTGGTGTATCCCTTAACTCTGAATGGAACCCAGCCTCTTCTCGCCTTCAAAGACCTTCCTATTGATAGTCAGATGCAAAACATCACTTGTTTAGGATTTGCTCTAAGCAAGGGAGCAGCTAAGCTTTTTCCATCCTAGGAGCCACTGCAAGTGCTCAGCAGAGAGAGAGAGAATAAATGAAGCTGCTATGGTGAAAGAGATGTGCAGAGGCACAGAGGATTTTGCAAATCCGGTAGCACCTGCAATGCTTCTTCCTTAGCAAGGCTGGACCCGTGCTAATTGCTGTAGATTTACACTGATTCCACACACCCCCCCTCCACCCCCATGTGGGAGGCACTAGGAAGGCAATTTAGCAGCACCAGGATGGATGATGTGTGCACTGACATTTGCAATCTGTTGCCATGGTCGCCCGGGGACTCTTGTTTTGAAGTCGGATTTTTCTCCCTACCTCCTTTCGGGTGACGTCATGGATGTCCACGGCGGTGACAGGCCACCTGTGGGTTGATCAAGGGTTTAAAGAGACAGTCCTGCAACAGGAGCCCCGGCTATTGTCTCTGCACCTGATCAAAAGATGGGGCGCAGCAGCAGCCCCTGCCCCACCCTCCGTCCAAGCCTGCTGCTGCCAGGGCGGAGGAGGCAGGTGGTCCAGGGGGCAGGACACGGCGCAGCCTGGCCACCCCCAGCGAGCACAACTCCTACAAGAAGCAGCGTTGGGTGAAAGCCTCGCTCACTCTGGTGGAGACCGAGGCGCGGGAAGAAGCCGCCAGCCGGGCTCTCCGTCCGCCCCAGGGAGATGGCAAGAGGTAAGGCTTCATTGCAGACTAACCCCGTTCCTTCCGGGGCTGGGGAAAGTTTGCCGGGGAGTCCCTGGGGCCCCAGCGCCCGGGAGGCTCGCAGTGGCTTGCGGCGCTGGCGTGAGTGCATGTGTCTAGACTTGCAAGCGGCAGGAGGGGGGCTGCCCTCCCAGCTCCCATGCGGCGGGTTTTTTCTCAGCCTGCTCCGGTCCCGTCCCGCTGGGCCTCGGCCCCCGGCTTTAGGGGGGCGGCAAACACGCGTGTGCGGCTGGCTGCAGCCTGAGCGAAGGCGCTCGGCCAAGTAGGGGGAGACCGGAGAGAGAGAATCTGATGGACCCCCGGGGCGGCTTCTTTGCAAGCCCGGCTCGGGAAAAGCAGGGGCGAGGGACCTCTGGCGGGTCCTCCCCCGAACCAGGACTTCCCTGCCCCGGATCAAATCTTGGCAGCGGGGGACGCTGCTAGCTGCATCTGCTTCTTCACCTGCTCTCCTCCCTCCACGCCTGCCTCTCCTTCCCCTCTAGCTACTGTGTTCCTCCCTCTCTCTCACTTCCATTTCCCCCACACATACAACCAGCCTGGTCTTGTAAGGACCCCACACCGTGAAATTGCCCCGGGACTCTGCTCCTGCCAGCTTCCCCCTTGTTCACCAAGAGCCTAAATCGCTCCCCCTTCCCTGCGACGAGCGGTTCTGCCGGCCTTTCATTTCGCTTTCCCGTCCCGGCTTCCCTTCGAGTCCCGGGGACCGGAGCAATGAATGCTATCCTAGCATCCTCTCCTGGAAAATGGCAATTACCCTTTTGCGGGACTTGTTGAATGCTAATAATTTAATTCAGCAAACTCTTGATTGTATTATTGGGCTTTAATATCTCAGAGGATCTCTCTCTCCCTTAGATTCTCCTCCCCACCCTCACAAGAGGAGAAAACGCTTTGCTTTGACTTCCCTTTAGTGCAAATCGAATTGGAGAACAATTGCGGGCTGTGATTTAACAAAGGGGCTTCATTGTGTGTCACTGCCACCCCCAATTACTCCGCTGCTGTTTATTAAACGGTAGCAGCCAGGGGAACTCATGCCCAATGGCTTGATGTCTGCACTTCTCCATTATCAATGCGTCCAGTCCTTCTCCTGTATTTCTCTGTGGAACATCACCTAGCAAAAAGCATGTCTTTCCCCCCAGGGTTCCCCATCACAAGGGAGCTATTTCCCAGCAGAGAGGTAGATTGGGGAAGGTGGGGGAACAGGCGAGAGACCGTTCAGGGTGGAGGGCTGGATGGTGGGTAGGAGGTTAGAGGCACTTTCCTGGCTGAGGTTCCGGCTCTTCCCAATTCTCTCTTCAGTGACCCAGTCTAGCCACCGCTTTCCTCCAGTCTCCCCCAGCCTCCCTTGAAGGGGGGGAGGGCGGGATGTCCAAGCTGATGAACTTTTGATGTGCCGGGTCGTGTGTCCTGTAATATCCTGGGGTTTAATAATTGAAAGGCCGGATTGGGCTGCCTTTGTGCGGCGTGATGAATGGTAACCAGAGATTTGTCAGGTGGGCGCTGTCAGCAGAACCCTGAGAAGTAAATGCCCCCGGGTTTCAATACCTCCGGCGGGCAGGTGTGTGAGGCTCCGGTAACACCCGAAGCGTGGCCCCTGAGGCAGGCTGCAGTACGATTTCAGCACCAGCAAAGTGGACAGCATTTCCCCAGACCATACCTTGTCAGCGTCCTAGCAGCACCACAGCCGCGGACAGTTCCCCGCCGATCTCTCTGGTTGAAGCCTTCAGACAGTGTCCTTGTCGTGGCAGTCTGCAGGACTCTGGAGGGGGGCTCCAGGGCCACCTCTGCCTCGCTCTCTCTTGCATTTATATTTAGATCTCTGAAAATATCCTTCATTCTGCTGCCTCTCCAGCCCCAGCACGAGCTGGGGGCAGGTCTAGGCTCATGTGGGTGTCAAGAAGCAGCAGACGCTCCTGTGCTGGGTATAAACTGGGGTGTGTAACAGGGACTGTTTTTAAATTGAGGCAGACTCAGGTTCCCAAGTTCAGAGGTGCCCAAAATGCAGCTGTGCGCCTGGCCAAAGCCAGAGAGCTTGGTGTCTTCTCACCGGCGCTTGGCACTTGGCAGCGAGCCAGGTCTGGGGCATGGCCCCGGCATGTTGCCAGATGGCCTGGAATGTCTCTGGCAGCTTCAGTGCAAACAGGGAAGATGCTGCTGCTGCCCACTGGAAACAAAGCGACCAGGCACTGAGTGCGGAGCAGAAATGGGGTGTGTGTGTAGGTTGCCTTCTCCAGGTATCCTCTACTCATGAGATGCCTGGGGTACATGTGGCAGGGAACATGACAATCACTTCAGGAAGGGCAGAAGGCTGCAGCAGAGGCAAAGGGTTTGAGGGGGTGAGGTGGCAGATGCAGCTTTCTCCGGATTTGCAGTGCTCCTGCTCTACTATCCACGATTCTTCCATCTCTGGGAGGAAGGAAGCAGCCAGGCTCCAGTGCAGGTAAGTGCCTTGCATTATGTTTTGCCAAGGATTGAAATATCACTAGTATGGGCCTGGTTGGGGGGATGGGGTCTGAGCCTTGGGACAGGCTAGAGAAGATGAGGAAGGAGGAGTGGGTTGTGTGTTTCCCCGCCATATGGAACTGCCTTCCTGAATGTATAAATGTGACTGTTTTAAAAACTCTTCAATCCACTTCCCCCTGGCTACCTTGTGCTCAGGTTTGCACATCAGCAAACCAGATCTTCTGCTGGTTTAAATGAGTGTAGGTCCCTCCAACTCAAAGAAGCTGCACTGGCATACTCGAGTTGAGCATCTGGCCCTTGGTGTCTGTCTGGGCTTGTGGAAGGCACTGGGTCAGCCCTCTGGGACTAGCTCAGTTTGCCTCTGAACAGAATTCCTTTCCCACCCAGATCACAAAGGGTGGGTGCTATTCACAGATGAGCTACTAGGTACTCTGTCAAATATCCCATCCCCAGTATACAGATTGTTTCCCCTTAAAGCAACAGAGCAAATATCTCAGCTCCCTGGTGTGTCCCTTGTCAGAGAAACTAAACATCTCCACTTCATCCCCTGCCCCACCTCAGTATTCATCTGCAGACAAGTCTGTTGGGGTGTTGTCACCTAGGTGACAAGTGATGATGTCTGAGATTGTCCAGAGTGCTGAGAGCTTGGGCTGGTCCCTTGTTTATTTGAGGTAGCAGAAAAACAAATAAAGTAATAAAATGGAAATCTCCCACTGAGTGGGAATCTGAGGCTGCTGCTTTCCTGGGTTTGCACATCTGCTTCTCCCACTTGCAGCAGCAGCACGGGGAGCTGAAGTGCTTTGGCACACATTGGGTTAAAATCTCCCAACAATCAACCCCAGGGGGCTTGTCCCTGGGTGGATTTTTTGTTTGTTTGGGGGTTAAGGTAAGGGGAGAAGTGATGGGGTGACTCCAGCCAGTGATGCAGCAGCACCTTTACTGATGAGAAGGTTCAAATGGCCTCTGCAGCTGCATTACTCCAGCTTGAATTTAGAGCTGAGAAGGGCAATGAGGTCAATCCAAGAAGCACCAACAACTGCACACTCTTCTATATAAAGATTAGATATTTGAGCATCCACGTTGCTCACAAAGAAGCTAAAAATAATCCCCACTGCAAGCAGTAATAAGGAAGCCCCCGAAAGCCTGCTAGCTCTTCCCTGAAGATATCAAGGGAGCTTGCTATTGGAAGCCTATACAGTGATGGATGAAACCTTTGAATCCAAGGTTGAAATCAACTGAGCTATCCTTACCACCTGACACTTCGGAAGACACTTATCACCTGTGCAATAGCCTAACCATTGTGCCACTCAGGGAAAGCTGAGGTTTGCAGTAGTGACAGATGAGCACAAAGGAAATCCAAGAGGGCATCTGAGCAGTACCTGCTGGTGCAGCAGAAAGGTGTGCAGGAGTATTGGTCAATAGACAGGAGGGAGTGTTAGGAACCCACTGAAAGACCAAGGACATCCTCTCTGGGGAAATTCAAGGGTTAAACCCTATGGAGGAGGTACAAATTCTAGGAGAGTGACTGTATGTTGCTGTTAGCTACAATTGTAACAAAATGCCTGTATGGCAAGAATCAGGAATACTAGATCATGTCCTGTTGCTACTGTCGTCCAGCCTGAATCAGTTGCTTGTCAAATGGTAAGCCCTCTGTGGAGTCCCAAAGAGGACTGGACTAATCACCTATGAGATCTTCCTTCCTGGGCTCGTTCAGAGCAGGCAGTTCTTGCTGGCTTTGCTCTTCAAGGAATGATGGGAGTGAGACTAGCCATAATTTACTAGCTAACATGTTGATTCATCTTATTAGCGTACATATTGTTAGTGCACCCTAAGGCTGTTATATGATCTCAGACTGAACTAGTAAAACATGGAGTGTATCCACAGCTGCCAGAGGGTTTGTTGGTCCAGCTTGTTGAGGAAGAAGTTGATGTTCTTGAGATGGCTCCTTTTTGGGTAACTCGCCCCATGGAAGATTAGCAAGGTGACCTGGGGAAGTTCTTAACTGTGTTTGCAATCTCTGCTGCACAAAACAGCAGAGAAGAGAGCTCTGAAACCATGGCATGATAATGCCCCCATCAGATTCTATTTGACAATTATAGCGGGTGCTAGATTGGATTGTGGAGATCCATGAATGTAAAAAACACTTGGCTGGAGGATTGCTAGAACCTGACCTACTCTTTTGTTGCTACTAATAGTGTAGTGGAAGCTTTTTGGGAAGTGTAATTAACTGCCTGTGGTTAGTACTAGATATCTACAGTTGTGGGCCTAATATTATTACAGTCGTGCCCATAATGTGCTAGGTCTGTACTGACATGGAAAGGCACAGTTATTGGCTTTGAGCTTACATTCTGAAAAGACAAAGGGGGAGGGATACAACATACAAGGAAGATAGCTGAAGTGGTGATTGTCCATGTCTTGATAATCCAAAGGGTTTTTGTTTGTATTTCTTAAATAGTAGATACCTAAATATTTATATTTTTTATCACTTTAAAAAAAATCCTGGGAAGTTCCATACAAAAACCCTACATTAAGAGCATTACAGCTGCAGTTAGCATACACAGTTCAGGAAATGCCAGAGCGATGGTTGCTTGTGCATCCTGTAACTCTGTTCCCACACTTTATTTTATTTAAAATAAGTATTCTCATTTCTAGAGAGGAGAAAATTGTAAAAGTTGGCTGACAGGTATCAATTGCACATTGTGCATCCTTCCTCTTAATAGAACTGAAGTGACCTAAAATAATTTAACACCCTTTCCTCATTCGATGGGCCTCAGTTCAGGATAATACGTAATCTCAAAGTTAAGCATGTACTTAGGTGCTCTCCTAAAGAGTAATTGGGACTTAATTTTGCACCTACTGAATGAGGTAGGGATCTGGTGGAAACAATAGTATGCAATCATGGAATTATAATAATGTATTGAAAAGCTAATGCACAAGGGGACAGAGTTAAGGTTACATGAGTAATTCTAGACTTCTGATTGCTTCACTATTTGATCATAACACGTCATATAATTCTTGCATATAGTATATGATATCTGCCCCTACATGGTCTGCATGATTCATATATAAGAATGAAAACCCTCATTCTGTCCGAATGTGGATCTAATGGAGAGGGACAAAAGATCTCAGCTTTTGTGCCCTTGCTGTGATTTGGTCTGGATTGTGTAGAATTTGCAAGGGGATTTTAGAAACTGATGCCACTGGGAGCTAATGACCCATCTTTGTGTCTCCAGTATGCAGATCGGCTTGTGAGTGCGCAGCATGCACAGTCTCTTCTGGAATAATATGCAGTCTCTTTAAAATCCACCCTATTAACTCTGTTAATTCTATTGTTTTCTCTCATCAGCCCCCCTTCACCCACAAGAGAGAGCAGCACAGAGCCCACTAATTACACTAACAATGGGCGTTCTGCAATGTGTCTTTCTGTTTGTCAGTTTCATTATTTTCTGACAAAGCCAACAGTTTCAGGGGGGCTGTTCTCCCTTCTCAGGCAGCGTGGGACACAGCGGTAAACACCAGGAATCCTCTGGCTCTAGGAAGCAGCTGGAGAGGAAAGCTTTCTGCTTACTCCCCCTCACTAATATTGGCACAGGCTTTAGCAGGGATATTTAGCTCAGATCTGAACTGAAGATTTCCTGGTTTGACCCCAAAAATCTACATGCCCCCAGTCATCTGGTTAGGAGGCTTTTCCCAAGCCTAAAACAGATGACCAGTTTGGTCCTTGTGCAATAGCCCAATTCCATGATCATGATCATGTGTGATGTCTTAGCCCCCCTGATCTATTTGGGTTCTTTCCTTGTCCTGTAAGATTAGTTTACTGGAATCAGGGTTGTCCCACATATTTCAGGAGATGTAGCAGCCTCCCTTTGATTAGCAAGGACCTCTTGCATTAGCTGATGGAGATGGCCATAGGTGCTAGAGCTTCCTCTGACTGTGCTCACTACCCAGGAAGAAACATGGCCGAACTGCTAAACTGGCAATCTAAGGATGTCTCCAAATACCAACTACCAAGACCACAAATATGGGATAAAACATGAAATGGCATGGAATTTTTTTAAGGGTCCATATGGAAATTGGAGCTAAAGGGGGGTTTCCTCTCGCTCACTTCATTCCTCTCCTTTCCCTTTTAATCCGCTCCCCGCGCCAAATGTACCATCTGGCCACACTCATACATGTTAAACAAATGTTTGCCTCTGTTATCAGTGTGTGCTTTGCCTTTCCCCCTCCAGACAGATGGAGGCTGGATGTGCACGGAGCCTAGGCCTGCAGCATTCATGTGTGTGAATGATAAAATTGAATTATTTATGACCATGTGAATAAGGGTGACTGCTGCTGAGGCCAAACGGAAAGGGCTCCATTACGTGGCAAACACCTGTTGCTATGGAGAACTTGGCTCCTTCTCCCCCTTCCCGTCACTGGCTCCAGGCATAATTACCTCTTCACACCAGGCTGGATTTCTGATTGTTGCTGGGGGGTGCTCACCCTCTTCTCTCTGGCTGTCTCACTCTCACTTTTTTCATTCTGAGTGTGGTTGATCCGTACAGTAGCTGTGTTTTGGGTAGACAGTAGGGGAGCAGAGTGAAGAACTGGGAAGGCTAGAGCGGTTCACTCTGTCTAGGTATTTCTATAGCCCCCATCACTGTTGCATCTGAGCACCTCACACACACATCAATGGATTTACTCTTCAAACACCTCTGGGAGGCAGGGAACTGTTGTGAGCTCCATTGTACAGCGGGGGAGCTGGGATGCGGAGAGACTGTGAATTGCCCAAGGTCACATAGGGACTTTGTGGCTGAGCCAGGACTTAAACCCAGCTCTCCCGAGTCTCAGCCTGTTGCCTAAACCGCACCATCACCCTCCTTCTCTGGCTAGACTGCCCAAGACCCCCTCTGAGAGGAGCTGCAAGAAAGGGTCCAAGCAGTTCTGCAAAGAATGAAACAGAGTGCGGGAGTCAAACCAGACAGTCACCAACTCTAATGCAGCATCCTCCTCCTAGGCCACAGGATGAACCCCTCCTCAGTGACTGGGGCTATGTCTATGAGAGGGGGCAGTGCTCTGCATAAATCCCGCTTCCCCATGGGTGGAAGGGAGCTGAGACTAGGTCCCTGAACTCACAATAAGGACTTGGGCCTCTTTGCCTGTTGCCTGCTGAGGGTGCTGTTAAGATTTAGCTGTGTTGAGCATAAACCCCCTTTCTTCCCTCCCCCTGCCAAGACTGCATTCCTTGCCTTAGGGCTTGTCTACACTTAAAATGCTACAGTCGCAGAGCTGCGCCAGTGTGTGCTTTCGTGTAGACACTACCTACATGGACAGGAGGGGTTTTCCTATCAGCCCAGGTAATCCACCTCCCTAAGAGGTGGTAGCTAGGTCAACAGATGAATTCTTCTGACGACCTAGTGCTGTCTACATGGGGATTTAGGTCAGTGTAACTATGCTGCACAGGGGTGTGGATCTTTCACACCCCTGACCAATGTAGTTTTGCTGACCTAACTTTCTAGGGTAGACCAGGCCTTAGTTAAACCATGAAAGAAGCCCAGCTTGTGTTGTGTGCAGCTCCTAGGCCACCCATAAATATAAACAATTACCCATTCTAACTCCATTCAGAATTCCAATGGGATTGTGCTTGATTGGGAAATAATCTGCATCCTCCTCCTCCATCCCACCAGCCAGTGTGTCCTGGGAATGAGATCGGGCTTGTTTCCTCCCACCCCCCCATTTAAGAGATTGTCAGAGCCGGACCCTCCAGCTGCTCAGAATGTCTTGGATGTCCTGGATTCCCCTCCCCTTCGCAAGGGTGTGTGAAGGCTCCTTCCCTCAGACTTGAGAACACAAGGCTAGCTCCAGCCTCTGCCTTCCTTGGGCCTTTCTGCTCCGTGGCTCTGTAGCTGACTCATGTTGTCAGTTGTAGCATGTTCTGTCGCTTGTGCGCACACACCACTGCACACGCCCCCGCCTGCCCTCTCAGACTCTGTCACTCTTCTCCACCCACCCGCTGTGAGGCTTGCTTGCTGCAGTGCCTTGACAGCTACTATTGGGAAGATCCACTCTTCCATGGGAGGGAGGAGAGGACATTAGAGCAGGGATTGAACCTTTGACTGGGAAGTGGGTGGCCTGCCCTCCCATATTAAGTCATCATGGGCCAGTCCATGTTCTGATACACATGTGAGTCCCACTGAAGTCAAGGAAGCTGTGGGCAGGGATCAGAGGCCAGAATCTGCCTCCTGAAGCCTTAACTGTGACCATGTCTACTGCACACCTTGCATTAACCCTACACGCATTGCACACCTATACCTGAATATCTCCTGTGTTCACCCCCCAAAATGTACATGCCCCATTCTTCTGGGGAGGAGGTTTTCCCTCAGCCCTGCAACTGATTGCTAGTTTGGTCCTTTAAGTAAACTGATGCTGTCCCATCGTCTCAATGATTCCGCTGTTCCAGAGCCAGATCTCCTGCTGGGACTCTCACATTGATGTAAACTGACATCTGAAAGTAGATTCACCAAACTGAAAGGATGAGAAACTTCATACATAGGATTAGGCCTCTCTCTCCTCCCCATACCCCACCCAAAAGGATACAAAGGTCGGGTGTCCTGGCCATTGCGACATGACACACACACTCCCTCCACAAAGCAGGGTTTTCTGAGGCTTAACCAAGCAGGGTGCTCCCCACATTCTCTTGGCAGGAGTGATATCCTCCCCCAGGGGTCCGACCCATTTCAAAGTGGCCTGCATTGCGGCCTGCTCCTAGTTCTGCAGTGATAAGTTGCATTCTAGGGTTTATTGATGATCCTTTACAACATTAATGCTCAGAGGAGGGAAATCTGGAGATGGTCCTTGACAGTTGCGAATGGAGTCTTGAAAGAACATGGCTGACTTGCTCATGCAATAAAGAAAAAAAGATCCCTGCTGAATATTACAACGACTCTGTAAGAATGGCAACGTGGGCTTCTCTCATGTCTGGTTTCTCACTGATCCCACATCACTTTGGCTCACCTGAAAAGTAAAAGAATGGTTTTTCTAACTGCCAGTGCTCAAGCCCAGCCTGGGTGCTGATAGACGAGCTGGGCTCTGTCTGGCTCTCGCACCATCCTCCCCAGTAATAAAGAGTCTGGTGGATTGCACAGGGTGTAACTGAGAGCAGAACTGGAACTAAGTGAACAGTTGTATTAATGATGCACGAGGTCGGACCAAATCCAGCTCCCTCTCCCAGAGATGAGTGGGCTTTGCAAGGCTAAGAGGAATAAAAAGCCATTCAGTGCTTATTTTAGTCACTGCAGTGAGCAGCTGTGACTCCGTTTCACCCAAGCAGCAGATTTGTTGAGTAAGAAGGTGCCATTTTTACAGTCTCTTTTCAGACTAGAGCCACATTTTAAGCCAGCTGCTCTTCTCCTTCACTGCTGGACTATTAATGGGTACGAGCAACATTCCTTGCATTGCTGGGTTTTACCCTCAGGTCCCTCCTCTAGCCCATTGTCCCATTTTGAGGCTTCAGTAGATTGAGAGGAGAATGGCCATTTGCTGGCCTAGACTGTGCCATAACTCCCATCAAAACCACGTCAGGACAGCAGGGCTTAATTCCTGCAGCCCAGAGGACCCAAGAAATCTCAGACCATCCTTGAGACAACTGCCAGGGCTGGGGGATTGGCTCAGGAGCCGTTTGGGTGTGGGTGGACCCCTTGCCTACCATTTGCCCAGTCCCCTTTTAGTCTCGCTTCTCCTTGCAACTTGATGTGAAGGGAGGCATCACGGACATGGGGTGGGGGGGACAGTTATTTGGGGAAGCCCTGAGGGTTGGCTTTGCTCCCCCACCCTCAACCTCTGTCCTGTAAGTAAATCTTACTGGACTGGAGAAGAGTCCCCTCCCCTCCCCCAGGCAAGGCCCTAGAGGGTGCTAGAGGTGACCTCCTCCCTATGTGGCAGCAGCAATGCTCTGAACACATGGTCAGGAAGAGAAGCACCTGCCCCTGGGAGAATAAATCTGTGTCTGTCTGGTTAACACAACCCCTGAGGTAAAATAGAGAGCTAATTGTTACCATAGTTACATGAAGTGGCCTTTCCAAAGAAGCCACGTCATCGCTGCTGTCACAAGGTTAAGGCGGTGGGGTGGGGTGGGGGGGGAATGTGTTTTCTTTGGGAAAACCATGGAAACAGCTATTTCTAAAGGAACAGCTGTGCGTGTCAAGGCCGTGGGGAAGGGGCTGGGTTTTTCGATGCTATAGATGCTTTCAAAGCAAAAGCAACAGGTACAATGGTCCTTTGCTGTACCCATCCTCTCCAGTGCACACTGCCCCGTGACAGCCTCTTCTTCCTGACGTAAGCACTTGCATGAGAAACAGTTGTGGCACTTAGTGCACTGAGTCTGTTATGGGACAGACTGGCACTGTGGGCTGTAGCACAGCTTGGGCCTAGTGGAGCTGTGGGAGGCAGAGGCCAACCCTGACTCTGCAGCAACAACTGGACTCCAGTAACAGAAAACCAGCCCACTACAAGACAGTGCAAGGGGCTGGCACAGCAAATCTAGTCACGGGGACAGGGAGGAGAGATGATTTTGGACCCCTAATTCCTAGAGCTGACAGTGGCTGGAAACAGTGTGGAAGCTCGGCATTCAGCCCATATAAAAGGGAGCCCTCCCTGCCAACTCTGGCTCCCGCTGGAACAGTGCTAATGGAGGCAGTGGCATGTAGCAGATGGAAGGGCATTGGCCTTTCATCCACAGTGGCCAGCGTCAGCTCGGGAAAGGCCAGGCCTGCAACTGCAGGGGACACAGCTGGGTGAAGGCTATAGCAAGTGACAGCCAAACAATCCGTCATAGAAAAGACTGAGTTGGCTTTGGGATTCCCAACCCCATATGTTCACTCTCAAGGAAAGTTCTTATGAGCAAATGCTTGTCGATAAGGCCTTCTGCAGAAAGGGAAGTGAACACTTGTTCAGCTGTGTATTTGCACCAGAAGCATTTGTGCAGCCTTTGTGAAGATTGTGAGTGGGTGGGCCGGCCCCCACTCAGGGAGCAGGGAAGTGACACACTGCAAATATCCCAGGCACCAATCACGGAAGATACAGTTAAGAGCAAACAACAGGCTGACCTAAGTTATCTCAAACCATTATGCAAATACATGCGGAGAACACAGTCATCCGAATCAAAGCCTGAACAAACAGAGAAAGGGGCAATATGTGCTGAATAAATTATTTGCTGTGACTAATGCACCGAGTCCTTGCAGGGGGTACCACATGTCAGGACTGAAGTGCAGGGAGCAAGAGCAGGACTGGAACAGTAGGGTGCATTGTGGGTCAGGCTTGAGGACCATCAGCAGAGCTGCATGGGAGCCCAGGACTGGAATGGTGGGGGGCTGCAGGTCAGGACTGCGGAGTTCTTTAGGGGCCCAGGACTCAGGTGCACTAGCAGAACTCGTGTGGGGGTTGGAGGGGTGGAATCTTGTCCAGGCTCTGTCTGTCCTTCATTTCTGCAACAGGCCAAATTGCTCCAGAGAGGAGAAGATGGCATGGGGAAAACTTTTCCCTTGCTGCTATTTCAAGAAGAAATGTTTAATCTCTAAGATTAAAATGATCTCTCCTTGCAAGACAGACTCTTAATTAAGACATTTCCCTGAAGGAAGCCAAGATGGAGAGCCTGACTTCCCGGTGTTCCAGAGCATTCTGCTGTTCATTTCCCCGTCTTTTACAGCCTGAATTAGTCATCTGGAGATGGGCTTAGGCTGCCTGCTCTCAAGAGAGGCTCCTCTGCACGAGTGTCATCTTCTCACAGAAACTAGGGCTGTATTTGGAATCCATTCAAATTAGGCCACACAAACCCCACCCAGGATAACCTTTGATCATTCTAATAGTCTGTGCCCCTCACTCTGTACCTTGAAGCCCAAGGCTAGAGCACAGAGTCACAGGCTGATGAGGGGAGCTCTCTATTTAATGCATATGGTTTCCCCTGTGCTCAGCCCCTTTCCCCCCGCCCCCGCCCACCCTTAGCTATGTACTTCAGGCAAAGCACCAATTGTTGCAGGGACTTAGGGAGAAGGGCCTATTGGTGGTGAGCAGCTCTTCCACACAGGAGGTGGGGTCAGGATCAGAGGCGTGAAGTCATAATGACAACAGAATCCAAATATCACTCCTGGGGTGGACAGAGCCATGCTTGGGGTTGTGTTTCTAGAAGGGATGTCAGGAAATTGACCTCTGACTTCTCGCAGAACATCAGCTCTGCCCAAGATGGGATGGTGACCTGCTTTCGTCCTCCTTGCTGTTAGTAGCAAGATCCTGAGCAAATACAAACTTCTTGAGTTGTTCTTTACTTCTCTTTTCTACTGGTTTATTTTTGCCACAGGGATCCACTTATGGGATCAAAGTAACATTAGGTATGGTGTTTTCCCCATCTCATGCATGTTATTTCAGTTCCATAAATGGCTCCTCATACATTAAAGGCTGTGAGAAACACCTTGATACACCAATAATAGAAGCTGTGTATATGCCTAGTAGTAACCAGTGGGAGGATCCCAGTTGTTGATAGCTAATGTTGATGCTATTTTAAAATCCAAGGGTTGCAGGTTCTAATCCCAAGAAAGGCACATCCTTCCAGTTCCGTATAGCTGTCAGTTAAACCTTCAGGTACTGCTGATCCCTGCTCTTGTACCATGCTCCACCTGTTATTTCTCTCTAGGGGAAATCTTTAGCTCAGGTGTTGCTGCATCTTATGTGGAGTTTCTGGTTATTACACAGTTTCTCCACTGATCTGGTAGCCAAGGTGAAGCTACTTACCTGAGGATCTCATACACGGAGTTAGACTTAGGGTGACCAGACAGCAAATGTGAAAAAACGGGACAGGAGTGGGGGGTAATAGGAGTCTATATAAGATAAAGACCCCAAAATTGGGACTGTCCCTATAAAATCGGGACATCTGGTCACCCTAGTTAGACTAGAATGCAGAAATCTCCTGCCTCCCAGTCCAGGGCTCTAAGACTTTGTCCACGTGATAGGTCTCCCCTGTTGGAGGAAGTCACACCCATTTGTGATTTTAATTCACCGGACCACAGTCTCTTGTTGTTAATTGTATTTTTGTTATATAGCACTTAGCATCTCTCCCCCCACCCCAATAATGCTGAGCTGTAATTCCACACCTGCTCCCTAGTGACTTTCAGGAGAGGGAAGTGAGAAATATGACTTAGGACTCTTTGCTGCCAGGAGTAACCCACTCCAGCCTGCAGCACATTTCATTTTTTAACATCAGCCCTCTGTTTTTGTCACTGTGGCTAACTTGGTTCTCAAGAAGCCTGCGTTTGTCACTCAGGAGCGTAGCAATGTCTGAGAACACATGAGTACCTTCCAAAGCTGATGCACTGGAACTGATTTAGATTGCACTCACATTAGTGTTAGCAGCTGAGACCAACGGGGTACAAATTCCTTCAATTCACCCCACCTTAAAACGTACATAAAGCAGTGTGGCTCAGGGAAAAGGACAACGCGAAGTCTCATCAAACGTATCATTAGCACTAACGCTCAGCCTGAAACCCCAACTGAAAACCCTCTGCCTCTGCCTCTTAATGGGGGCAAGCCTGAAATGCCTCCTGTCCTCCGCTATGGTGGACAAAGGTTTGATCTTCCTCCCTTTCATAAGCCAAGGGCAGGCGGGACAGAGGGGCACACTCTTCCCTAGCAGCTGCATCCTCCTTTTTCTGCTTCCCGTACTCTTTTTTGTTTCAAACTTGCCCACTTCGGACTGTGCTCTGAACCAGGCTGGCTTGGCCAGAAGAGAATCCAGCTCCAGAAACCCTGCCCAGGGGGGCAATTCTGCTAGATGCAGATGTGCTAGTTAGTGAGGGGGCATGAAACTATCGAGAGAGTTTTGGAGCTGATGACACTAAGTGTGAACTGGAGCTGTGTCTGTGCTATGACTGTATCGTAGCTGATACTGGGAATTGTCTGGGCTAAAAGCATGAGTCTCGAAAGCTAAAGAAAGTTAAAGAGCCGGGATCTGTAGTTGGGGGCCGGAACAGACTTGCCCTGTTGATCTGTCGCAGAGGGAAGAGGATGTGTAACCCACTGAACAGCCAGTTTTGCTCCACACTTTTCTGTTGCTACCAGCAATACAGCTCCACTGCCAGTAACTGTAGAGGGAGTGCTTGGCCAGCCATCCACTAATGTTTTAATCACTGAGTCACCTAAGCCTGCTCAGAGCAGCTCCAGATGACATAGTGGTTAAAATAGCAGTGGTTGGTGGCACCTTGTCTGTATTTATAAGACTCCCACCAGTGAAGTTATACTGGGGGTAAGAAGGGAAGGAAGTTTTAGGGAGAAAAGCCTTGCACAGAAAAGGCCCCAGAGCTGCTTTTCTTTAGGCAGGTAAAAAACCCACTCTTGCTTTGTGTGTAGATTTCCCGTGTATAGCGTATAGTCACTTACAGCCACATTTCCCATGTGCCCATTGACTTTGGGTGCCCAATTTGAGGCGTTGGGGCCTGACTCTCAGAGCTACTGATATCAAGAGGCGCAGTGGGTGCTGAGCATCTCTGAAAATTAGGCCCAAGTTGTTTCAAATTGAGCACTCAAAAAGTGAGATCCTTAAAGTCAGGGGCCCCTTTTGAAAATAGCGTTGTTGTCGTGTCTGCCACATTCTGCTCACTCTCCCTGGCATGATGTAGTCAGTTTACAATACAATTCGCAGTAGCCCTGTGTGTTTCTCCTGAAGCCAGGATACAGGACTGTTCCTGCCCTCCACTCCTTATAAGTGTGCATGATGCTGTAGGGAGAGAACAAAGACCCGGCACCTGCCCTGGGGAGCTGACATGATGCAGGGAGAGATGACAAAGGGGAAAGGAGGAGACTCAGAAAAGCCAGCCTCTGCAGTAGAGCTGGGCACATTTTGGTTTTTGGTGCAAAAAATGCAAATTCGGTGACACCAAATGTTTTGTAAATTTCATGTCAATTTTGCTAAATTGTTTTGGCTGAACCCTCCCCACCCCCCAAAAAACCCTCTTTTCAAAAATGTCAAAACTGAACAGGTTTGACTTTTTTCAGAAATTTAACGTTCGAGGTATTTGGTTTGAAATGCCTAATTATTTTTAAAAAATCAAACCTGTTTTAAAATGGTCAAACTCAAACGAACATGTTTCTTTCAACCCAAAATGTGAGGGTTTTAGTTTTTTGGTTTTTTACTTTTGGAAATTTGAAAATTTCAAAACAATTTGTTTTCAGTTTGGCCCAACATAGTTCTGCCCCCATCACAATTGTCTGAACTGCCAGCAAACCAAAAAATCCATTATGTGCCCAGCGCCATGATGAAGTTGCCTGTTTTTATACAGTAGATGCTTTGTTGGTTCCAACGCTCTTATGTTGTTCTTAGCTTAGAATGCAGATGCTTAGCACGGGAATCATTGCTGGGGAGAATGCGGGAAGAAGTGGGTTTTAGGAGGGCATGTGAAAGCTCTCCAGTTACTAACTGAGAATGCTAGCTGCTCTCAAGACACACACAGAGAGAGAGAGGGATTCTTGCAAGCAGGTTGTATGAATTCATTGAACATGACTTATGACATCTGCAGAGAGCACTGGAAACAGACTCCCATTGCTAAAGGAAGAGGCTGGATGCCTGACTGATTTGAGAGCTGATGCGTGGCTGAACGGCCGACTGGAGACCTGATGGAGAGATGGAAAGACGGCTGGGAGAAGATATCATAAGGCAATTTTAACTGCTGGTGTCTGTCTCTGCCTGGATGACCTGGGAAACAAGTTCTCCCTGCAGCACAATGCATCTATTTTGGCTATGGCCAGCACCTGTTTGCTTATATTGCACTAAACCTCTCTGTCTTTGGGTACATCTACATTGCAGCTGGAGGCAAAATTTCCAGCTTGGGTAGATGTACATGTGCTCGTAGTATAGGCAGGCCAGCGCAAGCAGTGGGAGGGGTTAGCTGCTCAAGTACAATCCCATCTAAGTTATTGGATGGCTAATCCATCCCGTTGCTTGCACCACCACAGCTACACTGCTATTTTTAGTGCACTAGCTCCATCAAAGCTAGAGCAGGTATGTCTACCCAAGCTGGAAATTACACCTCAAGTTGCAGTGTAGACGTACCCTTTGACTAGAGAGCCTAGATTACACACTGATACAATGTTAATGAAGACTAACCTTCCATCTATGAACCAGCTAGTGAGGTTGGGTTGATAAGGATGGGAGGGGATAGGGTTATATTGGGCGTTGCGGTAGGTTAGGGTGTGGGGGTGTGAGGTAGGGTACAAAGACAGTAAGGTATGAAATACAGAAGAAGATGTAGATTAGGGTTCTTATTAATTGTACATCCTCTTTATTTGATTATACTTGTCAGGTTAGGAACTTCTCTTTTCACAACTGTTCCATAGGACTGGACCATCCTGAGTTTAATCTCTTACATATAAACTAGTGTAGCATGAGACAAGAGTTTAGTTTATAATTCTCAGTGAGTAGCTGATTCAGATTTCACCACCTCTCCTTTTGTTTGCGAATGGTCTGTGAGCAACCTAGTTTTCTCAAATGTATTCGTTATTTCAGATGATCTGCTGAACAACTGGGATGTGTAGTTCTAAGTCTGTAGCTTCTGTGCCAGCTGTTCATAGTGAGTGTTCAGAATCTGAGCTGTGTTGCGTGGTTCCAATAGGACGTGCTTGGTCATATGAAAAAATAACAGGAGTACTTGTGGCGGATACAGACTAACACGGCTGCTACTCTGAAACTTGGTCATATGGTTTGTTTCTATTCCTTGATTGGATGAATGAGATTCATGGAGTCAGGTTTCCTGTGAGAATGTTAGTGATCACAAATTCAAAACTCACTTCCCACAACTATTCTCTAATATAGGCTTAAAATTGGCTCTTCTTGCCAGTAACCTCATTCATTTACCATGAGCACAGGAATTGCCAAACCAAGGGTCCATCTAGCCTAGCAGCTGGTCTAACAGTTGCCAGCCCAGCTACTTCAGAGGAAGATGCAAGAAACCCCACAGTGGACAAGCATGGAATAACATGGTTTCCTAACCCCATTAGATAGCACCTGGCTTATGCATTGAAGCATGAGGGTCTGTATCTCTACTTTTCTAATCCTGTCTAATGTAACTGAGAATGTTCTCATTAGCCACATAATTGTCTAGCAAACACAAAACAGGCCCTGACACAGTCAAAGTAAATTGGTTTAAAAATATGAACAGACATTTTCAGATTTTTTTTTTTTCCTTCTGTGTTCACCCAGCTCCACGCAGGTCAATTAAATGTTACATTACCCTTTAAAAAACATCATTAAGAGGCGATCACATGAAATATCCACAGTGTGACTCCAGGCTGACACTCTGGGCTGTAAGAGGAAAGCCTTCATTGCCCACCTCCCTCTGAGCAATGGAGTGTGGGCACTTCCCAGGATGTTCACGCGGCCATTTTCCTCACGTGCAGATGCACTGCCGCATTTTCCCAGTCAGATGTTTAACTATCCAAATCTACAAGTGATAGAGCCTGTTAGCTTCAAGGGGCCCCCATCCACTGCTCACAGCAGATCACAGAGCTGGGCTAATCAAGTCTGCAGTAACAAATCTAATTAACCTGCAGTATAATGTCTAATTTGTGCAAAGTTGTTGTGGTTATTCAGCTATAAACTCCATCCCGGATTCTAATTACAGTGAGTGGCACTGTGGCATTAATTGTTAGCATCCTGGTTGTGTCCAACCACCTTTTCTTCACTTCCCAGGTGCCCTCAATTTCACATAGACGGTTTCAGTGACTACCTCCATCTGGTGCTTTCGTGGCTGTTGAGATGCTATGCTAGCTCCAACCCTTGGAACATAGTTATGTCCTCTGATTCCATGGCTACTTTGACATTAAAGCCAGTTCTCATGTGGTCCAGGACCTGCAATGTCAATTTGTTGTTTCAGCCCATTCATGCAATAACTGGTGGGAGGCTCCTCTGAGCTTTTCAAATTTCCATCAGAGGTGTTGGGCCCTATTTCATGTTGAAAGCTTTTTGTTAATTTCTTTGCTGTTGCTAACACTTGGAACCGTTTCATTCAGGCTGTTCCCAGGAGTGGCCTCCCTGTGACATCCCATAACCCATCCCAGTTGAGAGCAAGGCTCATTATTTAAAAAAATTCAAAAACTATCCTCATGAGACCCATTGGTCCCCCAAGAGCCTTTAAAAATTGCAAGTCAAATCCTACTGAGCAAACTAGAAAGGAGCACAACTCTGACGAGTCAAGTGTAAACGTATAATTAGGCAGGCCACAAAAGAATTTGAAGAGCAACTAGCAAAAGACAAAAACTAACAGCAATTTTTTTTAAGTGCATCAGAAGCAGAAAGCCTGCCAAACAATCAGTGGGGCCACTGGATGATCAAGGTGCTGAAGCAGCAGTCAATGAAGACAAGGCAGTTGTGGAGAAGCTAAATACATTTTCTGCATGGGTCTTCACTGCAGAGGATGTGAGGGAGAGTCCCACACTTGACCCATTCTTTTTAGGTGGCAAATTTGAGGAACTGTCCAAGAGAGAAGTGTCAATAGAGGAGGTTTTGGAACAAATTGATAATTTAAACAGCAATAAATCACCCAAGAGTTCTGAAGGAACTCAAATATGAAATAGAATTACTAACACTGGCATGTAACCTATTGTTTAAATGACTGGAGGATAGCTAATGTAAAACCAATTTTTTTTAAAAAAAATGGCTCCAGAAGTGATTTTTGGAACTGCAGGTTGATGAGCCTAACTTCAGTACCAGGCAAATTGATTGAAACTATAGTAAAGAACAGAATTTTCAGACACATAGTTTAACATGATATGTTGCTGAAGAGTCAACACGGCGTTTGTAAAAGGAAATCATGCCTCACCAATCTATTAGAATTATTTGAGGGGGTCAACAAACAAGTAGACAAGGGTGATCCAGTGGATATAGTGTACTTGGACTTTCAGAAAGCCTCTGACAACATCCTCACCAAAGACTCTTCAGCAAAATAAGCAGTCATAAGATAAGTGAGAAGATTGTCTCATGGCTCAGGAAGTGTTTAAAAGATAGGAAACAAAGGATGGGAATTAATGGTCCGTTTTCACAGTGGAGAGAGCTAAATAGCAGGGTCTCCCAAGGATCTGTACTGGGACCAGTGCTGTTCAACATATTCACAAATATTTATAATGGCAAAGTTTGCAGAAGATACAAAATTACTCAAGTATCAGAGGGGTAGCCGTGTTAGTCTGAATCTGTAAAAAGCAACAGAGGGTCCTGTGGCACCTTTAAGACTAACAGAAGTATTGGGAGCATAAGCTTTCGTGGGTAAGAACCTCACTTCTTGCATCTGAAGAAGTGAGGTTCTTACCCACGAAAGCTTATGCTCCCAATACTTCTGTTAGTCTTAAAGGTGCCACAGGACCCTCTGTTGCAAAATTACTCAAGACAGTTAAATACAAAGCTGATTGTGAAGAGTTACAAAGAGATCTCACAAAACTGGGTGACTGGGCAACAAAATGGCAGATGAAATCCAATAAATGCAAAATAATGCACATTGGAAAACATAATCCCAATTATAACATAAAAAAGATGGTGTCTAAATTAGCTGTAAATTAGCAGTCAAAAAAGCTAACAGGATGTTAGGAACCATTAGGAAAGGGATAGATAATAAAACAGAAAATATCATAATGCCAATCTATAAATCCAGAATACTCCCACACCTTTAATACTGCATGCAGTTCTGATCATCCCACCTCAAAAAAGATATATTAGAATTGGAAAAAGTACAGAGAAGGGAAACAAAAATGATTAGGGTTATGGAACAGCTTCCATATTAGGAGAGATTAAAAAGACGGGAACTGTTTATCTTAGAAAAGAGATGATTAAGGGGGGGATATGATATAGGTCTATAAAATCACAAATTGTGGAGAAAGTGAATAAAAAAGTGTTATTTACCCTTTCACATAACACAAGAACCAGGGGTCAGTCAATGAAATTAATAGGTGGCAGGTTTAAAACAAACAAATGGAAGTACTTCTTCGCTCAACACATAGTCAATCTATGGAACTCATTGCCAGGGGGTGTTGAGAGGGCCAAAAGTATAACTGCATTCAAAAAGAGTTTCCTAAGTTCCTGGAGGATAGGTCCATCAATGGTTATTAGCCAAGATGGTCAGGGTCACAACCCATGCTCTGGGTGTCCCTAAACTGCTGACTGCCAGAAGCTGGGACTGGATGACGGGATGGATTTCTCAAAATTGTCCTGTTTATTTCCTCTGAAGCATTTGGCACCAGCCACTGTTGGAAGACAGGATACTGGGCTAGATGGAACATTGGTCTGACCTAGTATGGCTGTTCTTTTGTTAACCAGGTATCATATATAGTGGCTTCTGAACTTCAGGAGTAAGCAGTGTTGATGGATGGGAAGATAGCTGCATGGTCTTATTGGAGTGATGCAGAATGAGTGCAGGGTGGACTACAATTGAATGTGAAAGAGATAACTGTACAGTGTTCCCAGCTAAAACCTTCTTTCCAGGTCCTGGACCAATTGGCAACACTGCAATTGTGTAACACAAGGCCCTTCCCCTGTCGGTTGTGTTCTGGAGCGCTGAGTTCCTCTCTCTGGAGAGGGAATGATGTCTTTGGGCTAATCAGTTGGTCTTGAACCCCCAACCTCAACAGCCTCCTTTTCCCATCCCAGTCAATCTTGGTGGAGATTCTGGGGAAGAGTTGGTTGGAAAATGCTATAAAGAAACCTAACAACGATTGAAACATTTTGTTTTTAATTGAAATGTTTTCAACAAAATTTTCCAACCAACTTCTACTTCAGAGTGACAGCTGCAAAGCCGGACTTCTTCTCTGGCTGCAGTAGCCCTACCATTGCTGTGTTGTACATCATCCAGACCCTTCTTTACAAGTAATGCCACAGGGGAGGAGTTGCCAAGGTGAACTGCACTGCACCAAGTCCAAAGGGAAATCCAGGGTTAACACAGGCTCCTTTTTTCAATAGGATGTTTCCACCCTTTTGCAAACTAGGGTAGGTATAGGACATAACAAGCCTCCTGACATGTCATGGGCATGACATTCTCAGACTATGATTTTGGATGATGCATTGTGCCATAGGTGTGGCAGTTTTGTTCTGCACCACAATCATTTCAAGGTAGTGAGCGTGGGTTCATCCCTCCTAGTTCTTGATGGAGCAAAAGCCTTGATTCACATGGTGATGGCTGCTGCATTTGTAAGCCACTGTTCTTTGTATGTTGCCCTGATCCTCTGAGGATGAGCGTCTTCTACAGCTTCCAGGTAGAGGAAATGGTTCTTTAGCTCAGGGTCAGGCTCAATCCCTGGTGGATGCCAAGATGGCAGCCATCACACTTACACCTGCCATAATCCTGCTTTGCATTTCTATGGCCTTTTGCATCCAAGGATCTCAAAGCACTTTGTTAAGATTAGGAAGTCTCACAAGACCACTATCGCCCCCTCCCCCCAACAGGTAGATTTGCAGAAAGGGAAACCTGAAATGAAGTGACTTACCTCAAAGGTGCATAGCAAGCCAGTGGCAGAACTGAGACAGAAACCAGGAGTCCTGCTTCCTACATTTCTGTAAGCCTGGGCATAAGTAAATTGCCATAGGTGACTTGCCTCATTTCTCAGTGGGCATGATTGAGAAGGTAAATGGATCAGTAGGCTAGAGACAGGGTGTCTGTGCTAGCTGAGATAAGTGGGAATACCCTGCTGCCATTTACAATAGACAAAATAATCATTGAATGTAAAATGAGGTAAAGCGTATGACGTGCAAGGACAGAGTATGCTGCACAGGAATTGGTTCCTGCAAAGTAACCAAGCCAATCCCAAAGCATGTAATGCAGTGTTTCTCAAACTGGGGCCACCGCTTGTGTAGGGAAAGCCCCTGGTGGGCCGGGCCGGTTTGTTTACCTGCCCCGTCCGCAGGTCTGGCCGATCGCGGCTCCCACTGGCCGCGGTTCGCTGCTCCAGGCCAATGGGAGCTGCTGGAAGCGGCGGCCAGTACGTCCCTCGGCCTGCGCCACTTCCAGTAGCTCCCATTGCCCTGGAGCGGCGAATCGCGGCCAGTGGGAGCCGCGATCGGCCGGACCTGCGGACGCGGCAGGTAAACAAACCGGCCTGGCCCACCAAGGGCTTTCCCTACACAAGTGGCGGCTCCAATTTGAGAAACACTGCTGTAATGCAATATATGGTTAGGATGCATGTGTTATTACTGTTGGTAAAAATGTATATAATGAAAAGTTTTTTGCTGAACAACTTTGGATGTGTTATATACCACCCCCCCCCATTCTTGTGTTATATACCCCCCCTCCCCCATGATCAACTCCGCATAGTTTTGCTGTATGCCAAGTAAAAAAAAATCAGAGTGACAAGATTGGAGTCAAACTAAGTTCTTGGGGAACCGAGTGGAAGAGATCTCGGAGCAACCCCAACAATTTCTTGCTATTGTAGTCAGCGCTTTGGGGCAGGGACTGTCTTTTTGTGCTGTATTTGTACAGTGCCCTACCTCAGTGGGTTCCTCGTCCATGACTGAGGTTATGGTAATACAAATAATAAATAATAACAGTGCATTTATCAAATGTCTTTTGGATTTTTTGGAAATTGAACTTGTGTCAACAAAGGCTGTAAAAGAACCTGTTGTATCTCCAGACAGATACTTTCAGACAGAATGAGAACAATTCTTTCAGATCAAGAGAACAACAAAACAAGAAAGAAGTAAAGTCTTCAGGAGAGAGAGTCTGAGAGCACAGTGTGTGTGAGAGAGACTCTGCTATAACAGTCTGTATTGAGTTCTGGGAACAAAATGGCTGCAGGGCACTGCACACAAGGAATGTACTTATTAAAAATTTAAAGGAGCAGTATACAAACAGCCATAAGTTGGATAGTCATATACACATCTAGATACAGGGGGACATTTATTTTCAAAAGGGTATCTTCTCTTTTGTGGATACAACTTGTACCTCATACTTCAGCTGCATTTCAACGGCAAATTGGAGCACTTGTAATGGTCGTCGGCGGGCGGGATTGAATCTGGGACCTCTGGAGCTTAGTGCATGAGCCTCTACAGCATGAGCTAAAAGCCAACTGGCTGTTAGCAAACTCATCTCTCTCTCTCATATATAAAGAGAAATCAAGACACCCTTTAGTTCACAGAGGGAACTGTGCTGCCTCCTTTGGCAAACCCTGGGTCTCTACCTGTAAAGTCGTGGTTGCATTAGACTCCTCCAAGTCCCCCCCCACACCCCCTGAGCTATGTATTCTGTAGCTTCTGAGCCTGGTTTTTTGTTTGTTTTTGGTAGTTTTGTTTTTTAATTTAGGGAAATCAGCGTGTTGCATTGCTGGTGGGAAGCGGGGGAAAGGAAGAGAAAGAGAAGCCAAAGAGAAAGAGCTGATTATTTTTTTTTTAAAGGAATTAAAAAGTGGCAGTGGTAGTGAAGGGTAATTATCCCTCTGTTCCAGCTGAAATACAATTAAGGCAGCTCTCCGTAAGCCCCCGGGATATTGTGGTTTACTAATTAACAAGCGGATATGCTGTGGCCCCTGTCAGGGCAATTATAGCACGAGACAGGCTTCAGGAGTTCTAATTACACATCAGTCTGTGACACACACTGCAATACAAATTAACAAGGGGCCCTGGCTGGCATTAAAGGGAGCTTACCTAGCAAGTGATTACTGCCAGCCACCAAGCTATGGGAGTCAGGGAAGGGGCATAGAGCTGCACAACAGCTGACGCAGACTCTGACCCAGAGCTGAGGCAGGGAGAATACCTGGACTCTATTGGAGCCTGAGCTTAGAGCAGGATTTCATCGGAGCATTTTCAGCCTCATTGTTGTGATTCCCCCCACCCCCACAGTATTTGTGGGTTTGGATTTTCAAAGCCAAAATTACTAATCCGTGATATTAGAGTGAGTCAGAGGAATAAATAAGATGGGGCTAAATGCTGTGTCTCTCCCATTCGCTGGATATATACAGCACTTGTGTAGAATACATGTTGACGGCCAGTGGGATATGAGAAGGATTCCTCATGTCTGGAAGGGCCTTTAGCGACTTGTGTATGGTGGAGTGAAACCATGGACCAAACCACTCTAGCGACTGAAATATATAGCTGGCTTTGGCTCCAGGATGGGGTTATTTTTCTTACAAGGTATTTGTAGAGCAAGTTTTATATTTTAAATAGTAATAGGATAAAATGTAATAGTGAAAAGTGCAAGCTCATACATTTAGGGATTAATAACAAGAATTTTTATTATAAGCTGCGGATGCATCAGTTGGAAGTAACAGAGGAGGAGAAGGACCTCGGCGTATTGGTTGATCACAGGATGACTATGAGCCGCCAATGTGATATGGCCATGAAAAAAGCTAATTTGGTCTTGGGATGCATCAGGCGAGGTATTTCCAGTAGAGATAAGGAGGTGTTAGTACCGTTATACAAGGCACTGGTGAGATCTCATCTGGAATACTGTGTGCAGTTCTGGTCTGCCATGTTTAAGAAGGATGAATTCAAGCTGGAACAGGTACAGAGAAGGGCTACTAGGATGATCCGAGGAATGGAAAACCTGTCTTATGAAAGGAGACACAAAGCACTGGGCTTGTTTAGCCTAACCAAAAGAAGGCTGAGGGGAGATAGATTGCTAACTATAAATATATGAGAGAGATAAATACCAGGGAGGGAGAGGAATTATTTAAGCTCAGTACCAATGTGGACACAAGAACAAATGGATATAAACTGGCCATCAGGAAGTTTACACTTGAAATTAGACAAAGGTTTCTAACCACCAGAGGAGTGAAGTTCTGGAACAGCCTTCCAAGGGGAGCAGTGGGGGCAAAAGACATATCTGGCTTCAAGACTAAGCTTGATAAGTTTATGGATGGGGATGGTATGATGGGATAGCCTAATTTTGGCAATTAATTGATCATTGACTATTAGCGGTAATATGCCCATTGACCTGTGATGGGATGTTAGATGGGGTGGGATCTGAGTTACTACAGAGAATTCTTTCCTGGCCATCTGGCTAGTGAGTCTTGCCCACATGCTCAGGGTTTAGCTGATCGCCATATTTGGGGTCGGACAGATTGGCAGAGGCCCTGGGGTTTTTTTGGCCTTCCTCTGCAGCGTAGGGCACGGGTCACTTGCTGGAGGATTCATTCTCTGCACTTTGAAGTCTTTAAACCACGATTTGAGGACTTCTATAGCTCAGACATAGGTTAGGGGTTTGATACAGGAGTGGGTGGTTGAGATTCTGTGGCCTGCGTTGTGCAGGAGGTCAGACTAGACGATCATAATAGTCCCTTCTGACCTTAAAGTCTATGAGTCTATGATTTTTAAATCCCACCTGCGATGTTCAGGGCGGGGTGTGCCTGCTGGACACTGTGAAGTTGTACACTGTAAAGTTGGAGCTTCCATACTGATGGTGCTCTTGCCTGGGTGCTGCTACCTGCGGAAGAAATGCTGATAGGCTTTCACCCTCACTGACCTCTTTATTTTTTAGAGCAGTGTTTCCCAAACTTGGGACGCCGCTTGTGTAGGGAAAGCCCCTGGCAGGCCGGGCCGGTTTGTTTACCTGCCGCGTCTGCAGGTCCGGCCGATTGCAGCTCCCACTGGCCGCAGATTGCTGCTCCAGGCCAATGGGAGCTGCGGGAAGTGGCAGCCAGTATGTCCCTCGGCCCGCGCCGCTTCCAGCAGCTCCCATTGGCCTGGAGCAGCGAACCGCGGCCAGTGGGAGCCGCGATTGGCCGGACCTGCCGACGCGGCAGGTAAACAAACCAGCCCGGCCCGCCAGGGGCTTTCCCTACACAAGCGGCGTTCCAAGTTTGGGAAACACTGTTTTAAAGGAAGTGCCACCTGCTGGACGCAGTACTTCCAGGAAAGGAGTCAGATCTCCTTGGGTCAGGGCGTCTGGGGGGTTAGGTTGAGATCTTGATTCTGGTGAAGGTTGACGTGAACATGAAGCTCTTCAGCTGAGAGAGGAAGGACAATATTTAATGGCCCTTACCAGCAGAATGTAAAAGCAAAGACCAGCCTCCAGAAAATCCATCCCAAGTTTTCCTGTGACAGCATTTCAGGCTGGGACAGGCATGTGGGACTTTGATTCCTCTCCCCTTAAGTGTGTCTGTGGAGTAATTCCATTGAAGGCATTGTAGTTATACCAGTGTAAAGGAGAGGAGAATCCAGCCTGGGAGTTCTGCCTATGCCATGTGGATGCTCGAACAGTGCAGACAGTCCAATACAGCTCAGAGCTATGTACCTCGTTACCTGGTCTCAGTACCTGGGATATAACACTGGAATGAGTATCGCACACAGCCCATCCATACTGCTTTTATCCATATTGGAAAAATGATTTCACACCATTAAAGTATGGCAAGTTTTGGGTCCATGCCCAATAAGACTACAGTATTCGGAAACCATGTGACTGGTTACTTGGAGGAAGCCAACAGCCTGATTCTTGGCAGCGTTGTTATTTAGCATTTATCTGTGTACAGTGCCAATCTGCCTGTCCGCAATGGGCAGAAAACTCATGATCCAGCCCTGCCAGCAATAGCCACGCTGGAAAGCTGCCTTGAGTCATGGTTCTGGCACCATGGTGCTAGAGACCCATTTGGGAGAGTGGATTGCAGGTCCTGTCCACAACCAGAATTGCACCCAGACTGAACTAAACTCAGAGGGTTTCAAAGGCAGGTTAAGTAGACAGGCTCTTTCTGCTGCTGCTTCACTGAGCCTCTAGCTAAGAGGCTAAGGACATATTTCATTTAATTCAACAATAACACAAAATATATGTAACCCTCCACTCCAGCTGAGCTCCAGCAAATGAGATTTGCAAACAGCTAGCAGAGCATCCATCAGGCCTGCAAGCATCTGGCATCTGACAAAGGAAAAGGATTCTCTGCTCTGCTCTGTCCCCTGAATAAAAGAAGTTGCTGCCTCTGAGGACATGTTATTCAGCTGTTGTTCAGCTCTGCAAAGAAACCCCATCAAGGCAGCAGGAGAAGAGTGGAGGAGAGGAGGAGACTGGAAGGGCCTTGGAAGGTATTTGTCCCGCAGCAATCACGGCTCCGTTCTGTTGTGGCTCGGGATGTTCTGCTCGGGCCATATGCAGAGGCCTGGAAGAGAGTGGGGCAGGACTCTGCATTCTGTTGGGATGGGGTGGAATGGAAGGTCCGGTGAGTGCCACATGGTAAAAGGATTTAACCTATAGTGCACACTTTCCCAATTGCTGAGCTTCTTCCACTCTGACAAGCATGTGTCCCACGATCTCTGAGTGCCCCAAACCCACCCTCTGTCTGCAGCTGCTGGTTACTGCCCCTCCTCTCTCTTACCCTTGCAAGACAAAGGGCCCCACTTGATTCCCCTACCCAGCTGGCTGTTCCCTTGTGTTTTCTCTCCCCATCCTTGCCTAGATCTTTGGCCTGAGCTTGCCTCCCTTTCCTAGATGAGACCAGACCCCAGCAACCTCCCACCTACAGGGCCGGCTCTGGCTTTTTGGCCGCCCCAAGCAAAACAAAAAACAAAACAAAAAACGGGGCGGCCAGAACGGCAAAGCAAAAAAACAAAACAAAAAAAACCTGCGGCGCGGCCGGAGCGCGGGTGCAGGGGACCGGCTGGGGGGGGGGGGAGGGAGCGGGTGGGAGAGAGAGAGAAGGGGGCGGCCAGGGCTACAGCAGGGGCGCTGCCACGCGGCCCCTCCCACTGTGCTGCCGCCTGCCGTGAGGGCTCTGCTCCGGTCGGCGGGGAAGGAAGGAAGAGGACTGCCCTGCAAGGCGCTCCGATCCTCCACGCCGCCGCCCCCTACAGGGCGGCCGGAGCGGAACAAAAAAAAAAAAGCGGCCGTGCCGCCCTAGGATTGGGCAGAATGCCGCCTCGAACAATCTGCCGCGCCAAGCACCAGCTTGCTCAGCTGGTGCCTGGAGCCGGCCCTGCCCACCTATTGCTAACTCCCCCTGACACCCTCCCTAGCCGTTCAAGTGATTTGGTTCTATGGGGTAGGGATAGATGGGGTCTGTGGTCAAATGACTTCCTTTGGTGCCTGTCGTGTAGCATGTGTCTAGAACAATTCGGCACAAACATCCACTGGGGGATGGAAAAATCCCATCGCAATCAGAGCCTGGCATTTTCATCCCCGCTAGGATGCATGACTCATTCCTCGAATGAATGTGCAGCTGAACCAGGGCCTTTGCTGCAATAGTGCAATTATCCCAATGCACTTCCCTCCCTCTGCATGCCGAACCCTCTCTCCTCAATTACCCCATTGCAGATGAGACCGGCTCAGTCCTATGGCCCTGCTGAGCTGTATCACTGCTCTCCCTTCCACAAGGGATGTAGTATAGGACGAGAGTGAGCTGCTGGCCTCTTGGGACCTGGGCAGTGACATGACTGTCAGGCACAGGCTGCATAGGGTGAGGTTGAAGGGGGAACTTTAGTGCCCTTCCCCTTGTGTGGAGTACGGGACTCGATTGGCTGTGGCTGCTGCGCGTGCGTGCACACACACACACACACACACACACGCCTACTTGCTTCCTATCGTCTATGGCTCAGCAACACAGCTATCCATTGGCCACCTCTGCTGCAAAGCAACAACAGTGGGGGAGGGGGGACAGTGCGCATGGCCTCGTTCAGAAGTCCCAGAATAAATCTCATTAACAAATGCAATTAATGGGAGCTGGGCCCCGTCCCCCTACCCACCCCAGACAGAGCCATACATAAAAATAACTGTTTATTACACAGCAGGCGCAGCCTGGCTTATCGCTGCAGACAGGAAATTACAGCGCAGAGCTGCACGTTTCACTTTTAATAACTTTGGCAATAAAGCGTCTTGTCAAACGAGGCTGAGACAGCGCGATAATGAAGCTTCCGCAAGGCCCATAATTGCGCACTGTTCTCCCAGGGCTAAGCCAGCAAAGTGGGGCGATTGGGAGGGTCACCTGCTTTCCGCCCCATGTGGGCTGCCCCAGCAGCAGTAGGGCACTTCCACCCCTAATTCCTAAGACTATGTTAATCCAGTCACCCTGTCCCTTGGGGGCAAAGGCAGGATTGTTCCTCCTCCTCTGTGGTGCTCGTGGTATTGTCTCTCTCTCTCTTGCCCCCACGTACCAAATACCAGCGCTCTGCTCTGTCTGAAATCTAATGTCTCTTGGCAACCTTTCCCCCAGCATTGCAATGCCGTGACACCCTGCAAGGTGTCATCTCCTCCCTCAGACTTGGTCAGAGGAGATGGCCTGTGCTTGCTCCTGGCTTTGTGGCCTCCTCCACTGCATTCAGCACACCAGGAAGGCTGCACTCGGTGTCTGGATATCTAAGGGCAAGGAGGGATGGTGCCAGGGAGAGAGAGGAGGTTATTGCTGTGGGTGAGTGAAAGGAAGCAGCAGGATCTCTCTCTGTAGGGCATTGCCCTGTGCAGAGAGTCTGCAGCTGACCAGCATCAGCCATCTTCATGGCTGCTATATGTGCTGCCCAGTAGGGTTTCCTCTGCCTCCATCAGGAGGAACGCAATCTCCCTTGCACTTGGCTCTTCCTCTGCACATGGCAACTCAGTGAAAAGATTCAGGCTGCAGCCACAGCGGGATTATCAAGGATGTGAGGCAGTTGGATGGAGATGGGAAAAAGAGATGGGAAGAGTGCTAGGCCCTGGCAACTACTGAGCCATCAGCATACCCCTGCTCCTTGCTGAGGTCATCATCCGCTAGAGAGGCTTACCTAGGCGTAAACTGTTGGCTTCCATGGTTGATGTCTCTATTCAGTTAGTATTTATGGCTTCTCCCCACATCTGCCATTAGCTGTCCGTATACAGCAGTGACCTCTTGGCCGGACTTCTTGCCTTCCTGCTCTTGAGCTTGTTGTGGTTGACTGACAATGTGAGACAAGCTGCCAGCCTGAGTCCAGCTCCTCGTAGGCATGTGTCCACCTCACCACACACCACTGGCACCTTTGCTGGCCATCTCAGCAGAGGGGCCATGGAGACTGAACTCTCCTGCCATCTGCAGAAGTGGCCCCTCCAGGTCAGGGATGGAGGCAGATGCTCTGAGGGGCAATGTGAGGAGAAGGAGAGCTCCTAGTATCACCTCCTGTGCTGAACCTCTCCTATGGAGTAACAGGATAATTCAGTCTCCAGCACTCATCATAGATTCATAGGTTTTTAAGAGCAGAAGGGACTGTTAGCTCATCTAGTCTGGCCTCCTGCATAACACGTGCAATGGAGCCCCCCACAGTAATCGCTGCATAGAGCCCATAATGTATGGTTGAGCTAGAGCAGATCTTCTAGAAAGACGTCCCGTCTTTGTCCATCTGTGATTGACATTGCTGTCAATCCAGCGCTGACAGTGATGGTAATAATAACAATGATGGGTACAAGTGGGAAACCCTTCTGGTCACCCATGAGCAACTGACTGATGGCCCAGCTTCCAAGGCAGCTCCCTGAGCGGCAACCAGTCCATTTATCACAGCGGGAGGCTGAAAGGGGAATGCTTATCTCTTTAAATTGCCGAGCCCTGTTCTTTGGATCACTGCTTGCTCAATAATCTTGCCTCCCTCCCACAGATGTGTGTCCCAGCTGGTTAGCTCTACATCTCAGGGCAATCAATGTGTGCTCAGTGCACCCAGCAGGTATGGCGGGGCACAGGGAGGGCATGTGACAGCTGCGTTGAAGGAGTGCGAGCGTAGGGAAAGATGGAGGCTCAGAGAATGGGACTGGAGCATTTAATTAGGGAGAGAGCTGGTGGTGTAGGCCTGGGCGGGAGAGGACAGGTGGCATCTGAAAAGAATCAAGTAGTCAGCGAGTGGCAGAGACGCTGGGAGTAGCAGGAGGGCAGGACTTACCACCCTTTGTAGTTGCCACTTCATGCTTAACAGTCTGTTACCTCCAAACTAGGAATCCTTGTATCGCTTCTTGGGGCTTTCATTTGTCTGGTCTGGCCTTTCTGAAAAAACTCGCTCTGATGGAGTCCTCCTGCTGCTCAAGTCACACCTGCCTCCAGGATCATTACTCAGCTTCATCTCAACTTTTCCCTATGTTCCTCTGCTACTGTCCCCCTGCTCCATACTGCCCCCTTCAAATCACTGAAACCCCTCCACATCCTCTCTCTCCCTCTGTTTTCATTTGTAGCCCCTGTGGGACACAGAATGGCCTCCTTAACTCTACTTGCCTGTTGATGTGATGAGTAACTGCGGGGGCTGCTGGAAGAAAGCCCCGCTCTTGGGTTCTGTAAGTCTGCTGAGCCACAGGTGACTGGAAGATGTCTTGGTGCTCTACAGACCCCAGGGACATTCTGGGTCCCTACAGAAGCCCTCGTCCAGTAGGTCCAAAAACTTTGTGTAGGTGTGGAGCACAGGGCCTTCACCAAGCCCCAGGACTTCCCCCTCCTCTGTGCCGCCTTCCCCTCCAAGCTGTGAACTGGGCCCCTCTTTTTTCTCAGACACTAAGCTAACAGGAAGCAGGGGTCAGGGCATCTTTGCTGAGCTGTCTCACCCTCATCCTAACCACCTTCCCTCCCTGCTGGCTAGTCCCAATTGCCAGGCCTTGCCTTTGCAGGCTGGGAAACAGGCAGAGCTACACCATGCTCCCGGTCAACCTGCTAATGTGTTAAAACTACACACTGGATGTTACCACCTGTTAGCTAACACGTGCTTAAAAATCACCTCTTTTCCCAGTGAAGGCAGCCCTAAAGGGGGGGTTGCATGAAGCTTGATTAGTTAATGTTTGTAAAATAGCTGAGATCCTTCCGTGAATGTTTGTCAAAAAGGACAAAACATTGTTATTGGCATTTCACTTTAAGAACGCCTGTCTGTTCCCATGAAGTGCACTTCCCCCTGCACTCCTGGCACTGCAGACCCCTCCAGAATGACCCCTGGGGTGGTGGGCTACTGGAAATAGCAAAGTCAGGTCATGCATATACACAAGTCTGTGACTGCCTAACACAGCGAAGGCCAGTGAGAGATGAATATGTAATGGTACAATCTGCAGCAGCTCTGCTTGGACTCCATAGGCAGTGCTCCAGCTTCTCGATAATAGCTTCTTTAGGAGACAAAATGAGACTCGTCCAGACTGGGACTGAGAAATGAAGCGTTTTGGAGTCACAGCAGGAACGTGCTGCTGTTGTTGGAGCCCTCTGCCCGTTGCCTGGCTCCCTGGGCAGAGAGGAGGCATTGTTATCTGCCATTAGCACTCTCGGGGACTTTACCTGGAATTACTGATCCACATTCATAAACATGATCATGCTAATTGTCTGCCACAGCAGCCGCTCTCGCCCGTCGCTGCCTCCTCCCTGTGCTGGGACATCGCATGTATTCATTTCCGTTCCCAATCCAAATGTCAAGATGTCTTTATTCCACAGCCCACTTTGATTAAAGGGGACAGGAGGAGGCTAGAGATAGTGAGACAGAAAGAGAGAAATGCAGGGACAGCAGAAACAGACAAGGACAGTGGACTAAACTGTGACCTGGTATAAGCCAGTGCATCTCCATTAACTTCAGCGGAGTTGCACCGGCTTACACCAGGCCTGATTTTGGGCCAGTGACAGAGCATGTCGGGAATATTGGTCTAATAACCACTGACGAACTTTCCTTTGCCCTCAAGCCCAAGAGCTTTACAGACCAATATTCTACAGGATCCAGCTGTGGTGAGTCATGTACACAGTGTGAATAGCTTCTGTCTAAATAGCAAGGATTATTGTGTAACAATTAAAATATTGCGGGACAGGAAATGGCTAGTGATAAACAGCCAAGCCATCCAAACTCATCTAGCCTTCTAAGATCACACTTGCTTCTTTCTCACTCTGAGCCAGGCCAATTATTTGTAGTGAATTATTCATTCTACAAATTTAGCTCTTTATTCTATCCACGATCTACTCAAGTTTTCCAGTTTTGTTCATTATTCAAGATGGTTCAAATGCTTTACGCAAATATATCTCAGCCTCTGGGTTTGATGTAAACAATTCACCTTTGCTTCTTTGTGCTATCTGATTGCTCACTTCATTCACAGGCCTTGGGCTTTGATTTCTGATCGGATCACGTAAACTTTCCCGGACAAGAGGAAGGGAAATGAAAGATTTCAAGAGGGTGAGGGGAATGTATCTATCCTGCACCAACTTTCCCACTGACATGAGGAATCATGAACTTTCACTTTCCACAAACATGCTTGGGAACAAAGGGAGCTCACCTGTCTGAATGCTGCTGAAAACAAAACGGGGACACAAATGTAATGTGCAGTCAGATAAGTGCAGGTAGACGACTGCGCTCACACAGAGGACAATGAAGTCAGTTTGGGGGCCACATGCACTGGTCTAATTGCGGGATCAGGGCCATAATCTGAACAAAGGGTTTTTGCATAGTTCACCCAGCTCTAGTCTTGCTGCTGGATGCAAAGTGACAGCTGCGCAACTGCTTTCCTGTATCCTTTCTGAAACATAAAACCAGGGAAGATCTGCTCAGTGAGTGATTGCAGCTTCAAATGAGCTCCGAGCTCTTGTTAATAATGACATAATACAGGAAACGCAGAATAAAAATTGTGGTTAGTCAAATAAGCTGAATCCACTGTATTCAAATGGAAAGCAATTTTGACTTTTCTGTTTCCATGCCTGTGAGCAAGTGGACAGCTGGGCTGCAGATTGTTTGGGGGCCTATGACCTCCGTGTTCCCTCAATCTAAGCAATAGATAACAGGCTTGTAAAACTGCAAAAGGCTGTTTTCACAACTGCTTGTGCATGCGGTTCTTTGCAATTAAAAGGAAGTGTTATAACTTTGCATGAACTTGGGAAAATTGCATGCCCTTTTAATATATAGGGTTTGCAAAATATATAGGGTGAGCAAAGATGAAGAGAAATGGATGTGTTTGGTCTTGCAAACGCTGACTGATAAGGTCTTATAAATTCAGAAAGGGATGTGTTAGAGGAGAAGAATCCATTAGTCTTGTTAGTCGATCAGAACAGAACAACAGTGATGGGCTTAAACTGCAGTAGGGAAACTTTGGGTTACATTTTTAGGAAAACCTCTATGACTGGGTGCAGCTGAGAAAGTTGGTTATGGCTGCCTGATCCTGGGGTTAGTTCTACACTGGCCCCAACCCAGTCAAAGATTATAGCAGCCTCTAAGCCAGGGATCGGCAACCTTTGGCACATGGCCTGCCAGGGAAAGCCGCTGGTGGGCCGGGCCGGTTCGTTTATCTGCAGCGTCTGCAGGTTCGGCCGATCGCAGCTCCCACTGGCCGCGGTTCGCCGTGCCAGGCCAATGGGGGCTGCGGGAAGGGTTGGCCAGCACATCCCTCAGCCCGTGCCGCTTCCCCTGAGTGAAGAGGCGACCTCTTACAGAGGAGAGAGACACTCACTAGAGCAGGGGTGGCCAACCTGTGGCTCCGGAGCCACATGCGGCTCTTCAGAAGTCAATATGCGGCTCCTTGTATAGGCACCGACTCCGAGGCTGCAGCTACAGGTGCCAATTTTCCAATCTGCTGGGGGATGTTCACTGCTCAACCCCTGGCTCTGCCACAGGCCCTGTCCCCACTCCACCCCTTCCTGTGCCCTCCCCTGAGCCTGCCGTGCCCTCACTCCTTCACCATCCCCCCAGAGCCTCCTGCATGCCATGAAACAGCTGATCGGGAGGTGCGGGGAGGGAGAGGGAAGTGCTGATTGGCGGGGCTGCCAGTGGGTGGGAGGCGCTAGGGGCCGGGGGGGAGCTGATGGGGAACTGCTGCGGTATTACTGTGGCTCTTTGGCAATGTACATTGGTAAATTCTGGCTCCTTCTCAGGCTCAGGTTGGCCACCCCTGCACTAGAGCCATAGAAAGGGGGAGTCTCAGAGTCTATGGGTTTGCCATTGACTTCAATAGGGCCAGGATTTCACCCTGTGTGAACTACTGATTTACCAAGGGATTGAGCCTAATTTCTTAGTCAGGCAACACTGTGAATGTGCTGCGTATAATGCAGAGAATGCCAATGTGCCCGTTAACATCAACTTGATCTTAACAAGAGTTTGCACCAAGTTACCAGCAGTTACCTATCCTGGACGGATTCGGGGATCATTAAATTAGGGTATGTCTATACCCCAAATTAAGGTGCGATTACAGTGCAGGTAAGCTGGCTGTCTAGCTTTGAACATTTCCAAGAGTTTGCACAGCTTTGCTGCCTGGAGAAGCCAGGATACGTATATCGCTCTGCACCTCCCATTTACAAACCTCCCAGCTGTGTGCGGGAACCAAGGAACAACAGCCCGTTTCTGCTAGCTGCTGTGTACATGTAATTTCTTCCTGCCATACTTTCTACCCATCTCATTTCCAATGGCAGCTGCGGGTAACTCCGTGCAATTTTTCTCAACTGTCTTGGTGCACCTGGTATTTCTGCAGGCGGAGTGTTGAAGGACGAGGCTGCTGTCTCCTGCGGAAAGAATCCTCTCAGGTACATTAACTGCACTTTCCAGGCCACTGAGGAAGACATGGCAGCATTATGTAAAGGTCACAAAATGCTACCAACCTGCTGGCTGCTTTTGAGCTGGAACAAAAGGAGGTGGTGGAGAGAGAAAGAGACAGAGCAATAGTTCTCACAGGATCTCAGCCCCGTAAATAGCTCTGCCATGGAAAAACAAGCTGAACCTGTATTTCCCAAAATATTATTTATGGAATAAATGTGGTCAGTTCTTCTGCTCACATAATCTCCGTGCCCTGAGGAGGGTTCCCAAATGGAGTCATTATTCTAAATAAATCGACTTTTTTCAAATTTGTTTCCCCATACAGATTGGTCTGCAACAGTCCCCTGTGAGGGTTCAGTATGCACTATTCAGGTGGTGAGGGCTAGCTATGATTGGCCAGGTAAGTCACATGATCTCGGGCTTGTTTCTCTCCTCTGATAGGGTGAGCCCGAAAGCTCTTCCTTTGCAATTCCGCGAGTGGTAAATTAAGAAATCCGTTTCTGCAAAGGTCTGTGCGTGCTTTCCACGAACGCCTGCGCCAGGAAAAGTCAGCTGCATTAATGGTCATGGAAAGTGACCACAAAGGGGGCTTGATTTGAAAATCAAGGACCGAATTCTGCTCTGATTTACAGTGGTGCAAACCATGAGTAACTCCACCGAAAAACAATTAGAGATTCTCACTTATCCCAGATTATCTAAATACCACCATATTGAGGTTCCTGTGCAGCCAGCTCCCCAGCGTGTTTTAGGCTCTGAGGACTTTTGCAGTAGGAAAGGAAATAACAAGAGGGGATTTTAATTGCATAATTGACTATGGAAAAAGCTAGTGAAGCTAAGCAAAATAGCAACTGCAGTTCAGGTAATTTAAAAAAAACCCCTCACAGAACTAATCCTCTGACGCACGGAGAAGGCTGTCTCCATTAGCCTGTGCTAACAACTCCTACTCAAGTGCTTGGCGTGTGTATACCTGCACTGATTATGGTTTTTGTTTCTCTGCGTGCAAGTTCACTTTTGTTTCAACGGATATGGGCATCGTGTTATGGTCTGATCGCTCCCCGCTAACAATGACTTGGCAGGATAAAGCAGGGCCAGCCATTCCTAAAGAATAGAAAATTAAGAATTACCTCCAGCAGTAGTATCCCATGGTCTCACAGAATATAATAAACAAGATTAGAAATGGCTACACAACCAAATGACCTTCCAGGGCCCTCCTAGGAAGTTATTGTGGGACTGTCATTAGGGGGAAATTAATTAGCTTAGCAGCGGGGGGGGGGGGGGGGAGAATGTTTGAAATAGACGGCTGCAGATTTAGGGAAGAGGTTTAATAACTAGGAGAAATACATAAGGGGAGAGGAACATAAAAATTAAATTACAGTTTGAAGTCAATTTAAACCTTTTAATTTCTGAAAAGACAGAACAAGCCCTCGGGTGGTGAAAGGGGGAAAGCAACATAGAATTGCTCAGCCGACAAGCTTAGGGCAAAGAAGAGGAAACAAATGGCTACAGCAATGAGGCTGCAAAGGGAGACGTGCTACTGAGCCACAGCATCATCTCCCAAAAGATATTGGTTCTCATTCTCTCCCCCCCCCCCCCCCCACGCTGGGGTACTTCTGGAGTCCCGCCACTGACGTCAATGGAGTGCCCCTGGGGTCAGAGACAGGAGAATCAGGCCCAGACAATGCAAGCCACCTTCTTTAAACAAAGAAATGAGAAGGGTCTGGATTTCTGCTCCCAGCTTCCACACTGGGGGGGGCAGGACACTGAATTATGAAGGAGCGAGGGGAGTGGAATTCCAGCTCCTATGCTTTGCTGGTTTCTGTTCCTTCTCTGCCGGGAGGGGGGATGGGCTAAGAAGAAGGCTTTTGAGTTTCCCATGGTAGGTGAGTGCATGCAGGGCCATGATGGCCAGTCAGAGGAGGCGAATTGTCTCACAGCAGAGCTGGTTCTCCTTGGGCCTAGGTCAGCTTTCCAGGTTCACTCTCTACAGAGAACTAAAGCTGAAATGAGCAGGATGTCTGACAGTGCCCAGTCAGCACCAGAGACGATCAGGTGACATGCACTTGAAAGCACCGTGATCTATGGATAATTTTACTGCTACGACAAAGGTCTCAGCTGGGATCTCCATGGACACTAACTGCTCTGAGCACTGCCACGGGCAATAACTTTCCCAGTTTATGGCTGGGCTGTTATCAATATAAGCCCATTGGAATGTCATATTCAATAACAACATTAGACACTCCCATCTGCTCCCATCTTCAGAGAGCTTCACTGCATTGACCCAGTCACTCTCAAAGCCTCCTGGCTGGGCAGAGAAAGGGCACCAGTCCCAGAGGGCAGATGGGGAAACTCAGGCACAGAGGGGGGAGTGACTTAGCCAAGATCATGCGGTCAATCGATGGTGCAGCTGGCTAAAGAACCAGGAGTGTGACTCCACGTTCCCTGCTCTGACCAGCATGCTCCCGCCCGGAGACAGAAACGGATCAAAGGAGTCCTAACTCCAGTGATCTCTCTGGCCCTCTTGACAACCTGGGCATGAGAGCTTGCCTGCTGATTGCCAGGCTTCCAGCGCGTGCAATAGGCTTATCAGATACACACTTCTTCCACTGGAGGTGGGCATGAGGGGCAGACTTCACTGTACATGACATGTCACAGGTCAGGGCAACTGCACCTGTATTTCCCTCTCATGGTCCAGCAAGGGCATCCACTGTAGGCTCCACGTTCCTCAGCCATCACCTCTCTTGCGTGGAGACATGCTGCTCTCTCCCTCCTCACCAAGGTATTTCCAGTTCCCCAACTATCCTGTAATATCCCCACAACACCTCAAAGACGGCACTGAGTGTGACTGCCACCGTTAAGCTGCGGCCCAGCTCTTTCTAAGCAAGCACGTTTATTCTTAAGGTGAATGCAGTACAGAGAAAACAGATTAAAGCAACAAAAGAACCCCCACAAGTGCTAATAAGTTTACCAGAGATCACCCCAACTCCAGCCAGGCTCTGGCTGGTGAACAGTTCGGCAAGCCCCACACAGGGGTTCTTCTGTGGTCACAAGGCCCTAACAGGTCTCACTCAGAACAGGCAGCCAGAGTGAATTTGCCTAATAATCCCCCACTGGTTTTAGTACCTGGAGGAGCCGTGGTTACCCTCCCCCATGGAATAACATACAATCCCTGGCTCACAATGCTACATACATTTAATTCAATAAGGTTTGTCCAGGACATTGTAGAAAATTGCCCTCTCTGTTGCAGTATGCAAAGGGGGCACTCTCCAACCCCTCAGGGACTGACATGGCTGGGTGAGATGTGGAATGGGTGCTCTGGGCCTGCCTGGGCTCCCTCGCCCAGCCCCTGGGGGATGGACATTGGGTGGGCGAGGCGTGGATTGGCTGCTGAGCTCACTGGCCCCGTCCCTTATGGAAGACTAGTGATTTTGTTGTTCTATAGCTCATCTCACGACAACAAGTCACAGTCTGCCTTATGGTGCATGGCCTCCTCGTCGACACCGTGCCCCGCACTTCCTGAAGATGTTGAACACTGCCTGCGTTCCCTCCAGCTCACCGCCGTTGTGCTCTCTCCGGGGTACGGCAAGGTGAATAGAGTGCATTAAGGGTGCGATGCATGGATACCCTGGGGCAGCCAGATGCCACCTCTCCGTTTCTGATCACCTCAGTTGTTGCTTTTGTGAGGATCTCAAGAGAAAGCAATGAGAGGGTGGGTCTGAAACCCATATTTACATCTGCCAGAGCAAGCAGCATCCAGCATCCCAGCACGGTCATCCCAGGGAACCTGCACTCCTTCCAGGAGTCCGATCAAGGTTAGTTAGTACCTGGGCATCAGCACAGGTCGGAGGGAGAGAACCTGGAGCTCTGGGCTTCAGTGATTCTGAGCAGACCTTCAGACAGTGCCTCATAGTGGGGTCTGTGTATGTGCGTCCTTGAGGGTTTGTGTGTGTATGTGTGAGAGAGAGAGCTTCCCAGCATTGTGTGTCAGAGAGAGATCAGGCAGCTTCCCGGGATTGTGCACATCTCCAGCTCTGTGTATCTGCACAGTCTGTCTGCGTCTCCCCAGGCTTGCATGTGGAGCTCTGTGCACTTGCTCACTCATCCGCTCTCCTGTCTGCTGCTCCCCATCCTACTCTCACTCCACTCCTGCCTTTCACTGACGCTCTGCTTTTCATTCACCTCCTGCTCTATTCCCCCATGTGATTTGATTGGTTAAGTGCAGGGGGCTGAAGGAATTGCCATTCACACTTTCGCCCTGCAGCAAGCCTTAAAGAAGCTGTTCTTCTCCAGAACTCAAACCACAAAAAAGTTCAGTGGAGTTCTACTATCAACGCTCAGACTCACAATGTTCGAGTGGCTTCAGAATCCCTTGTGATGCACTTCAAGTGTCTCCAAGGAGAAGCAAATGAACGTAACCAATCCACTTCTCCAACCCCACACAGAGCCTATAATGAGCCACACACACTATTCACTTAGCTCCTACTTTTATCAAAGGCAGAACCTGCAGTTTTGCAGTTACCATAGTTTTTGGAACCACAGCAATAAAATACTCCTTGGCAGTAATTTTAAGGGCAGCTTTCTCTCTCTCTCTCACACACACACACACACACACACACACACGCACGCTTCGGGACTTCCATGTGCGTCAGAGATACAAGGTACTGTATGGTGACATAAATGTACATTTGCTATAGCTAGGCAGGGTACTTGAATCACAAACATTGCAGTAATGGCGTGAATAACCACGGCTGCAATGACATGCAGAGGGAGGCAGAAAAGCAACCCGAGTTCGTCAGTGCTCTGTCACCGGTCAGCACAGCAGGTATGTGGTGAGTTGATGCCCTCTGCTCACTAGCTATTGGAGGACTCAGCATCTCTTGGCTTTCCAGGTGCCTGGTTTCACACCCTTGTACATTGTTTTCATCTTAAACGTCCATTTTTAGTCTCTTTTTCCATTTTCAAAAGCACATGTCTGGGCCACGGGGCCAGGCATTGCCCGGGCAGCCAATCAGTGGAGCAGGACATAGGCATGCCACTGCCTCCTGAATAGGCACCACTACTTTGGAATTGGTTACAGTGATCCACGTGCCTTCAGAGAGGGTTGTATTAGTAGATTTTAAAGCCACAATGGACCTTTAAATCGTCTAGTCTGATCTCCTGCACCATACAGGCCATAACTCCTCATCAGTGATCCCTGCATCAAGCCCATCACTTCTGGGTGAGCTTTTTGAAAGACATCCAGTCTGTAAAGGCTTTAAGCGATGGAGAATCTACCATCCTCCTCTAGGTGAGACAAAGCCTTTATGACTTAGAAATAGGGGAAAGAAAGGTCCCCCACTCCCTCCGCCACGCTGCTCCCAGGACAAGAGAGGCAGACAGGTTCGTCTGCCAACATGCTAACCAATGGCAAATTGGCCCTGCTGAAAGATCTGTGGCCAGGTGGCTTCTGACCCCGCTCACTGAATTGCAGCACTTCTGTGTATGAACATAGACTCATAGACTCTAAGCCCAGAAGGGACCATCATGAGCATCTAGTCTATCCTGCCCATTGCAGGCCACAGAACCTCACCCACCCACTCCTGTAATAGGCCCGTAACTTCTGGCTGAGTTACTGAAGTCCTCGAATCTTGATCCGAAGACTTCAAGTTACAGGGTTCCACCATTTACTCTAGGTCAAACCAGCAACACGCCTGTACTCCATGCTGCACAGGAAGGTGAAAATCACCCAGGGTCTCTGCCAATCTGACTGGGGTAAAAATTCCTTCCTGACCCCAAATCTGGTGATCAGTTAGACCAGGGGTCGGCAACCTTTGGCACGCGGCTCGCCAGGGTAAGCACCCTGGCGGGCCGGGCCAGTTTATTTACCTGCTGACGCGGCAGGTTCGGCCGATCGCGGCCCCCACTGGCTGTGGTTCGCCGTCCCGGGCCAATGGGGGCGGCGGGAAGCAGCGCGGGCTAGCGATGTGCTGGCCGCGACTTCCCGCCGCCCCCATTGGCCCGGGACGGCAAACCGCGGCCAGTGGGGGCCGCGATCGGCCGAACCTGCCGCGTCAGCAGGTAAATAAACTGGCCCGGCCCGCCAGGGTGCTTACCCTGGCGAGCCGCGTGCCAAAGGTTGCTGACCCCTGAGTTAGACCCTGAGCATGTGGGCAAGACCCACCAGGCAGACACCTGGGAAAGAATTCTCTGTAGTAACTCAGAGCTCTCTGCATCTAGTGTCCTGTCTCCAACAGTTGGAGAGATTTGCTAATAGCAGTCATGGATGGGCCATATGCCATTGTCAGCAATCTCATTGTACCATCCCCTACATAAAAGTATCATGCTCGGTCTTAAAACAGGTTCAGGGGTGCTGGATTACTTTTTATAGTGGGGGTGCTGAGAGCCACTGAATCAAACTGTAAACCCTGTATAGAATGGAAACCACATGAAGCCTCCAGCACCTATGAACAGGTTAGGTTTTTTGCTCCCATTACTGCCCCGGGAAGGCTGTTCCAGAACTTCACTCCTCTGATGGTTAGAAACCTTCACCTAATTTCAAGTCTAAACTTATTATGGCCAGTTTATAGCCATTTGTTCTTGTGCCAACATTGGCCTTAATTCCGCTCACTCCCTGGTGTTTATCCCTCTGGTGTATTTATAGAGAACAATCCGTATCTCCCTGCAGCTTTTGTTTTGTTAGGCTAAACATGGAACAGATGCTTCCCCAGCCACAGCTCAGTGCTGATCAGAGTGTGTGTGTGTGCGGTGGGTGGGGGTGGTATTACTACTCTGTTTATTACTGGTAGCACCCCCAATGTACCCTACACTTTCCCAACACAGAAGCATGATCCTGGCCCCAAGGAGCTCACAGTCTGAGTCATGGGCAAAATGCTGCCCTTTACTGTAATATGATGGGGCTGCCCCTTTGTTTCTTTGGGGAAAATGGAGGGAAAGACCAAGGTGAGAGGGAGAATATGGGAGGAGTGGGGGAAGAGTTAACAGAGAGCAGTGAAAACAGAGGGGAGCAAGGAAACCAGAGCTAGGCCAGCCGGGGGGGGGGGGGGGGGGTCGGGGGGGAGACACTGACAAGGGGGCACAGAGGAAGGAGAGGAAAGGGGATGTTGCTTTCCAGAGAAGAATGGGGAGGAGACAGAAAGGGAGCATTAGCTGGGAGGGAGAGACCAAGCAGGGGATGGAAGGAGTAGAGAAGGGAATAAAGAAGTGGCAGGAGGCCAGGTGGGATCAAGGAAACACACAAACACTCTGGGGTCCGTGGCGGAGCTGATTGGCGTCTTCTGGCTAAACCTTTTTCCCAACCAAAAAATGGTCGTGGTGTTTGTTTGCCTGCAACGAACATTTTCACTGAAAACTTTTTGTAGTCAAAACCCCCAATTATTTTTGGTCCCTTCCCCCACACCTTTTCCAGTGGGGGAAAAAGGAAAGAAACAGGCATGTGGGTGGAGGGGGAGGGGGCCCGGTTGATTTTTGTTTTCATTTAGTCAGAAAAATTCCACAAAGTATTTCAGAACAAAACACCCTTTTTTCTCGTTTGGTTCAGAATGTTTCATGGCAAGAACGGAGCAATTTCCAGCCAGCTGCATTGAATTCAGGTCCCCTTCCTTGCCTGCTTTCCTGGCCGTCACCCTTGTTCTTTACACTTGTGGGAAGAGGTGGCTATTTGGAGTCCTTGTTCTACCAGCCCTGCCGGCTCCTCCAGATTCTATAGTTAAATAACTGGCAACCCCAACCCCCACCAAAAATAGCCCCAAATTCACCAGTATGTGTACACAGCCCTGCCCACCCCCCTCCGGCCCCTGGGCCTGTCTGCCTCACACCAAGACCTGGCATCCCACAGCAAACAATTCCATTTCAATAGCTGTTCCTTTCTGAGAGCCCCCAGCAGGCATCTGTCCCTATTAGAAATCTTATTTGCACCGGAGGAGAGTGCAAATTACGGTCTCTCTCTTAGACATGGATTGCAATGCGGGGAGAGGCTGAGAGCAGAAGCTGCCGTTGTTAATAAGGGGTGAGCGGGCGGGGAGGTAGGGAGCCCAAATGGTAGGGATGGCAAATAAAGGAATACAGTAACTGTCTGATGTAGCTAAGGCAGGAGCTGTGGCCTTTCGAGTACTCCGAAGCAGCGTCTGAGAGCCCCAACAGCGCAGGAACAACATAAGCAATGCAACAGGCTGTCGCATGATGCTGGGCTCGCTCCCTTTTGTCTTGATTCATAAGGCAGCGATCGAGTGGGAGATGCTGCTGTTTGACAGATACTGTAGATGGACAGATACTGCAGTGCGGCTAGAAGAAACAGATACTGCAGCAGAGAAAGACGCAGCCTCAGCGGGTTCAGGGTGGTTAGCTGAAAGTGTGTGGAGGAGCTGTTCAGGGTTCTTCAGTTGAAGGGTTCCCAGCAATTCCCACTTAGGATTTCCTATCTGACCTTTGCAAGCACCTGTGCTGTCTCTCTTCGTCTCCCTCACACCTGCTACACAAGACGTGTGTAGACACTAATGCAAACTCACCATACATGGCCAGGGTACAGAGCTGCCCTCTGCCTTGTGAATGGAAGACAGGGAGTGAGGAGGGGGATTAACACACAATGCAAGCCAATTTCCAATTAATCAGAAACAGGCAGAGCTGTTAATGAAAGTCCTCCTGGTGGCGAGACAGCATGTTGAGAGCACAGCTGGCCCAGACCCTGGTCCTTGGGATATGAGTGAAGCAGGGAGTCCTTTTCTAAATCCACACACTTCCTGTTAAAGGGTCACTCCTGCCCTTTTGGGCGTGGCTAAGATTTTGGTGTGCTGCAGAGCATGCAAAGAGGGCTTGTGGCTGTGACAGCTCCTACCCAGGGTTTCTTTTCAGCTGGTAGACCTGCTATCTTCAGAACAGGAGTACCCCAGGGCTTGCCTCAGATGCACATCAAGTGAGCCTGCCTTCAGCATTGGGGGCTCTGTTAACTCACTAAGCTGGCTCTGCTTTCAGGCCATCAGTTAGCAAAGAACAAGCCGATGGCAAAGGTCTGGGTATGTCTAAAGGTGTGTTGGCTAAAGGCCTTTGGGGCTGTGGGACATTTTATTATTTCTTACCTGAACCACTGCCTGTCCACAGGGGAAGATGCCACACAGCTCTCCTGATGCAGCCCAGTCCTGACCTGCAGCACCCCCTGCTATTCCCATCGCCACCCTCTCCTCCACCACCGCCCCTCAACCCCAACCCACAGTTTCCCCACTAATTCAATCCTGACAAACCAATTCAGCAATATTGTGGGCCCAATTCAACAGCCTGTCGAATCCCCTCATGTGGCCTAAGACAGTCAGTCAGGTGAGTGCAGGAGAAAACATCTGGGCCTAGTTGAAGGAGTTCTAAATTACCTGTGTACCGTGTCTAATGCAACAGTGGGATTTGGGTGGCCTGTTGAGGTGCATACCAATGAGCATCTGACACCCCCACCCTCATGGCTAGCAGCCAAAGGCTAATACGATTAGCGTGACCCATTCTCTGTGCTTGGTGGGTGGTTTCATTATAGTCCTTTGATGCCTAAAGTCCTTCCCTGTGGTGAAAGTTCAGTTCTTTGTTACCACGGGTAAATCCATCTCATTCAGCTCAGCCACCATAAAGTGGGAGTAAAAAGCAGAATCCCTGCAAAGACAAGAACCTGCTTGTGACTCTGAGCCGACCTTTCCTGGGGACAGAAATGAGACAGCAGAGGAAGAAACAGATGAAGGAGAGGAGTTTGATGAAGCGCCATCTCCTGGGCATGAAAGATCACTGCATAAGTACATAAAAGGCCAAATGAATGAGGGGGGAAATGATAAAACAATCAGAAAAGCTGGATGTGAAATGAAACCATTGTTTCTCTAATGACCCTGGGGTATCCGTGAAATCCACCCACATGGTGACAAGGTGGAGAAAGCACTCACAGTCTCAGTGACCCATAGATGTTTCTGTCCCTGTAACACTTGGTGACACTTGTTATAGCTTGTCGTACCAGTAAAAGAGCATTGTCTTGAATTGTATTACAAAATAAATGATGCAAGCTACTGGCTTGGACCTGCCTGTGACTCCCACGGGCCTACGTGTTAGAACAGATACCAGCCTTATTGACAAATATGAGAGTGACGTTCACTGTCCACATGGTACACTGGGGCCTGTTCCTTTGGAGCAAGCAGGTTTTGTGTTTCAGGAGAATGCTAGCCTGCTCCGAAAGCTCTGTGCTCCAAACAACCTGGGATCAGACTACGAGCCGGGCTCAACTTCGCCCAGGTCTGTTTTGGACTAATCCAGGGGTCGGCAACCTTTGGCACGCAGCTCGCCAGGGTAAGTACCCTGGCGGGCCGGGCCGGTTTGTTTACCTGCCGCGTCCGCAGGTTCAGCCGATCGCGGCTCCCACTGGCCGCGGTATGTGGTCCCAGGCCAATGGGGGTGGCGGGAAGCAGTGGCCAGCGCACATCCCTCGGCCCATGCCGCTTCCCACTGCCCCCATTGGCCCGGAGCAGCGAACCGCAGCCAGTGGGAGCCGCGATCGGCCGAACCTGCGGACATGGCAAGTAAACAAACCGGCCCGGCCCGCCAGAGTGCTTACCCTGGCGAGCTGCGTGCCAAAGGTTACTGACCCCTGGACTAATCTGACAGTCCTGAGCAGCACTCAGCATGCAGGGCAGGATGAAAGGACTAAGGCCCTATATACTCTAGGAATGTGACTACCTTGGGGCAGCTGCTAGAACAAGGTTTGGTCCAGTACACACAGGGGAGACTAAGGTCTGCATTCATTTTAGGTGATCTCTAGGTCTCTTTCTGAAGGAGATGCCACCAGGAACCCAAATCCCATGGTGATGGGCACAGTATAAAAACAAAATAGAGCAGAATGGGCTTGTCTACACAAGGAAGTTTGACCAGTTACACTGGTATAATTATACTGGTGTAGTTAAAATGCTATAGTTATACCAGTATAACCTCCCTGTTATTCTTATGATTATATCCTTACATGTTATACTCTTATTCCAGTATAAGAGTGGCTTTTTTAGTTCAACTTAAACTTCTGCCCAAGTGACAAAAAACCAGATTGAAAAATGTGCTGGACTACTGGACTAAGAGTTTGCATGTGTGTGTTACACCAGTAGAACGACATCAGTTTAAATCCACATTAATTTTATACCTCATGTAGAGACAAAAGTGCAAGCTCATTGGGCTAGGGTCCCACATTTTATTCTGTGTTTGTGCAGGAAGCACTAGGATTGCCACCTGTCCAGGTTTTCCCAGGATCATCCATTTTTAGAGGTGGCTGTCCTGGGAATTCTGTGAGGGTGCTCAGTACTTGCTGCCAGCTGTCCAGCTTTATGGGCTCCCGATTAACCCTGGGGGGCCCAGTTTTTTGTACCTCAGAGGTGGTGCAGCACCCTACCTAGAATACAGCAGCTGTGGTTCTGGGTGTTACTGCAACACTCGGGAATAGTACAGTAATACAATTCACCCTGAGCATCATGCCTCTGCTGGGATAAAACATCTGCTTTCTGCTCTCCCCACAGCTTCACTATGCCACAAGGATAAATGAGAGCCCTAAAATCAGTGCGCCCCAAGGGGCAACGGGCCCAGGCTGCTGCGTGCGGGAGAATCTGCAGGAGAATCGAGGTCTCTCCTATTCCCAGAGATTAGGGTGACAAGATGTCCAGATTTTATAGGGACAGTCCTGATTTTGGGGTCTTTTTCTTATATAGGATCCTATTACCCCCCATCCCCTGTCCTGATTTTTCACACTTGCTGTCTGGTCACCCTACCGGAGGTGCAGCAGAGTGTATGGGGCAATATAACCCGGCCGGCCACCCACCCCCTCTCCCGGCCAGGACCTTGCCCGCAGGTGGGCAGGGACCCCAGGCCCAAGGGGCTGCCGCCTCTGCAGGGTCCCGAACGCTCCGATCCAACTGGAGCCCTTGCCCGAAACAGGCGCCCGGACGCCCCGGGGAAAGGCGCTCGGGGAACCGGCTCCACTCACTGGGAAACAACTTAGGCAGGCGCAAATAGGCCGGCCCCGCCCCTTCATGCAAATCGCATCCTGCCCCGTGCCCGCTGAGCCAATAGGCGGCGGGGGGGGGCGGAGCGTGGCGGCAGGACTTGCCCGGGCATGTGGGAGCCATTGCAGCAGCTGCTTCCGGGAAAGCCACGTGTGGGGAACCGGCTCGCTGGGTAAGAGATGCGGGGGTCCGGCCGGGGAAAGGGAGCGGGGGGCGACCCAGTCGGGAGGGCTGGGCAGAAGGAGGGGGCCCCAGGGACGGGGCCGAGGGGCTTGTAAGCAAATGATCTCTCCTGCTATTCCTGTTTTAGTCCTTCCGTCCCAGGCCCCTGCCCAGGGTAGAGCTGGCACCGCAGAGCCAAGTTAGTGGGCTTGGGATAAGCGCCAGCCATGGTCGTGCTAACTTCTTTCCCCCCTCCCCTTACCGTCCTGTGGCCGTATCACTCCACTATGCCTGGGGTGATGCTGGCGCCCCCCCCCCAGGCCCGCGTTATGACTGCTGCAGGCTCTGAACCACGGGCCCCGCCCTGTCCTAACAAGGCCTGACTGAGTGACCAGCTATGGTAAACCCTGTGACCCGAAGGAGAACTCTGCGTAGCTCGTAAGCTTATCTCTGTCACCCACAGAGGTTGGTATAGTAAAAGATATTACCTCACCTACCTTGTCTCTCTGATATCCCGGGACTGACATGGCTACAACAGGACTGCATGTGATAAACCCCAGGTGGGCACATCATGTGCTATCTCCACTCACCTGTGGGAATGGGATAAGCCCTCTCAAATCCAGGCGAGGAGCATCTCTACTTACCAGGCACTGACTAACCCTGCGTTGTGGGTATCTTTGGCAGGATGCCTTCTGGCCAGGGTCTAACGCCAGGTGTTGTGAGCACAGTGAAGGCCTGTGAGGTGAGGCAGAAGGGGGCCGATGGCCGGTTTCTCAGGTACTCCAACTGCAGATGGGATCTGTGCTGTCCTCGCCCCAAAGCCCACCTGGCTCGCAGAGCAGATGTGGAAGATCGTGGCTTGCTGCAGAGCCAGAATAAAAAGAAAAGCCGGAAGCACCAGCGGTTTATGGAGCGCAGGGCTCTGCTGGAGCAAAGGGGGCTGTTGAGACCCAAATTGGGACACTGGACTGAGCCAATGGCATTCACGCCATCCAAAGAGGGCCTGTTAAACAGGGAAGCCAGCAGATGTGGCCAGCCAGCCAGTGAGGATGTATCTCTCGTGCATAATCAATCTGTGGGGAAAGTCCATGTAAAACTCACAAAGCTCAAGCGGGCTCTGTTGCAGTCTCTGCCAGTCCCTCCGGAGGACACGGCTGGGCAATGCTCCTTTTCACTTTCCCAAGACTCAGAGAGCAGGTTACCTTTGCCTGGCAGTTCCAACTCAGGCAGAGCTTCCTTGTCCCGCTCACTGCAGAGACCTGGGAAATGCGTGGCCATTGACTGTGAGATGGTGGGCACAGGCCCTGGCGGGAAGCTGAGTGAGCTGGCGCGATGCACGGTGGTGAACTACAACGGAGATGTAATCTATGACAAATATATCCGGCCAGAGCTTCCCATCGTGGACTACAGGACTCGCTGGAGTGGGATCAGCAGGCAACACATGCAGAACGCTACCCCGTTCAGTGCTGCACAGAGAGAGGTAAACAAGAGGTGTGGTGTGCGTATCTGTACAGTCTGAACAAGGGCTAGATTTTATCCCCTCTTTGGGCAGCTGTCTATGCACTGCTCTGCTGTCGCTGTTAGAACAGCCAGTGGGTCTTAGAACAACCAGAGTCTGTCACCTGCCCCCCCTCTCCTTCCAGGCTTTCCCAGGAGATATTAGAAAAGCAGCATGGTCTAAGAGCAGGGGTCGACAACCTTTGGCACGCGGCTCGCCAGGGTAAGCACCCTGGCGGGCTGGGCCGGTTTGTTTACCTGCCGCGTCCGTAGGTTCGGCCGATCGCGGCTCCCACTGGCCACAATTCGCCGTCCCAGACCAATGGGGGCTGCAGGAAGCAGCGGCCAGCACATCCCTCGGCCCGCGCCGCTTCCCGATGCCCCCATTGGCCTGGAGTGGCGACCCGCGGCCAGTGGGAGCCGCGATCGGCCGAACCTGCGGACGCGGCAGGTAAACAAACCGGCCCAGCCCGCCAGGGTGCTTACGCTGGCGAGCCGTGTGCCAAAGGTTGCCGACCCCTGGTCTAGAGACATGAATGTAGGACTAGGAGCCAGGAACTCCTAGTTTCTAATCCTTGCTCTGAAGCTGGCTTGCTGTGTGTCAGCTTTGAGGTGAGAGATTCTGTATCTCTGTGCGTCTTTGCCCCCAACTTTTCTCCCCCTTCCCCAAATTTCCAGCCTGCCCTGAAACCAGAGGATGCTTTGGAACTGGCCTTCTCTGGGAAATGTAGCCTGCTTCTTCCTTGATTGTGATTGGATAGTTCTCACTGGGCAGTTGGGATCTGTGACATCAGAGAGGTATGACTAGTTGTGGGGTTAGATAGAGCGGGAGAAACCAAAATCAGTGCAAGGAAGGACTTCTAAATCCCTCTTTTACTCCCGCTGTGATGCCCAACTAACCACCTCTGACACTTCCAGATCCTGAAGATCTTGAAAGACAAGATTGTGGTGGGACATGCCATCCACAATGACTTCCGAGCCCTGAAATATTTTCACCCCAGAAGCCGGACTCGAGACACCAGTCGAATCCCTTTGCTGAACCGGAAGGCAGGACTCCCTGTGAAAGTCAGTGCCTCTCTCAAGAGCCTGGCAAGGCAGCTGCTCCACAAAAGGATTCAGGTAAGGGGCCTCCTGGGAATGGAAAGCAGGATCTGGGGAGTTCTTAACCCCTTCACTGCTGAGATGGCTAAAGCTGCAATTGGATCTGTGTGGGCAGACCCAATGGGAGACCTTGTGGGCATAAGAGTCTGCATGTGAGAGGCAGGATGGTCTAGTGGTTAGGGTACAAGCTGGGATGTGAGAGACCTGGGTTCAAGTCACTGCTTCATCACAGACTTCTTATGTGACTTTGGGCAAGTCATTTAGTCTCTGAGAACCTCTGTTCCCCATCTGTACAAAGGGGGTGATAGCACTGCCCTGCACCACTGAGGTGGGAGGGTAAATCCATTAAAGATTTTGAGGTGTTCGGGCCCAAATGCTCAGAGGTATTTAGGCATCTAGCTCCCCTTGACTTCAATACCTCTGGGCCACAGATACTGCGGTGATGGGGGGCCCAGAAATTACTTCAAACAGACCGATGTGCGGATCTTATTGCAAGATGGAGGCCTTGGTGTGTTCGAAGCCCAACAGAAACTGATTCCAACACCGTTTATCCACTGGAGCAACAGCAAGTTTTGTTGGGAGCTTGGCTCTGGGGCCTTCACTAGCCCTCCGCTCTAGCGTGGCCTTTTCTCTTTGCCCTCAGGTTGGCCAGAAGGGACACTCGTCGGTGGAGGATGCTCGGACTTCCATGGAGCTTTACAGGCTGGTGGAGGTCCAGTGGGAGCAGGAGCTTGCCAGCAGCCACCCCTCCAGTCCCCCTCGCACTCCTACAGACAGCTGCACAGACAGTGACCACTACATGGAGGACCAGTACTGGCCTAAGGACCTGAATATAGACTGCAAATGAAATGCTCGGTCTCTATCTTCTCCTTGAGGGTTTCCCCTCCCAATAGAGACATTTTCACGCCTTCAGCTTTTAAACTGAGAACAGCTGTTCACTCCTATTTAATCTTTCCCCCCTCAGGGTTTGCTCCCCCAACATTGCAGCTTGGTGGTGGTGCATGAGAGCCTGAAAACGACACTGGTCAATCCAACTGCGTGGCCCAAGCTGGACAAAAAGCAAATGTAGGATGAGAAAATAAGACTTTCAGCTTCATTAACTTGAGTGCTCGTAAGAGAGGGAAATTAACCTCCCTCCCACCCCACCCCCCATTCTCACTTGCCAGTGCCCTATAATGCCCTTCCCCTGTTTTAACACTAGAGAGAACTAAGATGAAATGTGAAGCACACCTCTGCCTTTCTTTGGCTGCTATGGAGCCTGCATTGGTGCCCTGGTGGCCATCAATTACACTGCAGAGCATGACGTGGGGAGTCTTGGTTGTGTAGTAGATACAGAAAGAGGGAGGGGTAGGAGAGCAGCAGGTGCAGACCCTCCAAGGGCATGGAGTGCTGTTGACTAAAGAGAAGTTCTGGGACTTTGCTCCATAATTCCCACCACAGATTAGTTTGCCTGGAAGGTTGCAGGCAGCTGTTTATCTCTTTAGAGCCCTGCCAAAAGGCCCTTGCACCTAAGGCAAAGGAAATGTGCTTACACTTGTTTCTCGACGTCCAGGTCAAAATGTGGCTGACGTTGCTGGGCTGTGGGAGCTCCCAGTTCTGCGATAGAGATGACACGAGGTGTTTCTACACTGCAATAAAACCCATGTGGCTGGCCTGTGTCAGTCTACTTGGGCCCAGGGGGCTAGAAAACGGCAGTGCAGCTGTTTGGGTTTGGGCTCAGGCCCATGACGCCTTTAGGCCCTAATTCTCAGTTGTTCCACTTCAGTCCCAAGTGCAAGACTGGAAGGAGACGAAGGTGGCTCTAAACCATTTTTATGCTCCCCAGACTCCTGGGACGGCCTGGGCTGCCTGACTCTCCATTAGCGCACAGGGCTGCTGTCACTTACACGGGCTACCCGGGGCTGTAAAGCAACAAATAATGGGGCCCTGAGATCCAAGTTGGGATGAAATGCAATGTCCTGCTTTTTAGGCAGCTTTGCAGTGGGTTTGACTTGACAGAAAGCAAGACTTGGCCCCTCTTTGCACAGCTTGTGGCTCCTGGATTAAAATCGTTGCCATGCCTGGCTCCTTTCAGTACTTGCCACCCATGCTCCTGTGCTGGTTATATCAGATGTAAATCACTCGGACAGATATAAGGATTATTTCTCTAGGCTGCCCCTTATGTCCCACTGCACTTTAACAGGATGGATGTGTGATTGCAATGTTGTCTTGTCCCACCTGGTGTGCTCAGACCATCCTTCTGCTCTGTTTGAAACTCTGGGACTTTAAATTCAGAGAGATTATGGGGCTCCACCACAGTCTGTGTGTGTTGCCTTTGGGATCTTCCTTGGCTAGTGGGCATCTAATAGATTTGGAGCTGGGAGAGGGGAAGCTCTCCTTATGTCCTCCCACAGAGGGGGAAAGCTGCAAACTCCCCTTTCCAGGGGGAAATGTTCCACTCCTTGCAGTATATGTACATCATGCAGAGCTGGGACCATGCAGGGCAGGGCTGACCTTGCCTGCTAATCAATTTTGGTTCTGAATTAATGGACAACTGCACTTTGAAATGATGCAGTGGGATATCCACCCAGTAGGTTCTAACAAAGATTAACGCCATGCTGCTGTATAGAATTGTGATATGCACTCCCCTCTGCCCCAACCTTCCTTCATGTGCCTATGTTTTTAAGTTTTATATGACCTTTGTATGCATACCACTGAGCTTTGAGCCTGCATCACTGCCTCTTCATGGGTTGAGTGAAAGGATCAAAGGAGTGGGAAATGCTTCAAATCTGATTTCTGTGATCGCAATCAGCTGTACGGTTTAAAAGGCTAAATGTTTCCCTGGCAGAGCTAGAACTAGAGTCTCCCTGGTGGGGACTCTGAATTAACCACCAGGAAATCCCAGGCAGTGCATTTACCTCCATTCTAACCTGCCTCAGGTGGTTGTGTTATGCACAAGGCTGAGTAACTTTAACTATCTCCAAGTGCAATGATTGTGGAACTGCTCTGCCTGGTGCCCTATCACTGTTACAGATGAAACTCACGCATAGAAATAAGCCAGAGTTGTGTAGTTAACTGGCTTTTAGTGAGCCATTGCCAGTCAGAAAGCTCTGTCTATATCAGGGGTCGGCAACGTTCGGCACGCGGCTCGCCAGGGCAAGCACCCTGGCGGGCCGGGCCAGTTTTATTTACCTGCTGACGCGGCAGGTTCGGCCGATCGCGGCCGGTTCGCCGTCCCGGGCCAATGGGGGCGGGGAGAAGCCGCGGCCAGCACATCGCTCGCCCGCGCCGCTTCTCGCCACCCCCATTGGCTCGGGACGGTGAACCGCGGCCAGTGGGGGCCGCGATCGGCCGAACCTGCCGCGTCAGCAGGTAAATAAAACTGGCCCGGCCCGCCAGGGTGCTTGCCCTGGCGAGCTGCGTGCCGAACGTTGCCGACCCCTGGTCTATATGCAATATCCTAAGGCCAGTTCATACCATAACCTGTGGGGGCCAGTGACAGCCATGGTGTTGAGACTGCGCTATGCTAAGAGAACTTGACTTTTGTTCTCCCCCCAAATGTTTAATTGTTTTGGGGGAGATAGAATTTGTGGGAAGAGGAACGGGTACCAGGATGACCATAGGTCTTATGTACTTTTAACCATTCAGCTGTGGTATATTGCTCTGTGGCTGATGGCTTCCTTTGTTCTTCTGTCAGTGGTTTTGTCTCCTTCTGGGGCAGTGTGAATATATAGGGTGGGAACCAGCCACCTTGCCTTGGCTCACACTCCTTTCTTCTCAGCGATGCTGTGTTTGAAGAGAAGCGTGCCTGTATATACTTTCTGTAGTAACAGGCCAAGGAGAAAGCAGATGGTCTAGCTGTGGGGTCTTCCTGCCAGTTTCATGCTTGTCCCCACAGTCTACACTGACCAGTAGGAAAAAAGATTCTAGCCTTGGCTTTGAGGATGCTCCTAATGAAAGTGCTGCACTATGGGCTTCCTGATGTGCAGTCTCACAGGCTGAGAGACAGTGTGAGGTTTCCCTCATTCAGTTCACACCATGGTGGTTTAAAGTGGTCCCACTGAAACAATAAAACTGGGAGAAATTCAGAACCCAACTTCATAGCCTCTTGAGTGAGGAGCTCCCTGTCCCCGGCACCAGGGTTGTGGTGAACAAACAAAACCCAGAGTCTCAACTCTGTATCTCTCTCTAGAAAGAGTGTAAAGTGTGTAGTTTGATGCTAGAGGTTTAAAATGAAATATTTATATAATATATTTGTCAAACTGAAACTTACTGGTGAAAACCTGTGTTTGTCTTGATTGGGCCAGGCTGGGGTAAGGAGTGAGATTTCAGAGCATTTGACAGTCACTAATCCAGGCACTGCCTGATGTGCATAGAATGTAAAAACTGACTGCAAACAGTTCTCTTAAAACACGTCACTTTCTATGTAGGGACCAAATCAATAGAAACCTTAATTTAAAATGCTATTCAAAGGAGGGCCTCTGGGGAGGGAATTCCCTGCCTCTGAGCTCATCTGCTCTGAGTGCTGCTTGATGTATGCCCCATCCCAAACACCTAGGACCCGATCAGGGCCGGCTCTAGGCACCAGCAAAACAAGCTGGTGCTTGGGGCGGCACATTTTTAGGGGCGGCATGGCTGGCGCCAGAATGTCGCCCCTAAAAATGTGCCCCGGCTGCCCTAGCTCACCTCCGCTGCTGCTGCCGCTCGCGCGCCACGGCGCGCGAATCAGCTGTTTCGTGCAACGCAGCCGCTTGGGGTCTCCCCCTCCCTCCCAGGCTCTCGAACCTGGGAGGGAGGGGGAGATCCCGAGTGGCCGCGGCGCGCGAAACAGCCGTTTTGCGCGCCGCTGCTCCCCCTCCCTCCCAGGCTTGAGAGCCTGGGAGGGAGGGGGAGAAGCGGCGCCCGCGCCGCGGCCACTCGGAGTCTCCCCCTCCCTCCCTCCTAGGCTTGAGAGCCTGGGGGGAGGAGGCAGGGCTGGGGATTTTGGGAAGGGGCGGAGTTGAGGCGGGGCCGGGGGTGGAGTAATTAAAAAACGGGGGTGGGGGGGCGGCCAAAATTGTTTTTGCTTTGGGCGGCAAAAATCCTAGGGCCGGCCCTGGACCTGATCCTATCCTCAAGACAATTTTACAATGGATTTCCCCCCTTTAGAAGGTAAGAATACACCAAATAAATGTATTTTCTAAAGCTTTCTTGGGAGAGGATCCCATTGTTCACCAGTTTCTTGGCCACAGCCATAAAAGATGCAATACAATTAGTTCCTGGTATATTCCTCTGACTCAGACATTATAAGGGGGAGGGAGAGAGAGACCATGAGCAGTAGTATCAGCTGTTGAAGGATCTTCTGATTGGGCCACAATAGGGAAAGTTGCCCTATATCTGGTACTTCTCAATTACTGAGAAGCAGCAGCGGTGACTCCTGTTAGTTAAAGATGGTGACATCTAAAGCTTGGTGCTTCCGATTGTTAAAGGAACACCAGCACCTTGAAATCGAGTCGGGTCAGAACAAATGAATCAATTTAGGTTCAGATCCTACACGTGCCAGTGCCTGGTTTTACAGTCGCACATTCCTGTGTTTACTATGGCTTTCCACTCCCTGGTGCGGTGTGACACCCTCACCCCCGAGCTACAGGAGTGTGAGTGTATACAGACGCTCCCCGACTTACGCAAGTGTTCCATTTCGGAACGCCTTGCGTAAGTTGAATTTTGCGTAAGTTGGGAATGTCAATTACGCCAAAAAAAAAAAACCCAAACCCTTTTTCTGTAAGCGGATTTCCATAAGTCATGTTTGCGTAACCCGGGGAGCGTCTATAGTAGAAATATCCCAGCCTTTGCAATGTCTGGTGGCCTCCTGTTTCCGAGCTATTGCATGTTCTGAAGATGAGAGGGGCCCAAGAAGTGCTAAGTATTTTCAGCTGTTCTACCTCAAGGACAGGACAAACCAATAAAAGGTGTTTAAAGAGACTCCACACCTATTCTGGGAGGAAGTGCTTCCCACACCCTAGCCTGGCCTTCTTCACCTTGCAGACTGAAGCTGGCTTTCACAAATCACACTCGTGCTTTAAAGAGAAGGAGCATCTTGCCAGAATCACTGCCATTGATACTCATAAAACAAAACAAACTGCCTTGATCGCATGTCATAAGAATGAAGTGAGTTTTGCAAGGGGCAGGAGGCTTGCTCAGCCTTATTTCCCCGAAGCTAATCATTATGTGAGTCATACATATTTGGTAGGATAATTTTATTTAAAATACACTATGGTTGGTGTTCTGAATGAAGCTGCATCTTTGCCTGCCCTTCCCATCTACCAGAAAAATGCTTTGCTTAAAGGAAAACTGAAGTCATTTTGATGACAGCATTAGATTAGTGCAGAAAACTGAACTTAAATCAGAATATGGAAGGTGAACCAGGCAGGCTCAGTGCTTCAGCTATAAATACCTGCAAATATTTCAAGATCTCTATTTATATGAATTGGGAACCGTTATGAGTCCTGGAGGATGCTATCAAAATGATAATTCCACTATGAAAAACACAATAATGAGAAGTGGGGGGAGGTAATGTTGCAAAACAGGATTTGTGACTATCTGAACAGTGGTGTGGAGTGACAGGTTATGGGGGTTTTGTTCACTTTGCCACAAACACTTGTGCAAATAGATTTTTGTTCACAGAAACGGCAGGAAAACACTTGTGCAAATAGATTTTTGTTCACAGAAACGGGAGGGAAACAGCTCCTCTTTGTGCAAATACCTGTGTTTGCACATCAACAAAGGGATGTGTGTGTCAATACAAGAATTCACTGTTCAAGCCAGAAGTGCTTGCTCCAATCAGGGAGTGCAAACACTGCCATATGATTGAGGTGACCAGTTACCCATCACTAATTGTGACTAATCAGAGATAGTTGAAAGAAATAGCCTGCAGCAGGTTATTCACAAACTGAAATCGTCTGTAACATGACAGACTAGCATGAATACATTTACCAAATTGTTTGCAGACAACTCAGCATCAGGAAAAAGGGGGCTACTTTCAGACATTTTTTGGAGTACTTTACCTGGCACATGGTGTTAGATGCCTTAAAAATCCCTACAACACGGATCTCTCAAGACAGAAAGATCTGAGCTGCAGTGCCATGCACCCTGCACCGACCTCCACCTTTTCTTCTCTGGCTACAGAAGATTCAGAGGGAGCTTGGAGACTCAGAAAACCCTCGAAAATGTTACAGAATTTGTCGAAAAAGAGCTGTGAAGATCTGCTGCTCTGGCTGTGGTTCTTGTGTTCCTTTCTTAGTACAGGTCACCAGCCTTGAGCTGGTGCTGCTACCTCCATTATTTCGCTTTTTAATAAACAGCTAGGAGGTTTTAAAGACATCCTAGTGATTTAACTATATTTTACATTGCATCATGGGGATGGAAAATAGTTAATGCTCCATTGCAGTTTTCCTTTAAAATCTGTTAACTCAAACTTCAGTTTCAATGTTTTTGGCATGCTAAGGTAACCACTGTTGCCAAAGTTAATACGCTGAGTAGGTGTCTGCCTTTGGTTTGACGTGGAAGTTTAGTGTGTCAGTTAAATCAATGACCATTAACCGCAGGGCTCCAAGGGTGTTAGGAGCCTCAACCAACAGGCTGTCCTGTTGATGCACTAAAAGGTGCCACGTTATCACCCAAGTGCATGCAGGAGAGATGCAGCTAGTTTGAAACTCGGTGATTTGCTCATCACTTATATTTGTGTTCTTTTCCAAGAGGGACTGTGGAGAGGATTTATCTTTAAACCTGTTCTGATTTCACCTCCTCAATGCTAATTGCAACCTATTTGCTATAAGGAGGGAAAGTGCAAATACACAATAAATGAGGTTGGGGAGGGGGCATGGGGGGTACAACAGATGCGGCGGGCAGAGTAGGCTGATTGGAAATTGCGTTATCTTGTGAGTAAAGCAGAAAAGAGTCCAATCTTCTGAAGAAAGTGACTACCCCTGAAGTCCTGGCCCCATTGAAGTCAATGGGAGTCTTGCCATGAACTTCACTATGGCCAGGATCTCACCCAAACTGTTTGCTTATGCGGATCACAGGGTCGCTGTGTGCGTGAGAGAGAGATTGCAGGCAGAGAGTAGCTGCTGCAGGAGAGAGTGCAGGCAGGTAGCCAGGTAACAACTTGGCGAGCACATAGTCTCCCTAGCAACTTGCTCTTGGCTCCACCTGGGCATAATTAGGCCAGGGCTGGAAGAGAGAGATTCTCTGGGAAATTACAGGGTCTCTAATTCATCTGGCAACAGATAGCGGCGTTTCAATTGGGGGAGATTTAAGAGTCATGGCCAGCACCCCATGGAGCTCTACAGTGAGGCTTGCAGCTGTGCTTCCCTCTTTCAATAAAGAGGCACAGCACACAGATAAAAGGTGCCAGCATGACGCGCTTCACCTTGAGATAACGAGCCTCTGGGCTGGCCCGAGCTAGAGCGTATGAACTCATCGGTGGCACTGCCAGCTCCCAAAATTCAAAAACCAGGAGTCAGGCCCCCCAGATCATGGAATTGGCTTTAAAAATGTTACAATTTTTTGAAATTGGGGTTATTTTTGTTTGCCTTGTGGTTTTGAGCCTTCGGGGAGTGCTTAGGCTTAAAAATGAGACCCTTCTCCACAACCAGGAAAGCTAATAACTTTTTGTAGTGAAAGCTGAGATTTTCACATACTCACTTGCTTCCAGGAGCTGGAGCTTTAAGTACCAATAATTGAGAGAGCTGGCAACAATGCTTAAGGTAGCATAGATAAGGCTGGCCCTACGTAGGTTATAAACTCCTTGGGGCAGGCAGTGTGTCTCCCTCTGTACAAGGTTCAATAAACAATCTGCTGGTCTCTTGAATGCTCCACTCACAAGGTTGTTGTCTGAACTGAACAACACCCTGGGGAACCGCCTGTGGCAAATAATTCTGCCCTGGCCCCTGCTTGGGTATAGATAAGATCAGCTAACAGGGTGTTCCCATTTCTAACCTGTATGATCTTTGCTCTTGTAAAAATCCCCAAGCAACCAGTGTTTGCAGTGCAGCAGAGTAGTGGAGTGGGAAGGAGTCAACTAGAAACAAGTGTGTCTGACACTTTAGCTGATTGAAACCTTTGTTTCCTGGGAGACTGGCTGCACTGACTCTCACAGGTGGGGCCTTTTTGCATTTGTTCCTATCCAGATTGCATATATTTAACTCTTTTTAAGCAGAAACTTTGCTTACCCTAAAAATGCTAAACATGCATTGGTTAGAACTAAGCTGTGCTCAGACTCCCAGCTGCTCTGAGAGGCCATGGGACACTTTGCTCAACTCCAGGACAGCAGGGCCATTTTTCATGTGGACAGGATTTCAAGGTCAACCAGCATTAGGGACTGTCTTTTTGTTCTGTGTACAGAGCCTAGCACAATGGGGTCCTCATGACTAGGGCTCCTCGGTGCTACTATAATACAACTAATTTAGGAGGGAAGGAGGCTGTTTAAGGTCTGTCCATAAGAGAAAGCGGTGGAGGGATGTCACAGTGTGTTATAGTGGAGGAGTGGGCAGTGTGAGCAACCTGTTGGGGGCACAAGGGCTGCCAGGCGGGCGATGGCACCATGCAGCCTCTCGCTGAAACCCCGCAGCATTCCCACCGTGCCAAAGGTCCTCACTCCCGATGGCAGCGGGCTGCCTTTGGCGTGCCATTCTTTCCCTCACTCAACCTCCACCCTCCTCTGCCAATGGCCCTCTAGCAAAGGAGTCTCCGCTCCCCGGCAAAGCTCAGGCACCCTCCACAGGCTGGGATGGGCCGATGCAGGGTTACAAACCGGGATTAGTGCATTGGCAGTGCCCGTGTAGCTGTGTCGGTCCCAGGACGTTAGCGACAAGGTGGGTGAGGTAATGTCTGTTATTGGACCAACTGCTGGTGGTGAGAGAGGGGGCCGAACTGGGGATGGGGGAAGAACTGGGACAAGAAGCAGAGCTGGCCTGGGCACGGAGAGGGAATGAAGGCAGGGCTGGGAGCAGAGTAGGGGTCGGAGGTGGGCTTTGGGCAGAGGGGAGCTGTGGGCGGAGCAGGGCTGGGTGGCGCTTCCTCCCTGCCCCTTATGGTGCTGGCCTGGGTCCTGCCGCGTGCCCTCTCCCCTCCTCCCCCGAACATTCCTCTGCACCCCTTTGGGGGGCATCCCTCACAGTTTGGGGACCACTGATATAAATGATCTGCATGGGGGTCAGGGAATGTGCTGCAACTGTGTGGGTGGTGGGGACAGTGTTCATTTGGGGTGGGCCCATAGAAAAAGATTCTCCCTCAGACAGTTACCTTGCTGCTGAAAAAGGGTTATATAGTGGGGAGTGTCTGAAAAGTGCTGGTGTTTCCGACCTGGGGGAGAGACAGGGTCTTTCTGGCAGAGAGAAATGATGATTTTTGCTGCACGTGATTCTAGAGGGGTGTGGAACCATCACTGTGGTTTTACAAAGAGCTCCTGCAATGCCTTGTGTGTTGTCTAAGGGATTGAAGCACGTTCACGCTCTCTCATGCTCACTGTAACACACACACATATCCACACCCAGTCTGCTTACATTTATTGCACGTGCTGTTTTGTGTAATCTTTAAACCAGGCTGAAGATGGTGGAGCCTTCTGACATCGTGGCCCTGGACTGCGAGATGGTGGGCATGGGACCATTCGGAACGGAAAATGGATTGGCCCGTTGCAGCATTGTAGATTACTATGGCAATGTGGTCTATGACCAATTCATCCGACCAGAGGGTGTTATAACCGCTTTCAGGACCTCTGTGAGTGGAGTTCGCCCAGTGGACATGGAAGGAGCCACACCATTCAGGGTAGCCCGGGAACAGGTAAGAGGAATCACAATCCAGCCTTGTCCAAATGAAACACTTGGCCTTTTTGTTGGGCAGAGAATGGCATTCCTCTCTGAGTTCTGCCCCTGAACTGGCACCACGGCCTGGGTCTAGATTCATCGTCCGGTGCATGTGTCAATGCGTCACTGAGCACCCCCCCAGAGATATAGATTTCAGCTAGAAAACTAAAAGGTTGGGCCCAGCTGGTGGGGTGGTGAGTCTGACCGACCAGTTTGAGCACATGTTTATCCAGTTTGTACAGTAACTATGTCAACAGGATTTGATGCTGGCTGCCACATATTCTCTTGTCGCTGCTGTAGAAAAGCTAATGAGAGAATAATCCTGGTGGCAGTGACTTGTGGGTTATTTACTTGCCTAGGGTCACTGCCGAAGCTGCCAGCAAGGTGGCTCGTGTTTCCATTAGTTCAGTTAAAATGGGATCCTGATCCAAAAGAGATTAAAAATAGATAAATGGAGCAAAGGAACAGGGAGCACGTGAAAGAAAATGCTCCCAGTAAACGAAGGTAGGTGAATGTGCTGTCTTTGCGGATGAGGGACTGATAACACTCTGTAGAACTCCAGGCTAGGCAAGCAGCCTTCCTCAATTGCCAATCCTCTCCCTACATTCCAGTCTTGGCTCACCCTGGAACAGAGACCGCAAGTCATACACCACCAGGCTCATTGCATGTGGGTTACCAAACTGCCATCAGTCAGTAATGACTTTCCATCACTAAGGCGTTGATATTTTTCATGGAAAGATTTTGATTTTCAATGTTTAATGCATACAAGGTATTTTTATCAAAATTAGAGCTCCTCCCTCACAGAGCAAACCCGTGATCCGACTGGTTATCCTTATCCTACGTGTTGATGATGACGATTATAAATTTGTATTCTAGTAGCACCTAGAAGCCCTAGTCATGGATGAAGTGTGTGCTAGGCTCTGTACAAACATAGAACAAAAAGACAGTTCCTAATGCTCGTTGACATTGAAGTAAGACTCTAGACCAGTGATTTTCAACCTTTTTTCATTGTGGATCTCTAAAAAAAAATTTGAATGGAGTTGCAACCCCTTTGGCAATCTTAGACGTAGTCTGCAGACCCCACGTTGAAAACCACTACTCTAGACCCACACTGGTCATGGAAATTGTTTTCACCTAGTAGTGTGGAAGCCAAAGTTGAGAATAGAGGAAGCTACAAACAGAGTCTTATGGATATAAGCACTTACAGACCCTCTGACTGATGCTGCATTTAAATAAGATGCCGACAAGAAAGGGAAAACATTAAGCAAAATAAGTAATGCAGAAATAATGATAAAATACCACACGCTAAAGAAATGGAATTGAAAGAACATTTCTAAAGTGCTGCACATTAAAATGCCTCAGCGTAGGTGATGTTCATATTTACAATTGTGATTTGTCTTGAGTATCAGATCTACTAGAAGGGACAGATTTTCCAAAGGGCCCAGCACCCACAACTGGGCCCGGGTTTTCGCTCATTCGTTGCTGTTGAGTGCTGAGACCTTTTTGGTAATCGGGGCCCAATTGTGGGTGATGAGTGCTTCTGAAAATATCACTTAAATGCATGTGTTTCTGTGTGAGGCAAACAGAAAATGTCAGAAGCCTTTGGCAAGCACGAGTCTTTGAGATGGGTGCATGCTGCACCTATCCTCGTCTCTAACAAGGCCAAAGCCCCAGTTCTGAACAGTCCCCTGGACTTTGGGAAAGTCTTGACTATGATGACACAGCTAAGGCTCAACCGTCAACGCTTCTCTTGGCCTTTGGGGCTTTTTCGTGGTGTGAGTGTTGCTTCTCTGCCGCCTTTTCCAGATTTTACAGATCCTGAGACGCAAGCTGGTGGTTGGCCACGATTTACGTCATGACTTTGAAGCACTGAAAGAAAACATGTGGCGCTACCGAGTCTATGACACGTGCAATGACCGGCTGCTGAGAAAGGAAAGCGGGCTGGGAAACTCCAGGCGGGTCTCCCTCAAGGTCCTTTGTGAAAAGCTGCTCAAGAAAAGCATCCAGGTAAGGAGGAAAATCACGCCAGGGCTAGTGGGTCGAGAGGGCTGTTACTGATGACCCTGCTGTAGCTGGTGAAAGGGGTGTGGTTTCCCGAGGACCCAGTCTGGCTGATGGAGCAGAATGGCAGGCTGGAGTATTTGCTATGAACAGCATTACAAACGTAGCCCCTTTGCTGCTTAGCAAATCATTCAAGAGCTAGTGTGGCGTTTCTCAGAATGTTCGTGAATATTCACCTAAGTTTCAGTGAATCGCTGTTTGCGTCAAATAGCTATTATCTGCATCGTTCTATCACCTAAGTCACATGGTGGTGTTTCTGCTCCCTGATTGGATGACTGAACACTTTTAAGCAAGAGGATGACAGGTAGTGAATGTCTGGACGAATATCCATTATGCTAAATTTCATGTCACTTTTAAGGTTTGCAAATAAGTGGCTTTCATCCAAATACTCCTGAATAATGACTAATAGGAGCCCAGGAATCCTAGCAATGTGAACTCAAGGCTCTTATAAATTTTTTGTGTGTGTCAAATTAGCTTTTCAATCAGCTGCAATAGCAGGTAACTGACGAGCCTGTCATTGGAGTGAATTTTAACCAATGAGAGAAGGTGAGGTGACACAAAGACATTTACTTCTGTCTAGCAACAGCCATTCCTGAAGCAACATGTGACAATTCCAGCTGAGCTCTGCTTTCACATCTTTCTTATTAAGCTTTTTTCCCTTTAATTCTGTTAAAAGCCATTTTTCGTAGAGGGGCACCTTGCAATTTGAATCCTATAATGGATCGTCCCCCTGACCTTATGTATATTCCTGGCAGCCTTCCCTCTCCCACAGGCGCTTGGATGTGGGGGAAGTTAATGGAACCATCAAGATATGCATGTGCCTCCATCCCCGTCCTGCAATGAGCTCTGCTCCTATGCGGTGCCCCATTATTACACCTGCACACTCTTGTGTCTATGGACTTGCCCATTATTAGAGTCAGTGAGGCTGCAGGTTGGTGCAGGGGTCTGTCTGTGCAGAGCTCACTGCAGGATCAGAGCCTTGCTGAGTAACTGCATGATTTTATTGTTCCCCTTGTGCTTCCTTTCCCTTTTACCTCCTCTGTCTGTTTGCATCTTTCGCTCATTGTGCATGTCTGACTGTACCCTGTCTGGGGCAGGGACAAGGTCTCTGCTTGTTTTGCGAGGTGTCTAGATCATTCTTTGGGGGGCTGAAACAGCAGCAGCAGCTGAGGGAGACAAGTGCTGACTCTGAGCTGGGAAACCCATCTCACGGGATTTGTCACTAGTGACCTGTTGCCTCTGATTCCCTGGCTCTCCTGGTCCTCTGATGGAAGTGCTGGGCTATGGATTTTCTGATGCACCCAAGTAAACGCTAGCTCTTGTGGAGCTGTTAAAGTTTTATTTGTATGGGGCCTCCAGTAGGGGATGGTGAGGAGAGACTCTGGAGTATTTCACAATGCTCAATTTGATTTTCTTTTTATCACAGTTCTAGTTTTAAAAGGCTGGACAAAGAAAACCTCTCCTTGCGGTAACCCCAGATTCCCGAGACTAGAAATGAGAGCTATTTCTATTACAGTAGCCCCTAGAGCAGGGGTGGGCAAACTTTTTGGCCCGATGGCCACATCTGGGAATAGAAATTGTATGGCGGGCCATGAATGCTCACAAAATTGGGCTGGGGTGCAGGAGGGGGTGAGGGCTCTGGTTGGGGGTGTGGGCTCTGGGGTGGGGCTGGGGATGAGGGGTTTGGGGTGCAGGAGGGTGCTCTGGGCTGGGATCGAGGGGTTTGGGGTGCAGGAGGGTGCTCTGGGCTGGGATCGAGGGGTTCAGAGGGTGGGAGGGGAATCAGGGCTGGGACAGGAGGTTGGGGTGCAGGGAGAGGCTCAGGGGTGCAGGCTCCATGCGGCGCTTACCTCAAGTGGCTCCTGGAAGCAGCGGCCATGTCCCCACTCCAGCTCCTACACAGAGCTGCGGCCTGCCCAATGGGAGCTGCGGGGGCGGCACTTGGGGCAGGGGCAGCATGCAGAGCAGAGCCCCCTTACTGCCCGTACATATAGGAGCCGGAGCGGGGCCATGCCACTGCTTTTGGGAGCCACGTGGAGCGGCCCCCAGCTCTGCTCCCCGTCTGGAGCAGGGCAAGCCCCAGACCCCACTCCCCAGCAGGAGCTTGAGGGCCATCTTAAAATGGCTTGCAGGCCAGATCCAGCCTGCGGGCTGTAGTTTGCCCACCCCTGCTCAAGAGGCTCCATTGTGATAGGTACAAACACATAGTGAAGGACAGTTCCTTCCCTGAAGAGTTTACTGTCTATTTAGACAAGACCGAGGAAGAAAGGATTGTAATCCCACTTTCTAGATGGGGAACAGAGGCACAGATTAAGTGGCTTGGCCAAGGCCACAAAGGGAGTCTGTGGCAGAGTCAGAGCTCGAACCCAGGCGTCCTGCGTTTCATCCCTTCATCCCTTCGCCACGTGAACGGCCGCCTTCTTGTTTCTCTTGGGATTGCAAATTTGCAAACCTACAGTCAGTTAAAAATTAAACTCACAGGAGCCTTAATAACCTGCTTGGCCAGCAGGAGCAATAGGTGTGCGCTAAAAATGAATAGGCACATCTGCCACTCGCTTAGCGCTTCAGCTGCTGGTGTGTGTGAACTCCAGCAAAGACCCACTGATTGGTTGCAAGGAACCATTTTCACCAATGAGAGGGATTGGTGTGGCCTAGCAACAGCCTTTCCCTAATGAAAACAAGCCATTTAAACATCGTGACTGTCTGCAGATAAGAGAAAATGGCAAGATCTCCTCAGAAAGTGCCCAATCCTGGGAGGCAGTGAGTGCCCTCAGCTCCCTTGGACGTCAGGAACTGAAGTCGATGGGAGCACTTGGGACTTCACAGATGCAGGATAATGGAGGCAGAACCACTGATGCATCCTGCATGGTCACTCCAGTTCCTTTTCAGCACAGGAAGAATTCTCCAGGCAGTGTAGAAAAGAAGCGAAAGCTGGTTGGCAGCTGTCTTGGTACAACACTGAAACTTGCGTGGCCCTGTGGGAGAAACGCATCTCTCTGAGTCAAAGGCCCACTCTCGATCAGAACACGTGCAGCCTGATGGATGAGGCCGAGGCCCAGATGCCACTGTGATGGCAGAAAATGCCCAGAGAAAGAGAGAGTTCACAGGCCTGTAGGAGCTCAGGGCATGTCCAAGACACAGCCCTTGATGGTTTTGGAATCAAGCTGGGAGTAAGTGGGAACTGGACCAAATATTAGAACACCCAGCAACAGTCTGGGGGTTGCACTGGAGGTCATGGCCACCTTTTGGATAAGCAAATCATTGCTTGGCATTCCTGTCCCCAGGCCCTGGAAGTGATCGTATGGGATGCTGTTTATGAGAAGTAATAGCACTGATGAACTAGGGCAGGCGACCCTTGCTAATAGAGCTGCCTTTGGGCCCTGTGCAGGAGAATCTCGGTTTTAACTTAAAACAGACAATTTCTAGTCCTTTTCCGTGTGCAGAGGTTTGAAAATGCAACTGATGTTAAACTGATGCAAACCAATGACTACAAATGAAAGGAATAGACAGGTAGGCTCCACGCTGCAGCATTAAGCCGGAGAAGAAGGATCTAACAATCCTTCGCCTGCAAAACACCCCCCAATCCTCAGCCCGGCTCTGGGCACTGGCCTGTGATTGTCACAGGCAGAAACTGGTTCTGTTTGGAGGCAGCCAACCACAAATTGTTTCTGACCAGCCCCAAAATGCCTCGGCCAGCTCTGCTCATTACAATGTTCAGCCCCCTGAGTGCTGCCAGGGGAACTCCCCTCCTGTGTCCTGAGGGACCCATGTAGTCCCTGCACCATGGATGCAACTCAGGAGCAGGAGAGGAGAGGGGCCAAGCTGCTGCTGTACAGAGTGGGGAGACTCAGTCCCCGACTCCCCACCAGCTGCCCCGCTGCCAGAGATTGCAGGACAATGCACCTGCCCCTGCTGTCACTGTGAAAACGGATGTTGGCAGCCACCTAGATGTAGCAGGGAGGGGAAGCATGGCAGGGGAAGAGGTGCAGGGCTGGAGAGCGTAGGGCAAGGACTGATGGTGCTGGGAAGGAGGAGAATGTTTTGCTCACATCTCACTGAGGGCAGAGGAACGCTGTGGAAAGAACCCCTCGTTCATGTTTTGGCACCACCGCTCTGAAGAAGAGCATTAAATATTGGGGAGGAGCTCCATGGAGTTTATGAACATCTGGGAGAACCGTCGGGCTGGGCCCTGGAATTAGGCCCAGGAGTCACAACCCTTAGGCAAGTGTCTACTGTGCCATGGGTGGCATCAAGCTAGTGTGGGGACAGCTGGAGGGAATCCTGCCTGCCTCATCAGGATGTCTGCTCTTGGCAGAAACAACAGCCAACTCTGCACTGACTGGCACCTTTATAAACACAGTAATAAAATAATCACAGTGTCACTCGGCCTGGCTGTCGAATGAGTGATGCATTCTGGGGACTGCAGAGGAGTTATTATGGGGCTGACGCGCTAATCACGGAGCTCATTTCTGTGCTCGCTACAGATTGTGGCGGAGACACTGGAGCGCTGAGCTCCGGCGTGAGCTTGCTGAGAGCCAGCCCCATTTTGCAATCCCAGCCTGGCACCTTCTCTTCAGGCATCTCTGCCTGGAAATGGTTCTGCCTGGAATTGTATCATTATAGAAATGATACAGTGCAGGCAGCATTAACCTCCCTGGAAACCAGCATGGAAAATAGAAGTGTGGAGCTGATGGCTCCAAGGCGAGCAGATGGGAGGGCCTGGGACCAGCAGGCAAGAAGGCCACACTCTGCATACTAAAGGGCACACAGACTCCTACTGGGAGACTTTCTGGCTATTACCTCCACCCGCCCTGTATTTTCCTTTAGTAAAATCACTCTGGTCTGTTGGTGTTTCAGGCGGGTGCGGGGTTCTTGCAGGGAATGTTGCAGCATCGAAGGCCCCTTTCCTTTATCCCACCTCGTGATCAGAACGAGCACCCTCCCAGTCCTGAATATCAGGATTTTTCCACTCTTTGGGGAGCGGCTGGACACCATGAGTTCTACTCTCCCCTTGATGCATGTGTGTAATTCCCATTCAGGGGGCAGGTACCTGGTGCAAAGGGAAGAGAGGATAGGAGGACCCCTCCCAATCCAGTATAATACTGCCCTTGGGTTGTGTATGTGCCTGGATGCCACAGTGATCCCTCAGCCAAAGACGACACACAGCTGAGGGGCACCTCATTGTCAGCAGTGTTGTCTCAGTAAAGCCTGGAATGGCCATCTGGAGACCTTGATCTTTCCAGGCTGGTTTTGCTTGCACTACATCACTCTTGGGGCCCTTCTTTTGTTTTACAGACTGACAGAGAGGGCCACTCCTCTGTGGAAGACGCCAGGTCAGCCATGGAGCTCTTCAAGTTTGCCAGGTCAAAAGGGGATGGATCCATTTAAGGGACTTCTTGCTTCTCTCTGTCTCGTCGGTTCACACGTGCAGCTGCGCTGAAGGTTATGGGACGGGCTCCTAGTAACAGTGATGATCCTAGTGTCCAGTGATGATCTTGTTATGGGCCGAGCGAATGTCCCACGTGGGTAGAGTGACCATATTTCCCAAGGGGAAAACAGGACACCACGCGGGGCTGGCCCGAGGGCCTCCCTCCCCTATGGGGCTGGCCCTAGGTGGTCGCCTGAGCCCCTGTCCCCATTCAAGGCTGGGGTTGCTGCTCATTTGAGCTCTGTCTGCCACACGAGACTGTCGCTGCTCGCTTGAGCCCTGCCTGCTCCCCTGCCGCACGAGCTAGCGTTGGTGCATGTCCCCATCTCTCCCCTCCCCCCCTGCACATTCCTCTGCGCCACACTCTGCTTTTTTGACAAAAGTGGGCATTTCAAGTTGGCAAGAGCAAATGGGAGAAATACCCACTTTAACCAAAAAGTCAGGACGGCTTAAAAAAGAGGCTGTCCTGGCCAATACAGGACATATGGTCACCCTACACATGGGGTCACTTTAAAATGGGCTGGGTGGCACTCATAAAAGGGATCTGCATTTCATTTACTAAATGATTTTTAAAAATGAGAAACCATTGAACAATTGTCAACACTGCAGCCAGGCCTGTAGCAGAGGCCATGAAAGCCTGGCTTGGGTCAGCTGTTTCTACAGCTGGGAGTAGAGCCGACAGTGGCAGGGCTGCCCTTTTGCAGGGATATGACCCTTTTCCTGCAATATAAAACAATCACAATAATGCTCAAGAATCAGAGGGGTTTTGATCACCCCCTGGTGGCCTCTCATCTTGGATATACATGTAGAAATACAAGCTCGGTATGGATAATGAACCCATCGAATTAGTCTTGAGGCAACCAAACCATGGGTCCCCAGAGCTTCTGATATGGCCACATGCATAACTTAGGCTCCATGTGGAATAAAAGCTAGAGATCCTTAATGGCTGGTATAGAGACTAGTATGTAGTGCTAAAGAGTCTTGCGAGTATTTTGAAAGAAGTATAAAAATGTTTCCTGAGAACAGGGCAGCTGTGGTCTGAGGCTGGGAGTCAGGTGACTGAGTTCTCATCCCCAGCTCTGCCACTGAAACAATGTTCCATGTTGGCCCAAATAATACCTGCAACAGCTTCTCCATCTGTAAAAGGGGAGGTAGGGAGTGCTAATGCCGCTTGCCCAGCTTCGTGAAGTGCTTTCAGGTCTCTGGACACAAAGGGCTATAGAAGTCGGATTATTGCTATAAATGAAGCGCATGGTCTTTGCATTGCAACACAATGTTTTGAATAAAAATAAAAGATGCTGTGAAAATCAAAATATTAACCTCTCTGCTCCTTCGACTGGTCCCCCTCTTGACCTTATTGATGCAGGGGAGTGCAGACACAGTGCTGATAGACCCAGTATAAGAACCCAGACTGATAGATACTATCTGGTATATTGTTCATATGGATAGGGACAGAGCCTCCAAAGGTGCAAATGATCATAATTCCATTGTAGTCCATGGAACGATGACAGTTTTGCACCAGGGGAGGGTCTGACCCATAAATTACTACTTTCTTTCTCCCATCTTTTGTCTGTCTTTTATATATTTAGATTGTAAACTCATGGGGACAGGGACTGTCTCTTAGCATCTGTTTGTACAGTGCCTAGCACCAGGCACCTTTGATTTCTGGTGGGGCCTCTAAACATCGCTGCAATACAAATAACTAATAATGATAGATTACTGATAAGAGCAGCAGCAGTAGGTGACTATTACACCACCTGCATTGCTGAATACCCAGCCCTTAGTTACCCAGTCTTCTGTTTTAATTCTACCAGTTTAGGGATTTAGGGTCATGTTTGTAGAGTTGTTCACTAGGTGGTGCCCTTAGGCTGCTTATTTTTGTCTGTATCATACCTACCAGCTAACAGATGGGTATATCGTACACACCTCTGGCAGGCAGCGATTGAGTTTGCCGGGGAATGTTTAGGATGGTACAAATGTGTCTGAGCAGAGAGAGAAACTAAGCGAGCTGCAGTGGCTCACCGGGGGGATGAGGTGGGGAAGTGGGTTAAGGAACCAGCCTTTCACTTTTATGAAGACCCAGATTTGCACGTGACTTGGGTCACAAACAAAATGAAACTTGGTCATTCTTAGCCTAGTCCAAGGCTGGCACCATTCAGCTGGGCCCAGTGGAATTTGGGTGCACGACCCACCCACCAAGCCACACCCCAGCACAGCTACAAACCATGCTTTTTGTACCTAAAACTGGGCTAATCAAACTACTCCATACATGTTGGCCACAAGCACTTTGTTTAAAAACAATGATAACACTAAAACGGAAGTAACAACAGTGCTGTGATCACAGCTGGAAGATGCTGAAGCAGCAATATTATGCCTAATTTAGCATGAGATGCAACCAGGAGGGGGACAAATACGCATCTGGCAAGGGACTGTTCATTCCCAGGGGATAATTTGCAAAGGGAGGCACAAAGCACAAATGCAGAGGCAATGTGGGGGAGGGAGGTTGGCTTTGAGGTATAGACTTGTCCATCCCTCCTATGCAAACTAGCAGCGCATTCTGGTTTATTCCTGAGGGACATAGTTTAGTTTTTACATTGGCTTTCCTAGAAGCCAGAGCGAAAGGGGTGTCACAACACAGAGCGCAAAACTTGATTGCTACCCAATTAAAACCACAAACCTGTTCTCTTCCAATTCTTTGCATTTATTCAAGGTTAAAGTAAATCAGAGTTTATGCTGGGGAACCAAAGGAGCCTAAGGCAGCAGGGAAAGCCCGGAAGGGAATCGCACTGTGAAGGTGCAAGTGTTTCCCCATCTTTCTAAGCTGGGATCTCCTGTGTCAGTTCCTAGTGGTGATGGGCTCCTCACTGTCTTCACATGGAGGCTGGTTCTCCCCCTTCCTGCTGCGCTGGTTCTTCTCCAGTGTCTTCCCATGCTGACCTCCCAGCTGCCTTCCTCTCTCTCTCTCTCCTCTACAGCTCCTGCACGGATTTCTGACACTATCCCAGACCCATTCCGCATGCTGCAGAGTGTCCATGGCTCTTTCCTCTGCACGTGACTTCAGTTTTGGAAGCTTCACTCTTGGAGTCCCAGAGTCTTCATTCCCCTGCTTGTTTCCTGGCTCAGTAGCTCCTGACCCCTCCCTCAGACAGTTTCCCAGGGGAGAAGCTTGGGGATGCATCACTTGGGACTTGTAAAACTAGGTTAAGAGGGAACAATCTTGCATTGACTGGTGAAAGACTGGACTGGTGAGGATTTCATAGAGCAAATAGGGCTCAGCAGAGGTTTCCATCTTGTAACTTCTATGACTCTTCCTGCATTTCCCCAGTAGTCAGGTAGGACAGCAGGTGCTTTCATCACCATCACCTGATGTTGCCCAAATGTCTCAGCATTTGAATTTTGCACCTTTGCCTCCATTTGGCTCATGCAGACAGACATTGAGTTGCTCAGAGCAGATGAAGCAGGATTGCCCCATGGGTGAGGATGCAGACACGATGTCCTGAACACAAAGAGCGGGATTCTCAACCTAAAAAAGCAAACGCCATCCACCGCCATCACTTTAAAAACCCAGGCGCCACATTGCTGACCTTTGGGAGGACTGTCGCAGGAGGTTAAAAACCCCTAGCTAAGTGGCAATTTTAGCCTTGGCCCGAGACGATAATTGTTCACTTAAAAAAAATCTAATGAACAATAGGCAGGAGCGCTGCCAGTTTTTCTGCCACCCTAGGTGGCGGAAGGTCCCGCCCTGAAATGCCACCCTCCACAGAGGTGGCAGAAGGTCCCGCTGCCAAAATACCGCCGCGGTCGCCACCCCCCAAATTGTAGCGCCCTAGGCAACCGCCTAGGTCGTCTAATGGGTTGCGCCGGCCCTGACAATAGGGCAAGATTGCCAGTCTCTGTGAGGGAGGGGCTGCGGATTGGAATAGCAAGGGATGATGCAAGTCAGGGTTGTGGGACATCAGCTGAGCTGTGTTGGGATCCAGGGCTAGAATAGCAAGGAGTGTTGCAGGTCAGAGGTAGGGTATGTTTGCAATCCTGTATGGAGAAGCTTGGATGGTTACTGTTTCCACTCACTCTCCAGCTAACCAGTACTGAGAGCCTTTCATTTTTACTAGAGCCAACTTCTCCACATTTTTAAAGGGAAAGCCACAGTAAACTGAGTGGCAAATTCCACTGAGAGTCATACAAGGTCGCTCTGTTGTGACATATCAGGGCATGTTAGTGTGCCACTTGATCCTTGTGTCTCTTAAAATAACAGAAAAGTGGAAAAGATCAAAGCCAGCACCACATAGAGCAACATTTGTTACCTTTTTAGGATGACATTAATATGTGGTTATGGTCAGAAAAGTCACTCTAAAAATGGCACCATGTTGCTGAATATATCTGCCCCTCGAAGCAATTTCTGAGTCATAACTGCTGACAGAAACGAGGTTTAGCTACTTTGGGCCCTGTACACCCAATAGAGATGTGAAAAAGCCATATGTTGTCCTGACTTACACCCCATCCTAAAATCTCAATTCCTCTTGATGAGTGATGTATGAATTAGAAAGAACTCGGCATGAGTTTCATTTACTAGATCATGCTGGCTGTTAGAGTTCTTGTTTTGACTTGTACAGTGGGCAAATTCAAGCTGGAAATCACAGAGGTTGACTTATTAATCGTTTGTTTCTGGTAGCAGCCAGAACATACTAGGCACTTTCTGAAGTCCTCACAGCTTGAAGGAAATAAAATGTTACTAACCCAGTGGGACCCAAACCCATGAGCTTTGGCATATCAAACCATTGTCCCTAATAAAGAGATGCAAAAAAGGCCAGGTGTCAGTTACAGCCCCCAAAGGGGAACAAAGTTTATGTAGGGTCATGCACAAGGCAGATTTTCTCACACTGAAAGTACCAGCCAGCCCAGGCTCCTGCTGCTCAATTTAGTGATTCTGGGACTCTTGTCTCTACCCTTCCCACTGTCCAGGTATTTTGTCATGTTGAGGACAAGATAGTAGATTACATGTGAAAAACAGAAAATGACAATTGCCACTGGGGCTCTTTGTTAACCTTTAAATCGACCACTATTAGAGAAATGATTAACCAAACCACAAAATAAAATTTCAGACACCTCTTAAAATTATTCTCCAGCTTTGGAAAGATACACGCCAGTCCTGTGTCTCCTAGTGGGTACATTCTGTCCCCCTGACGCTCCCACTTGAAAGCATATTCATCTCAGAATATAAGGCAGAACTGTTCCATAGCGCAAGGAGGCCTACAAATAACTTTCTGCATTAAAATGGCTCAGAGAACCTCATTTTTATCCCACAAGTGCAGGTTAATAGATAATCTTGCAGCCAGGTCATATGCTATTGTACCTCAAATACCCAATTGTATATTTTCGTGTAGCTTGGCTATTTGGAAGCATCTAACATATAATTTCTTCTACCTTTATAAAAAATGCAATCAAACCTTTTCCAGTATGTACTGCATTTAGTATCAATGTGTTTTCTGTATGATGGTGACGCATTTTATAAAATATATTGGCCATGTATTTAGTAATATACATGGAACATTGTTTAAATTATTCCAGAGTTGGCTGCTTCCTAATATTTAAAATACCTGTGGTAACACAATACATTTTAAATATATATCAGGGCATAAAACCTATGGGGAATTTTATTCAAACAGGGGAATTTTGCATCTTTATATGGTGAAACCATTTTAAAGATGGCCTCATATTTTGAATGTCAGGAAAACTGACCAGTGTTGTGTATTTAGATGGGTTTTGTAAATGTGCAAAACATTCCACAAAGCACCATATACTCCTTGGAAAATATATATTCCCTCATGGAAATGTTTATGAAAGATTTGAAGGGCTTTGTAAGCTCAAAGAAAGCTCCCCGCCCCCCGCTTATCCCAAGTTATTCCATCCTCCCAGCCATTCAACACACATTGAGTGGAAGGGCTGGATTCCCCCACACAGGGTGACCAGGCAGCAAATGTGAAAAATCGGGACAGGAGATGCGGGGCAATATGACCCTATATAAGAAAAAGACCCAAAAATCAGGACTGTCCCTATAAAATCGGGACATCTGTTCACCCTACTCCCATAACATGAGAGACTGGAGGATTGTTCCCGAGAAGATACATTAGCAAACACAATTGGTGTGTCCCCAGTTCCTGGGAATTAAATCAAGGCACAAAGACTCCCTCCTAGGAAGTATGTGTCTGAATTGTATGAACCATGCCTGAACTGCTACTACGCACCCCATCCTCCTGCCACAATCCCCTCAGGCTGCTTTAGGCTTCCACTGCTCCCTCCCCTCCCCCCCCTCAAACTCCACTGCCTCCCCAACCAACCCTGCCTGCCCCCCTCAGCTGCCTAAAGCTCCCACTGCCCCCCACAAAGTCCTTCCTTCCCAAATGGGGTTCCACTCCCATTGATTTGTTGTGTTTCTTTGGGCAAGTCACTTCACCTCCATGTGCTTCCATTTCACCACCTCCAAAATGGGGTAATTATAGTGTAACAAGTCAGCGGTTCTCTAGGAGGTCCTGGCTTTCACAGTGTAAGCAGGGGAATGGTCCCGCTATTGTGGGGAACTTTCCTGGCTTCTGCACTACCCCGGTGAAGTGGGCTAGTGAAAGGATCTGAGTCCTTGCTCCCACTCCCTTTACCCAGAGGCCTCCCTGCCCTTGAGGGCTCCCCTTCCACTCTCCTCGTAACCCCAACAAGGCTGGGCCCAGGATTCCTGGGGGGCTCAACCCCCAACCCTGCTGTGGTCACCTAGGACAGGGGCTAGGGTGTCCCCACTCCAGGGTACCCTCTCTGCACTGGGCACCTCCCTGACCCACTGATTATTCCATTCAATTTAAAGCAAATACAAGTTGTTTAATTAACAATTAATCTAAAGAAAAGAATAAGGAAAAATGGGAAAGGTTAAAGGAAAACACATCACCCCGCTCTGTGGCAGGGAACATCACAAACAGTGTCTCTGGACATCAGGGCACTTTGCAGTCTGTTCCTTGTAGGTCCCAGGTTTCCTTCTCAGGCCCTGGCTGTGCTGCAGGGATGCTGCGGGTTGGACACTTGCCATGGTGGTGGCCACACACCTCCGGGCTTTGAGTGGTGGGACCCTTCCTCCCAGCATCAGTCCCCCAGCAGGTTAAGGTCCCCCTCCCGGTCTGACCTGCAAGGGCCCTTGGCTAGGGGTGTCTTTCTGCGCTGGGCCCTTTGCCCAAGGTCCCCCCTTGGCTGGCCCCACTTGCTCACCACACCTGGCTCTGTGGCTGCAGCTCTGCTCCCAGCACAGGATCTGCTCTCCCTGGGCTGCATCTCTGGCTCTGTGGCTGCGCCTCTGGCACGGTTCTGCTCTCCAGCTCAGCTTGGGCCCCTGCTTTCTCCTTAGCTCTGCCCCACTCAGTCTGCCCCAGGCAATTCCAACTCACACGGAGGACGGGACCCATCCTGGCCTCCTGTCTCGCTGATTAGCCTGCCCGCCCTGTCAATCAGGCTGATCTGGAGCATTGGCCTCTCCCCATTGTTCCCGGGGACTGTCAGTCTCAGGCTCCTGATTTCCCATCGACCCCTCCCCTTTTAGTGCTGGGAGCTAGCCAACCAAAACACCCCACTGAATGTTAGTAAGGGGCAACAGTCCCCTTACAACAGTGCTGCACACAGGAGTTACCTGGAATGTGAACGTGACAGCAGGACTAGAACTCAGAGCCTCCTGCTTCCATATCAAAGGCTGCTAGCACCTGAACTAGAAGGGAATCTTCGTTAGTGGATAGCAGTGCAGGGACTGTGACACATGGTTGAACAGTTCCAACCCTATCCAGCAAAGGACACATGCATGCTAGCCAGCTCATCGGAATACTTACCAGGCAGAGGGGTCAGATGAAAGATGCTACACAAAGGCAGGGTATTGTTATTTATACCAATTCAGAGCACCACTTCTGTATTCACCTTTTGCAAGTACGTGCGGGAAGGTTTAATCCTGATCTGTGAATTTCCATCCTTATGGCTTGTATGTCTTCACCTTGTGTGGGAAGAACATAGGAACAAACCTTTCGCTCTTACGTGCTGCTGGCTACAATTCAGAAAAGGCTGTTTGTTTATATGCAACAGCCGCGTTGAGTATGGGCCATGCCTGTCTGTGCAAATGGCCACTGAGGGTATGTGTGTGTTATTTAGAGTTTCATTTTGTTCCCAGGAGCAGGGCATGTATCGACCTGCTTCTGGGTGCCTGATAACAGAACGTTTTGAGCAAGGGCCTTATGAAAACGCTTTTCATGGGCCTCACAGAAGGATGGTTGTTTCTGGGCCCCTCCGACCTCCCCATGTGGGACACTTGTCTGTTTGAAATATATGGAGCCCGGAGAGAACAAGACAAAGTGAAAAGAGGAATTTACGGCTGCTGAGATCCAGCCCTGGGCTGCGATTCAAGCCCAGCAGCAGGCATAGCTGCACTCAAGCAGGTTTTTCTGAGCAGCCCTGGCCCTGTGGGAAGCAGGGAGAGGACCTCATCAAGGCCATCACTGTAACCAGCTGACGCCAGCATTGCTCTGCGGCCTGAGGCCCTTCCAAGGAGCGAGCCACAGCACAGATGTTCCCATTGTGCATCTGGGGAGCCTTCTCGGAAAAATCGAGCAGCTTCACTCTGAGTCTGCTTTTTTAGATTTAGTTATTAATTTTTATTTCATTTCTTTTTTGGAAAAGAGCCTTTTCTCTCCTGCTTTTCGTTATGAGTTGCCAACTCCCTCTGGCTCACTCTCTTTTTTAAGCCACCTCTCTACCCTGAATGATGCCTGTGTCTGGTGGGTTGGCACCACTCTGCCTGAATGTGATATCAGTTGTGTCAGGGACAGCCTCTTCTGCATTGGGAGATCTGTTGGACGGCACTGAAAATGAAGCAGATGGGAGGGAGGAGGGTCTTGTGGGCAGGACAGGGATTCTGGAATCTTGGGTTCTATTCCCCACATTGGCTTGTTGTGGCACCTGTACAAGATCACTTCACCTCTGGGCCTCAGTTTCCCAATCTTTAAAGTAGGGAGATTAATAGTTACTTCATAGGAGAGGTTTGTAATGCACTGAAATCCAAAGTTCTAAAAGTTTTTCTATAAGGGAAAAGGCAGCTAATGGAGGGAGAACACAGGTAGTAAGAGAGGAAGACAAATAAAGAGGCAGCTATCAGAAAGCAGTGATGTTAGGTGAGATAGAAAGGTGATAATTTAATCATTAGATACTATGGTGATGGACACGATGTAAACATCAGGTAGGGTAGACAGAGCTGAGGAGAAAAGGCTGGGGTGAGGGATCAGAGTTTCCAACGAGGAAGAAGAATAAATGTACAACCAAATATGTGGCTAGGAATGGAATCAATGAGGCAGGGACCTTATAGGGAAGTTGGTAGTAATGAATATAAATCAGAAGCTAGGAACTGTAGAAAAGTGATAAGCGAAGCGGAGGGACACAAGGAGAAATCTATGGCCAGCAGAGTTAAGGACAATAAGGAGGATTTTTTTAATGTATATTAGGAACAAAAAGAATCCTAACAAAGGTATTGGTCCATTACTAGAGGGACATGATAGAATTATCAATAACAATGCAGAAAAAACAAGTATTCAATAAATATTTTTGTTCTATATTTGTGGGGGGGGGAAGATGATGTAATCATATCATATGATGATGAGAACACTCTTTCCATCCCACTAGTATTTTGGGAAGATATTGAACAGCAGCTACTAAAATTAGACATTTTAAAATCAGCAGATTCAGATAGCCAGCTCTCTTAAAATTCTTGGATGCAAGTTGAGGAGCTCGCTGGACCATTAATGTTGATTTTCAATAGGGCTTGGAACACTGGGGAAGTTCCTGATGGAAGAAAGCTAACATTGTACCAGTGTTTAAAAAGGGTAAATGGAATGGCCCAGGTAATTATAGGCCTATCAGTTTCGGGTTGATCCTGGGCAAGATAATGAAGCGGCTGATACAGGACTCAGTTAATGAAGAATTACAGAATGGTAATATAATTAATGTAAATTAACATATGTTTATGGAAAATAGATCCTGTTTTGATGAGATTATAAGTGTGGTTGATAAAGGTAATAGCACTGATGTAATATATCTGAACTTCTGTAAGGTGTTTGACTTGGTATTGTATTTTGATTAAAAACTAGAATATAAAATTAACATGGAACACATAAAATGGACTGAAAACTGGCTAGCTGATAGGTCTCAAAATGTATCTGTAAATGGGGAATCATTATTGAGCAGGTGTGTTTCTAGTGGGGTCCTGCTGGGATTGGGTCTTGGCCCTATGCTAGTTAGCATTTTTATCAATTACCGGGAAGAAAACAAAATCATCACTGATAAAGTTTGCAGATGACACAACTTGGGGGAGTGGTAAATAATGGAGAGGATACATCAGTGAATCGCTTGGTAAGCTTTGTGCAAGCAATAAGTGTTTTAATATGGCCAGAGGTGAAAGTAAGGTGGTATGGTCCGGTACGGCGTACCGCAAGAGCCAGTATGCCGTGCCGGACCGGACCAGCCTCCCCAGGCCGGCGATTTAAAGGGCCCGGGGCTCCCGGTAGCGGCTGGAGCCCCGGGCCCTTTAAATCTCCACCAGAGCCCTGTTGCCAGAGCCCCTGGGTGGCGGAGGCGGCTCAGGCGGTGATTTAAAGGGCCCTTTAAATCACCGCCGGAGCCCCTGGCTGCCGCCGCTACCCCGGGGGCTCCAGCAGCGGGGCTTGGGCGGCGATTTAAAGGGCCTGGGACTCCGGCCGCTGCGGGGAGCCCCGGGCCCTTTAAATAGCCACTGGAGCCCCGTTGCCTTGCCAGAGCCCCGGGATAGTGGCGGCGGCCCAGGGCTCCAGCGGTGATTTCAAGGGCCTGGGGCTCCAACTGCCACTACCGCCCCGGGCCCTTTAAATCTCCACCAGAGCCCCGAGGTAGCGGCAGCAGCCGGGAGCCCCTAGGGCTCCATCAGCGATTTAAAGAGCCCAGGGCTCCGCTGCAGCTGGGAGCCCCTGGCCCTTTAAATCACCGCTGGAGCCCTGGGCCGCTGCCGTTACCCCAGGGGCTCTGGCAGCGGGGCTCAGGCAGAGATTTAAAGGGCCTGGGGCTCCGGCCACTGAGGATGATGCCCTAATGCAGTGTTTCCCAAACTTGGGACACCGCTTGTATAGGGAAAGTCCCTGGCGAGCTGGGCCGGTTTGTTTACCTGCAGCGTCCACAGGTCCAGCCGATCACAGCTCCCACTGGCTGCGGTTCGCTGCTCCAGGCCAACGGGAGCTGCGGGAAGCAGCGGCCAGTACGTCCCTCAGCCTGTGCTGCTTCCCGCAGTTTCATATGCTAAAATATTAGCATATGAAAATCAACCTCTCACAGAAACAAAAATGCCAAGAAGAAAGCACATATTGTTTTTATAGCTGGTAAATGACTGGAAGAGCAAATTTTTAATAGCAAACAGAGGCAGGAAAAACTGTCTTTCCAAAGGGAACAGTGGGTGCCTTTATTTAAAAATGATCTGCACAATCGGGAAGGGGAATTAAAAAAGCAAACACCATTCTAGGAGACATTGTAAAAGCCACACAGCAGGTGGACGAAATTATGCTTAGATCATATGGGGCATCCCAAGGAAGAATAAGTGTGAATACAGTTTAGGTCCAGGTAACAAGGGGTGCCCAGTGAGTGGAAGTGACCAGGTTGCCTCTATGGGATCATCTATGTCCTGGTTATTCTCACCTTCTCACTTTGACAGCATGCACAGCTGATTGTGCCCTCAGACTCTGCTCCTGCATGTTGGGAGGGGTGGAAGGTGGGATTAATGAACATGCTGTCAAGGGGAAAGAAGACAGAACTCTGTCTCAGCCCTCAGTCTCCACCAAACTCCTGAGACAATCCAAGCACTGTACTTTTATCTGTACACTTTAGATATATTTTTCATGTCCGTTTCCTCCATTAATCCCATGGCCCTTGAGAATTAAATGCATTTCCCTCTCATTGTAGCCTGTGTTGCCTCCAGTCTGTTTCTAGCAGAGCTGGAAGGTAGCATGGTCCTTTTCTTGTTCATGTGCTAGCTGTGTTAATAAGTGTCAGGGCTGCACTTTCAGTGGCTCTTGCAACGCGAGGAGAGGGAGCACTGCATTGTGTTTGTGTGGGACCATGCCTGGGGCCCATCCATTGCATGTGTTTTGCTAGATACAGGCGAGTTCTAACTCCATCATTAACATTTATAAACCAGAGATCCCAGGAAGGGAGCGTGATCAATACACACAGCAAAGTTAGGCAATGGCAGTTCTAGTCACAGGTCTCACCAATTCACTCTAACGGTAGACAATTCACTTCACTTGTCTGTAAGTGGAGAAAATAGTTACCTATCCCCAAGCAAGGGTTAGTGTGAGCCCTGCTATTACTTATTTGTACAGCATCAGTGTACTTGGCACCAGGGCCGGCTCCAGGCACCAGCAAAGGAAGCAGGTGCCTGGGGCGGCATGTCCAGGTCTTCGGCGGCAGCTCAAGCGCTCCGCTTCAGTCTTCAGCGGCAAGTCCTTCACTCCGTCTCTTCCTCTTCGGCGGCAGCTCAAGCGCTCCGCTTCTGTCTTCAGCGGCAAGTCCTTCACTCCGTCTCTTCCTCTTCGGCGGCAGCTCAATCAGGTTTTTCTTTTTTCTTATTTTTTTTTTTTCTTCGCCGCTTGGGGCGGCGAAAAACCTGGAGCCGGCCCTGCTTGGCACTTTACACACAGATACAAAGACATGGTCCCTACCTCCCCAGGGCTACCAAGCTTTGAGAGACATCATACATAAAGAGAGGGAGAAGGGAAAGAGCAAAGGGATTAATAGTGGCAGTAAGCAGCCACCCTATTATTATGCATTTAAAAATATGTTTGATGCCCTGATTTCTTCCAACGGGACAGGAGTCCTGGAGATCGGGGTGACCACAGGAGGCTCCGTTAATGTTTAAAAAGCACTTGAATAGCCTCAAAAGGGAAGCATTACTGAATCCCAGTTACCAACACAAGACAGTTAAGGTACATCTACACAAAGATAAACGATCCACAGCACAGCTACAGCTGGCCAGGGTCAGCTGACATAGGCTTGCAGGACTCAGGCTGTGGGGCTAGTGAAGTGAAGCTAGCTAGGATGAAGCCCCTTTATCTACACAGTCATTTTGAAGCTCTAGAGCCCAAGTCAGCTGACCTGAGTTTTTTATCCCTGTGTAGGCCTACCCTTAAGGGCAAGCCTCCGTTTAAACCATTATGGTGGGTAGGTTTCTCTCAACCATTTCTAATATACCCAGCTCCATAGTACCTAAGTATAATTTGTTCTAGGCTTCATAAATATCACTAGCTCATTTCCCTACAGCAGCCTTATCGGTATTAAGGACAGCCATCCCCCTATACTCCAGCCCCCATAGCAAAAGGAAAAGCTCCTCTTATTGAACTGGCCTTTTCTACCTCTGCCCCAGGAACAGACGGGTTCAGCTTTGTTCTGGGTGGGTGATTCTCTAGCCCCGCCCTATTTGTTCTCCTATATAAATCAATAGCCGCACTACCCCTGCCCCTAAAGGGAGGCGTGTTCACTGTTCTCAGATTAGCAGCCTTGTTTGAGTTTTGGGGGTTCCTCTCTTATCCGAGCTAAATGTAGGGGCCATTGTCAGTAAATCAGCAACCAAACTTCTTATCTACCCAGGATTCCACCTCAGCATGGTACCACATTAAAAACAGCGGGAAGGGCTGTTTCATTCCCTGCAGAGCCTGGTGTGCGCTAAACTCATCTAATTAGAACTGGGATTGGCCTAGGAAAGTCAGAATAAGACCCTACTGCCCTAGAGCCCATATTGGTTAAATCTTCCCCCAGGCTCTCTGATCCTTTTACCTTCCTGCTGTGAACAGCTTTTCAGTAGTAGTCAGGCGAGGTCACACTTCAAGTCTTCATTTTCTTGGTGCTGCCTCTTTAACCCCTTCCCTGCTACAGCAATAATGTTTGCTGGATCCTCTGCCCGAAGCAAGGCTCCTTTTGGCTTTCTCTTTTTTCTCTGCTGCCAATCATGTGGGGGGGAGGGGAGAGGGACAGCTAGCTGTAGGCACATTTTCTTTACCAAAAATGAAATTTTAGGCAAGGTGGTAGATTGGCTGGAGGTCAAAGGCAGAGAGACATTCTTGAGCTGAGCCCTCCCTCTGTGATTGGCATTACGAGATGCAAATGCTGGTGCTGCAGCAGGAGCAGAAGATGAGCTCAACTGGGTGCTGTAATGGCAGTACCAAGAGGGAGAGAGGATTATAAACACTCAGTGCTAGATATGGGACCCATCTGCTCAAAAGATGCAGGAAGGGGGAGGGCAAGTCAGGACTGAGGTGCCTTAGTAGAGCTGCATTGGGTTTAAGGCAGGCAGTGCAGGGGGTATTGCAGGTCAGGGTTGAGGTGTTTTGGCAGACAGTGTGAGAGGCCTACACTAGCTTAGACCTAGCTGGTGCTATTCTTTCTTCACTTGCGTGGGTGCCAAAACTGCCTAAATATTTATAATGAAAGGAAGAGCTCCTAAGTGGCTGTGGCTGTTTGGCAGATGTGGTCAGACTATACCATGCAGCTGCACATGCACTGAAATTCCAGTGAGATGGGGGCGTTCTCTTGCCCAACAGGTGTGACTGATACCTGAGGCTGATTGGGAGCAGACCTATATAGGAGATAAGTCTACCAAGATCAGCAGCTTCACTGTGGGCTCTGTACATTAGGTGACCATAAGTACTACTTTAAGTATTACTTAAAAGAAATCAAAGGCAACAAAGACTGCCTTATTGGAAAGGTTTTAACTCTCATACACACACTTCTGATTGCTATTTCCCCCTTGAAAAGCTTGATAGGGTTTAGGTGATGTGGCCGGTTAATGCTACACCTGGAGATCTCAGAGGCCTGAGTTCAAATCTGGTGTAGATCACAAGCAGAAAGATCAAGGACTAGAATAACAGGAGTAATATACATTAGGATGTGTGGGTACTGGTTCAGCTATGGGGAGGAACCCAGGCCTGGAATAGCCGGGAAGGCTCTGGGTCCGCAGACCATGAGTGAGTGACCATCATTGACAGAGCTGGGGAGCAGGAAAACTTGCATCTACCCCAGACTCTTGTTTCAACATTTACCAAATATTTTCAAAAGACAAATCAAGGAATGTCTAGTTGGTTGTTCCAAACTAGAAAGAAGGGATTGATTAGCCATAAATTTGCCCCTGTTTGGGAGGATAACACATACTGGGCTTAAACATACTCCCAGTGGCAAAATTCCATCCATTTCTTCATAGAAGCAGGTCCCTGTGTATAAATCCTCTGTTAATTTACACTTCGAGTCCTGACCATTCCTTGCGGATCTGGTTCTTGCCACAGTTATGCAGGTCTCTGTCCCTTCCAGGCTGGTTCTGCTATAGCTTCATGCACATGAGGCCTCTTGGATTCTGATTTGCAGAGTAGCTATTGGTGTGCAAATCACCCCTCCTCCTCCTCACTCTTCCTATGTGAGAAATGCTGGAGCTGCCTTACAGCTGATTTTATTAGGCAGCAGAGTGAACATGTCTCAGGAGCCTCCAAGCTGTTTGATTTATTTCTCCTTTGAGATCAAACCTAAAAAAACAGGTCCTTTGTCAGTATTTGCATCCCAGAAACCAGGTGCATGCAGCTCCTGAGTGCTGTCCACTCCCACCTGACTCTGATAGTGCTGGCAGAATGTGGGAGGGGAGGAGAGACACAAGCCCTGTATTCATTTCACACAAACACGCTAATCACCTCTGCTCAGTGTCTAAAACAAATAGCCATTTTCCTTCTCTTTTCAACGTTTCTGCCAACAATGTGCACCAGCCCCACTTCTGGGACTACACGGTGTTTGCAAAGGACAATGCATACAGGGCTGAGCAGGACACCATGATGGGTAGAAGTCTAGCAACATTTGCCTTAAATGGCTTGAAAGAGGAGTAAGTTCTTCTCTATGCTTGTAAAAGGCCCATTTAATTCACTTTCCCCAGTCCCCACCCCCCTCCAGGCCTTACTGGCATCCAGGACACAGGGACTTTTATTACACCATGAAATACCTGGAATGTAAGGTGATTGAACAGTTTTACAGGAAAATGCGTCACTTCTGACTGGCCATCAACCCTACGTGCCTGCTGCCACACACCTACGCTCCGGATAGCCAACAGGAAGGCTTGTCTGGCCAAGGTCTGCTTCGAGCTGAAAGTCACACACAGGTGGGGTTTCTATTTTAATGGGAAGGGCTTGTTCAGCAGTGTTTCTGGTCAACCCTTGGTACACTTAACAGCACCCAAAGAGACTACAGCAGCAGCAGCAGCAGAGACATTTGGTAATTCACCCCTTCATTGGTGGGCATGGGATGTGGCAGAAAGCTTGAGGGTGCAGAGCTGAGTAAGGGCCCAGGACTGGAAAAGCAGGAGGTGCTGCAAATCAGGGCTGAGGGGCACTATCAGAGCTGTGTGGGAGCCCAGGACTGGGACTGCTGGGGCAGGGATGGGCTGCAGGTTAGGATGGAGATGCTTTAGCAGAGCTTTGTGGGAGTCCCAGGTCAGAAGGGCTGCTGCTAGTAACACCTTGGCTAAGTTTGTCTGGACCCTGATCATCTTCTCTCTGTTACTGCAGTGACCTCCTCTCCAGTCCTCTTGAGCCCTCATTGCCTCTCCAGTTTGTCCAAAATGTAGCTGCTAATATTATCATCCTCATTCAATGCTCTGACCATGCCTCTCCCCACCCCCACATCCTTCTGTGGGCTCCCCTTCCCTACCCAATCAAGGTTACATCTCTTGTCCTCCCCTGCAAGGCTCTGCCCACCTCCATCTCAGCCTACATCTTGGCCCTGCACTTTTAGTGTGTCTCTCCAGCCCGCTCCACTCTGCCAGCAATGCCAGCCTCAGTGCATCTTTCTCTCCTTCTCCTGCTGCCACCACCATGCTGCCTCCTGTGCATGGTATGAGCTCCCTGCCCTGGTTTGTCAAGCTCCTGGTCCCATTGAAATCCCTCCCCAAATATGACATCTCTGTGATGTTGTGACAGTCGTGGAATTGCTCTGTACTAATCTAAAACACTGAGGTGCAACCATTGTCTGAACATTACATGTGACCTGGTCAGGGAGGTAACGTTGCTGTATATGGTGGCTTATTAGAATTTCTGGTATGACAGTTTCAAGCTAATTTAACAGGTGGCTGTGGGAAGATCATACAGGAAAACAACACAGTAGCTCTAGATCAGGACACCCAGCCAGCACCTCCTTGAAAGGCAAGGGGGCAGGCGGCTAGCTTCAAGAATCCTGTTTCCAGCTTTGTTTTGCCAACGTGAGGAGCCTGGAGATCACAAGCACACTACTGAGTTAAAAGGTGCTGCTCAGGGGAAAAGGAGGTGCATGGGGGGGCTCACTTTTCAGAGGTTGTCCAGGGAGACCGGCTGACACAGAGAAACTCTGCTGAGGGAGTCTAAAGCAGTTGGGCCTTCCCAGAGCCAGGGAATCATATGCCTTAGGGCAGTGTTTCCCAAACTGGGGGTCAGGACTCCAAAGTGGGTCATGACCCAGAGCCGATGTTAAACTTTTGGGGCCCAGGGCTGACACCAAAGCCTGAGGCTCTCTGCCCCAGGCTGAAGCCCAAGTCCGAGGGCTTCAGCCCGGGGTGCGGGGCTCCGGCTCCACCATGTTCTCCCGCTCTCCTGCCCGGGGTTATGTAGTAATTTTTGTTGTCAGAAGGCGGTCGCAGTGCAATGAAGTTGGAGAACCGCTGCCTTAGGGAAAACCTAGACATGCGTACAGTCTGTTTTGTTGGTTTAAGAGCTGTTTTCTCTGCAATACTGTGGTTCTAACTAAACGATATATTGCTTCAAGGAGGCTGCCTGGTCACTATATTAACCACTGGTCCCTGCTTCAGAGGGAACAGAACGGCAGGGTCTGAGCCTCTGTCGGACCTGCTGAGGTAATCTCAGTATCAGGGCACTGCAACCCAGAGACCCATCTGAGAGTGGAGCATCCCGTGATTCCATCAGAGCCAGACAACAACCCAAGGCCTGAGCCTCGGGAGGGGTGCGCTCGACATGACCACGAGGGGTCAGAGGTGCAGTTCGCCTGGGAACTGTGACAACTGCCCACAAACTGTGAGACCTTAATAAGCAGCCCTCCCAGCATGTCCCATCTGACCAGTTTGTATCTGGTATCGTGTGAGCTGCTATTTCAGAGCTGGGTGCATTGCTGGCACTTAATCACTGATAGCGCAGGCCTGGGGTGAGTTGTGACCCGAACCGCCCAGCTAGGCTATTGCAGTATGCCCCACTCTTGAGGAGGACGTGGAATGTTCAGCTGGTGCGGAATGAGGCTGCTTGCCTCCGGAGCAGGGTGGGTCATTGTGAGCCCATAGAAAACACCCGCCCCCATTCTTTGTTGACTATCTGTGCTCTTCCAAAGACAATTCCAGTTGCTAATTATAATCTTCCAAGCCCTACAAGATCTTGGACTCATTTAGAGTCTGTGGGCTGGATCCTCCGCTGGCGTTAATTGGCATAGTTACCTTGGAGACAGTGGCGCTATGCCAGTTTACACCAGCTAAGGATCTGGTTCTGTTTCTCTCCCTGCTGCTCAATCATGGCAATTGTGCTTCCCTGGAGCACACTTTTTATTGCGACCTGAGTTTACTTCATCCCTCACCTTCCAGGATATTCCATCCTCCAGATCCCCAAGTGTTTTGAATTTGGCTCTTGATTAATTGACTCCGTTTGACGTGCTATTAAGGCCAGAGATTTCGCTGGGCAGGCGATGGATGCTGAGTAGCTGCATTGAGACGACTCCCATGTTTTTGTTTGTTTTTAATAAGCTGTATGGTGCCCGGCTGCTGCACTCTACCGGCCCCACACAAAGCCCTATAAATAAACCCAGCAAATAAATAACATTAGCTGTGTGGGAGGCCAGGTCTGCAGGAGCAGGTGCTGCAGGTCAGAGGTGCATCGGCAGAGCTGTGCGTGGGAATCTTGCACAGCGCCTGCCCATACAATGCCTGATGCTATCTGACATGTTTGCAAATGCTTTTAATTCCCTCTGTGAACCAAGCTGTGAGTGAGACACACAGCAAAGCCATGAAGTGTGTGTGTGTGTGTGGGGTGGGGGGGCTACTGAGCATTAGGAGGGACGGGAGATGAGGCACAAAAAGAATGAGACTCATGAGCAGAAATAGGCCTGAACCCCAGTATTCAGATCTAGGTCAGAACATCACCCAGGTTCAGGGTGCTGGACCTTGGATTTTGAATTGATTCATAGATTTTAAGGCCAGAAAGGACCATTAGATCATCTAATCCAGGGATCGGCAACCTTTGGCAGGCGGCCCGTCAGGGAAATCCGCTGGCGGGCTGGGACGGTTTGTTTACCTGCAGCATCCGCAGGTTCAGCCGATCACAACTCCCACTGGCCGTGGTTCACCATCCCAGGCCAATGGGGGCTGCGGGAAGCAGCAGCCAGAACATCCCGCAGCCCACGCCACTTCCTGCAGCCCCCATTGGCCTGGAACGGCGAACCGCTGCAATCGGCCGAACCTGCGGACGTTGCAGGTAAACAAACCGTCCCAGCCCGCCAGCGGATTTCCCTGATGGGCCACATGCCAAAGGTTGCCGATCCCTGCAGGGCCGGCTCCAGGCACCAGCTTGCCAAGCAGGTGCTTGGGGCGGCCACTCCGGAGAGGGGCGGCACGTCCAGCTATTCGGTGGACGGTCCCTCACTCCCGCTCGGAGCGAAGGACCTCCCGCCGAATTGCCGCCGCAGATCGCGATCGCGGCTTTTTTTTTTTTTTTTGCGCCGCTTGGGGCGGCAAAAACCCTGGAGCTGGCCCTGGATCCCTGACATAGAAGTTCACCCAGTTACCGCTGTGTTGAGCCCAATGACATATGCTTGACAAAGGCAGATCTTCCAGAAAGGTAGCCGATCTTGATCTGAAGACATCAAAAGATGAAGAATCCACCCCTTCCCTTGGTAGCTTGCTCCAATGGTTAATCACCCTCGCTGTTAGAAGTTTTTGTGCCTTATTTCTAATTTGAATTTGGCTGGCTTTAATTTCCAGCCTTTGGTTCTTGTTGTGTCTTTCTCAGGTACCATGTGTGTTGGAGGGATCCATCCAGTCCAGCTCTGTGCAGGCTTCATGCCTTGCTTTTTCTGCCCCTTCAACTGAATGTGCGCTGCTGCCTCCCGTTTCAGACCTTGCACTAAAGCTCTCCCCTGTCCTACGAGCCCATTTCCTTCAGTTCTCTCTGGGCTGATTACCCTCATTATCTTTGTCCTTTTACAGTATGTTAATTTCTCAGGGCTTGGCTATTTCATAAAATATATCTGAGGCCCAGGGAATATCTCTAATTAATGGATCAATTCTCGTGCTAAACCAGTTTTCCTTTGTGATTTCCCCGTGTCCTGCTAGAAGCTGATTGCTTGTCCCTTAGATCTGTCGGGCTTTGGTGCCTGGAAAGTAGACTTTCTTTAACAGGAAATCCTTTATGTAGGCACTCTACTGTCCTTTGATAAGGGAAACAAGCAGCCTCTTGATACTTTTAAGCACTGTGGGTGTGACGTTGTGCAGTCTATATGGTTTTATAAAAACTTGATAATAAGTCAATATAATGTAACTGGGATAGTTTTAGAGAAAATACGGTAATAAGTGAATGTAACGTAACTGGGATATGCTTCATGCAAAAGGTCTCTTGTAAGGTATCATTACAAAGCTTATAATCTACTGAGTATGATCATCTGATTTGTATAAATGTACCACTCTTGTATCTAAAACTAGAAATATAAAATGTAACTCTGAGGGCCTATTGTAATTATGTAAAGTGTGGGCCATTAATGATGGTTTGGAATCTTGATGACTCCCATTGTCTGCAGATGGCTGTTTACCTGTGAGTCTCCCTGTATATGTGTGTGCTGGCAAGTGAGTAATGAAGTCTTGCAGTGACATGTGATCATGTCACCTGAACTGGAATCCATCTTTAACCTGGTGCTTTTCCAGTGAGGGGGGGTGTGGAAACCCAGAGGGACAAAGGGTTCCCGCCTTATGCAAAAGATATATAAAGGGGTGGAACAGAAGAGAGAGAGAGAGAAGCCATCATGAAGAATCCCCTAGCTATCCCCTGAGCTGGAACAAGAGCTGTACCAGGGGAAAGAATTGTGCCCAGGCCTGGAAGGTGTCCAGTCTGAGAAAAAGCTTACTGAAGCATCTCTGAGGGTGAGATTATCTGTATTCAGTTTGATTAGGCATAGATTGCGCATTTTATTTTATTTTGCTTGGTGACTTACTTTGTTCTGTCTGTTACTACTTGGAACCACTTAAATCCTACTGTCTGTATTTAATAAAATCACTTTTTATTTAGTAATTTACTCAGAGTATGTATTAATACCTGGGGGAGCAAACAACTGTGCATATCTCTCTATCGGTGTTATAGAGGGCGAACAATTTATGAGTTTACTCTGCATAAGCTTTATGCAGGGTAAAACGGATTTATCTGGGTTTAGACCCCATTGGGAGTTGGGCATCTGAGTGCTAAAGACAAGCACACTTCTATGAGCTGTTTTCAGGTAAACTTGCAGCTTTGGGACAAGTGATTCAGACCCTGGGTTTGTGTCTGGAGCCAGACGGGAGTGTCTGGTTCAGCAAGACAGGGTGCTGGAGTCCTGAGCTGGCAGGGAAAACAGAAGCAGGGGTAGTCTTTGCACATTGGGTGGCAGCTCCCAAGGGGGTTTCTGTGATCCAACCCGTCACAGTGAGCCCTACGTTAACAATCCCGGCCCTCAAATATAGTAAATGGACAGCACAGTTTAGGGGAAAACAGTGGTGAAAACAGCTTACTTTCCCTCATTTGCTGTCCCTGATGCTGAACATTCAAGGCCAAGATCATCCCTTGTATAACAGCAGCACAGTCAGTAGAATTAGCCAGGGGATTACTCTGGCTCTGAGCGTAGCACTCCCTGCTCACCACCAGGTGACCTGCCAGCTGCAGAAGTCTAAGCCTGAATGAAAGAAAGCTAAATCCCATGCTGGAACAGATGGATACAAAATTTGCCAGCAGCTAAATACTTAATTAAAACCTCTCTTGGGCTTTCACCCTGTTAAAAAGCTGAACAGAAATTGGAACCATTCTCCAAAGAGATACTTGAAGAATAAAAGACACGTGTGTGCCAATCTGTTTGTCTAGTGTATTCTCCCCCCCTTGGTCAGCTCTGCATTATTTATTGCCCTCTGCCTAAAGAGTCTCAGGTTATTCATGTGTCACATAGTCCCCAGGGGAGAGTTCCCCATCGCCCAGCCAGCATCCCATTTCTCTCTGTTCCTGCTCCTCTTATACTGACTGTAGATTGCCTAAGGAAGGGTGGCAGGGCTGTGGTGGAAGGAGCTCACTTAAGCTGGGTACACAATGGGAAAGTTGGGACCAGGAATTCTCCACTGGTGGTAGAAATGGCAGAGGCTATAGCATAAACATGGGTCAAGTGTCAACACCACTGTGCCATCCAATCTTGGTCTAAAATCCTTAAATAGAAATAATGTACTATGGACATGTCCTCATGGAAGTCAATGGCACAGCTTTCATGGGGCCCAAAATATTTCTTTGGGGGGGGGGGAGAGGGAGTATTTCCTGGGATATAGTAATAATACTCATATTTAATTATATAACTAATATTGCATTTTGGAAAGAAAACCAAATGACTAACAATAAAGTTGTTTTTCCTCTTAAAATATGTAAATAAATAACAGGCAGAACTCATCCCCAAGGACTCATTACCAAGCCAGTTTCTCCAGTCCTGATTTTGCTATTCAACTTGTCTTTTCCAATAGACTCTCCAGGTGCCATAAAAGCCCAACATTCCATTCTTCTCCAAGGCAGACACATCTTTTCCAAGTATTAATCACTTTAGCAACTGTGATTTCCGTACAGTAAAGGAGGGTGAGGTTCATGCTAAAAACAGTTTTGTTTCCCAGCCACGTAGAGTCTCAGGGTGGGACAGTTGTGCTTACCATGAGGAAGTCCTGCAAAGCTAAATTAGTTACACAATAGGAATAAGTTGTCTTGAATATTTAAAGTGATATCCAAACCTTGGAGAGGACATAAGCATGTGTCATTTCAAACTCCCCTGATTCCAGGACATGCTTACTGTGACAGTTCTTCCAATTGGCAAGAGCAGATTTACGTGGAGAACAGATGGGCACATGTCTCTAACCGCAGTAGTGTCACAGAACTGAAGCATCATCTTAAAATAAGCCTCACAACTATCTAATGATAGTGACATAGGGCCAGATTCTGATTTCGATTACATGATGATGAATTCAGAGAAACACTATTGAAATCAGTGGAGCTACTTTGGATTTGCTCAGGTGCAGAAAGCCCATTTTTGGAATGTTTCCAAACAGGTTTTGTTTTCTCTTTACACCACTCAGTTTCATACTCAGAAATTGTTTGCAAAGCACTATGGGCAAAATCAGCCAGAGCATCCTTGGGTGAATTTAAATCCTGCAGCAGACAGATGGTAATTCTTCTTTCCATAAATATCTTGAAAGGTGGAAAGGTCTTAGTTGCATGGCCCACCCATAATGGGGAGAGGTGATGAAATAATGCTGGGGTAGCTAAGAAGAGAAAAAATAAGAGTTTAAAAAAAGAAATGCAGGAATATGAGTGAGGCAGAACAAAACGAGATTGCAGTTCTCCATAGAGCCAAGAGTTCCCCTTGTATACTTCATGCCTTTGTCCCACCTGGGGCTGCAGATAGTTGGTTACACCTGGCTCAGACATGGTGTTCTGCTAATTAGGATGCAAAGGAGACAAGGCAGGCACTTCTTATCCAATATTCTCCAGGGCACACTCAGGATCTCAAGAGCAGTTTAAAACTATCTGCTTTAGAAATTCACAGGTGAAACAAATGGAAGTCAAATTATGGTGTCTGATTAGCTCTCCACTTGGCTAGGCATGTTAGTGAATATCCTCTTGCCTCAGTAAGGATGGGTGAATAACTGGCAGTGAATAATTTATTGGATGAGTTTTGTCTCTTCTTTTCTCACAAATTGCAAAAATAGTACAATTTTCTCAAATTTATTCAAAATGATGCACCAAATAATTTTGCTCTCTAGATTTTACACAAGCAGATCACAATGAATATTTGGTATTCAACCTGCGTTGCTTTCTCTGATGGGACTCACAGCTCATATGGCATGTTTCTGAGCCCTATTGAATCCATGTAATTCCTAATACTCTCTAGTAATTGCTTAAGGTTAACTGTTTCCACATACGCCCTGCCAGTAAACTCACTCACTAGAATACTTGCAGGTGCAAACAGTCAAAAAGAAAAAAAAAGCCAAGTAATCCCAGTCCCCAGAGTTATGTTATCTCATATGTTATCTTGCATGAGGGTGCAAACTTAAGGTTGCCATTAATAACTATTATTATATTGCTAATAATAACGTTCAAAGGCAAAGTGGTTGCAGAAAGGAAAACTTGCAGTTAGTAACCAGGTCCAGTTTATGCAAACACAGCCTGACTCACAAAGCCCTATTCAGATGGAGAATGAGAGCTCCTTCTGTTGTCTCAGACCTGGCTCTTTCCAGCCCTAACTGGGCTGGGTGAGTTTTAGGATGAGTGTAGCCCAGGCTGTTTTCTGTACCAAAGCCTACTGTGAGAGTAAAAATAATGTGTCTCTCAATTTCCTTCAGGGTGACGCAAGACCTGATTTAAACCTTGGCTCTATGCACACACCACATTGCTCCTTTGGATACACTTCTATTTGCAGTTCATCAGTTACAGAAAAGAAGATGGGATAAAACCTGAGAGATGCTGAGTGCCATTGACTCCTATTGACTTAATTAGATGTTTAGGGGCAAAACCCTTTGTAGGATCATGCTCGTACATGGCTTTTCAGTGTGCCAGTTGCCAAAGGGTCCATTCAAATGAAGAATCCGATGATTCTTTCCAAGTCTATCCCGTGACAGCGATGGTATCATTTGCCTTAAATGGGAGGTGGTGTCCTCTGACATGCATTTGCAAGTCTATACCCCAACTGCCCCGTTAATCACTAATGGTTTTCTGTAACAACCACCCCTCCTTTCCATTTGGAAACAGGTTCTTGAAAATCGCCTTGGATTTACTAAGAGGTAAAATAATCCTGAATAAAATGAATATACATTACAGCATACAATACACTGCGACTCCCTTGCACAAGTGGCATTGTTTCACAGAGGCATTAGGCACCATGGGTATCATAAACAGAGTTGGAGCTAATGCTGAAATATGTGTATGCACTGGCCAAACCATTGCCTCTATCTACATTCTGTAGCTATCATCTCCCTCTGGTCCTGTTTTTCTGAGGGGGAAAAGGAGCGTTTTTCAGTGGTGCTAGCTCAACTGGGTTTGCTTAACATGATCGAAAAGCCCTGTCAGAGGTAAGCTAACACCTCTGAAGCTGTGTTCCCTGGCTGTGATGTAGCCTAGGGGGAAGAGAGCAGAACTTTGCCATCACATTTCCACATCATGTAGTGTTGGAAAACAAGCAGTACCTGCTATGCCCCTCTGCGTCAGATCTGGTAGATGAGCTGCAGCTAAAAGAGAGAGGAGATCACATAAGGAACTGTGCATCGGGTACTGCAAAGTGCTGTCAGTGATGGCACAGACGGGGCCTTCGGTGCACTGAGCCAATGATGTATTTTTGTCATGGAGCTTTCTTAATCTGCGTAATGTGCAATCCACTAGACCTCGTGGCTTCCAGGGCATATCCTGCTTGACGCCCTGGGTTCAAGGTGTTCCAGAAAGGGCTTGATATCAGAAAATAGAAGCTGCTTTGCAAAAAAAGAGGCCCTTAGGCCATATGTAATGGATGCAGAGATAAAAAAGTTTCTGTCCAGTAAGCAACAACATATCTCCAGTGTGCTGAGTCAGGCCCGAGGCTTCCAGTTCATGTGTTCCAGGGGCAATTACAATGCATTTACAATGTACTGCTGTCATCTTTCTCCCCAGACATCCTGGCTCCAGTCTCATTGGGTTTCCATGGGAACCACAACAGCTCTGCCAAAACTCACACCTTATAAGACCTTTTGAGTGGAAACTCCATCTGTGTAATTTCCACATTTAAGAAGCTGCCCCCTTCCCCAGATACCCCCTTCCCCAGCCCCAGCCTCTCTTGTTATCCGACAATCCTTTTGTCGAGAGATTAGACAGCCCCACTCATTTCAGCATTCGGGTTGTTTTCCAGCTCTAGGCTGTGTTTGCCATTGGCATTTTCAATGGAGCCATTGATAGTATTGCTAGTTAGTTTTGGCGTCTGGCTCAGCTGCTCTGATACCTTGAATCAGAGACACTGGCACTTACCCGAGCCACATCTAGGAATAAAGCGTTTCATGAGGAATACAAGCTCCGAGTCCTGGTAAATGCAATTGAACCCTCACAAGGACTGATTTGAGTAATTCCCTTATCTCCAGATGGTCACTGCACCAGATACATAAGGCAATGAACTTCCCAAGGCAGACGCCTGCACAGTAGAACATTTTCTGGGCTGTCGGGGTAGGACCTCAGGGAGCTTGTAACTTCTCCCTGTTTTCTGTGCCGTGCCAGCCCAGCCCCAGCATGAATTGGAGCAGCCTAGGTGCTGCTGTAATTTATGCCATTGGTGCAAGGTCCCTAAAATGCCACTGTGTCCCCTCCCTTCCCCCAGGCTAATCCCTGTATTGGGGAATATGGTGAGGACAGATACAGCTGGTGCAGGGGCTGCCTTGGCTGGCTTTATGCCAGTGGAAAGCTTCTCTCCACAAATTAATTCTGCTCATGTCATTTGCAGCCAGAATCCGGTCCTCAGCTTAGCAAGGACAGAACCAAGGTCCCAGTGTCATGACTTGTGGGTTCTGGTTGATGAGTCCTAACATTCTGTGAGATTGTGGACTTTTGTAGCTTGCAAATGTACAAGTCACACATTTTATAGACCAGCTGGTGGGAGATCTTTTTTTAAGCTCTTATTTGAAAGTGGCAGTGAAACTGTGAACATTTCTTATTCCCGAGCTTCTCACTTATTTTAACCATGTCTGTTCTGAGACACTGTTAATGGATTAGTTACGTCTCTCTCTCTTTCACTTTAAAGTTAGGAATAAAGACAAAGGGATATTAGATATAGCAAGGGCTATTGACAGAGAAGAAAGTTGGGAAACATAGACCTTTTACAGGCACTATCTCAGGTGATGTGGGGAATCTTGGCAAAACCATTGTGTGTTTTTTTTACCCTGAAGTGAACAGCTTAAATTTCTGATGATGTAATAATATATACTGTGATGGGTTCAGTCACAGAGACCCCCCTTGGGACTGTCACCTGACGTGCTGAAACTACCTCTGAGCCCGTTTTCCCTGTCAGCTTGGGACTCCAGAACCCTGTCTTGTTGAGCGAGACTTGCAAGCCTGCTGCCACACAGACCCAGGGTCTGAACCATGTTCCCAAAGCTGCAGGCTTTTACTGAAAACCACTCAGCAGGTACTCCTGTCTCCAGCACCCAGCTCCCAATGGGATCCAAATCCCAAATAAATCTGTTTTACTCTATATAACGCTTATACAGGGTAAACTCATAAACTGTCCGCCCTCTATAACACTGATAGAGAGATATGCACAGCTGTTTGCTACCCCAGGTATTAATAACTTACTCTGGGTTAATTAATAAACAAAAGTGATTTTATTAAGTATAAAAAGTAAGATTTACGTGGTTTTAAGTAATAACAGACAGAACAAAATAAGTTACCAAGCTAAATAAAACGAAACACGCAAGTCTAAGCCTAATACATTAAGAAACTGAATACAGGTAAATCTCACTTTAGAGATGTTTCAATAAGCTTCTCTCACAGACTAGACTCCTTCCTAGTCTGGGCCCAATCCTTTTCCTTGGTACAGGCCTTGTTAGTTCCAGCAGGCATCTTAGGTGAAAAGCAGGGAATTCCACATGACTGGGTCCCGTTTGTTCTGTTCCACCCCCTTTTATAGCTTTGGCACAAGGCAGGAATCCTTTGTCTCTCTCTGGGTTCCCCCTCTCCTTCTAAATGGGAAAGCACCAGGTTAAAGATGGATTCCAGTATCATGTGACATGTTCACATGTCCTGTGAGACTTCATTACCCACTCCCTGGCACACACTTATACAGGAAGGCTTACAAGGAAAACAGAGCCATCTACAACCAATTGTCCTAGTTAATGGGGCCATCAAGATTCCAAACCACCATTAATGGCCCACACTTTGCATAACTACAATAGGACCTCAGAATTATATTTCATATTCCTAATTTCAGGTACAAGAATGATACATTCATACAAATAGGATGAACACACTCAATAGATTATATGCTTTGTAATGATACCTTACAAGAGACCTTTTGCATAAAGGATATTCCAGTTACATCATATTTACTCTTATAAACATATTTCCATAAACGTATGCAGTGCAATGTCACATATACACACTAGGAGAGAGAGATCTTTGCTAATGGTAATGACTGGCATTTATAATAATGCCTTTTATACAAGGATCTCTTTTATACAAGGATCAGTGTTTTGCAAACTATCTGTCTGAGATCACTTCACCCACCACTGAAATGCAGCCCGCGCTGGAGCGGAAAAGGACAGATGATTAACAGTGCACAGCAACACTACATAACAGTTTGGAAGACAGAGTGAAGAACACAGTATCCAACTGAAACTGCAGGGTAATTTAGGGAGGCAGAATGAATACCCACATTAGAACTTAGCCAGCACAACCTGGTTAACATCCCAAGTCTTGTAAGAAGTGCCATGGAATCTTTCATGACCACAGCAGTCAGGGCCTTCGTTTTACCTCTCATCCCAAAGGCAGCCTTTCACGAGGAGTGTAACTGTGCTCATTGTTTCCATTCGAAAAATTGACAAGTGCTGACAAACTTCTTCATCAGATCTCATGAAAGCTCAGCAGTAGATGTCTGTCACCAAGGCATAGTAATTAGGAACAGCCAGCCCGTTGGTGTCATTGACAGAGATTGCTACATTGACAGGCAGAGACTAGTATTTGGAAGCAAGCTTGCATCTTGTGCTGTCCAGAGCATTGGAGATGAGGCTATCCACTTCACCTACCAAGAGAAGAGGTTCATGCGTATTTTTTTTTATATCCTCCTTATCTTGTGCACTTATCTCTTCCCCCAAAATCTGTATAAATGAGATTAGGCTTGATTAGGGCTCTATTCTGAAACTTCTTCTGGGTCTGCCTGTTAACTTGGTAACTGTGCATATTAATTATTATTATTATTTTATTATTTTATATTGCCGTTGCACCTAGAAGCCCCAATCACAGACCAGACCCCCATTGTGCTAGGTACTGTACAAACAGAACAAAAAGATATTGCCTGTCCCAAAGAGTTTAGAATCTAAGAAGTAATTGTAATCTAAGTAATTACAAAAAGAACAGGAGTACTTGTGGCACCTTAGAGACTAACAAATTTATTAGAGCATAAGCTTTCGTGGGCTACAGCCCACTTCTTCGGATGCATATAGAGTGAAACATATTGAGGAGATATATATACACACATACAGAGAGCATGAACAGGTGGGAGTTGTCTTACCAACTCTGAGAGGCCAATTAAGTAAGTGAAAAAAACTTTTGAAGTGATAATCAAGATAGCTCAGTACAGACAGTTTGATAAGAAGTGTGAGAATACTTACAAGGGGAGATAGATTCAATGTTTGTAATGGCTCAGCCATTCCCAGTCCTTATTCAATCCTGAGTTGATCGTATCTAGTTTGCATATCAATTCCAGCTCAGCAGTCTCTCGTTGGAGTCTGTTTTTGAAGTATTTCTGTTGTAAGATAGCCACCCGCAGGTCTGTCATTGAATGACCAGACAGGTTAAAGTGTTCTCCCACTGGTTTGCCCGATGCCAACTCTGTCCACATATCTATTCAAGTGACATCATCACAGGGCCTAATCACATCAGCCATACCATCAGGGGCTCGTTCACCTGCACATCTACCAATGTGATATATGCCATCATGTGCCAGCAATGCCCCTCTGCCATGTACATTGGCCAAACCGGACAGTCTCTACGCAAAAGAATTAATGGACACAAATCTGACATCAGGAATCATAATACTCAAAAACCAGTGGGAGAACACTTTAACCTGTCTGGTCATTCAATGACAGACCTGCGGGTGGCTATCTTACAACAGAAAAACTTCAAAAACAGACTCCAACGAGAGACTGCTGAGCTGGAATTGATATGCAAACTAGATACGATCAACTCAGGATTGAATAAGGACTGGGAATGGCTGAGCCATTACAAACATTGAATCTATCTCCCCTTGTAAGTATTCTCACACTTCTTATCAAACTGTCTGTACTGAGCTATCTTGATTATCACTTCAAAAGTTTTTTTCACTTACTTAATTGGCCTCTCAGAGTTGGTAAGACAACTCCCACCTGTTCATGCTCTCTGTATGTGTGTATATATATCTCCTCAATATGTTTCACTCTATATGCATCCGAAGAAGTGGGCTGTAGCCCACGAAAGCTTATGCTCTAATAAATTTGTTAGTCTCTAAGGTGCCACAAGTACTCCTGTTCTTTTTGCGGATACAGACTAACACGGCTGCTACTCTGAAATAAGTAATTACAAGCTAAGCATCTTGATTCATGGCACCTGTCTGGGGAGGGGAAGAAATACTCTGTTATTGCTATTTATTATTTAGATTGCAGTAGCACCTTCTATGTATGAGACCTTTTCTTAACACTGGGGGTAACATAAACCTGCCGTGGGAGAGCTGACACTCTAAAAAGACAATACAGACAAAAGGGAGAATACGGAGTAGGATGGTGACAGGTCAAAGCTTATTAATTACATATATTTTGTCATTGTTGCTTTTTTAAATTAAAGACTCTAAATTGCTGCAGAATTCAGCCTTCTGATCTGCCTCCTATACCCATTTCTGGCTCCAGTTCCAATCTCTATCTTCCCCTGTCTCCAACATTCAACATCCTCCCTCCACCCAGGTGAGCAATTCACTCACAAGATAAATAGATGAGCTAAACTCTGATCCAGTGGAGTGCTTACACATGTTTAACGTTAAGCATGAGAGTAGTCCCACAGCCTGAGCCCCAGTCTACACTACAAACTTATATCGGTATAATTATGTTGCTCAGGGGGCTGGAAAATCTACACCCCTGAGTGATGCAGTGATACCAGCCTAACCTCTGGGGAGGATGAGGCATCTTCACGAAGTGCTACAGCCGCGCAGCACGGTACATGTAGACAAGTCCTTAGTCAGCTAGTTTCTTGTAGGGGTTGTAGGAGAAGTGGGTTTCTGGGAGGGATTTAAATGAGGAGGAGGTTTGCAGATCAACTGAGGAAGGACTTGCGGGGTGGCATGGAAGGAGGCACACAGATGTTTTTGGGAGAAGCAGACAATATATCTTCTTATTGCATAGACTGCCCTTGATAACACCAACAAGACTGGTTATGTCAAGTCAAGTAATCCAGAACCACGAGAGCCATCAATGGCTTCCAAGAGGCTGTCGTTAGACTTTCAGCAAGGCAGGAAACGAAAAATAGACAGATTCAGTGTCTGATCTTCATTGCTGTTCATTCCCATGCAGTGGTGAGAGCTGAGATTGTTGTTTTCCTCCAAGTGGATTTCATGGCTCCCATAACATCTTTTAGAAGCTGCAGACATTTCTGCAGATTCTAAGTCCTTCCTTTGTTCAGCTCAACGAAAACTGCGCACAGACATGGCTGGCTGAAAGTATGCTCCTTCTGAAGACCTGTTCCTGCAGTCAAAGATGATTTCAGAAAGAATCTCTTTCAATTCCCTCATCCACTAGAGACTGATTAACATTTGAAATGTTACTTTCAACTGAAACTTGCCATTTCTAGCCCACTTGGGCCATGAACTTCGGTGTAAAGGTTGTTTGTGCAGCATCCTAGATCATTGGACTATGGAAATTTTACAAACAAATGGAATGAAATATTGGTTCATGTAGGTCATATGAAGTGTTTCCCCTCACTCTGCCCCTCTTCTCCCTGCTCAAGTCGACCAGTATGGCTGAACGATCTCTGAGTTAAGATCAAACTATGCATATCAGCACAAGACGTATTTCTTTGACGACAGAATGGGATATACTTCTGCACTGATCGGAAGTTCGGCGTTAACTGTTTATCTCATTTATCTATATGGCATTTCCCAAGAGAAGTATGCAGTCTGCATTTGGGGCAGCTCTTACCCAGTGAATACTCATTTCCCCCAAACACAAACTGAATGAAAACATTTTTCAGTTGGTTCAGTTTATGTCAAGACCTCCCAGCTGCTTTCAAACTTTTCCAGTTTAAAAAGTCAGTGAGATTCCACTGGGCCTATGCTAGGCAGCCCCTTTGATCCCAGCAATTGACTTGAGCTCAGCAGCAGCGCCCATAAATTAACAAATGAATGAGGCCCATAGCTGAGGTATGAATGGGGCTGAACAGAAGGGTGCCGTTGCTAATATCAGTACAGCAATAAGGCCCTGTCTTAAGGACATAATGAATGGACTACGGTTCTATTAGAAAATGAATCAGAGAAGTCTACCCCAGTATAGACAATCCATGAGTACAGTCCCAGTAGAGACTCAATAATCTGTGAATTAAATGGCCTTAGCAAAAGAAGAAGGTAACATTGCTTTGGGCTACCCTTCCCTGCATCCCTTTTTATTTTACTCTGTGGTCCTTTTTCTTGTTTCGCTTCCTTTCCTCTCTCCCCATCTCTTCTTCCTGTCCTCACTCCAACTGTCTCATATTAATTCCCTGCATTTTTTTCACTGAAAGGGCTATACAGAGCCCTCCCAGTGCCAGGTTAAATTCCTAAAAACAACCTTGTTCTTCCTCGAGGAGACCCAACTACATTCATTCATTCACTGGGCCGTGAGCTGATACTTGATTTCCCCCCTCCTGGAGTTTCAGATACATTTTTATATTATTATTAAACTGCTCTAAAAGGACCAACAGATTGCCTGTGAATGACCACACAGTGGAATGCTACAAAGCTGCTATTCACGGCCAAGAAAATTGTACAATCCCAGTGGCGCAGCCTAAAGACAGCTCTTTATAAACCAAGTTGCATTAAAGGTCAATGGTCATAAACCACACACCATGCCTTCCAGGTTTTGAGTTTTTTTTATAGTAATCAGAGCTTTTGACTATTGTAACGAAAGATTTTTCTTTGTTTGCTGAAGATTGCTGGGGAGGCAGCGTATCATGGTGGGCGATGAATGTCACCAGCAGTCGCATAGTCCTCATAGTTGTTATCCAGCCAGCAGTTGGGCTGGACAGGTTTGATGCTTGTTTTCTGTTTTTTGGATCACTGGGCTTGGAAAAGGAGATTGAGTCATTTGGAGTGAAGCTGGGAAAACAAAAGCAAACCTGCCAGAGAAACAGTGTTAGTCCAGTTGTGCACATGGCCTCCAAAAGGTAGAAAACCAATGAAAAGAGAGGGAGACGCTCAGTACTTGAACTCACCTGTAAGGAACAAAGTTCTTCCTCCACGATTGCCAGGCATGGCAAAGTGCAGGCCTCTGCTTGAGTGTTGAGTACCCAGATTCAGATCACTTTCTTTGTTCTGAGGAGGCCTGTAAGATGCCTTCTCTCCTGGCCCTGTTAGTCTGTCTGTCTGGGTTCTGCATCTGTCCCCTGCTGCAATAACCCCATTAGTCTCATCTAGGGCTAAATCTGTGAAGTCCTTAACTTAGTTTTAACCCTGTCTTTTTTCAAGTAAATCTCCAGTGGATATCAAAGAAGGATTTGCTTAAGCATGGAATAAAGGCTTTATTATGGGGCCTCAGCAATGTGTTGGCAATGAGAATGATTCTCATGCAGGTAAAACCCCTGTTAATATGAACAAGAATTAGGACTGTGGAAACAGGTAAATGGCTTGTAATAGAATCTCCCCTGTGCTGCTACCTAGGAATCTCTAGGCACCAAGAAACGCGTTAAGAGTGGCATGCCCCCACCGTAACTTTGAATTCCCTTAGTTTCTCATTGATACTAAGTTTCATTCTCCCCCCATTTTCATAACTGCACTTGAAACATATAGCAGGCCAAATCTGTTTTGCAATAGGCAACCTATTACACAAAGTGCAATTGTCCATTTTAACATGAAGCACAGTACAAATGGAACTGACCATCAATTTCAAGGCATTCATACAGTATATTGTAAATGTACAGTCCTGCGCTACCTTGTCTCCTGGTGGGTATGGGTGTGTCGGGGGGGGGGTGGTACTTAATGGTGGAAAAGAAGCAAAAGTTGGTGTGTGCTTAGTGGGTAAATAGCCAGATAACATCTCCTAGCACTTCCCAGCTAAGGTGGCCGGAATGTCCCTTGTCCCGTCTGAAGGATGTGATGTCAGTGCACTAACCATAAGGTGGCCAGAGGTAGCTCTATCTCTGTCTCCCTGCCTAACTTCAGTTAGCAGAGCTGGGGGAAGATGTAGATGGTGCTTTTACTGGACTTGCCACAGACTGAGGCCCACTGGTGGGGAAGGCACAGAATTCCATTGTGCTGGAAGGCACGGGTGTGGCTGGTAGAGCGATGAGTGGCGCTGACTATTGAGGGCCTGATTCTCTCTTGCCTGGCACCTTGTGGCATCATTTCCACCTGTGCCAAGTGGCTACAAAGTGCTGTCATTCAGATCTGGGAGTATTTTATACCTATCTTATCCTTGCGTAGCCCAGGTGCTGATGACAACACAAGGTGCAAGGCAGTGGGGAGCTGGGCCCTGTGTCTCAGTGATCAGCCCTTCCCAGGGTGAATGGCTCTAACACAGCAGCTACTAGGTGGCCTGTATGCTTGCTCAGGGACTGCACGAGAAACCGCACTTATTCTTTCTGGATTACTAGACTATAAAAGTTATTTTTAAGGCTCAACCTCATGGATCTTTATTGGTACTTAGTGATGACATCATTTCCTGTCTCTCAGTCACTTGCATCTCTCCAGTAAGTCTGTCTAATGGACTGCAGCTAATTGAGACAGCTCATGTGCTTTTATGTTCAAGGGAGCATGAAACAGCAGCTGTTTCTGGAAAATGTTAACATTTTCCTGTTTGATACACTCAACTGGAATTCATTTTACAGAAATGCTTCTTTTCCATCAGACTTCTGGGAGGGGGCTCCATAGAGGTACTTCCTGTCAGCTGCAGTTCATGACTAATATAATATAAAAAGCATCAGGGAGGCAGAATTTTAGCCCAGCTACTGCTTCAGGAAAGATGGCATTATTATTATTTTATGGGCAATATTACATATGTAGAATTGATAGGCTGCAGTGAGTTACAAGGAAATAATTCCACTGAAGAGATCTGGTGAAATCATAAACCATGAGAATGCAAAGCCGGCGTCACCAGAAACCCACAGGAGACTGGAACTTATTCCACCATAATTTACTGCAGTCTATCCATTTGTTGGTGTTTGAGGTAGTCTCTTAACATTAAGAGTTTGTTTCAACATCTTAATACATTTGCTAGGGCAGTTGCTACAGTATGTTAGAATGATTTAAGCTGTTAAATGGATTCTAGACCCTTTTCAGAGTCAATGTTTGAAGTGGGATCATTTGAACGACAATTCCCAGAATGCTCCTGGAACCGACACATCTGAAAGTTCTCAAGAAATTCACACTTGGGAGCAAGGGCTTTTATAAAGTATGACTTCCCAGATAATGATTCATGCCATCCATATTTTATTATCTCCATGTGATGTCTACTTTGGTGCTAAGTGCCATTGCATAAAACAGAAAGGACAGCATTGATGCTCCTGAGCTGAGAACCCAAATAAGCTAGACCATAACCCCAAAGGGACACCCTCAGGTGTGTGCATGAAAGCGTGCCAACATGCTGCAGAACTTTTTGCTCTTTCCTGAAAGTTATATTGCATACATCTCCAAAACCAGGAGAGATGGGTGTTGAGCAGGCTAGGGTATTCGAGATCAGCAGGAACGGGAAGAAGTTTGAGCCTCAAAGTCTAAGTGACATCAGATGTACAACTAGGATGTCTGAGGGTGCAGCTGTTCAGCTGATAAAACAGGGTAGCAGGGTGAGTTTCTGCTCCTGTATTCTTCTGCGCACACACACAGACTGCTCAGACACTCTGATTGTAAACACCATGCAGTATTCCCCTGCCGCCTTTACAGCATTCTGCAGTTCCTTATTTAGAACAGCATATCATCCTCAGACCCCTACGGCAAGGAAAGGAGAAAGAGGAGATTGCTCTTGGACTGACTCTAGAGTTTGGCTTTCTTGCCCCCTCTCGCCTGGTACTTCCTTCCTGTGCCTTTTCTACTTTCTGGCCTAATGGGTTAATTAGCCTTGGACCTTTCTCCAGCCCAACCCCAGTCTATTAATTAGGCACAGCTATTATCATCAGGTTTACTCCCAAATAATTGGAGTTCTGCCCAGCAATCTGTCACAGGGAGTATTCAACTTTTTGGTGTTCTTTTTCTCCTCCTTCCATCCGCTCCAGATTTCGCCACTGCACTTCTGTCCCCGCTCTCTCAGTCCAAGTTCTGCAACACTGGCTGGGAGAGGACAGCATATCATTTCCTCTCACACACTCATGATGGAAATACGTTCAGTCAGTCTGTAGTTAGGGTTGTGACTATCTTTCCATTGCAAGCCAAATTTTGGCCTTTGCCTATAAGCCCTTCAAAAAAAAGTTGTGCTTCACACATCACTTGTGTGGTGTGTGGCTAATTGTTGGATGTCTGCAAAATTTGAGATGTCTCTGGTGAGCTGTTTCTAAAATATAGATTTTAAGGAAAATCTAGGTGAAATTGCTTCTTGAAAAGCCTTCTAACTTTTTCTGTCTTGTCAAAGCTCAGAAAGGGCTTGCACTAGAGCAGTGTTTCCCAAACTTGGGACGCCGCTTGTATAGGGAAAGCCCCTGGCGGGCCGGGCCGGTTTGTTTACCTGCCGCGTCCGCAGGTCCGGCCGATCGTGGCTCCCACTGGCCGCGGTTCGCTGCTCCAGGCCAATGGGAGCTGCTGGAAGCGGCGCGGGCCGAGGGACATACTCGGGAAACACTGCACTAGAGATTTCACACGTATATCCTTTAAGACTCCTCAACAAATTGTAGTTGGCCAGGACAATTTCTGGTAGAGTAAGATTCTTATATTTGGAGGGATTCGATATTTATATGGATGACAAGAATATCCAGAGTTATAATAGTAAATATTTAAAAAATAAACAAGACTTGTGGCAAGGTTTTAAACCCTCATGCTTCAGGGCTTAAACTAACATCTAGCTATTAGGGTTAGGAGGAAACACACCCTGAGTGCAGATTATCTGATACATTGAAACTCTATTGGAGACAGTTATCTTCTCTGAACCATTCAGTACTGGCGGCCGTTGGTGACAGAATACTAGCCTAGATAGACCAATAATCTGGTCCAATATGGCAACTCCTATGGGCCTGTGGTTTAATTAGTTAAATATTTGATTGCGTGCTTCCACTGTCAGGGGCGATGAAGGGAGCTGTCTGTCCTTGGCCTAGCCTTCACTTCTAAAAAAGGTGCATTTTTTACCTCAGGATTACTAGTGTGATCTATTCTGAGGTAAAAACGCAATGAAGACAAGGCACTTTAGTTTGACTGTGGGGTAAACTAACTAGGCAAGGTCAACTCCAAGCGGAGATAGGGTGCTTACCTCACAGTAGAACTAAAGGGCATGATCTTCACTGTGTTTCTACATCAGAATAGCTCTCTGTGTTAATTACCTCCAGATAAAAAACACACCTTTTTTAGGAGGGAAGACAAGGCCCTGGTCCTCTGCAGCGCAGTGTTCTAAGAAACACTCAAACACTAGTACTGCACATTGGCCTCTCCATGGAGCGCAATGCCCATGTTTTATTCTTGCCAAGTAATTGCTTTCTCTGAAAATATAGACCAGGGATCGGCAACCTTTGGCATGCGGACGGTTTGTTTACACATCTCTCGGCCCACGCAGCTTCCCGCAGCCCCCATTGGCCTGGAGCGGTGAACCACGGCCAGTGGGAGCCACAATTGGCCGAACCTGCGGATGCGGCAGGTAAACAAACCGGCCCAGCCCGCCAGGGTGCTTACCCTGGCGGGCCGTGTGCCAAAGGTTGCCGATCCCTGATATAGACAGTGTTGTGATGCTCTTTCTGAGAGAGAGAGAGAGATGGGGAAAGAGAAAGCTGCAGAGAAGGAGGTGAGAGAGATGCAGACATTTATTTCAAGACATGCATGCTGAAAAGTTCCTACTTTCTGAGGAGTCATTCATGCATTTTCAAAGTTGGGACTCAGCCAAGGGTTAATCCATTGTAGAGTGAAATCAGGCCTTATGAAGAGATGGATGGTTGTAATTGAAATAACACACACACACACACACACACACAATGAAATCTCTGTGAAAACAACAATAACCTTTTTTCTCTACCAACCAAATGACCTATTCATGCAACCACCTCTGATCTGTGGGTTCTTTAAGGAAACGAGGAGTTCATTAAGTAGCGGGAAGGAGGAGTCTGAGTGGGATTTTCACTTTGGGAGACCAGGGTTTTGAATTTTGGATTGGGTCTCAAGTATAACAAGTTTAGCAGGGTCAGCTCAGTCGCTTGTGGCCATTTTACATACTCTCCATTGTCAAATAGCTGCCCATCACATCTGACAATAAACGACTGAAAAGAAATCATTGAAAAAATACTTTGTGATGTTGTAGCAGATCCTTGGATTTTGATAGCCACCCCATAATTGCCATCAGTGAAACTAGTACCATTGTGTCATAACCTGTTATTTATAGTAAGTGTGATGGAAACCTCAGAGAAAGTCCTCTGGATATGCACTAGAGTCAACTTTCAGGTGATAACTTCTTGGCTACTAAACATATTTAAAACACAAAATACAAATTTTCTCCATGCACATGACCAGGCACCTGCCAAGCACCAGCAGTTAGGTTTATATTTGGAGAGGGAGGGGAATTAACTAGTGCCAGAGGGGCCTTTGGATCTAGTGTGATTTCAATGGATGTATCTCAGTTCATTTTCCACAGCTCTCACATCTGGATGGAACAGCTATTCTGATGTCACCGATAGGCAAAACCCTGAACTGGGGCCAGATTCACTCAAAAAAAGTGCATGAACCTTAGGGAATGTCTACGCTGCAATTAGATGCCCACAGCTTGCCCATGCCAGCTGACTTGGGCTTGCAGGGCTGTTTAATTGCAGTATAGACACTCAGGCTGCAGCCCAGGCTCTAGGACCCTGTGAGGTGGAAGGATCCCAGAGTTCGGGCTGCCCGAACATCTACACTGCAATTAAACAGCCCCTGAGCCTGAGTCAGCTGGCATGAGCCAGCCGTGGGTGTCTAATTTCAGTGTAGACATCCCCTTAGAGAACCTTTTCTTATTGTTATTATTTATATTACAGCAGCTCCAGAGGCCCCATTGAAAACTCGGGCCCTGTTTTGCTTGGGGCTGTATGAAGCCATAGTAAGGGACAGATCCTGCCCTAAAGAGCTTATATTCTAATTAGACAAGACAGAGAAAGAAATATAGCATAGAAGTGGATGGGGAACCAAGGCACAGAGAGATCCAGTGACTTGTCTGAGGTCACGCAGGATGTCTTTGAAGAGTGGGAAATGGGGACTCGGTCTCCTTAGCCTTAGACCTGTGCACTAACCACCAGGCCGCCCTTTCTTTCCATCATCTTGCTCTGAATTTCCAGATTATAGCAAAACCAGAATTGAAGTGAGATTTTTGTGTGGTTTACCGTGCAATTGTGGGTGCTTTGTATAGCTCATTGCGTGCCCCAACGACACAGGCCCTTTCTTGATGGTGGCTGGGGGAGGGAAAGGTGTCTTTCTTTTTTAAAAATAATTATTCAGTCTTCTTGTTTTCTTAGAGACTGAGCTTTGCCTGCAGATTCTACAAATCCAGACTAGCTGCTTTGTGTCAACAGAGCAATCTGTGACGCTGGATGCAAAATAAAATAAAACCAACAGTGTATAAATCTATATCTCCAACTGCTTCAGTCTAATATAGGCTTCCCTAAGATGAATTCTCTGCTGTTCCCCCTCCGGGACACAGCAGTCTGCATAACAGCGTCCCACGGGAGAGAGTATTTGTGAAAAGGATTTTTTTCATAACCAGTTAAGGCATGTCTGTGGCTACCATTAACTAACAGCATGCCTATGGCTAGTGACATAAAGATATTGTAGCTTGGTAAAAAGCAGCAAGAGATCATTTGATGATATTGGTTCCCTATAATTTGTTACGGAAGATATTGGGTTGGAGCTTTTTAAAACGCTGCAATATGCTTGGTTGTCAGTATTGGCCCAAACAGTTCCAAAAATCAACATCACTGGTCATATTCCAGGCACGTGGAGACTACACAAGCAGCACCTATGGCTCCCTAACTAGCAGATATTACCGAGCAAAGAGTTACTTTTATGCCTGGTTCCCACTGCAGCCTTCCCTACCTAAGTGCCCAAATAACCTGATCCATCTTCCAGCCCAGCCTCACCTAAGGAGTCTGATGGGCTTCTCTGATGTTGTGTAATTCAGAAAGGCAGAAGGGGTTCACAAGACAAGCATTTAATCGTCTTCTCTTCAAACCAAACAATCTCAGATTTCCTTAGTCTCTGCTTCTCTGTCAGCCCTTGTGTAAGCGGGGGAATGGTCCCGCTATTGTGGGGAACTTTCCTGGCTTCTGCACTACCCCGGTGAAGTGGGCTAACGAAAGGATCCGAGTCCTCGCTCCCACTTCCTTTACCCAGAGGCCTCCCTGCCCTTGAGGACTCCCCTTCCACTCTCCTGTCTGGCAGAGTCCTCGTAAACCCCGACAAGGCTGGGCCCAGGATTCCTGGGGGGCTTGACCCCCAACCCTGCTGTGGTCACCTAGGACAGGGGCTAGGGTGTCCCCACTCCGGGGTACTCTCTTTGCACTGGGCACCTCCCTGACCCACTGATCATTTTATACAATTTAAAGCAAATACAAGTTATTTAATTAACAATTACTTTTAAAAAAGAATAAGGAAAAATGGAAAAGGTTAAAGGAAACACATCACCCTGCTCTGAGGCAGGGAATATCACAAGCAGTGTCTCTGGAATGTCAGGGCAGTTCACAGTCTGTTCCTTGTAGGTCCCGGGCCTCCTTCTCAGGCCCTGGCTGTGCTGCAGGGACGCTGTGGGTTGGACACTTGCTCTGGCGGTGGCCACACGCTCTCAGGCTCTAGGTGGCAGGACCCTTCTTCCCAGCGTCGCCCCCGCCCTGTCAGGGTTACGATCCCCCTCCAAGTCTGGCCTGCAAAGCCTCTTGGCTGAGGTATCTCCCTGCGCTGGGCCCACTGCCAGGGTCCCCCTCACTCCCCAGCTGCTCACCGCACCCAGCTCCGGACTGCTCCAGCCCCAGCTCCAGCTCCACTCTGCCTCAGCACGGCTGCTGCTGCTGTTCTGCCTCCAGCTCCCTGGGCTGCTTCTCTGGCCTCTCTGGCTCTGGTTGCTGCAGCTCTCCTCCCAGGGCAGGTCTGCTCTGCAGGCTGCTTCTGTAACTCTGGCTTTGGGGCTGCAGCTCTGCTCCCAGCAACTTAGCTCAGGCCCCTGCTCTCTCCTGGCTGTGCTCTGGCTTTGGGGCTGCAGCTCTGCTCCCAGCAACTTAGCTCAGGCCCCTCTCTGTCCTGGCTGTGCTCTGGCTTTGGGGCTGCAGCTCTGCTCCCAGCTCAGGATCTGCTCTCCCTGGGCTTTGTCTCTGGCTCTGTGGCTGCGCCTCTGGCCCCTCTGGATCTGGCACGGTTCTGCTCTCCAGCACAGCTTGGGCCCCCGCTTTCTCCTTAGCTCGGCCCCACTCAGTCTGACCCAGGCAATTCCAGCTCACACGGAGGACGGGACCTCCCTGACCTCCTGACCCTCTGATTAGCCTGTCAATCAGGCTGATCTGGAGCATTGGCCTCTCCCCATTGTTCCTGGGGACTGTCAGTCTCAGGCTCCTGATTTGCCATCGACCCTTCCCCTTTTAGTGCTGGGAGCTAGCCAACCAAAACACCCCCACTGAATGTTAGTAAGGGGGCAACAGTCCCCTTACATTCCCCCTTGCTAAAATACTGCCATATCCACAATATTCACACCAGTACATCCGGGCCCCATAGTAACAACATATACCCACATCATTTTATATCAACAACCCATTAACAATTATTAAAAAAACATTTAACATATTTAACATTCCACATCTACTTCTTAATACCATACATAACAATATTCATTAAAACACTACATAGAACCAATAACATACTTATCTCTAAGTCTAACAGGAAGTACACCCTTATTAGCCCTCTGGGACCTTCTTAAGACTGGCGGTTTGTTACCCATATTTTCTATTTTCCTATCCTCGGGTAATACTGGGTCAGTTTGAAGGATCTGGCCATTCTCGTTAGGGTTTGGGTTTGCCCCACTCTGTCCCCCTCTGTATTCGGTTTGTGGGACTAGAACCATGTCCCAATTGGTTTCAGCCTCCTCGGGGTGTGCTGATCTACGCCTCCTATGGTCCCTATCTGGACTAAGAGTGCAATGTTTCAACTGGTCCCTATGCACTACTCTCTCCGGACCCCCTCGTTCAGGCCGGATGGTGTAAACTGGTAGCTCGGGATTGTTGTGAGCGACTACAATGTGGGGATTTGACTCCCATTTGTCCTGTATTTTATTACGCCCCCGGTGTCTATGGTTACGAACTAGTACACGGTCACCAGGCCTGATGAGAGCCCCACTGGACTTGCGATCATAAGTCCTTTTCCTACTTCGGGCTGTGTCTTTAGTTGTACTGAGAGCAACTTTCCAGGCTGTCTTCAGCCTGTCATGGTGACCTTTGACCTGGTCATCATAATTGGTCACCTCATCCTTAGAAAAGACTTCTTGATGCTTCTCTGGCAACGCTCTTATGTTAGCCACATGTGCAGGAATCAGCCCTTGGCGTGCCGCTTGAACTGGAACTGGCAGTCTCCCATCACATCTTTCTTGAAGAAAGGTAACTCGTCCTCCCTTCTCCCTCGTCACCTGCAGCTCATTTCCTGGTACACAGCTGTGTTCGTCAAGGATCTTCCCTCTCCAAGGAGGAATAATGGTCTTCCGTTTTCTGCCCACTTTAACATTTCCCATATGCCTTGTGGGGCCCAGAGAAAGACTCTGCCTCTCCGCTCGAGCCAGTACTTTACTCAGCACAGCATTCTTCGTAGAGTTCTCGTGACAGTTCATCCTCCTGGTCCCTTTTCCTGGTAAGAGTAGCTCCTTCAGCTCACTAATGATGTTCATCCCTAGAATCCCTGGGACTCCTTCTCCTATATGGCTCCCTTTTGAGGCTTTGTCTTTCAGGATGAAGATGCATTTTCCTGGCAGTGTCTGGCCCATATACTCTATGTCTGCTTCAAGGCACCCCACCACTGGGATTGCCAGTCCATTAACAGCTGTTAGACGTACAAACCGTGTGCTGTGCATGGTCAGGTCCTTGTCCTTCAGATATTTTTGAAAATGCGACTCAGTAATGGTGGTGACTTCTGAGCCAGTATCTAACAAACATCTGGTCTTCACCCCTGCTATACATACTTCAGCAGTTAGACAGTCTCCAAATGCTCGCTTACAGAAGTCGCTAGATATGCTGGCACTGCCCACGTTCCTCTCAACACTGTATGCAGAGGGATTTTCTACGAAGGACAGGCCTAGGAATCCTTCTGTCACTGCTTGGCCTTCTACTGTAGATGGACCACTTGCTCCTGGTGCCCCATTGGTTTCGAGTGCCTGGGACTCTGTTCTCCTTCTCAGTGGACATTCTCGGCTAGTATGTCCTGGCCTTTCGCAAGTATAACAAATGTATCTTCCCAGCTCGTCCTTCAGTGGGGCTCTTCGGGATCCCGGTGCCCTTGGATACTTTGGCATACTAATGGGATTTTTCTCTTTCATCAACTCGGTCATCACTTTCAGCATCTCCCCCTGTTGGACCGCCAGTTTTTGGACAGCTTCACTTAAGCTTTCCAATGTTAGCTCTGTTTGGGGCAGGGCCTTTTCCCCAGCAGCTGCATTCACTAGGCCCCCACTTCGTGTATGGGGGTTAGGCTTGGCCGCCTCTGCCACAGGAACTTCCTCTTCTTCTGACCACATAATGGCAGCCTGCATGAGTTCATGGAACTTCTTACTGGGCTCTTCTTTAAACCTCCTTTTCATTTCACGTCGGAGGGAGTCATCACGGAGCCCCAGCACCAACTGCTCTTTCAGAACCGTATCTGGGTCTGGAACTCGCTGAGGGTCTCGCCGCTCCACTTTGCTCATTCTCTCCTGGAGGTCATATGCGTATGCCCGGACAGTTTCACCAGGCTCCTGCTTTCTCTCAAAGAACTCCTTTAGTCGGGTTCCAATAGGTACCTTGTCTCCATACACTTCTAGGAGGAGTTCAAATACCTTTTCCACATCTTTCTTGTCTGCCACTGCCATGAACTTTACTGTGGCCTTGGCCTGGCCCTTGAGGTGCTCCTCTATGAAGTCCACATGATCTTCTTCAGGTACTCTTAGCACACGCAGAGCCGCCTTCACAGACTTGACCCACTCCTCTACTGTAATGTCTCCTGGTCTAGTCGGGAAGCCACCAAACTCCGTGACCTTCCGCTCCCGTGGGACATAAATAGTAGGGGGTTTCTTAGCTTCTGCTGTCTGTTGGTCTATTACTGCCTTGGCCAGCGATAAGGCTTCTCTCTGTTCAGTTCTAGCTTGCTGTAATGCCTCCGCTTGGTCTGATAATCTGCGCTGAAGTTCAGCAAACTGGGTTCGTAGTTCTTCAATTCCAGCCATGGTAGGGTGCTCAACCAGGCCCGGACCGTGCTACTAGAACTTAACCAGAAAACCAATGGGATGGACCCTGTGGATAGGATCCTGTTCGTGACGCCAATTATGTAAGCGGGGGAATGGTCCCGCTATTGTGGGGAACTTTCCTGGCTTCTGCACTACCCCGGTGAAGTGGGCTAACGAAAGGATCCGAGTCCTCGCTCCCACTTCCTTTACCCAGAGGCCTCCCTGCCCTTGAGGACTCCCCTTCCACTCTCCTGTCTGGCAGAGTCCTCGTAAACCCCGACAAGGCTGGGCCCAGGATTCCTGGGGGGCTTGACCCCCAACCCTGCTGTGGTCACCTAGGACAGGGGCTAGGGTGTCCCCACTCCGGGGTACTCTCTTTGCACTGGGCACCTCCCTGACCCACTGATCATTTTATACAATTTAAAGCAAATACAAGTTATTTAATTAACAATTACTTTTAAAAAAGAATAAGGAAAAATGGAAAAGGTTAAAGGAAACACATCACCCTGCTCTGAGGCAGGGAATATCACAAGCAGTGTCTCTGGAATGTCAGGGCAGTTCACAGTCTGTTCCTTGTAGGTCCCGGGCCTCCTTCTCAGGCCCTGGCTGTGCTGCAGGGACGCTGTGGGTTGGACACTTGCTCTGGCGGTGGCCACACGCTCTCAGGCTCTAGGTGGCAGGACCCTTCTTCCCAGCGTCGCCCCCGCCCTGTCAGGGTTACGATCCCCCTCCAAGTCTGGCCTGCAAAGCCTCTTGGCTGAGGTATCTCCCTGCGCTGGGCCCACTGCCAGGGTCCCCCTCACTCCCCAGCTGCTCACCGCACCCAGCTCCGGACTGCTCCAGCCCCAGCTCCAGCTCCACTCTGCCTCAGCACGGCTGCTGCTGCTGTTCTGCCTCCAGCTCCCTGGGCTGCTTCTCTGGCCTCTCTGGCTCTGGTTGCTGCAGCTCTCCTCCCAGGGCAGGTCTGCTCTGCAGGCTGCTTCTGTAACTCTGGCTTTGGGGCTGCAGCTCTGCTCCCAGCAACTTAGCTCAGGCCCCTGCTCTCTCCTGGCTGTGCTCTGGCTTTGGGGCTGCAGCTCTGCTCCCAGCAACTTAGCTCAGGCCCCTCTCTGTCCTGGCTGTGCTCTGGCTTTGGGGCTGCAGCTCTGCTCCCAGCTCAGGATCTGCTCTCCCTGGGCTTTGTCTCTGGCTCTGTGGCTGCGCCTCTGGCCCCTCTGGATCTGGCACGGTTCTGCTCTCCAGCACAGCTTGGGCCCCCGCTTTCTCCTTAGCTCGGCCCCACTCAGTCTGACCCAGGCAATTCCAGCTCACACGGAGGACGGGACCTCCCTGACCTCCTGACCCTCTGATTAGCCTGTCAATCAGGCTGATCTGGAGCATTGGCCTCTCCCCATTGTTCCTGGGGACTGTCAGTCTCAGGCTCCTGATTTGCCATCGACCCTTCCCCTTTTAGTGCTGGGAGCTAGCCAACCAAAACACCCCCACTGAATGTTAGTAAGGGGGCAACAGTCCCCTTACACTTGCATTCTATTTACCATTCTGCATTGTATCCTGTCCACCTGTACCTAACTCCAAACACGGTGACCAATCCTGGGCATTGTATTCCAAATGAGGTCACATCAGTGCTTTATAAGACTTGGACTTGTACAGCACACCCCTCTTGACACCAACCAACTTTCTATTAGCCTTCTTTAGTGTTGCTGACCCTGGCCTGAGAATGCAAGCATGGGAGTCTATCATTGTGTCCAGTTCCTTTTCCTCTAATTCACTGCAATTTAAATTGTACTCAGTTTGGGCTCTATTTCTGTCCCTATCTGATCCTTTCTCCTTGTTGGCCACATGCATATATTCAAAGAAACAAGAATGTGGTAATATTTTAGAGCCAGATTTGCTGGCAGGTTAGCCACAGAATTTGCATGCACAAATATATCTGATAGGCTATTTGCTTGTGCAGTTACCTGATTTGCATGAAGGCTGCCATTTTGGCTGACACGTGGGCTCTCCTGAGCTGAATGACTGAGTCTCTACTACTTGAGCTGAAGAGCCAGGCTTTGTAGCTGGGGGCTGGAACAGATTCACATCCTCTGTGAATCCAGCACAGAGGGGAATACATAATACTCCCTGAACAGTGGGTCACGCATGCAAAGTGAATTAATTGCACATGCAAATGAGATGTGTAAAAGCGCACCCATCCTCTCTGATAATCTGGGCTGTTAGGGGAAGGTCCTGTTTATACAGCAAATGCTTTATTCCCTGTAATGAAATGAGCTGGAGTGAAGCCTCCATATTCTTTAATTGTTTTATGAAGCATGTTTGCTTGAGTTTGAGGAGGCCTCTGGGACACCCATACTTTCCCCATTTTTCTTTCCCCACTATCCTTAGTGCCAGTTGAATGCAGACTCTCACTCCATCCCAGTGGGCTCAAAATGTCTCCCACCAGAGCTGTCATGTCCAATTTTACACTGGCCAGAGATTGGGTCACTGGAGAACAAACTGATGTGCATCCACCTCCCCACACTCCCAGGGCTATATGGAGTGTGAGGTACTGCGCTCAGAGCCTCAATGCTGCTCTTGGCCCTGGTCTACACTGGGGGGGGGTGTCGATCTAAGTTACGCAACTTCAGCTACGTGAATAACGTAGCTGAAGTCGACGTACTTAGATCGATTTACCGTGGTGTCTTCACCGCGGTGAGTTGACTGCTGCTGCTCCCCCATTGTCTCTGCCTGCGCGCTGGAGTACAGGAGTCAACGGGAGAGCACTCGGGGGGGTCGATTTATCGCGTCTACACTAGATGCGATAAATTGATCCCCACTGGATCGATCGCTGCCTGCCGAGCCGACGGGTAGTGTAGACATAGGCAGCATAACGCCCTGCATCTGGACCAACAAGCCAGTTCTTATTGTAAAGTACATTCCAAATTGCCAAGGAGATACAGCTTGTTCTCAATTCCGTGGGTCTGAATGCAAAATAACTCTGCTGGTTTTCAGTGGGAATCACTGTGGATTTGCACCATTGTAAGTGAGAGCAGAATTTGTTTCCACGTAGGGGAATGGAATGGTTCAATTGCTATATAGATAATATAAGCGGCTGGTATTGCCTCTGCTCCTGTTTAAGAACAGTTGATTTTGAGCTACTTTAAATAAAATATGGCATGGGATTGAATGGCAAAGTTGTGTAGCCCCTTAGCAGAAAGTGCTGCTCATTTGTTTATTTTAAGAGAGAGCAATCCGAGAAGAACATCCAAGAGAATTCCCAAGAGGCATCAGGGGCTCGGTTGGAGCGTCCAGTTCCTTCTCTGAACCAGCTCTCAGATTCCATGAATCCTGCTGCCTCCATACGTCTGTCTCCAGCCCAGTGAACAGGGCTCTGCAGTCTGGCGTTGTGACAGACTGTAACTTCTTGAGACTCAAAGACTGGAAGTGTTCTAGGCATAAGGAAACAGTGTTTCACAGAAGCCAGTTTCCAGGGCCTTCTCCCCACAAACTCTGTGATTATGTCATGTCTCCAGTGAGGTCAGTGTACATTTATCTAAAGAGAGTTTAAATCATGCTAGGGCTTCTTTCTCTTTCTCTCAGTACATTGCAAGGTCACCACCAGAAGCATACACTGAGGTTGCTTCACACCAGTGTTCCTTTCTTTGAGGGCCAGATCTCTCCCCCACCCTCCACACACGCCCCCACCCCCATCTCTGGAAAGAAAGGAGCTTTTGTTCCGTGCCTATAGCAAGTAGAGAGCTTTAGGAGTGTAAATAGAAATGGCAAATTGACTGAAATCTGAAGCCTCTCGCTCTTCTGAGGGGGCCAAAAGTAAACTACTGATTCCAGCCAGTCTTGAGAAGCCCTCTTTTTTTTTTTAAAAAGAAGTCAACAGTTTGGCAACCTTGTGTTAAAGATGTATATTTTCTCTCTAGAAACAATAAACTATGTTAGTAATGGGCAAAGCTGAGGTCTGGGTTGGCCACACACTGAGAAGTTTGGCTGATTCTCCACACTGCACCCCCACTATCTGAGTTGAGTTTCTTGAATCTGCAAAGCTGGGCTGGAAATCTCACTTCCTGGTGAGATTTTTGGTGATTTCCGCTTCTGTTGGGGCCAGAAGTACAGATGGAACAAGCGTTCTTTTGGTATTTTGGCACTTCCTTCCCAGTTCCATCCAGAACTTGGAGAGTGCAGAAGGTGTAAGGAGTGCGGGGCAATGCCCTTTGCCACATTGCATCAGTGCCTCTGCTCTCTCACTGCTGACCTGCAGAAGTAAGGGACTAATCTGGAGTTTCAAACTCGATTCCCCGTTTGGCAAAGCATGACTGACCTGACCCAGCTTTGACCAATCTCGTCAGAATTGAAAATCAACATCCTGAAGAACGATCTGGCTGGAGATCTGGACAGAGATAGCAATGCCCTTTCCTCTGCTGGAGAAATGAGCATGGGCCATGGGTTGTGTTTGAATCCTGCCTGGTCATGGTTTGGGTTAACTCAGCTCCATCCTAATCTCCTATTGGAAGAGGGAGGTTTCTCAAGCAGGTTATAATGAGAGGCGATCAAGGAGGGGGGCAGTGTTCAGATCAGGACTAGGTTTAAATTAGGGATCAGAGACTGGCCTGGAGATACTAAATTCTCACCAGCAGTCCTTGCAATATTTGGCAAGCTTTGGCCATAGCCAGTAAACACTAATAACAGGATATGGACTCATAGACTTTAAGGTCACAAGGGACCATCATGATCATCTAATAGCATGAGAAGATGTCAGAAAAGAAAAACAAGGGGGAAAATAAATAGCATCCAGCTTCACCTCACAAAACCAAGCTACTAAAAGACCCTGAGGGTGAGCTGACTTCAAAGAAAGCAGAGGAAAGAAAGCAGAAATCGGTCCAGCCCATTGACGTCCCCCATGCATCTGATACCAAACAACTCCACTGATTTATATTTCCTCCCATCTCCTTTCCAGCTCACAGACAGCAATTCCCCTGCACACATTCCCCTCTGTGCACCCCCTCCCATCCGCATCCCCCGCACCCCAGACCTGCTGCAGGCAGTGTCCTGGCAGCAGTTATGCAGACATTGCTGATTCATATGTCATCACCCTAAACATGCCTCTCCCGAAATGTTCAGTCCTTTGGATCTGCCTTGTTGCACATTGCTGGCTATCTACAGGGTACTTGTGCTGGCATGAAGTAGGTTACTGGGGCCAATGCTGTGGGAATGAGAATGGAAGACATCCCCCACCCTGACACACAACACCCGCCCCCTCTTCTCTTGTGATGAGGAGCGGGGAGGATAGCGAGACTAGAGGAGAGGTGAGGTGCAAAGTAGGAGCTCTTTAGTGCTTTAGGATGAATGCTGCACAGATACCACCAGGCTTGAGGGCCAGGCTGAATGGAATCCTTTCACATCCACCTGACGGCAGAGGGATTGAATAGGCCCCCAAGCAGCACACAGTGACAGCCCTCTTAACCCAGGAGATACAATGTACTGCTCACATGGCTCAGGAATCAAAATAAATATGTTCTTGCAAAGACATGACAAAGAGGCTTTTAGTGATTAAACACACCTACCCAGGCTCAGGTGGGGGACTGGAGGTCTGGGAGCAGGACGCTGCTTTCTCTTTGCTTTCCACATCACACTGCTCTTTCACTGAACCCAACCTTGGGAGGGGAACATTTCCAGACACACATTTCCCCAAGGGTAAATAGAGCTGATGCATCTCCTAGGTTTGTTCTGAAGCAAGAGGCAATTGAGGGATCTGGCAAAAAAACAACCAGGCAGATGGGATTAAAGGAAACAAAAAGGGGTCAAGAGGGATGCGGTGAGCCCGTTTGGGCGGACCAGAGATGATGGCCTTTTCCTGTGGCTACAGTTGCTTAGGTTCAGTAAAGAGGGAGCAGGATTCTTGCCAAACTGGTTTGGTAGCAATTGCAACAGCAGGAAACACATTATAAGGACCTGTCATTAGTTATAAGGACTTCTCATTTCACATTCATTGACAGTTTGGAGTCACTGTCCTTGCACAGTTCCATGGATCTTCCCCTGAAGCACCCAGCATTCCTTAGAGATCGGGTTTCCTACTAAGTAGCTGATTGGTCTGCCCCAGGCTAGCAACTCCTTTCTCCTTAAATACTTTCGGGGCTTTCCCACTGTACTCCAGCAGAATACGCTGCAGTTACTATACTATATAACCGAGCAGAGTTGTCCTATGTACTCTCTATGGCAGTGTTTTACTGTACTTATTGGAGTGATACTCTGGTTGATGAAAATGGCATTGCACTGTGGGGAAATGGTTCTGCATTAATAGAAGTAACTCTGTTAATTTGTTTACCACCATTAAGGTTTGTGTTCCCAAATGAAGATTATCATTGTTCTAGGTAGCAAGGAGATACTAAAATTTCTGCCAGGAGGTTGTGCAGGGAATACTGCAAAACTTGGCCTTTCTGCTGAAATCTCTCTTAGGAATGGGTTCCAGGGAGAGGAACCACAGAACTCTGATTCCTATCTAGCTTCACAGTACATAAGAACGGCCGTACTGGGTCAGACCAAAGGTCCATCCAGCCCAGTATCCTGTCTACCAACAGTGGCCAATGCCAGGTGCGCCAGAGGGAGTGAACCTAACAGGTAATGATCAAGTGATCTCTCTCCTGCCATCCATCACCACCCTCTGACAAACAGAGGCTAGGGACACCATTCCTTACCCATCCTGGCTAATAGCCATTAATGGACTTAACCTCCATGAATTTATCCAGTTCTCTTTTAAACCCTGTTATAGTTCTAGCCTTCACAACCTCCTCAGGCAAGGAGTTCCACAGGTTGACTGTGCGCTGTGTGAAGAAGAACTTCCTTGTATTTGTTTTAAACCTGCTGCCCATTAATTTCATTTGGTGACCCCTAGTTCTTATATTATGAGAACAAGTAAATAACGTTTCCTTATTCACTTTCTCCACATCACTCATGATTTTATATACCTCTATCATATCCCCCCTTAGTCTCCTCGTTTCCAAGCTGAAAAGTCCTAGCCTCTTTAATCTCTCCTCATATGGGACCCGTTCCAAACCCCTAACAGTAGGGGTTGAAAGCACGAGCATCACTTCAGGTATCTGGTTAATAATATAAGCATTGCTGAAACCCCAAGAGACATTTCAGCAATGAAAAGTGAACAGAACTGAAAGAGGAAGAGTGGTAGATTTGGGGGCAAATATGTAGAAGGCCACATCCAGCTTTTACGGAGTCATTGAAGAAAAAAAGATGAAATTGAATGAGTAAAGAATTATTAAACTATTAAAGATTATGTCCACCTCGCAAGTGATCCCTGATATTCCAAACCAGTAAGAAGAGTTGAATAGAGAACTCCAGACTGGATGGAGCGAGTCTGTCTTTGGAAAGTAGAATAACATGAAAACAGTGATGAGGCTTTGTGTGTCCTGCCATTAAAAATGCGGACCCCCTTCAAGATGGAGGAGGACAGGCAAACAAGCCCATGAACAAAGGAGAAAAGCAAGGAGAATAATGTCTTCATCTGAAGACTATAAAGAGGCTAATGACAGCAAGCCAGGTTGTGCCACAATAAAAGAATGTAGGGGTAGGACATTACCTAGAATGGAGAATAGTATGCCTAGCAAGGGAAATCAGTCATGCGGACTACTTCTCCTCTTCCTGGGAAACTGTATATTATTTTGCTCCATATGTAATGGATACCAAAAGACAATATAAAGATGTCAACCTCCCCCCACTTTTTTTTTTTTTTTTTTTTTTTGCATCCAGCTGATCCAAAACATTAAGACATGAGAGGAGAGCTTCAAAGAGTCATAGATTTTAAGACCAGAAGGAACAACTATGACCATCTAGTCTGACCTCCTGCGTAACACAGATTATAGAATGTCACCTAGTGATTCCTACAGTGGAAGGAATTGTTCTTCCCAACTAGGTAAGTAAAGCTTATCAAGCCCACATTTTATGATTGAACTAGAGCATATCTTCTAGAGCTAGGACCAGATTTTCAAAAGACCTCAGCACCCAACGTGAGACTTACGACCACATTTTCAAGAGCTCAGCTCCCACTGTGCTAAGCTCTTCTGAAAATACGGCTATGTATTTTGGTGCCTAAAATGGGACCTGAACTCTTTTGAAGACCTAGCCCTGATTATGGGTGCTGAAAATCAGGCCCCTCTTGTTTTCCTACCTTATAAAACCAGGCGGCTTATTCCAAAGCCTGTTGGAAATCTGGGTGAAACCTCCATTCCACTCCTGTCTCCTTCTGCACTCGCTTTGCATGAGCATTTTCCATTTTTGGAGCCAGGCCTGGAGGAATGAGGCAACTGGTTAGTTTAGATAATAAGGGCTCTCTGATGCATTGGTTTGACAATGTACCCAAAGTGCTCGAATTTGCTGAACAAAGTATGAGTCACTGCTCACACTTTCTACTAGTTAATGGAACACAAATCCTCCGACTCTGGCAAAATTTTGGCCTGACTGTTTTTTCTTCCTTCTCAGCAGCCTTGCCTAGCTGGTATTTTTAGCAGCTCCAACCAACCTGGCCTTTCATTCCCAGTGGCTGACATCCCAAGCCTCTGGTTCTAATTTCGTAGCAGTGGAGCTGCTGAGACAGTGGAGGAAGTGGCAAGGCTACTTCATCCCACCGCCTGGCTGCCGAACAGTAAGGGGATGCATTTCAAACAACGTCATGTGCTTCCTGAGTTGCATTCAGGAATGGTTGCATCTCTTTCTGTTTTGGCATAAAATGAGCTCAATTATCTAAAAGAAAAAGAAATCCCTCCCAGCCTACCAAGAAATGAGGAAAGACATAAGGAGAAAAGCTCAATTGTTGTAAAATCAGAGGAGACAAATGGATTCAATTGATCTGATTTTTTCCTCCCATCCAGACTGTAGTATAAATGTCAACTAATGACAAGAATAAGCTGGCAAAGGTGGGAGCAGTTCGTGCAAATCCCTCAATAAGTCTGTCTCCAAGCTAGCCAATCCAATGGGTTTGTGGTTTATTTGGCAAAGATCTGTGTCCCGTTTATCACAGGCTGTCGATCTTCCATACAGCCCTTCCTAACAGGGATTAATTAGGCTAGATGTCAAAGAACTGGCTAATAACAGACTGTGCTCTCAAAGTAGGTAACTATATTAATCTATGTGGCTAAAACCCCCAATAATAATTTGCATGCACAGTATATATAGCTGCCTGTTAAATACAGTAGTATTGTCAAGAGGTATTTCTATTTAGCTTGTTTACTCCCAGACCATTTGGGCTCAGATGTGTCTATGTTCTCAGCCTAAATGTGGTATAAAGTGAGAGGCAAGGATCCAAAGAGCGGGGCAGAAGAGAAATAATCGTGCTGGGCAGTTTTCATGAAAATAAAATCTGGGGCCACCTCAATTTAACAGCTCCACATTTCTGATTTTAAACCTGGGCAATAAGAAAAGGAGGATGGCCTCAGATTTCTATGGAAAATCTGGCTTGGGAGCACATTTAAGACTAAAATGACTCTCGGGGTGTTGTTCCTGGGGACAGATGAGAGATTTGATTGTAGAAATTCCTCCTTATTGGAAAAGACCCAGAGTCTGATGTATGTGGAGTTATCCAGTCCCGTGAAGCATGGAAAATTTTGTTGAGTAATATTAGTAGGGGGGTTAGCTTTCTCAGTTTGTTTATTAGCAGATCCCAATTTCATAGGTTTTGTTATTCGCAAACATTTCCCTAAGAACTTGGCTGAACAGTTCTCAGACTGTGGATCTGTTTGCAAACTCTTTGTATTAACTAATTGTTATTCGCAATTTGTTAATTGCATTGTGTCATTGGTCATCTGAGTCACATGATATTTTTTTCTGATCCCTGATTGGATTACTGGAGAGAATAACAAATAACAATGGATAGCAAATAAAACCTTCCAGGTAAAAGATTGCTAGGGCTAAAACTAGTGAGAATTTGGGGATTATCACTCATGAAGAATAGAATCCCACACCCCCAATGGATAGTATCAAATCAAACATGGAATTCAGATTCACGAATAAATTCATTAATCTTTTTTTCATTCTTCAATCAGCTCAGCTATTTGGTACCTTGGAAAAAGCAGATTTCCAGTAATCCGTCTTCTAGTTGGGACTGGGAAAGCTAAAGTGCCTGAAAGTCTAAATCAGGGGTCCCCAACGCGGTGCCCGTGGGTGCCATGGCGCCCGCCAGGGCGTCTAAGTGCACCCGCGTACTGGCCTGCGGATGAGCATCCGCCGAAATGCCGCCTACAAGCAGCGTCATCCAGAGGCGTCACCGCCAAAATGCCGCCTTTCGGCGGTCACACCTATTGACGTTGCTGCTTGTCGGCGGCATTTCGGTGGATGCTTGTCCACCGCCACGGTCCTCCGTGGCTCGTCGTCTGGCGCCCGCCAGACAAAAAAGGTTGGGGACCACTGGTCTAAATTCTCCTTCAGTGCAGAGAAAAGCATACATCTGCTGCTAGAACAGCTCGTTTTTCATCCTGCCTTGTTTGCATTAGAGCTGTACAGAGAAAAGTAATTCCATTTCATAGAGGATTTTGATATCTTGACATTTGGTTTTCTTCCGATTAGGCAGACTGCTGAGGAGCTGGGCAGGTGACTTGCTGGGAAACCAGGCAGGTTTTGAAAGCTGCCTGGCAAGCAGGGTTCTGGAGGAACTTTATCTAAATTGAACCTTCTCCATGGAACATTGTGAATTCAGCACACTGGTAAATTCCAACAACAAACTGTTTTGTTGGAATTTTTCTGACCAGCTGTAATGCAGATTCATGAAATCAAAAAATGGATTCTGTGATGGTTTGAACCCCAGCCAAAGGTATCATAGGTGTTTGATGTATGCATAAGATAATGTTTGTAGTGTAATTTCTGTGAAAGGAAGAATGGCCTAGTGGTCTGAAGCTCAAAAGAGCTGGATTCTGTCCCCAGTTCTGCTGCAGACTTCATTGTATGACTTAGGCCAAGACTGTCAAAAATAGGAGCCTAAAGTTAGGCTTCTAGATCTGCATTTAGTTTCGTAAACAAGTGGCCTGATTTTAATCCAGCAGCTCCCACTGAAATCAGCTGGTTGGATGACACTGGAAGCACATGAAAAAGGGGTGAGTGAAAAGTGGGGGCACCAGATATCACTCAAGATCAGGGGAAGTGCATTGTGTATTGGAAATAATAACACGACAGTGCAATGTGTGAATGTTTCAGACAGCCATCCAGAAAGAGGGCTGCAGTTGGACTGTTCCACTGTTGCTGCTGAAGAGGGAAGTGTTAAAAAAATAACTTTTTAAAATTAGAGGAGCTTTTAATTATGATTTAATTATTTTTTTAACAAGAGAAGCCCTGAAGCATTTGAGGATATATTGAACCCGTCTTTCCCATCTCAGACAGCGGCTCTCTAACTTCTCCACTCTGCGGAACCCGGATATTAGCTTTCCACAGACATGTATCATTAATACTGTGTGCGTGCATGTGTGTGTGTTAACATTTTCTTCTTCCATGAACCAGGTCGTTGTTCCATATGGTATGTGGGACACACAGAGAGATTAAATGCTTTATATAAAGACTGCTGGGAGGATGAAAAGGTAACAGAAGTGAATTCTCATCCTGAGAGTTCTTCAACTTCAGTCCCAGCGGCCTCCCAAAGTGAATCTTTACCTGGTTTCCGTGTGCTCCCATCAGGGTTGTCAGCGCTCAATTACCTTAGTAACAGCCCATAAATTTTTATGCAGCTGGGAGTGTGTGTGTGTCCTGAAACACAGCGTTGGTTGATATCTGGCCTGGGATATTGTTCAAAACTGGTTGGATGAACTTTTGTGGCTTCTTCCTCGACATCGGGGGCTTTATAATATGTAGCATCTTTGTTGGCAGTAAAGAGCAGAAGATTTCCTACACATTTTTGCAAATATTTCCCAGCCAATCACACAGGGTTAATTTGTTTCACTTAAATTAAAAGGCCATTGACTTATTTTACAGGAAACTGGGAGAGAAATGAAAATATTCAGCTCTGAGAGTTTTATTTGAAAAATATTATCAAATCCACAGACTAAATTTCCTCAGAAAGATTATTTGACCAGCTCTACATGGAATAAATATGCAGGTAACAACATTGCAGTTGCATGTGTAACCCATGCCAGGAATGGGGCCCTTTGTCTCCCTGTAAAGTAGACCAAGGGTACTGGTTTATTATGAGTCTTCTGCTGCCTCTGGGCTGCTCTAACTTGCACCATTGTGGCAGAAGGGGTTATTGGAGTGCTGTTGCACTGGGAGAAGCTATGGGTAGCCAACTAAGCTGGTTTTGCAGATGCTTTCCAACCTTGAACCAGCCCAAAACAGATGCAGTCAGGATCTGGCCTTATATTTTCTTTTTCAAGCAACGATCATGCAAAGGTTCAGACACTGTGATACAAACATGAGATTCTGCGTCATGAATGAAGCATTGTGCTTGAGCGTCTCTAAGAAATAACCCCAATTCCATACATTTTCCTTTAGTTCCTTGAGGTGTAGATGGTTGCAGCTCAGGGAGACTACAAATCCCAGTATGCAAAGCTCCATCCTGATCTGAACGGCCTTGAGGCAAATTTGGATGCTCCTGGATTACGGCTCTGTGGTTTACTACTAAAATTCCAGACCAGTACAGATGTTTCTTTGGTTTTATCCCAGCCCCATTTACTTGGCTTTTGGAGCCAGCACTTCTCATCATGACACACTAATGCTTTTTGCATAGGCATTAATGGCTGGAGTGTCAGACCCTGCCTGCTCCAGGAGGTTAAACAGATTGTCTGTCTCAGCCGACATTACTGCAACATGAAAGCATGAAAGAGAGAGAACAATCCTGAATGGCCCCCATTCTGCTTCTGTTAGCAGCCTGTCCTGAGTCTGTAAAATTCAGGTTCTTCAATGGGAAACCAGCTTGTTAATTAGTTGAGTCAAATGATCGCATGATAGTGAGGTAGATCTCACTACAGAGCAATCATGTTGTTTTGCTACATGGCCGCAGAATACAGTTTGAAAAGATGTGCTATTGTCAGATCTCATAAGCTGAGTTGGGTTGGCGCTTGGCTGGGAGACCTTTAAGGTCTACCTAGGAGCTGCCGGAAGTGGTACTTAAGACTGGGTAAGGGATATTCTTTCACCTTGATTGAGTCACAAAGACATGGTTCTGGGAGGTGCTACGCTCTGGAAAGTTTTGTCTTTCAGAGGAGATGGAAAAAGCTAAAATCCTGCCCATTTCCAAGTGAACAATTAATTACAGTGCACCTACCTAAAATCCTCCTGCAGTTTCATGTGGAGTAAGGGATTTATACCTGCCAGGGGCCAGCTGTCTTGTGGAACAGTCACACTCAGAATTTTAATTTGTGTCTGAGAGTGAGACACTGAGGGACAATGTGAGCTATTGTGGCACCTGGAGGACTCCTGTGGTGAAGAGGACTCAATTAGGCAGAACAATAAGCACCTTTCCTCTATCCCAGTGTTTCCCAAACTTGAGACGCCACTTGTTTAGGGAAAGCCCCTGGCGGGCCGGGCCGGTTTGTTTACCTGCCGCGTCCGCAGGTCCGGCCGATCACGGCTCCCACTGGCCGCGGTTCGCTGCTCCAGGCTAATGGGGGCTGCTGGAAGCGGCGCGGGCTGAGGGACGTACTGGCCGCCACTTCCTGCAGCTCCCATTGGCCTGGAGCAGTGGGAGTTGCGATCGGCCGGACCTGCGGACGCGGCAGGTAAACAAACCGGCCCGGCCCGCCAGGGGCTTTCCCTAAGCAAGTGGTGTCCCAAGTTTGGGAAACACTGCTCTATCCTGTAGCTACTGCCTTGAGCCTCTTCATTGCTGTTCCCATACTCCCTTCAGTGCTATCTATCTATCTATCTATCTATCTATCTATCTATCTATCTATCTATCTATCTATCTATCTATCTATCTATCCCTCCTGTCCTCTCTTCCCACCTGCTGATGAGTAATTTGTTCGCTCTATCCCCACACTGGTTTCTTCTCAGCTCTCCTCCCAGTCAGTGTTTCCTTCCCTTTCTCCCTACTCTTTCTCCCTGGTGAGTACCTCTGTCTCATTTTCCTCCCATGCACAAGGGCCAAAGTGCACAGATCTGGGAATGGGGAGCTGGAGCCAAACTGGAGTTGCCAACCCTCCAGGACTGTCCTAGAGTCTCCAGGAATTAAAAATTAATCTTTAATTAAAATTATGTTGTGATGAAACCTCCAGAAATACATCCAACCAAAATTGGCACCCCTAAGTGAAACACACAATATTTATTCACATCATTTGTACATGTCACTCAGGGGGATGCTGTACAAAAAGCTCTGACTTTTAGAGCTGGTTAGGAAATGCTTTTTCCTCCTGCAAAAAAAGATGTTGACAGAACCAAAAAAAGTTTAATTTTATTTGAAATTTTTCTTCAAAAATGTTCAATTTTTTGTTAAAAATAAACCCCAAAACCAAAACATTTTCAGTTTCAGCTGAAATTTTTCAGTTTTGGGTTCCTGTTTTTAGCTTTCCAGTTTTTTGATGACCTTCCCACACACACAATGAAAATGGACATTTCCTGTGGAAATTTCCATTTCAATAAAAAAGCCATTGTTTGTTGAAAAATTGTTTTGAAGGAAAGATTTTGACCAGCTCTACTGGCTTTTCCAATTCACTCCCTGTCCTAAACTGCTGTGGTGTGTTGCAGTGCATTCTCAAACAGCTCTTCTCATTCCCCCCAGAGATGGCTGCATGAAGAGATTCCGCTATATATAGTATGAACAACAGGAAACTGTGGTATCCTTTGGAATGAAAGATGCTAGAGAAATAGCACAGCCTGGGTTCGCAGCTCTGCCACACACAAAACTCTCACTAAGTTATTCACACCCAGAGTTGTGAGGCAGCAGTTGCAGAGTGCATGATGGCTACTGTGTTTCCTAGTCCCTGTACTGCTGTCTGTATTGTGGAGTACTAAGCTTGAGTCTGAAAATCCTCGTGCGAAAATGCATTGGATTATTTTCTAATTGAAATCTCTAGTCAAAACAGTTTTCTACCCAGAAATGGCTGGAGGGCAACCAGGGATGTAGAGGAAGAGGCCTACCTGTCTGTCCTCATTTATATTGCTTCTCTATCTACCATGTCTGCGTGCCGGTTTAGCTATCTGCGTCTCCCTGTCTACACATACATTATGTATCTCGAAATGACTGATGCTGTGGATTTCAGATGTTTCTTAGGGCACTGTAGGATGCCATGGCAATATAATCACGCTCAGCCACATAGTATTTGTGTCCGTGGGTATCAGCTACGTTTGCAGGTTCCTTTCCTAACAAATGCATCAGTTCCTAATTGTTGATTTCACTAATAACTCCTTGGCAGCCTTACAAATGGAAAGTATGGAGTGTGTATGACGTGTTTGCCAAACCTCGGGAAGGAAAAAAAAACAACCCAGCCCAAACCTTGAAGCACCCAGACCTGTTTACAGAATTTCCAAACCTTTTCAAACTTCCGGCTCTGCAGTTTGAGGGTGGCGTTCCATGCCTGCAAGATAACCAAATAACACAGCACACATCATTTTTTGGTGGGCTGGGTCATCCCAATCTGGATTCGAGTTATCCAAGGTGAATCTCAAATAAATGGGCTGGATCCCAAAGAGAAAACATCATCACTTACAGGTAGTATTTATATATTCCTAGGCCCTGTGGGGTTTTTTTTTCTCTTCACAGACTGCTCTTTCAAAAGGCCATTCAAGGGAACATTTACCAATGTGAATAGCAGGTCCAGCTGGAGAGGCCTGTGCCAGCACCACACTTAAGGGCAAACAGAACAGAAATTTTCAGTAGAAGAGAGTCGTTATTGGCTCCTGTTAACATCTTCACTTCTTACACTTAGGAAAAATAAGTTCCACTGAGCTTTCTTTCTTTCCCTTTTTTTTTTTTTTTTATACTAACTGTTGTAATAAAATAGTCACAGTAGTAACTACTGACTAGATCCTCAGCTGGTGTAAACTGGCATAGCTCCTGTGAAATCTGTATACATGATAGTTGCGGGGGAGAGCATGTGCTTCCTACAATTCCACTTACAGACAAATGTGAAACTAACATACAGAGCCCTGGGTTTCTCTTCCTGAACTCCGGGCATGCCAGCTCTCATTATCTAGATGGGCACACATGAGAACGCGTGTTTATGCGGCTATCCATACGCTGAAATAAACCCCACTTCACTTCCTTCAGTGATTAGATAGGAAAACAAACACGCGCTTGTGCATTTATTTGAACATGAGCTGATGCCATTAGTCGCATAAACTGTTACTGGAAACTCTCAGGCAGTAGCTGATCGTGTGATCATTTGATTCTCATACCACACGGCAACTCAGATGCAGGCTGTGTTTGTTTGAATGTGCCATCAATTACAATGTCCTTTGTTTTTTCTATTATTTTTTAAGGCAGTGTTTCCCAAACTTGGGACGCCGCTTGTGTAGGGAAAGCCCCTGGCGGGCCGGACCGGTTTGTTTACTTGCCGCGTCCGCAGGTCCGGCCGATCGCGGCTCCCACTGGCCGCGGTTCGCTGCTCCAGGCCAATGGGAGCTGCTGGAAGCGGCGTGGGTCGAGGGACTTACTGGCCACCGCTTCCTGCAGCTCCCATTGGCCTGGAGCAGCGAACCGCGGCCAGTGGGAGCCGCGATCGGCCGGACCTGCGGACACGGCAGGTAAACAAACCGGTCCGGCCCGCCAGGGGCTTTCCCTACACAAGCGGCGTCCCAAGTTTGGGAAACATTGTTTTAAGGCATGGAAATTAATTGCAAATAATTGTTGGCCGGCTTGTAACCTTCGAGGGTCACAGTTGGGTGCCTTGCTCTGAGGGAAGTAGTCCTTAGCTAGTTCTCTCTATTTCTGTCTCTGAGCCAGCTCCTTGGCACTGGCCAGTGCATTGCAGGGCCATTGTAGAGGCAGAGTCTTGGCTCCACCCACTCCCCAGGAGAAGAGTAGCAGCTCAGTGGTGGTTGATCTGTCCACCACACAGGCTCCTGTGATGCGGAGAGCCCGTGCAGGGGGGTCTGGGAGCTCCTAAATGGGCACCCACCAGGGCTTCCAATTGAGACCATATGAAAATGTGCCGTTGTTGAGATTTTAATGATAAATAATAAGGAAGGTTATTGTAATCTTGGATTTTCTTACCTTTATGCATATCAAATCTCAGCCAAAGCCCCATACATCATTTGCATTGAATCTCTCTCCCTCGCTTTTCATTAGATATGTTTATACAGACAGACCATGACAGGTTGAGTTAGGAACATAGGAGAAGAGGAGCGAGAAGCTTCAGGGAACAAAACGTTAGCGCCAAGCTTCTAGAAGAGGAACACACATTCTGGAAAGTGACATGAAAATTAAAACTCTTTAACAAAGCTTGTGACAGCGTCTGTGGACGCAACGAAGTCAGTGATTTATCACAGGATAATGGTCTCCTGCTGCTACAGAAATGCCACAGGGAAGCCAAGATATTTAATTTCAGTGCAAGAGAGCTGAACCTTGTGCTGATGTTTTATCCCAATTACCTTATTTCCTTTTGAGTGAACGGCTGGTGGAGATTGCAGCTTTTTACCTGATGGATATTGGAGCAGGAGAGTGAGCGTTGCCTATGGCCTCATGATGGAAAAATTGCCTTCTGATTGGCTTGATGGAAGAGACTTGCTGTGGATTTCAGCCAATCACAGCTTATCCATTTCTGCAGCATACAGTAACTATCCTATTATATGTGCCTTATGGGTTGGATCCTGCACTGGAGTAAATTAGCATAGCTCCTTTGGAATCCACAGCGATTCAACAATTTTCACCGATTGAGGATCTGACCATTAATATGTAATTAAACACATTTAGGAACTGGAAGCATCTTCCCAGCTTCCTCATGATGCTAAGGTTTGCATTTCTCCTTAAAACACAGAGGAGCCAGAAGTTGCTGCCTCATTACCTGAATTGTAAATGAATAAGTCTGTATTTCTTTAAGTGAATTTCATGTTGGTGGAAGGTACTGGATTGAGAGGCCTGGAGATAGGCCTTCATTGATCCACAGGCTGGTACAGCTTGGGCAGCAGCAGGGATGGTTTCCCACACATTGACATCTGCCTCAAACCTGACCTGAAGAGACTACGACTAGTGCAAAGAAGAGTGGTCAGTGTCCTTGACCCATTCAGCCCTGGGACTTTCTTCTGAGTGAGCCAACAAGGGGGCCAATCCGTGCCGGTTGCTTTGGTGGTTCCAGCTCTGTAAACTCTTCTTCACTAGGAACGGAACTGAGAACCTCCCAACTTATTTTAAATGAACGCCATTATATGACCACCACCATATGACCACCAAAATGGTAAGGACTTGTGGATGCTTCCAACCTGGTCCCATACCCTCCTAAGAAGGGAAAGTCCCCCTATCCCATTACTAGTGTTGGTCAAATAAGTAAAAACTGGTTCTAAAAGCACTGAGTCCTGTTCACTGTGAGTCAGGGCCATATTATTTTCTGTTCACAACACTCCAACTGGGAACTTATTGAAATATCTGTGAATTCCGACAGTTTTGTACATTCTATCCCAAAGATTTATTTGGAAGGAAATCTGTAACCAAAAGCATGTTACTCACGGGATCCTTACCAACAAGTTGGAAAATCAAGATCAATTCATGGGCAGTGCACCAACCAAAACAAAACAAAACAAAAAAAAACCAGAAGCTCAGTTCATAACAATTATTACTTGTAATGAATAGCTGGCCCAGCCCTACCATTCAGCAATGTCCCTGAGTACTTGTATTCTCCACTCTTTTTAAGGGGGCCCTTTCCACGAGTTCTCAGTGATTCATAAGAAAAAGAAACACGAGATTCCTTCCATCCCTGCCTGATACAATGCCAATTTGTTTATTGAAATAAGAAAAAGTGACCAATGGGGACAAATGACGTGGAGGTGGGAAAGCTGAATAGAGAGGAAGAGTGAGTGTTATTTCCTAGCTTGACATTGCAAGTGAATGATGATCTTTGCGCCAAAGGTCCACTTCAGAGCTAAACTGAGCCCAGAGGTGGGGCCTGCTTTCTTGGCAACCTCCACTCTGATCCCTGTCTAGTTCTCAAATACACCTTTCGAGCAAAGAGCCACCAAGTATTTGCAAACCATTCTGCCATGTCCCCCCAAAAACTTGTCCTGCGTATGTTGGCAGATTGCAGCTGTCAGCACTCCATCCCTTGCACACACTCCCCCAGGAACAGAGACGGATAACTCTCCTCTCCACAACAGCTCCGAGAGCTGCCCAATTTGGGGATCTTACAACTTTCTTCTCCCCTGCATTTGCTACGTGTATTTGCTTTGGCTGCCTGGCTCTGACCCGCTTTCCATTTCTAATTTTTGTATTCAGTTGCTTTACACACCCTGATCAGCCCTGGCTAGGAGTGCACACAGCACCTCACTTGTTTCCCCAGCTGTAGTTACAGAACATATAGTGTTTGGAACCTGCAAAGAGGGGGGAAAAATAGAAGAAAAGGTGGCTTATAGACTTAGGTAGAGAAGAGGATATGGCTAGTGAAGGGTCTGAGTGATGGGAACACAGACCTTAGAGGCACTTGGAGTTGGTCTGGATTTCTTTTAAACAGACAACAGAAATCCAAAGACATCACATTAACAAAATGATTGCAGTAGCTGGCTGGGATGCACAGCTACATGCTTTGGGGAGGGAGGGGGAGGAGGGTTGTTGGTTTTTTTTTTTTTTATCTGTGAGCGCTTTTTCCTTATGTCTTGCCTTCGGCAAAATAACATGTTGCCTGGGCTTTGTCCACCCCAGTTTATTTCTACCGGTGATGTGCAGGTGAAATGGTGTCAGCATGCTCTGGCGAAATCAATCCGGGACATGTTGGCTCTTTGCTGCTTGAAAGAGAATATGGACCCCCTTGTCGTGGCAGACAGTCACAGTCTGGTTCTAACTCTCCAAGGCTGGTTTGGAGCTTTGGCTGTTTCTCTTTCTCCAGGATCTCACGCTGGATAATCTTTCATTTTGTTTTTGTAACTCTTTATTCAGTGTGTTGCTAAGCATCTGCGTCACACTTTGAACAAAGGGCTAGATTGTGGTTCTCGCAGGGCAGTAAGGGACCTGTTGCACCCCTTATTAATGTTTACTTGTATGACAGTACAAGAACTGTGATGCTAGGCTGCCTGGAAGAGTTTACAGTCTAAATGGGCGTGATAGACAAAGGTGGGGGAACACAAAGGAGGAACCGAGGCTCAGAGAGACTAAGGGACTTGCCCACGCTCAGATTGGGAATCTGGGGCAGAGCAAGGAATTGAACACAGAACTCCTGAGCTCTTGGTCAGCGTCTCAGCCACAAAGTCATCCTTCCTCTCACCTCGCCCTGGGGTACCTGCAGTAACCTTAGCCAGCTTTCAGCTCTGGGCATGGGGGGAGTGCCAGGGCAATCTGCCTGATTCTCCCCTCCATGAGCAAGTGCGCTGGGAGGGGATGTAGCGAGGTTGGGTGAATGCAGAGACCAGGTTTTGTCCCAGAGTTGGCCTGGCACAATGAGGGGGAATAAGCTGCACCCCAAAAAGGGTGAAATAACTTATTCCTCTCCAGAGAAGAGGGGAGCCCAGGAGGAGGTGGGCCTCCCTGAAGTGGTGACACTCATGCATCAGGTCTAATGGCTCAGCCCTTCTCAACTAACCAATTGGGTCAGTGCTAGTTAAAGGACTAAATAGGACCCCGCCTCTCCTTCCACAAAAGGCCCTGAGACCTGTCTCCATCACCCCTTCGGCACAAGCCTGTCAGACCAAGTGAGTTCCAGCTTCTCTGGAAACATCTCTAGCCCCTCAGACACTGAAACATCAGGGCAATGAGACTCACAATCTGGGAGCATGCCCAGTTCCCATTATGGACAGTCATCCTGGATTATTACATTTTCCAGATAGTGACACTTTGATGCTGCCTCACAAATGCCCCATGCACATATTAAGTCCCTAAGTGCCATAGAAGAGCTAGGTATTTTTATTATGATGATTTATTATTTATTACTGAAAGGCCTCTTGGAAATGGAACCAGAGCCATTAGAGATGAGAAAACTCTATGATGTCCCATCTACTCCATGCTGCTGGGGAACTGCATGAGATTATTCTCTATACCCCACTTGCTGGTGCTTTGCTCACTGTCATTTAAAATATAGATGTATGTTATGTCGCTGACGTGGGACAGTGTCAGAGTTGCCTTTGACAATTAAAAGAACTCTGCCATGTTTTGTGACTGCAGAGAGGCTGTGGCAGGGTCCAGCACTTAAGAGGTTAAGCTGCAGCAAGAGGTTTGAAAGGCCTCAGTGGAATCCACAACCTTCTTCGGTCCCTCTGAAGCACTGGGTTTGTCCTGGAGCTGCTAAATTCCTTCCCTTGTCCATGGGGCTGTCAGCCATTGACATCTTTTTTTTCTGTGAGCATGTTGGGCGCATTCCACACCCTGCCCAACCAGAAGAGAAAAATAAACATGAAATAAGCATGGGAGATCCTGGCAGCTGGGGGTCCGCTAGGTTACAGGACGTGTGGGTATGTCTACACTGCAATTAAAAAGCTACGGCTGGCCTGTGCCAGCTGACTCGGGCTCACAGGGGTCGGACTAAGGGGCTGTTCAATTGTGGTGTAGAGTTGGGCTTGGGCTGGACCCTGCGAGGTGGGAGGGTCCCAGAGCTCGGGCTGCAGCCTGAGCCCAAACGTCTACACCACAATTAAACTGCCCGTTAGCAGGAGCCCAAGTCAGCTGGCACGGGCCAGCCGTGGGTGTCTAATTGCAGTGTGGACATATCCCGGGACATTCTTGGCTTTAGGTTAACTAACAGCGCCCACCTCATCAGGACTACAGCCTGTAGATGCTCCAAGGGGAACGGAAAAGTACTAGGGTTAGCTAGGGTGACCAAATGTCCTGATTTTATAGGGACAGTCCTGATTTTGGGGTCTTTTTCTTATATAGGCTCCTATTGCCCCCACCCCCGTCCCGATTTTTCACATTTGTTGTCTGGTCACCCTAGGGTTAGCTGTCCATTCCAGGCACCTCGGAGAAGGCTAGTGCTGTACATGTGTTCTCCATTGTGCCCATCCACTGCCAGCCAGAGGTTTTTGCATAGGCCCACACCCCGAACTTGCACTTCATTATTTAGTGAGGCCATGGGATGTGAATGGTGTTTACAGACATTTAGGAAAGCCAGGTGCCTGCCACAAAGGGGATTACAATAGGCACAGTATGAACCATTAAGGCTTACGTGTGAGCCCCGGAGCACTTGGCATGCGGCTGTAGCTTTCTGTTCATATTGTGGGTATAGCAGGACTCTGGAATTGCCCAAGAGCTGCTCAGAGGAGCCAAGTGTCTCAGAAGAACAGGCCTGTGACCTTCTGAATGAACAGAAATAACAGCCTCGTTGTAACCCTCCCTGTGCCATAGACAGGAGCTACAGATCTAGGCCTATCAACGACTGCAACTGAAATGGGCCACTGACTGGCCCTGCCTCCCAGAGCTGCTCAAACTGGTAATCACAGGGCATCTAAAAGGTGTCAGCCTAGACAGTGCTCCCAGCTTTCCCAAACTGTAAACCTAGGCAGACCCCGCCCCCCTGCAGTCCCATACCCCAGGCAGCTTCAGACCCTATCAAACTCTAAAGCCCAGCTGGCCCATAGACTTCCCCGACCTTTTTGTCCAGCCTGCCCCTGTAGTGATATATGCCTTGCCACACTTCCACCTAATGGCAGAGCTGTATTAAAGGGACAGTGGGGTACAGATGGCTGAGTGAACTGAAAGCTGCCAGTACATATTCCTGCTGTGATTTATCAATTGGAAGGGATGGGTCCTTGCCTCACAGGGACCCTGGGTGAATAATTTATGGCTGTCTCCAGCTGACTTACCTGAAGCACTTCCTCTCTGTCAATAGGCAAAGGAGTGAATCCAGGCAATGATATAAAATCCAAATGTTGTTTTTGTTGATTTATAAAATGTGTCCCTGGATCAGCAGCTCAGAGCAGCTCAGGGATGAGGAAAGCAGAGATCTTGGCCTTTCAGAGTATTTTCCTTTGTGAAAAAATGTGTGCATCAAACAGCTGAGTTTTAACATTTCAATAGAGTTTGTCACAGAATCATAGGACTGGAAGGGACTTGGAGAGGTCTCCTAGTCCAGTCCCCTGCACTCAAGGCAGGACCAAGCATTATCTAGACCAGGAGTTCTCAAACTGGGGGTTGTGACCCCTTAGGAGGTTGTGAGGTTATTATGTGGGGGTCGTGAGCTGTCAGCCTCCACCCCCAAGCCCCACTTCACCTCCAGCATTTATAATAGTGTTAAATATTTAAAAATGTGTTTTTAATTTATAAGGGAAGTCACACTCAGAGGCTTGCTGTGTGAAAGGGGTCACCAGTAAAAAAAAGTTTGAGAACCACTGATCTAGACCATCCCTGACAGGTATCTGTGCAACCTACTCTTAAAAATCTCCAATGACGGAGATTCCACAACCTCCCTAGGCAATTGATTCCAGTGCTTAACCACCCTGACAATTAGGAAGTTTTTCCTAATGTCCAACCTAAACCTCCTGTGCTGCAATTTAAGCCCATTGCCTCTTGTCCTATCCTCACAAGCTAAGAAGAACATTTTTTCTCCCTCCTCCTTGTAACAACCTTTTATGTACTTGAAAACTGTTATCATGTCCCCTCTCAGTCTTCTCTTCTCCAGACTAAACAAACCCAGTTTTTTCAATCTTCCGTCATAGGTCATGTTTTCTAGACCTTTAATCATTTTTGTTGCTCTTCTCTGGACTTTCTCCAATTTGTCTGCTTGATGTTTGCTTTTTTTGCAACAGTGTTACACTGTTGACTCATATTTACCTTGTGATCCACTGTGACCCCCAGATCCCATTCCACAGTACTCCTTCCTAGGCAGGAAGGATTTTTACTATGGAGAGTTAGCAGTGGTCTCCAGAACTAATGCAAACTCCTGACCCGGGCCTTTCAAACAGGCTGGAGAATAACGTTCCATGGAACAGACATCTCCCAGAGCCTGTAGGATTCTACCTATCCCTCAGCATAGGCCTTGCAAGAGAACTCAACTTTTTCACTAGACTGTGGAGGGGAGGGCCTAGAGGACTTCTTACCTGAAAACTACTGCTACTATCACCACTGGTACAAGCCTAAGCAACCAGACCTGCCTAGTTCCCACTGGAATTAGTTATAATACATTCTAGGCCTGATCCTGCAAGCCCTCCACATGCAACTGCAGGCCCATACATGGATGGTTTATAGAAACATTGCACTGCTCCAAGAGTTAGTTGATTCTGATTGGCTGAAGCAGCGGCATGAAACTTCAAACAGTTCTGTGCGATTGCCTGGAACTGTCGGGCAGTGGGTCATTGCACTTGCTGAGACACCTCCTGGTGTCAGACAAACAAGATGACCAACACAGCACACATGCCCCAGAGCTACGCAGATGCATGTATTTTCTCAAGCCATTGCTGTGTAAGGATAGGACAGTCCAGGTCATCTGGCTGTGAGCTCAATACAAATACACAGACGCAGAGAAGTGGCCTTGCTCAGACGCCGTAACCTTCCTATCCTTTGAACAATCTCTCCCAGCTCCTGCCGTCCAGCCCAATGACTAACTGTGAACACAGGTCTCTTTATAATTCTCCTCCATAAACACAAGAGTCAGAGCTGCAGCTCCCGTTTTCAGATAATCAGAATAGCCAGTGGGTCTGCACTAGCTCTTTGCCTTTTAACTCCATTTTAAAAAATGCTCTGGATCTAGAGCAACTTTCTCTGCTCAGTAGTTATGACCAGTTCACCTGCCTTGACATGGGGTCTGCAGGCCTTTGATAAAGGCATTAGGAGGTTATCCAGTTCCAAGGGAGTTTCTATAAGTGCCCCTTTACTCTAATGAAGCAATACTGCTTTGGAACATTTAGGTTTGTGAGTCTCCTGTGAATCAACATCACAGATATCCCTACAGCTTCTTTTATATGGGATATGCCATATCCCTTCTAACTGCCCTGCTCTGTGATGACAGGAGGGTTTGGGGGACTATTTCTTCTTTCTCTATCAGTGGAAGGACACTCTTTTCTAAATCAACCTCACTGTCCCTTTCTACAGAGATAGCAATAGAACCTGCACTTCAATAGCAAGCCTAATAATGAGAGGTTACTTAAAAGATGTAATAGCTAACACGTGGGGAAGTTGGAGGGAGGGAGGGAGGAAGGGTGGGGGTTGACTGTTTATAAGCTTGTCTCTGGCTTTTTCTATTTTTATTGTTGTTGTCTGCTGCAGTACTGTAATTGAGGCTTCGTTTCAAGCCAGGTCACTTTCCAATAGAAATGGTCCCAGCTCAGGGGTGGGGATCAAGAGCAAAATGTTCATGTTATTTACCTTCAGATTTGCACATCGTGGGTGCTGCTAACTTCTTCCTGCATCAAGTCCCTCACACACTTAACATCCACTAGAAGCCACAAGGCCAAACTTCATCTCCAGGGGTGTTACAATAAGACCTCACCACTTTTTAAAAAAATATAAGTGCTAGGAGAAGATAATAGCATGATGGGTGTTCTGAGCCTGGTGAGTCATTCCTGAGCCTGAGTGTTCTGAGTGCTCGGATGAGTCATTTGAAGTAATTCCCTGTGAGTCTTAAGGGTCCGGTGGCATCCAATCCACAAGCAAGGATCTAACCGAGTGACCCCAAAGCAGCTATATAGGCTCATAATGAAAGCAGCCACTCCAGTCTGCTCAATGTCGCAACCTTGTTTGGGATGCTCCCTGGCCATTCTGACAGGCTATTCCTACGCCAGCTCCAGGTCAAGCCATGGCCAGTTGCTCAGCTGTCCTGACAAACATGCAGTGGGCTCTGGGGGGCGGGGGTCACATCCTTTATATATGAGGCCACAACTTTAGGAGAGGAGCATCATGTTCACATAGGGCTAGACTGTGACTTAAGTTATAAGGAGTGGTGGGTAGGTTGCATCAGGGACAGAGCAGGAGGAAGAGTAGTTTGTTGCTGGTCTATATTACCGGTAAATTACTGTAGCCATGCTAGCCAGTGAGTAGAGTCACATCTTCACCCATTCCTCTATCTTAGGTACTTGTGTGGGCCCCAACACCATGATACCTAAGTGTCTCACAAACTTTCATGGCTTTATCTCCACAACACCTGGAATAGATGGGAACCTGGGGCACAGAGAGATTAAATGACTTGGCCAAGGTCACATAGGGAGTCTGTGGCAGAGCCAGGAATTGAAGCTGGGTCTCCCATGTCAGCCCCTTAAAGACTGGGCCACCCTCCTTCACAACTGCTTCTGGGAGGCAGTAATCCTCCTTCACATTCAGAGCCAAGGTCCAGGTAGCCCATGTAGGTGGGACTCATCCTACCTGCACCAGAAGCATAGTGCAAGTTGCTATTTAGCCCATATTAACACCTTAGGTTTCACACAGGACTTTCCATTTGAAAGCCTGGATGGACAATAAACAACTCTTGACACCTGCTGAAAGGCAGCAGGTGAGTCAGTGTTGTTATCCCCATTTTACAGCTTGGGACACACCAGGGAGAGGTCACTTGGCCGGAGCTGGTGGCCAAACTGGGATTAGAACTCAAGAATTTCTGGCACTCAGTCCTGTGTTTGGAGACACCTTCCACGCACCAAATCTCTTCAGTCAGCTCCCAGAAGGCTACCTTGTCTCTGCAGATCCTTCAGCTTAGTAATGGCTTGCATAACATATTCAGGAGATGGAACGGGAAGGGGACCAGCAGGCAGTGGCCCTTCGCCCCCAGCCATATCCCAGAGACATTGGCTTCGCCCACGTGAGCTGTTCTGCCTGTGCCTTTTTCTGACTCTATGGGTGGTTATCCCTATAGCCTTCAGGTGGACAAGCTTATAGCCCAAACCTGTGCATTGTCCAAACATGGGGCTGTGCTCAGGCCAGGCAATTTTTACAGCTTATTAACCACCCACTACAGCCCAGGATCTTTTGCTAGAGATCTGCAAAGCTTTTTAAAAAGCAGCAGGCAAAGGAGCCGAGCTAGTTTGGGGAAGGTGCTCGGCAGAAAATGGCTGCCCTGCCAGGTGGGTGAGTGTGCAGCAAAGTGCAGGGGACGTGTCCGAGGGTTTCTAAACAAGAACCGATTGTGCGCAGAGAGCTGCAGGACTTCCAGTTCTTCCCCTAAAGTCAGTGTCCCGGAGTCACTGCTCCCTGCCAGATTCCTGTGGTCATCAGCTTCTTGGCACCGGCAGCCGAGACAAGATGTCCAGAGCTGTCTTTCCTCTCCTGAATCACAGAGTTAAGCAGATTGCTCACCAGTTTAACAAATTGCTTTAATTTAAACACAAGCATGTTTTTCATTTGGAGCCTGCAGCATAATCAGCACCACCACTGAACACAGGGCATACATTAACTCCCCTCCTCCTTATTCATGGCCTGAAAGAAGTCAGAGGCTAAATGCACCTCAGTGCTTGTCCACAGCACCCCTGCTAATCCAATACTATGCCCTTCCACCCAACCTCACCAATACACCTCAGTTCTGACCTACAACGCCCTGTTAATCCAGTCCTGGGTTCCCCCACTCAACTCTGTAATGCATCTTAGCCCTGATCTGGGACCACCCCCTGCTGTTGCAGCCCTGTGCACTGGGCCTCTTTTGGTTTTGTGATGTGTTTAAATGCCTATTGGTGACTTCAGCAGGGTTCCCTCTGGTGTCTTTACCACCTCTGGCTCGCAGGAGATGAGAATGAAAGTTGGCTGGAAAACCTTTCCAGGGAAGGGATGGAGGGCTCCATGGCTGGAGTGTCATAATCTGTTTGCAACAAGCCCTTCATTGCCCCATTGGTCAAAAGTCCCGGGGATGGTTGTATGTTCATGCAATGTGTGACTGTCGGCCAAGACTAGCTCAGCACGGCTCCATTACGGGAGGGTGACTCCTTGACTGTGATTAGTGTGGCTGACAGAGGTGATAACTGTTTGAGACTGGCCCTGCGTAGTCCCTAGGGAGGCAGGTCCTAGATGTGACCAGCTCAGTGAGATTCCTGAGGTGGCATCTCTGGAGCTCACTACCAATAAAGCTGCAGCGTATGGATCCTGAGGATCCAGGTGGAAGTCTTGGCTGCAATGACGTGCATGGTGTCTGCAGCAAATCCAGCTACTGCAGGGGGTTATGCTAGTTGGTTAGTAGAGTTCTAGTGTCTTGACTCTGGTACTGTTACAGCCAGTACTGACACCTGGGCTGAGCAGCTGTTGGGGGCTCACAACCCATCTCAATACCAGCACTTACTATTGCTGCTGCCACTGCCCCCACCACACAGACACAATCTGGGGGACTTATATCAGGGCTGCTATCAAGCGCCATCGAATAGAATTGTGTGCTATCTATCCCCTTTCCTTGTGGAGATGCAATAGCCGCGACGTGTAAGCCATCACCGATTTTTCCTAAAGTTTGTGGAGTATTGCTTAACTGCTCTCATAGACATAGACTCATAGACTTTAAGGCCAGAAGGGACCATCATGAGCATGTAGTCTGACCTCCTCCACATTGCCTCTCCAACCAGCCAAGCCTTTTGGGGTATGTCTACACTGCCATAAAACATCTGCGCATGGCATGTGTCAGCTGACTCGGGCTTCCAGGGCTAGAAAATTACAGTGTAGACATTCAGTCTCAGGTGGGAGCCTGGGCTCTGAACGTCTACACAGCAGTTCTATGGCCCCGCAGCCCGAGCCTCACAAGCCCGAGTCAGCTGATATGGGCCAGACATGGGTATTTTATTGCAGTGTAGAGATACCCTTGGAGCCCTGGATACCCATGGCAGAAAGTCTCTAGATTCTTGGGAGGTGCCCAGCCCAATTCCAGATGTTGGAGCAGGGCTCATGGCACTAGGGCTGCCACAGGCTCCCTCCCACCCCCTGATTACAGCTGAGGAAGCTCCTCACTGAGCAACTAAAGTGGTTTCTGGCCTCAGGGAGGGGTAGCTCAATAGCATGAGAGGTAACCTAGGCTAGCAGACTAAGCACTGGACTGAATGAGAGAGAAGGCTGGGTAATACTGTTTACCTGGTTATTCGCTATTTTCTATACCTCTCTCATGCCCCTTCTTCCTCATCTCATGGCTGCACTAAACAGTCCCATGATCAGTCTCTCGTAAGTTAACTTTTTGCCATGTTGAAAACTGACCATGTAATCCTACTCTGTGTGTTCAGTCACTTAGCTGCTTTCTAATCCTGGTTTTTAGACTGTGAGCTCTTTGGGTCATGGACTGTCATTTATTATACATCTGTATAGCACACAGGGGCTATCGGTTAATGCCTTCTACCACAACATAAATGTTAAATAATTATACTAACAATCCACATACTACTTCACTTCTCATCCCGTGGTTACTTAGGCTACTTTGCCTCTTGTGAAAGCCTTTGTCAAAGATTTTTGGAAAGCCCAAATACATATATCAGACTGGCTTCCTTTATCCACTATTTTGTTGACACAAGCCAAGAATTCTAATAGATTAGAACCACACTTTACAGAATCCGTGCTCGTGTGCTCCCATCACACCATGTTCATTAAGATGTTTGATAATTCTAGCGTTAATTATCTTCTCAACCAATATACTTTTCCATCCATCTGTAGTTCTCAGGATCCATCTTTTTAAAGATAAGCCCAACATTTCCTGTTCTTCAGTGCTCTGGTGTAGTAGCTGGTTTTCAGGATAGATTGCATACTTTTGTTAGCAGCCCAGCCATTTCATTGTTAAGTTCCTCCAGCACTCTTGGGTGTGGACAATCCTGAGCTGGGGACTGGTCACTATTTAATTTACCAGTTTGATCCAGCACAACTTCTTTTGACACCTAAATCTGTGAGGCTGACATCTCTTTATTACCTGAAAAGATTAGGGCTGTGGTCAGTGTCTCCCCAACATCCTCTGCGGGGAAGACAGATGTCAAAGAAACCATTTAGCTTCTCTGCAGTGTCCTTCTCCTTCTTATTTGCCCCCTTTACCACTTGGTGGTGGTCCAGTGGATCCACCAATTCTGCATCTGATGTACTAGAAAGAGTTTCATTTGATACCTTTGGCTATCTGCTCTTCAAATTCCCTCTTAGCCCTACTGATTTCCATCTCGCATGTTGCTGGCTATAGTTTCTGTTCATTCACTTGTGCTGGATTTCTTTCTGAAGGATACCTTGAATAACTCTTGAATCTTGCCATTTAGCCACACCTATGGCATTTTTCCTTGCTTCCTTTTTCATTTAGGATTATGCCTGGGAGACCCAGTTACAATGGGTGACTCGGATGGCATGTGCTGAGATCACGTTTAAGGTGGGGCTTTTGCACTTGCAGGTGTCAATGGCGGGCGGGGAGTGATGCTCCCAGTCTCTAGTTGTGTAAGAAGGCTTGCTCCCAAGACATCCTGAATTTGGTCTCATTGTGGCTAGGGATCGCAGCACATACAGCCCTCTGCTGGGTGAGATGACCCAGCACTTGCTCTAGGTGCTCACAGACACATGGATGGTAATTGAGATCAATATTCCAGCTGCATGATGTATTTGGAAAGGATCCCCATGGAGCTGAGTGTTCAGGGTGGGAGTAGGGTATGTTTTGGGCCACCTTCTTTTAAAATCTCCCTTTCCCCCCCTTGCCTGTGCCTTCTATTTCCTCTTGTGCGCTCTCTCCTGTTGCTGTGAGCTGCATACTTAATAGATGCAGGCAAAAGCTTGCTGGATCTTTGGCTTTTTAAACCAGAGATATCCCAGTAGCTTATTCACTCACCTCAGCAGGGAAAGAATTAATGTCACAGACCAGCCACAATGCTAAGAGACGTGGAAAATTGGCTGGGAAGAGAGCAGTGTAATTCCAGCAGCTGTGGAAGCAGCAGAACGGAACTGCCCAGAGACAGACACGGGAAAGGAAAATCTCTGCAGTTCTGGCTGGCTGTGCCATCGGTCTCCCCTTCCCTTCCCCATCTTTTGTTTCATACCTTTGGGCAGCAGAAAGCCAGAGCGCTGCTGCTGCCAACTCCGCACCTTCTCCTCCAGACTTGAAAGCAAACAATGTGGCTTTAAGTGAGGAGAAGTGGGAATGGAGAGATGGCAGCTTCCTAAGTATGTGATGGTCTCGCAGGGACACAAGCAGTCCCTCCCTGCACTTCACCCCCATTGCCGCAGGAGATAGACACCCCATTGTTTGGATATAATCATAGCAGTGGCATTTCTCGGACCTTGTGCTTGGCAGGGGACAAAGAACTGACCCACAGACAGGACAAATGGAAAAAATCACTTGCTCATCCCTGGCTGGTGAAGGTTTGTGTGACTCTGGTGTACCATAGAGGAGAGCACAGACACTACCCTTATCCCTCTTATGCCTGCTAGGATAACCTCCCAATTGCTTTACCACCTGCTGGCGCTATCCCAGTGACTCTCTTATCTACAGGTACATGATCACTACCCAAAATACCCACTTACTTATCCAGGTCCAGAAACGTTATTACCCCTCTGATGCGCGCGCACACACACACACACACACACACACACACACACACACAGACACGAGACCCAGAATTGGGGTGAGCTCTGAGGTACAGAGAGAGATGGGCTCCCTTATTATTAATTTAAAAAATCTTACACCTTTAAAGCATCTTTCCCGTCAGAGGACCCTGAAGCATTTCACAAATTCACAGTGAAACGCAGTCTCTGCAGTGGTGGTTGTTTAACAGCCAGCAGCATCCCTACACACAGCTAGTGACTAGGCATCCTATAGACCAGTGTTTCCCAAACTTGGGATGCCGCTTGTGCAGGGAAAGCCCCTGGTGGGCTGGGCCAGTTTGTTTACCTGCCGTGTCCGCAGGTCCAGCCGATCACGGCTCCCAGTGGCCGCGGTTCACTGCTCCAGGCCAATGGGAGCTGCGGGAAGCGGCGTGGGCCGAGGGACGTACTGGAAGGAGAGAGGGGAGGTTTAGAGCTATTTCTAGATACTTGAAAACATGTAAAGAAAAGACAACCTGTGTGACCTTTGGCAAGACACTCTGTGCCTCAGCCCCCCATCTGTACAATGGGGATAATGATATTTCCCTCCCACACAGTGGTGTTATGAGAATAAATCCATTAATCGGTGTTAGGTTCTCAGATATTACAGGGATGGAAGCCATATAAGTATCTAGCAACATGGGTACCCCAAACACATCACACCTGTCCTCTGCTCTCTACTCTGGCTTCCTATAGACTAGTGAGTGAAGTTCTTGGTTGTGGTCCTTATCTTCAAGGCACTCAATGGTGTGGGTCCAGCGTATCTAAAAGATCGACTAAAGCTCCCGGATGAGCATCATGATGTGACACTTCTCGAAGTAACCTGAGATGTCCGGGGTGAAGGAGGGGACCCTGTCTGTGACCACCAGGAGGAACCATTACTGGCCACTGGTTACTGTCAAAACAGACTCTGCTCCAGAATTCTCGAGCCTCTCTGTTTCCCTCTGCAGATTACACAACCCCACTTTGTTACACTCCAGTGCCTATCCTGTTATCTTCTGGACACCTGCAACGTACACCGATCCATTGCCTCCATGGAAGCAGTGCACCTCTGTTCACTGCTCAACACGCACCTTATCACAAAGCACTGAGACACGTCTATAGTAAAACCAAACCAAAGTGTTTTTAATGGAGCTTGAGAAGCAAGTATAAGGGTTTGGAAACATACATTTACAGGTAAAAGAAAAACATAAAGCACAATCAATGGCCTGTACGTATTAACAGGTTACTTTCCTGTCTAATAAGGTATTCCTCACCCAATGGTCAGTCCTTGCAGTGCTTGTCCAGGTCAAAGAGCTTTCATGAGACACCCCCACTGGCAGAGTATCCTTTGTAATGGATAACAACTTGGGCCATTTCTTCTGCTCTTATACAATTACAGGCTATTAGCCTATTAGGCTATTACAGTCTCTTAGCTCAGGGGACCCCCTATTCAGAGAACTTTCCTGGGGTTGGTTTGTCTTTGTAAATGCAAAGTCTCCACCTGGTCCAGACAGTAAACAAAGTGATGTCTCCCAGGGCCGGCTCTGGCTTTTTTGCCGCCCCAGGCAAAAAAGCCTCCTGCCGCCCCCCGCCCCCAGCGGGGAGCACGGCAGGGGAGGGCAGGGAGCCCACCGCGGCTCCGCTGGCGGCCGGAGCACCGGGAGGAGGGCGGAGAGCCCGGCCGGGCCCGCTCTCCCCCACCGGCCGGAGTGCCGGGAGGAGGGCAGAGAGCCGGGCCGGGGCTCCGCTCTCCCCCACCGGCCGGAGTGCCGGGAGGAGGGCGGAGAGCCGGGCCGGGGCTCCGCTCCCCCCGGCGGCCGGAGCGCCGCGGGGAGGGCGGCGAGCCCAGTCGCGGCCCCGCTCTCGGGCCGGAGCGCCGGGCCTTGACGCCCCGCTCCAGGTGCCGCCCCAAGTACATGCTTGGTGGGCTGGTGCCTGGAGCCGGCCCTGATGTTTCCACAGATGTCCATTGTTCCCAACCTCAAGGTTGACTGCGTTAGCCCCGAGACCCCGCCTCACCTCAGGTGACACTTCAACTGTTTTGCCTAATATTTTACATTTTACACATTGCTTAAACTGGTTTCCACACAAACATCTCTCAATAGCCATAACAATCAACTAGTGCTTGGCTTTCGGCAGAAACCATGCACAACCCCCTTTGGTCAGCTTCAGCCACTTGCCACTGGGTAGAAACTGGGAGAGCTTGGCAAGAGGGGAGGACGGAGGCTCTTGTCACTGGGAGGGATGAGTCACACCCCTAGTCTTGCCATCTCTTCCCGCTCTGGGAATAGTCTGTTCATCGTGTGCTCCACATGTGACTGCACTCCCAAGATTCTGGGTGCAAGAAGCCAAATGATCCTCTCCAGCTCGGCTTAATCCAGGTACCTGATGTGGCTGCTGCTGTCCTGAACAGTTTCTTTCTTGCAGTTTGAACACTCTGCATTGTTTTCACCTATCATTTTGCAAGCAGGGTCCTTCTCCCGGTGGCTAGTGTTAACACAGGTTTCCCCTGTTCTTTCCCTTGACATTTCCAGTAAAGGGCCTTTAATACAATCTCTCTGTGGCTGCTCTAATTACGTGTGAAATATTTTTCACCCATAAACCAAAGAAAACAAATCAACACAGTAAGATCTTTTCTCTTGGACTATTTGGCAGGCCTCAGAGTCTTCAAAAAGAGTTACCCAAGGTCCACACAACCCGGGCTGTCTCTTTATAATTGTACTTTCAGGCTCCTGTAGAAGAACCCAACAAAGGAAGGAGCAAAACAGAGCACAAAGCCCTGAAAGGATATTTTATTTCTATTTTTCCACCTGGATATTGGCCAGCTACAGGACATGCTGTTTGCAGGGCAACAGAATATACACGCTGCTAGTCAGAGCTGTGCTGAGGGGATGGGAAATTTATTTCTGGGTGGCAGGGGGTGGGAGTGCACCATTAATCAGATGTGATTTAAAACATGGCTGACTGAATGCGGAGATTTTGCTCTGTTCTCAGGAGGGCTAGGATACATTTGATTTGCATATCTTGTCTGGGGGAGAGGAGTTGTGAATATTTTGCTCATACAAGTAAAGGGCTGTTCCTCTCTGTTAGCGCACCTCAGCACCCTCCCATTCCAATCCTGTGAAACACACCGTCTTCAGATGCAGCCCCCATGCTCCCCACTATTCCAGTCCTGCTGCCCCCGCCGCCCCCCAGGCACACACAGCTCTGCCAATACCCCTCAGTTCCTCCCAGCACACAGTCCCAATCCTTTTCCAGTGTTGTCCCCTCCCTCTGACACAAAGCTCCGCTGATGCATCTCAGTCCTGACTTGCGGCAGCCCCTGTTATCTCATCCAGCTCTCCCAATCCTGTCCCTCATACATTCCTCTGCCAGTGCCCCTCTGTCCTGCAACAGCCCTTGCTAATTAAGTTCTGGGATTCTCCTGACATTAGTAGTCATGCTTAAGTTTACAACTCCCCATCTTTAAAATGGTCAGTTGAACTTCAGTCTGGTCTCTCTTGCAGCTACTGCTGCTCCTACTCTGTGCCACATTCCTGTCCCTTTCCAACGGTAACTTGAGAGAAGATAAGCTGGTCAGCAAAGGAGCTTTAGAACTACGCTGTCACTCCCTCCATGCAGAGAGGGCATTTTCCATCTTTTATGGGCACCTAACTCCAATACTAAACACCACTGGTTAATTTGCTAACATCACCTACCTAGCAGGCCTCTAATTATATTTTAAACATATGGCAAATGATTCAGCAAATTCACATAAAGCATAAAACAAGCCAGTTGTATGCTATTCACGGCTCACTAGGGTATGATGCAATGTACCGCAGTCCAGATCTGTTCTAGCCTTGGTCTGCTTTAGGCAGGAGATGGATACTGCTAACAAAGAGGTGTTCTATGTGCTACAGGGAGATCTGGCCTCTGCTAAAGCCCTGGTTAGGGCCGAGGCTGTGATGTCACTAGAACAAACCAGGCCTCTTATCCACCCCTCTGAGGCTGTAATGTCACTGTACCAAAGGCCTAGCCTCTTACCCTCACCCTCACCCTAGCTGTAACATCACTGTCCCCAGGTCAGGTCGCTTACTCACCCCTCTGAGGCATGCATGAGATTTTTTTATTCCTGTCTGAGGAAGATCAAGGAGTGATGATTTCCCGCCTTGGTACAGTGGGAGGCTGCACCAGCAGCCACACAGGGTGGGTCTGGGATGGGCTGTGCTGGTTGTAAGACAAGCTCCCAGTGCCAAGCCCTGTCCTGAAGCAGCCGCCCCGGGGCCCTGCACAAAAGCCCTTGTTTCTGGAAGTGCTGCAGCTGCCTGGGGCCCTTCCTACTTCACAAATATTGACACTGTGATCTCCGAGTCTCAGTCTAGAAACAACATTTTCAGGGAGCCTTGGATCTGCAGTTTTTGGGGTTTTTTTAAATTTAGTGGAGAGAATTTAGATTTCAGCCCCTCCTCTCTCTGCTACGGAAGTGGCTCACATAGACCTGCTGAATCTCTATGAAACCCCACCTCTGCCTCAGGGAATCCATAGAGGGCCCGCAGAAATGTCTTCCTAGCGGCAGGCTGCCCGAAAGCCATTCTGTACAGGCTGTATGAGGGCATTTCACAAGAAATACCAAGGCTGGGAGGGGTGGCCTGCTCTGGGGAGTTTTAAATGCAGCTGCCATCATCTTTTTTTTACGGAGGAGCACCAGTCAATGCGCCATCTTTGCTCAAGCTGAGGGGGGCATTGCATGCTGGGAGCATGCAAATTAGCCACCGTGCTCCTCAAAAGCTTTTCCAATGATATTTGTGTGTATGACTCTAGTGGTAGTCAGAGGTGCAAGACCAAGGGCTTTTTGGCAAGACAGGTACAGCCCAGCCAGGGCCAGGGTAGCTTACCTCACCCTGCCTAACTGATATGCCTCAGCCCAGCCCTAGATGCACATAACCACCTCGAATGAGACTGCCACTTTTGTGACATTATCTTTCCTGGGCCCAGCAGAGGATGCAAGGTGGAGCTAGGGGAGACACACATTGTCCCAATGCCAACAACAATCCCCACAGGGCCAAAAAACAGAAACCATCCATTGGAGTTCCTTCTCCCTGGGCAATGGTGGATGGAGAAACCCTTGTGAAGCATGCCATGAAGTTATGCTGTAAGGAGTCGGAAGAAGACAGATGGTGTGGTGTGGTGGCACAGGGCCTCCACACAGACAGCCCTGTGACCTTGGCAGATCCCCAGAGAGCTACTCTTTCTGGGGGCAGAATCTCCTGCTGATTCCATGTAGGAGGGAGACAGGGAGATTTCTCCTTCCCTGTTCTGCTGCGAGTTTTTCATGGGGGGAGGGGGGGGGTTAATCTGGCTCTCAGAATGTCCAGAGCTATGAGGCAAGGCGGGTTACACCTTCCATCAGTTGGAGGAGGATGAAGGGATGTTATTATTAGTACCTTGAAGGACATTTCTTGACTTTTTGCATTAACACCCCAGCTCCACCCGGCCCCACAATCCAAACAAAAAAAATCCTCTCCCTCTGCAAACAAAAACAACACATTCCATATGTTGTTCAAAAGCCCATGGAAAACAAGGGAAAATAACTAAAACCAGAGGATGAGGTTTCCTGGGCAAATAAACTAAGAAGCAAGGGAAACACTAATAATAAATCCAACTGAGGGGGAAGCAACAAACTTTGCTAACTCACCTGCTAACCCTGGGGCTGGATGGTCCATCAGCCACACTCATCAAAGGCCTTTGTGCAGCTTGTCTGGAAGTACCCAGCACCTCCCTCCCTCATTTTCAATCCATGATCGCTGCAGCAGAGGAAAGGTTAATGGCTGAATGTAGTGAGCCCACCAGTAGGTGCAGTTTTCATGGCCTCCAAAGCTATAAGGACAAAGACTGTGACCTTGACGGTAGGAGACCAATTGGAAAAGCCTTTGCCCTCCCTATTTCAGAACAGAACGTCTCTGTGCAGGAGTCGCTCGTACACACATCTTTAATGATTTAATTTAACTTTGTGAGTTAAAATGATGCTCAGGTGAGAACTGGCTACAGACTAACACAGCACAGGCAGGCAGTGTGCAAACTCCCCCCTTTCCTCTCCCTCCCCACCCCACAGACGTGAGGAAAATGGGCCTTGGTGAGTGAGGCCTAGTCTATAACCTTCAAATTTCTTTAGGTTCTGTAAACATTATTTTTTCTTTAGCTTTAGCTTCTTTTTATGAATAGAATTATGAATGGAGAGAATTTAAGACAGCGCAGTTGTTATGAGGTGACCATTTCCTGGTTGAGCCAAAATTGTTAGTTCCCCTCAAAAAAACAGAATATTTTCAGAAATGCTGAGAGAATGAAATACGGACAAGTGTGTATATGCATGAAGTAAGAAACAATAATTGTCATTAGGACACTGATCATGTCCAGAACATTTGGAGGCCTAAAGGAACTTGACCATCTGCACCCTTCCCAAAGAAGAGGGACCAAAACCCCATCCATGGAGTCATCTGTTGATCCCATGGTTTTCATAGTTTTGGGGCACATCTGTTGCGGTCTGGTGACATATATTGTTACAGAACTGCCAGTAAGAGATGGGGCTTTCCAGACTGACCGAAGGTCAAGATCACCCACCCTAAACCCAGATTGGATCATGTTATTGGGGTACAAGACCTCTAACCCCCTGTTCACTCAGAAGATCTCTGGGAAGGTGCCATGGAGTGGAGCAAGCTAGAAGTGCAACCTTCAATGTCCAGGTAAACTCAGAAGAAGGTGTGATCCTCCCAGGTCACCAGAGCATCAAGAGCTTCTTCTAGGAAGGTGGAGACCAAGCCTACAGTAGGGAATGCCAGGCAACTGCCTGGGAAAGCCTGCCAGCCAGCATTTGGTACTGCCTGGAGATGACATCATTTGATCCCTGAACTGCAGTCCTGGCTCGGCTGCTCTGCAAGCTCATGCAAGCGAAAGAGTTAACCTTTTTCTTTTCAAATAACTTTTTCACTTTTTCCCATTTTGTGTTGTGGCAGGGACGCCTACCACGCGTACAGGAACTCCTCACTTAAAGTCGTCCCGGTTAACGTTGTTTCGTTGTTACGTTGCTGATCAATTAGGGAACATGCTCGTTTAAAGTTGCGCCATGCTCCCTTATAACGTTGTTTGGCAGCCGCCTGCTTTGTCCACTGCTTGCAGGAAGAGCAGCCCATTGCAGCTAGCTGGTGGGGGCTTGGAACCAGGGTGGACCGGCAGCCCCCCTATCACCTCCCCCTATCAGCTCCCCGCTCCCCTAAGTTCCCTGTGCTGCAGCCACCCAGCAGGCTATCAATCGGCTGTCCCTCCCCCCACTGCCATGTGCTGCTCCTGCTCTCTGCCTTGGAGCTGCTCCCAAGAGCCTCCTGCTTACTGTACACGTGGGGGTCAAGAGGGGGGCTAATGTCAGGGTGTCCCCCTCGCCCCTGCTCCTGCCCCCCACTTACCCCATCTCCATACAGTAGGGGGGAGACATGACAGGGCTCAGGACGGAGGGAGCTTGCTGGCAGCAGGGGCTGTCTCAACTTGCTGATCTACTTAAAAAGGCAATGTACTTAGAGTGGGGTCAGCGTCTCTGTCTCTGTCTGCCATGCTGTCTCCCCTCCCTTCATTTGTGCTGCTTGTAGAGTGTGAGGCTACATTAACAACGTGTTAACTCTTGAGGGGTCAGCTGTTCTAGTTAATCATTTAGCAGTAAGGCATTCCCTGGGAAATATCCCACCCTCTGACTTCACCACCTCAACCAAGCTTCACAATCATCATTGCTGTGTACAGTATTAAATTGTTTGTTTAAAACTTATACTGTGTATATATACACAGGTGAAAAAAATTTCCCTGGAACCTATCCCCCCCCTCCCCATTTATATTAATTCTTATGGGGAAATTGGATTCGCTTAACATCGTTTCACTTAAAGTCGCATTTTTCAGGAACATAACTACAATGTTAAGCGAGGAGTTACTGTACTCATGATTTTTTTCTCTAACACTTTTTAAAATGTGTGTGTATATGAAAGAAATAGGGTGACCCGATGTCCCGATTTTATAGGGACAGTCCCGATATTTGGGTTTTTTTCTTATATAGGTGCGTATTACCCCTCACCCCCGTCCCGATTTTTCACACTTTCTATCTGGTCACCCTAGAAAGAAATAGCATGTGCATTTCCAAATTCTAAGTAGATCCTATCTTACATCACTTCATGTTACCTCAGGCTGTAAAAATGTGCCTGCACAAACGACTCTGCCCCAAAGGGGAAATTATGGGTTGTTGTTAATCATGCTACAGCACAGTAGAGATAAATCAGTCAGGAAAAGAGTTGACCTAGAAGTCACCTAGTAAACGACAACCTTGAAGGAGTCTGGGAACTGCTTCACAAGGCTGAGAAATAGACTACGCCTCCTTAGGTTTCCAGGGATAGTATGTGTAAGATTTGATCATGTGTTATGTTAACTTTAAGACTGAAGTCTTGATTGTGTTCATCCAACAACTAAGTTAATTGCTGATTTCATTCCATATTATAGTCAATTTGTCGATTTAGTGACTCAATTCTAATTGTGATTTTGATCATTGTGCTGTTCCAGTCTTACTTAGTTTAATAAAAGGTATAATTAGCAAGAAGTTTGTTTAACTTTGTTTGCCTTTTTGTTAATTTGTAAAAAAAAAAAAAAAACTCCATAAAAATCACATACAGCTGGTATTTCTTTCAAAATTGCAACAAGGGTCACGGCACTCTCCCCAAGAGCAAAGGTAATTTAATAAAGTATCTAAGAGCTACTTAGCTCTGTCCCTAAATTAATACCTATGTCCCTTTCACAGATTTACAAATGCACCCTAATCCTGATCTACAGCACCTACTGCTATCCCAGATCTGGTCTGCCCCCACAGATATATCAATGCCCCTGGATCCTGACTTACAGCATCCTCTGCTATTCCAATCCTGGGCTCACCCACAGCTCTGCCAATGCACCACAATCCTGAGCTGCTGCCGCCCCACCCCTGCTGTTCCAAATCTTTGTCCCCCACACAGTTCTGCTGATGAAGCTTCTTCCTGATCTGCCTCCTGCTATCCCAGTTCCAAGCCCTACCAGCATCTCTTAGTGCTGACCTGTAGCCCCCAGAGCTATACAAGTGTGGGGGCTAGCTGCGCAGACTGGTAATCAGCACTTGTTACAAGGATTCCTCATAATGGACAAAGAAACCTGAGAAAGACCATCAGACATATTTGGTTTTGTGACTATACAGGTTTTTAACCCAGTCTTCCCGAGGTGAAATGCTAAGGCGCTCTGTCATCTAGTCCTCCCCTCACTTCCCTGGTCACAAAGGGCACATACAATCCATGACTACGCAGGAGTTGTAGAAAGCCCTGGACGTGACTGAACCCGGTTCCCATCTTAGGGGGTTCTGTGCAGTGATCCCCATGTGAAAGGAGTTGTTGGGTCTCAGTGCAGCATGCCCCAGAAACCTCATCACCATGGCATTAACTGGCCCCCTCATTGGCAATATTAGCAGAAAGGCCAAAGATTGGCTGAGCTACAGAGCATGAGCCCCTCCCCCCCCCCTTATCTCCAGAGAGGATTGCTCTAGGATAGTCAGTTTCGAGCTGGCAAGCTGACTCCTTCCCCAGGGTCAGGCCATTGGTGTTTCTATGGTGAGACCTCCTGGGTGGCTTGCCCCCACGTCACAGGCTCAGATAAGCTGACCCTTTCCCTCAGGACAGAGTTCACTAGTGAGAGAAACCCCTGGAGCAAAACCAACATGAATCAGAAGGTAAATCTCTCTGAAAAAATCCCCTTGACAAACAAATTTCCCTGGAGTCAGCAAGTTCCTTTCACCTCTCTCTGCTGTACCTCTCCAGCGAGGGGGGTGTGGCGTGGTGACTGACCCCGTTTCAGAGATCAGCACTGCACTTAGCACTGAGTGTGTGTGTTGTAGGTAACCTCTGCAGCCAGGGGGAAAAGGTGTGAGGCCATAAATATCAAACCTGCCTCCCCTGACGTAATCTCTCGTCAGCTTCCAAGGTCAATAGCAAGCTGTTTGTACTGTGTTGAACTAGGAAGGGAATTCTGGGAGAAAAGCAAACAGGGGAGATGTCCTGTGTCCATACAAAAGGTGCTGTATTCCCCACGCACTCCATCTTGGGCTGGGAGGAACATAAAATTAGCACTGTGTTCATTTGTTCATTGTATCAATACCGTGCTTTGTGCCGGCCCCTTTGCTTTCTTGCTGAGCTTTCAGGTTTCCATAGGAGAGACTGAAAAGAAGACTGAGGTGGGTTCTCAGAAGCAGCCTGCTGACAGGTTGAGACCAGGGCAAGCGTGCAGAAAAGGAGGTCGCGCCAAACTGAAATGGGGCGTGAGAGAGAAATGCATACAAACAGAGGGATGTAGAGCTGACACCAGCCTAGTGAGAGACTTTGCCTGGCTATAGGGAATGAGTCAGCCAGGCTCTCCAGAGGAAATGTCACTTCACCCTACACTCTCCAGAGAACAATTATCAGACTGGTTGAATGATACTGGTGGCATGAGTGAGCCATGCCACAGCGGCATAGTAATGCCAAGGGAGTTGTACCATGGCGGCATGCTAATGCCGTGGGCGGATACTCTCTGCTTGTTGCTATGTAACATGGCTTCAGCTTTTATTAGGGATGAATTAAAACTGTACTGGGCCTGGATCCATCAGAACAACACCCACCTCCCACCTTACCCAGATGCCCAAAGATCCAGTCACTGGCACCCTGACTCCTTCCCAGGAACGCCTGAAATTGAGACACTGAGACTCACTAGGGGCGTATATGACAATGAGCTGTTTTCACTATGCCTGCACCAGACAGGCATCTGCCCTGCACTTGCTAAACCCCCAAAGTCCTGACCCAGCATGCACTGGCCTCAGTATGTAACCTGGGACAGAATCCCTGGGGAATGGTTCTCCAGGGGATTCTCTGGTTGTCCCAAAGACTGGTCAGGAAGATGGAGGGAGAATATCATCAGGATATTATGGGCCTGGTCCACCTCCTATTTAGCCTCTGCCACAGAAACAGATGTCCAACCAGCAGACACCATCTGGGTATCTGATTCACTGCTCATTCAGGGACACCCTGACCACAGGGCCCAGATCTCACAGACTCATGGCTCCTGCATTAATCTGCCACAATAGAAAATGGCTCATAGTCCAAGCTGGTGAGAAGCAAAACCAGCCTCTTTCAGTTTGACTCTTTGAGGCTGTCTGGAAAATGAAATGATGGGGGAGGTAGAGATCCCAGCACCGCAGAGGCATTAAGTTTCCAATGTCTGGAGATGTAAACTGCCATCCCTTTTCCCAGGACAGTATATTAACCCTATAAAGGAGGCCAATGGGGCCCCAGGAGAGCCCAAAGTCAGAGCCATTGGGTTTGTTCTCAGATAATGAGACAATGGAAAGAAGAAGACGAAAGAGTCCCCTGAATGCAAATAATGGCACTGGTCGAGCAGCCCGAGCTGCCCAGCGCTGGATCCAGGACTGGAGGTGTCCTGTTCCAGATCCCTCTGGACAGACCTATTGAGCAACTGGAAGGACACTGACAGGATATGGAAAATGAAAAAATAGCTGCTAAACAAACCCCACTCTGTGAGCGTCGTCCCGTCCGGAGGCCTTGGCTTCTATTTTTATCGGCTGATGAATAAACCACCATATTGGGGCTGGGGGAGCGGAGGGGGCAGGGAAGCGAGCGCTGCTGTTTATGTCTGAAAGTGTAAGAGATGCCCAGTGTGAGCAGGGAGAAGGCGACTCATTCAGAGGGATCCAGGGGAGAGTTCCAGTTGCTGCAGGTTGAATAGGTGCATTGTCCTGGAGCCGGAGGCTCCGGAAAGGCACCGTTTCCAACCAGGGGACCCAACGGGGCTGTGGGGCGGATCACTTCCCAAAGGTGGGGATGTATTTCCCATTCATACAACCAGGGGAGCAAAGGCAGTTTGGGGGCATGGGAACTGGGGCTTCACCATCTCCTTGTTTAAGCCCTGAGGACACCCCCATTTTCTTTCTTTGCCTTCCATGCTTTCAAGGCTCCCGGTCACAGTGATGTAGCTGCTGAGGGCTAGATTTGACTCTCTTGGGACCTGTTAGGGCCCCTCCTAAATGTTAACTCGAGGCGTTTCTGCAGCTTCCCCCTTTAGCTCCCCATGGCCTGCATAGCAATCCTCTACTATCCAGAGCAGAGCCATGAGACATACCCTCAGTCCCTGTCTCCAGGGACGTAGCCTGCTACTCTGCCCAGCCCCTGCCGGTCCCCGAGCCCTCCGCCTGGACGAGCAAGGCACTCCGAGGTGAGGGTCAAACCTGGCAATGAGCAGCGAGAGCCACAGCAGTACTGGGTCAGCCCTCAAATAAACCCTTTCTATCTTGCTCGGCTGCCCCTATGTGGAACAGGGCGAGGGACGTGTGAGCTGCGCTTTGTGAAATAGCTGAGGCAAAGGTTGAACAATGCCCCAGGCTCGCCACTGTTTGCCTCAAAGTGATTCTGTCTGGCAAGGCCTGTACCATGGCTGCCCTCATCGCGAGATGCCAGTGCTGTCCATGTGGACGCTGTGCCCATGCTGCCCAGGTAGTGAGGGATGTGTTCACTGTGCAGCGAGAGGCGAGTGCCACAACTGCCCACTTGAGAATGCACCAACGGGGCACTGGCAAGGAGTGAGGTTTAGTCCATCGTTTTACTAAATGAGCGAAATGCCATTTACCAGTTTGACTTGGCACCCAGCAGACTGGTCTCTGAATTACAAGAGCCTCAGCAATTAGAGAGACCCCAAAACGCGTTGTGTCCCGAGGCCCCCAAACTGCAAACAAGGAACATGAGACTGCCTGTAAAGAGAGGCACTTTAAGGTGTCTTGTGTATTTGCTATGCAGCGCCTGTCATACACACATCTCAAAGCACTTCACAAACATTCATTGAGAGGTGGGGTGGAATGATTATTTCCATTTTACAAAGGGGGGGGGAACTGAGGCACAGGAAGGGGACATGGGCTTTCAGTGAGGCAGTAATACGAACAGAACTCAAGAGGCCTGATTCCCAGTCCTGCGCTCTGTCAACTAGGCAGCACATGATTCATAATGTTAATTGTGCTCAGGATGTTGCCCATGAGTGGTGTGCAGATGTGACTTCGCACAACATTTAGCATCCTTACCCATGTGCCCTTATCCATGCCACCTTGTGCAGCCACACAGATGTTAAGCCATGTACCTGCTGATAAATAACCCAATGCCACTAGTGAAATATTCCCAGCTATGGAACTGATTCAAAAATACACCTTAGCCCAGCCCTGGGAGTACATCCCATTTCCTCCCCTCCTCCAGCCTCTGCACCTTCCCCTCCCCCAGATAACACTGGAGAAGTGTGAATTACTCAATGGCCACATTTGTCAGGAACACCCATACACCTGTTTGGGGCTTGTGTGGGGGTCTAGTGTTTTCATGCTGGGAGTCACATTTGGGTTTTTTCAGAATTCTTAGCTTGGTGTAATTTGAACCAATTTTTTAACAACAAATGAAAACCAAGAAGTTTGCAAAATGTCGAGAAACTGAGCAGGAAATACACAAAATGCCCAACACACTCCAAATGAATGGCTCATTTCTATATTCAGTCAATGAGGTGACAGCCTTTAGCACGCAAAAGGATCATGGAATGTTCTGTTTTGGTGGCACTTGTTTTCATCATGCTACCATAGGAGCTCAGGAGCTTTTGGCCTTTCATTTCTAAATGCTCTGCAGTATCATCTCCCCATGAACTGCGGCTAGATGCTCAGATTCTCAGCTTTCAAGCAATGTTGTTGTGAACTGAGTTCAGAACTGGCAGTCAGACTGGACTTTTATTTCCTATCTGTATAAAAAGATGGCAGAGCTTTTTGAGTGACTACCACATTCTCCCTAAGCACTGGTGCCTGTCTCTGATTCGGAAAAATATACCACTTCTCCATTGCTAATGTGCCATTCTCGTAAAGTGGCAATGGTTCCGGAGCCATTTTAGCAGGTCAAGGGTTTTGTCTGCTTCTTCATGAGAAAGTTCTGGACCCACTGCTGGTCATATCCCAGGCCTGCATGATGATGTGATCCCAGCAGTCTGTGCTTGTGGCCCTGCTCCAGAAGCACCAGTCTATGCAGGCGGAATCTGCAGCTAAGACAACAACAGGCATGAGCAGCATCAGCGAGGTGGCAGATGGCATGTCAGTGTCCTCCTCTGAGAGGGGCCTTCAGCAGTACAAAAGCTACCAATTAAATGTCCACTAGCATTTCCCAGATGCTCCACCTACATCCCGAAACAGGACTGACAGCATGAGGTAGAGATGCCGGCCCGGGTCAGGATCCATGTTGATGGCTGTGGCTGCTGGGAGCATTCAAACACAAAATGGTTCAGCTGGATATGTTTGAGGGCTAAAACCACCCAAAATACTTCTGGTCAGCTCCCATGTCACAAACAGACAAGTTCTCCCACAACCCGCTATGAGCCAAGGACTAGAGCAGCTTCAGCTGGCAAGGGCGCTAGGAACTGGTGTATACAATAGTACCCACCCAAAGAAGCTGATGTTTTGACTCAGATCTACACACTGCAGTATGGACGCACCAGCACAGTTGTGAAGCCCGGGTTCCCCTTGCAGTGTGGATGTGTGACGTTGTGCAGTCTATATGGTTTTATAAAAATATGATAAGTGAATATAATGTAACTGGGATATGCTTCATGCAAAAGGTCTTTTGTAAGTATCATTACTGGGTGTGGTCATCCTATTTGTATAAATGTACCACTCTTGTATCTAAAACTAGAAATATAAAATATAACTCTGAGGGCCTATTGTAATTATGCAAAGTGTGGGCCATTAATGGTGGTTTGGAATCTTGATGGCTCCCATTAACCAGGACCATTGTCTGCAGATGGCTGTGTTTACCTGTGAGTCTTCCTGTATATGTGTGTGCTGGCAAGTGAGTAATGAAGTCTTGCAGTGACATGTGATCATGTCACCTGAACTGGAATCTATCTTTAATCTGGTGCTTTTCCAGTGAGGGGGGGTGGAAACCCAGAGGGACAAAGGGTTCCCGCCTTATGCAAAAGATATATAAAGGGGTGTAACAGAACAAAGGGAGGAGAGGAGCCATCATGAAGAATCCCCTAGCTACCACCTGAGCTGGAACAAGAACTGTACCAGGGGAAAGAATTGTGCCCAGGCCTGGAAGGTGTCCAGTCTGAGGAAAAAACTTACTGAAGCATCTCTGAGGGTGAGATTATCTGTATTCAGTTTGATTAGACATAGATTTGTGCATTTTATTTTATTCTGCTTGGTGACTTACTTTGTTCTGTCTGTTACTACTTGGAACCACTTAAATCCTACTTTCTGTATTTAATAAAATCACTTTTTCCTTATTAATTAACTCAGAGTATGTATTAATACCTGGGGGAGCAAACAACTCTGCATATCTCTCTATCGGTGTTATAGAGGGCAAACAATTTATGAGTTTACCCTGCATAAGCTTTATACAGGGTAAAACGGATTTATTTGGGTTTAGACCCCATTAGGAGTTGGGCATCTGAGTGTTAAAGACAAGCACACTTCTGTGAGCTGTTTTCAGGTAAACCTGCAGCTTTGGGGCAAGTAATTCAGACCCTGGGTCTTTGTTGGAGCAGATGGGAGTGTCTGGCTCAGCAAGACAGGGTGCTGGAGTCCTGAGCTGGCAGGGAAAACAGGGATAGAAGTAGTCTTGGCACATCGGTTGGCAGCTCCCAGGGGGGTTTCTGTGATCTAACCCATCACAGGATGCTCAAGCGTGGGCTTGGAAACATGAGTCCACAAGCCCAGGTCCCACAGACGGGGGCTTAGTGTGCTGTGTAGACATACCTAAATTGCTTAGAGAAGAGGGTGGGCCTGGGAATCAGGATTCCTAGATTCCTTTTCTGGCTCTTCCACAGACTTCCTGTGTAACTTTGGGCAAGTCACTTCACCTCTGTGTGCCCACGGTTGGCCATCGGCACAATGGATATTATTTATATAGCATTCTCAGCACTTCGCAATAGGTGCCCAATAACTGTGTAGTAGTTGTTGGTTATTGACGAGATTCTATAAGATGTAATTAATGACTGTTTGCAAAGTACTTTGGGATCATGGGCTCCTCAGATGACAGACACTATAAAAGTACTTAGTAGGAGTTAAGTGAATAGCTAAAGCCTCAAACTCCTGGGTTTCCCAGGGCCTTTCAATGGTTTCTCACTATGACCTGCTACAGAATCTTAAATATGGGAGTCCTCCATTCAGTCCCCTTCGTACTGCGTAACCAATATACGCCACCCTCTGGTTACCTTCCTTATTCAGATACAGTAAGTCTTTAAAAATTACTAATTAGTGTTTACCATGCAATAACTGTCCTACAAATGGTAAATGAAGTGCACACGGGGGACTTTAAACAAAGGGGTAATTGATTCTTCCAATAATTTGTCTGTTCTGACAAAAGGTGACGTTCTTAATGAGAAAGGTCAAAGCCGCCCCATGGCACAGGGACAGAATCCACTTCTGCCAACTGGCACAAGCCAAGAAGGGCTGGAGTCCCTGGGATCCTCCTGTGTATTGGAGCAATAAAGGATGCAAGCAACAGGAGATACTAAGGATGCTCTCAAAGGGCTGCCCCTTACTAACCCCGGAGGACTGCAAGTGACAGTTTATAGGCCAGCTGGAATGTCTGTGTGAGTGACTTCCAGCTGAGAGATAAGACAGCAGCAGCACAAGGGGGTGTGGATGTAAGAAGGAGGATAGGGATTCCCTAGAACAGCATGCAGGGTAGTCATTTCGGGACGGGAGGGTTTGTGTCTTGGCTGCACTGGGGTATACATTACAACTGTTGGCCCTAGAGCTGGACAAATGTCACCATTTTTGCTGCATTGAATTCCAGGCAGAAACTTGCAGTTTCACACTGTTTGTTCTATCCTCCCACCCCACCCGATGTGATCCACCAGGGAGCAGCTCCCTCATTAAAAGGGAGGAGAGGGGGACTGGGGATAGGGCATTTTGGGGAGGGGCCTTTTACTCTGAAACTCCACCCCCTCCAACTTGGTCTGCCACTGCTCAGAGTAATTAGTCCTCTGGCTCCAAGGATGCTGCAAAGGCCTGCTTCCCCCTCCCCCCACCCCCCCCATTAAGATAAAGGTGGGGGGAGGTTTATATGGGGTTGTTGTGGGAGCTATCATTACTATGAATGAGGATTGGTTCAATGTAGCTCATTTTGGTTGGACGATTTGTTATGTATCTTGAAGATTTTATTCCTTGTGTCTTGCATGTTTTATGTTTTATAAAATTACCCAGAGTTCTGCCTCGAGGTGCTTTTGAAAAAGTGAAATTAATTCACAAATTCAGTGTTATTATAAGGAAGTGTTATTTACCCCTTCACATAACACAGGCACCAGGGGTCACCCAATGAAATTAATAGGCAGCAGGTTTAAAACAACAAAAGGAAGTACTACTTCACACAACGCACAGTCAATCTGTGGAACTCATTGCCAGGGTGGGTTGTGAAGGCCAAAACTATAACTGGCTTCAAGAAAGAATGAGATAAGTTCATGGAGTATAATAGGTCCATCAATGGTATTAGGTAGGATGGTCAGGGATGCTCTGACTGCCAGATGCTGGGGCTGGATGACAGGGGATGGACCACTTGATAATTGCTTTGTTCTGTTCATTCCCTCTGAAGCATTTGGCATTGGCCACTGTCAGAAGACAGGATCTTGGGCTAGATGGACCATTGGTCTGACCCAGCATGGCCATTTTTACTCTATATGCATTTTTATTGTGTCCATTATTATTGTCGCAATCTTTTTTTCAGTATGTACATTTTTCCAGTGCAGTGGCTGTTTTGAGAAAGGTGACTGATCACCAGCTTTTAGTTCAAAGCCATCTTCACTCCAAAATGTACTTTTTCTTTTCTTTTTTTTTTTTTTGGAACTACAGTCCATTTGCAATCAAAATATTTGCACTCCCACTCCCAAGCAGAATTTTTCATGCAAATGGGCCCTTTTAAAAATTAATGATGGGATGTAAAAAAAAAAAAAGTACTACCTACTTGAAATGGAAATACTTTAGCAATTTGTTACAAATATTTCACAAGCCTCTACATTGCCGCTTCCATTGTTTAAAAAACACCAACAGTCAAATGACCTTTCTTCCAGCTCCTCCTGAAGGAACATGGGGATAGAATTGGTCATTTTTTTAAAAATGCCCCCAAAGTAGCTATTTTTCAGTCACAGATTCTGTGAAAATATGTTGCTGTTTTTCCACTAGCTCTCCCTATAGACAAGAAATTGGGATAGTTAGCAGATACTGAACAGTTTCTGTCCTTTTTCTGAAATTGCTAATGAAGAGAAGAGAAGAAGAGAAGTCCACTTTCCTAGCTGCTCAGTTCTAAAGTGGAATTTTCTCAACTCCTTTGGCTTCAGCCCACAAAAGGATTAAATGGGCTTCCAAACCACAGGTGGCGCTAGAGGACAATCCAGGGTTCACAGCATTTTCATGGTAAAACCAAAAAATGCTGGTTAATTTCCCTATGGATTATTTCTGTTATGGTGAGAAAGGGTTGAACTTTGTGCTGGGGTATGTGTGGAGTAACGAGGAGGCCAAGGCTGAGATGTTTGAAGTACATGAAGTCCTGGAGATCCAAAGCAGACTCTATGATCATTACTAGAGGGATCTAGTTTTATAGGATTCTGATTCCTGCTTTTTCACTCCATTTTTGAAATATTGAATGCTACCCATAACTGCTCACGTGAGTGTCACTCATAGGGCAAAGCATACACATTCAGTCTGAACTGACGATTATCTTAGGTCAAGAAAGCTGAACAGTAGTGTGTCCATGGGAGACTAGCACACACGTGCTGTGCACTCATGTGCATGTATGTCTCTCCCTTGTTACAGGCTGTAGCAACTTGGAGAGTAATATGGTTGCCATCTCTGGGCCTGGTCCAATGCCCATTATGTCAGTGGAAAGGCTCTCATCCTCCTGTCCATGGATGGTGGATCAGACCCCTCACAGACAGGCTGAGTTCTTAGGCATGTAAAGGCATAAGACACAGAAAACAAAGGTGTAAGAAGTTTCAAGGTATGTCTCTAGAGCCATGCCATTTCTACTGACTGCAGAGAGATCTCCCCCATTGCCCTTTTGACCTCTAACATATTGGAACCTGGGAAAGGGTTTCTCTTTAAATTAAAATCTCGCGCTGACCTGATGAAGGAGATGGGGGAATGATTTAGCTGTATGCCCACATCTGCCTCTGAGATATGCTAAGTTTCTTCTGAGTAGGCAGATTGCCTACACAAGTGTGCCTCCCTGCTGTGTGGTCGGCGAACATTAGCTGTCAGGATGATGGATGCAAAGCCGCTGAGAAAAGGTGCGGATTCTGTGAGGTGACCTGTACATTTACTAATGTCATATATGCCATCATGTGCCAGCAATGCCCCTCTGCCATATACATTGGCCAAACTGGACAGTCTCTACATAAAAGAATAAATGGACACAAATCAGACATCAGGAATGGTAACATACAAAAACCAGTAGGAGAACACTTCAATCTCCCTGGACATTCAATAATAGATTTAAAAGTAGCCATCCTTCAACAAAAAACTTCAAAAACAGACTTCAAAGAGAAACTGCAGAGCTACAATTCATTTGCAAACTTAACACCATTAATTTGGGCTTGAATAGGGCCTGGAAGTGGCTGGCTCACTACAAAAGCAATTTTCCCTCTCTTGGTATTGAGACCTCCTCATCAATTATTGAGAGTGGACCACATCCACCGTGACTGAATTGGCCTTGTCAACACTGGTTCTCCACTTGTAAGGTAACTCCCTTCTCTTCATATGCCAGAATATTTATGCATGTATCTATAATTTTCACTCCAGGCATCTGAAGAAGTGGGTTTGTTACCCATGAAAGCTTATGCCCAAATAAATCTGTTAGTCTTTAAGGTGCCACTGGACTCCACGTTGTTTTTGTGAGGTGACTGTAGACATCAGGTTTAAAAGTGAGACAGACAAGGAGGCATATTTGAAATGAGGGATGGGGTTAAAAAAAATTCAGGGAGAGAGGAAAAACAATTATAATCATAAAATAGGAAGGCAAGGAAGGGAGTTGGGAACAGAGAGGGAAATAGTTATTAAACACCATGTCAAAAGAGAGAGATAGAGGGAGAAAGACTGAGTGTGGAGGTATGTGGCTTAGATACAAGGGAGTAAGTTGTCCATGGAACATGCCTAGGATATAAAACTTCACCAGCTGTCACAGGCAGGGCCAAGCTACTAAAAGCCACTGAGGAGTTTTAGGGCTTCGGAGCCAGCAGGGCCAAACAGATATAGTGGTAGAAGGTCAGCATTCTTTCTGGACACCTCCTCATTGAGGATCTGGGTCATTCAAAGGCAGCTGGTAATGAAGTGCTGAGGAGGCGCAATCCACTAGACCGCCATGTAGGGGAGCAGTTTGAGAGCAACTTGGAGGATCTCATCCAGGGCCAGGGAAAGGTAGCATCTTTGGCTAGAAGAGAGTGCATAAGACCTAGCGATGAAGCATTGTTGGTAGTAAGCTTGGAGAAGGATGTGTGCCCTGTCCTTACAGCCAGGAAGGAAAGTGTGTGCCAACAGCTGTCACAAATATAGCAAGGTGATTTCGTTTTCAGGGAATAGTAAATTTACCAAAAATTGTGGTTTTGGGGGGGGCACTAAAACTCTTCATAAATTTGGGTCGAATTTGCCAAATAGTTTCAGCTGAAAAAACCCCTGAAAACAAAAAATTTTTGAAAAGTCCAAATGGTTTGTTTTGAAAATGTTGTTTCGAGTCAATATTTAACACGTTTCACTGGACCCAGATGAAATTTTTTCAGTTATTCATTTCGTCAAGAAAATAAAAAAATTAAAAAATTCAGATTTGGTTTGAAACAAACAGAATTTTTTTTCTGGTTTTCTGGGTCAGCTTCTGAACCAAAAAATCAATTATTTGCTCAGCTGTAATCAGGAGAGAGAAGGAGGATCAGTGGTTAAGGAAGACTTTGGAATGAAGGGACTCAGAAGCTCCTTGACAGACAAGATGATTTCCATTGGCCTTGCACATGTGCCTGTTCTTATCACCCTGGCGACTCCTAGTCGCACAGCCAGTCCTAAGGAGCTTTCTCTTGGGCTTGACTGACTGACTTTCTCTCCTATGAGGTATGGCAGTGGGGAGATGGCTGCCTTTTAAGAAAGGCAGCATCTGTTTGCTGAAGTCCTGTGTTTTTTCCACAGAGCAGGTGCTGCACAAGCAGTGTCATTAAACGGCAGTTCTGTGCTGTACAGATGACATTGTGGGGCTCCTTGTTTATCCTCGCAGAGTTTCCAGATCAAACGTGGACAGCGTAGAGGTGAAAAGATGTGTTTTTAACGGTGCTCTTCCAAATAGCCGCTATGGTGGTGGGACAATGGGAACCTTACAAATGATGGATAAACACTCAGTCCAACCTGGAGGGCCCTCTGTAGGTATGAGAAAGAAGGTCAGGCTCCATAGCACAGTCAATCCTTGGTTTTTCTGTTGAGGCTGCCACTAAAGTGTGTCAGTTGGGAGGTTTTCAGGTAGACACCTATCAACTAGATTGAATCCAGCTACTCTTTGCATATAGGCCACCCCACAGCCATCCTAGAGTAACAGCTTTTGATCACTATTGGCCTACGCTGGATTGGATATTGCAACCTGCAATGTCCCACCAGCCATCCTCTCTGCCATCCAGTCTTTCTACCAGCCAAGGTTTAAATCTGCAAAAGCAAATGTATTCTAGCGGTTCAGAGACCAGTTTCGCTGCCACTGGAACTTGCCCACGGCCAGTAGAGTGAACACCCGGTGAAATGTTTCAAATCGCTGTGCCCCCAGCACTTCCCCATGTCATCAGACTAACTCAGGACTAAGGCTGCATTTATTTATTGGAGCCTAGCTGAGGTTTTTTGGTCATTGCTTCATTCCCCACCATTTCCAAGCTCTTCCTGGCTCGGCGTTTTCTCCCACCTCATCTTTTATTCCACCCAGCCTTTTAACAGGCTTTTTTCGTTGACAGTATCTCGTTACTTCATCACTTTTAAGTGCTCATTGGTTGCTGAGGTTTTGGGGCCCTTTCCATTCCTTAGCGCTGGAAATCCTCATCAGCTTTCCATCTCCAAATTCCTCCTTCCACTGCCTGTCCCCCTCTTCTTCCTACTCTCGTCCACTTCCCTCACTAAGTCACACAGTCAAAGCCACACCAGAGTGCTCTAAACCAGTGGTTCTCAACCTATGGTCCGCGGACCCCTGGAGGTCTGCAGACTATGTCTAAGGGGTCTGTGGAAGGTTGTTCTAACCATAGAACTGTGGTTTTCAACCTGGGGTCTGCAGACTGTCTAAGATTTCCAAAGGCGTCCGCGCCTCCATTTGAAATTTTTTAGGGGTCCGCAAATGAGAAAAGGTTGAGAACCACTGCTCTAAACTTTTTTAAATTTTCTGCTAGTTCCAGGCTCTCCCCAATCTATGTTACTCCGAATAAGTCTGTTAATTCCCAGTCAGACTGCAGTGATATCGACTGCATTGCAGGCATATTCTAACACTCTTTAATTAGCTTTCTCTTATTTTATTTAGCATAAACCCCGCATCTCTCTCTCTCTTCTCATTACCTAACCTATTCCTTTCTATCAACTTGTGGTCCCCAGTCTAGCGAGCTATGTTTAATCCCCATCCCCTCCTCCCCATTCAGTTTTCTCCCTTTGCAGTTTTTTTAAGTCATCTTTTCTTTTCTTTTTCTGCTTTTTTTTCCTCTTTCCAAGAGGCTGGGCTTCCTTTCTGTCCTAGAGCCCTCCTATTTCCCCCTGCCCATGTGTTATTTCCCCTGGATGCCTGCCTACCTTTACTCTGAGAGTTTGAGGAGGATCCAATACACTTAGTAATCTGCCAGCTATTCCAGGAGGTATCTAAGGAGGCTGACAGGAGGAGTCTGAAGGTCTCTCTTACAGCCAGTGGCAGCTATGGTCTGATGTTGCAAACCGTCTCTCTTTTTTCACACTCACATATAGTACTCTTCAACCGTGCTGCTGCTCCTGCTGCCACTGTCTGAAAGGAACCTGACATACCACACAGGGAATTTTGATTTCTTCTGGGGGGACAAAAAAAAAAAAGGCTGGAAATCCCATCTGGAGGCTGTGAAGAAGACATACAGTAATAGCAAGAAGTGGCAAGCCCTTTCCTTATTAAACACAAAAAAGGAGAAAACCTAACTTCTCTGCCAGGTGTATGGGACTTAGATTCTTGAAACACTGCACTGAACTGTTAAAGGTAACGTATAGCACTTTCATCCATCATCTCTGCTTTGGTATTTTTTAACCTTTCTTTTTCTTTCCTCCGTGCCCTAAGGAAGCAGGGTACCGATATGTGGATTGGTTGTTTCCCTGGTGGGCAGGGGTTGGAGGATGTGAGGGAATTTGCTAACAGATCGATTCCAAACTTCTCTAATAAGTTCCACTCATGCACACGCACAGCTCCAGCAAGAGAAAAGTTTGCCTAGAACGTAAATATTGTTCAAGGTTGCCAGGAGCACCTTCTGGATATTAAACCTACAGCCAGAAGCAGCAATTATGTATTGAGTTTGTTGGTTCCCTTAGCAAAAAAAAAAAGCTTAATGTCTGGTTTTAAAGAAAGCCGTGCCAAGATCAACAGGTGGGAGTGGAGGAGGGGGTTAGTTTCCCCCCCCCAAGCGACCCCCTAAATCCTGAATGTCTCTTTAAGACTGATTTCAGCTGGCAGCTGAGCACCGAGTACAGTTCTCACACTGATGATGAGCAATGTGGGAAGGAGCCGCTGCTTTTTCTTTTCTTTAGAAATGTCCTAACCTGGGTTTTTGATTATTTATTATTATTATTATTATTATGTTCCATAAAGGGCAAAGGGAATAACTTAGTTAAAGGACTGTTGAACCCTGCATAGGGGATGGCTAGTACATCAGTTCATCCCAGTGATGGGAGTAAAAAGGGACTGGATCCTGAAGGTGTGACAGTGCACACTGCTCATGTTAGAGTCATGGCAGCTGGAACTGAGCAACCTGTAGTGAAAGAGGCAGCAGAGATGCTAAGAGCCTCTCTAAGGACCTGCCTCTCTTTCTGAATGAATGCACAGAGTATGTTCTGAGCAATAGTCTGCAGGAAGTGCAGGCTTCGTGTATTCATTTCTCCCAAACAGCCTCAGAATTTTCTCCTTAAATCAGTTAATTGTTTTTAAAAGTTTTCATTTAAATCAAATGCCAAATAAAAATCTTTCTGCCACGTGCTGCGGAAAGTCTGCCCCGGTTTAACCCTTTCCTTCTGAGCTTTCTGGCCAAGCACTAAAAGCTTTAGTTTGTAAACTTTAATGTTCACCAAATGTCATTGGTTTTAGTCTGCAAAAAGGACAAAGAATTCCCAAAGGACAATAGCAAGGGGGGCTGTTGAGCCTTCCTCACTGCTTTGTTTTTTTTTTATTTGTTCGGGGGGGTTTCAAACTACAGATCAGATAAGGAACTTTGGTTCTGAGGGAGGAAACAATCATTTGGGGACTGACCTTAGTAGATTTTTCAGACTCTTCACCCACCCAATGGCCTAATTCCAGTAGGAGTTTCTCATTTACAACTTTAACATCTGGGGAAGCAAACTTTGATCAGTAGAAAGTTTGGGTATCTCTGAATTAATCCTCTCTCCTCGGCATTGCTGGTTGCTGTGGATGAGTTACGCCACACATAATATGATTTTTTTTTTACATTAAATTCCCATGCTTGCTATAAGTAGATAGCTCGACTGATTCTGTCTCTAGAAGGACAGATCAAAGTGGTTATTTCCCCCCTCACTGAGACTTTTCAAGCTGGTGTCAGAGTGCTGGAGGGGGAGGGGGACATGCTGTAGAAGCAAAGGTGTTGCTTGCTCACATGCTTCTCAGGTTAGGTTTGGAGGCTGGATTCAGGCAGCTGGAGAAGTCTGGAGATTTGCATACACAGGCTGTCTGTTCTCAGTAACACGCATGGCCTTTGGGGGGGAACTTCCATCTGTTCCACTTGAACTACTATTTAATGTTCCCTGTAATCAACTCCACCTACAGCAGCAGTTACTTGACAGCAGCACAAAGTCTTGGACAATCAGTGGGGAAAGAAAGCCGAGAAGATAGGAAAGTGAGGGAGTGGGGAAAGAGAACATGAGAGAGAGAGACTAACTGAAAAGAGCGTTAAATAACATTTAGCAGGCACCTGTGCTTTACATCTTCAGAACAAATAGGAATTCATCACTACTACACTCTTATGTAATTAGAATGGGCAGGTAAAGTGTTGGGGCAGGGGAGAATGGCTAATACCAAATAAACCAATGTAAGAAAAGATCAATACATATATAAGTGACGGGGGAACCCAAGTTATTCATGGCTTGTTCAGCGCTCTGATATCTAACCAGGGTTTGAACAGTAGCCTGAAGTCTGGGGGAAACAAATGTGTTAGAGTATTGATCTTTCCTTTCCTGTCTCTGGTGCAGCTCCTCAGCCAGTGTAAATTGGCATAGCTCCATTGGCTTCAATTAACTTCATTGGAGCTACTCCGATTCACACCAGCGGAGGATCTAAGCATGTCTGCATTCAGCTGTGTGCTACAGGGGCTGTGGCCAGCTGGTCAGTTGCACCATCCCATTTTAAAAATCAACAGGATCCTTCTAAACATAATGAGGCATCTTTCTCCCTTACGCCTTCCTGCCCCGTCTGCCCCCTTCCCTTTGCAGCGTTAGAGCAGGATGTTCTGCTACCACAAGCCGATGCCAGTCTTGCCTGGTCTCCCTCCACACACTCCAATTTCCATGTGCTGAACAAACTGGTCTGTGTGTGCAGTTCCCAGCCAGCTTCCCAGCAGCAGCAACAACAAAAGCCGTGTTCATGGCAGGGTCTGGCCCACATACAGTGCCAGAGCCCAGCTGCTGCAGAGCCGCTCAGAACATTCAGGGCCATTTAAAGAGTGAAAGAGAGAGAGAGAAGGAAAAGAGAGGGAGCCGTTATATAAAAAAATACTTGAGCCCAGTGCAACAACGGAAACCTTAGAGTTTACTTTTAAAAACTCAGTGCCTCCTTGTGAAGGAGCAGAACAGCTCAGCCTGTGTGTGCGGAGCTGATCTGCGGGCTCCGGCTGTATGTACAAGGGGAGAGTGTGTGTGTGTGAGTGGCTCCCTCTCCCTCGCTTTCAATGGACTTACAGTATAAACCTAAAGAAGCTTTTTGTTGGGCTTATGAATAGATGGGGGGGGGAGGCATTTGTAACGGTCACCATCCAGCTTTTTAGATTCTCTTCACGTTGAGGCTTTGCCTGGGTTTTTAATTTGTTTGTTTGTTTTTAAATAAAAATTTCCACTTCTTCCCTGTAAGATGCTCCCATCTCCTTCGGGATCGGCTGGCCCTTTGCACTCATTGCTCAAAGCTGGTCCAGGCTAGAGAGGGCACAGGGTGTGTATGTGTGTGTGAGAATAGTAGGACATTTGGCTTTGATCCCAAATGATGCCCAAAAGCCTCCATGGGCCTTGGCTTGGAAACCCCCAGGCTGTTGACTGGCAGGCAGGCGGGGAGCTTCTCTCCAGCTGCTAGAGTTTCCTCCTCCACTTTACAAACCCATCCCTGCTTGAACTTGTTGGCTTTAATGAACTTACATTAGAGATGGAGTTAGCCCATTACCTGATTAATCTTCATGAGTCTCCATGAGGCAGGTGGATATATGTTATTGTCCCCATTTAGCAGATGGGTAAATCTGAGGTAGAATGAGGTGAAGTAACTTGCCCAAGATGAGAGAGGAGGGTCAGAGTCAGGGCATGGAACAGAACTTCGGCGTTGCTGGCTCTCAAACCCATGCCTGCTGTCCTCAGCTGAAGCCACTTGTTAGTGGAGTTTGCATATTTTCCATGATGCTGCATTTCACTGTGTCTCACTAGAGAGACCCTTGGGAGGGGAGAATAGAGTGTGTGTTTGGGAATCAATTGGTGATGACTAAGCGAAGGGGACAGAGCAATGTCACTTTGAGAGGAAGAGGTGACAGTGGAGAGGGATGGGAGGCAGTGGCATGTGCTCTAGATTTGGACTCCCTGCTTTGCAATCATTAGTTTCACCAGCCAAGGCACTGCTGCATGGAAGTTCACTAAGGCCGGCATTCTGGACTCCGATGTAAGCTAGATAAAAGCTAGGTGTCTTGCACTAAGAGGAACCTTAGGGGAGGAGCAAAATTCTGAGATAAGCTATATGTGGGCTCCTCCCTTTCTCCCCTCCCTGCCCCCAGATTAACAAAGCTGGTCACGTAACCAGTGTGAAAACGATATAATCAACACTGCTAACCCTGAGGCTGGTTAGCAGGAAGGCTTACACCATGAGGAGGTGTGGTTATTATTATAAGGGATTTTGGTGAGGAGGTGTCTTGAGAGAGGGAGGTCTGTGCTATAGGGCCTGGGAGGTGTGTTTGTTATTATTATAGATCAGGGCCCCATTGCGCTAGGTGCTGTACAAATAGAACAAAAAGATGGTTCCCGTTATCGTAGTGTTACCAGGCAATGATACTGGAGTGAAGGTTGTTCGAAAGGACTTGGGTGTAATATGTGTCTGGGAGAAATGAGGCGGTACAGAACTTTCTCCTATAGCTCCATGTGCTTATACAGAAAGCCCAGTGGCAGGGCACTTTGTGTTAGCAGAGGCAGTATCAGGGGGACAAATGAAGGAGCATTTATGAAGTGAAGGGCGACATAGAAAACCTCCTTGTCTTTTAGGTAGAAAATGTGTGTGACAGGAAACTATTTGGTGGGGCAGGGAGTGGCTATAGTTAGGCTGGAAAGGGTTGAAGCTGTCTGTTGAATCGTGGCCAATAAACTAGCTCACATTAGGAAAAAATATGGAACATAAAACCGTCATGCTCCAAGGCATAAGCCAACCACTAACTGCCTAGTGTTGGGAAGAAACTTCCTCCTCAGCAGTTTATTCCATATTTTTCCATGATGGGAACTTTACACTCCAAAGCGTTTCATGCTGACCACTGTCAGAGACAGGATATTGGCTTAGACTGGCCATTTGTTTGATCTGAGATGGCAATTCCTATGTGCCTCTGGCCTCTGGAATGACATTGGTTAGCATCAGTCAGAGGTCTCGGAGACTTTGTCTTCAATAATGTAGGCGAAAACAGAAGGAAGGGAGGATTTATCTGAGACAGCCCAATGAGTAACAGCCTTAAATTAATTAAGAGGAACTTTAGATTAGATAAGAAGTTTAATTTGATAATGGAACAGCCTCCAAGAGAAGGCAATTGGGGACAACAAAGGGAAACATCCAATGTGAGATTAGACAGCAAACTGAAAAGGGCAAAGAGTCAGAAGATACCTGGTGGGAAGAAGCACTTCATGAAACAGGTGGAATTGAACTGTGAGTCCCCTCCAGCTGGAGTCCTTATTCTTCATCAGCATCTGCTCCCGGAGCCTCTGTTCAGAAGGTGGAGTAATCTGTAACTCTTCCCTACGTGGAACTTGCATTTATTTACTCAATAAATACCCTGTAACAGCACAAGAAATACTGACCGCTGCAGGTCATTACACATGGTGGGCCACTGATTTCAATGGATTACTCTGGATTTACAGCACTATAACAGAGCGGCAGTAGGTCCAAAATGAATAACCATTGCATGATCTGAAACATAGTTTCAAGATCAGCGATAACTAAGTAGTTCTGTTATTAGAAATTATAGGATAGTTTCCATGTAAATGATAACCTGCCGTTGTTGTTTAGCTTGTAAATAATACCTAGGCCTGTATAGTAGTTGGTGTGTCAATAACACCCTGCTGCTCTATAGGATTTAGCCTGTAGCTAATACTTGATGCTGTATAGTAGTGATTACCCTTCCATTCTATACTAACTGGCTTGGAAATAATATCCTTTCCCTCTATTGGAAATTATACCCTGCTGCTGCTGCATAGAATCCGGCCTGTAAATAATACCCTTCCCTAGTATAGTATTTGGTGTTTAAATATTACCCTGCCCCTGTATAGAACTTGGCATGTCAATGTCACCCTGTCCCTGTATAATATTTGGTGAGTAAATCATACCACTGCTGTATAGTAAATGATACCATTCCACTCTATACTGCTTGCCCTATACATAATACCCTGCTGCTTTATGTAGCATGTATTGTATAAATAATACCCTGCTGCTTTATAATAATTGATATGTACCTAATAGCCCGTGGCTGTGTAGTGCTTGATCTGCGGTTAAGAATACTACCTGTCATCAGATAGTTTGTGGGCTACAAATAATCATAGAATTGTAGGACTGGAAGGGACTTCAGGAGGTCATCTAATCCAGTCCCCTACACTAATGGCAGCACTAAGTATTATCTCGACCATCCTTACCTCAAGGCAGTATAGTATTTGGAATGCAAATACTTAGTGAAGGGCTCCCATCCAAGCACTGAGAACGTAGGCCACTGAGTTTTATTTGCACTCTGTATCTATTCTAAACGCATCCTGGAGGGTCACGAAAGGCACTCAGAACCTATGGTCACAGCACCATAGAAATGCCTAAAATATATATAAATGACCAATTGAGGAGGATATCGTCTGGGCTTGAGCTCAACAGCCAAGTCAGTGCAGCAGCCTGGCTCTGCCTTCAGCTGGAAGGGTCATTGCTGTCCCTGGTGACACGGGTGAGCCAGAGTAGTAGGGAGGCAGACAAGATATAACAACGCTGCCGAGTCCCCAAAGGAAGTGATGATTTCTATCAAGCTTTTCATTCCCCTTTCTGTATGTTTGCAGATATGATGTGATTGTGTGGGATATTGCAGGGGCAAGATGAGGTCACGGGATATTTCTCCACCTTGGACCTTTTCCAGCTGGTCCTTTTCCATCCTATGTTGGGTCTTCTTGCTGCTTTTGGAATCAGATTGCCACTGGCAAAAGAGTGTTGGGCCTGATCAGTACTTGGATGGGAGACACCTCTGCTCTCCCTCCCACAGTGAGTGATTCGGTAAGGGACACTATTCCCTCTGAACCAGCGCTAAATGCAATGCCTCAGCGCAGTACTCATCGTGCTGAGCTGCTGGACCTTCCATCTCTCAGATGAGACATAAAACAGGGGTCTTGACCATTCAGGGTCCTTAAAGAGTCCTTGCTACTTTACCAAAGAGTGGAGACGTTAACAGTTTTGTCAGCAAATTCCAGCTTGGGTAATTATGTTTTGCCTTCCTAAAGCAACTGAACATAGTCTTCTTTACATTTCAACTGAACATAGTCTTCTTCATCCTATCCTGAATGGATGAGTTGTGTGGCTGTTCAACAACAGCAGTGTTCCACCCCAGAGATAGCTGCATTTCACTGGGAGAGTGAAGTGATCCCTGTAACATTTAAGCTCTTGGGCATCTGGTTTGCTACAAGAGAGAAGGCATTCCACTTTAACTAGCACTCAGCTCAGTTTCAATCTCTTCAGGCTTCTGGATATGCTCAGAAGCTCACCGAAGAGATGCTCCCCATCTCATTTGCACAGTTATTCCCATACTAGTAATTTGATACCTACCCTTCATTCCCCACACCCTTTAAAATTATTTTAATTCATCAGTCTGAGACTCTAAGGCAATACCTACAACTTTGAAATAACATAGCGGAGAGAGGCTTGGTGGATTTGAAATACTTGTTGGAATCAGTGATTGTTTATTTCTGTCCCCATATGTGTCCGGATGGTTTTCTCAGGACACTGCCACTAAGACGACTCACTCCAGGTGGATTATGTTGTAGCATCAACCCAGCGCTACTTGCACTTGTGATGGCAATGCCTGCAATGATTCTGCATGAGGTGACCTTGGGGATGCAGCTGCCTGTTGTGGTTCGGCTGGCTTTGGTACAGTTTCTTATTCCCTTGCCTATTCCTAGCACAATCACATCTGCACCTGTAATTTTTTTAATTTGTCGTTCATCATCATGTAGGTAACTGGAATGGGTTACCTAGGAGGTGGTGGAATCTCTTTCCTTAGAAGTTTTTAAGGTCAGGCTTCACAAAGCCCTGGCTGGGATGATTTAGTTGGGGATTGGTCCTGCTTTGAGCAGGGGGTTGGACTAGATGACCTCCTGAGGTCCCTTCCAACCCTGATATTCTATGATTCTATGATCAGATATCTGGGATAGCTTGATGGTTTCCTCTTTTCCCACAGCATATGATTGTGGCTCTGGTCTGATTTAATGCTTCCAGCTGTTGTTTATCTGTTCTCAGGTAGAATGGCTGCTCCGCTGTCAGGATGAACAGTGGTTGTGTATAGTGTTATAGTCACAGTTTTTTGTTTCTTTTGCCTTTCTTCCGGCTGTATCTGTAAGACTTGTATTTGCTTTGGTTGGCGTAATCATATCAGCTATCTGAGCTCTCATCCCAGCACAGAACTCTTTCTCATGTACACCCCATCTGGCAATGTAAATCACCAGAGGGGTATAAAGGGGCCTTAATGTAACTGAGAATCCAGCCCAATGCCTTTTGCCTTTTATTTACATTCTCCAGTACCTAGATGAGAGAGATGTATTTAAATGAGCAGTTATTAAAATTAATTTCGTTGGAGCTTGGGTGCCTAACTCCCTTAGTCTCCTTTAAAATCTCAACCATAATAATTTCTCACTTAAATATAGCCTTTTGGTATAGTGGTAACTCCCATATGCCTCAATCAGGATGTCATTGGACCAGGTGTTATTGTGTTGACCAGTGTACAAACATACGGGGAGATATGGTCCCTGCCTCAAAATGCTTTTTATCTTCTTTCCCCCGTCTTTCCTCTTTTAGTAAGACATGGTCCACCTCAATTTTGCTCTTTTTTAGGCCACCTATGTAAAATTGTTAATTTCAGTTTGTTTAAACTGGAGTTGAGTGAATAATTGATTTTTTTGGTCCAGTTTGAAAAACTGGGGGAAAAAATTGTTTCAAGCCAAACAAAATATTTTTTAATAATAAATAAGCTTCTGGATGTTTTTTTACCCTTTTTTTGTTTGTTCTTTTAAATAAATCTAGCTGAATTTTGAAATGAAATGTCATTTCAAAATGAAAAGTTGAAATGTTTCATTTTGAAAATGTCAAAATGAAACTTTTGGACTTTTTTTAACTTTTTGCTTTTTCATTTTTTTTCAGCCAAAATTATTTGCTGAATTTAACCCACAACTGCATTTTTCAGCTGACAAACTATTTGTCCTAAAAATTTCATGGGGTTCGGTTTAAAACTGGCCTCTTTGAGTTTCAATTTGAAATCTAATTTTGAAGTAGTTATGGCAGGGGTCGGCAACGTTCGGCACGCGGCTCGCCAGGGTAAGCACCCTGGCGGGCCGGGCCAGTTTTATTTACCTGCTGACGCGGCAGGTTCGGCCGATCGCGGCTCCCACTCACCGCGGTTCGCCGTCCCGGGCCAATGGGGGCGGCGAGAAGCCGCGGCCAGCACATCGCTCGCCCGCGCCGCTTCTCGCCACCCCCATTGGCCCGGGACGGCGAACCGCGGCCAGTGGGGGCCGCGATCGGCCGAACCTGCCGCGTCAGCAGGTAAATAAAACTGGCCCATCCCGCCAGGGTGCTTACCCTGGCGAGCCGCGTTCCGAACTTTGCCGACCCTTGAGTTATGGGCATGTGCTTCACTGCATTAATTTCATATTCATCCGTTTCTTTTATTGGTGGCCTTGATCTGGTTACTTCCCTGCTAAGGGAATTTGCAATGTGTAGTTCCTCGTCTTATCTATATTCTTTCTGAGAAATCAGATCTTTGCAGCCTCAATGCCGTATTTTGAATTCTAACTGGTGCCAAAGATGAAGGATTTTTTAAACAAAATTTCAAGTACTTTGTGATTGGTTTCTTTTCTTTCTCATATGCAAAACTTAGCAGAATCTTTAGGGTCTGTTGGTGCCTCTATAGTATATATTGCCAGAATTGAAGATAACCAAATACAATTGTCATCATTTCCTCTTCAATTTAGACCCAGTTTATTGCTGTCATGTTCTATTCTGGAACCTTCAGGCAAATACAATTGGTTATCCTCTGGCATAAACTATGCACTTCTTCTTTTGGCAGATGCCTCCACTGACAGTGCAACAGGCTTAGTTAAATACTACTATTTTAAACCTGGTGGGTTGGTGAGTTGTGATTTTAGTTGCTCAAATGTCTCTTATATCTGACTTCTCAATGCAAGGTTATGCCATTTTCCAGCAGCTACCTTAAAGGATTGGGGACAGATTTGCAAATGTGTTTAGGCGCCTATAGATGCAGATAGGTGCCTAGTGGGATTTTCAAAAGTGTCTGGGTGCTCAACTTCCCTATCTGCCTCTTCAGGTGCCTAAATACCTTTGAAAACCTGGCCACTATTGACCAGATTGGAAATTAATTTTGCTAAATGCTTTAACTTCCCCATAAATCTCCATGGATCTATTTTATCCTGTAGTGTGTGCATTTTAGCTATTGCTATTGTTATCTGAATCAGTAATCAATGTCTAATTATGTCATGTGGGGTGACTTCTCTTAGACCAATTGTTGTGGTTGTTTAATGTTCAGTGTTAAGTGTCTTTCACTTGCTCTCAGCAATACTCACCTAAGCCTTCAGTTGTCTCCTTTAACCTCACTAACCCACATTCAAACCTAGTACATTAGTGGTGAGATTCTGTGCTGTTCCCCTAAGAGTGGGGGAGGGAGAAGGGCTGTGGTGTCTTTAAGCCACCTTGCTTCCTACTGATCCTGGACTGCTCCAGGGCTGGGAGAGGCCTTGGACATAACTTAAACAGCCCTCAGGGCCTGTCTCAGTGATGGCAGCCTTGCCAAGTTGCAGCTCTGCTTGAATGCTGTGGCCTTACTTCCAACATGGCCCTCCAATCCAGAATCTCACCTAGAGTTGCCACCTCTGAGGTACAAAACTATGTGCCATCCAGGATGGCCCTGAGCCCATAAAACTGGAGAGCTGCCAACATGTACTGAGCACCCTTACAGATTTCCCAGGACAGCTACCTCAAAAAACAGATGATCTTGAGAAAACCTGGACAGGTGGCAATCCTGGCCACACCTCCAATATCCCATCTATAATAGGGCTTGCAAGGGTATCCTTGGGAGGCAGTTGTACAGCTGTCTCTGCTGTGCCTATACCAGGGAATTCCTTTCCCAGACAGATATGAGGCTTTTAGTGCCTCTGTACAGCACTCTGGCCCCAGAGGGACTGGAGCAGGGCTGAAGATCTTACCCTATAGCTTTAACACCTCATAATCCCTCAGACATCTGGACAGTGACTCTTTGAAATATCTCAGGGCAGAACCGATACCAAATGGCATTCACTTCAATTTATAATACATTTGTGTTAAAAGTCACTAGCTTAGAGCATGACAGATCTAATTTTATTTGCCAGAATACATGTTCTGTATCTAATGCTAAAATTATTTGTGCTTCTGAGAGTTCAGTTGCCACTTCCTTGGTAGTTTTTATTGGATTATGTCCATATTTCATGTATTTATTTAAATCACATACAGCAATGCACACTCATGGCTTACATGTCTTTTCTATCATAGCCATAGAATTGATCCAGTTTATAGGTTGTACTATCTTTTCAGTAACTCCTAACTTTTCTATATTATCAATTAGTTTTTAACTTTATCTGCTAAGACAAATGGGATTTGCTTTTGTGAATGGATCTTTAGAGTTAATGACTTTTCTGTCTTAATATAGGAATCTCCATCCAGACTTTCTAGGTCTCAGAATTCTCTAAGTGGGCTCCTTTAAGGGCTCTGTAGCAGTTACAGGAAACAACTTCTAATAAAATCATGTCTAGATCAATTTGTAGTCCTAAAACAGGGACCCAATACTACTGCCATTGAAGTAAATCGCAACATTCCATTTTTCAATGGAGGTAGGATCAGGCTACCAGGTAATTTACCTGCCTTTACCTTTGGAAATTTAAGTGAGACTGTTTTTTAAAATAAATTGTAATTATTACTTGTCCTCATACTGGCATTTTAAGTTCTGATCTGAAACAAGCTTTACTTTAGATTTCTATACTACTTCTGTAGCTACAGTATTGTATATTTTCTTTGGAATAACACTGAAGTGTGCCTCAGTATTCCATTTAAAGGATCCATCTCTGCCATTAACGTTTAGGCATATTTGCCAATTTGAAACAGTTTGCTCTACAGTCACTGTACCTACAAGGGGATCTGTGTTGCTACCTTGATGTTCTCTCAGAATCTGGATACCTTTGGCTTTAACTGCTCCCCGTACCTTTGGAAAAATAGTATTTTCTATTGCACTTTATGGCATATTTCACCAAATGCAGAGCTACTTCTTGGCTCATGTTCTCAACCACATCTCATGCATAGGATTTTTTTTCCCTCTCAGAAAACCCTCTATTCCTATTTAATTGCTCATCTAGTTTCCTTCATTCCTAGCTTTCTCTTTTTGAAATGATGCTATATGGACTCTGCTCATTCCATACCAAGTTCATTCCATGTTTATACCATGGGTATTATACTAGCATAGCTATGGCACTGTAGTTATGCCAGCATTACCCCGTAGTGTAGACACAATCTTCTCCAGGGGGCTGTGGTAAAAGAGAGTCTTCAGAAAGGATTTGAATGAAGAGAGGGTAACGGCCTTATCATCTCTCTCCCTCTCCTGTCTTCCTCCCACTGTCAGCTCACTGCAATATCTGTCATCTTCTCCATTCACTAGATCAGTGTGTCATCTCCAGCCCAGCTGCCACTCTCACTGATGGGTCAGCAGCTGTAGACGAATCATGAAGAGAGCAGTTCCTGAGGCATCTTTCCCTTTTCCTCCACCTGCCTCCCGCCTCCCATTTCCAACTCCCAGCCAGCCTGATCAAATAGGACTTTCTCTGGAGTCTTTGAGGCTTCTGATGGCTGCTCCCTCTGTACCTGACCCAAATCAAGCTTGTTCAGCTGTAAACTATCTTCTCGTTGTCATCTGCCTTGTTTCAATTGGACAATTTGGCATGGTTTGAAAGGATCACTATAGATAGTGGAAAAAATTAAGAGGTGATTTATTTTCTGGCCCTAATTCCAGTGGATTTCTGCCCAAAAAAGAAAGGAACGGGCTGAACCAAAGATAGAGAATTAGTGTTGGGATAAACTGATTGAAAAAGATGGAATGGGTGCAGCTGAGCAGTGTCTCTGTCCAACCAGATTGCTCGAATGCCTCAGAGTGAGAGCAGTCTCAGGGAGATAGAGAATCTCATCCCCTAAAGTCCATTTCTATGTATGGTAGCCCTGAAAGCTAAAATATCCTTGAAGTGACTGGTGACCTGGCAACATGCTAAGGCAGATAGATTCACTTTGGGGCACCTCATTCCCAGGAAGATGTGGGCCAACCAAAGGGAATTAAAACAAATGGAAGGATGAGTTATGAGGAAGGCTAAATTAACTGAATATGCACCATATGTCTTAGCTGAGTGAAGAGGGTACGGTATGAGAGAACTATCTACTAGTATGTGAAGGGTGTAACTATAGAAGAGGGAGAAGAATTGTATAAGGTAGCATGCAGAGGTGTAATTAGGAATCATAAGACAACATTGACCACAGGAATAAATCAGCATGAATATAAAGAAAAATGTCCCAAGAGTGATGTCTGCTGGACTCTGGAAGAGCCTCTCAAGAGTAGTGCTGGAAGCCCCATTGATTGAACTGGTCAAAAGTGGACAACGTACTGGATGGTACACTGAAAGAAACAGTCCTATGGTGGGTGACTTAGTAGCTCTTTTGCACAGATCTTTGATTCTGTGATGTGACAAGAGAATGAGGCCTCTCGGACTGCTGCTGCCTTTGTACCGGAGACAGATTGTATGAAATGTATATGCTAGAAATTTGGTGATGCTAAATTCTGCAAACAAACGTGAATTTCCATATGCTGGGGCCAGCTGAGGCAGGAAACTCTTCCTGACTCTCAACACGCTTCTCTTTAAAGATCATTTGAAGTGCTGGGAAAACGTGCTCTGGAAACCGAAGTCCTGTGCTTACCTACAGAGCAGGTAGTGGTACAGCACAGGGAGTTGTAACACCACTCATGTTGTCCCGGCCTTGGAGGGAAAAGGGAAATGCACTCTTCATGGCCTATTTAATCCTTGGCATCTCTGCTAAAACTGCCACCAGTGAGGCTAAGCATGGTGCTTTCTGGGATGTGAACTGAAATGGCCAACTACCTTCGCACACTGTAGACCACAGAATAGTTTGTGTGGTAGCGACATCCAGTCACCGTTGAACTGGACCTGACTGGGCCCAGCAGCATAAAAGTGAAAGACTTTGTTTCCCAGGCCTGATCATCTGCGCAGCATACAATTCCCCAGACTAGAGCCAGATTGGCACTTCTGATTTAGTACTGAAAGGCTGTCTCCCATCTCTGATCCGTGAGCCAGTCAGTCGCACCTTTCCTGGAGCAGCAGGACGTTTCTGAGCCACATGAGTTCCCATCTGAGAAAGCTCCACCTTATGCGTAAAAGGGCATGTGCTTCCTATGTCAGCGTCTCCTTCTCAGATTATATTTGGAAGGTCACATCAGTGGCCTCAGTTGGCACCAGGGCCGGCTTTAGGGCGATTCCCCCGATTCCTGGGAATCGGGCCCCGCACCCTCTGCCGAAGTGCCGCCGGAAACAGTGGCAACCGATTGAGCTGCCGCTGAATTGCCGCCGCTATCTTCGGTGGCAGCTCAATCACTGCCACTGTCTTCAGCAGCATTTCGGCGGTAGCTCTTTCAAATCGGGCCCCGCATGTCCTCAAGCCGGCCCTGGTTGGTACCATGCGCTGACCCATGAAACTAAACTGCAAATGTAACACAAAGACGCCTGCTCCGTGTGAGATCCTTAGATACCATAGACACACAGGCAGCCCTAAAGAGAAACGTACTCAAATGTTTTGACACAAGTCCTTTTTCAGACACAGGGAGGGGCAGGATCCTTTGTCATCAGTAGCAAAGCTCACACATGCTTTAATACGAGGTGCCACTCCAGCAAGACATCTGAACTGCTTGGTGAATGCTGGTGCCTAGTTGAACATGAACGAAAGAGCAAACGGCTCTCTTTTGCAATACGGATCTCCCTGCCTTATGAAATGATCCGCTTGTCAGTTTGAAGCGACCATGCTGGTGTCAGTGCTTATTGCACATTTGTGCAGCTGGGTTTCCACAGGCAACTGATTGCTTTGTTTGAGCACTGGGAAAAGAGAGAGCGAGTAATGGATGATTGCCAACAGTATCTGGTGGCACCAGTATTAATGTCACCCGTATCTGCCACCTGTATCAATGATCTCAGTAAAATAAAGATCATTCATCCTGTATGAGAAAATTCAAGGGTTGTGAAGAAAGTAGTTGGGAAGAGACTGAGTCTCACACCCTAACCTCAAATCTTCTACAATATTTACAGCAAGCCAGTGGCATGTGCCTGGCCCATTGGCGCTGCCTAGTGAATATCACGAGAGAACATCTTTCCCTTTCCCAACTGCTTACCAGAAATGCACAGGACTCCTCCCATGCAAAGATGCTTTAATTTGCCCTATTATCTTCCAGCTGCCAAAAAGGTTATAAAGGGTGGAGGTTTCACCTTATACATGAAGCTAAATTGTTCATTCCCTGAATTTATAAGACAGGAAACATTTTGGTAGGAAAATTTGGACTGAAACAGCCCCGTTTAAGAGAATCCAAGCCCAGTGTTTACATAATGTCTGGAATTAATGCAGAGAAAACTTTCAGGTGCCAGCACTGGAAAGGAAAAACGGGGAGCAAAAAGGGGCAGATACTGAACCTGTAACAAAGCCGAAGGCTCATTGCCCAACTGGAGGGGATGGTTGGAAAGTTGCGTGTCCCACTGTTTGCAGCAGAGAGACCTGTTGTTTCATCTCGTACGCCATGAGCACCAGCCAGGTGGGCAGTCCCATGCTATGTCCTTAGAGTCAGCTTGGGGTGTGGTCACGTGAGAGAGCCTGTGATTAATAACAGCTGTATATGCAATCACATGATAGAGTATGTCATTAACAACGTCTGTGTATGCAGTCACATGCTATGTTATAAATGCCAATAGGTGTACAGTTATATGTTGTGTCTTTAATAGAAACCAAGTTTGCAGGCTGTATGTGTAACACCACGCGTGCACTAACATGACACTGTGAGTCACTAATGCTAGGTGTGAACTCACATGAGATGCAGACCTTAGTAGTAACTGGCAAAGTCAATGAATGGCCCCAGACACAGATCTCTGAAATCTCTATTTGCCTTTGGATACTGTCTACTGTGATGGTGACTTGCATACCATGGGTAACAAACCCCTCCACAGTAATGGTGTTACACCATCAGATTCACCAGTCACCCTTGTTCTCTTTGCTATTGACATCCAGGTGCTCCTCCCCACCCTTATGCTCTTCCACAATCCTCTTGGCTTGGGTACCATAAGGACATGGGTCTGCCCAACCAGTGGTCAGAAACTAGAGCAAATGTAGCCAGTTATTGGTGTCTCTCATCCAGTGGTTGACTGTACACGTCTAGTCTGCATATCACCACAGCAGAGCCTCAGCCAAGCATTCTCCGTGTGCATGTGATGAAGAGCGATGTGCCCATTGGTTATTAGGCTGGTGGGAGGCAGCGGGCTCCCTGGGTTAATTTTTTTAATATGGCCCTTTGCTGAAATGTGGGTAAATTAAAGGCTTCACGTTGGTGCCTTTGCTGTTCTGAGCCTATCCACTCTCAGCCAGGGCCAGGGACTGGCTAGGCTCCTAGATGAGTAGCTCTCATGGCTGGAAGATGCTGGCTTACCAAGCTCTCCTGCTGCAGCCCCAGTGTTTGGGGATTTCGGGCCAGTTTGTAAAGTATTTCGGCACCCAAACGTGCAGAGAGGCGCCGTGTGGGAGTTAGGTGTCCAGATGCTTTTGAAAATCCCACTATCTGCATCTTTAGGGGCCTTTCAAAATCTGGCTCTGAGAGCCTAATTTGTGCACATCTTAACCCAAGGTGGAGACAGCTGAGTGAAATAGAGACTAATCAGTGCTCAAAGAGACAGAGAAACCCCACCGTGTTGCTAGGCAGGACTGAGCCATGGAGCAAAGCACAGGAGGAGGTGGGGAAGCAGGGTAGCTCTGCTAATGCTGCAGGGCGGGGCTGAACAGGGCACTGGCTGAAAGAGAGGGAAACAGGGGAGCCTGCTGTAATGCTAAAGGGTAGGGCTGGGCTGGGCTGGGCTGGGCTGGGCTGGGGGGAAAGCAGAGCAACCCAGGCAAATACGTAGAAAATATTTTCTGTCCAGTTTCTGCCCATGTAAATGTATTTCAGAGATTGGCCCCTTTGGTCAGTTTCACAGGCTCTTTCTGGAACATGACATGCACTTGCTGAGCTTCAGTTTGGGGCATTGCAAGGGTTTGCTGGGAATGCCCAGGCACACCAGGAAAAGAAATTGCCTTGGCCTTTTCATGAAAGAGGTGGAGAGTCACTATTCCCTGAGGGGGAAATTACCCTAGGTGCAGAGGAGCCAGCACAGCGCCTGACACGTCTCATGTCCCACTCAGGGTCATTGGGCCAGATCCTCAGCTGATGTAAATAAGCTTCGCTTTGCGGACTCCACTGGAACTGTGATGATTGCCATCCACAGAGGATCCGGCCCCTCGTTTGGCTCATACTCATTGCATGCACACGACTAATTAGTGCTCCAGAAAGAGTAAAAACTGGGCAGACAGGCAATCTGACATCCCAAGCAAATGCTAATGTGCGGGTATTTTCCCAGTCCAGTGCCTCTCTTCTGTCTCTCCCTCTTGTCCTGTATTGGATTTCAGTGGATTTCAGTGGCAACTGGTTCTTGCCCTCTGGCTGATCTAAGCTTAGACAACAGGGGTCTGTGATGTACCTAAGCAAACAACTTTAATATTTCCCTAGGGCACTTTCTAAAAAGCCAAGGTGTTTAATTAGGAATGGTTTGATCAGAGCTCTTTAAAAGCCCATTTTGAACTTCCCTGGCTCACAGCCCAAACTGCTGTCTCCACACTTGGCACCCACAGACAGATCACTTTTGAAGCTGACTGTTTTTTGGCTCTGTTTGACGTTTTGCCTCCAGCCCAGGGTCGGAAGGCTGCGGAGGGCTGGCAGTGGAGCTGGAAACCAATTGTTACTAAACTCTCGTTTGGTGTATGCAGTGCTCTATGGTGGCAAGAGGCAGCTAAGGGATAATATTACAGTTCGATGTCCATTCTGCTCCCACTGGCAAAATTCTGTCTCTGATAATGACCAAGTGGACTTGGGTCAGAAACTTAGGGTGGGATCCATGAAGGTACCCATTCCCTTAAGTCCAGCGGTTAGGCTCCACAGCAACCACAAAACACCTGCTCAGCTGCCACCTAACCCTGTAGGTGCCTAAACTCACTTGGCTCCTAAGTTTTTACTTAGGTATGCACACCGCAGCCTCACTCTAGGCCCCCAGATGCCTGTGTCCTGCCTGAGCCCCAGACCTATTCACAAACAGAAAGACGAGCAGTCAGCTGCCGAGGTTATGTGCAGGGGCACCATCTGGTAGGTGCCCTCTGAGCATGCCTACTAGATCAGACGCCTTAGGTGAGTTCACACAAAACAGCCAGGGGCGAGAGGAGCCACTCCCTTATAACCTTTAGCCTAGTGTATTCACCCGGTATGCGGAAGACCCCCAGTTCGAGTCCCCCCTCTTCTTGAGGGGGAGAAGGGATGTGAATAGAGATCTGCCACCTCTCAAGGGAGCGCCCAAACCACTGGGCCATACTATCCTTCTAAACACTGTTTCTGGTTCAAGTAGTATTTAAATAGTCCATTGTTTAATTAAAGTGAAACAGCTTCAACAGAAGAGTTTGAGGGCACCCACATCAGAATATTCCATAGCATGGTGGTTTGGACATGCACCTGGGAGATGATCAATCCCTGTTCAAATCCCTTCTCCCACTCAGAAGGTGGAGGGTGCTGACCCAGGGGTCTCTCACATCCTGGGTGAGTACAGTAGGCTAAAGGTAATAAGGGAGCTTCCCTTTCTCCCCTGCCAGCTGTCCTGCTTCAGGTTCCACATTCCACTTAGGCAGCCGTGCACCTATCTTCCCTGTTTGCGGATCACTAGCAGAGCTAGGCACTTCCCTGCAGCCTGGACTTAGGTGCTTATCTCTGAGGAGGGGCGGGGCTAAGCACACACCACTCCCACTGGAGGAGGGACGGGCCTAAGCATGCATCACTCCCACTGGCGGCTATTAATGATAGTTAATTAATGTTAGTGAATTGCTTACTAAAAGTAAAACTTTTTTTAACACAAAAGGCTTTTTGGTCAAAAGGCCTCTTTTTTTTAAACAAAAGTTATCCCAAAAAAAGCTGTCATTACTGTCCAAAATGTTTTCCACAAAAAAGTTGCGCTTTATATATTTTTGCTAAATTTGTATTGAAAAAATATTGAAAACACTATAAAATAGTTATACATTTTTCAATTACAGAAAACCCAGGTTTCGGTAAATGAAACATTGCTTTAGCCATTAGCTATTTATTTTATTACTTTAAATGAAAATTTTTAATTGTTTTGACAGTTTTGATTCAGTTTTAAAAATTTTTTAAATGTATTGGGAATAAAATGTGCTTAAAAAGTTTTTTAAAAAGGAAAATTGGATCTGTTTCCAGCTCTTTCAAATTTCAAACATTTTCATTAACCTAATAGTTCATCTCTAATGAAAAGTACTAATCATTCTTATTAGAATATAAAATAATTAATCTATATCATTCAGGTGTATGAGGTAGCTGATTCACTGCCTGCTGAGGACTCTCATCCTTTAGTGGTTCATTTTCCAAGCACAGAGTCCATTTTACGCCTCTGGGTTTGTGGCTGTAGCTTCTGCATGTGGAGTGGTTTGAGAAATTTGTGCTGGGGACAATGGAGCTGGCTCCGTCTTCACTACGGGGGAGGGGGGTCGACTTAAGATACGCACATTCAGCTACGCGAATAGCGTAGTGGAATTTGACGTATCCGAGCCGACTTACCCCGCTGTGAGGACGGCGGCAAATCGACTTCCGCGGCTCCCCCGTCGATGGCGCTTACTCCTACCTGCGCTGGTGGAGTACAAGCGTCAATTCGGGGATCAATTGTTGCGTCCTGACGAGACACGATCATTCGATCCCCGAGAGATCGATTTCTACCCGCCGATTCAGGCGGGTAGTGAAGACATAGCCAGAGAGAGAAGGCTAGGTTGGCTTTCTTACACTGCTTATGTCTTACACTGAGTGAACTGACTGCATTGGTTTGTGGCATAAGAAGGAGAACCTGTCTGGGTCTGAGCTTGTGAAGGAAACTCAGGTCTGGTCTTCACTACGGAGTTAGGTCGACGCAAGGCAGCTTATGTCAATCTAACTATGGAAATGTCTCCACTTAAATTTCACTCCTGCTGATGTTCATTGCCCTGCTTCGCTGACTTAGTAGCTCCACCTCCACGAGCGGCGTAGAGTGAAGGTCGCTGTAGTTAGGTCAATGCAGCATCAGTGTAGACATTGTGTTGCTTATGTCAACTGTTACTGGCTTTCAGGAGCTGTCCCACAATGCCCCACATTGACAATACAATCGCTCCTGGTGAGGACATGCACTGCTGATATAAAGAGCAAAGTGTAGACATGCACAAGCAATGCATTTACTGCAGTGGCTGTATGCAGACGTAAGTTAGGTTGACTTAATTTTGTACAGTAGACGTGGCCTCAGTGATACTGAGACGGGTGCAAGATCTCTACCCAGGCTCCCATCCTACAGATAGGGATGCTCCCACACGGGGAAAAAGGGAGAGATTCTATTCCCTAGAGTTGTTAGACTTTGTATCATAAAGTGCTGGGCAAACCACAGCAATATGGACTAAAATGGCCATTTTCCTAACAGCTTTTTTGTATTTAGGCCCATGCACTTCGGTGTCCACCAGACTTGCACATGTTTGTGCATGCAAACTGGGCAGGGACAAACGAAGATCTGGGTCTTTGTTTTTTCGGGTTTTCTTCTCAGAGTGTAGGAAGGGGAAGGAGGGCATCTCGATGTGATTTATCCACACCCACAGAAATATATAGGGCCAGACTTGGCACAGGAGAGTGTCAAGGGGCCAGTTACGGTTTCCTGATGCTAAGTACCAGGCCTGACTCTGATAGAGTTAGAGTGGCTGTCAGGCTGCTCTATGGTACACGACTAGTATAGGGTCCTTAGATGGATTCTACGCCAGTGGAGGATCGATGCCACGGTGTTTCCTTTGCTGCCTCCCCTCTCAGCCCTCCTGACCATTTGCGGCCAGGTACCAGACCCTTTTGTTGCATGACAAGTGCAGAGGGGACAGAGCTGATTAGCAAATCTGGCCAGTTTTGCTTCCCAGGGAAAATTTCACTTTCTATTTACTAGTAAATTGGAAACTAGAAACTGCTCTTTTTTAGTAACAGGAGTGATTTAAAAAATAAATCGCCCACGTTTAGTGCATGGGCTGCAATTTCTAACAGAAAAGCGCAGTTTAGGTGGAATTTGATTGTTGTTCTGGGAGGCAGCCTATTTCAGAATATCACTTATTTTATATGGGTTAAACTCCCCTAAGGCCTGTGCACCATTTAAGTCCCCCTTAAGCCCTCAAAACAGGATTTAAGTAGGGCTTAAATAGTGCATAGGCCCTTGGCCAATCCTCTGCATTGGGATGAATTTCACTCTCTATGTATAGATCTTTAAGGCAGCTATCAGGTGAGCAAACGTAACAGGCTGAATTTGCAGTGGCTGAATGCATTAATTCCAGCAATGCCACAGAAATGGCATTGCTGGAATTAATGCATTCAGGGGTGGAACAGGTAAAATCCAAGATGATTCTGCCCACAACTCTGACCTGACCTGGTTGTAGCAAGACCCAGTTTGATGCACCTCTGATTAGGCAATTCTCTTTGTGAGAGGCTTTGTACCCAGCGTTTTAAAGCATTCTCATCTATATCTGTATAGGTATAAATATATAACAAGTGGTGGGAGAGGAAGATTGTTATCTAATGCATTAAGTTGAAGAGAAGGAGGACGAGAGCCATGGAAGCTGGAGAGGGGAAAGTTAATCATCCTAGACAGAGAGCAGTGATGTGAACTGGGATTAGGCAGGGGTGACAGAGAGGAATGGGTGGATTTTACAAATATAGAAAGAGAAGAGACAAGAGTGGATGACAGCCTGGATGTGAGGAAGGGAGGAGTCAAAAATCTATGAGGAAAGGTTAAAAATACTGGCCACGTATAGTCCTGAGAAAAGAACACTGTAGAGGGACCTGATAACAGTTTTCAACTGTGGTTAAGGGCTGCTACAATGAGGAGGAGATCAATTGTTGTCCATGTGCCTTGAAGGTAGGACAAAAAGTAATTGGCTTAATCTGCAGCAAGGGAAATTGAGGTTAGATATTAGGAAAAACTTTCTAACTATAAGGATCGTTAAACCCTAGAATAGGCTTCCAAGGGAGGTTGTGAACTCCCCATCATTGGAGAACAGGTTAGACAAACACCTGTCCGGGTTGGACTGTGTATATTTAGTTCTGTCGCAGTGCCAGTGCCTCTCGAGGTCCTTGCCAGCCCTACATTTCTATGATTCCATAACCCCAAGGCTGCAAACTTGAGTGACAGGAAGAATAGCAGAATTGTCAACAGTGACGGTGAAAGCAGGGTGGGGAGAGAGATGGAAGATCCAGAGAACAGATGTGTTCAGGTTCATCTCTATTTAGTTAAGCAGGAGAGACTGGAAGAGATGCAAGCTTGGATGCGGGTGGCAAAGAGCAGGTAAGCTGTGCAGGCCAAATAGATACAGTTCAAGTAATTTAAAAGCTCCATTGGCAAAGCCTACAGAGTTTGTACAATGAACAAGCTACATAGTGATGGATTTTTCCTATTTTCCCCCTTTTTTCATTAAAAAAAATCCAAGGAAATGAAAACAAACAAACAAACAAGGGATTAACACAACTTGCAGAATGAGAAATCAGGTGCTGAAATACCAGCCAGGCCCCAGAGTTCAGTTTCTCCCTGACATGCTAATTCAGACATGTTGCACATATTCAGTGTTGTCTTCCTGGGCACAAAGCCCAGTCTTCATCCCTCCCTCGTGCACACTTTCCTCCTTTCTCCTCAATGCTCCCTTCTCTCGGTGAGCTCCCATTTCTAATCTCCACTTGGATGCTATCTACAGTAGTCTGATTATGAATCAGTGTGTTAGACCCATTTGATTTAGTCTGTAAGCAATTTGGGGCAGGTACCTCGTTCTCCTACAAGTTTGTAAAACACTGTGCCCACCTGGGGTGCTAAATAATGATGATAGGTGAGGGTTGTTGTCTGTCACATCCACCTCACTAATGGTCTGAGCAATGAGTGGAATCATTGTGCATGTGACCACAGTTAAGACTTGAACCAGGACCTTTGAGGTCTGTAGGCAGCTAGTCTGCTAGACAATGTGGGTGAGGTAATATCTTTTATTGGACCAACTTCTGTTGGTGAGAGAGACAAGCTTTCGAGTCATAAAGAGCTCTTCTTCAGGTCTGGGAAAGGTACCCTGAGTGTCACAGCTACGCAACGGGGAAGAGAGAGTTTAGCATAAGTAGTTAGCACATATTGTAAAGGACCTTTCAAGGTAGAGTCGCCCGTTAACACCTCTGAAGTCATAGGACAAAAAGAGGGAGCTAATGGATCACAGATTCTTGTAATAAACCATAAATCCAATGTCTCTGTTCAGTCCATGATTTTTAATGTCTAGCAAAGTTATGCATCTTTTCAAAGTGTTGTGCAGGTTTCCTTTGCGGATGAGGACTGATAGGTCAGATGTAGAGTGATCACTTTGTGAAAAGTGTTCACCCACAGCTGATGTGGTGTTTTCGTCTTTTATCATTTTCCTATGTGAGTTCATTGGAGACCGTAGTGATTGTCTGGTTTCACTCACATAGTTGTTGTTGGGGCATTTAGTGCACTGGATGAGGTACATCACATGTTGTGATAGGCATGTGTAGGATCCATGGATCTTAAAAGGTGTGTTGTGGGGGGTATTGATCATTGTAGCAATGGAACTATGTCTGCAGGTTTTGCATCTGTTGTTCTGGCAGGGTCTGGTGCCGCTTTGAGTTGGTGTGACATGGTCTGTGGGGAGCTTGCTTCTGATGATGAGCTTGGAGAGGTTGGGGGGTTGTTTGAAGGCCAGAAGAGGAGGGTCAGGAAACAATTCTTTCAGGGTGGGGTCCCCATTGAGTTTGGATTGTAGTTGTATGATGATACTCTGTATGGATTCCAGTGTGGGGTGGTAGGTGACAGCTACGGCATGCGGTCAGAGTGGGTTTTATTTCTGTATTGAAGCAGGTTCTCTTGGGGTATTTGGGTGGCCCATTCCATGATGCGATGTACCTCTCTGGTGGAGTGTCCTTGTTTGGTGAAGGCCGTTCTGAGTTTGTTCAGGTGTGTATCCCGGACGTTCTCCTTGGAGCATATTCTCTGTGGTATCTGAGTTTCTGGCTGTAGATAACAGATTTCTTGGTGTGTTTGAGGTGGTGTGGTGATCCGTGGGTTTCTGGTATATGGTTGTCCGTAGAGTTCCATTGTTGAAGCTGATTGTGTGTCCAGGAAGCTGATGCTAGTGTGGGAGTGTTAGAGTTTAATGGACGGGTGCTGCAGGCAAGCTGAACGTAAGCCGTCACTGGGGGAGGGCAGGAGGTGTGCTGAGCTGTTCTCAGATAGGAATCATTCCCCCTGAGCAAGGCATAGAAGTCATGCTGAGCTGGTAGATTACATGCTGCTGTATGATGTTTTAATGGAAGATACACTAAGAACAAAATTCAAGAGCAAATGAGCAGGTGCCAAGTTCCTGGCCATGCCTGCTAATGACACTAGATGCCAGTAATGATTTAGGGCCAACTTCACACAGAATGAAGGGAACATGATCTGCCCCATGTCTCTGTAGTTCCATGGGGAGTGCACTGCACATGTGAGCACTATGGTGGAAGCAGGTGTTATGTACCAGGCAGGAGACTAGGATATTTGGAGACTGTTTGCAAGATTCTCGCTTAACATTAGTTCACTTATGTTAGGTACACAGTGAAACCAGTACAAGAGATCAGTCCTATTAAGCAACCTCCTGTTTTCAGAGTCTGCCCCCAAAGTATCCCCATGTGCACAGAGTGCAGTCCTATAACACCTCTGTTAGCGGACCCAGCACTGTTAAACAGCCACTCTTTGTTGGTTTCTTTAGTGGTAGTTTATCACACTGTATCCAGCCATCCCTTTATCTCTCTCACTAGCCACACTACAACTAATGCATCACATTTAGAGCTACAGTTCAGCAGATACATGGGTCAGTTAATTAGTGTTTAAAACACTATTTCCCACTGTTCATTTATTTATCAAGCCATGCTTCTCCAGGGAATATGTTTCCCTGGTGTAGACTCTGCCATTGCCTGATTGTTTGGAACAGTAGGTTGTTCCTAGGAGATTGGCCCTTTGGAGGGGAATACATTGATTTCTCTATATGAAGATTTTTCTGAAATGTTAGAAGTATGTGATGAGATTCTTTAGCAGACTGTGTCTAGTAATAAGCAAAGGAGTTTACATAAGAAAGAAGCCACCAAAACCTTCGTTGAGAGTTCTAACAAAACCAGAACTTTTTTTAGGGTTTCAAAAAAGCCAGTTATATCAGAAACAATTTCCCTCAGCAAAATACCACAGCAAAGATTGTTCTCCTGATACTTCTCAAAAGTACTGGAAATCTTGTGGCAGAACCTATTATGGTAGCATTTCTAGCTTGGTTTACAGACCAGAAAGGTTCAAAAAAGCATCCAAACTTCTAGGTGAGAAATCAAATTTCTCAGCAGTTTTTTGAACACACTGTTTATCCTCAGTCCATATCACGGTGCCTCATCAAAGTCATAGTTTGGACATCTTATGCCCCTGTTCTGGACTGTATCTCCCGTGAACACAAACTTCCATTCAGCTGCAATCGTCTTTCTACTTCATAGAGCTGAGCTAAATTCCCAAAGGAGTTCAAAGGCTGTGTAGGTGGTTTTTTCAACTGCTTATTCCACTGTACAGGTCACCTAAAGCAGTTGAAAATCAGAATTTTCACCCTGTGGGAAATTCCAGTATTTCAAAATTTGTTTTTGTCCTTGTACAGGATCAGGGCCTATCATATAGCCCTCTCCTCCTGTTTGGGTTCGAGTTTGCACTTGCTGAGCCAGTTTCCTCTCTGGCGAAGTCTGTCTGGAGCCCTCTTACAGAATCCAGGGAAGCAGTTTCCAGCAGAGTTAGTTGTTTTGTGTTTTATTTCAAGCCTTCTTAACAAAACAAGATCAAAGCTTCACAGACTCTTCCCTCAAAAGTCTGTGCAGGCCAAGTGGTCCCTTCCCCAAAGCTGTCCCTCACACCCATAAGTTCATCAGTCCAAGTTTCCTGGCTCTCACCTCAGAACCTCAGCAACAACAGGACTTCATACAGTCACCCATCTGTGTATTTGGTTCTTGGAGCAGTTTCTCTCTGCAGTTGCTCCAGCCACAGTCCATCTGGCGCACAGCCATTAGCCCCTCGGCTTTCTGGCAGGTATTGCAGTCCCTCCCCTCCATGTCCTGCCGCCTTCTTTTATGAGTATCAGCCAATTAAGTTGCAGGTCTTTTTCCCAGGTGCAGCGGGAGGAGCTAATCAGCCAGCCAGCCAGCTGCAGGCCTCTGACCCAAGAGCAGTGGTGTCCCCTTATACCTTCAGAAGTCCTGAATTAAGATAGAAAGCTGAAACGTTAAAACTTTTCATGGAATAGAAAATTTCAATGCAGAAATATCAAAATGCTTCATTTTGGGTCAGTTCAGCATTCATCTGTGTCCCTCTGCATTATCACGGCGCCTCATCGGAATTATAGTTTGGACATCTTATGTCCCTGTTCTGGAGTGTATCTCCTCTGATGCGTGTGTTAGTTCAACAAAAGAAGAGATTGTCGTGCAGCATGGGAGATATAGTCCATCAGGAAACCTGGCCCATATCGGATAATGGAGGTATGAGGAGTTCCAGCAGCTCAGATGGAGTTGACCAGACCCAAAACAAAAAAAATCATTTTGATTTTCCCAACAGAAAATCAAAAATTTTAGACAACATCAAGAAATGACATTTTCTATTGAAAAAACTTTTCAACCGAAAATCCCCAACCAGTTCTAGTCTGAAGTCATGGATCTGCGAGCCAGAGTATGTTGGTTTTATTTCAGAGAAAGGAGAATTTTGTGGTATAAGTGACTGCTATCCATCCTGGCTCTAGAGAGAGACAGGGTGGCTCATGGTTAGTTGAGTGGACTGGGAATATGGACTCCTCAGTGATATTCCCATTTTTGTCACTGCCTTGCTGTACAAGTCAGTTCTCTGCTCCATGTCTTAGTCTTCCCAGGAATACAATGAAAATGGTGATCCTTGCCATTACGTACTTCATGGTGGTGTTGTGAGGCTTAGGGCTGGTCTACCCTACAGAGTGGGATCGATCTAAGTTACGCAACTTCGGCTACGTGAATAATATAGATAAAGTCGACTTACTTAGATCTACTTACTGCGGTGTCTTCACTGCAGTGTGTCGACGGGAGACGCTCTCCTGTCGATTCCCGTTGCACTTCTCGTTGAGGTGGAGTACGGAGTCGATGCTAGAGCGATCGGTGGTCGATTTATCATGTCTATACTAGAAACGATAAATGGACCCCTGCTGGAGTGATCGCTGCCCATCAATCCAGCCGGTAGTGTAGACAAGCCCTCAGTTAACTAACTTTTGTGAAGAGTTTTGTAATCCTCAGATGGCACATGCTAGAGAAGAGCAAAGGACAATTCCGTTTGCTTGTATTTGGCACCCACGGATGTCCTAGGCTTTGATGGATAAACTAACACGTAGAGAGGGCCAGGAGCCAGATAACTGGAGGTCTTTGCCCCAGCCCAACCATTGCCAATAAGAATTAGCAAAAAGAACAGGAGTACTTGTGGCACCTTAGAGACTAACAAATTTATTAGAGCATAAGCTTTCGTGGGCTACAACCCACTTGGGTTGTAGCCTACGAAAGCTTATGCTCTAATAAATTTGTTAGTCTCTAAGGTGCCACAAGTACTCCTGTTCTTTTTGCGGATACAGACTAACACGGCTGCTACTCTGAAATAAGAATTAGATATATGAAGAACACTCTCTTCAGTTTACAGGGAGAATGATATCCTAATCCCATGTAATAGCTGGTGGAACAGATAACAGACACTCCCATCATAGGCACACAGGCAGCACAAGGAATTTGAGACCTGGAACCCATGCCAAGAATTGAGCACCTCCTGGGGAAAATGAATAGTGAATGAGAGTTTTCCTTTATTTACCCCCCTAAATGTTGTAGATGTGTTGTGGGACTCGGCAGGGAAGCCAGGGAGATAGGATTTCCTAAGCATTGATTTAGCTGACTGTGAAATGTGCATATACAACACAAGTAGAAACAGACATGGGTGATCCTTCTTTCCTGAATCACTGAGCAAGATTTTGAGATAACGACTTGGTCTTCGTACATGACCTGCACTGGAAACCGCGGCACCTCAAGAGTAATTCAGCGCTGATGTTGTCTCAAGTGTGAAGAATGCAACTTGTTTCCCACTCATTCCCAGATATATTACACCTTGTTCTTGAATGCTTGAATGGTGGAAAAGTTGATGGTGTCCGTTGCAGGTGGCAGGGCGTTCTGCTCTCTGCTACTAGTTTCACTAGTGATTTGTTGGAAAATTAATGTTAGTGGTTGAGTGGGAGATGTGACTGTGCTGTTGGGGGCCAGAAGGACAGTATGTCTAGCCTAATTCTGCTCTCACTCACACCACTGTGACGCTGGAGTAACTCTGTTAATGTCAATGGGGTTACATTGGTGTGAGACTGGCGTAAATGAGAGGAGAAGAAGGTGGCCCATTGTGTCGTGTGTACGGTCCATAGTAGTTTATATGGTGTTATGCATGCAAAAGGAAATCTGCTCCATGCAAATTGTCAGGGTGTGAATCTCCACTCCCTGAAACTTAGCAGTATTAGTTGTTCAGGTTGTTACTGAAATCTCATCCTAGCATCTCACTCCTCAGAAAATGGGAGCTTGTCCGCCTGGTAAATGGAATGTGAAATAACTGTATCAGTTGTCCTTGACACTTAGTTAGTTTGGTGTAAGTCTGTGTGTGGATACGCTTATTTTGGTATAAGATTGCCTTTGTGTTGATTTAATTAAGCTGGTAGTTATAGTTATGTTATATGGAAACAGGGCTCTTATATTGAAATAAGAGTGTGCATACAGGGACTTAAACTGCAATAACCCAGAGCTGATTAGTTAGAGCTGATTAGTTATTTCGGTTCCATTTATTGTATAGACAGATGAAAAGAGAAGGGCTAAGCCATGTGTTCTTGAGGTGCACAACATTCCTGCCAGTCAGGAGGGAGGGGCCAAGTCCTGCCAGTCCACCGAGCTGTGTATAAGAGAGCCCATGACCACAACAGCAAGGGGTACTCCAGGACAGGAGTGAGATAAGTTGGCTGAGATGTATGATGAAATCTGCTGCTTTCCTGAGTCCTAAGCAACCCCTCCTTTTCTTGCTACCCTCGCTCTAATAAAGTCTCTTTCTGTGCCTCCAACTCGCTGTCTGATGCAGGAAGCTGATGTGGGGAATGTCAGCCCCCGTCAAGCTGTGGGCAACACACCGCAGTGACACAATATCACAGTAACCACTGCCACGTTTCATTCTTGGTTCAAAAAAGACTTTCTTGTCCCAGGAATCACGTCAAAAACGGCCTTGGCGGGAGCAACATCCGAGCAGCCCACTGCATAAAAGGCTTAGTCTCAGAATGGTTTGGAAGCCATACAGAATGGAATAGTTTTCCTATTTTCTTTACAGCTGAGAAAACACAAAAAGTCACAGGAGCATATTTATTACTATACTTCTATTCCAAAACTTGCCTTATTTAAAAAAAAAAAGAAATAAAATTGTTTCTCCCCTCCCCCCTTTTTTTTTTATTCCTCCCCTCCCATTTCCTGGAGCAGGGTGGGGTTTGAACAGAAAAGCTCTCAGTCCTGGACAAGAGCTTGTAGCATGTGGAGACAATGGGGAATTTGTTTGTGGAAGTGATGAGGGAGCACTCCGTATTCTCACTGAAACAAAAAGCCACTGACAGTTATGAAGACTGAAGGAATCTGGGACACCCCATAGATATGTACATGAGGGATCAAAGACCTGACATCCTCCTCTGTCAAGAGGAGGTACATTTTCTTAATTCTCCTTAAACCTTCATCCAAAGTTTTGCCATCATCATTAAGTCTTGAAAGTAGCTGAACTGTGAGAGTTAGTTGAAATAAACAAGATTGGATGGAGGCGGTTGGTGTTCCCTGGAGAAACTGAGGTACATTCCCTGGAGGGGAAAAAAGGGAGACTAAATCTTTGATTTAAGAGAATGTAAGGCTAAAGTATCGCTGGTTTGGTCTCTTATTAGATGCCTCTTTATATCCAAATTTTAAGAATCTCCTGGAAAATGCCATTATGCCAAAGGCACAAGCTCCTGCCCATGAATGCTGTTTCATTACCAGTCTGAAACCCTACTAAGATTTCTCAAAAGTTTTCCATATCTTTTAATGTGCCTGGGTCAAAATATGGAAGCTGTGTGGAGTATAATAGCGTCAGGTGAGTTTTGCTCCGATGTTTTACAATGAGATGACATTTGTATTGTCATGAAGATGGTGTGTTGCAAGGCTGTAACATCAAGATGTGTAACTGTGTCCATTTTGTCCCAGATTTCAAAAGCTGCAAATCTCTGAGTGGGTAACAGGCTCAGAAACAAGAAGGCGTGAAATGAATCCAAGAAAAGAGGGCATTAAGGGTGATTAAAGTAAACTTACTTACTGCAAGGGTGATTAATGTGGAATGGACAACCAAAAGCAGAAGGAGAAACTGCAGATGGGTATAGATTCAAAAGCAAGGTAGAAAAAGAATGGAAAATGCATTCCAAAAAGCAAATAAATTGGATAGATAGACTGAGCTCTAAATGGGCCATATCTGCCTGCCTTCCTGGGATGTTACTGTGTAAGCACTTTGTTGGATCTAGAACTTTCCTTGCCTCTAAAATGCAATTTTTACTCTCACAAGGTTTTCTAGTTCTGTGAAAATCTGGGGAAGGGGGTAGAAGGAGAGAGGGGTTTAAAAAATCCGAAATGCTCAGATTTTTCAAATATGCACTTTTACTTGCAGTCCCCTTGTGACTGTTTGCATACAATCCCTGGTGCATGAGCAGAAACTAGAGGTTGCACACATGCATAAGTCCATCTTTGAAAAAATTGGGCTTAATATAAAATGGCAATAAACCCAAGTTAAAGTGATAATGGTTCTCCAGGGCGGAAATATCCTATGCTATCCAATCCTTCTCAGTTCTGGATGGTTTGGAAAAACTGGGTCTTTTTCTCAATTACCTCCAGACCTGGCTGAATTAGGAAGTGTGGTTACATAAATAAATCCAATGTAAAATGCTAACCAAGCCTCGTTCCAATCTCAGTTAATGCGTAGAAGAGGAAGAATGGCTGGAATTTTGGGTAACTGTTAAGTCTGAATATTGTTCATCAAGACTGGTTGATGTGCTCCAAGACTCCATGTGGGTAGCAGTGATCCTGTATGACGCCTCCTACCTCCTCCTCGCCCTCTTTTCCACAAAAGCCTGAAGAAATTGTCTTGCAAACTCCATCTTCCCAGTTTCAATGAATCTGCAGTCTCGCTAAGCACAAACACAGCCTTTAAAGCACTTTAAACACACCTTGGGGGCTGGAAGTTGTTGTTTTCCCATAACACAAACTCTTCTGAGATGCTCAGTACGATCCTGACTCTCCATTTGTGGCACTGGCTGCCATCAGAAACAATTCTCACCCTATGCTGGTGCTTGGTAGATCCTGTCTTCTCAGTATAACCTATTCAGACACCCACCCCCCAAAGTACCCATTCTCAGAATCTCTCTGCCTGGGTGAGGTTTTCTACTGGAGGATAGTATCAGAGGGGTAGCCGTGTTAGTCTGAATCTGTAAAAAGCAACAGAGGGTCCTGTGGCACCTTTAAGACTAACAGAAGTATTGGGAGCATAAGCTTTCGTGGGTAAGAACCTCACTTCTTGCATCTGAAGAAGTGAGGTTCTTACCCACGAAAGCTTATGCTCCCAATACTTCTGTTAGTCTTAAAGGTGCCACAGGACCCTCTGTTGCTTTTTACTGGAGGATAATGACACCCACAGGTAATTTGGGCTTGTCAAAAGGGACCTCTACTGACTAGTGTGAGTTAACAAACTAATTTTCTAGCAGTACAGATACTCAGGAGCATTCAAACTGAGGCGTTTATAGAACTTCTGTGTTGCATATTTTACTTCTTATGCATTCTATGGTAGGCAGCTTAATTATATCCCTAACCCTATGCTAAAATTCATCTTTGTAACACTAACCTTAACCATAATCCTAACTACTAACATTAACCCTGTCTATGACCATAAGAGTAACTGACCCTAACCACAACTTTAATTGTAACCCCCACATTAGCCCTAACCCTCAAATGATGTTTTATGTACTCAGAGAGGTTAAGAGCCCTGACAGACTGGGGCAGGGGGGAGCTTTGTAACAGTCTTTGGGCCCTGTAAAGAGGCTTCCAGTTTTCATTTAAAGCATTTCATTTTTGTTTTCAGTCTCTAGCCCTTTTCTTTGTGAAAAGCCTTGAAAATGCAACTGATGCAGGGGAGAACTGCCCCCCCCCCCGCCCATCCCAGCCAATGGGAATCCATTTCCTAACTGTGCACCCAACCTATGGCTAGACTCACTCCCCATCTGACCAATCACCACACAACCAGAGGCCACAGAATCACTTTCCTGCTACCACTGAGCTGCTGTTGGGGGCCAGCTAATGGAGCCTCATTGAGGTCCTGGGGAGGGGCCATTCCCTTCTCTCCTTAACCCCCTCCAGACTCCAGGCCTTTTGCACTTGGAACAGTCACTCAATTAATGGCCACCAAGTTCCTTCCTTTCCTCGAAAGGCCATGATGTATCCCAGCCATAGCAACCACACACCACTCCGGGTTTGCTCAGTGTTGTCCTGGACTATACCTTCATACGTGGAGGTCTTTAGGCAAGGGCCTGTCCGTTACAGGAGCGCTCTTTAAAACAGAGATGTTCACCCACTGTCGAGTGCCAGGCACGCTGACAACCCTACAGAAACAAAACGGAATCATAGAATAGTAGAATATAAAATCATCACTGCTAATGATGGCAAATTATCGAGGACATTCTAAGCAGCACAAAGCAGGGCTTTGTATGAGCTGCAGGATAAGTTTTCCCCGCGGTAGTTAGAATAGTGAGAAATGGAGAACATGTTGCAAACATGACCGTGAGGAATAGGCACCTGATTGAATTTCGCACTGGCAGGGAGTCAGGTCTATGAAGCTGGCAGAATGCACTCCACACACTATTATTCTAATTTGTTTGAACTGCCACTGAGAGAAAGAATTCACTGTCTGTGGGATACTGCGGGGGAGGGGAGATGGAGGGAGGGCGTTTCTTTTTCCCGAATAAACCAACTTGGAAATGTTCCTGTCTTCCCTGCTCTTACGGTATGACGAAATAGCCCCCTGTGTGAAGGACCAGCACAAAGCAAAGTATAGAGTGACCACACGCCTCGTTTTGGCTGGGACAGTCCCATTTTTAAGCTCTGTCCCGGCTGTCCTGACTTTTTTGACAAAAATGGGCATTTGTCCCATTTGCTCTTCCCCAACTGATCAGTTGGAAAGAGCAAAGGAACAAATGCCCAGTTTACCAAAAAAGTGGAGGAACACTGGGAGGAGGGTCAGCAGCATGAGGTGCTGGGCTGCAAGCTCAGGAGTCAGCCCCAGCTGGCACTGGGATCAGCCCAAGCCGCAGCTGAATGCGGCATGGATCTTGGGAGGAAGTCAGCCCCAGCACCAGCCGGGGTGGAGGTTGGGGGGGGGGGCACGTCAGCCCCAGCCATGGGCAGCACAGGGCTTGGGTGCTCATCGGGGCGCAGAGCTCGGGGGAGTGGGGGTCAGCCCCCGTCCCAGGCAGTGCTGAGCTGAGGGGTGGGGGTCAGCCATGGGTGGCACAGAGCTCAGGCACTCAGCCGCTTGCAGCTTGTGCGGGGGAGGGGGTCATCCCCAGCTGCGGGTGACATGGGGTGCAGTGCTCGGGGGCGGGGGGGGTCAGCCCCTGTCCCAGGCAGTGCTGAGCTGGGGGGGGGGGTCAGCCATGGGTGGCACACAGGTTAGGCACTCAGCCCCTTGGAGCTTGTGGGGAGGGGGCGTCAGCCCCAGATGCGGGTGGCACAAGGTGCAGAGCTGGGGAGACAGGGGGTCAGCCCCAGTACCAGGCAGTGCTGAGCTTGGGGGGGGGGGCGGTCAGTCATGGGTGGCACACAGCTCAGGCACTCAGCCCCTTGGAGCTTGGGGGGGGGGGTCAGCCCCAGCTACAGGTGGCACAGAGCTCGGGGGGGGAGGGTCTGCCACAGACAGCACGGAGCTCAGGGGGGGGGGTCAACCATGGGCAGAACAGGGCTCAAATGCTCAGGCTCAGTTGCGGGCCGCACGGAGCTCAGAGCTGGAGGGGGTCAGCCCCAGCCAGGGGCGGTTCGCAGCTTGGGGGCAGGGTGTCAGCCCCTGCCCCGGATGGTAGGGGTGGCTCTGGTAAGTCCTGCAGGTGGGGCGGCGGGGTGGCTCGGGCTTAGGCGAGCCCTGTCCGTCCCATTTTTACTTTAGGAAATATGGTCACCCTAGCACAGTGGGACTCCAGGGGTGCATAGGGCTTGTGCTGGCTTTCCATACAGGAGTGAATTTCACCCATTCAGAATAATCATACTCTGCAAATTCTAACCAGCGCTAGCATGAACCTGCTCTCCTGCTTCATATCTCACTGGCAATGAATACTGACAGAAACAACTTTTTTGCTACAACTTTTGAGTGCTCGGTGACAATACCAGCCTATAATAGGTAAAAGCCCTGGAGGTATTTTCAGACAGCCAGGGCCCATCATATTTGATTTCTCTGTTTCAGTGCTCTAAGATGCTTCAATTCCAGGTTTCTTCTGCAGAAAAACCCAGACAAAAGGATGCCTGTCTCTTTGCTAATCCAAGGCTATTTATTTTAAATCGTTTTTAGCATAATGCTGGCGCTGCTGAAAGGTACCAGATTTGCTGACTCTGGAGAAGTGACAGCTTGTCTTTAAAGCTAGAACAGGTACAACACAAGCTGCGACAGTACAAGTTTCCCAAATGCTGACCCCACCAATGTGCCTTCTGCCTTGGAGGCCTCCCCCACCACAACACCTGGGGATGATAGGAGAATTCCATCTCCATGGCCCATTCAATCCTTGGCCTCTCGATTGATTCTGTCATCAAGAGATCCAGTTAGTCCCCAAGGCTGCTTATTGTAATTTCAAATTTCGCATGATGTGCTCACCTACGACATTAGAAACTGGACTGAGCCCCCTTCTCCCCGCTCCCAATTCATTTAACGTACAGTAGATCACCAGAGGGTAACAGCTGTATACAGCTCCACTTCGAGTTGGAAGGTGTAATTTCCAGCTTGAGGAAACGTCACCCACACTAGCTCTGATCAAGTTAACACACTAAAAATAGAAGTACAGCCATAGTGAGGGGCTAGACACCTGAGTACAAGCCCGTCGGAGTCATTCGGCTGGCTAGCCCCTCCCATCATTCGCTCTGCCTCAGCTACTCTCTATATCGAGTGCACTAACTTGATCGGAGCTAGTGCAGGTATGTTTCCTGGAGCTAGAATTTACACCTCCAGCTCTCAGTGTGACATACCCTAAGTCACCAATGACCTGGGCCTTATTAAAACTAGTGACCTATTGGTGAAAGGCTCCCTATTACATAAACAATCTCCTGAGTCATGCTGTCTCCATTTGTTCTTTCTAACAAACCGGGAATACATTGCCGACATTTGGCTTGAGTTTTTTCCCAGTGCTGAAGTCCTTACCTAGAGACTAGAACTGAGTTTGTCTGCTTTTATGGCTTTGTGGCTAAAGTGGGACTCCAAGCCTCTCGGCGTACAAATAAATAAATAACAGCCAGCACTGATCTTAAAATGTAACAGTGATGGGTACGTAACTTTAGCAGCCAGAGAGAAACTGGCGTGTTTCCCCATGATACAAATTAATATCTTACTCCCTGTCTCTTGCTGGTTAACTTTCTACTCAGCCTCTGCATTGCTGTTTGACAAAATGCCATGGGGTACTGTGCAGACTGAGCAATGGAAGTCTGATTCTGTTGTTTTTTTTCCATATATTTATTTTACAGGGAGCTTTTGGTCATGGATGCTACAAGATAGTTAAAAAAATGTGTATGAAGTAATTATTCGTAAAAATGACTTTTTGTACTGCCTAGAGCCAGACATAATAAATAATACAAGAGGAAAGACTGAGACGTCTCATACATATTTCAGTCCTACCCTGCAGCACCCACTGCTCTTCCAGTCCTAGACACCCACATGACTCTGCTACTTCTCCTCAATGTTGTCTGGCAGCCCCTTCCTCACCCCACTCCCCATGCACATCAGTCCTGACCTCCAACAACCCAAGTATTCCAAATGTGGGCCCACACACACCTCTGCCAATGCACCTCAGCCCTGACCTGCAGCAGCCCCTGCACGTTCAATATTTAGCCTCTCTTGAGTCGAGATTTCCAAAGGGTTTAATATTTGTTCATGTAGATAAAGTACCAGGTTGTGATTTATAAATACATTTTCTCTTTTGGCTCACGCAGGATTTGAACCCAGTTCTTCAGAAGTGAAAGCCTAATAGTCTGACTTTATAAGATGTAATTTATATTTTCTCTTGTCCTGTGCCATGCTTTCAAGTGTGCTGGTTAATGAGCTTTACTACTGAGCCAATAGCCATGTACGCAGTCTCTCATAATGTTCTCTGACTGCAGCCACACCAACACTAGCTGGGATCCCTCTTGCTCTCAGAAGACAAACAGCCAGTATTTGGATAGGTGACCGCCAAGGAAAACCTAAATGATTCAGTAGGTGGGGCTTTTCCTTTTGACTCGGCGCTGTATCAGTGCTGCAATGCATAGTTAGTGGGTGCTATGCCATCTTGTGAATGAAACATAAAACTGAGGTCCTGCCCACTAGTGGTTATTTAAAAACCCATGGCATTATACACAAGACTAAGGGCATTAACCTTGCTCTCCTGGCTAAATTCCAGTTTGGGTGATTCCATTCTGCCTCCCTTCATTCCTTCTGCCATTTCTGGATACAGGATAGTCCTCCACTGTCTGTCTGAAACTGTTCTGAACTGAAGACAGTTCAGACAAACTGTTCATGCCTCTGACGAAGTGGGTATTCACCCACGAAAGCTTATGCTCCAATACATCTGTTAGTCTTAAAGGTGCCACAGGACTCTCTGTTGCTTTTTACAGATCCAGACTAACATGGCTACCCCTCTGATACTTGTTCTGAAGTGGTGAGTTCCCCTGATTAATGGGATCCCTACACGATGTATATGTCATGTAGTCCTTACAGTGAAGTTGCTAAAGAGCTGTGGAATCCATTTGTATTTAAAGAAGTATAGACTGTAAAGTCAGGATTATTGGTTATGTTGTGACCTTTAGCCTTTTCACCCTGAAGGGGCCAGACTTCCGCTAGAATAGTTGTACAAATTACCTCCAAGCAGCTGGCCAAGGATTCCATGTTGGCTTAGTAGAGGAAGGATACCGGTAATGTGAAGAAGCTTCTATTTCGGGTGTTCCAGGCAACGGTGTAGGGTTAGGTAGAGAGGGCATCTGACCCAGTGGTCATTGCTGGAATAGATGTAAAACAAATGAGAAACTCCATGGCAAAATTGTCTTTCTGCCCAGAAGTGAAGATCACAAGAGAGAGTGTGAGAATAGAATAATAATGCTACTGCACATAATGGACACCCTTGTTTGGAGCAAGATGCCTTGTCCCTCCCTCTATTAGACAAGGTGTTGCCCTGAAAACTCTCTTTTGTTGCTGGTTATATGTAAAAAAACCCTGTCGGGGTGTGTTTAGGTACTGTAGGTTAATGGGCTTGTTCCCTCTTAAGAGTCCTCATTCCCTTATGATCATCCAGCAGTAATTAACCCCTGCCTCCCTATGTTGTTTGTTTCAGGTAAACTATGACCACTTTACTATTAGTGTTTGTGTGTTTGCGAGTCATCACTGCAGCCATCTCTGTGGAAGTTTCAGGTATGTACAGTCGGCGGGACCACTGTTCGGTGCAGTGGACCATACATGTAACAGGCCAACATGCCCCTCACACAGCAGACACGGGCAACTTAACAGGTCTACCTATGAGCTCACTAATTTCACCCATCATTGCCGAGGGCCTCCTCTCTGGGCTGCTGCAACACCATGACATGCTGCTGTTGCTGTGCTTGGTAGGGTGGGAGATACTCCCAGCTTGTAACCTAGTGTCAAGGCCCCCTACCTACCTTCAGTGTAATAGCGTTATATTCCACCAGGGCTGTTACCAATGCTCAGGGGCTGCTTTAGGAACATCAGTTACTTCAAATTATATTTACTAGACTATACCCAAATATATATATTTCCTAATATTGTGGGTGCAGATTTACAAGCTAGATTGAGGCTACTTTGAAAATGTTGGTAGTTATGACTGATGTGTGTTATTGATTAATCCTCACTTTGTCTCTCTCCATATTGGGACTGGGCAGATCATGGTAACACACTGAGTGTGAGCATACCTGAACGGTCTCCCCTGCGTGTCATCCTGGGAAACTCTCTGACCATCCCCTGCTACTTCATCGACTCATTGGATCATGTCACCACAGCCCCCTATACTCCTCCTCTGACCCCAAGAATCAAATGGAGCAGACTCTCCAATGGGAAGGAAGTCGTCTTACTAGTGGCCACAGAGGGGCAAGTTCGAATCAACACTGAGTACAAGGAGGTGATCTCTCTGCCCAACTATCCTGCCATCCCCACCGATGCCACCTTGGAAATCAAAGCGCTGAGGTCCAACGACACTGGGATCTATCGTTGCGAGGTGATGCATGGTATTGAGGACAGCCAGGATACGATAGAGGTCATAGTGAAAGGTGAGGCCATTATGTCAATGTTTCCTCTTGGTGATAGTGTTGATGCTTACATTGGTTTGACTGGGGAGAAAGAGGAAGGAAGAAATCTGACCAGGTGCATTATGAATAGAAGTGGAGGCATTTTACCCTTTCCATGAGCATCTGGCATCACTCGCTGTCATAGACAGGATGCCAGACTTGACGGATCATTGGTCTGATCTTGTATGTGAGCAGGAGCCAAACAAGATAGACCATTGATTTATTCTAATGTGGGCAGGATCTGGAATGCCATATTAAACAGACCAACAGTATCACCCAGTGTGGTAGAAGATGTCACCAGTCTGTTCTGATATGGGCAGGAGATGGAACGCTAGAGGAGATGGACGGGTGGTGTGATGTGGTGTAGCAGGAAACAGGATATTGGACCTATGAGACGTTTGGTCTCACCTAGTATGTTAGGAGATGGGATATTTTCCAGATGGCCCGTTGGCCTGTTTTGGTAGAGCCATTCTTACGCTCTTTCAAGAAATGTAAAAGTGGTTTAGTTAGCTAATATGTAGACAATATAACACACAATTAACTTTCCCCCAGTTAACATTGTTACTCTCATCAATACAGTTGTGAGTGAGAAGAAGAGGGGCCAAGAAAGAAAGCATGCAAGAGGTTTAACCCTTCTTATGCCAGGCCTGAGTATGCATACAGGCACCCACTCCTTTTAAAAGTCACTCTGTATGGAATAGTATGGCTTAACTACATTTGCAGTACATATAACTCTTCAAAGCACATTTGCTATAGTATAAAATATATGTATCATCAGGGCAAGGACCATGCCTTCCTGTGGGTTTGGACAATACCCGGTGCACTGGAGCCTTAATCCTGATTGGGGCCATTGGACATTACCACATTCAAGTCTATAATAAAATAGTACAACATTGTACTGATAACACACAATTAGCCAATTTCCATAGAGTGTTTTTACAATACCGTGCAGTGCCATGCCAGTCACTTTAAATGTCTTGATAGTTTTGGATCCTTCTGACAGTGATGTATTTGTTGCATTCTGGGATGTTGGTTTACGCTGAAGCCGTCAACATTAAAACACCGGATTTAGATGTAGTATTAGTGTGCTCCAGCGTCACAGGAGAAAAGAACCTGGACTGGACAGCAGGTCTGTTCCTGTAGATTTTTCTGTTCACCAAAGGGAGTACATCTAATTCTCCTTAAATTGAAGCCTGGTGGCCTTGGGATGGTGGAATATAGCATGGGGAAGAACAGAGTCTCTTCAGGGCACAGTAGATTACCCACGCAATACGAATGATCTGTGGCAAACACATGATTTTCTACATGAGATAGAATGCCTTTTTTCTGACTTGCTAACCCCTTTGAAAGGAAAACAGGTGCGGGGCTGGTTCTTCACTGACTGATGTGTGTTTATGTGTGTGTGCTGGTGGATGTGTTTTCCAGGAATCGTGTTCCATTACAGAGCCATCTCCACCAGGTACACGTTGGACTTTGAAAAGGCAAAGCAGGCGTGTATCCAGAACAGTGCTGTCATTGCTACTCCTGAACAGCTGCAGGCTGCCTATGACGATGGGTTTGATCAGTGTGATGCCGGCTGGCTGGCTGATCAGACTGTCAGGTAATCAGCTGAAAGAGGGGAAGCAAGGTGGCCAAGAGGGAAGAAAAGAGGGCTATCCAGGCAGCCAGGGGCTGGAAATGGGATACAGAGCCTTTCACATCTAGGTAATTGGTTTAAATCCCATCCCAGGTAAATAATGACTAGCAGTTACCATCTGATAGTCATTTGGTGTGGAATGAGCTGGTGGATCTCAGTCCATTTCCAGGTAGATAGGTGTCCACATCACAAAACCACTCTCACAACTGGCCCCCTTGTTTAGCAGTCACAGCTGAGAAACTAAGGACTGAATGGCCTAGAGACTTGAGAGTGGTGGTTTAATCCCAGTTCCCATGCCCTCTACTTTTGCCCATGCGAACTGCATAGATGCTATGCCAAGCTCAACAAATGTGGCTGTATTTTGCACAAGTCAAGTAGTCATCTAGCAGGGCTCAGAGGAGTCTGAAAACCAGCAACTCCCGCTGCATCAGTATCTTTGGGGGACACCTGGAGGATCTTCTCCCCTCACCTCCAGTGTCAGGAATGGAAAGGAGTAAGTCCACTTCTCCCTCTTCTCCTGTCCAGGAAAAGTTCTGGGGTTTGGCCTGCCTCCACTTCCTCCCTCCCCCCAGAATGTCAAATCTCAATTCTGATTCTCCAACACCTGCTCAGCTTGTCCTGATGCCTCCTGCACCACAGAGCCATGTGACAGTCATCTTTCTAATGAAGCTTCTGTCTACTCACTAGACATTTCCTGTGCATGCTCTCTCTCTTGCTCTCGCTCTCAGGTACCCAATGCACCATCCCCGAGAGGGTTGCTATGGCGACAAGGACGAGTTTCCTGGAGTGAGGACCTATGGCATTCGGGAGACAGACGAAACATACGATGTTTATTGTTATGCAGAGGAAATGCAAGGTGATCTTGGGTTTCTCCTTTGTAATTCTCAAGGGACTGAGCTGGCAGTATCATGAGCATCCTCACTGCAGACAAGGATAAAACAAGAGGCAAAGGAGCTAGAAGTCAGAGACATTAGAGATTCAAAAGCCATGTGAGATCCCATCTAGTCCCACCCCGCCAAGGCTGGATTATTCCCTAAAGCCTGTTTTTCTGGGCTTTGTCCACTCTGGTTTTAATTGATTAAAGCAATGGAGCTCCCATTATTTACGTCAGGGGACGATTCCACATTCTGGTATCTCTCATTAGGAAATGATTTTCACAGGTGCTGACCACCCATGCCTACAACTGAAGTCAATGAGAGCAGTGGGGCTCAGTACCTCTGACCAGCCCCCAAAATATTCCTTATCTTAATGTCATTACATGACTCCAAGTAGAACATACACCCCCTTGTTCCACCCTAGAAAATTCCTCTCCCTCTTTGAGGTTTGCACCTTCCTAATATTTATAGACAGTGATCATGTGTATGTCCCCACCCTTAGTTGTCACTCATCCAAGCTGTACTTATCTAGTGTTTTTAACCTTTCCTTCATCCCACCAGCCCCTAGGGAAGGAAAGCGAAGGGAAGAGAGAGGTAGATGGAAGAGGAATTAAACACTGCAGTCAGTCCTTGAGTCAATGGTTGTGTGATTGCAGGTGAAGTCTTCTATGCCACCTCCCCAGAGAAGTTCACCTTCCAGGAAGCCGCAGAGAAATGCCTCAGTCTCGGGACCCGTTTGGCCACCACGGGAGAGCTGTACCTGGCATGGAAGGGTGGCATGGATGTGTGCAGTGCAGGCTGGCTGGCAGACCGCAGCGTTCGGTATCCCATCTCCAAGGCACGTCCCAATTGCGGCGGGAACCTGGTGGGGGTGCGGACGGTGTACCTCCATGTCAATCAGACGGGATACCCTCACCCCCATTCACGCTACGATGCGATCTGCTACACAGGTGAGTTGCACTGGGGTTTTGTTGAATTAAGTACAGTGCCTCCATCAGTACTCGTAAGCAGCAGATTCCAGGATCTGGGTATGGTGCTTCCCAGTCCAAGCTGAATTATCGCACAACCATGGAAATTAAAGATGAAAAACTCCTGTTAAGTCCCATCTTATCCAATGCCTGATTGTTTGTCATGCTCTGTTTCCCCGTGCTGTGTCTACTCCTGGTTTTAGTGAGTCAAGAGACAGGACTTCCATAATTTCCCTTGGGAGACCATTCCCGTCTATTCTATAAAAAATTAATTAAATTAATAATAATAATAAATAATAGTAATGAATAATAAAAATAGTTAGAACCACAGGGATCACACTAAACTTCCCTCCACTTTTGGTACTTCCTTCAAATACTTGAGGATGGCTATGAGATCCCCTCTTAGTCATGGCAGTGCAGGATTAACTCAAATATTATGGCGATGGCCACCAACATAAGAATCAGATACATCACTTGTCATCTTTCCCCACTGATCATTTCTGTTGTCTGTCTCTCGGAATGCCTTTGACTCTGTTGCTAGCCCCACCTCAGAATTAACACAGAAAAGCTTCTTACTGTTTCACTTAAACAAGAAAAGCAGATGTAAATTTACAGGCACCCAGTACCCAGCAGGCCAGTGCCCCTCCATTCTTGTCCAAGCAGAGAGAGAAGAGTTCAGAGTGTATGTTAGCATTGCAGTACAACTGAGTGTTCTCAATGGGAGGTGAGTGTGATATGCCTCTATCCACTCCAGATTGTCAAACACCTTCCAAGTTTGATAGCTCTCCAGGAACCAGGCAGCAGAGATCAAGTGCTTGCATATTAAGTAATTTAATATTATAGATAAGAGAGCAGAAAGAAGACAATAGGTCAGCTCCTGAGCAGCAGTGCTTTGCATAGTGCCTATGGTAGGGGTCCGTGTGCAAGGACTCCATTTTGCATTTCCTTGGTCCCGGTGTAGCCATTGTGCAAGGCTGGCCGCCCCGTGCTAATGTTAGAGGGCTGCCTAGGCTGCAAATTTCCATAAGGGGCCCAAGTTGCAGCTAAAGATTGCCCTGGCTCATGGGCATCTCAGCTACACCCTCTATCTGCTAGCCATGCCCATGTCCTGATATGCCAATTGCCAGCAGCAGGCAGGGAGGGTTGTGTGTGTCTACACCAGGTGTTGGAGGTTCAAATTCAAAATGAGTGGGGTTATCTTCCCAGGGCCGATGAAGCCCACTTTGGGATCAGATTATGCCAGCCATGTGGCACAAAGTGGCCTGACCACACCAGCAAATCAGGCCCAACATGTCAGTGCCCCGCAGTCTCTCTCAGGTGCTACTTATTAAACCACTTAATATGACAGGTAAGTGTTTGAGCTTTGATGCCTGGTTCTTGGAAGCCTCTCAGATCTGTGAGAATCATAGAATCATAGAATATCAGGGTTGGAAGGGACCTCAGGAGGTCATCTAATCCAACCCCCTGCTCAAAGCAGGACCAATCCCCAACTAAATCATCCCAGCCAGGGCTTTGTCAAGCCTGACCTTAAAAACCTCTAAAGAAGGCGACAATGAACTAGCCGGGTAAAGGAAATGGAATTTGAAATAAACCAACTGAGAAAACAAAGCAGCATTAGGGTGGAGGTCTGATCGTATTTGTTCTGCAGTGTTCAATCCTGTTTTCCCAGCTTCCCCCGTGCACTGCTCCCCGGCTCGGTCCTGCCTCAAAATATGACAGGCACTTGCTTGGCTCCCCGCATCTCTCTGTGCTTCACTCCCAGGCTCAGGCCTGCCTGCGGTGCAACATTACAGGAGCACCCCCTTTCCTTTCCCCATTTTGAGCTTTGTATTTTAAATTCCCTGCTGCTGGCACTAGAGGTCACAAAAGACTAGATCAGCATGAGGTGCGCTAGCAGATTAGAGTCAGGAGTATAAGGTGTGGGGGGGAGAAGGGAGCTCTGACTCCCTAACTCATATGAAAGCTATAGAACATATGGGAACAAAAACAAGAGACTCCCCTTTTAATTCAATTAAATTCCACTGTAGAGTGCTTTAGAGAGACGAGGAGCAGGGGGAGGGGAAATGGTCAATATTTTACTTTTTTAAAGGTTGAGTTTCACCCTCCAAACAGGGGCACCGAGTACCCAGCAGGCCAGTGCCCCACAGGCTCACTGAGTCCATTTGCAAGATGGAATAGCTCCCAGAGTGTCCACATGCTGTCACCCATTGTGGCACCTACTCACATGGTCTATATCTCCCATCACACATATGCCTTGTGCAATAGCATCTCCCTTCAGAACACCTGTACAACTACCCCATTATCTATCCTAGTTCTGATCACATCACCCGCCCCATCTCCCATCATACCCACCCTATTGCCTACCCAGGTTCCCATCATAGCCCCCACAACCATCCGATCGCCCTCCCCATCTCCCATCAGAGCATCTGCACACCCAGCTCCTTTCTTGAGTGTCCGTACATAGATTTGTTTCCAAAGCCTGGGCCTGTGTCCCTTGGAGACGCCAGTAAAGGAAACATTTGCCTCTTGTTGTAGATGAGGACTTTTTAGTCCCTGAGAACTTCACCATCCAGACCGTCACCCAAACCGAAGTGGAGATACCTCTTCCACACAATGTCACAGAGGAGGAAGCCCGAGGCAGCATTGCAACTCTAGAGCCAATCGACTTCACACCCACTGCCTCAGAGCTAGATGAAGGCTTCACAGTCACTCCAGATCTCTTTGCCACTGGTATCACTGCCGAGACAGCTTTCACAGAGGCAGAGAATGTGACTGAAGAGGGAGTCACAGCTGTATGGGTGACTCCTGAAGAGGTCACCACCTCGGTCCTGGACACTCTTTTCACCAGTTTGGCACCGGAGGTGAGCTCAGCGAAGGAGGACTTGGGGGCGACTGCCACGCCAGAACTAGAGTTTGCCTCAGTGGAAGAGACGATTGTGCGGGTGACAGCCGCTCCTGCGAGTGGTCTCATTCCTGAGCAGCCCATTTCTCCCACTGGTAAGTCACAGAGACAACAAGAAACCTCACGATCCATTTCCTCCAGGGCCAGCCACACCGCTGCTTCAGCTGACAAAATTGGAACACTGTCCATCTAGCAACGGATTTGGCTCTACTGGGGAAAGTGTGTCTGGTTTGGGCACTCCCAGTCTTTCCCTTGCCCCTAGCAGTTCATGGCAGGAATAGCTATCTGCCTACTGCCAGCAGCTCTTCTTCTGTGCATGGCACAGGAATGGGCAGGGGAGCCTGGAGGGCATCTCATGAGGTTGTAGAATGACCCCCTCTGTCTGAGGATGAGAGCTGCATTGGCCGACACCAGATTCCAATGTTCTGTCTGCACCCCTCTGCAGCTGAAGGGGAGGTCACTGCATTGCGATCATTGAGGGGAGGAAAGGGAGACCCCCAAGATAACCCCTCCTTTTATAGCCTCTTTAATAACAGCAGAGACCAGTAAACCAGGGACTTGGATCAATGTGGCTCCAGCAGGTACTGCTCCTACCAGGTTGGTTTTGAAGGCCCTTCCTGAATATCCATCCAGGGTGCCTGGGGGTCTCAGTGTCCATACGTCACTGCTCTCTCCCTTTCCCCACCAGGTGTCGTGTTTCATTACCGACCAGCCACCAGCAGGTATTCCCTCACCTTCACCAAAGCCCAGCAGGCCTGCCTGGATAACAACGCTGTCATCGCCACACCCGAACAACTGCAGGCTGCCTACCAGGCTGGCTTTCATCAGTGTGACGCCGGCTGGCTGCGGGATCAGACTGTCAGGTAAGGGGAGGCCAGGTCAGGTCAAGATTACCTGAAAGAAACATTCAGCCATGAAACAGAGTCACCTGGGTTACTGCCAATGTGCCGCACAGCCCCACATGGACGCAGGACCCCAGTGACAGCACAGTAGCACCTGACACGGATAAAACACAGGTCGGACTGTAGTGTAATGTGCTGCTGAACTGTGAATGTGTTCCCCACGTGTGCCACATTTTCCCATGTTGCATGTCCACGACATGTTTCTAAATCATACTGATGAAAAGCCCAATACAAGAGCTAGGCATTACCATTATTATTATGATTAAGGACGTTGGGCACCTCTAAATGCTAAGTATGATCATTATTCAATGGAGAGCTTACGTCCCTTCCACAGGAACACCCACCGAGATTCTTCAATCGCAGTGTATGCAGGACCCTCACTGGGGAGGCCCCTTTCTTTCTATTTTGGCAGATACCCCATTGTGACCCCACGGAATCAATGCGTAGGAGACAAGGACAGCTCCCCAGGCGTGCGGACGTATGGCATGCGCCCAGCTTCTGAGATGTACGACGTGTACTGCTACATTGACCGACTGAAGGGTATGTTCTCCACATGCCTGTGAGCACGGGTGTTAGGGGGTGTGTGTGTGTGTAAAGTACAGCGGAGGGGCAGAAATATCCATAGTTCTATGTGTAAGTGACTCATACTTGATTTTTTCCTCCAGGTGAGGTGTTCTTTGCAACCCAAGCAGATCAGTTCACCCTCCTAGAAGCCCAGGAATACTGTGAGAGCCAGAATGCCACCCTGGCCTCTGTTGGGCAACTCCATGCCGCCTGGAAGCTGGGCCTGGATAGATGCCGCGCTGGCTGGCTTGCTGATGGCAGCATCCGATATCCCATTGTGACCCCACGTCCTGCTTGTGGGGGAGACAAACCTGGTGTGAGAACCATCTACTTGCACCCCAACCAGACGGGATTCCCTGACCCACTGTCAAGGCACCATGCCTTCTGTTTCAGAGGTACTGACCCACTCTTCAGAGCCATTTGCCATAGCACACAATGCTGATATCACAGGGAAAACTCTGCATTCTGTGGGGGAAGGATTTCAAGAGGGAGATGATTACACGAGGGTTCCACTGTATGTTTACCAAAAGGAGCTGTTCCTCCCAAGGACACACAGGGACACCACATGGCTCATTCTTTTGCATTCATTTTACTCTCACAGAATCAGAAAATTTGAGATGGAAACAATCTATGAAGTCTCCTCTGCCCCTACTTTCTCCAGTCTAATTTAGTCTGTTTATCTCCTATTAAGAGAAATGCTATATATTTAATTATAGACCGTTCTATGTTGCTTGTCACCCTGGTATCAGGATAGTTTATGGAGCAGCATCAGGTTTCTGAGAGAGCCAATGCCTTCTTAGAAATTCTCTTCAATATCTTTCGGTTCCAGCCCTGCCATCTCTGGACAAGGAGGAATTTGTTGAGGAGCAGATTGTAACCCAGGTGATCCCTGGTTTGGAGGAAGTACCCTCTGGGGAGGAGCCAACTGTGGAAACGGAGTTTGCCACTGAACCTGAAAATCAGACGGCGTGGGGAACAGAAGTCTTTCCAACTGACATTTCCTTGCTATCAGGTGGGTCGGGCTGTTCCCTGCGCCCAGAGGTGCACTAGACTGGCAGAGGAAATGTTTAGGGCAAGGGCAATCCAGAAACAAAAATACTGTGTCCTTACCAAGGAGAATCCCTGTCTGAATCCAGCTGGGAAGTAACCTGATGAGGGAGGAAGCTTTGAACTGCAGCTCTTTCTTCAGAGGGAATTGGTTCTCTGGCTCAGAAACCCAGATTCACCTCACATGCACCTTTTAGCCAAGCAGAGCTCTGAGGCCTAGTGCTCAAGCCATCACACCTCCTGGATCACACTGAGTGAAACATGGTATTCCTCATGGACACTACATTATTCACAGGCAACCCAGGGCAAATGGGGATTAATGTGAATGGAGAAAGGCTATTCTGTGACAAGAAAGTGTGGGCTCTTAGAGCAAATAAAACCTGGGGCTCCCAGCTGTTCCAGCTCTGCTTGTGACAAGCTTTTTGGTAAGGGGGCCCGGAGAGGGCAGCTGACCCAACGTTTGAGGCATCTTTGGGTTTTTTTAAGCCGTTAGCAAAATCCAGGTAGTTCATTATGGCCCAGGTTTTCAAAACTGCACGTACAGAATATGTGCAAACAGTTACCACAAATGCAGGTGTCAATTTTGTACACGCCTTTTTACGCACACGGTTCTGGAAAACTGAGCTCAGACTTTTTTTGTTTTTTAAACGAGATGATTTGGTGCACTTCTTTTTAAAATAAAAATAGTCAAAGCCAGCATATTGGACTCATCAGCCAACCCTACACTAACAAACTAGTGCCAACAGCCCAGCATTTCTGAGCTATCCTACAATAACACATCAATGTGCACAGTGGTGAGCTGGAGCCGGTTCGCACCGGTTCGCGCGAACCGGTTGTTAAATTTAAAAGCCAGTTTAGAACCGGTTGTTAAAGGGGTGGGCAATTGGGAGAGGGAGGTTTTTCTGTTGTTAAACCGGCCCGCGGGCCACATCCGGCCCACGGGACCGTCCTGTCCAGCCCGCCTAAGCTCCCGGCTGGGGAGGCTCCCCCGCCTTCCCCCCTCTCGCAGAGCCTCAGCGTGCCGTGCCGCCGGCGCCAGCACTCTGGACCGCTCCTGGGCAGCTCTGCAGCTCCTGCCGCTTTGAGCGGCATAGTAAGGGGGTGGGGCTGCGAGCTCCAGGGGGCCGCGCGGCATCCATACACGCTGCCCTGAGCAACATGGTAAGGGGGCCGGGTCAGGGCTGGGAGGAGGGGTTGGATAAGGGGCAGGGAGCGGTTGGAGGGGGCGGAGGTTCTGGGGGGCGGTCAGGGGACGGGGAACGGGGGGGGTTGGGTAGGTGTGGGAGTTCTGGGGGGTCTGTCAGGGTGGTGGTGGATAGGGTCGGGGCAGTCAGGGGACAGGGAGCGGAGCGAGTTGGGTAGGGGGTGGGATCCTGGAGGGAATTTAGGGTGGGGGGTCTTGGGAGGGGGTGGTCAGGGGACAAGGAGCGGGGGGGGGGTTGATGGGTTGCGGGTTCTGAGTGGGAGGATCGGATGGGGGGGACAGGCTGTTTTGGGAGGCACAGCCTTCCCTACCCAGCCCCCAATACAATTTTGCAACCCCGATGTGCAGGGCCAGCTTTAGGAAGTGCGGGGCCTGATTCGAACAGTTTCAACGGGGCCCCGGCAGGGATGACTAAAAAAAAAAATGTAAAAAACCACATGGGGCTTGTACTCACCGGGCGGCGCTCCGAGTCTTCGGCGGCGGGTCCTTCACTCGCTCTGGGTCTTTGGCGGCACTGAAGGATCCGCCGCCGAAGACCCAGTAGGGAACCGGTTGTTAAGATTTTGGCAGTTCATCACTGAATGTGCATGTAAAGAGGGAAAATCATTCAGGAAACAGATTTCAATTTCTGGCTTTCAAGGGGGGGTACAGCTTTACTGGAAGCAACACTGAGACAAAAACTGCAGGATAGGTTTGGATTTTTTCTTCTTCTATGTATTATCAGCAGAAACAGCAGCAGTTTCCATCCACTAATGGTTGCAGGAATGCTGGCTTTGTTCTGATGATTATCCTTCGGGAATTTGTGTTGCAATTGTACTGTCACAGGAGGTGATAAATTGAACCACTTTTCCAGAGTTATTTGAGATAATCCTCATTAACAGAGTTTAGGGGCGGGAGGGCGATCTGGAAAGTGTATAGGATTTTCTGCCCTCATCTTCAGAGTCTGTCACTATTTTATTCGATGTCAGTTTTTATGCACAGTCAAACAGGACATTTTCAATAGCTCCTTGAAACTGATTTGTTAAATCCTTCTTCCTCACTCTCTCTCTCCCCCCACTTCCCCTGCTTCTTTTCCAGTGAGTCCATCAGCTTTCCCCCCTGTTGCTGCAATACCAGATGAGCCCAGTGCAGAGACTTCTCTCAGTGGAGTGCCTTCAGGGGAGATATCTCTGTCTGGAGTACTTGAAACCAGTGGTGAACCATCAGCTTCTGGGTGGATACCTGGAGAATCAGCTTCTGGAACATTTGAACCTAGTGGAGAGCCCTCAGGGATCGAAGAAAGCGGAGTGCCATCTGTAGACCTGGATTTCAGTGGACTTCCTTCTGGACTGCCATCAGGGGATGAAAGTGGGCTGCCCTCGGGCATTATTGAAGGCAGTGGGTTACCTTCTGGCGAGGAAGACCTATTAGTATCTGCTTCTGGAATCCCAGACCTTAGTGGGGTAACATCTGGACTGCAAGAAATCAGTGGAATTCCAGAAATTAGTGGACTACCTTCTGGAGAAGTCTCTGGTGTTGAGCTTACTAGTGGCCTGCCATCTGGAGAGTATGATGAAAGTGGACTCCCATCTGGTTTTCCAACTGTCTCTCTTGTGGATACTACTTTGGTGGAAGTTGTAACAACAGTAGCAGAAAGTCAACTGGAAGGAAAAGGAACAATTGGGGTCAGTGGAGAAGGAGACCTATCGGGGTTACCCTCTGCTGAATGGGACATTAGTGGAAAAGTCAGTGGGTTGCCCTCAGGAGTTGATATCAGTGGAGCACCATCTGGGATACCAGATATCAGTGGAGCACCATCTGGGATACCTGATATCAGTGGGTTACCCTCAGGAATCGATTTCAGTGGCGCACCATCTGGGATACCAGATATCAGTGGAGCACCGTCTGGGATACCTGATATCAGCGGCTTTCCCTCAGGAATTGATTTCAGTGAAGAACCATCTGGGACACCTGACATAAGTGGCCTTGTAGACCTAAGTGGCCTTGTTTCTGGTGTTGATAGAAGTGGAGAGCCCTCAGGCGTTATCTTTTTAAATACCAGTTTGGTTGAAGTGACCACCCCATCAGTTACGGAAGCAGAAGCAAAAAAGTTTTTGGAAATCAGTGGATTGCCCTCTGGGGACGAAGATATATCAGGCACAGTGTCTGGAATTTTAGATGTTAGTGGTCAGCCTTCTGGGCAAATAGACTTCAGTGGAGGGGTTTCTGGAGCTCCTGAAATGAGTGGACTTCCAAGTGGAGTAATTGACATCAGCGGAGATACTTCTGGTGTTGAGGTTGTTAGCGGCCTGCCATCTGGAGTTTATGATTATAGTGGACTCCCATCTGGCTTTCCCACTATCTCTCTTGTGGATACAACTTTAGTGGAAGTTGTAACTCAGACATCTGTTGCACAAGAGGTAGGAGAAGGGCCATCTGGGATATTAGAAATCAGTGGACTTCCTTCAGGGGAAAGAGAAACATCTGGAGAAGTGTCTGGAGTTATGGATATTAGTGGGTTACCGTCAGGGACAGTAGACATCAGTGGAGAGCCATCAGTCATTCCATATTTTAGTGGAGAAATTTCTGGAGTCACAGACTTAAGTGGAGAGTCCTCAGCAGTGACTGGAGTTAGTGGAGAGGCCTCCGGACTTCCAGAAGTCACCTTGGTCACTTCTGATTTGGTGGAAGTTGTGACAAAACCAACAGTTTCACAGGAGCTAGGTGGAGAAACAGCTGTGACACTCCCCCATATTTTTGAGTCAAGTGGAGATGTCTCTTCATCTGGGGAAATTGGTAGAGAGGCCTCTGCATTTCCTGAAATTACTGTAGAAACATCTGGATTTCATGAAATTAGCATAGAAACATCTACAGCTCCTGAAACTAATGGTGAAACATCTGCATTGCCTGAAATTACCATAGAAATTTCTACAGTTCATGAAACCATTGGTGAAACATCTGCAGTATCTGAAATTAGCATAGAGACTTCTACAGTACATGAAACCAGTGACAAAATATCTGCATTGCCTGAAATTAGCATAGAAACTTCTACAGTTTACAAAACCAGCGGTGAAACATCTGTATTGCCTGAAGTTAACATAGAAACATCTGGCATAGCTGTGGTCAGTGGTGAAACTTCTGGAGCACCGGAAGAGAGGAGGGAAGATTCTTCAGGAACACCCACAAACCCACTCCCAGATGTTTCAGGGGAAACCTCTGCACCAGACGTTGTAATTAGTACCAGTATGCCAGACACTGAATTAACACAAGAGCCAATAGGTCCTGAAGAGGCCCGGCTTGAAATACAGTCCTCTACTCCCATGGTATCGGAACCAGAGACCGAAATAGCTGTTGTTCTAGAAACTTTAGAGATATCACCCACTGCCACTGCTATCTTGCCTCAAGTTTCACCAGAAGCCACCGATGTGCCAGAACCCACTGCAGAAGGTATTGTTAAAAATATTCATTGCTTTTCCAGCCCACCTTCTTTTATAGAAAGGGGGTGGGGCTTCCCTTCTGTATACAGCAAAGGGACCATAATGAAAAAGGGTATTTAAGAAATATTTTATCTGAATGAAAAGCTAGAGGGATGTAGGATTTGCCACACAGATCAGACCGTTAATCCCTCAAGTCTAGTATCTGCCTCTCACAGTGGCTGATAAATGATGGAACAATCATAATGCACCTGGCCAATTGTGCAGCTCTGTACATGGAGGGAATGTGAGGGGGTTGCTCTTTTCTCACACCTGCAGCAATCCGGTTATGCCCTGAAACACAAAATATCCAACTGATTTTATCTTAACAAGCACAACTATCAGTGCTATTATTGGCCATACAATTATCCAGCCCCCTTCCATCCCCATTATTTGACTCTGACCTTCTATGGCAGTGGAGATAAATTAAAGTAGCCTTAAACACAGATAACTGCAGCATAACATGGCAAGTAGAGAGTGAAGCAGCACTGAGACATGGAGAGCAGGCATCTCCCCCTTTGTGCAGCAGCAGTAGGCACACTACATAACAGCAAAAGGCATCAGTATAATTTGTCTGATATCCCTCTCTCGGGAGTTACAGTCATACCCAAGACATGTGATGAGAAGCCCTGTGGAGCTGGAACCTGCCAGGAAAGAGACGGAAACATCACCTGCTTGTGCCCGCCGGGGTACATGGGTGACCACTGTGATATAGGTAAGCTCTGTCCTCTGCTTTGGTGGGGATGTGCAGCAAGGGGAGAATATTTTTATTACCTAAAATGAGTGCTGCTGTGGACATGTCCATGAGCACAGCATATCTGGAGGAAACCAGGAGGAGTTCACTTTCCTTTCACCATCATTGCTAAATGTTGCTCCAGCCTAGAGAAATCAGGGAAGCTCTGTTCTTCTCCTGACGCCCTAGAGAAGGCAACTGCGCCTTCCACTCTGGATCAATAGGAGAATTTCATCCTGGCAACTGTGGGGGTGAGAGGAAGAGGCAGAGAAGCACTGTAGCATGGGATATTCACCACTGTCCTATTTCCTTATCCCCTATCCTGACCTATATTATACCCCTATATCCAGAGCATTAGGATCTATATGTACTTATGGACGGATGCCTTGTGTTTCGTGATGTTTGTTATGGTGCACTAGGTCTGCTGTTGTGGACCTCCTGGCTTCTTCTGTGGCATTCAAGGGATTCCAAAGATCAAAAACAAGCCGGCAAGAAAATCAGAACTTTTTGCTCTCTGAGCTGCACCTGCTGGAGGCAGTATGTGCACCTGCCAAACCATGTTCCTAGCCCTTTGCATTGTCCCTTAGCAACTGTTGGCAGACAACACCTCACCTCCCTTCACTTAGCCTGGGTGCCCTTCTGCCACCAGAATCCAACTGTCACTTCACTATCTATGGCAGCTAGGAGTTGCCATATCCAAAAGGGGCCTTTTGGTGGACTTCCATGCCCATCCAACGTGCAAGGCACTTTGCATCAGTTTGTCAGGCCCAACTATGCATTGGGAATGAAAGAAAATATATTTCTTCAAAGCTTTAAAGGAAGAGAAGTGAACTGAGGTTCTGCTTGATAGTATTGGGTCTTGTGCCTCTGTTTGCTGGAACTGGCTACAAAGGATGATGCGCATGAGATGGAGTCTAAATCAAATTAACTCTTATTTTTTATTGGCTCTTTTGGCATATGTCTGTTTCACTACACTCTTTCAATCTGTGGATTGGTGGGCTCATTCACTGGTGTACGTATAAATTGCTACGGCACTTAAGATTGTGAAAACATCATGTGTCTTTCATGGTTGACAACCAGCTCAATATTATTCATACAGTGCCTAACCTGATGTCACTGTGAAAAAGTCGTCCCTTAGCGAATTAACCAGGAATTTTCTTCCACAGCAATCGCTTACCTGGCTATTGCTGCCTGTCAGGGTGAGGAGAACTAAGTCAAGGATAACATGGAATTCCTTGGCACTTCCCATTCCTGGCTCAGTTTCACTTTGATACCAAAACAGAATGTAGCCTGGGCTAACCCAAGTCAAGGTTGCAGTATACAAGAATGGACATGCACTCTGTATAAAATATGGGCCTCTTTTTAAGAAACCTTAGGTCTGCACTTGTGTGTATGTTTTATGTGCATAATTGTGCCTCTAAAGTTTTTGAAATTTTGCCTTCATATATATTTGCTTATATATGGTACAATCCATGAATGCAACCAGACTTGCTCAGTCATTTCTAGTAAAAAGATAAAATCCATCATTATAGCTCCCAGAACTATTTTCTCACTTTAACTCAATTCAACCACTAATGCATACTGCTTCGGGTTAGGCAGGGACTTTTCTGGAAGCAGCGCTTCTACTGGTTGGAGCAGAGAGCTGGGTTCTAATACCATACCTGTCACTGAATCACGGAGCGGTCTTGGGCAAATCACTTTACGTCTCTGTGCTTCGCTTTTCTCATCTAAAAATAGAGATATTAATAATTACCTGCCTCAGAGGTAGGTTGTGAGGTTTAATTCGTTTCCATTCATAATGCATTTGATATCCTTAGGTGGATGATGCTATAGTGATAGAAAGTATCATTATGTCTATGAGGTCTCAATTGGCCATCAAGCTCGTTATATTTCTGATACGTCAGTGCTCTCTTGCTCTCGCCCCACCTCCTTCTCTTTTGTCTTGCTAATAAAATTTTTACTTTGTCTGGTACTTTCTTTGATGGTGTATCCCGTGCATGTGATTGTCACTTCAAACCCCGCCCATACCTTCGGTAGCCAATCAAACGTCAGTCTTTCCGTGTTTGCACGGTTACCAGCACGACTCAAGATATAGTTCAGATATGAAGGACCAAGCCCTGAAATCAGATCCTTGTCACTGCTTAATACACAAAGATGGAGAACCAGGTAACAGGAGCCAGCCTCTATCCTCATAAAGCTTCAGTATTGTGGCGGCTACATGACTCACTGGAGTCTCCATCTCATTTGAGCTGTCTCTCCCCTTTGCTCATGAATCAGTGAAACCAAAGGATTCCAATATCCCACTTGAACTTGTTCTCTACACTGTCACTGAGGGGACTATTCAGAACTGACCTGAATACCCCAACATGGTAGTAGGGGGCCCATGCTGCAGGGAGCGGTGTGGGTGACTCTGTAGGGGGCACTCGTCCCTATGAGTAAGTATTGACCGTGATACCCCAGCACAGTTCTAAGTGCACTGTGCTGCAGGGAATGGTGTGAGTGACTCAGTAGAAGGCACTTTCCTTTCTGAGTCAGTACTCACCCCAGTATGTTCCTGTGTTTAGTGTGGGCGACTCAACAGGGACATTACCGAACCACTGCGTTTACATGACGCCAGGCATGGGGTTTGGCACTGTGCTAATGGAGTTATTGTCCTGGTCATTAAATATTCCACAGCCCTTTTTGCAAGAGTAATGGGTAGTGTCATTGGCCTACCACTGTTCCACGTTCCACCCCAGAGGTGGTGGCGTAGCAGTGAAGGAGGAAGTGATTATATGGCTGTACATTAGAACTCAGCAGATAAGTTGTAAGAAAGAATTTGTCTGCTAGTTTTGCTTCTTTTTCTATCTGTAAATTGCCCACAAAAATTGCAAAATTCTCATGTTAACTTGTTCAAAATCCTTGGCAACTCTCTTCAGTGAATAGTTTGTGATCTGCATCTACAGCTCATTGCACATGTTCAAAATCTCAAATGTGCTTTGTAGTGGCAAGTTACAAAAATCACAGTGTATTGTTTCTGTTTGTTAATTGGACAATTTATGTAAGTAACCAACAGTATAAAGTTCAAATGAATATATATGACAGTTTAGTGATGTGGTTTAGAATCTGTGTTCAGTGACTATTCCAGCATTCAAGCTGAAAATGTGCCTTTTAGGCTAGTAAAGCTCATTTGCAAACATATTCATGGAGAGTGAAATTCACCCGTGGGCAAAGAGCCCGAACAAGTCCTATTTCAGAGCAGAACTTAAGGGAGGCCTAGTCCTTGTACTAGCCTTCCACAAAAGGGTGAATTTCATCTAGAAATAAGACCTAAATGTGTAAACAAAGTGATTTTTTTTAAGATGGAACAACTATTCACAAAGATGGTTTTGCAATGTTAGCCCAATTCTACTATAAAGATAGTCTTCAAAGTGCTTTGGGATCCTTTGAGATGAGAGATGCTAGAGAAATGAAAGGGGGAATCTGCATATTGAGAACCATAATAGTATTTAATAATGGACCTATGCTGCCTTCTTCTTCTGGTTCTCCTGGTGTATCTTGTCTTCCTAATCTAGAAAGTGAGCTCTTTGGGACAGGCACTGTCTTGATAGCTGTGTCTGGTGCTGTGTTGAACATTGGTGGGCGCCAGAAGAATAATCAAAAAAGATAATTAATAATAAAGCAGAACGGAATCTAGTTCACCTTGCAAGAAGGAGCCCAACGCAAAGACCCAGCTGAAGTGGGGCTTTCGTGCTAGTTTTTCATATAAATTCCTACTAAGCCTACCTTGGTAAGGTTTTCAAGTGGATTCAGTGATCACAGGGGTTTTTTTAAATGAAAATTTCTCTACTCTACCGTACCATCTGATTCCCCCAAGATATCAACACCAGAAGCCAAAGTGGGAGTTTTGTCAGCCAGTGGATTGAAGGTTAACCCTCAGATGCTGGCATTTTCCAGACTTCTAGCCAAGCAATACTAAGGTCCATGTGGGCATGTCAGTTGTCAGCAATCTATTATTGCCCTCAGAATTAGGGTCCCACAAGGGCCTCAAATTTGAAGTGTTGTTCACATAACTGGTCTCTCCATCCAGACTTTTGCCAACTGTGTGCAGAAGCCTGTTACAATTGACAAAATTTGAGGGCACACAAGTATTAGCAAAAAATTCTGTGCTGGCATTTCAGTGAAAAAGCTGTGGTTTGCATCGTTTGAACTAGCTGATGATTTTAAAGACTTCAGTCAGGTCAAGGAAAAAAACTGACATTTGCTGAAACATCAGCAATTTACCAAAAGGTTTGCATCTCTCTGGATCTGCTGCCCAGCCAGCCAAAACAGCGGAAGTGTATTAGGTGATTTTGAAGGCGTCTTGATGGGTGCAATGCTTTTTTATGGCCTGAAGGATATTTTTTGTTGATTAAAAGAAAGCAGTAGAAGAAAAACCTTTTTTAAAAAATCACACAAATGATTCATACAATTCTATTTAATGTGAGAGTCGGGCTATGAAGGAGGGTAAGGTAGCTCTAACAAGTTCCAGCTGAGATCTAGGCACTGGCAGATGTCTTTACTGGCCAATCCAGTTATTTGGTGTCTCTTGGCTGTTTCATGACATTAAGCCAAAGGATTGTTCGCTTATGGAAAAACCAGCTCTGAGGATACAACCTAAAATAATGGCCTGTTGTACAGATAAAGTGAGTTTTCTATTACAGATAATATTGTGGAGCCAAGGATTCCCGAGATTCCTGAGCTCTCAGTGCTTGTAATCAAGTCATCACTTGTAAACATAGCACTGAGAGGGAGTACCACAAGATAAGCATGTTTCCTGATAAGTGTCCGAGTTTTGTAGTTTAATAGAATATTTTCTGTGTTGTGGCAGGTTATTTTCTTCTCCTCTGTATCCTGAGGCTTAAATTTCATTTTTTTAATATATTTTTCTATGGCTTAAATCAGAGAAATTAGACTCTTTCCATCTGCTGTCAAGTCACTCCTTGGCTGTACTATTGCCAAGAGCCATTACTTATCTCTCACATCTAAGAGAATTGTTTTCTCCAGCTGCTTCTTTTCCGCTTTGATCAGGATCTGGCAACAGAGGTAAAGTGTGAATGGAGTTATCTTTTAGGTGCCACCCATCTTACTGGCTTTGGGATATTCTTCCCTGCTTAACCCACCAGATCAATGTTCATAATATTCCCAGGAATTCCTGGAAAGCAGAAGCTATGATTTCTGGCAAGATTTTCTTGGCTCGCTAAAAAAGTATTGTTTAGTCAGTCTTTTGAGTCCCTATTTAGTGGTTCATACACATCAGTAAACCCTATAAAAACAGGTCAGTGTGGGTGGGGGTTGTACACTTTGAAAATGTCTTGCTTTTCAAGCTGCAGAATGGAGTTAGGATTTTGGATGCCAGATTGTATTTCCAAACAGATTATTCTCAATCCCAAGAAAACTGTAGGAATTTTTCACTGTTAGAGTGGTGTTTCATATCCTTCCTGCTTGCAAGCTGTTCCTCCTTAGTGAATGTTTTAAACACAAAACTAAACTTGTTTAATCAGTATTCAAATCTATCAGTGATCTAGTTTACCTTTTTAATAAAACACCACAAGTATTGTATCTTTAAAAAGTCCGTACCACTGTTACTGCCAATAACATCTTAGATAATTAAAAGGGAAACAGTTCTGAAACGCTAATGTATTCTTCATCACTGATGCTGTTTGTTCATGTTTGCAATTATAGTAAAATGGTCAGTTTCATTTTTGTTTATAAATGGTTTCTCTTCCTGTTTCTTATGTTCTAGTATAGTGTTATTGTGTTTAAGTTCGCAAGACTGCATGGGAAGATCTAGTTGTATACTACTTGAGTAGAATAGGAGTGAGTAAATGCAATACATACCTGTGAACATTAGAGTTTAGGAAGGGAATAACAAACTGGTGAAACTATTTTGTGTTTGCCTAAATGAAGCATGCAGAGTAATCCTGCTACCTCCCTGCTTTTCTCAATCAACAGTTGATATCTATTAAATACGAAACCCTGTTTTCATTTTTTTTTTTTAAATCATGAAAACATTTCTTTTAAAAGTGAGGCCTAAAACGCTAGTCCCTTTAAGAATACATCAGCTAGAAAACCCATGTTGTGACAAGACATTTGAATGGTCTTTTTGAATGTTCTGATGATAGCACGGTAAGTATAAATCATCTTCTAAAGACTCCTTATTTTCGTGATGCCCTCCAGAAGTGAGTTAATGTTTTAAATGCACTCCCTGTTCTCGGCTCCCCATTGCATTCTGTCTTCCGTGACTTTCTCTTAGACTGGAAGCTCTTCAAAGCAGGGGCTGTCTCATTCTGTCTTGTACTGCCCCACGTACATTGTTAGCACTTAAATAAAATAGTAATAATCTTTTCTTCTTGTCCTGGTAGAGAAGCTATATGAAGGGAACCAGCAAGGGAGTCGTGAGAAGACAAACATGCATTTTTTAGGAAAATTTACATAAAATAACAAATATCTAATAACAGTGGCTTTGTAAATTCCTTCAGTGTTAAGATACATGACAGCTGTCAGCTGCTGAAGGGTCCCTGCACCCTCATCTCACCTCTGAGAGTCTCTGTTGTGCAGGGTTGAATGGTGAGCAAGACTATGGATGTGTAATATATGCTTGTGGCAACTAAAGGGATAACAAAAAATGCCAAGCATTAAGTAATTGGGTGATTTAACATTTCTTTTACTGAAGTTTCCTTCTTGTATAAAACCCGGAGCCCACAGCTCGCGTGCAATATCATAGTTCCATTCTCTAGTGCAGGGGTCGGCAACGTTCGGCACGCAGCTCGCCAGGGTAAGCACCCTGGCGGGCCAGGCCAGTTTTATTTACCCGCTGACGCGGCAGGTTCGGCTGATCGCGGCCCCCACTGGCCGCGGTTCACTGTCCCGGGCCAATGAGGGCGTTGAGAAGCCGCGGCCAGCACATCGCTCGCCCGCGCCACTTCTCGCCGCCCCCATTGGCCCGGGACGGCGAACCGCGGCCAGTGGGGGCCGCGATCGGCCAAACCTGCCGCGTCAGCAGGTAAATAAAACTGGCCCGTCCCGCCAGGGTGCTTACCCTGGCGAGCCACGTGCTGAACGTTGCCGACCCCTGGTCTAGTGTATCTAGGGACTATATCGTGACTGATGCCAGCAGGTGATTGTAGCGGGGTGGTCACCCGCTCCTGCTCTGAGGGGTTTAAAAACAGCCCTTGGAAAGGACGGGAGGTGAGAGAGAACACCCTGGGCTGATTGGGGGAAGTAGATACAGCTGGGCCACGCCCCAATCAGAGCCCAGCTGGCCTTATAAAGGCCAGGGAGGCCAGAAGCTCAGCAGTCTCTCTCTGAGGCTAGGTCTACACTACCCGCCTGAATCGGCGGGTAGAAATCGACCTCTCGGGGATCGATTTATTGCGTCCCGTCGGGACGCGACAATCGATCCCCGAATCGACGCTCTTACTCCACCAGCGAAGGTGGGAGTAAGAGCCGTCGACAGGAAGCCGCGGAGGTCGATTTTGCCACCGTCCTTACAGCGGGGTAAGTCGGCTGCGATACGTCGAATTCAGCTACGCTATTCGCGTAGCTGAATTTGCGTATCTTAAATCGACCCCCCCCCTGTAGTGAAGCCGTAGCCTGAGTGCAGAGAGAGAAGGGCCTGGCTGCAGGGAGCTAAGTCAGAGTACCTGGGTGGAGCAGGGCTGGGGAAAGGCTGGGGAGCTCCAGCCTGGATAGCCCCAGACTGTGGCCTGGTAGGAGGCCAAGGGGTACTGGGGGTTGCAGAGGGCAGCCCAGGGCTAGGCCAAGGCAGCAGGTCCAAACCCCCCTTGCCAGTGATGAGTGGCCTATACTGCAGTCTGCCCCAGGGAGCGGGGGCTAGTTGGTGACTGGCAGTGGCCTAGTGCTGAGGCAAGGTGGGGATAGTGGGTGGGGGTTCCCCTGGGAGGGGAGACCTAGCGTGTGGGTACTGCCAGGGGGCAGCACCCAGAGCAAGGGGCACCGGGGTCCCGGGAGGGACACAGGGCCCAGAAGTAGAGAGCAAGGCAGATCACCGGCCTGCAGAGGGCACTCCGGAGGCTGGGTCGAGCTAATTCTCTGAGAGACCAGCAGCAGGCGTCCGCTCGTGTTACAGTGATATTATTTATTGTTCTGAAAAATCTCTAAGACCAAGTCCTACAGGGTGAATGGCAAATCAGCCACACCAGCTCCATATGTCTTGACATGTGCAAGGCTCTGAATGTACCAGAAACTGCTGAGACCAGGAAGGCACAGTCCCTGCCCCAAAGAGTTAACAGGCCAAATGGATAGTTTGATATTTATTATCCTCATGTGTTTAAATGTCATCTTTCAAAATATTTGCAGCATGCCTTTCAAAAAGTATTTCTGTATTTCCTTGCATTATTTTTACAACACTGTTAAAATGTATTCTGTGTGTATGTGTATATATATATAGAGAGAGAGAGTATCCATATAGTATATATAATATGTACAGTGCATATTATATACAAGCACAAAAGCAAGTTCCATTCTAGTGTTATTTCCTGATTTGAGATTTGATGCAGTGCACTAGCCAGCGTGTGTATCTGCTGCCCTTCTTCCTCCAGGACTTGCGTAGGTGGGACCACTGCATCTGAGAGAGACCTTGGGCACATAAAATGTTAGTCCTTGTCACTGAAGACAAATGAAGAGCCCATTATTCCCTGCTAAACGTTCTGCTTTAGCTCCTGTACATGCTTTATTTCCATTTCTACAGCGTGCTTTCCACTTAATAGAAGCTAATGGACAAAGGAGAACCCTTCCTTACTTGTTCAGGTGGAGATCATCAACTTCTGCTGCTACTGTTGCTGGGGAACCTGGTGTGTACTGGGATTTTAATCTTCTCTCCACACATTTCAGTTTCCCTTTTGTGTTTTAAATCTTCTAAGATCCAAAGACGTGAGCAGATAAGTAGTAATCAACCTGACTCATCCATTCTTTTCTACTAGGTCAATAATTCCCTTTTTGTGCTGGAAAGTCCCAAAATGCTTATTAGCGTTGATGAAAGCTGGGCATTTCACTTCCCTCCCATTTCACGAAAAATAATAGCTCAGAAAACATTAATTAGTATTTTAATGTAGAAGCAGACCCTGAAGAGCCAAGTGCAAAACTGGTTTAAGTGGTTCATAAGCCATTTGGGGAATATTTGCAATACCTTCAGGGACACAAATTAGGATATAAATAACAAGGGCTCTCAATCCTCATGCTTCAAAGTGCAAGCTGACTACCAGCTGATGCCAGGAAGACTTTCCCCCATCATTTAATACTTTACAATTTGATGTGCTATAGGAGTTTACACTTTTCTCTGAAGCATCTGGCATTGGCCACTGTGGGTGACTAGACAGATAGACAAAGTAAAACACTTGTATGTTTTCTTATGGCTGAAGAGAGGATACTTGATTAGGTGAATCACTGTTCTGCTCTGGTATAGCAGGAGAGAGGATACCGGACTAGACAGACCATTAGTCTGATCCAATGTGACAGAAAACAGAATATTGAACTTGATGGATTGTTGTTCTGCTCCATTATGGCCATGTCCACGTCCTTCTCTGATTCATCTTCTCTGAGTCTGCTTTCCCACTAACCCCTCTAGCACTGAAGTGTAGTGTGAGGTGTCAGCCAGATGACTTCTGTTAAAGTCAGCATCTTTAAGACTTTCCAGTACTTCAGAGTCTGAGAAGCAAGACTTTGAAAGAGAGAAGAATAGTCTCACTTAAAGGAGTTAACCAGCAACTGCTATTTTTAGTCTACAATCCTTTCTGTATGTATTTGGACACAATTACATTCTTACTCTTTGGAGCTTGTCTATGGTTTCTTGAGCTGACTTCATCTGTCGTCTTTTCATTCTAATTAACTTATTTCTTCCTTCTGATTTCAAGACTCACTGAGGAGTAGGATTAAGTTTCAGACTGGAGAGATGTTAAGAAAAAAATGTAGAAGGATGGATTTTTGGGGCATATTAAATACAAACTGTCCATTTTGGTCTCATTCTGAGCATGATACCCAATTTATCCAAGCTGCTTCCCTTCCCTTCCTGAACTGGGGGTGGGGGTAGGCATGCCATTACAGTAATGACATGTACTGTCCAGGTTGGGATAACTGACAGACTGTGAGACAGAGACTTGGGACTAATCCGGACCCACCCAAAGGGCTCTTTGTACCAATGGAGCAGTAGAAAGAGTCCATAAACCTGTCCTAAATGGGCCGCCAGTAGCTCCCACAGTTGTGGGGAAATCCTTGACTGGTGTAAAGCTGGCACAGTTGGCTTTATGCTAGCCCCATCGCTAGCAGCTGTGCTCTGGAACAGGTGAGGAGTTAGCCCTGGGAGTTCAGGATCAAGGATGACATCTGGACTCTGGTTAGAAAGAGTCAAAAATGAGGAGTCAAGGAGGGAGAGGGAATGGATTACACTGTGTGAGGATGTTGCTCTTACTTAAGAGAAGCCCAACGTCTGTCTTTTAGACTTTAGCTGATGGAGGCTGAGACACAGCCACAAGTTTGCACATTTGGTCAAGTTAGGCAGAAAAGATGGACAAGGAAGAGACACGACAGACGTCAAAAGATACTGAGCAGGATACACTGAAAGTCATCCCTCCGACCTCTGCTGCTGTTGCCCTGATATCACTATAGTGTTGTCCAGCCATCAAGTGACAGAAATTTGAGTGGAAAATGATGTCAGCCTCCTAGGGTGGGTTGGGCTTTTTGCTTTCATTTCTTCAGCAGTAGCAGCAGCAGTAGTTTTTAAAATAAACCCGTAACCCACTCTCGAGCTCTCCCAAAACCATTGACGGTCCCTCCTGAACAAGCAAAGAAACAAGTTCTCCTGTTGGTGGAGTTCCCTGCCCGGAGTCCTAATGGCAGCCCTTGATTTCTTGCAGACATTGATGAGTGCCACTCAAGCCCCTGTCTGAATGGAGCTACCTGCGCTGATGGCATCGACTCTTTCAAATGCTTATGCCTTCCCAGCTACGGAGGGGACCTGTGTGAGATCGGTACGGCCTACCTGGCTTCAGCTAATTTTACTAACAGCTGCACCCCCCCAAAAAAACTGACCCCCACCAATCCCGCCCTCATCTCAATAAGCTAACTCCTAACAGCAGATAAAATGCATCTTACTGGGGAAAAGATTAAGCTGTTTGCTTACAAGTGATTATTATTTTTCCATCACAGCATCTTGTTTCTCTGGGAAATTTCTCTTAACTTCTAGGAGACAGTGGCAGCTTTAGGGCTCCTAGGGAACCTGGTGTCTCCTTGGCTTCTTAGAAAGGGAAATTATTCTTTGTTGTTGTTTTCTCTTGTAAAATTGCATAAAGGACATGATAGTGTGATACTGTTTGCCATAAGCACAAACATGCTTTTGGGTCAAAGAAAACACTTCCAATCCACCTGTAATAACCCACCTGTAATAATCGGGCAGTGTCCCAGGCACATCTTCATGGCATGTGAACCTTCTCTGCTCCTCTGAGATTTCAGTGAAAGATGCATGAATTGAGCCATGTGAAATGGCCATGTTTCACTTTGTGAGGATTCACCCGTGAAGGGCTTTCATTCACTCCTGTGAATCTTCTCCGCTTCCACCTGACCTTTGTGTCGTTTCCTCAAGCGAATGCGATTTTCATGGCGACAATGGTGAGCAGTGTGAATCACAGAGGGGGAAAATGAAATATCTTGTTGTTTCATCAGAATGACACTTTCTTGTGTGCACAAATGCCATTTGTTTTGGGGGAGAAAACAAAATAATATTTTGTTTTACTGCAAGTCCATGAAAGCCTGATTTTCTGTCAGTTTCTCAAGGAGGAAAAATGTTCCTGCATTGCTCAACAAGGCCAGGGAGAAGCAGGTTGAAAAGTACTAGCTGTTCACCTTCAAATGGGTAATAGGAAAGCACGTTTGATCTTCCCCCTCTCTTTCTCTGCATCTCTCTTTCAATATGAGTGCGTGGTATTGCTCATGAAAGGAGAGGCACTGATTGGAATGGCTAGAGCTTGTGAGCAGGCACTTCCTTCACTTACCTCTTTCAGTGTACCTCAATCCTGACCTTTAGCACCTCCTGCTACTCTGCCAAGGGGGCCTCGCCTGAGATGAGGAAAAAGACCTCCTATAATATGGAGTATTCCTCTTAGCAGCTGTATTGAAACACCACTCCAATGTTTGACCCAAACCTAGTTTAATCTCTTCTCTCCATAACAGTTCATCTATTAATGGGATCTTGCCATCAAGGGGTATCTTTACCCTGGATTACCCTGGGACATATGAAAGCAGCCTACTGCCCTAAATATCAGTGAAAAGCCCCTTTTAATACCCAACATTACCCCCAAGCTAGAATGTATGACCTACTTTCCCTTCTCTAACTTTTTTGATTCCCTAAGAACATCTATGAGCTCTAGCATTTTAGATGAGCTCTTCTGTGCCATACACACAAGTCAGTCATTCTGAAATGCCTCTAAAGCCTGGAGAGAGTGCCACTTCATGGGATTACATTTTACCTGCAACTGCATAGGTTTTTGCATAGGTAACTGCTATATAGGAAAGCCTCGCGTTTTCTGTTACAATGTCCTATTGAGGTTGTGCATCGTGTTCCATCCCAACTGAGTGATTGTGATACTTTATAAAGGGGGTATGACATAACCCACCAGAAAGAGACTTAGAAAGGCACATTACGTACTCCCTCCCCTGCTCTCAGAGATGTAGTGGAGAAGATCTAGGTTTGTGAGCACTCTCACAGCTCCCGCTCCCCAAGCTTGGCCCAGCGGAGATGGTCTGCTTCTTCTGTAGAGGAAGAAGGCAGAAAAAGAGAATTCAAAGGCCCCACCAACCAGCCAGTCTTTGGAGGGTCAGCCATTGAAGTCTGCATGGGGTCTGTGTTGAAGAGCTTCACAGGAATGGAGTAAGAGGAATTGATGAGTTGAAGGGAAATGGGGTACTCTGGAATGCAAAGGTGGACAGTAGCCAAGGTGAGTTTTTTTTCATGAAGGTGGAATATAGAACATCTGTCCTGCATGAGGCTAGAGGGACATTTGCTGAGTGGCCAAAAGGAATAATGAAATCCCACCACCCTAGGGCAACAAGGAGCTGAGAAAGGATGATAGATGGATGAACTCTCTCTGCCACTGAAAGGCTGCTACTAAATAAATCTCCATCTTGTCACCACTAGATCTTCCTTCCACACCAGTGCTCCTCTTCCTCATCTATGGGCTCATCACATCTCATCTGCCTCACAGTGACAGTTCCTCTCTGGCTTTGTACCTTGTCTTGGCTGTTCTGACTCTGGGTGCTAGTCAGTGGAGGAGGTGATAAGAGATGATGGGACATAATAAATTCAAGGCCCAAAAGACCTAGCAATTCCATGGTTTGAGTGCAACTGCTTGCAATGCAAGTGACTATTTGGAGGAGATGGTTTTATCATCATAATAGCATCTGCCCCAACTGGTGTCATTTCTGCATCTGTTCCTGTTTTTTCTTGGTTTACAGAAGGTATTTGTATGACTTTGTTGATGGCAGAGAACAAAGGATTCCCCAAAGTTCCATCTTTTGTTTGTTCCTTTGCATCCTGCGCTACGCTTTTCCATTTTTAAAAAAGACTGGGCTCTACTTCTCTGTATTTCCTGTCTTGTATCCCTCGCCTACCTTTTCTCCAATATCCCCGCACAGCTAGTCTCATAGTCCCTGTGGCCTGTGAGTCAGTTGCCAGAGTTTCTGTGGCCCCAACTATTCATTTCCAGTGCCCACACTTCCTGATGTAGGACTCATATACCAGCTGATGCCCTTTCCTGAGTGACTATTCTGTGTATGACCCGAAGAGAATCTCCCATACACATCCTTGCCACATTGGAACTAGAGCTTCAGTTCAAAAGAAACAATCCCCCTTGTTAAAATAAATTAAGCTGGTTAATTTCTCTGCAGGGAAGAGGATAGGAGCTAACTTCCCTTTTAAAGCCTTTACCTTTCAAGCCCTGGCCCCAACCATAATATAGAGACAGTCAAATATTTTGTGCCTTTAATTTGCTTTGATGGCATTGCTTAATAATCACCAGCAATAACCACTTAAAGCAGGTGACAGATTTTTGCTTTTTTTCTACTCCTTTTTAAAAATATTTTCTTTAGGGTGTTTTTTTTTTCTTTTTTCTTTTTTTCTGTCTCCCATATGGTAAGTCCTGCCCTGCCTCCCTTTTGTGTGATCTCACCGGGTTGCTTATTCCATTTGTGAAGGCTCAGAATAGTGATGTAGCCAACTGAATCTAAACTCTGACCTCTCCTGCCCTTCCCTGCCATCTCTGATGCATGAGCGCTGATTGTGGAGAGTAAAATACAGGTTTCAAAGGTGAAAGCTGCTCTCCAAGGCGAGCAAAATCAGCAGGACAGCTCTGGGGGGAAAGTGGTGTTGTTTGGGGCTATTTCTCAAAGCAAGAGTCCCAGAACCTGACTTGGAGTTTGAAATGTTCAGGAATCTGTCTGTTAAACCTACTTCCCCTCCATAAACTATTCCTCGTTTACCTTCTGATCATTTTCCTGTGGATGTAACATACAAAAATATCAAGGTTTATTCTTTAGTGGGTGTGACCATGTGTTGTATTTTTGTTCCGTGAAAGCTTGAGCAGCTGAGAGGTGAGTTGGATGGCACTCTGCCCTGAGGCATGCTGTTCCCTTTCATTCCTTTCTTGTGTGTTTCAGACCTGGAGGACTGTGACGAGGGCTGGACCAAGTTCCAGGGCCATTGTTACAAGCACTTTGAACAGAGAGAGACGTGGGTGGAAGCTGAGACCCGATGCCGGGAACATCAGTCCCACCTGAGCAGTATCATCACTCCAGAAGAACAAGAGTTTGTGAACAGTGAGTGCGGAGGGTAATGGCCAGCATCTGAGGGTGGTTGGGCACAGATCAATCAGTCCATTTTGGCCTTAAAAAATCCACCTTCCCTGCTGGGTGAATTCTACTCACACTCACAGTTCCTCTCAATCAAGACCCTCTTGTCCTGCAGAGGAGGAGGAATTTTCATTTTCATATAGGGAAACACAAACCCAGCTCATTCCATAGATCCGTGGGTCATACAGATTTGCCTTGATATCCCATTGCCACATTAGCTGCTTCCCAAGGCGTGTGCACCTGTTGGCTTGTTGGCTCGTGCCAACACAGAGGTTTGTGGGGAGCAGGATATTGGAGGGTGTGGGTGTTGCTGTGGGGCAGGTGCCTGGTGGCTTGTGTAGGAGGAGGGGATAGGATGGGAGAGTGGGACCTAGCTGGGAGGGAGGTGTTTGGGGAGTGGGAAGGCGTGAAGTAGGTGAGAGAGGAAAGGGAGGTTGTTAAGGAGTGGGAGTCTGAGGTGGGGGAGGGGAGCTGGCAGGAGGGCGAGGCAGCGGAAGTGGGGGGCCTGAGGCGGGGGAGAGGGGCTTGGCAGGGGCAGGGCATTTGGGGAGTGGGGGGCCTGAGATGGGGAGGGGATTCTTGGCAGGAACAGGGCATGTGGGAAGTGGGAGCCTGAGGCAGGGGAGCAGGGCTTGATGGTGCGGTTGGGGGCCTGAGGCAGGGGAGGGGGGCATGTGGGGGCCTGAGGCAGGATGTGTGGGGGCTGAGGCAGGGCAGGGGAGAGTGGGGGACAGAGGAGGGGGCTTGGTGGGGGCCGGGTGTGGGGGGGCCTGGGGCGGAGGGGGGCTTGGTGGGGGCGAGGTGTTTGGGGGCCTGAGGTGGGGCGGAGCGTGTGGGGAGCAGCCCACACCAGCCAGCAGAAGGAGCTAAGGGGAGCCAGTCTCCCCCTGTCCTCAGCACTGGTGTCACTGTGCCCCTGGCGGCCAAGAGGAGGAAAGTCAGGGGAAAGCCCTGCTGGCTGCGGGAGACTCTGCAGGGCTGGTCCATGGGGCTGCCCCCAGCCCAGAGCCGGATGTGCAGCAGCAGCTCTGACTGTTCTGCCTTCCACCTCGCCAGTCTGGGTAGAAATAGCAAGGCCTGGGAGTGAGCTGGGGTGGGAGCAGCATCTTCCTTACACTGGAGCCAGTGAGACGCCTCCCAGGTTGGGCAGCAGCTCCAAATAGCTCCAACCCAGAGCGGGAACTGGTCTCACCGCAGCAGCTAGGAGGAGAAGACGCTGGAGGAGTCTGGTCTGGTCACTTCAGGAGAGGAGGGAGTACCTCTCCCGTTTTTCCGGGGGAGGGGGAGCTGTGTTCCATGCCCCCTCTGCACAGAGACGAGAGCACACACCATGGATCTGGTTGGAGTGGGATCCTCAGGCTGCTGGGATGGGGAGCAGGACCCTGTTCGACCAAGGTTCAGTCTAAGGGAATTAGGACTGATGAAGCTTCTGCTGTGGTGCACAGCCTTGTCTGGGACTCCTGGGAACATGCCTTCTGCCGACACCACCCATTTGTCCCTTTAAATGAATCTGAATGCTAGTGTGCAATTCCCTCATCCCTATTAGTGAGTCGGGAGACGTGGGGGCCTGCAGGCATGTGGAAAAAGTGGCCCAATTTGGGCCCAACTGGGGTCTTGCTTTGGGGCATCAAAATTAAACAGTTCCCTTTGTGTTGTGGCCTCCCTCTCTGTGGCCTCGCTCTGAAGGGGTGATGGACCACAAAGTAAGAACGGCCCTCCGCCCACACTAGGACTAACACCTCCAACCTTAGTAGCCGCACGGCTGCCCCTGGCACAGGAACAGCAGACCGTCATGGGACGAATACGGCAAACTGGAGCCATCTTTACAATGACACTCCAGAGCATTGCCAGCTCAGACGCTCTCAGTTCCTAACTGAAGGAGATTTATCCACCTCACCTTTAACCAATCTGGCTTAATCAATCAGAACTGCCCCTTGTCAAGCAACCCTTGATGTGGTCCAGATATAGACCATGTAGCCGTGGTGTTCAGATCCTTGGCAGAGCCCTTTTGTGTCGCCTAGGACTAGCGTGGGAGAAGTGAGTGGTGGAGCGACTCCCTTTCCCATTTCTTACCCTTCTCTCCCTGTCTTTCTTTTTCAGACTATGCCCGGGATTACCAGTGGATCGGACTCAGTGACAGGGCTATCGAGCACGACTTCCGCTGGTCTGATGGAAACTCCCTTGTGAGTTGTGTGGAGGGGTGGGGGTGGCATTTCTTCATTGAGAGTCATTTCAGGAAAGAACCGCCCACTTCCATGCAAGCTTTGACTTTTTGTGCTGTGTCAGGACATGAAGCTGCTGTCTGGGGACAGAACCTTAGAGCCATTGGAGTGAGCAGCGGGGACAAGTGCTGAATGGAGTCAGCCATAAGCTATTTTGGGGTCAGGAGGGACCATCATTTTGTTCTGTGTTTGTACAGTGTCTAATACAATGGGCTCCTAGGCGCTACCACAATACAAATAATAACAATACATTATGTCCATTGATGAGAGGGACAGACCCAGGAGGAAGAGAGAGACCCAGTCAGAAAAACAGAAGCAAGGGAGAGTGAATGAACAAAAGCAGAAGGAAAAGAGCCCAAAGGGAGAGAGAAGAAGCAAAGGGAAAGGGAGAGCTGAAGAGAACAAGGAAAGTGTCTCCGTAACTTAGAGGAAGGGCTTCTTATCTCTTCACAGCAATATGAGAACTGGCGGCCCAACCAGCCCGACAACTTCTTTGCCGCAGGAGAGGATTGTGTGGTGATGATCTGGCATGAGCAAGGCGAGTGGAATGATGTCCCATGCAACTATCACCTCCCGTTCACATGCAAGAAAGGAACAGGTGAGTCCTGGCGCTCCTCGTTTCTGGGTTGGGGTGTATGTCCAGGCTTAGGCTACAGCTCTTCAACCTACAGCACAATCTATAGCAGCCAAACTTTGCCCTACCAAGGGTACCATTGGCAACTTGCTAGGATGCTAAGGGTTGTACATAATGTGGATCAAATAGAGCATTTTGCAGATCCCTTCCTCCTTAATATGCATGGGCAGCCTACGAGATGACTAGTCCCAGAAGGCAATGTGGCTTCTGCTTTGATAAAGATGGAGCATTGCAGGCTGGGATACGTACCCTCCACGGAGTTCACCAGGACTCAATGGTCCACATTTTAGTCACCCCTTGACTCTAACAGGAATAAACACTGGCTGTAAACCCAGGAAACTTCACTCATTCCTTGTGAACCTTAACTTTTGCACGGTGACCCTGTGTGAGAGATTAGTACAGGAAATGAAGACAAATCCTATGTGTATTTGAAACGGCAAAGGGGATTTATGGAGGCAGAATTAGAATTTGGCCAGGACCCCAGTACGAACACACCTCAAGTCTTGGGAAAAAGTGCCCTAAAATCTTTAATAAACACTCATGGTCAGGACCTTGGCTTTATGCGTCATCCCAAGGATGGTACTTCCAGCAGCACCACATCCCCTAGCATTGCGCTGGGCCACTAGAGTCCGTCCCCCCTACTGAGACACCCACCCATCTCTTCAGCACAGCACTGTCTAGATCTCCCTAGCACTGCATCGGGGCGGCGGGGGAGTAGGGGAGTCAGTGCTGACTCAGAGCACCCACCACTGGGTCACTCTCACTGCTCTTTGCCACACCTGGGTCCTCCTTGGAGGTCTCCTGTCCAAGCATTGATCACATCCAGCCCTGGATCAAGCTGAAGAGGTGGTGTGATTGCAGAGGGAGTGGATTAACAGGAAGCTTATGGAGGGTGGGAATTGCCCTTCCATAGCTCACAATCTTCCTATGAAATAACCCTCAAATATTCCCCCTTCAAGGCTCCAGGGGGATGTACCACTCCCATTTCCCCTACCATCAGCCCCTACATCCCCCATTTGGAGCCAGTTTTTGCCCCTCTTCCAAGCCAGCCAGTCAAGTCCAGTTTCCCCCAAGCCATCCGCTCCCATCCACCAGGACCCCAATGGCACAGAAACAACAAAAGCCTTCCTGACAGCAGCTTTCTTGTGCCTGACACTCATTGTGGTCCTGCCTTTCTAGAGGGGAGGGATGGAACCCTTTGGAACATTGTTGCTAAGTTTCCCAGCCAGCCGCAGAATTTCAATATCCCCCGTGACTAAATTTCCAAGCCAGTGGTAACCGCAGCAGAATCTCAAAAGGAGTTTGGGTTGTAATTAACTGCTTTTTATTTAGTGCCTCCATCTATAGCCCCCCCTGAACAAAGAAAACGATCCCTCCTTTGTTAGCTGCTTCCGTAGCCCCCAAGTCCGGCTGACGGACGTGGCAATACAGCAAGTCAGGCCGGGTGATGGCAGGTACTTAGCAACACTGGCATCAAGTGCTGGCATGTCATAGATGCCAAACAAAGCTCCAGTGCAGAATCCCCTTCCCTGGCTGGATCCAAGGCATCCGCAGGGAGATGGCCATGCTGTTTGCACTGCAGCCAGGTGTTCTCGGCCCTCACTGCAGTGACTCAGCCAGGCTGATGCTTTATCTGTGTTTCAGAGGTAACGTACAATCAGGGTCCCAGCCACTCAGGCTCAGCCCAGAGCAGCTCCTACTTCACCCTGTGCAACACAGGAGCAGTGAAGAGCTCACTAGCCATTCAGCCAATTCCTGGTGAGGTGGGAAATGATCCCTGTATATGCAGCTGCCCCTTGCCACCCCAGAAGTGGCTGCATTTCAGCGGGAGGTGAAGCAGTCCTTGTCTGTACATCCTGTAAAGCACTTTGGGATCCTTTGGGACAAACTGCACAAGGGAAACATCATTTATTGGTTATTATTCTAGGAATGTATGTGAATGTGGCCAGCTCCCCTTGAGCAGCACGGTTAGACCCAAGCTGCTTGGTTTGCGGCTCTCATTGGCCGATTGCCTAGCAAGCACACATGGAGCTGCCAGTTGCTCATTGTCTGGCTTGTCTTTATCAGTTGCCTGTGGGGACCCTCCTGTGGTAGAGAACGCCAGGACCTTTGGAAGGAAGAAGGACCGATATGAAATAAACTCCATGGTACGGTACCAGTGCAACCAGGGCTACATACAACGCCACGTGCCCACAATTCGGTGCCAGCCCAATGGCCACTGGGAGGAACCACGGATAGCCTGCATAGATCGTACGTATTGTTCCTCATTCCTACTCTATGCACCATGGCCCCTGCAGGCCTCTGAGACTCCAGCCTGGCACTCTGCCCAGGGCCAAGCTCTAGGAGTCCATGGGCTGATTCCTGGAAACAATCCACATGATACAATGCAGGGAGGGACTTGAATTCAAGAGTTCAGCCCCCAGAGGGGACCAGAGAGCTGTAGAGGCAACCCAACCAGGGAGAGCAGCGACTTTGCCTGACACACACCCCAGCCTCGCTGGCTGTTCCAGGTGTAGGACTGATGACTCCTGGAGGGAGCTGCCTCCATTTCTTTTTAGCTGGAGCAACTTGAGGGACATGGAGCAGGTGGGTGAGATGGGTGAGAGCCAAAGTGCAGGAGGAAGGGAGATACTTATGGCTCTCAGACAGGGGTGTCCTCCATCCACTACCTCGTCCACAGAAGAAACTGGTTTGCTGCCATTCAGGCCAGTAGGAAGGGATGCTTTCCCTCCCTGTGCCAGAGAGTCAGGTTGTTCTTTGTCTCAGGTAAAGCTCCTGTGTTACCAGGATTATTGGAGCTGACATCTCCCAGGTGGGTCTGGACCACGGGGACCAGCTGGAGACACAACCTTGACTCTTCTGAGTCAGTGCAGCTGCCAATAGCTGGAAAGCTTCTGCCCAGTCAAAACGCCCCACTCCCTGATGCACTGGCTCCCCTGAGCCCAGGGCTCCTCACGGTTGTTGAGGAAAATGGAGGACAGCTCACAGGGAGGGGAGGAGAAGCAGCTAAAATGGATCTACCGGGGCTCCCAAGGAGGGAGAAATTTGCAGGGCTGCCCAGAGGATTCAAGGGGCCTGGGTCCTTCTGCTCTGGGTCTTCGGGGCACTTTGGCGGCGGGTCCCGGAAGAAGCCCTCACCGCCGAATTGCCGCCGCCTCCGGGTCTTCGGCAGCGGGTCCTTCACTCGCTCTGGGTGTGTTCGGCGGCACTGAAGGACCTGCTGCCGAAGACCCACCGAAAACTCTCGTGGGGGCCCCTGTGGGGCCTGGGGCAAGTTGCCCCACTTGCCCCCCCCCCGGGCAGCCTTGGAATTTGCACTTTGGGGCAGTGGGGGAAGAAGTTTAAATGGTTTATTTTGGCAATATCCACAACTGAGCTAGAGGCACTGAGGGAAGGAGTGAGGAATGGGTGCCTGGTGGGGGCTCCCCTTAAAGGGCACCCTGAGAGCTCCTTGAGACTCAGCTTAGGCCTGTCTACCCAGCCCTTGTTTTGTGAGTCTCACTCCTCCAGCAAGACTCTGAACAGAAGCAGGACACATAACATATCAAGGAAGGGTTAGCCCAAGAGCCACGCAACCATGGGTTAAATTGGAATTATCCCCCTTTTACAGATGGGAAGACTGAGGCACAGACAGGGGAAGGGATTTGCCCAATGCCACACGGTGCAGCAGTGGACAGACCACCGAGCTAACTGCATTATGGGTGCTTGGGAGGGGCGGTCTCCTTCCTTGCTGGGCCATTGGTCTGAGCTGCTCTGGCTGCCTCTTTGCGTGTCTGCCCACAAGGAGGGGGAAGAAATACAGAACGTATCGGACGGACAGCGGCGGCGTTGTCTCTGAACAGGATGCTTTTGAACAGGCTCCCAGGAGGCACCTGACTCTCTTTAAATTCAGTGTTTGCGGGGGGACAGGGGCCGTCACAAAGTGCACTGAAAACGCCCCACTGATTCACCAGGTCCCGGAGCGCCAGAGGCAAGAGAAGGCCTGATTGTCTGGTGGCGAGCGGGCTGGCGCCGTGGCCCCGCTGCCTGGATGGCCAGAGGCAGAGCTTGCATAGCAGCCCCTGCAGTGTTTTTCCAGGGAACACGAGGCCTGGGGTGAGCCAGCTAAGGACAAGCAGGGGCTCTGTAACTTTCTCCCAGTAACAAGGTGCCTTTTCTTCTCCTCCTCCTCCCGCAGCCTCCATCTACAAACGCAGACTACACAAGAGGAGCCCAAGGAATCGGTCGAGAACCAATGGCAGAGCCGCACAGACACCCACCCATTAGAGAGGGGAGCAAGAGATTTTACGGAAATTATATTAGCAGAGGCAGTTTCTTCTTCTTGATGTTGTTGTTGCTTTTTGTCATATAAGGAAAAAAATATATTAAAGAAAAAACCCCACCTTTGTGTATATATATATATATAAAAAACAAACCAACCTCAGCGCACCAAAGCAAAAGGAATTAGATTCCAGCATGTTGACTAGCCATCCGGTTCCAAATACCTTTGTGCCTTTGGGGAAGGGGTGGGAGGGTTGCAGAGGGCAGGGGGGTTAAGTTAAATAATAAAGAAGATTATTTTTTCCTGATTTTATCCACGAACAATGTAATTATTTCTGTTATTTAATGGCTGGGGCGGATGCCACCTTTGTTTTATTTTAAAGAATCCTTCCGCTGCTGCAGTACGGCGGGGGTGGAGGGGCACTCAATAGATGGGAAGTGTCGCTGAATGTATGAGGGGCATGTAAAGTGGGGGAATGGAAGGGAGAGAGTGAGATGGAGGGATGAGGGGGGAGGGAAGCTAAAAATCTGGGCCCAGATGCCTCTTGGTTTTGGCCCCTCCCCTCTCTCCCACCGCTGGTTCCCGGACGCCGAGTCTCCCCATCCCCAGGCCGCATGGTGAAGCAGCTCCCATCCTGTGATGGCGCGCTCTTTCCAGGGGACCGTGCAGGGCACCAGGGTTCCCTGCACCTATTTATATTTTTGAAACATGATGATGATAATGATGAGAAATGATAATAAAGAGAGAAAAATTGGAATAGTCTTTTTTTGGGGTGGGAGGGGTAATTTAAATGGCTTAGCCAAAGTCTCCAGGATGCTGGTAGGAGCCTGTGTGTGCGTGTCCTGAATTGCGCTTTTGCTCATGACGAGGGGCGGGGAGATCCAGTCTGGGAGGGGAGCTTTGGGGTTTTGTTCTTGTAAAAAGCAAAAAAAAAACCAAAAAACCTTTTTTTATTATAAGTCTTGTGCCTAAAATGAGAACCTGACACACGGCAGTGCCTGCTGCTGTCAGCGCTATTGTGAAACCTGGACAATAAAACTGGTTGTATTTTATTCTTCCTGTTACCTGGTGGACTGCGTGTAGGCAGCTGTGTGGTTGTATGCCACTGCACGTTTGTGTGTGTGTGCTCGTGAAATGTCTGTTGTGTGAGTCGAGCAGCCCCTCTGTGCCCTACCCACACAGGCTGAGAGTCGGCTGCAGCTCCCTGCTTGAGAGCCTGGCTCTTTAGTTCACGCTGTAGAAGCTGGTGCTTTTAGCCCTGAAGTCCCCCCGGTTCAGTACCCTGATGTTGGCCATGATGGCATCCATCACACAGGCACCCGGGTGTCTACGTCTGTGTGAACACTTTGTGTGCATGTGGATGTGTGTTATCCGTGGGGAGCAGTGTGCACACACAGTTGGGTGGGCAGGGGTCTCCTCCCCAGGTGAATGTGTATATGAGTGGAAGCAACAAATATGCCTTAAAAACCTGAGCGAAAGGTGCCTTCCTGAACAGGCCAGGCAGTGTGCTTGTTTGGGGGGAATGCAAAGGGGCCTCCCATGAGCCCAAACTGACTGTGACATGGTTTCCTGCTGTTGCTGCTTCTCCAAACCTCTCTGGAAGTCTGTGGCCTCCCATGGAGCAGGAGAATTTATAATGCTTAGGGCAGCGAGGTCTAGGATGCAGCACAGCAGGAAGAGGGTTTCTCCGTTTCAGAAGCCCTCCCCTGAATGTCCCATCCCAGCTTTGGAGATGCATCTGCTGCTGAAGCTCATTATAGCCGTGGGGTCTCTTGCTTGGAAAGGGAGTTCAGTGCTGGGGAAAGGTGCTCAATGGACAGGTGTGGAGAGTGGGGCCTCTCTTTATCCAGCCAACAGGCAATGGCAAATCACCCTAGTCCGCCACACACATGCTGCTCCTTGCAGAGGGGGAGCTCTTGGAGATACTAACTCCTCTCTCTATTAGAGAACTGGGTGGGGAGCAGCCTTCTTGTTAGGGGCAGCAGCAGAGGTCTCGGTATCCCCCATCTTCATCCAGACTCACCACAGCAGGTAGGAATCTGGGGGGAAAACCTACATCCTCAGAGCACAGCAGCTGCAGCAGATGAGTTAAAGAGGCACCACCCCAGCTCCATGGCATAGCCAGTGACAGCTATCGCTTCCCTCTCCCCAACACAACATAGCCTCTCTCTAGTGGAGGCCACCCCTTCCCACATGCCATTGCATAGACCCCACTTTTCCTCCCATATACAATCAGCCAGCCTCTCTTCTTCCCTCTCCTCCCATTCATGATCCTGCAGGCCCCGCCCCTCACTTGGGTTACCTATGGAGTACATACCTAATACCCCTGCTACCATAGAAAATTAAAAGCAGCAAAGTATTCAATGCACTTTTAGTTTCTTTTACTACAAGGAGAAGACACATGCCCAGCCAGCTCTCTGCCAGCCACCAGCACATCATCAGTAGGCCATTGTTTGGGAGCCCCCCGACTGCAGTGTCTGAGACCTGCCCAGCCATACCAATTTCCTATCATGAACAAGTTCCCCCATTAACCTCTAAAGAAGATTCAGCAGCCTGTCCAGCTCAACAACACTCAGCATTTCCTACCTGGCCTGGGCAATTCATTAGCCCTAATTAGAGAAACAACTGACGAGACTGCAACTACTGAGAAGCCCAGTTCCTAGGCTTGTGCTGCTGATCTCATATCCAGAGTGCCAGGACCTTTGGGAGCTCACAGCTGAGACAAACTCTGACCATTTCAGCAGGAGACAGAGAGGATTGCTTGGGTAAGTCCAGGGAGCTGCAGCCCATAATAGAAATGGTATTTTAAGGGCATGGGAAAGCACCTAACTTACCGATATAGGGAGGAACCAGCACTGTGTTGGGTCATTTGTTTGGAAAATCTCCTGGTTGTTTAAAAAATCCAAACCATCAGGGGAAAGGGGACACTGATCTGCTGCCAGGAGAGTTATGGGCCGCTGGCAGACAATGCAGTTAGGAGATGAGCAGGCTTCCAACTTCCCCCCCCACTTCATCCCCTGGGCACACCCTTCAGTCCTGTCCTCACAGCTACTTCAGTCCAGGGCTTCCCCCATACACAACTGCCGATGCGCCTCCACCCGGACCTGCAGCCTTCCACCCTGCTCTTCCGCTCCTGCCTTCCCTTCCCCACAACCTGCCGAGGCACCTTCGTTCTGCCTTCCCCCAGTTCCAGTCCTGCTACCCCTCCCCCCAGTTCTGCTGAGGCTCCCCAGTTCTGCCCTAATCCCCAGCCTACCCCCCGGGCCTGCTATGCCATATGGCTTTGTTCATACACAGCTCTGCTGCTGCCCTTCGGTTCTTAACTCCAACACCTCCTGCTCATCCAAGTCCTGGGTGCCCCACTTTGAGCCTAGTACCCCGAGTGCTAAAATCCTTCACAGAGTGGTGCCCCCAGAGCTGCTGCCGGGGAGAACACAGCAGAAGTTGTCCTACCACCCAGGTCACAGTTGCACACCTCTGGGGCTTTCTCCAATGCTTTATTTGAAGAGGTCCAGGAGAATACATCTTTTCACAACAAAACGCACAAAGACCGAGCCCCTGGGATTCAAGTGGTACCTGGGAGAGGGGCCCATGGAGAACAAGGCAGGTAACCCGGAGAGTTCCACCCAGTACACACATAGTAGCACCTTTCAGTGCCCTTGGAAACCGCCAAACTCAGATTGGAGTCTCAGAGAGTCGAAACACAACCAGATCCTGCAAGGAGGGGAAGGGAGAGAAAGAAGGGACTGGAGGGGGGCGGGTGGGGGAGAGAGGGAGTCTCCCGGGACACACGAGGCCTAAGCTGTGTTAGCTCTGGGCCTCTATGCTTAGAATTATGCCTAATATCTCTGACCTCATCTGTGCTTCATTGGGAGAGGAAGGGGAAGGACTTTGGTGAGCTGTGAGTCAGTTGTGTGTGGTTGATCATTCGCTCACATTAACTGGGGGATGGGGGAGAGTGACCCGCCTTACTCTAAATTCTGGCTTGCAGTTGATTTGATGCCTTCCGTGCTGGCTGGGATGGGATGGCAGAGCAGTCTGTGCATTAGAAACAGCTGTTCCCCTTTGGTGCCGGTGAAACTGGAGCACGTCCAGGGGGCATCTGCCTTTGCCATCAACCAGTCGCGCGCTCTGTGCTTCTCCGGTGCCTGGATGCGTCACTGCTAGGAAATGACTGTCTAGCCCAAGTGGACGTGTGTGAGCCTGTCACTTCTTATCTAGATGATCCTGTGACAAAGGGATGGAGCCACCTGGTAGCAGACACCAAGCTCCCCAACCCGAGATACCATCTCAGTCTCTCTCCACTGTCTGGGTGGAAGGAGATCTGGTGCCCCATTCCCAGCCAGGAGAGAGACGCAGAGGTGGCAATCGGCTGATTAGTGAGACGCCATGGCCCAGCAACCTGCAGAAGTTTCCCTTTAGTGAAAAAAATGTAAAATTTAAAAAAAACCAATTGAAATTAAAAAATACCCCAACATCCCGGAAACCTGATCCTTTAAATCCAGGCAGCACCAGGCAGGGAAGTGTCCACTGGCAAAGAGGGAGGCCCCTCCCCATTCCTTAGTTCAGCTTGTAGCAATACACCCCAAACTTGCCCTTTTCGGGAAAGCCGAAACTCCGGACCCCCGGCTCTGGTGGGCCGCAGTTGGGCCGGGGGAAGGCAATGGGGTAGCGGATGCTGCCGTCTGCCAGCCAGCCAGCGTCGCAGCGATCCAGGCTGAAGAACTTCCACGCCGCATAGAGCTGCCCCACCTTGGCAATTTCAGCCCCATCATCCTGGCAGGCCTGCTTGGCCTCTTCCAACGTCAGCTTCTCCGGGTGAGCCAGGTAGTAAACTTTTCCTGGAGGGGAGAGGCAGAGGGGGTGGTCACTGGGAGGCGGAGGGACATGGAGCATGGCCGGCCCTGCACAAAAACCCCTCACTCACAGGAGGTGCTAGGAATGGGGGTTCACCCCATCTCCGCCTGGATTCAACATAAGTTAGGGAGTTCAGAAACAACAGGGCGTGTTCTCCCTGCCCCCCCGTCATAGGAATGGGGAAGGGGCCAAAGGGATTTTGTACCATCTAAACCAGGGGTGGGCAAACTACGGCCCAGGGGCCACATCTGGCCCTTCAGATGTTTTAATCCGGCCCTCGAGCTTCCGCCAGGGAGCAGGGTCCGAGGCTTGCCCTGCTCCGGTGCTCCAGCCAGGGAGTGGGGTTGGGGGCTTGCTCTGCGCGTGATGTGGCTCCGTGCGGCTCTCGGAAGCAGCAGCCTGTCCCCACTCTGTCTCCTACACGTAGGGGCAGCCAGGGGGCTCCACATGCTGCCCCCACCCCAAGCGCCGCCCCCGTAGCTCCCATTGGCCGGGAACCACAGCCAATGGGAGCTACAGGGGTGGCACCCACGGACGGGGCAGCACACAGAGCCGCCTGGCCGTGCCTCCATGTAGGAGATGGAGGGGGGGACATGCCGCTGCTTCCGGGAGCTGCTTGAGGTAAGCGCCGCCCGGAGCCTGTATCCCTGACCCCCTCCTGCACCCCAACCTCCTGCCCCAGCCCTGATCCCCCTTCTGTCCTCCGAACCCCTCAGTCCCAGCCTGGAGCACCCTATTGCACCCCAAACCTCTCATCCCCACCCCAGAGCCCACACCCCCAGCTGGAGCCCTCACACACACCTGCACCCCGGCCCCAGCCTGGAGCCTCTTCCTGCACCCTGAACTCCTCATTTCCGGCCCCACCCCAGAGCCCGCCCCCCCAGCCAGAGCCCTCACCCCTTCCCGCACCCCAACCCCCAGTTTCGTGAGCATTCATGGCCCCCCATACAATTTTCATACCCAGATGTGGCCCTCAGGCCAAAAAGTTTGCCCATCCCTAATCTAAACTTCACCACACATCAACGGCTGGGCATACCAGCTTTGCCAGGCATGCCCCCAAGCCTGGGGAATTCCCTCAGTGCTGGATCTCCTGGGTTTGTGGACACTTTGTGCCCGCAGAAGGAAGAGTCAGGCCCTGTATTACAGAATCGGTGGTTCCCCTGATGCTGGCACAGCTGGTGCCATGTTATCCATTTGAATGACCCAGCTTTGCCAGTCTCTCTCGCCTTGCATCCCAAACCGATTTGTAACCTAAATGGAGCAATCGCTTGACCCAGCGACCTCTAGCGTGGGGCACGGCTGCAGTTTTCCAGCATGCAGCAATGCTACCTACCATTTCAGTCTGGGCAATGGAGGAGAATCCCAGATCTAACTGAAGTTGCTCTGAGAATTTAGGGAGGTGGATGGAATTACCCAGGTTAGAATTTGGCTGGGTCAAACATCCCGACTCTTAGAGAAGTTCTACTGTCTATGCAGGCCCTCAGTTTTACATTTCAGCAGAGAGGTTTCCCTTCCCCTGCCACCACACTGTGTCCTGAGAACAAAGTGCCCCCCTACTGGTCACCCCCCTTCTCTGCAGCATCAAGCCAGGCTCCCGCCTAACTATGAGCCCTGCAGATGCCAGACTCACCTTTCAGAGCAGAGGAGAAGCAGAAAACGTCAAAGTAGTGCAGGTTCTTGTGGCGCTCGCCATAGCTCCGAATGCCAGGGGCCAGCCTCTTGCCGCCACAGGGCTCCCGGGGCAGGGAGATGGGGTACTGTACTGTTCCATCCAGCAGCCAGCCGGCATTGCACCAGTCCAGCCCCTCCTCCCAGGACTTGAAGAGCTGCTCGAAGGACGCGATCACAGCGTCCTGCTCCTCGCAAGCTTTCTTGGCTTCATGGAAGTTGAGTCGATAGCGGCCATGGTGAGGCTGGTATGGGAAAACCACCCCTGGAGGGAAAGAGAGAGGGATTGGCTGTCACAGAGCCACTGTGAAGGGTAGCCCCCTCTGACTATGCCCTCAACCTGACACACGCCCCTGAGATGGACGGTACAGATCTCCACCGACATACCCAGTATGAGGCTCCCAGCAAGCAGAGGGTGTTAGAGCAGCACCCTGCCCCCTCCCAGGCTCATGCCTCCAAACTCACTGGAGCGAGGCCTAGGCACAGATGAACCCCAAACTGTGCTGGGGTTCAGAGACGTCCCAGAAGGGTCTCCAAAGCCCCTTGTGAGAACAGCCTCTCTCCTGGGGTTTCACTCATGGGATCATCCAGGAAAGAAAGGCCCCTGAGTGCCCAGGATCTCATCTGAGTTCAGCACAGCCCCTGTCTTCTTGGAATCAAGTGGCCAGTCCAAAGACCAAAGGGACTGGCAGCATCAGCCCAAAGGGACAATGACACATGTCAGTGGTGACACCTGGTGGCCAGAGTGAGGCATGATCACTGCGTGCTCAGAGTTAATTGGGAGAGCTTTGAAGGCCAGTGTGAGTAGCCAGCAAACTTGCCCCTCACTCAAAGCCTTCGTCCTCCAAATGGCTGGAAGGCGGCTTGGTACAAGTCCCTCTGCTGCAGAGCGAGTGGGTAGCACTGGGTCAGGAACACAACAAGGTGGCAGGAAATGGGACATTTCCCACCGTTCTGGGTGGGTGTGAGTCTGGGACCATGATGCGGAGCTGGGGTCTGAGCCTATGGAGAAGGAGAACATCCTAGGGGGTGACTTTCCATCTGGATCACAGAGCCACAGGCGGGACGTTTCACCCCCTTCTCCCCTTCTTAGTCTCTTTCTCCAGCACCAATTCCCTGTGCATTGTGCCCTGCGCTGCACAGATTCAGCAGTGAGAAATTAGGCCGGGGGTGGGAGGGGAGAGACACACACGTGTTCTGTGGTCTGATGCCCCCTCCTCCCACCTGTGAGAGCTACCACCTTAAAAAAAACCCACTACAGTATGGCATAGCGACAGGCCCCCAGTCCTGCAGCAACACAACTGGATGTCACGCCGCGCCCCCGGGGTTGGAGGTCACTGTTAGCAAGACTTGACCGCGGAGCCTTTGGGTCTTTAAACAGCCACCTCTTCTACTTGGGGTAAAACACCCCTCGCAGCTCTGCTAGCACAAAGCCAGCAGCAGACTCCTATACCCAGCCTCCACTAGGGGGAGCCACACTGACAGGTGCACTTCATAATGCGCCCGTCGTGCGAGTGTCGGCTGCACTGGATGAAGGATGAGCCACAGAAGTCTAGTGCAGTGTTATCTGCATGCTGCAGTAGTACTGTACCTAAGGGCCCCAGTCAAAGATCAGAGCCCCACTGTGCTCGGTGCTGTACAAACAAGGAATAAGAAGACATCCCTTCTTTCTCCCTGCCCCAAGGAGCTCCTGCGCATCTAACCTGCCATAAAGCAAGTGCAAGGTGATGGCACGTGGCAATAACACTGCAGGGATGCCGATCTGGGTGGGCAGGGCCATAGGATTTGGTGGCAATTTTTATGAGGGAGGGGCTCCTTCCTTCACTCTCACTCATCCAATGGGAGAGCATCTGTGGGGGAGCTTCTTCCTGAACCTCTGTGCCGTGGCACACGCATAGCCCCAGTGTTGGCTGGGCATGGGAGTGACCCAGCAAGGGGCAGCAGCAGAAGGACCCAGAACCTATGCTGATCCCACTCAGGAGCCTCAAAGGGGACAGCTTCTTGGGTGCCTGTTACTGTCCCCAGTGGCTGTAACCCCGTGTGTAACCTTTGTGTGAGGGGGAGTTGCCCCATCTGTTCCCCTGCCCCCTCTCCCCCACCCCCCATGGCACTGGACGCCGGCCCACTCACCTCGCAGTTCCAGCTCCACAATGCCACTCTCGTCCTCCAGCCCGTCGATCACCTCGCAGCGGTACTTGCCGTAGTCCTGCAGGCGCAGGTCGCTGATCACCAGGGACGCCTCCTGCTCGCCCCGCTGGTGCAGGTGCACGCGGCCCCGAAACTCGCCGAAGCTGCGGTGCTTGAGCCCGATGGCCACCAGCACGTCCCGCTCCTTGGTGTTGTCCTCCCGCAGCTTGGACCACTTGATGCGGATCTTGCGCGGCGTCTCCAGCTTGGGCTCGTAGTGGTAGCGGCAGGGCAGCGTGATGTTGGCGCCGCGGTAGGTGAAGATGGCGTCTTCCGGGGTCTCCACCACCAGCTTCACGCCATTGAAGTGAACTGGTGGGGGAAAGGGGGAATGAGCACTGCCAGGGGACCCCATCCCTCCAGCTCAGGACTCTTCTGCAGCCCACGGGGAGTGGATTCCCCACGTATGCTACAAGGAGGGGGCAGCCTACCCCACAGGCATCCCCACTAAGGGGTTCTAAGGCAGTTACTGTCCAGCAGGGCAGCCAAGCACCCACCAGCGGCCGCAGGGCACCTGGGAAGAGCTAGACGTGTATAGGGAGGGGAGGAGGGAGCAATCTGCCCTGCTCTGAGCACGGTAACTCCTGCAACTGACCACACCACTGATTGACACCAATCTGGCCCTGTGAGCCCCACCTCCTGCACTCTTGTTCCCACCCCCCTTGTACTCTGCTCCTTCCCTCACACTATCTACCGCCTCCCAGGGCCGGCTCTGGCTTTTTTGCCGCCCCAGGCGAAAAAGCCTCCTGCCGCCCCCTCCAGGGGAGGGCGGCGAGCCCCGCCGGGGAGAGCGGAGCCCCGGCGGCCAGAGCGCCGGGGGGAGGGCGGCGAGCCCCGCGGGGGCTCCGCTCTCCCCGGGGGCCAGAGCGCTGGGGGGAGGGCGGCGAGCCCGGCCGGGGCTCCGCTCTCCCCGGCGGCCAGAGGCAGCGCCGGGGGGAGGGCGGCGAGCCCAGTCGCGGCCCCGCTCTCGGGCCGGAGCGCCGCGCCGCCCCCCTCCAGGTGCCGCCCCAAGCACCAGCTTGGTGGGCTGGTGCCTGGAGCCGGCCCTGCCGCCTCCTCCTGCACTCGCTCACCACCACTCGCCGCCATTCATCATCACTTCCTCCCTCGGCGCGCACCCTCCCGGCGCATGGAGGAGAGGGGTGGAGAGAAAGAGAGGCAGGTGGCATCAGATGCTGCTGGGGTTAGAGGGAATCCAGTGCCCAGCAGAGGGCAACTTCCCTATGGAGCAGCAGCTATCTGAGCCCAGTACCCACCAGCTGCACAAGCATGCGAACCTGAGAACTGCCAGCCAGGATCCCCTGGGAGGGAGAAGACTTGTTCAGGGTGGAACAAGGCAGTAGAACTGAGAGCCCTGGATGGGATATTTGGCCTGCATCTCAGGAAGCCCTTTCAGACAGCAAACCCCCGTTAGGCTGAGCCGTCATCTCACAAGGGAAGGGGTGCGAGTCGCTGGGGCCGCTTGCAACCGGAGGAGACGAATCTCCAGGGAATAGGCTGCAGGGCCCAATCCAGCCCCAGCCCTATGGGCAAGAGGGTGGACCCGACCGGATGGGAGCTCCTCAACTGCTCCACCTCCACCAAGAGGAGGGGACCCAGGGGGAGTGAGACGGAGGAATGGGGCAGAGGACCCCATCAGACCAGGTTCAAATCAGTTCCATTCTATTCCCCCAGGGATCTTCCAACTGGAGCGAGAGCCAAGGGGACGCAGTCCTGGCCTCCTGGCAGGGCAGAGGAGGGCAAGAGGAGATTTCCAGGGAAGGTGACGGGGGAAACTCCCCTACGTTCCACCCGGAGGAGGGGCGGTTTATGGGAGGGGGATGATACCAGCTGGCCGGGGGAGCAACAGCCCCAACATGCCTGGTGTGAGCCTGGCAACAGTCATCCTCTTCCTCTGAATTACCCACCCGAAGTTAGGAGGCAAAGACCCTCCACTCGCACCCACATCCTCTGCCCCGCAACTGCCCCGGCCTCCTCCTCAACAGCTCCCACCCCCACCTCACCCCGATCTACGCCTACTGGCAACACTCCGATCTTTCACACCCACGTGCCTGCTGCCTCAGGAACTGGGGAAGGGCAGTGGGTGAGCGATGCCTTCGGCCCTGCCCTCTCCACCACACGCACCTTCGCCGTTGCCATTGCCGTTGCCCTTGTCGTTCATGACGTGGTCGTAGTAGAAGCCGTTGTAGAAGGGGAGCCCACAGCAGCCTCTGCCCAGCTGCAGCAGCATCACAACCAGGGACAGCAGCAGCATTGCTCCCGGGAGGCGGAGGAACACCTGCCTGTCCAAGAGAACGAGGAGGCTGTGTCAGTGCACAGGGGGTGTCTCCCCATCAGCCCAGCCCCTGCTAGTGCACCTGTGGCTTTGCACAAGCGAGTCGCTCTGTGTGCACTTCTCACGTACTTGCCTGTGCACACGCACGGGAGAGAATTGACATGTGCACAAGTCAGTTTGCACCCACCGCTGGGCTTGGCACATGTATGTTTTGTCGCTAGTACACACACACCGTACAGGCTGCCTGCACATGCATCGTTTGAAAATACTCCTCTACTGTTTAAAGTATATCCTGCTGGGAGAGGCTAGGCCTCGTATAGCAGGGAGCTATTTCACAGCCAGAGCTCCGACTGCCATCTCCCACAGTGCCTGCTTAGGGTTGCCAACTTTCTACTTGCACAAAACCCGAACACCCTAGGCCTGCCCCTTCCCCAAGACCCCGCCCCCGCCCACTACATTCCCACTCCCTCAGTGGCTCACTCTTCCCCACCCTCGCTCACTTTCACAGGGCTGGGGCAGGGGGTTGGGGTGCGGGAGGGTGTGGGCTCTGGATGGGGCCACAAATGAGGGGTTCAGGGTGCAGGAAGTGGCTCTGGGTTCTGGCTGGGGGTGGGGTCTCTGAATGGGGATGCAGGCTCTGGGGTGGGGCTGGGGATGAGGGGGGTTGGGGTGCATGAGGGGGCTCCAGGCTGGGGGAGTGGGGCCAGGGATGAGGGGCGTTGGGGTGCATGAGGGGGCTCCAGGCTGGGGGAGTGGGGCCGAGGGATTTGGAGTGCAGGAGGGGGCTGTGGGTTGAGACAGGGGTTTGAGGTTTGGGAGGGGGTATGGGTTCTGGGCTGGGGGTGCAGGTTCTGGGGTGGGGCTGGGGATGTGGGGTTCAGGGTGTGGGATGGGGGGGCTGGGGCAGGGGGTTGGGGCTAGGGGTTGGGGCGTGGGCTTACCTCGGGCGGCTCCCGGTCAGCGGCACAGCGGAGCTAAGGCAAGCTAGTCCCTACCTGTCCTGGCTCCGCGCTTCACCCTGGAAGCCATCAGCAGGCCCAGCTCCTAGGTGGGGGGGCCAGGAGGCTCTGCACAGTGCTCTCACCCGCAGGCACCACCCCCGCTGGCCCCATTGGCCGTGGTTCCCGGCCAATGGGAGTGTGGAGCCAGTGCTCGGGAAGGGGGCAGCACGTGGAGCCTCCTGTCCCCAAGCCTAGGAGCCGGACCTACTGGCTGCTTCTGGGGCGCAGCGCGGAGCCAGGACCAGTAGGGACTATCCCGCTTTAGCCTCGCAGCACCGCCGACCGGACTTTTAACGGCCCAGTCGGCGGTGCTGACCAGAGCCACTAAGGTCCCTTTTTGACCGGGCATTCTGGTCGAAAACTGGATGCCTGGCAACCCTATGCCTGCTGCAGGAGCTCCCCACCACCAGCGCTCCCACCCCACTCCTCACACGTCTGCCGGCAGCAAAACACAGCCAGTTTGCTAAATGCCAACGTGAGCTTTAAGCTCTCTGATGGTACAGTTAGAATCCAATTGCATCTCTGCACCAGGTGCTGAGCCCTTCTGAGGACTCTAGGACCTGTCTGGAGAATAGCCACTGAAGCAGCATTGCAAACCCTTATTTCCTCTCCTGTCTCGATGCCAACAATCCGCTGCTCGCCACTCGCTGAGCTTTCCAGGGAAAGCACGTGAGGGCGGGATGAGACGACAGGTGTTTCCGAGAGTCCATGGACGTTCTCGCCCTCTGGGCAGCTTCTCTTGTCAGTGACCGAGTTTGCAAGGCCTTACGCTACTCTTGGTGGCATTTCTCTGTGCGAAATGTGATAACTTTTGAGTGCTGCATACGGAGCCCAGGGCTTGTGGGGGAGAATGGGGGACACTAGTATGGGGGGCACACAGAGCCCATGGCATGGGTGGGGGAGGAATGAGAGGACACCCAGGCCCCATGGCATTGGGGGGGTGGAATGGGAGACAGTGCTATGGGGGAGGGGAACATGAGGGGAGGATTGGGAGCACACCGAATCCCTGGCATGTAGGAGGAAAGGGGCACAGAGGGAAGGGGCAGGGACTGTCTTCTTGGTCTGTGTTTGTACAGCACCTTGCACAATGGGTCCACGACGGGGAATCCTTAATGCTATAGTAACACACACAATAATGAGGGGGCCCACAGAGGCCTGGCATAGCGGGAAGAATGGAGGATGCTGGTATGGTGAAAAGGGTCACACAGCATTCCTAGCATGAGGGAGCGGGTCAGGAGGTTTGCACGGAGTCTCTGGAATAGAAGGGGATGAAAGGGTGGCAAATAGGGGATTTGTGGGGGGAATGGAGGAATCCAAAGAGCCCTGGTATGTGCGACCCCCTAGTTGAAAATCTGAGGGAAGAACCTGGAGTTAGTGCTGGGCAAAACTCTTTGGCCATAACTATTTTCCATCGAAATCAGCAGATTCAGCGACACTGAAACATTTTGCAAATTTGTGTCAGAAACACACGAAAGTTGTGAAAAAGCGGAAACGTTTGGATTTTTCAGATCAAAATGACTTTTTGTTTTGAAACTTCCCTTCGGTGTCGTTTAAAACCAGTCACGGCCCCTTTGATATGGTCGGAACTGGACCTCCCATTTCAGCTGCCCCGGAACCATTGTTTTCATTCTCGTTTTTGGAATTGCCAAGGACCCCCCCAAAATCCGTTCCTCGCCCAGTTCTCCCGGGAGCTTCCTTCGCTCTCTCGGTCCTTTAACGCCGCTGAACAGAACCCTGCAGAGCACCCTCTCAGCAGCACACCTGCCCCGGAGCTGTGCTTGGCAGGGGACTCTTCCGCTCTAGGACTAAGCCATGTTATCACTAGGACAAAGCTGACTGGGTTTGTCACGTTCCGCAGGTGGCTCTTTAACGTACGGCAAGTGGGAGACATTAGAGCTGAACTAGGGAAGAGAACAATTGTTTTGCCAATCCCAGATCTCTTTAGGGGAAGCTCCTCAGACCCTCCAGCATTATGGGCAGACACTTCTTAGGGCTTCATAGGCCATAGAGAACCAAATCAAGTGGAGCCAGCTCAAGACCGACTAGGTGCAGCTCCCAGAGATTTATAGATTCTCAGACCAGCAGGGACCACTGCAATCATGTAGTCTGCCTGCCCGCATACCATAGGCCGTAGCACCACTTCCCCCAAATAATTCCTGGTATGAATTTACTAGAGCATATCTTCCAGAAATGTTTGGCTGGCTGCAATCTCCCTTTGAGCCAGCAGAGGGCGCCCTGTACTCATCAGCTCTCCAGTCTGCCACTAGAATGGGTCCCTGGAAGGAATTTGACATCGGTGCCCCCTGTTTAGACAGGGTTTACAAGCTCCTTTGAAACCGCCACCATCCATCCGGGGGATGTGAGAGCAGGGGGCGTGCAGAGACGGGGCAGCCTGAAGGCATGCGGCCCTTTCCCTTCAGAGTGATGCATGCCAGAGCCACACAGTCAGCTCCCCGCTGCAGCAGCCCAGGCAACAGCCTCAACCGGTGCCCCAGGGTACGGGGGGGGGGGGGTGTCTAGTCCTAGTGTAGGAGCCGCACACCCAGCCGCATTTCTGGGAGTGAAGCGGCTTGTGGCCAAAGTGCAGGACAGTGAGTGAAGACTCCTGGGTTCTATTTGCACCTCTGACACTGTCTCCCTGGGTGACACTTTCCCACACTCCGCCTCAGTTTCCCTATATGGAGGGAGATACTGGCCTGAGATCCTCAAAGGATGGAGCAGGCCACAGGCAGAGCCCCACTGCTCTATAGTCCACTAGCTCCTATTATCATTTACACGCCTCTGAAACCAGGTCAACCAGAGATCCACCAGGACCATCCTTCCAGCGTGGGACGTCCCAGCACAATGCGCCGCTGCTGCCAGCTACACCCAGGTACATACGCACCCACGTGCCAACCTGAGTCTCCCGGGATTCTGCATTTGAAGCTTGGGCTCCCTTTATCTGGCTCTTGTGTTTCATCTCGACCCACACCAGCCCTCGCCCCCCTTCTGCCTGCTTCCTTCCTTTCGCCCCCAGCTATTTGTCTTTCCATTTGTAACCATTACTTTGTTTTGTAACGTGCCTGGGATCCAGTTACCCCGAAGGACACCGTTCAGAGTGCCAAGGGCTGGTACTATCAGAGCCTCACCACCGGGACAGCAAAGCATTCGCTAGCCCCTTGCCCTATATCTAGGGATTCACCTTACCCCGAGAGTCAGCTCATAGATTGGTTTTAAGCCCCAGGCGGTCACTCCTGTGCTGTCTGTCCTGTCCCAGCAGAACCTCCAGCACCAGCCTCACTCCCAAGGGGTCTCCTAACTCTGGGCATGGTTAGCAGGCAGATTCCATGCAGTTAACAGGGTCCCTGCAGCCCGCCACTAACTTCCAGGGGACTATTCCTTGGCAGCCCCTTACTCTTTCCAATGCTCCCTGTCCCACCAGCGGATCCACACTCAGTCCCACTGGAAAGGGCACAGAAAGCAGGATTCCTGCTCTCCCACCCCAGCCCCTGTGCAGAAAAGCTCTAGGGTCTTCAATCATCCCCTACTTACACGTGGGAGTCGGTCAGTGTCCTTGGGAAAGTTGAGGAGGCTCCTGGGTTTCCCTGCCTGAGTCAAGCTGGAGGGCTGGAGTGAAATGTGTTTAGGGCTCTTGCATGGGCTAAAAGGAAACAGCAGCAGGACAATCCTCACTGCTCCAGAGCCAGCCTCTTAAAGGGAAACACACTCCATTTCCCATCTATGCCTCAGAGAGCGGAGAGTGGGGGCAGAGGAGGGATGGAGAATGAAGGTCACTGAGTTTCCAGTCCGTTGTCCAGAATCGAAGGGGAGTTAGGACAGTGCTGTTGCAAGCGGTCGAAGAATTTCCATTAACATCTCGGCATTGCCCTAGGCCAGTGGATCTCAGACTCTGACCGGCGCCCCACAGAGCCCTTCTGCACACTGCCGCCCCTGCACTGGGGCCTGGGGAGGGGGCTGGTCCAGGTGAGGATCTCGTCTCTCTAGAGTGGCCCCCAGAAGGCGTCAGATGGAAGCCATTGCCCAAAGGAAGAAGGCCACATCTGTGACAACCTGCCCTGCATCAGAAGGGGGCTAAAGGGCTGAACAGGGGATCCAAGCCCTGCCACGATGCCCTGTCCCAGGCAGGTATTTTGTGGGGTGCATCACCTCCTGTCAGTCTGACCTGTACTGTCTTCTAAACTTCGGCCATAGCGTATATAGCTTGTCGTCAAGTCAAGTGGGCAGCAGCCCTGCTCCTGACTACAGGTGAGGCTCTTTGAGACTCCAGGAGGGAATGGCCCATGCGCTGCGAGAAGGCACCATGCCAAGGAAACCATCGCAGAGCCTGGCACTGCCGGGCATGGGTTAGCGGGGCCTGTTGGAGCCTCCCCCTTGAGCATCTCCTGAGATCACAGTCTGGATGGGGACTCTGAATCCTGCTAGTCCAAGGCACATGCCCAGCTCAGACAAAAGTTTTTGGGGTTTAGATTCGTGGGCAGAGGAGGAGCCGTGGAGCCAAAGAAGAAACAAGGGGCCATGAGAGGAGAACTTGGCAGGGACCAGAGCAGCAGCTGGGCGGGAAAGCTCCCCGAGTGTGCACTCTGCTCTCCCCAGCAGAGGATGCTCTGATCAGAGCTATGGGCTTTGCTGGGGGTCAGGAGGAGAAGGCTGGGAAGGCACGAATGAATATTTCTTTGCTTAATCTCAATGCGCTGCAAGGTGCCTGGGCAGCGTGATGACGGGCACCACGTGGTCGTTAGCATCGATAAATAAACAGCCCACACAAGCCCATTCTTGGGTTTCACAAGGGGCCCTGGCCTAGTCACTAGGTCGCTGCCCATACTTGGTGGCCTGGGAAAGGGCACCAGAGAAGGTCTGACAGGGAGGAGGGGGTTGGTCATTCTTCTCAGTGCAATGCCTGGGCAGAGGGGGGGATCCTGTTGGCACATGGCTGATGGCAACAATTTTGGGTATTAGATTGCTGCCATTCTTTGAGTTTACAGGTCAGCATCCACATACACGTTAGCATCAGTGGTGAAAGTCCTTGGGCTCTGGCCCTGGGGAGACAGAGAATGGATGGACTGTTTCCCCGCTCAGACTCCCCTAGGCCAGGGATTCCACAGGTCCTGTTTATAGCTCTGTGCTGCTGACAGATCTGCAGGGTGTGAATGAGAAGAGGAATTAGAGAGCTGTGTGTGCAGCGACCCCTCTGACCCTTGACCCCCTCTGGGCCGGGGCTCTCCAGCCACACAGCTCAGGTTTGTTATTTTATGATGAGGAAATGAGCTGCCCCTGAGCGAGGCGCTGGGGCCCGGATCCAGCTCAGCCCTCCAACCAGGTTTCATTCAAACCGGAAAGAAAACAACTCTTTCAAAAATAAACCACCAGCTCTTCCCAACCAGGCAGCCTTTCCCATGACAGGTCGGGCCTCGGAGCTGGGGGCAGCCTTTCCTGGGGTGAACTGGAACTCAGAGCTGGATGGGGTGGTTCCTTATGTGCAAAAGAATCAAGGCCCTTAGGAGCTAGAACTGAATACACAGCCCTCAGTGATCACACAGACACTTCCTGGCTCTGGGACTGAGAAGTACAGCCTGTGATTCACCATGGTACCAGCCAAGGCGTGTCTATGTCCTGGCCTGAGTAGGCAGGGAGGAACAGGTCGCTGGCTACACTACTCACCCTTTGCAGCCATAATGAGTGTGTTCAGTGTGATCCCATTTCCCTGAAAGTTGCACCATCTCCTTTGATCTCTGTGATGGAGACATCATCTCTGAGAGGCCAACTGCTCCGCAGTTCCTGGAAGTGGTTTTATGGACCAGCCCCCTCACTAGCCCAGTCATGAGCCAACTGCTCCTGTCTCTGATAGGAAGCCCTGATGGGCAGCACTGAATAGGTGCTGTGACCTCTCAGCCCAGCTACTCCTTTCCAATGGCTCAAGAGACATGGGGATCTGGATCTGCTAGGAAAGGCATGAGAGGGACAGTCCGTGATGGGAAGCAGAGTGCTCCAGTTTGGTTTGTCACTAGTCAGGGATAACCTCCCCCTGCATGCGTACACGGCTGAACGAAATGGCAAGTCCCTTTGCTGCCTGTTCTTCCACTGTCTGCTTAGACCAGCTCAAGGTGGAGCAAGCTGCAGTGCTGTTCCACCGCTAGCTGCTGGGGTTATTCGTGCAGTGGCAGAATTTATCTGATTTCTTGACGAGTTTGTTTCCTGCCGGAACGCTGTAATCGAGCAGGTGGGTGCACGGCCGGTCGGGCAGACCCTCCATGCATGCACATGCCTTTCGCATGCACACCGGTTCCTGGTCCCTCCAGCGGGGTGTGGGGAAGATGACTTGACAAGACAGAAATAGGGGAAACATTCCCTGGGCAAGCTGATACCGGATCGCAGTGGGAAACGGAGATTGGAGCTGCTGTCTAGCTGTGCTGACTTTGGTGAAATGGCGTCTAACCAGGGGGCAGAAGGAAAGCCCACAGGGAAGGGGGAAGGACAGTTTGTTTATAAGTGGGGGGGAGACGTAGGGTTACTATACGTCCGGATTTTCCCGGACATGTCCGGCTTTTTCCAGACATGTCCGGCTTTTTGGTCCTCAAATCCCCGCCCAGGGGGAATTGCCAAAAATCCGAACATGTTCGTGAAAATACTAGAGCGAGCTGCAGGCGGATTCCCCTGCGGCGGCAGCTGCTGCTGCTCCCCCCAGACACCTCAGCTCTGTGCAGCTGAAGAGCCAAGCTGCCCCAGCGCTACCGGCTTCACGGTTTGCCGGGCAGCCCCCAGACCCTGCGCCCCCGGCCGGGCACTTCCCCACCGCAGCCGGAGCCTGGGAGGGGAAGCGCCCGGCCAGGGGCGCAGGGTCTAGAGGTCTGGGGGCTGCCCGGCAAACCGTGAAGCCGGTAGCACTCTGGCAGCTGTTTCGCGTGGCTGGGAGGGAGGAGGGGGAATGCGGGGCGCTCAGGGGAGGGGGCGGAGTTGGGGTGGGGACTTTGGGGAAGGGACGGAGTTGGGGCAGGGAAGGGGCGGAGTTGGGGTGGGAAGGGGCGGGGCCATGTCCCCATGGAGTGTCCTCTTTTTTAAATTTTTAAATATGGTAACCCTAGGGAGACGGCCTACGAAGATGGGGTGGGTAAGGCTAGTAGCAATGTCTGTGGGGGGTGGCTGGGCAGTGCTCGCTCCAACTTCTAGGCTTGGGGGTTTAATTCCAACAGCCAGAGGCAGGCTCAACTCTGATAGCCCAGAGCATTAACACAGGGGCTGCCTTTCTAGGGGATGTTAGACCGGAGTCACTTCTACCCATCTGCTCTGAGGCCCTGGTGGAAGTTAAGGGTCCCAGAAGGCTTTGGGAAGACCCGTGCTGTCAGAGCTAAAGCCTCTAACATTAGTGCTGTAATACAGGGCCCTGCCACAGCTTCAGACCAGACTTAGCCTGAGCACCGGGCTTGGCTGGATCAGGTGCCTGGCACCCATATTTGATGCAGATGCCGAGTGCTCACAGGGAGCAGGATGGCTGCTCCTTCGTCCTGCCCTGGCAGCATCTACCTGGCAGCCTTTTAGCGTGGCTGGTGCCTGCGTGGATTTAGGGAAACCCTCATTTCTACAGGTTTCAGAGTACTACGTCACTGAATCCATTCCTTGTTAGTGGGCCCTGCGTGAAGGGCTCTGGAGAGATGCCTGGTCGCTGCTTGTTAATCCTCCAACAATCTGCTTGGTTTTATCTGCTAAACAGTTTGTTAGAGAGCAGACAATAAGGGCCTGATTAGATCTGCCTGGCGCCCGGCAGGAGGTTGCTACGGTAGCTGGTTCCTGAGGACCCACCCTGCAAGGGGTGTTGGAGTCTGACACCTTCTCCTGAAATGCTGTAGGTGGCCCAGTGCAGCTCAGGAACTGCCCTCGCCTTTAACGCTGCGCTGGTCCCTGTATACTGAGCTCCATCTTGATTCAAGCAGCCCAGGAAGCTGCTTCCTCCCTCCCTCTCTGCATAGACCCTCCTCAACTAGGTCTGGGGGTGAGGTTCCATGGAGCCAGTGAGAAAGGGTCCACAGCCCTCCTAGCAGCGCCAGGCAGAGCAGAAGCTGCCATCCGGCTGCTCCCTGCCCATCGGCTCAAGCTCCCTGCCCCACCTGTGGCAGTTTTCTTCGCCACCTTTTGTTTCCACGAGCTGTTTTCTTATCCCTTTGTCTCCCCCCTGTCTCAGTGTCTCTAGGAAGCACCGTCCCTGGCAACCCTTCAATCAGGGCACAATGCTCTTTGGCCAGACGCTGAATCCCCCGCTCCATTGTTTCAGTGGGGAGGAAAAAGCTGCACAGTGCCCTGTGCGCCGGCAGCCCTGGCTCCGCCGAGGCCCTGGAATGTGCTGAGGGGAGACGAGTTCTCGCTCCTTTCCTGGATGCTTGGCCAAGGGAGGCCACGTGCGGTGCCAGCCACCGAGCCAGGCCAGCCTGTGCCAAGCAGGAAACCCGCCAGGGTGAGGGGAGGAGGTGACTTTTCATGAGTCTGGTTTTGGCGGCAGGCTGGCAGCTCCTTCCCCTACTGACTTGGCTGCCCAATGCCTGGGACTCCTTCCCTGAGTGGGATGAGCAGCATCAATGAAAAGAGGGGCAGGACCTGAGCGGAGGGTGCGAGAAGCAGGGGCAGGATATGCACCATTCTGTGCAGCGCAGACAGAAGGATACTGGGGCATTCCCCTCTGGGGCCATCCTCCCTTTTGTACCAGCCGGCTGGGCCACCTGGAGGAATCCAAGAGACGCAGGGCCCACCCCATTCAGTGCCCAGCTCTGACACGCCCCTCCCAGAGGCACTCCTAGCGGGAGGCTGGGCCCAACTGCATCGTGGAGCCTTGGGGGTTAAACCTAGGGCGAGGTTCTGCTGGGAATGGCCCTGAGCTGAGACAACAAGGTGCAGCTGAGCCTGGTTAGGTTCAGAAAAGGGGGCAGACTGCTGTCATGGGGTTTCTCTGAGGGGGAAGCGAAGGGTGGTGGGGGAGGAGTTTAGCTGCAGGAAGGGAACTTGTCCAGACACTTGCTGCTTTAGACCCTTTGGTTAAACAAAAGCCTTGTAAAGAAGGTGGGAACCTCTGCAGAGGGTCTGGCTGCTCTCTGCAGTGCCTGAGGCCCTGGCCCAGCCGCAGCTTCAGAGAAGCCCTGTGCCTGAGCACCAGGCAGGGTCATGGTGACCAGCACCTGTGTGTTGATACAGGTTCCTGATCAGATAAGAGGCCTGCGGCAGGATGGGGCTTTGTCTCTGCAAGGTTTACATGGATAACATACCATGGGGCCCAGGCTGACAAGGGCCCTCTAAGAATTCCTGTTTCTCTGGGTTGTGGGGTGGGGGTTAATTGATCAGAGGAGGGGTCTCTTGTGGCAGATCCTGATTGATTTGTGCTTCAGCTGCAGGCTGGGGCAGGCCCTGGAGGGTGAGTCCTGTTGAAACTTACGTTTCCCAGTGAATGAGCCTGTGTGTGAAGCTGCAATGGGTGCCCTGGGGAGGGGAGAGACCAGAGGGGGCTGTAATCTTGGCCTGGCATTTCTTTGTGTTAGTGGGGCAGCAGTCTCCCAGGCCCTTGGCAGAGCTGACAGACTGATGGGGCTGAAGCATGAGGCAGTGAGGGCCTGTCTCTGCTCTGCTGCGTGACCGGCAGTACGAGGGGCCTGCAACCAGCTTCCTGCCTCCGCAGCCCGAACCCTGCGAACTGCTCTCCGGCCTCTTCCAGGAACAACTTCCGAAGGATGCTGCCAAAACAAGAGAGGGGGCCTGGGCCGTGAAGGGCGGGCCCGAGCCCTGTCGCTGCCCTTGGGATCAAAGAGGGGCCGCATCAAAGGGCTGCCCTGGGATGCTTGTAGCAGGGGCTGAGCCTGAGGAAGGTGGCCTCAGCTGCTGTCCCGTAGCCCTGCCAAGGGGGGTTGAGGCGTCCGGTGCATGTATTAATTTGGGATGTGGACAGGCATGAAGGTGGGAGTAGGCTGGTGCCTACTGAGCCAGGCAGAATGGACACTAGCTGGGCAAGTCTCCCACACGTGTGCACAGCGCTGCAGATGCAACTAGGCCCCACCCTGCCTTGCAGCACTCCCGGCCAGTCTACTGCTGGGCCTGGGCCTGACCTCCGGGGCACGGGGTGCTCCAGGCTGACTGTACTTGGGGCTGCAAAGCAAAAAAGAAACAGCTTCCAAAATAACTGATTGGTAAGGCTTTGTTCCAATTTCAAGTTAAAAGGCAGGAGACTCTGCCTGAGAGTCCAAAGCCATCACTGCCAGGGCCTCTGCAGCTGGGACTTTCCCCCAGGCAGGAAAAGCCTTGCTCTTTAGCCTAGGGGAATGCTTCAGATAAAGCCAGGCCACCAGGAACCCTGAGTGGCCCCCACCCCCACACTCCCCTCTGCTAGAAACTCTCCCTGTGCTGACCATACAACCCACGTCCCTGCTACCTCCTGCCCTCCCTGATCCCTCTTCTGTGCGCCCCACACAACCCCCCTGCTGCTGGAAACCCTCCCCCAGCCTTGAGCTCCCCAAGCAGCCTCCTTCCCCACTGCTGCTGGCTCAGGTCCGCTTGGCCGGAAACCATCCAGAGGGTTAGATGGTTAGATACATTCATGGAGGTTAAGTCCATTAATGGCGATTAGCCAGGCTGGGTAAGGAATGGTGTCACTAGCCTCTGTTTGTCAGAGGGTGGAGATGGATGGCAGGAGAGAGATCACTTGATCATTACTTGTTAGGTTCACTCCCTCTCAGGGCCGGCTCCAGGCACCAGCCCACCAAGCATGTGCTTGGGGCGGCGCCTGGAGGGGGGCGGCGCGGCGGGGCGCTCCAGCCCGTGAGCGCCATGACTGGGCTCGCCGCCCTCCGGCCGCCGGGGAGAGCAGAGAGCTGCGGCGGGCTCGCCGCCCTCCCCCCGGCGCTCTGGCCGCCGGGGAGAGCGGAGAGCCCTGGCCGGGCTCTCCGCCCTGCTCCCGGCGCTCTGGCCGGGTCGGGGATTGCGGGCCCGCGGCCGGGCTCGGCGCCCTCCCCGGCCGCAATGGGGGGGGGTGGCCGGTGGCTTTTTTGCCTAGGGCGGCAAAAAAGCCAGAGCCGGCCCTGCTCCCTCTGAGACACCTGGCATTGGTCACTGTCGGAAGACAGGACTGGACTAGATGGATCTTTGGTCTGACCCAGTATGGCCATTCTTATGTTCTTAGCCAGTTTGGCTAGGAGTGCACCTCCCCAGGAGTCAGGAGGATGGGAGGCAATTGCACCTGGAGATGGAGTGCTTTGTAGGGGGCTCATGGGAGAGCTAGGGCTGCAGAGCAGGGTCAGTTCTCCAGGGCTCAGCAGCTGGGCGGAGGTGCAGGGATAGTCTCTGCTCCACATTGTGATTCACTGAAGATGGGTTTCCATGAGTAACAGTGCCCTGGCCTCCTCTTGGACACTCCGCCTGCTGCAGGAACCCGAGGAGATGAGGAACGAGTCCCTCTGCAGGGCATTCATGCCTCTCGCAGTCTTTGTTCTGCCCAGGGATCTGCATCATGTTCCTGAAAGCAGCTGGTGCCAGATTCCTGGCTTCATCCTCCTGCTTCCCTACAGGGTTAGCCACTCATCTGAATTGCCCAGGAAGGTTTCACCTGCACTGCACCAGGGGGTGCCAAACAGCATCCGCACTGCCTGGCTGGGACAGAAGCGGGTTTGATGAACATCAGCTGCAACAAGTGGCCAAGCAAGGCCCTCGGGGATCAGCTTAGCAACTCCCACCCACACCAAGAGCGCACGGCGGGGTGGGAGCTGCTGCCTCCCAGCTCAAAGATGAGCCAAAGCCAAATGAGGTTGTCCTGAACTAAATTACCCCATGGGCCACTTGATTACTAATCGTAGCTCTCCATTGCTGGAGTCCTTTCCATCCCCAAGTGCTATGAAGGCCAAGAGGGCAGAGATCGCTTGCCTGCCCACCTCTGAAATGCAGCCACTTCTGGGGAGACACCAGCTATATCACCCACCTTTTCTTTTTTAAGGGAGAGGAAGTGAAGAACTGGGGCGGGGCACGAATGGAGGCAGGAGGACCCAGGTCCTCAAAGGTATTCCAAGCTCGCATTGGTCTTGGTGGAAGGTAGGAGCCTAAATACCTGTGTGGATCTGGGCCAAGGTAACTACCCAACAGGGCTGTAGCAAGACACCAGGCTCAATGCTATATCAGTAGCTACTGGCAGGGATAACCCTGTGAGAGCCTGACCCTTGTTATGGGACCAGGGCCAGGAAAATTCAGTTTCCAGACACTGCCCCTGTGTGTCACACCCATGTTATAAACAGCCTGCCTCTTGGGGAGCAGCTTCCTCAAATGTGCAACGGAACCTTTAACAACCCAAAGCAGCCAGGCTTTTAATGTCTGAGCTGGAAAATTACCCCTCCCAGAGCACCCCTCGGCACTATGCCGAGTGTCAGCACTGATTTGGAGGGGGGAGCAACCCCCACTGAGACATCCCACCATCTCCTGCAGATTGGTATCCACTAGCAATGTACTGGGTGTACTACAGAAGGGAGAGTGTCGGTCCCTATGGAATCTCCCAGCCATGTGGCCCAGCCCCAGTGCTGTGTAGGTCCTGAGCTGAGGTGGGGTGGCTACAGCATCTTCAGGGAAGGAAAAAATGCTTTGGGGCTGGCAGGAAGCCACCTTGGGTCAGTGAGTGACCCTGTCCAGGCTGCCAAAGCTCTGCCAGCCCTGGAATTAGTTACAAAGATGGAGAAACCCATTTCCCATCCCACAGCACCCTAGAAATCTGGTCGTGTGTAGGAAGGGAGGGGCAGATGGGCTTGGATAGATGAGACACTGGCCTGAACCTTTATCCAGAATCAAATCCCCTTTCCTGAACCATCGCTGAGGCGGCTCGGGACGCTGGGTTTTCCCCACAGCCCCGAGCCATGCTCTCGGGGGCAGAGTCAGCAGCCCTAGAGCCCGAGCCAGGGAGCAGAAGTTCAGAAAAGCGAAATGTTTCAGGTGCATCCCTGAGCCGGACTGCTCAGAATTCTCCCATCACTGGATATGAGGCAGGGCATGATCCCACCCCACCCCCACCAAGAAATGGCCCCTTCTCATCCCCCTTCACAGGAGGATTTGCAGCACAGTGACTGGAAAGCTCGGGAGGGGCTCTTAGCCCAGGTTTTACTTAGGCTCCATCAGCTCTTGCCATGTTACTCCCCTCACCCACCCCTTGCTGCCCTATCCCAGTCCTACCAGGTCCTGTTACCCTCCTGCCAGCTCCCAGCTCTGCAGGCAGGCAGAACCAGACCCTCCTGGGCCTCTGAGTTTATGGCTTTTCCTGGCTCCTGATGCCTCCCTAGAGCAGAGGAATTTTCCTCTTAAGCGGCTGCTTTGCCTCAGACCTTTCTTCCCAGGAGCAGCCGTCACCACTGCTCATCTCTGGGCAAGGAGGCTGCAGCTGGAGTGAATCCGACTCTAATCCCAGGCCCCAGAGCATTCACGGAGATAAAAAGGAGCTAGGCAAGCAGAGGGAGTTCCCAGGCTGCAGCCAGACAGTGGATGCAAGGGCTCTGAGCTGAGTGAATTGGGTAATTATACGGTGATAGGGAGCACTCAGGGAACTGACAGAGTTCCTGGCCTCACTCATAGCGGCCCGGCCTCCAGCTCCTCGGTGCTGCTGCTGGCTGCCTAAGCAGAGCCCAGGAGATGCGCCATGGAGGGAAGCGGCTGAGGCCATGCTACACTGGCAGGCTGTGTGGGGGGTGTGGGTTTGAAGCAGTGGGGACATGAATCCCAGGCCTCAGATGCATTGGGCATCCCCTATCCTCCATGAACTTCCCTTGGCTCTTTCCAAGGAGACACAGGCTTGGGAAGTGCCGACGGGAGTGATGTGGGGTGCAGCTGGAGGCAGAGGAGCAGGGCAGAATCCTGTTCCATGTTCAGCACTGCACCAGGGGAGACCCGAGTCAGACGCAAATAAGCAGGTGGACACTCATGAGTTTCAGCTGGTTTTAATACTGTCAGACACTCCTACAGGGTGCGCTGCCTTCCCATCCAAGACTCGCTCATGCCATCACTTACACCAAAGAACCCATCTCCCTCCCAAACACACGTGAAGAAGGACCAGCTCTGTATTGTGCTTCAAGTCAGAGCCACACCAGAGAGACACATCCCTGCCAACAGGGACTGATCCCAAATCTAGAGCCTCTGCTCAGCCAGGCGCCAAGCCCTTGCCATGCTGTGAGGTCAGTGAGGGGCCCGCCCTCTGGGGCAGTCGCTGTGCCCTTCTGTCCCCACTCTCACTCTTGTAATGGGTAGCGTGCATGGATGGACCCGTGTTGCCATTCCAAAGCACTCAAGTATCATGAGACAGGCCCCCTAAGCTACAAGATTGGCTTAAAAATCCTGAGATTTAAAAAAGAATCAACGTTGGGTTCTTCTGATTGTCCTTCTGGGTTTGGAGCATTTAATGGTCATATTTTCAAGCTTTTCTCTGCAGCCAATAGGACCAGAATCTACTTTTTGTTTTTCTTTAAATGAGAGCTGAGGTTCTCCTGTAATCACCTGACCCCAGGAGCTGGGGCTTTGAGAAAACACCAAATATCATGAGACTCACAATAAAATCAGGAGAACTGGTAACCCTGTGAACCAGAAGGTCAGGGGCAGGCACAGGCTGTGATGGGTACCAACCCAGTTGAGGGCAACCTCTGCCCAATGATGGGGGAAGAGTTATAAAGACACTGCTGAGTTTGGGCCCCTCTTTCCCAGAATTAACATCCTGGGACTGTCCCATGGGAAAGCAAGACGAGTTACTATGCAAGCTGACCAGCCTCAATGGGAGGTGGCCAGGAGCCTTGGCAGATCAGCAGCGTAGAGCAAACTAAGTATCCTCCCACACACACACTCTGGACAGACCAGATGCTCCAAGGACCCTGGAGCGCTACTGCAGAAGTTTGGTTCAGAACCAGCACAGAACACCCTGAATCCCCATCCCAGGCTCATTCATGTGTCATGCAACATGCCAGTTGCCTGTGCGCCGAGGATCGTACCATGGGGTTTGCTGTCTGCTAGGGAGTTCCCTGCACGTGAGCAAGGTTGGAGGAGGGTTTCAAAGCTCCATACCACAAGCCCAGTTTGCTCTGTGTGCCACCCCTGCGTTGCACTGCTCTGCCCTGTCCTGAGATGATGGAATTGAGGAAACATCAGAAAACATGGCTGGAGAATCTCTAGGTTCTCCTTTAGCGGGGTACCATCATAGGACTCGGTACTGCAAAGCACCATGGACAAACTGTGTTTGCTGGGGCTGGCCTTTTGGCCTACAGGAGGGTTTGGGCTGTGGACTTCCCCGTGATGCACTACACTGGCTGGAACCCAGGAACAATGGCTACCTGGGCAGGGGCACGGGGCTTCACTTCTGGGTGGCAATGGGGGATGAGAGCCTTGTGGTGACTGGCAGGATGGCTGGGCTCTCCCGTATGAATTCCTGGCCAGCTGGGTGCTCAGAAGCGATGCTCATGGGACCACAAGTAAGTGGGAAGGCAGATAGCACTTGCCCTGTCCTTGTGCCCAGAGTGTTTGAGAGCAGCATGTGTACCAGTGTCCGCCCTGGAGCATTATTGGTAGGTGCTGAACATTGGGTCAGTCACTGGTGGCCACATTCCCAGCCCCCCCCCCAAGATTTTACAACAGAAATTACACGTTGCCCCCTTTGTGCCCAGCTCCCCCCCTGGCAGGACAGAACTTCCCATGCGTGTGCCCTGCAGGAGAAGGGTAGTTTCTGCAGTGCAAAGCCAGAGGCCCTGTGTGTACAGATTCCCAGCTGCCAGCTTCTCCCCGTACTGAAGCCCTGTGACTTCTGACGATCTATGCCCCCGCCCCTTCTCATCACTCCCTTGGCACTATGCTGAACTGACAGGACCCACAGCAACATCGCTGCCAAGCAGCGGCCTGCAAGGAGGCAGTGATTGGTGCACTCAGGGGCAACAGATTCTTTCCGAGGGCCCTTCTGAATGACTTTAGGAGCCAAAGAACTGGAAGCTCCCTGTCCCCTCGACACACGTCGGGGGAAGCCAGCTACCTGCCTATGCTTGAGAGATAGAGGCCATGAGTGGAGGGGCCTGCCCCATCTCCAGGGCATCTCACTCAAAGGCTCCCCTGAACGCTGAAGGTGATGGAGACAGAAGAGCTCTTGATTGCTAAGGGCCCTTCAGTGGAAGCAGAGCTAAAAGGGGGAGTAGTTTTCAGGATGTGATGGAGGTTGCTAGGGCCTGTTTACAGGGAGTCCCGTAAGGGCCTGGATGGAAAACACCTGGACCAACTGAGGGGCTCAGAGGGCAAGAGCCCCTCATCTGGGAGAGCCCCCTAAAGTGCAGAGCTGTGGGCCCAGAGAGCTCCAGGGGCCTCTGCGTGTTAGTGCAAGTACGGTAGCCCCACCAATGCTGGGCCGTCACATGCTCTTCTAAAGCAAAGGCGAGGGGGACCCAGATCCCTCCCATAGGATTTCTATCAGCTTCAGCTACAGTCATGCACTCACTGCCCCTCTCCAGCCCTCCCCACTGCCAGACCAGGAACCAGACACAGACGTCGTGGGGCAGCGTGGGTGAGACACAGAGAGGGGGATGTTACAGCAGCAGGCGTGCAGGGGAAAGGCCAGGAGTGGGAGGCTGGGGGGGCGGCAGCCCAGTCCTTGCCTTCCACGCTGCCGTCCCCAGCAGACTACTCATCGCAGCCCAGCAGCTCCATGCGCAGCGTGATGCGGTTGTGCCACGCCACGGGCAGGATGCGCACAAAGCGGGCGTAGAAGGGCACGTCGAACACATTCTTCTTGTGAGAGGTGTTGTCATAGTTTCCTTGGAAGATCTGCAGAGGGAAGGGAGGAGCCATTAGAACGAGGAGCAGGTCCTGCCAGGGAAGAGGGAGCAATGCCAGGGTGCAGGCACTGTGGGAGAGGACACACTGCAGGATCACAGGCCTATGGGGAGCTGTCCAAGTGCCCTGCTGAGCAGTGACCTGTCCCCTCCTCCCCCCCCCCCCCCCAACACAGCAAGGATGGTCAGTATGAGGGTCCTGCCACATCTACCCCATTAAACCCCAGGTACAGCTGCTCTTGTCCCCTGGTCTTCCTTGTTGATGACTTAAGTACTGTGGTATCACCAGCAGCTCTCTGGTTAGTGAAACCACTCCTCTGACCCTTTGTCATCACTGCTGCCATGTACCAGCAGGGCGCCTTCTCATTCCAGCCCCTTGGGAATGCTGGGATTTGTAGTTTCCCCCTGTGCTACCGAAGCCCCTTCCCTGCACCCACCTTGCTGCTGTTTGTCCTGTTGTCCTTGTAAACGGTCCAAGACGTCCCATCATCACTGTAAGCCACTTTGTAGGCCGCCACATACTGAATGTGCCCAAAATCCCGAGCCCCTTGGGTGACGACGCCGGTCACCTTCTTCTGAGTCAGCAGGTCGATCTGCCAGAGATACAGGGCTTTTTCAAAGGACGGCCGCTCGCTTTGCCCCAAAAGCGAGGCGGGTCCCAAGCAAGCTGAGAGAGTCAGGGGCTGTGCAAGCCTCGTCCATGCAGCTCTGCTGATGGCCTTCAAGCCTGACAGCAGCCCCTGTGCTATTCCAGTCCTGGGCTCTGCATGTACCCACTCCAGCTCTGTGCACCTTTGCTAAGTGAAGATCCACCACTGCCTAGGACAGCCCACTGCACGCATCACATAGCCGACCTGGCAGACTGGGAACATGGGCAGCTTCTGCCCCCACTCCAGCCCAGTGCATTGAGGGGGTGGAAAAGTCCCCTGAGGAATACCCCATGCAGGGATGGCATAGAGCAAACACAGGCAACCCTACACTCCTGCCTGGCATACGGGTGTGCTGGGGCATGGCCAGAGGGAGGAGTGGGCAGCTCAGGGTTAGGAGAGGGAGTGGCTAGGGCTCTTTGTGCTCCAGCTATTCTGGGCTGCAGAGCAGCCTCACAAGTCATGCAACGTGCACCAGGCCCCAGAGCAGCCCCAAATTAGGCATGCAGAGTTTCCTTTGCCTTCCCCCAGCCTGGGTGCCGTCGCTGGTGCTGAGCCTCCTCACAGGTGGGCAGGGAACAAGGAGGGAGAGAACAAAACTGGCGTGGAGCCAGGCAGGAGCCAAGGGAGCAGCAGAATATGAGCCAAAAGATCTCATCTAGGGCCAGAGACACCCCAGCAAAGGGAGGAGCCGGTAAAGGGACCTGTCTGGAATGCTACAGCATTACAAGGAAGATCAGATAAAGGCAAATGCTGGGGGGAAAGGTTTGTTCTGGAGGGCCCTGCCTGGGTCCCAAGGGCAGGACTGACTGCTCAGCTCCCTAGAGACACTCTCGCTTTCCCTGCCCGAGCTGCACCCACAGAGGATTCTGAAATCACCTCAGAAAGGAGCCGGGGCCTGGGGTAATGACAGGAAACCTGACAGATTCCTGCACTGCAGGAGTCTCTGGCCCCTCCGGTAGCCCACCCCTGGGCCAGCAACCAAACTGTAGGCAGGCTATGGAGTAACCACGCTGGCTTCAGGAGGGGATGAGAGAGCTTCCCCTGTGGTTCACTCGGCTGGCTGGAAACCCAGCACAGAGCAGGAAACTGAGGCCAAGTGGCAGCCAATTCTGAGCTGGAGGGTCAGGCATGTGGCAGAGGAGCTGAGCCAAGCTCCCATGGGCTGATCCATGCAGAATGGGGATGCTGATCTTGAGGGAGGAAGGGTGCTGTGGGGGGATGCCACAGGAGATAGGTGGTGGGGCTGACAAGAGTTTCTGCCACCCACTCTAAGCAGCTTCCAGTCACTCATACAAATGGTTAGATCTAGGGGTGCAGCAGGGACCCCTAGAAAATAGGGAAGGAAAGAAAGAGGGTGAGAATGGAAGAGGGAAAGTTGGGGGGAGGAGAGTCCAAAGAGTCTATGAATCGGTGCCGTAACAAGGGCAAGGCGAGTGAGGCACTTGCCTCGGGCGCGCAAAGCGGAGGGGCGCAGCTCTACCGCCCAAGCAGGGCGGAGGGGAAAAAAAAAAAAAAGCCGCGATCGGCGGCACTTCGGCGGCGGGTCCCTCAGTCCCTCTCGGAGGGAAGGACCTACCGCTGAATTGCCGCCACCACTTCATTCATTCTTCGGCGGCAATTCGGCGGCGGGCCGAAGGACTGAGGGACCCACCGCCGAATTGACGCCGAAGAGCCTAGAGCCGGCCCTTGCCTCGGGCACAAAAATTCCTTGTTACGGCTCTGCTATGAATCCCTGGCTGAGATTCCTTTGCCATCCCAGATGCACAGAGCACAGCAAACACATGGCTTTTCTGAAACAATAAGGCTCCAGCCACTGCCTGTATTCTGCCCAGTATCCAAGCTCCCCTCCCTGGGACCTGGTAACCCCGAAAGCATCTAGCCCTTCACAATAGGCATATGTGGCCGCTCAGACAGCTGTAATGGACTATTAGCCCCATTTGACAGATGGAGAAAGTGAGGCTGAGAACTCAGGTGCCTTGCCCAGGGCCACAGAGTGAATCAGAGTGAGTTCTGCTATTGGAGCTCATGTACTCCTGGCCCAAGGGCCTATGCTCACATCACCAGACTTCCCTACCTCACCTCCCTGCTGGGAGAGCCACTGTGGGGTGATGGAGACACACCTGCAGCCACTCAGACTGGTCGTTGTTGAGTGCAGTCCAGGCATTGGTCTTGCCTGTCTTATCCAGGCGGGCGTAATGTGGGTACCAGGTGAAGCCATCGATGCCCCATGTCTTGTAAACGCTGGAGGCTGTGATCTGCTGGTCAGAGATCAGGCGGGATTTCATGCCCAGCGGCTCCGAACAACCTGCCGTGTTGAAATACACTGTAACACAATGGTTTATAGACACAGTGAAAGGGAGGAGTCCAGCAGCATAGTCATCCCAAACAAACACAGAGCAGGACCCAGGAATCCCAAATAGACACTGAGCAGGGTCCCAGGAATCCCAGATAAATACAGAGCAGGGACACCAAAGACGCAAAGAGCAGAGACCACAAATGTAGAGGCATAAAAAGCACTGAGCCATGAGCACAGAGCAGGAACCCCAAATATACACAGAGCTGGGACCTCAAAACTCCCTGTCCCTCTCGAGAAGGCATTGGATTGGTTGGTACATTTTTTCCAGTTCTGCATTTTATCCTCTGCCTAATTTCCCCTGAGAGGACCATTCACTGTGTGGCAGCGCCCTCTGCTGCAGGAGGGCTATAGGGACAACATTGTCAGTACTGCCCCTCCAGAAATGTGGTTGAAGCCTGAGCCCCCATGTCCAGTCCTTTCGGAGGGCCACTCCTCTCTAAGCACAGCACACAGCTCCCAGGCTATATGTGCTGAGTCCACTCCAGGGGCAAGGTCCCTTTTCCTTCTGGGCCCAGTAGAAATCCCCAGCCTAGAGAAGCCTCTTGCAAACCACCGCCATAGGGAAACAAGCCCCAGGCTGGAGTGTGGAGGCTGTCTGAGGCCTTGCGAGCCCCCCAAGTGGGGAAGGTGGAGCAGCGCCTAGCTGGATTGTTCCACGGGCCAATTCACACTGTAACCTTGCAGCCAGGAAGATGTGACCAGCCCTGCAATTCTCGTTGTTACCAGTGGGTGTCACTGTGGTCACTGATGCAGACAAAGAGACGATTGGTGTGTGGGGAGGAGGGGATGGAAAACCAAAGCACAGACACTACTGGAATTAGACCTGAGCTCCCAGGGCCACGTCCCGCCCCCACCATGAGCATTGCCCACTTTCCCTGAAAGGCTCCAGATGAACTCCAGGCCCTGT